>NC_137745.1:12396318-14796318 GCF_963264785.1 Psittacula echo | reverse complement strand
CATTAATTACAGAGATGTGGTAAAGGAGGTAGGAAATCACTATCCCTCAGGCGTAGCCTTGTGCACCAGACCAAAACAGTAATCATGATTCATCTTTCACATGTTGGTAATCAATGCACACATGGTCCTAATTTCATGCTCCCACAAGGCAAACTGAAGAAACAATTGTTTTTGAACTCTAACATCAAGATGAATAATCAAGGTTTATCATACTCATTGCTCAGTAAACTAAAAGCTTTATATTTGACATCTGCTCTTTTCATTGTACAGCTTTCCGATGCTTTCACACAAGTTAAAATATTTTCTATTTCTACAGTCATCAGTAAACAGATTATCTGCACTATTTACACACCTGCATTTTGTATGGCTTTCAACAGAATACAACAAAATGCATAATCCATGCTAATATTTGCTATATAACTTGTATGTATTACATTGACTGCAGAATAAATTCTAAATCCTGGCTTGATGGGTTTATACTGTAGTAACCCACTATAATAAAAAAAAGAAAAAGCTACTTCATATAAGAATCTAGGAAATGTAACTTTCTTTTAAGAGTAACATGCAATACTTACTTTCATAAACCAAACATAAGGAACTCATACTCCATTTGTGTAATAATTGTCCAGACCTTTTATGATCATTAAGTATCTTTTTTCACAAAATGACAACATTATCCATGGTTTTATGGTTGACTTCCCACATAGGTAATTACACTTTGTCTGAACAAATTCTCCTGCCATTTCACTAGATATGGTTTTCTCAAGTTCCTCCTCTCATGAAAGGATATTGAATTGAACAGCTGCTGACTTAAATCCTGCCACAGAATGAGCTGGTTCCTAAATGTACAGACATATAGCCATATACCAGCTAGCTTCACAGGGGTCTTTTAGGATTTTGGGGGTTGAAACATGCTGATTGAAGATCCCAAATTGTAGTGTATCTAAAAAAAAAGAAAAAAAAAAAAAAACAAACCCAAACCCTAAACTGAACAAAAAAAAAAAACCCACAAAAGAACACCAACAGTAGAAATGCCTTTTCATTATGCCTCCTTCCTGGGTATTTTAGTTCCTATTGAAAAAAGGCAATGTGGAAGGTTACCTTCAGACATTAGTCAGTCTGATAGTAAGAAATCACTTAAAGAAGAAATACTAGGAAAAGTATTTACAGCCTGACTCTTCAGTATGCAACATGGCTCCACACAGCTGTTCACTGACTGTATGTCAACTGGTTCACTTGGAGGAACAGACGGTTCCTAAAGCCACAATCTAACAACAGAAGCAAGTTTCATCTCTGCTATTTGCTGCCTACCATGAAAATCTTAAACCTCCGAGTCAAACCCAGGAATTCAATGCAGCAAAGCATGGCAGGAAAAGGGCACCAGCTCTTATTTCTCCCATGCAATTTGCAGGCTTGCCTAAGAAGTTTTCTAGGGTTTGCAACGTCACATTTTTTAACCCAACTTTCAAAGTCTGGTAAATGAAATTTTCCACTTCCAAGTCAGATTTCCAACTTTCAGTCTGGCAAATTCAAAACTTACAAAACCCACACACGCAAAAAGCCCCAAAAATCAACAGAATATTTTCAAACAATAGGCACTTCCCACAAACACTACAGAAATGTCTAAGGATATCTGGACAAAAGCCAAAAGTCTGTATTTAAACCACTGTTCTCTTAACTGTGGGATATGACCCCCAGCAGGCCAGCTGGGAGAAAAGATGAGGTGTTTGGGAAGGGGAGGGGGAGACAAAGCCATGCCAAGACAGGTGCACAAATGGTGATTGTGACTAGGAAGGAAAGGAGTGCAAATGGGAAAGTTGTTTTTAGAGGAACCCAAGACAAATTAATTTGAGAAACACTGACTTGTGCTACAAACAGCAGACAGAGTAACTCACATGTGAAATAATGAAGGAGAAATGACTGCAGCCTGTTCTGCATGCTTACTGCTTCACATATAACACAGCACACTGTAAAATGAACAAGCTAGCTAATTATACCACTCAAAGAATAGATGTCTTCTTATGGTGGGAAGTTATTATCCACAGGGCCCCTCACACTTAGAGGAACAATTGCATAAGCTCTGGATTTTAGCTTATGCCCCAGCGCTTCTAAACTAACCTGTCTAGGAAAAAATTACATAATGTATTTTCACTCATTTAATTGACTGCTCACTTAATGTGCAAACATGCAGAGCCATAAAATGAGGCCCAGACTTTCTCCCCCAAAGATATTAAAAGAGAATTAGAAGATAATCAAGAAAAGGTTTCAAGAGGCTACTGAAGCAGGAGAGAACAATAGATATATTATTTATATTAATATATATAATATGTATGTAGATGTTCCTTCATTTTGCTTACCACAGTAAGAAATTGTGTAGCTTTCAAAGGAGAGAACGTAAGGAAAGCAAAGACCAATACTTCAGAGCTATGAACTGTATCTGTCAAGATTTTATGCACACAGAGGCTTGCTGCTTCTCCTAAATCAGCAAGTACTTCCAAGTCAGCCAGATCCAAAAAGGAAGTTTTTTCCTTTAAAGCCTAGCATATGCAATGGCACCTGGAGAACAAATAAAGGGACCTATTTCCAAAATCATAAATAGTTCACTAATAGCATACTGCTGCCAGATTCCTACCTTTCAAATTGGAAAATCCTCGCACGAGCTCTTTGTTTGATCCCAGGTTTCATCCAAAGAAGCAGAAAATCTGTAAAAGTAGCTAGGATTGACTTCGTAGGTTCAGTTTTAAGCTTCAGCCAGCACACGATTCACCATTTTGACTATTTCAGTACAGCTTTTTTTGTTCGTCACTTCTCAATCTAATGCCAAAGTGCACACAAAAACCCCTTTATAATTCTGAGAGAAATTGTCATCAAATGTGGATTAATTGCTTTATTCATAACTGTTCTACCTAAAAAATTCTAATCTGAAATTTACTGCATTGTTGGAGATTTTCATTGCACACAAGCTTAGAGCAAGCAGACTGGAGATACTCCATCTGCAGTACAGAGTGAGTTTATCTGATTTGTAACTTTTGAAAGTGATAAGAACAGCTGCTTGCAAGGAAATCCTTAAAGCAGAACATCACATAAAGGTTGGAATGTGAAAAATTTCACATAGCACGTCTATTTTGGTTTGTGTATATTCACACAACATCTCCCCCAGTCCTAATCCTTCTGTATTATTTTGAAGTCACTGCAATCCTTCAAGAGCTTTGCAGTTGGAAAATATGAAATGCATATCCTTACGGACTAATTTGTAATTCCTGCTTACACGAACGAAACATACAGGCACAACTAAGGAAAGTATTACATCGCCACAGGAGCTTGTGACTGTAAAGAAGACTAATGTACATTAATTTTGTAGGACCAACATATAACTAGCCCAAAGTTTTGGTTCTGGACAATATGAACACAAGGTAACTTACCAATAACTCCACTTTACTGATTAGAGTGCCACAGAACTCATACAACTTAAAGTAGATTGGATATGGGATTGTTCCATCTTAATCCCTCTCTTTGAAGTAATGCAATTATTTTGGACATAAAACCCTATTCTTAGGGACCTAGAAACACACAATTGTACTCATCCATAACATTTTAAAACTGAGAATTCATAAGCAGTAGGGTTCAATTCCAGGAACAATCAATTACTTGCTTGCCAAAATCCCGTGTTCTAGCTTTAAAGAATCTTTCACCATTCCCCCAAAGGTATTCTTAATACCTCACATGAAACTTGTTTTTGCAGATGAAGTAAAAAAACCAACTATCTTTAAAATGATACGCACATTTCTTATGATCTTTGTGAGCTATATAACTTAAAAAGGCTCAGGCAATGAGAAGCTAGGAATTTACGTGGGATAGGCATCTACCCAGTAGCAATGAAAAGGTACTCATCACTAATTTCAATATCATGAGGGACATAAGAATAATAACATACCAAAAAGCACCACATTTACTCCATATACAGCCATGCTATACAATCCCCTCATCAAAAGTGAGAGGCAGATTGCTACAGCTTCAGAACAGACTGGCATGACAACTGTACCAGACATCTGGATGGCGAGAAAACACAATGACTAAAAATACTTTTTGGTTAGAAGTAAAAGTTCTTGTACATCAACTATACTAATAAAATAAATTACCTTTCCCTATAAATCTGCCCCAGGAAGCAATCAAGTATTCCTCCCTTTCTTCCTTTCACAAAGTTAATGGACAAGCTGGATAAGCTGGCTTCCTGCAGAGCCAGAAACAAAGTCTTGGTTATGCTGCCCTTCCTTCTAACTGTGTTAGAGGTACAGGCTTTGGTTCCTTCCCTACTACGCGTCATTACTGCCCCCTCCCCAAGACAAGCATGCAGAGATTCTTGTTGCTGAATTATGCAGTAGCATAATAATCTATAATCTAATAATAGATTATTTTAGCAAATACATTTCTTCTTAGAGCCTCTGTCTAGTCCTGGTCCACAGAGATGAAAATTACTCCCACAGCTTAAGCAGAAATACATTCAGCAGTGAGGATTAGAAGGTCCAGTGCTTACTACGTACTGAGGATCCACATGGTTGAACTTCAGAGGCATAGGCAGATACATGTGGTGGCTGCAGATTTAAAGCTTCAGCTGCCAGGGAATTTATACACTCCTGGTTACCCTCTATGGAGTACAGCTATCATCTGCAGCCAAAAAAACTCCATTTGGAATGTGTCAGAAATACACATAAAGCTGCACAAACACTTCTGATCCACCTGAAGGATACTTGGATGAAATAATTGTCAAATATTCCAGCTACACTGGCCCCTCTCTGCAAGCAAACTGGAGCTTCCCCACTCATAGCCGTTTAAGTAGGAAAAACTCTCCCAAATGATGATCAACACCAGGAATTTGAACACAACAAAATAGAGCCATCCAAAATACAGCTTTCTGAGGAGATCTCCTTGAGAATGCTTCTGAGTACTGCCAAGCTTGAGTAAAATTTACCTCAGAATTCACCTGATCATCTAGGCTGACTTTCTTCTCCTAGAGTTCTGGTTTTCACACTCTGCAAAATCCATGTATTTTTCCCTAACTGTGCTATTCAATGATCTCTTTATAACAGAATAGCTTCTGCCATCAAGATTGTTGAGGCTTTTCACAGTGAAAAAAGGATGAAGAGAAGCCAGAACACATTCAAATATTCCTGTGTGCTCATCTCTCTTCAGTACCGGGATTTGAAAAGCATTAAGTATTGCTGAACGTTACTGTTGGAAAAAAAAAAAATCAAGGAAATGTTTGTGTTCTAAGTATATCTGTGCCGGCACACTCTTCAGGCATTATGTGATACCAAGGCTTGTGAGGTTTTTAAATACTAAAAAAGGGAACCTAAATACAATTTTTTAAATAGAGATTTAATGTTTGAATTAGTATTGGAACTCCAGTCTGACTGCATTCAGTTTCCACTAATAAAAGTCACACCCTATGGATATCACACTTTATACTACATTTGAACAAGTAAAACAGTTTAAGAGATGCATTTTTCCTACGTATTTCATGTTAAGTGCTTTTGAAAGTAGGCCAAAGCAAAGGTTACGCGTTCTATCCATACAGTACCTGGCTAGTTCAGAACTGCCATTTTCATACTAATTAATACACTCCTTGACGCGAAATGTGATAGCTGCTAAAACACTGACACAACCTGTATCACAACCTGCCTGGGCTTTAAATTACTTCAGTGGTGCCACTTGCTTAACTACTCTTAAAACTCTTGCAGTATTTTCATTCTAAATCTTTTTCACGAGGGATTGCTCTTACCCAGTTCCTAGAACCTTGGAGCACTTTTGGGGTTTGTATTATTGGTTAAAATTGGATTAGCCAATTAGAAAGCAAAGCAAATCCACATCTTGATAACATTTAACTTTTCAGTCAAAGCAGCTTTCTTTTAAACGATAAATTCCCATTCTTACTAATAAATAATCATATGAAATCACACCTTGGGAAAAACAACAGGAAGCCTAAAATCAAATACCTGATGTACAAATGCAGGCTTGGCATATGGGTCTACTCTCATGGCCTATTCCAACAAAATGCAGGAATGGTGTACAAAGTGTATTTAGCCTCAGGAAAAATACCACTGCTGTGCTGCTCTAAAGAAATCCCTCTGGTTTCCACACAAGCAGCACCAATAAGATCCAGACTTATTCCACACTGAGTCCTTACAAGCGAAAGGAACCCAAAGAGAGGGTATCCTAAACTGTAATTTTACCTACCTCACTTAAATGGATAGAAATTTAAAAACCATTTTAGAATATTTATTAAACACATCAGCTGTTCAAGTGAAAAAAGAAATCAGCAAAGACATATTCTTACATAGCATTTCCACTGTAGTAACACTGGAAAGGTCAAGCTAGGCTAGGTGCCAGGGTGCAAGAGGCTGTAACTGATCATCACCATGGCATATTTTATAATGTCCACAGACCAGCTTGTTCCTGTGGTGTTGCACATACATGTAAAGAAGGATGGTGACAATCCTAAAGCCTTAAGGCTGAAAACAGGTTCTCGACCTCACTTTCCTTCTCACCCAGTTCTCTATGAAACACCTTATGAAGCACTAACCATTAAAAAACCAACAACAACAAAACCACCCACAAACACTTTTTGCCCTATTTTGAACAGAAGATTCATCTTGCGATTTCTCCCTGCTCAGAGACTTGGGAAACACAGATTGATTTCCTGCTTTATCCATACCATATCAGACAACTTCAAGCAACTTCTTCTTAATGCTTTAAGACAACTTAAAAAGATTCAGATTTTCTTAAACAAAATTTAAAAGAAGACAACTTCTTTTAAATGCTTTAAGGTTTTGAGCAAGCCATTTAAAACCTTTTCTGCCTTAACCTCTCATCTGTAAAATGGGATAACAGAATTTCCCTTCCTCCGGTTGTCTATGAAATAACTTCATATAGCAAAGTACTCAGAGAAAGGACTGCCATTTATCCTGTGTCCACATACACACCACTCACTTGGCATCACGAGGTGCAGATTTCACTTCATGTCCTTTGATGATATCCATAGTAACAACTTTTACAACAAATCCTTAGTTTAAAATTTTCCTTTCTTTAAAAGGGGAGTGCCTTGGTTTAATTTAGATTTAATTATTTTTTGTAATAAAGCTTTTCTGACTCGCCGAAGTTGAGTAACAAATCTCGACCCTACTAAGATTTGGTTTTCGGGTATGCAAAACAGAAAAATTCCATGCACTCAAACAACTTAGCTGATGCAGAGTTGATAAGCTAAGGCTTGACTATGAAAGAAACTAGATGCACAATTTTCCACGTTATAATTCGTGGATTATTGGCTTGAGTTATTTTGATTAGTAGTAAGGTGTGAGGTGAAGTTATTGTAATAGAATAATCAGGGTAAGTGGTAATAAGTGCTTATATAAATTTGACATTAACTATTTGAAAGCTAAAATACAATCTACTGAGGTTTAGGGGGAGAGGGGAACCTGTAAAATATTTAGGAATGAACAAAGGAACAAAGGTCACATTCACAGTGGCAATACAATAAGCTTTCCACAAGGTGATGTTCAAGACACTGAATTACAATCTAGCAGAAATAGGGTGTCAAGTCAGATACAAAATCATCTGCTCTGATTTTAGTGATGGGGCCTTTTAACTTTTCTCTTGACTTTTAAGTAAATACTTGGCTTTGTGTAACAATTTTACCATGATTGGACAAAAACCAATCAAGCAAACACAGCAAGTATTATCTGGACCCTATTTAATCTCTGCCTAATCTGATAACGTTTGTTACTCTAGCCCAGATCCCCCAAGGCATGAGACACACCAAATTCACTGCTCACCCATGTTCTGTAAAATAACAAAGAAAAAGCTTCAAAACAGATTTCTCTACTTACAAATACATGTCACATCAAGGTACACACACTCTCAGAAGGAAATCATATTAAACTTCTATAGCTTCCCTTTGAACACTACCATGAATTCCATTTTTCTTCCATCTCAACTTAGTCAAATCATAAAATAAAATGTGATTAATTGGTTGAAAGCAAAGGACTCAAACAAAAATTATCCATCAGACTCAGCGCCCACATGGCCACTCCATGGTACTGTTTTCTTCTCATCTGCTCTTCTCACAGCATTTTCCCCAAAATAACACCAGATAAACTGGTTTGCACCGGAAAAGTTAAACTGACATCCCTCTTTCAATAAATGAATTTTAATCAGTCCTATACAGGACTTGTGAAAAACTGTATCATTTAAAAAGGGAAATGCACAACTATTTCCAAACTTTTTATAACCACATTTTAATGTGCAATAGTATGAAAATGAAAAACTGAGTATTTCAGGATGTTAACACATGCTGAAGATAAAAATGTAGAAAGTTTTTCCCCCTGGTTATAACATTCCCTGGATGACCAGCAAACATTTACACTGATCTAGAAATGCAAGAACCATTTTTACACAACGGCGTTACTTGGACTCTGGCGGTAACTCTGGGCAGCCTGAAGTGCCAGCCCCAAGACACCTGCAATCAACACAGCACAAGCAAGAAGATCAAGCATTAGGACAGACTGCCCAGGGAAGTGGTGGAGCCCCCATCCTTGGAGGTATGTAAAAGATGTGTAAATGTGGCACTTAGGGACATGGTTTAGTGGTGGACTTGCCAATGCTGGGCTAACAGTTGGACTCTATGATTTTAAAGGTCTGTTCCAACTGAAAAGATTTTATGATTCTGTAATAATTTGAAATGCTCTAAATACTTTAAAATGTAAAGCTGTTCAAATACTACTTAACACATGAAAAATACACAGAAACTTCAATCTGACTGCTTGAAGTTTCCACTTATTGCAGTCCATGGGTCTCACACTTTAGAACGTATTCCCAAAGGAGACAACTTGAAGAAATCCATTAAGCTGAAAGAAACTGATCATCACATAGGAGTTCACACTCTTAAAAAAACAACCAATTACAAATAAAAAGACTTTGAAGCAGTTTGGCCACCATACAGTAACTCATCAAACTGCCGCTCACTTGGCATATATATTTACCTGAAAATACATTACTACTATTCCTTCTGCCTTGAAAAGGTTAAGGGATCAGTACTGAAATACAAAGTATGATATTAATAAGTAGTATCTTTACATAAAATACTATAAAGCAACAAGTATTTGAAAAAGTATTATACTCTTCTAAAGTGAAATACTTCTATTACACCAATATTCACAGTGATTTCTCTGAAATCAGACACTTTTCGCCCCAGACCATAGGATTGAAGTGATTTGAAATGGAAATATTTCCTGTCCACTCACTGCCAGTTTCTGTTCCCAGAGTGATATAACAGATGACATCCAGTACAATAAATTCTTTTATTAACCATAAATTTGAGACGGCTTTAGGGATTTGAAGTGTTCAGTTTCATGCTGAAAAAATGTAATGTTATCCACAGCCCATCAGCATGTGTAACAAAAACAGAGCCACAGGTTATGGGACTTTGATCAAATGATGAAAAAAAATCTTCTGAATTTAAAAATATTCAAAAAAGCATCTACAATAATTTCTAACCTCCTATTTTTAAAGACACACACACACTAACTGATCCTTTTCTGCAGGAAACAATCACTTTAACAAAAGACTCTACATAGAAAGTTAATACCATGAACAAGTTTCCTTCTAGCAATTATCTTATTTAAGAAACCAGAACTGCAACGTAAGTTTTAAGAGCTTAAGCATTTAAATATACAGACTAAAAAGTTAAACTGAACCAGTATTCATCTCAAACTTTCACTTGACTTCTTTTTATCAAAATTGAACTGAATTTATAAATATATAATCCTAAAACATTGCACAGGAAGAGAACACAATACAGAATATAAAACCCTTTCAGTTTAAACCTTCATGTCCAGTAAAATAGAATTTCATTATTGTAGTAAATTGAGATGTGGACCCAAAGGCCAGTATGGTTTACTTCCAATGTACATGATCACTTACAACAGCAACACTACTGATTGTAAAATATAAACATGGAAACTATTATTTTCTCCCTTGCAATAAAACCTAACCTTATTGGAGGGAAAGTGGAAAATTCATACCTATAACTACATATGCATACCTATAACTACAAATCAACTTTCCACATACAAGCATGCAAATAAACTACTAGAGTTTACAAATCACTAACCTCTGCAGTTAACTGGAATATAAAAAACAATAACTAAATATATATACCAAATGTCACATAGCTACACTGAAGAACAGTCATCCATATCTATCATCTGTTAGATGATACTGGGGTTATTCTATCACTTACTTTATGGCTTTGATTCATACATTTACTGCCAGAATGTAATAAAAAAGAAAGTCTGTCCTCACAGCTCATTCTTTAGTGAGCTGAATGTCCCATTTTCAAACCTCTGCATGACATTTCACGGCTAGTGGTCCTTATTGAAAGAGAACCCCAAAAGTGAATGGCATGATTAGTGAATTACTCTTACAAATGCAACTATATTGAGAAACCGAAGCTATCCCAACCTGCATTATTCCTGACTAATGAATAAAAGATAAAGGTTTGGTTTCCATTGATGTTCTGCAGAAGCATAAGAATAATAACTTTTCACCTGTTAGGGTCAGAGTGAGTTAGGCGTCTGTTTTGGTTTTTTGATTCTTATTTTAACTTTTTTTGTGGTTAACCTATTACTCCTGTCAGAAGGTAAACTAAGGTAAAGATAATTATTAAACACCACCAACATAATTTGCTGAAAAAAAAATTAAACAATAAAGCATGTTACTGATTCTTTGAAAAGTACCTTATTAAGTAGTTTTTATTATACAACAGAAAAAGTAAAACATTCTATATTCTTTTAGAACCAAAGCATCAGGCTATATATCTGGTCCTTTCTTCTAAGCAGTATCTGAAGGTCTCAAGAGAAAAAAAATCTGAGGCAGTAAAGTCAAAGCTCTTTATAATGGGGAAGAATCCTTGACTGTACACCACAGCTACACAAATTTGCGCATAGATACTGTACTATCAGGAGATGCTGTCCTCAGAGCAAGACAAGAAAATGAAACTTAGAAAAGACCTAGTGGGTCATTCTGTAATTTTAGTGGTAATCTGCCCAAATTCCATTCACAATCTATAGGTTGTATAGTGAAGTC
The DNA here is from genome assembly GCF_963264785.1 of Psittacula echo. Lineage (NCBI taxonomy): Eukaryota > Metazoa > Chordata > Aves > Psittaciformes > Psittacidae > Psittacula > Psittacula echo. The sequence continues at coordinate 14,785,179 of NC_137745.1, read as the reverse complement.
CTCCCCTCGGGTTACAAATGAATACCCTACCCTTCATTTCCTGGCAGGAAGAGTTGTACAGCGTTACCATGCACTCTATTCCACCACAGAGCTGGCTGCAGTTCAACAGCCACGGAAATGATTTCTGAAACATTATCATCTTCTTGCTTGTGAAAAAGTCACTGGTGAAAAAAATGTTCACATGAAAATTCTTGATAATTTAGACTTTAAATTTCATATATGCTCACTAAACTAGCCTCAAATTCTTTTGATGATGTACTTTTTTAAAGGTACCTAAATTAACACACCTCAAGGGTGGGAATTTTAGAAGTATCTCAATAGTTACATGGAGCATCTTAATCACAAAATTAGCTTAGGGATTTCCCAAATCCTCTGTCCAGTCCTTGGCTCCTCCTTCATGCTACAGCTCAACACATCTGGACTTACATCTAACACGACTGCATGGGGACCTCATTTTATTCATGCCATCAAAACGACCCCAGTTGTGAAAAGAAGGAAAAGAAAAAAGGAAAGCAGGGGAACCTTCAATGCAAACAGTTTTAATAATGTCATTTACAATGCAGCTCACAAACAGGTGCATTAAAACAGGTGGGAAGGGAAGACCAAAGTCAGAGGAAGCAGATGGGAGTGAAAATTTCACTAACCAGCTTCACTGCTGAGTCAACATAAAACGTAACTACACCCTGAACCACAAAAGAGAACAAATCCCATTGAAAGTTAATAGGAGTTAGGGCACTCCATTCTTTTTCAGAATCCCACTCCAAGCTCCTAAGGATCTGTTCACACTTACAGGGTGAACTTAAATCACCCATTTATACCACATATCTCTAAGACTTCAAGGCAAAGAAGCCCAGCACAAGCTTGAAAACTTTGCTAAAAGGGTTTGTGATTCAGCAACGCCTCCTTCCCACACCCTATTTAAAGCTCATCCAGACAGAGCAATCTTTATGCTCTGAGTAAATTGCACAACTTACTGGTTCCAACTTCCATCCTCATTTTGTTACTACTGCCTGTAATTAGTGGCAAGCCCAGGCCGGGAGATAACACTGATCTCCATAGAAATTGGAGGAGTATGAAGCAGCGCAAGCAGGCTTTACCAGGGCTTTGAGACAAAGATATGGACTGGCACCTGAACAGCTCAGACAGGGAAATTGTACGGGCACAGCTGTACCCAAAGTTACTGTGGTGCATTTAAAAAACATATAATAAAATCTATCCCCCAGGGCCTCTTTGTAGAAGAAGTTATTACTATGTGATAAACCAAGATGTAACTTTACACTGCACTAACCTACTCTATGACCAACAGGCTGTATGGGTTGCTTCAGAACACACCTACGCCACACTCAGACTGAAGAGAGCTATTATCAAGAAAACCCCTAAGGATCAGCAGCTGCCATGCCAGCAAACTGCTCTGAACTAGGTATCATGCCCCATTAACACAGCTATCCTGCTTCTGGCAGTCAGCTCCCTGGCTCCCAGTTAGCCCCACTCTCTGCAACACTGCCCCGCACTAAGAATATTCACCCAGAAACTCTCCACATGGGATTAACTTTGGAAATGACCAGCATTCTGAACGGGTGTCCCAGTTTAGTGGGTAGTAATATTCCCATAGACACAAATAAGCAAAGCGAGAAGAGGTTTCATTTCCAAGGGTGCAAAGCACACAGCTTTTGCACTGAGGACAGTCACAGCTGCTGAGTGTTGGGTAACCACACAGCATAAGCCACTTGAGGTGTAAAAGACAAAATCCCATCAGAATGGAAGTCAAAGTTTTGCCACTGATTTCAACAGGTAGGATTTTAGCTCTTTAAACAAAACAAAAACCCAACAAACAACTGAAACAAAAAAAACCACTCGACAAAACCCTCAGTATTCTATGTTTAAAAGGAAACAGATTGGGGTGTTGTGTCCACAAGATGATAGAGGCCTGCATACAGTTTGTGAAATCATTGCATAAAAGATAATGTGACTACTAGAAGTCTCTAAAGTTGTATTTTTTAATGCTTTCTTATTCTAGGCCAGTCACACCTGGAATACATATGTTGAACCCAGCAGCTGAGAGCTTCTGGTTTCAACAATTTAGAAGATTTACTGTTTGGAACTAAACATTCCCCTATTATGCCTTCCTACTAGCTGAACTAAATTCACACACAGTTTTAATCTGCATTGAAAAGAAAAATAATTTTTATCCTGTAAAATTAAAATTAGAAAGGGGACTTTTACCAATCAGATTACTCTTTGGAAGTCTATATGCAGCTAGACAAAGCTCTACTTCTATGGATATGCAAACACAAAAGAAAATCTCCTTTCATGAATCCTAGAATCTAACCTAAGAGCTTGTTTTAAACTTGGAGTCCTACAACTTTAAAGGAAAATATTAGAAACATACATAAGTATTTATGTTACATTTATGTTACAAATACAAAAGTCTAGAAAATAAGTTTATTTTATAAAGTAGAGTGCATTTTAAGTGACAATATTATGAGTTTAGGATTCCCATGGAGGACTAAACCCCTCCATTTGAAAATACAAAGCAAAATTAATTAGAAAACATAGTTTGAAAAGTATTCTTGCAAAGAGTTCTTGGAAGGGATCACCTTGAATGTGTTTGATGCTGAGGAGACGCCATAACTTTTCTTCACACAAAAGCAGTCATCAACAGAGCACAACCAGATGTTAAGTTTTCTTTTCTTAGTTTTTGTAAACCTCTGTGACCTCCCTCAAATTAAAAAAGGGAATAGCATTTTTAAAGCCACAGGAGCTATCATTAGCAAAGCATTCTAAGGATTTTCGTTAATTCATAGCCAGCCAACCAGGAATTTTCCCACAGCCGTATACAAAAAAAGTCAGAGAAGTCACTGATTGCTTGGTTGGATTTGAATGTAGCCAGAAGTAAGATCAGAAATATCTAGTCCCTCCCACTGATAGGAGAGTGAAGAACATAGGGAAGGTCAGAAATTAAAATCCAAGTCTGCCCACCAACCATGACGAAAATCCAGCATTGCCATGTTACAGTGGGTATAGCAACAGTTATTACATACAATTCTGTAAGATAAGAGATTCCATATAGAGAGATTGATAGAAATCAATTCTTTGGAAACCTTTAAGCACAGAAGGTACAGTTCCAAGCAGAATTGCGTGCTTATCATCTCCTCTACACAGCAGCCTCAAGACTCAGACTGATGTTGTCTAGTTGTTAGTATGACACCCACCCATTGTAGCAACTTATGACCTGATACACAGGTTTAGTTGGAGTCCTTTGAACTCTGCATGTTCCAATTTGTCTCTTAGAGTTTGTCAGCCCAGGGTTCCAGCACTGAGAGAGCTTGTACTTCCCATGTTAGATCATCAAAATACAAAGGTTACAGAAAACAGACAAACGCATTTTGGCAGCACTTCCCTCAAAGACATTACAATGACCCCTGCATTCCTGTGACACGTTATGCTCTGTACAGCATTTGTAAAGGAAAAGCAAAAGGCCGGGTACATACTCAAAGGCTGCTGGCTTGCAGACTCAATGCTGCCAACAAGAAGGTGTATCTATCAACACAGAACTCATTTCACAACCACCTCTGCACAGTGTCAGGTCAACAAGGGGTACAAATTTGATTCAGATAAGTCATGGGCACACAGCTCCAATTCTGCCGAATTAATCAGAACATACATTTCAGAGTTTATGCTTTCAGGCCTGCAAGCACAGGTATAACACCTGAGCAACCATGAAATCTCGCAGGACAATGCTCTCACACTCTATGATTCTATGTTGGACAGAGTCTTGGGCAACATGGTCTAGCGTGAGGCATCCCTGCCCATGGCAGGGGGGTTGGAACTAGATGATCTTAAGGTCCTTTCCTACCCAACTATTCTACGATTCTATGATTTGGGCACACACAAAATAAGTAGCATGAGTGATGTGCTCCAAAACCAGATTTACTGTCTTGCTGAATAACAGCCCAAGACCAGATGCATAAAAGGCTGCTCATGCATCTACAGCTTTAAACTTGAGGCAACATGAAGAAGGACCATAATAACAGATTTAAAACATTTAACATTCATTTAAAGCATTTAACAGATTGCTGACATATATTCCGTATGTTCAATATCCATTTATGTACTACTGATAGATTTTGACACTCCACTGAAAACACTGCTCACTTGTCTTGTTTTTCATGCAGTAGGTGAGCTATCAGTCTTTTAGTTCCTACCTGCCCTAGAAGTGCCTGGCCCTCTCCCAAAAGGCCTGGATGGCTTTTCAGAGGTACAAAGTCATACCAGTGAATTGCCAGAGCAAGGATTCTTTCATCATTTAAAGAAAAGCAGTCCCTACCCCTTCCGTTCTGCATCATGCACACCCTCAGGTTGATACCAAAATTACTCATATTTCATCTCGACTTAACCTATTTAAAAGGTTTTGCTAGCCACGATTCCAGCCCTAATTATTGCTAGCATACTAAGAAAATTATTTCATACTTAACTCTTTTATCCTGCTCATTTTAGGTTAAGGAACTCATCTATGGTCATTAATGGATTGCTTAATTCAAGTTAAAGGGGGGGTTTAATGTACTGGATGGCTCTGGCAGGAGCAGACAGCTACTTTCCTAAGCCAATACAAAGAATTCATCCACCTGTTTGAAGGCATTCATCACCTACTGCCTAAAGAGCCTATCAATGAATGGAGTGGGCTTTAAAAGTATGGAAACAGCCGTCTTTTAAAAAAAAAAAAAAAAAAACAGGTGTCTTTTACTAGAATCTAACACAGCATTTTGACTTTCAACCATGTGAAAAATCCACAACACCCAAGAAATGCAAAAAACTATGGGTAACCACTGAAAGGGATAGCAAATTATGACGCAGACACTGCCTAGCCAGAGAATTAACTTCCTGTTGCTATTCCCTTACTACCTGAATGAGGCCTCAAGAACAGAGTACCAAGAGGCAGTGTTCTGGTACACCCACAGGACTTTTGCACTATTATTAGCACAAGGAATAGTAATAAATAGGAAGTCTGGAACAATTCTTCAAAGCCAATAGTGATATATCACTGTAAAAGCCTTCAAGTGAGATAAAATTCCAAAGAATACAGTATCTCCTGAAATGTGTGCTGGTGCTTGCTAAACCTCTAATCCAAGCTTTAATTACTTTTAATCACCAAGTCAAACTTTGAAAGAACAAATCCCTACCTGCACATTTAATTTCTCTCATGCTCTTGGAATCTATCTGCACAGCGGTGAGAGGTGACAGGAGGACTAAACAATGATGTGACTTGTTCATGTGGCTCCATGTACTTGTATTACCTGTTAAAACATTGTTACTAACCTAAAAACCTTCTTGTTAATCTGCGAATTTCCTTACTGTGAGGCTTCCTCAGCGGGTTCCTGAAGTTTGTTGGGTTTTTAGTTTTATTTTTAGGGAAAAAAAAAAAAACAAATAACTGAAATGTGTTCTTAGAACATCCTCTACTTGACTTGTCCAGGTGACCTATTCTAGAACATACTTCAGAACCATCAGCTGTGCCTCATCTTGTCCTGTTTTTACCATAACAGGCCCCTCTGGTGCTCTTCCCATCTCTTTCACCTCCAATCCTGCTGTATTTAGAAGTCTGAACACTGTACTTTGAGTAGGAATGAGAATTTAGTCAAACCCCACACAGGTATGACTGGCAGCTACTGCTGGACTGGCAGCTGCTCTAAACTGCCTTGTCATAAATGTTCCACTTTTTAGTGCTCTTTCTACTGGATAGGCTTTAGCTAAACTCACTTGCAACAACTCCTCTGGGGTACCATTAAACCACAGTAAGCTTGTTTCCTCAGAACCATGTTCTTCACTGCAGCCACACCATAAATTAACCAGAAGCCCACTGCTATTCTTCAGTGAAGAAACAGTGCATTTGGACAGTATCTCCCAAGGTACTTGACTCATCTACCTAAGAGAACAGGCTCCATGAACAGAGGGGTTAACACACCAGGTACCAGCCTGCTGCAAAGCAATTTGTAAGACATGGCTGGCAGAATTCTGGATAATCAAAGTGATAATATTTAAGTTTCTGTTAAATAAACATTGCAATGAAACAACAGAAGTGAGTCTATCCATTACTGACACATGCCTGTATTCACTACTTTAATAAGTATATATCTGGTTAAAGTCTTTATGTGAAAACCATGTAGAATTTTCAGGTGACTCCACTTGAGAACAGCTGGAGAAGCCAAACAGCTGGACAATGCAACAACTGTAAAGTATTACATGCATGACAGGATAAAACCCTTTTTCAAGTTTACACTTTAAAATTTTGATCCTTAAATGAAGTCTCACGTTACCATAACCTAAAATTAAGTACTTAATATGTACTGACATAGCCATAGCTCCTTATTTTAAGTTACTGTAACTTGCACTTCCATAAAATGATTTTGGATAATTCACACAGGGAGAAGGATGTAATAAATAAACATCTATGTATTTAATATAGCTTTCATGCCTTTTTTTAGGTGTTATGTATTTATGAATAATAATAATGTTTGTTGTTAAATACAGGAACAACACATGATACAGAAGCATCAGCATTAACCTAAAGTTTCACGAAAAATATTGTGTTTAAATATACTTCACTGTGCTGGTAGCAGTAAATGTAAAAACCAAAGAAATTAAAAATAAAAAAGTATTTTTACTTTTTAAAATGGTATTCAAGTTTAATGGTTCTCTGGTAATGCTTCACACTCCTTTTACGTTGTTCGCTTCTAAAAAAGCATGCTGAATTTATGGGTAAAATTCAGCCTCAGAGCAGAATTAAGCAGGCAAGCTAACATCAAAGCTTTGTTTCATCATCTTTAGACTGATCTGTTGGAAAGGACAGCTGGTCCTTATTAAACACCCTTTAAATGTTGCAGTTTTAATTAAGTAACATCCTTGTTATATTAACATTACCAAATAATTAACTAAAGAAAAGCCAGCATCATCTAATCATGAGCTTAACAGCTTTTCACCAGTGGACTATAAAGTATTAATCTATTAAAGCAGAACTTGTTCTTAAATAAGTGTCTCAAGTTTTTAGATTACCAAGTGTGATACAGCAGTCACTACACTTACTCAAAAGCAGATTTTTAGGCAAGTAAAGCAGTGAGTGGAGTTCAACATCTAAACTAAGGGATATGATCTAGAGAGGAAATTAATCAGATCTGTAACAGTCCTATTAGACTTCAGCTGCAGAGACCTTGTTAAGACATAGAGTCATAGAATGGTTTGGGTTGGAAGGGACCTTCAAAAATCATCTAGTCCAACCCCTCCGCAATGAGCAGGCATTTTCAACTAGATCATAAGTCAATAGCTTATGAATCAGAATCATATTCAAATTCCCCAATTCCACAGAAACATGCAAGGGAATAAACATTTTGTTAACACTGGGAGCCAGTTTCAATTTCATAAGCAGGCTAATGCTTCTATTATTTTGTTCTCTAGGCACTGTGTCTGAATATTATTTCTGAAAACCCAGTACTTAAACAGTATAGCCTCAGAGTTCCTGAGGAAACATTCACAGAATCATAGAATCATCTAAATAAGCACTAAATAAGCTAAATAAACACTTTGCGCATTTTTAAGTCAACTTTAATAGGTAGATGGTCATCAGTACTTTCTGACACTGGAGTAAAAATGGGGTCACATTCTCTGCTACATTACTTGATAAATGAAACTTAAAAACCATCAAACCTGGAATGAGCTTGAAGCCAAATTCTAAGCTAAACAAAAGCAACACAGATGCCTACCTGCATGACTGACCATGTTTGCAAAGCCTTGCACTCAACATATTGCATTATATCCAATCAGAGAAACACACTAAGCTTTAAATGACACACTGAATCAGTTCTAAAACACCATCACATTCTTCTATAGGCCAAAGGAGAGAAATATATTGATTCTAAAAATTCCTAAAAAATGGAGGATACAGAACTGCTGGCATCTGGTCTGCAGAGCTTTCAACCAACTCTGGAAGTGTTAGATTAAAGAACACCCTGATGGCAAACATTAACACCTTCCACCATGCTTCAACTTAGGTCTGTGTTCTGGTCAATACCCTTTACAATTTGTAACTACTCTGCAAGAGAAAATCGGATTTTAACTGTTAGAAAATAATTGAAAAAGGAAGAAATTTAAACTTTGGTAAATTATCTCTTATAATTTTACAAGGTATTTTTCCTCCTAAATAAAGTTCCCAAAACATGTATTTAGTTGGGAAAATTATTTCAGTATGACCTAGCTCTGTGCTTAGAAAAATCCTGTAGAGAAGAATGGGTGCTGGGAGGGATGCTTGAGGAGATAAATGTAGGGACATAGCAAGAATAAAGAGACAGGCAATGCTCGTGATAGTGGAACGGTAGGAAATGGAGGTTTCAGAGTCTGCTATGAAAGAGAAAAGGAAATAGCAAGCTCCTTAAATAAAGATGACACAGGGAGAGTTTCAGGGAAGAATGCTCAGGAACAGAGAACCCCAGTACATATAATATGCTTTGCTTAGCACAGGAAGGTACAACTCTCTGCTAATGGGGGGGAATAAGGTGGGTGTCTGCTAAAATGCTGTATTATTTATTCTTTCTCATCATACAGTCTCATTAAATTTAAGCTTTATACCGAACATGGCTCAGCACCAGGAACTTCAGAGGAATTAAACACATGAAAAAAATTACTCATGTGTGCAGTCCCATTAGAATCTACACAACAACTTGAGACTGAAGTTGCTCATGTGTTTAACACTGAATAAATGAATCTGAAATATATTCAGCTCATCAGAGTCCCTGTCTGTCTTCTCTGTACACTTCATGGCTTGTTTATAGCATGAAAAAAATTCAGAGACTGCTTTTCCAGAACAGCTTCCCATGTGGACATACTTATTCTAGATTAAAAGGGGCCCTTCCCTGATTTATTTTTTCTGGATAAAGGTATGCATATGATGTAGTAAGGCCATGCATATGGAAAGACTATCCATATGGAAAGCTACTTTACAATACTATTCTGCTTCAAGTGAACCTTAATCTGAAATAACATTCAATGTAGAAATACATTAACATTTCTGTTAAACATCAATGAAAGAAATCCCAGATGTAGGAAAGTCAATCCAAATTCTAAAACCCTGGAGCTGCTGAAATCACTGATAATTCTTAGCAACAGTAACATTAAGTTACTCATCCTGCTGTTAACTTCTTTCCTGCTGCAGATATATGTTGATCTTGCAAGACAAATGCCAGACTACTACTAGAGAAGGTGATTAATACAATGAAAGTGGTTTAAAAAAAACCACATCTCTGAACACTTTAGCTTTGAAAACGTTAGCTATTAACAACAATGTCAGAAGCTATGAACCAAAACATCAAATACATCCTCACCACATTCTTTTAATCATAGTCCAGTAATACATTCCCATCAAGTCAAGCTTTTACTCCTACAAAATATTGAAGAAACTTAAAACTGTATTTTGTAGAGTGAAATGAAAATGAGTATTACTGCATTAATGTACCAGGTGAAACACAGAGTTTCAAAAACAACATTCAAACAATAAAAGAAGACTCATTTGGGTGGGAACAGCAGCACACAGTCACAGTTTTGGCAGCAGAAAGTATCCAACTTGTGTGTACCTAAATCTACATAAAAACACCCAGCCACCTATATCTTATTTCTCCTTAAACAATTATTAAAAGTTAACTGATACTTTTCTAGATTGTTTATTTATGCCACTGAGAATTACCTCAATTCAACTGTTTCATTTAATGCAATCTAGACATTTTTACTTTCTGTATAAGGAAGGTTAAGATTTATTCATGTCCTTAACACACATTAATTAGACACTACTTATAAATAACCTGCAATGAGAGTATCTATTTGAATAGGATGCAATCACTTCAGGGCTTGTGTCTTTTCAATCAGTCAGTGTCCCTGCAGCGTTTAGAGTGGCAGAGGGGAAGTGGCCTGTGGTTAAACAGAGGAAATACCAAGGAATTTTAATAGAGCAAATAGTCTCTTTACTTCCTACAGGGTACTACTTCAAAGGCAACCCTGCTCCAGAACAGACAATGTGTTAGAGGGGCCATCAGTCATTTAATAGTATGTCAAGTCTACTCAAAACTTACATGCAGACCAAGATAAATAGCACATAACTGAGACAATGGGTACCATCCTGCAGTCATTACTCTAACAAATGCTGCCCGGCCCTGGTTATGAAGAGAATCATAAGCAGACTGGTATTACAAAATCAGACTATAAAGTTATAACTACACAGTCAAGATATCTAATAAATTGGTGAGGGAAGTCTGAACTTGAAACTGAATATATAATAAAACCAGAAACAAGTGCAAATATTTAATAAGCTAAAATGTTACATAGGTTGTGAGCAACAAAGACAAAGGGGGGCTTAAGCTAATTGGAAAGTGTGATTTTTGCTGATCTAAGAGACAGCCAAAATAATTAAAAAAATTGTATTGCAGTACATTCAGGTTTCATACACACAATTATATGATGTAAGCAAAAATAAATCCAATACAAACTGCATCCGAGTATTTCTATAAAGGCCAAAATACACTAATCAAGTGTTGTAACTTTTTAATAGCGATAATTTACTTGATTAGATGATACAAAACTTGACAGAAACATGCATAGCGGTGGTTACAAGCCTGTGCAGCATCCTGCCCACATCTGGTGAAACATACAACAGACACACTGCGCCAAAACATTTTATTCCTCATTCTCAGTTAAAAAGACCTAACAGAGGAATGTAAATCTTAAAGGAGTTCCAACCAACACAAAGATGCAGGTCTTAAGCTTTATCAGAATTTGAAGTTTGTTTTTCCACACTTTTACACATTTTCCAATGCTTTCGCCTTATTAAACTATGCCCTACAAACTCCTGAACTGCGTGTTGCCGTAACGCTCTCAAAGGAGCTGATCTAAGACCAAGAAAATCCTTAGTGACAGTCTAACAAAAAGGAAAAGCAATGAAAGTCATTTCTGCTCCCTCCGGTTCCTGGATCACCACGCTTCAACTACGCTTGTAACTACACATCGGGAGAAAGGAAAGAAAAAGGAGTACACACAAAAAAACCACAACTCAAAGTTATTTAGAAACACACACAAAACAGGGAAAGCAAACAAGAAAAGTCTGACAGCAAAACACACCAGAAACGGGAACAAAAGGCAAAGACCAAGTAACAAAACGTTTATCACCTTCCTCCCCCTTTCCCCCTCCCGTAAATTTCCTACATCCTCTGTATAATGAATCAGGCCTGAAGCTAAGACCCCAAGCCGGCCTCGCATCATTAAAATAACAAAGCCCAAGGGATCGCTTTTATCCTCCTCGCAGCTCAGGTCGACCTAAGGAAGGCGACAGCTGGTGGCGAAGGACCTGTCGAGTGACTTTTTCGCCCTCCCTGGTTGTGGACTGCCTCCCACCCCGGGCGAGACACCCGTACATGTCCCTTCCCAGGACATGCCACTCTCTCTCGGGGCCGCAAGTTAACGAACTCTCGGACGCAGCGCCCCGGGGCAGCTTTTATTGGCGGCCGAGGACGCTTTCCCCGCGGTAGCAGCCCGCTGCCCCAAGGGGCCATGCCCACCCCCAGCGGCGCTCCCCGGTCAGCGCCCGGCACCCCGAGGATGGCAGCTCTCGGCACCCCCCTAACACCCCGCACCCCGCGAACGCGGCTGCCTGCGCGGGGGACCGAGCAGCAACACTGCTTCGCTCCACTCACCCTCCCTCCGCAGGCTTCGGCTGCTGCCCCCCTCCTGCCGCTGGCTCCTCCAGCGGCCCCAGCGGGCTGGTGGCCACCAAAAGAGGCGACAAGTGCGAAGAGGAGAGAGCCGAGCTCCAACCCGGCTGCCATGGTACGCAACAAGCCCCGCACCACCAGAACTCAGGGGCCACTGCCGCTGCTGTGTGCATGCGCGCTACCAGCCGGGGCGGGGGGCTCCTCCCCGTCTGTGCTGGGCCCGGCCCCACCGCCCCCCGCCGGGACGGCCCCTCCCCGGCCCGAGCCGGGGGCTCGGCGGCATCAGTGGCTCTCGCCGCCTCTCGATGTGTGCTCGCCTCCCGGGCAGCGCTCAGTACGCCGGGCCCCTCTCCGCCAGACCTCAGCGAGCTTGTGCCTCCTCCTGCAACATAACGGGGGTACCAGCACCTGATCGGCCGCCCCCAGCCTCCTCTTCGCCTTCTCCTGTATTGCTGATCCCGTCACACCCAGCAGAGCTGGGTACAGCTCACAGAAACCTATGTGTTTGGGCTTCTCTCACAAGAAGGAAAGGATCGGTGCCACTTCACTGTCGGGGATGATCTTCATAGTGGTACAGTCCAAGTACGCAGCACCATCAGGGCCACTGGCCAAAAATCAATCATAGATCTGTCACAACTGAAGAGTAATGCATTAACTAACGCCAGACAAGATGGAGGAATATGCTATCATAGAATCACAGAATGGTTTGGGTTGGAAGGAATCTTAAAGCTCATCCAGTTCCAACCCCCTGCCACAGGCAGGGACACCTTCCACTAGAGCAGCTTGCTCCAAGCCCCATCCAGCCTGGCCTTGAACACTGCCAGGGATGGGGCAGCCACAGCTTCTCTGGAGAACCTGTGCCAGTGCCTCAGCACCCTCCTAGAGAAGAGCTTCCTAATATCTAATCCACATCTCCGCTCTGTCAGTTTTAAAATTTCAGTTGCAGAAATTGCAATAGAAGCTCTATGTAGCAATAAATACTTCAGCTTTTTCAGTTGGCGTCTCTACAGTTAATTTTGGCATTAACATGCTTTGACCAAACATTTTTAACAGAAAATAAATCACATTTCTAACAGATTTCAAATGCAACTTACTCTGATATGCCAGTGAATTCTATCGAGTACAAACCCTTCACCTGAAATTCTCCATGTCAGGTAAGACAAGCCCAAGGCTCCTTCAAAGCACAGAACCACAGCATAATTCAGCTTGGAAGGGACCTCAGGGGGTTGTTAGGTCTAACCATCTGCTCTAAGTAGGCCTAACTTCGGTTTAGATCAGGTAGCTCAGGGCCTCATCATACGTCACCTTTACACATCACAACTCCAATTATTTTTGAAACTTTTGATTTTAGTACATTCTGTTGCTATGTTTAAAAACCACTCCTGATGGAAAAGGCAAACCCACCAGTATTATAAAAGACTCTATAGTTTGGATTACAATAGTATGGAAAAACACCACTAAGCCAATCAGTTGCAAGGAGACACAACCAGCTGACAATTTTTAAACCTGCGCTGGTTTTACCCCTGTCAAAGGGGTTTCCATCATTTGTGACTATTGCAAAAATAACACTATAAAACTCGAGTCCTCAACTGCTGAAGTTGATGAATCACAGTTACCTTTGAAGAAAGGTTTGTGACTTCTGGATGGCCATAGCCCTGCTTCATGACATGAAAAGAAATTCTTGCCATTGCACGTTTTTTAGCTCAAATTGGAGATTAGACTGTAGTCCTTTTAAGGCCTTGGGAACAAGGGATGCTTATTTTCCGTCTCCATTTCCTCCACAGGCTGGAATTCTGAAAAAAGGGATATTAAAACTACTCATTCTGTAAGTGGCATTTCACTGGCTTTACGGTGAGATGTCTTCTGAGGCCAAGTATGTCCCAGACCAGAATCAAAGTATAGCACGTATTTTTTCACTGTATACCACCCACTGCTGCTCTACTGTCCCCTTGCATTACTCAGAACTGACCAGGCAGGCTTGAAAACTACATAAGCCTTTTTTTTTTTTAATCAATTCAGGCTGTATGAAAGCTGTGAGCAACTAGTCCTTTTGTGTTTTGATGCATTACAAAGGACAAAGCAACACTATATCATGGCTAAAGAAAGTAAGACATATGTACAATTTCTTTACAGGACAGTAATACCTCTGCTGCCCATAACCACCTGTGACAAGCAATGACCCCTTGCTGAACATATTGCCATTGATTTGCAAACAGATCTCCTAAATTACGGGGAAATCAGTTTGGCATTTTCTGTTAGCAGAGACCGAGGCTGCTGGAGAAACTGAAACTTTTAAGTGAACTCAGGAAAATTAGCATTATCTGTGCTGCTGCTGCATTAGCCTACAATGATTTTAATAGAAGCAAAGACAGACTGAAGAGTGACATTTCCCAGGGAGCAGAATAACTGCAGAAATCTTTGATACCACTGATCACACTGGCAGCACCCAGAAAGCAGCAAAATTATCAGTCTTATTTACTGAGACCTCAACTTACTAGCACAGAGCAAAGATGCTGACAAAAACATTGCTGATGCCTCTTTCCCCATAGTTAAGCTAAAAACAAAATGACACATCTGAAAAGAATTATCTCCATACTGCCACCAATGTCTAACTTACTGACATGAATGAACTGACTGAACAGAGCATTTCATTGCTTAGCATGCATGCAGAATAATTTCCATTGCAATTTTTTGTGGGAAAGAGTAGGGGAGAGGTGGGAATCAAATGACAGCAGTTAACATTTTTAGCTAGATTCTCCAAAATGCTGCTAGCTAATGGAAGGGCAGAAGTGGCTGTGGGGACTCTGCTTTTCTGTAGGCTCTTTTGTCCTTCTTACAACAGTCTCTTGTTTCCAAATAGTATAGAATGCATAATATCCAAAAGTCATGGGTATCAGTATCATGCATTCTACAGCTGGTTTTGGTTGTCACTCTACCTTTTTTGCTTAAAGCTAAAAACCTTTTTTTTCTTCCCTTCTCTGAGCAGCTGTTCCCAGATGGAGGGGACAGTGAGAATGCAGCAGTTCCTATAAAAACATGAAAATTCATGTAATAAAAAGGTCTGATAATATGGTTAAAATTTACCTACCATGTTTTTCTGTGACTCAGCAAAATTCCTTCTTAGACTTGGAAGTTGTATGCTCCATCCATACTTCGTATTTCTAGCACTGAAACCTCTTCCAAGAGAGACCAACCTTCACTGCAAAGGAGTTAGGAAAAATCACACACTTTTGGGCCAGAAAGCACACATCGTGCTTGCAGCTTAGTCAGACAATCACGACTATTGCAGTATCACATTCTGTTACAGATAACCACCACCCACTGTTAGGAAGTGAGGATGAGCTACAGCAAACCAAGCAGAGTGCTCAAAGATCAGCAGCATCTCAGAAATCTCTTACCGGTCTGCAATCACAAAGTATCAATCTCGCTTTCCATAAAAGCACAAATAAGATCCCAGAATAGAAACCCCACAGTGTGAGAGTCTTCTGGAACTTCATCTGGCAGGTACTGGAAAGCAGAAAACCAGATCTTTTGAAAATAACCACTTATACTAAAGCATCCCACTGGCATGGGGATGGTTTACCTGTGGAATGAACATCTAGCATAAAAAGGAAGAAAGATCTTCCAATATCAAACATTAAGAACAAAATTAGAAAGCATGAAATGGATGTGGATATGCTTAGCAAGGTCATGAACATTCCCACCAGTGTCAAGGGTTCCAAAATTTCTACTCTGATGAAATCTTCCACATGATGGCATGCCATAGTTTCAACCGGTCTGGCTAAGCTTAAGTGAAGGATTTTCAGCTGTTAAGACAGTGACCCCAGGCCATAAAAGTGAACTGAAATTTGAATCAAATCTATCAATTGTTATGAATACTTCCCTTGCTCAAGACAACTTTTAAACCAGTAGGCCTTTAGAGAAATGCTAAAAATTCATTAAAACACCGAGTTCTGAAAAGAAAATCTGCGTTACTAGTCTCATTTTATAGATGCGGTTGCTTAAGCGCAGAGTCATAAAGATGCCTGCTTTTATGTCTTGCACGCATGCTCCAGGCTAAACCAGTAATTAGATTTGGAGTCAGGAAAGCTCCTGCCCCCTGGTAAGACCAGAAAAGACCCCTATGTGTAGTGGGCTTTGTTTTTAATTTGCTGCTTTCTGTAGACACACACAGTACTTCCTAAGGTCATCCACTACCAGTGAGTGCTTAAAATAGTGTGGGCCATGGAGCCCAGATCCAGCCTTCAGAGCAATTCCATCCAACTGTCTGCTTCTGTCCTGCAAGTGGCAAGGAGCACAGCATGCTGTCCTGGCAGCCAGCTGCCTCCTGCCCTCTCCAGACATTTATTGGCACTTCTGGAGTAGATGCTGCTGTGTCCAGATGGGACTTGAAAGTGCAATTAGATGCATGAATTGTGCTTTGACGCTGGCAGCCACCACTTCTATATCCAGATGCTTTGCAACAAGTCCTGAAATTGAGCACCCAGTCCTTAGTGTGGAGTACGTTACAGCTTACAGAATCCCTTGTAATGTACTGGTAGTAATTTTTCTCACTGCTCACTTTTTATGTCACACTGTCATGTTTGAGCTTTTTTCTTAGAAAGCTCAACTCTACCTTCAGGTATTTGGGGATGTTTTGAGGCATGCAGAGTTCAGAGTGAATGAGGAGTGAATGGTCTTGTGACCTTTCTGGATGACTTAACGTCTCCTACAGGAAATTGCATTTAACGACCAGGGAAGTTTCAGTCCTATATTCCTAAAGGTTCAAGTTAGTGTCAGATGTAGGTTATGGTGAAAAGGAACTGACTGAAATAAATCAGTCATTATATGAAAATTAATTCTTATGACCATCAAAATAACAATTTATCAGTGATCCATGGATGCAGATCTTCATATAACATTACCACTCCCCAGACTGCAGAGTTCTCTGTATTGCATACAGGCCAGCTTATTCTGCTGGCAGAGAACGTTTGCAGTCAGATGTCAACTCTGTATTTCTGTTTTGTTTTGCATCTGTTTATTCACATGAACATAATAAAGGTACAAACAGTTCTCAGAAATGATTCAACTTACTGATGTGCCACCAAACACACTCCCCTCCCTGCTCCAAAAGCACACTGCATTGACTCACTCTGTGGCCACATGTCTTTTCAGAGGGAAGACGGAGCAGGGCAGGACTGCATCTTTCAGCAGCAATCTTCTGTTACACTGGCTTAGATGTAACATGAAACTACACTTTTAGAAGCAGATTTGTGATACAAAGAAAATTCAAAATTGCATGAAGAGTCATTTTTCAATAAAGATCCTGCTGAACTAGAAATATGCCAAACCAAAAACTGTATCCCCAAAGTTATGCATGTTTTATTCTTTAGCAATAACTGAAATTTTTTTATGTATTGCAGAAAAATGGTATTTTTCTGCAATATAGGCATTTAATCTTAGCAACTATGAAAAATGCAAATCAAGATCCCCTCAGTGCAGTTTGAATACATGCTAGAAGTGTTAATGAATTAACATTTTTACAGAAGTTTCTCAGTTTTATTTGTAGTCTCAACCCTTTCTTACTACAGCACAATACTTTCCATCCAGACAGTTTGTCATTTTCCTGCTGCAGGAAAATGGGGAGAGGGGTAGGGGCACAACCCTAACCTAATTTAACAGTCTATTCTGAAATGCAACAGCATCCTGTGGCAGCGTCTGCAAAATTAATCCTAGCACACTAAGGGACCCCTCACTGAGCATAACCTGCTTTAAACCCTTTCCCATTTAACTGAGGGAGAGCTATTTGCTCAAGCACTTCAGGATGACATCATTTGTTATTTGAGGCCAAAAGCTAAGGGTAATGAAGGGTAAAGAAAATGTTTTGAAGATTTTTGTAATTCAAATGCATAGAGACACCAGTAACAGATACAGCTACAGAACAATAGGAACAGGGTTGGAAGAATTAAGAAAAAAAATAATCTACTCTTGTGAAACCATTGTGGAAGAGGATTGGAAAACACTTTGTCAATAGCACCTCATTCTACTCCCACTAAGGGAAATACACAAACAAAAGAAAATATGAAGGCTGAAGCATATGGAAATTGTAATCTTTGCTTATATGGTGGATACGTAACATTTCAGAGAAGAATTTGAAAATATTTTATAGCAGATTTACAAGAGCATCCACAATATTTCTACAAGACTGGGCTAAAAAAAGAGAGGAATGTCCCTCAGGAAGGAAGCAGTTGGATCTCAGGACTGAGTTAGCTGCTTATCTTTGTAAAGAGTAGGATAAATATGCAGATAATAGGCTGATCAAACACAATAAATATGATTTGTTAATACTCACATAAAAAGTCAATGCATGTTAATCTAAGCTACAATAATTAGTATTTGTTTCCAATTAGAAACAATTAGATGCTAATTGTAACAATCACTGAAAACACCACTCCCACTGAACTGTAATTTATGACAAAACTGATTGCCCAGGACCATAGGTTTACAGGGGAAAGAAGGGAAAGAGTGGATCCATTTTCTCATTTAAACAACAATATCTGCAAGAAAAGGGGATTTTCCATGTAACGTATTTCACAGAAACATCTAACCATAGCCAGCTGCATTCTGGGGCAATGCTGATGCCTCACCAGAATGCTTCCCTATGACTTCCTTTCTCTGTCAAAATCAATTGAAGCAATTTGCAATTATATTGTCAGATAGGCACATCTGATAGCATAGAATAAAATGCTGTTCCAAGTGAGAGAATTGCACTTCACTGTATGCCTCATATCCAAATATCTATCTGGTAACTTAGAAATATTTGAATCAAGAAAGTAATTTTAGTGGGTAATATCAGATTTTTTAACACTTCATCCTGACTGAACACTTTGAAATGCATGATAAATAATTAAAAAATGCACAGTATTTACACAGCACAAAGTAATTTCTTATCCTTCTAATGTGATAAAACAATGATGAATGAAGAGTCTGGTGGTAATAAGTGTTTCTGTATGGCAAACCTTCACATCGGCAACATTGTCTTTCTTATCACAGAATAATTATATTAGTAGATGCTGTACCAGAAGTCATTCTAAATTTTACACAATAAGGAGAGGGTCTCTAAGGATTAGTCTATTTTGTCAAATGCTTTCTAGAATGTAAAAAGATTCTGCTGCCATACATTGACTATGTTGGGCACTCTTACATACATGTATTCATGAAAGCAGCCCAAGTTAATTTAGAGGCAAGATTTTAACAGGTTGCCTGCCCAAAACTGATATAACTAATTATTAAATGTTCAGACTACCAAAAATATTAAGCAGCCGCCAATTTCACTAGATTCAATATTGACCAGTAAGAACTTTTGAAAATCAAACCCAATGTCAAACATTTCTATGCATATACAATATAAATTCGGTCACGAAGTTTGTACAACAATTCAAATAGGCAGTTACACTTGCTGGCATTTTGTCCACCCACAGCCTAACTCACAACTGCAGGGTTTCCTAAAACTTAAACATGTAGAAATTGTAATTATAAATTCTAGCCACAAGAGGGCAAAAGCAGCCCAGCATTTTTATAGGCATTTCAAATACAGGCTGTTATCACTGTTGCAAGATTTATTAATTTGAAGTCTGATTTAATATGAAAAAGCAAAGTGCTTAAGATGCAGCTAATATACAGCCAACAATCTTAAATACAGATTATCTGATCTGCTGTCTTCTTAATTTCCTTAATATGGTCATTCACAGAAACTGAATCCCAAGATATTTTGGAGTATTACTATTAGGGATGCAATACAATTCTAAAGATAAAAAGTGTGAAATCTACCGTTAAAAGATATATATTAATTTTCATTTAATAAATAAAACAGTATTAAGAGAGCAAGAATGGACTAGAGAAAAACAAGATACAATAAGTTCGTGCCAAGGTTACAGATTATTTTCTTTTTTAAGATCACAGTGAAATATTAAGATTGAATCACATGCTATATATGCAATTTAAAAATGGAAAATTCCCAACATTTTATAATGATTAATAATAAGACTAATAATATAGATAATTTTTAATGAAGGGAACTATCATATACCATCACTTTTTTCCTTTTGCTCTGAATTGCACAAGGTTAAAGAAAGGAGTGAGGCAATGCTCATTGGGCTCTCCAGCCATCACAGTGGCAGACTATTTCCTGGTTTAGGGAACAGGAAAACTCAATAGGAAAACACAGACATGAGATTGTAAATTCTAAAAGAAGGAATGTGTATTTCCCTCTCAATCCAGGTGTAGTACAGATCCTTACAAGATCCCAACTCCACCAAAACTTGTGCATCCCTAAGCATTTTTGATCATTTTCTTACCTCACTGCTAATAAATAACATCCTGCAAAAACAGATATTAGAGGGAATTCAACTGATGGCTTCTTCTAAACCTAACAAATATGTGATTAGTTTTCTGTTTTGCTAGTGTGTCTAAGAAAGCCAAACTGCAATGCTAATGTTAATGTATCACTTCATACTTTCTCAGATTCTCCTGATTTGGTCTAAGAAAACACTAATGGTCCACACCTATATCATTTTGGGTGCCAAAAATATAAAGACCAGTCTTCCACATTTTCTGTTTAACCCTTTCCCCCTCATACCATGCAAGTCAAGGGACAATTCATCAGCAAAGGAATCTAGAACAGTTGCCTCTTCTACAGCCCTAGATTCCTCTCCCTCACTAACAATCCTGTTTGCCCATTATTACCATGGGAACTTCCTTTGTAATGCAATCAGATGGGATCTTGCCCCCTTCCCAAGATACTAAACAGCCTCAACTCCCTTATAATGATCATTATTACTTTGTCTTTTTACTGTCCCATTGTCAAATAGGTATATGAGATATTCTAAAGAGCTCTAATAAAAGTAACAGAATAGAATTTTGAGACAGGAATAACAGGACATGAAATAGTAATTCAGGTCAATCACCATTGTTCAAAAGTATTTTTGAAAATAAAATACTTTATATTTCCCATCCAGTTATGTAATACTAATTCCTTTACAATGAAAGGACAAAAAGCACAACAACTGACAGGGAAACTAACAGAATCCCAAGAAATCAAACAAAAGTTATTTTACAACCAGTTTCTAAAAGCTTTGATTTCATGATGACCAGTTAACCCTGGGAGTAAATCTCAACTGTTCAAAATTAGCTTAACTTCAAGTTAGGTAAACAGAAAGTGTTTGCGAATGATTTTACACTACTGCCGTGCAAGTCTTGTTAAATCCAGTCAGATAAATGCTGGATAATTTTTAAAGCCACATGTCCTTATAATAATTTTATGAGCACAGCATTGATCTTACATACAACTATAAGAAGTCCTGGGTTTTGTTGCTTTAGATGTATTTCAAACAAAAAACTTCAAGCAACTAGAAAAATGTAGATGCATCCACACATACCAAGAAAATTGTAACATACAGTTTGCTGGTGTGCTAGAGCTTGCTATTTTTAAGCACAGACTGGGTAAACTAAGTAATTGCAATTTCAAGGTTTTAAATGACAATTTAACGCATGGTGTTCTAAACCTGGGCTTTCAATGTGAACATTGGTAGTTTAAAGACTAAATCTTAAACTACACTTTTGTGTGGGCTGCAAGCAATAATACTACAATGGAACTTTGGAAGTACCGGCTCTTTGTTATAAATGAATTTGAATCTGGTTTTTTACCATGAGCATAGTTCACCTTTTTAGACAGCATTGGTCATCAATGGAGTTTGTGGTTAGAAAGTTGTGTTTAAGACAGACACAGTAATTAAGAGAAGAGCAACAATTTAAACTCACCGAGTTGCAGCATCCCAATTAGCATCACAGGCACTGGACCTGTTTCAGGAGGGCACTACTTAAATGTGTAAATGCCATTACAGTCAATGACGGAAGCCCGTTATCAAACTGACTCTAGCCTAAATTGTAGCTATTGATGGATGTTGACATACCAGCTTGCCAATAGTCTTCAAACTAGCCAGGTTTTTCACCACTCTAGTAAATTTATCAGCTTACCACAAGGTCAAATGATCACTGGAGCCAACACAAGGCAACATGGCTGGAAGGAGGTTGTGGCTTCACAAAGCTCAAGTCCAAATAGAAACCAAGATGACTGAGACTTTCTGATCACAATTCTGAAGGGAAGATGCAGACAGAAACACTGCAAAGCACAGTATGCAAAACTGGAGTGGGACCAGAGTTCAACATGCATGGTGGCCTTTTCCTGATATAGTCCCAACCACTACTGTTACATGGACTGGCTGTGCTCAGACAGGTAACATGGAGTATTACATGTACTACCAAGGTATCCCATAAAGCTGCATATTATCAGGAAGTACAAGAATAGAAAATCCTCTGAAGTCCAGCCTAACATCTTTGAAAACAGAAATTAAAAAACAAAACAGCTGTACTTGAAAAAGTAATGGCCACAATTTAAACCTATGCTGGTCCAAGCAGGTATAAATGTAAGGTTAGAGGTTAACTTGTTGATGTATTTACTTCAGGAAAAACAAGCTAAGCCAAGATGAAGCAAATAATGCAATTACGCTATTAAACTTCTTGCCTCTTAGCACTATGTGCAACACTGTTAGTATCTTACACCAATCATTCTGCTGGTAACAGTTGCTAATTGAGAGCTGGATACCAGGGCTGGCACTATCATTATTCTGCTACTATTCTACTCCTCTTAAATTGCTCTGTCAGGCTTCCGTCACTTGAGACGAGTTCCATTATAAGAGACATTAGGTGTATTTAGGTATTTGCCAGATAATAGAATAAAGTTCTTAAGCATCAATCTGTACAGATTAGTCTCATCTGTTGCTGCTGGAAACCTTATTTCCAGCAGTAGACAATAGTTTCAAATTACCTACAAGAAGGTTAAGCTATGGGCAATGTATATTTTGAGGTGAGAAGAAAAACATAACAGAACTCATGAATTCCCAATATTGTCTTTACCAGATCGGGTAGGTATCTGAATTGAGATTCTAGTTTCTCTAAAAACTATTCCTAATTAATTTGGCTCCATTTAAATTGCTTTATTTGTGAACATTCTTTTAAGTATTTCTAAATGCAGAATACAACAGAAGCTCAGTAAAGTTATTTCCTGAATCCAAAGGATGAATAATTAACGTTTAAATATTGGATAAAAGTTTGTTATTTTCACACTAAAATAGGATTTCCATGAGCAAAGTCAAACACAAGATTTTAATGAAGGCAATAAGCCCATGAAGTTAAAAACAAAATGGCAAATACCTGTAGTGTGGTTCTAAAGTAATGCAACTTTTCAGTAATACTTTTCAGAAAATGAAGAAATGGTTTTTATTTAAATACATTTCCAAAACACCAACTAAGGACTTAAATCGGATTATACTTCCCTTTAGCTTTTTCTAATATAAGACTACATGAAATTGTTTTCTATCGCCCCTTTTCTCAAACTTACCTTTAATTCTATAGGACAGCAGATATCATGGATACAAGCATCGAGAAAAGAAGAGCAACACTTAGTTTATTCATAACACGTACAATGTTACCTTGTAAAATCCGAAATTATCTGCATTTTGCAATACCTTGCAAAAACTCAGCAAAGCTACATTTAGTCATCCATTATAACAACTGAAATGTATAGATGTGTGCTAAGAAAGTACAAACTGAAGAAACAGCAGAGCATGTAAGGAGATAGGAATCAAAAACTACCTGGAAGCAGTAGAGATGGGTCTAAAAATTTTAACACCTACCTCTTCTAGAGACTACACTGCAGCAAAAGTAACATGCCAGGAAAAACAAAAAAGAAAACCAACCGAAAAAAAAAACAACAACCCAAAGCAAACCAGTCTGTTGTCATTTTATAAACAAGAAAGTGCAAGTGAAGAACACTCTAAATGTATTTGCACTACTAAAACGCTGAAAGAACCTATGGATTATTTCCCCACGCACTCCCCCTTTCCATTTAGCTATTATTACCAATGATAGGTTGATTTCTATGTCCTCAGTGTCCTAACTGACCTCATAGAAGCTGAGTGTCCGACTGCAAATGTGCCCAGTGGCTAAGGTATATAGATTGAGGATTTTGGCTCAAATTCTTCCTCCAGTGAATATCGAAGTACTTTGTATAAAGCTATTTCCACAAGAAATCTGAAAACCAACACGACAACTCAGTGGCTAGGCATGCCTTCAATGTGGGATGGTTAGTCTGAGATCTCTACTCTGAATCAGATAAAACCAATTTGAATGTCATAAGCACTCATGTAATTTCTTCTCCCCAGTTTTCAGAATTTTTCCCTATGTTCTTTTTTTACTTAATCAGATGAAATTATTCAGTTCACTTTTGCCACTGTAAATACAGTTTTGGCTCAAAATACAACTTATTTTTCAAGTCACCTGGGTGGGAAAACACAATTAACAAAGTTTTATATCTAAAATTTTGGGATTTATGGGTTCTTTCAGGTTTACAGATTGCAATCTTATTTAAAGTCAGTGTTTCTGCTGAACATCAGCTAACACAAAGCTATTTTTTCTAGATACAGCTGGGCCCATGTAAAATATACCTCTAGTAAGAAACACAGGCTGAAGTCTCATTGAAGGACACCAGCACTTGAAGCAAGTGCTTAAAGCTCTGCTGAACAAGGAACAGTGTAATGTTCTTACACCGTATAAATACTTATGATGTTTTCCTACATCATGGACATAAAGAGTTGGTTTGGGTTTTTTTATAAGGATCTCTTTAAGCAAATTACCTTCAGGCTGAATAGTAAATATGAGGATAACTAACTTTCAAGTACTGTTTGATAAAAATTAATTCAATGCTCCAAAATTAACAACAATGTTCTGGATGTCTCATGTGGTCTCAACTGATCTGATCCTGTGAAATGTTCACTCTGTCATTTATAGATAATAGGGCAACATCCACAACTTATACTTTCAAGAGCAGAGATAACCAAGTTGAAGTTTTGAATACGCACATAGCTTAAATTAATTAAAATATGATATTAAAAAAGTTACAATTTTCAGCTTCTTTTAACCAAAGAATTGTTCAAGCTGAACAGGCAGTTGAATACTCACCCTTCGATTTGAGATCCTTTTTCTAAAACCCATGTTTGTTATGAAAACACTCATGCTCTCTATAAATTAGCTATTTGAACTCCAATGTAATGCACAAGGTTTCAGATAGCAACATCTGTTTTGCATATTTTATATTTCAGACTTTAAACACACTGTTTTAAAACCCATGAAGTTTTGTTAAATCATCTCCAGTTAAGCTGCAGCAACTTGTATCAGCTGAAAATCTTGTGCAGCCTAGGGTTTGGATTTTTTTAAACTGCAGAAATAGCTACACCTTTCTGAAAATACTTACTAAAATACATAGGAAAAGTTAATTTTTTTCTACAAAAAATAGATTAGAATAATACTTCAAGTATTTACAGTTTATTCGAATGAAAATTATTATAAACTTTGAAATCTTGAGATAATAATTCATAATTAATTTATCATAATTACTTAATACAAGCTACGAAAACTCCAATAATTCTTCATGTTGTATTGTAGTACAACAAACCATCCTTCTTTCTACTCCAGCAGGCTGGAGGTAAAAGTGTTTTTCGCTATTAGAAACTGAGATTCCCGGTGTGATCTTTTCAGCTTTGCACGACGGTTCTGGAACCAGATCTAAGGTTAAAAGAAAAGGCATAGCTGTTCAGCAATACAGCACTTCAGCAGAATAACCTTTGAAACTTAAAAGATATTCACACAACTTCACAGTATTTTGTGTAATGACAGTAGTTTGGAAGTTCAGTACAATTTTTAAAGCTGCAGATGAGGGGATGTGGCTACCTGCAGTCATTTTAACACAAAGAAAATCCCCCCCATCTTAACTGGAAAGTGAGGACCAGCTTCACTGTAATTAGTATTAAAAACTAATATTAATTTAAGTGACACTGAATCAGATGCTGAAATTCACACACAAGTCTTAAGGTGTTACTCCTTCATCTGTTTAATTAACCACAGCATCGAGTTTCCCATCAACCCCAATATAATACTGGCATCAAAAGCTTAATAAAAATGAAGGTGAGGCCCAAATTCTCATGCTTATGGTACGCACCTTATCATATTGGACAACCTGGAAATCAGGAATTAAAATCCCCAAGTAGACTTTGGTTTTGGCCAGATGAAGACATAGGCTCAAGCACTGGTTTCACTCATGAATGCTCTGACAGTCTCACAAAATACTTAGACATTCATAAAAATTATTTCAATATTTGTTTCAACTTTGTTCTGCAAACATGGCGATAAGTGTAATATAAACAAGATCTGAAAATGTGGAAGCATCCAATCAAGTTCTGCATGTGATAACTAGAGATTAACAGAGCAGATAGCATGGAAATACTAGTGATTAAAACTTCATCAACACTTAGGAAGAAGGTTTAAGATTTCTGAAGTAATTCAATGGCTTCTGTTTCACAAATCACTGAAAGCATACACATGTATAGACACACATTGTTTTAAATCAAGATTATTAAAATGATTGCTACTGCTCTCAAACTATTTATTTCTATAATAAGAGTAGACGAAATTACAGAAAAGTTCAAATAAACTTTTAATTACCTGGATCCTGTCTTCATCTAAATCTAACTTGCGAGCCAGCTCTTCTCTAATGTCAATGCCAGGGTAGGAGTTCATTTTGAAAACATTTTCCAAGACTTCAATCTAAGAAGATTAAAACACACTCATTGAATAGTTATCACTACCTACATAGCAGTAATAAAGAAAATAAATACAAAAACCAGTTTAGTTTGTTTAACAGGAGACTTCCCAGCAATGTTTGCACAATTCTGGTTCCATGCATAGACACAGGTCTCCTGAAACAACATTACTGTTAATTTACACTAGTTCCTGACTGCATTTCTCTCTGCAGAAATACATCACACTGAATTAGGCAGCTATTATAGGCTTCTACCAATGTTTTACTGAACTACATTGTCATTCTTTTATTAAACACTGAGAAAATCCCTACCTGGTTTCTAGTGAATGCAGTTCTTGGTCTTCTACCCCTGTACCAGCTCAATTCCCGTCTGAAAGAAAGCCTGTCAGTGGCTGAAAGATATTTTTCACATTTCAGAACTTTCTCCTCTTGCATTGGATTACTGTTAGCATGAAATAATGGATTTTCATAGCAAACAACAGGGATTTGCAGATGGGGATTACTGTCATCACCTAAAACTAGAAAAAGCAAGCAAACAAGAGCTTCAGTTTACTGGGTTTTAGTAGAAACATGAAAAGATATCCAATTTTAACGGAGTAAAAGCTTGAGAGCCTGCTGACTTACCCAGGTTGGTGCATGCATCCATCCATGGTCTGTGAGGTTTCACAGCTGGAATACCATCTTTTTTCTGCTCCAGTCCCAGAATACTTTCAATGGAAAATGAGCACTGTGTGGGTTTATTTTCTACAAAACCAGACCCTTTCAGAAGGTTCTGAGAGGTGGCTGTGTTAGCAGCACTCAGCGAGGTGCTCGCCATGCCTTCACCTTCAGTCAGCACAGCAGGTATACTGTACTTGCATTTCTCTATCAGTCCTCCTTATAGCTATGCTGAGAAGGGGGTTGGATTTGCAACGTCATTAATTCAAATCTTTTATTGGAAAGTTTTAGCATGTCAATGCAAACTCTGCCATCGAAAGGCAGGAGCAGTTAATTGTTTATTTGTTTGCAAGTAATTAGCAACTAATGGTGACACTGGGGGGCCACCAACAGGGACAGAAAGTGTTATCTCTCCTAACCAGAGCATCGACTTAACTTTCCCAAAAGAAGCTGTGCACAAATATAGTACTTCTCTTTTATTTGAAATCATTAATGTATAAAATCAGTTTTTAAAAAAAACTTTATACTCTAATGGACTCCACTTACCTAAACACAGCAGCGTGATAGGAAACCAGTCAAGTAATAAGTAATCTCATTTAAGTGAATTTCCTTCCAAGGAAATTTAAAAAATAATCTCTTAATGCTATTAGGGTAATCCCTATGAAAATGCCTCTGGTTTTTCATATGCATATGTAATGGTGAACGTGGTCAATAAAACAACAATAGCTTTTGGCATAAGGCACCTGCAGTGGGTTGGGAATGTTGTCAAAGCTCAGTGTAATTGCCTTCCAAGTGCCTGGATTAGTTAACAGGAACAGTTGCACCAACTATTTTAAATAATTCATGCATTTATTTTTCCTATTAAAATAACTTTGTTGCAGCTTTTTTGAAAAATACCATATGTGAAATTTCCTGGTCCTTCTTTACAGTATTAAAAACAAAACTTAAAGCAATAGAAGCAGTACACTCAAATCAACTGATTTGAAAACCTCTTTTACTGCTAGATATTCCTCCCTTCTTGTAATTTTACAACCAGTAAAAATGTATTTAAAACCTACCGTGTGAACACTTAAAATGACTAAAAACCATGAGTAAGGGGGAGAAAGGAGGTAAAGGTTTTGTAATGAGGTTTGAAATTGGGAAACAGAATTCTGATTTCATTCATTATAAATAAAATACCAACTAAAACATATCCAAGCTCTTCCACCAGCCACAGCAGTTTACATGTCACATGTTCAAAACCAGCTTTTGGTCAAGCAAAACATCTCTAAAGAGATTCCTCCTTTTTCTTATTTTGGACAAGCTTTCTTTTGTAACATGTAAAAATGAAAAGCGTATTTTAATTTCAAGATGCAAAAGTTACCTCTCTCATAAAACTTTTAATTTGGAGCACATGATGTAGGAGCACAGGAGCACGTAGAAGTGTGTGCTTTCAGAGCAAAACTATGGCCCTCTGTTTCCTGTTTTACCATTTTCTCAGACTAGTTTATTCTGTGTAATCAGTCACATTCACATGGCTAAAGAAATAAGCTGTACCTCCACTTTGATTTTCTGTACACTGTAAAGAATCCAAGACTAATCTTGAAGAAAAGACAGAAGCAGGACAATTGCTAAGGAAATGGCACGGTCTAGAATTGACAGTGTGCTGTGGGAGATTCTACAGAGAAAAAAAGGCAATCCATATGTGGTTTTATATCAGAAAGATGAATTCAAGCTGATGAGTGTTGACTTACTAGACTGATTTTGCGCTGTGCAATGAGATTGTTGTCAAACCAAACTATCAAAAAGGGTGACAATTCATAAGTGATCTTACCAGGGACAGCTTCTTAGCACATACCAATGGATATAAAAGTGGCATCAATATAACAGCAGCGACCACCCATAAGCTGAGCTCCAACGAGCATTTACCAGCCTCAGCAACCAGGAAGTGCATACATACAGAAAGGCCATAAGGACCTATGTATGAAACCACCGTTTGCTGGAATGTTTTGGGAACTGGAGATGAGGGGGGAGCAGTGTTAGGCAAGGGCCTTGCAGCCCTTTCTATTTCAGTACAGCTGTTCCCAACACAGCAACCCCGTGACCTTGACAGAGCAACAGGACCTCTTCTCTTGATTGCAGGCAGGTATTTTGAATATTCTGACTCCACACCAGGTCCAGAGAGTATTAAAGAGACAATGCAAAGCTGTGATTGGTAGATCAGTTTTCTGCCTCTATAGTCTCTAACACGAACACCAGGGTGTATAATGATTATGCACTTCAAGTTCTGCAGTGGCAAATACCTTCATAGGTATTCTCTTCAGGAACCTGTCAAGAACTATCAATAAAGGCAGGCATACATAGTAAGAGAGACATTTACGAGAGGCAAAACTAACCATATAGTTAAGCAAGTATTATATATTTTAATATTACTATTTTACAGAAAAAGAATTCTTCAGGGTAGTCTGCTTTTAGCTCCCAGTTTAAAACAGTAATTCTTTCAGAGTTTTTTAATAACTTTTCAGGGAAAACAGATCCTGGTAGCACTCAGAATTTTCATAAACTAGACCAAACCCAGTTAACTCACTTGCTGGGCAAGGCTGGACATTTACCAACACTGACTACCATCTGGTGTTAGGGCTTGCCAGACCTTAAGTTCCTTCAGCAGTGCTGAGAAATGTGTTATTATTAAAATATTACATTAATTTGCTTAATGGTGAATTTAGTCAGACCTGGAGACTGCAATGCAGTCACTGAACCATATCAACACTCCCCTTTTTAAACGGAGTTCGTGGATGTAACTGCATATAGAACACGAAGCAGGAACTCAGAAGGTTGTAAGATATGCTCTCTCATTTCTGAGCAATTCAATGAAATTGGCAACGCCCTTTATCTAAGAGCTTTACAATGCTAACACAGCTCCACATAACTGTTCATAAAAAACTCACAGGAAAAGTTATTCTAAAGATAAGTCTGCATTATACCAAAATTCAATTCTGTCCCTCAGTGTTCAAGCTCAGGTTGGATGGGGCTTTGAGTAACCTCATCCAGTGAAAAATGTCCCAAAGTGGGGTTGAAATTAGTGATCTTTAAGGAGCCCTTCCAACATAAACCATTCTATGATTCTAAAACAACATTTATGTAGAGATAAATTTACTAGCAAGTCTGGCTGAAGGTCTAGCGTTCAAAAGTTGCCAGCTTTCCTTGAAGCATGCTTAGTTGTAGAAGAAAGCTATTTGCTATCAAGATAAACAGTCCCCAAAACTTTCTGTAAGAAATCAGGATGAAAGTATATTTTCCACAGTGCAGAAAGCATAAAGTTTTAGATCTAAGAACAGCTGGTAGTAAAGAACCAGGTGAAATTTCCAAGAATTTCCATTGAAAGTGTAAATAGGCCTAGAGCCTTCATTCAGAAACTATATATCATTGTTTTGGCCTATTAGGTATGACCAATACTTCCTTTGCAACCCATATGAAATTACCTATAGAGTTAAATACCATTGTAGGGGCAATTAGAGCAACACAATAAACATTAAGTTGAAATCCTAAGTAATCAATAATAGGAGAAATCAGTGCTCTTTGGATATGCAAATCCAATCCTCTTACAGCATCACATACCTGATGACACAGCAAACTAATCTCTCTTTCAGATGTTGCACCACTGGTTTTTTTGCCCAGGGACAGTAGAGTTCATCTGTTTAAGTAGGTGAAAAGCTCCTGTTCTTTAGAGATGTGAAGCCTCTAAAGACTCTGTTTATACCAGAGTATGAAGAGACCACACCAAGAGTTCTCCGGGTCTGAAACCCCAATGCTTGCTGCTGCTACGTTTTGCTGTTCTCACCCATTGCTACTCCACTGCCAGGTCACCTTTTCACAGAGGCTTGTGCAGTATTTTCAGCTTTTTAAAAGGGTATAAAGGGTATATACAATCTTTCTTGATTACTTATCACCTTCAAGAAAGTTGCCTTTCATCGTACTTTTCGAACAGCTTCTTTACCCTGCTGCACTAGTATTTAACCACCTCAGATATTCTCCCCTTCAAATATGATTTGAACATGAATAACAGAGATTATATTTAAAGCCAATTCAATACTCGAAAGGTTTTTTAGGCAAGAATAACTCAAAATGGTTAATCCCCAATTTTCACAAAACACGACTAAAACCAGTTAGCTATTTCTTGGCTGAAGTAAACGCTATTTTTACCCAGATAGATAAAGTGAGCACAGAGAAACTCAAGGTAAATCCGAAGGTGGCACTAGCAACAGTCTTAGGAACAGTATGTTAAACAGCAGGTAACATGCAAATAAAGCCTACCTTATCCAGACAGCTTCACCCTCCAGCAGAAGCAAAAATCTTCTTTCCATTAGGGGACACATCTAGACATTTACTAAAGAGTCCTTGGCTGCTCTTGTCCCTGTTTACATAGTGCCAAGTGTTAGTCCCCCACATTTTCAAGGCCTCTTAGTATTTTGCAGAAAGATGAAAAACAAAACCAAACCACCCCCCAAAGAAAACCACCCAATCCCACAAATGCCGACCCCCAAACAAACAAATACATCACACAGCAACAAAAATCCTGCAATGCCAAAAAAAGTGTGACACCAAACCCACACCTATCAGAGGGTTCAGTGGGATTCTTCAGTTCATTACTATCATATCTCATCTGCTGCTGTCAAATTTGTATCTCAAAACTTTTGGATGCCTTTAAACATTTGTTAAAAAATTACACAAAAGGTGAGAACAAGACTAACAATATCTTACAGAAAGCTTCAACATAAGGGATCTATTGACAAAGCTGATTACTAATTCAGAAAAGCTGTGGTATACTATTGAATTATTACAAAGATTCCCGTCATGCTACTAAGCCAAACTGAATTGCGAAGATCAATAAAAACAAGACTCAATGTTACGTGGCAGCTAAGATACCAAAGCACACTTCTACATATTAAAAATATTTGGGTTTGTGTTTTCTTCTGCAAAACCATTAATTCTCAGAGAGCTGTTCTCTATTCATAGCAGCCAAAGAAATGTTTGGGTTTCTTTCCCTATCACTTACACCTGTAAATATACAAAACTAACAAAACTCAGTTCTTTTTCAAGTTACTACCTTCCTGAATTCTGCTAGGGAAATGCATCTTGTAGAACAAAAGAGAGCATTTCTTACAGAACACCCCAATAAAACTTACAAGTTAACTGTCCCCAAACCAGAAAACTACGCACGTATATCTACGTCATGGACCCATGCTAATGTTCTTTCAGGTAATAATTTGAGATACAAGACTTAGTCTTTAAAATATCTGGTAAGATAACTCTGTATTATTACCCTCATGGGACAGGAAAAGAGGGAAGTGGTGTGACTTGCTTCAATCAGGAGTCACCAGCTGAGCTGCTAAATGAACTGACTGAACTGAGCTGGAATTTTCGTCACCACTGCCTACAAAAACCCCAAAACCTGAACCAAACACACACCCCTCATGTCCTTTAATTGTTTTGTAATTTAATACCAGCCTTTTCCTGCTTTTAAATGTAAAACGTGATCCAGTACAACATAAAGAAAAGTCTCTATAGCAATACTGCACAGGAGTTAATCATTTGCTTTGCCAGATGATTTTGTGTACTTTCTCATCTGGCTTTATACTAAGTTCACCTAGCTCCAAAACAGAAAAACCAGCAAAGAAACAGCCTCTTCTTTTTTTTTACTGTAAAAATAAATGTATCTAAAAATTTACAAATATCTATTAAAAAGCAGAAATTAAGTATCAAGTAGTTTCAGCATTGAACCAGCTTTCAATTTCAAACATGATGTACAATTCATTAGTTTTAAGAGAGAGAACTTTATGCAGCCTCTTGTTTGACACACAGTATATTTTAAACTGGTTTTAAATGAATGGAAATTTAGACAGATATTCTTGGTGAGCAATTTGTACACACTCAGTGCCTCCTAGGGGATGTACTCTCAAAATATGAATTGCTTCATGCGCAGAAATAATGTAAAGTACAGTAACTTTGGTCAAAACATCATTACAGAGGACAACTGAAGAATATGCTCTTTTTTAAATAGCTCACAATGATCTGGTCCAATTCCAACGAGCCCTCACAGTAGTTTCAAGCATTTAAAACTGGTCACAGACCTAGAGCAGCAAACTTCACTAGTCTAAGAAAATAAGGACTCAATTAGAACTGATTATAGTCTAAGAAAATAAGGAGTCTATTAGAACTGATTATACTCTTGGTTCTGAAGGGGAAAAATTGTGGTCAGCAGAGTGTCTGGTTTTAAGACCCGAGCTTGGGTCACCTGGTCGTTCTGAAGTTATTATCTGGTAACATAAAATACCGCATAGCCAGGGACAGA
The DNA here is from genome assembly GCF_963264785.1 of Psittacula echo. Classification (NCBI taxonomy): domain Eukaryota; kingdom Metazoa; phylum Chordata; class Aves; order Psittaciformes; family Psittacidae; genus Psittacula; species Psittacula echo. Next base: position 14,751,758 of record NC_137745.1, on the reverse strand, counting down.
AATACTGCCTTAATAAAATCTCTTGTGGATGGTAATGAAAGACACGACAGAGACAACAGAAGGCTTCGCCAAAGGGATGCTCCAGGTGACAGCAAAGAGTGCAAAGGACGCTTCTATCAGGGCAGGATAACCACAGTTAGTCCCACTGTGAGTCTGTCCCCAAGACAACTGTCCTGAGAAGCCTGCGGCACCAGGACAAACAGGGCGAGTTGGGCGCAGGGAATTGTAACACCGAGCAAGCTTTCTTGCCTTTTCCCAGCCGCCTTGCTTGACAGCCGTCGTCGGGCAAACACCTCAGCGTGCAGCCGGTCCTGTCCGTCCGGCCCACGCTCACCTCCCCGCGCTTCCTCAGGCCGCCCTTGTACCCTTCGCGCTCTTATGAAGGGCGCGGGCCCTCACACGGCCTCGCTCTCTCCTCTAAGGGGAGCGCGCGAGCCCCCGCGGCGGGAGCGGAGAAACAGGGCCTCGCGCCCACTCAAAGACGCGACGGCACCGCTCAGCGCCAATAGCCCCGTGCCCGGGTGCGGGCAAACAGGCGCAGACGCGCACCAATAAGGAGCCGCCAGGCTGGGAGAGAGAACCAATAGCGAAGCCAAGAGGGGGGGCGGGACATCCGGCGCGCAGCAGGCGGGGGTGGCAGTGTTGTGGCTGGGGCAGGGGAGGGTTTGGCTGGGTGCGGGTGTTGGAGGTGCAGCAGTGGCGGAGTCAGCCCGGCCGCCGCCATGCCCGGCATAGACAAGCTCCCTATCGAGGAAACGCTGGAAGACAGCCCCCAGGTGAGGCAGCCTAGTGGGGGCGGCCAGGTCGGGCTGGGCCTGAGCTGCGCCTTTTTCGCTCCCTGCTCCCGTGTACCGTCGGGGGATGTTGGAGAGCCGTCGCGGCGGCTGGGAGGGAGGCGGGGAGGGAAAGTACTTCCCGGCAGCTGGGCGGTGGGTGCGCGTGTGGCCAGGTGCCTCCTGTCCCCTTTCCCCGCGTCCGAGGCGCGGGGTCGGAAGCCGCTCGCTGGGGCTGTCCATCTGGCAGTGCCCCGGGACGTGCGTCCTGTTCGCACCGCCGCGCCCTCCCGGGTGCCCGGCTGGCTGGTGGGCTTGGCAGAGTAGCTAGCTCGGTGCGGGTTTTCCAGAGGCACTGTGCTTCGGCACTGGGCTAGTGACTCGGCCTCAGTCCCTTACATCAGCACCCTGCGTCTGCTGTCATGGTTTGTTTTGTAGAACTCATGCTGGCAAAACCCGTATTCACTTCTCAAGGCGATCTTTCTTATCGTTGTCTTTTACTAAACACACATTAAGGTTCAATAGATGTGTATGAAAAGCAGTTATCGGATGAGGTTATGGTGGCGGTTGTTAGTGCTGTGAGTAGGTGGGAAATGCATGGTGCTGAAAGGCCTTTACCTGCTCTGGTGTCTTCTCTTCCTGCTGTTTGGCCTTTGTCAACGGTGCCATATATTGCACCGGCATTTCTTTCATGCTGCTGGTAAGCAGGAAATGCTTTATTCAGTTGTAGTGGTTTCTCTTGCTGTCAGCAACAACAGCGAGTACTTTGTACCACTATTCCTAGATGGAAAAAACGTTCATGGTATGTTTTCTTTTATTACAGCCTTTTGAATTAAAATCCTTATTTTGCTGCAATGTTTATATCAATGAGCAAGATGTCCTATATGTAATACCATATGTGTTGGTTTGATTCATCAGCCACAGGAAGAGAAACTTTCGCTTGCTTAAGAGGGGTTTTAGCCACTAAAATGACAGCCACATTAACAAACCTATATCAAATGGAAGGACAACCTCAAAAAGGCAAGAGAAGGCAGCCATGCAGAAAGTGTGTCATTGCTTCTAAAGGACTGTGTCCCAGGTAGCTCAGCTACTAGGCTTAGCCTGCAGTATGGTCTATGGCCCAGAGGCTAAACCTGGTGTGCTCTCATGAAGAGGAAACAAAATCTTAGAAAGTGTTATAACAATAGTAATGTAACAAAATTATCTCTTGAAAGTCTGTTCTGAGTACATGGAAGTCAGAATTATTCATATTTATAGGAAATGTCAAATGTAAGATAAACTTAGGATTCCTAGAAAGTGGGATGTAGGAGGCTTTTTTTCCAGGCACTTAACAGTGAAATGCTGTTTGGGAAGCACATGCAAAGAAGTTACATATTGGAACATAATTATAAATTTGAGAATCTTCCATTTGAGGTTATTTGTAATACAGACTAGCAAAGCCTAATGCAGCCCAATGAGTTTTATTTACTTAAACTATTAGATTTTCCAATATCTTCTATTTTACATATGATATTTTACATCTTTCAGTCAAGCTAGTGTTTCAGGTGAAGTCTGGCTAACTGCCTCTTGAAAGAACATAAGAAGGACTCTGTAGTCATCTATCGCATTAGCTCATTTCTGTTATTTTGAAATCAGTGTAATGAAAATGGCAACAAATGTTGCTCAAAGAAGGGAAAAAACCTAGCTTTCTTTAGAAGCTGCCATGACTTTCTGATTGGTGTATTTGTGCTGTAATATTGAAAAAGACCATCAGACTAGGTTGTTGTTTAGTGCTGAACCGTGCTCTGCAGTTTTGCACCTTTAGACAGGTTTCAGACACTTACCTGTAGGCTTATAAACATCATATCAAACTTGGTCTGTATCTGAGGGAAGGAGAGGCCTTTCTAAAATGCAAACCTCATTCATTTTCTCTTGTAGCAGGATAAAACTCCAACCACTGTGTTTTTAGACATGAACCAAATGCGAAGTTTACATTGTCTTTTGCAATGCAAAGCAGTGCAATTTAAATGATAACTTAGGACATATATTGCACTTATTCTGTGTTATATGTATATATATATACACTTAGAGTTTCTGCTCAGACTTACTTGCATTCCCAAAGCATTGCACAATAAAAAAGCCAAGAGACTTGATCTACCTGGACTTGCGGAAAGCGTTCAGCACTGTCCCACACAACATCCTTGTCTCTAAATTGGAGAGACATCAATTTGATGGGTGGACCTCTCAGCGGATAAAGAACTGGCTGGATGGCTGCACGTGAAGAGTTGTGGTCAATGGCTCCATGTCCAGCTGGAGACCAGTAACGAGTGGTGTCCCTCAGGGATCGGTGTTGGGACCGGTCTTGTTCAACATCTTTGTTGGTGACATGGACAGTGGGATTGAGGGCGCCCTCAGCAAGTTTGCCGATGACACCAAGCTGTGTGGTTCGGTTGATACGCCGGAGGGAAGGGATGCCATCCAGAGGGATCTCGACACACTTGTGAGGTGGGCTGATGCCAACCTGATGAAGTTTAACCATGCCAAGTGCAAGGTCCTACACCTGGGTCAGAGCAATCCGAGGCACAGCTACAGGTTGGGCAGAGAAGAGATTCAGAGCAGCCCTGCAGAGAAGGACTTGGGGGTGTTGGTCGATGAGAAAATGAACATGAGCCAGCTTCAGTGTGCGCTCGCAGCCCAGAAAGCCAACCGTATCCTGGGCTGCATCAAGAGGAGCGTGACCAGCAGGTCAAAGGAGGTGATCCTGCCCCTCTACTCTGCTCTCGTGAGACCTCACTTGGAGTATTGTGTGCAGTTCTGGTGTCCTCAACATGAAAAGGACATAGAACTGTTGGAACAAGTGCAGAGGAGGACCACGAGGATGATCAGGGGACTGGAGCACCTCCTGTATGAAGAGAGGCTGAGAAAGTTGGGGCTGTTCAGCCTGGAGAAGAGAAGGCTGCGTGGAGACCTCCTAGCAGCCTTCCAGTATCTGAAGGGGGCCTACAAGGATGCTGGGGATGGACTCTTCATCAGGGGCTGTAGTGATAAGGCAAGGGGTAACAGGTTCAAACTTAAACAGGGGAAGTTTAGATTGGATATAAGGAAGAAATTCTTTACTGTGAGGGTGGTGAGGCACTGCAATGGGTTGCCCAGGGAGGTTGTGAATGCTCCATCCCTGGCGGTGTTCAAGGCCACGTTGAGCAAAGCCTTTGGTGGCATGGTTTAGCGTGAGGTGTCCCTCTCCATGGCAGGGGGGTTGGAACTAGATGATCCTAAGGTCCTTTCCAACCTTAACTATTCTATGATTCTATAGTACAGGCTGTATCTCATGTCACACTGCCATACAGATGGTGAGATAGAATGCTTAACAGCTCACTGACTCTGAACAAAGTGGTTTCTTCATGGAGCTTATTACTGGTGGTTTCTTCTGTACCTGCTCACATACGTGGGCTGAAAGCATCTTAACATGCAGAATGATGCAAAGTTTTACTAGAAACATAAGTAAGCAATTGCTCTTTTTTTTTTTTTTTTTTTTTTTGCTAAGCAGTAGTCTGCCCTAACTGGTTTACAGTTTCAGGTTATTTGCTTTCCATCAACATAAACCAGTGCCAGTTTGAAGTGTGGACATCAATAACTGATATTTTTACAACATAGAAAAGCTGTTGTTCTACAGTGTTTGGTTTTAAAGAGTAAGTGTAATCCAGAGACCTCACAGGATATTCTTTTAAAATGCCATCTTCCAAGTTTATTAATGTTCAGGTTGGAAGGTCATGAGTATATAATTCAGTGGTTATGGTACTGTGTAATTTTTTGTGTTCTTTCATGTATGTCTCTTTTAATGGGAGAGTCTCAGCTATTAGGATGACACATGTTGCCTCACCTGGCAAACATGTGAGTTCTCCTCCACCTCTTTCCTCCCCTATCCACCTTTTTCACTTGTTTTATAAACTAAAACCACCATTAAAGTGATATATTGATGATCCTGTTAGATCTTTTTTTTAATTATTATTATTTTTAAGTATCTTGTGGGTGTTGTATGGTATGGTGAGACAGCCAGGCATCTAATTCAAGTTAAATAGAAGAATTTAATGTCAAAAGAATGATCAAATAATATATTTTGTAGAGGTTTAGCGTATATTCCTTGATTATCATTAAAAGCAGAAAATAAGTAGCTGAAAAAGACCTCCGTGCTTCAAGGGGAGATGGACTAGAGTATGAGCCATTCTAAGGCAAGTCTTTGACATAGAAAGAACTTCTAATAATAAAACACCACCATTCATGCACAGTGTGATCCAGTGCTGTGAACTCAGAGAGGTTTTCCTGATATCCAGACTTCTGTCAGTTTTTCATTCTTTTCCCAGGTCCCATAAGTTTCCTTCCCTTCCTCTTTGAGGGAACTATAGAAATTTAGCCTAGCGATGACTAAGAAAGAGAATTTACAATTTCAAATGTTTAATGATCATAATTTTTTTTGGGGAAAAAACCACTTATGTACCTTATAATTATTTCCATTTTCGGTCTGGACGTTAATTTTAGCATAAACCTAAAACCAAAGCACAGTCCTCATGCTAAAATGTTACTAGAGTTAAAGGGCTTATTTTGTGGGTCTTGTAAGCAACACTCCTGTTTCTACATTCAGGCGTCCCAACCAATATTTTCAATTAGGAAAAGCAAACGTAGCCTCTGCAGAGTTACAGGTAACATGCTTTGTTCTTTGGGTTTTTGTCTTGGGGAAGGAAGCTATTCAGTATCGTTGTGGTGAGGATGCTGAATAGCTTGGTGGCTAACATTGCTTCCAAGGGTAAAAAGGATACAGGAAAACTGAATCAGCATCTCATTTAAGCCTAAGGGCCAAATTATGCCTGAGCAACCTGATTTCTTTCTCATCCAGAGTCAATCATTTCATCACAGGGAAGAGCAGTGGATGTCACTCATCTTAAGCAAGGATTCTGACATGGTGTCTGGTAACATTCTTCTCCCTAAACAGGGAGGTACTGATTGTGAGTTGGGTGGAAAAACTGGCTGGACAGTTGTGCTTAGAGTAGTGATGAGTGGTTTGAAGACTGATTGTTGGGCAGTGATGAAGAGGTTGATTTTGGAGGTGGATACTGTTAAGCACCTTAATCAGTGTTGTGGGCAATGCAGGATGCATAGTCATTGAGCTTGTGGGTGACACCAATGAAGGAGCAGACTGACAGACAAGCTGGGGTATGGACAGGAGGACAGATCTTTTCACTCTGTTTCACCATGGAGTGGTGAGGTGGAGACAAGTGTATCTTAAGAACAGCAAGATGCAGATTGTCCTGTTTTGGTTTGGGCTTTAGTTCCTCAGCTTTTTGATCACAGAATTGACTGTTATTGCACAGGTGAATTATAGGTCCACGCAGCCAGCAACTCTCTTTGTGCAGGATGGATGGTAATCAGGAAGCCACAGCCTTTGTTTTGATCTCTCAACAGAAGAAATGTGTATACCTGGCATGCTATCTAATAGCAGTCATCTTTACACTTTTCCTTAGGGATGAACCATAATGGGTCCAGTAGTTGCCCACAGTTACAACTTATTTTGCACTTACACGTCTCCCTTGGTCCTTTCCTTTCTGAAAATGCACTTGCATGGACCTGGAGAGAGGCTGACAATAGGAGTGAGGCTGAGCTTTGGTATCTTTAAGATTCTGTGGCATGCAACAGGTATCATCCCTGTCAATAGTGCTGTAGGGTTTATAAACCTTTTAGTAATGAAACCTGAAACAATGCTATTGAACTTTGAAATTCTCTGACATTTAAATGCTGCTTTTCTAACTTGACATGTGTTTTGGCTGTTTCATTTTCACAGACCAGGTCTTTGCTGGGAGTATTTGAAGAAGATGCTGCTGCAATTTCCAATTATGTCAATCAGTTATTTCAAGCCATGCACAGGATATATGATGCACAGGTAGTGTTAATGAAATTCCTGAATGCATTGTAAAGCTTTTGAACCCCATTTCATGTCTCTCACTTTTGTTTTTTTTAAATATTATTAGAAGCAATATTTTTTTTTGACTTCCATAGTCTTTAAATGTGGAACTGAAATAAAATAAGAATGAAATAAATTTTCTATTTGCTAGGGATTGGTAAAGATAAGTTCTTGTGATTTTCAACAGAATTTGTAATGACCAGTAATTTTTTCTGGTCTTCTAGCAGTCTGCTGTATTTCCCCAGTGTTTCCCATCACGATCTTAGTGTGTATAGTATATACCAAGTGGGAGATTATTTCTTACCTACAGTATGTTAATGTTTCACTCATCATCTATAAGTAACTGCACTTTCATGCCAAAGGCAGAACTATTTTTCGTGGTTCTCTGAGCAACTGAGTTTATGGCTATATTTTTAATTTGTATACACTGGAACTGATTGACTTTTTGACTGATTTGGTATTCTTGCTTTTCATTTTTTTATCCTATTGTCATTTTTACTTTAGTGACTACTGTGTTTATTGTAGGTTTGCTGCCATGTAGTTTTATTTTACTGTGTTTCTATTTTGTTTCTAATTTCTGTGCTTTCTTCTTCAACTGCATCATGAAAGATGCAGTTGTTCCATACCATGAATCTGCTAATTAGGTCCCGCTTGTATACAAGTACAGAGCAGTTAGTAATCAGGTAGTATTGTGGTTCATTTTCCTTTACAGATAAAAAAATTCCTCATACTTAGTAACTAGGGCAGCTAATTTAAAATAATTAAATGCAAATGTGCACTGCATAACATGAAGAATACAGAAATCAGTGCACATAGTACAGGGTGTGAATTTGGTGTTTGTAATGACTGATTACCTGCAACTCTCAATATTGTTAGAGAAGTGGAAGGGCAGGATGCTGTAGGTTTTTATGAAAATCTAATCAGATTTCAAATCCCACGTGTGTAATAGTTTCTTCTTCAAACGTGATTTTGTTTTTAATATTAATTTAAATTAACAAGTAACAAGCTTGGGGTTTTGTTCTTTTTAAATCAGAATGAATTAAGTGCAGCAACTCATCTGACTTCAAAGCTTCTGAAGGAATATGAGAAACAGGTACTGTGTAAATCATTGTTGTCTTTGTGTGGTTAGTACTATGTATTTTTGTAGTCTTTTATCTCCTAGAACACAGTGTAGAATGTATTTAGGCTTGGTCCAGATAAAATGAACCTCTGTAATTGGCGGCTCAAATCTTTGCCAAATCTGCTGTCTTCATATTAGTTCTTCCAAATAAAACAGCATGAAGTTCCTGTTACCGTGATGAGTATTAGTAAGTTCTGAAAGATTTTACTTTTGGATCAGTGTTTTGGGGTTGCTTAGGATGGTGGTGGTGTTTGATTTTTGTTTTATGAACCTGTTTACTGTTAAGGGCTTTGATTTTACTAGTCACACAGAGAAGAGATTGCATAGCAGTCTCCATTTAACAACTATAATTTACTCTTATTGTGAGAATAATTCCACCCCTGAAAGTGCAGGTAGTGGAATCCATCACATACTCCACAGGTACCTATGGAGGTACTCTGGTTGCAGCTGTGCTGCAGGCACCCCTTTGCTGAGCTCCTCCTTTAAGGAGGCTGGTGTTGCCTGTCCTCATTCTCTACCTAATGAGGTGAACTGGAAAGAATACTTTTTATAAATTATTTTTGGGTGATGAGACTTTCTAGAGGGGTGAGATTAGCTTAAAAATACACAGTGTTTCAACTGGATTATTTCTTTTTCAGTAGTGACCATTTTGGTCATGCTTTTGTCTCCAGTGCATTATAGAAGTAAACTCTTTTGGATGGTTTAAAAATTTCACATAATTTAAGAGCTCAAAGTTTTAAGTTGAACGCCAAGTATTGCTTAATTTTTGATAAATGTAAAAATTATAATGTGAAAAGCTGCATAAAATCTTCATAGATGTCAAGGCTGCAAATTTCCTGATTTTTTTTTTTTTTTTTTTTAATAAATTCTATTAGGTAATTTATAAAATCTTTAGGTTCATGTATTTTAAAAATGGATATTTTTTTTTAATGAGAATTGAGACATGATTAGTACAGTTTTGTGAATGGCAGAAAACTCTGCAAACAAGTCTCCTTTTCCTTTCTTCTAGCGTTTTCCACTAGGGGGAGATGATGAAGTGATGACTTCCACTCTACAGCAATTTGCAAAAGTGATAGATGAGGCAAGTGCTTGTATTTGTTTCACTTATTTACTAATGTTTTCTACTAATTACTAATACATAGACTTTAACTTGCTTAATTATACCAGCCTTTTTCAAGATAGGCGATACAGAAATGGCTTTAATTTCTCAATAAGATACACTTGATTTTATATTGCAGCATCTACTTGAAGTTATACAACCTGAAGATAAAGAATCAATTCAGCAAAATGAGGATATGTTATTGAGAAAGAATGTAGTTTCACTTCCTGTAGACACAGCCAAAACCATTACAGAATGGCAGTTACAAACAGTTTTTCCTGAGAGTATTTATACTGCCTGATTTTTAGGTGCTCGACTGACAAAGGAACCTCCTGCTGTCAGTATCAGAGACAGAAACTGACTCTTATGAAAGGCAATTTGGCACCATCTGAATCAGGATTTCTTGATGTGATTTCTCTCCTTACATTTTTAACACTACTTAAACATTTTGGGAGGAGGAACACGTTTGTTCTACATCTGTAATCTGTGATCACAGGCTGTGATGTAGCTAGTCATCAGAATGTATGAGGCCATCTTCTAATGTGATCCAGTAACTTGTAGTTAAAGTTGCAAAAGTATGGACAAATACTAAACTCTAAAATGAGTCTCCTATAAAAAGCTAGTGATCAGATCAGGAATCTAGAGAAGAATAGCTGCAAAAACATGAATGTGTAAAATTATGCTTTAGTTGTACATGTATTCTTTGAATGAAATTGATGTCAATCTACCTTGATTTGATTTGTCTCAGCACTGTTTTCCTAAAATTTCCTTCTTTCTCTTGTCTTTTGTAGCTCAGCTCTTGCCATGCAGTACTGTCAACTCAACTTGCAGATGCAATGATGTTTCCTATTACTCAGTTTAAAGAAAGGGATCTTAAAGGTAGAGTGCTCAAATAAATACTGTTTTTACCAACAGCAACAAACAGTAACAAAACCATAGCATTTGATTTCCACAGCTCTTGTTTCACTGAATAGAACACACCACTTATTTTTCAGCTCTCAAAGTATGCATCTCTCAATTAAAAAAAAAAAAAGTAAGTTATTTCCATTCATGAGAGTGTTACAGTTGAAGGACTTGGCACTATTAAGGTCTCAACAGAAATATTACTATATAGAAGCACCTTTTATTCCAGATGAAAATTATGCAGTTACTGTAAACATTAGGAAAGAACAATTTTCAGATAACTTGCACTCTTAGGAAATATTTATATATATTATAATACCATGACACGAATATAATGGTTGGACTAAACTCAAAAGACAGTATGGTGTCTTTTTTGGTAAGGCTGCCAGCCACCTAAATGATATACTGGCAGTAAGTAGGAGCAGACTTTCCTGGCCACATAGTGCCTGTGCTAGTAAATCGGTATATTACAAGGTGTGAACTACAACTGATCAGTAGTGAAACATTGCATGAGAAACCTCAATATAGAAATGTTACATCAATAACAACTTACTTAAATTGTGATATATTGTTTTGTAGAGATATTGACTCTAAAAGAAGTTTTCCAAATTGCAAGCAATGGTAAGTATAAAATATCTAATATTAGATATTACTTAGAAAACTAGGGAAGATATTTTCAAGGCTTAAAGTGACTAATTAAGGTGTAATTCTTTTCAGTGATTCTTAGGCACGGAGGTTTCCTTGGTTCACTTTATGAATCCCTGCTTTGTGTACCAAAGCGTTAAGGCAGATTGATAATACTAGTCTTTTTTTACAATACTTACATGTATACATAATTATTAAATCATTTATGATTATGCTACTAAAATTACTAAAAATATTATATTATATAGAGCGTGCAGCAACCTCACTGCCCTGGACTTCAAGAGAGCAGACTTTGGCCTCTTCAGGAGCCTGCTTAGTAAGGTTCCATGGGACACAGCCCTAGAGGGCAGGGGGGCCCGAGACTCTTGGTTGTTATTCAAGGATCACCTGCTCCAAGCTCAGGAATGTTGCATCCCAACTAGAAGGAAGTGCAGCAAGAGGGCCAGGAGACCTCCTTGGATGGATAAGGAGCTGCTCAGGAAAATTCAAAGGAAAAAAGAGGCTTATAGAAGGTGGAAGCAGGAACAGGCGGCCTGGGAAGAATACAGGGATGCTGTTCGGGAAGCTAGGGACCAGGTGAGGAAGGCTAAGGCCCAGTTAGAATTGAACTTGGCTAGGGATGTTAAGGATAATAGGAAGGGATTCTATAGGTACGTAGCGAGTAAAAGGCAGACTAGGGACGACGTAGGCCCCCTTTGGAAGATATCGGGAGAACTGGCTACCCAGGATTTGGAGAAGGCCGAGGTTCTTAATGACTTCTTTGCCTCGGTCTTCACTGGCAAAGTCTCTGACCGCACCACTCAAGTCTTGGAAGGCGAACGCAGGGACTGTGAGAATGAGGACCCTAGGCCCACTGTAGGAGAGGATCTGGTTAGAGACCATCTCAAAAACCTAAACGTGCACAAGTCCATGGGACCTGACAACATCCATCCGCGGGTCCTGAAGGAACTGGCGAATGAAGTTGCTAAGCCACTGTCCATCATATTTGAAAAATCATGGCAGTCAGGTGGAAGTTCCCAACAACTGGAAGAAGGGAAATATAACCCCCATTTTCAAGAAGGGGAAAATGGATGACCCAGGGAATTACAGAGCAGTCAGTCTCACCTCTGTGCCTGGCAAACTCTTGGAGCAGATTCTCCTGGAAGGCATGCTAAGGCACATGAAAAACAAGGAGGTGGTTGGTGACAGCCAGCATGGCTTCACTAAGGGGAAATCCTGCCTTGACCAATTTGGTGGCCTTCTATCATGGGGCTACGAAACTGATGGACGGGGGCAGAGCAGTTGACGTCATCTATCTGGACTTGTGCAAAGCCTTTGACACTGTCCCACACGACATCCTTGTCCCTAAATTGGAGAGACATCAATTTGATGGGTGGACCACTCGGTGGATAAAGAACTGGCTGAATGGCCGCACGCAAAGAGTTGTGGTCAATGGCTCAATGTCTGGCTGGAGACCAGTAACGAGTGGTGTCCCTCAGGGATCGGTGTTGGGACCGGTCTTGTTCAACATCTTTGTTGGTGACATGGACAGTGGGATTGAGTGCACCCTCAGCAAGTTTGCCGATGACACCAAGCTGTGTGGTTCAGTTGATACGCCGGAGGGAAGGGATGCCATCCAGAGGGATCTCGACACACTTGTGAGGTGGGCTGATGCCAACCTGATGAAGTTTAACCATGCCAAGTGCAAGGTCCTACACCTGGGTCAGAGCAATCCCAGGCACAGCTACAGGTTGGGCAGAGAAGAGATTCAGAGCAGCCCTGCAGAGAAGGACTTGGGGGTGTTGGTCGATGAGAAAATGAACATGAGCCAGCTTCAGTGTGCACTCGCAGCCCAGAAAGCCAACCGTATCCTGGGCTGCATCAAGAGGAGCGTGACCAGCAGGTCGAAGGAGGTGATCCTGCCCCTCTACTCTGCTCTCATGAGACCTCACTTGGAGTATTGTGTGCAGTTCTGGTGTCCTCACCATAAAAAGGACATGGAACTGTTGGAACAAGTCCAGAGGAGGGCCACGAGGATGATCAGGGGACTGGAGCACCTCCTGTATGAAGAGAGGCTGAGAAAGTTGGGGCTGTTCGGCCTGGAGAAGAGAAGGCTGCGTGGAGACCTCCTAGCAGCCTTCCAGTATCTGAAGGGGGCCTACAAGGATTCTGGGGAGGGACTCTTCATCAGGGACTGTAGTGACAGGACAAGGAGTAATGGGTTCAAACTTAAACAGGGGAAGTTTAGATTGGATATAAGGAAGAAATTCTTGACTGTGAGGGTGGTGAGGCACTGGAATGGGTTGCCCAGGGAGGTTGTGAATGCTCCATCCTTGGCGGTGTTCAAGACCAGGTTGGATGAGGCCTTGGGTGACATGGTTTAGTGTGGGGTGTCCCTGCCCATGGCAGGGGGGTTGGAACTATATGATCTCAAGCTCCTTTCCAACCCTCACTATTCTATGATTCTATGATTAAGGTGCTAGTTCACTTCTCAGTCAGGACTGGATTCATAAACGTATTTTACCTCACTACAATTAGTTTGATAGTTCTCTCCCCTGTTGTCAGAAGTTATTTTAGCTATCTCTATCATCATAGAAAAGATAATCTGTAAGTAAAGATTAAGGATTCTGCTTCTCTCAATGTAAATTGCTTCGTTGCTTTAGAAGCAAAAAGGATGCAGGATTTCATAATGGAAAGTTGTCTCTGCTTATAGGAGGTTTCTGTCTTTGAAGAGTATTAGAAATTTATAACTCTGTTACAGATTTGTATGTGTTGGCCATATTTGCATCTGGTTAGTTTTTTTTTTTTCAGCCCAAGTATTTGTGGCAGTGAAGTAATTATAAACCAGAGCAATTCTTAAAGGTTTTAATATGACTGCACTTTGCATTCAGCTGGCTCTGCAACACAGTGGTATGAAATATTTTCTGTTGCATAAGTCATAAATTTATGAAAATGATCGTAAATTCTCTTGTTTGCTTAGATCACGATGCTGCCATTACCAGATACGGTCGGTTGTCAAAAAGAAGGGAAAATGAAAAGGTTTGTAAAACAAAATAATATAAAGATTTTAAGAGAAGAAATAATTTTAATCTAATATGTATATTTTTATGGTGGAAGACAGTGTATGGCAGATTCCACCTGAAGTCTGATAGTTTGTTTTAGCAGTCTAGGCAGTTTGCTTCAGAACAGAGAAGCAGGTTTCTCTAATACATGCCTGTCTCATAACACTGAAAATGCTCTATGGTTAAGATTGTGGGATTAAATTTATTTTTGTAAAGAAATAGCCACACTTGCCAGGGAGAAAAGAAAGCTCTGTTCGTTTTTCATGTATCTCATGTATAAATTAGAGAAGCGGAATTGCAGGGTAAAATGTGCAATGATGATAGAGCATAGGGCAACTGTGTTGTTTTGCATCATGCTAGCTATAAAGCTGTCCAGAAAGTATATGATGAATATCAAGTCACAAACTTTCTTTTTTCTCCCCTCACCCTGTCTGTTTCTCTTTAGATCAAGGCTGAAGTTATGGAAGATGTATATACTTCAAGGAAAAAACAGCATCAGACTATGATGCATTATTTCTGTGCATTAAATACTCTTCAGTACAAAAAGAAAATTGCTATGCTAGAACCCCTGCTAGGATACATGCAGGCTCAGGTAATTGCATATTCTGAAAGCTATAGGTCTGAAAGAAGACGTAAAAGTATTTCATGGAGATTGATGTACTGAAATGCACTGCAAGACTTTTTTCACAACCCAAGGAAGCAAATGGAGAAAAAGACATGCTCCATCCTCATCCCCATAGCTGTCATAGCTGCTGCTGTGAATGCTGTCAGTAGCCAGCACTACTCATTTCACAGTCAGTATATAAATCTGATTATGATATGCCCTCATTTCCATCAGAGAATCTTTCAGGCAAGTCTGGGTGACAAATATAAAGGTCTAATTCTACCCTGAAACCCAGATTGCTCAGTTTAATGCACTACCTTAAATTTTTATCTTTCCATTCGGTCACTAATGGGAATAGCTGATTAAAACTTTCATGCAGCAAGTCCCCAGGGAAGTGTACCTTCTTAGTAATGTGGAGACAAACTCTTTCCTGTGGCAGCTATTCTGAGATGAGATAATTCTCACAGTCACATCACTGCTGTTTTCAGCCAAGGAAAGGAAGAAGTGGAATGCTAGAAATCATTCTGGCTTTTTGTTGAATATAAATGAGTTCATGATTGGTTTATTTGAGGAAGTGCAATAGAAAATACAACTATGAAAAAGTTCTATGGACTTAGTTTGTATTTTCAGAAGTATATAATCAGTATTTGGGTTTTTTTTAAAAAGAAAAAGTCAATCTTCCCAGCATCTGGTGCTGCTACAGTGTCCTGGGTAGAAATTAACCTCCACGTGCCGTGTGAAAGCTTTCCAGCTTAAGAACTCTTGCTTCTTGAAACTTTACAGCTTGTATTTAAGACCTAAGCTCTGAATGGCTTCTGTAACAGAATTGATAGTGCAACCTGTTGTTCAGGTGCAGGCTTTTTCTAAATCTAAGAATGGGAAGGGTGGGGCCATGCTTCTGGCTTCCTGTTCTGAGATTTCACATGGCTAAACTCCATTCAGATGTGACAGTTTTTCTGGACCAATATGAGTACACTTTTTAAGATGCAGATTGTCAGCTCCCCTTGGTAGGGTCCATAGGTAGAGGATAGCCCTGGACAAGTCCTCACAGGTTTTCTCTCTCCTGTGCCCCCAGTAACCCCACCCATAACAGCAGTTAGCAGAATGGTGGCCTTCACAAAGTATGGAGACACCTTGGGATCACTGAAAGATCAAACCTTGTTTCTTTTCCAGGGCAATTTCTGTGTATTTCTGTATGTCCTCCAGGTGACTGCACATCCTCTTGACACAATGAAATCTCACTGCAGTGTCAGCATCAGCTTTCACTTGGAGACAAAACCATGGTTTTATCTGTTAATAGTTTATGTAGTTTTATTAATGTAGCTTTATTAAAGTCTCCTTTTTTTAATTTTTTTTTTTTAAGATAAGCTTCTTTAAAATGGGTTCAGAAAATCTTACTGAGCAACTGGAAGAATTTTTGACCAACATTGGCACAAGTGTACAGAAGTAAGTTGCTTTGTTGAATTTTGAAGTATTACCAAGACAATGATTTTTTTCTGTTTCTACTTCTCTTAATAGATTATCTTTGTTACTAACACATTACTTGCTTTAGTGTTCGCAGGGAAATGGATTGTGAAGTAGAAAACATGCAACAAACTATAGAGGATTTGGAAGTAGCCAGTGATCCACTGTATCTGCCTGATCCGGATACTACGAAATTTCCTGTTCATAGAAACCTAACACGGAAAGCCGGCTATCTCAATGCAAGAAAGTAAGGCAAACTTGTTACTTAAACATTGCACAATATTTTGTTTTGGGAAAGGAAAGCTAAAAGGGTATGCAATGTTTATTTGAAATCGGCTATGTTGATGTTACAGACTTAGTTGAGTAAGTCACATAGGAGCTATGCTGTTTCTTTCAACTACTTCACTTAATTGGTATTAAGGTCATTGTTACATTGACATAGTGTCATTCAGGTACAAAGCAGTTACTCTGATTTTAGTCTACTTTCGCCTGAATTTTCACACCAAAAAGTTCAAGTGTAATTTCACTGGATTGTAATTGGAAGACAACAGGACTGCAGCTATCAGGAGTGTTGTATAAGTATCTGTTAAAGCTTTGGGATTCAAATTACTAATGAAATACGTCAAGCTTGAGATATACAAGGCAAAGCAGTCTCTGCAAACTGAAATACACATCAAATGGTCTCTTTTGCCCACTGGAGGGAGCTGCTACTCTGTTTATTGAAGCCTAGCAGCTGATTTTTATAGTTACTAAAAATAAGTTGTAACAGATTATTTTTCTGTAATTTATATAATAAACTACAAGGATTTTTTTTTTGTTTTTAAATGTGATTACCTTTACAACAACGGTTAGAATAACATACCTACTGAATAGGGCATGGGTTCTGTAGTAGAACACAATTGCAGCAATTAATACTGAAGAGAGTATCTGAACAGAAAGGGAGGCTAAACTGCAAGTATTCCTCCTGGGTTTTGGATGATCAGAACTGAAATACTTAGACCTTTTTATTCTGAATGGTTTCACATAATTTAAAAAAGCTATTATTTATGTTTTCTTTGCCCAGCAGTAGGTTTAGCGTGAAGAACCACAGATGGAAAGAGACTAATTTAACTGTAAAGCTAACCTAAAACATGAAACTGGGAAAAAAGTTTTCTTAAGTGCTGAGATGGTTTGCTGTGCTGAAATGATTTTCAGCTCAGCTGAACTCCAGATCTACTAAGAACTTCTTTATATCTTTTAGTAAGACAGGGCTGGTATCTTCCAGCTGGGAGAGACAGTTTTACTTCACTCAAGGTGGAAATCTGATGAGCCAGGCAAGAGGTGATGTAGCTGGGGGACTTGTCATGGATATAGACAATTGCTCTGTAATGGCTGTGGACTGTGAAGACAGACGGTACTGTTTTCAGATAACATCATTTGATGGCAAAAAGTGAGTATCCTTATATTACGTATATTGCTGTTACCTGTAAGTAATACTGGACTCACTAATTCAAAAAAGAAGGATGATCTACCTTTGACCAGATTATAGCTTGACAGATTTTGGGGGGTATTTAGAACCAAAATCTGGGATGTCTTTTTAACTTTCTAGTGGTTTTTGTGCTTTTCCTATATGCTTTTTGTCATAAGCTTTATAATGTAGGTGAGTGGTATTTCAGAATAAAGTGACCATAATGAGTTTACAGTCATGTATTACTGCGTTTTGTGAGTGCCTAAGTATTACATGGGCACAATTAGAATTTTGTTCCTTTTCTGTTTTCAAGGGAAATGAAAATGTAGGTTTCTCCCACACCCCAGTTAAATGTTGACTGCACTCAGCATGCACGCAGAATCTTCAGCGTTTCTTAATTTGTTGTGCACTGTAGAAACATGAAGTTTCCTGTCTGAATGTATTTGAAGTGATGGAATTATCTTTTCCATTCTCCTCTTTCAGGTCTTCAATCTTACAGGCAGAGAGTAAAAAAGATTATGAAGAGGTAAGCTTATAGGAGGTTTGCATGGAGTCCAGTGATTTTTCTGTTGCTCAGAAGGAATACATTTGTAATAATAGTTGGAATGCTCATTTTATGTTCTCTGGGTGGTAAGCAGTGAACTTTTTAACTGACAGAGTATTACTGCGTTAAATACTAGAGAAAAGAATGCAGTTATGGTTGCCACAAGTCCTCTTCAGTAATATGGAAGAAAAGGAAAAAGAGAAAAAAGAACTCACAAGACACACAACCCACAGCTAAATAGCTAGGAGTAGGGGAATCTTGACAAAATGCTGCTTTTCCTTCTCCCTGTTCATGCTTTCCTAACCTTCTTTCTTCCTATCTGCTTGTCAGGAATGGAAAATAAAGGAAGTCGTAGGTTACAAAGAAAGTAGAAAAAGTGCTGAAATGAGCCAACTTGGGTATTTAATCAAATTTGCTTTAAAAACTATGTAAAATTAATTTTTTTTTCTCCCTCCTCCCTTCTCTTTTTCAGTGGATATGCACCATAAACAACATATCGAAACAGATATATCTAAGTGAAAACCCTGAGGTAACTTGACTAAAATTTATAGTATCAGTTATACGTTAAGATGTAGATACGCACAAAAATAAAGAGATCAGCTGGATCCAGTTGGGTAGCAGAGAATTAAGCTTGAGTGCTTCAGACATGTCTGATTATGAGCTTTTTGTATTATGAAATCATATAGTCCTTTGTTTCCTTCATCTACATGGTTATATAGAAAGTGATAAGAATATCTTGACTTTTATATTTGGTATAGCTTTTTGACATCTTCAGGATCCTGTGTTTGCATCTTGTATGTGACACTTTGTTCCAAAGCATTATGACAAATACTCAGATGAATAAATTTAATTCCTACCAGAGAAAACTGACAGTCTTACAAATATGAATCTTAGGAGCATAGCAGTTTTGTAGGAAAAACATATTTTCACTTTATGACTGAGTTATTTGCCTTCTTAAAGAGTTGGAAATCGATTATTTGTTTCATGTAGAGAATTTGGGTAAGGAAATTAATGTCATTTAGATGGCTTACATTTATATTTATTTAGCAAATTCATATTGATACAGACTTAAATAGCACTCACTTGCTAAATTAGGGGAATTGGCCCAACAGAATCCGTTGTTTCATAACAGAGCATTTGTCTATATGTAAAGTTTGTTGAAAGTGATATTGTACTCTTTAATGTTCCTGCTGAAGTCTGAAACACATTATTGGAGAGGAAACTTTCAAGTGGTCATATACGAGCATGAAAACTGTAGACAGAGCAGTCAACAGGCAGCTTGTTGAATAATACAGAAATCCATTGCTCACCTGCATAATTCAAGGCTCTTGTCAAATGATCTGGAAAGTCAAGATGAATTAGAAGTGTGTCATGCCAGCTCTTGGTTTAGGAGCTAAATATCACTTTGTAGATAATACAAGCACCTGGCCAGTTGTCTAAGTTAACTATACAGATGGGAAACAAAATGGTTTTAATGCAGAGCACAGTTCCCTGAAGCATGTGTTCTGATGAATACACAGCTGAGCTTCTGTTTAGTCACATAAATGGGTGAAGCTCTCTTGCATTAGTGAAGGTGTGTGCATTTACACCTCAGTGTTCGTGCCTGTTCCTCACTTCCCAATGGCTTATAGTAATTCTCATTTTCATTTTAAGTTTCTGAGTCATACACTCACACAAAATGCAGCTTCTTCTTCATTTTGTCTCCTGCACCTTCCCTGTCCAAAGATTCTCTTTCCTCAAGGGCTTTCACTGTTGGCTTTACCCCATGAAGTGAAGGAATCTACATAAAATACTTCAGAATTAGGGATTCCAATTGAAGATTAAAATGGAATTCTTCAACTGTAAATGGTCCCTTGTTTGTTGAAATAATATTGTAACATAGTCCTCACTTGGTACTTGTTCATGTCTCAGTTTTTCAGAAACATTTAAGTGTTCCCAAATTTTAAGGGCAGACTTTTAATTTTCACGGTTTTAGGCAGTTGCTGAGGACTGCATTTCTCAAATGAGATTCTTCTTTTTTCTCTGGCTACATTGCCATATTTTACCAGACTTCTCATTGGGACTTTTCTCTGTTGCTGGCTTTTCTTAATACTTGCAGTGCAGCAAAGCAAGTGCATTCATTAAAATTTAGAAAGTGAACAGCAGAGAATGTTTTGGAAGTTAGAAGAAAATACTACAAGTATGTTAGTGAGAGTTTAGGAAAAGAAAGATTCTCGATTCTCACAAAGAGTTGTTTATAACTTCTATCAGTTGCATATAAATGAAACTAAAATCTTAAAGCTTATTTTGAGGAAAATGTTTTCAGTTATTTTTTCCCATCCCTGTCTTGCAGGAAATTGCTGCACGTGTGAATCAGTCAGCTCTGGAGGCTGTTACTCCATCCCCTTCTTTCCAGCAGAGGCATGAAAGCATGCGGCCAACTGTGTAAGTTAATGAACTACAGGTATTGGAAGAGCACATCTGTAAAGAGAATCCTTGATAAAGTTCCAGGAAAAACAAACAAAGAGCAAAACCTTGTATGTTCAGAACTAAATCTTTGATAGGCTAGAGGAAAATTTCTTGAACTCACCTTTCCAATATCATGTAGCATCCATTGTTGCCAGTCATCCAGATTTCCAGCTGAATAGACAGTTCTGTTGATTGTATTGTATATCTGGTTTGTTGTATGAACTCATAATGAGACTTCCCTTAATGTACCCAACTCCTGGAAACAGACCTCAGATATTTTAACATCAATATATAATCACATATGAAATATAATACAATCTGATACAATTTTAAATGCAAGTAGTAACTGTAATTTAAATCTGACTAGGAACATAGACTCCATTTTTGTTTACTATAGCCTGACCATCAGTTTTTTTAGGTTTTGTGTTGTTTTACGTTCAAGCTTAGGAGCACTGTATTGATCTTCCATATGGTTTAATTTATTATCAACCAACTTGAAACTAAGATATCTTCATTTTTATCTTTTTTTGTTCTAGACAATCTCGTCCTCCTGCGGCTCGTACTAGCAGTACAGGGTCACTGGGATCTGAATCAGCAGGTTTATCGGCACTTTCCTTGGATTCACTTGTTGCACCTGACACTCCAATACAATTTGACATAATATCTCCAGTTAGTGAAGATTTTCCTGGTCAAACAAAATCTTCAGGGCAGTCAGGCAGGTAGGAAATGTAAGGAGAAAGAAACAAAATCCTGAAGTTAATGTTACTAATTTAAAAACAAACCAACAGGAAATCCATGTTGATGCTGCAGCTCCAGAACACTCATGTCACAAAAATTTGCAGTGGTTAGTGAAGTGTAACAATCTTTTAAATAGTTAAATTAAGTTGTAAAAAAAAAAAGGCTTAATTACATGCACTAGATTCAGGGTGCAGTCTTCGATTTAACGGAGCTTTTTTTGCTTTAACAGCTAATGCTTTTATTTATTGATTTATTTTAATCTTTTGGTTTCACAAAGTATTTTCCTTTCCTATTGCTTGCTCACCCAGCAGCTTGGGTTATTTCCTCTTGGAAACTCAAGAGAAATTTGGTAGCCCTGTCTCCAGGTGATGATGGCTTACGATGACACTCCTCTTAACCTGAAAGGTGAGTGAAAATGATCTAGGCTTCTAGAGTAATCTCATATACAGACAAATTAAAATTGCCAAAGAGCTCTTCCCAAACTATAAAAACATTTTCTCCTATTTGTTTTTTGTAAACTTCCCACTCAAAAATAGTAAGAAAGACCTGCAGATCTGCACTGCATTTCTGGAACTATATGTACAGAATTTGGATATTAAGGAAAGGTATTTGCAGATCCAGCTGCTCTTAACAACAGAAAAAGCCAAAAAGATAAAAACTAATTTATGTGACTCTAGTCACAGTAATGACTTTTATCCCCTTGCCCTCTAGAAAAATATGTGAATTTTCAGTTGGACCTTACAGATATGTAAGAGTTAAAATTATATATATTTAACGTAGTCAACTTCTTTTTTTGTTTTTGTTGGTTGGTATGGCAGGATAAGAGGTTGGCTAGCTAGATTCTTAAGAATGGACTGATTTAAAATAGACCTGTATTCCAGGAAGAGGAGAGGTTAATACTTCAGCTAAATTCATGTCATCAGTTATAATTCTATTCTAGAAAACATTTTTTCATAGCAGAAATAATAAGAGTTGTGCTCAGTATTTTCAATTAACCATCATTGTCAATAAAGAACTGCAGTGCTTGTGCAGATAGGCAACATGCAAAGTAACATGTAGAAGTATTAATGATTAAAAAAAAACCCCTTTCCTTAGTTTCTGATACTGATGACATATTTATTTTTGCCTTTTGAGAAATTCTGTGAGATTTTGCATTTATGGTTCCAGTCTGATCTAAAATTACAAAAGTCTGACCAATCAAAGACACCAATAGAAAGAATTTCCCATTACTGAATTGCCACAGGTCAGCATTTAATGGGATTTTTCTTGATTGAGTTTATGTTAATTAAACATTGTAGCAATGCCTTCTTGACTTCAGAGTTCAGTCTAGAACAGTTTTACTACGTTAAACTAGACATTTATTAGTTAGAAGAGTTCATTGATAAAACTGGCAGGTTTTTTCTCTTCTGCAGTTTGCTTTAGAACACTAACTGTTGAGAGGTGACACCTTCATTACTCCCCTATAAAACCTAACTTGAAGTTTACTGAACCATTGACAGTAGTTTTTCAGACACCAGTTAGCCAAAGAGAGAGGATTTTGTCCTTTTTAGAAGGTTTTAGTATTTCTCCATTTCCCATACTCTTTTCAGCATTGCTTTACTGCTTTTGAAAAATGTAGACTTGGAAGCCTAGAGTATTTTCACTTTTTGTTGTAACTGATAGCAGTTCTGTCTTTGAGAGCCAGAAATAGCCACATTTCTCTTGAGCTCTAGGAGTAAAAACTCAGTGGTGTTTTCAGAAAGCTGCATTTGAAACAAAACCAGTGACTTCAGTAAGTAATTCAACAACTTAAGACAGTGATGAGAAGGGTGGTGCTCCTATGGAGTACTGAAAGGACTAGCTTTTGGTTGTACTTCCTGGAGCTGTTCTTTGTTTTCGAAGATAAAGGTTTTGACTTCTTAATTCAGATATTAAAAAAGTACTATGTGAGCAAAACTCTCCATGGCAGCAGTAGGACCATGGTTTGTGCCCTTGAATATAGCAATTTATGTCTAACTCTTGATTAAAATGCTTGATCTTATGATTTATCATATATTATTCCTCTGGATTACTAGTCTGTGAAGTCACTACAAGTTGATGCAGCATGAGACTACTACGTTACTCATGAGTGGTTCTTGTAATCTGACTCCTGGTTTAATGTTTTCATTTTTAATAGACGCACAAATCCTTTTGGTGAATTGGGAGGCTCAAAATCTGAAACAGAAGGTAAACCAAACATTTTATTTCAATGCAAAATAAAAATAGATTTTTTAAATTATTTTTCTGATTTCATCTATAGCTGCTCTTTTCTACTTTAATGCCAGTTTTAGAATGCTTGGTTAAATGAGCAAGGTGTTGGACAAGCTGTGTTAAATCAGGTTACTGTCTGAAAGTCTGTTTTAAAAATAATTCATTGAACCTTTTGTATTCATTAAACCAAATGAGAAGACGTCTGATGTGCTGTTTGGTAATGGTACCTGTAATTCATAGGTATGAGCAATCTCTCTCCAAGGTATGAGAAGTTTAGAGTTTAGTGAAGTCCATCTTTGGGTTTGGATGGAAAACCCAAAAGAGTTAACTTCTTTTTAATACTTTTCTTTGTCTTAGATTCAATTCTTCATCAGTTATTTATTGTGAGATTTCTTGGCTCTATGGAGGTGAAATCTGATGAAAGTCCAGATGTTGTTTATGAAACAATGCGTCAAATACTGGCGGCTCGTGCCATCCATAATGTTTTCCGGATGACAGAATCACATTTATTAGTCACATGTGGCTGCTTAAAGTAAGTTTCCTGCCAGACTTCTACTGATGTTTATTTACAGAATGATTCTTTCACTTTGGTAAAACTTACCTTCTGGTTTGTTTTTCAAAACAACTTTGTAGGTTGATTGATCCACAGACACAAGTTACAAGACTACGAGTAAGTAACTTTACGTTTTAAGATAAATAACCAGCAATGTCATTCTGCTCCTTTAAAAATAATACCATTGGATGGTAGCGAAAATCATTGACAGCATTTAAAAACAGATATGCACTAGCAATTCAGGTTTAACATGAGTGATTTCAATAGGTCAGATAGGCTTTTGAAACATTGTATTTTAATATGTTTGATTACAAACATTTATATTATTAATTAAAGAGGTAACATTGAAGTTGGACTCAAATGAGTTCTGAAGCCCAAAAGGGTTTGCTTGGTGTTGGGTCTTTTTTGGGTTTATTTTAGGTTTTTGGGTTTTAATGTGTAACTGCATTGAGAGTGTTGTACAGTTTTGGTGTTTTTTTGCCTCGTTCTTTATAAAAAATGCACTTGAAAGAAGTAAGTGGATTACTTCTCAGGTTATCAGATAAAGCCAGCTTAATTCTTCAGTAATGGCTGTCTTTATTTTTCATATTTCAAAAATGTTCCACCCTCTTGCTCTTCTTCTTTATGCACAGTTTATGATGTGTCATTTAATTTCTTTGTGTCTCCTTTTAAAAACTTTTTTTTTGGGGGGGCATTCTGAATTACTTTTATTTCCATAAAAGAAAATCCAGGTGGTGTGAAAATGCCTTGATATTTCAAGTAGTGCTTTTTTCTTTCTTTACCTTTGTGTCATTACGTTTAAAACTGCCCCAAAGCCAGGAGCTTGTAGAGGTGAGATAAGTCAGCTGAGTGCATGTTCAGATTTCTAAGTGTGTACATTTAAGGTCAGGAAAACCCCATCTGACAGCTTATCGCAGCTCTAGTTGGGGCTTTCATCATTAAAAAAATTACTCTTTACTAAGTCTTCAGAAGATAGATTTGAAATTTCTAAGTCCACCCTCTTTTAGGAATAAGAGTGCAAAACGTATCTTCATTATTGCCTTACAATAAACTATTTTGTACATTTTGGGGTTAGTTTTTTTTCTTTTTATTGTATGTAGTTCAGGAGAGCTGAACTAATGGCATAAAGGTTTTGGACAAGTAGTGCCTTTACCTGCACCAGATATTGAAATCTTAGTCACAAGTGTAATTTGTATGAATGATGTCTCTTTAAGGAAAATAAAAAAGGACTGTATTCCCATTTAGAAACTGAGTCATGTTGAATTGTGGTCTCTCCCCCATTCTTACGTGCACTGAGTTTTTAGAAGTTTGCCTCTCTTTTGAATAATTTAGTCCTTGCATTCTCATCGGTGTTCTGTAATTACGTGTTTGGTCAGGTTGTAACTTTTTCTGGTCTGGTTATGCCTTTATGATAGTGAAATAATTAACATACAGTATATTGAAAGCTCATACAGAAAATACTTGGACCCAGTTTTAATATGTCTGTGTTTGATCCTTTTGGCAGTTTCCTTTGCCCAATGTAGTCTTGTATGCTACGCACCAGGAGAATAAGCGTCTTTTTGGATTTGTGCTCAGAACCTCAGGAGGGAGAGTTGAGAGCCGCCAGACTTCCATCTGCTATATCTTCGAATCAAATAATGAAGGGGAAAAGGTATTGGTGATGTTTATACTTGGATCAGTGTGGATTCCAAGATACTGGATCCATCCAAGCTGTCTGAGGGATTTCTTTGGGGGGAGTATCTTGTTTATGGACTGAAAAACAGTTAAGTTAGTGATAGTCTTACCTGTAAGTACTCTAAATATGCTGGTATAGCTACTTTGGGAATCTGGCATAATTTTAAAGGCATTTTTATTAGAGTCTTTTTGATTATTTCTGATCTGTTTTGTATTTAGATTTGTGACTCTGTTGGACTGGCAAAACAGATTGCTTTTCATGCAGAACTGGTAAGAATCTTTTTGGGGCAAGGGATACCTATGAATGGAAGGGAGAGAGTATGTATAATATGTAATAGAGATATTCTGCAAGATGCTTATATCTGCACTAATACTGTTGTGGTGTACTTTAAGGGATTTGCTTTCTAGAATTTAAACCCAAGATGGAAAGACTGACCCATGTCCGCTGTGGAACAATATTCAAGACATGATTCAGCTTGTTACCTTTAACAAGCATACCAGTCTTTTAAAAGAATGAGCAAAACAGTGGTGCAACAGTTTTGAGCAAACTGGTAGGTTATCAAACATCTCAGGCTGCTGTTTGTTACTCCATTTACATTTTTTCCCTTTAGGATCGAAAAGCATCAGAAAAGCAGAAAGAAATTGATAGAGTCAAAGAGAAACAACAAAAAGAACTGAATAAACAAAAACAAATTGAAAAGGTACATGTATCATTATTTCTTAATACTTTTTTTAAAATTCTACTTACCTTCTTCTGCAGTTTTGTGTTCCAAGCTCCAATATCATATTCTTTAGTACAAGTTCATAGAACATTGTGGAATTCATTATTAGGAGTATTTCTTGTGCAGATTTTGTATCATTTTGTATAGTGTTTTTTAAAAAGAGCTCTTCTGAGGAGATAAACCACAAAGTGTCTTTATAGGAATACTTAAGAGCAGTGCTTGAAGGAGCATCTATCACAGGCCCAAAATAATTTTATTTGCTGGTGAGGGATCAATTATGTAGTGAGGAAGGGGCTGCAAAAACCACAGAATCATTTAGGTTGGAAAAGACCTTTAAGATCATTGAGTCCAGTCATTAACCCAGCACTGCCAAACCCACCACTAAACCATGTATCCCAGTGCCACATCTACACGTTTTAATTACCTCCAGTGATGGTGACTCCACCACTTCCCTGGGAAGCCTGTTTCAATGCTTGACAACCTTTTTGGGGAAGAAATTTCTCATAATATGCAATCTAAACCTCCCCTGGTGCAACTTGAGGCCATTTCTTCTCGTACTATTGCTTGTTACTTGGGAGAAGAGACCAGCCACCTCCTCGTTCCATCCTCCTTTCAGGCAGTTGTGGAGTGACAAAATCTCCTGAGCCTCCTTTTCTCCAGGCTAAACAGCTGCACTTCCCTCAGCTGCTCTTCGTAAGACTTGGTGCCATGTCTCCAGACATGCTGCAGCACCTCAGGGTAGTTGAAGATACTTGTTCCAACCTGCTGTGGTTTGTGAGTTAGCTGTAGTAATGATAGCTGTAGTAATGTAGATAGCTGTAGTAATGAGTTAGCTGTTCTAATAATGCCAACTGCTGAAATGTAAATGTTTTGGGTTGCTATCCAGCGTTTTAATTCGCTCTGTACAGAAAGCTGTCCATTGATCCTATTGAAAGATAGTTTAGAAATCATTAGAATTGTATCCTGTTTCAGTTATAGATGGTTTTGAAATTAATACTCTTTTTCTGATTTCCCAACTCCCCTTCTCAAATCAGGATTTAGAGGAGCAAAGCCGGTTGATAGCTGCTTCCAGCAGATCCAACCAGAACAGTGGAGAAGGACAATTTGTAGTCCTTAGCAGTAGCCAGTCGGAAGACAGTGATTTAGGAGAAGATGGAAAGAAGAAGAGAGAATCTGAAGCCTAAGGTTGCCTACTTTATGAAAATTGGAATCATGGATCAGTTTAGTGAAATGGCACGAGTTCTACAAGAAGTGAAATGCAGGTGGAGGGTCTGTTGTGTCATATAAAAAACTTCACAATACGTAGACCCTATAATGCCTTGATCATTCTTTCTCAATTCAGTGATTTCCATTTTCATGTCAGTATAATTTGTCTTCTGTATGCCAGATGTAGCATGGTGATGCTACCATGTTTGTTGCAAAATTATGTTTTCTCAAGGCTTCTCTGCAGTAAGGAAAAAACTGTGGGGTTTCGTCTCCACTTACCTCTCTGTGCAATTGACTGCTCTTGAAGCAAAACTCAAAACTCTCATTGGCCTTCAACAGTACATTGAAACTCATTCTTTACATGCAGTTTGGACACCACCTTGCTGAAAACAAAAAGGGATGTCCAAATATGACAGTGCTAAGCTTTACCTAACTTGTTGCACATAACTGTTCTTAAATTTAGAAGGAAGAATCCTTAATAAGATCAGTGAGATGTGCAATAGTTCTAGATAGAAGGATCTTATTTTTTGTTTGATATTGCACTGTATGATATTGTCTCGATTTCTTCAGCGAACGTAATGCTGAGAGACTTCTTTCACCAAGAGGAAAAAATACTGTCGGAGCTAGGTAGAAGATGAGATGCAGTTGCACTTTGCTGCATGAGGACTGTATAAAGCATTCCTTATCAAATTATAAGAATAATGTATATACTCTTGTAGCACAAGTGCCATGCTCTTGGTTTTTCCCCAGTAGTGTAATGAAAAGCTGTAAGCCTTCGAGTTCACTTTTTATGAAACAGTCTTAGAGTTGCAGGAACATCTTGAATTCCATCATTTTAAAAATCTAATGCATATGTAAATGCCTTGCCACCAATACACTACGCTTACTGAAAAGGAGTTGAGGCTTTTTGAGTCTTTCTATGGAAATTAATTTTACAAACAGAATGTACTTAGCTCTGAAGTAAGAGGCTATGCTAATCCTACATCCTAGAATCAATCCTGTAAAGTGTGTTTCAAAGCAGTATCTGTTTACGGCTTCTAATCTGAGCTCCATATTCCATACCCTATATAATATTTATTTTGTATAGTATTAAGTGTGCATTCACCTTTTGCTCCAGAAGAGAAACTTGTTTGAAGAGAAATATTTATTTTTGCACTAATTACTATAAATACTAAAATCCAGCGGAACAGAATATATCTCTCTAATAGTGGCATGAAAATAACAAAGTATAGAAAGAGAAGAATATACTTATACTCCAAGTTATAATATAACAGTTATGAGTGTTTTACAGTTCATTGCAGGGCATTTCTGGTGTTCAGGAATGGAACCAATTTTCAGAACACCTCCTGATCAGCTGGTGATGGCCCAGCCCTTCATAGCTGGAGCTGCTCAATGCCAATACAGTTCATGAGGAATCTCAGGACCTCTCTGCTCCATGCCTGTAGGTGCAGAGAGGGATCAGTGTCCTTAGCCCTCCTCATGTGCTGGAGTGGCCCCGTGCTGGCAGCAGTCTCCTTTTGGTGCAGAAGTTCCCAGCCTCTGGCTCCTGTCACAGGAGATCGTAGTAGTGCAGCCCTTGCAGCACTGGGCAGGATTGACAGAGCAGAGCTCCTGGAGGGAGCACTGCAGCCTGGGGAGGGGCTTCAGCAACTGGGGAAGGGGTCACACTATCCCTTCCTTGAGAGAGGAGGGGAGGCTGAGTCTCCACGTTCTCTTCCTGAGTCAGTTAGCAAGTCTTGCTCCAAGACATTTTTTTGTCCCCAGAGTAGCCTGTCACTTGCAGAAATTTTGCTGTTGCCCAGTCAGACCAGATGGCATTGCCCTGTGGCCAGATTTGGCTTGAATATTGTCACATGGACCACACACATCTGAGGCTTTTGTCTTAAGAAAGAGAGGCATTTTTATTCCATCCTCTGTTCTCCGCTCTCATCCATAGGGACACTTTATATTCTTGCCAACAAAAATGTACAGAGGCAGCAAACCCTTTTTTTTTTTTTTTTTTTCCCTTTTTGTGCCTAAATCCTGGCTTACAGATCATTGCAGGGTAGCCAGGTTGTCTCTGCAGTTCACTCCAGTTCATGTTTCTCTGTTTGTCTGTTCGTTTTCCCTTACTACTATTTCTCTTTTCTATCAAATAATATGGCAGTATAGCTCAAGGTTACTGAGTCTTACTGTATCTTCCTCAGGTACATGCTGAAAATGAAGTAGTTTTGGAGCAGCACAGGAAGAATAGGAAATTGATGGTCTCCAGTTTCTAGAATTTAGTCACCCAGCCTGTCAGAGCAGGGTTGATTGTGTTGAGTAGTTTAGCTGCAGTAGCACCAGCTCCATATGGAAGAGTTAATAGATAAACAGTCTCATCAGAAATTATTTCTGATGTATAGCCTGTTTTGCATTAGCCTCATTGAAGAAATGTCAGAAAATTGACTGCCTGCATTTTTTTTTGAAACCCACCATTACTATTTCAGACATAAATCTGTAAAGATGATGAAGAAAGCAGGAGAGTAAAGTTGGCAGATGAATTTGCTGTCATATAGGATTTTTCAGAATGCATTTTAGCAATGCATGAGTAGAATTACTCCATTTGCATAGGTGGAAAGCCTGAAAAGCAATTAAATGTAGTTCTCTAAAACCACATAGGAGTGAAGAGCGTTTTGTGTTGGAGGATTCTCATCCTAACAACTGAAAAAGGGGAGAAATGATTGAAGAGAGTAAAAGAAAACAGATTAATATGCAGGAATGAAATAAAGGGGGGTGGTTTTGCTATTTGTGGAGAGTCTCACTGGTGTAAAATGAGCAAAAAGATAAAACATCTGGGAGAGTGATGGAAGCTGCGGGATCAGGTCAGAAGAGATGAGGAGGTTAACAGGAGTGGTGCACTGAGTGAGCATTGCCGAGTTTTTGCTTAAGGTGAGGAGCACATGACTCTTAAGTAGAACCACCTCAGGGCAAAAAATAGCTGCTGAGGTTTTATTCATGCCCTCCTCCCCAAAGTATTTAGTACCTTATTTCCTGGGAGGTTTAGAACTACATCACTGGAGAACACTTTTGTTAATTAAAAACAAAAAAGGTGCTTAATATTTTTCTTGAGAGTATGACTTTTATTATCAGCACCTCATGTCCTCGGGGGAACTACTGCGGTAGGATTTCAGCACTTGAGCATTTTATTATTTTAAGTAAATTACTGGTTGGTTTCCTCACCTGTAATTTATAGCTCCTGTTTAATATTGCCTTTTACTTACAGACTGATGTTTCAAGCACTTTGAGCTGAAGTTGTAGTTTGCAACATGTACATCTACTAGTATTTCAGACACTCCTGAAAATACTCTTTCAAGTACCTGATTTTAAAGTGACTTTGCATTGGTACTGCAGCCACAGTGTTGTTGACGACTAATTTTTTATGTTGCTAATTGAAGCCTTGTAGTTCCTGCCACATTTTCCCCTTAGGTAAGGGGATATTGAGTTTGTTTACACTATATAAATTTACACGCTGCAGACCAAGCAAGTCTTGCTGCCCACTGTTCCAAGCTACATACATTCTTTATGTATGTAATGGCATGAATATATCAAAAGTATGCTTATGGGTATGCATTTTATTGCATTATAAATAATACGCAGCACTCCTCTGCGGCCACTAACAGCTTTCTCCAAGTTTAAATCAGAGTACAAGTTAAGAGTCATATGCAGTGTAGCCATATATAACTGGTTATGAGCAGTTAGTGTAAACTAATTTGAATATGATTGTCTTGTCATACTTCCTTCATCTGTTTAGGTTTGAAACTGTATGAAGACAATTTACTGTCTAACAATGAAGTAATATTTAGGAGCTAAGGAACGTTCCCCCTCTACCGTGCTGTCAGATTTCATCTTTATATAGATGTAAACACTGAGCTAAAAATTTTGAAACAGCTGAAGCTATTTTTGGAGCTATAATTTATGTACATTGATATAAAGAAGCAAATGTGCCTGCACGTAAGTTTAAGGTAAAATCTGATCAATTAGTTGCACAGAATTTGGGAGAAGCCAATGGAGAAAACTATGTTACGATATAGTCTCTTGTTATTTCAGAAATAATTCACATAGAGAACGAAAACCTGCCTCTGCTTAGTGGATTTAGTAGAGATATTGTCTAGTCCAACAGTGAGAGCTGGTATTTTATATTCTTTCTGCTGCTCTGTTTTACAGAATCTCTTGCAAGTCAATCAAGGCCTCTGAGGCTTTTCTTTTTAACCCAGCAGTAAGTTGATTTTTTTTTTTTTTTTTTTTTTTCCTTGCCACAGTGGTATCTAAGTTGTCATGACAAGAACAAGTCAGTGTGCCATTGTGAATGCACTTGTGTTCCTAATGAAGTTTCTCTTGCAAGCCAAGGATTTTGTACTATCTTTCAGGACATTTTTATAATAGAGTGGTCAAATTCTTATGATGATATTCTGGGTTGGTCCTGTTCTAGTGAAGTGTAAGTGATTTTTGCAATGTTTGAGACTGACTTGCACATTTTCCCAGAATAGCTGTATTAAAAACCTCCAGTGGCATATTTGTGTCAACTTTGATTGTTGTATAATCTTGGAAACATGGATAGTAAACCTGCTGTGCCAGGGCTTCAATCAATGTTTTGTCGATTAAATAAAAGCTTAACTATAGGAACTTTCTGGATTTATACTAATCCAAAAACCTCCTGCATTTTTCATAACACTGACTTCCAGGAAGTTATTGGTGATAGGATGTGTTCCCTTACTCTGAACAAAGTTGTAACATGCAGTTATATTGCTCTGTTGTCAAAGTGTATCTCCTCTTAATTCTAACCATATTAGGCAGATAACCTCAGAGGAAGTTATTGTACTTGGGAATGCTGATAACTTATTTTTGCAGCAATCAAAGACTGAACAGTAGAAGAGTATTCTTAAACATCTTAGCTGCCTGTTTAGTGCACATGTTGGTGTGGTCATCTGACAAGGTGTAGCACTCTGCAGAGCTGTGGCTATAATGGTCAGAATTCACGTGTACAGAGGCTTATATATACCAGCACAACCATTAACATGGGTACTGATACATATCTTCATGGGCTTTGTTAGTTTATTGTATGATAAACACCATGTAAAAAGCAAATGGTCATAACTACATTATGGTTAAATTTGTATTTTATAAGGTTTGTAGATTTTTCTGGGGAAAAGCAGACTTTTGGATTATGTAACTTCTGTGATAAAGATGCATGTATACCTAGAAGAAAATTCTATGCTTACTTGATAATGAAGGAATAAATACTACTCATGCCAAGTGTGTTGATAAACTTTCTTTTTTCTAAAATACAGACTGACAGCAGTATTTTTAGGAAGAACAGGCTCTGTGTCTGTGTGTACACTGTAAGCCTTCCTAAGACAACTGTGACTGCTGACAGGTAGTGCTCCAAAAGCTTACACTCCAACTGCATGAAGAGAAATTCCTAAAATTACAAGCATGCCTTTAGCCAGCACTGCAGGAGGAAAACGTAGTTCTAGCAAGAGTAATCAAAATACATGGTGGACAATGCATATTTGTACCAGAGACTGAGGTGCAGAACTAACACAGCTGTCAAAAATAGTGCCTGCTTGCTGTACCATTGGTATTTTACGCTAGCTGCCGCTAAGCAGAGGTTTCTATGGCTGTTAATCCCATTTCACTGCTTAGAATGCGGGATTGCTTCATCGAGTGAGGGGGGAAGACTACTTAAGCTGCTCTGCAGAGCTTCACTGTAGGGCTTCAAAATAAAAGTTGTAGGAGAAATAAAAACTTACTTCTTGGCAAGAGAAAGGGAAGTACAAGAGAAAAAAAATAATCTATGGTTAAATTGCTGACCTTAAACTAAACCCTGAGTTCAACCGTGCAGTGGGGGGTAGTGTTACCTGTCATGACAGGCTTTAGCTTAGCAATAACATAAGGCTTGTGTTTTGCAGTTCCTTAATTTGCCCCATGAAGCATTTAAAATACTATTGCTGTAGCTTATAGATAGCCTATATTCCAGTAGATAGGTAGAATGTGATCACTAATACTTACATTTTGGCGTTCTCCCCATTTTCTTCAGGGGGTGAGGGGGAACGCTGGTATTCTTTAATATATATGAGATAAATCCCAACAGAAAAAGCCTCATCCACGCCAACATGCCCTTCAAACTATAGAACTAATACTTATGTACAGTTGAGGTGGTAGGTGCCTGTGAAATTTTCCTGTCCATAAAGGTCATATTCCTTGTATAGTACATAGTCTTTCAAGCAGTTTGGCAGTGGAAGGAAGGTCATGAAGACAGGACAACGAAGGCGCAACCGGCCCATGCACATCCGTATCTTCAGACGACAAAGATGCTTCAGAGAGCGAGGATTTGCTAGAAATGAGAAGGCAAGGTTGATATTAATTAATTTATTAAATGTTCTTCAATTTATTTATTCAATACTCTGCTACCTTTCAAAAGCTTTCTTCCCTATTTTGCAGCATATTCACTGCAAATAGATAAAATAAATGTGACTGTCCCTGGACAACCTGGCTGGTCAGGATCTACTCTTTTTGTCTCAGCCCATACAGCTCCTGGTTGTATTTACAACCACTGGCATCTAAATCAACAGCTTTTGTTTCTGTCAAGTTGGCCAAATGTAGGTTAATGCAAGTTTAAGGATTAAAGTTTAAGGAATGTACTTTAACCCCAAATAACTGGTGTCAGTTTTCTGTCAACCTGAAGAAGCTACTAAAAGTAGGATTTTGAGTCACTACTTCTTAATCTATGTACAAGCAAAAAGGACGTAAAATTAATCTGGACTATAATTAAATCGCTCCATTAAAAATAGTGGTATGTTAAACTTCTTCTATCAACTTGAGGCAGGGGGAAATGGTTTTCTCCCCTTTAAGAAGATTGTGTTGTCCATGTTGCAATTAAAGTTCACAAGTGCTCTACATAAATAGTGCAGTTACTGTGTTAGACTTCTGAGAGAAACTTAGTTTAAATCCTACACAGGCTGATGTTTAAGAGGTCTCTTGCTGTCAAAACATAACTTCTGGCCTAACAAGGGTCAAGAAAAGCACAGCCTGAGGTAAAGAAAACTAAAATGCAACTAACAAAAATGGCCCCAATCCCCAGTTTGTCTTCCCAAAGGCAAACATCAGATACTTACTTAAAATCAAATTGATGTCTGGCCAGAGTTCCTGTTCTTTGAGAACTGCTTCTAGCTTCCAGCAGATATTAACATGATCGACGTAATCTAACATTACTCGCACTACTTTCCCAGACAGATGCTTCAGCCATGACAATGTTATCACTTCACAGAACTGATAGAAACAAAATGTTTAGTAGATAATATTCAACACTCCTGTCAGTGACTTACACCTCTGCAGGGCAAGGGCCAGGAACAATGTGCTATGACACCGGACAACCTAGTGAGCCAGCCTTGGTGTCCCTGCTTTCAGAGCATGGACAAGACCATGCTGGGGAGCCAATTCTGTACTGTCCCTTAGCATATTATTAGCTACATTTCCACAAGTCAAGAATAATGTTTATGCTCATTTGTTGTCATGAACCAGGCCTCACTGCAACATCTATTTAATTTTAAAGCCTTGTCTATTCCTATCTTTATGTATAAACTCTCTCACAGTTTCATAACTTCCTTTTCTGGCACTGCATCAAGTACATTTTCATTTAGTTTTAGGAAGGATACTGGAAGTAAAGCAACATATGAAGCCATCTGATAGACTTACCATTGTATCTTTGATAACGGTTGAAGTCCATCCATCAGTCCCGTACTGGGAATGCGAAGTGCTTCCCTGAGGGCAGTCAAAGCAGCGGTGCACATCATACCCATAGTTCATCAGCATTCTTAACATGACTTCATCTTTCAGAGCGTACTGTAGAGCTGATGGAAAATGTGTTGTATTCACTCTGCAGAAGTAATTGACATTTGCCCCATGTCGGAGCAGTAGATTCATTAACTCATAGCTGCCCATCCTCAAGGCTATTTGGAGACAGTTGATGGGATCTTGGTTTGTCAGGGCTCCAGCGTTCAACAGCAACTGTGTTGAGCAGATATCCCCGTTGGAAACAGCAAAGTACAATGCAGATTTCCGGTGGTCATCATAGCCTTTGCGAACTCTCTGATCCAGCATAAAATTGGCATCAAAACCAGATTTTAGGAGAAATTCAAGGCACTGAGGATGTCCTCCTGCTGCTGCTGAGTGAACTGGACTTATCCCACTTTCTTTAATGGCATCAAAATTAGTAACTGGAACTAGTATTTTTAAGGCTCTGAAGAATTAAGAAAGAAGAAACACAGAATCTGAAACACACTGGTTCACCTACCTCGATCTTTGAATTTCTCTGTGTTGCTGGGCTTCAGAATTCATCATGAAAGTATAAAACTGTCTTAATCGTCCAAACCAGTACTGTGGCATGCTATACCTCTGCATTGGCTTTAACTGCTAGTAGTTAAATTGTTAGCCAGAAAGGGATACTGACTTTAAACTTACTACACATAAAAAAGCATTCTATTATACTACTATTCATGAACCAACCCATTCCTTGCTAGACGAGTAATTCCTTCTCAACAGAAGCTTTTCCTAAATGTTGAGAGCAGAGTGTTACTGCTTAACTTGTAGGAATTAGGGAACTAACAGAAAACATTATGACATAAATACATATATAATTTAATATAAACATTAAAATTTAAATTAATTTATGTAAAACTAACATAGGAATTAAGAATCCTCAGATTCTTAACCACGATTCAACATTTCCACTATTGAAGACTTGTTTCTCACTTACTGGTTGTGATTTTAGCATAAACATCTTCCAGTAACCTTCCTGTCTTTAAAACAGGGATAACCCTTATCCCCTACAGCTAATTGTTTATTTAACACATTTACCTTCCTGTAATGGGGTGGAGATGAGGCATACCCAAAGAGATTGAGGGGATCCCAAGAACCTCAACATCAGACTGAGCAGGGTTATTATTTGTGACAAGTGGGGAAGTACTACAGGAATTATGTTCATCCTAGAATGACGATTTTATCCTGACTCATCTCTTGCATTCAGACACAGATAACTCATATTTACAAGGTAAAAAGAATTCCTTCTACAAAACTACAGATTTGTTACCTGCTTCAAATAAGGTAGAATTAGCTAAATTAGTATTTCTGGTGTCACCATTACTTGATTTTTAAGTATATTAACTCACAGAAAGTGTCCTCTATATGCAGCTCTGTGGATTGGCAAATGACCTGAGTGCTTTGGTACATTGGCATCAGCCCCATATTCTAGTAAAAGACTCAGAGAATCTGGATTTCCTCCTCCTGCTGCTTCAAATAACACAGAAGCACAATCCATTGCCTGTGAAAGAACATCTGCACCTGAAAAGAAGCATCAAGGATTCTCACAGTGGTCACGGCAAATACCAGCAGGAATTTAATACCTCCAACCCTCCAACGACGCAGTATTGTGAAGGCTACATGTTACTAAATCAACCTACTTAGCTGTAAAATAGAACCACAGAATATTGTGGTTGGAAGGGACCTCTGAAAACCACCCAGTCCGACCCTGTGCTCAAGCAGGGCCAGCTACAGCAGGTTGCCCAGGACAGCATCCATTCAGGTTTTTAGTATCTCCAAAGATGGACACTCCACAACTTCTCTGAGTGACCTGTTCCAATGTTCAAACACCCTCACGGAAAAAAGTGTTATCTTCAGACAGAATTCACCAGTTTCAGTTGGTGCCTCCTCTTCCTACAACATCCTACAGAATCATACAACATTCTATAGAAGCCTATAGAATCATCCTATAGCATTCTCTTCCTACAAAATCCTATAGAATCAAGTCTCACCTTTTTGCAATAAGAGCTCCATAATTTCTGTATGGCCAGCCCCTGCAGCCAGTGCTAGAGGTGTGAGCCCATATCCACTGCGAGGGTCAGGGTCTGCTCCAGAACGAAGGAGAAGCTTTACCAGATCCTTCCTGCCTACTCTGGCTGCCTCATGTAAAGCAGTCCTCTTGTGCACACACTGCAAATTCACTTTTGCACCAGAATTTATCAACAAGGAGGCAATCTCATATGAATCATGTTTAATTGCTGTAAGACAATAAGGAAAATGTCAACTAGAATGTTATTCCATACTATTCTATGCACTATGGCTTCTATTACGCAGCAGCCCAGGAAATCTCAAGCTGTTCCTGATAGTGCTATTTATGCACTGAGAAATGTCACACTACACTAAAAGGTTTAACTTATCAACAAGTCTGTTCTTTGTTTCCAGGATAACATTAACTATACAAATGAATAATTTTATGGCAATCTCTTTTTCTTTCTCTAATCCCCTGTTGTGTTTGGTAATGCAACAGAATACAACTTCCCTTGCCACTAGACAGAGATCATATATACAGGGGACTTGGTGCAGTCAGGAGCTGGCCTGCTCAGAGAGCTCTACTTAATCTTCATAAGCAATTATCATAATACGAAATGAAATTTACAATTACTGTGTCACATGCCTTCTTAGCTTAATAAACCTTATCTGTTAAGTCAGGAGGGATCTTAAGAGTCATTTGCATTGGCTCTAGTGGATGGAATGAATAGGCAACACTTTTCCCTCCTTCTCTCTTTGATCTTCCAGCTGTGTGGGATAGAACAGTGAGTGCCCTTCACCAAGACAGATTAGGTAGAGGAGCTTCATGTGCCACAGCTACTTGAAATAGCACTGATAGCACACTATAACCTCTGATACCCCATTATCTGTAACCTACATGGCTGCTTTAGTTAAATTTCATAAATCCCCATCTTAGGAGACAGTGCATTTTAATACACTGCACTTCAAAAGTATCTAGGAATTCTCTGCATCTTTCCTAAGAAGCTTTAGCTTAGCAGCCTAGTCTAGCCTAGCTAGACTAACATTTTTTGCTCCTTATAGCAAAATATTTTAGATATTGCTTTGAAGACAAATATGTCCAACTGAAACCTAAAGGGTGTAACTACAATCTCACCTCATTCCCCTACCTCTCTGCCCCTAAATAAAGTATTCACCTATAACTAAAGGAGAATCTCCCTCTTCATTCTTAACGTTGGGGTTGCAGCCATTGAGCAGGAGAAAGCGGACATTTTCTACGAAGCAGTTTCTTACTGCCACCAGTAGAGGTGTTTCCCCTTTTAGAGTGGTCTGTTCCCATGTAACAGCACAGGAGGCTGAAATACAGAAAAGTGGAATACATTTGAAGCTGGACGATTCATCAAATACAACGTTGTAAAACTTTCTTGTGGAAAACCAGAAGGGTTCTGTACCTTTAAAAGTGATTTCAAGGATATTCTTATTTAGCTGTGCCGCAGCTTCATGCACTGGAAGCCTGCCTTGCTGATCTGCTTCTTCAAAAGCAGAACTGTGCCTTACCAACTTCATCAAGGCCTCTTCTTGGCCTGTGATATTTTAAGACAGACACATATCCCATTACTCATCATAAAACAAAATTCAGGCAACTAATATACTGAGTGCCATCTATCCCATCAGCGTATCTGGAATAAACAACTTGTTTTGTCAAAACAATTTTTTCTCACAGGGTGGTTTACATGAATGGAACAATCAATGATTGATATTGATTCACAAAGCATTTTCAATTACACATTGAAAAAACTTATAATAGTATGACTAAAATAATTCAAATGCAATTCTCTCATGAGCAGTAATGCATAAAAGTTTAATGTATAAACAGGTGCTCTAGTGAAACTATAGGAAAAATATTTAGGCAGACAAAAGTAAAGGTAAGCTGATTTAACAGGGTTGAGACTGATCTCAACAATGATATCACTCAAGTGATTCCTAGGGGTATAGGCTTAGTGTGGTGTATTTGTACTTAACTGCCCGAATTGCTGCAATTATCTTTTCATGTTCTTTACTTGTAACATACTGGAAGCTGCATAAACAGAAAAAAAAAAAAAAAAAAAAAAGAAGTAAAAATTAACATGAATTCAGGATATTATTATAATTTAAATACTCAGTTCTAGACTACATGTTAGATTTCTGTAAGTTATGTATGTTTTTTCAGGGTTTAATATATTAAAACACTTCTTTTGTTGGTCTCCCCCTGCCACTGTAAATACTGGATTTTTCACACAAAAGCCCACAATTAACTACTAAAATGAAAAGTTACCATACCAATGTATTTCTATATCACGTACTTATCTTCTTCACAAAGCTTGTACTCATTTAAATATTGATGTAAAACATCACCTGAAAGTTTCATACATCCATATTTTTGAGGAAAAAGGAATACTTTTTCAGGGAGAACTCAGAACAAGTGAGCTACTAGTGGTTTCCAGTACCCAGGAGACAAGGTCAGAGCAATACAACATATGGAGTTACAAAGGAAAATAAGGTTACTACATGCTTATAGTAATGCCAAGAAAACACCCAAAATAGAAGTAATAACTTATGACCTTTCATCCTCTGTTGTGCTGCCACTTGCTTCAATTTTATGCCTGTCTTGTAAGCTTTCCTGAATAGCTTGTTGGGTAGGGATTTCATCTTCAGAATCATCATCAAATATATACATAGAATCATACATAGCAAATCTGCACAACCTGGATCACTTCTCGTAGGAAAACACTGCTTTTTAATTGGAAGCAGATGTTAAATCTTCAGGTTAAATCTGCAGCAATAGAAATAGCAATCACAGTTTAAGTATCAAGAGAAATTAAACTTAGTTTAAAATAAATTAAGAGAACTTCTCCCTCTGTCGTGGTTTAAGCCCCGGCTGTAAATTAGAACCATGCAGTCTACTTCCCCCCGCAACCCCCAGAGGTATGGGGAGGAGAATCGAAAGAATGTAACTCCCACGGGTTGAGATAAAAACAGTCCAGTAACTCAGGTATAACACAAATCACTACTGCTACCACCAATAATAATAATGATAAGAGAAATAACAAGGGAAGAGAATACGATACCACCCGCCAGAAAAAGAGCCCAACCGAAAAGAGGACGTGCCCTTCCGGGTAGCTCCCAGTTACATCCCCCGGCATGACGTGCTGTGGTATGGAATACCTCTTTGGCTAGTTTGAGTCAGGTGTCCTGTCCCTGCTTCCTCCCGGCTTCTCCTCCTCCCTGGCAGAGCATGAGACTCACAAAGTCCTTGGTCAGTCTAAACATCAGTGTTATCAGCTCTGTTCCCAGGCCGAAAGTTAAAAACACAGTGCTGCAACAGCTACTAAGAAGGAGAAAAACTGACTGCTACTGCTGAACCCAGGACACCCTCTCAAGGTCCAGCCTTCTCCCGAGTATTTAAGTTTGTGCTGCAAGGAGTTATTCTATTTATAACAGTAAAGAGTAAGAGTAAAGGTTTTCTATTCCAATAGGATGTGCTAGCTTTTGTGTCTGTTCCACAGACTGAACATACAGAATAGCTACTTCTTCTGGCATTACTTACTAGAAAGCAGCAAAAATAAGTAAAATTCAATTTAAGAGTCATTCCCTCTTAAATGTTTTAGACACTCAAATATCATCACAATTGTGCTCTGATGTTTCCTTAGCAGAAAACCTAAAGACTGGGGAGGGAGGAAGAAAAGGGGGGTGTAAGTGAGCAGCTGCATGTTTCTGAGTTAGAGCTGGGCTTAAATCATGACAATATGCAATAAGACTTGGGATGTTTTTTCAGTTTGTTCACAGAGGGCCTGGAAGTGAAGGGCAAGTAAAGGACACGCATTTAAAATAATAAAAGTTATTACATTAAATAATAGGTTTTGTTCAAATTGTTTCAACAACGACATTGTTAAGACTGTGTCTGTAGTCAAGAAAGTATTGTAGATTTGTGCTATGTGCATCAGCCTCCCAGCTGATAGGGATATTTGTAAGGGATATATATATAAGATACTGCAGCAGTATATATCCAAATACAGGCAGAAATAAAACACACTGGTGTAACCACAAGGGAGTTAATAATAATAATTAAAAAAAAAAAATGCTTAAGAATAGCATTAGTTAAAAAAAAGATTGCCAAATTGAAAGAGTTCAATTTAAAGTATTTTTACCCTTTTAACATTGTAATAGAAACAATGGAACATAGAAATCCAATTGATACTATCTGTTAAGTCTAAATGTTAAAACTTAAGAAGAAATCAATCATTAAATAGTATTATGTGTGTAGATGTACACTGTTCTGTGCATAAGCAGTCACACTGTTCTTTTGTATATTCACCTACATGCATACATACATATATACACATACATAGATTAAAATCACAGATGTTCTGTTGGACTCAAAACTCTCATCTGTTTTACCTTAACACAACTTCCACTTCTGTCTTTCAAGAGAGTTGGCCTGAAAAAGCAACAAAAAATACAGCGAAAAGTAAAATAAACTGAATATGTAAAACTGAAAGCAAATAAATAGGTTAGCAAAATAAATAAGCAAAATGAAGGAAGTTGCCAACATGCCACTCAAAAAGCTTGGAATAATTCTAGAAACAACTTAAAGTTGAGCAGCAGTAATTCATAGCAAACCTGCATTATTTAATTTGTTACCTGATCCACCTATATGATTGCAAGGCCTCGCTCTGTAATAGCACATGTAGCAAAAAGAGAAAACTATTAAGAAAATGTACAGACAAGTAACTGTTAGTGTTTGATTATCCCTACAGTACAATAAATAGATGAAAAGTTTAAATCTAGACTAGTTCTATTTTGTAAAAAGACTAGTAATTTTCCTATGAATTGAGAAAATATACTCGTTTTCCTCACCTTCTGAAAGAGGGAAGACCTTACACTTTGACGAAGTGATTATTAAGTTGAAAGTGATATTTTCAGGACTGAAAATGATCTCATGTCCATTAATAGCTCACTATAAATACCTGATCATAAGATACTCTGGGACTTTCTCTATGTTTTTCCATATGGGTTAGCTATGTTTAATAATCTGACCTGACAAATTGTGTCAGCAAAACAAGGAATTACAAGTCTGGTTTCTTTGTAAAAATATTCTTGTTAAAAGTTTTTGGAATGAGAATTTCAGAACTGTAAGTAGTAGCTATTACATTATGTAAAGAAAATTCTTCAGTGCTTTCCTAAGAGAGTAAACTGAAGATACTCTTTTAAGTAAGGTCCTAAGACAGCACAAAAAGAAAAACTAAGCCAAATAAAAGTAAGCATAAACAAGCAAAATCAAGCAAGAACTTTATTAAAACTTACTATGTTTTTCTGATTGCTTAACATCAATTCACATATTAAACAGAAAACCAAACAAAAGATAGAGTCTTTAAAGGGAAAACCACAGTTTCAGAAAAACAGACCTATGCTGAAAACTCATGCAACATACAATAAACAAGGAACTGAAGCATAGATGCCTAGTTAGGTAGTGACTGTAGGACGGAGTGAGACTTTCTCACGCTTAATTTACTGCTACTGTATTTTATGGAGGGATGCTTACAAAGCAATAATGATGGCTGTGTCTGTATGCAATAGTTCTTTGCTAGAGAGATCTAGGAAGAAAGCTTGAGTATTTTTACTATTTATTTTTTTATTTTAAAGAAAACAAAAGTGCAGGATCTGTGAAGGAATAGAAACTGAACTGCCTCTCTGGAGCAATAGGGAAACAGATAACATTTTAGCACCTACTACAGATTGTTAAACCATTTCTCATACTGCAATCTTTGCTGTTGCTATGACAGAACATAGGCTATATACAAATCCATACTGAAATCCCCAAACTTAACTACCTATTAGCTTTCCACTGACACGTTTCAGTGCTCTTAATGCTTCAAGTTCATTAACTGCAATGTTTCTCTCTGAAAGTGCAGACCAGTTTCATTTTCCATTAAGATGTATTTTGTGATATTGAAATAATGCATAAAATTGGTGTTTAAACATTAATAATATTACTAAAGGCTAAAATCCTAGCTGTATCTTTTATAGATTCTAAAGATGCTAATAATAATACATAGTTTTTTAAGACAATAGCAAGCATCAGAAAATACTGCATGCCCTCTTATAATATAAAAAAGTCAAGATGTTTCTTTTACACAGTATATTCCACTTCCTCTGTAAGCCAACAAAAAGATTAGGATCTAATGAAGCCCTTATCTGAACTGTCCAAAGTTAGTCAGCTGGCAGAGCAACGCAACACCTCGCTTGATCCAATGTTGTACTGGTTTATCTGTGTTAAGCGTCAAAGCAATGACGAAGTTAGCAGAATGTCCAGTAGCAGATAAAACTCCTTTGCACTCACTTGTCTTGTAGAGTGGGCAAATACACGCATTAGATTTCTTTATTTCTGATTTTACAGCTTAAAAAAAAAACAAAATAAGAAATTAAATTCAGAAGATCTATTGACAGAAACATAACCTGCATACAAATATTAAGTATTTACAGGAACGTCCTTAAAGCTAAGTAAAAGTGCAAAATTGTTTTTTAAGTAATCAAATAAAATTATCTGGCTTTTTTTCCTGTATTTTATTGAGTGGTTTCTTTTTAAATTCAACTAATTTAACTACAACTTGTTTTCAAGGCTCTGTGCCTTTTTGTGATTCTACCAGCTTTATAATCATTCAAAGGCAATTTAAAATCTGAATAGTTACATAGTTAAAGCATAGCTCATATACGAGCTTCTAACAGCTCCACAAGAACTAGTTCCAGCAGCCACCGAACCTAACTGCAATTCAAGGCTCCTGAGACCCAAGGACACAACTCTGCAGGAACTCTTTGCATGCCTGGACTGCTTACATGCAACTTGTGCAAAGTCTAAAATCATTCATGTCTGACCAGATCCATCCAATCTCAAGAAAAACCACAGGCAGAAAAAGTGGAAACTTTGTAAGACTACCTATTAGCTAATAACACCTGAGTAGCAACAGCTGCAGTAGAAAGTACTTCTGAAGTGAATAAATAAAAACAGGTATTTACTACTTCTGATCAAAGAAAACAAGAGGTATGGGAAATACCTTACTGGCATGACAGCCAGCCAGCCTACCAACTAAAAATAACCTGAGCAAACCTTGCTAAATCGTGTGAGCTAAAACACTTAGTCTCTGTAAGTCTGTTAAAAGTTCTCTTCCACTTGAGCCAGGAATTCAAGCACCATGTGCTTTCCCACCCAAATTAACTTCTTGTCGTGGTTTAAGCCCCGGCTGTAAATTAGAACCACGCAGTCTACTTCCCCCCCACCCCCCAGAGGGATGGAGAGGAGAATCGAAAGAATGTAACTCCCACGGGTTGAGATAAAAACAGTCCAGTAACTAAGGTATAACACAAATCACTACTGCTGCCACCAATAATAATAATGATAAGAGAAATAACAAGGGAAGAGAATACAATACTGCCCGCCGGAAAAGAGAGCCCGCCAGAAAGAGGACGTGCCCTTCCG
The DNA here is from genome assembly GCF_963264785.1 of Psittacula echo. Classification (NCBI taxonomy): domain Eukaryota; kingdom Metazoa; phylum Chordata; class Aves; order Psittaciformes; family Psittacidae; genus Psittacula; species Psittacula echo. Next base: position 14,707,278 of record NC_137745.1, on the reverse strand, counting down.
GGTAGCTCTCAGTTACATCCCCCGGCATGACGTGCTGTGGTATGGAATACCTCTTTGGCTAGTTTGGGTCAGGTGTCCTGTCCCTGCTTCCTCCCGGCTTCTCCTCCTCCCTGGCAGAGCATGAGACTCACAAAGTCCTTGGTCAGTCTAAACATCGGTGTTATCAGCTCTGTTCCCAGGCTGAAAGTCAAAAACACAGTGCTGCAACAGCTACTAAGAAGGAGGAAAACTGACTGCTACTGCTGAACCCAGGACACTTCTGGTTGAAAAGCAGATTAGGCAGCACCTAAACATAGTTATAAAAATTTAATTTAACTAGTCCTTTTGTCTAATGGATAACTGTAACCATCTATGGGGAGAGGGACTGGCTCAGATGTTGCTCAGAAGAGATGAGACTGAGTCAAGCTGTCAAGCTCAATTTCTGATGTAAAAGTCATAGGTCAGATGCACATGGTTTCTGTGCACATTTGCGTACTCTGGTGAGGGTAAGAGCACTGACCTGCAAAAAAGTAATTCACTGTTGTAATTTCTTATCGAATAGCTCAGGCTTCAGAGAAATTATATTCACTTGGATTTATCCAAATGATTGGCATTGCATCAAAGAGCAATTTGGGATACTACTCAGCTAACATTCCCCTGCTGAGAGACAGCAACAAAGTAATTACCCATGGTTTGGTGTTAAACTACAGATGGGTTTGGAGTGTGCTTTTTGGTTGTTGCTTGCTGTCCTGGGTTCAGCAGTAGCAGTCATTTTTCTCCTTATTAGTAGCTGGTGCAGTGCTGTGTTTTTGACTTTCAGCCTGGGAACAGCGCAGGTAACACCGATGTTTTTAGCTGCTGCTCAGTAATGTTTACTCTGACCAAGGACTTTCTGAGTCTCATGCTCTGCCAGGGAGGAGGGGAAGCCAGGAGGAAGCATAGACAGGACACCTGACCCAAACTAACCAAAGAGGTATTCCATACCACAGCACGTCATGCCCACTATATAAACTGGGAACAGTTGCCCAGAAGGGAGATCGCTGCTCAGGTCATGCTAGGTATCAGTCGGCAGATGGTGAGCTGTTGTATTCTCTTCCCTTGTTATTTCCCTTATCATTATTACTATTAGTGGCAGCAGTAGTGGTTTTGTGTTATACCTTAGTTACTGGACTGTTCTCATCTCAACCTGTGGGAGTTACATTCTTTTGATTCTCCTTCCCATCCCTCCAGGGGGCGAGGAAGGGGGGGGAGTGAGAGAGAGCCTGCGTGGTTCTGAGTTACTGGCTGGGCTTAAACCATGACACTTCTTTTTAATAAAATAACTGATTACTTTAAATTCTAGGGTTTTTTCCATGATCCCTGTATATTCAACATACAAAACATTTCTATGTGTTTTATACTAAATGTCAATCAGATCTGTTGCATGCGATCCAGTTCTGAGTATTCTTCAAACTCTGCCTCAGAACACGTCAGCTTTTCTAAGTCCATCACCAGTTTCTCATGTTTCTGCATTAGTTCTTGCTCTCCTTTACATTTACACTTTTCAATGAGCTGCAAAACAACTGGGCTGTTTAAAATAGTACAAAGGCAACGCAAAAGTGGTTTTAAGTCCTTTCAATAATTAACATACACAGTACCATCTAAATTAAATACTTAGCACAAACAGACAGAAAATAAACAATCCAGATAATTTATTATTGTCACAACAGTTGAAATTACTAAAGGAGTTGCTTTCTAAATGTCACATTTAAGTGTGTGCAACCCCTATATGTTAACATGGGACCCTTAACTCAGCAATCATGGCAGTTAGGATTGCCTTGGAGACTTCCTGCCGCAGTCAGACAAAAGATAGGAAAGTATTACAGGAAAAACAAACAAACCTCCAAACCTCCAAAACCCCCCCAAACAAACAAACAAACATAAAAAGATAAGATAGATTCTCATCTTGTTAATTCTTAAGCATTTTTATGAGACATTATTAAAATTACTCTAAATTCCTATAAAGAGGCAAGAGCCTTGAGTCAAGTGTAAAGGCTTGACTTAACTGTATCACAGCCAGAGAGAATGAATGCTAGTGAAACGAATACAGAGAAGCAGAAGAAAAGAGAATAATCTACAGTCACACAGAGAAAACCAGATGTTGTGTATTCTCTATTAATGATTGCTACCTCAAAAACACAATTCCTACTGTTCTTTTATTGACAGAACAAAATATCATTTTAATTAAATGACTTCCAGTCCAGAGCACTAACTCTTATTATGACTTTATTATGGCAATTGCATTTTCAATACTAGTCAACTGCAGTGTAGCAAATATTCACCTTCCTACAAATTACCTAGTACTGACAACAAACAAATTAAGATAACAGTAAGACCTGCTGAAGGCCTTAAGCAATCACTCCACAGAAAGCCCTCTATTGATATAAAAAATTCTGTAAATACGTTATTTATGCATGTTTAAGTTAGTATGATTCATGTCACATGTGTGAGGAAATTAATAGCTCAAGTACTGTGAAAAGTCTAACAAGACAAAATATACCATAAACTAAGAAAATGCTCTTACATCATAATGCTCATCAAAAATAGAGTAAATCCTCTTTGGCCATAATTGAACTGTTGCATTCAGTGCAATGTCTTCAGGATGAAATAAAAAATTGTCTAAGAAGTAAAGCAGCTGCTGAGAGCACTTCTGTGAAAAGAGATTTCACAAAACTTTAAGTCTCATAGATCTGTTAGAATATAGGGTAGGACAATATTATCTAAAAAGATAAAACATAAGTCTACATTTCATAGACTTTTCAGAATTCAGAGCCATTTCAGCCAACCAAATATTAATATTCAAAATACATAGTTAAAAAATATTAAAATCCCTGCCCCATTTGTAAGCTTGTTTCTCTAAATATGACTCCTGTGGCCTGGAAATCTAAGTGCAAAAATCCTAATATTATTAAAAATATAAACCCCATAAATTCTTCAGAATAAACATGCTATATTTACAGACCTATTACCATAACAGAAAATCTGATACATCTCATCACAACTTATAGCAAAGAGCTTCTTATCCAATATTGGTTTTGGCTGACCCACACCTTACACAGTTCTGTTCTCTGAGCTCACACAAAGTACTACTGCTAATGAAACATAATCTATATTCTGCTCAAAGAGTAAACTGCTTCTTGTGTGGTCAGAGTTATGACTGATTTTACACATAATATTCTTTTACACTTGTGTGCTACATTTTCACAAATAGCTTTTTAAGCAGCTGTGAAATAAGTCTCTAGGTACAAACAATAATCTGAGTGGTTTACAATCTGCTATGATTTATTAAAAGCTGCATTTCCTCACCAACATACAGAACACATGGGTGTGGGGAGTACGAAGGAAAGGCATATGGCAAAGAATGAACTGGACTTTGGTCTGAAGTAACACTGAGGATACAGTTTACCCATATCTGCAGCATGATCAGACAAAAGTCTGCACTCCCAAATGAATTTTGTATTTGTACAGGCCAGAATGTTCAGTAAAAGATTAAGAATTAAAAGAGTAATTTACCTTGATCCTTAACAAGAGGTCCTTAATATCTTTGTCTTTGACTTTCTTTATGTAAGCTACTGTTTCCGCCATTTCTTCTGTTGTCTCAGGAACTTTTAATGCACGTTCCTTAATGGCTTCAAATTCCCTGCATATCCTGTAGATTTATTTTACACAAATGTCAAAATTTTAAGAATTGAGTTTGACTGGCTTCGAGCTCAACTTTAATGGAATTAAAAGTTCAAACTACTTCTTTAACACCCCATACACCAACACCACTACTTTATGAAACAAAATAGGGAATATGACCAAGCCAGTCTAGAAAAATACTGTTTCTTAACTTGCACAACCAATTTGTTTGGATTCTGTGTTACTATTGGTAAGGATATGAACCTAAGTACAGCATCACTGGCATACACAGAAACACTTTCATAACAAATATTTTCACATTTTGGTAATATGGAATCACCATAAAATTTGACTACAGCTGTTGTACTAGTAGCTGTTGACTACTACTAACCAAAACTTAATATGACTTCACTTACAATTTAATCCATACCTGCAAATTAATGTCCTGTTTAAATAATTTGATATCCCTTCTATGCTAAGGTCACCTGCCTAGTAGATGAAGGAAAGACAGTGGATGTAGTTTTTTTCTGCACTTTAGTAAGGCTTTTGGTACTGTCCTTCACAGCATCCTTCTGAACAAGCTGTCCAGCTGTGGGGTGAGTGGGTTCACAGTGCACTGGATGAAGAATTCAAAGCATTGTAGTGAATGGGGCTTCATCTGGCCAGCAACTGGTCATCAGTGCTGTTCGCAGGGCTCAGTTCTAGGGACAGCTCCCCTTTACACATTTATCAACAATCTGAATGCAGGAGTTGAATGCGCCATTATCAAGTTTGCTTATGATACCAAACTGGGAGATGCTGTTGACTCCCTTTGAGGGATGGGATGTCTTGCAGAGAGACCTAGATAGACTGGAGCACTGGGCTATGACTAATGGGATAAAACAAGTCAAAGTGACGGATTCTCCACCTAGGATGGAGTAATGCCAGGCACAAGCATAAACTGGGAGAGGAGTGGCTGGAAAGCAGCCCTGCAGAAACAGATCCAGGGGTGCTGGTGGGCAGCAGACCCAGTATGAGTCAGCAGTGTGCGCAGGTAGCCAGGAGGACAAACCTCATCCTGGAGTGCATTACACACAGCTTAACCAGCCCGTCAAAAGACGGCATTATCCCATATTCAGTGCTGGTGCAGTTTCACCTGGAGTACTGTGAGCAGTTCTGGGCCCCACAATTTAAGCAGTATATTCAGCTACTTGAATGCGTCCAGAGGAGGGCAGCAAAGCTGGTGAAGAGCTGGAAGGCATCTCCTGTGAGGAGCAGCTAAGGACTTGGGTCTTCTCTAGCTTGGGGAAAAGGAGGCTGAGGGGCAACTACATGGCTCTCCATAGCTTCCCGAGGAAGGGAAGTGAGGAGGGAGGTGTTGATCTCTTCTGCCTGGTAACCAGTAATAGGACACGTGGGAATGGTTCAAAGCTGTACCAGGTGAGTTTAGACTGGGCATTAGGAAATATTTCTTTACTGAGAAGGCAGTAAACACTGTAACGACCTTCCCAGAGAGCTGTTCAATGCCCCAAACCTGGCAGTGTTTTAAGAGGCATTTGGACAATGGTCTCAATGACATGCTTAAACTATTGGGCAACCCTGAATTGGTTAGGCAGTTGGACTAGATGATTGTTGTAGGTCCCTTCAAACTGAAATAAGTCTATCCTATTCTGTTCTATTCTAATTAATCAATGTTATTACCTACCATTATCTATGAAAATCTAGAGGTATGTATCATGCAACAAAAGAATCTAGCTAGTCTTTTCTTTGACAGTGCAGTAATACTGTTTTTCACACAGCAAAAACACAGCCAGAGTGGTAATGAACTCCTTTGATCTTTTGGCGCCTCTGTTATCCAAGTCTATTAGTAAGTTCCCCTACTAGTTTTTGAGTCTAAAACAGAGGAAAAAACACATCAGCTGGTGCAACTTGATTAGATGATTAGTTTGCCAACAGTCTTCATTAAACACAAGTATGGTATATTTGCATTTCTTCTACATGCATCTACTATGCATTTAACACACATAACATTCACAAGCAGAAAATTCTACTTACTTTTCATTTTCCTCTCTGTAATTTGCAACTATTCTGTCCATTAGCACTTTTGCAAAGGCGTTTGCGCTACTTGCCAAACCTTGCTTTAAATCCTCAGAATTCAAATAGACCATACGGAAATAAGCCACCTCAGGTAAACTCAAGATTTCCTTCTTGTGGGTGAAGAATTCATCTATTAACTTCAGAAAAAAAACATTACATTTTACACCTCAGAGCTGTTATTTAAATACTTGGCTACATGAGTCAGTATTATACGTTGGATAAAATATTTTTTTTTTCTATTTACCACAGATTTTTAGGAGAAAAAACACTTAATGTTGTAGATTTGTAGGCAGTTGACATAATTTTTAGCTAAAGGTTAAGCACCCCTTATCCTCTGTTTCCTTTTTGTTATTGCTCTATGTATAGTAAAAATTAAAGATAAAATGTAGCATTAAAACTTACAGCAGTGTATTCACCAAAACTGTGTTCTTCTGATTCAAATTTTTCTACCCGTGCCTGTGCAGTTCCATCTACAAGCCAGCCATACTTTTCAACTACAATTCAATTAGATTGGATTAATACTGTGATAACACATACACTGTCCTATAAGTTATTTATTATAAAGAAGTCACACAGTTATTTAAACACTCTTCTAACACTCACCATATTTTTCAAAATATTTCTTTGGACCTTCTAAGTTGTCTCTGATACGCTTTTTCAGTGTAGATGTGGCCCATTCTAAGACATGCTTAGGAAGCTCAGCATCCAGAGTTGTAGTGTCTTCCGTTAGCCAAGAACGTACCGTTTGGATGTTCTAATACAAGTGCAAGTTGTAATTATTTAGATTTTAAAAAGCAGTACCAGGATATATATAGTTTAAGAGTAAGTTGCAATCTGCAGAAGACATTATAAAATATGAGACCCTAATTGTCACCAAGGTCAGGTGCTTCACACACACCTAGAATGACTCTTCCCAATTCAAACAGTTTAACAGGAAACACATGAAACAGACAAAAAAGAATTACCCAGTGTTACAGAAAAATAAATTTTGTCCTATGTGCCAACACATACAACTAAATGCAAAACACTTCTTTCAAAGTACCATGATGTATGATTAAAGGCCAGTACTTAGTCCACAGAGATATAGCTAAAGCCCCCAGAAAGGCTGTCCTCCCCGGAGTCACAGGTTGGTTCTCAAGACATAAATCTTTGCATACTGTATGTATTAGTTCTTAAGAGATTTGAGGCTTTTCTTTTCCTTAGAAAGAAAAGGAATATCAACTGTAATTTTCTCTGGGGATCTTAATCATTAATGCAAATTTATTGTAAATCATCACACATATAACTAAGGTACTAATTGTATTTCTATGCAAAATGTTAGTTCATAGCAAGTATACACAGCAAGACTACTTAATTTTCAATGTTCAAAATAAATATATAAATAAATAAGATTATATGGTTACTTGTACTTAAAGCAGTCTCAGTTTTCTAAATATACTGAATAAGAAAACAAAAAGTTTATTTTCTATCTAGTTTTCTTTCCTGAGTAGGTTTTTAGTCTGAATTTCCTTAATGAACAGGCAGACAATCCATTTGTAGACATGCAGTTTTGTAAATTAAACCTGCAGACTAAAACTACCAGTAGCAGGTACACCAATTTTTTATGAACAAGGAATATAAAAATGAGTTTCAGAGCTGCCTGGAGTTCCACTGGGCATCAAGATTCATGATGTGACCTGCAGAATGCTCATGGAAAATAAATACCTTAAGGTAAAAAATAATATATAAATAATAATAAAATATTATATATAAATATAAAAATATATATAAATATATAAAAATATAAAAATATAAAAAATAAATAGGAAGCATTCTGCTTCCTATTAGCATGGTAGTCAGAGTTCTAAATTACTTATATTTGCACACACTGAGAAAACTCACAGTTACATATTTAAAGATAAAAGCACACCTGGAGCGTCTCTCCTATGCAATTTGCTATAAACAGAATTCCTTCTTCTAGGTCTTGCAAGCTTGGATAAAACTCTATTTTCTGGTCATCAAGAATTAATTCCATCTTAAACAAAGGTGGGCCATTTCTGTCTTCAGGATCAAAAAGTTTCACATAAGCTTCAACTGTTCTTGTCAACAAGTCTTTCACCTAGGCAATAACATATATCCCCTGTTAGTTAAAAGAAGAGAAATCCCATCCCACTTGCCTTCATTCAGTAAATCAGAATTTCCATTCATTTTACAACTTACGCCCTGACTAATGGGTAGCTTCAGAACTATGAATTTTTCTAAGGCCATCAGTAAGTACTAGTCCCAGCCCCTAAAGGATGTTAACTAATGAACAAGTACACAAACATTTCAGTAAAGCCCATGCATTTATTTTTGCTACAAAAGTCAGTCTATTACTAACACATGCTCTAAGTATAAATGAACTATCTGGAATTTCTGATTTTCCTCTGATTTTTTTTTTTTTTTAATATGACAATGATTTGATTAGAATATTGTTCCATTATTTTTCCACAAAGTAAATAAAGGTTTAATACCCAAAATACTGCCTCCTTGAACTGCTTAACATAGATATTCCCACTGATTATTATATTCTTACATGGAACAATGTGAACAACAGATGCTCTAACTAGAAGTTAAAGGATTTTTAATTTTCAGTAAACTGAGGACTTTGAAAAACAATTGACTCTGAAATCAGTTGTTTTCCTGCAAATGTTCTTTGTTTATTATTATTAGGAAATAAACCAATTGGAAATCCCCAAAACAACAACAAAAAAATAACTGAAAGACACTTCATATAACTTCCATCTTGATAAAAACAATCAGGGAGGAAAAAGGAAAAAATAACTCAGCACTGTGGGATCATTTTCCACAGAAAAAGAAATGTATTGGAAACATTACAGAACTATATCCACTTGCACACATGTGGCAGAGCCAGACTTCAGCGTGCTTGTGTAAGTAAGTTTGCTTTCAGGGGAGAGAGACCAGGTTTTGTTAATTTTGCTAATATATGACATGTAACTGTAGTGCCAAGATCAGTGATAGGAAGGGGCCTAAGAACACAGTTACTTTCTTCGATAAGAGACTTACATTCTATTTGGTAAAATGAAGTCATTTTTTGCATCTAAAAAGCTAGAAGAAAAAGAAGTAGACAAGATCATGTATTTATTTTAAATGAGGGAAGTTAAAAATATATAACACTTTGAATACTTTACTGGATCATATGCAAACAGATGGCTAACAATGATTAAACAGGTCTCATATCATATTTCATGCTGACCCATTAAACGCACTGACCTAAATTTCACATTAGGTTTATCACAGAGAAGAAAGATTTTTACCTGATTAGACATAAGAACAGCCACACAGTTATAAAAAGAGTCAAGCTGATCCAACTTTACACTATTCAGTGCCTCATTTTGAGTAAAGAGATTGATAATTCTTTGATACCATGTCATCAGTATTTTCTTTTCTGCTTTAAAACAGCTTTGAGAGACATCAGTCTTTAAAGATTCACAGTCAACTGGCTCTTTCAGTCTAGAAAAGAAAGATACACCCACCTTATAAACAAAACAGTCATCTATACTGTATTAGAAACCCGTACTTTTTTAGCAGAAAGCACAGTGGGAACCTAAGCATCACTTCCGTAGACTTAAATGCGGAAAAAATACCACGAATCCCAGGAAATAATGAACAGTTACCAGGAAAAATAACAAGGAAAAAGATATGAAGAATTATCTTTTTGAAAATGATGAAAAGTTCCAAGATTAAAAATAAAATTCATCCGATGAAAACTGGCAAGAAACCTGATCTTTAGCACAGAATTCCCTACTCAAGTCAATTTTTCAAATGCTACTTCAACCAGACTTCTATAGTGATCATGGCATTAAAATTAAAAAAAATAATGAGGAGACCTTTACAGAATGCAGGGACTGGCAGAATAAAGAACTGCCCGCTGTAGGAGAAAATCATGTATGAGACCATTTAAGGGACCTGAAGGTGCACAAGTCTATGGGATCTAATGAGATGCATCCACAGGTCCTGAGGGAACTGGCAGGTTAAGCAGCTAAGCTACTATCCCTCATATTCGAGAAGTTATGGCAGTGAAGTTCTCACAGATTGGAAAACGGGAAACATAACCCCTATTTTTAAAAAGGAAAAATAGGAAGACCCAAGGAACTATAGGCCAGTAAGTCTGACCTTGATGCCTGGCAAAATGATGGAGCAGATCCTTCTTGAAACTATACTAAGGTACACAGACAATGAGGAAGTGATTGGTGACAGCCAACATGGCTTCAATAATGGCAAATCATGCCTGACAAATTTGATGGCCTTCTACAAGACAGTTACAGCAATGGTAGATAAGGGAAAAGCAACTGACGTCAAATGCTTTTCACAAGTCCAGGTAGATGATACTGTCCCACACGATATCCTTGTCTCTAAATTGGAGAGGCATGAATTTGACGGATGGACCACTGGTGGATAACGAATTGGCTGGATGGTTGCATTCAGAGTTGTGGTCAATGGCTCCATTTGCAAGAGGAAATCAGTGATGAGTGGTGTCCCTCGGGAGTAAGTACTGGGACCGGTGTTGTTTAACGTCTTTGTTGGCAACATGGACAGTGAGACTGAGTACACCCTCAGCAAGTTACCAGCTTCAAAATCCTATATGGGTTAATAACTCACCAAAACAGACTTTACCTGAGGCTTGAGAAATCCACTAGAAGAAAGTCAAAGAATGCTGCATATCCAAAATCCAGTAGTGATTTCATTGTGGGGTGGAGAATGTGCAACTTGGAAAGGATTTTACTCTTTGCTCGGGTAAAACTCTTATGCCATGGACTAGAAAAATCCAGGCTTCTGAAAAAGAAAAAAAAAAACAAAACCAAAACCACAACCAGATAACCAAAACAAAGAAACAAACAGGAGTGAAGAGTTCAAACAATATGTGAATAAAACATATAGAAAGTAGCATTAAAAAGTTTATTCTCTAACGTGAATAGTTATTTAAGTGCCATACACATATACTCAATGCGATGCAGTGGAAGCCACAAAAACACTCTGATCAACCATGTTTTATATTCCACAGTATTTTCAGATCACCTACTCTTCCAATGTAAACTTCTAACTTCACCAACTGCTAAGAAGAAGTATTTATCACCATTATTTAGATGGCACGCATTCTTATGCTTGAGCAAATAGTGGCATTCAGATAATTATATTTTGTCTACTGAATTCCTCCTCTAGTTGGAAAGAGCATAATTGCCTTTCCTTCGGTCTCAAGGTTTCACCTCGTAACAGCAAAGGCATATGAAACCTTGCTATTAGATGCAGTTTTAGCATGTTGAAGTACTGTACAAGGCTGCTGTCTGCCAGTAAACAGCCCCATACGCACATACTTTATTCCAGGGATGGCTGCAATATGACTTGAGAGTCTGGGCACTCAGAGCCAGAAGTCTCATTTGCAGTCACTAGCACTCCTATATGTAACTGTAACAACAGTAACAAAACCCTGTCAGTGCTGAAACTTTGTAAAGCAATCACATATAAGATGTTTGAATGCAGATAGAAAAGAATGTCTCATTAAGGGACTCCAGAATTAATACTGTGCCATAATATAATATTGTGTGTTCATGCAGCTCAACAAGAATTTCACTCATGCAACCGACTACGTTTGCCAGCGGGTCAATTTGCTATCTTAATCCACTCACATAGGTAATGAAGGCAAAGGTGCCTCCTCTTCATCTTCAAGTCCTTTTATGTCTGGTTTAATAAGAATACTTCGCACTAGGAAAAAAAAATATATGAACATTAGAAGAAAATTAAGCCGTATTCAATAGGTACTGGTTTTCCTCAGTTGTTGACCAGTCGTACTCCAGGTTGAACCAAGCACCCAGTAGGATGGAAAGGTAACTGTATCATCCAAGCCTTCAAAACGTATTCTCCCAAAGGTAACTCAAAATCACAGCTTCTGCTAAACATCTGTTCAGATTCAGATGGCTTAATTCCAGTGCTGTCCCCCATTTATGAAGGTTTTCAAACAGACCAGTATTTAAATAATTAAGTACTTGAGTAATTTCTTCACCAAGAGGATGGCCGGTCACTGGGACAGGCTCCCCATGAAAGAGGTCACAACACCAAGTCTGGCAGAGTTCAAGAAGCATCTGGACACTCCTCTTAGCCATATGGTTTAGTATTAGGTAGTCCTGCGAGGAGCACAGATTTGGACTTGATGATTCTTAAGAGAGAGTCTTCTTAACTTGAATGTCTCTTAACTTGAGACATTCTATGATTCTAAGTTGCAATTTTGTTTAATATAATGACAGTGGGGTACTATAATTATCCCACTGATGACATTCTGAAGAAGTTAATTCCATGTTAAATTGTGATCTTTTTTTTAATCTCCATTTTTAAAAAGATCAGCTGTCTACCAAAATATTGTCAAAATTTGACTCAATTTCAGATAGTATAAATGTGAATTAAAAACATTAATACATGATTTCAAGGGAATACACATTCAAAATTCCAGTTAGCAACTCTGGAAAGAAAATTTAAAAATCAAAATGAGTTGAATGAGCAATATCTGAAACCAGCCACTTATCTTTGCAGCTTTCTAGTGTGAGCTTCCTCATGCATAGAAAGCAGCATTAATATAGTAATATTAGTATCACAGTATGCTAAAGTATGCTAGTACTGTGTAGTTTCTGGTACTTACCCACAAATCTTCTCATGCTCTTTTCATAATCCTCCATTATCTCCCCTAAAAGCTTTTCAACTAAGAGCTTTCTGTCTTTGCCTTCCATAAGTGACTGTGGCACCAACGTGAGCACGGACATCAGCCACTGGTGCTGAATGGGGGGGATGGGATTCCTTAGCACACACTTCTTCAGAAAGAGATAGTTTTCCTGGAAGGACAATATTGTCAGAGGCCTAATAATTGGCTATGTAAATATTTTTCCACTAAGCTTGACAATTTTTATTTACCATTTCTTATACTTAAGGGGAGGTGACATAATCTCATCTTTCAGTACTCACTGATTAGTACCCTAGAAGTTACTCTACAGTTGGTAAAATGGCCTCCCTGCCTCAATGCTTAAATATAAAATATAGTAGTTTTTAGTACAGCATTTTCCTTAGTTCTCTGCTGAAGTTTATGACTGACAATAAACAGTTCAAGGTTACAGTTATTGTTCTTTGGACAAAACTTTATCTGGCAAAAAGTACATACAAACAGAGTTGGGTATTTTTGTGGCCAAAGGAATAGATGTTTATGCTTCTGAGTGATAGTTTTCTTATAAAACAAAACATAATAAAACCTAATATCAGCTAGGAAAAAAAGACACAAACATTTCAGTGCTAATCCGAGTTTAAAGTGGCTCTCAGAGATCAAGTCTTATTTTAAAAGCTATACACAAATTCCAGGATCTGTAGGTGTTCTTCAAATCAGGTGAACAATGTCAAAGACTAAGTTTTCTACAAGAACTGTCTATGACCCCAGTGGAATTAAAAAAATCCTGAAGCCTGTTAGGATTTTTTCTAAGTCATGATCTTGAACTACATCATTTTAGATCCAAACTTCAATTACTAATGGGCATACTTCCTGTAATAGAAAAATACTTTCCTTCTACTGGACCACAAGAAGAGATTCCTATTTTGCTTCCTACTCCATTTTTCCCCAACAAGACTATTGAAAAAGCACTTCCTGTTTAACCAACATCAATTGCACATAACACACTAATCCTTCTGAATAGAGAACATTCACTCTTCTACTCTAAAAAAGCAGAAAAAGCAGAATTTAACTCACCATCTGTTGTTTTAGCTCACTGTTCATCTGTATAAAAAGGAACAGAAAATCCTTATGTATTAAGAACACACAAACAAAAAAAATCAGAAATATACAATTTAACAAATATTATTCTTAAACAAAGATTTTATTCTGTAGATATACAGGTATCAGTTTCAATGGGACTGCCTGGGCACATAAATACATTTATAAATTACTAAGGATTGAGATAAATATCTTTAAGTAAGTACTAAGAAGTAAGAGCCATAAATGCCCGAATAACAAAGAACAGGCAACAGTTAAAATATTACAGAAACACTTTCTCACAGTGGAAGGCAGTTCTGGGATAGGAGGTACAGGTTCTCTGTTGCGTTTTTCTTCCATGGATACATGATAGGCTTTTAAAGCTCGATCAATTCTGAAGTAAAACAGAGAGTGAGATGTGCAGAAAAACTACAAATAATATACTAAAAATAACACTATCATTTTAATTGATGCAACCTGTTTTTTCATTTACCAGCTCTTTGAGCACTAAGAGGTAAGTCTGCCTTTGCATACTCTGTCTGCTCTTATACCAACAGCCACATTTGTCTTGACCATAATCACAATATATATGTCCTGATTCACCTCATCCAATTGCTCCTGTTAAGATTATATTTTACTTCTCCCCAAACAACTACAACAGATCTTGTCCAACTGTAGTGGGGGGGAGGGGTAAGAAAAGAGTGCAGAACAAAACTCCCAAAGGTGTTGATTTTAAGAGCAGCTCTTTTTTACTGTCTGTGGTTATAAACTGCTAAATAAGTATCAGAAAACTTTAAATAGTTAATGGTGGCACATCCTGCTGACCTTGCGCATTAAAACGTTTCAGTCCATTCTTTTGCGATACACATACCTGTATGTCTCTTGCCAGGATTTCAGCCTTATCTCAATATAACACAACTGAAAAGTCCCAAGCGGAAGTTAGACTGCCAATTTCAAGTATACACTCAAATCACTACTTCAGAGGACCTTATTTAAAAGACAGTTCACTGTACAAAAATGTAACTGAATCAACATTCCAGCAGAATATTCACTGTTTGTCAGCACTTTACTGTACAGCAAGTCATGACTACAACATAGCTGATATTTTCAGCATAATGAACATCTGCATTCTACAAACTGCACTTTCCTTCTGCAGCTATCATTGAAAGGTCAGAATTTACTTTCCAAGAGCTAAAATTAAAAGACTTCTTGTTTGTTAGATTTGTATTATAACAGCCTTTAAACTATTAAAAGAAAGCAAACACCTTTCTCTGTTTTTAACTTATATATATTAACTGCTGTCTATAACTGAGTGTTGCTACCAGCATTTATATCTCTTCCGTGATCAGTTCTTCTCAGACTTCAATACCACAACTTAGTCTTACATGTCTGCCTAGCTCCAGTGAAGCAAGCAATTATGGACACATAAAGGTATCTTCCAACAAAAAACAACCTGTAATACTTGGCCATGTAAAAGTTTAGCCACTGAAGTAGAGTATCAATTGTGTATCAATTAGTTAAGTAACCGGTTAACTGGTTACCATCACCAAAACTAGTCACAGAAAATGGAATCACTAACAACCCCCACCAACAAAAATACAAGTATTGATGTAACAGTATTTCAAACAGGTTAAATTAAGACTTATGTACGTAAATCTTTCAATTTTCATTTCTTCTTCAGAAGACCAAAACATTTTTTCTGTGCTTTTTAATCCTATCAAATACCATTAGATTTCCTTCCCTTTTTAATCCATTACATGAAAACGCAAGCTGCTATATATTTCATAGTACTACTATAAACAATGCAACCTTAGCCCACATAATCCTCTCACATTTATGCGAAGATTATCAACATGTCTTACCTTTTCAGTAAGTTCCTGAGAATAATGTAGGTATCTCAGGAATAAAGTTCTATCAAAATAATAAACCCAAACCAAACCCCTGTTTTTCTATCAGGCCTAACAAGTACATGAAAGCAGCCTTTTCCTATTGTCTTTCCTTCTTTCCAAATGAAAATCTTGAAAGGCAATTTTATGTGAATTTACCCAGATGGGCAGCTGGGCTCCTCTGGCAGTGACACAGATCACTAAGTTCAGTGGCAAATGCATTAAGATAGTGATAGTGCCGACAAAGATGTTAGAAGTAGACCCACATTTGGATCATTCATACAAAAGCAAGCAAGTAATCCAGGTGTTGAGTCTCTTTGAAAAAAAGGTTTTCATAAAGAGAAAGGATTTTTTTTTCAGACTATCATAAACAACATTCAAAATGTGAAGGTCACTTTCTGCTCACAACTCACCCCAACAAACATCTCAAGCAGATTTTGGGTGCTGTAAAAGAAAAATCATCAGAGATTCCATCAAATGTTCTTCTATTAACGATTTTAGATAAAAAGCGATCAGCACTGCAATACTGACATCAAAAACCTCTAAAATTAATAAACACCATTATTTCTCAGATGTCAAATGTGCTGTTTCTTTCATTTGAATTTTGATATTTCTTGAATTACATCAAACTCACAGTAACTGATTAAGCCTCTTTTGCTGCTCTTTGCTTCTTCGGTATGTCAATAGTTTATTCTGTGATGGTGACATATCAGATGTGGATGATGAAGGTAGAACAGTAGGAGGAAGCAAAGTTCTGGAAGTCTTATGGCGATGTGCTCCATCTGAGTACGACATCTAAACCCGTAACAAAACCAAGATTGCAGAATACAATTAATCCTGTCCAGAAAGCAGTTTAACAGATGCATGTACTAAGTTGAATATACACAGGATGTAAAATGAGGTAGACTCAGATTTCTACAATCTAAGAAATCTAAGAAAGTTTAGCTTTCAGAAAACAGAAAAACTCTGTATATGCTAAGATGGCAAAGTTCAAAGTCCGCAATAGTAAAAAACATTGGTGCTGTTGTATTAACTCGAGATTAGCATGTTGCATCAAAGTAAGGTTCTATTACAAATCTCTTCAACTGATAGTCTACCAGCTGTGCATAGTACAGAAGACACTAGAACAGCAGCTTGTTAATTCCTCCCCACTGGCAAACCTCGCCTGACTAGCTCTGATGTAGGCACATTTCCGTTTCTGATGGGGCCCGGCTGTTCCTGTGGCTTGAGCAGGTGACTATCTACTCCCTTTTTGTCTGGTCACTAAAAAACCAGTTACTGCCTCATTAAGTCCATGATGCTAGGTAATGTGAACAAATTCAGACACAAAGGCAGAGCAGGGCACAACTTCATTTCAATTGCCTGTCTGGAAACTAGAGCTACCAGAACAAGTGCCTCTGCAAATACCAAGAAGATGCTTGACAGTACTCTAAGCTGCAGCAACTCTGGGCTTTCTAGGTAACATTCACTTACAGTATGTCAAGGTGTGCATCTTCTTCAGAACCAAGGCTGAATTCAGCAAAGAATAAACTGAGG
Organism: Psittacula echo; assembly: GCF_963264785.1. Lineage (NCBI taxonomy): Eukaryota > Metazoa > Chordata > Aves > Psittaciformes > Psittacidae > Psittacula > Psittacula echo. The sequence goes on along the minus strand of NC_137745.1, from coordinate 14,690,379 downwards.
TTACTAAAACGAAAGAGGCAAGCAAGGTGCTAACACCGCTGAGGGTATGTGGCTAAATCCTGTCTTGTGGATGCAGATTCGCAATGAAAAGGCAGCTTGTAATTCGGTGGGATGGATATGGGATTCCAGCTAAGTAGACGGAAGTTCTGATTATGACCACATTTGTGGGGTAGCTGTGCTGTGCAACAGCAAAGTGGAAACAGGTATGGGCTTCAAGTAAGAATCCTAGTCTGGGGGTAGGATGAATATGTGGAGCAGATAATTGGGTAACTACAGTTAAAGATAGGGAGCAAGCAAAGTTTGATAATCACCTCGCATAAATACAGAAAAATAGGGGGAAGACGGGGAAGAGAAAGTAAATAAAAACTTAGTGTGTGACAAAATCTCATCTTTCAGTACTCACTGATTAGTACCCTAGAAGTTACTCTACAGTTGGTAAAATGGCCTCCCTGCCTCAATGCTTAAATATAAAATATAGTAGTTTTTAGTACAGCATTTTCCTTAGTTCTCTGCTGAAGTTTATGACTGACAATAAACAGTTCAAGGTTACAGTTATTGTTCTTTGGACAAAACTTTATCTGGCAAAAAGTACATACAAACAGAGTTGGGTATTTTTGTGGCCAAAGGAATAGATGTTTATGCTTCTGAGTGATAGTTTTCTTATAAAACAAAACATAATAAAACCTAATATCAGCTAGGAAAAAAAGACACAAACATTTCAGTGCTAATCCGAGTTTAAAGTGGCTCTCAGAGATCAAGTCTTATTTTAAAAGCTATACACAAATTCCAGGATCTGTAGGTGTTCTTCAAATCAGGTGAACAATGTCAAAGACTAAGTTTTCTACAAGAACTGTCTATGACCCCAGTGGAATTAAAAAAATCCTGAAGCCTGTTAGGATTTTTTCTAAGTAATGATCTTGAACTACATCATTTTAGATCCAAACTTCAATTACTAATGGGCATACTTCCTGTAATAGAAAAATACTTTCCTTCTACTGGACCACAAGAAGAGATTCCTATTTTGCTTCCTACTCCATTTTTCCCCAACAAGACTATTGAAAAAGCACTTCCTGTTTAACCAACATCAATTGCACATAACACACTAATCCTTCTGAATAGAGAACATTCACTCTTCTACTCTAAAAAAGCAGAAAAAGCAGAATTTAACTCACCATCTGTTGTTTTAGCTCACTGTTCATCTGTATAAAAAGGAACAGAAAATCCTTATGTATTAAGAACACACAAACAAAAAAAATCAGAAATATACAATTTAACAAATATTATTCTTAAACAAAGATTTTATTCTGTAGATATACAGGTATCAGTTTCAATGGGACTGCCTGGGCACATAAACACATTTATAAATTACTAAGGATTGAGATAAATATCTTTAAGTAAGTACTAAGAAGTAAGAGCCATAAATGCCCGAATAACAAAGAACAGGCAACAGTTAAAATATTACAGAAACACTTTCTCACAGTGGAAGGCAGTTCTGGGATAGGAGGTACAGGTTCTCTGTTGCGTTTTTCTTCCATGGATACGTGATAGGCTTTTAAAGCTCGATCAATTCTGAAGTAAAACAGAGAGTGAGATGTGCAGAAAACGACAAACAATATACTAAAAATAATGCTATCATTTTAATTGATGCAACCTTTTTTTTCATTTACCAGCTCTTTTTTATTTGTATAAATACAGAAAAATAGGGGGAAGACGGGGAAGAGAAGAAAAATAAAAACTTAGTGTGTGACTGGGCTCAGGTTCACTAAAAGACTGTCCTTCCATGGCATCTCAAGTCTTGCTTGTGGCTGAGTATGGCTATCCCAAAAGCTTGACAGCAGGGTTACCCTGGAAACACGATGCACAAACTGACAACTGCATTTTAACAGGTTCTCACAGAGGAGGAAAAAGCCAAAGCCACTTGCTATATTACTAGTATGTCCTAGAAATGAATTAAAACTGGCGGTGGTGGAGCCACCCGAATACATAAGCTCAGCCACAGGAAGACGAGGCCCTACCACGTTTTCCTAGAGCACTCTCAGCCCAGCAGAGCCCGGGTGTGTGGAGCGAAGAGCAGCAGCAGCCCCTGTCATCGCCCCGCCGCCCGCCTGCCTCGCCTCGCCTCGCCTCGCCTCACCTCACCTCACCCCACCTCTACCGGTATCGCGATCCCGGGGGATCGACAGGCACGACGGCGGCACGCAACCTGCTCGGGACAACAACGCGGTTGCCAGGCAGCGGAGGGGGGGGGGTGCGCGGTGGGTCTGCTGGACCCGCCCACCCCCTCAAGCCCTCAGCGCCATGTCGTTTGGGACACAGCCGGAACCGTCCTCTCACCGCCGGCCTGCGGCCGCGGTCTTCCAACGAGGGTGCTCCTGCTCTCCAGAGCGGAGCGCTCATTCGACACCCGTTTCTTCACAGAAGGGTGTTTGCCGCGCTCTGTGCAGAAACAGACTACTGGTAGACTCTTGTGATGAGAAAAAGAAAACAGCAGCAGAGACTTTTTAGTCTGCCACAGGGCCTACTACAACCCAAGGAAGTCAGTGCGTGTCTTTGCTCCAGCGTTCTGCCTGCATAAAGCAGATAAAAACTTTTCTCCAGAGGGCAGCACGAATGCCTAAGGAATTACAACACCATCACGCAACAGGCAGCTGCTGCTGAGCTTCTAGTAAGCTGCTACTTTCTAAGGAATTCCAGAGACTTACTATCCACTTGCCCACATTTGACTAAGAAACCCGAAAATCCTCATTTTGTACCTGCGTGGCAGTGCCCCACAAGCAGAGGCTGCAAGAACAGCTGGAGAGAATTTCAGATGCGGTTTCGGGAGCACTGGGCACCTTCCTCACACATTCTCACAGCACATGACTGTTCAGTTTGAAGTTTCAAACTAGACACGAAATATCTTTTCACAGATGACAAACCCAAGCCTTTGATACCAAGGGATTTACGCAGAGACTGTTTGCACTGAGTTACTTGGGAGACCAATCCCCTTTCCCGGCAGCCGCTTACCAGGAGGCGGTGACGGCTTTCCTGAGGGGACGGGATGTGGCTGTTGAGGGGACAAACCCCGCGATTTATCCCAGCACCTTCACCTACACCATACAGAAGGGTTACGTCCTCAGAATGCGGCCAGGCACTCACCAGACAGGCAAGGTGAATCCCGCCTACTCCTGCTGCCGTCACCACCGTGGGGCCGCCTCTTCAGTCAGGCACCGCCCCTTCAGTCGGGCACCTCCCGCCTGAGGAAGCACCGCCCGCCTGAGGCGACGCGGAGCAGTCTCGCGCACTTCCGCTGCCTTCCGCGCGGCAGATTGTTTCCGGGCGCGGGTCGCTCCATGTGGCGCCGGCTGTGCTCCGCCCTCGGGAGGCTCCGCGCGCCGCCCGCCGCGCTGCCCGCCATGGAGCGGGCCGTGGTGCGGTGTGTGCCCTCCGAGCCTAAGCTGACCCTGCGGCTCGTGCTCCCCGACGGCAGCGCTAGGCACATGCAGCGGGACAAGGCGGAGCCGCTGGGCCGGGTGCTGGCCCGCATCGCCGCCAACACTGCCAAGGGTAACGCTAAGGCTGCGAAGAAGAGTAAGAAGGCGCGGGCGACGGGTGCCCCGGCCGAGGAGGCGCCGGCGGAGGCGCCGGCCGTGCGGCTCTTCTCCCGGGATGGGGAGGCGGTGGCCGATGAGGTGCCCAACGCGGCGGCCTGGCAGGACGGCGCCGTGCTGCACATCGGGGAGGCGCGGTACCGCGTGGAGCGCAACCGGCCCACACTCACAGAGCTCCGGCTGCCGCGCTCGCTGCTGGCCGGCTTTCCTGTGTGCCCTAAGGTGAGCACCGAGTTCGCCGCGCCGCAGCACTGCCTCTTCCGCTGGTACCGCGAACAGCGGCCCTCGGCTGGCGGGGGGGCGGCGGCCGGTGATGGCCCAGACTGGGTAGAGACGGCGGTCGTCGAGCGCGTTTTCATCCCCTCCAACGCGCTGGTGGGGCTGCGGCTCAAGCTGCAGTGCACGCCCGGGGACGGGGCGCAGCGGTACGGGCCGCCCCGCGAGGTGGAGAGCAGCGGCCCCGTAGAGGCTGGTCCTGGCGCCTGCATCTTCGACTCCCGGCACGTCTACACTAGGAAGGTGTGCGGAGAGGGCTTCGTCCGCGCCGTCACCTACAACATCCTGGCCGACATCTACGCCCAGACGGAGTACTCCCGCACCGTGCTCTACCCGTACTGTGCCCCGTACGCCCTGGAGCTCGACTACCGGCAGAACCTGCTCAAAAAGGAGCTGGCGGGATACAGCGCCGACCTCATCTGCTTGCAAGAAGTGGATAAATCCGTCTTCGTGGACAGCTTGGCTCCAGCTCTGGATGCTTTTGGGCTCGAAGGACTGTTCAAGATTAAGGAGAAGCAGCACGAAGGCCTGGCCATTTTCTACCGCAGGGACAAGTTCAGCCTCCTTAGCCAGCACGACATAGCTTTCAGCGAAGCCCTGCTCTCAGACCCAGTGCACAAGGAGTTGTGTGATAAGCTGGCCAAGTACCCCTTGGTGCAGGAGAAGGTGCTGCAGAGGTCATCTGTACTGCAGGTACCAGCTTTTACATGCATTCTTTCTTCTTCCTACTGCTTCCAGGCAGGTGCAGCCAAGTTAGGTTTGATGAGTGTCAGATCAAGGAGAAGGGAGGTGAGGGAGAAACAATGTTAAACATAACAGTGGTATATTCTGTGTTAGCTAGGTAACAGCAGAAGAGCAACTTAGGACCAAGAACAAAACATTGACTCTTTACTGAACTGGATATATGGCATTACCAAAATTTGGTAAAAAAAGGCAAAACTGTTCACTTTCAGATGAAGACAGCAATTGAGATTCTGGACCACGATTTGAGCCCATGTTGGTGGTATTAGCTGCCAAGTTTTCACTACTTACTCTCCTATGTCAGAATATATATTTCATAAAACTTAAACTTTGTAAATAAGTTTTAAATGAGATTCAGTTAATTCAGCTTGCTTTAATAGTGCCATTTGTGACAGTAGGAACAGAAATAAGGTTGGACAGGTTTGTGAGCTTCTTAATTTCAGAGGGTCTGCCAGCAGAGCTATTGTGTAAGTAAGTACAAACGTGTAAGCTACAGGTCTGTGTCAGGGATTTCAGAAACAGTCATTGGTAAAAGCTTCCTATTTGTGGGCTGTGTAGAAGTAACAAGCTTTCCTTGATAACTGAAATGGCTTCTAAATTTATGTTCAGTTTAACTGTGCAGTACTACAGTTTGCTTGCTAAAACCAGAGGTGGGAGAATAGAAAATAAAAGTCAAGAATGCTACAGCGTTAGCAACATCTTATGAAAAAATATGGAATGGATAGAAGCAAAAAATAAAGCCAAACCAGACACTTATGGGCAAAACAACATTTGTCAAATACCTGGATGTATTTATTGGCTGATACCCAGACTTTATATAGAAGATAAATAGACTCAACTTAGGAACTGTATTACTCAGTAGTTACAAGTATCAGATTCTTTGAACTGCATTGTCACAAAAACATAAGATAACTATTACATTTTTAAAAATATGTAACCTCTCTAGGTAAGCCTTACCAATGATTGCTTTTTCTCTTGAAGGTTTCAGTTCTTCAGTCTACAAGCGATCCTTCCAGGAAGATTTGTGTAGCTAATACCCACCTATATTGGCACCCAAAAGGTAATTTTGTCATGTACCTGTATGTAGGGTAACTGGGTTTGTAAAGGTTTTCGTCCTTCCCAGGGAGATTTCCCCCCATTCTTTTGCAGCTATAATCTTTTCTTCTGGAGCTCAGGGTTTCCTGCTTTGCTTCTTATCTAGATGAATCAAAGCCAGGCTGCTAGGTCTATTTATTTTCCTTAGAGCAGGATTGTTCTCATCTCCCTGGGAGTCAGTAGAATGCAGCTGAGAGCAAGACAAGTTGTGTTACACACAATGCACCCAAAGAGTAGACCATAAAACATAGGTGGTCTCATGTGTGCTCATGGCTTCCCAGACCTATTGTACCTGAGGTAGCTATCTTGACTTATTGCCAAAAGAGCAACCAGATTGGGCTATGGAAGCTTTTAGAAGAGATTCTCCTCTTTTAAATTTAGTTTTCTTATGGTTCTGTGTTTTTGGGGAATATCATTAGGATGGCCTGGAAATCTGCTGTAATACGGGTGTTGAAGGTTCAGAGTTCATGCATGTGCAAGTTTAAATTAAAACATTGTCTGCCTCTCCAAAATGTTCATAGTCATAAACTTCAAAAGCTTCATTATGAAAACTATTCTAAAATGTAGTGCACAGAAAATTTAAATGAGGTCACTGTTTTGGAGCTATACATGATATGAGCAACTTTGGAAAGACCTCCTCTGCTTCAGTGATGTATCTAAAGTAATATGTTTTTATGTTCTTAGGTGGGCACATCCGTCTTGTCCAAATTGCTGTAGCCTTGTCTCACATCAAGCATGTAGCACATGACTTGTATCCAAGTATACCAGTCATATTCTGTGGAGATTTTAATAGTACACCATCATCTGGAACTTACAGTTTTATTAACAGTGGTAGCATTGCCGAAGATAATGCAGACTGGGTTTCAAATGGTGAAGAAGAAAAGTGCAATATGCCTCTAAGCCATCCTTTCAAACTGCTAAGTGCTTGTGGAGAACCTGCTTACACAAACTATGTTGGTGGGTTTCATGGATGTCTGGACTACATTTTCATTGACAGGAATTCTCTAGAGGTTGAACAGGTCATTCCGTTGCCAAGCCATGAAGAAGTAACAGCCCATCAAGCTTTGCCAAGTGTTTCACATCCTTCTGATCATATAGCACTAATATGTGACTTAAAGTGGAAATAAAGTGTATGGTGCTTTTGGTGGTTTTCAAACAAGAAATTTAATGCTGGGGAACTGAGGCTGCACCCTGGCTTGATGCTGCTAAAAGGAAATTCAGAATGATCACTGACAAGTTCCTGTGTTTAATGGTTTTGCTGAATATTATCAGACTGTTCAGAATATTTGCATGACAACTTTTTCCTTTCCCTTTTTATACACTAATAGCAATAAAAAATATTTAAAATAGGGGATTTTGAAAACTGGATTATCATACACATTTTTACTTGTGTTTTTAAAGGATTAAGAATTATTTTGCTAAAAAAAGATGCATAAACCTGATGTAAGAGTGTCCAAACTCAGCCCTGCTTAATTCAGAACCAAAGGGAGAACATGAAAATAAAAGGATTTGGTTGCTTCAGCCTCAGTGTAATTACTGCCATGAGAAGACAGTTTTTAAAAGCGAAGTTCAGAAGTTCTCTTTCACTTAATAGAAAGTTGGTCTACAGTTATGCTAAGTGGCATGAACAATGTACATGCACCTACTACCTTCTGGAAAGCTGTTCTTTAAATTACCAGTGAGTAGGCTTTCTGTCAACAATCAACCATGTTAAATTCAAGGTTATAGCTGATTTGGAAGTGTTGTGCTTGCCCACTTCATGTTGGGTAGTGAGGGTAACTTTAGCACCTGGTAAAATTGGACTGCTTCTACTTTGAACATCTGTTCCTTCTGTTGTTTACAATCATTGGCAATGAAAGAAATACTAAATCTTAGGACAGCCAACTCTGGATGGGAGGGAAGTCTTAGTGTCATCAACAAGCAGGGGAGAGATACGGAATAGCTGATGTGGTGCATTAGCTGTGTGTGCCTAAATCTTTAAAGTGACTTGCAAACCTTTATCACAATTCTGTTTTGTTGCTCTATTGCATACAAAGGTGACCCGAATTTTTAGTAGGGTTTGTATTTGCATTTTTTTCCTTCCAGAAGGGAGTCTGGTCTTTGGTATTCTGTAGGAGATAACTTGGATGTGGGAGATGTATTTTACACATACCTTCACTGAATGTGTTGGAAGGGTTTTAACTATTTAACCAGCTTCTTTCCCTGCATCCATTAGTCCATATAGAAAAAACAATTTCAAAACCATTTCACAGGATCTCCTTCCTTCACTGAATAAAGTTCCCTTCTCAATTGTCTGTGTTGTCAATTGATTCTTTTCCTAGTTACTGGTGTCATTCATGGCAAAACAAGTCCATCCAGGTTGACAAAAACTACGTACCCTGTCTTTGCACAACTATTCACCTCCACTGCATTCTGGGGGCTGTAGGGTATGGCTGGGATTCACTAAACTGTTTGTATACTACTAAAACTAAGCAGTCAGTGTTACATAGGGTATTGCTGAGAGTCATCGATCCTGTCTCTTGCCATAGTACCTGCTATACTGTGAAGGGTGATGCTTTGCAGGAGCTTAGAAAAGGCTACAGAGCAGCTGTTTACATGTAGTTTCCAGTAAAATTACTAATGTTTTTTGTTAGTGGAGTATCTGACCATCTAACAAATTGATGCAGATAAACAACTGCACTGGTGAAATCAACAGGCAGGTTTAGCCTCCAAGGTTGTACAAGGCTAAAGGGATACAGGCCCATAAATCATGTCTCCAAATGACATGACACTTCATGAACTGTCCAGAGTTTTTTTACCCACTGCACATAAACACACAGGTAAATGGAAATTGGCAAAAGGGCCATTCCACTAATACATGAGTTAGTAAAATCCTGTATTATTAAAGGTCTCATTTAAGTGTCCTTTGCAACTATCTTTTTTTCAGCAACATGAGCAGTTAACCTTCCATCTTCTCATCCCAGCCTCTCTTGCCTGATCCTGCTCTACTGTGTCTGAGTTCTGGCTACTTGTTCCTGCTTGTGCCATACCAAGCTAAAACAGAGAAGTGAGCCAGCTAAAAATACAGGGCCTTTAATTTCTCAGCTGTATTCATCATTTTAGTGGCTCTTCATATCCTGAGCTTATATTTGCCATAAAGCCTGCTGTGGCCAAAGGGCAAGACCAGGCTTGGAAGCGGGAACCCAGGGATCACTGCCTGGAGCAAGGCATTCACTGCTTAGCAGGTCTGCTACAAAACATAATAACAACACAAGATATTATTGAGTGTGCATTTATTGTAACGGGCTTTGGCAGGCTCATATGTAAACCTTCAGATTTTAAGTTTTGCTAAACCAGTGGTTTAGCCAAGACAGGGGCCTTTGGATAGAAAACGGGAGTAAAACCAGGAATGTGGCAATGGAAGTTGTAATGCATGGTGCAATGCATCATTGCAATGGAGTGATGGACAGTATTTGCCCTGTAAAATTGGACCCTAGATACTTTAGGTGGGTCCTTGATCAGTTACTGTTCTAAGTCCAATTAAAAAGTAAAGTGTAATTCAATTTTGCATAGGAGTTGGAGGTGATGTCTGTACTCTTCTAGGCTACAACACTGATAATAAAAGTATCATTCCTAAACTTCAAGATACAGGAGTGGGGAGAAAACCTTGCAAACAGAATGGAGGCTGTAAACCTCTTATCTGGGCAAAGACTATTTACTTATGTAGTAAATGAGGGAAAGCTCACACCTAGAGATGTAACATTTCCAAGCATACAACATCTAAAAGGGCAGAAAAACTAACTGGAAGATCTGTTCAAGAAGAAATGCAAAGTGTTAGCACCTTGGAAACAACTGAAAATGGCTACATTACAGCTGAGTCAGAGGCCGCCTACAATTTGCAAGGCCAACTAAATGCCACTGAGTAATGCAGGCTGATAGACTGGCAAGAGAAATGTCTCAGTCACTTAGAATAGTAAGACTGCAATTGTTAAGCTTGTAAGTGAAGTTACATTACTTACATAGGCTAACTGGGCTTCCCTTATAATTTTAAAGCATTATTTTCCTCTTCTTTAACTACGTATCCATTACAACCGGATTCCTTAGTCTTACTTTCCAAAATTAACACACTAAACCCCTGTAACTTCTCCATAGTACCAGAAGATGGAGCTGCTCAGAGAACAGACTTGTCTGGCATTGTCTCCCTTCCAGGAAACAGCAGGTCCCCCTCACTCCCTGTCTTGGTACTAGGGTTGCAGCCTCTGTCTCCTTGCAGCCGAGGGGAAGCTGGCATCTGCAGGAAGCAAGCGCCAGGGAAATTTACTGGAACAGACCCAGTAAAATTAGATTGCCCTTGCACACGGCAGATAATCCTTCACTATCTTCAGGAGGAAATGCAGCTCCATGAGCTAGTGCTGGAGATTCTCCAGTCAAAGTACCCTTCGTTCATTAGGAAAATGCAGCAGCAGTACAGGCTGACTGCCAAGAGCAGCACTGTCAGGAACTGGTTTCTGCAGTGGGAATGCAGCACTAGGGCCTGGGTTAGGAAAAAGTCACAAATCAAAAGAATTGTGATTTATTTGGGGGTGAAAAGCCTCCTTTAGGTACACCTTGGACCCATACCCCCCATGCTCCCAAGCTGCATTTATGTCCATGTGAGGTAATGTACAGTGCTTCATATTAAACATAAGGTGATTTTAACTCCCATTTTAGCTCCCCTACACATCTGGTCCTCATCCAGCCATTAATTCTTACTCTTTAAATCACCTCTAGAACCCAGATTTGTAGAACCCTCCTGAGCCTGTCTCCCACTTTATTTCATAAACCTAAACTCACCTGCATTCCTCTTCCAGCAACTGGAATACTCCATATCCTTCACATCACAAAAACGGACAAGAAGCTCACTGAATCTTTTCAGTGCTTTGCTCTCTGTAGTTAAGCTAGCGGTTTGATACACTGAAATAAAAACTCCTGTATATAAATATGACTACAGCGACCTCTCAGTGCAGAACAACTTACCTGCTGTTTGAATACAGGAGCTGGTGCTACACAATGGAAAATTCCAGCTACTGTAACTCAGCATTTCCTATCATTACAGTAGAATGACGAATGAATTGTAGCAGTCTTGCACCTGTCTGAGATTTTGAACTTCCGAGACAACAGCTCAGTTCAGGTATTTGACTTCTGATAAAGAAATGACAAATAAAGTTAGTATCTGAACTCTTTAACAGACACGAGAACATTGGACCTTCACAGGCATTTCCTCTGCCTCTGGAGAGCAGGGCTGTATTATATGTTCCTACTGATATGCAATGTATATATGCAATGTATATACAGGTCACTGTTATTGCTCTTGCCAGGAAACAACAATTTTAAAGAATGCCATAAAAAAAACCCCCAAACAAACAAGTATTTTTACCTATCCACAATGTCTTAAATGACAGTGCCTTTAAAGCAGAATTGCACTGTGTTTGGGTAAGAAGACCAATGTACAAGTTTTCATTTTGGTCAGTTCAATAAAGCGTCACTGCCACAACCAACGACTTTACTGACAGACAGCCACATTAATGGGCTAGGATATGGATTTCACCACTGCATGTGGTCCTGGTACTAAGAGAGATAAGACAGCATAATAATAAAAAAAGTCATCAGGACTACATTTGTTCTTGTACCAGTAGAAAAACACCAGCTACAGAAGCAGCACCAACTGCAAAGGAAAAAGAAACTCACCAAGATTCCAGCTCTCAGCAACATCCAGTAAGAATAGAAATAACGAACTGGTTCACGTTTGTCATCTGAAGACAGCACAACTGAGCACATGCACTAACCCCAGGGACTGGTGCTTTCAATCAGGAACACTTAATGTAGAGTGTACCTTGAAAATGCTGACTTGAGAAGAGCTGAAGAGAACGTAACAACCTGAGCGAAAGTTACTCACTTCTATCAATTGTGACATTATTCCACAGCTCATCAAATGTTTTGTCCCTTTCACAGCTTATTATCATGAATGAGCTGCTTCTCTCAGAACCAAGAGACCTTCCTTCCAAGATTACAACCTTACAGAGGCAGTTAGCACAGACAATACTAAGATGCAAACATTGTTTTAGTAACAGAGGTCAAGTGTGATCTTAACCATTTACAGGAAGATTGAAGCACTTGCTCCAGTTCCTCTCATTGCTCTTATTGAGAGCACAGTGAGTACTCAATTACAGCCAATAATTTTATTGACTTTGTCTTACTACACTTCAGTGTCAGCTGTAGCCTTAACCTCTCATGCAGACTCAGAACCTCAAGATCTATATTACTGACTCTGGGAAATTACTCGTTTTACAGCAGAACTACAACCTCCTGGTACAAAGCCAGACACAGCGGCTGTGAAATACCAACTTCTATACACATGCTGTAACTCAAAAATGTAGTAGCTAAACAAAGCTCACCTAAACCCAAGTATTTAATTACTTAAAAGCCTTTCAAATCATTAAACCAATGAAATCTTCATCTCTACGAAACAAAATCTTTCCTTCAAGATACCAGGCCTAATTTGTTTCTATCTGCTTTTTTATTTAAAGTCTACCTCTCACTTCTTCCTTGAGAGAGGAGATCGTGTTCCATTTGTCACAAGCATTGTTTCATTTTAACCTACTGGGACTACCAATACAATCTGTTACAGACAAGCTGCCTCTTCTGAACAAAGAGTTCTTTTTAAGGTTTATTTCAAGGAACTGCATTGCTGGAAATATGCATATTAACAGGTACTGATCCAGTGCATGATGGATCAACTTTGGTTAATACGTAATCAGCAATTCACCGAAGTGCAAGCAAAACCCTACTCCCCTTACACTGTCTCCTGGGTTTCTGTTACATACTAAGACAGTTAACAACCGCATTCAACAACTCTGGAATTTTCTCCCGTTAGCTGTGTTCACAAGAACTACTTCCTAGAAACTTAAACCTGTTACAGCAGAAGCTGCCTTGGAAGATTCTCTTAACTTCAACTGGCTTGAGTTTACCAGCCCTTGTCACTGGGATTCCTCATAGCAAAGGTAACAAGAGCTGGACTAAAAGTAATAGAGAAGCTTAGGGTGAAACTGCAGTGAAACCACACTTTGGGTTTATCAAGACCTGCAACCCATAGAACAGAGTATTTCAGCTGAAGGATTGAGCCAGATTTGCATCCATATAGCAAGGCACACAACAGAAAAACAGATACTAAAATATCCATTAGTAGCAGCCTCAAAAAAACAACATTAATTTCAACTTTTGAACTACAGAAGTATAAGGGGGCAGAAATATGAAAGCAGACAGCAGCAGCTGCATAGCACTGATTTTCTGGGGTGCCTATGACCATTAATAGCGTATTGACTAAATTCCTGTACCAGTGTTCAAGTTAGCTTCCCAGTGAGCCACCAACAGAATGTGTGACTCTCCTGCTAGAACCCACAATGGTTTTCAAATGTAGATACAACTAGGCAACAGACATGCATGCTTTCCAGGCAGTTGGTACTTGTTTTATTACAATTTTTGTAACTGTTAGGATTTTAATATCTCGACATCTTAAAAAGAACTTTAGATTTACAACTTTGAAAGACACAATTCTATGTCTTGCTGACAGCTACTCTACTGCACTGTATACAACTTTGTTGCCTACTTTCCATGTCCTGCTCTACATAGCTCTGAACACGAGAAAATCAGAGACTGATGTTCACATTCAAGCTGCAGGAAAGCTCAGTATATGGAAAAAGAATAAGTGACAAGTTACAGTTCAATCATTTCAGGAATCAAGAAGAGCATACACAGAACTATACATTTTATCATTTTATTAGGAATAATTCCAAGTGGGTTATGAAGAAACTAATCCATTGAGTTTGATGAATTTCCAAAATTTCCTTATGAAGATATGTTCACCAACAAACAGTAAAACTTCAGCAGAACTATTATACACTGGGCAAAAATAGTCAGGCTGATACCAAAAAGCAACATGCAACATAAAAAAAGATACGATATAAAGGAAGACAATCTGCTGAATATTAAAAACAACCTCAACATGAGCTCTTCGCAACCAGCACAGAACTATTCTACCCATCAAATCCAATTCACACAAAGGCAAGTTGGGCTGACAGAACCCAAGAATTAATAAAATGTTCCTCAGTGCAGTAGACTGGTATAGTGTTTTAGAGCATTTCCTTGGCTGGAACAAGCTGTATTAGGAATTCTTTTTGGCAAGGGAGAGAAATAAATACATACGGAATGCTACATTTTGAAATCAGCAGACTGTCTGAGGAATGAAACAGGGCATCAGTAAACTAAAAGTAGCAGGGAGGAAAAAAAATTAAAACATTAATTTATTTGGGCTCAAAAGAGTATTTGAAACAGATCTTAAAGATGTCACAATAACTATATTCAGGCATTTAGGCTAACAAGGGGAATAAAATCAGAAGACACACTTTTTCCAAGGTAAGGAGATTTTTACCCAAGCATATTGCTACCTTTGCAACATGTAGCTCGGTAAACAATAATTGGCAACAAAATAAGTTGAAACGCTGTAATATCCTGCCCAAATATCAGTTCCAGATACTGTAATAACCAAGATGCAAACTAATTTTGTTGTAACAAGCCTAGACCACTTATATCAAACATGTCCCTGGTGAAAGTCATCCAGTTTGAGTTAGCGTTTTGAGAGTTCATTTGACAGCCAGTCAAGTCCCTCATAGAGACCAGTTCCTTGTGTAGCACAGGTAGCCTGGACATACCACTGTTAATGCAGAACAAAAACAAAAATTCAATTTAATACTGACAAACGGCAAGCTAAGTTATCACAGCATGTGACACTCACACACACACTCAAACAGTGTTCCCTGTGCCAGAAGTGGAGTCAATACTGAACAGATGGTATTTTTAAAAACGTTGAGAAGTATATATAAAATAGATGGGGTTCAGGCATTATCCAGAAACTCAGTGTTGGCCTACCAAATGCCAGAACACCGTTTAGGGCATCAAAACCCAAATACAGAACCCGCATTTAGTTTACGAGCTGAAAACTGGTTTGTTGCTTTTGAAAGACTGCTTTCCATTTCAGGGAATGGACATGAAATTATCTAAATGAACAGTGGTCTACAACATCTATTATGGATATGATCTTAGTGTGTCAACACACAAAGACATCAGGTGAGTATTACAGAAGGCTAGATGTTTTATGTGAAGCAACCCCATGTCTCAGAAGCTTGTGCAGATGGAATCTACTGATTCAGAAGCTACTTAATTTCCCCCCATCTTTGTAGTGGTTAAGAATGCAGAATGCATTTTCTCCTCCAGAAGAACAAATACTGAGTAATGGAAAAGGCCACCACCTGCTCTGTCAAACATTTCAGTGACAGACTGGAAAATTTGTACTGTTTTCCAGGAAAAGGCAAGACATGGAACACCTGCAACAACTGAACACACTGGACTGTGCTCCTAAATCACTTATTTTGAACAAGGACCATAAACTATTAACTACAGAGTCTTACAGCAGGTATGTGCATCTTTCTACATCAAGAGGTGAAAAACCTCCCTTTCCTTCAAAGGAAAACTTACGTTTATGATCTATAATAAAGGAAAACAAGAGTTCATCACCAAGGGTTTAGCACTTACAGTTCTGTTACGCAGAGACTGAAGACCTAGTTTATCTGTCATTTCACTGATTGCCATGGCATTTGGCAGATCCTGCTTGTTTGCGAACAGAAGCAGCACGGCATCTCGCAGCTCATCTTCCTGAAGCTACAGAAAAAATGGTCGTTATCAGCTCAGTTGAGTACTTCTTTTGCTTCAACAGTCACTAAAGAAACCTAAATCCTGATTTAAGAGTTATACACATTTTCATTCTTGCTTCTGAAGTCACTAGCAAGTACTGAATGAAATTTAACTAGCACCCAACAGAACTTCTCCTACAATGAAGGAAATATTCTTTCAATAGGAAGTTTCAATTTATGGGCACTTTGCTGCTGAAATTCTTCACACCTATTTGTTTTTCCAAAATTCCTGATCTGTTCCATTAAGGTTTTATGAAGAAAAGTTCTGACATATTAGTAGTTTTTGAGCTAAAATCCTCTACACAGCTGTAGCTACAACTCAGCACACTTATGTGAACCAGAATTACCTGGTGGATACAGTATGTACTGTACAGGCTCTCTGGAATTTTCAAACCCTGCATCTCTTAGGGAAGCTGACTAACACCCAAAACTATGACAGAGTATAATTTTATTTCAGAAGGCACTGATACTTACCATTTTCTGCAGCTCTTCTGCTGCTTCCTGGATTCTCTCTCTGTCATTGCTGTCTACCACAAAAATGAGGCCCTGTAAGAAGTTACGCAGGTTTGAAAAATCAATGTAAATATTTACATATTCACTATTTAAACCCCCAAAAAACCTCATACTGAATCCTGTGATCACCTCCCCTCTTAGGTAAGTAAATTTGACGGAAATTTCTGTTTACACAATGCAAGATGTCTGTCTAAACAACTAAGTAACAGCTTTCACCTGTAAAAAAATCTTCTAAAGGCCTTCTAAATTAAAGAAGCTTAAACCCACAGATGTTGGTTTAGAGATTAGTGTGGAACTCAGTCTGAAAACCTCACATTTTCTCATTGTCTTGAAGAAAAGCAAAGCATCTTTTAAAAATATTTAGTAATGGGGTTGAATAAGGAACTGAAATTAACTATCACTGTATTCACAACAGCACTTTGCTAGCTCCTTTCTGTCAACCCAGACTCTCCATTTTACTGCACCAACATGCATTAGGCTGCACAGAAGTTTCTTGGAAACAATTTTAGACTCAACACACAAAACCCCTCAGCACCACCACCCCAAAACCAAGAAAGAAACCCCAACCAGACACTCCCCCTGTTCTCCCACCAAAACTCCACCTACTCCCAAAGCTTCCTGATACTAATAAGCAGCTTCCTACTTGTGAGCTGAAGAACCACATTTATGTCACCAAAAATATCAGCAGTCACATCAATATGAGGCTGACACTTTCTAATCAATAACAAGATATTTCATGATAATTTGATACTCAGCATACTAAACACACTGATAGAGCAAGCAATAGCTGTATATTTTAAAGATGATTATTAAAAAAAGAGTACATAGAAGGGTGTTTAAGCAATAGTTTTTTTATGTATAAGCTAATGCCAGCTTAAAATAATTGAAGCATGGACACAGCAAAGTTCAAGAGTTCCTCACAACAATTGAGCAGCTCTGGCCCATTACAGAACACTGGTAGATCCTAAAGGATTTCATCCTTGCCATGCTACACACATGACTAGAATTTAAGCCTTCAGGGTAACAAACTAGCTTCAACTAGAATAAATTCTATGTGTCCCTCAACACTTACAGGAAGTGAAGAGCCTTTCTGAAAGGAAGGGACAGGAAACAAGTTTCCATTTATACTCTACAAAACAGGTCTTTATCTACTGCCATCTCCGAACTCTTACCTGTGTGTTTTGGAAATAATGCCTCCAAAGAGGTCTAATTTTGTCTTGACCACCAACATCCCAAACTGTGAAACAAATGTTTTTGTATTCTACCGTTTCCACATTGAAACCTAAAAATAAAAGAGTTAAATCATTATAAATAGTTAATGCCAGTGTTAAAATGTAATTCTAACCATGTGAAAGACATCTACTTCCTAAGTTACGGTTCTCCCAAGTGTATATAACATGGCTTATCAAAACTGAATTGCTGGAGCAAGAAGAAAATTGACTCAAGAGAAGAAAAAAAAAATTAACCACTTAAATCCAAGTACACCACCTTTGATTGAGCAAATCTTTCAGCCACAAACTATGATGCTCGTGTTTGGGAGAAGCATTGCTGCTTAACTGGTTCCTGTGCTTAACTGAGCATTGTTTCCTGGCCGCTGTCGGACATAGGATTCTTGTTTGAGACAGTTGTTATGGCAGCACCAGAAAGCCCATGTTTGTCTCAGTTTTTATACTAACAGCAAAGATCACAATTGCCTATCTCTAAAACACAAACTTAAAGTAACAAGAATGAAGACATAACAATTGATTATCTTACCAATAGTGGGAATTGTGGTGACAATCTCTCCTAGTTTCAGTTTATAAAGAATAGTTGTCTTGCCAGCAGCATCCAAACCAACTAGAACAAACAGAAAATTTGAACATGAACTACAACCTGTTAAGTTAAAGATGTGCCATTTTATGTACAGAGCATTAGGGGTTTTTTTTCCTGAGAAGAAACAGCTTTTTAAACACTCCAAATCACTGCTGATATACTATTGTGTGTTTCTCCCCATCTCCTCTACCCAGCACTAGAAAGAGAACAAGCAGTGAAAAAGAAAAGCTCAGTAACACACTTCCATCCACAACTCACAAGTTGTGATGTTTCTAGTCATCTTCCTTAGTATTTGCGTTGCTTAACTAAGTTTTATCATTCACTTTGAAAGATTCTGCTGTGTGTGTCAGGACAGTTTCAAATGTTGAGCAACAATCTACAGTCGGCACCTAATCTCTAGCTGATTACACATTTGATACTTCATACTCAAATTGGGGAAGGTCTCGCTCAACCTTCAGCTGAAGGCAGTTTCACAGGCACCTGAACCAAAAGAAGCTGCACTATCAATGGAAGACACTTCAGCCTCCCCCTTCCAGTCTCTTGTACCTTTGCTAAAGCATTTCTTTTGCACTGACAGGAACATACACATTAAGGAACTCTGTTCTCCCTCTGCATACACCATAAGGGCTGTAACTCTTCAGGACATCACTTCCATTCATGGAGATCTACTAGGATACTTTCATTAGGAGTCTCCACTTTTGATCTTTATAGGCAGCCTTCTGCACTGAAATTCGCTCTTCTGTTTCTACAACAAAACTTAAACTTGCTGGTTTTCAATGTAAGTTATGTGGATAATATGTGATCCTTAAAAAAATTACAGGAAAAATAAACTGGAGCCTCATCACCAATAATACACTGAGCAGCATCGCCAGTATTGCAGGCACACACTGAAGTTTTCTGAAATTGGCTACGCAACTGCTTATTGTTTGGCATTTCAGAACACATAAGAGCAACTCAAAATACAATTCTTTATGCTGGAATCCAATGCCTAGCACATAAGCACTTAAATAAACAGTAGGTTCTAAACACCACAGCAACAGTTTGAATAAAATGTCTATTTGTGAAACTTGAAATAATCAATACAACTTTGCTGACACAAAAATAACTCCCATCAAAGAATTAATTAAATAATGCTTGCACAAGAAACCAAATGTTATCCTTGCTTGCTAACATTAAGTGTTGCAAGTTAATTTCCTACTTGGTGACTGCAATATATTAAGCTTTAAGCGGTTTGATGACTTGACTATTAATAATACAACTGTTTCCTTAGCAGTGCAATAAAATGGAATTCAAAATTACCTACTTATTCAGAATGAAACTAAACGCTCAAAAAGCCTCCTCCTTCTCAAGACAAAAACTGCTGTGACAGCAAACTAATTAGAATAGCTATCCATATTTGTCCTATATTCTAATAGTGTCAACAGGATGCCAGTGCAGTTTCTTTGATATTACCGTAGAATCACAGAACCAACTAGGTTGGGAAAGACCTTTAGGGTCATCAACTCTAATCATTACCCCGGGACTGCTAAGACCACCACTAAACCATATCATTGAGGGCCTCATCTGTGAGTTGATCTAATTGTTAATATCATAAAATATGAGAAAAGAAAAAAAACCCCAAACCTCTACCATCAAAACCAAAGCTCCTTGAGTGGCAATTAACTCCCCAAATGCTCAAATGAAAAAGTTAACAGTTTTAAGTTTGCTGTTGTCTCGGTGTTGGTCTCTTCCAGAACCACTCACAAGCATGAACATGATGCAGCAGAAGTTTCACAAGAGCTTGCAAATCATGAATCTTGTAAATGTGGGCATTTTCCTTACACCAATGAAGTGTCAGCCTTAGAAAACCCTTCAAGCGACCTCTGAAACCCTCAGATACTCCATGTACACTGAAAAACAATGTTTTGAATAGCACAATGCTTGAAGCCCAACACTATCCTCACACAGCTCAGCTTCAAGTGGGGATTTGTAGGATGTCTATATCTTTACAGCATAATGTATGTATATGATACATATGCGATAGTTTTCCAGTAAATTAGCATTAAGATTGCTTACTGAATCACCAATTAAAGCTACACATACTCATGAACTCTGCTCCCACCCCCCCCAAACCAGTTATCAGTAGAACAAACACTGACAAGATTTGTAAAAATTGGCAACAAAAGAAAGATGGCATTACCTGCACAAGTGGTTTTAGTGTGTTCAGGGGTTATACTGAAGATACAGACAAAGAAAAAGAAAAAAGCTCATCTCATTTCCATGAATATACACAGGGTGTCGAGAACCATTTGAAGATATGACTCAGAGTTAAGACATTAGAAACTAGTCAGGAATTTTAAACTCTTTGCCAAATTGAAGAAATCAGTGCCCCAGTTATCCACTGTGCTCTTGAACCAGGACTCACTGACACTTCCACTGCGTTGGCAGAAGACTACCTCAGCTATGTAAGCACAAAGCCCAGAGACTTTGCTTAAATCCACTCTTAGCCACAATTCTGATTAAGCTGTTGGACTTTGCACTGAGGGAGGCTGAGTTATAGATACGGGCTTTCTTCTTCTAACTCCACACTTGAGATGACAGCTTTTAACTGAGGGAAGGCGGCTTTTGCAAATCACTATGACCACATTTGCAAAAACTGCCTTTTTTAGCCAAATTGCAAATGTTAGGAAGTCTAAGCCAGCAACTGCCTCAAAAGCATCACTTCCATTAATACTTAGTAGCAGAATTTTCCATTTACCACCTTTTAAGAACAAGAAATTTCTTTGCAATTGAAGCAAATCACATTTAATCGTTTTAGCTGCTAGGAACTGTAACTATCGCTTTTAGTGGTCCAAAAATAAACTCATGTTTACATTTGCACTGGAACACTAAATGTAAATCTATGAGCTACTTCCATGTCAGAAAGTTGAAGTTTATTTAACTCTCAAGATTAAAACCCACGTTTTAAGTGCCCAAATAATGTAAAGTACATTTATGAATCTGCTTTTTCACTCTGATTCTACTGCCTTACTGACCACTGCCAAGTCCAAGGTGTAAGAATCTGAATGTAAGGTTTGGTGCTCAGCAGCTGTACCACAAAGCAGTAAGATTACAATGAAGTGCAAGTGGGAAGCACAGACTTGCACTTGCAGCCGTTTTTCTTTAAACCAAGTCAAACATCCTCTTCCTCTAGCTAAAGAAAAAGAGTATCTACAATGCTTTCATCTGCTGTTAAACCACTGTGGTTCTAAGCCCTTTTCTACTCTTAAGAGTGTTTTATTCACAGCCCGTCAGTCATGTTTCTGGATCTTAAGCCTGCAGTTCACTTGTCCCTGGGACACCACCCCTGTGACCACATGTCATTCCTCATTTACCAACTTCCTACTTTGATCATGGCTGCCTCAGTATCAAGTTGCCTCAGTTATCATAGCACAGAACTTCATATAGAGAACTTACTTTTAAATAGAACCCCCATCAAGACCAAGACTTTGGTTGTCAGATTGATCTTTCCAAAGTTTACTATAAAATACAGCATGTTCGTGCTTCCAAAATGAGTGTGTCCCATACTAATAAAAGGGATATTTAATGGATTCATGATATTCATGTTACAACCAAAAGCCAGCTTAAAAAACATAAAATTAACAAATCCCAATTTACTACAGGTTTGTATTCCTTAATTTTTCTTTTACCTTAAAACCAGTTCTCACAAAACTTGTCTAATTGATCCTTTATATGTTATTTCTCTGTGAGGTTTCATTTCAATTGGGTAAGTCTTTGGGGGACACAAAGGGGCAATTCTCAACACAGCTTCTCAAGAACACATGCACAAAAAGCCCCAAAAGCACACAAACTAACAGGGGTTAAAAATTAAAACCAAGTAAAAAGCAGCTAAGTGATTTTGTGCTGTACAGTGACACACTTTGCGAAGAATCTCACCTTTTTTTCCCCTTATGCGTTTCAGAACTACAACTGTATTTGAAGCTCCTGAGTAGCGCTTGCACAACTATACCAAGCCACAGAACACTAAATTATGATAGTGAAAGGTACACAGTGAAATAATAACTTCTTTTTTAAGCATAAGAAACTATAAGTGAAGAATTTTCCAGACAGGTACATGTACAGTTAGGACTCAGTTTTTCCATTCTAATGCCCTGGGGTTGCCTAGTCTAACTTCAAGTCATCCAATCCTACCCTACAGTTATTTCTTTTCCTTCATGTTACTTCCATCTATAAAGATGGCACAAAAATTATTTTACATACAGTTCCTCAGACTGTTAACTCAGTATTTCTGAAAAACACGTAATTTGTACATGAGCATTTTTTAAAAGACAGAATTTCAGTAACAGTATTCCATTAAATGTCTACCCTTTATAATAAATGTAGTTTGGCAATATAAAGGGTAAGTTTGTCAGGTTTGCTGTTGGTAATAGTATCTGATGAGAAATAAAACTGCATAACTCAGTAACACAAAGTCTGTCTTAAGAGCTAAATTAATTCTACTTTAACTTGAATTGTGCAGAAACAGGAGAAAGCTGTGAAAGGGAACTCTGAATTATAAATTAATCATCTGTTCATTACCAACTCACCCATATACTGTTTCCCCCTACATATTTCTCCATAAACACCTTACCCCATAAAGCTACTTCATTGATACAAAACTTACATGCCTAATGTTGTACAGCTCAGTTTCAAACCATAAACTGCAATTTACCACCTTGAGGAAAAGTTCAATTCAGACCCTGTATTCATTCAGACATCTCTCCTCAAAATGCCATGAAGAACTTTTTTCCACTTTACAGGACAAAACTAATTATATCATATCCAATATAACACATTCTGCTTCTACACATGCAGTTTAGGTCCTATGCTACACTCTCACGACAATGTAGCAGAAGTTTTAACCTCCTGTACTAGAGAACAAATCTGGCGCAGTCCCACGGTCTCATCCAGCCCTGTATTTTAGAATAATGCCTTAAAAATTATATTTAAGAAAAGCATTTGAACCAACTGCTGGAAAGCACAGCTCCCTAACTCACATCTAACCTAAATTTGAACTGATACCCCATCAGTGAAGAAAAGAAAGCCTTGCAAGCTCTTTTGATCTGTATGATGTTGCTTTCCTGTGTTCATTATTCTGCAGAATGAAAGAGAACTACAAATACCAGAGACGCTATCGCATCCTACAGGCAAGCTCATGTGAAGATTTGACTTTATTCATTTAGAGTTATATGAAGAGTCTGGCTGCTAGGGAGACACTCAAATCTATTCCTTGAAATCAACAGATGTACCAAGTTGTCTCAAAGACAAAAATTACTCAGGTTATTTTGAAATGGATGAGAGTCTCTAATTTCAACCAGAGAAGATAAAATAAAAATTACTGTGCCTGCAATAAAGAGCTCTGTCATCATAAAGCGTATGGAGAACATGGAAAATTGTAATTAAAAAAAGCTATGTTATTGTGTCTGCTGTGCATACACAGGCAGTGCTAAGATGAGCAGTGTGCCAAGAAGTTCCACTGTTAGGAGCCAGTCCCTTTACTGCCCATATTGAAAGAAGCACTCCATATAATTTCTTAGGACCAGCTATTTCAGTCAGTGGCCCCAAATCAAGTTCCATGCACTTTGGTGGCAAAAGCTGAGAAAAATTTTGGGGTTAGGACCTGTCTGTACCTAACACTGGCACAGGAGGGAAGGTGGGTGGAAGAAGGCAGGGCAGAGCTGCAGTGGAGGAGGAAATACCAGATGCAGCATGTGCTTGCTTTGACCCTTTGAACCACAGCCTTAAAGTGAGAATCTTCAAGAGCCACTGGCTTCAACTCTTAGACAGTCCGTGTCAAGAGAACCAGAATTTAATTCTAAATAAACAAT
Organism: Psittacula echo; assembly: GCF_963264785.1. NCBI lineage: Eukaryota > Metazoa > Chordata > Aves > Psittaciformes > Psittacidae > Psittacula > Psittacula echo. Next base: position 14,666,742 of record NC_137745.1, on the reverse strand, counting down.
TATGGGCAGACAGTAAAACTAAGCACTGGAAAAGAAACCCACAGGGCTTTATGGGTTTGTACACGATTTACAGGAGAATTAAAATGCACAGATGCTATACCAAAACCTCCTTTCACAAGAGTCAGAGACACAGACACCGCCGCTACCCAAAGCCGGCCATCATAAGGTAATTTCTGAAGCTCGTGGCGTTAAATACCCCGGGCTTTGTCAGATCCTGCTCGAGGAACCGCACTGCTCGGGGGCAGGAGCCGACAGCACTGCCGCGACCCCGCTCGGCTCCCGGTAAGGGGCTCCCTCCTCCTCCTCCTCCTCCTCCGGCCGGTCTGCCGCGGCGGCCGGGCACCGGCTTCACCTCCCGCAATTTGATCTTTGTTCTACATCCCGCTCCCGGCGCAAGCGGAAACGCAGGTGCAGGGCGCAGGGGCTGAGGCTGCCCACACGGCCCCCGAGGTGGGGGGCTCCGGTGCTGCCCGTCAGCGCGGCCCCGACCTCCGACAGCGGGACCGGGCGGGGGCAGAAAACGGGAACGCGACGGAGAAGAAGGAAGGGGCCGATATATCCCGATCCACACCCCTTCCCCCGCTGCTCCTTCTCTCCCCTCCGCTCCTTCGCTTCCCGACCGCCCCACAGGCTCTATGGAACGGGGACAGCGTTCCCTGTGCCCCACGACTCGGAACGGGGCAACCCCCCCGCCTGGAGCCCGCACCCCCACACCGACCTCCCCTCCCCCATCGCCAGCGGGACGCAGCGGTGAAGGAGCGGGCGGGCCTGGCGGCGGCCGCGATCACACCAGCTGCAACGCCAGGGCTGCGGGAGGCCGCTGTCGACCCTTACCCATGAGAATGCGCATCTGTTTCTTGCCGAAGAGGCGCGAGAAGAGCGAGGAGATGGTGAGGCCCATGGCGGCTCCGGCGCAGGGCTGGGCGGCGGCACAGGCAGCGGGAGGGAGGGAGCGCGGCCCGGCTCCCGTCTGCACTCGTGGATCCCTCCGCGGGCGAGGAGGCTGCGGCGGCGCCGACTGATAGAGCACAGCGGCAACAACGGCAGCGGCAGCCGCGGCGCTGTGACCGGGAGCCTCTCTCGCTCTCTGCCACGTCACGCTCGCCACAGCCGTCCCGGCTCCAACGCGGACAGACTCACGTCACACTCGCCACATCCCCCGGCCGCGGAACCGCCCCTCGCCACACGGCAGCGGCGCCCAACGGCGGCGGGGACTGCAGCTCCCGGCAGGCGCCGCGCCCCGCTCGCACAGCGCTGCCGCCAGCGCACGCCGGGGGATGTAGTCGAGCTCTTCGGCCCCGCCCCGCCGCGGGGCCCGCCCGCTACAGGCAAGGCGCAGCGCGGCGGGACGGGAAATGTAGTGCGGCGGGAGCCCGGCAGCTCCGAGGCCCAGGCCCAGCGCCGCCCCGCTCCCCCTAAGCCCCAGTGCAGCTTCTGGTCCCGCGGCGCTTCGGCTGAGGCAGGGCGGCCGGCAGGCTCTGCTGCCTCAGGGCCGGGGTACAGCTGAGAGCACGAGAGAAGCAGGGAGTCCAGAGTAAAACGACTCCTCAGAGACCCGCCCAAATACAGCAGGGTAGCAACAGAACCAGATGATTAAAGAATCAAACCACCCCAGCCCCAAAAAGCTCTATCACAGGAACACCGATTACCACAGAATCTTCTGCTCACATTGTTTCTGTGCTTTGCAGCATCAAGGCCAACCCCAGTGTGAACCTGGCACCAAACCAGCACACGGCTCCTTGGCCAGGAAGCAGCAGGCAGATAGAGGGAAGTAATGCAGGAATACAACTGAAACAAGCCCTGGTTTATTAGAAACACACTATTTCTGCAGAGGTGTGTTTGATTTCATAGCCAGCTGTAACAGCTCCTTTCACAGCTACTGAAACAAGCCCATAGCATGGTGATAATTAAATCAGGGCAACATACGATGAGCTTCGTTTAATGCTTAAGTGACTGAGCTCCCTCACCCCAGGGAGCATTCGTTCAATCAAAAGCCCTAAAACTTTTCAGTCCTCATTGGAAACTATGCCAGGACACAAGAGCAAACATTTTTTCAAACAGAAGCTATTTATCCTTCATTAAAGAAAAATGGTCTTGATGAAGAGACAGTCCTGAACCAGCTCGTAACAGTAGGCTTCTGTGAGTGAGACTCCTTTTTTGCCTGTCATGTTGAAAGTCTGACCCAACTTTTGAATTATGTTTTTCTGAACCAAAAATGTTTCAAATTAAAAGTTACATTTTAATACAATATAACTTTCACGTAAGTCATGTTTTAACTTAACCTAGTTAGTGCCCAAGATGTTAGTATGATCCCGATCCACTATTAGATACCAATTTCCTGGTAGTCTTAAGGAGTCTGGTTCTGTTTCCAATACTTAACCTGTTTTCTATCCAGAGCACTCAGTGTTTATACTTCTTTTGGCCAGGAAAGTTCAAGTTTCCTGAACTTAGCTGAGATAAAGTGTGCTACAAAGTATGTGAAGGACTTTTCTTGAAGTTACTTTCTAAGACCTCCAAGCTGGCATGTTCTCACTATAGCCAGGTCATGAATAGATACGTTTGATTATTTCAGTTGTTTGAGTACAACCTAACAAACATTTGCTTTTGGAGTATTCAACATGAACACAAATGGTTGCTCTGTATAGTCATACGTAACTATTATTCACAACATACTGTTGATTCCTATCAAGGATGTTGACACTGTTCAAGGACTAGCTGCACCTCTTCCATATTTTACTGAACTTCCTCTCATGTTTTGGTTCTTGGCATTATTTTTACATTGTTTAAAACAAATTTGCTATGTCCCAAACCTTATGACAGTTTACTGTCCTGTTACACTAAGTGAGGCAGTCCTAACTTCTGACGACCCACTTGGGGCCCTTTAGTATTCCTTTACTGAAGAGCTGCTACCTCTTTTCTAAGACCCCTAGAATCATCCAGGTATTCTCTCTCACTTAGGGGCTTTTTCCTGTCTTGGTCTAAACAACATGTGTGCGTACATACATATAGATTCTAATGCTATTTAAGCATCAAGTTCCTCAGGGATTTAAATGAATACCAACTCCATCAAAAGAAACCTGAATTAGGTTTTGCTTGCAGTATACTTCCCACTACCATGTTTCTCAAGGGCCTCTCAGATGTGTACAGGAAATAGACTGAAGATAAGGTAATTCTGCTTGGAAACCAGTCCCTGCCATTTGCTTTCTTGAGGATCCTGCAGCTCTATCATACTACAACTGTGAGGCACGATCAAACTTCAACACTACCCCATCACATCAAGTATTTCTGGTTACCAAAGGGGTAAAGCTTCTTCAAGTCAAACAAAACAGCAGCCTCTTACAAGGTGCTGAACAGCTTTGCTTACCCAGAAGAGGAGAAAATCAACCAATCCACACCCATTATCCAAGTCACACAACTTCCAAAGGAGAAAAAAAATAAAAATCAAACCCTTTATTTTCTTTTACAAAAATACATATTTGCAGTCATGGGATAGTTATCAGAGTTACCAGTTTACATGGTTCCAAGAAACTACACAGTGTTCCAGGCTAAATATTCAAGATAATTTAGTATAAGAATGGCCACTTAACGGATTTATGGATTAGAAATGCTATTTATCAGGGTGTGCAAAATAAAATCTGCAATTAGAAATTAATGCTGAAGTGGTGTAGTTTAAGTAAAATAGTAAAAACATTAAACTTTTGGTCATGAGTAAATGTATACAAACCATAACAGTATTAAAATACATCATTTTCATAAAAATACCACTGTGACAATTTATATCTAAGAAAGATATTTTTAGAAAGATGGTATGAAATATTTATCATATAAAAGCATATTCTTATAGCAGGATTATGTCGTAAGTTTGTAAAAATTGTATCCAAGCACTTAAAAGCCGAGTTGTTTGGTTTTTGTATAACTGTGATCCACTTGTCATATAAAGCATATGCTATGTGTACACCATAGCATTAACTTTATTAGTCTTGAAACTGGTCAAAGTACAACACTGATGTGGAGCAACTGAGTTTTCATATACTACTGAAACTTGTTCAAGATGAACATCGCATTCTTGTTGCTTAATACACAAGACAAAATTACTCTTTATGCATGTCTGCTATATGCATATACTGACAATTCCATGCTACGAACTTTTCATGCCACAGTCTGACCTTTCCATAGGCTTTTTTTCAGCTGAAGCCACCATCTCCTCCCTCCAGCCCCATTACCTCCTCAAACGCCCTATGTAAATAAAAAAATAAAGAAATAACTGGAGCTGACAGCTATGATCTCCAACAGAAACAGATTTTGTATCAGCTAACTCTACTGAAATCACTGATTCTAAAATCCATAGTAGAACACCACTGTGTTTATTTCCTGTGATAAATACTGCATGCTTACATTTACACTAATGATCCACTTTAAATCCTGGATGTCAGCAGTTTAAAACCACCAATTAGTATACAATTACTTTATATTTAAGGCATGTGAGTAAGAGCACTCTATGACTGAATGGAAGAGAATTCTCTTCAGGAAATGTCAGCTGCCTTCTCTTCTTGAAAGATGTTAAATTAATATGTCTTTGGAAAGATAGTTAAGAAGGAGGAAGGAAAAAAAGTTAAGAACAGATGTGATTATTTCAGCTGTCCCCAAAACAGTTTGGAGAGCCATGATTTACCAGTAAAATACCTCAATTATAATGTATTTTGACCAAGACCCATAATATGTCAGCTGGACTTATAACTAGATGAAAACTAAAAGACGAAAGGAAAAAAAAAAAAAAAGTAATCAGATACTACATCAACAGGACAGTACAGGATCAATATTGCTTACCCCTGAGTTAACAGGATTGGGTATAGCAGCACCAATTGGAAAACATTCTGCAATGCCAGCACTGCACTGTGGTCCTAGACTGTGGTATAGTTTCATTATGCCCACAGATTTTTCTTTAAGAGCACTTATTTCAGACGTTATTAGACACAGGAATTTTTTTTGTTGCATTGGTAGTTAAGTGGAAAAAACAGTGAAAACAGTATAGCGGGCTATACGATTAGTACAGTCCACTTGTAGTGTTAATATACTATTTAGAGCTGTGTTCCCAACTTGGTAAGCCACTGTCTTCTGTGGAACTATGTTTGCCTTCTGTTTTCTGCACAAAAAAGTCCAGTAGAAGTCATGTTGTGCCAGTTTTGAGCAAGATGTCCTGTAAGTCATCTGGAAGTGATAGTATGATGTCATTGATGTGTGTCTGCAGCTTTTTCAATGTGTCAGTTTTCACAGGAAGATGTTCTCTGTCAGCCTGCAACTGCAAAGGTACATAAAACATGATCTCTACTAAAAATGCAATTTTACCTTAAGACACACCAAAGCAACTTATTAGCAGACATGCCAAATTAATTCCTTTCAGACCAAGTAGGACTTTGGACAATAGCAGGTTTCCTCAACTACCACACAGCAGCATGAGCTAACAATGATTTGGACTTTCGGGAATCACAAGACAATTTGGTCTTCTTTCCTGACGATTCAGTCTTGCTCCCAGTCAGATCAACCACAAAGCTCCAACTAGTTTTAAAACAATGAGATCAGTGCGATGCTTCCAACATAGCTGGACACTGTTAGGAGGCCAGCTAACTTTTCAGGCATGGCTGGAGTGAACTGTTCTTGTTTTAAAAACTTGAATGATTGATTCTTTAAAATAACTGTATCTTAAAATATTTTCCTTTAAGTACCTATAAACACTATTATACTTTTATCTAGTTAAGTCATGTAAATTTGAGCCCATGTTTAATTCAGTTACTTACCAGTTTATTCTTTAACTTTAAGACAAGATCCACTGTTTCTACTTCAGTATGTTTCTGACTCCAGAAAACCAAGTTCTAAAAGAATAAAAATTAAGCACTGTAATATTTATGGCAACACACAACATTTTCAGAAGTCATATTAATTTATACCTACTGTTCAGAATGGGTCTGTCTTCTCTTTTTCCTTACTCTCATGCCATTTACTAAACATATTTTACTCACATACTGCCTCTACCAAGAACTATGGCATCTGCTTTATTTGCACATTTGCCCAGGGCTCAGCATAACAGGAGACCAGCACACAATCACAAATCAAAGAAACAAATAAGAATAAAACCCCCATGCTAAACAGGCTTAGTTTCAAAACTAGCACCTACAATGCAAAGGGGAGTGAATGTTACCATATCAGACCTGCCAGCACCATTAATTATTAAAAAGTTGCCAGGCAGCATTTCTTGTTTCTAGGGCATTAAAGGAGAACACAGAGTTGATAACTAGTAAAATATACCCATTAAGTGAATTTTCTTCTGGAAGTTCTGTTCCCCCATCCCTTTACTAGTTACTTATTAAAGACATTTGCTCATGTACAGAAAGATGGGAACACTTGGATCTGAAGAAAAAACTAAAAAGGAGCAGAATCAGTAATAAGTTTGTGGCATTTCCTTTTCTTTGCAATAGGTTTACATCACATAGAGTCAGATAGATTCTAGGTGATATAATTGACCTAGCGATTGCCCTGCAAACTGTTCAAACAGAGCAGCCCAAATAATCTATTTCAGTTGCTACAATGTAATGTTTGGGAATTCACAAGCAAGGGATAAAAATCAATGTTTTTTTTTGAAAATAACCAGCACAATTTTTGTTTGTTTTAAAGCTGTGCTGTTGACTTTTTTGTTCGTCCCATTCTCTCTTTAACTGCACAATCTCTCCTCCTCTCACAGCACCCTCCTTTAACAGTTGTTCCAACTTAAATTATACGCAATATATTAATTACACTGTATTATGTATTACACTTCAGCTTCTTAAATAAAAAATGGATCTTACAGCATACGATCATTTATGTGGTATTTTGCTTTATGTCAATAAACGGATTTCACTTCTCAGCTTCCAACTACTATGGATCAGTTATAGGCTTCTTTACTATCCCTATCTAATTAGTTGCCACTTTTCTACGGTGCCCACCTTCAAAGCTACAGAACATATCACAACTAAAAACGTGTTGTCAAATGAAATGCCAAGGAAGGAAGCTGAATGAAATAACAGTAGCAGATCTGAGGAAAAACTTTTTTGTGGGTATTGATATTTAAAATACACAACAAAAAATTACTGACGATACATTTTACAAACAACGACAGTTATAAAAAGTGAACAGTATTTCACATTGTTCTCTTTTGCTATCGCTCTAAATTGTAATTGGTTAACAAAGTCACGTTTTGCTAGCTCATACTCAAAATTGGTATTATATTCAACCAATGAAAACAGCAGGAGTAAAACCGACCTGACAGAGAATATATTTTTATTATAATATGATAAATACAAGCCCACATTTTTCTAACCTCATTACAGAGGGCTTCTAAATGAAGGGCCTCCAACTTCTGTGTCATTTCCTTCTGCCGGCTCCTAAACCAGCCATCGAAGTTTGGTGATTTCAAAAAATGCCTGGTAAAACACAGAAGCAAAAAACATTTTATATTTTAATTACAATTTTGGTAACACTGTTTTCTATCTCATAAAATGTAAAGTAATTATGTTTGAGGTTGAAGAAGTGTCCTGGGTTCAGCAATAGCAGTCACTTTTTCTCCTTTTTAGTAGCTGGTGCAGTGCTGTGTTTTTGACTTTCAGCCTGGGAACAGCGCTGATAACACCGATGGTTTTAGTTGTTGCTCAGTAATGTTTACTCTGACCAAAGACTTTGAGAGTCTCATGCTCTGCCAGGGAGGAGGGGAAGTTGGGAGGAAGCATAGACAGGACACCTGACCCAAACTAACCAAAGAGGTATTCCATACCACAGCACGTCATGCCCAGGATGTAGAACTGGAGGCAGTTACCCAGAAGGGCTAGATCACTACTTGGGTTGGGCTGGGTATCGGTCAGCGAGTGGTGAGTGGTTGTATTCTCTTCCCTTGTTACTTCCCCTATCATTATTATTAGTGGTGGTAGCAGTAGTGGTTTTGTGTTATACCTTAGTTACTGGACTGCTCTTATCTCAACCCGTGGGAGTTACATTCTTTCGATTCTCCTTCCCATCCTTCCTGGAGAGAGGGGAGGAAGGGGGGGGGAGTGAGCGAACAGCTGTGTGATTTCTCAGTGACAGGCTGGGCTTAAACCATGACAAGAAGCTATTAGGACCCTTTCTTTGTTTTCTTTCAGAAAAACATAATAATCTGGAGTATAGCAGGTGCTTCTTTTAATCAAGACAATAAAGATGAGGAATTTTTTCAGAAGAAAAGCAAGGCTCAGTTTGAAATATCCTCACTTTTATCTTTGATTGGAAGGATGAATCAAGCTAGAACCAGAAATAAAACCACAAATAATACTCATGTACAGAGACCTGCAGTGTCAGCAGCATCTTATGAAAACTATTAACAGGTTACAGACAAATTTAAATGAGTAAAGTATACTAAGCACTACCAATTCCTATTAAAGCACACATTGTAGAAGTCTTATTCAAATCAATACTGATAACAGAAGTTTGTTCAGGAAAAGAGTATTCATATTACTGATTTGTCTTCATTTATATAATTTAATTTTTATGCTGATGAAAGAAATGACCTGTAAAGTCCTATCCAGTCCCCTTTTAAACCTGATGTGAGCTGTGGTCCTGCTTTTTCCAGTGTCTTCATGAAATCATCTTGGCTAAACTGCCTCAGCTGTGGTGGACTCTGTGGAAGTTAAAAAATAATCATTAGCATCCATAACTGTTTAATCACCAATTTCTAGCTCCTTTGAATTGGATTTCCTTACCTTCCATGGTGATATGCATTTTTGCAAAGGCATTAGACTTGCCACATAACGTTCCTAGGGAAAGGAAAAAGAAAGGCTGTTTGCATAACCAGCACTAAAGATACACAATCCACGTGTATGTTTACTTATCACTTGTGACCACAGTTTTTTCTCTTGTAAGTACTGGTACAGGGTGGGGCCATGCACATTTACCACATAATAGCATAAGAAGGAGCTTATCTAATACCATTTGTATTTTCCAACTACAGAGCATTATGTCGGCAAGACTCAAGGACATGAGGGAAAGGACAGGAAGCAAACGTGTACATGGAACATATATATCCTGAACTCCAGTCACCCGTAAATCATCTCTCTTTTGCTGACAGGTACCCTCGTACCATGGGTTATTCCAAATAGCAATCCCACTTTATATCAAGTGTTTGGAAGTGTTTTTCCGAGTCCTTCATAGAAAAGTTTATGCCTATACTTGTAAGGCAAGGTCTGATATTTAGCTATATATGCAAATTGTCCTTGTTCTGAGCAGTGGGTTTGGATCAGATGCCCTAGTTAACCTACATTAATATCTGGTTTTATGATCTAGTGAAAAGTTCTGTACATACTGTTTTTCCCCAAAGGTACTGAAGTGTTCAAAATAGCCATCCATGCTAAATTTAATTTGCCCATTTTTTTCTGAAACAGCAGTAATAATGAGGAAAACTCAGAGAAGGTAAGAGAAAGCAAATCCTGTAGCCCCCGCTACATCATGTTTGCCATTAACATTACCAGACAGGAAATGAGACACAAATAAAGCTGAGTTTCATAATAATCTTTCCTTCCACTTCTAATCCTGCAAATACTGCAGTAATCTGAAGAAACAGTTGCCTTGCAGCCATCAAACAACCGTCCAAGGAGATCTGACTGCTCAGATTTGTCTACTGCAGGTAATCCAATGGCAAAAAACCTCCAAAATCAACAAAGAAAGTAAGAAAACCAAAACAAAACCCAAATTGTTTACTTTTGGAGACAGACATTTTTCTTTGAAAGTCAGATGGCACACAGACAAAAATGGAGCTGCAAAGATAAGTAAGTCTGTGAAGAAGTAAGAGAAGTAAACTGATAGCCTAGAGGACAAGTAATGAAGTGCTCTGGTCTGAACAAGCAGATGAAAGGAACCGAGACGTGCTAGACAGTTTCAAGCATAAATCAGTGAGTGCACAAATATAACTAGAAAAGGGAAAAATTCTCTAAACTTTAATGATTGCATGCAAAAGCACCACCACTAGAAGACAGAATAAATATTTTAAGGAAAAAAATAAGCCAGTCTAATTTACCAGTTGAATTGGTGGATCTTTCACTTTATTAATAGAAAGATTACCTTCTAGTATCTCCTCAGCTATCACAGCAAATAGTAATTTGCTGCAAGAGTATATGTTTACAGAGCTCTTCTCATTACAAAGCACTTTCCAATTCTACCTTTCCACTACTGACATTTCTCAAGGTCAGGGGCAACACTCTTCCACTTAGAAAAATAAAATATAAAATTCAAGAGTAGACAGAGGTTCCAAGTGTTGAAGGAGGATTAAAGAAATTTCCCTCTTACTCCATGTTAAAACACACACACAGTTTTGCTTTGCATAAATGCTACACAATATATCACAAGCAAACATCTGAAAATGCTGCCTAGCAACATAAACAAGCACTCCTTTTTGAGATCTGAACCTCTTGTCTAGGTATATAAACGTTTCATTTTTGACATTTAAGCTCTGGCCTCAATAATTTTTATCCTAAGTATGGTAATTAAAGAATTGTAAGTCTGTAGTATTTTAGAAAAGCCAAGAGACCCCAGGGGTACACTGCTGGTTACTGGACAGTTCCTGGACTTATTCAGTCAGGGTAATGCCAAAACTCCATATTACATTTGTAATAAACCCATTAGTTTAAGAACTCACTAATGGAATAATGAAACTTTCCGTCAATTCCAAAAAATAGCGCCGAAGAATCACACTCTGTGCTTCTGTAGGACGTTTCTGTTGTACTCCCTTAAAAAAAGGGGAAATGAATATTACAATAAGTCTGTTATCCCAAAACATGGAAGTAGTTGTGGGGTTTTTTTTAAAGAATATTTATTTCAGTGTTTCTGTATTTATTTGTCAGGAGCACCCCCTTCCCTGAGCGAGGAAAGAAAAACAATAGCAACAAGTCTTTTCACACAGATATTCATCCCTTTAATTGCTTGTTTTTTACTTTCATGTAAAGAAATTCAAGGAAATTAAGATTTCTATAAATAAAGTTTGGAAGCTGATTCCCACACACGTCACATGTGAGATTTCTAGACCAAAGAGACTAGAGGGAGATGGTAGAAGGTGGAAAACCCACAAGAGATGAACTGATCAGTCACTTTAACTCTCCACATTATTAAGCTAACTTCTTGAGCTCTACTGTTCACGTCGTTATGGACACTGCTAACAAGGCAGCAGCCCTGCTTTACACAACAAGGTTGCGCATCCATCCAGCTATGAATTGGGGCAAAGGAATCAGAACCCAGTTTCATTTCACTTACACAGAGCTCAGCCTTAAATGAAGACACCGTATGAGAGTACACAGAACAGTTTCCATTCAGAAGAGACTTGCAGTATTACCTTTTGTAGCTGCTTAACTATTTCTTCATCTTTGTTCAAGTATGGCTTATAAGAGGTATAAACACCTAAAGAAAAAAAGAGGCACGTAGCCAAAGGAAAAATGGGGTATGCTTTTTACAGTTTAAACATTGCTAGTTTAATTCTGAAGCAACTTGTTACCAGGTTTGGAGTCCAAAGTTTTTAGGTTCTTCAGTTTTTTCACTTTCACCTGCTTTGGAACTTCACCTGCCAAAACATTTAAAGCCACCTTACTTGAAACCTCCACCTCTATTTCTAGAATATTTCTAGTGTATTCACAAATGGAATGTAACTTATTTTAGAAAAATTAATTTGATGGTGTATTATCCTGACTGGGTATTTATGCATTCCCACCGTCAGAACAAACAGCTACATTTAGCAATTTCATACAGCAATTAACAGCACTGCAGTATGTTATTACAGGCGAACAACTGACATGTTATCCAAAGATCACATTGAAATTCTACTCAATCATGTAAAGAAATCATCCAACTTGAACAATTTAGTAATGGAATACTGCCAGATGAGAATTATATCATCAAAATACTGTCAACAAAAACCCTCTTATACTATAGTAGCATTCAAATTTAGCATTCACATGGGTCTTTCTGTGCATTCCTGTGACTGATCTATTACATTCTATTCACCCTAAAATTAATCAGTGTTGGTAATAAATTATATTTCTCATTTTAATACCTTATTGGTAGAAATTCAAAACCAGGATTGTGTGAAAAGTAAAACATTATTACTAATGAGTATTATCACCTTTTGCATTTAATATACTAGATTTGGCAATACAAGACATACAGTACCAAAGAGCCTAATTTCACCTGACAGATTTACATCCATAAGGATTCCATTGGTATTAAACTAAATTAATTGAACTACATATGTTTGTAAATAAAAAAGCACACAGTTATATCTTGTCACACAGAATTGTAGAAGATATTGTACCTTACCTGGAAGTTTAAGATCTCCAATTCGGATAATGTGAGGCCAGTGTTGAAGTGTTTTAGCAAAAAAAGGATTCGTCACCCCTAGAATGACAGATGGTCTAGAAAAATAATGACAATATTTAAAATATGACAGCAGGAGCTTCTGTCTGAATGAATAACAAAAGCTCAACTTTCATTCTTCACTTGAAATTATTTTCCTTTTGTATGGGAGTTACATTTTAAGTTGCACATAAAAGCATAGGACGTTTGTCAGTTTTTGACTTCAAGAAAATAGCCAGATCGATGTACCATGAAGTCCAAACAGTAGTGGAGAATAAAAGTGGTAACATCTGCTTAGACTCTTGGCTAAATTCTGCCCCTTTGCAATGATGACAACAAGCTATTATCTGATTTATTGTCTGACTTTTCTTCTTTTTTAAATGAGCAGGAATCTGATCCATATTTGAAAGACAAATTGCTACTTTTCAACGTTAGATTATCACAAACTCTTGGTACTTTAATGCGCATGTCAACGTGACTGCTGCGTGCATGAGACTTCTCAGTAGAGCTCCCTGAAATTGCTCACCTCTCACCAAAGGTAATAAAATACACAGATTCTGCATCATCTGGATTCTCCCCCTTCTCAGAGCTACTGCTTTAAAAGCCTATTTGCAATCTATCCATTTTTTTGTTGTTTTCTGTAACAAAGCCAGAGCAGTTCCAGCTTTGTTTCAAATCCTAATGTACATACTGAACAACCTTGATGTTTTGCTAGAGAAACAGATGCAATTTTTAAGCATGGGTTACTAAAGTTTAACTAAATTCTTTCTGCAATTATTTTTAGAAACTAAATTACATACTGCATTACCATTCCCATGGAATACAATCAGAAATATAGTGCCTGTGTTTGTATGTTTTTTCCACTGTATCTCTGGCAATATTTCTGTTGAGAGGAAAAGCAGGAAAACCACCCCAAACCATGAAACAAACAAAAACCACAACCACCACTGCCTGTTCAGACATTAGAAAAAACATATAAAGCAATTAGTGAATCTCACACGTGCACTCCATTCCCAACTCAAGTTGCATTTAAATAACATAGAACAAGAAATACCGGAGGTTTGTGGTCTCAAAATAAAGGCTACAATTAAAAACAGAAGAAGGGGGTGGAGTGGGAGGGAAGTGTGTCCTTAAAGCAGTTTCAACAGAAATGTTTTTGTATGCTCTTAAAAAGTAATCTTAATTTCTGAATTATTTACAACATTTTCCTAACAAATTTAGCGAAGAGATATTTGCTTTCCCAATTATAGTCAAAACTACGACACTGATTGGATTAACTTTACAGAACACCTGTATGGATGTTGAATTGTAGAAGTCACTTTGTTTAGTAATTGCTTAAAACTAAAAACAATTATGGAACAATTTCCCAAGGAGCTACAAAGGACCTGGCATAGCACAGACAAACCCTTATGGAAAGGCAAAACTTATTCTGTACACAAGTATCCTATGAAACTCAAATGTGGTTTAAGTATGACATTGTTTCAGAACTTCTTTATGCTATCTAACTGGAGTGAAAAACTTAAGAACCAGCTATTTATTACACTATATAAAGACAAACCTTATTTATAAGGAGTATAAGTGTAATTCTCTAATGACAGAAATTCAGAATAGTTAAGCAGTATCTTGAAACAAAGTTACGAGTAGCTTTCAGCAACACCTTCACAACACAGCTTGATTTACTTACGGGGCTTGTGTGCGAGTTGTATATTCTTTGAATTCACTGTCATGTATGGTGAAATACGGCCTGAAATCACTGCAGTACTTTAACGGTGAAATACAACTGCAAGGTAGAAAGAGGATAAACTCTTCTGTGTATAGTGCAAAATCCCATGGGAGGCACAAGCAAATCTAAAATCTGTAATGCTTTGCTATATTCAGATCAACTGTTGCTCTCAGCTGCAATGTACAATGGCTCAGTTACTAGTTAAGAAGCTCCACTACATTTACCTAACAAGTGCCAACACAGTTTCTGAAGACTCTGATGGTGATGGTGCCATCACAACAAGTGGTTCTCCTAGTAGTACTAGTTCCCAAAGCATCTGGATGTGAAAGAACACTGGACAGAAACACCTAAAAACAGATTCAGGTATTTTAATACACTTAACATAACCAGAAGATACATATATTTGATTTAGAGCTGGATAAAAAGGAAGTTTGCAGTAGTATTTAACACTCATTTGAAAAATACAAAATACTCTTCTAAAATGGAACATTTAATGAGCTTGCTTATTTATTGCTGTTTCAGCCCACATATTGCCTGCTGGTTTTTAGCCAGCTTTACAGAGAAAGAATATTAAACAATACTGATGTTGGCTTACAAGCTACAAGATACACGTTATGGAACCATCACACGTTTTTGGCTTGTGGGAATTCACAACTGGAAGTAAGTCAGCCCAAACTCTTACCTGAAAAGATCTACTTCATGAACAGTTGGTAAAGCCATGGAGACCTGAGCATCTGCCTAAAAGACATCACAATGCTTGTTTTTTTTAAGTCATCAGAATTCCTAGGTATTAAATGAAATAGTTTCCCTTAAATGCTTACACACATTATTTAGTACTAAGTATTTACTACTGCAGTATATACCACGTTATTTCCACAAGTAACTCTTTTTGTGTGCTAAAAGAAAGATTATCCCCAACACACTCACCATCCGTGGGCATGCAACTATCAGTCCAGGGAAGATAGAAAATACTGAAACTTTTTTCAACAACAAATCACATAGCACAGGAAAGCACAGAGAGATTTGGTTTATATCCACCTTCTATGACTAAAGATTTTTAATCCAATTTTCATCCTCAAAAAAAACCCAAGCCAGTTCAGTATCGTTTCACCCATTAAAAAGACATTCAAGTTCAGTAATTTTGTCAGCTAACTATCTCTTCCAGGAGCTGGGCATCTCTCCTCCAAAGTACTTGGGGTAACTGGGATAGAATTCCCTTTCTACAAAGAATCCATAGACTCCTCCACTCAAAGTTTCAAAGACTGTGGATTTCATTATTATCAAAGTATAAGAGAATTTGCTATCAACCTTTTATGAACAAGTTCAACATAAACGAATGAAGGCAGGTATTTGGGTCTGTCTTGGCGTTATATACAAGTATCTTATCTCTACCTGGTGCATATTCTGTACTATTGGCATTGTTCCAGGCTTGTCACGGTACGTTGGAATTCGCAACTAGGAAAGAAAAAGAAAGATTTTTTTCCTTGCATCAAATTCTACAGAGACTTAAAGTGCTGACTTACAGATAAAATGTAACATTTGAAGAGGCTATACTACAGAACAATGGTTGATCGTCTCTATAGAACAACCACATAATAGTGAATACATAGCTGAAGACTTCAAATCCTCACTACAGAAATCAATATGCAACGCTTTGTAGTACTACACTGTCAGTTGAATATTAGAACATTAAAATTGTACCTCAGTTAAAAGAAAGACTATTGATAACATTAGTCACAACTAATTTCAATAAAAGTATGTTTAAATGTTGGACAGAATGATCTGAAATAAGGTTGTGGGGTTGTAGGGTGGTACAGAATTACTTTTAGAAAAATTCCTCTCTTAAAACTCAGACATGCTGGTGGGTATAAAGCAGAATCCAAATAGACTGAACAACATAAATACATTTTTCTGACCTCACAGTCTGCATCTAAAAGTTGTGATTGTTACAAATTTAATCACACTGGAAACTGGTGTGCACAGATGGATGCAATTTGTACTCAACAATTAGAAGTGACTGCCCAGACTGTGAAAAAACAGGAGCAGTATCACTGAAGACAGTAATTATGGCTTTACTCAGCTTAGGAATGCAATTTCAACTCTCATGGATAAAAATTACAGATGAGATAAATACAGGCAACACCCTAACAAGACATATCTGACATTTCCCATTATCACCTAGCATCCAGAGCACTGTTTTTATTAAATCTGTGCTTTCAGAACAGCTTTAGAAACTTCTCCTTCCTCTCCCTGGTGACGTACATGCATCTAGCCATAAACTTGAGAGTATCTACTAAGAATGTACTTCTGACTGTAATCTCTGGATCCATCAAATCCATTTAATTGTGTATACAATTAATACTTTAATTAAATATTTAATATTATTAATCAATCAATAAATTTAATTATTAAATTATTATTTATATAACAAAATATAATAAATTAATTAATAATAAAGTAACTAATAATAAAATTATTAATATAATTATTAAATTTATTTAATAAATAATTAATATTATTAATATTTAAATTTAAATATTTAAATTTAATAAATAATTGTGTATAATTTAATACAATTAAAATTAAAATACAAAGATGCTATGGCTCCCAGAGGCCCAGTTCCTAAGCACCATTTAACCTCTACAGTTCCTCCCCATGCACTAGATACACCTTTAATAGCTTTCTTCAGATGTATTTTATTTTTATTGAAAATTATCAACAGACCAAGAAATTAATTTCTGGTGTGAGGGCCAAAAAATAATTTTACTGTCAAAATTTGGGAACAAGAATGGTTTTCATCAATATATTTAATTTGTTTGACTGGAACTTAATTCTCACTATTTTGAAGTGTAACTTAATGTTTGATTTGGCAAATATAATTAAAGTCTCCTAGAAACCCCAAAGGATAATATAGACACTGCAATTAGTAGCTGTATTGAAGCATTGCTTGTTAATATCTACAAAAATTACATGTTAACTTATGCACCATAAAAGATCCTCCTCTCCTTCACCCAACTGAGAAACCTAATCAAGATCTCTCAGACCTTCCCTCTGAGTTGAGTAAACACTTACTCCTATTCCAAAGTAGGAGACACTGAAAACAAGGCAGAATAGTGAGTACCTAACACAGTAAATGGTGGGGAAAACACCCTCAGACAAAAATAAGTGCAGGAGTATTTACCTTCATTATAATACCCATAACAGGCAAATGCAGTATTTTCCCTGGAATTGGCGGTGGCCAACGATCAACATCACTACAAACTTAAAGAAAATAAAGTATAATTTAAAACAAGCTTATATATGCTGTAACTCATAATACTGTAGTCACCTCTGTGTACATGGCAATCTCCAATTAGTGCCAATAGCCCACCACACTTCTACTCATCCCTTGATAAGTTCTGAACTCTAAAGAAGTTTTACAGCCTTTTTGACATTCTTAATCTATTATTCAGTTAGGATTATAAAGTTTTTCACTTCAAGAAAAGAGTATCCTCTTGTCTTCCAGTTTTTTGTAACAACCAGACTTGCAATTAGTTGAGGAAATGTTTCATGAGAATCATGAAAGTACATATTAAGAAACTGGGAAAAGAAAACGCACATTTACATACATTAGCCAGTGTAGAACAGATAAACGCAAGTAGTTAACAGAAAAAAAGCTGCCTTTCTAGCTTGGCTAGAAAGTTTTTCAGCATTTTGTTGTAAATAATTATGAATACCATTACTAATTTTAGTAGTTTCTGCAGAGTTTTGTTCATAATACAATCTGTCAAAACCCCGTTTATCTACAGGTCATTAAAAAAAATACAATTCCTTCATCAAGAAAGGTTTCCAAGAACTGCTACTTGGTGAAAGCACAAAGACATGAATGTTGTGTAGGGCAGACACAGTACTAGACACTTCTAGGCAAAGAGCAAATCACTTTCACATCTGGCCCTCTCTGGCTCTTCCAAGTTCTACAGTAAGGCTGAGGAACCTGTTACCAGCGCTGTTACCAAAAAACCCCATGCAAGACAACATTTGTACAGTTGTTTAAAGGCTGTCAGAATGCCCAAAGGGACTCAGTTTTGAAGAGTGCAAACTAACGACTGCCATCATCTACTTGTGCTGAGCAGTGATCCTGAAACAAACCACAAAACCCTAGGTACTTTTTTTAGGGGGGAGCTTCAACTCTCCCATGGAGGATTCAAAATTAGATTAGCTCTGTTCAATGATCTAGAAATCAAGCCAGGTTGCTGAAGTTTCAACCTTCTACCCTGCAAAAAGACAGAAACACAAACTAGAACATGACAACGTTGTTTGTTATGTCTCCAAATAAAGTATGTGACATTCTAAGAGCTCTTCCAGAATAACATAATAGTACCAGAACCTGCTTCCAGGAAAGCTTCATTTTTTTCAAAATACTCTGGAGCTATTTGCTTAAGCATGGTGCGGAAGAGATGGACATAAGGCAGCTTGCTTATCAGGACCAGCGACTGGAATAGAGTAACAAAACACAAATATAACTGTAAGTTAAGTTTCCACTCAGTTCTGGTGCAGTTCTACTGCTTATCCTCAGAGAAGTGTGATTCTTCTCACACATGCAAGCCAGTCACGCATGTGACTACAAGCAACTACAAACAAACAAACTTTGTTCTGACAGTGCAGCTGGAACATAGCATACCTGATATAACATTAGGCCAATTTACCATAAACCAACAATGAATTTAGTTAAGAAAGCAAGATATTCTTCCTGCTCCTCTGAGGTCACTAAAAAATAACTAATTTCTGAATTAACATTTCCTAAAAGAATTTAAATTACCTTCTGGAAATAGCCTCTTTTTAATGATTTGTCTCGAACTTGTCTGAAATATACATAACCATAGTAATAAGCTGCATCTTTCTGCAAAAGAAGGGAAAAAATTCAATACAACAACCTGATGTGGTCCTTCATTATGTAGCATTCTATATGCTTTTTAAAAGCTTATTTCCCTGCAAGCTCCAAAGCTGGTTAGATACAATAAACTAGAAAGATTACTCTGTTTATTGGCATTACTTTTTTAATAAGTACTTCAAAGAGAAAACACCAGCGTGTGCAAACAGCTGAGCTTTCTGGCCTTACTATTTTTGTATCTACAGTCTCCTGACAGAACATGAAAGCAAAAATAGAAATAATTTCCTGAGAAATAAATCAAGTCATAATTTTGCAAAGTAGCACTAAAGCGATTTTAGCAGTTAAAAACCTTAAAGCCCTGATTTGAAAAAGCAAAACCCAGTCATTTAACGTATCAGTTTTTTATAAAGACTCTTGCAATATTAAAGATGAATGCTTTCACATTTCAAATATAAAACATCAGCTTCATCCTTCCTACAAAGAGGAATTCAAATATTTGCCACAAACAGAATCAGACTCCCACTAGCACAGTTAAAGGCCTCAATATTCCATAAGGACATGAGGAGAACAACTTTTAGGCCACTACCTCTTCTAAGTAACTGCTCCAGCTTCAAAAAAATGAAGGGTGGAAAAAGAAAAAGATATCTCAATTTCCTTGGCTTTTTGGTGGGTTTTTTTTTTCCTTCCTAAAGTTATAAAGCTCTTCAGATTTCAGATTTCTAGTCAGTAACCAGATCAGTCTGGTCTTCAATTTAATTCCTTGCAATCCAAACCCCATAGTAATTAAACTTACAGAATAGTAAACTAATTGTTAGTTAATTGTTATGACAATAATATGGTACAAAAAGCATTTGCTGAGCTTTGTCTTTCAGGACATCGAGTTCAGAGATTCTGTTTTACAAGCATTAAATTTAAGTGTGAAGACCCATAAATTAACATTATCCAGAAGGAATTAGCTTCTTCTCTTCTTATATCCAACCTTTAAGTAAACTGGTAGATCTCTATCCAGCTGGTCCAGAAAACAGCAGAATGAGACTTTCCTTCCAGGAGACCGTCGAAATCTAAAACAAAACTGTGTGTCCCCAAGACAACCTACATAGGGGAAGAGATAAACAAGCAGACAGTATTCTGAGTTTGAGCCTTCTTTAACATGAGGACTTGTGTACAGCCAAAGAGGTACAATAGTTTTGGTTCATTTATCTTATACTGCTGTGACCATTTCTCTGTTTATATTCTTATAAGTGAACAATTTGGCATCTTTGGCAACAATAAATATTCTGACTTCAACAAGAAAAAAAAGAGTCAGCCTGCCTCACAGTGAGTTTAAGACTGTCATGTCCTTAAACACCTCTGCCAATGGCTGTCACAGACTCACAGACTGGTTTGGGCTGGAAGGGACCTTAAAGCTCATCCAGTTCCAACCCCCTGCCCTGTTATTACACATTTTACTGACCTGCCTGTGTAGTCCTGATCACCCTAATAACGTCATTTCTCTGTTTAATGACTGCACTCAGCCTTTTTTTGACACCGAACAGTTCATATATAGTCACACCATAAGAGTGTATTATGCTGATTATGAGGTGCAGGTGTAAGACTCACTATTTTTGAAAGCTGCAAAACTTAACTGCAGAGAACTGAGTGAAACTGAGTACTACTTGTCAGTAATACTCCCAAAGAGTGGAGTTTTCCTTCATTTATATAGAAATCAATTTCTGAAATAAAAATGTAACTAAGTATATTGACTATTTGCAGTCTGAAATTAATTTGGGCTAAGTTTGTATCAGATATCAGAGAAATTTTCTCCAGGAGGAACATGAGACCTGCAGTATCAGAACTTGTATCACTCATACTCTCAAGGCTGCTCTCTTTCACCATTACAAAGGTTGTCTGCTGTTAAAAGAGAAGAAACTTGAAAGAGACTTTAGCTCAAGTAGAAGCTATATAAGCTGAACAGAACGTACTGTTCATGGGAGCAGTGATAAGGTGGACTGCTAGAATCTGAAGAACACACAGATACATTACTCATTCTAGCAAATCTGTAATAAAAAGTCCTTTTGAAATGCAGTGTTATTAACAGAACACAATCAACAGTCTCCTGAGCATTGCCAACCTATGACAAGCAGACTGTCTTCACTTTAATAATGAACATGCTCATGACTATAAAACCCAATCTATTATTAAATTTACAGCTACTGTTAAGCAAACTGACTACAGCAGCAAGTTTCCAGCTGGCAAAGGACACTTGCTTCTCCGTATTGCATCTAAATGCTCCATTAGCACTTTGCTCTCACAGCTTTTGGACATAATTTGCAAAGACCTCCAGGAAGAAAATGAAGTCACTACTGAGCATCTCAACCCTTCACAGCTGTCGTGTCTTCCATCAGTCAGTGCTAACTGACTGAACAGTAAAGCAGAGCCCCATCCTCCAGGTAATATTCTATGGATTTTAAAGCTCAATTTCATCTCCTCTTTCAGTCACATACATACTGCTGCAGCACCCACAGACAGCCCAAGCCAACAGTCACATTCGCTGGCTGTCAGTGTGAAGAATACTAGCACATTCAGGTCTAAGTCTCAGAAGCCCTTGAAGTGCAGTAGGAGGAAACCCGCAATGAAACAAGACAAAACAGAAAGTAGAAAAACATGTATGGTGAGATAACCATCCAATTCAAACAGGGGACTAAAGCAAACACTTATCAATACGGATCCAATTGTAACAAGAAAAAACACAGCACTTGCCAGGAACACAGCACTGAACATTTGCTGCAAGTTTTCATAGCTGGTTCCCTCCATCCAAAGCAAAAAGAAAAAAGGTTATTATAAAAAGCTGTACACAGAAAACCTAAAAGTAAATTACCGTTACTCATTAATATATTGAAGTATCATTCATCGCATGATGGTTTCTTATTTAACAAGTTCTTCCTGTATGTAAAATCTTAGAAGACTGGCAAATGTCTGTTCTTTCAACTAGCTATGCAGAAAAGGCAAAAATCATTATTTTAATGATAATCGTCATAGAAAACTTAGCTTAAAAACCACAAGAGGTGTCGCAATCTAGCATCACCATGGATTAAATCCATTTTCCCCTCTAGATCCACAGCCACTGCAAATCCCAGCATGACAGAATGATACCGATTTCTAGTTGTAAAAGAAAACATTAAAAGGTTGAATTAATCTTTTGAGCCATGAACAGCCAGGACAGATGGACTTCAAACCTAGCTGCAAGCTGTAACTTCCTTCACTGCTGTGTTACACAAAACTTTCTTTTTAATGTTACAGCCTAAAATGAAAAAATAAATTGTTAGAGCACACAACTCCCAGCTAATTTCTAGAACACAGAAGTAATCCCTTTACATCATTTCAAACTTCAGCCTGCCACGAGTGATCAAGAACCTGCAGGTTCTTAGTAGGGACATTATAAAAAGCAAAAAGGTGGGATTTTTTTTCCCTGCTGAAAGTAAACACTCTTTATATATATCTATTCCGTGTAAAATAACTTCACTACCACTCTTACTGAGAGAAGAAAAAAAAAAAACCACCCAAAATACCCCAAAAGCAAACAAACCAAACAAACAAAACCCCAAAACAAACAATAAACAAACAAAATAATCCCATACCACAAACAACCCTGCCAAAAATTTTAAAGATCAACCTTTGCTCCTAATGCATTATTTTGTACCTTCAATACACCTTCAGAAGGTTGGACAGATTTAACACCATAAACAACAAGAGTAATAGAAGATACAGGTAACTCATCTTCTCTTTCAGTAATAGAAAGAAGCTCTTCCTCTGGTTGCATACAAGATATAAAGGACAGAGAAAATATCTTGATTCTAATGACACTGAGACAAAGGAAAAAAAAGCAGCCAAGATATTCTGTAAGGAAGCGCTCATAGGCACACTGAAAGCACACATCTGCATCACCCTGTATCAGAGTTATGCTGCAGAACAACCCAAAGCACGCAGTAATAGGAACAAGTCTGTTACTACAGGTTTCGACTTTTGTAAAGAAATAAATGCAAAAGGAAGTGTCTGTGCTTCTGCCGTATCTTTTTGCAGGTGGTCCAAGCCATCAGCCACAAGCCTCCAATTTCTCTTTGGCAGCAGAACAGTAGTCGTTCAGATTAAAGAAGAATTTAGCAAGCAGGACCACACACAGCACCAGAAGGGTCAAGAATGGAGAAGATGAAGTCTAGGTTCTCCCTTCACAACTGCTCTTTCTAAATGCCTTTGAATTTAAAAGTCAGTTTCAGTGTTATGAATTTAGAAAACATATTAATCTCTTATGAGCAGGGGGGTCCACATCCCTTCCATTTGCTTTATTAAACCCTTCCAATTCTGTGCCTACACTCCTCTCTGCAATGACAGTATCATTACTTTGTTTAAAACAAATTCAAAGTGTTCATTCTTTACTTGCAAAGCATTCTGAAATGTCTGCATGTGTGTCATCTGGGAGGTCTTACACATTCACATTCCTGATGTTTCACTTACATAGAAGAAAAAATAACTCTCAGACCTTACTGTAATACAAGTACAGCTTTATATCTAACCTTATTTACATCTTTTTTGTATTGTAGCATTAAGATATTCATATAAGTATTTAATCTAAAACCATGAGTATACACTGTCAAATTCTACCTTTTTTAAACATAGCTTAGTCCAACAACAGATGACAGAAGAGTGAAGGGAGAACTTACCTGAATTAGAATCTGGAAAAGACAAATAGCAAATATTGGTTTTCTGAAGGGTGGGGAAAAGAAAACAGTTGTTATAGTTCCTGAAATCATTAAACTAAAACCAAATTATATGTATTTATATAGGAACCATGACTTACCTCTTTATCTGTGAGTTTTGAATGTGGAGGATATATTACCTACAGGGAAAAAAAAGTAGTATTATATTTGTAAATAAACTGGGTACAAGCATTAAGCTTCTATTAAATATTTTTATGATACAATACTCCAATACCTGCTAGCCCTAGGCTATTTTCTGTTAATATTATGCCTCTGTTCTTGTCTCAAGCTAACTTGATCACCTATATTTCCAAGGTACTTTGGATGCCAGTTGGAGATCATACAGATACATTACATAATTCAAAGTACTGAGATTTTTGGTGCAACAGATCTCAAAGGAGAGCAAGATGGCATCTTTAGATTAAACTTGTATATACAAAATGCAGCAGATAATTTCACAGAAAGCCAACAACACATTATAGTCTGAAATCTGTTTCAATGGGTAGTTAGGTGGGAGTAATCAAAATTCAATCACTAAACACTCTCTATATTAACACTAACTCTTGGAGAGTGGACACATGCCCTAAATAAGAGCTGGAAACTGTGAAAGCTGAAGATAACCACTCAAAAAGGCATAGCTTTTGTATTCACAGAAAGAAGTAAACTTATTTAATATATTATTACAACACAAATCAAAACCAACGCTACACAATGTAAGATACGGAAGTACTGTCATGGGAAAAAAATCTGGATGTACAAAATCAGTGATTACACAAGTAAGTGAAAGAGGAACACCCAGGAAAGAGGACAAACCTGAAATACTTAAATTTCATCTTAAAAGCTCCTCCCCAAATCCCCCAGAACTACTGAACTGGGTGGCTAACTTGTAAGCAAAGGAAATTCAACATAAATACAAATATTATATTTCAAAAAAGGTTTTGGTGCTTCCATAAGTGGGAACTTCTCAAAGAACAGAAGTTCAATGCAAGAAGACTGACTTCCTCTAGAGTCCTCATATTACCACACCACTAACATTCAGTTACCTAATTAATCTTGTTTGACAAATGTAAGCACATGTATCTGCTGATAACATAACGCTGTCTTACCCTACAGAAAACAACAAATACCTCCACTGGCTGGCCTCACTGAGCAGGTTTTCTGTCCCCTGGCCATTAGGTCTCCAGTTCATTTATTTCCTTTGATCCAATGATGTCCAGCCATACAACATACTATTATTATAACTAAAGCTAAAAGTGGGCATACAAGTGGAACACCCGCATACTGCATTTAGTAAACCCATTATCATTTTTTTTAATCTCTTAACATACTCCCATGCTATCGTACACCAAGCAGTACACTCAAATGTAACTCTTCCAGCAGCTGAACAATGATGACCTGCACCTTGTCAGATGACTCAGGTACAGGCCAGACTTGAAGTCATACTCCTTTTCCTCACCAGCTGGCGGATCTTCACAGAATTTACAGTGAAACTAAAAGCCACTCTTCCTGCAACAACTGAAAAAAATCAGCCCTTAATAATACAGGCATTTGAAGTTTCATTTTGTGTATCCATTTAACTCTTGTTAACAAGAGTTGTCTGCAGACAGGACAGAGGCTACTCTATGCCTCCCTCACCCACCCAGCCTGTAACCCGTTTAAGTCACCGGTTATAAAGAAATGTCTGTCTTTGCTCTTAACACCACCTTATAGCATCAAGTGAATAATAACGTGAATAATTAGTACAGTAGGCTTGGGTTTCATTTGCATTTCTTGCAGCCAACAATGCATGTCAATTATGTATTTTAAATATTGTAATAGCTAGCTTGGCTGAATTTTAGGCCAGTCTGCCATACAGTTATGCTACACCACTTTAACAACAAAAAAGAAAGGAAGAAAAGGACATGTTTCCCTGCCCACCGTTTGCTGCATAGTCATTTAGAAAATCGGGTGAAACAGGATGTGAAATTGGTCCCAGTGAAAATGCTCCTTTCCAGTTTGTTTTGCAGCCTAATCAGTTCCCCAGTGTGTTTCCGTAAGCAATGTCATAGATGTTTGCCTGTTGCACAAAATGGCAAAGAGCAGCAGGAGTTCAGCACCTGCAGCCTGTGGCAGTGTCACAGTCTCACATTCATTAACGGTGCAAGGAAAATGCTTCGAACATTAGAGAATTTATTTGAAGACCTCAGCGATCCGGAGAAGACTGTTAATTATGAAGACTACTCGTGTTCGCAATGTTATTATTACACTACCTTAAACTCTTTAACATCCAGATGCCACGGAAATCACTGCTATCCGTATACAAAGAGGTGACACCCTACCACCCCAGCCGGCACCTCCAGCCCCCGGCTGTGTCTCAGGCAGCCCGCCGGGCGCTTGGTGCGGCCGTCCCCGGTTCCCCGCCGGGCCGGACCTCCCCAGGGCCGCCGCTCGGGGTTTTGCACAACCCCGTTTCCCTCAAAACACCGCCGAGCTTCCCCCACTGCTCGGCAACACCCGCCCAGAGGAAGCGCTCGATTCCGGCGGGGTCCCGCCGCCTCACGTACCTCGACGGCTTGGCCCAGCTCCAGGTCGAAGCCCACCACACACACGCAGTGCAGCCAGGCCGAGAAGCGGTCCCAGGGCAGCAGCGACAGGCACCCGTCAGAACCGCCTGGGTCTGCCAGCGCCCCCGCCGCATCCTCCCCGTTCTGAGCGGCACGGCCCGGGCTCCGCTCCCGCATCGACATGGCGCTACCGGCGCCGCGCCGGCTGCAGGCCCGGCCCCGCCGCGACCGGCCACGTGACTCCCGGCGCACCGCCCCCTTCGCGCTCCCCTGGGGACCGGAGCCTCCAGCAGTGGGAGAGTCCACGCAGGCACCCGGGAAGAGGGGGCGCGCAAAGCTCGAACCACTGCTGCGGGAGAGGGGTGGTGGCGGCAGCCGCAGGGCGCCCCCTCGCGGCCCATAAGGGAACAGATGGCGCTTGCAACGCTCTTCGAGTCGTAAACAAGCGCGGGACCGGATGCCGCTGGAGCAAGCTTGCCCCGCACAGCGTCACCCACCGCTGCCGGGCCTGACCGATAGCGCAGGGTCCTCGGAGGGCAACGAATCGCGGGCAAGAATTGTCCCTTCCCTGTCCGGTGTGCCCGTGAGCAGCACCTGCACGAGAACGGGGCTGTCACTACGTAACGAACTGGTGCGGTGCATCATGACCTCGGCAACGCGGAGCATCCGCAGGCTGATGGACGCACAACCGCATCCTGCGCGGGGACTCGGGGTAATAAAAGCAAACCCGACGGCATGTCCTGAAAGTGATCTCGGCACCTTCGCCAAGAGGGGAGCTCCTCATTGAATAATGAAAGAGCTTTCAAATACTGTTTCAGCACAGTCCATGTCTCATTTATATTTCAGTAGGAAACAATTTATGAAGTTGAAGGAGCTAAATAGCTACTTTATTAAGCAAACAAAAAATCACACCCATACCCCACAGCTCCCGACCTGTAACTCCCATTATTCGGTTACTCACACTAGACTCCTGGCTGACTGCTACTACAACTGCTGCAACCGCAGTAGGTGCAGACGGACTGGCTGCCTGAATTACTGCGTGTCCTTTTTTTGCCAACACAAGTTGCAAATATCCAAACCACGATACGTATATACAGAGTACAAAACCAAGATACCACAAGAGAACATTTACAACTCCTTAGTGCATCTAAGACCTATTAACAACATTTGTTTATCAAAGCCAAACTGCTCAAAATTAAAGAACCCTTTGATCATGACAGTAATTTCCTAGACAAAGGAACAAACATAAAGCTCAGATGAAATTATACAACATTATCACTGTAATAGTTTAAGATACAGCAGCCTTTGGTTATCATAAACCATTAGTGGCAAAGAGAATTTCAAATATAAACCAAGATGTGGGCAGAGCTCTGCAGTGTGCAATGGGAGCAGCTGAACCAGGGGCTCCTGCTGCCTCTACTCACTTCAGGTGTTCTACCATGATAACACAGAAGAGTCATGAACATTGCCAACAGTTAACTCCAGAGTTCTCTAACAAGTTACTATCCAGAGTAAGAGAGGGCTAAGACTTGGCTTCCTCAGGTTTAATCCAGAGCAATGACTCTGCAGGGGTGTTTCATTTTCTGTTTCCATTTAAGAGCTGAAACAGGGCCTGGACAGAAGCTGTTATCACTGGGTTTAAAAAAAAATGCCATCTCATGGCTTTGTACACACCTTCCCTTGCTTACAGTTTTATACTTTGCCGTGTTTACCTTCTTGCTATCATGGGCAGAACAAAATTTTAGCCATTATTATAATGCTTTCCCTTCTAGATTTTTCTGGCCTCTATTTTTAAGCTTTCATGTGAATAAAAAGACTAAATATATACAAGTACAGGAAGAATAAAGTACTTTGTAAGACTGATATTCTCTGCTCATTTTGTTAAACAATAGCCAGTAACTTAATTCTACCTGAAGATTAGAAATAACCTCTTGGAAGAGAAAGAGAACAGAGACAAGATCTTTGAGAAAGAAGTCATTGAAAATGAGAGGATTCTCACCTACTGGAGATATTCCCAATGACCATGGAAACATCCATTGAGGAGGATTTTCACAACGTCATTCCAAATACAATTTTGTTTTGGTACAATATGATGATCTTCAGTTGAGAAAGGATGTCAGCTGCTTAAGCAAAGAGTAAAAAAATTATGCATGTATTTTAGGTATTGCAATGTTGAGAACAATGGAGACTTCTTTCTTCTTCAAGGAGCGCATCAGTGCAGGACAAAATAGAGACTTCAAAGTTAGGAATCTATTACCTAAGTATGCTTTGCTACAGACTGTTAACAGTTTTATGCAATAGTAGGGCACTGCATATGGAATTTGCCTGTACAAAGCTCTATGAACTCCAATTTTGCAAAAAGAGAGCAGTCTGTTAATAGAAATATATTCATCAGGGTTTGGACAAGAGCATTTTCTAGAAAAAGCATGCCCCGTGACACTGTGATGTCCATTGCTGGAATAAAAATGAGTATAGACCTCTGTGGGGCAGCTGGATTCTGAAGATCAAAAACTGTTCAGCATTTGAGCCCATCTTGCTTTCTTTCACCCTCTCTTCTATAGCTGTTATCTCTACTGCTCCATCTGCCTCTCTCAGCAGGGTGCTCTCTATCAGGTAGCAGCAAATGCTGTGCTGGCTAGTGTCCATCAGCTTTGGTAGGGAGTGACTGTGCAGGCTGCTCACATCCATTGAGGAACACCAAAGAACTGAATAAACATCTGCTCATCTCACCCTCCCTTCTCTACCCCCCACCTTGAGATTTCAGTTTAAAGCAGTACTTCATTTGTATTTGAACATTAGATCTAGTCTAATAAATAACTTTATTTAAAGCAAACAAACAAAACCCAGAAATGTCATACTTTTCCTTATTTTCAAACAGCCACAGAAAACATCAAACATTTCAAAAAGTCAACTTCATATTAATAGAAAAGCAACTAAGAGCTGGTTACATGTTCTACTAAAATGATAAAGCAGTGAAAATACCAGATACACAAACTCACCTGATTTCCTTAGAAATGAAGAAACATTGTATGTAAAATTAGTTATACATTGGCATAATACTGCATTAATAGTATGCAAGTTACATTACACTCATTTATATATACCATATAAATATCAACATATATACAATGTATATGATATATATAGATAAGATATAGGAGTATATATAAAAATATTTTTATATAATTGCATAAGCATATGTATGTATTTAATATAATGCAAATTAAAAAAACATATTCAACATATGCTTACTATGTATATTACATTAATATAATTGTTATGTTAGTAAGATACTCATTTGTATACTGAGTACAAATATCTTTTAATAAGCTTAAACCAAACTAGAAATAGGAGCAGGGAAGCATCTGAAGGAAAATGAGAAATAGAGAATCTACTGACAAGAGATGACTAAACCAGCAGAGTTGCTTATTCTTTAATGTTTGAAGATAATGCAATTGTTCTTTACATTGAAAGAGTTAAAAGATCAGGAACAGAAAATAAGTCTGAAACTAAAGAGCAATGATAGTGCTACAATTAAAAAAGTATAACCACCCTTCAATAAATCTGGACTGATAATTAAAATAAATTTTCTAATCACTGGAGAAATCAGGTTTTGAATGAAGTTTTCTGACAAGAGTAGTGGGCACTAAAGTCCCAGTAAATTTTAAGGAGGGGCTTAGTGAGTTGATAATCCATGATCTCTGCTACTGGGAGTGGTCAGACACATACATACCAATGGCTGTATTTGTACAGAATCTTTTATGAAGTGCTTACCATGTACTGGTTCAAATGCTGTGTAACAAAGTTCATAGTTAAACCTGAAGTGGAAATCAGTTCTTAGATGTATTACAGTCTTCATGTTATCTGTCTTTATTAATCCAGGATAATTTGCTCTTTGCCAATGCTATCATGAAACCAACAAATAACCTAAAACCAAATACCTGGTGCTGTTTTCCAGTAATGATCATCATTCTGAGGACACAGTCTTGCTCCATTTACTTCTTGTGATATGCCAACATGGACAGAAACATGCTGCTTGAGAAACCATTTGTACTGTATGTGTGTGTATCCAGCAGCTCCTAAAACAAACAGGTATCCAAAAATTCAAATGGAATTGCCGCTGTCTTGACATACACTTTAACTACATCATTTATTCCTGTGACTGCCCGGCGACACCCACTATCATGCATACACAGAATAGTATGAATTTTATCAAGAATTGCAAACAGAGTATTTCAACAAAATATAGACTCACCAAAATGTCACAATAATCTTGCCACTCCTTGTTTAACTTACTTTGTAAGACCACTTTCCCTACTTAAGAAAAAGGTGATTCCATTTTCAGTCACTGCATTTCAAACACAACTTTAGATCACTAAATGGTAATAATCAGTAAATGATGACGATCAATAAACTGGTCTGAGCTAGTCCGACATATCGGGCAGCCAGTCTTCTCTCCCCACCCTTGAGTGGAGACAAAGTCATTGCTGTGAGCTGCATGTTCATAATGTTAACATTCAAATTGACACACCTATAGGTGTAGGAAAATAAACCTATTGCTCTGAAACAGTTCCTTACTTTGTTCAGCTTGATTCTGAGTGTCTCAAAAAGTACTTCCAAGACAAGTTTGCATTGCAAAAGATACATTAGGATGTAAATAACAGTTCAAACTTTGCTCTATGTTTCCACGTTGCTCTACGTAGCAGTAATGCCTTTATAGACTGTCATATTTTAAACTTTGGTGTGGCTTAAATATGTGCAATTATACATACAATTTATTGTATTATGGAAAACCAATGCAAAACTTATTTAGTAAATTACTGATGAATGAGTTTCAGAGATGAGAACTCAGTAGAAAACTGCAGCATCAACTTTCTCCTTACCTGCTTAGTCTCTTTTCATTATCAGTTTGCATGTTAATTTTTATACTAGGAAATGAACTTTTGCTATACAGCATGCCCATTCATTCCAAATGTAACTGCCTCGCTTGAGTCAAGATTTAGCACTCAGCAATTGGTTCACAACACCTCTCCACTGACCATCTTAATCTGATGCATATTAATATTCTGATAGCCTTTTGGATCATCATTGTACAATACTCAAAACTGGTCCTGAGTTGCCTATAATGATGCTCAGTGTTTTTCCTCTCTAGTCAATTACAGTCAATTTAGAATCCATAACAGGCTTCTGGGCTTCCTTCAGCAAAATACATATTTTTCATAAAGTCATTAAGACCAAAGAATCTGTCCTTCACTTTGACACACTCAACCCAAAACCCAGGTATTTAGCAGGTATTCACATAAACTATCTCTGCTGCATTTCACCACCCTGAAACAGGTACCAGCTCTTTAGGGGACAAATGTGACAGTCACCTCCTTCCATTTCCCTTATCCAAGATGGCTATAGAGAGGGCTGTTTCTGCCCTCAGCTATGATGGCTCTCACAACACTTCTATGGACTTCCTGCCCGGAAAGAGGATGGCCACCGCTGTAGCAGCTTGCTGCCCTTACCTAACATGGATGCCAAAGCGGACTGCCTCCTTTGGTTATGTGGGAAACAGAGTTTTGCAGAAATGAAGCCATGAGCTCACACCTCCTCCTTACTCCTGCTGAGCACCTTACAGCACGAAACACTGAACTCTACATCCTCCACAGTTGCTCTCCACAGTTCTAAGATGGGCGCTTTCTGGCAAGCATCAAATACCTCACAAAATACCCAACAAGAACTGTATCCTCCTGTCAGAACACAACCATTTTCTGTATTTTTAACTTAGTCTGTGAGTCCATCCCTGATAACTTTTGAACTCATGCAATTTAAAACAGGAGTGACAAAGAGATAAATAAAACCCATACACCTTCTCGGAAAGGTGGTACTCATGCAGAAAAGGAAGGCTCAAATTAATGACCTCGCTGAAAAGTAGGTAGTGCTGTTGCTACATGAGCCACTTGGCAGCGCCAAATAGTATCAGAAAGGCAGCTGGCACATACCATCACTTCCCCCCGGAGACTGTCAAAGTGGGATTTCTCCAGGGAATGCAGAAGGGTTCAGGATACCGTGATACAGCAGTAGCTTACAGTTTAAAGGACACAGATACCTTAGAGTATTAGTTCGTTCTGGCTGCAGAAGGACTTGAGAAAGATACTGTGCAGACAATACATCAGGAAATGTATTTGATTCTTGACATCTAAAAATTATAAATGCTTACGGAGAACGTCAGAAAAAGGTATTACTCCTCAATTTATGTTTTACTTGATTCTCTTAGGATCTACAGATGGTAATGGTTTACTTAATTCTCTTAGGCTCTACAGATGGTAATGGTTCTTAATCTTTAATGTGTCTTTCAGACTCCTTTTTCCATTGGACATGCACAAAAATAACACAGAAAATACTCTCAAAAACCTTATTTTCATCTCAATAGATGCAGCACCCTTTGTTTCTTCACAGTTCCAAATAGCCTCAATTATTTATATTTTTGCAAGTCTTTTCCTCAAATCCAACTCCTGATAGACTTAAATTTATTCATTTTCCACACCCTCTTTTTATAGACCTTTCCTTCCATCTTTTGACTACTTATGGCACTTTGTGTGCTCCAAGCAACAGCCATACTGAATTTCCATTTATTTTAAAAAATTAGTAAATTAGGAATATTATTTGTTACAATAGTATAATGTCATAAACAAGCTGATGAAAGCCATGAAGTGGTGTGCCAGATATTTTTTGGGTTTAACTCCTCCTGTCAGGAGAATTGAAAATTACGAACCTACAATCCTAAAGTTTCCACCTATTAGTCTTTCTTTTCTTGTCTTAATCAGACTTGTCTCTCTCCTTGGATTTGATTTCTTTTTCTTCCAAAAAGGATGTTACAGCCTGGTTTTGCTGTCTTTCTCATTGGATCATTGGAAGAAAACAAAATAACTAGGCTGAAATGACACCCCACCCCCAATCACAGTGCAGTCAAAAAGGGAAAAAAAAAAAAATGAAGACAGCCCTGAGATTTTTACTGTGCTATAACTATTAAGACAGCAATCATGCTTTCTCTCATACATTGCACTGCCTTACCTCAATTGTTGCGCATTTCCCTCATCTTTTGCTGGCTAAACTGCCTGGCCCAGCTCTACTTCTCTCCTCCAGAGCTGCCTAGCCTTTCTGGCATCAGAAAACCCTCCCATATCCCTAATCCTGACACCTTGTCACAGGGTAATTATAGCACTGGCACAACTCCAGCATCTATCTGATATCAAACAATCTCCACTTGTTTGCTTTATAGCAAGTGACGGACGTAAAAATGAATTCATACTAGAGGAACCTGTTTGACACTAGTCTACCCTATGACCTTGAAAAAGTAACAACCTTTCCTTGGCCTTTAGAAAATGAGAATAAACATGCCCTTAGATGATGCTCCTGCACCTACCTACTGAAAACCCTGCACCAGGGACACCACCTCGGTCCCATCACCCGGACTTGGGCCTGCAGCCACAACTCCAAGGGTACCCCTCGCTCCAGCTGCCAACCTGGCAACTAGAGACAGCAAAACGCGTCCAACATTCCTTCCTCCCTTCCCAACACACATCGAATGATACTGCGGCTTCCAAAACTTTCAACCTGGGGTCATAAAACGACGAGAAGAGCATAGAGAATGCAGGAGCATATCGAGGAAGCTCGGCGCTCCTTCATGAGAGCTCTGCTGATAACGTGCCACCCCAGTTTCACCTTACGGCTCCCTAAGTAAGCTTAACAGCAAACGAGCCCCGCTCACTTATTTCCTCTCTTTCATCCTCCAGAGGGGCACAGGGGAGGGGAAAGAGATGCGCCGGAAGCTCACTCACCTCAGAGACCTGTCCCCGCTCCCACCTCCTAACACAGTTTATCTATCGCCTGCCGCCGCAGCCCCTCTCCCCGCTTCACAGCAGACCACAGCGGCCCGGACCCTCGCCCCTCAGAGCCCAGCCCGCACCCTCCATCCCCTCAAACAAACCCCTCCACGCTGCTGCTTCCCCCGCCCCCCGCACCCGGAAGAGGGGGACCACGACCCCACCCTGCTGCCACTGCTGCAGCTTCACCAGACGCAGTGCGCGGGCGCAGTGCCCCTTTCCGCGCCTGCGCAGCAGACCGCGCCTTCCCTTTGGTCAGGCCCCGCGGAGGGCAGCTCCTCCCTCCGCCACCGCCTGCCCTCCCCCCCGACCCCCGTCCCTCCCCGGCAGCGCTGCCGCTGCTACACCGGGTAGGTTTCCAGTCACTATGGCGGCCGCTCCTCTGGAGGTAAGGGAGGGAGTGGTGCTTTGGTGCGCTCCGTGCCTCTCTCGGGCCCGGGCAGCGCTAGGCCGGGGGGAGGCGTGGGGCCGCGCCGGGCGAGGGAAGCGTCTGACCCGGTTTGTTTTCGGCTCTGCAGGTCGGAGGAAAGTTTTCGGGGTCGGCGGCTGCCTG
This sequence comes from Psittacula echo, assembly GCF_963264785.1. Classification (NCBI taxonomy): domain Eukaryota; kingdom Metazoa; phylum Chordata; class Aves; order Psittaciformes; family Psittacidae; genus Psittacula; species Psittacula echo. The sequence continues at coordinate 14,632,059 of NC_137745.1, read as the reverse complement.
AGAGGCAGAGCTCCCGAGCGGGGGGCGCCCGGGCCCGGCCGCCAGGCCTCTCCTGCCGCCGCCGGGCCAGCGGAGCCGCGCTCGGCGGGCGGAGAGCGCGGGGGGCCGAGGAGCGGGGCCTCCTCATGCGCAGCCACCTGCGGAGGGGTTGAGCGCAGCCGAGTGGACGTCGCCTCTTCCAGGCCGCCGCTCCCCGCGCCGGGGGCTTCTTGCAGAGACTTCCTGGAGCAGACCCCTACTAGCTTGCCTCCGCCGCCGGCAGCAGAACCGCCGCCGAGGGACGCTTGCGTGCTGCTGCCAGCCAGAGCCACCGCGGGCACCGCCTGGGAGCAACCTGTCAGCGCATCTCGTAGGCCGTCTCTGAAGGACCCTTCCTACGCGTTAGTTTATCCCTGAAAGGAGAGTTTGAAGCCCTCTCCGTGCCTTATCAAGTTCTTTATCTGAGTGGCGGCCTGAACCTGTAGACCAGTTCAGCTGTATCTGGTGTAAGGGAGGCAAACAGTATAGTTCTTATACCCCATTCTAAATCGAGGACCACCTATTCTGCTTTGGTTTAACAGACGAAGATGATGAAATGCGGATTGCTGTGTGAAGTGACTAGATCCCTGTTGTGGAGTGAGGGCTTTGTATTCACCTTCCAACTCCTGAACAGTGCACTTTGAGAGGGGACGCTAATCCTCACTCATCCCCCTTCCCTAAACCTTTCCTTGCTTCCATGTTGTATTGGTCTGAATTTTAGTCAATGTTGTTTACGAAAGGGGGTGGAAAAGAAGGCAGTTGAGGTTATAAACAAAAGTATTTGTATGACTCATCTACTTGGATTTGAGATATTCTGCCCTTCTTTCAAGGAGCCTTTGCTTCTCTTTGAAGGAATCAGATGCTTGTTCCTATTCTTCCAGAGGAGGATGGATTGAAAGTTGTACATTTTAGACTTTTTTTGGGCCACTGCTGAAATTACTAAAAGACATAATGGGGCTTTTTCACTGGATTATTGCCAGGATTAGTTTACACACTGAAACAATGCGGTGTTAGGCCTCTGATATGATAATATTTGTCTTGCTTTAATATAAAGGTACTTTGAAGGTTTTGGTTAAAAATTTTGGAGGACAGTCTGCATAAGAAGAGGCTCTCTTCATCTCTGGTTGGTGTGGCAACCCCAATCTGTCCTCGATGCCTTCAGCCTTGGCCATCTTCACTTGCCGCCCGAACTCTCATCCGTTTCAGGAGCGTCATGTCTACCTGGACGAGCCTGTCAAGATCGGCCGCTCAGTGGCTCGCTGCCGGCCAGCGCAGAACAACGCAACTTTTGACTGCAAGGTGCTGTCCAGGAACCATGCTCTTGTCTGGTTTGATCACAAGACAGGCAAGGTAAGATGTTTTCTGTATTTAAGAGTAATGAATCGCATATTTGTTTTAGCAGGTCACTGTAGATTGCAGGTCATGTTGGTTTCCCTGTAATAAATATGGTTACATGTGGAAGGAGTGATATTTGTGTTATAGTTAAAACAATTACTTTTCAGATAAATTGATAAATTTTGACTAATTAGAAAATTTATTATTAAAAGCACATAAAACAGTTAAATGGTGATAAGTCCTGAAAAATCTGTGTGCGTATTATTCAGTGCTGGAAGTAGGTGATTTTTGAGGTAATAGAAATCTAAAAGCATAGGCTTGTACAAATATGGTGGTGTAATAGTATTTTTCAAATGCTGAGAAGTTTTATCTGAGTGTATAAATCTCATTGTGAGGAAGGTCAAAAAGCAGATTTAAAAAAACGGATTTGTTTGGCACTCTTCCTGCTTGCCCTTTTGAAATTTTACGAAGTATTTTGTCTTTTGAGTCTGATAGAAGGTTTATTATTTGCAGTAGGAGTATAACAAATGGTAGACAAGACATTTTCTTATTGATAGTGAAAATGGTTTTAAAATATATCCTGCATTGAGTTAAGGTCTTAACTGCTTCTCTCAAGAGGCTAGTGATGTTGTTAAGTGAGATTTAGGGGTTCTGTAGTGCATGTTTTGTCCACTAGGGATTGAACTGGGACAACTAAAGTTGCTTTACTTAATGACTGTCAACTTAATTTTAAATATCCATCAAGAAATGAACAAAGATTTGAGTTGCTCAGCACTGTATTTTATTTTTTTTTCCAAATACATTGGTCTTGTGCCCTAGAACTTCATATGCTGTAAATCAGCTGGTTTTCAGCTTCACAGTATGCCCTTCTGTGAAATACAGTCAGTGTTGCTCTTGATTTTAACAATAATATGGTCTGTAATTAACACAGTGTTTTTTAGTAATATGACACAGCATGAGGAACAGTATAATGCAGTCAAAGCTCTTAAACCTTCCATTGTTAGCTCTCCTATGTTATGCAATGCTTGGGCATGATGGGACAAGACAAGCATTTGATTTCTTAAGGATGGGTTATGGCATGGCTTTCAAGTTACCTGCACGTAATTGTGCAAACTGCTATCTGTATTAATGTTTCATGAAGTGTGTTGTTTTGGCTCTGTTGTATACGTGATGTGTGTTCTTGAGCACTTTAGAAAACTGAATGCGTGAAATATTTTCAGTTTAAGCTTAGTTTTTAATATTTCTTGTTTACGAGGTAAAGTGTCTCAATTTATTGTACTATTGTTAAATTAAAAAGCTTTATGTCTATAGCTTTTTATCAACATTCCTTATGATCCATAAAGATTTTAAGACCCCCATGTGCTCTACTATGGTTACAAATAGTCTAGCCATGTTAAAGATGGTTAATTTGACAAAGCATTGAGTGTTTAGCAAATCTGTTAACTAATAGACAACCTTAAAAGACAATCAGCTGTGGAGGTTCTAGTTTGTTTTTAAGTTTTAGTTAGCTTTGACTTTTCAGCATAGGTCAAAAAAATTATATGCTTACTCATTTTATCTAGCTGATCCAAAATAGCAACTTGGTCGTAGTGAGTAAGAGGATACTGTCATGTGAAGATTTGGTGAGGGTCTTGCTGGAAATTGCCCAGGTGGATGTCTGGATGAGTAGCCATAGTGATCAACTGCGGAGTGGGTTTAAGTGCATAGGAATACACTACTGTGAAGTTTGCGTGTTAGATGTTGTGGTACTATAAAACATTTAAGGCCTCTAATTCTCCATACAGCAGTATAGAGGATTTTGGATTCTGTGTTTGTTTCGTGGCAGTACTGTTTAGGTTTTCGTCTCGTTGGGTATCTGAATGGTAAATTATGAGATGGTTGAAGGGGAGGGAAAAATGCATCCTTAGAGATAATAGATATAAAATGCTGTTGTGAAAAGGGAGGTAGAAGATATTGGTAAATACAGGCTTAATTGTCAATTTTAACTTTAAAGAGGTTTGTGGTGTTTTCAAAGTACAAACAAAAATGTAAAACTATGCCAAGACATTTGCATGCAGGAACATTTATTATTATTGTTTACAGAACTTCTGATATATGCATCTCATTTAGGAATCTATCAATGACCTGTACTTAAACCTGCATAAATTCTTGATACCACAGTGTTTCCGAGCATTTCTTAGGAGCTCATATGCAGGATTCTTATCAATTCTGGGTTTTATAAAAGATAACAGACCTTGAAATGTTAATTTAGTAACAGAGAGAAACCTTGAAGTAATTCAAAATAGTTCTTGAATGATCTAGGACTGTGGTTTCATGAGTTGTGGACTTTGCTGGCAATACCAGTTTCTGGCATTCCCAGTCACTCAGTCCAGGGCTCTGTTCTGCCTCTTGAGCTGCCTTCAGTTACACTCTTTTCTTTTTTTATTTTTCTTGAGGGTTTGGAGTTTTGTTTGTTTTGTTTTAGAGAATCACGTGAGTGATCCTGTTTACTACATAGTCTGTAAACATGTTTGTCAGCATGTAAAGAAGTTTGTAAAGAAGGGCAGACACTGAAGAGAGGGAGCATCAGTAAGCAGTGGCAAGGAAACTAGTATACAGGGGTTCTTTTGAGGCAGAAGTAGGCTTAAGCTGAATTAATGTCACATAAATAGACCAAGTGGAAGATTACATGTTGCTTACAGTTGAAAGATGTTAATGTTTACTTTATATAAAGGCACTTTCATTATGCATGGAAAAAGTTTTGTGCCCAAAGGAGATAATGTCTATGTAACACCAGCATTATTAAGGATAAAAGTAGTCTGAGTCTTGAAGATCACCAGTAAATAGCAATTAAAAGCAGATATTTAAAATTGAGTTTGCTTATTAAAACATTTTTAATATTATATGCAAGCCTAAAAATATGTAAGATAAAGGTGGAAGGAGATGGAGATGCTTAGTAATACTTCTATAACCAGTGTAGTGCCTCTCTTTGCTTATGTTTGTAGAAACTGTAATATATTCTTGTGGATTTTTAATACAACAATAACATTAAAAGCTTATGCTTCAAATTGATTTGATTTAAGCAATTAGAAGTTAATGAATCTTCTTAAGAGATGCCTGAAAAAGTGAGTCACTAAATACGTAGGAAGTGGATGTTGTGCTGAGCATGGAGTGTTCCAAAAAGTGCTAATCAAAGCAAAAGAAAAAATGGGCTATAGTTCAGAAAATCTAAATGTGTTTGTTCAGCTTTTATCACTGGAGAAGCTCTGTAAAAGCTGCTTAATTGAAATCTTAAAGGTTTGCTTGTTCCGTTTGGTTTGGTTTTTAAAAAATAAGTCGAAAACCCTTGAGAATTTGTATGTGACTTCCCAGGCTGAAATGCTTCTGGCAGATGTGAAGGCTTTTTGTAGAAACCTGAAGTTTCCGACAGATATCCAGGCTTTCAAAAATAGGAATTATTCAGTGCCTTAGGTTGTTGTGAGTGGCTAATTTTAAGTACCTTTTATAGAGAATGTGTTGCCATAGTTTACTGAAGGCGCTGAGAAACTGTGTGAGAAATGAAGTATTTTCTTAGACCAAAAGGACTCCAAATAACTGGTCATTTTTAGTATCTGAAAAAAAATATGTGTAGGCGTGAGTTTTTTGTTTTAAGATGGTATCTAATACTCTTGTTTTCATTTAATTCAAAGTGGGTATGAATTGAGTTGAGCACGTTTATAGTATCTTGGTTACAGAAATGCTAACTAGTAAACTGAAAGACAAACAGTCCACATCATAGTAAATGAAGTTTATTAAGGCTGTGCTTTATGGCTTTCAGGCTTAAAATACGTGAGATAGAAGTGTGACTGAATACTTTCTGCAGGGAGCACCACCCCTCTTTAAAGAAGACAACCCCTGTTTAAAGAAACCAACCAACCAACAAACCAAAACCCAACACCTCAAAACAACAGCCCCGAAGGTGTATGGCCAGAGAATGACAGACTGACTAGCTTTATTTGAATTTCTAGGAAAATCATGGAACAAGTCTTGGGACATTTTTCTAAGCACATGAAGAAAATAATTTGGTAATGGCCAGTATGGATTTAGCAGGGATAAATCGTGTCTGAGTCCAATTGCCTTTGTATGATAAAATAAATAGATTTAAGGGTAAGGAAGAGCAGTACACGCTATTTACCCTGCCTTTAGCAGGGCTTTGACTGCTTTCCATGCTGGGCACTGCAGTCAGGGTGTACGGACAATTAGATGAGTAAAACAAAACTGGTTTGAGGATCACGCTCAGTGGTAGAATTTCTTTACCTGAGTGCTGGCTTCAAGCAGAATACTACAAGAATTTGTATTATAACTTGTGACATTAAACATTTTTATCAGTGATCTGAAGGACATGAAGTACACTTTAGTCAAGTTTGAAGATGGGAATGTTGGTGTGGTGGGGAACGAGTTGATATGCTCAAGGGCAGGGCTGCCATCCAGGGGGACCTGGCCTTGCTGAATGACCAGGGCAGACAGGAACCTCAGAAGTCTGAACAAGGACAGATGTGAAGTTCTGCACTTGGAAAAGAAGAACTTCTTGCAGCTTATTATATCGTGTCTATGATACTGCATCCAATTTTGGACCACCAGTGCGAGAATTATATTGATAAACAGGAGTTGAAAGATTACATGCTTTCTTTTCTTGCTGCATTCTACAAAAGTGTATTATTTATATTATATATAAAAGTGTATTGACCATGAAAGAAAGAAAGAAGAGAAAGAATTTGTGAATAGGGAATATGTTGTTCACTTAATATTACATGGAATGTTTTGTGCGGATCAAGAATTTGGCAAGATTAGAGAACTACAGGACATCTTCTCTGGACATCCTGTTTGTTCAGAGGTACTTAGTAAATCTATCTTACAAAATTTAATGAGAAATGGTATTTGGGGTTTCAGGATTTTAATAGGAGATTTTTTTCCTGCTGTTTCTTATAGAAATTCTTGCGCTATTTGGCGCTGATCTATGCAAAAGATACTTAATTTCTCATGTATCAGTAGCGTTCTTTAGGTACATACTATGTCTGTTATTTATTTTTCTCTAGTATATCTTTTCAGCTTTCTGTTTGGACTGTTGTCTTTGAGAGCTGAACAAATGTTTTACTTTTTAGTATTTCTGATGTTGTTGTACGCTTGCAGTCTGCAGTGTAAGCATAGAGGAAACACTTTATCTTCCAAATGTTGAATGTCTGTTCCAAGTGCTCTGGGAGACTGACCTGGGATCCGATACAATGTGCGAAGGTGAAATTTCAGGGCTTAGATGCTTTTGGCAAGAGAGTGATGTCAGCCAGCCCTTACATACAACTGTTAATATTTTTATGTAAGTGCTTTTCACCCTGCATGAACTATCCAACCTTATGCTGATCATAAGAGTAGTATGAGGTAGGGAGCTCTTGCTTTCAGCAGACTTCACCGCCGTGCTTTTAGGACCCAGTGCAGGAGTGCTGGTAGCCATTTATTGTAGAGGTAAGTTACTGCTGACAAGGATTTCCCTGCAGGGATACCATCTAGAGCTGCTGCTGCAGAGCTAATACTGTAATTCTTGGAGCTGACCCGTTGCAGTCATGATGCATCTATCTTGAGCCAGGAACACCAACGCATTGATTAGGCTTTAAAAACAAGCAAAAATCCCTTTTGTATTTGCAATAAATTCTTACAAACCTCAGATGAATCGGGTTACTTAGCAGCAATGAAGGCCAGAAAATGTGTTTTCCTTTTGTCTCTAAAGGAATGGTTTGGGTTTGCTCCTGGTCTCATGCTTATAAATGTAAAACCTTGCTTTCCTGATGTACTTTCATTCCATAAAGTTCTTTTTTACTTTTTCTTTTATTTCATATGTTGGTTGTGGCAATCTGTTGATTGTTTGCAGGTGGATTTACATTGCATTGGAGAAATACTTTTGATTTGGTTTTGTCCTCTCATATTTTAATTTGAACAGTTTTGGTTGTTGATTAATTTAATAAAAGTAATCAAATTTATGCTGCAAATGGCCATGTGGGTTAGTAATGACCTAACTGTGTCAGTGTTCTGCTTCGTTGTGTTGATCTAAATCTGATCTAGCTAAAACTGCAAAATGTGTAGACAAATACTTAAGCGATTTGATGCATTTTGGTTTTTTTGTAATTTCTTTTAATAGACCAGATAAAGTGAAAATTATTATTTTGTAGAACCTGGCAAGTGAAAGGGGAGGAAAAATGCCATCTCCTTCCCTAAAGCTAGCAATTTTACAGGCTGTTGCTGCAAAATTATGTGATTGATTGTTGTCTCTGGATTTCCTTTTGAATCACATCAATAATTGCTTCCTGTTAATGTTGCTCACTTGCTGAGAGTTTGGATTATCTAAGAGCTCTGAGTTTTGTTGAATCTTGCTGTGCCAATGCATTAATGTTCCCAGCTTGTCTTTCCTTCCAGAAACATTGCTGCTTGTAGCAGAGTTGTTGGAAGTAGGCTTACAGTATTGTCACATTTTTGTTGAACGTGGACAAGCTTTTTTCAGTCTGCTTTAGGGGTGGGAACTTAAGGCAGAGAGATGGATTGAACTGAATCATCTTAAGCAAGAAGACGTATCTGTCTGCCAGAGGCCCAGAGCGGTTTCCTTTTTGAAAAGGAAAAGCATTGTCCTGGAGCCAGACACTTAATTGGATACGATTTTTGTGTTGCTTTGTACCAGGGACACATGTATGTAATTGAGCAGTGTCTTAAAAGTTTATTTCAGTCTTAAAAGTATAAATAAATGATGAACCTCCAGAAGGCTTATAATAGAAAATTCAAAATTTGTAGTAACAATGTGGTTGAGTGGAAAACCACAGAAGATGCTAGCAGGTTTTTTTACTTTTATAAAAATGTAAAAAGTACTGGGATTAGTCGGGGTAGTTAAGGGCATGAGGAATTTGTAGTATCTTTGCAAAACTATGGAGTATTTCAGTATTAATAGTTGAAATACACTGTATACTGGAGGGAAATACGTGCTCTTCTTAGAACTTTTTAGGTTATAAAATAACACTAACCAGTCACTGAAGGCTGAAAAATTGATGATGAGATGGTCTCAATCGCAAATAGTCTAACAGTGTAAAACAATGAGAATTTGTAACCAAATATAAAAATATTGATAGTGTTGTGCTACTGTTAACGTAGGCTTGTCCCCGATGGAACATCTTGTTCAGTTTTGATTTTCATACGGTAATTCAAATGTGTTGAAAATATTTATTGACAAAAATACTTCCATTTATTGACAGAAATACTTCAATGTAGGAAACATGCAAAGTCTGAGATATGAGAAGCAAGTGACCTTTTGTTCTCATATTAAGAGGCAATTGAAGAGAAAACTAAGAACGAGTTGTTAATGCTGTATATTCTCATAATTACAGTTGTAATGGTTCTTCCATAAAAATAGACCTTAAGATACAAGAGTTGTGGATGTTTGTAACTGTGTATTGAGTAATAAACTTTTTAAAGGCAGGTATAGAAATTCTTATGTTTCAAATAAAAGAACTAGCACACTGTTATGGGCCAAATAGGAATGTGTATGGCAAGTTCTTTTGAAGTCACTTGGTGCTGGCTGCTGCTGTTTGAGTGTGCCATTAGTCTTATCTGATATGGCAGGTTTTGCTCTTAACTGGCGCTTTTTCAGAGTTGTTCCTTTTCTGGGTGTTGAGCAAGAATAAGTTTAAACATAGATTTTTCTAGAACTTTGATGTTTCTGATGCAATATTATTAATGTTCTGTAAGGGTTTTTTTTCCTTGTTTAACTTGCCCTTTCTTCCCCCACTCCGCCAGCAGATTTTGATGATTCTGCCTTGCTTTCTATTTTTTAATTGTTTTTCTTGAAGCTGGGTCTCTTGGTTTTGCAGAGCTGGGCTTCTAGCTTACACTTACTGTTCCCAGGTGATTGAAGAATCTTAAAGCTTTTAGGAGGTATAGTGAATTCTTTGTAATCCTTCACATTTTAGTTTTGTTATTAGAAAAAAAAGCTTTGTATTTTATATCTGGTTGTGAAAGAATCCTTTCTGCAGCCAAAACTATTTTTTCAGGTCTTTGATCTCTGTAGGTAATTGCAGCTTCTTGTTTTCTTGCTATCATTACAGGGATTCCTCTTGGTGAATGCCAGAGGATTTTTAAGACTATGTGGAGTCAATATATCATATATTATTACAGATAGAAAAGGAAGTTTGATGAAGTTTCTTTTGTGTCTATGGATTCCAGAACTGTTAAGTTATTACGTATAGTTAGGGTGGTATCTACTTTGAGGGATGTTACAATACTATGAATGAGGACAGCCACATTCTAGGACATGGGTGTACTGTCAGAGGATAAGTTAGGTTGGTTTGGGCCTCTGCAGATCATCCAGTTCAATCCTCTGCACCACAGCAGGTCTGTTTATGTTGTGTATGGACTTGGAATAGAATTTTGGGTACAGAATTGATCTCTACCAACAAATAAGCTTCTGAGGACTGGATCAGGTATATTAGCTATGTAGGCTAGCTTGTGTCGCTATTTGTTTTAAGTTATGTTCTTAACTTCCAGTGTGTGTGTGATGTGTGTATGATTTAGTTTTACAAAACACGTGGAGTACTTTTTATAGCATAACTTAAAATTACCAGCAAAGTGTGGCCTGTAGAAATGCTTTTAAAATTTACCTGGGGGACAAGAAGCAGCAAATTAAACACGTAAGAATATTCCTAGTTCCGCCCCTAATTCCATAGAAGTAGAAATAATACAGCGCTTTCACTTACAGCTCTCAACCGCTACTTCCTTTTTAAGAACTGAAAGGGGAAATTATGTTTTTTTTTTTCTATCTTCCTCTTTTAGGACTTTTCCTAGACTGCACATTCTAACAGTTGTACAAGAAAGCCGGGAATACGAATTGTCATCGAAGGGGAGTGTTTATATTTGCAATCTGTGTAACTAGTTGAGATTAGGTAAAGCTACTGGTTGTGGTTTAAGCAGGGCTTTTGGTAGGTATATAAATATTGTCTGTGACATTGAAGGCTAATGATCTGGTTTATGAACAGTCCTTCCTGTGCAATTAAAGAACTGATAGGCTGCCATTATATTAATAATATGTTATCTAGAACATAGGCATGTGAATATTTCAAAGCCTGTTTCATTGCTCTTTACCCATGGTGTCATCCTGATTTTTAGTTAAACTTGCAAATCTGTTCATTAGAAAGTTAAAACAATGTGTGCAGTGTTTGGATAATTTTTAACTTTCATGTAAACAGAAGGGAAAACGCTTTTGGTGGTTTTTGTACTTGAACAAACGCACTGCACTGACACACATGGACAGCTTTATCTCAGAACTCGTTTTTTGTTTTGGAATCTGTGTACACGTGCTACCTTGGCTATTGAAATCAGTACAGGTTATACATACATTCTGCTGCAGAATATTGCCTCCCGATAAATTTAATGCACATCTACACTTCAGCTGCATGTTAACTTGCTCTGACCCCCATGTTCCAGAAGTGCGCTTGGGAAGGTTAAGTTTGGTAGAACACTGCACCAACACAGCTGTCCTGCTTTCTTTAGATTGCTCTGAGACATCCAAATGGCATTCCTGTGGGCTCTTTAGGTTATCCTGTTCTGGGATTTTGTCTGCTTCACAGCCTGGGTAAATGTACCTGTAGTTGGACAGTTTTGTGTGCAGATGTGCATATAGGTGAGGTTTTGTTTTGTCTCCCCTGGCTGATCAAATGAAAACGTGCTCAATTTTCTTCTTCCCTTTCCCACATAGCTTTATGTTGAGCCTACCCAGGTTAGGTGTTGCTGGATGAATTTTAGATGATGATGTAAGTTTTATAAACTAATATTAAAGGATCTGGATGACTAGTCTGTGAATTGAGATCTGTAACGTGTACTCTCTTTGATGTGTATGGCAAGTTTAAACTATAAAACACATCTTCCTTTATAATTGCTGTTTTGTATTTCCTGAGATTTACCAAAGTAATTGCATTGTAGTATCATTAAAACGTTTTATGAAGATGTGGTTTTCAGTCTAATGCTAGGGTACCTGTAATCCTCTAACATTATGTCAGTGGCTGGATCTGCCTGCTAGTGTTGTGCTTCGGATTAAATCTAGAGTATGTTACATTGTTGTGCTTTAAATACTGCTTTAGACAGGTTTTATACAGGTGAGCAAAGGTGAGTGGAAACATTCTGTCCTGTCCAGACCAAAAGTTTTCGGACAGTAGAAGAATTTAAGAACTAACAAATAAGTCAATGCTTGCTTATACTTGTGGACATTTGGGAAAGGGGTAATTTTATTTGGCTGCTGCGCTTACGCTCATGGTGTCCTAAGTATTACTTTTTTTTCATGGGACTGTTGTAGCTGTGGGCCAAGTCCCAGCTGTGCTGTCTAAAAGTGCTGTTTAATTGCTGCCAGTGCTCAAAGTTGATGGTTCATATAATGTTTTAGTGATCTAAAATTGCGAAGTCCATTATCTGCATCCAAAAGGGAGCTCTTGCCTGGTGATGTTTAATGAGGTCATTGCTGCTAGTAATAAGAATACTTTGCTGATACCATCAGGGTTAAAGCTGTTTGCTGAGACATGATGCAACCAAGATTTCTCCATTAGTGCTAAAACTACGAGTTACTTTGTAATTATGGAATAAATGTTTGGTGATCTGAATCTCTTTTGCCTTTCCTTAAACTGGAATAAAATCCGAGAACTTGTATCATGACCATCTGCTTAAGAAGAAAAGGAAAGGAACAGCTGACCTTCCAGAATTGAGGCATTTGCATCTCATCATATTTTTGACATTTCTGTTACTGGATTGTGCTAGAACTAAACATTCTTACAGCTGATAAAGATTCAGTGGCTTACCAAGTGACTTGGTGTAACAGTAACTGCCCGAGTGTGAATGTCCAAGTCTGTGGCAAACACTTAAGGACTTTGGTTTAGTCTGTAGCTAAAAGCTAAGGCTACACATACAGATAACTATTATCTGAGTTCCAGGCTGTTCATTAGAATTAGTAATATGTCAGCACAACCTGTTTGGGGGCTGTACTAACAAATCAGTAAATGCTATTTCAGTGAGGAATTGTATTGGAGTAAAGAGCTTTTACAGCAGGATCCATTTTAGAATGAGAATCTGTGATTATATATGGACAGAAAATGGTTTTTGTCTTGGGACTTAACTATTACGTTTACAGACACAGCTGGTTAAACCTGGTTATATTTAATGGATGAGAGAGTGGAAACATGAGTAGGAATCCCCCCCAGAAAGAGGTAATTTGTTTTCTATGAGTAGACTCTTCAATCTGAAGAGAAGTTGCAACTTCTGGAAAGTTCTAGTTGAAGTCTGAGCTAACATGGTGAAATGAACACACAAGCAAAACAAATATTTGGAACATAGGAAGGAGCCAGCTTTTTGCAATCTTAATAATACCAGTGGCTGTGTAATTACTAGGAAAATAGAAAGTATTTTAGTGACTTCTGAGTTGAGTATGAAAAATGGGCCAATTCAGTTTTTCCTCTTAAAATTTTTGACCCTTTTAATTCATTCTCTGGAGTTCCCTTCCCGTAAAGCTAGAGATGCTGCAGTGGATATGTGGGACCATCCTGCTACTGATCTTCCAGTTGTTTGTTTGTTTGTTTTCCCCATTGTTCCTTTCATGGTCTTCTTTTAAGTTCACTGTGCATGTGAAATACTAGGGTAGTTATTAACGGAACTTCTGATTGCACTAGAATTTCTCACTGTTTGCATATTTCTTGATGAAATATCCCATGTTAGTGGAAGAAAAGAACACCAGTAATACATTCTCACAAATCAGACAGGTGTTAGACGCACTGCATTTGCTCATACAGTTGGCCAGGAGTGCAGATTTTTTAGTTGTGTGCATGAGTAGCTCTGAGGACCTTTTTAACAACTTGGTTTATGCATATGCTGTGGGAATTTAGGCTGGTGGAGATTAGTTCCCTGATGTGATGCATTGAATTTTTGAGCAATTGAAAGAGGTACTAGAGGTTACCTTTTTAGTGTAGCCTTTGAAGTGTGAGCATCGTTTACTGGCATCTTAGGGAGGAGAAAGTTTATCTGCTTTGGTAAACAAGCCTTTAAAAAGAACTGTATGACCTTGCTTGAAGGATTGTTGTGATGGGAGGAATATCTTGTATATTTATTTTATATAATCAGAAGTGGTAAATTCAGTTAAATGCAGCTTGTTTAAGTACAAAACACTTAAATACCTGCCTACACTTGAGGCATATTAAGGGTATTATCATTTAAATGTCTGAGTTATAATAATTAAAATGTTGTTTAATATGCTAATAGTGTATTAAGCCAAACTTACAAGTTTTGAAAGCATTCTAATTTAAATACTTGAGTTGTTTTTCTCAAGTGTTACGACTTCAAGTTCTGGAAATAGACCATGGATGACTGTTCTTTATAAAATAAAGTGTTAACATTTTTTTTCAGGCATGTTGAAAGTCATTGTTATTCTGGTTTCCACCTTCGTCTTACTACTGCCACTTCTGCAAAGTAAGAAAGACAAGATTCCCAGCCTTCTTTAGTAGCACCTATGATTCCTCATCTTCTGTTCAAGTGGGTCATGTGGGCAAGTGTCCAAGTGTCATGGGCCAGCCACACCTAAGTGATTTTAGGGGCTGGAGAGAAGAAAATTAGGGGAAAGAGGCATAAGATGAAAGGCTGGAATAAACTTCTGATTGTGTGTCTCATTCCTTCTAAGTAGAGGAAATCAGTTCTTGAGCGACCTTTCTCCGATTTGAGCCTGCTACCCATATTTAAAGGTGGTCTGCAGGTGCTTAGGTACTGTGGAGGGCTTGAAGCACATCTGTATGGTCAGGAGAACAGTAGAGGTGAGCTTCATATTAGCACTGAGGCATACATAATTTTACAGTATTGGGGATAAAAAAATCATGTGAGAAGAGCACTGAGCAGTAAAAATACCATGGAGACTGATTGCATTGGAAATTCTCTGAGGAAAGGGTAGAAACAAGACAAGTGATGTTTCCAGTGGATGAACTGATACAAAAGAGAATATTAAGAGGTTATTAGAAATTTAGGAACAATTGAAGTCACAGTTACACACTTTAGATTGCAAGTTGCTCTTTAAAAAAAAATAGAAGAACCAACAGGAAACATGTATTACCACTTCTCCTTTTTAGGTTTACTTGTACCATTAAGCATAGGTGCTTGAAGAGCTGTTGAAAAATCATCGTAAAGGTTAAAATTATCATTTAAGGTAACAAAGCTTTGCCTTGAAAATTTTCTGTGTTGTCTGCTGTGTGAATGTTCCGTTTTTTAAAATGCATGCTTCTCTCAGCTTAATTTGTTAAGTTCTGTCAAAATATTCTTAATGTTAAAAAGAGCCATCGGTATGAGCAACGCAGAAATGGCAGTTGTAATGAGCTTCAATTATAGCAAAATAACTATTTCTTGATCAGACAGAGTTTTTCATGGAACTACTCATATAATTGGAAGACACGTCATCTTCAGTGAAACATTTTAGGGAAAATAGTTTTATCTCTTTGTAGAAGACTGCTGGAGTGAGGAGTATCCTGTCTCTCTGCCATATTTGAGACTTAATTGTTTACCACTTCACCTGTTTGGAAATAGGGTTCTTTTAAGGGTTATTTTGTGACTTGCTAGTGAGAGCGTGGGATGTTAGTTTGCTGCTGTGGTTTTGGTTTATGATTCTAAATATTAGAGTGGAACTACTTATGTTCATTTACTTGATACTGTTGCAGCTAAAATAGCTTACTGTGTACGTAATCTTGTTTTGAGTGTGTTGCTTCATGACGAAATTCAGTTTGTATTGTGGTTGATACCAAATAGAGATGAATGTTTGTGTCCTTGAACTCACACAGTGATTACTCCTTATAGCTGTGGAATGCAAAAGTTCTAGTGATTTTCTTTAAAAATCAGTGGTAGTAATTTTTATTTTCTTTGTTAAATTATTTAGTTGAATCAAGTTGGTGGTTTTTTTCTTGTGGTTTTTGTTGGGTTTTTTTGTGGGGGTTATTTTGTTTTTAAAGGTTGTTTGGTGTTGTTGCAATATGCATTGAATTTTCAGTTGAATTTGTGCTGCACATCAAACTGAGAGAAGATAAGCAGGAATCTATTGCAGTTTAAGTGGTATTGAGGTTCCAGTTGATTGATTGACTCACTGTGGGTATGCTTTATTCTGGGTTACAGAGCGAAATGTTTTTAAATCATGCACAGTTGGTAAACCTTTAGAAAAAGAGGAATAAAAGAATAGAAGGTGATGGTTGTTCCTGAGTGAAGTTTTACAGTTATTATTGTCTGACTGGCAAAGAAGTAAATGTGTTGCATTCTATCGTAAGAAACTGTGCAAGAATACTTCTGTTGCAACTTATCATGGAATATTACTGTTGAGTGACTTGCTTTGTGTCAGTGATTGTTGTTTTCTCTTAAAGTAATAAATGAACATTGAATTAGTACTTTGCACATTTGCTATTGTATATATGAGCGACTGATAAAATCCAGATGGACTTTCTGACATGGTAACAGTTTGTTTGTAAATTATTTTATGCAATATAATTTAGGTATCAATAGAATAGTTAGGAATAAAAGATTAGGTTCAGGTGGTTTGAAATGCCTACTGTTTTTCTGTCAGAATAATATTGGTGTTTGTTATCTTGGGATTTTTCTGCTGTACTTTGTTACTCAACTATTGATGTGGTTTACACATTTCTGTTTACTAATTTACTGTTTCTGCTATTTAAATTTTCAAGCTAAACCTTTCAAAGGGAAGTGAAGAAAACATCAATGTTTGTGCCTGTGAAGAAACACTGAGGTTATAAAACTGTTGAGAAAAAGAGAAGGCGAACGTTGCTGGGTGGTGGTTGATGATAGCGTGTCATGCTTTGAATTATCTCTTGTTGACACTGGTTCAGTGGATGTATTGGAGGTCTGGAAGTTGTCAGCCCATCCTGTTTGTGCAGTCAGTAGGTACATAAGCTGCTCAAGTTGTCAGCTTTGAATTAAGTATGAAAAGTGCAGTTTAACAAGGTAAGTGAGGGACCATGGTTAACAGAACATGTTTATTTTATCTGACTTGAGCCTCATTTTAAGAAACAGAAAAACAAGCCATGGAATAAGCAAATATAATAAAAATACAGGTTTTGTCCCATGAGAGCTTATTAACAATTAAATTATGTATTTGTGTGTATCTGGAAATGCAGCACCCCTTTGATTTTAAGGTACCCTCTCTTGAAACTAAACTACAGGCTACTCTGTGGTGTGCTTCTAGTACTAGCCTTTTATGTGCTTTGCACATGTTGCAGTTGCGTGGTGGAAGGGAACCGGTCTACACTCCATTCTTCACGTGTACAGTTTTGGTTTTTTTCTTTTCCAGAAGAAACCAGAGCATATAAATAGGGAGGAAGCTGGAGATGTGCTGTGGTGCAACTCTTAAAGCAGATGTTTGGGAGAGTGGAACAGCTCCGTGCGCTGCATAGTGTCTTTCCTACAGTTGGGTTCACTGTGAAACGCTATTGCTCCACAGCATAGACCTGATGCAAAAGAAGGAAATTGTTAGGATGAAAAATAGTTGAAACACTTGGAGAAGAAAGAGAGCTGACTCCTGACACTTCCCAAAACTTAGATGGGAGAAAATGCGTGCTTTTAAGGAATGTGCTATTCAGTAAAGCCAAGAGAGATGTAAAGACTGAGGTCGTGCGTACTGACTTTCCAGGAACTGCTGCAGTCTGCCATTTAAGAATATCTAACCCACAGCTGCTTCTTCAGCCCCTAGGAACTGCTGTCAGGTGGCAACAGAGGAAAGAGGTAATTTTAAGATCAAATAGTAGGAGGACTTATTTCCTTCTTGTGAAGTGTGTGGTAGGCAAACTTAATTCCTACCTACTAACAGGAGCAGTATGAAAAGGTGCTTTTGTGTAAGAAGGTCTTACCCTTTTCTTGTTGCCTGTATCTGCTAGGTTATGTATTTTCAGTGAATATTCACATGGATCTGTGAATATTCACTGGAGATGCTGAATATTCACAGGAGAGCTGTTACTGATCTATGTTTCGGTTAAAACAGAATACAAAATTTATACATCTTAATTGTTTTATGACTGACTGGACAGACTTTGCAGGGTTTTTCCTGGTTTTGAGTGGAAAATACTGCTTTAAAATAATTTTAGCGAAAGTGTCACAAGTTTCGTTGTGTGGTGTTTTTTTTTTTTTTTTTTTAAGTTGTGACAGGATTGAAATGAGACAAAGCTGTAATAATACAACGAAACATTCTGCCGACCTGCATCACCTATAGGGTTTGATATGCCTGCTATTTGCATTAGACCCCAGTATACCTCTTGGCTGCAGAAGAAAACTATTTTCCGAAAAGCTTAGAAGAAAAAAGGAGTGGGACACAAGCTTCTTTTAAATTTGTGTTTAACCATGTTGCTCTTAATGCTGCCAATTCTCGGTGGCCCAACCTGTTTTCCTTTGAAACAAGCTATGGATAGCATTTAATCCTAATTAACTTATTAAAACTTCATACTAATACTAGACAATTACAGGTAGCACAAGAGTCTTGCTGATTATTTTTTTTAATCAAAGTATAGTCTTGTCTACAGGCATATTAAATTTAACCTTGGATGACAAATGTCTTGGTATGTCAGAGCTTATTACTTACCAGCTAACATGGTTTTTGTGGGAAGGCTGTATTTGTACTGGGAGTGCAGTTTGAATTTTATGTGAACTTAATTTGAGGGTTCATCTGGTTTGGTGATATGCAGTACAGATTTTGTTTTTTTCATGGAGTAGAAGGGCCAGTGTAGATGGGAGTGATTGGATGTGCAGTACCAGTGCATTGCCCTATTATTAAATGTCATTATCTTTTTTAATGACTGGAGAAACAAATCCTGCTGAGCTTTCTTCCGTGTTTTGTCAGGGCTGTAGATTTCAACATAATTCTTTAAACGTCTTTGCTTTAGGTTAGCAGTGCATATCCTTCTGCGAGTTGTTTTTGTCCTTTTTCTTTTAGCAAATGACTTACTCTCCTAGATTGCTTTAGTTTCTGGACTTTGTCTTCTTCTAAAAGCCAAGGTAGTGAATTGTAGCAGAACTTAATATGTTAAACATCAAGAATACATTTCAAGAAAGTGTTACCTTTGTAAGGAAAAAGCCCAACTGTTCTCAAAATACTGTTTTTTTGGAAAGCAATATTTTTGAACTGCTGATTAGGCATGGAAAAAGATTTGCATGTAATTCCAGTTCTTTTGCAGCATACTCGTTTTTAGCTAGATATTTTTTACCATTGATTAGGAAATTCAATTTCTAAATTTAATGTGAAAAAGCTTTGACAGCATTCTGATTTTTACATATGCTTATTCTGGGTGGAATTTCAGTAACTCGCATAATTTCAGTAGCAGGAACACTCAAGCTGAGAAACCTTATTTTAAAATCTGAGAAGTAGAATTGCTAATGTGGATTTGTAGCTTAAAAGTAGCTTATGTTTGAGGCTCTAGACTATAGATAGAATTAATAGTTTAGGCAACCCACGGTGTACGTGCTATAATTAATGGAAATTTCAGTATAAAAATATCCCCATTCATGATACAAAGAGTCTTCAACTTTAGCTTCTGATGTGTACTTTTTATTGAATTGGTTTGCGTTACCAAATCTGGGCAGGAGTTTGTATAATTACGTTGCCCTCTAGTGGTTGTAACTCAGGTTTAAATAGTAAAAAGCAAAGGCATTTTCGTGCTTAAGGAAGGAATTTGATGATTCTTGCTTGCAAATGATTGGGTATGTTGTGTTTTTTACAGTAGCAGTGTTTTCACTGGTCTGTGGAACAGCTACTTCCATGAATACTGAGTAACACTAGGACTGTATAAAGAAAACTTAATATGCTAATACGTAATTTGGCAGCAGGGAATACTGTTTATATTTATTATGACAGAAAAAAAAATCTTGATGGTTTTATCGTATAATTTAACTTTTTTCTAATCTTATGAGATGATCATTAGTGCCTTATTGGTGTGCTGGTTGCAGTCTTTGGGGATGTGCCTTTGGCTGCCTCATGGGAAGGGTAGAGTGGCACTTTAGTCTTTTGATGAGGCTTTGGATTCAACTTTCAGATGAGTGGATATTTAAGAAAAAGTGTCCAAGTGTTTCAGGTCACATGAATTTGTTCTTTTGTGATTCTTGGTAGGCAGAATGATTGTTTTTGGTTCATATTTTCTCTGCAACTGCTCCTCTTTTGTCTAATACTAAGCATCACAACTGAGTTAATGAGAGAAATCACTTGATAACCATTAATCTGTGGGCAAACAATAGACCAATTTCTACACAGAGCAGGACAAGTTTCTTGCATGGAAAAGCTTGCTAGTCAGAGGAAGTAGTAATATTTCTGTAATTTTGCCTGTGCTTTTCAGGATTCAGACTATCTGTACTTTTTCTGATGATGGTGCTGAGCTACAAAGAATGATTTAAGTGGTTCAGTGTAGATAGTATCAGCAGCTTTTAGGAGGTGAACTGTGAAAAATTTCTCTGTATGTTTCTAGTCATTAAAAATGTATATCATCTTGGTAAAAAAGATGTTATGTCATGTTGTGTTTTGTCAGTTGGACACTGTGACCCGGAATCTGCATATAGGTGGTTGGAGGTGTTTTCATAGGTGGAAGGCTCTGCCATTTGGAAAATGACCTGATGGCTGTTTCAAGAATGAAAACATCAATGAAAGATATTTCTGACTGACAATCTAGAGCCACTGTTGCTAGAAAGAAGTTCTGTTTGTACTTTGAGAGATGTTTTCCATGTTATAGAGGGAAATATGACACAGTCCCAAATAAAAATTGCAAGGCTTGATAGTGTATTTGAGAGGTGCAAATGAATACTCTAGAGCTTTGCTGCTGATAGAGTGTGGAATTGCCAGCAGTACTTTCCAATTCTCTTGCCCTGCTCCTCATGCTCACTGGGACATTGGTCGTAGGCACACACTTACCATGTGTTCTAAGTACTTTTTATTGACAAAGACTTTTAAAAGGCACTCAGGTTGCTTTTGGGTTTCTTTTAAAGCTTGTCTGAAGAATGAAATTCATGGACAGAGTGTTAACAATGTAATGTCCTTGATGACTTGGTGAATATGATGGAAAATAGCTAGAAAAAGAAGACATCAAAATGCTTTGGCGAAAGCTTCACTGAAATAATTACCTGGTTTGCTAACATGGCAACACTTGCCTGTTTACTCTGTAAATCCAGGGTACCATGTATGTGATTTTTGCCCTTGTCCAAGACCAGTAGGAATCATGAGTCACTGTGTTTGAAACTGTAATTACCATATCCTTGAACACCTTATCTGCACTCTGCCCATTCCTGTGCATCTGCTGGGGTTGTTCTGGTGCTGTGAACTGCTGAGAACGCTGCAGCACCTGCCCTTTGTTCTGAAGCCACTAGCACGCAGATAGGGCGATGGATGACTAATATTCTGTAAGATTCCCTGTCAAAAATGAGCTCATGCAATCTCCTGCATTGCTGTCGGACCTGTCTCAGTATGTGGATGTGTGCTATGGGTATTTCTTAAGCTTAAAAAAAAAAAAAAATATTATTTTATTAGAATTTGAAACCTGAAAAAAAAATTTAATAGAACAATCTTTTTTTTTTTTTTTTTTTTTTTAATTGTAAAATATTTGGTCATAACACCAGAATAATCTGCCTTTGTTCATGAATACCAGCACTCAGTTACTGCTTGCTTTCAAAGTCTTGACCCAGGAATCAGTTGCACATGGCTGCAGCCTCCTCCCAGCCTGTTCTCGCTCTCACTTTGTTGGAGGTATGGCTTGGCAATGCCTTGAGTACAAATATTAAACTCCCAATTGCCAAATTTCTCCTCTGTGCTGGAAAATGAATTTTCCGTCTTTGGATGGAGCCGCACCCTTCTCTGTCAGTGTTTGGTTTCCAGTTAAGTGCATGTGCTCTGGGTATGGAATGCTGAAGTTCAAAACACAGAATGAAAATAAACTTTTATTTAAGAAAAAGGTTTGGTCCTTACTTGATGCAGACAAATCTTCAGAAAAACATAAAGGAGCCTGTTGCTCTGGTGACCCCTTGTTTTTGGTATGAGGAAGTGTGCCGTGAACTCTCGCTATACTGTATTTTGATAGTATTTGTGGTTTGGATCTGTTACAATAATTTTGAGTTTGACGTGATTAAAGTTAGTACAGTGTCATCTGTACTCAGGCAGTTCTTTGGAGTCAGGACTTTTACTTCTGCATCTTTATTGGCTGCACTGAATTTGTATCACCATGACATTAAGCTTATCTTCAGTATGGTCATTTTAACTGTAGTTCAGAAATGTACTAAACATTATTTTTCCTTGTGACATCTGTCATGTGTTAATAAATAGTTCAGGAACAGATGATGTCAGAAAGCAAGACATCTTTGGACAAAGGAGAGATGAATTAACTAGGTCTGTTGTTTAAAGAAACTAACTGTAGTTGCGTTAGAAAAGTCCTTTCAAGTGGATTATGTCCCTTACTAAAAGGGAGGAGAAAACTTCTTAATACATTTTTTTTTTTTTTTCAGGGTATTTTTAGTTTTTATGAAGTGTTACTGTGACAGTACCAAACCACTACTGCATTTGGAGGGGTTTGTGAAATCTGATGGGGTTTTTTTTCTCTGTCTGAATGCGTGATCCTTGGGAGTTTTCTCTGTCATAAAACAGCAGTATAGAATTAATGGTAGTTGGTAAACACAGAACCCAGTGTGGAAGGAGGAGAAATGAGGAAAGGCTAGAATACTTTCAACAATTTCTCCCTTCGTTCTCTACACAGTTGAAAAGTGAACATGTGAGAAGAGATCCTTCTTTGCAAGGAGTAGAGGAGCTTTGATGTAATGATTAACTAATTGGAGAAACTCAGCAGAGTGTAGCAGCTTTTGCAGTATTGCACCTGCCTTGAAGTGCCTGGGGTTAGGGTTGAGAGTTTGAGTTTCTTGATAAACTAATGAGCTGCCTTATACTTTTGCTTTCATATAAGTAGATCTTCTCTTCTGGCTCTTCATCTGGTGGAATATCTGGTAATCTTGGTTCCTCTTGTGGTTTTTCTTCTATTTGCTTGTGAGTGAGAAATGTAATTGTTCACTGATAGAAGTTTAATAATGCGAATTGCTTAAGGAAAATGTCAATTTCAGTCAATGTTTTGCTAATCACTTATCTTAAGATTTTTGAGGAAGGAGAAATAATGCATAATGTTAGTATTGGATTGCTTGGTCTAAATATTTACTGTGCCAGATCCTGACAGTATTTTGAGATTTCCATTTTGAAAAAACATTTAGGTTTCATTTGTCTTCTGCTTTTTCTGTCAATTCTGCCTGTTCTCAGATGTTTTTCCATTAAAACAATTTACTGTTTTATCTTAGTAGGCATTGTAGACATTTGATTTTAGTTTTTACTTATGCTAGATTTTAGTAAGATCAGTCTCTTGAAACTTAAAGACCAGGAGAGATTTATGCCTTACCTCTGGTCTTAAATTAGGGCAAAGCTATGTTGAAATATGACAAATCTCACTTTTTATGTCATACTTTTCATTGCAGTAGTTGGAGACAAGACCAGAGTTCATTTTGATCCTGCACTTTATAAAGCTGGCCAAAGAATGTTACTATCAAGTTTAACCACTTCTTGATCATGAATTTAAGAATTTTAGTCTTCTTAATAGTCTTAGTGTTTTTTCCTAGTGGAGAATATTAGTACAGGTGCTTTGGCCACTGGAAGGTAAGAGAAAATTGCAATGATAACTTGCAGCCTTTTAGGAACATACATTTGAAAAATAAAAAATAGTAAAAAAAATCAGAGTTCTATATGGGAACGTGCTCCTTGCAGAGCTTTTAATTCTGTGTCTGGATGCGTGTATCCTGCAAATAGAGTCTTTAGGACTTTGTACAAGATAATGTTTACTTTTGTTACTGCAAAGTTTGAGTATGTCATGTTGCCAAACACTCACTGAATTTATTACAGTAAACAATAGTGTTTAGCTTTTATTCTAGCTTTGGAGGAAGGTATTCATGTAAGGGCATCAGGATTGATGAGTATTTCAATAATATTTTGCTGAGATTATCTTAAGTGGTTATCCTGAAGAAGCCTGAATTTCTGGGTAACGGCCTATTAAGGCATTTTGTTTCTTTATTTGAAAGCCATATAATGTTGCAGTACATTTCTGTAATTGATTAATATTAAGAACACAGTAACATTAAGCAAAACCTCAGAAAGTCACCTTGTCCGTATGCTTTCCCCAGGGTAAATGTTTGATGTGGTGATAGAAGTTTGATGTAAATTATATCAAGTAATCACTGGTATCGCAGTGATACATGATCCATAGCTGTATAAATATCTTGCATAACAGGAGACTGAGCTTCCTTAATAAAATAATGCAGAACAACCTCTGCAACAAGTCCAGTATCCTTCCAGAAAAACCTGTCTGTTTTTTTTTTACCTAGTTTTTCCTGGTTTTATGAGTCCATTACACTAGTCAGGTTTTTAATACGGGGCAGGGAAGTTGTTTCAAAGCCTCTGTACGTTGTGTAGGATATTGTCATCTATGACAGCAGTAATACAAAGTAAGTCTCTTTGTTATATTGCTTATTCTAATATGTCAACTTGAGCATCTTGGGACCAGGTGCGAGTAATCATTTCTTGGGAATCTTTCCCTTGATCTCACTTTATTGTAAATGTAATTTAGTTTGGCACTTAAAGCAGTAGTATACCTTAAAAATCTGTTGGCATCTTCAGGATGAGAATTTCACACAGAACTAAAATTGTACTTGAGCATTTTTATGTAGGCTGAAAATTCAAATAATCTTTTCTTTTCCTTGAGAAAATTATATAGAATTAGTACTGAGTTGGGGAATGTTTTTGTAGGAAACTTTTCTGCTTTGTCTGTATTCAGAATGGAGTTGCATTTCCTTTTTGGAGGCTGTTAATGTCCTTAATCTGTTTTGTGATTTACTTAGAAACGGGGTTTTTTTTAAAGCATGACATATGTGAAGGGACAGACTGATTCAGCTGTGAAGAGCATAAATATAAAATTGTTCTACTTGTCCTGAAGCCATCCAGCATTCTTAGCAGAAGGCTGATTTCCAGGAATTTGTGAGGACAAAAGTTAAGTAAAAGAGGTAGTCTAAAGAGTAGTAATTAGTAACTATGGTGACAGATGTCTCACTGTAGCAAGTCAATCAGCTATATATAAACTAAATCACTTGTAAATTAGACCTGTTCCTCTAGATCTCTTTTTAAAAATAGCCTTTTGCATCAAAAGTATTGACACTGATGTGGAGAGAGATCTATTCTTGTATGGTGGTGTCATACTTTGTGGTAAAACATTTTATCTTGAGGTTTTTGGAAAGTGTCTTGTCATCTTTCTCTTTTGACAATGAATGCATTTCTGGATTATTTGAATAATCTACAGATAGATTGTGCTCCTGAGTAACTTTTACCCTTTTGAACTACTTTATTCCATACCTTCTGTTTATCACAGAAAACTTTATTCAGTGAGGGGAATGAATATTGTGTACTGTGCCTTCTATTACTTCAGGTCTCACCATTCAGAAGGAATCTTCCATTCAAGTGTACTTATTCCAGAAGTTGGAGGAATGAGGCGGTACTGTGCAATAGAGGGTGGTCAGGACTTGTTTTTCTGTGACTGGGTGTTTTACTGCATTTTGTGATTATGGAATGTGATTACTGGGAGGGGTTAACTTCACAACTATCAGGTTAGGTTACAAATTGTTGTTTCTAGAAAATAGAGTTTGTGAGGTTACTTGAATGCCACCAGTTCTGCCTGAGGAGGGTGAGAGTAAAGAGGTTAACAAGGGGAACCATCCTTTCTGATAATGTTTCTATTAATGTTGGTTAAATTCCAGCTTTGTTGTTGTTTGTATTTTTGGGGAGAAAGAGGGGAAGCAGGAGGGGTGCAGACTTGGGCATCCAAGCTTTGGATGAGTGCGCAGTCATAGAGTAAAGGCACTGTATAAGCTATTACTTTGATATTGGTATCCTGTGATGATCATCTTATGAAAGAATTTTTTCCATGTAAATTACCATCAGTGTAGTATTACTGTATTTTTTCCAGAAGTTTTGTTGTTGTAGGTGTTTGGAATGTTGATAGTTCCTTTTAGAACGAATGTAAATAAAAGAAATCTGAAAGTGGCTTGGGATGTCCATACAGTTCTGCATTGGCCATTGTTGGGAGGTTCCGGGAATTGTAATGCAGTTTGTTTACTTACATTTTATGAAAGCAAAGATGATGCAGGTCGTCATGGCGGGTTTTTGTTTTTAATTTAGGCAGCTATCTCCTGATACAGAGAACTTCAAATTCTGGTTGTGAAATGTACTTTAAGGTCTTAAGATTCTGACGTGCAGCATTTGATTGAAATCAGATGGTTGACATTGTAAGTACGACTTGCTCTCTGCCATTCTCTTCTTGAATGACGATGCTGCAGTGGGAGGTGTGATTATATGGCTTAGGAACCAGCTTTTAAAGTATGCTCATTTTTAGCTCAGGTCATTGTTATATACCACCCAAATTAAGCAAACTGAAGTCATAGGAATTCTGCAGCCATGCTGAGGTGTTCATCTGTCCCTGCCTTTGAGCCAACTGAAGCAGATAAATAGGATGGTGGTGGGTTCAGCTGCCATTATTTCTTTCATCCTTTACCATGTGTGAGTTGAAGATGTCAGTCTTGAATGGCACTGTAATTGTGAAATATATGTGGGACTATACTTTGAAGTTGAGGGCAGCAGTGAATGATTACAGCAAACTTTGGAGACAAGCCATAGAGATCTTCATCCTCATTCTTTTGTATGTATACATAAGCTTTAAATAGTGAACTTCAGGTTTTGCTTCTGCTTAAAACTGAAGAACTTGGGTTGTGATGTAGTTTGATGTCCAAAACTTTTAGACATCTTCTGCCACAATCTCTTTAATATGAATTAGTTTGAAAAAATGCAGCAACACTGTTCAAGAATTTTACTTGATGATAAATAGCCTGAACCATTTAAATAAAGTGGTTTTAAGCTCCATGTAGCTAGTTCTAAAACTTAATAATTAAAAAGTATTGCTTAGTCTTTTTAGTAGCCTTCCTGTTAATAATGATCACTTCCTAATACAAATCAATAAATCCTTTCAAAGTAAACATCTGACATCCTGTTTCTGAATTTTCCTGATGATCATGTGGATTGCTGCAAATATTGAAGAATATTATGGGGCTATTGACTAATAATAACCTTGAATCCTGAGCATTTCACCTTCAGACTGGTAAGATTAATTACAACTACTAGCAAATATGGGGTTTGAATAGTGGTTTAGAAAGTAATGGGCACAACAGGTAAGGAGATGGCATTAGCTCTGCAAACATGTTTTCATGTTGTTGGGGTTTTTTTGGTGGTTTTTTTTTTTTTGAATGGTTTTAATATGCCATAATTTAAAACACTGATAGGTGTAATTGTACCTGTAGAACTTGCCAGTTAAAATAAGCAGTGCAGTGTTGTATGTCAAAAGAAAGATCTGTGCTGAAACATTTGCAGGTACAACACACGTGGAAATGTTTGCTCTGTTTTGTTGAGGTCGGTGGCATTTTGCTACTGAGCAGCCCAGAGCTGAAGACAAACGTGTTTTGTGCAGAGCTTAAGCTCTTAGTGCCTCTTGGTGTTTGGCATTGCCCCTCTGTGTAAAGTGATTTCTCTTCCCACAAATTCAGCATGTCTTCACCTCCCTTTCTTAGCTCCAGTGTCCTTTTCAGGTAAACCTTGCTGACTTTAGC
Source organism: Psittacula echo (assembly GCF_963264785.1). Classification (NCBI taxonomy): domain Eukaryota; kingdom Metazoa; phylum Chordata; class Aves; order Psittaciformes; family Psittacidae; genus Psittacula; species Psittacula echo. The sequence continues at coordinate 14,604,957 of NC_137745.1, read as the reverse complement.
TCAGAGGAGAGTTAAGCTGAATGACAGGGCCTGTAGTGAGCTTCAGAGCGCTTGAGCTAGCAGGACATGGCAAGCGGCAGAGGGTTTAATACTTTAGAGCAGTTCAGATACATCCAGAAAAAGGCTGACTCTGTTTATACCCAGACTCAGTTATGCTGGCACAAAACTGCTTTTACTGCCACAGTTTATTTTGCTTGACAATAGGTATGAACAACCAGCAGGGTTGTCCTGGCAGTACAGTCAACAGAACTTCAAGGTGTAAATGGACACAGAACAACTTTGTCAGCAGAAGAGCATATTCTCTGCTCCCTGGAGCTACTGACAGGTTGGGAAGGATAGTACTGAATTCCTGGGGAAAGCTGAGAATTTTAACCTTTTTCATTAGAATGGCTGGATTTACATTAGGCTTACACTTTCAGTTGAAATCTTAGGGTGAATATCTTTTGTCCATTGCTATATCAAAGAAGGGTGTTGGTTTTCTCTTTTTACTGCATAGAAAGAGTGGTTAAGTTTATTATTTTCCAAAGAAGTTACTGAAAAACACTAACAAGTTGTGCTTTTCGGGGGGTCTTCAATACTTACGGCCCTAAATAACCATTGAATAGCTGCCACTCCTTCAGTCTGTTCAATCTGACTGGAAAATCCCTTTCTCACAGCTGGGCAGTTTTAGTTTCATAGCATGTGCCTGCTGCAGGTAGCTAAAATAATCCTGAAAAGGAGATTTGCTAAGAGCTCAAAAGTTAATGCACTGGTTTTGTTGGCAAGTTGAAGGAGCTGGAATTTAGTAAGCAAAGAACTATTAGATCCATGTGTTGAAGAAATATAAAAGTAAATAGAAAAGCAATTTTGCTCGATGCACCCCACCCTGTGAATTATGCTTGCTCATGGAGACAAATACTTACACTTCCTTGATAAGTGGGTGGAGTTAGGCAACTGAGAAGAAAGGAATTTAGGATGTGTCTAAGCAGACCAGAATGAGAAAATCAATTAGATCTGGAGATAATTTAGCATTTAAACTTCTCTATCTTGCAGCCAAAGGACTGATGTGGAATTCAGTATGGTTTGCACAGTGTACTGTGCTAAAGAAGTGCTGCTCCCAAAATGAGAAAGTACTCTGTGTTAATACTTCAAGGAAGATATGATCTTTTAATAGTATGGGAGAAGAAGCTTTACAACTGCAGTGTGATAAATGTGGGCCACATTGCTTGACCCCCTTACTTATTGTTTTAAATTCTTTGTGCACGATTCAGATTGCACAGAGCCAGTATACTTGAGAATTCCTAACAGAATACTTGGCATCAAACAAGTAGATGAACCTAGATCACTGTACAACTCTGTAGTCCAATTTTGCACTGAAGTATTGCTTTAGGGCAGGTATTGCAGTTTCTAGATCCCTATTTACTTGCTGCGTTTGAGTATTAGCTTTAGTACTTGGGCTGCATTTGTAATGCCAGCATTAATTGTTCAATGACTGATCATGTAGTTTGTAGCATGAGTAGGGGAAGAATCTGTCATCGTGACTGCAGCATTTTATGGCTGAACTACTCTAGCTGGCAGCCTTGCTGCCCCTTTGTGGCAGTAAACAAGGCAAAAATGTAGCTGCCGTCCCCTTAGTGGCTGTAATTCAGAATCTGGCAAATTAATTTAAATCTTTCTGGTTTAAACTAATGACTCAAAGCCTGTAAAACAGGGCTCTGAAGCACATGGCAGCTGTGTACACATTAATGACTGACTTTCTGTAAAAATCAATGGCCTAGATTTTGGTGCTTATTATTTACTTTATTATTAATTCAGCTATGGAATAAGGCTGAAATATGTTTCATTCTTGTATTATATATATTGGTTTTAGAAGTAGACTTTTTCATGGAATGAATGTCACATCTCTCCAAACAAACACAGTTCTCCAGTAATTCTCCTCACTGTAATTTTCAGTGTATTTGTCCTGAACTGCAGTTTCAAGCTGGGTTAGATGGAGTAGCAGTAATGTGCTCTTAAAATGGAAAAGGATTGCTATAGATAGTGATAGCTAGTGTTACGTGAGTCTGTCTTGATCACTGTTCTTGATTTACTGCCTTCCTGCAGTACTGGTACAGCTCCCCTGTGGAAGAGACTTGATGTTCTTTTGTTCATTTTGTTGTACTTGGGGTAGTTAGCTCATAAGAGTTTCTGAAAAAACGCTGTTTTAGTGATCAAGAATAGAGCATTTATTCTTTAAACACTGATTTTTCTGTTGCCCTGTGTATGGAGCACTTATTCTCCATCTTTACCTTGTATCTTGTAATGAACAGTTACACAACAGAAAGATCTTTTGTATCTTTGGCTTTTGAAGTGTGTGTGTGTATGACTGATTATTATGTACTGCAGTTATTTGGAGATTAACATTTTGGCTTTCTCAGAACAAAATTAAAAACCGAAATGTCAATCACAAGTGCATTTGTCTACGCTTTAGGCTAATTCTAGAACTTCATATTAAATCTCTAGTTTGGTCCTCAATGAATAATGTGGCATATTGAGAGAAACACCATATATCATGAAAATGAAAAAAGGTAGGGCTAAAAGCAAGTCTTGTAGTAAAAAAGTAAGAGCTTGTCAGTTGTGTGTTCTACCATTGTGTTGTACTGTCATTACATCTCAAGTAAATCACTGAAAAAGTGTGTTACTTTCTTTTCAAGTTTTTCTGTGCATCTCTGAGCCCATCCTTTGTTTTCTCCAAGATCCTTCTGAAGTGTCTTATGCTTTATCAGACTGCATATGGCTTGAAAAACAAAACACTGCATGTCTTCTCAGGCTAAGTAAGGAGTTCTCTTTAGTCTGCCTCTTGGAAGATGTTGTGATAGTAATCATTAAGCAGAATGGTTGTTGTTGTCTTCAAGGAAATATAACAACAGTCTACCTACATTCCATAGGCCAAGTTAAAATCTGTCCTCCAGAGAACAGCAGTTTTGCAGCTTCCTAATACCAGCTAGGATTCATATGTTGTATGTGCATAAATCTAATATACTATAGTCTAAAATGTCTATGGAAGAATTTTTCTATTCGCTAACCAGGAAATATTAGGAATTTGTTATAGAGGGGAAAATTGTAGTGGTAGCTAACTGCATAAAAATAAAATGTGATTTAGCAATTTGTTGGTGGTGCTCTGAATTCTTGACCTAGAAAGCAATGGAACTTAAATGGAATGAGATTTTTATACACCACAGGTCAGAGCAGAGGAGGTACTTAATTCAGCAAAACTGAATAGTAACTTGAAATATGATAAACACTAAATTTGTAGAATTAATTCGTAATTCCTTGCAAAGCATGGAAACAAAAATTTGTAGGTTTTTTTTGCAACTTCCGTAATGCTGTTTTAAAGAAGATGGCCTGTACTGGAGGAGTTTGAGTGTACTGATGAACCACAGGTTTTACGTTAGAATAAAATCTCCATAAATTTTGTGGAAGCAGCATGGTAGGATGACTGCAGTTAACAGGGTTTATTAATGGTGGATAACTGAGAGAGAACATAAATTATTAAGGAAGAAATACAGGCTAGGATTTTTTTTCTTCTGTCTATGAAGGTGGTGTGATACTGGAAAGTAAACTTCTTAAATAGTTGTATGGTAACATTTGTAATTTCAGAAAGAGGGGAAACTACCACTTGAACCATACGTATAGTTGTCTGAGTTAAGGATGTGATAACTCCTTAACAGTCCTCAAAAGCTGAGTTGCTTTGAATGTGCATGAGCTACCATTTTTGCTCGAAATTGGACTAGTTGTTAGTATAAGGCACAAAAGGCTGGGAGTTGAGTTTGATCTGAAGAGGGGTGTGAATCAAGTATAATTAGGTCAGCATATGCTGCCCTTTTTTCTGGCAGTACCGTCTTAAGCACCTCCTCATATAACTTACGTCAGCTCTCAAAACTGGTTTGCAGTGACTAGACAAATGCCTGAGCCAGTGCAACTCAGCAGTGAGCAGTGGGGAAAGGAAGGATTTATAATTACTCTTGAAGCCAGCACTGCTGCTGGAGCTCATTGGTTTGCACTGGAAACAGGAAGGGCAAATGGTGCTGGGCTCACAGCAGACACTGTATCACAGAGCTGCTGTGTAAAAGGCATTGTTTTGGGAAATGGAACACCCACCAAGGATATGCATAATTAATAGTATAATAAATACCAGAATACTACTATAAATGCTAGTTAACATATATATGTTTGTTTTGGGGCTGGTGCTTGATTTTTTTTGTCTCTAAAGGTAACTTCTAGTAATGATACAAAAGTGATGGAGGATTGACCTCTGAGAAAGAGCATTTGAACCAGGAAAACTAGCATAGGAGTAACATTTGAATTTGCTACATGAAAGGGACAAGCTCTGTTCCAACCAGTTGTGACATTAAAGATAATTGAATCTTTTTTACTGTCTTGAAATCTGCATTTCTCCTTATACATCAGCTTGTTCACATGTTGCTGACATTACTTCTTTCTTTTCTAGATACAGAAAGAAGAGTGTTTTTATCCTGTTTGTAAAGACCTTAGGAGCATCTCTTCTAAAATTTACAGAATGAAATTCATGTAGTTAAATGGAGATCAGTTTGATAATATTAAACTTAATGTGCATTTTCTGTGACCATTTGTTTACTTTTTCTTTTTCCAGTTTGAATTTTGTTGTCTGCTGTTTTGTTTGATGTTTTGATGAGGTGTTGTTGCTGATGCTCTGTTGCAGCTCCTTTCCTGTGTTCACTCTCTTGTATTTTCTTGTGCCATTTAGTCTGTGCCCCATCTGCAGATTCTGCAGAAGTGTTTTTGCAAGGGGCAGTGATTAATGAAAACATTGGAGGGATAAAAGGCACATAAAAAAAAAATAAAAGATAAAAAAAGATAAAAGCATAAGTATGTTTCTCCTTGCTTGTGACTCACTTTTTCGTAACAGAAGGGCATTCAAATGGAGCAGAAAGCTAATCAAGAACAAACAGGAAGTAAAAACCTAATTATCTCTGCACTGAACCATGAGATGGTTCAGTACTTTCAGATTAGTAAATTAACAAGCTAATTTATTTGATTGGCTTTTAAACTTACAACTGTAATAAAAGCTATATTATATACTATTAAGTATTAATATATAGTGTTTCATAATAGAGTAATATTTAGAGTAGGGTGGGTCTGGTTGTTAATGCAGTGAATGCAACCATAATTTGTGTTTACCTTCATCTTTATGAATATATGACTGAGAATTATTTTCTTTTTCTTCAATTTGAGATCAAAGACCAATCTATTGGGGGGGGGGGGAGGAATATCTTTCATGTGCTGCTTTTCATTCTGCCGTTACATACATCCTAGCCAAGCCTTCCCATGCTGACATTCCTGTTGATGCATGTAAGATACTTATCATGTGCTTGGTGTCATTTTTCAGTATGAGGTCTTTAGACCCTACTGCTGGTCTCCTGCTCCATTTTAACCCTTCCTTTTCCCTCGACTCTGATTTTGAGCTGTTTATCACTTTTTGAGGAGTATGATAATAGAGGCATGGGAAATTTTGCATGGAATCCTGAAAAAAAAATGGCATTTGCCTTTATAAGAAAAACATGGGAATACATTGAAGGCAACATCTCTCCACCAGCCTCATGGTTGTGTTGAGACTTGAGATTACTTACGAGTGCAGGAAGCTGGGGATTTCTACCATCCCATCAGGTTCCTGTAATAACTATTGTCATCTTGAACTGCTGAAAGTGACTCATTTCAGTAGTTACCTGGCTGGTCAGTAACATTCCAGTCCCCTGTTTCATCATGTCTGCTGATCAGGACTTAGCCATTGAGTGTGGTCTTCTGCAAGGTGACTTACTCACAACCTCTTTTCAGACACAGCAATTTTGACTAGAAGTCTTGTGTCATAAGCAGTTTCTGATCCAATAAGTCGCTATTAAAATTTAATTAACTCTACAAACGGTTATTTACGAAGGTACTTGATGCAGTAATTTTGAGATTAACTTAATGGTGTGAACTAGTACAGCTGGGAGGTAAAGGCATCCTATATTTTTTTTCCTCCCTTAGCTTCACCATGGTCTGACATTACAAGTCCTGAACTCTGTTCTCTGCCAGAGTTTTTTCTGGTTCCCTCAGTGCTAGCCTTCCCTACTGGTACATTAAATGTATAAGCAGGTAGAGTTTTTATGTGTTGACCAACATAAATGTAAGTTTTTTTTATATGTGTGGCAAAAGATGGTGTTGCTACAATGTCTGATGCTTTCCATGCAGGCAGTAGGTTAAGTACAATTGGTAGCAATTATTTGCATAGTGTATGTGCTAGAATTTAATCATACATTTAAAATACAAAAATCAAATACAAATACTTCTTGGTAATGTGTAAGTGTTGCATCCTGAGGAAAGGTGTTTTGAGTTTGATACATTTGTCCTCTTCTACACTGAGAGCTCATGCTGTATTTTATAGCAATTAAAATTTTATTGGAGCTTATGTTTCATCATACTTATTTTGTGGGTTTTTTCCGGATACTTCACTATCCTTTTTGGTTTTTTTTACAGTTCTACCTTCAAGACACTAAAAGTAGTAATGGTACCTTTATTAATAGTCAGAGACTGAGCAGAGGATCTGAGGAAAGCCCACCATGTGAAATTATGTCGGGTGACATCATCCAGTTTGGTGTAGATGTGACAGAGAACACACGGAAAGGTAAGGGTATGGATCATCTTTTCTTTTTTATTTTCCGAGTGTATTTAGATCCTCTTACCACAACTTGATCTTTAACAGTAAATGGTATTCCTTGTTGTAAGAAAATAGGTTGGTGTTTTGGACTCTTTATTTTGTTGTCTCTTCCCTCCTTTCTGCTGGCAATGGGTCTTTTGGCCACACAGTAAGCTAGATCAAGAAAATGATCTGCTAAAGACATGGACTCTATTCCCTCCTGCACCCCCAGCAAAATTTTAACTGGATTGCTTCTATGACCCACCTTTTTCTGTATAGGTGCTAGCAGGTGTAGTGGAAATGCAGATTCATGGGACCACATGTTTAGCTATTGCCTCACTGAAACTGACTTACAGCAATTGAAGAAGTGCAGCATGGGCATGTGTGTCTAGTGCTGTGTTGGGGTTTTTAATTTTATTTTTGTAACTACCTTTCAATCCTATCAATGCTAAAATTTCAATTAATAATGTGGCAGAAGTATGAAACTGCATTTCTTGATAAAATACTCAGTGTAAGTTAGAAGCGGACTGATTTAATTCTTGTTAAAATACCTGCTGGTTCTTTCTGTGACTACTCCTGATTTTGGTTTCTGCAGGTACTTTAAAAAAAAAGGGTAGAAAAAAGTTGCTAGCTGAAAAATGAGGTGATGGGATTTTTGTTTGTTTTCTTGCTATCCTCTTCCTAGCATGTACACTCAGGAGATCTTGTATTGTGGTAATAGTTATGTATCTGTTAATTAATAAAAATGCAGTCTCAGTCCATTTTCTCTTACGTTTATGTACAGCATTTCAGGAACCATTTCTTTCTCTTTCTCAAAACTGGTCCATATGTTCATTATTAGATTATAATCAGTATTATATAATATATATATTGTATAATATAATCAAAATTAAAAGTTACCTAGTGGGTCTGTTATGTGCTGTAAGCATTGAAGTTCTGGTCATGTTCTGAAGAATCCTAATCCAGTAACACACAGATAAAATGGCAGAATTGCCATCACTCCCGGTTTACTGATTTCTGAACAAGACCTTCATAGAGCTTATCCTTAAAGAGGGGGTATATTAGGAAATGATGAAAATGAAATAATATTACATTTAAATGCTGATGGTAAAATTCTCTTAAAAAACCCAACAAACTCCCCAAGCAAGCAACCCCCCTGAAGAAACCCCACAATCCATCAGTACTACAACAGTAGAGTTTTAAAGGGCATTAAGTGAACATAACAGAAAGATGAAGCCTGCTCCATCTGTTACTCATGAAGTCTACCTGTCTTTAGCCAGGTAGGTCATAGTTCTCAAAATCTGGAGTATCAGAGGAAGGTTAATGAATACACCTTTAAAGAAAACATTGTTAAGCAATATTAGTGGTTAGTTATTTTGTCATGGAGAGCTTCTGGAGCTATAGTATTTTTGAGTGATTCATTGTAATGGAGGTCACATCACATTGTTTCATGTTGCTCAAAAACGATGTTGCAGAGATTTAATTCCTGGATGTCTAGTTGGAATTGCCTGGGAGTTAATTAAAGTATTATTTCGTGTGAAGTGATTTCAAATACTTATGAAAGCTAGCAGTATACATTGAATAAATTAAAGGAATACGTTGCATCTAATGAACCTGGGACTATTCATTTGAAGAGATCCTGTCCTTACTGAAAGAAGCTCTATTTCTTCATGTGTATTTAGACCTAAAACAGGTTTTATTTTAAGATTCAGTTGGAAGAAAAATTGGAGTTCGCTTGATTTTATCCACAGTTATTTGCAATGAGTAGATGTGAAAGTTTGCGGAAAGTTCATTGTAAGCGAATTCTTGCCAGGAGTCCTTGGCAGTGGTAGCTCTTCCCAGGGGTTTTGTGTTAGTTATACAAAACACAATCCTAGAGACCTGACACTTGTGTAATGAGTGATCAGGTTTTGCAGCCTTCCTTTCCTCCTCTCTAGCTTTGAACATTAGGACTCATGTTACTCATGAATGTGTGGGGCTAGCTAATAAGGAAGAGCACCCAAGTTTGCTTTCCTTCCTCTTTGTGCTCCCCCAAGCAATGAATGCAGATCGTATCATCATGCTGGGGCATGAAACAGCTTCGTTGCAGTTAAAGTGTTTACCTGCCCATGAATGCAATTGGAATGCATGTAAACAGGTTTTTTGCATCAGTCTTAGATGTTACTGTTAATAAAGTAATGAAAAGGACATGAAAGTTGTTTTTAAATTAGGGATTCCCTTTTAAACCATTTTGCATTGTGGTGTTTACATAATGCTATACTTGCACAAGCTGTTTTCAGCATTTTGCTGTGTGTGATTACAAGGCAATGAGGACAGGATAGGCAGAGTTTACTTGCTTATGTAGATTCTGAGTTGTGTAAATATTGCTAGAACACATGCATTTTTATTTCATTGTTCAGGCTGTATCTTGTCATTTCATTGCAAATGCGATCTTGATTTGGTTCATTAAAATAGTGGCACGTTCAGCCTGTGATTTTCCAGGGTGTCTTACTGAAGTCATGAACGGGCCCTGGAGAAATGTTCCCAGCCTTCCTGCTTCCTTATTTGTCCACTTTCGCAGCACAGACAAGCACACAGGCCAGCACATTTCCCTCTCCTTAATCCAGGACGTATCCATTAATCATCTCGCTGTGCTTTTCCCTGTGTTAGTGTGGGTTATATTCTATTAGCACCTCCTAAACTTCTCGGTGGGTGCTGGAGCATCCCAGGAGTTCATGGGTGGTGACTCCCCAGTGCAGAGCACAGCGGCAGGCTTCAGAGCAGGGTCAAATGATACCAGACGGTTTAATTCAAATGCAGTTTATGCAATTGTTCCTGGTCCAGGTTGGACTCTTCAATAAAGTCTGTTTCGTGGCGCATGGTGTTTGGAAAAGCCATTGCAGGTGTAGGGGCTCGATGCGTGCTGCTGCCAAGCACACGGCGCTGCGAGGGGATCCCTAGGGGCAGTTCCCTGGCTGGATTTGATCGAGCGGTCAGTTTGATCGCTGCTACGATCAGTTTAACAAGTGGCTGTAACAATGACAGTGTCACTAGTGACCGAGCCGGGACCCGCGGCCGCGGCTCTGCAGCGCCCCCTGGCGCCACGGTCTGCTGCGGGCCGAGGCTGTGCTCGGACGGGCTGAGGCGGGGGAGAGCCGGGCCCGGCAGCGCGTCCTGACCCGACGCCTCGGCAGCGCCGGAGGTGAGCGGGGCCCGCGGATCAGCGGGGGCTAGGGGCGGGCAGGGGCCGTGGCTGAGGCTGGGCAGAGATGGCTCCATCCCGACTGCAACCGCAGCTTGCCTTATTGCTGTTTTTAATTATTCCCCAAAAGGAATAATATAGACTTAAACAATTACTATGCTGTCCACTCATCACTTCAATAGTATTTTTATATATTGGTTTACCTTCCCCTTAGGCTTTCCCATTATTTTTCTAATTATAATTAATTGATAGGTAAAGGACAGACGGCAGGTTTGTTTTTTTATTTTATTTTTTTTATTTTGTAAACCTAGTTTTATTTTATAAACCCAGTTTTATTTTATAAAGCCTTTTCACGTTCTCTGTCTGTATGAGACCCTCCTCAGTGTTTCTTAATTTTTTACATAAATAAAGCTCCTGCAGCTTAGAAGAGATTTTTTCCAGTCTCTGTGTTGATATTGAAAAACTTCAGAATTATATAATCTGGAGCAGACCGACCTGATACATGACCCAAAGGTAAAGCAGTCTGTTGGTCTTTAATTTCAGATACCCTAATACTTTCTTCTTGAAATCACTATTTTCCTCTTTGTGCATTAATGGAAAGATTCTTCATTACAAAAGCTGTGTGAGTATTACATGCTACAGCTAATATCAGTAATGTTTTGGATGTTTTTTTCAATGTTTTTTGTGGTTTGTTTTTTTTTTTTTTCAAGAACAGATTTGGGAATTCTGGGGATCTAAGTCTAAAGCCAAAAAAAGATGCCAAAAGCTGTGGATTAATCTGTTTTGAGACTGAGATCCTGGCTGTTCTTCCGTGGCATGTAAATTTAATACTTTACCAGGTCAGCTTGAAAAAACAAGGTGCTGTAGCCAAGAAGATACTTCTCCAAAGCATCGTTAGCTTTTAGCACTGAATAAAGGTTAAGAACAATTCTCTTTGGTTGGAAAATTTCTCCAGTATTTTTAGATTCTATTGAGGTAGCTTCCTCAAAGACCTGTCTCGTTTCCCTGGAGTACTAATGATGTCCTAAAACACCCATGGCCCTTTTTTTTCAAAGCCAAATTAACTGTTTTACTGATATTAATAACCATGAAAGTAGAGCAGCTACTTGAATGTTGGTGGGTACTTCAGGTATAGTGGCAGGTGATAGACGACCTATACTTATGTGTATCTAGCTAGAGGTAGTATTTTGGGGACATGTAACTGAAAAGAATTTTTACTTTCCAGCTTATAGAACTGTACAAGGGGAAAAAAAACCCACTAAAACAACAGAAAAGCTACCCCACAACACACAAAAACCCCCTCCAAAACAAACAAACAAACAAGAAGACGAAACCAGATGTAATTTGGCTTAAATGTCATTGAAGATGGTGCCAGTAACATTTTTGGGAAACATTGTGAAGAGATGCTGAACTCAATGGAAGAATCAAGTGTTTCATTTTTTCCTCTTATTAAAGAATAAGATCTTCTTGAGTTCAGAGAATCTTGACTTTAGTCCTGCAAGAGCAACCTTTCTCCTGCTGAAGCGAGAGGCCACTTCTAGGGCTGTGCATTAGATGTGTACTATAAGCATACCAAAAGAGATACATTGCCTTGAATGACACTGGTCATAGCGTTCAAGAGGGTGTGTGTGCACTTCTCTGTAGTTCCTACACTCTTTCTTTGTGTTCCTTTTTGATGCTCATGTTTGTAAATAGCAACCACTTGACAAGTCCCAGATGTTCAAGTGAGTGTCTGGTGATACAAACTGGATGTGTTACCTTTTAAGTCCCTGGATATCCTCATAGGAATCTTGTCAAAAAGGTAGCTCATTATTTTGTTCATACTTCTGCATTCCTGTTACCCAGCACAGGGAATGCATTCCTTTTTCCTCATTTTATGATCAAAACATACGGTTAACTTTTTTAACTTGCCTCAGTAAAGACAACTTGCAGGTACTGCTGCATGTGGAAGAATTGGAACTGGAAGTTCTTTACAGCCAAGTTGAAGTACACAGCATCACCTCATCAGTTTCTAATGGTAAAGCTTCCAGGCTCTGGAGGTCTGAGAAAGCAGATCCATGCACTGATGCTTGAAGGCACTCATGCCTCTTGTTGTTTACTTCCCTCAGAGTTTCTTAAGACAGTTTGCTTGGCTACTATAACATTAACCATTTAACTTAAATAATAATGAATCATCATGACTTGGTATTTATTTCTTTTCAGTTACTCATGGATGTATAGTCTCCACAATCAAACTGTTTCTTCCAGATGGAATGGAAGCTCGATTGCGATCAGAGTAAGAATGAGTATCTATTCATATGTAGCAAAATTAAACTACTGTATAATGAAGACTTGATGAATGTTTAAAATCAGCATAGGAACAGTTTATTTTCCCATTTTCACAGAAAGGGAGTAGCTGAGAGCATGGCTCTTTTTCAGGCATTATAAAAGAAGAAATCTCATTTGCATGTTGCTTTTAGAAATTAAGACAACTATGAAAGATGAAGTTCTTATCAAGTTGTGCTTTTCTGACTGGCTGTGGTTTGGTGTACTGGAATGGGCATTATAAACAGAAGAATATAGGGAAAAAGAAAGCAAATGAGCAAATTCCCCTTCCCTTTTTTATGTGGGATTATTATTTTGGCTCCTTTAAATACACATAGACTCTACTAAAGTGAAGTTAATGGTACTTCTGTGTGTGTACATATAACACTTTATATTATTCAGATAAGTAATACAGTAACTGATGCAGTTATTTAGAGTCACAGTGAAAGAAAGCTTTGCTTGGCATGGGGGAAAAATTTGTAAAATATGATGGAATAATGTTTGTAAACTCAGATGAATATTGAAAGGGCTTTCTGTATATGTGTGCATGTTATGGAGCAAAATTCAGAGTAGTAGAAACAAAAAATGTTTCTGCTAATTGAGTGTCCATTACAAATTACATAATATTAATCATCTTTCAGTCTTACCAATTGTGTGTTTTTGACTGCTTATTTAAGCATTCTTTTATCATTAGTATGCAGAAATATTTGCATGAAGCTTTCGGGTCTTTGCTTCTCAGAAGATAAGTTAAAGTATTGCAGGAAGTTTTCCATGTAATTGTGTGCTCTAGTAAGAAGTGGTGAAAACATATGGTATTAAATTTTTTATTCTGATGAAAATGTGCAAATATAAATCTTGTTCTAGTAAAAGCATACAAAATTCTGTAAGTTACCAAATATTATTTTATGCAGTTTGCTGAATTTGCACGAGTAGTATATCCACTGTCTTTTCATAGCTGTTGTTTTGTGCATGTCAGTTGGTTAAAATCTTAACAAATCAGTTTTAAAAGAATCAAGTGTTATGTAACTATTGAAATAAAAGTATAGACCTTGGATTTATAATCTGAAAACAGTTTTGTAACTTTGAAAATGTTGGTCAGCATAGTATGAACTGGTTTTGCATGTTTATGTATCAAGTCTTCATTTTTATTTGACGAATAAACTTAAAAATAGAAAACATCTTGATTACATGTGTTAGGGATCTAGATACTTTTTTTTTTTTAAACTGCAATTCTGCGCTTTGTGTTCACTTTCTTTAATGGTTTTTTGTTGTTCTTTTTTTTTTTTTTTTTTTTTTCTTTTTAGTGTTATCCATGCTCCATTACCAAGTCCTGTTGACAAGGTAATTCATTAATCTGCTGTGTTCTGCCTTATTCAGCCACGTGCTGTTTTCTGGTGCATTATAAATAGGAAGAAATGGAGGAATTTAGTTACATCTATATATGTTTTGCAATGCCAATTTTTTACTAGTTTAATATTTTGAGTGACATTTAAGGTAGAGAAGGTAATGCACTATTGCAGTGTATGTTTTAAGGTAGCTGAACTTGATCAGGAATTGGTCGTCTCTCTAGTCTCTAAAAAGAAGAATTAACTTAAATAGGTTCAATTCAGACTTCTAAACATGAAGGGTAAAGTTTTGTGAAGCTAAGGAAACTTACTTGTGAAGTCAGCAGTCCGAGGAGTTAACAGACACTGCATTTGAGTTGAGGTCTCAGAAAAGCACATATGTCTTGAATCAGGGACAAGGGCACAAATTCTGAGGACTGCAGGTATGTGAAAATCAGCTTCAAAATTATGTCCATGTAGGAAGAGCCTACAAGAATTAGTAAATAAATTTGCAGAAAAAACACCCCAAAACAATGCTTCTGTTCTCCCCAAGTCCAGAACAGTTTGAGTTATGATTAAAGATAATGTAAGTAGTCCCAAAATCTGACATAGATACTTACAAAGGCAAATTATGAAGATGATGGCTAGTAGGTCAACAGGAAGCGCGTGTTTGAAATGTGTGTGTGGTGATGGCATTAAATTGGAATACGAGAGGCTTTATTTTCAGTTCTGGAAGCCCCTAATTTCTGTTTTTCGTTGGGTTGAATGGGTTCACCTTTTGTGCCCCTTGTTTCTTTCTTTTTTTTTTTTTTTTTTTTCAGTTTAATCTGATCTGAAACAAAAGCCTTAAACTCTTTACATTTAGACATTTACACAGTGGGTCCTCAGTCCAGTTTTGGGAAATCCTATCATAAACCAAAGAATAAACAGTAGCAGAACAATGAATGAATGAAAGTGCCATTATTACATAATCTTAAATGTACCTTCATAACTGGATAATGAATTTTGCATTGAGTTTAATGAAAAATCCAAACCCATTTTGGTTCTTAAGTTCTCTTATTTTTCAGGTTGCTGCTAACACTCCCAGTATGTATTCTCAGGAATTGTTTCAGCTTTCACAGTATCTACAGGTAGGTTTTCTCTTGACAGTATTTACTTGGTGAAATACTCGGGTTTTGTTCAAAACAGAAATGCTAGGCTCTTCATGTCTTAGCTTGCATTTTGTAAACCTGAACATTATAAGCATTTAACTACCTTTTCTGTAGTGAAACAATGTCAAACATATTGTAATTGGACATAGTATGGCTCTATGTAAACTATGTTTTACATGAGCGGTATAAACTATGACTTTCCTAAAAGAAGCGTGTAAACTCCTTTTGTTTTATAGAAGGTTCCCTGAATGGTATCTATCTACTTTTCCTGTCCTTTCTCCTCTCCAGCCTTTCTGTCCCTGATTTTCTTTTGCCCACAATATTTCTGTTATCATCCATTGCTATGGATGTACTATGTATGTGTATAAAAGCTTTGATAGAATGAAAGAAAGGCAAAACAAGAGGTCATTCCATGTGACAAGAGTTACTTTGCTTCTGTGAAGATAATTCCTTGTAGTGAATATTTTTGTCCCTGTATCTATTAGAAAGTATAAAGGAGGGGACAGTGCTGTCAGCTCTTCTTCCTCATTGGCATCGCCAACCCTTCTGTGCCTGCTTCTTTGTCAGTTTAAATAGGTGTGCTTTTTCCTAAGATTTCATGTCACAAAAGGGTTAGACAGCAAAAGGACACATATTAAAGCGTGTGCTAATACGTGTAAGTAAACTCTCTACACAAGATCATAAAATCAGCTTTCAGGAAAGTATGTGAAAAAATCTTCCTGTTACGTTCTATCTAGGTTTAATTTATGTATAGTTCTGCTGATTTATTTTAGCCATTCATGTTTGGTAATGGCAATTTTTGTTTGTTTACATCACTGATGAGACTTTTGAAGCAGCTAGTAACTTCATACATACTTGCTGACTTAGCAGGAAGCAGCTCAAGCAGATGTTCTTTCTTGGGAGGCCAAATACATACTTGCTCACCAATCTGTTCATTTTTCATATCCTGGAATTGTTATATGAAGATGCTCTTCAGTCGTACTGCCATAAAAAACAAGCATCAAACAAAAACAGTAGTTCTTGCTTGGCATTTTTCTATTGTGACCTTATTTGAGGATGCACAGCTCATTGCGTGGGAGTTGCCAAGCTGCCTTTTGGTGTTTACAATTTTGTTACTCAAATTGATGAAAGTCAAAGTGTTTAAGTCTTGGAAAGAATAACTTGTTACAGTGTGTACTCAGCATGTGCAGCATATGCATGAAAAATGAAGGTTTTCAGGAACCTGAGGTTATATGATAACATTTGCTAACTAAAATATCCAAATAAATGTGTGGATGGATAAAAGGGGATGGGATTATAGTTTTGAGCATGTGACAATGTTTGCTACTCACACTTTTTTTTTTTTTTTTCTTTGTACTTTAGTATCTCTTCTGTTGCTTCTCTTTTCCTGAGTTTTTCTAGTTGAACTCACTGGTGCTCTGCTCTCTTCATAGGAAGCCTTACATCGGGAACAAATGTTGGAACAAAAGTTGGCAACACTTCAGCGACTCCTTGCTGTCACACAAGAAGCTTCAGATACTAGTTGGCAGGTATCTGCAGGCATCTTTTTCCTTTATGGGCTGAAATACTCAGTGACATGAATTTCAGCTATTAATTTACAAATGATGGAAGGGGGAGTGCAGCAGCAGGAGTAGAAAGTTTACGGTGGTTCTCTTAAGCTGTGTAAAAGAGAATGTTTAATAAACTTAGTTTATGTGCCAGTTTGAAATAACTGTTAGTAGTGAGTACTCCAACAGAATTAAAGTCTTAAAAGCAGAACTCTACTGAAAGTAGATAAAGCATATGTTAATACTAAGGTGATACTTCTTTTCTGCTAGGCTTTAATAGATGAAGACAGGCTGCTATCAAGATTAGAGGTTATGGGAAATCAGTTACAGGCATGTTCAAAGGTAAGTAGTTCACCCTAAGTTGAATGTTAGGAATGCTGAAAGATAGCTCTTTGAAGTGTTTTGCAATTAGCTGGTTGTAGGAAAGCAGTCGGAAGATGAACTTTCTGAAATGAGCCTGTGTTTATTTGGATAAGCTATGTAGCGTGAAAGCTGTAGATCTGTTCTGTGTTTCATGGAATCACTTTAAATCTAGATAAATGGCTATTTTTCAGCATTTTTTTAGCCCAATCTGATTTCTTTCATATATACATATAAGAATGTATGTAATGAAATACAGTAAAGGAATTCCTGTCATTGGTGAGAAGCAACCATCCTGTCCTGTTTCCTTTCCTGTGGATGTCCCTTTCCAAATAGGGATTTGAAAAAAGATATTATCAGTGTGCTGTCTGATATTCAGAGACAGAGTAACAATTGTGCCATACCTTGACTGTTGTTTAGGCCACCTATGCCTGCCCTGAATTTTTATTTTAATTGTATTTTACTTTTAATTCCTCTCAACTACCTGCGTCATAAGAATTTTTTCTGCAGGTCCTGTTTGAGGTCTTTCAAATGAGACCTCTTAGGTTTCTGGTTTGTCATATTGTAGGTCTCTGAGGCTTGACGCTGTCTTAGCAGTGTCCAGAAAACCTCCATAGTTTTCTTGTAATCACAGGTGACCATTCAATGTGTGCGGCTGTATAGGCACTTCAAAAAACAGTTGCTTTACACCCAGTGATGTCAAGAATCTTTGATCACTGATTTGTCCGTGACAGTTCTTCCATCTACCAGAAACTGCTAAATATTTTGGAGTAGAACGGGTCTTATCACAATCTAATATATTTAATCAGCAAAATACTAATTTATGTTCTATGTTTGTATCTGAATTGTTTTATAAATACAGAATCAAACAGAAGACAGTATACGAAAAGAGCTTATAGCATTACAAGAAGACAAACACAACTATGAGACAACAGCCAAAGAGTCCCTGAGGCGGGTCCTTCAGGAGAAAATTGAAGTGGTCAGAAAACTGTCTGAAGTGGAGGTACTAAAGTTTCATGCCTAGTCTCCTGGAAGTGCCGAAATAGTTACAACTGCTGCTGCTTAGATCTCTGTCTTGTTTCCTGCAATATGCCAGTATTAGTTGTATTGTGGCACTTGCAGTATATTAAGTAGTAGTGTTTATTTCTCCTATTGGACAATGCTTGGATTATTAAAGTTAATGAGAAACTGTTCTTGAAACTTCTACTTTTTCTGTCAGATTTCAGAATTTATGAAGTTTTACTATATGTGGGAAATAAGTGAGAGGAAATGATATACACTCATATAAATTACACTTAAGAATGAGTTTTTAAGATTACAAAGTGTTGAACACTTTCTTCAAAGAAAATTTCTGCCCCTATAATATTTTTCATCACTAACTTTTCCTTTATTTTCTTTTGCCATTATGATTATTTTTGTGTTCCCTTATGTCAAGAAATACCTTACAATTAAGTGCACGAAGTCTCTACCCTCGTCATGTTTTTACAGAATGCATATACTGCTGTAGTAAATAACCTTATGAGATTTCAGTTAAATACACCTTTTTATGTTGTAATAGTTCTTGGCAGGTTTGTTAATGGTTGGAGGCTTGTGTTTACTTTTCAGTCCTATACTAGGAGAAGAATCTTATGACCTATTCTACTGTTTCCTCTTCACTTTGAGTCTTGGAGGAGAAATATTAATTTAACTTTACTAAGGGATTTGCTTGAGTGCTTCCTGCCACATAATTTTCTCTCCATGCAGAAGAATCATTGGCTGCTGATTGAGAGTTGTCCTTTAATAGTTTTGAATGCACTTTTGTGTAAAGGTGTTTTGGTCATAAATGAGAACCAAGTCAGAGCTTGTTACCAAAAGAAGAAGGAAAACCCAAATGCAAATGAAAACATATTGTATGACTGAAGAAACAAATCTTGAGCTGTGAGGAGGAAACTCTATATACCATTTAGTTGTGCTGCAGTCACCAGCTGATGCAAACTTCTGGAGCATTCCTTGCCTCCTGAAGACCCAGCTGCCTCTTAAGTAAGGAGATCTTAGCTTAGACTCTACATTATGGAGTACAAGAAAAGGTTTAGGACACTTCCTTGGAGTCATTTGGCTTTTATAATGTGTTAAATCTTCTGTGTGATGAAATCTTTTGTGTGATGAAATCTATTGGTTACATTGAATTACAAAATGTTATAAAACTCTCACAGATTAGCATAAAACAGAACGGGGGAGATCGCACAGTTCTTTATACCTGTTGATCACAATTAATTATATTGCGTACTGTGGCAGTTTTGGTTGGTGTTTTTTTACACATGCCTGAAGCCAATATATTTTCACATAATGTGTTCTTAAAGTAGAACATTACAAAGGTTTGTGTAGATAGCATTTTTGCCGGGACTTGATGTGCTTGTTTAGCCCTACTGGTTAGGAACAAAGCAGTTAAATGTGATTAGTTCCATGCACTGTTTGGAAAAAAAGATCTATTTCAGTGTTTGGTAGTTTATTAGTCTTTATTTTTTTATTTATTGCATAATAATTCTCTCTTACAGCGAAGTTTAAGTAATACAGAAGATGAATGTACTCACCTGAAAGAAATGAATGAGCGGACTCAGGAAGAATTAAGAGAATTAGCTAATAAATACAATGGAGCTGTAAATGAAATTAAAGATCTTTCTGACAAGCTAAAGGTAATGACAGAACTTTGTGACTTATAATAATACTATAGTGCATGGAGCAAATAAATGCAATTTAATTTCTAATGTACCTATCAAAGATTAAAAAGCTTTAAACAACAGGTTAATGGAAGAAAGATGCATATTGTCTTTTACATAATCTTTGGGTTTACATTTCATGTACTTGAAACTATCATCAGTTAAGTAATTTGCTAAAAAGATTTCCTTTTTTGTTCACTTTGAAAGTTGCCATATCTTTGGAGCTGCAATGTATTTTAATACAAAGTTATTTATGGTGTAAAATTAAATTTAGCTGCTTTTATACAGACAAATAATTTTCAACCTAAATATCTTAGAGTTAATGGGAATGAAATCAATTCCTTTACATACTAATTTTGATTTGTTTGGGGATTTTTAAATATGTTTTGAGCAGGTAGCAGAAGGAAGACAGGAAGAAATCCAACAGAAAGGACTGGCTGAGAAAAAAGAGTTGCAGCATAAAATAGATGAAATGGAAGAGAGAGAGCAAGAGCTTCAAGCAAAAATAGAAGCTTTGCAGGCTGACAATGACTTCACCAATGAGCGGCTAACTGCTTTACAAGGTTAGTGATTAGTGGGGAAGAAACTTTGATTATTTGTTTTTCTTTTAATCTGTGAAATATCTTTTTCTTGGACTTCTGTTTACAGTACGGTTAGAGCATCTTCAAGAGAAAACACTTAAAGAACACAACAGCTTAGGTAGGTGTGATCAGTTTCTTGTTTCAAGCTGGTTTCCAGATTTAATGTTCAATTACCATCATTATTATAATCTTGTAGTCTAGGTGTCTGGGAAAAGAGTAAGGTTTTAGTGTTATCCCAGTAGTGCGGCGTTCCTACTATCAGTTGAGAACGTTGGAAGACATGTGGCCACAGCAAAATGCCAGTAGAGGGCACTGCTGCTGTGGGTGTCCACAGCTGTGGTTTGTTGCTCAATTTAGAGCTGTTTGACCCCTCTCAGCTCCAACCTTTTGAAGGCTTTTATATGCATATATATAAAAGAAAGGATTTTTAAATATGTAATAGGCAGTAATTCCTTGTATGATAGTAACCTCTTACATGTTTGAACAAACAGGAACATGATCTGTAGTGAAAAGGAAAACAAATTTTGCCAGTTTCATTTGATTAGGTTAGATACCTAGAAGGAAAAGGTAGTATGAAAAGCCAGATGCCTTTCACAATGGTGTATTTATAGAGAAGCAAAACCCAAAACATTTTGCTTGGTTCCAGAAATAATACCCTTTCTTAATCCTAGGCATACAAGTTGATGACTTCATACCTAAAATTAATGGGAGCACAGAGAAAGGTAGTGTATCTTAAGGCTACCTTTTGTCTTATGGTTAATGTTTGAAGTTGAACAAATTCAAAATGTTCTCTAAAGCTTTACTTTCAATGATATTCTCTTGAAAAATGAAATTGAATTTGTCCACTCCTCTGACCACCAGTTTTTGCTTAGACTTTCTGTCTGGGTGTTTTCAGAAAATTCTATACAATGTAACAAACCAACTTGGAAGTCCTCTTTTTTTTTTACCTGTTTTTGATGGGCTTTCCTTGGCTTCAGTAGGAGTCTGCTGAATGATGTCAGGCTTGTGACACGAGAAAGTGGAAAACTCATTGACTTTTTTCCATTTAATTTTACTTTTCCTTGCAACACAGACACACACCATTTTTCTAGTAAATTGGGTATGGTAAGTAAAGTTAACAAAACATATTTTTTTCCTAACTGTAACTTACCAAAAAATGCAAGTATATGAAATACAGAAATAGCAGAAACTAACTTTTTAAAACAGAGTGCTGTCTTTTATGTTAAACAGGAATGAAAAGAGATTGAACAGATTTTTTTTTTAAAAAAGCTTTTTTTTAGTTAAAGCTAAGTATTTTAACTATTGTGTCAGCATACACTTAAAGTTTTTTTTTAATAGAATTGTCTGTTAAGAATATGCCCAGTATCACATATAGCAAAGGTTATTCCAGTTATGGTTCCAAATTCACAAAATTGTTCTATTGGTTAAGATATTTTTGTCCTTTTATGTCAATGTATATTTTTTCCTTGATGTAGCTTTCATGAGCATTCGCTGTGTCTTGCTGGCTAGCGAAAGCTCTGGGGAATGGTGCTAGTATTAGAAGGTTGGGGCACCTAAATAGAGAAATTGTAGTTTCAACTAATACAGTGTTTAAGGATTACTGTATACCTTTTTTAAACAAAATTTCACAACTGTCTATGCTCTAACTCTTAGCTTTTGACTTTTTTTAATTAGAAATTAAGAGCTTCTTAACTAGGGAGACCAATAGCAGAATAAAAAGTTAATCGTGGCATAACCTCGCATCTAGTTCTTATTTAGAGCAGGAGGAGAGATTGTTAAACACTGAGAGGAGCTGTACAAAAACTTCCCCTTAATCTGAGTACTGGTTATTCCTTTTATGTCCTAGCATTTTAGACACTTAGCTGTGATGTATGCTGATACTGGAAGCCAGGACACTTAATATCTGTTCCCAGTTCTCTAGACTGCCATACTTTGGCTTTAGTTAGATTGGTCCATCTTGCTGATGCATAATTTTAGGTTGGAAATACTGTTAATGCTTGATAGAGTGGTTAAGAAATAATTATTTTATTTAATTTTTTATGTATTTTAAATCTTCCACCCCACAAAAGAGTTAGCTTCTTTACAAAGCAAAGCTGGGGTACTATATAGGGATACATTCTTCATTCTAATCATGTAAACCATAAAAAGATTTTGAAAGCTAGATTGTTAGAGGTTATTAGAAAAAACATGCAATACTGGGAACAAAAGTAGCCTAGAGCTAAACTGAAACTTCAGTAAAAGCTTTCAAGCTCCGAGTGCAAATACATATAGTTTTATAGCGAAATAATTGAGAACATCACACTATGATTTTTTTTTTTTTTTTTTTTTTTTTTAACAAACACTTTTTTGTGTATTTTAAAGTAAATGGTAGGAATGTCCTGTTAGGTTTTTAAATACTGCTACCTCTTATCAGGCTGAGTGTGAAAACTGTCTGAAATACTATTTCAAAATTGAAATCATTATTTTGTGATTGTAAAAAAATATATCATTGTATCACTGATACTTTTTGTCAAAGTTGAAGAAGCAATCTCTTTTTGACTTATTTTGGATTGCATAGAGTAAGTGTCATCTGGATGGATGCATGAAAATACAGGTTCCTCCATCCTATGAGTAACAGTAGAACTTGTGCTTAAACCTCGGAGTTTTAGGAAGCTGTCTGCCAATTTCTTCTTCTTTGTGAATATAGGCAACATGTAACTGCTCATTCAAGTTGGCTTTCTGTGTGTTTATACAGTCTATCACCTTTTTCTGTCACACACCTAACTTACTATTTTATTATTCTATATTTTAGTGTAGCTTTTCATTATTATGCCTGTTGTACCACTTTCTTCTGCATCTCTGCTATACCTGATCCATCCACATTTCCTTGGCAATTTACAGCTTTTGGCCTGTGTTCTCTTCATGATAGTCTATGCTTTTCTGTATCTTCTGTCCTTTAGTCGTGTAATGAGAGGTGGGCAGTAACAATCTCTGCCAGATTTTGGATTTGTCCTCTTGAAAGCAGCAGGAAACAGTTACTGGGGTTTTTTTGCTGAGTAGTCTTGCATTATTTTAGATGAACTAAGAATTTACGTTGTATAACGTAGATGCAGCAACTTCATCAGTGACTCTGTAGATATGTTGTGTAAGGAAAAGAACTCACAGTTAAAGGCAGAAGCAGAAGTCAGAAAGTCAATTTGGTTTGTGCTATATAGCCTGTAAGTGAATAAAAGAAGGCTTCTTCTATTTGTGTACAGAGGTATACATGCCTTCCTCCTCCCCCTGTCAGGGGAAAATGGTAAAATCATGTAAAACACTTTTTAAGATTCCCTTTGTATCTCTTTCAAAACTTCAGGTCAAGTGCTCAAGGTATGTTTATAGGCATACTGCCTAGCTGCTGCAAGAGTAAGGATTTTACATTAGTTTTTTGCTGTGGATGGCCATAACATTAAAAGAGCTGTACTCTGAGTAGAGGAACTAAGAACTCATGTTACAGTCTCTCTAGAGGCTTTTTATAATAAAGTGTTACTAAGATGGTGAGGGTCAGGCATTCATTTTCTCTCACTGCACTTATGGAAGTTCTGGTGCAGAAGAGAGTAACTTGCTTATACATCAGCCACTGATGAAGGTAGCATAGAACTGAGTTATTTCAGTAAGTGGTATGTTTCTCAGTGAGTTGTACCACACCTGGCTTTCATATTTAAGTTTTGTGAGCCATATATTATGTAAAGAAAGATAAGAGAAATTTCTATACTATCACTTCGAAGATCATATAAAAAGGCTTAAAAGAAAAAGTTTAAATATGGAAAATAAATATTATAGCCATGGTGCTCTCTTTGTAAAGCCCTGTCCCTGTGGATTAGAAAAAAAATTTACTTTTTAGAGTGGCTTTGAAATATAGTAAAACATTACATACTGGATCTTACCAGCTAAGCTTGTGATAGCAAAACCTAGCGGCTGAACAGTTTTGTTAGGATGTAACACATTTTGACAGTTTGTATACTGAAAAGCAACATTTTTAGTTTGCTATGCTCTTAAGGTCAAGGCATTTTTGAGAAGGGAAGCATTAGCACCTTTTTACTAGAAGAGATGCTAGATTCTGATGGAGTTGGGAGCTGAACAAGGTTATATAGCAGGGCTTGGGTAAAACTGGAAATTGAGTCCAGTTTTAGGATGTCTACTGAAGAACTGTCCTTTCAAATAATGTTCTTTCTGTGCAGTGAAACTTTGTTTAAAAAACAAAGGGAGATACCCAGCAACACTGAAGATAAATGGTTTTTGTTTCAAGAGGGCATTAGGGAAGAGTAAGTATGGAGACTAAAGAAAAACTTAAATGCCCTTTCAAAGCTAATAAAAACTGCTGAAGAATATAGGTTAACTAATGTTTTCTTAGTTCTTCAGTGCTTGGATTTGGTACTTGCGATTATCTATGTCCAGTTATGAATTAAAAAATAGGAGGAACTAGGGGCATCAGTGCTATGGAGTTGCATGTTTCGGAAGTGTAGCATCTTCTGTGTTCTAAATTTGTTGTGATTTAAATATCACTTGTGTGTATTAATCTTTTTGCCAAAAATATGAAATTGTCCATGGAATTTTAGTGGAAGTTATCTGTTATCACCCAATCGGAAAAAGCAATATACCAAATGCAGAACATTTGCACTTTTAATAGTTGGTTCTTACTAACTTTTGTTAAAGTTAGTTTTGGGGTTCTTAACACAGATTCTATTGAGGTAAGGGGCTTTTTTTATGCTTAAGAACTGTGATTAGATTTTAGCATTTAAATGTACCCCTTGAAAATGCAGTTGAAGTACTTCTGATCAGTTCAAAATAGTGATCTATTTTCCAGTATCATTCAGACATCATTTCAGTTACGTCTTGTCTGCTTGCATATTGACTTGGATTTCAAAAGTTCACTGTAAATGAGCAATTACAAATATTGTTAATATACCTTTCAAATTTTTTTGTTTCATCAATTTGAAAAATGATAAGAAGATGTAAACTTAAGTGTTTCTTTCTTTACTAGAGCACTTTCTTTCAAAGAGTGGAGGGGACTGCACTTTTATTCATCAGTTCATAGAATGTCAGAGTGAGTACAAGAGTGTTCATCACATTTGCTTTAAAAACAACAGAAAACCCAGAAAAGGTGGATAGAAATCAGAATTTGTAACTATTATTTCAATATTTCTGTGGTAGCAGAAATTTTCTATGCATAGAATTGTGGTGTTGGGATATTAAGCACATGCCTGTAGTGGTAGTAAGAGCTTATCTTTGCTCTTGCGAAGCAATGATCACATTGTGAGTTCTTGGTAGTTAATCCATTATTGTCGTCTGACCAATAAAGGGGTGGTAATGTTGCCACATGATGATTAAAACTGAGTGTAATTTTTCATCCTGTTACAAATTAAGAAGTGGAAATTGTAATGCTGTCTAAGCAAACATCACAGGCAGCAGCAGGACAGAGATAAGGTAGTGATGCCTGTTTTTCATTCCACATACCTACAATTTATCTGATAAAGCTTTACACATTCTTCAAATTAATTGTTACAAAGAACAAAAAGGAAAACAAGACCTTAAATTTTATGTGGAAATCTACGGTTCTTTTAAAAAAACAGAAAGCTAATATGCAATGCCAGTCTTTAGAAAGATGTGTTATTCTGGAATGAGAAACGTTTTTCACAGAAAGTGGCTTTTGAAAATGTGTAATGAATCTGCACAGTCTTAATGTCTGTAATTAAAGAAAAACTGAAGATGCTAATACCTTTTGTCTACTGAGAGAAAAATATCATTGGGATGAGGAGTGAAAAGTGCTATTTAACTTCAAAGGAAACTCCTTGTAGCATAAAGAATTGTGTTTTGACTTTACAATTTACAGACATTATGTACCTAGAGTTGAGCAGAGTGAAGTAGTGATGAGCAGCAATAAGACAGTATCTTTTTTTTGACATTATGCTTATTGGACTTTTCCCTTTTAAGTTTCAGTAAGGAAGTGTAACAGACTTAACTGACTTTACTCCTTTGGATATGGATTGCAGTGCTGCAAACTGAATGACAGTTTACTGCTAATGGTTGTCTTCTGTTAGGCTGAATTTTAAAATAATCTTAAGTTCTGCAATGATCTTGCATGAATGCTGTTTATTTGATATCTAAAATGAACTGAAATGTTTGAGTAAAATTATTTTTTGCCTAGACTGAAAATGAAGAGCACACTGAGTGATGTTCAAATACAAATTGGTTGCCTAATTTCATTGTTTGGATTTTAGCTTAACCTATTTTAGCAAAACTTGTATTACTATCACCTCTGCAAACTAAATGTGAGCAGTCTTGTCAGTACTGAGAAGCAAAAGTTACCATTGGGATCTAGTAAAAGATTCTAACACGCAATTGAAGTAATAATAAGAGATTAAAATAAAAATCAATTTACTTATGGCTTCCCTTTCTTGAGAAAGTGAAAGCTAGAGTAAAGACGCTGTAAGGCCTCGATTGCATCAGTTTTTGAAGAATTAATACAACTTCAAAGGGTTCAGTATTCAGCATATTTTTGCAACAGAATAACTAGTTTGCTATCTAATTAATCAAGAACAAAAAGAGATTCCAAGTCAGCAGATCATGGACTGAAAGTTTACCTTTCCCAACTTCAAATATGTTTAGTCAGGCCCCACAAAACCATGAGGTTAAACTGCAAACTGCAAGACCTATTATTTTCATGTTATATATAAGTGCTACCCTTCAGCTGTACTCCTGCTCTTTGCTCTCCGCAGCAGTGAGGGTTGGAAACTAGTGGGAAGAAAAAGTATAGTTGCAGAGATCGCCAAGAAGTGGAGTTTTGAGACATGCTGCAAATAGTTAAGTGTAGAACAATATCATAAAGACTGGCAGTGTATGTCATTCATCGCATGATACTGTGGGGTTTTTTGCCCCAAGGTTTATGTACTGGGAGAGGAGCAGGTTTATCATTTAAAAAAAATAATAATTCAGTAAAACTCCCAGAAACAGGAGTCACTCATTGAAGTAGTTTTATGTAGGGTGTGCTATTTTGTAACGGAAGTAGAGGAGTTAAAGCTGTAGGATCTACAAACAACAAGAGAAATCTAAAACGAAAGGAGAATTGAGACAACTATGCAGTTTTTGTCTAGAAGAGAAAGTTCTAACTTGTGCTGGTGCAGTGGGGAAAGTGCATGTCTCCATGGTTCTGGAGAAGCAACACTTAAATCGCATAAGCACAAGCAGGGAAATGAGGAAAACCAGCTTGAATCAAGGAAGTGGGATGTATGTAAGATAGCACAAGAAGGAAATTTAGATTATTAAACAATTAGTATTCCATATGAACAGTTGCTACAGAGATAGAAGTCAATTGAAAGTGGTTATCAGATAAGAGCAGTTAAAGACCTTTCAAAGTAGTAGAGCTAGAATTTTTTTGGTGGGGGAGAAACAACTGGACACAATCTTAGTTGCAGTGCAGCGCAAATGCTAAACTTTGGTAGTGTTGTTTGTAAAATCTGGCTTCTGTAGGTTTTTAAAGATTTTTTTTTTATTTATTTTTATTTTTTAAGCAGAATATGGCTCACGATACCCAGTAACCTGTCCTTATGTACAACATCTGTAGCATGTTGTGAAAGTTTGCTCTCAATGATCTGGGAAGCCTATTACTTTCTGATCATTACATGCAGTTCACTTGTTGCTCATTTCATCACTTTTTTTAGTAACCACTGATGAAAACCACTGACATCAACAGCAAAAGTCATGGTACTTCTTTTTGATTAGTACATGATATGAGTTACTACCAAAATGGTGATGGTGCATAGATGAAAGAGAGAGCTGGTGCCCTGCTGGCTTCCTAGCTTTTGCTCCAGTCTGAGTCGTCTTTTATTTGCTTCCTTATTCTTTTCTTCATTTTGTGATTGGTGCATTTATGGTTTTAAATGAAAATCAATTTTTTTTGCCTTTTTACTAAGGTGAGGGGGCTTTTTAAATCTATTTATCTAAAGTGCAATAGGATTTGGATGGATTGAATGGCTATTACCAACTTTTTAATGAATTTATGACTTGGAGGGGGCAAGTAAAGTTAAAGCTTCTTAGCATCACTTTGATGCAGATGATTTGAAATTTGTGTGTTGAGGGCCATGTTTCCTTGTACTGGCCTTAAAAACTGGCCTCCTTCAAAAACTGATTTGGTACAAAACCATAAATGTATTGTTACATTACACGTAGTCATAGGCAACCTAAATCTAAAGGGAGTTCTTAAATTGAAAAGATAGGAAATGCCTAAAAACTTAAAGGAAAGCTGCCTTTGAACTGCATTCATCAGCAAAAAGAACCGCAGACTATCTTAAAGATGAACCAAAAGCTTAACGTCAAAGCAGATTGTTTTGGTAAAAAATACTATTTATGATATATGTCAGTAACTCTTTGCTTTCTGTTAAGCAGTGACTGAATAGCATGAAAGATTAAAATCATTTGTGCCAGAAATTAAAGCTAAGATCCTCACCCTAATTTATATTTTAGTAGCTATAAATTGCATCTTAATTTGGGGAAAATGTAGACTGAGTAAAAAAAAAACCCATGTTTATGAAGTTTTCTGAAATAGTAACATGAAAAGATGTAGGGATATGAAAAGAGGAGTTTAAAAGACACAGGCACATCTGCTTTTACTTTCTGTTCTCTGGATTCTGCCAATTTTAGTGACTAGGGTGCAGTGCAGAATAAGATTGTATGTAGTTTAATGACATCAGTCATCCAGTTTTCTGTTTATTACAGAAATATACACAGGAATGCTGAAATTAACCAATTTATTAGCTTTGAAATACACTTATGGTAATATTGTTAAAACACAGGGAATGCTTACTTGCTTGGTAAATCAGGATTGATGTCGGCCACCAAGTGAAAAATACTGGCTGTGCCAGCTTTGAGTCACACTGAGCAAGGGGACTTGTGTGTTACTGCTGAAGTTCTTTGCTGAAGAAATAGTGTCAAGAAGAAAACTTTTGTACAATTGTTGAAATTCGTGATGATGATTAGAAACCAGTAAAGCCACCAAAATTTGTCTGCAGGTTTTTTTAGTTATACAATTGACAATCCTTAAAATGTAAAGAGATGATTTGGAAAACCATCTGGGTCAAGAAGCCTATAGTTTCTTTGTCTTATACTAGAATTATTCTGATTTTAACAGTTACTGAATTATGAAAACCCCAAGATCCCTCAATTCTAATGATCGCTTTTCTTCTGTGAACTGATTGTAGAAGCCTATTTTAAGCTAACAGTCTAGCATAGACGAAGTGTTACCCTTCAGATCAAGCAGTTGATAGCTACTCTGAGTGTATGGTTTTTGCATTCAGCTGATTTTTTCAGACATAAGGGCAGAATTCCTTAGCTGCTTTGTTGTTTCCTTCCTCCTCACCCCCCTTCCAGCCTCAGCTGAGTCCTGGAATAATCACATATGGGGAGTTTTGTTTGGACATTTTTATTTTTTAAATGGAAGAGGGCTCATGATATCACTTAGTAACTCCTCACTTGCGGCTGCAGTAACTTGATTCTCTCTGCGATGCCTTCCTCAATCTAGGCACAGTGACTTTCACCACCTCTGATGAACTTGAGGCTGTTCTGAACTTAGATGATGAGTGATCTCTGACAGTTGCTTGAGATCTGAAGCCAAACCTGAAAATCCAGTGTGCTGTTCAGTGCATTTCTGCAACAGTTATTTGTAAAAAGTTACAAGAATGCAGTATAGTATTTGTAGATGTATAAAGTAGATGAAGAGAGTAATAGCTCTCTTAGGCTGGTTTGCCTGGCTGTGGGGCAAGGAAGGGAACAGGACAAGCTTTTGGCCATGCAAACCCTTCTTCAGACCTCAGGGGGGTTTTGTCTGAAAACTTTTCTGCTGTCTGGAGCTGAAAAAGATACCTCCCCACAATTCCTGTCCTGCCTCTGTCCTTAGATTGTAATGGTTACAGCACCATGCCATTGGAGGAGTGCGGAGACTTCTTAATCACCAGAGATACTTGCAGCTGCAAATGCTAACATTTTTTTGATTAAAAATTTGAAAAGAATTTACTGTCATCCAGCTTCCTTAATCTGAACTCTCCTGTGTGCTGCTCTAGCAGTCTCCTCGGTGTCTGTTACCTGTTAGTAACACAGGGAGTAGCCAGCAAACTCAGTTCCCTGCCTGATTATTGAGAATGTGACAGAGAGGGCACAGCAGGAGGCAGAACCAACTTCAAACTGGGTGCTTCTGTGGTTGTTAACAGCTTTCAACATTGTCTGAATTGCAGGGTCTGCTTCCTAGAAATTGATGATGTGATCTGGAAGATATGTGACCCTTGATAATTTTGCATGTTGGCATTGCTGGCTTGTTCCTAAGGAATTTGAAATAATGACATCTCTGGAAAATAAATTAACTACTGGTTTAATAGTCCTTTTAGTGTCTTTGATTAGTCTAAACCAGTTCTTCCCTTGGTCTTACTGTCTGCCTTCATGTCTTTGCTGGAGTTAGGATGAAGTTAGCAATAGTCTCAAAATCTGTGGTTTAGGTTTTATACACCTGGCATACATGAATAGACTTCCCTGTCAATGTTACATGTAAACTCAATTTTTGTCAACCTGAATGTGGAATTTTGTGCAGCTCTCTGAAAGTCTTAAGCTTAGAAAGGCTGCTCCTGTGTATCTTTCATAGGCAGTTGTGATGTGAAGGGGGCTTCTCAGTTGCTATATTACTGTGGCATATTTCTAGATTTCTGCTGTATCAGGTGGATATCTATTTCAGGCAACCAGCTCTTAGAATTCCTTTATTGATAACTTGAGAAATGTATTAATTATTTATTGCTCCCAGTTAGAGTTCAAAAAAAAAAGTTCATAAAAATGAATTTTCCTAACTTCTCATTAGTGAACTGAAGCATTAGTAATGTAAGTTAATAAATTGCAGAAGAAATAATTATGCACTGTATGACAAAGTTCCAGTAGCCTTGTGTGCTCTGTTCCATTATTCCATGCCAGAATAAAGTTTTTGTTCAAGCCTGAGTAGGAAGTAATATTATCAGCTTTTAATTTGGTCATGGAATGTAGTCTACATAGATGCGTGCAGAGCTTTTGCTTGCTTAATTTGAGCTTGGAAGTAACACTTATTTTGTTTGGCAGACAAGATCATAGACGAAGGACATCTAACCAAAGTGGAAGAAACAAAGCTTTTGAAAGGTTAGACTTCTGGATTCTCTGTTTCTTGAAGCATGTTTTTTATGTCACTTCAGTGCATGTTCTGTGTTAAACTAGCAGTTGGAGTTTTGTTGAATAATCACATGAGAAAAATATCGATAAAGGGGAGGTTTCTTGTTTACTGAACTTAGCTTCAAATACTACCTGTAGGATAAAAGGATTTAAAGGAAATGATTTTTGAACATGAGTGCATGAAATGATAGTCTCAGTTTTAACTGAGTTCTTACCTGAATGTGCTTTAAAAATAATAATAATGATTTTCATAAATGGATTTAAATCTTTAGTGTCTGCATAAATTTCAAATGGCTTTTTGGTTTTATTTAGGACTAAATAGAAATAATGCTTGGTCTCATTTTGAGCTTTAAATTAAAGTATGTTTTAATTTGACTTTTTTCTAACTTACACCTTCGTAACTTTAAAATAACTATTAATCTCCAAAATGTGCCTTTTCCAAGTGAAGTATATCTGTGCATCTCTTAACTCTTTTCTGTAAAAAAAACCCAAGTGAAATACAAGGAGCTAATTCAAAAAGATTTATCTTGTCAAGGAACAGTCATCCTTATCTCGCAGTGCCAAAATCAGGAATGCTGCAAAGTGTGCAGATCAGTATTTCCCATGTGCCTAATAATG
Organism: Psittacula echo; assembly: GCF_963264785.1. Taxonomy (NCBI): domain Eukaryota; kingdom Metazoa; phylum Chordata; class Aves; order Psittaciformes; family Psittacidae; genus Psittacula; species Psittacula echo. The sequence goes on along the minus strand of NC_137745.1, from coordinate 14,573,328 downwards.
TAGGTTGTTTGCATGTGTAGGCTGACTCCATTTCTGTAGCATTTATTAATGTCTAGACACACTCACTCATTTCTTTACCCTCTGTCCTTCTGCAGTGTTCCTGTATTGAATAAATACTGGCTTATTAAAAGTTCTAATATTGTAGAGACGCTTCAGTTTATCTTCTCTTACCGTAATGTGTGATATTGCACCTTTAATTTGTTTCTATATGTGAGTAAGCTATAGACAACATGCCATATTTGGCAGAAGAATGCATGCTATAACTGTAACGTAACACTTGCATGCCAATTATCTTGCAAGGCGGTGAGCTATTTTTAGTGTTTGTTAATATATTCTAACTCATCAAATAAGTATGATGTCAACACATTTTAATATACTTTGGCATTTTGACTATATTTATTCAGCCTAGTTTTATTATGGGAAATATGGACAACTGCTGTGAAATAATATAGTACAGGAAAGAGTTTTTTGCTTATGACTCTGGTTCCAGAATAGGAAGCAGGTTTATAAATCACTTCTTTTTTTGACTTCTGCTGTTTCAGATATAGACACTGATGCATCTTTGCTCTGGTGCCTGATCTTGTTCCTTGTTTCAGGGGTAGGAGGATAGGAGGGAGGGAGAAGCTGGTGTAACCAAGGGTGGGTGGGAGGGGAGTACGAGAGGGAGGTGGGGGAGAGAGAATTAATTCAGCAGTTGGAACTTGCACTGTTCCTCCCATTTTGCACAGAGCAGGAAAGCTCGTTTCTATGTATGACCAGATATGGTAAAGTTAGTTGGATACACATAGTGCTCAGCTTAGCAGTTCTGGATCGGCCACTAACATAAACGGCATGGGTGAGGCTTTTAGGATGTACTTTTCTTAATATTTTAAAAAGAAATTTATTTCTTGGATTAGCGATTATTGTGGTTGTAATGGCAGTCTTGTGAGCTTGATTCTTTGGTATCTGTATAATGTTTTGTATTGTAACATCTTTAGATATTAGTTAAAACCCTTATTCCTTAAAATAGGGAAGTGCTTTCTTTGTTTTAGCAAAGAGCCACCCTAAACATCAAGTTTTTAACTAGTCCAGTCGTTATGGGCTTTGAAAGCTGCTGAAGTCATGAGAGAGATGTTTGGAACAGCTGCCAGGTCTGAACCTCTAATATGTATTAAATGTATGGGTGCTTTCCCCTTCTTCTTCTCCAGCGATTTCAGTTACAGTAGGGTAGAAAGAGTTCGGCTGTTGATGAGGGGCTTGGTTTGTATTTGCCACCTTGTGCTTCATGTACAAGTGGATGTTACTCTGGGACAGAGAAATAGAAGACTTTTCATGTTAGATAAAGGATTCTTTTATTTTCCTATTAACCTTTGTGATTTGTCATCTTGCTCATTTCCCTGTGCAGGTGCACAGGTCATCTTCAGTTTCCACTTCTCTCATTTTGGGGGTGTTCTGTTTGTTCTCCTGTTACTTGAAAAAATAATTCACACAAGCTTTCTCATTACTCCTGTTTTTACATCTTTCCATATATTAATTCTGCTGGTATAACACACTTGATTTATTTATTGCTGTGTATCTTCCTGTGTCCTAGTACTTTTTTGTTGCATCTACAGTATCTATCTGCATGTGAAGAAATTGTGTTCACTGTGCTTTTCTGCATGTATGGTAAAGGTCTGTAAACTGGGAAAGTTGTAATGATGCCTTTTGATATCTATATCTATGTATCTCTACCTGGAATTTGAGACTCTTCTTAATCCTTGGGTGGGCAGTGATGCTGTCAAACTAAGGCTCTGAGGTGTCAGCGAAGAAAGACTTCATTCTGTGTAACCTCAGCTGCATGTTGGTGACATGGTTTCTTGCTGACAGACTTACTGGGTTTGCCCACACCAGCGATGGTGTGCCTTCTCTGAGCCAGGGATAATTCTGTGTGGGGAAAGGATGCACTAGTATAATTAAATCCCCTCTCCTTTGGAAAATGACTTGTCTCTGTTAAAAATCTAGAACTGGCTAAGTAAACACAAACCAAAACCAGCTGTGTAGCTTCACTAAGCTGCATGTAATAATGTGGTGAATTCTGTATTAACAGCTATTTCATGGAGGTAGTTTTTGGTGGAAAGGACAAAGAATGCCTTCTCTTAATGAAATTTAAACTGAAAATTCTGTCTAGAAATTAACATATTTAGACTTCTGTGATTCTCTACTGGTTCATGCCACAATTTCTTTTAACAGTACGATATATACAAGGGTTTTTGCTATTATTTTACTTATCAAAAATACTGAAGCACAGTTTTGTTCTTAACAGCAGTTTCTTTCTGACCTCTTACAGTATCTGCATTGTTCTAGGGGTTTTTTTCTTATTTGTTCCCTGAGTGAATCAGCTTTTGCACAGAGTTCCAGCTGGCAAGAATACAGCCTTGACAAAAATTTCAAGCTGTGCATTGAGGCAGTTGCAACCCCTATTAGATGCTAGGCTAGATTAATGACTTCAATGATGCTGAATCCATTTTAGCCCAGACTTACAAAGAAATAAGCAACCACCAGGTTTTTAAGTGTTTCTTCAACGAAGTTGTTTTCTTTTGGCATTTAGCAGTGCTTAAATAGATATATAGAAGAAATTACAAGTAAGAGACTGAACAAAGCTTTTACTGATTGCAGTTGATTTTTCTTGTCTCTTATAGAGAATCAAGCAAGAGTCAAAGAATCTGATTTGTCAGACACTCTTAGTCCAAGCAAGGAAAAAAGCAGTGACGACACTACAGGTAAGTGTTTAACTGAGGTTCCTGTAACTTCTAACTTGTTTTAATGAAGTAACTTATTCACAAGCATTTTCTAAAAGAGCAGAGAAGGTATATTATGCAGAGCCGGATACAAGCGTAAGAGCAGTATTATCTATTTTGCAACTTCATAATCAACTGTTGTAAAGTGAGAAGAATGTAGAAGCTTCTCTTTGCTTGAAGAATGCGTATATGAAAACCATCTGCAGACTGCCTGCTCTCTGAAAGGTGTGGGGTTTGGTTTATTTTTAGATGCCCAAATGGATGACCAAGATCTAAATGAACCTATTGCCAAAGTAGCTCTTCTGAAAGGTAAACAAATCTATATTTGTAACTCTAGATGCAGAATCTATGTGTGTATATATAGATATATATTTGTCTACCTGGCTTTTATCAAATACGTATTGAAGTAGAGTGCTGAGATTCAACTGTTTTGATCATGGCAGAAGAGTTGCATTTAAATATCAATAATGATTCCTTTGGGTGATGTGATATAAAAGCATACTTCTGAATGTTAGTATAGAAATGCATAAATCTAGTTTCTGCACTCACCAACACGGTTTTAGAAATATACATGGACAACTTCAAGTAGAGTTGAGAAATAGTTTCAGCATACACTTATGTTAGGGCATCTAGCTGTGTGGAGGAGTGATTCTGCCATCACTGACATGTTTTAAGCATTACCAAATTTTATAACATTTACGTTTGCTTCTATCACTGTCACAAATGCTTCTGTTGTTTTGCACCTGATGGATTATAAAGAAAATCTAAAATCTTTCCCTGGTTAATCAAGATTTGAATTTCCTGTTGTTACTGTATTTAGAATGATTGTTGAACCTTAGCTTTGAGCTTCATAGCTATAAAATTAAATCTGTTACTGCTCTTTGCACTGAAGACATGTACTGCAAACTAGATGAGCAACCTAATATTTACATATTGATTCGCTGAAAAAATTGTGAGATATTAATTAGTTGTTACATTTAGCATACCGAAAATTAATTTTATGCTTTTTGTACAATTAGACATTTGATAAGATCTGTAAAACTATTCTCACATTTGGATCACAAGTAAGAAGAATGTCACCATTCTTCATGGTTCAGAAAGACATTAAACCACAATGAAACTTGAGACCTGTAAAAGATTGGATTTTCAGTAATTGTTTAAATTTTGTCTAATTTTATGACAGAAGGACTTACAAAAATTGCATCTATTATATGTGCTTTTAAACAGCAAACTAAAAATGAGTTTGCTATTTTCCAGTGAGTACCAGTTCAGTAGTTTAGTAAATCAGGTTAAAAAAGGAGTGTTTGAGATACTGAGTGTGTTCCATTTGGGTTTTGCTCCCATCTGCAATTAATAAGAATAGTATTCAGTGACTTCTGATGCTAGAAGGTAGAATCTGGTAATGTTGTTTGTAGTGATTATGAAAAATTTAAGTTGGAAAGCATGCAAAATAGGATACGCATTAAGGAGTTTTGTTTCCTGTGAGCATTGTTACATGCACAGAATTGACAGCCAGAACAGCCCTCTGTACATAAACAGTACCATACAAAAACTGAATTCAGCTCATGTCAACATTCAGTTCTGATTTTTATAGTTTTAATATAGGCTCCTAATTGGCTGGATTTCTGTGAACTTCTGCAGTTGCATTAAAAGTAGCCCATGGACCCCTCAGGCTGAAACCCGCTAATGCCTGAATTCTCCTTATATGCAAGTGAAGCCTTCTTAACTTCTGTCAGAAGGGTTTGTTTAACAGCCCAACACCAAGATAAGGCTGCTGTGAGCGTGCTGCTTCCTGTGTTAGAGTAGTCTCATGTCACGGCAAGGGGCAGGCACAGTTATACTTTCTCTGTTCATCTTTTAAGATGACAGGGAGGGTTAATTTAACTTAGGAGGACTAAAATCATGGCAGCGGTCTTCTGCTAATGTGCATATTTTCATTGCTTCATCTGTCTTTATTTACTCAGTTAAAGATTTAAACCATAACTATTACTGAACTTTTAAGTGAATTACTAGAAAAATACCTATTTGCAGAGACCACTCTGCTATTGACTTGCATATTGCAATTAACTAAAATAATTGGAATAACTCTTTTTCTCTTGAGGCTATTTATGGGCATCCCTATTTTGCTCTCAAGAAACCATGAAAACATATCTGTATAATGAATCATTTACCCTCGTAATTGTTATGAAGGGGCCTATAAACCTGTAGTTCTGTTTGAGGTTTTGTCAGAGGGCTACTTCACATGCCTGACTTTGCCCTAAAAAGGATTGTGTTTGCCACAGAAAGACTTTCAAGTGTATAACAAATCAACTGCAGTCTAATAATTAAGGAAGAGTGAGAACATTTCTGATCTGGCAGGCGTTTGGAATGCGGAAATGGCTGCTGGAAAAGGCAGCATTCCTTTTTGTTTTGCGAATTCCAACAGTTAAACAAATTAAAGGAACAAGAAAATGAGGAGAGTTTCAATTGCTGTAGTTTGCTCCAAGTATATCAATAAACTTTGAGTGCATTCAAACTTTCTACAAGTCGCAGTCTGGCAAAGAGGGGAAAGGGAAAAGCTGTCACAGATTAGTACAACTGCCTTTCTGGTTTTTTCCTTCCCACGACGTAAATGACTATTAGCCATTAATAACAGTTCCCTGGATACTTCTATTTAGACAGGCTGTTTGTGACTGCTTATTGCAAAGTTGCAAAGTTACAAAGTTAAACAGATGGAAAGCAGTAAATGTCACTGGAAGGTTGGTTCATCATCTTGTTTTTATCAACTTCCTTATATTTTCATAGTAACTACAAGACTGATTCATGGAATGTAATAAATGTTTTCAGTTGAGAGTTTGCTGAACAATGGTAGTTTACATGAGAAATTTTGGAAATCAGCAATGGGCTACTGATTCAGAACGTTTGGGAACCATTATTTTATGTTGCAGTAGCCAGATACTTTATTTGAAATATACGATGCAGTTTACTTTATGTGGATCTTATGAAGGTGAAGAAAACTCAGCGTTTTAATTGTTTATCTGACTTCACCTGAGTCAGCTTTTTACCTTGTTGTAATTAATGGTAGAATTCCTTAGACTTCGCTGAGAACAGTTAGTCCAATGCTGAGTACTTCTGGAAATTGCTCTGGTCTTTTTCTTTTTAATTAAAGCTTTTACGTTGGTTCTCAAACCAGGTTTTTGTGATGTGAATTTGCTTCTAGACAGAGCTAATTCTAAGCCTGGTGATATTTAGTAGTTTTATTATTTATAAATAAAGCTATCCTACTCATTAAGGAATTTTTCTCCAAACTAGAGTTAGCACAAAAATGGCATGTTTGCTTTCAATTAAAAGACATTAAAGAAATTTTCAGTTTGGGTAAGACTGAAAGGCTGATACTTTCTCATTCTCATATTTCTTGGCTTTGGATTTAGAACCATGTCAGGCACATGGAAATCCCCTTATTGCATTTGAGTAGAAAAGAATTTTTACCTTGATTGTGTCTTTGCTAAACTGATTATTTGTCCCATAAGTTGGTTTCCTCATCTCCTCTGAAGCAGTATTATCTTTTATGATGTTTGCTTTCATTGAGTGGAAAATACTGTCTACCAGAAAGTTCATTTAGGGTGTCCATTGTTGGATTTGGGACACTGCTTCTTTTATAAGACATGATTTTGAGCATAATTTGTCAACTTCCTCATCCATTTCTTCTGAACAGTCTCATTAAGGAGGGCTGAAAGTCTAATTGTCCAAAGTCTTTATCCATGAGAAACTAAGAACAAAACATGTTAAGAAAAGAGAACTTTGGATTTGGAACTCTAATAAACCTTAAAAGAAAGTATGTGAATGAAATATGTAGTTCTCTTTGTTCTTTCTGCTCTCATACTTTTGTTCTGAAAACATCTGAAAGCGCATGTGTGCCCTCACCCCTACTCAATCCCACCAATTCATTAGTGTGAGAACAGGAAAAACAAAACCTCTTTTCTTTACCAGAGTACAGTACGAATAATGTAGCATGATTGGATAAACATTTTAATGAATAAAACAGCAAAAAGAAAAGTTATAGTTACTTTAATGGTGGCACATATAGTCAATATGAATGTTAAAAACACGTTGATGACCCAAACTATAGCTTATATTTAATTATTTTTTCGTATTAGTGACAGGTCCAGACAACCAAAATAGTTTATCTTTTAGGGGGTTATTCTGAGCAGTGTGCCTCTATCTCAAATCCGTGAGGTCTATAGTGATGGATGTTTATTAACCAGTAGCTGTGTAACGCATCTACCTTTTTGTTCTCTCTCTGCCTATGGCTATTGATTCAGAAAGTTTGGGAACATTATTTTATGTTATGTCCAGCACAGCTGGACTTTTGTCCCTGATTTTCCCCCTTTACCTTTCCCACCTGATAGGCTTTATACAAAGCTTTCTCCCTCTGCCTCTGTAGTTTATTAGTGCTGTCTGTGCCTACTGGAAGATCAGTTTCTGCAGAGACACTGCTTAAGGAAAATTTAGTGAATGAGAATTTTCCTGGCTTCAGTTCCTGGCATTGCAGATGCCTGCAGGGTAGAGCATTGTCTTCCTCTTTGTTATTGCAGCTAGTTTCTAGTGTGTGCCTGTTAAGAGACGCTGCTTTTTAGTTGCAAATACTTATTTTTCCTCTTTTCAATGCCCACAAGACTTCAGCATTTAAAGTATTTGTCTGCAACTGCAATTCATAAGCCCAAGAGGTATTTAATATATATTTTAGCTAATACAGAACTAGTCAGGAAGAGCAAATGTTTTTATTTCGAGTTTAAATAACATGCATCTGATCATGTTAAAGACATACCTAATATTTTAAGATGTAGTGAAAACAATTTTAAGGGCAGAATTTAGCTTAGTATTCACTAGGCCACTGAATGAAATAGGGTGAGATTTTCTTCATTTACTTAATTTTGTTTTAGAAAATTTCCCTGAATTTTTCCTTTCCTTGTAGTTATGGTTGACAGAGGGAGAGGAAGAAGTCGAGCAGGATTGAAAGGGCTGGGCAGGAGCAAGCCGCTAATGCTAACCAGCCCTAGCACAATGCTGGGTCTGAGTGTTCCAGTACACTACCTTCCAGGGCTGGTACATGCTGTTAGGAGCAGGAGGATGGAGGGTGGGCTGGGGAGGCAGTATCATTGCTGATGAGTGTGTGCTGGGAGAAGTTAGAGTAGCTTCCTTTCAAAAGTTACAAACACAGCCAAGTCTTGTCTTATGCTTGATGTTCCTTCATCTTTTTCGGTACAGGAATCCTTATTAACCTGTACAGTGTTTTTAAAAATGCTGTAATTCTTGTTTGAGGTTTTTGTTTGTTTTATGCTGGATGTTATACATGATAAATGTTTCAAAGTTTGCATATGTTTTTCTCCTCGTAAAAGTATATTAATATTTTTACTAATATTCACCTAATCCAGTTTTGAGCTTACTTTAACTTTGGTTGATTTGAGTAAAATGTCAGCAGTCACCACATGACCATGCAAATTAAATTGTTGCTCAAATTTATGCTTTAAAGAAAATGTTCTTTTATCAGATGAATTGCAGGGTGCACAATCAGAGACTGAGGCTAAGCAAGAAATTCAGCAACTGCACAAGGAGCTGATTGAAGCCCAAGAGCTAGCTAGGACAAGTAAACAAAAATGCTTTGAACTTCAAGGTGAGACCCAGATCAACTTGGTTGTGTAGGGTATCCATTAAAATTGTATTTATATAAGGTAGTCTTAAAAGGAGTCCAGTTTTGCTAACTGTAAAAAAATTGTTTCTTAGTGTTCATATCTCCTGCACAGAATGTCAGAAACCTTAGCTTTTTTTCCTAAACTCTGTATACAGGCTGAGCTCTGACTTTTTGGTTCAAGATAAACCAGCATATACATACTTGAGCTCTATATATTTCATCTTTATTAAATATATTAATCTACAGATACTGATAAATCTGTGTTTCAGTCAGATAATGCACATAATTTAATGTATTCAGTGGTAGTTCTTGGTTTAGCTCATCCTGTCAGATATGTAGCTGTATCCTTATCCTCAGCAAATCTGTGGGTTGTTTTTGACAGGAAATAGTATAGTCCAGTTTAATTGTATATTGTTCAGTGTTCCTTATGGGTTGTATTTACAGGTTTTTTTTTTCCTTTTCCCACACCAGTTTGCATTTGGCACACATGGAGTTTTTGGATCAGGCAACAGATTATATTAATTTCGAATTAATTGTAATACTACCACAATAATGGAATGATGTCTTAATATTAACTTTTTATTAAACTACTTACCACAGTTACTAGCTTTGATAACTTACTGAAATAATATGATTGGTTTAATCTTTGCAGTTAAGGGGAAGTTGTGACTAAAATTAATTACACAGCTGAAATACTTCTTACTGAAACTTTTGGGCACGTTTTTCACTTTCATTTATAGCACTGTTGGAAGAAGAGAGAAAAGCCTATCGAGTGCAAGTTGAAGAATCTAACAAGCAAATAAATGTTCTGCAAGGTAGGAATGTGGTTTTTCACCTCACTCCTTAGGGAAAATGTATAGCTTTGTCTGTTTCTGTGGCATCATAAGCACTAATAAAGGAAAATATTAATTGTGTTTTATGTCTGATTTCTTTCATCATAACTTTTATCGTTCAGTGTTTCCTGTCAATTCTGATGGTTCTAGTCGTAACTTAGAAAAGGCAAAATGTGATCTGTAACATATAATTCTCCTTCCTCTCTCTTCAGTCTTTCTCAACTTTGAATGATCCAGGGATTCTTACTGTGACTATTTTATCTTCAGAGCACTCAGAAGATTTAGTCTTTTTTGTGCTTCACTTCATTGATAGGATTCTCTTAGAGGCATTTTTAATCCAGGTCTACATCCAACCTCAGAACAAGCAGTAAAATTTCTGTGGGACACTGTCAGTTCTTTTTCAAAAACCAATATGACCAATCATGCTTCTTTCAGCCTGTGCATGTGAGCGAGCACATTTGTCAAGAGGCTGTCTAGCCTTAGAATCAGTAAGGGTTTTGTTATGACTTCCTTATAGCAAGCGTTACATTGCCTATCTATTCAGTCGTTGATTGTTAAGAGACTTGGAGCTTCATACCTTGAGATCTTTGTCAGCATATCATTTGGTTTGGACCTAAAAATGGTTGAAATCAAAATACCTTTAGCAAATTACTTTACAGGGCAGGCAGTAATTTGTTCTGGAATGTGGTACTTGTCGTACACCAGTTACACTGAGAAGCTTATATAATAGCAGTATTTTAGATGAAAGTCAGCAAACAGTGTTTACAGTCTGCCATTGCTCTGGTAAGAAAAGGAAGCTTGCATGATACTCATCTTCAAAACAAGAGAGCCAATTTAAATTTGAATCTTATTCTGCTAATACTGAAAACTCTCCAAGTTAAAAATGCTGTAGCAAAACTTAGAATTTGATAGTTATTTCTATGCAGAAAAAAATCTTTTTTCTCACTAAAAAAAAAAGAGAGAATCAGAGTAGAAGATTGGCAGAACCAAACTTAACTGCAAGATGCGTCTTGTCAGTTCAGCACTATTTCCTGAACCCTTCTAAAATGAAGTCTTGCTAATGTTTCCTTTGCTTCTCTCCATTGTAGTTCAGTGTTCTGATGTTCATTGTTCTGGGAAGCTTGCTGCCTCCCAAATTCTCAGGGTGTGACACATTTCACAGCTTTTCCCAAGTTGTCAGGATGTCAGGATTCTCCCTTGGCAGCCCCTGCGAACTGTAGTGGGGAAAAAAAACCCTGGCAGCTTCTTGCACTAACATTTTGTAAAGTATTTTCATGGAATCAATAAAGCCAGTGCTACATGGCTTTATATCTTTGTCATAGAGAAGGTGCCACAGAAACAACTGAGATCCTATCTCTGCATGTGAAGTTCTTTAGATGAACAGATAAGTAAAGAAAGGAAATTCAAGTAACTTGTCACTACTTTTTTAAAAGAGAAGGCAGTGAAGCATTCAGTTGAGCTGAGGTAATGGCTTACATAAATAAGGGATGTAATGGAAGTTTTCTTTCAAATTATATCCAGTGCTTCAGAAACCATTCCAGTATTCTTGGTACTAATTTTCCTGTGTAAGTTATTTCTACAATTCCACCAAACTTTAGAATTGCTTGTATTTGTTTGGCTTTTCAGTCATACCATGCTTGTTTTAATGCCTGAACATTTAAAGGGAGTTGTCCATCAACAATGCAGACAGAAGTGAGGGGGAAATACTATTTGAGATCACTGCTTTGCTGAGAGGGAGGAATTTAGCTTGTCTTGATAAAAAAATAATAATCAGGAAGATGTGGCTTGAAAAAATCCTTTGCTCATTAATGAACACCTGCTGTGTTAGCAGGTCATAATTGTTGGTGTTTTAGAAACATGGTTTCCTAGCATATTGATGTGGTAGGTTGAAGGCTTCTAATGTAAGGATACATGGAAAGGCAGTTGTTAATATGTACTATGTTGTATTACTGTCAGGTTGTTCTCATCTACTACTTTGTTTGCTGTTCTGTTACTATAAGCCTGTAGAAACTATTTCCAAACAAATGAAGTGGTAGTAAGCATCATTAGAAGATCTTTCAGGTTCCTTCCACCACAAACCATTCTGTGATGTTGTATTTAGAAATCGATCATAGAATCATAGAATAGTTAGGGTTGGAAAGGACCTTAAGATCATCCAGTTCCAACCCCCCTGCCATGGGCAGGGACACGCCACACTAAACCATGTCACCCAAGGCCTCATCCAACCTGGCCTTGAACACACCGCCAAGGATGGAGCATTGACAACCTCCCTGGGCAACCCATTCCAGTGCCTCACCACCCTCTCAGTAAAGAATTTCTTCCTTATATCCAATGTAAACTTCCCCTGTTTAAGTTTGAACCCGTTACCCCTTGTCCTGTCACTACAGTCCCTGATGAATAGCCTCTCCCCAGCATGCTGCAGATGTCTTTGTTACAGAACAGACTATTTAATCTTGAACAGAATTGCTGTGAAATCTAACTTAACTGTTGTCTATAGTAGCTCTTAAGTATTACGATATATAATAACTGTAATTTTTTCCCATACTGTCTTTCCTTAAGAGAGTGGAACTGGGTAGTTCATAGGCTCTTTATCTAATGAGCTAAATGTCTTGCTGAAACCTGTTTAGAGGAGGGGAGGAGGAAGTTGTATTTTTCTTCTTTGCTGTACATCAACTAACAGCAAAGTTTCTAGATTGTACCCGTATATGAATTCTGCCTGCATTACTGTAAATGTAGCTACTGAGCTATAATTGTGATGAAAGTGCAAGTCTCTCTTGAGTAGCTTTTATGCTGTATCAGTTTACAAGAGTCGCTGACATTCTCCGTGTCATCTTCTGTAATGGATTGAGAGAACGAAAATAAATACAAGTAATCCGTGAAGGTTACTCAGCCGTGGTTATCTTCCCCACACTTTCCACTGTCCTCATTTTGCCCTTTGCTTCTGAAACATTGATCTTTAAATGTGGAATTCTGACTCTCTGCAGTATCTTAAATTAGGGTTTTGAGAAATGTTAAGAACTTTGCACTTCTCAGAGCAGTTCTTCATTAACTTAGTAATTGCTTTTTCCCATATTAAAAATCAGTTGAATATAATCGAACTCTGATACGTGTTCTTTAAAAAGCAAACCAAAGCCACTGAGCAAGTAAGCACTTTGCTTCCATCAAGCAGGGTTTTAACAGTAATGTTCTTTCTTTCATCCTCCCTTTCTTCTGCATTGTACTCTTTTTTTTTTTTTTTTCCAACTGTGTGCATGCATATTTATGAAAAACAGTTGCGCTCAGAGATGTGTTTAGTAATGAAACAGGTTTGAATGGGACTCAGAAGCTTTGCTTCATGCAGAAATTAAAGCAACCTCATGTGTACATGACTGCTGCGTATTTACAGGAAGCCGTAAATGCTGAAGGACTTCTTCGTTCGATATGTTTGGTGCATCTGTCTCTTTCACTTAAAAATTCCTCTTGTCCTTTGAAATATGCTTTTTGCAAGGAATTATTTTTATTTCCTTCACTGCATCTTGAGACTGGAGTAGAAATTAGACTCTGTACCTCAGAATATTTATGGACATCACAGGCTAATTGCTGAACAGGCAAACATTTCCAGTGTAGCTTTGCAGGCGTTTGGCTTGACACAGAAACTGCCTTGCTTTTCTTCTTGTCCCTGAACCATGCAGTATCCTTGTTCTATAATATTTGTTTTGCTTACAGTGAAGTTTGATCTAAATCTTGGTTTCAGATTTTAGAAAGTTGCTGTAGTATCACACACACAGTACAACCGTGCCTGAGAAAGCCTCGTCCAACTGTAATTCTTGTTTGTTTTGACTCCTAATTCATGACTCTGCTTACATGTCTCTTTAAGGTTATAGTATTTGACAAGATTAATATACTCTTCAACTGCTCTTGGATTCTTTAGTCCTATTAAACACCAGCAAGTTGAGAAAGCGATTAATGTGTTTGAGATTTTCTGTGAACAGTTTTTAAAAATGGTAACATGAATGTATGTTTTCCAGCTCAGTTGCGAAGGTTGCAAGAAGAAATTGAGAATCTTCGTGAGGAAAAGGAGAATGAAGTTTCAAGCACGCGAAATGAACTCGTCAGTGCTCAAAACGAGATTCTGTCACTTCAACAAGTAGCAAAAAAGACAGCATCGGAAAGAGATACAGATATTTCTGCATTGCAAGATGAGCTGCAGACAGTGCGAGCAGAACTTGAACGGTGGCGGAAAGATGCCTCAGATTATGAAAAGGAAATTGTCAGTCTGCAAGCCAGTTTTCAGGTCAGATGCCAGCAGTGCGAGGATCAGCACAAGGAAGAGGCTACACGCTTAAAAGGTACTTGTATAAAAGGGTGTCACAGACCAGTGCTAATGATAGCATCCTTCTCAATCTGATGTGAGTTATTCAAATCACTTTCTCTCTATATATAGTCATTTACTATATCTATATACACCCACATGTGTATTTATGTATATTTATCAAGGCTTGTAGTGTAACAAATGCTGGTTTGTGTACTTTGTTAAATAGTGATTGTCGATTATGCTTAAATTAGCCTAGGTACCCTTTGATATAAAGAATAGACCAAGTATAATTCCACTCAGGAACATGGAAAACTTGTACCATTTGAGGTTGCCACTGATGCTGCCCCAGATTTCCAAAAGGACTTGTGTAACGTGTATAATTTAAGTCCTTAACTGAGTGGGTAGCTTCTGACCTTTTAATTTGTCTAGCAAAGCTTAATTCAAGACGAATAATTCTATTTTACAGCTTGATTAGACTGTTGATACTGTCTCATTTTTAACATAAAAATTTAAATTTAAAGCTTTATTCTGGATGCATGATGTGGAGATACAAAAGTATGTTGTGTTGAGCCAGCATAGGGCTTCTTTTAGGCTTATTCATTTGTGTTTCACTTCACATGTAATGCACCCACATCTCATGAGAACTGGTTGTGAGCCGCTACTCCAGGCCTACAGCTTTGAGTCTTGGAGAACCTGCTCATAGAGATCAAAAGCTCATGCTGAAACTTTGTATATGCCACAGAGAAACTGACATTTGTAAATTATGCTTCAAATTCTGAATTGGTTAATCTTTATGAAGCTGTCAGAGAAACGTTCTTCCAGTTCAGACTGCAGTACCATTCATTGCATTACTAAAACATATGTAACATTGATTTTTATCTATTTTGCCAGGGATTGATTTGTTTCAAAGGTCTCATTTTGACCCTTTAGTTATTGCTTTAAACATTCCGCTCCTTGTGGCAGAGGCATGGTACCAAGTGATTCTAGTTCCTTGCTGTTTGCAAGACTCGTAGATTATTTTCTTCAACTATGCTTTTCTGTCACTGTTTCTAAACATACAACAACTGTTTCTAATAGAGCAGACCCATAAATAGACTGGTTTCTATTCCATTGTGCTTCAGAAAAAGTTTGCATTAAAAAAAAGCAGTGCTATCTTGCTTAATTGTTCTCAAACCTCTTAACAGTAGAAGATATTGTAATGTTTTATAGGTGCTTGTGAGAGAATTCATGTGCCATGACTATAATCACGTATATTTGAGATTGACGACTGATACCAGCTTTTCCTCCATTTATTAGCTGGTGATACTTGAAGCAGTCATAACATAATTTTGCTCAATGCACTTAAATTCTGTTCATTGCAGGTGAACTTGAAAAGTTGAAGGCACAGTGGAGTGCTCTGGAAGCTGAATGTGTTACACTAAGGAAGGAAAATACTTTGCTTTCATCTGAACTGCAGCGACAGGAGAAAGAGCTTTCTAGGTAAGGGCGTGCAAAGGATTTGCCTGGGAGAGTATCATAGTAGCTGAAGAGGGGTTTGGTTGTTGTTTATTTTTACCCAAAATGGTACTAGATTTCTGATGGTGTTTTAAATAAATGCATTGAAATGTTATTTATATCACGGTATTGGGCTGAACACATTTTCATGCCATGTATACCCATCTATTTTTTCTGTTTTGCAAATGCTGATCACTTATCAGTCATGTTACATTGTCGTAAGGTAACCTGACTTATTTTGCAGCTTTCAATAAGGACTTGAAAGCATGTGTTGTGAAATTACTTAGATTTAACAATTGTCCTCCTACTTAAAAGATAACGAACCACATAGATTTCCTAACCTAGAATTTTCTCAGCATTCACAGTTGGAAAATGATTCTCAGATAGTAGGGTGTCTCATGGAAGCCTGTCACATTATAAATAGTAATGGTGGGCAGAATCAGTGTTCTGTGTCATGTTTTGGTTACAGAGAAATACAAATCTTCTTATCACAAGCACCATTAATATCTTTCAAGAGGGATTTTAGGGTGCAAGAGTATTTGTATTTTACTGTATTTCTTTTTCCGTTTGTGCACATGACATTGCTGTAGGCTGTCTAAATCTTCTGCCTCAAAATAACTTCTCTTATCCCTTCATCAGCCATTATTACATTGTTTTTCAGTTTCAAATAATGGAATTCAGTTCACAAAGTAAATATGGGACAGCAACTTTGTTTTATTGTAAATCTGAATTTTACCATCACGCTGTTTGATTTGGGGTTTATTCTTTCCTTCTGACTTCCTCACTGTTGTAAGATCTCATTGAAAAATGGAAATTTCCCACAGTAAAACATTTCTATTAGTGTGTTATTTTACAGGTATCAAACCTTTTTTTTTATTTCCATCATGCCCTGATTTCCACTTGGGTTTTTTTTTGTTTGTTGTTTGGTTTTTGGTGGGGTTTTTATTTGTTGTGTTTTGGGGTTTCTATTTTTTCATGTGGAAGGTTACATGAGCAAATACAGGCTTTGCACAATGGAGATATGCAAGTTGTCTCCCTTATTTTTCTTTCTGTCTTGCATAGGCACAAATTAACACTGCTTGGTTACGCTGAAGTTTGTAATGGCTTGTGACTATTACACAGTTGTACTAAACACTTCAAGAAGATATTAGCTGTTAGTTTATGCAACTGGAGCAAGCAGAAGCATGTGTGCAAATAAGTGAAATACCTCTGACAACCTTGAGCAGACTTACTATAAATATGCTTTGAAATACTTTTGAGTATATCCTAAATATGTGATGAATAATAAAAATAAAATAAGAAGCTAAAATCATGCATAATTAATTATTTAAATTATATGATTAATTATACACACTAAGATGTGCACATACATTTAAAAGCAAGAGTATGGCCAGCCTTTTGTCAGTACATTTTATAGGGAGGCGGTGGGATCATCTACTCTTACGATTGCTCTAAGCTATTTCCATACTGAATAAAAATAATGTGTGAAGCTTTGGAGGATGAAAAGTGCTTTAAAAAAATCTCTTGCTTGTTTGCATTTAAAACACATGAGGAATCAACTGGATTTTGTTTTTCAGCTCTCAGAAGCAGAGTTTAGCACTAACCAGCGATATAAGTGTTCTTGAAATGTCTCGAAAGGAGCTTGAAAATCAGATGGGGTCTTTGAGAGAAAAACATCAGCGGGATGCAGCTAGTCTAAAAAGCCAACTCAGTGAAGCTGAGAGTCAAGCAAAAGATGTTCAGAAAGAGGTAACGTGGAACATTATCTCTGTGTTGAGAGAATAAAATGCCCAGTGACTTTTGACTTTTAAGCTAAAAGAAAAGAAACGCCATTTCTAGTAATTAAATTTTTTCATACTTTTATTGCAAGTACTTTTATGATGGCTGACAATATAGAAATAGAAACTGGAGGTTAAATCTGAAAAGGAAATTTTCAGATAAAATGACTTGTATGTGTTTGGAGAACTTCCTAAAGTTTACCTCCATGCATTATATTTGTGAATTTACTTTTAAGCTGTTCAGACAGGTAAACCCTTATTCAGAGTCTTCCTGAATATCATGGAATACAGTTTCATTAGCTGTTATGAGTCAAAATTAATTCTTTTTAGTCAGCATGATCTTCCTAGTTAGATTTAAGCTCTTTTATTTGACAGTGGGACTACACATTTTTACAAATGTGTAAATTTCATCTTCCTGGATCACTTCAGGCTGCTGAAGATCATTAGCAAGTACAGAAGAAAAAAGCTAGCACTTTCAGCATGTATTTCATCTGCCTTGCCTCTAAAGATTATGTCTGGAAGAAGGCTGTAGTCTCCAACCATTAACTTGCATTTTCTTAAGAGCATTTTAAGGGAAGTTTTGCCCAGTCACTGCATTTAGTTTCTTTTGCAGTCCTTTGTTTTGTCATTAGTTCATCCATGTCACATTCCTTACTGTTTTCAGAATTTGAAAAACCCAGCCCTATTAGTTTGTGGGCCTCTAACCAGATGTATTTGTAAGATGCCTAATCTTTTAAATTCATAGTAAATGCCGCTACTGAAAGTCATTGGTCCTAATTCCTGTCATGAGAACTACTAGAAAGCTTGTCATCTATAGAAAAAGATGAATGTGAGTTTGAAAAAGGAGAAGCTGCCCATACTATAGGAACATGGGACACATTCACCCAGTATTGTTTGTACTTGACCCACACTGAGGATTATGGTATGATAGTGATAAGGCATAATTTTTTTAAAAATGTATTATACTGTGTGTGAGGAGGGTTTGATTTGCTTCATATAGAATGTTGATTTTTGCACTCATTTGATTGGTGTAGATATTTAGAATCATAGAATCATAGAATAGTTAGGCTTGGAAAGGACCTTAAGATCATCTAGTTCCAACCCCCCTGCCATGGGCAGGGACACCCCACACTAAACCATGCCACCCAAGGTCTCATCCAGCCTGGCCTTGAACACCGCCAAGGATGGAGCATTCACAACCTCCCTGGGCAACCCATTCCAGTGCCTCACCACCCTCTCAGTAAAGAATTTCTTCCTTATATCCAATGTAAACTTCCCCTGTTTAAGTTTGAACCCGTTACCCCTTGTCCTGTCACTACAGTCCCTGATGAAGAGTCCCTCCTCAGCATCCTTGTAGGCCCCCTTGAGATACTGGAAGGCTGCTATGAGGTCTCCACGCAGCCACAAGCTACAGCCTAGATTTAAGACCACTATTTAAACATAAAGGACTCCTTGTTCCCCTATTTCTTGTTTTGTCTTCATATTTATTACACTTCTTTCCAACCTGATAATGAGTTTGGTATGGGAGATGAATTAAGGACTTGCATTTACTTCATATTTCCTTGTTTTTAGTAATCCCAGCCCTTCACTATCAGGGACAAAAACCTTCATTTGGAAAAAAAAAAAAAAAAAAAAAAAGGAAATCTAAACTAGGATTTTCCTACCCTGCTTTTATGAAAAGAGAGTATGCTGATACAAGGCAGGTTGCGCTAGGCAGATAACAGGAAAGGAAGTGTGCTCTAAGCAAATGTAAGCATGTGTTGAGTGTCCAGGGGTCTGCAGACTCTTTTCTCTTTGTCTTTAGTACGAAAGAACACAGACTGTGCTCTCAGAGCTAAAGGCGAAGTATGAGATGGCTGAACAAGAAAACCAGTCACTCTCAGAGGAGCTCAGACAATGTAAAGAAAACTTGAAGCTGCTACAAGAAAAAGGAAACAACGTAAGTCTGTACAAAATAATGTCGGGAAGCTGGGTTATGACACTGGCACTTCTGTTGCTTGAGGGAATGTACAAATGTCAAATAGAAAAAGACGGGGGGGAAAAAAAAGGCTGTGAACCATATATGCAAAATTCCATTCTGGAACTATCTGTGGAAATTTGCAGGTCATTATGCTGTTACAACTAAATATGCAAGTTAAATGTACAGTTGTGTGACAGTTTTAAATATGACCTTAGATATCTGCTCTCTTGAAAAGATCTGGCTTAAATACTAGTGAACCAGAACTAAGTAAAACTTGTATCCATATAAATTAAGCAATCTTTTTCAACATTCTTTTATTAGTATTTATTACAGTGGGTGTTCCCTTCTTACTCTTGCTCATGCTTCTTAACAGTGGTTATCTACCAGCGTTACTGGCTCATGCTTTAAACAGTGCAGTTAAACTGTCCTTTCTATTCACTACTGAAAATACTCTTTTCTGTTGCAATTACTTCAAGACATTGTATCATTAGAGTTGAGTTTACAGCTAGGGACAATGGTTTATTTATTTTTTTATACTGAGATTTCTGCAATCCTCCAATGTTAGGGGTGTGGCAGACACATTATAAGGTCATAACCTTATTTTAGATACCTTATTACCCTGGGGTGGCTGGTTTATTGTCTTCCTGTATGGCATCTATGATCAGTGCAGCATGAATAACTCCTGCAGTGAATAGTACAAAACAGGAGGATAATGGGTGTTCTTTAATAGCCTTTTAGAAGTGTTTCTCTGTCTACAGAGAAAGTGCTATCCTCTAAAATCAACTGGCTGCTAGATCCCCAAAGTTTGTATGAATACTCTTGCCATAGCCAAATACCAAGTGTAAACCTCTAACATATTAGAGCTGTCAAAGATTTAAAGAATTCAAAGCCCTTCTCACATCTTCAGCCATCTCTTTAGGAATACGATGTTGGAATTCTCTTGGAACCTGCTTCCTGCTTAGAATTCTTCTGCAGTGCTTGGATAATATTGGGTCACTAAAGCAGGCAGAAGTCAAAAACAACCAAAAAACACCCATTTTAATAGGAGGGGTCACACTGAATAAACAATTGCGAATGTGAGATTTTCTGCTGGTTAAAAGCATTAATCTCAGTATTAAAATGGTCAATGGACAAAGGAAAAGTAAAGGAAAGAAATACTATGAAGGGAATTGGAGCACATGATGAAAGTGGAAGACTTTAAAAAGCATGGGAAATTTTAGGAGGAATTTGGGGGGAGTATTTAGGTGAAATCAGGAACCCCAGCAGTTGCCAAATATGTTTCCAGAGGAGGAGTTAGTTAGAACATTTGAAACCTGGAGGTCAGGGTATGATGAAGAGCATCCACCCATTTAAGGACTCACAGGAGAAGCTTGCTCTTCAAGCAAGCGTTACTCACAATCAGTAATGTAAAACATCTCTGTCTTGTGGATTATTTGAAGCGTCACTGATACTGAGTTCCAAAGTCAAATTTTTCAAGCACCATTGTCCCCTTATCCTGGAATCATTATCTGCTACTTCATGTCTGAGGACAGTGACTCACAAAGGGACTTCCCACTGTGGGGTTTGTTCCTTTTTACAGCCTGTTGGTATCTGAGTTTGCATATCTTCATATTCTAATACAAGATGCATATTTTCAGTGAAGCACCTCGTTAAATGCTCCTCAACAATAAGGTAATTTGTTAAATATTGATAAGTTCGTGAGGAGAAAAAATCGTTTGGAGGCAACTTCATTTAATATGGTGGATATTTATCATCTGCTTCATTTGCCAAGATGCCACAGCCATGAATGTGTATAATTAAAAAAACCCCAATAATAATAGAAAAATCCATAGATTTGTTCAGTGAACTAACAAATGTTAGAAAAGACAAGGCCTCTGTGCTCCATTTGGGGTGTCATTTAAATATTAAAGTTTTATACTTACGTTTGACTTTGAGAAAAAGAATTGCAGTGTTGTGTTCTAAAAGGCTTAGCAGTGTGGTGTACTACTTGTGCTTGCATGCTTGTAGTCACTGATTATTTCCTGTTGTGCTTTATGTGACAGATTTATTGATGTGAATGGTTTGAGAACATTAGCTGCTCTGGTTGACTTAAATTTCTGGCGCTTTTTTGAACACTGCTGTGATTACTTCTACCAACATGCTTTCTGTGGGAAGGTGGCACTCTGATTTGTGGCACCAATGACACAAAAATGATCCTGCATGAAAATTACTTCAGTAGTTACACATAATGTTGCTATTAAATATTTGCCTTGATCAAAACAAATCTGAATGGAATGGCAGATAATAGAATACCTTCTATGTTTTTCATGTTTTGAACCATATTAGAGGTTCAGTGATTAAGTGACTTGTACAAATTCATGACAGAATGCAATTTTATTTATGAATCACAGATTTTTAGAAATTCTTCAAACATTAATTTATTATTTAGTTATTTGAACAAAATCAAGGTGGCTTCAGCACGAACAAGTTCTTAATATTTGGCATGGTTTGAACTTAACCTCTGTGTGTCTTTGTGTGTGCACGAATACTTAGGCTAGATACAGAGAAAGCAGATGTCTTCAAGGACACCTTAAAAAGAAGTTAGGTCTATTTTTGCTTTTACTTTCTCCTATTAAGGATGGAGGCTGTCCATTCAGAATGTGAAGTAGTTCACAGTTAATTGAATGTAGCTGAGAGAATGTGTAGATGGTTCTAATGAGGCCATAAGCTAAGTGAGCCCTGCAATCTTGCCAGCTGGTAGCTTGGCTCAGGTCCAACATTTGATAGATTTTCAGAATTGCATTTGGTCACAAGGCTGCTGACTGCCAGAGATGCTGATCTTGGTGGTACCTCTTATCAAGATGTGCTTCCCTGCTTTATAGTAACTTAGTGATGGCTATACAGTCATGTTACAATCTCACGGAAATGTCTGAGCTACGGGGTTTGCCTGTGGACATTGTTGTGATTAATTCACTACTGGAGGAAAAAGATTGTTTTTCCTGGAGGCTGGTGATGGAAAATGGGAAAGGCGAAGTAGCAAGGAATGAAGAAGTAGCTGAAAAATCCAGTGTCTGGTGTAAGTCTTTTTACCTTAAGAAATCCAGATGGGATTTCTTATCACTTAGAAAAACTAAAACCACCTAGAAATAAGATACAGGCAAATCAGTTTAAAATTTGTGTTGGTTTTAAGTGCTAAATTCCAAATTGTGACAAGAGGTTTCTTAGAACATTTTCTGCTTACTTCCCTTTATTTTTAAACTTCCCTGTTCATTTGAGTAGAATGGTGTACTAACTGTGTATACCAGATTAGATAATGCTGTATTGTGTTAGATGTCTTTAATACATTTCAATTAAAACAAGACTCACTGACTTATTTTCCCCTCTCTAAATCATCTTTACCTGATTGATTTATAGCACAAAGTGATTTTTAATATCCCTTCCCTTCTTTAGCCTTCCATATTACAACCCGTCCCAGCCGTATTCATCGGCCTAATCCTGGCTTTCCTGTATTGGTGTTACGGCCCATTGTGGTAGCGAAAGGTACAAGCACAACTGTTCAGTCAATGTATGTTTGTCCCTCTCACCTGTTTGTGCCATTTCTGTATAAAATAGTGCATGGTGAAATACACAGGTATTTCTTTACCTGAAGCAAACCCTTCATTTAATATGCCATTTTGTTGATACTGATGAGCAGAGCAATCGACTGATCATTTAACATCTGTGTGATTCCTTTAATTCTAACAATGAATTTCATACTAACTGGTTCTCAATGTGCTGCTTCTAACTTGGTCTTGGTTTGTCTTTAGCAAATGGGCTACCTTTTGCACAATGCTGCTATATGCTAGGGCCTGTAAGAAAACTTAATTGCTTAATTAACTATGAAAAATGAAGAGTTTGCCTCTAATAATAAAAGTGAACAGCTTTGATTCCTATTTATGGACTAAGAAATTCCTCTCTGGCTCTAAACACTTTATTTTTTCTCACTATTGCTATAAAGAAGATGGGGAAAAAAGACAAGATGATAAATAGGTGGTTGGTTTGTATTCTGACCTTGGCTTGCATCCTCTCTAATGTCTCTCAGTGTGTCCTCCTTAAAATGCTGTTGTTGTCATGAAATGTTGTGACAGTCTGTTAGAAATGATGTTGTTAGGATTTGCTGCAAATGAACTTTATACATCTGGATTTAAACATTCAAAAGCTAAGTTAAAGATGTCAGTCCTGCATAAACCTGTTTCTAGCAGTTACTTGGCACAAGCAATGTTTTAAACACCTTAAGCCCTCACACGTTTAATAGCAGATCTCTTTGGGGTGCGAACAGTAATGAAGCTGGAAATACGGAACTGCCAGAAGTTTTCCTGATGATCCTCAGTCATGAAGAGTTGTGGAGTTCCCTTTGCTGGAAAAACATGGTTTACTGTGATGCTCTGAGTCAGGATGAGCCTGCAGTAGGGTTCATGAGTAACATTTTAGTGGTGCCTATCAACAGGAACTCAGGACTTTCAGGAACCACGGGGTAAACTGATTAGTGTGAATTAGAACAAATATGATATTGATTTTTTTTTTCTCTCCACACAGAGACAATGGCCTTGGATGCCTGTGATGGCAGCTTTGGTTGCTGTAACAGCCGTGGTGCTGTACCCAGGCCTAACCAGAGCTTCTCCATGAGAACTGTTGTTGAATCCATACACCGTCCTCCCTTTAGAAGCTGGCAACATTCATATACTGAGGGAAAACAGATTAATTCTCTTCCTTTTTACCTCTTAATACAGCACAGCTCTGCGTGAGAACAGCAGTAGGGTCATTTGCTTTAAACTGTATAAAATGTATCTGTCTATAAAGAGGGAATAAAATTGTGATTCATCATACTGTGAGCAATATTTTTGCTTACAATTTCATGCAAGTTTTAAAATAGTATGTTGGGATTCTGAATACTATAATGGTGGCCTAAAGTAGGCTTCTTGGTACCAAATTATTTATAATGGCTAGGGTTGTGGATGCTTACTTTAGAATCTGATTGCCAGATTTAAGAGGAAAAATACTTTTCTGATTTGGACACCCAAGCCAAGTAAGCTTGCAGATACTTGGTAAACAGATGCAGTGTGCTCAGTGCCTTTCAGTATGATTTTTTTTGATTATGTTTTTTTTTATACAAACTAGTATACCATTTTACTTGCTGTTAAGTCACTGAGCTGTTGGGAACAAGACTTAAGAAAACTTACCACACCTTTTGAAGGAAGCGTATTTTCTTTGATAAGGATTGCTTTATTACTAGTTTTTGGGAATAAACACAATTCATGTCCAGCCTTAAAAAGATAGAGATATTGATGGTGAAGACCAGCCTAAAGTATTTAGTGTGCGCATGTGCGAGTGTAAGCATGTTTGTGTTCTTGAGTGAGCTAAGGTATTCCTGGGAGCAAGTACTTGGTCATTTGATGGACATAGTGCAGTGATTCAACTTACGTTAACTTTAGTTTGAATGTAATTTATTAAATTTCATATATTTAAAGAGATACGTTCTTTAAAACTATGAATACTTTCTCACATATCACATGTATCAGTTTATTTTTTCAGTCATTTGATACTTTCTGACTTGAGCTGGAGATGCTCTTTAGATAAGCTTTTGTTGACTTAACTTTATTAAGAGAACTGCTACAGTACGTCTGTGATTAGCTGAAAAAATCTAAGATACATAAAATACTACAAAATTGGAATCATGTACCTGACGGAGTATTGTCAGGTGAAGATGATTTTAATTTGGTAGTAAATCTTTGTGCATCCTCATCACATGGCTGTAAGTATGATGCAGTGGTCCCCATTACAAAGTTTATTTTCCTTATCTAAGTACTATAACTATTGCTACTTGCTGACTTTTGGTGGGAATCACTGTAGTTAGTGCTGAATTAAATGTAGACTGTAGTTGTCTTGTTCAGCTCAACAGTTCTGTCAAAAAAGTTTATTAAAGACTTAAATAATATGCTAAAGAATGGTAAAGTAAAATGGCTCTGCTAAAGGAGACTTCAAAATAGGGAGGTAATCTCAGCAGTTCAATTGGCTTTAAAGAATGTTATGGCAATCGACAGATAGTTTAAATATTTAAATAGAAATTTAGCATATAATTTGTGAGGTTTTAAGGGTCATTGTCCTTTAATTAAAGGTTCTGTCTTAAGTGGGATTTACTAATGGGAGGATTATTAGTTGGAAAAGAAGTCCGCAGGTGACTTGTAGAAAATATATATTGTAATTTAGTTCATTCATTTCATCCTTTTCAGTTGCAGGAAGCCACCCAACCACAGAACACTCGTATGCCAGTGGTACTTAGTACCTCTTGTATATAGGTTATTGCAAATATTGTTCTGAAATGCTTAACTTCAGAATTACATTTTTTAAAGTAAATAATTGTTTTAAATCTATTTTGTAAAGATATAAAAATACAATAGAATTTCTGGAGTACAGATTAAACTATTTGCACTAACACACGTGATGTGCATGATTTAATAAAATAACTTTACTCTCCCTATGCATGTTTGAGTTGAATGTCATTTGAAAACAAAAGATTCATGCTAAGTTTCTTTTGCACTAGGTATTGCCACAGTTACTAGGCACAATGTGTGCAGCATGTCCAGTAATAATAGCAAAAGACTTTTTTTACCATGTGTTTCACACTTGCACTGGTTTAAGATTTTGTCTAGCTGATCTCTCTCCTGTCTGTGGTTTTCAGAAAGAAAGGGGGGAGGAGAGAACCATTGAAGGCACTATGGAAGCATATTGCCATGGGGGGGAAGGATATTCACAGCTGAAAGGTGGATAGTGCCTGTGGCAGGGGTTGTGAGATTGGAGGAGCGTTGGCTGCAGACAGTGGGGTGATAGCGGAAGGTCCTTTGAGGGGAAGGGAGCCTGATGCTGCCTCCTCTCTCTTCTAACATCTTGATCTTCCCGTTTGTCCTTCTTTCAGCTACTGTGTCTTTTCCAATGGGTCCTATTCCCTCCTCCCTGCCAGTAGCATGTAGTCATGGTGTGAGGAGGTGGAGTGGAGCCTGGTGGAGCAGTGGTCCCTCCTGGCTGTCAGCAGGGAAGGAGCTGGGTTCCCTGGGATCAGCCTTGGTACCAGCCTGCACTGCAGTCAGTGCCCCATACTGAGCAACGCTGCCTGTGGCATAAGTGTGTTCTTGTATTAAAGGCAAATGCTGTGTTGTCAGAAATCTTTAGAGCATCAGAAAGCTGAAATTTGAGACCCAACATGGTTGTATTAAAGGAGAAAGATTTCTAATCTAATTATGTGCATGTGTGCATATTTATATACACAGGTGCATAGTACACATTGCATGGGGGTTTGTGCTTACAAGTATACCTGTGGTTCCCTAATAGTGCCTTTCCCAGGAGTTCTTGATACTTGCATGTTCAAAATGATCAGGAATGAGCTAAAATGCACAGTTCACTTTTTTTTTTGTTGTGAGAATCCCTGGAGAAGAATTGGATAACTGGGAAGCTGCTGTTCCTCAGTGCTTTGATACTAAAGCAGCAAGTGGAGTTATTTTGCAAGCACTCTATGCACAAACCTTCCTGGTGTTTCATTGTGTTTGTTAATGGTAAATGTGTGTGCTCTTCTGCACTCTTATTTAGGTTCTTTCTTTTTTAGTTCAGAGGCTTGATTAGCCAAGCCCTGGAGTTACTGTAATAAAAGCAGCTTTTCACAAATGTGTAAGATGCTCTACTTGTGAAACAAGTGCTCTGAGCTTGCACCGAAGTTTGAGGTTTTAAAAAGGTTCCTCTTACTAGAAAAAGTAGTCTGAGAAGTGTTTTATCAGTTGCTAGTTCGGTTTGGAATATTTAATATAATAAAATATCTGAACACTTCAGTTCTGTCCTAATGTCCTGACTAAGGCACCTCCTTTTAAACTCGAATTCTACCTATATGGGGACTACAACAGCAGGCCTCTTATTTAAAAAATATATTAAAAAAATAGCATAATTTTCCTGTTCCTTGTGGCTGAATTAAATACATTCTTCCAGAGTCTTAGCTTGATCCTGCTTGCAGAATCTCTGGAATTTTTTTGGTGCTAAGTGGACCCTGTACAATTATTGCACAATATTGTGATCCTGCACAATACATCTCAGAATTTCCTCTAAGAGACTCTTAGTTGGACTTAGTATCAAATGCCTGATGGCTGAAGCAAAGGTAATCATCTGTGCATGTATTTGGGGGGTATATTCCCAAATTGTTTTTCTAATCAAGTCTTCTGAAGGATGTTAGCTCTTCAGAGTTTCAGTGCTTTACAGAAGATTTTGAATGTCTCATGCCTTAATCTGTAGGGTTCTACTGCTTGCAAGAATAATTTATTCAGCTTGAATCTTCTCCATGGCAAACCCACTGCCGAATTCATTCCACCAGCAGCATCTGAGCACTTTAAACCACCAGATCACCACAACAGCTTTTGGGAAGCCATCGTAGTTTGGACTAGCTCTGCAGCTGTGCCTGGCCAGTTTCCACGAGGGGCCTTTTTTCTCTCTGGCTTTTCATGCGCCATTAGTATTCCATTAGCAACTGTCTCAGGTTTTTGAGTCTCTATTAATATAGCAATTGATCATATGGAAGAATTAAAAGCCATATTCTCTCCTGCACTTATATCTGTGTTTGAAGGGTGATTGCTTCCAGCCAACAGCTGCATTGAATTCCCTAGATCCAGCTGGTTTACTCATCCCAGTCCCTCTTTGCATATGCTTCTGGATGCAAAATTCCTTTCGTTCCCCTCTGGTGGGAAATTGGTCTCCAGCATGGGGCTTCCAGTTCTTCCTGCCTTCCTGGGTTTTCCGTTTGTGCCAAACCGTTCAAATTGGCAAGCAAAGGTTTGTCCACACAGACAAGTTCTGCTTGAGAAAGGGATGCACCCACTACTGCTTTGAAAACTGGTTGTCACCAGTATGTGACTAAAGGCTCCCAGAAGTAGAAGGCAAATGAGTAACTGAAACAAAGGTTTTGGTGGTACGGGCCGTTGGAGGCTCAAGTTTCTATTTGTTGCTAGAGGGAACTCATATCTGATTGCTTTTCTGGGTATCAGAGTCATAAAACTTCACCGACTGCTTCAGCATCAGACCATAATGTCAAGAAGTCAAGCATGTATTTTAGAGAAAGATTTCTTGCATTAAGAACTTCAGAAAAAGAATCAGCCACCTCTGTAGGTAAGTGTCCTTTAGTGTTACTTGAGCAACTACTGTATTCTCAAACCCACAAACCAAAACCCAACCCTGTGTTCCAGTTTGTCTTGCCTTGGCTCCCAACCACTGGATTCAATGTATCTCCCTTGGAGGGTGTTCTACTACTGCAGATGTTGTGATCCAGGGATTTGACATACCGTGATCAAAATAGCTTCCAATCTTACATTACATGAATAGATTGAATTTAATTTTGTTCTTCATCCCACTAGATTTTTGTCAGCTTTTCCTGAATGTTCTTTTTTGAAGAGTAGATGCCAGATCAGAATATGTCCTTACAGTAATTTCCTTACATCATATAAATAGATAATAAGCTTTATATCCTCCTTTGGTATGCCTGTTTGGCTGCCTACAAAACCCTTTTGGGGAATCACTGACTCCCATCACCTCGATTTTAATCTTGTGAATCAAATCTGTGCATTCCTTGCATCACCCCAGCCCCATGGTATCTGACTTTGCAATACTGTTCAGTAACAACCACTGTAGGCAAGCAGTCCAAGGCAACAACCCATTCCCATTACTATTCAGTACTTCATCCATGGGGTTTTTTCCCCTTTGGGTTTTAACAGGGATGACTACTGAAGCTTTTCTAGATTATTGATCATACACTGTTCAACAGTAGTGAGCCAAAACCAGATCCCTGCAGTACAGCAGGAAAAATATTCATAGAATAATTCCTTCTCTTAGTTTTTGCATCTGGTTTTTAATCGGGATTATTAGTCACAGTGCTGGTAGTGATCGCTTTTCAATAAAAGTCAAAAGGTTCACAGAACTCTTGGTTTAATAACACCAATAAACAAACTTTTTTAAAACTTATAAATGTGGGATTTTATTTTTAAAGTGCTTTGACAAGCATAAATCATTCTGCATTCTTGAATTTTGTACTGATTGCTTCCCATAGTTACTCTGCAATTTGCTTAGACCTTCCTGTGAAGCAAAACCAGCACTTTTCCCAGGATCATACATTCTGCTCTCTTCCCTCAGCCCCATCATGCTGTTGCCCATTACTGCCACTTCCCTCTGTAAGGCATTTCTAATCCTATATTATTCATGTGACTGTTCGGCTCAGCGTTATTCCCAGTGCTGGAAATGTAACAGTTCTAACACACCAGAGTGTGTGTGCATGCATATACATTGCTGTTCTGAGATTGCACCTGCATGTGGTGAAATAGATCATGACTTGCATTTAGCCATGAGACTGGGGATGTAGTTGAGACTCTCAATTCCCAACTGTGGGAATGGAGATGTTCGTATGGAGATGTAATTATTTTATCACGTCAGGTGACATACTGAAAATGCAGATGTGCTTCCAGGAACGTCATCTCTTCATTGTATCTGATGAAGATGAACAACTCCAAACCTTAGGTTAAACTAAAAGTAACTTTTTCTTACCTGACCATATTAATCAGTAACTTGAGGGAAAAGGGTGATCAATTTGATCTATTGGAATAGAGTTTATCCAGAAGTGAGCCTGTATTTGTTTCAGTACCCTCTGTTAGGAAATTGATTTTTGTTTAATTTATTTGTTTTTTGGAGACACCACACACATATTATGAGTGGTAAAGTGCTGCCTTCATTATGGAATGGTTTTAGTATTCTAATCTTTTTGTGCTAGATTGTTTATGAAGTTTAGATTCTATTTATATTTCTTGTAAGGAGTTCTTGCTCTGGAAAGTACTTTGGGTATGTCATCAGGTTTGATGTGACAAAACTACTTGTCTTGAATAACTCAGTGGCTCTTATTTCACAATGTTCCAAATATGCAATATGTCTTTTGGGATGAATAAATGGTAAAAAATGAGAATAAACCTACAACACAACAGAAAGCTGATTTGTATTGTACATAGTCTTTCATTCAGCCTAACTCCAAATTCCAGCACTTCACTTTGGAATAGCCTGCTGCACTCTGCTTACTGCAGTAGATGACATGTTACTAGTTAATGAAGGCCATTAAAACTTACCTTAAAATTGGAATCTCTTTACCTGTTTACTTTGTACAAATGGGTTTCACAGCTACATGACCTCCCCTTCTCTGTAGGGGGGTAAAGGAGTGCTCCAACAAGTCTGCATGCAAACCCAGGAAGAGGGGGGCGTGGAGGATGAGTTCATGCAAGGGTTACAGGTTGTTCAGTGACCGGACACCCTCGGGATATGATTCACAGCTCATCCTTTAAGAAAACCAACAATCCTACGATCAGATGCAGTTGCAGAGCTGTGCTTCAGCGCTGACTCAGGAGAAGGACATTCACTGAGTCACTTACATAGTTTTCAGCAGGATTTCGGCAAGTTTAAGGCAGGGAAGTCTCCTCCCTGTTTGCAGTGTGGTTTGGATCCACCTCTGGGTGTAGTTTAGGCGTGGTTCCACTCCAGGCTGTGGCAAGTCCTGGTGTGAGAGCTTAGGGAACTTGCTTTTATTTCTCTGCTTAAAAAGCTAAAACCAGAGTTAACATTAAAAAATTCTACCAGATGCATTAGACTTTGGGGGCGGGGTTGGAGGGGAAAAATAAAAAGCCTTTAAACAGTGTGAAATATGTCCATTTAGCTGTTTTTCACGGGCTACAATTGGTAGCACCTAACATCTACCAGTAACTTCGGCTTGAATTCCTGTCTCCCAACCACCACTGCAGAGTGCTCTTCCTTTGACAAAGAAGATAAACACTGAATTAGTTTATTTCTGAGCAATACTGTATGTGAAAGGCGATGATAAGGTTTGCTCATTCTTAAAGGTTCAGTATTAATATTACAGGCTTGTTGGGTGTGAGTTGTCTGTAGCAGTCACAGTGGATTGGCAGTGTTTCTGTTGCAGAACTTGTCTGTAATCAACCGTAGCTGGGCATTGTGATAGACATTTATTGCTCAGGTTTTTCCACTTCATAGTTCTTGTAATGGCACATAAGTGAAAACATAGCCTGCAGCAACTTCACGGTGATTTTTTTAATTGCACTTATAGCCTGGTGCTGGTGCCTCTGTACTACATGAAGCAGCAGCAATAGTACATCCTTCCTCTGCAGACTTCCCTGAATTATAACCCTTCCTTAGTTTCCAGTACTTTCAGATTTGAAGGGCTCTCATCATCTGTTTACACAGTAAATTTGAAGTTGCTGCTATGGTGCACCTGCAAGGTAGTATCATGTTATAACATTCCTTAACCGTCTCGTAGCCAATAGCAAATTATGGTCAGTCTCCCTTATCATTACTTTACATGGAAGACTGCTTTGGCAGTGAGTGAGGGTATTCCTTATCACATCTGTGCCCCTGTTCAGAAGGAGACTTGGTAGACAAATAGTAAACTAAAAAAATTGCTAGTGTCTGACATGGTGCTTCTCATTTCAAACCTAGAAAGAGTGGTAAAAAATCATTTGCCCCAAACTGATGCTTCCCCATGTAATTAAGAAACAAATACTGGAATAATTCCAGCAGAATGAGTGCTTCTGGGATATTTCTTTGGTGAGAATGGAAGTGCTTTGTCAGATGTGTAGGATGTTGCATCTGCTTGGAATGTGGGTCTGCTGGGTGTCTGCTACTGACTGCCCTTAGATGGGCAAGGAGACTTGCCAGTGAAGCTTTGATGTAACGTGTGTCAAGATGGAAGATGAGACTGCTGTGCTGGCAGAGATCTTTCTTAACTGAGACACCTCAGTTCTACTCACATGCACATGCACTCATGTAACAGTGGCGCTCATTTCATTCATGTAAATGGTTTCCAGTTCCCATGAAATGCATTTCACTGGAGATTACTGAATCATGGTAAGTTTTTTATTCCAAAGTAAAGGACAATATCTGGGTATTGAATCATACTTCACAACTGTATGGGTTACATGTTTTCATTTCTTGGACTGTAAGTAGGGCTTCAGCTAGGTCCTGCTGGCCCAGGGACTTCATCAGAAAACCGCTCTATTTTTCTGTAGATTCTGAGTGCATACTGGAGGTCTTCAGTCCTTTTGGTTGTGAAGATACTGTGAAAATATAAAGTTATAAGTGTTTAACGGGAAGGTTGCTTCCTGCAGCCTCTGAAGAGCAAGCTTGGAAGAGCAGTCTTGTTTGTTTTGAGTATTACCGTAAGTGTCCGGTGATGCAGGTGTGAGCAGCCATCTCCACTTGAGGAGAAAGAGGATGATGACTCAGAGCAGAGTCACATCCTGTTAATGCTGGTTAGGGACAGCACCACTTCACCCTTCCTGTTTCTGACTAATGGAGGTGGAAAGTGGACCCTTGTAATGTGAAAAAGGGAAAGCCAATCCTTCAGAGACCTGTGGCTATGTAAATCTTCTGTGCAGGTAGTTTACCTGTTCAAAAGCAGCTCAAGCTCAGTGCTGCATCTATGGAGGTTTTTGAGTCAAGCGGACCGCTCTGCTCTGGTTGTAGCTGTTGTTGCCCCATCACTGAGTGACAGCTGTCTACAGGCTCAGGCACATAGAGTGCCTTTGCTTGCATCCAGCTTGTAACTCTGTGGTTTTCTCTGCAATCACACAGGCTGAGATGATTTGCTGTGATGTGGGTTCTGATGGATTGGAGAAGTGGATCTCATTAAACATGATTGCACTTGCTCCAGCATGTGCAAGTGTCCAGGGTGGGAGAACTGAAGCCCAGTAGTCAGCAGTACCCATGTGATAATGCTTTGAACGCTTGCCCATCAGTAGAAAGCACTGTCTTGCTCTTACATCTCACTGTGCCATGGTCTGCCTTAGGGTTTGGCTTTCGGCTGGAGTCCAGCATTGATGTTGAGTGTATTTATGCAACTCCTATTTTACCAATAACACATTCAGTGATAAGCCGTGTTTTTGCCTGGCTTCTTGATTCAAGTGAACACTGTAGCAGGAACAGGCCTGCAGCAGAGCATTGCATAAAACTACTTACTTGTATAGTCTTAGTGGGATAAACTTTGTGCTTCTCAATACAGATTCAGGTAAAACTATTTCAAGCTTCTGAATTTCAGCATGTTGGAAGGGTGAGGTTGGAGTGGATATACATGGTGTTTGCTGTGTGCACACATCTCCACTGAGGCAACTCTTGGTTTGCAAGAGGGTGTTTAAAACCCTTCCCAAATACACTGGCTGCCTCCCAGTAACTTTAAAGTGATGCTGAAGCTGGAAAGGACTTTTTCTTCTTTTGTGACTGTGCTGCACAGCTCAGTGCTTGCAAAACTGGCTCTTTTGAGCAAGGAGCTTCACCTGACAGCTTGAGATGTCAAAACACAAATTTCCAGCACATTTCAGCACACACTTCATTATGGAAAGTCCTCCTGTAGCCTTCTGGACAGAGTCCTTGTTGGTAGTTGCTGCTTCTGTTTTTCCTCAAATATGTCAGGCTATTTTTGCTGAAATAAGGTATTTGTCATCTTCAATATGTAAAAGCCCTCGTACGTGGTGTTGTTTCTGAGTGTGCACCCAGCAGCCCTGTGCTGTGTGTGCGATTGTTTTGGTTTCATGGACAATAAGCTGCTGCCCTGAGAAGTGTGGCCTGGCCTGTGTCACCGTGAGGGGTGGCAGAAGGAAATTCCAGGTGTCTTGAGAGGAAGGAAATTAGGGGAAAACACTGTGTTTTGGGGAAAGTTCCCACACAGTGCAAAGGAGAGGCATGGGGTGGGGGGCAATCAGGAAGGGGAGGGCAAAGTGAGCAGATCCGGGAAGGATGGGGGCATTCCTGGGTTGTACCTCAGAGGGGAAAAGTACTTTTTTAGGCCTTGAGAGAGCATCCCCATCTTTTCTGTTCTTCTCTGCTGCCTTCTTCCTTCAGCTAGCATGGTGGTGGATAGCCTCTAGCTGCCAGCTGCCTGGGGCAGGCAGGAGCGTGCCCTTTGTGACTTTGGATGCAGTGAGGTGGAAGGTGCTATTTGATGCACTGTGCTGCAAGAGAGGGGCCTTAGAGACAGTGTCTGCTTTCCTGCCCTGTGCCTGAATCTCACAGGAAGCCTGCTCCATTCTTTTTCCCTTCTGGCATTGACCTGTGGATCTGCTGTGACCCGCAGCTTCCTGTTGCCCATGCAAAGCCAGCACCTTCCGCCACTTGTGTGAGAGCTGGATCCATGGGTTTCCCTCTATCCAAGTGCAGAAGACTTCTGCTTTTTGCAACAACACAGGTTTCTGCAACCTTTGCTTACAGCATAGACCAGGTGAACAATAAAGAAAGTAGGTGCCGGTTATGTCCAGGGGGTTTATTAAACCTTTCTAGTTGCTGAGGTCTCTAGGAAGCAGACTTCAGGAAACCTTGTGGGGTGAGATTTGGTGGGGATCATCTTGCAGAGTAGAGCTGCATATGCTGCTGTGGTGTTAGCACAGCCCTTGCTAACAGTAGCCCCACTGCTCAAAGTGGCACAACTTGCTGTAGAGCACACTCAAGGGTGGACCTGTGCCTGACCACGTCAGGAGAAGGTAAGACCTCTGGACCTCTTCTGCTGTAGGAGGAATGGTGTTGGTGTCAGTACATCCTCTGCGTGGTCTTAGTACTGCTTTCGCTAAATCGTGTATTACGAGTGAGATGCCTTTGATGCATCTGTCGCCTCATCTGTTACCTCATCTGTGGAGCTTTGCTTTAGCCATCCCTATGGTGAAGATAGACAAAGATTCTTTTGAAACTTCAAAGAATCTTTGTTCTAGTTTTGTTTCGTCTTAATTTTCTCTTGTATATAATAATGTACGTAATATATATGGAAAAAATTATCTTCACTTAAGTGTTTTGTTCTCTGTGCACATGCAAGTGGAAAATGCTTCATAGATACTTCCTACAGGCCCACAGATTCAGACAATGCGGTTCACAGTGCTGTTTTAATCTACGTTTAATGTGAAAGAAAATGAGAGAGTTAATTTTACCAGAAGCAGATGTTGAGTATAGCAGACTGAGAGCAAAAAAACCCACAAACCAACAAAGCCCCCCCAAAACAAAAGAAGAAAACCCTTTAGGCAGCCCTCAGTGTGTGGCCTGAATGCATCAGTCCTTTTGACTCTGCAGCCCCAGCTGTGCTGCTAATTGGGCCCTGCTTCTCACCCTCCTTAGCGCTTGGGATTGGTACACTGCTCAGAAGGAACCCCTATTGCAAGGCGCTGGAATACTTAGTTGTTACAGCAGTGTATCTCTGTGGGAAGAAAAAATCAGTTCACACCCTGTAAGTCCAAACTATAAGGTAAAAATAATCCCTTTCTATTCTCTCCTAAACAGAACTGCTCCTGGAAAGCAGAAACAAACCCTAGTAATTGCTCTATGTCCCTGGAGTCCTTAACAGAGCATCTGCAGACATGACAGGAACAAGACCTGCTACGGGATCCCTGCAGTTTTCCGCAATGGCAGAGATCAGTTCATGCATTACTGTGTGTGTGTGTGCTCAGTGCTGTGGCATTACAAAGAAGATGACTTTATTTTCCTGCTGCAAGGAGGTTGAAATCTTAACATCCTGAACGTATGGAAGGAGAGTTTTTTCTGACTGTCCAAAATCTCATGAAATGTAAGCTGGGGGGGAGAGGGGAGGCCTCGTGCATGCTCGGTGTTCAAGAAAAAGCTATTTGTGCTTGGTATAATGGCAATACTTTTCAGTTGCAGCTCTCCTGTGGGGAAGTTTAATCTCCCTAATATGGCCAGAGTGAGAGCATTGAGAACTACATCACTTTTAACTTAGCCAGTTTTCTAAGAACAAAGGAAATACGTGTCAAGTATGTGTTTGGGTCACTTTTGCACCTTTCTCATCTTTCTGTGTTTCTATTTATACCCTGGCCAGTCCTTACACTCTCTGACCTGGTGAGAAAGTTACTGTGGTTACTAAACTTCAAGAGGGAAGAGGCTGGTTTCCTAGGTTTGAACGGAGCACCATGATGTTTATTAACATAAATAATGACATCATCTTTTATTGCAGAGCAGGAACCTTAAATGGTTATGGGAGAGCAAATTTTAGGAACAGTGTCCTTACGAGACATATGTGATTCATCTTCAAGTGTGTATATTTAAGACAGACACTGTATCCCGCGCCAGATCAGCTCCGTGAATGGGGCTTTACTCCTTCTCAAACTAATTTATTAGCAAAAATTATTCACTTTTCTTCTTCTTTTCAGCTATGTGCAAACTGTTGCTTGCAGCCCGCTGGGGAGTGCTGGCAGCTCTTTCGTCCTCTTCCAGCTTCTTCCAGAAATCTGCTTTTGCACTCCTCCAAAAGCCTTTTGTAAACGATGCCTGAACCATAAAGTAACAGTAACCGCTGTCTCATTTCTGGGATTCAATGTGTTAGTCATTGAGTGGTGGTGTTCGGGGCACTGATGAGCTGCCAGTAAAGTGCTTGGTTTCCTACCAGAGGAGTTTGCTGATGTCTGTTAGCAAATACCACCCCATTCAGGTTCAGTCTCTTCTACATAACACAGCGTGGAGGAAATATGTATCCTTTTTGGCCAGAGCTGAAAAGCAAAACGATACACCACAGCATGGCTGTCATTGCTGCCAAGGGTGAACATCTGCTCTACAGCTTGTCATTCAGCTTTTAAAGATGTCCTCTGAGCAGCCAAGAGTGCTGGCCTGGCTGGGTTCTTGCATCTGTTTTGTACCTGAATGGGAGATAACTTGCTCTGAAGGGGAAAGCTGCAGACTGGCAGGCTCCATCTCTGTGTGAGCTGCACATTGGCAGCAACATGCTGCTGTCTGCTGCTGGCTGGAGAGAGAAAACCCTGCTTCCTCCTCACCTGGATTTTCTGTGCCAGATTTACTGGAAAGAATTGGTCCTGTAGTGAATTGTGGCCAGGAAAAGAGCCATACGCTTCCCATTTCCTAGCACCTGCCTTCGTGCAGGGATGCGAGCTCCGTGTGCCTCTCTTGAAGTAAGGAGCTTCATCTGGGCTAGTCATGCAAGGACATGGAAGTTGTTTGGGTTGGTTGGTTTATTTGTTTTAAAAAAGGAAAAGTGTTTAGCAAACATCAGTGATTGTTTTCAGTGAGTTTGTTTTCAAACCTGACCATGTGAGGGGCCAGTGTTCCAGTGCAGAGCCAGGAGAGCCTGGAGTGAGGCTCATTCAGCCTTAACCCACTGCCTTTATCTTCCTCCTTTCTGGAGCTTAGCCCAAAGCTCTTCTTCGACCCCTCAACCCCAGCCAAGGGCTCTTCCCTTCTCAACACAGGACTGCTGGATGCTGCTGCTGAGGAGCAGGAGCTCTGTCAGCCAGATAAGCTGTGCAGTGTAACTGCTGGCACACAGAGCGGGAGTGCCGTGGTCCACAGGTCCCCCAGCCATGTCCTAAGCCTGTGTGTACCTGTTGTACTCTCCAAATTGTTCTGTCTGTCAGTGAAGACAAATGTTGCATTATTGCAGGGGCAGAACAGCGTTTTCCAAGCCTTTCTCATGCAGTGGCTGTTGCCACTTCTCCCTGCCCTTAAGGCAGGGCTGGCTCAGCAAACTTTTTGGTCAGATTCCTGATTTCTCTCATCTCACTGTTGCCTTTTCCTGTTGCTGCTGGTAGGGCTGCCAGGCTAGCACCTGGGGTGGGGAATGCTCATGGACTGACCCTTCCGCCTGACGCCTGGCCCTGTGAAGGCTGCTGGTGCTGCCAGGGTGGTTTGGAGGAGGCCACCAACTTGCTTCTTATGGCTTCTGCCATGTTTAACTTGCTGTAATGTCCGAGTCCCGCAGAAACACCTAGGTAAAACCACATCTGAAGATGCTCTGTCTTTTCAGCTCCCTTGTGAGAGAGGTAACTCCCGGATGGCACTTCATGCCTTATTTTGAGCTTATCAAGTGTCTTCACCCTCATCCCAAACCAGCAGCTTTTACAGAAGCAGGTGAGCTCAGCTGGCATGGGGGCAGAAGTGAGATGGTTTGGGGCATCTCACAAACATACTCCAGCTCCGTACTGGGTCCAGGATTGTCTGTCTTACAGCAGTGCCCCAGACAAATCCTCCCCAAAGGGCTCAGCATGGGTCTGCCCATGGCTAGGGGCTGGTGTCCTGGCAGACACAAAGGGCAAGAAGCAGTTTTCACTCTGGCTTTCAGGAAGGTGAAGAGGTTTTGCCCAGTATGGGAGAGGCTGAACCTTGTCTGGAGAAGGTTTTGGGTGCCACCTTCATGTGACAATTCTCAGGAGTGCCCTTGAGATACCATTTATCCAAAAGATTCGCTGTGCCTGGTAGCTTTAGGGATGTATGTCTCTTCCCTGGTCTTACTAAGATCCTGGTTAGCCATCTGGAAATCTCATCCTGTGATTACTCCAGAATCTGGAAGACCTTTTGTAACTACTAATCCCAGAAACAGATTTTCCCTTCATCCTGTCTGTCAACACAGCCTTTAACTTATTTTTATGGGCTTCAGCACATGTTTGAAGCATCACTGCCTCAGGATACAGTCTGTGTTTTCCAGACTATTTCAGTGGTCCTTATATCTACATATAGCACTTTCTGAAGAAGAGCTGTTTAGTGGGTATTTAGTAGGATCTTCTGTGTCCTTCAAAACTCGACACATCTCCATTTGCACATTTAGAACAGGGATCAGTGTGAAATCCTAGGAAACGGTACTATTTTCCTTCAATAGAAGTGTGTTATGTTTTCATTAATAAGGTGTGATAAAGATCACAATCTTTAAAAAATCTTTAAAAGTACTGATCCAATTGCAGCAAGAGGGGTAAAGCAAAAAGAATGTTCTAAGCTGCTGGTGCCATACTAGACTGTAAATGTTTTGCACTTCTTTTGGTCTTGTCCACTATTGTTATGTTGTTTGCATAACTTGTGTATGGAGTTTGCTGTGTGAGTCTTAATTGCTTAATGGAGGCAGCAGGATATGGCAGGTAGGAATTGATCTTTGAAGTGAAAGCGTCTGATAAAGTGCCATCTGCATTGGGGTGGTTGAGGAGGGTCTTGTTGTGATTGTGCCTTGAATCGTGGCGCCGTGTTCCTGCAAGAACATAAGGCCCCAGGCAGAGGTTCACAGAAACTCACTGCAGGATGAGATCTGCAGGGCATCTTCCCCGTGCTGGAGCGTGCCTACATGGTGAGAGGGCAGAAAGATGCCTTTGTGTGCACACAGACCACAGCAATGGGCTCACTTCAAGTCTGCATTGCTTCCAGGTTTGTTGCCATGTGCTTCTTTGTAGGAGTGGGCCCTGCACTATTTGTGCTTCTTGAGCCCATCGTTGTGCATCTGCAGAGCACCATGAAAAGCCACCCTTTACAAGTCAGGAGCAAACCAGGGAGAGCTGCCTCCTTCGCTCTTGGTATGGAAGAGTTCTCAAGAAATGTTTCTGTGTTTCTTGAGAACAACAGAAAAGCTTGACCTAATTGCTGCTCTAAATATATGCCTGTGGCCTCTGACAGGCCCAGCAGGATATAAAGCCACCAGTTCCAGTTCTCATTTTTGCCAGAACTTCAAAGCATTTCCTTTTATGCAGTAATCTTAAAACTAGTCCAAGAAAACACTCACGCGATTACTTACATATTCCAGTTATGCCACCAATATGGAAACTTAAAAGATGATATTTTCCACAGGCAAAGCTTCCATCGTTAGTTAGACATGATGGTCGTTTGCTTGCTTGTAGGGAAGATACGGCCTCCTTTCCATGGTCTGAGAAATGGCTGCTCGTAAGCTAAGCCAAGAGCGATGACTGATGGACTAATAAAGCAGGACTATAACACAGTCACCAAAGTCCTGTTTAGGCTTTGAATGGTTTTTAAATCATAGTCATAACCTTCCCTGGAGGAGAAGCTTTGTATGGACTAACCAATGCTTATTTAATAAAGCCTTTGCTATTTCAGTTCTTGAGATTGCAGTTCCCATCTTCATCAGTTGTGCATCATGGCCAGGCTTTAAGTAAAGAGCTCATGCGCCTCCATTGATTAAAAGCAAAATTGGACAGGCAGGACCTGCTCCTATTCCCTAGGTCTCAGTCTGCTCTTGAAAACATTTTACACTGTATTTTAAAACCTACCTCTGCCACTGTGGCCACACGTAACCTGGCAATGTGGTTATTTTGCTCACGAGGCCATTGTGTAGCTTTATTTGTGTGTACTCAATGAGCCATGGCTGATCTGCTCCAGAGGTTATAACTATACAATACACATACACTATAAAACATGGGGTTATTTTGCTTGGGTTGTTCTGGGGCTCTCTCAGTGCAGTTGTGGGCAGGGCCTGAGATTTTTATATTCCCTGCTGGAATAACCTCACAGTAGCACTTGACCTTATAGTGAAGCCAGGACAGGTTTGTCCTGTGTCTGCTGGGCCCAGGAGAGCTGCAGCAGATGCTCCGGGTCCTGGCCAGGAGGAATTCCTGAAAGGCGGAATGGCAGCCATGAGGGTCAGCAGAGACCTGCTGTACTTGAAGTGGTTTCAGGGACGACAGGAAGCATGGTCAGAAATGAAGAGATCATTCAAGGATCATTTAGATGTAAAGAATTGCTCCTGGTTAAGCAAATATCCTGCTGAGTTTCTCCTGGAAAAGATTTCAATGTGTAAGGCTGTATCTTTTCCAGATTATGAGGGATGGGATACAAGAGAGAGAAACTTCTATTTCCACAAACTTAGAAAGCATGTGGGCCTCAGACTGTTTTCCCAGTTGGAAAGTTTGCTGTTACGAAAAGGAAATAGATTTTTATAAGCAATATTTAATTCAAGCATTTGGCTAGTTCTCCTGCTGCAAAGGTTTTAGGTCAAAGTCTGATTCATTGATGTAAAACTGGAATGAAAGGGATTAGGAAAGGAAGTGAACTCTGAAGTTAGGAAAACTCTCTGGTTTCTTGTCCACTAACCATTTTTTCCTACCCGTCAAATGTATATTTGACCTATGTTTCTAATTTAAGCACTGTAGGGAAACTTATTCCCACACACCTTCCTTTGCTCCTTTTCTGCCCATTGTCATCAGTTCTGCCATGGGTGTGTTCAGTTTTGCTCTTTCAGGAAGGGATCCTGATCCTTCCATATTTGGGGAAGTTTCTGGACACGTTGCTGTACAGATGCTGTGAATTTATACATTTATTCCATTGGGTTCGAGAATGGAAAATGGGTGGTTTATTATTCTTATTACTCATTAAAAATGTTTGTTAAAATAGCACCCTGTCCACAATAGGATGTTCTGCAGTAACACAGGCGTTGGGGAAGCCATAGCCGGTACTTTCCTCTTGTTGCTATGTGTCCGTCTATTTGCACAGGTGTGTTTTGTTCAGGATTCCTACAGGGATCTCTTTGGGGATCCACCTGAAAGCGTTCCTTCTGGCAGTAAGGTCGGTTTCCCTCCATCTGTCCTTGCAATCTCATTGTATGTGTGACCCCCAACTCCTGGCAGCTCCTTCTGTCCACCGCCCTGCTCTCTCCCAGCCTCCAAAACCTTGCCTTTTCCCCTTGTTGGTGCTCTTGTTGCTAGGACTTGGAGACCTTGCAGTCATCAACCTAATGTCACTTAGGATATCCCGTAATACCATGAATGGTGGTTATGAGTGCTATTCCTAGTTGTGTTCAGAAAGCAGCTACAAGAAGAGACGATCAGAGGAGGCAGGTCCTCATCCTGCCTGGCTCTGTTACTGTGGAGCTTGATGGATTTACTGCTTTCATAAACGCAGCAAACAGCACTGCCAAACCCAGTGGTTTATCTGGGGCCACCCATGTGCTCTGTGCAAAAAATAGCTCATCCTCAGAGAAAAGAATGATGTGGGGTTTTTCCATGAGTTTGCAGTGATTACTTTGGGAATACTTATGTTGCTAAGAAGAAAGGGAGCTGCTTTCTGTTGTGTGAACAAACGGAGATAAGAATGAGGGGAGGTTAAATGCGACAAGTCCCCAGGCTGGCTGCAGGGCAGCAGTGGGGCCTCAGCCCTGCCTGTGCTCTGGAAAGGAGGAGCGCATTGGTGATGGGCCAGGAATTAAATGGGGGTTTCCCTGTAGACTGAGGGTGTCCTGGGGGGTCACTGAACAGGGAGAAAACAGGGGCTTGGCAGTGCAGAGGACATCATCAGAGGACATCATCATTTTTCTCCCAGTTTTTACCATGTAATTCATGCTTTGCTCTGTAAAGCATTGTGATATAGTTTGTACACATGATGTAAAATAAGTTGTATTCTATTATATTGAAGAAATACAAATATAAAATAAAGTCAAAGGATGGAGTAAAGTAGCTGTGTGGTAACTGGATCCCCAGTCCCTGGTTGCACTGGTTGTCCCGCTCCCCAGTGCTGCAAAGCCTCTGGGGCAAAGGCTGTGGTTGCAGGGCTCTGCTGTCCATGGAATGATTCAGGAGTTTTCCACATGAAGATGTTAAATACGATTTGCCCTGGGTGAAAAGGGAAGCACAGATCAGATTGTCACACACTGTCTCCAAGATCCCAGGTTTTCCTGCAGTTTGTGGTGCTGTGCAGCTCGTGTGTCTCAGGAATCTGAGGAAAATTAAGTGTGCTTCAGATTTTTGAGGCTGAAAAAGCTCCAGGCACAACAGATATGTGGGCCCTGTCGGGGTAGTACATGTTGGTAATGGGACAGCATGTGGCAATTTGTAATGTAGGGAAAGCAAACTCCCAAATCTCCAGGGTTTGCATGGGGGAGGCTGGGAGGGCAGTGAGGATGGCATCGAGCTCTTCAGAGAGGCTATTGCAGAAGATGAATCTTTGATGGGAACAAAGACATCGCCATGACCTGCCTGACACCCGGGCAAGACCCTGCTTCTGCCCTTCATCCCCGAGCCATGAATGCAGCCCGAAGCCCCATCACCCGGCATGCGTTGCGGGAGACCCAGCCTCTAAGGGCAGTCGAGGCGGGAGGAAGAGCCGTAAATCCCAGCGGCTGCCAGGCGCTGCTGCCGGGTCGGAGGAGTCGGGCGTTTGGCTCTGCGAGGGCTGCC
Organism: Psittacula echo; assembly: GCF_963264785.1. NCBI lineage: Eukaryota > Metazoa > Chordata > Aves > Psittaciformes > Psittacidae > Psittacula > Psittacula echo. The sequence goes on along the minus strand of NC_137745.1, from coordinate 14,530,573 downwards.
AAGGAGATCGGTGCAGGGGAGCTGCCGGCACAGATCCCTGTGCTCTGTGGGAATTTCCCCCTTGAGCAGCCGCTGTGCTTTTAAACCAGAAGATTAATGGAAGGGGCCGTGGAAAGGGCCAGAGTGCCGGGTATGAGTTCATTAGTCTCCAAGCAAGCATGCAGCCGGTGAGTCACCAGCGCTGCTTCCTGCGCGCTGATGCTGTGCTTGGAGCTCTCCCAGCGCCGGGTGATCCGGCCCAGCCCTGCAAAGGCTGGGAACTCGCAAGACCAGATCACCACATGCTGGGACTGCGGGCTGCTAATGCTATAAAATAAAAACTAATCTAGATTAATTACACTGCACATGTTGTTCATCTATAATCCTGCTCCCTGGCCTCTTTCCCTCCCAGCACAGCTCCCCATTGGTTTCTGTTCCTCACTTAAGGTATCCTTGACTCCCTTTGAGTTTCTCTGTTTCTTCCACGGGGTGGGAAGAAGGTGCTTGCTGCTAATAGCAGTGTGCCTCCTCTGCCCGTTCTGCTGGGCAAACCCCTCTCTGTGTACGTGCAGGCACAAATAGCTGGTCAGAGCTATCAGTTACCAGCCGCAGCAGCCACAGCTCATGATGCCAGTGAGGTACCACAGCCCAGCAGGGTGGGTGGCTGGAAGTGCTCCTGGTGTCTGACACCAGAAGTGATGGTCCTGCGAGGGGATGCACACAGGATGTGTCTGCTCCCCTGGTTTTACAGAAATTCATTGCTGCATCCTGCAGAAACTTGCTGAAAATTCATTTGAATGTGGAGGCAGCTAGCCTGTAGCTGCCACCGCTTCTTACTTGGAAACAGCATTGTGTCAAAACACTCATCTTCCTTGCACAGAAGTGGCGGTGTGGATCCTAGAATCATAGAATTGCAGAACTGTTTGGGTTGAAGGGACCTTAAAGCTCACCCAGTTCCAACCCCTGCCACGGGCAGGGACCCCTTCCACTAGAGCAGGTTGCTCCAAGCCCCTGTGTCCAACCTGGCCTTGAACACTGCCAGGGATAGGGCAACCACAGCTTCTCTGAGCACCTTGTGCCAGCGCCTCAGCACCCTCACAGTACATTCACGTGCTGTCACAAGCTTGGTCAGTCCTGGCCACAGCACTTTGGTGTGAGCCATCCCTTCACTGCACTGCAAGGGCCGGGAGGAGCAAAATGCCAGCATTTCTCATTCCTACAGCACACATCATGCCTGTGGTGCTGTCCCATGGCCAGGGAAGAGAAACCCCTACCACAGAGCCAGAGCTGAAGGGCTGGGGCATTGCAGATGCTCATTCAGCTCAGTGTCCACCATGGGGGCTCCCAGCACAGGGTTTGATTTGCAGTGGCCATGGGGTTTGAGCTCAGAGGGACCCACAGCAATCACAGCCGAGCACCATCACCTGCCTGTGCTGCAGCAGAAAGCTGCTGCCTGTCCCACTCTACTTGTAGCAATGCTCAGCTCTGGAAAATTGGTTGTTATGACAGGCACTGGGAAATGAAAAGGTGTCAGCTGGACAGATAAGGGTGTAGGATAAAGTCTGGCTGCCGTCTGGAGCCTGTGGCAGCGTTCCCAATGACTCGAGTGGGAGAAGCACCAAGACCCCAATCTCCTGTGATGATGAAGAGCCAAGGCTTGCTAAATCTGGATAAAATAAGCTGTACTTTTGTTTAGCTGTGAGTTGTTTCAGGCAAGAACAGACTTTGAAAGGATCTTTGTGCCTCACCAAGGATTGCTGCACTTTCATGTGATGCCAGTGGGATCAGCGGATGCTCCGGTGGGGCCCTGGGGTGAAGTGTCCCAAGGCCTCCAGCCTCCTCAGGAGCAGTGGTGGGTTATGAGCATCATCCATGTATTTTCCAAGATGCTCTGGACTGTTTTCTGCTGCGGTCTCTTCCCGCAGGTGTTCCTAAATGTGGTGACCATTCATTCGCTCCTTCTCCAGCCCTTGTTTTCCTCTTCACCTGTTTGAACGCTGTTGTCAGAGGGGACTGGGCCAGCGGGGCCGGACCATTGGGCTGGAATCCTTTTTTCTTCTATTTTTCTAATTTATTTTTTTGAACAACTGCATTTTGAAATGCTATGTTTATAAGTGTAGACCTTATTTTCAAAACAAAGCACACCACTAACCTTGCAGACAGCTGTTACAAAAGAGAGCCCAAACTGGAGGCCTTTTGCATCCATAACTCTGAGTTGTCCCTGCAACAGCAGTGGTCAGCGCAGGGGACTTTGTTCTCAGCGTATGTACGGGAGAGGCCCATGACCACTGTAGGGCCATGAACAGCTGTGTTTGAACCACTTGTTTTAGCCTGGTGTCCCCAAGGAAGCTGGGCCATCACTTGAGCAGTCCCTTGACATGAAATTGGTGAAAATGCTGAACCCCTGGGAAGGGAAGGACCTCCCCAAGAGACGCCTCCAGGACCCCATAGGCAGGGAAGGGGATCCATGGCAGAGGAGCTGGCAGTGCAGTGCTGGTGATAGTTGGACTCACAAGCGTTAACCTAGGTCTGCCACATGGTGCTGGGTATCTTGGCGTAACCAAGTGCTGGGGATGTTCCCTGCTACCAGTCACAGAAGAGGTCTCTGCTCCTGGTCCCCGCGTGGGGCCCAAGCTCTTCCACCAAGGCAGTCACCCCCAGCACCACTCTTCCTCAAGAAAACATGTAATTTCTTATGTGGTGTAAATACGGTAATCTGGGGAGTCTGCACATTGTTGCGGTGAAACAGACCCTGCCAGCACCCTTCACCTGCTCCCCAGCAAGCACCACGTGTGTGCCGGGAGGTTGTGGATGTGCCTGGTGTTTACCACCAAACATAACAACACGTTCGCAGGTACGTTTGCAGTGGCGCTTTGTGTGTCTTCTTTAAATGACTTCATATTATAGCAGGGGGTCAGCTCTGTTTAAATGGACTCAGAGGTGAGACTGAAGAAATGAGGCTTAAAATTCGAAGCAGCCCAACCTGCCCCGCCGTGGCGTAACTGTCTGAGTAACGCGCTGGCGTCGAGCCATCCCCCTGACTCCTGGGAGAGATGCTTTAAAAGCTCCTCACATGGGCAGTTCAAATGATGTGCACACGGGGGGAAAGAAAATAGTGTTTAATTGCAGTGCTGCACATGTATGTATGTTTTTAGGGTAAACAAAACAGATTGGGCAAATATTTATTTCTGCCCCTATTGCTACAAAGCAAACTTTCCCACAGCTTTTGACAGAGATAATCTGGGTTTTAGCCACCCTGGTGTATTTGTAATGACAAGTTTTCATTTTGAATGTTTTAGGATATCCTGATTGGTTCTCATGCAATTATTTCGATTAACAATCAGGTTTTCAGACCAACTTGAAAGGGTCTCGGAGGCTCTGGAAGAACCTGGCTCTCTGTTACTCCTTCCTCACTGGGATCATTTTCCACAGCTTTCTAGCACCAAATCAAATTCTTTGAAAATCAAAGAAAACTGCACCTTAGAAATGTTTCGTATCTGCGCCCCTTCTGAGAAGGGTTTCTTTAAGATTAGGACCCATATATAAAAAAAGAAAAACATAGGGCTGTAATAAGAATAAAACCCCAGGGTGTCTATCTTTCTAATGCAAAGGCGTGCATTAGCAAAAGGATGAAGGCTTGAGATGGTCATTTCTGTGAAAAGGCAACATCCAAAACCAGACTGAGAATTCAGGGTGTTTCTCATTAACAAGGAAATGGGATCTCAAGCTAGGAACCTCTGATGTTTCTCTTTCATTTATAAACATAGGAGGTGGTTTAAGAGGTTATGAAAAAAACCCATTAGTGTTGTTTGCTCAGATTTCATTTTCCTGCTCTCATAATTTGTATTTTTTACTCCTTTTTTAAGATGATGTGGAAAGCTCAGGCTAGCTTTAGCGTGTGCATGCCAGCACATCCTCACTGCTCTGCCTGTCTCTGTACCCCAGCCGATGACATCTTTTTGCACATGGGAACAGCCCTCTTAAGTTCCCGTTCCCTGCAGAAAATGCCATCAAGGGCAGGTAACTGTAAGCGAAAGCAATGTACAATGTATAATGTGCTTGGACCTAGTGTACCCCGGGCAGGGCTCAAATCAGCTGGGACTGCACCTCCTTGAACTGAATGCCCACAGCCCACCTCCTCCTGGTGGAGTGAAACAGAGGAGACCCCTCTTCTGCTCACAGGAGATGCACGTGGAGGTAACCCAACCTCTCCGTTTTCAGCTGAGAAGTCACTGGCATTGAATGCAACTGCTCCATTGACATCAGCAGGGACTGAGGCCAGGGTGATCGGGGCACTGGAGCTGCTGGGCAGAAGGCAGGGTCCTGCAGGATGTCTGGTGTGGCTCCAGGCTGCCCTCCCCAGCACCTGGCCACTGGCACCTCCATCCCTCACCGAACCACAGGGGGAGATGGAAGGTTGATGTCAACCAGGTGAACCTAAACACTTTCGATGTAACGCTGTGAGACAGCCGCTGGCACAGGTGCTGTGTTCACTATTCATTTCCTAGACTAATTTGTCACCTCATAATAACTTAAATACAGCATCAGAGTGGCAGAACCCAGTAAGGACTGAGGAGGGTGGGTTTGATACAAGCCAAGAAACCTTTAAATGAAAGAAAACCCTGGTTGTAGCTTTCTGTGAAAATGAAGTTTTCTGAGCTCAAGCAATTACACACCCAAACTATCTGAGTTTAGCAAACTTATTAGCTAAAGGTAAGTGCACTTAGCAGTGTATTTTCTTTCACACTGTGGAAAGTGGAAACATAAACCCCGTGTCTGATGTCATCTCTGTACGGATGGGTTTGAAACGCTGGCTCCGTTCTGAAACATCATTACTTTTACAGCGGGCTTTTAAAAAGTGTATTATTGCTGCTAATGTGATGTGTATGTATTTTAGAAGTAATTTCCCTGGACTCCAATAAAGCGTTCTAACAGAGGTTTGTTCTCTAAACAATTTTAACCTGTGTTTCGCCTTTTGGGGAGTACTTCTGGCCCCCAGGCAACGCAGAAGAAAACTTGCTGGCTAAGTAACACCAGATGCAGGAGAGGCTGCTGGCCGCTAGAGAGCTCCCAGATGAGAAGGCCTTTCGGGCTGGAATACAAGTATGTTCTGCAATGAAAGCAGAAATCCTCTTTCACTTCAGGACACAGGGACCAGCCATGAAACACAGCAAGGTTTCTTGCTGGTGCTGCAGCAAGAGGCGTCATTACCCGCAATTCCATTTTTCATACTCGAAATCAAAAGCCCCAAAGCTGCCCTCCCTCCAGAGCGAGGCTTGAAGAATTATCTTCAATACTGCTCTTTAAGTTAAGTCACAGAGTGGGGCTGATCTCGGGGATGAATGAAAAGCTGCTGCAGCCCTTAAGGGCTTAAGACACCTTAAGATAAGGGTGTCTGCACAGGGATTGTGTGTTGGCCCTCATTTCATGTGCCATTGATGGTGAAGCCCCAGGGATGCTGTGTTTCACCTGGAATTATGGTGCTGCACTCAGAGCCTCCTGCCCTGGTGAAAAGGGCAGGGGGTGCCTCTGTCCTCCCTCTGCCTTGCTCAGGCTTCTCTTTCATCAAGGTTCCTATTACTGGGAACAATAGTCGCTTTTTGTGTAACTCAAAGTGCATGGGTGCTGCAGGGGGCTGGCCATGGCATGCAGCGATGATCTTATGGAATCTCCTGGGCAGGAAGAGGCGCTGGTGGGAGCATCCACCCCAGAGGGGCTGGCTGAGTTTCGTGTTATTTATGTGGGGCTAAAATGCACCAGATTCACTCAAGGGTCTAGGCAAAGCCCTGGGGAGCTCACAAGTGAAGGCCAGATGCAGGGCGCAGTGCCAGAGTTGAAGGAGCCTCTGTCGTTTGCTCTGAGCACTTCATTGCCAGCAATGAGGACCCATATGGATTCCTGTGGATGCATGGACTGATGCACTGGCAAGGATGCGGAGATTAAGCAGGGGTGGGCAGCAGCTGGGCTCAGCACAGTGAGTGCTGGTGTGCCCAGGCTAGCCTGCATTGTGCCCATGGGCACTTCAACACCCTGGGTCTGTGAGAGAGCCTCCACCACAGCTGCTGCCTTCCTGCCATGTGAAATGATAAAATGCCTGATGAGATGCTCCTGTCCCTGCATCCCGCTCACCGGACACATCCTCCTGTGCAGGAGGCTGGTAAGTGTTTGTGCTGTCCCTTTCCTCTCTCTGCCACCAGAGCCGGGAGAGAGGGCAGCCTATGTGTAACACCAGCTCCAAGAGCAAGGTTTCATGTGGAGCCATGATTTCATGCCTAACAAGTGGTGTTTGACAAAGCCTTCACCATGACTAGGCTTAGTTTGATTCCCTGGGGGGCGGGAGCCTAAAAGTTCCCATCTGATAAATCTGAACAGTCTACATGGGGCACGTGTGGTGGTCAAAGGTAAAAGCGAGCCTGCAGCAGGGATGGGAAACAGAAAGCAGTGCCTCAAAATGCAGTAAACGTTTCCATCCCTCAACAGTTCTACAGCAGGGAAGTACATGGAGGTCAGGGCTGACATCATCACAGAACCATTTTATGCATCTTGCTGGAAATAGCAGTAGTTTTTGTTCCTGGTGGCTGGACCTACCCCATCCTATGCATTATGGTAGTGCCATGTTCAGGAGCTGGTGCTGGAGCGCAGGAAGCTGGAAACTCAGTGGGCTGCAAGGGCCAAGCAGAGGCATCTTTTTCCTTCTGCTGTTGCATGAGCAAACATCCTTTCATCTTGAGCTGGACCACCAAACCCTATCGCTGTCCCCAGGAACCTTGCTCTGATCAAAGCAAGGAGGCCAGGATAGGTCTGGCTGGGGGTTCCTGGCAGCAAGTCTGGGGCTGGGATGTTTTAGGGCCACGTCCCAGCATGCCCTTGCAGATCTGGGTTTCTCCTCTGCCAGAAGCGATTTCCAACCCCTGCAATTTCCCAGGGGCTTGGTGAGAAAGGGATAAAAGTGCTGTCAAAGGTTTTCCCCTTCCCTTCCCAAGTGTAAACCCCTGGGGTCTCCGGCAGGGATTTGGCAGCCACAGGAATGCGTGGGAATATGGGAGGCTTCAGGACAGGGCTCGAGGGGTGTAAGTTGTTAAGAGGAAGACCTCCTTGTGGGCTTCTCTGCAGCAAACTCACTCCCAAGTTGCAAAGCAAACCCCTCTATGTCACCCCCCCCCCCCCGTCCTGGTTTCACTCAGGTGAGTAGGCTTGGTTTTGGCAGCTTGGTGCAAGAGTGTGCTCAGTGTCCCCAGCAAGGGACGAGCGCGGCGGCACAGACAGCCCTGGTGATATTTCGCCTTCCAGGGAGTGAAGGAGTTAAACTGTTCGGATGGAAAACGAACTGAAGATCAAACCAGCAGCCTGGTGACCTCCCGCGGCAGTCTCCTCCATCCGTCGGCTTGGCGGGGCAGCGCGGAGCAGCAGCCGGTAGGTGCGAGGGGTGGCGCGGCTGGGCGTCCTGCGGGACCTGCGCTCGGCTCCGGCGAGACCCCCGGGCTGGGGATGGAGGCAATGGCAGGGTGCGATGGGATGGAGGGGGCTCCAGGAGGGTTGTCCCTGATCCGCTTTCAGAAAAGGGATTGCTTAAAGCCAGTTTGTCCTAACAACGCCTGGGAAGAGCAGTTTCTTGCCTTTTGGGATGCCCAGTCACTGTCCTGAGGCTTTGGGAGCAATATGGTTTTGTAATAGAACTCCTTGCATGTGGCAAGGGAGGCTGTTGGGTTGCTATGGGTGTATTTCTCCCTGACAAAGAAGGAATAATGGCCATATTCTGTAGTCCTGTTCTCTGATGATGGGCAGCTACTTACCAATAAATGCGGAAAGCATGGGGTGTCAGTTTACACTTTCTCAACACTGAAAGATCTTCTCAGTATAAATAGAAATAGGTTTTTTTCTTTTTGCCTTGAGCTGAAATCACTGTGGTCTGATTCTAAGTAGTATTGGGCATAGCCTGTTGTGTTAAATTTGTATTGTCTCCCTGCTCTTCAGTTTATTAAATGATAGCAAACACTCGCTGGTTCAAAGATGCAGTGTCAGTAATTTGGATGCTTATTTTGCAGTTATAAAGTGGTATATTCTTACCTAAGGACTCACATAAACATTCTATCATTTACATTGTAAAATGCTACCATTTTACATTCTAGTAATAATTCCTCTTATTCAGAAATCAAGGCTGAATCAAAAGTCATGATCATTTCTGGTGAAGAAACAAGAATTGCACTTAGTGCGCTCAGTTTTCTAAGTCTGCGCTTAGAAAACCACGTAGAACCACATCCCTACAAAAGGAAAACCAAAGGATTATATAATTCCTGTCACCCCAAGAATACCCTCGACATTGTTACATGGTTTTCCTTAGAAAGAAACCAGAAAATATATTGCCCTAAAATCTGAGGCTATTTTCTTTTTAATTGAAATGATCAATTAAAAATCTGGTGTCTGAAGGAGGTTGCTGGGCAGATGTCTGCTGAGAGGTAGTTCCTGACCAGGCAAATGGAATTGCAATCACTGTATTTCAGAGTCAGAAAAGCTCAAATTGCTCTTCACTGGCGTCCTAGTCACTACAGCCTGACTCCCAGAAAGTACTTTCTGGCCAGAGATGAGGCTCTTGATTACAGAAATGCAGATCCCCTGGTAACTGCGCTTGATTTATTCTTCCGTATCACAGAGAGCAAGTCAGTGTTACTCTTTGGAAGCATGAACTCCTCCAAATACTAACGTGTGGGGAGAAAGAAAACAGCAAGTTTTACTATCTTCTTCACAACAGCCTGCAGGAATGTGCTCTGCAGCACACACGAGTCCTCCTGCCTTGGCCCCAGCACCTTTCCTGGGGCTGCTGGCACTGCCAGGACCCCTCTGCCACCTGGCCAAGTAAGGGAAGCAATAGTCTGAGTGGGGAAAAAGCAGGTGGTGGGATTCAGGAAGAGAGGAGTTCTGAAAAGTCATTAGTAGAAATGGCATGAGGAGCCTCACAGTGGCCCAGTGAGGCTGATGGGGACTTGAGGGCATCTCCTGGTGCCAGGCAGCATCTGATGTAGGTGACATCAAGATGGGTCCCTGGTGATTTGTCTCTTAGGGCAGCCAGGAAGGGATGTTGGCTGCTACAGCTTTTACCATGTGGCTCATTATCTTGATGCCTTCCCACAGCAGTGGGCTTTGCCCTGCAGGCATCTCCATCTGCTCTTCCTCATCTAGAGTTGCAGAGAAAAATGCCTGTAGGCGGATGGTATCATGGCCAAGGGGAGCAGAACCTGCCTGGGCTGCTGGAGTTTATTCAGCAGGGACTTGATGCTGCTCCCACTGAAGTGGACAATAAAACTCCCATTGATGTTTTTCATTTGCTTATGGATTTCTATGGACTCCTGATTACTACTGTAGCTGTGCCCGGAGTGTGCAAGTGTGCAGGGGGTGCACAGTGCTGCACTGCAGAGGACTCTGCTGTATCCTGTTTTTGTAAAGGGCTTTTCCTCTTGGTAGTTGTAGTGAAAACAAACATGTGGGAGAACAATGGGATTCTTTTTTTCTGTTTTCCTCTACATTTTAAAATACAATAAAAAAGCCTGTTAAGGTGAAATAAAGCATGCTAACAAAAAAAGCAATACCTATATGGTAATAAAGAGAATAAGCGTAGCTATGTGAACACGCAACCGCAAGCACAAAGGTCATTTGCCTTCCTGATCTCCACCTTTACTTTTGCAATTGAAAGCCTGTTCATTAAATACCTTGTGAAAACAGGGCACTGGTAAAGCAGAACAATGCCTGTGCCATAGAGCTGTTATCTGTATCGAAGGAAGGTCAGCTTCACACCCCAGAGAAACACCCTTGCATGCTGCAGCAGGACTTTGTCGTCTTCTGAGTTGTCATCTCAGCAGGGAGCAAGTGGAGTCTGCAGAAGGATTTCCTTTCTTCAGGAAAAAACCTGGAGATATTTTATTTGCTGTGTCTAAAATATTTCGTAATAAGCAAATAGGAATAATTCTACTTGCTGTAAAAATTGAAGTAAGATATTAGTCCTTTCTAGGAGTAAAACTTGGGATGACTGTTCATAGGACAAATTACCCCCCATCAATGTGAAGTCAGTGCTGAGGTACAATATAACGGGTGGGACAACCACCTTAAATTGTTCCTATTTAAATTATGTGTGTTTTAGAGAAACATCTGACATTAATTTTTCTATATGAGAGGAGAAGAATCTACCATAATATATGGATAAGGGCACAGTGAGTTGTTGACAGGGTCAAGTTGCTCCTGTTTGGAAATATATTTCCTTTGTGCATGGCTGCAGCTTTCTGCCGGTGAGTCCTTTCGGCTCTGGGGAGGGAGAGGATCCCTCACCTCTGACATTGCCCATCCCCATGCAGGTGCTGCAGCCTGTGACCACGTCTGGCCTCAATCTCCAGCAGCAGATCAGGTTCACAAAGCCCTTCACTACAAGGTGGGTTTCCCGTGCCGTAGCCACCCTCCTACCCGCTCAGCCTTTTCTCTTTGTCTTTTCTGAGCAGCAAATACCACACCAGGTTGCAGCTTTCCAGCATGTTTATATGGGATGAGAGTATTCATATCACTAACAAAGTCCAATATTCTTCTGACAGAGAAACTTGCACTGGACCCATTAAAATAAGAGATGAGTTTTGCTTTTCAAAGAGACCACATCCAGGGCTCTCTGGACAGTACAGACCTAGGTTTGCTTTGTGTTTGGGAGTCACCAGTTTATTAAATAATGGTTGCTTGTCACTGCTGCCTCGAGTTGCTGCCCATTGCAGGGGGGTTGGACGAGATGACCTTTAGAGGTCCCTTCCAACCCAGACTATCCTGTGATTCTGTGAGTGTGGCTGTGTGTGGATACCAAGGTGGGGACACCTTCCTAGCCCCATCCATCCACGGGCAGGTGAGAAAGCCTGAGGACATATCGATGGGGTCAGATTCTACCCCAGAATGTTTCATTTCTGCTGAGATTCAAGTGCTGTGTGAAATCAATATGAATTTGAAGGGATTGTTTTAAAGGTGAGAGAAAAGAACAAGGTGCAATAATGTCAAAGTACTGCATTTAGTGTTATTTAGGGTGTAACATTTCAGATTTATTTTGAAATGTTGTATCCTGTCAAGAATTGGTTTGTTTTCATTCTGTTCCAACACGTAACACAAAGGCTAAGAGAATGATTGTGCCTGAAGTGCCTGAAACTGAGGGGAGCAGTTTTTTACTATCCTCTTCCGGAGAACTGCACACATCAGGGGTTTGGCTCTGCCTCATAGCGATGCTGAATTTAAAAAGCCTTTCAAAACAGGGCTCAACCTTTCTCACAGCTCTCTTCATAAAGAGCTGAATGTTGAAGTGATAATGTTCAGAAAAAAGAACACTTAGTATAAACATTTAGTTTGTACCAAATAAATTACATTTGGTCTTACAGTCACGTTGTTGGTGACAGTTCATACAGCTTGCACCCTTCCCCTGTAACACATCACAACTAAGCAAATATACATTGTTGGGAAAAATGCCTTGTCTCTTGTCAAAGAGCCCAACTGCTGTCAGCAAACATATTGTGGGAATATGAACCTGGAAACAAACAGATCATTAGAGGGTGAGTTAAGGTTTTGTGATTTAATTCTAAACATGTTGAGTGAGGGAACCAGAGATGTGCAATGCCAGGAAAACTGCTCACCAGAATGTTTTTTTTCTCTAATGAAAGCTGGTATTTTCATTGAATGCAAAGTGCTTTGGGTGACAAAGATGGTTACATATGGAAAATATGAAGTTCTGTTTGTTCTAGAGAATTATGAAGATCACTTGATAAGGAGGAACATTGTACCAATGCAGGTTTTACATTCTTTTCTTTGTTGAAATCTTTCATCTATTTGCAGAACTTTATTAACAAGGTACAATGATTTTCTGATGTTAAAAAGAGAGTGTATACAGAGGATGCCTGCTTGCACAGAAAATAGCGACTAGGGCTTGTGCAGTCACATCCCTGGTTGGATTGCATCTGTAATGTAATGGGCTTGAGACAACAAAACAACTTCCCTGTTTGGAGCATCCTTGGTGTGAAGAGCCCGCACTGCGGCTTGGTGCTGCCCAGCCTGCTCTGACTGCTGGAGCCACTGGGGCTGAGGACCGTTGGGAAGCTGGGGAGCCAGAGGAGATCTTTAGAGAGGACTGAAAATCATCTGTGGAGTCCTGAGAGGGCCCTGCTGTTCCCAGCGCTCTAGAGAAATGCAGTCAGAGGTGGCGGAAGTGCCCCAGGGAGAGGGAGGGAAGGAGCCAGGCTCCATCCCTGGCACAAGATGCTGCATCCTCTGGGGTGGAACGAGCACCTGTGACCAGGCTTGTGCCCCTTCTGGGCTTCCATTCTTCTACCGCATCCCAAAGGTCTGCACCTCATGCCTAGACACGTCACTGTAGAATGGATACCCCGACCTGCCCCAGCCCCTGCTCTGCAGGGACTGTCACAAGGCAGTTTGTGTCCTTGTGTATTTTGGCAGAGCTTTGCTCTCTCAGGGAAAAGCTGCTTTGGTCTCTCCTCTTCCTATAGCCAGACAGCTACTGTCTTGGCCCTATAGCTATTCTAATGGCAGCCTGAGCTGCTCTGTTGTACTGAAGAGAAGGTTAGGGTGAGGGAGCAGCAGGACGTCTCCACCTCAGTGTGCATCACCGAGACCTGGAAGTCTTCAAAGGCTGCTCCTCTATCCAGCACCTATCCCCAGAATGCTTCCTTCAGACAATAGCTGCTCAGCCTTCTCTACCTGCTGCTTCCCTTCCAGTACTGTCCAAGGACATCCTGGTTTTCCCTAAAATCCAGGGATTTTCTTCCTGCAATGCTCTGAGAATGAGTATCCCACTTGCACCATGAACCCAAACCCAAACAGGGTTTGAGAAGAGCGGGGGCAAAAACATTAGTTTCCCAAAGTCTTTGACAAGATAGCAAACCACTTCTCTTCCTCAGGAGCAGAAGGATACATTCATTGGAGTAAATGCCCCCACAAAACTGGCCACAGCCTCTCAAGTTGCTTGTGGCCAGGGAGACCCTCCCTGCAGGGATGATGAAGCTTGAACTTGGAGGTGGCTTCAGCTGCGACCACTGTTCATGGTCCCTTCAGAGCCACGTGCCAGTCTTTCCCCGTGGCAAGGGCACATCATCTCTCACCCGGCCCTTCCACTGTGCTATCTGTGGTGCGGTCAGGCTCCCAGTTATTTCAATACAAAGTTTCATATACTGTTAATTTTACAGCGAGGCAGAGGTTGATCAATACTTTCTGCTGTTTCCTGCCCTTTCTCACAGTGCTGGTTCAAACTGTTATTAACAAACCACTTGCCCTCCAAAAAACCCCAGCCAGCTTTGTGACTCCAGTCCAGCTGTCAGGGTAGTGATTATGGAGGATGTGCTGATGCTCATCTTGGGGTGAAGGAGCAGCTTCTTGCTGCCCTTTTCCACCTAGGAAAGAGCACCAAAGCAGGAGCAGGCTGTGCGAGCATGGGAGCACTGCCTGGAGATGTTGGGCTATAGTGAGAAGATACCAGATGGTAGTTGCAGAAAATCTGCCCATTGGGATCTGAGGCTGCGTTCAGAAGTGGTAATGGCCAGGATAATGTGTTGTTTATTGCAAACAGGTATCTGCAGTGGCCTCGAAGGTCTGGAGGTCTGACTGCCCTGCCACATGCATTAAACCCCCTGAAACTCTCAAGAGTTTCAGCCCCACATTCAGCCTCCAAAGCCAAAGGGTGATGGTATCACATTCGCTTTTCATTTCTGTGTGGGCACCATGCCCATGCAGTTATAACACAGCTGATTCTGATTTTCATATAGTTCATTGTTTACTTATGACTTACTATAAAGTTGAGCTTGTCTTATTTATGAGCAGCCATGAAGATATGGGATTTCATCTACTGGGTGATGACTCATTCATTGGGTTGGACTCTTTAGCTCCTAATACGTGACATACTTCGGACTATTGGATGAACAGCGTTTCTGCATGAGCCCAAATTAAGTGTGGTGAATGGAAATAATTAGTTATGTGTTTTTAAAATCATGTTTGTAGCTGGGTTTGTGCTGGTTCAGCTCCCGGCTCGTTCCGCCAGTGTGCACAAGGGCAGGTTGAGTGGCTGTATGGCTACACTGGAGGAGTGATGAACCATGTTTTGGGGTCAGACATTCAAACATGTCGGGGGTGACTTTGCTTTGTTTCTGCTGCACAAGGAAAAGCTTTTCAGCGCTGGAGCCTTTGATACTTTCTATGAACTTTAATGACTGCAACATTTCTTGTGCTGCTGCAAACAATTTGAGAAACTAATTTGTGAAATCACTCATAAAAAAAAATTATCCCGTGTTCTTTCTGTAATAATAGAGCTCCTTGGCTGGAGAAAGGAACACAAATCTTCAGAAAGAGCAGCTCAGCAGGAGAGTACTTCAGCTGCTCTTGTCTCGGGCATGCTTTCCCCTCCTGTGGGCGCATCATGCCCAGTGAGTTCAGCAGGAAGGATTCATGCACAGTCAGAAATACTGCCCCCAGTAATGCTCAGCTACATCAGGAAAAGTGTTTTAAAACCTTTTCCCCCTCCTCCTGCCTCACCGATGGACAGGTCTCATGGGTAACATCGGAGTAACGTTGTCGCCGTGAGCGGCTGTTATGGCTTGCAAGTTTTCGCAGCCAGCAGAGATTTATGCCTCCATTTCAGCAGTAACGATGCTTCCCAGAGCTTTCGGCTGGCGGATGGCTGGGAGGCAGTGGCAGGGCGTGTGGGGGACTCGCCATGACATAACCACATTCCTGCAGCATTAGGAGATATTCCCAGGCCTCGGCAGGGGCTGCACATCCCTTTCCCTGCTCCCACCCGGCCGCTGTGGGTCTCCAGGCTCAAGCAGAGTGAAAGAGCCCTTCATGTGCGCTAGGTTTGGTGATTTCCTCGCTGTGGGTTTGTGGGGTTTTTATCGGATTTAACTAATACAGCGTTTCACTGGGGTTTGTCCTGTGCAGGGCCCCGAGGGAGCATCCCAATGCCCCAGCACGGCGGCAGCATTGTGAAATGTATGTGTGAAGGGTTCGTCCTCTCTGGGTGTGAGACACAGGGAGCCCATGGGCTGCCCCTTCCCTCTGCTGGCCTTGCTTGGGGGCATCCACTGAGCACCGGAACCCTGCCAGACCCCTGCACAGCTCTGCACCCTCAGGCTGGGTCCTGCATGAGGCACCCACTCCTGGAGGCTATTGCCTCGCTGTGTCCCTGTGTCCGGTCTGGCTGTGGAATCACAGCAGAACTGTAGCATTTTGAACCCTCAGATACCCTACAGACTTTTATCCAGCCCTCAGTTGAAGTGCCCTTTGCAGAGCCATATCCTTTCATCCTCCAAGACTAGAAGCTCAATGGACTTTGTGCTAATTAGCGTTTCTAAGGGGCCAGAGGGGTTGAGATTTGCTGGGAAGAGAAATTGAACTGCACCAGTTGCTCCTCTCCTGCCTTGAGCTTTCCAGGCTGGAAAAGTCTGGAAGCAACCGACGAAGCCATTTTCCAGTTGCACTTCACCAGTTTGCAACCACGCCATCATGCACCCCTCTTTCCTTCTGAAAACTTGCTGCTGTCAAGCAACCAGGGAGAGGATTTTTGCTTTGCAGAAGGAAAACCGGCTCCTGTGTGAGTACTACAGAAAGCACAGTGGGCCAGTGCCAACCCAGGCTGGGCACACCACTACTGAGGCTGGTGAAGGAGCAGGAGGAAGGCTCCTGCGGTGCTGAACCAGCCTGCCATGGGATAGCACAGCTCATCTGCCTGCACATAGCTCCTGGGCCAGGGATGCAGCTGTACCACCGTACCCACCAGAGTGTTAAGAGCCAGAGCTGTGCTTTCCTCACAGAGGCAGAGGCTCTCCCTGCAGAATCTTCCCAGCTCCTGCTCCCACAGCCAGGAGATAATGCAGGTGTGCTGGCATGCACCCTGCTCAGCCCAACACTGTCATCCAGGAGCCTGACAGCCAGTGATGGTGATGCTGGTGCCAAAAGGACCAAAGTCCATGCAGAACAGAGGAAGAGTTTTACATACAAAGTTCAACAGGAAGGAGGTACATCCAGAAGACTATTGCCATGCGGAAAGCAGGACGAGGGGGCTTCTTGTGGCTATGCCTGGCCCTGCTGGTGTGTGTTGCAACCTGGAGGCAGGGAGTCCACAGACTGGCTGCTGCCACCTTCCCTCCGGGCTCAAGCCTCAAAGAGGCCAAAAGCAAACAAGGGCTATCAGAGGTGCTGGATGGCCAATGTGCTGTGCCCATGCCAGCAGCCAGTGCCTCTGAGAGGGCAGCGGTGGTAACCCAGAGCTGTTCAAGCTCCTGCAGCCCTGCCTGGGCACTGGTATGGTCCTGCTGCAGGATCCCATGGGGCTCCCACGTGGCATGACTGGCCCCATCTGGATCGCCTCCATCCTGCTGCAACCCCTGTTATCTGCATGTCTGTAAGGATAAACCCACTTATGTGGGGCTGCTGTACCTGTATCTCATTCTTTCCTGTCCCTCTCAAATGCCACCCTGGCAGCAATGGGGTAACTGGGACCAGGGAGCACTCACTGACCACCCTCAAAAAAGGGTCTCAAGCCATTCTCCAACTCTGTTCCCTGTTAGATTTTGCTCTTGCTCACTCCGATTAGCAGGACTGGGCTTGATAGGACTCCTTTTTAGCCCTCTGTGCCATACCAGCCTATCTGTTGGTGTTTTAACCCTTAGGGAATCCCCAGTGTGTACAGCTTACAAAGACAAGGTTCCTTGCTGGGAGCACTGTAGCAGATGGCAGATGTGAAGCTCAGTGCCAACACTGTGGTGTGGCCCAACTGCCCTTTGAAATACAGTGTTCTTTGACTGAAAAGGATCTATTTTTACTCTTTGGTCCTTTTTCAATCAGGCAGCATGTGACTTGGTATTATCTCCTGTTTCAGGCCTCTGTCCGGCACACAAGAAGCAGGAGGTGCAGGCTGCCCAGCTAGCTCCACCAGTAACACCTTTCCATGCCGGCTTATCCCAGGAGCATACCTTTTATTGCTGGTTTTGCTTTTATTTTAGCTGGTGATTTTGGAGCTGCTTCACAAAATCCAGAAATCACAGTTAGGAGACAAGCAGGAACATGGGAATCACAGGCTTTGCCCTACAAGACCAGGGCAGAGCCAGAGCAGAGAGAGGGTCCCCGCAGGGGAATCTCACAGCTCTTAGGAGAAGCTCACACCTAGGAAAGCTCCCGGGGACGGGTGATGTGCTCGGCTCCCTTCCTGCCCTGTTCTCTCCTGTTTGGGAGCTCCCTTTCCTCCGTGCGAACCCCGCGGAGCCGTCCCGGGGCACCCAGCCCCACAGCTCCTGCCGGGCTGTGCCAGGCCAGGGTTCCCCGAGCTGCCGCCTTCCTCCCACCCACCCCTGGGGTGGCGTCTCCCATTATTTCTGGGACAGCGGCAACACCCTGCCCTTTCCCCCCGGCTGGTGCTTCTTGCACCCGCCTTTCCTCCTCGCAGGGTGTTGCTGGGCAGAGCTCAGCCCGGAACATCGTTGTGCTGCAATATACGAACAGCAGGACTGACTAACAGCCATGCGGGGGGAACGGTGGCCCGGCACTGCTGGCTGCTGGCAGGGACCAAGTGCTTTTCTTCCATCCTTTATTCTTCCTGATTCTCACCCAAATCAGCGGGATGCTGTCCTCAGAGGCCTCTGTCATTCCTCCTGGTTCTGCAACATGTTGAAAAGGTTAGCTCTCTTTCGAGCAGAGAAATGCTCCCAAATATATGGCCTCACACATACAAGCATTTAGGGAGGAAGTTAAATTCTCTAATTGCTTGGCTGGAGCAAGACCAGGCTGCCAGCACCGCACTGGGCTGAGCAGCAGAACAATGCACAGCCCTTGTGTCCTTGTGCTCCAGTCAAAGCTTATCAGCCCATGTAGGGGCTAATAAAACAGCTCTCAAAGTGAGTCAGTAGATTTAGGGCTTCTTAGGCAGGATTTCTGTCTGGGAGTATGTTTGTGAGCAATGTTTAAAGGAAAGGAGAGTGACTTCAGCCCTTTGCAGGAAGTAAATCCACTTAAAGAGGTTTTTTGGTTTTCACCCTCATGAGAGCACTGCCAGGGGACAGCAGACAGGAGCGCTGCACAGCATTGTGCCTGTTCTCTGGGATGTGTGTGTTTTCACTCACTCCATGCACCGGCATTCTCATCCCGGAGCGCACGCCAGGAGGGATGAATGACCTCCCCCTTTGGCTGCACATAGGTCAACAGTCTTGTTTATGTCACGTGGAAGGGCTTTGGTTTGCTTAAAACATATATACTGTTCCCCTGGAAAGCATTCCTTCCTGCGCTGCATCCAGCTGTCCGGGGAGGAGCCTGGCTGTTCCTCTGCAGTCAAACATAACTGTACAGCTCCCGAACAGCAACCAGGGACACCTGGAATTCCATGCAATCCATGAGCTTTGGCCAGTGTAAGATATTTTATTCCGAGTCCACACTGTCACTCCTGCAAACTCCAACTCATTGAGTAAAAGCACAAGAGAAGAAGCTCACACCCTGAGAAAAATGGGTGTACCATTTTAGGAAGAGAGCCCCGGCTGCTCTGGATGCAAACACAAGTAGGTAAAGCTGGAAGTAAGCACAGAAAATGTCTGATGAGGACTGTGCCTGCGGTATCAGATACGGGCAGGAAGCTGTGATTAGCTGCACACTGGAGCATTGTGTGGTTTTGTATAGGATCTGACTTCCCAGGTCATGAAATCAGATCCTGAGTTATTTTAAAAATGAGTTGCTATTTCAAATTACTTTTCAGCTTCGTGCTTGCTGTGTCAGGTCACATTTATTTGGGTAAGCGTGTTTCACTCGGACACCCACAGCGCGCCATTGCTGCATTCCTGGGGCTCAGTGGGGGTTCTGGCTGAGGGCAGGAGCTGCCTTGGGGATGTTCACACTGCCAGGCATTGTCCCCAGGTACTAACACAACTGGTATTTGGAGTTTGCAAACAGGGAGATGCCTATCCCTGGCTGTGAGTACACATTTTTTCACTCAAAACCATCTTCACAAATTAGAAGTAAAATAAACCACCCTGCAGCAGTTTATCAATAAGAAAAACAAAT
Organism: Psittacula echo; assembly: GCF_963264785.1. Lineage (NCBI taxonomy): Eukaryota > Metazoa > Chordata > Aves > Psittaciformes > Psittacidae > Psittacula > Psittacula echo. Next base: position 14,511,541 of record NC_137745.1, on the reverse strand, counting down.
GAACCTAGAAAAATAGACGAACTTTGGAGCATTCCTAGGAACAAGGAGGGAGAGTATTTTGGACAAAGAAAAGAGGTGAATTCCTGCATGAGACACAATCCCAAGGCATGCCCTGTCCCTGCTCTTCCAGTATGTGCTAAATGGATCCCAGTTTGCTTGTCTCCCCTGATTTCAGCTGCCATGGGATAGCACAAAGCATGAGCAGCCTTGCTCTTGGGCCATTTACAGCCTGTGTCAAACCCAGGGCTTTAGATTCCATCTGTGAGTCTCCCTGGGATCCAAAGCAAGAACAGCACTGTAATTTCTGGCAGAGCACTGTGTTTGCCAGACGGATGGCTGCTTTTGGCACCAGTTTCAGCTTCTGGATACATATATAATGCAGCAAGACATATATATATACATATATAATGCAGCAAGACCCTCTATAAACAAAAGAAAAATCATATTGTTCCAGGCACAGACAGATGAAAAAAATGCCCCAGACACAACTGCTACTACAAGCAACTGTTGCCTAAATATACTTTCGAATGATAAATTTCAATAAAAATTCCAGGACTAGTCTTGTATTTTTCAGCATATTTCTAGAGATTTCTCTGCCTAAAGACATTCCTCTGCCTAACTTGGACTGAACTGCTGCTGCATGCTCTTGTATTGCTGTCTTCCCTGAATAACAGAAGTAGGAGGAAAACAAAGATGGAAAAACTCAGAACAAGTTGTATCAAATGTCCTAGCCAATGTTTGGATAATGCAGAATTTCTCTGCCTTCCATAGAGCTGCTGAATAAGGAAAATACAATCCATGACGCAATCCATTTGATTCATGCTTTAACTTGAACGAGTTGTCTTGGTTTTGCTTTGCTTGGTAGAGATCATGGTAACGAAAGGAGAGGCTTAATGACTACTTCATCAATTGAGAAGAAACACTTCTATTGTCTTTTAAACCCCAGTGAATAGCGTAAGGTGAGAAGAAGATGTGCGGTGTGTTTGAAATTGTTCTCTGAGTGCTGCTCCAGGGAGCTGTGATTGCTGAGCCAGGATCAGGGCTGCCGGCTCCACGGCAGTGCCATTAATTGTCCCTGAGTCATGACATCCCATCAAGTTACGGTTTCTGTGGCTGCTGAAAAACCAAGCCTCTAACTGGTTTGAGCCTCAGCTTCTCTATCTTTACCGTTACTGGATTAGCAGATGAGTCCTCCCATGGTGCTGTGAGGATTAGCATCTGCACAGTTTTGAATGTGCTGTAATTTATTTTATGGCATTTGTTGTGCATGGCTTTTGTTGCAATGCACAATGCTGCTCTGTGTTTGGATAAGGCTGTTATGGGCCAAAAGTTATAAATATTTTAAGTCTCATGATAAATTTTTAAAGCTACCTGGGTGCTATTGCCCATGGCCCAGTTACTCTTTTTCCAAGCCACTGCCCTGAAAACTTCCAAGCTTAGAAACCATCAGGGTGCTGTGGCTTTGACAGAAACCTTTAGAAAGGATGCAGGCATCTTGCAGGCTTTTCACCACACACTGCTGTTGAGATGGGTTGCATCTTCAAAGTTATTTGTGTGGGGTTAGCTGTGTTAGCGTGGGAAAAATCAGTGCTCCTTGTGTATGAGCAGCACCACTGAAATCTTTGAAAGGTGACATTTCTACTTGCACAGATCTTCAGAGAGGCAGCAACTGAACTGAAAAAATGATTTGCCAGTGGCAGAGAAAACTGTTTCACCTGTGAAGGCTCAGCCTTGAATGCTCAGCCATGGCTGATTCCCGCTTTAAGCAAGCTCTGCAGATATTAGATTAACATTTGATATTAATTCTGATTCTTGTCCTCTTACGATCAAAGCAAGCTGTTGCAGAAGAATGCATCAAGCAGAGAGCATGTAGTGTCCCAAATGGCCGGGATCTCTCATCAATAGCCCATGATCTGGAGGAATCCAAGAACATATCATCACATGAGACTGTGATAAAGTTGATTACCCTGGAGCAGACCTCAGACTTCATTAGTCACCGTATCATGCGCTGCCTGTTCACTGATGTCAGCGAGGGCCCGCATCACTGCTCCCCCCACCCTTCTGCTTTTGCAAGACAAGCTGATACAGACCTTTCCTGAATTAAACAGTCTGTGGTCAGAGCAGCTATTTCCCCCTGCTATTTAGGATACTCCAAAAAGCTAATGGCAAATGTCCACTGTGGAGTCCCACGGTATGCTTCCAGAGTCTCTACAGATGTGATAAATAATCTGTGCTGAGATTAGATTTCCATTAAGGATTATCACTGATCCCAGCAAGAGCAGCAGCAGACCTATAAAGGCCAACCAACCTTTACTTACCTTTACAGTTTAAACTCTGCTCCTGACTCTTTTATTCCTGCCTACAAAGCAACTCCCTATAAATTCACGGAGCCTAATGCCATATTCTGGTTTGAGGGACATTCTTTAATGTCTTTTTGCTAAAAATAAAGAAACCAAATGACATTACAATTCATTCCATTTGTCAAGGCTGCATTTTCAGACACAAAAGATTCTGAGCAGTTCTATGATAAAACAGTAAGTACATGGCAGTGGACAACCTCTGCCACTGAATGAACAGGGTCTTTTTGAAGTCCAATCTTGCTGTGAATTATCATTAAGAGGGAGGAAGAGTACTTTTAAAACAGTGGAAAAAAATCAATTCTGCAACTGTTTAAAGGGAACCAAAAAAGCAATGACAATGTTCTTCCTTCCTTATATCTGCATCTAGTGAGCAAAGCAAGAGCTGGGATGGAAAGATCCTTGTCATACAGGACAAATGAAAAGGAAAAAGTATCTGCCCCAGAGCACAGTGTTGAAATCTCCCTCCCTCTCTGCATATACACATACGTCCACAAAATATCTACCCATATAAATACACACGTAAGGTATTTCTGCAAGGCATACATTAGTTCATTTGTAATAATACACAGTACCAGGACAGTATTCTGGCAAGTACAAATTCTTGGGTTAGCTTGTTTTTACTTCTCTGCCTCCTGATGAAACTTGAAACACGTGTTCACTTGTGTTGAAGTGCCTTCCAACTTCATCTCAAACGAATTCCAGTTTTTCAGGCCAAACATGACCCCAAGAAGAATCCAGTCATGGAGCAGCACAGGGGAACTCTCTCATTTGTAGAGGAAGACAAGGCATTGACGTCAGAGGATCTGCCTGGCACAGTGGTCACTGCTACAGCCAGATGCCATGCTCTTGGCCAGGCAGCTCCCAGGCATGGTGCCTCTCCTGATCTCAAACACCCATGCAGGCAAAGGGGTGCATTCTGTAGCTGCCCCCCTCTGCTGCCCATCCACCAGAAACATTGCTCAGACTGCAGCTGGGAGGGTCATCTGTGAATGGGAAGGAAGGAAAGAAGGGAGGAAGGAAGAAAACAAGATCTGTTCCTCTGAGCAGAAATTATGTTTTTCAATTTATTCTTTTCCCATAAAGCAGTCTTTGTTTCCCAATAACCAGCATGCCTTTTGCATCCTGATTGCTTTCATGATTATTGGGAAACAATAATTCTGTTCAAAAGCCCTGTGTTCAAATTCTGTTCAAAAGCCCTGGGATGTGCAGGGAAGGACAGCTGCGACACGGGCTGCTGCATCCAGACCATCCCATGGTCCCCGTGTGGTCCCAAGCAGCAGCAGCCCCAGCTGTGCTGCTGCCCTTCTCCTGAGGCTGATGAGGTGAGCTGGGCTTACATCTCCTCACCAGCTGAGCACTTCATATCTGTTTTCATGCCTCAGTGCTTCTGGTGGGATGGGTGAGGGGAGGGAGAGAGGAAGGGATGGATGGATGGATGAAATGGTTCAAAACCACTAGAAGAAATCCCTGTCCTGATGTGGGCAGAGCATATTGTTGAACAGTAAGTTGTTAGGATGAAAATTTTCTTTGCTAGGCCTATGGAAAAAATGACCTTTACTGAAAATTTTAGCTAAATATTCAAGTTGAAAATGAAGGTTCTGGTGCTGATTCTGCCTTTTTCCTGTTTAATTTTTATTCATTAATTTTGTTACAGAAAAATAAAAAAGGCTGAGGCTTCAACTTTCAGTATGGTGTGGGTGCTAAAGAATATTTAAGACAGTGTGCGTTACTAGGTGCAGGAGTGGAAAGGAACTGAAATTAAAGTGTTATAAGCTATCACCTAATCCGGATGTAGAATGGTTGCTAGGGCGTCCCAACCCAGGCCAAAGTCAATAAGCAATTAGAATCCATTAAAGATGAAGTATGGGATGATGGGAGAAAAGCCCTTGAGAAAAGGCTCAGCTTCACGTTTCCAGTCTGCTTTCCCCTGGGGAGCCGCTTGTGGTGGCACGAGCTGGGGCACCTCTCTGGCCTCTCACTGGTTTTGCCCTGTAAATATAATCCCTCAATTAAGGTCATTTTTCATTTGAATCCTTCTTGCTGCTTGGCTCGGTAATTGAGGAAAGGATTTTGGCTGCTGTGCCATGAGATACACCTCATCTTCTCAGTAAATTAAATCTGATTTCTTTGATAGTTTTAAAACAGGAGGCAACGCTGCTTGGGGAGAAATGGAAGTTCAGGCAAAACTCCCACTTTACCTCACCTTTATCTTTGGTTCTTTCTTATTGTCCTCAGAACAAATGTATCTAATATAACTTGGTCTGGGGGAAGGAGCTCTTGTGTCACTGGAGAGAAACCACAGTGCCACCGTTTAGCAAAAGTGTAAGAATAAAACCCTTGAAAGAAAATAATCAGAAAACTGTATTCTAATTTTAGCGGAGAGTGGCTATGGACATTTAATTCAATTACACCTTATTGATTGTCTTTTAATGGATTTGTTTTTCCTGACAGACTCCCGCATCTTCCAGCGTGACAGCCTTGCTGTGAACAGATCCACACGCATACACGTCGCTTGAAATCGGTGAAGCAGCTCCCGGTAGCAAAGCCAGCACTGTAAGTGTGCTGGATCAGCGAGGTGGGAGAGGGCGAGCGGGTGGGCACCAGCTCCCCCGGGCGGGGACACGCAGGGACACCCCTGCAGCTCTCACTGCCCCGGTGTCAGGAGGCGTCTAGCAACCCGCGCAGATCAGCATGTAGCCACAGGAGATGGGACAGTTCTGTTGACTGTCTGCTGTCATCAGATGAGTCAGCGGCAAGTCACAGTCTTGGATATCAGCAGGAGTGGCACACCAGGAAATCAATCATAAAAGCGGGGGAAGAGACCTTCCCCCCCCCCCCCCCCCAAGAATTCAAGCCTTGCTTGAATGCTTTTTGAAGTTTATGTTTTCTATATATGGCCGATAAAATGGTGTGTGCCAGCACCGAGGGGCTATCCTTGAGCAGCGTGCTGCATCCAGTGCGAACGCCACCTCCGACGGCCGCACCATTCCACCGCCCTGCGCCGGGAGCCCCCCGGCATTTCCTTGCCTTGCTGCAGGGTTCCCTTCCCTCCGTGCGGGGCGCAGCGCGGCCCGGCCGTCCACGGGGAGAACTGTTTGTTGGTTTGCTGGCCCCGCGGCCCCTTGCCAGAGCCAGGTGAGCTGCACTGATGCCGTACTTCCAGTACACGGGGCTGTGCTTCGGCCCTGCAGCCGTGATACAGCGGCAGGTCCCCGGCCACGGCCACAATCCCGGCCAGGTGAGGGTCGGTCCAGCGGGGGTCCCGTTCCCGCAGGGGCAGGGACAGGCGGGCGCGCTCTCGGCCCGGCCCCGCGCAGCGCCCCCAGCGGGGCACGGGAGGCTGATGCGGCCGAGGGCGTGCCGCTCCTGTCGGATAAAGGCCGGGCGGCGGCGCGGGGTTCGCACAGAGCCGGGGAGCGGCGGAGCAGCCCGGAGCGGGCGGGCCGGCCGAGGCAGAGCGGGACCAGGCGCAGGAGCTGGGCGGCAGCTGAACACTGCACTCCCTCCCTGCAGGCGGCGGGCGCGGCCGGGCGGGGCGCGGGCGGAGCGGATCGGACCGAGGAGGCGGAGCGGGGCTGCGCCATGAGCACGCAGGCGCGCGGCCAGGGCGGGCGCAGAGCGGCTGATCCCGACGGCGAGATGCCGGCCACCGAGAAGGACCTGGCGGAGGACGCGCCGTGGAAGCGGATCCAGCAGAACACCTTCACCCGCTGGTGCAACGAGCACCTGCGCTGCGTCAACAAGCGCATCGGTAACCTGCAGCACGACCTGAGCGATGGGCTGCGCCTCATCGCCCTCCTGGAGGTGCTCAGCCAGAAGCGCATGTACCGCAAGTACCACCAGCGGCCCACCTTCCGACAGATGCAGCTGGAGAACGTCTCGGTGGCCCTCGAGTTCTTGGAGCGGGAGAGCATCAAGCTGGTCTCCATCGGTGAGTGCATCCCCAGCGGGTCGGGTTTAGGTTTTTCTCATTGTGTGTTTTTTCCTGCGCTGGACCTTTGCCTCACAGAGCCTTGACGGGATCGGAGCATGGGGGCAGCCGCGCCGTGCTGCTGGCCGGTCCCTCGGGGCTGTGTAGTCGGCTTTTTGTTTCTACAAAGAGCAAGCTTGGGGGGTGAAGCGTAGTGTTGGTCTAAAGCTGCGTGTGCGGTGTGTGCTGTGAGGCTGTTCCACAGCCCGGCTGCTGGGGCTGGCAATGCTCTCCTCTCTGCCTCGGCTTCTCTCTTAGTCACTAGTTCATAGGTGAGACTTTCCTCTCAGGTACCTTTCTGAAGAAACCCAGTACCAGAGCACGTTCTCTCTCTGTGCAGGCAGGTTCCCTGTATCTGGCCAGATGTCTCTGGGCCCTGGCAGGGCGCTGGAGCCTTGGTCTCCTGGGGTGAGTGAGCTGTGCGAAGATAGGCGTTACCATAGGTGGTATAGGAGAGCAAGGAGACTTCTCTTGCTCGCCAGAGCCCAGTAGATGATGCCAGTGTTCAGATTAGCATGGATGCTTACCTAAGCACAGTTGCAGCTTTTGAACAGGATTGTGCTTTCTCCTTAATCTTTCTGCTGTGGTAGGTCATGTAGGCAGAAAATGTACAAGGAGCTCTGCTCACTCCAGGAGATGGGTGGTTTGAGCTAATGCCCACTCTGGCTGGCACTAGGTTTGGCTGTCAATTGGAGGGTGCAATTGCTAGGTAACTGGTGCTTTGCTCAGAAAGTTAAAGCTGTTGGCATGCATGTCAAATTGCAGATGATCCCTCTGGAATGCATGTGGTGATGGTTGGGGGAATAGTTCAGGTGTGGCTGCAGTGCAGTCTGTAAAGCAGTAATTTGAATGCCTGAGAGATCTCTGGGAAGGAATGTGAATGCCTTTTCTAGCTCTTTGCCAGATAACTGTAATTACTGCCTCCTGATGACTCTGGCCTGGATGAACTGCACAGCTGAATTTGGGTGAGTGCAGTGCTGCTCAGTTCTCCAAAACTCTTGGCCAAGGTGATAGCTGTTTCCCTTCAGAGGCTTTAGCTACAATAACAAGGGAATATAAGATATTCCAGTTTAGGGGAGACCCGGCTCTCTCTGAAAACCTGTGGCTGGGTGGAGTAAGTCTAGGTCCCTGTTGTTCCTCTCTACTAGCTTGTAAAATCTGCTTTGGACAAATGGAGACTGTTGGGTCCCGAAAGGCTGATTATCCTCCTAGGGCAAAACAGTTAGTGTACTTGCAGCTGAAAATGGAGCTGGTGCTAATTATTTACTTAGCAATGCATTCCCTTTGCACACAGTAGGGTTTGATTTGCAGCTGTGGACTCCTGGGCTGAGCTTACTTTTGCTAACATCAAAACTCACCTTTCTTCTTCAGCTGCTGGAATAGCTCCTTCACAGCCACAGTGCTAACGCCAGTCGAGCGTTCCCCTCCTATTGTATTGTTTGCCCTATTAAAATGTAGCTGTTCCAGCTGCCTTCCTATTTGTCTGTGGGACTTCCCGAGGGCTGTGGGTTTGGGAGATCAAGGTTAGTCTGGTCAGGCCTGGCTTCCAGCGACTTCCTTTATAAGAAATGCTGCTGTAGCAGCACAGCTTCCTTGCTGGATTAGACTGAGCTGTACGGTGGCCATAATCTTTTAAGACATGTCTTAACTGTTTTACAGCTTGCTTGTGTTGTGTTAGCTATTAAAAAAACCAAATTAAACTTGAAGCTGCTGAAAAAACCCTTGTAGCTGAAGCCTTGGGAGAATGGAATGGCTGTGGCTGCAAGTGCCTTTACCATATCCCAGCCTCTGTACAAAAGTGGTACACAGCTCCATCTGTGCTGTGACACCAGAGCTGGAGCCAAATGGTAGCACAGGAGCTCTACTGTACAGCCCTGGATAAACCGAGCCAATCCTGAAAAAACATCCTCAGTTTGCTTTCCAAAGCAAGCTTTGTGGTGCTCCTCTTGGTTGAAGGGGCTGAACCCCGTGGCACCTCTCCTGCAGGCGCAGCATCCGCTGCGGTGGCTACCTGTCCCTGCTGTGTTTGTCCCTGCTGTGTTTCTCCCGGCAGGTTCTGAAGAACTTGGGGCTTTCTCTTAGTTTTTAGTCTCTTACATGTTACTGAACAAAACCAAGGCTGTTACAGGGCCTGAAGCTGTGTACCAGTAAGGGCTTTTAGGTGGACAACTTTTATGACCAGGTTGGTCTTTAGGGCCTGGGGTGTTTAGGGCCAGCTCTGAGCCAAATCAGCTGGGAAAACCTGACAGCTGCAGCTGCTGGATTTCTGGCATTAATAATGCCATCAGACCTCTGCTCAGTTGATGTGGTGCCCGTTCCAGTTATTATTTAACTTCCAGGAACTTTTTGGAAGCCATGTATTACGGCTCAGCTACTGCTGCTATACTACAACTGCACTTTGAAACTTTTTCAGTAGCAAGCTTTTGGCTTTCAGGTTTTGTCCATTAAAATAAGTCTGCCTATACACAGAGAAATCAGTTAAATTTGTAGTGTTTAACCATGAGCCTTTCTGATGTGCAGTCAGGAGTCCAACCTCTCCTGCTGCTCTTACCCCTACTTTAGCCTCTGCTCAGTCTTCTGGTTGTTTTGGGATGCTTTCCTTCTAGGCATGAAGTGCTTTTATTTCAGTGCAGATTTGACTGTGTATGTGGTCTACTGTAAAAACAGCCATCCAGCAAAGATGGGATTGGAAGCTCTGAAAAAGCTACTGTGTGGGAAGGTGACTACTACTACATTGAGTTCTCTGCTTGACACAAGGTGGCTGCTGTGCTACTCAAGTGTTAAAGTGTTAAGTCTTGCTTTTTTATTTGTCTGCTAGACTGAGATAATTGCAGATTCCTGGGTGCTGAGTGGCATATGCAAGGCACTGGGGAGTAGGATGCCAGGAATGCAGAGCACAAGGGCTTAGCTCTTGGCTGAAGGAGCTGATCAACTTCACAGATTACTTTGTATGAGACCCACATTGTGCCTTGGTAAAAGCCATAGCAAGTGGCAGAGAAAGGGGGGTGGAAGCTAATTTGGCTTTGAGCTTGCCCCTGGAAACCCTGATACCAGGCAATAGGAGTTAACTGATTTAACTTCGAAACGGAAGCATTTGATGTCTGAAGCCTGGCAGGTGGTTTCAGGCTGTGACCTGCCAAGTTGCACGCAAGCTTGCAGCCAACAGGTCCTAGGTGCATGCTCCTAGGCTGTTCTGTACCTGTTGGCAGTGTCCTCATGGCTGCTGCTCGCTCAGCAGCCCTGTATTGCTGGCAGTGGCAGGATGGGTGCTGAGCAGCTGGCTGGCTTGGTTTGTGAAACTGCAGTTTTGGACTGCCACAGTCAGATTGATCAAACTGAAAAACATGTGGCTTCTCTTTGCTGGGTTGCACTTTCACCAGATAAGTGCCTTGCAATCCTTGCAGGATGTCAAGTGGTGATGCAGATAAATGGATGGGCAGGGGCCATCCATTTATCAGGTGGGCTTGGGGTTAATGACCATGTACTTGATGCATGCACTGCGCTCTATAATGCAGACCTCCAGCATGCTCATAAAGATGCAAGTGTCTTGACCTGAGTTGGAGTATCTCCTGGAAATACCATTTTAGAAAAATAATGGAATACCAGCTTTCTTCCTTAGGCTGTTGATACACTGAAGGGTGACAAAGCAAATCTAGAGGAAAACTTGGCTCTTTTGTAACTTGGTAAATGTGTTGTCCTGTAATGCCTAGAGCTAGGTGCTTGAAAACTGGGAAAAGAAAAATGTGTTTTCAGCCTGTTTATCTTTGGGTCTCTCTCTGTTCCACTCCAGGTGCTATTAACACATCATAAGGATGTAGTCAAAATACTCTTGCATTTTGTCTGCCACTTACCTGTGACTTCCCTGGAGGCTGTTTTCTGGAAAATATCCAGTGTGTCTTGGAAGCAGGTTTCTGCTTCTTGGAAATGTGACACTTAATCCTTCCCCTCAAAACCTATTTTTGATAGACTGGCAGTGAGCCTCATGGCTGGAGACTGGAGGTGGCTTCAGTTTCTGAGGGTGGTTGGTCTGCTCAGGATCTTCTGTTTCAATAGTTGGACTGCTGGTCTAAAGAGAAAATGGCTTTGCATGAATTATTTGCTCCAAGTTACAGGAAACTTTAAGGTAGCTTACACACACTGTTCTTGCCTTCTTTTACTTATGAGCGGAAACCTGTAAAGTGATCAAACTTAGGTAAAATTACTTAGGACCAGTGAGACTAATGTGCTAAACAGCTTTTTCATTTAAGGCACTGAACACTGTGCCAGCTATTCAAGAAGGACTGAAGTCTTAACTGCTCCATATTCCAATGCCATGTCCTGTATTGATTTACATGGGGATGTTTAAATCTAAATGGGTCAGCATAATTCTTTTTCTAGCCTACAACTGTAATCTAAGAACGTGGTTAGCCTTGTGTGTGGCCATGCTTTTGCACTGCCAGTATTGTTCGGTGTCTGCTCCAAGCAATGGGGAATAAAACAATGGTCTCTGAGTCCCCCAGGCTGCAGAGGAATTCTGTTTTCTCTGCCCCTCAGAAACAGACTGATGTGCAGCTAGTTTAGGACCTGGACAAAAGCCTGCCAAGTTTAGCCCATATGCTGAGCAAGCACACCAGAGTGAAATGGTGTGATGCTGGTGTGAATAGATCTCTGCTGTACTGTGATATTTGCCAGGTCTTCTCTGCCATCAGCATCAGGTGGACCTGGCCTCCTCTGCTGCCTGGTGTGCCTGTGTTAATGAATACAGCACCTGACTTGTAAGTTATTACAATAATGAAGATGCAAAGCTCAGCAACCAGGTTTGGCTCTGTTAGTGCTTGGTACTGGTGTGCCTGAAGAGCCTGTCCCAGTGGCTGTTGCTTACAAAGTGTCAAGCCTGAGTCTGGCTCTTGGTGAGGTAGCCAGGCTTTTTGTCGAGAAACCTGTAGGTTCCTGTGAGATTTCTTGGTTTGTGTGTATGTACTGTGATAGTACTGTGGGTCCTGTTCCAGAGCACCCACCCATGGGGAAGGGGTGTCATCTTCATGCAGGTGCACCAAGGTAGTGATGGGAATGCATGGTGGATGCAGGTAGGTGAGGATGTGTTGCTGCAATCTGCTTGGACTCTGCAAGAAAAACAGCATCAGATGTGTCTGTACTGGAGGAAGGAAATACTGTGTAGCTGAGTGTTAACTGCGGGGGGAAGAAGCCAAAACAAAAGATATATGGAAAAAGGTTAAGGGAAGGCACTGCCCATCCTTGTAGGAAGATCTAAGCAGTCTCTGCTGCAGCCTTCATTGGATGCCAGTGCTCACAAGCCTGTTTGTTGCAGGCCGACTTCATGCTAATAGTGTGGAGGAAGAGGTGTGTACCTTTACATTGTGTTTGGAGAAGTAAGTGTAGCAGTTCTCATGAAAACACTGTGTCTGTGAAGCCTGTGGTGGATGCTTGGGTGTCTTTGCTGGATGGCTCTAGTAGTGTGTGTGATAGAGGTGACTACTCACCCATCCTTCTTGCAGCCGCTGCCTGGGTGGGGTGAGCAGAGCAACCCTTGCTCTTCCTGGGAGCTTGGCCTTGGGTTCAGAGTTGAGTCAACAGAGATCTGAGGTTCTCAGCTCTTGAGCTAAGCAAGCTCTGCCTGTTGATGTGGATTAATGCAGTGATGGTCAAGTGAGGTTTTTTCCCCTAGGTCTTGCTTCTGGGGACTTGGTGCAGGCTTTTTTCCCCCCAAGGCAAAAGTTTCTGTAGCTTGCACTTTTGGCTGTTTGTGTGTCTCCTGAGGAAGGACCCGTGCCCTGTAATCTAATAGGGAAGACGCTTTCTTCCAGGTCATCATTAGGAGATAAATCCTAGTTCCTGTACTTGAAAGCCTCGTAGTGGGTGTATCATAACCAGATGGTTGTCTGGGGTCTGATGCGGTCACCTGTCTGCGAGCCTCCCTTCAGCTCTCTGCCCGTTCTGCAGCTAGCCTTGAGTCTTGGAGGTGATTACATAGTAACTGGTATATCACAGTGAGGATTGACTCTGCTGTGGTGGGCATGGATTTAGCTAATGAATTGCAATTCTTTGTGTGAACACTATTCTGCTTTAAGCAGTTGAAGTCTAACATCTGTAGTGAGATGTATGCAGTGTCTAGTTCCTACTGTGCTACTGCATGGCAACTCTAATACTCACAACCACTACAAGAATAAACTGCATTTTCTGTTTTTGTTAGTGAAAACAAGCTAGGCCACTTCAAACAACACCCAAATGAAGCCTTGCCCAAATCCCTGGGGAAGCAAGGGTTGCCTTGCACATCCTCCCTTGTGCTGAGTAACACAGCAGACGCTGCCCTGGAGCTGCCTAGGGGTGGGCAGAGGATGGAGCAGTTGAATTCTGTCTCTCCTGGTGTGGTGGTCTGGGATTGTTTGGACCTCCTGCTGATACTGTACTTGGAAGAAAGCAGCTGTGGTTCTGTCGGGGAAGAGTGGCCAGATGTACAATTGCACTGTCTGGTTACTAATGGGATAGTTCCTCTGAGTCTGTAGGTCATGGTCCTCTGCTTGCAACTTGTAGAAGTAAACAGCCAATCTAATGGAAAGGAAGCCAATCTCTAAAGTATAAATTCAGCAGGTATTTCTGAGTTTTCTCAGGGTCACTGGATTATAGCAAGTTTTACTGACCAGTTTGGTAAGCTGGCAGTGGTTGAGCTTTGAACATCCAGGCTGGGATCTTTCCTGCAGAAGGGACAAACTGTCCTAAACAAACTGTCCAAACACCTAACAGCAGCAGCAGGTTGCATGAGGGGAGTCCCTGCCATTCTTACCCATAGCACAAAAATGGCTGTGGACTGCAATGACATCATGGACTGTGGCTCCTTCTCCCCGGTTTCAGGGCATGCCATAAATCATGACGCATTTATTTGTGAGAGCATTGAATTACTCCAGCATGAGCTGGCCGGGCTGCGTGTCCTCTGAGGGTGAGGTGGGCACAGACAGATGGCCATGCTCAGCCTGCCTGCTGTGAGGAAGAACTTGGTCAAGGGCTGTCTCAGCAGCATGTCCTGGCATTGCCCAAGCACACGCTAGCAGGCTATACATTGCTGCAGATGGGGCTAGCACGGCTGGGTGCTGTGCTGAGCAACCAGGCAGAGGCTGTGAGCAGCCCTGTGCTCTGCCCATGCTGTTAGGGAGGCTCTTGCTGTCTTCTGCAATCCTGGGTGGGGTTCAAGTGTTTTCAACGCTGGCCGCAGGCTCTGTGCACTGCAGCTCTGCTGCGGAGCAGTAACTGAAAGCTGTGGAGCCACCCTTCCTGCCAGCCCATGCATTTCCACCCTCTTCTTGTGCTGAAATCTGGGGCGTGCTTCAAACTGCCTGCCTGTGAGATGGGCTCTGGGCTGAGCTGTTAAATGCTGCTCTGAAATGCCATTGCTGTGTCCTGCATAGGTGCTGTGAGCACATCTAGACCTGGGGGCTGCCCCAGCCTGACCTGGGGTGGGATGCTGGCGGCTGGCTCTCCTCCACCACTCGCAGCCCACGGTGATCTCAGGCTGTGCGGGCGCCTCTGGCTGCCTACTGGTTTTGATTAGTCTGTGTCCGCTCTTGTGAGGACACAATGTATGTGTCTGTATTTCTGAGCTTATATTAAAGGGCACTGCTGTGGTTGGTGGGCCAGAAGTGAGCTGTGGGTGGCAACTGGTGAATTATGTTGGGTAAACAAGCTTTGAAAGTCTCCTGGAGCCCTGCAGCAGAAGACACAGTGTACAGAGCTGCTCTGAGCAAACACCCATTGTACGTGCATCTGAAGGTTATTCAAACACAAAAGAGGAAATACTGTTCCCCTCGGCTAGATACTAACATGCTCTATCTATGCTTCCTTTAATTGGTATAATTAACTGTTTTACATTCCCTTTTCTCACAGCAACCTTAGAGCAGTGGGTGCAGCAGGTTTAGTGGACTTCCCATAGGCAAATACTGGCAAGCCAAGTCTTGGAGCTATTTTAGATTTCAGTGTTAACACATGGATGAGTAGTCTTGGAGGTCTCCTTTACCTTTGTGCAGATTACCCCTTTATTGTAAGGTGAGTGGTAGCAGCAGGTCCCTCTGGGCTTGGACTACAGAAGTGAAGAGCCTGAGCTGGTGGCTATGTGCAATGTCCTCCATTTGTTTGGCACATCTCCTTGGCTGGGAACTCGCCATATGACAAATGCACCTTGTATTGGTCATGGTGTGAGACACAAATCTTAGATTAATCTGTCTGCTTGTGATCCTTACTACAGAATAGAGAACAATGGGTTGCTAAACAAAGTGCGTGTCTAACTGTCATCTTGATGGCGCAAGATACCAAATGTTACTTCAGCATCATGTCTAGACAGTGAATTTCTTAGGGTTTCCTTCTCTTTGCAAGGCTTGGAGTAATTCTGCTTGTTGTTCTCCCAAACAATCCAAAGCCCAGGCACCTTTGAGCCTGGTCCGACACTGGAATGCCACAGTGGAGCTGCTGTTTGCTGTGTCACTGCTTGTTGTGGTGGTTCTCTGAGCAGTTGTCACTTGCTCGTCTGTGGCTTGTTATCAAATTCCCCTGTGGGGGAAGAGTTGGTGTCTGAGCAGACTGGCTGTGGGAAGACTTGGGATGCTAATCGTGTTGTTTCAGCTTTGTTCCGGCTGTTGATTAACAGTGTGGCTGCATGTAAATATTTGATACCTTATGTAACTGCTTGAACAAAATCAATGATCTAATTAAAAGTCAAATAAAAACAGCTTTAGTTGTCTCTGAGGATTATTTCTTTTGGTAACTCTTTTAGGCTTGTGGTGAAACTGCAGCTATGAAGAAATAGAAGAACTAGGCTGGCAACTGCAAGGAAAATTTGTGGTGACTTCCAGTGCCACAGTCCAAGCTCAGTAGTGCTGGACCCTGTGGCTGTCAGATGTCAGGACAGACACATGGAGGCTCTTAAACTGGGACCACAGGACCCTCTATAGTGGTGCCATCCTAATGGTCTCTCAAAGCTTTGTGGTTGTATAGCCCCACACTGTGTAGTGCTGGCTGAAGTGAATCTGACACTGAACAGAGGATGTATCATGTGTGCTGGGCAACTGAAAGGCTACATCGAATGTGGGTGGCCAAAGGGAAGAGGGTAACCCTTGCCACAACCCAATACAGCTGTTAGGGAAGGCCCCAGCTGGCAGAGGTTGGCTGCATGTTGATAAATCAGCTCCAGCACTAATACTGTTTCCCTGACCTAGCGTGAGTAGTAAGCAAGAGTGAGGATTGTCAGCTCAATCAAGTCACAAATGACCAAGTGAGATGTCTACTTGAGGGGCCACACAATCGGGGACCAAATAGTGCCTTCAGATCCTGATGGCCCTGACCTGCAGTATGAGTAGGGGCTTCCCAGACCATTGCAGAAGCAGACATGGCTCACAGGTAGCCAATTATATGTTTTGCATCCCAAAAAACTTAGAAAAGCCTGAGACAGTCTTCCAGTGGTTCAGGTTCTCTTCCAAAATGTAAGAGTGAAGAAGCACACCGTTGGATTCAGCTCACTACCACTGTAAAGTGGGGCAGCCCAGCCCTGCTCTTGGTACTGTTACACCGGATGATTAGTGGGTGCTAAGTGCGCATTAGTGAGGATTCTAATGACTTGCAGACATCTGCAGTTATAGAGATAGGAGCATGTGGGACTCCTGGACAAGGATACTGCAAAGATCTTGTCCTGGAGAATTAACCACATTACTGCCAGGATCCTCATTTGCATAGATCCCAATATACTGCTTTCTAGCAGGAAATGGTTTGGACCTACTCTGCTAGGGTCAGCTCACAGGATGATTTGCTCTGCCATGAAAGCACCAGAACAGCAGACTTCAGTGAGAAGCTGCTAGTTCACACCCTGGAAATGGTGGAAATGTTTGGGGTTTCCTGGGTGGAAAGCCCTGATTCTTGCAGGGAAGCCTCCTGATGTTAGAGGCATAAAGCCCTATTTCAGCAAATCTGCTTCAGAGTTTGCTGTGGTTTTGTAGCCTAGCTCAGAGTTCTGTGTTGAAAGAAACACCTCTTCTGATGTAAATAATTGAAAGCTATGTAACTTCCAACAGTTTTTAATTGCAAAGAGGAGAATTGAACTGCTTCATCTGAACTGCTGCAGCTATTGGTTGAAAAATCTGCTTAAGGCAGAGAAAGCTTAAATATTTTAATTAACCAGCTTTATTACTTAAGCATAGGCTTTAACAAGCTGCAGAATATTTTATACTCTGTATGTGAAAGGAGTAGCTCAGACTTCTGAAGCGGTACCTGGACAACAAGAGTATTCAAGCTCAAGGGTAGAAGTTGAAAGGAGCAGCCCAGTCTTTGTCTAGGAGTAGGATAAACACCTATGGGGCTCTTGTTCTGCCTGGACTGAGGTAATAGCATGTTACTAACATTAGGAGTTGATAACAAACGAGGTGGCCTAATGCTGCACCTAGCTGGTAGGTAGCTGGAAGGGGTATGGGAGGTCAGGCAGAGAAGTGTAGCTTGCAGCATTGCTGCAGCTATTCCAGCTCTAGCAAAACTGCCTCTAGAGCTAATTTTTTTGTGTTGTGCTAAAAATGTGAACTACAATAGGCTTGCAAATGTGAACAATGTGAGACTGCAGATTAAAAATGAGGTCTTGCATCTGGTAAGGATTTGGGTAATTGCCTGCACCCTGCTCAGTCAGCATGTGTGTGGTGGAGGGCTGTCCCTGGAGACTAGGGAGAGAGCTGTGAGCTTGTGAAGTCTGGAAAGACTTGTGCAAAGCCTTGAAGTTGGAAGATTTGAAGTCCAGCCTCCGGAGACGAAAGGTGGTATCCCTCTGAGTGCTGGATAGCTCAGAATTTGCTGTTAGCAGCCAAAGCCTGTTATGGCTGAGCAGCTCCCGACAAAGTTGGACTAGACTGAGCAGAGCTGCTTCTGCCCTTTGGGAGAAGGACCCAAACAGAGCCCATGGCACAGGACACGCATGCTGGAGAGCAGCCCCAGGGGCTGGTCCTGGCCAGCCTGTGGCATCTGATGTGAGCCATGGGGGTCCCTTGGGCTACTTGAAGTGATGCAGAACTCACACATCTGAAGCAAAGCTTTGCTGTGTGGTGAGTTTGAGTGGGAGGAGTGGGTACATGGTCTGCGCAAGCATTGCACAGCTGTGGCTAATATGTGCTCAAGCTGTACCATTAATCCCATATGGTCCTCTTTAAGGTGTTCGGAGACCACCCATGCAGACTGTGCCTCTGCAGATTCACCACTGCTCTCCTGCTCATGAAAGCTCCACTCAAAAGAGGTCTGTCTGATAGTGGCTGCCACCATTGGATAAATTACCTGGGCCTCAAGCCAAGTGTCTGTTCCTTATGTTAGTGGCTTGTAGCTGACACCGTATAAACACAGAGCTATCCTGTGTGGGATGCTAAACACACAGGGCTTCAGTCTGTGCAGGGGCGAGCCTTGTGCTATGTGCAGATGGAAGTGTGTTTACTGCTGGGTTGCACAAGTATACTAAAATACATTCAAATGACTCCACTGCTTTCGTCACAAAGAGGGGAAAGCTTCATCCTTCAAAAAGCAGCTGCCTCATGAAGTGTTCTTCACTGAGTATTTTTTAGTTAAAAATTGGAGGAAAGTGGCCTTCTTCCTTCTTGGACTGGCATAGTCATGGTTTCCAGGAGGGGAGGGTAGGTGTCTGTATGTGAAAGCTCATGAAGAATTGACATCTAGCTGGCTTACACACAAAAGCATTAAGACCTCTTCGTAGTGGTCATGGAAAAGCAACAGTGTCTGCCAGGACTGCAGGGGTGCACAGTGGATGCACGTGTTTATAGTGACTGTGGAACTGCCCTGAGCATCCTCACATCTTCTGTGCAGTGCGTGGTGTGGGGCTGCTTTCAGTGCTGGATACCTGTGTCTGGATGTCAAAATGAAGTGTTGAAATGGCTCAGATGTTGGATTTCCAAAGTGGCTGTTTCTATCTGCAGAAGGGTACAGTTGCATGTGTCATGGTTTAACCCCAGCTGGCAACTCAGCCCCACACAGCCACTCACTCGCTTCACTGGTGGGGTGGGGAGAGCTTCAGAAGAGAAAAAGTGAGAAAATTCATGGGTTGAGATAAGGACACTTTAAGTAAAGCAAGGAATTAATTCACTACTTCCCATGGTCAGGCAGGTGTTCAGCCACCTCCAGGAAAGCAGAGCTCTGTCATGTGTAGCAGTGACTAGGGAAGACAACTCCGATCAATGTCCTCCCCCTTCCTTTTTTCCCGAGCTTTATATGGTGAGCATGGTGTCCTATGATATGGATTGTTCCTTGGGTCAGTTGGCGTCAGCTTCCAACTCCTGTGCACCCCTAGCCTCTTTCCTGGTAGGGTGAGGCTCAAGAAAGACTTTAACTGTGTAAGTGCTGCTCAGCAATCACTGAACTGTCCCTTTGTTATTTACCAATGCTGTTTTCGGCACAAATCCAAAACAGAGCCCATACAAGCTACTATGGGATAAACTAAATCTATTGCAGCCAAAACTAGCGTAGCATGTTAGAGATTGAGTACCTTTCCTATTGCTTCTCAGTGACATGGTAGGACAGATGGCTTACATGCTGATAAATTCTGGAATAACTTTGTCACTAAGCTACCTAGCATCTGTAACAGGGTATTTGGTGAAATACTTCAAAACAAACCTGCATGAAGCAGTGCTGTTAGGTACTCAGAATCTGAGACTATCAAAACCAAGACAAGCCACAAATCTCCTATGTTGCTGAAGTAGCTGGCAGGGTGTTTTCTGATGTCTCACCAACCCCAGACCACACAAGGTGCTTCAGTCCCGAGCACTTTGGTGCTCCAGTGTGGAGTGAAGATGGGTTGAGCAGTACAGGACTGCATGAATGGGGATTTCCTTCGGACAGCCCTTTGCACAGTGAATCACAGTCAGTACAGCAATTCTGGTTGCAGATGGAAAAACTGAATCTTGGTGTCTGTTGTGGCCAGGGATTTCCCCAAACAGTAATTGCTTCTGATAATTTCTAGTGTGTTGGTTTTGGCCTCAGAAACTCCATCCATTGCAGCTTTCGTGCCTGGTGTCTACTGCACAGAAGATGTTAGACAGCCCTATCTGAATGGGCTCATTTATCTCGGCAGGATTTTACATGCTGTTTCTTATAACTGTCTTGACCTACACCCAGTGTGAGTAAACATGCTCTTCAGTAACGCAGAGGTCACTCTGGCGTCTGGAAACCTCGGAATTACTCACTGCTCTTCAGCCTTGCCAAGGCAGGGTTTTCTTTGCAGCTTCATCTGTTGCACCTTTCCCATCTCCAATGCATGCTGGTGCCTGAGGGTGGATGTTCTTGTTGGTCCCCTGTGCTGAAGCTTGGTAACCTTCCTTTAGTAGTATAAAATACAACGCAGTGCTAAGGACTTGTTGCCTAATGCCTCTGCCGGCCCCTGGGAGGTCTTGGTAAGAACTAGCCAGGGTTTTAACCTTGAAGCAACCTGAATTGACCTGATGAGGTTTAGGATTACCTTAATCCTGCAGAGATGGTTACAGCACTCGCACGCTTCAGACACAATTCTTAGTTTTGTTGTGCTACACTTGTAGGATTCTGCCTCTACAGCTGCTTCTATCAGCGCAGCCTTGTTGATCGAGGCTTGGCTTTGCATGTGTGGAAGCACACCATGTGTTGTGGGGAGGTGCTGCTTTGTGTGTGTGTGTGTGAAGTAACAACCTCAGGACTCTCACGCGAATATTTTGTGCTTAGCTTGGACAACGTTGCATTTGACTAAAATGTTAATGTCTGTGGTAAGGTGAGACTTGTTTCCTGTGAATTGGGTGGTGGTGTTGCTGGCTTGGGTGTAGCTGCAGGCTCCAGTGTGCCGTGGGAATAAATGTACTGACCCCTGGGGAGCAGAGACCTGGCACAGGGTCATTCCCCTTTCACTCCCATGCCATGCCCAGAGGAAGGAGGTGTAGTTTGTCTCCTGTCGCTTGGTTTCAAACTCCGAGCCAAGTGTTTCCCAGCAGTGTGGCAAAGGCACAACGCCTCCTTTCCCTCCCCGCCTTCCCTCCTTCATTTAACAGAAATCCACTTTCCTGCATGTTCACTCCCCACTGCAGGGACTTCCCTTGACAAGTCATTCCTGAATGATTAATCAGCACGGGAGCAGCGTACGTTGCCCTGTCCCCATTGCTTCCTGGTGCTTCCCGGTGCTTCCCTTCTCCGGTGCTTGACCCTGGGGCAGCAGAGTGAGTGGTAATGCGGGTCCAGGCCTGCAGCCTTTCCCACAGCCCAATCCCACGCTGCCTGGCCCTTTCTGGGAACGTTCCCAAAATGCCTGTTGCCCGTGGGGTCAATGCACCCACTCCGCAGGGTGCTGCTGTCCTGGAGGATGGGGGCTGCTGTGCGCCCCGAGCTGTTGGGGAGCAGGAATGTCACTTTGAGTGGTGAGGCATGAAGGGGCTGCAGCCGTGTTCCTGCCTGGCTGCCACTCATTCCTGCCCCGAAGGGCACAGCTCTGCAGTTGAGGGGACTTAACATCAGCCAACGCAGCGTGGGGCGCATCCGCCATTCATGGCAGAGGGGAGCGGGAGCTGCGGTGTCCCAGCTGCTACCGGGGCCAGGACCGGCACCGGCGGGGCGTTGGGATGAGCTCAGCCGCAGGGAATGCGCGTTGCTGGGCGCGAGGGGCCGCGCTCACAGAGCCCATTGTCGAGGCGGTTTTGGCAATGATGTCATGGACGGTGGCGTGCCGCGGCAGGCCCTGCGTGTTCGGGACAGCCAGGGCCGCTTCTCCACGGGCACGGGGGCTCCCATAGTGGGGAGTGTTTCGGCGCCCCATGGCTGTGCCGGTTAACAGGCCAGGGTTTTGGGGTCAGTGCCGTGGTGGTGCCTGGCGGGCTGCCCTGTGGAGCTGGCGAGCGGCTCGCTTGCTGTGAACAAAGCAGCACTCATGGAAACTTGCTGCGGTACAAAGGCTGATCATTCACACTCCCTTCTGTTTTTCCCTCCCCTGAAAGGATCTGGAATAATTAGCACAGCATTCCCGTATGTGGCTCGGCTGGGTATCTGCTCCGCAGTCCTGCAGCTGCGAGCTGGGACCTGCTTGGCAGTGAGCAGCCGAGTCTGAAATAGCCAGTGTGAATGGCAGCTCTTATTATGCTGCGCTGCATCCTCACTCGCTGCTAATCCTGTCCCAGCAGTGTGCACGCAGCATGGAGCCCTCCCTGTGCTCGTGGTGAAGATGCTCCCCAGGAGCACTTGTGGCAAGAGGTGGATGTGCCCTGACACTCCTGCCTCAGGCTGTTCCTGAGCACAATATCAACACTTTTACTTTCTCATGTCCATAACTTGGTATATGGCTCTTAAGGCAACAGAAGCCCTAGGTATATTCAGACTGAAAGTATTAAGGAATTTGATCATAAGCCACCCGCAGTTTGACTTTTTTCCCCACCCAGCCTAACAATTCCTTATTTTGAAATTCTTGACTTCTTCCAGCCCCCCTGGGTGTTTTCAGTTTCTCTTGGAGAAGCTGTGTTGGTTGCTGTTGCTGTTACACTGCGGGCTTTAACTTGCTTCATGTTATGCTTTCTCTTCTGGATGTGAGATGTAAGTGGTCTCTAGATGCCCATTAAGAAGTTGGGCAGAACTGTTTTAATCTGTGCTTCACTTCTTTGAGCTTCACTGGTTTGATTCTTTTTATTCTTTTCTGTATTAAAAGTCTGGTTTTGTTTTTTCTTGCTAAACCTACACTGAAAGGACTGGATTTGAACTTAATTTTTACAGTTGTCTGTTCCACCTCATAAGAGATCCTTTCTGGAAGACCAGCATCCGCCAGTAGACAACACAAGGTGGTGGATGCACTAATGGCCTGAAGCTCTCTGATCTGAATGGCTTCAAATCCAGTTAAAGTAAAAACTATTGAAGAACCTCTGAATTGTAACATTTAATCTTTTGAATCATGAGTCTCACAAAGGAATCTTACTTTATTTTGTTAATAACCAGACACACTGGTAAGCATAGAGGAAAATTATTTTTGTCCCCCTGCAACAAAATAAAAACCTATCACTTTTTCCCATCCTCCTGCCCGTACCCAGACCAGCACTCAGTTACAGTTCTTACAGCTGTCCTTTGAAATGGCATTATTCCTCTGAAAAACTCACCTTGGAAGAAGCTTAGTGGATCTGCTGTGTACGTGGTGTATCACTTACACTTCCTGAAGGTATGCTTCCCCAGGTGATGAATGCCCTGAGGCTCATTGGTGGAACTGGCCTCTGGCTGAGCCTTGGCTGGGTGCAGGAGCTAAGCTGAGAGCGGATGAGCTGAAAGCCTGCTGCTATGCAGGTAGGCTGGATGCTGAGAAACACCTCTCCTATGGGTCACTGCACCGACGGCAAACACTGCTGAGAAGCAGGGAAGCAATGGGGCTAGAGCATGTTGCTGTTAGAGGCTGGCAGGTCACAGCTAGGAATCCACGAAACTGGCCTGCGTTCAGCTGCCCTGGTGCCAACTGTGTGCAATAAGCACAGCCTTGTGCTTTTCACAGCCCAAGCTGGCTGCATGGGGCCAGGCAACAGCTATGGGCCGAGCCCCAGGAAGCTGTGAGGTGGACCTGGGCTTAAGGGTCTCTGGAGGAAATGGTTGCAGTATGTTCTTAAAGCCCAGAGGAACCCGTGTAATTGATTTAAAGACATATTATCCCTACAGAGGATGCCGCTAATGTCTTTAGCAGGCGTGGTAAGCTTGTGAACATACTGTATGCTTCAGCAAAGAATTTCCTTAGGCAGCTTGCTCAGCTCCATCTCATCTGCATGCTTCTGTTTGGCATTCATGAGTGCGGAGCAGGGCTTTCGAAGAGCTCTGTTCAATGTGGAGTTCTCACTGTTGCAGAAGATTAAGCCCTAGTGAGAGCTTATTTTTTCTGTCTTTCAACTGCTATAGCTGATTAACAGTAGACTAGAATAATTAGAGGTGGGAAATGCTTGGAAACTTCAAGGTATAGGGATTTAAAATTCCTACAGTATCTACATAAATGATCCATAACTGAGATGAACTTTGTGTGCTATACCAAGTTCCTTCCATGTCTGGAAATAAGGAGTAAGGGCTGCTGGTGAGACAGCTCCTTTGTGTAGTATTAAAGGAGCGTACATCTTGGGGGGTTCTTCTGTCTAGTGCATAAAGCAGAATTTTAAGTAGGGAAGACATCAAGATTGGAGAGAGTGAACACTTCTTAAAGAAGCTGGATGCAGATGTCACATGTGAAGGTTAGCAGACTTTGCCCAGGCTGTGAACAAGACAGTGTTGACTGCAGCCTCAACCAAGAAACAGCTTTAAAAATGAAATTTGCCACTCAGAAGTTGCTTTTTCAGTCCTTCATTTGTTTCACAGCACTTTGAGCAGTCTGTATTACTAGCTCAGTTTAGTAAGGAAGCTGTCTGCTTTGGTAGCTTATCTTGTTTCCCTTAATTGTCCAACAGAAAATGACTTGCAGCTCTGCTCTAGGGCAGGGTTCAAGGAGTACTGCCCCAGTTTTTGTGCTTAATCTGATGGAAAGCAGGCTTGCACATGAGCAAAAGACACTGCTCACAAACTTGTTTGTAACACTGGGGCTTTTTTTGAATTGTAGAATAGTTTTGAAGAGACCTAGTGAAGGTCATATAATTCAAGCCATGTACTGCAGGTAAAGTTTAGGGTTCTCTGCTGGAGTAGATGAACTTGCAACCTTCAAATTAATGCCAGGTTTCAGTTCTGGCACTTGCTCTTGGGGCAGCTGCAAGCACAGATACAGAGGACCAAGCTCTGCCGTGCTGGCGGTTTTCCACTTGGTAGATTGAGCTGGGAAGTATTTTGTGGCCCAGGTCATAAAAATGACACACGTTTGTCTCAAGACGTCGTATTGCTAGCTCAGGCTAGTCACGCTGCTGGCTGAAGCCTAGGCACTTTAACATCTTCCTTTGTGCTTTAAGGAGCGTGATATTAACAGTCCAAGTATAACATATCATATTAATTTTTAGTATAGAGCAACAATTATAAATCAGCTTGAGCAGTTACAACTTGGTTCCTTTTCAAGACTGAGACTGTTGGTTTGTAATGCTGGCCTATGGAATTGCCATAATCCATTTTTTTGGGCCAGTTGCCACTTAGTTAATAGGATAATAAAATGGTACGAATTAACAATCTAGACTCAGAGGTGTGATGGGGGAAGCAAATGAGCTCTGGTTCAGTCTGTTTTCCTCTTCACCCTACCAGGCAGGCGCTTAAATTCTAAT
Organism: Psittacula echo; assembly: GCF_963264785.1. Classification (NCBI taxonomy): domain Eukaryota; kingdom Metazoa; phylum Chordata; class Aves; order Psittaciformes; family Psittacidae; genus Psittacula; species Psittacula echo. Next base: position 14,486,999 of record NC_137745.1, on the reverse strand, counting down.
AGCTGACTAAGAAGCAGGATACTCCCACATAAAACTTAATGTTGTAGGCTATATATAGGCTTTTTTTCACAGAAGAGTGAGTGCTCGCTTGTTCAGTGCTGGTGTTGATTCTGCAGAACAGCTTATGTCTGGTTGGCAGGTTTTCCCTGCAGTCAGCCTGCAGGTCATGTCGAGCTGCATCCTGACGCCAGGACCTCTCAGCAGCAGGCGGACTGCAGCCTGACCCTGCGGACAGCTTCTGCCTGTGTGCAGCTGGATGAGGGCTGCATCTTGTTTGATGGCAGTTGCTGTTTTGTTGACACTGGATTGCCATCGCATACTGTTAGAGGAGGAAAGCAAGTTGGAGTAACTGAAGCTAAAATGCATGTTGAACGGCGTAGGTGGGAATGCAGATTTGTGTTAAATCCAAACTTGAGTGTTTCTGCTTTTTCTGCTTCTTACTGGTTTAGGACTGTGTGTCTAACCATGATAATTTGCAGACCATCTGAAAGTGGTCACTAAAAGCATTAAAGAATTTGGAGTCCGCACAGAATGTCAGTAGGACTTGCATGTAACAGCCCAAAAATTCTTTGTTCTAATGAAAAAAACCCCTCACCCTTTCCCTGTTCTAGATGACACCTCTAAAGTTGGTTGGTTGTGTCTCTAGTTGAGCTGAAGTCCCCCCCGGTACTGGTCTGAGGCAGGTGCGAGGTCCTGTGGCATGGATGGATTCCTGCTTCATGCCTGAGCTTCCCATAAACGCGTCCTTCGAAAGTACAAGTGAGATGGCTGTCAGCAGGTATCCTGCTCCGGTGCAGTGGTGTGACTCACCTGTGCAGGAACTTTGATCTTCAAAGCACACATCTCCTCCTGGGTACAGTGAAACAGTGAGTGAGTGCACTCTGGCATGCATGCAAGTGCATCTTGCAGATGTCAACATAAGTACTGTAACGTGAATAAAGCAAATGATGCAGATTGCCACCCTTTCTTCAGCAGAAGTTACATTAAAGCTGTCTGCAGTGGTGCTGTGAAGAGTTTGTTCAGCCCCACTAAATTATCTTGGCGGCTGAGATGCGACAGCTCACTTCCTCCAAGCCACGGGAAGGCAGGGATCCGGTGGCTGTCGCCTGCCTGGAGAGGATCCTTTAATCTGCGGAAACTCGCCCGGTGCCATGGAGTAAACACACACTCTTCACTTCAGCTGAAAGCAGACAATCTGTTCCTGTCTACCTAATTCATTGGCGCTGAAAGCCAAACACTGCTGATGGTGGAGGTGCACCCTCCTCGACTGTCGTTCTGAAGCACTGACCAGAAGTGTGCTGTCTCTATGTTGTAACTTTACAGTAAACTCCAGAGAAGCAATTGAGAAACATGGCTTGAAAGGCACTGTAAAGCTGCACAGTATAGATGGTGTAGGTAATAAGTATGCCTAAAAGTAATTTCAGTAGGAAAGCAGCGTTTCAAGATCTGCTGTTGAAGTAATCCGTTTTCCACCCTGCGATGGCCAGAAAAAGTGTCTTGAAGCAGACCAGGGAATAGGGAGAATCCAATGGAAAGCCAGCTGAGCTGGGGTACACAGCAGTGCCTGCAGTAATGATTGTTGGTGCTTAGGTGTCATAGGAAACATGTTTTTTTTCCACTGTTCTAAAACCTTGGCAGTACTACACTGTCAGTGTGCACTCGGAGCTGGTGGGGGATGCTGCAAATCTGGTTGTACTATGAGGGTTTCAGGGTTCTCTGAGCCAGTGCTGCACTCCTTGTGCAGGACCTGTTCATGGATGCTTCTCTTCCTGGGTGCCACTTGCATCTTAATGCCTGAGAGATCTTGGGGAGAATGCACTGAATGTTTTCAGTCAATTAAAAAGGCAGCACTAAAGTAGAGAGGCTGAGTGGAGCTGAGCTTTACATCAGCACTTGGAAGCCATGCCTGCTTTGGCTGGACGCTAGTTTTTTCTTGACCATGGAGGGTCCTTTTATATCATGATAGAGATAGTGAGCCAGAGTCGAGCTGCTGGTGGGATCCCCTGTAGCTGGGAGCAGGGTACCTGTGGGAAGGGAGCGCAGGCGGTTCTGCTGGGTGCTGATAAGGTCTCCTGTCCTGCTCAGGAGTTCTTCTCCCTCCCTCTTCCCCACCCCAAATGAAAGCAGGCAAGCCCTCCTACAAGCAGGCTTGGAAAAAATTACATCATGAGATCCCTATGCCTGTCAGGAAGCTGGGAGGCTGCAAGAGCTTGCTAACTGTGCTAACAGAGTGCAGTTGTGGGATGGCACCAGCCCCGGAGAGGAAGAGCTGTCCCATTCCTGTGGTGACCTTTTCCTGTCACTGGACAGCGGTCTGGGGCTGGCCTCTCTGGACGAGGCTGATGAGATGGGATATTCTTGCTCTCGATCTGAAGCTGTCTTATGTACAGGCTCTGTTTCCACAGGTCAAGGACCACTGCCCAGCCGTGCCTCCAGAGATGATGATGGGGTGCCAGAGGAAGCTCTGAGCACGCGGCCGAGTGCTGCAGTAACCGCAGTGCATCCCATTATAGACATTATTTATGTGCTGTAAATATGAAACGAGCCATTCTTTATCTCGATAACGTGCTGGTAGCAGTGTGCTCGAGGTGATTCTGTCCCATTGGCTTTCCTCTCTGGGAGTGCTGGATGGCTTTCTGAAGCCAGGTTACTTGTAGCATACTAAATCATACTGTGTCCACTCTGGTAAAAATGCCGATGTCAGTGTAAATTTGAAACCGAAGCTCGGAGGTGTTCCTGGCACAGGGATGCGGTGGCTGGCTGCATGCTGCAGTGCTGCGTTGTGAGCGGGTGGTCCTGCCGCAGGGGTGCGGGATGGAGGTGCTGCAGGCACGGGGGCTCACACCGACAGTCTGGGTTTTACACTCTGCAGCCATTAATTCCAGCTTGCAGAGCTCAGGCACTATGGTGAGCTTGCCAGCACGGCACTGGGTCTCTATCGTTTAAAATGTAGCTCTTCCTTCTGCTCCAGTGTGAGTTCTTCCAAGAAAGCTTTCCTTAATAGATTGCAAGGGAGTGTCTTCTCTCCACTGACCAGTTTGCAGTTCTACTGGAAAGAGGGAGGAGATGGGTTACAGCAGGAATGTTTAGCTGTTGCTAAGAGATAAACTATTGCATGATGCAGGCTTTTACCTTGAAACCTGTAATTAAAACCCAGCGGAGCTTGATCACCTCACAGATATCTATTGTGTATCTCAGACTGGATGTGAAATCATCAGTGAGCAGTCAAGTGGCTGACACTTACCATAATGCTGTAAGATTAGTCAAAACTAGGGAGTTTTATATTAAAAAGCCCTAGTGCAAATAAAATCTGAGTATAAACCAGGCTTTAACTATCCAGAGAGGCCAAATGCACCTCAAGGTCTGAAGTTACAGTATTGTCTGTTCAGGACATACCGTCCTATTGTGAAACCATGTAAATATTAACTACTTCACCTTAGCATTGGGTTAAAGGGAACACACCCTGGTGCTCACTGTTCTTGGTGGCTATTCTGTATAATCACTTGTTTTGAAAGTCAGGAGATCTTTTTGTATTGATAAGATGGTGTTGGGTTGCTGCTGTGGTTTCTGTAGCTGAAGAGGCACAAGTAAGGCATGCCCGTGGATGTTGGGCTTGGTGGGGCTCAGCTTGGAGGAATCTCTACGTGTTAACACTCTGAATTTGAGCTGGAATAGGCAATTGAAGTACCAAATGCTTTTCTTTTGGTATCTAGGACTCAGTAAGATCCTTGTGCATTCTGGTGGCATGAAAGTGAGTTCATACCACTGAACTTGTCTTTACTCCAGCATCTGCTCCAGGCACTGGAGAGCAGACAAAAGCTTCCAGGTCACTTGTAGCTTCTGTGACTAAAAAGGAGTTTCTGCAACAGTTTTCACTGAAATGGAGGAAAGAATAGAAAAAAGCTCTGCTGTAACCTGCTGCTGTGAATGAAAGGATCAGTCAGGCTGAGAGCATCCCGAAACACTGCAGAGGAACCCTGGTTTGGGTGAGCTTGGACAAACTGGAGCTTTTACGAATGTAATACAACCTGAGTAGCAACTACAGTCTCAAAGGGAGTGCATTCAATTTGTGACTCACTAAAACCAAAGTAAATTGCAAGAGTATTCACAAAACTGTAAAGGTCACTTCATAAGGCCAAAGTGATGCTAAAAAATATTCTGTCCCTTCAGACAGCTTCTTACAACAGTCTGATCTTGATACCTTAGACTTAGCTGCATGGTGTGTCTTAAAGTAGAGCCGCGGTGGTGATGAACTTTTGCTAGGCTAGAGCGTAACATGGAAAAGCCAGAGCTGGCTTTTCCTTTTCTTCTAACTCTGCATTTGTAGTGTGAATGGATGACTTTTTGTGCAGGCAGGACTGTGATGGTGCAAAGGATGCTCAATGGGCCTCCACTCTCCACTTTGCCATTTGTGCGCAGGTCATGATATATCTGGATTTTGTTCTAATTCCAAAGCCTGGCTTTCTTGGACTTCATCATATAGCACTTTTTTTTTTTGCTATCATTTTTAATGCAAACTATTGCTGTGTGTGAGGAGGCATGTTGCTGTATATAAATGTGGTTTCCTAAACGGTGCTTTTAGCAACCCCTGTTGGGATGCTGTTCTTGTGAACTCCATCACATGCTGTTTGGCCTCTTTCATAAGATACAAATGCCATTAAATACAACAGGTGGCACTTATCATCCAAATGCAAAATGCCAGAGAACTTAAACTGCCAATTCTTCTAAGCTTAATGCTGTAAAGCTTCAAGGGCAAGTCACACGACCCTTGGAGAGCACAGAGCTCTCAAGACAGCTGGAGAGCACTGAGTGCTTGGACTCCTTTCTTCCCTCCTGTCTAATACAGGGCACGAAGAATGATGTCTCTCCTTAAGCAAGTGTCTGCAGTGACCTGGGTTGCTTTTCTTGTCCTTGATTACCTGAGCATGAGTGCAGGCACAGTATTTTAAAAACATGCCTCTTTAGGGTGGGAAATAAACAGTTATGTGTCTTTTGTCTTCCAGATAGTAAAGCCATAGTTGATGGAAACTTGAAGTTGATCCTTGGCCTGATATGGACCCTTATCCTCCACTACTCCATCTCCATGCCAGTGTGGGAGGATGAAGGTGATGATGATGCAAAGAAGCAGACCCCTAAGCAGAGGCTGCTGGGCTGGATCCAGAACAAAATCCCTTACTTGCCAATCACAAACTTCAATCAAAACTGGCAGGATGGCAAAGCACTGGGGGCTCTTGTTGACAGCTGTGCTCCAGGTAAGTCCTTTGCTCTGATGGTCAGTGTTTTCCTTGCTTGCTGTCCTTGTGGCTGCTCTGCTGTTCTCATGGAGGAGGTTTTCACTGCTGAGCTGGAGACAGAGTGAGGCTTTCAAGAAATCCGAGTCCAAAGAGGCCAGCTGTGGGAAGCAGCAAGTAGTAAATGAGTTGGCCAAGAGAAATACTGGCCTAAAGCAGAATGTGATTGCATTATTGGAGGCGCCAGGTCTAAACTTTGTATTGGGTGCAAGGGACAAAGGCGCAAATGCTGGCTTCTAAAGGCAAGAAAGACTTGTTCTCACAGCAAGTGCCAACAACCTTTCAACTTCAGGGCGCAGCAGGAGGCTTCGTGTGTTCTGCTGAAATAGGATTGCAGAGGGAGCACAGAGCAGCCAGAAGCTGTACACTACCTGATGCTTCAGTGTTTAGCAAGCTGAGGCTGTGCTACTTAAGGCGAGTAATGTGATGAAGTGTGAAAAAGGCACAGTTTCCTCACCTTCTTGTAGAACAGCCTTGCTAGTGCGCTTGCTGGTGTTCATCTAATACGATCTGGGGTGCTATTGCAAGCGCTTGAAATGTTCTTTTCCAAATTTGCTACAGGAGAGCCAGAGAAACATAAAGGATGGGTAGATGTATTCATCCTGAATTTAGGGTGGTGGCTTGCACAGCTTAAATTTAAATCAATGCAGTTGTGTGACGAGCTATATATTATTACTATTTAGTTGATAGGCAGGGTGAGTCTTTCTGATTTTGCTGTTACTGCCTGTGCTGTAAGGGCCCGTGGAGATGTTGGCTGTTGTCTCAGAATCGTTTCAGTGAGCAGCACGCACTCATCTTGTTTTGGCTACTTCTGCAAAGTTCTGAATGTCTTTCTGTATAGCAGTGCAATACAAGTGGCGGTGGAGCTTGCACTTGGTTTCTTCAGCGAGAGAAGCTCCTTTGCAGATAACCCCTAATAACTGAAATGTGCTTGCAGGCCTGTGTCCTGACTGGGAGACCTGGGACCCGAAGAAGCCCGTTGACAATGCCCGTGAAGCCATGCAGCAGGCGGACGACTGGCTGGGTGTGCCGCAGGTGAGGCTGTGTGGGCACTGGGATGCAGGCTGCCTGTGGGAGCACAGCACATAGCTCTGTGCTTGTGACTAGCTTCATTTTAAATTGAGCCAAGCAGGTGAAGTTGTTGGATGCTTCCAAAGGTTACAGTTTACTCATGTGAAGTTGCCTGAGAAAGGGCAAATTGTAATGAAACACACTATTACATTTCAGAGCTCTGATTGTAAGGTTTTGTGCAGGTGTCTCCACTGAAGGCAGCTGGTGTTGCAGCATGTGGGGTGGGGGAAAAGTGCACGTGGAGTGGTGCCTGCTGTGTTAGTCCTTGAAGTGAGTTTGTTTTGCTGCACTGAATTCCACAGTTAAAAAACCCAGCCCTCACCTGGTTTAGGAAATCACCTGCAAAGATGACTTTCAAGCACAGAACAGTGTATTTGCAAATGGGATTGTTTTCATGCTGATAAAGTTGGTTGGAATTGCTGAAGTCTCTGAAACTGAGCAGCTTGTGTCATGGGAGCAGGAGAGGAGAAGAGCCTGGTCACAAGTTTCACTTTGAAAGCACTGCAGTTCAGAGCTCTAGCACACAGGGTTAGGAATTACTGATTCTTTCAGTTTTAATGATCCCCGTTTTGCTTTTTGAGGGGAACATAGCTACCACTGTCTTGCCTTGCTATAATTTAATTTGCCGCAGCCTCCTGAAAACCCCTAATAATCAATGCACAAAAAAGCCCCCAAACCACATTGGGGCCATAATAAGCTTCTTTATTTTCTTGCCATGAGATAATAAATGGCGCTGTGTGTATCAAAGGGAAAATAAACGTAAGAAATTGCAATAGCATGTGGGAGTTTTGAAATGTAGGACTGTGTCATAGCTGTGTTTCTGTGTTGACATGCGGTAACTAAGCACTGGTACAATATACTTAATTGTGCTGTCTTTCAGGTTATTACCCCTGAAGAAATTATCCACCCTGATGTGGATGAACACTCTGTAATGACTTACCTGTCCCAGTTCCCTAAAGCCAAGCTGAAACCAGGAGCTCCTTTAAAGCCCAAACTGAATCCAAAGAAAGCAAGGGCTTATGGCAGAGGTAAGGACTTGGTGAGCTTAAGCTGCACAGAGCATTTAACTCTTCAGAAAGCTGGGTGGGGTTTTTTGCTTGTGTTGAACTCCAGACCTACAGTAACTGACTTCAAAGTTTCACTTGTATACTCTTGGTGTGGTGCCTAGTTTCAGAAATACGTGGATATAGTCCAAAAGACACTCCTAGTTCTAACATGTAAATTCCCCGAAGTCTCTGAACCTGTTCTGCAAGCTGCCAGCCTTGCAGTCCACAGCTGGAAGAAGCAGCATGATATGGGGCTAAAACAACCCTGGTGTGAAATTTAAGCTGTAAACAGTATTGCTGCTGACAGTCATTGATCTAGCAGCGAATGCTTCTTGTGATAAAGCACTCCTTTAAAGAGGAAAAACCTCTTTACATCTCTGTGTGTGTCTGAGCAGGCTCTCTCTAGAGGCAGAGTCTCCAGTTTCCCAGGCTTTATGGCAGATGGATATTAGGGTAGACTAATTCTAAATAAGGTATTTGTATCTACTGGGAGGTGTGAATGTGCAAAGGTGGGTTGTAACACCTCAAACATTAAATAGTGCCAAGCCTTTGTTGTAAAGGCTGTGTTTGCTAATTGGAAGGACTTGTCCATAGATGTTTATGCAACTGTAGATCTACATAGGCATTCTTATTTCTAACTTAGCTTTTAAATGGATAATTTCCTGTAACTTCTGATGCGGTCTACTCCAGATTGGAATACAATCACAGCTGAATGAATAACACATTTTTACCTTTAATATGCTTGGTATGCAGCAAAACATCGCTGAAACATTGCTCTTTGCTCTCCATTCCATCTCTTTTTTCTTCTTTAATTTTTCATTGAGACTTAACCAGTGGAATGAATGGACATGGTCACTATCTGTGCACTGGAGAGCAGTCATTATAGTCAGAAGTGGGTTTTAGCACTTACCCTGCTTGGGGTTTATGTCCTTCATTGGTGCCTTCCACAAACCACAATACACAGACATATTTGTCAGACCCTGAATTATAGCCTGCCTGTACTCCACTTACTGTGTAAATGGCTGATCAACCTGCCTCAGTCTGTAAAATCTGGCTTTAGTAATTTTCTTATTCTTTCAAAAACTGCAATTACTTTGTCATCTGCTTTCATGCATACGTGCTCTGGAGCCATTGTAATGTAAATTATGGAGGGGGAGAAGCTCTTCTTGAAAAATGGGTGTTTTCTTAATTTTAATTGCCAAAACAGGGTCACTAAATATAATTGACAGTTCTGACTGCTAGCATACGTCAGAACTGAAAGGTGACTCCAGCAGCAAGGGCTCACTACCAAACTGGGCAGGATCTTTTAGACAAATGTGTAACAGGTCTTCATGCTTCCAGAGAAAGGTGACTGTCAAGTGTGAAGTGGGTCAGTCTTAGCATTGTTTATTGTTGTTTTTCTGTGTAAGTTGCTCTTAACTTCCCATCATGAGTCTTAGTGGTAGCACAGGACCCCGGACACTGTGGTGGTTTACTCTGAGGGCTGCTGTGTGTAGACCTGATGTGAAGTGAGCTTGCAGAGGTGCTGTACAGAATTGTGCAGATCCTCACTGATGCACTATGAGTTTTCATTTAACCACCAAAGCAGATCTCTGATAAAAGAGTAAAATCCAGAAGTTGCAATGTAGGATAAGAAAGTGCTGTGACTAATGCTGTCCTGGCTGAAGCTGTCTGCTGAGGATAAGCTATTCTTCTTGTTGTGCTTGCAGAAAGAGGGATACTTAACTCAAATACCATATCCTGATGCTTGTGCGGTGGACTGAAGATACACAGTGAATTTATAGCTGTTTAAACTAGATGATAATCTAGGGCTTAGTTTGAAAGAATGAATATGTCAATTGTTAACACCTTATCAAAATGCTCAGATTTCCTAGTAAAAACATGATCTTCCTTGCATTGCTCTCAAGTTATTGTTTTCTGAAGGTAAACAAGTTCAGGAATTCTGTTGTTCACCACCACTTCCTTTATAATCTATCAGACGTTGCACTTTCCACTAATTGTGCGATGGAGCAGCAGTGCCCACGGTTTTATGAATAAGCCAGCGAGTAATTCCCTTGGAAGGAAGGGTATATGTGTTTGGGCTAGTCTGGAACCAGCAACTTTGGGAAGTTCTTCCACCCACTCAGTCTGACACCATCATGACAGGTGTCATAACCTGGGGCTATGTGTAGGGAGATGATGAAACCCTGCTGGTGTTTGCTGTAGCAGGCCCTGTGCTGAGGAATAAGGAAATGCTGATTAAAAGTGAAGTGGAAGTGGCACTGAATTGCAGGATTTTCATGGTTTAAAGAGGTTCCTGCATGCCATTTGTACAGTGTTAACTCTGGCAAGGTTGGTTGAGCAGCTTTCAAAGAACAGTAAATCTGAGCAGTGTCTGTACAGCTGAGTTCTGAAAGTGGAGTAAAATGAGACAGTGTAGGTAAGAACAGTCTTGCTTTAAAAACTCTTTCACCCTTGGCTCTAGGGTAGCACCTTTACCAAAAGGCTTCCCAAAATTCATCTCCTGCCCTCCTTACCTGCCCTTCCAGTAGTGCAGGACCATTGCGTTTAGCTGTGTGAAAGAGAGCAACTCCTACTGCACATAGCCCTCTCAGTGTCAGTCGGGCACTCACAAGCTGTGGAGTTGACCCTCCATACATTGCTCAGGCAAACTCAATAACTTGCTTTCACCTGAAACCAGATGCCAGCTGAGTTCTTGACTCATCCAGAGATCCCGAGATGGGCTGAGCCACAGGGATTCAACCAATTTGTACAAATGCTGATATTGTAAGAGTAGGGATGATTGTGAATGTGATGCTCTGGGCAGTTGGTGAAGAGGCCTGGGAAAGCTGGTGCTGGGGGCTGGTGTGAGAGAATGGATTGGATGGCTTGCAGGTAGCCTCCAAACTACCTTTTGGGTTTTGTAGCAGCAGCTAATGTACAGCTCTGTGTCTGTCTCACAGGGATTGAGCCTCATGGGAATATGGTGAAGCAGCCTGCCATCTTCACAGTTGACACCATCAGTGCTGGGCAGGGAGACCTGATGGTCTTCATAGAGGATCCAGAAGGAAACAGAGAAGAGGTATGTATGGTAAATATTTTGTGTGGAAAAGTAAAGCTGGTCTGAATGCTGAAGTTTTTTCAGTAACCTTCATCTTTCACAAGTGAGGTCTTAACAGATAAGTAATCTAAAAGGAAATTGCAAAATGCTATCTATCAAAAGTGCAAGCCTGAAGATTTTCCTCATAATTGCCTTACTGGATGAACTTGAAGAAAATGTCACTATCTGCAATTAAGCAACACAACTCCAATGTCCGGTAGTTGTAGTACTTTAGCTTGGCTAGCCAAGTGTCTATGTTTTTAGATAACATACATCACTAAATCACTGTCTGCCCTTACTCATTCTGCAAGAATGGCTAAAGCAGCTATTTAGATGCCGTGAATCATTTTGAGTTAAAATGCTGGTTTTAATGTTTATAGAAACTTCTCATCCAAGTGTTCCACTTGATCATGTTACAGCATTCCAGAAAAATACAGCTGTATGTTGGACTTCATGTCTCCTTAGTTTTGGCTTGCCTTAGTAAAGCAATTAACAGCAAGGAAAAGGGCTGGGGGTGGGGAGATGGTAGCTTGCTTTGTCTCATGAAATAATAAAACTAATGGGGTTTTTCCATATGAGAAGAGGAGGTAGCAAGGATCGCTGCTCTCACAGCGACAAGTCTGACTCTGAAAATAGTTCACAATATCAAGTGCTACCCAGAGTGTGTAGGCACAGCTCGATGGTGCATGTGTTTTCTCTCGTAGGCGAAGATAACACCGTCCAGTGACAAAAACAAGACCTATTCAGTTCAGTATGTGCCAAGGGTTACTGGACCTCACAAGGTGGGTTGTGCGTCAATAGCCAGTAATCTGTTGCTAAATGTGCTCCTCTTCTGGTTGTTAACATGAGCCCCTGAGGGCTGCCTGCGTGCTGGCAGCATAAGTCACTTGGGGCATCCTGAAGAAGTGTAACCTGGTGTGGCCTTAGTTCTCCATCTAAGCTATTGGTCTGCCCCCTTCTCAAGGGGAAAGGGGGGGTGTTTGGGTATCAGGTGCTGCAGTTGACTCTCCACTCACATGGGGCCACTTCCTGCAGTTCATTAAGCCAGTTTTATGAGTTGTCACAGACACGCAGAGGAAGGTACCGGGTTGTTTCTATAAGGCATTTCTTTGTTCATGATACTGTACATCATAGGGGCTGTGCCCACATGAGAGAAGGTTCCCCACACAGCTCTGTCCCAGGATACCTGCAGAAGCAGGTTTATGGGTGGTCCCATTGCTTGGCACTGGCCCAAGTGGCTGGTCCCACAGCAAGCTTGAAAAGATAAATGCAACTTCTGCTGCCACTTCCTCTCTGGATGGTGATCTGCCTCTTACTGGCACATCTAGATTCAAGCATCACCGCTTCAAGGAGGTGGCCACCAGTTCTGCTGCATGGACAGGATGAAGGCTGTGGGATGGATGGTGTGAGGCATAGACCCTGTGCTAGGAATGCAGATGTTTGAGCCCCTGCTTGGCTATGTGGCAGTGACACAGAGTTCTGCCTCTGCCCAGTGGGTCAAAGCTGACACTTTCTGTCTTTAGGTTTCAGTCCTGTTTGCTGGGCAGCACATCTCCAAGAGCCCGTTTGAAGTGAACGTTGACAAAGCCCAGGGAGATGCGAGCAAAGTAACAGCAAAGGGACCAGGACTGGAGACGACAGGGAACATTGCCAACAAGCCTACCTACTTTGACCTCTACACAGCAGGTAGGCAGGATGAACGAGTGCTGAAATCGTGCAGCTTCCTCAAATGTGAGGAGAACCTAAGCCTGGGAGGAATAAACAAACTGAAAAGGGGATGAGTATTTGCAGCCTCCTCAAGTTGAGAGGTGAAGTAACAGCCAGGCTGCTCTGGAGACATCAGCTTTGTATGAAACATTTGAAGTATGGAGCTGAGCTGGGGCAGGAAGGTGCTAAGCATTACCCAGAAATTTGCCATGCACTTGCTGAATGGCAGCAGGCAAGTTCCTGGCTGTTTTCTTCCCCAAACTCATTTTAAACAGGAATGTGAAATGCCCACCTCTGAAGGATGAACTGTGAGTAAACTGTAAACGCCTCATGCGTTCTGTAGTTAGCTTTACGAAAGAGCCTGCCACAGTGCTACCTTGAGTTCATACTGCAATGACAAACTGGTGTCAACCTCTATTGTAATTATTAGAGGGTTACTATCTTCATTAGGGCATCTTCATCATGTGACTTGGTGCCTGTTATTAGGCCAATGCTGTAGCCTAGAGGAATGAGTCAATAAGATGCTACAAATGCTAACTCATTTCGAACAATGTGAAACTATTTAGGGCAGTTACTTGAAGTATTTAAACACCAAAATATGCCGAGTAGCATATTTTAAATTGCCTCCTGCCTAAGGGTGCTTGGAAATAAAATGCAATGTGGTTACAGCGAGGGGAAGTGTTATGTTCAGCCTCTAATTGGGAGAGGGAGTGGTCTGAATCACGTAAAGACATGTCAGGCCTCTGGAAGTGTCTGGAAAACTGTTTTAGCTGCATGATGGGTTGAGTGAGATGTGAGAGAAGCAGGTCTCACAAAAGTGAATGTGTATAGTCCAGCAGAGAAGGATCCTTGTCCAGACCATCATGCACATTGCCCAAGGTCTTCACCTAAACTGCTTTAAAGCTTGAAAAGTTGAATTGACTGGTAAATTTGTGGGCTAGCATGTGACAGAGGTGCTGCAGGGTGGTAGCAATAGGGTAAACCAGGCTGTGTGTGTATTCAGTATTGTAATACTGTTGTGAAACCCTGTGGCTGGAGCAGCAGAGCCCTGTCAGTTTGATGGCTTCATGTAGATGCCTCTATCCTGTCTTGCCCCCTCCTCACTTGAATGTCTGGTTGCTGTCAGCAAAAGCTGAACATTTAGGCTGTGCCTAGAAATGGTAGCAGAGGATGGCTGGCGGAGCACAGAGAGCTGGCTGTGATCCTAAAGGCAGTGTGTGTTGCTGTGGGGAAGCCAAGGCTCAGCTGGGCTTATTTCCTTTGCAGGTGCTGGTGTGGGTGACGTGAATGTGGAAGTGGAGGATCCTCAGGGGAGAAGCCTTGCTGAAGTTGCTATAGAAGACAAAGGCAACCAAGTCTACCGTTGCACCTACAAACCTGTGCAAGCTGGTCCTCACATTGTCAAAGTGACTTTTGCTGGGGAAGCAATTCCCAAAACTCCTTGCACTGTTCTCGTTGGAGAGGGTATGCTTTTTAAAAATGCACCTAAATGCAGTTGGTCACTTTTCTCCTTGGGTGTGATCACAGAATATGCTTGGTTTTGCCTGGGGCATTCTCTGTGCCTTTCAACATCTTGGACCTGATTTAGTCGGTCACCTGGGTATTCACAAGGCAAAACAGTGCTCTCTAACAGTAATACAGCTTTTGTTGCTAGAGTTTCCTTTCTGCCTAGACCTCCGATTAAGCTGCCCTTATTTTTTTGAAGTGTTTTATGCAGCTATGCAGTGTCTTGCTGTTTTCCACCTTTGTTCCTCAAATTACTGTATTTACTGTTTTCCTCCTTAACTGACACCTAACTTGCTTTCTGTTCCATCCTTACGTGCTCCTATGCTTTTAGATATCTGCTCATCTCTCCTGAGCTACCCTCCATTTGTGGAATTTTGGACTTCACTGCTAATGGCTTCATAGTTGGTAAGAGGTGTGCAGGATGCTTCGTCACGTGTGCTTTCTGTAAGCTTCTAGCCTGCAGCTTGTCCTGGCAAAAAGGGCTTTTGTTTTTGTTGGGATTGGGGAAGAAAGTTGCAAATGGTGTATGTCCCAGTCAGAGAAACTGGCTTAACCACAAGCTGCCTGACACAGTTGTGCGAGGGCTCTGTGAGCTGTTCCCACCTCACACTGGACACGCTCCTGTATGCCCCACTGAGTTTTCGGAGCTAGCAGATGGCATGTGATCTTTGCTTACACCATCCAGTGTAGGACACGGAGTGATGCTGGCTGCTGCAGGGGTGAGGATGAAACTTGTAAGCTATTGAAATGAGTGAAAACCTAATGAGCAGCTTGGCAGACTTGTGCTCCTGCTGTAAGCACGGCGTATTGTGGGGAAATGCATGTTGGGTTTACACTGCTGGCAAGCTGTCATTATTTGTAAGTCTGTTCAAACCCTTTAGGTTTCTGGAATTGAAGACCCCGTGATAGCTGGGATTGTGTAACAAAACTGTTCATAAGTGCACGTTCATATTTATGTAGCCACTCTGCAAGCCTAGAGAAACACGTGGAGTAAAGGGGCTAAGCATAAGCTTAAGTTCAGCCGTATGTAACCTACTGCCCCTGCCCGTGGCTGCTTTGGTCTGCAGAAGGCTTGATGGCTTTGCTTCTGAAAGTGTGAGCTGCGACAAGGAGGGGGGTTTTGATGTGACATCTCTTGACAAAACACATGTAGAAGTCTGCTGTACTAATAGCAGTTATTCCAGGCATGTGCTTCTGAAAGAACAGCACAATAAGACGGTTCATGGGGGCTTATCTGCAAAGGGAAGCTTCACCCCATGCTGCAGTGTGCCTCTCAATGCAAAAGATGTCAAGAAGATTGTGCCTAGTATGGTGAATATCTGTATGTGATAGCCATGTAACAGTTTTGTATTGATAACTGGCATCAAATTGGAAAACAACAGTGCTTCAGAATTTGTTTTAATTCTAAAAGATGGCCATCTTAGGGGGTCAGTATTGCCTGTCTGCACCTACTGCCCAAAAGCCATGGGACATAGACAATGGCTGTGCAGACTCCTATCTGTCTGCCTTAAGTGTTATTACATTAAAACTTGTGCTGAAAGCTAAGCTGTGGTTGTCCTGAGTCAACACTAATCTAAAGGTTGTTCCAGGCTGGCTACGCTACGTGTATGTTGAGAGTGAAAGGCGGTATTGATGTCTGAAATTCCCTTGCAGCCTGCAATCCAAACGCATGTCGTGCCACTGGCAGAGGTCTGCAGCCCAAGGGCGTCCGCATGAGGGAAACTGCTGACTTCAAGGTTGATACCAGAGCAGCGGGGAGTGGAGACCTTGCGGTGACTATAAAAGGACCGAGTAAGTGTTGGGGTGAATTTGTGCTGTGGATGTGTTTTGGAGAAGGGAGGAAGTGGAGATTGCAAAATGGAAGAGCAGCAAGGATATAATGGCCTGATGGAACCAATGGGATTTGTATCACCATGAAAAGCTAAATTTCTGATACTTTGTGCTTAATGTGAAGGTTTTGATCTGCAGGGCTGGGTGAGGTTACACCTGGGTTTAGGTCTTAGTGCACATTGGTTAGCAAAACTGAGAAAATCCACACCTTTGCCTGCCGTGGCCTCCAAGCTGTATGCATTCTCATTGTTTCTTCATTGTTTCTTCATCTGATCCATAGGAGTAAGTCATGTTCCAGGCTTTTGGCAGGGTGAAAATCCTGCTCTCGTGAAGCTAGGGAGTGTCTCAGAGCAGCACTTCTGGCTGCACTGGATGCTTGGGCTCAGGAGCAGGGTAGGCTGACATTAAGACCTTCTACCAGGCTCCGTCCCCAAGTCATTTGCTGTGTTAAGAGCTCTGGATGTGGCGCTGCCTGGGCTATGGCAGGCTGGGGCAATGGAGCACTGGTGGCCGTGCTGCTGCTCTGGGGGAGCTGCTGTGCTGGTGTTGTACTTGTGAGCCAGTCACCTCCCCCCGGCTGAGACAGCATTAAAAGGTGCATTGTATTGCCTTCACCTCCTCCACACGCACGGTGCTCTGACTGTGTGGCTTAATGCGGTTAAGGGGGGAAAAAAAGCAACAGACGTATTGATGTAAATTTTAGTGTATTAAGCTTTTCTCCCTAAATTCTTCATCTTGAAGAAAATGAAAAGTAGGCATTCCCTGCATACTTGTGGTTGCAAAGTCTGACAAATGTTAAGCTTTTTTGTTTTAACATATGACATGCATCATACTGCAGACTAAGAAAATAAAACACAAGGGAATCTATTAAGTCTGGTAAGTTAAAATACCTTCTGCTGTATTTCTTCTGGAAGTGTTTGCTGTCTTTGTCCTAGAGGGCAACTAGAACTAACTTCCTATATAACCTGACCTTTTCTCTTTTTTTCGGTGGAAGAAATTTAGTCTTGCAAGCTAAAATAAATACCAGAAAACATGAACTTGTCTCAGTAATTGAAAGCAGGATGGAAGCTGTTAAGTTTAATGCTGAACTGATCTTTCAACAGAGGGCTTGGAGGAGCTGGTGAAACAAAAAGGCTTTATGGATGGTGTATATGCGTTTGAGTATTATCCATCTACCCCAGGGAAGTACGTTGTCATGATTACATGGGGTGGGCACAACATCCCAAAAAGGTGAGTTGGAAGAAGCCTTTTTGAGTTTTGTGCCCTTTGATGGGGTGTGTAGTTGGTGGGCTTTTAAAACAATTCTGACCTTTGAAGAAACTCTGGGGGACAAGTTACTGGCAAGCAGCTGCTGTGAAAGTTTATCTACAGCCTGTGCAAGGGCTGCAGCAGCTTATATTGAGAAAGCTTTGAAGGGTGATTTGCATCAGTCTCACTAAACCCAAATGCTGAGTACAAAACCCAATAAAACTTGGTGGCTTATGCAGCTTGGACTGTGCTGTGAGTTTTTGAAGGGATCTGTTATTTCAGTGTCCAGGGCTACAGCAAGCAATGCAGACCAAGTATTTGACGCTCAGGATCTGTGGTGCAAGATGGAAGTAAGTGATGGGTTGGATGACCTCTCTGCTAGAGAAAGAGTCTGCTGGGCACTGTGCCACCACACAATAGCATCTATTAATTTGGAAAATCCAATGTAAAGCCTCATTAAAATGCCTGGGGAAAAGCGTGGATGCTGTATTTGTCCTTATTTCTAATCCCATGCTTTGCTTTTCTCTTGTAGCCCTTTTGAAGTTCAAGTGGGTCATGAAGCAGGTCCTCAGAAAGTGCGAGCCTGGGGACCAGGATTGCATGAAGGTGTTGTGGGCAAATCAGCTGATTTTGTGGTAGAGTCCATTGGCACAGAAGTTGGCTCTCTTGGTATGTTTCTTTACTTAGTTTGCCTGAAATATTTATCAGTTGCAATGCTAGCAATGAACTCATGAGAAACAATAGATTTCCCAGCAGTAGAAAACCCCAAACATGTCTGTAAGGCTTTTGGTCTAGACACAAACTTACATCAGAGTATCAAAGGCAAGTCCTAGAGACAGGAACGTGCATGATGGGGAGTGTAAAGTTATGGTTTTGTGGGATGATATCCAAAAGGGAATGATGAATTATCTCCTATATTGCTGAAGAAGGGTGACAGAGAGCATCATTTGTCGTTAAGGCTTATAAAAATTAGTTTGGGGAAGTGATGTTAAATTAGCAGCCACACAAACCTAACATGAGAAACCTACTTGTTACTTTTTCAGGCTTTGCTATAGAAGGCCCTTCTCAGGCTAAAATTGAGTGTGATGACAAGAACGATGGCTCATGTGATGTGAAGTATTGGCCCAAAGAGCCTGGTGAATATGCTGTGCACATCATGTGTGATGATGAGGACATAAAAGACAGCCCTTACATGGCCTTCATCCGGCCGGCTTCAGGAGACTTCAACCCAGATAAGGTGGTGTATAAGAAAGAGTTCACCCCTGCGTAACACATCTTTGATATAACTGCAGTAAAGATATTTCTGAAGGCTTCTGGTAATAAGCTTGATTCTTAAGCTGCCTCTGCTTAATGCTCTGAATTTGCCATGCTCCAGCCAGATATTACTCGGCTTTTTCTAATAACACTGTTGTGGTTTTGATTTAATGTAATGAAGACTTGCTGAATTAGTCCAAATTCTCAGCTTTCACACTAGCCTCTACTTGTATCACATGCTTCCTGGGTTTTGTGGGAAGGGGAAGGTATTTAGAAATAAATTGCTTAGTTTTACTTCTCTTTCTGAACTGCAAGCTAAGACTCTTGGGATGGTTTTTTTTAGGTGAAGGCTTATGGCCCGGGCTTGGAGAGGACTGGCTGTATAGTGAACAATCCTGCTGAGTTCACAGTTGAAACCAAGGATGCTGGGAAAGCACATCTGAAGATGTATGCACAGGTAAGAAGCCAAAGGCAGCCATGTGAAACTGCAGCAAAAGGGCTTTAATACAGTTGAGAAAAATGCCTTAAGTATTTCAGCTCACTTACACACCACTTAATTCTGGGCATGTGTAATTCTCTCAAAGCTCTGTGCTTTGATCTGTGTAATGTAGTCAGGCAACAAACCTAACTCAAGACAAGGTGACTTCTCTGTGGCATGTGAAATACATGGCTTTGCTTCCTTACTTGGAATCTCCTCAGCAGAGCAAGATGTAATTTCCTGGGGTTGTCATTTGGAAGCACCCAAAGTGTCTTTGAGCCTGTGAATTTCAGGCAAGCTTGTTAAAATATGTGTTGTAGGATGGTGTTAGAAATGAGCAAGTGTAAGTCTTCCTCATCTAACAGGAGTGTGATTTGCATGTTCCTTCAGTATTTCTGAGCTGCAGTTCTGGGGAAAAAAAAATCCCAGCACCACATTCTGGGACAGTCTTGGGCTGTTCAAATATTACAAACATTTTCAAAGTACCTGAACCCTATGTATTACTGCTTTTTAGGATGGAGAAGGAAACCCTATTGATATCCAGATAAAGGGCAAGCCTGATGGTGTGTTTGCCTGTTCCTATGTGCCAGTTAAACCAATCAAACATACAATTTCTGTTGTCTGGGGAGGAGCCAACGTTCCCAATAGCCCCTTCAGGGTAAGTACAGAGATGGATATTACTAGGTCTTGCTAAGTAGGACATTCATGCTCCCAACTGCTTCTCATTACAAGTAGGATGATAAAACCCTTCAGTGAACTTCAAGGAGGTGTGTCCTTCTGCTCCTGTATTTTAGGAATTTGTCCACTTGAAAAAAGCTTTCTGTTTTTACAAGCTCACATTTCGAAGGTCTCCTGTCAGTCAAGCTGCAGCCTGGGGGAATCGGGGCAATTCACTCTTACCTTGCTACGGTTTTCTATAGCCTCTGTCCAAGCAATGCTCTGACTTGACTGTGATCTCAAAGACGACACAGGTGTGTGATTCTGACCCTTGTGAATCCATGTAGGTCCTTATAGGTCAAGGGAGTCATCCTCAGAAAGTGAAAGTGTTTGGACCTGGCGTGGAGAGAACTGGCCTGAAAGCAAATGAGCCAACCCACTTCACTGTTGACTGCACAGATGCAGGAGAAGGTAAAGGCAGGCTGGGCTGTTGCTGTGGTATCTGAACCACAGGTCATGCAAGGAGGGGATTATGTACTGTTTCATGCTGGTTTTCCTTGTTTCATGGAAAAACCTTGGGAACCAGAACATTGCAATGAATTGTGATGTGATCTGTTACATCAATTAACATGGGCA
Organism: Psittacula echo; assembly: GCF_963264785.1. Taxonomy (NCBI): domain Eukaryota; kingdom Metazoa; phylum Chordata; class Aves; order Psittaciformes; family Psittacidae; genus Psittacula; species Psittacula echo. Next base: position 14,467,196 of record NC_137745.1, on the reverse strand, counting down.
CTTGAACAGCTGCTGGAAATGGGAATGTGCTGGCTGTTTGGCTAGGAGTGTCTGTACTGTCCAGTAGCATAACCTCCATTTGCTTTTCCTAGGTGATGTCAGTGTTGGAATTAAGTGTGATGCTCGTGTGGTCAGTGATGAAGAGGAAGACATAGATTTTGACATCATCCACAATGCTAATGATACGTTCACAGTGAAGTACGCACCACCTGCCGCTGGGCGCTACACTATTAAAGTGCTTTTCGCAGGAGAGGTTTGTCATCTTCATTTTACAGCCTGATGGTTTTAGAGTGTTTATCTGCTCTTTGATCAATGAGCATGTGCCAGTTAACAGCTGGCTGTGGCAATTTGCAGCTGGCTCCTTCCATTTCAGCTCATGTGCACTTTGGTCACTGCTTCCAAAAACACTTTTGTAATACTTGAAGGTACACAAATGAGAGGGCTTGGATGGAGAAACTGGAGTTCCAGATTGTGATATGTTGGGCTGGCATAATGAGTGTGGTCTCAGTGATAAGGCAGAGCTGCTTTCTAAAGGATAGAAAACCTAAGTGACTCTCCAAGGAACATGGCAATAAAAATAGGTTTTCTTTATTAAAAAAAGGGCAGGAGGAATAGGCCCTTGCAAACTATCCAGCTGTTAACTTTGCCCTAGACTTTGAGTGATACTACTCAGGCAGAAGAGAGTGCTTAAATGGGGTGAAAGTTTACTCAAATTGGTGCTGGAGTTATAGCAACAGTGTCTTAAAATGATTATCTGTCTGGTTTTTGCTAGTGAAGAGTTGTTATGTTTATAGATATGTATTTGTTGCAGGAAATTCCTGCCAGCCCATTCAGAGTTAAAGTGGACCCCTCGCATGATGCCAGCAAAGTGAAAGCTGAAGGACCTGGGCTGAGCAAAACTGGTGAGAGCTGGTTTGGGATGGTGCGGCCAGTGCTGGACCTATTGTGGGGTAGTCACTGCCTGGATGAGCATTGCTGGGATGCAGTGATGCAGTCCTGGATGCAGCAGGGTGGGGTGCCAGGCGATTAGAAACAACTCCATTCTCTTGGCATTTTGCTTGATTGGGCTTTATAGGTACCAGATGTTCTTGGGAAGAGTTTCTGTGTGCGAGTTCTGCATAAATTAGAATTAACATTTTTCCTCAGGTGTGGAAAATGGCAAGCCAACGCACTTCACCGTGTTCACCAAAGGAGCTGGAAAAGCGCCGCTGGATGTGCAGTTCAGCAGCCCGGTGCCGGGAGAGGCAGTGGCAGATCTGGACATCATTGATAACTATGACTATTCCCACACTGTTAGGTACACTCCAATACAACAGGTAGGTTTGACTTCTGTAGGAATGCAAGAGTGAATGGCTCATATTGCCATAGTGCTGTGACCTTCCTCCCTGGTATTTATGCACAGAGGAATGAGCAGATAAACCTTGCCAGGGTGTCCTGTCCCCTAAATCCTGCAGGACAATTGGGATTGGAAAGCAGTAATGCAGTTTTCTAATGCAGTTATTGATAACTTGTTGCTGTTTTATTTTCTGGGAACAAGTGAGATATTGAAGCAGTAGCAAACAGCTCATGTTGTCATTCCACACCTTATCAGTTGAAGATGAGAGGTGAAGAACCTTCCCGGGGTCCAAAATGGAGCTGGCTGCTGTACCAGCTGCTCTGGGCTGCTGTGGTCCTGCAAAGTTTGAGCTGTGGTGTGCTGCCCCTCAGCAAGCTGCTGTTGTCAAGGGAGCTGTGGTGTAAACCCGAGCAGGGACAAACCGCACAGAGTGATGGTACAGCAGCTCCCCAGAAGGAAGGCGAAGGAGTTGGTGCTGAGGAAGGAAGCTGGGCTGCAGATAAGCTGCATCAAAGTATTTGCCTGTATTTTAGGTTTGCCCTTGGGTTGGAAATTAATTCAGTCTAACTCTTTTTGTTCAAAGATGCTTCCTAACAACACCATTTAAGATCTGAAAGAGGAAGCTGCTAATGACTAAAAGTGTTTTTCCTTATGCTGTGCTTGCATGTTTGTAGAGGGCCCTTAAATGCCAGAATGCACAAATCTCATGTATTTCTAAAGACGTAGGTGCTGTAGTGCCAAGATGAAAACATTTTGCTGCTCTTACTCTGCTGAACAAACACATGAGCTAGTCAGTCATCTGCACCAGCTTCCTTGATTGTAGCTGTATGAAAGTGGACTGGTATGGAGGACTGCAGCATTATTTAACTGATAATGCTGGATTAGCATTCTTGGAAGCACCATAGAGCTAGCGTTTGGTTTTGGATAAAGCAGTTGCATGATCTCAGGATGTGGCTGGCATGCCTGTTTGGAGAAGCTTTTGCTTGTTCAGTCAGAGTTGGTACGCAGAAGGTCTCGAAGTCATCTGAACTCTATGCTTGTGTGTGTGAGCAGTAACAAATTGCTGTTTCATGTGAAAAACAGTGTTGAGACAAGCCAGGACACCTAAACCAGGCTTTCTACTTGGTCCTCCCATCTGGAGGAGTACCTTGAGTCATGGAGGAGCTGTGGACTTAGAGGAGATGCTCGCAGATAGCAGCGGCAGGAAGGCAATGGTTAAAAAGAGGAGATGGAAATAGACTGCACAGTAATTAGAGTAGCCTTGTTGTCCCTCCAGGCTGTGAGCATGTAGGTCATTCCTGGACCCTGTCTTTCTTGGGTTCATAAGCAGTAGCTTGTGAATAAGACTCTCGACTCTTCAGAGTAAGGGGAGGACAGACTAGGTAGTTAAATTCCTGAGGGGCTGTGTCAGCAGCAGAGGAGCCTTGGTTTAATGCTGTTTACTCAGCCTTATCTGTCTCATGGTGTTGCTACAGCTACCCGTGTATGTGTTTTCTAAAAACAACCAAGAGTAATCATGGAAGCTATTCACTAGCTTGCGTGAACCATCCATGATTATTTCACTTGGGAGCTGAACCGGCCAAGAACGAAAAGTAAGCAAACAGTGAATATAGCTAAAATATGGACTGCGGTAGGAGAGAATAAAAGGAGCACACATCATGGGGCTGGAGCTTGCCATGGCTGTGGGGTATTCCAGCCAAAATACACAAGAGCATTAATCTTTCTGACTTGTATAGCTTAAACCCCTGGTATTTCAGATGCTGTAATAATATGGCCTCTTTGTGGGCTTGGCTTTGGCCTGGCCTCTCTATGTGGTGGAAGGGGATACCTGGTCTCAAGCACTGGGACATTCATTCAGCTGACGGGTCTGAGCGTCAGAAGGGTGGGAGCCAGCCTGAGCCTGAGGTTTTGCCAAGCAGCTTGAATATAGTCTAATTAGATGTTGGAAAGAACTGTCTTTTTCTCTCTTCCTGCATTAAAAAACATTTAATACTTTGAAGGGCTGAGAGCTTGGGAGTCCATAAACCAGTAAGTTTGGCTGTGGTCAGCTACAATGGATTAGGTGAAGTGGTTATGTACTGCTGTATGTACTATCTGCATGAAGTGAGGAGCTGAGCTAAACTTGTAAATTCTCCAACTAGGGTCCAATGAAGGTTTTGGTAACTTACGGTGGTGATCCTATCCCTAAAAGCCCTTTCACTGTGGGCATTGCTGCTCCGCTAGACCTAAGCAAAGTTAAAGTCAATGGACTGGAGAACAGTAAGTACCTCTGGGCTAGAAGCCCCGTAGCCTCCCGCTGAAGTGTCTCCTGAATGTGGGCGATAGCCAGGATGTCCTGCTGGCATAAAAGTGGGCAAAACAATCTTTAACTTGCTACAGTTGGGATCATCCAGCTCCAACTTTATAGCTTGGCCACTCTGACTTATCTGTTCCTCTTGAGGACTGAATTCAATTAAGTTTTTTGGGGGGGTGGTTGGGGCTTTTTTGTTTGGGTATTTTTGAGGGGGAAGGAGCAAAGATTACAGAGCAGTGTGGATAAAGCATGTGTTGAGGTTTAGCCTCTTGTGAATAGAGCTGGATTCTTCACCAGGCTGAGCACCTGCTGCTGAAACCTGGTTTCCTTGGGGCTGGATGGCTGTTTGTTCAAATACATGTAACTGCTGCAGCACAGAATTTCATTCACACAGTCTCTTTGTTTTCTAAAAGTGAAAGAGCTTCGGGCTGTGAAATATTGTTGTGTTCCTGAAATGAGCCTGTGATACTGTCAGGCCACGTCTTACAGGCTTGTTTAGCACTGTAGCTTTGTAGCTCCAATTAAGCAAAGCACTCGCTGTTTCTGTTTTGTTTGGGTTTCTTTTTTTCCCCTCAGTTTGGCATTTTTTTGGATTCAGAGGGATGCAGACTGAGCAGGGCTTTGCCAGAGCTTGCTCCCTCAGTGGTATGAGAGATTTCTTGAAGCACTGTCTGATGTTGAGTACTTAACGTAGTAATATGTGTTTTGTCTTTTTCAGGAGTGGAAGTAGGGAAAGATCAGGAATTTGTAATTGACACCAAAGGAGCTGGTGGGCAAGGTAAACTGGAAGTTAATATTTCCAGTCCCATGAGGAAGGCTGTGCCATGTTTGGTGGAACCGGTTCTGGGTAAGGAGTGCAGTACAGCAAAATACATCCCAAGGGAAGAAGGACTGTATGTGGTGGATGTGAGTTATGATGGCAACCCAATCCCAGGGAGCCCCTATACTGTGGAGGCCACACTACCTCCAGACCCCTCCAAGGTAAGTGAATGGTTTACGGCTGTAACAGCAACTGATACATAAAAACTGGTTGTGGGCTATTGCATGAGACTTGTCTTGGTTTTGGCCAAACCAGACCCAGGGATGTCCTTACTCGGAGTGCTGAGTCATTCCTTTTGCAGGTTCCATAACTCGTGGAAGTAATTCCTGTAACACTGTGTTTGAAAAAGCATTGAACTAATTAAGAATAGTGCAAGCATCCTGCATAGTGTGGCAAATGCAAGTATTGCTCCTAATTTGATAGAAGTAGGCCTCATGAGCATCTCGACTCTATTAATTGAGATGCTTCTTTCTAAGGAAACAGAAATCAAGAAAAACGTGTACAGCCATCCAATATTGGAACGTTTCTACTTTTTATATCCCATGGCTATATAAAACAGCTAAGGTGAGAGTAGGAATATACTTGCCTAGAAACCTCTTTGGACGAGAGATACTAACTTTATAGTAGAACTGGGAGGAGTGGCAAAAGAGTTTTATAAGAGTGTTTATAGGAGCTTGTTAATTGAGTCGTACATACAAACAAGCCTGACTAGGCAATGTGTGCTGGCAATAACATGAAAAAACGAGTTTAGCTCAACTGCATATTCTCTTCTAGGTAAAAGCTCATGGTCCAGGTCTTCGAGGGGGCCTTGTTGGAAAACCAGCCCAGTTCACTATAGATACCAAAGGGGCAGGAACTGGAGGTTTGGGTTTGACAGTAGAAGGCCCATGTGAAGCTAAAATTGAATGCTCAGACAACGGCGATGGAACCTGCTCTGTCTCATACCTGCCCACGAAGCCTGGAGAGTATTTTGTAAACATTCTCTTTGAAGAAGTTCACATTCCTGGTTCACCATTTAAGGCAGACATAGAAATGCCATTTGATGTCTCCAAAGTTGTTGCCACGGGCCCAGGTCTGGAACGTGGTAAAGTAGGTGAGGCAGGGCTGCTGAATGTTGACTGCACGGAAGCAGGTCCCGGGGACCTGCGGGTGGACATGGTGTCGGATACTGGTTCCAAAGCTGAGGTCCAGATCGATGATAACAAAGATGGGACCTATGTTGTAACATACGTGCCACTCTCGGCTGGCATGTACACGATCAAGATGAGATATGGAGGAGAGCAAGTGCCTAAATTCCCAGCCCGGGTCAAGGTGGAGCCAGCTGTGGATACAAGCAGAGTTAAAGTGTTTGGTCCAGGAGTGGAAGGAAAAGGTGAGAATAACTGTTGTTATCAGAGTTCATAGCACTTGTGGTCCTTTATCCTCTACAGAGTATTCTGAGCAATAAAAGCTGTAATAGCCTTGCATGTTTCCATGGTGACCCTCAGATGGGGGTGTTTCGTTATGTTCCCAAACAAGTTGTTTATCATGCTGGTTCACTAAATGTTTTGTCATTGGAAGTTCTTGAAGTGACTCTTCAAAATGTATCCTGCAGATGTCTTCCGAGAAGCCACAACCGAGTTCACTGTGGATGCTCGACCTCTAACCAAGGCTGGTGGTGATCACATCAGGACACAGATCACGAGCCCATCCGGCTCCCCCGCGGACTGTCTCATCCAAGACAATGCTGATGGCACATATTCAGTAGAGTACACGCCGTTTGAAAAGGGTAACCTCTGGGGTTTTGGTTTGTTTTCTTGACAGGGGAAAACCAAGAGCAAGCAGCTCTTCTGACACTTTCATTTGGCAAACTGCTAAGGTCTGCCAGTAACTTGTTGGCGTCTTGGCAAGGTTTTTGCCAGTGGAGGAGCTGATTCTGCAGAAAGTAGCTCTATTTTAACTTGAAGAATTGACTTTTACAGTAACTTGGCTTCAGAAGAACATTGCGTAGATGGCCTCTCAGTTATGAAGCACTAGTGGAGTATTGTGAAATGCAGGAGGAAGTTCTTACCCATATACTGACATTTAAGTCAATAGCATCTTGTAGAAGTGATGTTAAGTGATGAGAATATTTACAGAATTCAGAATGTGTTTTCCTTCTCTTAACAGGACCACACACAGTCAGTGTAACATATGATGGTGTACCTGTGCCAAACAGTCCTTTCAGAGTGAATGTGACAGAGGGCTGCCATCCGTCACGTGTAAAGGCGCAAGGACCTGGACTCAAAGAAGCTTTCACAAATCAGCCAAATGCCTTTTCAGTTGTCACCAGGTAACTGGGCCTATTTGATCCTTAAGGATCCTTAATGATCTGAGGGAATGAGCATTGCAAGATGCTAAACCCAGTACAAATATTGATACCTAGACCAAGCTGTGTCCCGATTCCTGTGTGCAATACCTTATCGCGTACTGAGCACTCTGCAGAGATTAGGGGTCGATAGTGGTTGAGAATGAAATTGTAGGAAAATGTGAGTGAGGTTCTGCTGAATGACTTTGCATGACAGAGCACACTGAAGGCTGGACATCAGAAGTCAGGTTATTGCCTTTCCAATAAGGGTAAAAATGCAGCCAGCGCATGCAAAGGCTATGAAGCTGCTGTTAGAAGCAGGTAATACTAACAGTGTGCATTTCTGTCTTGCAGAGGGGCAGGAATTGGTGGCCTTGGAATAACTGTTGAAGGACCTTCAGAGTCTAAAATTAGCTGTAAAGATAACAAGGATGGGAGCTGCAGTGCTGAATATGTTCCTTATGTTCCGGGAGACTACGATGTTAACATCACATATGGGGGAGAGCACATTCCTGGTAAGAGCTCTTGCTCAGTGGCTTTCAGAAGAGGGAAGGCATTGAGCTAAGGGCTTCGTGCCTTGGCTGCATCTCACTTGTGTTGGGGGATGTTGAGGTTTGACTTTCTGCTTTTCCTGGGAATTCCAGCAGAAACAGAGGTGGCACTTGTTCCTCAGACCTGGGGAGGAAGTGTGGCACCCTTTGTGCTGTGGTGTGGTAGTTTTGAGGAAGGGCTGCAGTCTCTTCTTGTTTCTGAAACAGCCTCTGTGGGGATGTGGAAGAGCCTTGTTGAGACTGTAGCACTTGCAGGGGAGGAATAAAAGAGCGTGTACAGATGGTAAGACAAGGAAAGGGAGGCTGACCCTTGGCACATAACTGAACTCTTGAGTAGACAGTGAATACATAGAAGCACCACCATTACGCTTCTGGCTTTTGCAGGAGCAGGGATGTAGCATGGAAACTGTGGGGTTGTCATTCGTGCCTGAGATTGAGGGATAGAAATATGGAAGCCCAGGGAAAAGTAGGGAAAAAGACCTTTGGTTTCCTGTAACTGTTAGCTCTGTGGTGTTTAACACTTGTTGCATTAACTTCCAGGCAGCCCTTTCAAGGTTCCTGTGAAGGATGTTGTGGATCCCAGCAAGGTGAAGATAGCAGGACCAGGTCTGGGAACAGCTGTTCGAGCCAAAATCCCACAGTCCTTCACTGTAGATGCCAGCAAGGCAGGAGTAGCACCCCTTGAGGTGGTGGTGGCAGGGCCCAGAGGTAAGAACCGAAGTCCTCCATCCAGCTGTGCCCCATCTCTGTTTGAGTGGGTAACATGGTCCTGGCCCTTCTTGCAAAGGTGGTGATACCACTTGAATGAGCATTTCCCTCTGCTCCTGTTCATCTGGCATGTGTACCTTGACAGCTGACCCACATGTCATGCTGTAAAAGGAGAACTGTGTTGTAGGTAGTGCTGCTTTTAGTAGTATTTTTGATGGCTCTTTCCTAATCCTCATAGCTGGGAGACGTGATGTGAGTAACCACCACTGGTGAACAATTTTGGCTTAGATTTAGACATCAAAAAGTAAATTCAAAGTCTCACACGTGAATGGTGACTTGGTAAAAACACGTGACTGAGTTGCGGGAGTCTCTGAAACATGGTAGAACCCCTCAGTGGTCCCCAGAGAGTGACAAGGCTCTCAAGCAGTAGTGTTAATGATGCTTCCATTAACCCAGGAAGCTGTGTCTCAGTGGCACAGGATGTTAAGCTGAAGTGGTTGGCAGCGAGTATGTATTGGCTGCAAGTCTCACCTTGCTAGGAGGTGAGAGCTGCTTCCCCACTTGATGTGTCAGGTCTCGCTGCTGCGGGTGCCCCTCAGGTAACCCTTCTTTAATTGTAGCAGATGAGATGGATTCCCAGGGATAGCGCTCCCCATTGAAAATGATTTTGGGTTTCTTTAAAGGTGATCCAAAGGGTGACACTGAGACAGGTTTGAACTCTCCCTAACTACTGGCAATTTTGGTTCTTGGAAATCCAATTGGCAACAGCAGGAATCATCTGGAGGAGGGAGTGGGAACCAGCGGAACTGCTTTCAGGCTTTGCGTAGCAACTATACATTTCTTTTGTGCTTGCTTTACTGCTAATCCTTCCTGTGTTTTAAAGCCAACTCATAATTGTAGACTGCTTTGTGTGTTGATCTGAACTGGTATGACATGTAATCTGCTATAGATTTATCTTAATGCAAATTGAAATAATTGATCCTGCTTTCTTAGGACTTTGGCAGCTTGCAGGGCTCTCTTGCCTAGGCAGGAAGCTTGCCTTTCCAAATACCTGGTTGTGAAAGACTCGGTGAATGCTACACATCAACTGGCTTTAGGGCTCAGTTCTATGCAATGAATTCCAGTAACAGTATATAATCTTGTAAATGACAGTTCAGGCAGCTATAAGCATTACTCATTTTCTTTCTCAAAAGACCTTCAGTGCATTCTGAGCCGTTGTTTGTGACCTGGACTGTACAGAAAGCAGATTTTTCTCCAGTGTTTTCATGCTAGTTTTTGTTTACAGTCAGAAGATGGGAGCCCAGAGAGTGGTGGATAACAAATCTATCTGGAGTCAATGGCTATTGAATACAAAACAAGGGAAACTGATCACTGGGCTATGCCCATTGCCTTCATTCAAATACAAAATAAAGGAAATTTAGCCTGTTGCAAGCTGTAAATGAGCAGTGCATCTTGGAGCTTTGTGCAGCAAATGGCTGCTGAGGAACTGAGTTTTAATAGCACAGCTGAGAAAATTCTCCATTGCTCTTTTAGGAGTTGTGGGGCCTGTTAATGTAGTAGACAACGGAGATGGCACCCACACGGTGGTGTACACCCCTACGCAAGAGGGACCCTATATGATCTCTGTCAAATATGCTGATGAAGAGATTCCTCGCAGGTAAGGTGCTGAAGATGAAATTTATCCTCATTTAAATCATCTGGGTTTAATGAACTGAAGATTCAGTGACCTGATTGTGCTCCCCCAGCACATGAGCACCATTTAAGGTCTAGCTGTGGTCCTTTCTACTAACCAGTGCAGCTCTTTGCACAGCTTCAGGGTTCAGCAGTTCTTTGAACCTGCTGCACCTATAGTAGAGATGCCGTAGGAGAGGTGTATCCATACCTCAGTGTGTACTGCAGCAAGTGGCTTAGGAGGAGGGGGCAATAACAGGTTTCCCTTTAAGTCCCTTCAAGGTGAAGGTGCTTCCTACATATGATGCCAGTAAAGTGACAGCGAGTGGACCAGGTCTCAGTTCCTATGGCATACCAGCCAGCCTGCCTGTGGAGTTCGCTGTGGATGCTAAGGATGCTGGGCAGGGACTTCTGGCTGTACAAATCACTGTAAGTAGCTACAGAACCAAGCAGGAGTGGAAACATCTTGTTCTAGGTGGGTGCGAGTGGCTCCTATCGGAAGGGTCCACAGCTCTTGGCTCTCAGTTAACCTTACACTCTGCAAATGCCCAAAATGAGAGAAATAGTTTCTTGTAAGATTATGAAAATGCTGGAATTTGAAATAGAGACAGCCTTCTAGCAAGGCTGGCTCGTCAGCAAGGCCATGAGATAACATCCACACAGCATTACATGAGGATAAATTAACAAACAAGTCTCTCTCAAGGTTGCCAAAAGTCGTAAGTTGCTTAAGGAGATACTACAGGAATGTTTTTATTTGACCTTGTTATTGCTCTCCCTGAAATTTCTGGTGCCTGGACTCTGTGGCCTCAGCAGAAAGGTCCCTGGTTAGTGGGCCATAAAGCACATTTCTTAGCTCTGGCATGCCGAGGTCATGGCATGGTTGGTTGTACTTGCCCTTCTGCATTCTTGTTCCTGTGCTCTCCTGCTGCCTGCTCAGGGGCAGCGAAGCAGTTGCCTTTATTCTGGCATGCAAGTGGGCTCTTAAAAGATCCAAAATACTTATCAGAGCTCCTAGTCTGGCCATGGCTTTAAAGATCAAGTTCCACAATTCCTGCATGGTGGAAGTGCATAGGTGATCCTCCTCACAGCATTTGTTTGCTTCTTGTTCTGAGCTATTGAATGTCAAATGTTTCACAAGCCTTGCTGAAAGAAGTAAGCTCTTTCACGCTGTACCTAAAATATCAAATCCTGTGCAGCTTACACTATACCTGAGGTAGTGTTAAGGGATAAAATACAGAGTGGGGTCAACATGCAGTTCCCTGTATGCAGACCTTGAAGAGTTTCTAAAATGCTTTGTGATTTGCAGCTGATGAGTTGTGCTGAAAGCTGAGGCTTGAAGTATCTCTTTTGGAAACATGCACAGTGATGATCTTGGTTGTAGATGCAAAAGCTTAATGCTGAAGCTCAGATCTGTATTGTTTATGCATCTCTTTAATTCTTGTATTCAGTCTGGCTTTTGATCTGTGCCTCAGGACCTGGGAAATGTTCTTCGTTTCCAGCAGCGATATGACAATGAGGCCTAAAACTTCTTACAAGTAATACAGAGTTCATTAAAACTGCTTGCTGCATCTTATAAATGTTCTTTTATCGAACAAAGGGTAGTTAATGATAGCACTGATTGTTTTATAGTGGTCTGATAACTTTTTGCTCTTAATAGTCTATTCCTCTTACTAGTTCTTGAGTGAAATATATTTAACCCTCAAAAAGCTGCAGTTCTGTATTTGTTTCAGGCTATCTAAACATGGTTGTGAACAGATTTTCTGCCCTGCTAAAGGAATTCATAACTAACTTCATAGTGCCTAAATATTCTGGTTTGCACTTCTCAGGACCAAGAGGGCAAACCCAAGAGAGTGGACATTCATGACAACAAGGATGGCACTTACACAGTCACCTATGTCCCTGACAAAACGGGACGCTATACGATTGGTGTTAAGTATGGTGGAGATGATATCCCGTCCTCTCCCTATCGGATCCGAGCATCTCCAGCTGGGGATGCCAGCAAGTGTTTGGCCACAGGTGAGTGCTGGCTTCTTTCTGTTGCTGTTGGTTATACTTGGTACAGCTGCCTTCTGAGCATGGTACAGTTGATGTAATGGGGGTAGAAGATGCTAGAGAGTTGTGTAATCCAGCTGCTCTTATAAGAGTGTTTTCCCAACAATAAAGAAGCGTCCACTCTGTGGGTAAGCAGGAATCTCTCGCAGTCTCTAGCAAAATCTTTCAATCTGCCTGGGTGGTTATAAACAGCCAGATGCAACTGAAGTCTGATGCTTATTTTGGCCTAGATAAATCCTGCTGAGAAATGCAGTGAGGTTGATTTAAAAAGAACACATCTGCACACGTTCACTACATCATGCTCCTTGCACTGTGAGTGTTGCAAGAAGCTTTTCCTTCCCAGCAAACCCAGAATTAATTCCGAGGATATAAATACAATTTGGGCTGGCCACTGCGGCATGTTGCCACCTCCCAGCCACCTAAAGGCTGCTCCCAGGGAGCAGAAGTGACAGGAACTAGTTACAAGAATGGCACTGAATGTTAAATCCCCTGATTTTAAAATAAGCAAGGTGAGTCCAAATTGAACAGGGAAACTTAATCTCTGGTGGTAAACCTTTGAAAGTGCCCCGACGTGGTGCTCACCTGCATTGTTCAGTTAGAGCATACTTCGTGCTTGTCCAGCAGCTGGCTGCTTTCAGGCCTGGTTAAACAGAAATGTATTCCTGGTACAATGGAAAACACAGAGCAGGTATCCCCTTTGCTTCAAAATTTGTTTAAATGAGACCTTAATGGCTGAATGTGATACTCTTCCAAACAAATTAAATTGCTAAATAGTTCAGAATAACTATGATGGAGGTTACTCTCAGACGCCAGCTTAAATTTCCTCTTTCCAAGAGGTGCCTCTGACTCTCTGCTGTAAAGTTGAAATACAATCGCTGTAGGAGTAGATGCTGGAATACTGTCAAGGCATTAAACTGGCAGGTTCATTGCCACTTGAAAATGAGCCATTTGCCTGGTAACAAGTGCTGGTCAAAAGCAGGAGTATTAAGTACGTACTGCAAATAAAACTTAATAGTCTTCATTTAAACACAGCTTTCTTCAGGCTGGATCGGATTGCTACAATTTGAGCATTGTTTCATGATATTCTGTTCTTTTTGGATGTGTGGCAGAACAGTAGAAAATCATTTGTGGGTAATGTAGGAGGAAACATGGCCATGGCTGCTACTGTGCCCTTTTATAGCTGCTTACAGAGTGAGGTTTATGTTAAAGCAGCGACAGCTGAGTTGCTGGCCAGGGCAGAAGATAGTGCCTTTGGCTCTGCATAAAGGAGTATGATGATAAGAGCATGGGTTAAGGCATCGCTTTCTTCAAACTTAGCTTTTTTCCCCTCTGTTCTCATCCAGCCTCCCTGACTGCAGAGGAGAAGGAAAGCCGGTGGCTGGCTCTTGCATGTGCCTGTGCTGATCAACACTATGATCCTCCCTTGTTATATGGTGCTTTGGGGCCATGCTTCCTAGGTGCCTGTGGGTGTGCTGCCTGGGAAAAATATTCCCTGAGCGCTTTCTGTAACTAAAATTGCCTTGTAGGTCCTGGAATTGCACCCACTGTGAAGACTGGTGAAGAGGTTGGTTTTGTGGTAGATGCCAAATCAGCAGGGAAGGGAAAAGTGACGTGCACCGTCCTGACACCAGATGGGACAGAAGCTGAAGCAGATGTTGTTGAAAATGAGGATGGGACTTACGATATCTTTTACACCGCTGCCAAACCAGGAACCTATGTGATTTATGTCCGCTTTGGTGGGGTGGACATTCCCAACAGTCCATTCACCGTCATGGTAAGCCAGCTCTGCTCCGAAAATACCTCCCACTCAGATTTCTGCTGCCACATTTTATTTAGTGATAGGTTAACTCTGTGTGTAGATGTTTCTTTAGGCATTCATTAGACTACCAGGAGCTAATGAATCCTTGTTACGTGCAGAGCTTATTTTGAGCAGGCACTACAGTTAAGTGAAGAGGGATAGAAGCCATCACAAGATGAAGACTTGGCTTCTTTGTACAAATGAATTTTTCATTTCCCGACCATGTAGTTCCTGTTCAAAATGATGTAAGGGTGGTTGTAATCAGCTTCTACAACTAATTACTTCAGCCCTTGTCAGATGCAGTGCTCTGACTTGTCTGCGTCTCACTCTTTATAATGTTGACCCAAAAATAAGGAATGGTCTGCTGGCAGATCCCAGGGAAGCAGGCTGTTAGCTCACACTTAAAAATGATTTGCAAGTGCTAGTTAAACTGTTAGAGCCAAATCACTCTCCTTCTAATCATGTTCCTTCCAGTGTGCAGTACTTCATCATGTTTAGGTTTAAAAAGCAAACAAAACCATAGCCCTCCCGAGGAGCAGATTAGGTGCCTCTCAGGGCTCGCAGAAGCCCTTCATGTGAAGAACAGCTCTCTGTGTTGGGAAAACGAGTCTTGGACTTGTAATCTCAGCTGAGGGGGCTTCCAGCACATCTCAGTCCATGAAGCCAGGTGGCTATATTTGTGCTGGGTCTGGCTGGAGCTCTCAGGCAAGTCCCCGGTGCCAGGCACACCAGGTCTTCCTACCTGCCACTCTGGAGGATTGTTACTGGTGTCTCTGAAGGTTTCTGCAAGAAAAATGACTCCCTTGGTCACTGCTCAAAGCTCACCACAGGAAATGCCTCTTGAGGTCACGGAGCCTGCTCCCAGCCAGCCGAAACTCCCACTTCCTAGCTGACTGATACAGTATGTGTTTGACTTGGGTGTCTCAGCTGGGAACACAGAACAGCGAAGCAGCAGTATTTCTGTTTTGCATTGGTTTTCCTAGTGGAGTCTTTCCATGTATGCGTTTCCAGTGGGTTATTTTGTTAGGATGGTTTGCAGTGGTGTGAACAGGCAGTAGTGAGCCCAGCGGAGCTATGTTGCATGAGTGTCAGCCCCAGCCTCTCTCGTTGGGTGAAGTGGGGGAGATGGGGAATTTACAAGTCATCCTCTTGGCATGCCTGGTGGGAAGGGAGGCTGCGCCACGGGAAAACACATTTGATGCCTTGACAACGCTATCCCAGCAGTGAATCAGAAGAATAGCTTTGCTGCTATGACTGGACATGGGTCAGTCACCCAAGTGCACGAACTGAGAGCACCCTTCCCACATCAACAGCCCGTCTGCCTCCGGGCTCGCTCACTGTGCTGTGCGGTGCTCGTTGACTTGCATCTTAGGTGTAAACCTTTCACTTCCCTCCCTGCACCAGGCCCAATGAAAAGCAACTCTGAAATTCAATTCTACCAGTGTTTAGGCACTGCTTCCAGCTTCCCTCCCAAGCTCCCAGCAATGGCACGTGCTGGCTGGTGTCTTCCCCCCATGCCCAATGCTTGTGGATACAGACAATGTCCCAGCTCCCTGGCTGAATCCAGGATCCTTGCAACAGTTAGAGGACTGGGAGGGCTGCATGGTGGGAGGAAGGTGTTGAGCAGCTTGGAAGGAGCTGCATGTTCTGTACTGTGAAAGGCAGGACTGCCTCCATGCTGGAATAACAGCTAACCTGCCTTTACCCCTGCCCAGGCTGTAGATGCAGATGATGCTGCCGTGCGGTCGCAGGAGCCAGTGGGCGCCTCCCCCCCCGGATTCCGCCCTTGGGTACACAATTTTTACATTTTTCAGCTATTTTTCCCCATCTGTGTTCCATTCCAGATGACAGCCCGCTTCTTGGGACTGCTTGAATCGCTCTGGTCATTGTGTTCATTCTTTCTGTTTGATGAATTGTTCTTGGGATCCACACCTTGTTTTTTCTTTGCTGCTTGAAGGGAGTCTTCAAATAAACTCTCATTTAAACACGAAGAGGATCATTACACCTACAGCAGCTTCTACTTCTGCAATGTCTACTGTTGGCAAAAGCAACCCAAATGCATTGCTCTGTTTTCACAGTCAAATAGCACAGTGTCTTGAGTCCAGAGTCGCATTGTGAAACTTGTTTCTTTTGTCCATTTTGTGTTGCAATCACTCTGCCCCATTCAAAAATCACTTTCTCTTCCAGGCCTTAAGCAACTAAATCCTTTCAGATGGAGCCACTTTGGGTCTTGTGTGCGCTACATTGTGTTCCATCCCTTTGTGTTCCATTTTATCTCTCACTTTATTCCAGCATGTCTTCCATTGATTCCGTGTTTGATTCGCTCTGCTCTGCGGTGTGGTGGTGTTGCGAAGGAGAGCTTGGCCAGACGCTGCTCTGGTTGAGCCCAGTCCTGTTGCTGCTGCGATAATCACCGCACGCTCTCTTCTGCTTATGCTCACGATGGAGTTTCTCAGTGTTCGTTTGGGTCTACCCTCCTTTCTGAAGTGACCCATCCTTTTGCTTCCTTTAGGTCACAGAAGAAGCGTATGTCCCGGTTGGAGACATGAACGGCATGGGATTCAGGCCCTTTGATATGGTTATCCCTTTTGCCGTAAGGAAAGGAGAAATAACAGGTACCTGGCGTATGCGTAGCCTCTAGGGGAGGTTTTGCTTTTTATGAGCATGTTTATCCATTTGCAGCTAACAGTCTGGGTGGTCTAGACTGCATGTGGGGAATGATTGTATCCTGCCAGCAACTTGGTTGTTTAATTTCACATCAAGTGGCACCCACTGAGGATGAGTAGGATACACCCTGCTGATTGTGCGAGTTGAATGAGGGGATTCTTGGTGCTGTCGTGGTCCTCAGTGCTAGGCTATGAGCTGCTGTACTGTAGGACCTATTGCTGCTTTTTCCCCTTTGAAGCGGCTACCTGCATCCTTGATAAGCTCCATTATTTATTTTGTGCAGATGCTGCAAAACAGTCTAATCCTGCATTCCTGTCACATACCTCCTCCAAAATAGGCGACCCGTCTTCCACAGGTCTGGCAGCTGAGAGTAACGCCCCAGTTGTACTAACCTTCTGCACACATGGGCTGTGTCCCCTCCTGCCCTCTAGTTCAGCAGTCCCACCCCAAGCCCTGGCATGTCCCTGCTTGAAGGGACAGTTGATCTTTCCTTTATAAAAGAGCTGCAGGAGAGCGAACATCTTGTGACGAGGTAGATCAGAGCTTCCCTGGGACTGGCTGTGGAATTTTCAGTGGCTGAAGCAAACAGCTCTGCCTGTAGCATTTGTAAGGTCACAGGACTGTTTGCCAGATGTCTACCACTGTGTTGCATTCATGTAGCTTAAGTAGAAAACATGTCTGGTTAGTGTCCCCATTAGTCTCCTATTTGTGCCTGTGGGTAAGGAATTTAACAATTTAAAATGCTTGTTTTAAATGGCTAGACAATTCTTTGTGGGTGGGAGAGGGGAAGCAGGCAGCTTCTCCTTCTGTGATTCCCATGGTGGCTTTTTGTAGGTGAAGTACACATGCCCTCTGGAAAGACAGATACTCCAGATATTGTGGATAACAAAGATGGCACAGTAACCGTGAGATATGCTCCTACTGAGGTTGGGCTGCATGAAATGCACATAAAGTATATGGGAAAGCACATCCCAGGTGAGTCTGACAAAGCAGGTGAGGAAAAGCCAAGTGCAGTTTCCTGGGGATGTATCTGCTCCCTGGTGAGGTTTCTATAGCTTACTTGTACACCCTGCAGTAAGAACTGCCTGAGATGTCTTACTATTCAGCAGCAGTTCATCTGCAAGCAGTCTAGAGAGCAACTAAAGCAAAGGAATAAGTGCTGGCACATGTGAGCTTCCATTGTGGTTTAATAGTACCAGCCAGGCTTAAAATGGAGCTTGGCTTTGGAAACCAGCTTTTGTGGCATTTTTATTATGAAGAAGAAACATACAATTTTCTAACCTTTTTTTTCAGGTTGAAATTTACTGCCATGGTGCTCAACAAAACTAGTGGGTACAGTGTATGTTTATCCTTAAAACTGCGTTGGCATAAAATCTCCAATCTGTGGGGAAGACTAAGTGGCTAAAACACTATAGTTACTCTTTCCATCTCATTGTGATAAAATAAAACACACATGCACACTAAGCTGTAATCTTCCTTTCCTCCTGGCTGCTTCGTAGCAAGCAGAAACCACTGCCTTTCATTCCCTTTCTCTTCTTTTCTTTTGTCCTTACTTCACCAGCTCCCCAGCTGAAGCCGTGCCTTGCCTGTAGGCTGGTGCTGCCCATCAGTTCTCTAGGAATGCTGCTGAATGGAGATAGGACAAAAAGGGGCAGATCTGTAGAAGAATGTGTAGACACGAGATAAAATACCTTCAGCACTGCCTGAACTGGGCTGCTGGTTCTGTTTCAGAAACAAAGGTTAACTTTGATTGAAGCAGAAGGCTCAATAACTTTGATGCATGGTGCTACTTCAGTATCTTCAGCACATTGTATGGGTATAGCACCTCCACAAGTACGAAGCTGTTGGATATATTGGTTCAGTAAGACCATCACCCTGCACCTGGACAGGATGATGTGCTGTAATGTTTCCTTCTTGAAGACTGTCATGAATCAAACTTGCTACTCTCTCAGCTGCAAAATCTAGCTTTGGCCTTAAGAGCTATCTGTGCCTTTTTTTGAAACCACTGTTGGCTGTTGGTGACTGTACTTTTTGTTCTTGTGCATCAGCTCAGCTAATCTGAGGCTGACAAATATGGTTTTGGATACCCTTCAAATTTGCTAGTTCAGGTTCATTGAGTCTGACAATGTGCTGTGCTAGTTCCTAATTCTGAGCTACTAAAATTCAGGATCTGTGCCTGAACTGAAAGGCTGCTTCTGAGTCATGTTCTGATTTAATGTGCTAAAAATAAACTTGCAATGAATAGGACCCTTTACAGCATCATTGAAGCTTATCTCTGGTAATATGAGTAGCACTTACTTTGTCATGAGTGAATGTGGAACAAATTGTGGAGAAGTATCTTTTGGAAATTAAAAGGGGAGACTTATTCAGTTTTTTTAATACATTATAGTCACATAAAGGTTCTTGAAATATTAAGTAGTGGGGACATGAGTGTCAGTAAGCATAAGATCCTGTTGGGCTAGAGCAGTTCAATGTCTGTTTTGTTCTTGCAGTCCAGGCCACTCATCCTTCTTCTTTTTTTGTTCCCACCACCTTCCCTTTTTCCTTTTCCTGTAGAGAGCCCTCTGCAGTTCTATGTGAATTATCCAAACAGTGGCAGTGTGTCTGCTTATGGGCCTGGCCTCATTTATGGGGTTGCAAATAAACCAGCAACTTTCACCATTGTTACAGAAGATGCAGGAGAGGGTAAGTCTGTTCTTTAAAGTCATCCTACCCTAAACTAGGAGCTTCTTGAAAGTTAGGTGCATCAGCCTTAACTTGTGTTAGTCTGTCCAACTGTAAATCTCAGGTGTGATGCAGATGACTTGTGCAAATATCAGGTTGTAACTTGCAGTAAAAACTGTTCTACTACTTCTTCCGGGGAGTAGTAGATGTACCCTGCAGTACAGGGTACAAATGGTAAGTTAAATTAAAAATAAACTGAAGGCAGCTTAGATATAGTGGATGTTGACTCAATGTTACGTAAATCTTGCAGACTAAATAGAGCTTTGGTCTTAGTGGATTGGCTTGAGCTCCTTTTACTGCTTTTCTTTGAAAACATGCATCTAAGCTGCATTTTCAGTACCAAGCACTGGATCTTCCTCCTTGGACCAAGTCTTTGGACTTGGTGTACACAAAAATGTACAGAAGTGCTGTTCTCCTTGTTTCCTAGGTGGGCTGGACTTGGCTATTGAAGGACCTTCAAAAGCAGAGATCAGCTGCATTGATAACAAAGATGGGACATGCACAGTCACGTACCTGCCTACTCTACCTGGGAACTACAGCATCCTGGTCAAGTACAATGACAAACACATCCCAGGCAGTCCGTTCACGGCCAAGATCACAGGTATGAAGTTTAGACTTCTAGAAGCACTTCATAATGAAAATTAACCTCTGATAGCATGAAGGACCTGGTTTGTGGCTGAAACGTGAAGTCCCCTGTCTTGTTCTGCACTTAACTTTGTGATAATTTCTGACTCATTTCTCTTTATGTATTCAGATGATAACAGAAGACGGTCCCAGGTTAAGCTTGGTTCTGCTGCCGACTTTTTGTTGGACATCAATGAGACTGATCTCAGTCTCCTGACAGCCACCATTAAAGCCCCATCAGGTCGTGATGAGCCTTGTCTTCTGAAGAGGCTACCCAATAACCACATTGGTAAGCTCTGACAGTCGTGACCTGAGAAGGTAGTATAGTAGCATCTACTCCAGTTTGCTTTGCTACGTAAAATGACTCACTTCCCTGCTCCTTCCTGGAAGAGCATTGTCAAACTAAGTGGTTGAAGTTGTTTGGTACCATTGGCCAAAGACAGAAGAGTATGAAAAATGTCCTCTTGTGTTGGCTTGCAGGTTGTGATTAAAGTACTTTTTGTCAGCATATGTGAATGGCTTTGTGGCCCAATTGAGAGCAATATGTCAACTTGTATAAAGAGGGTGCTCTTTCAGTATTTCACTTCTTGGTGTGATTAAGGCATTTGAATCAAGTATAAATGCACAAAAAGTGAGTAAGTTTGTCACATCTCTCTGCATTGCAGGAATCTCATTCATTCCACGAGAAGTGGGAGAACATCTGGTTAGCATCAAGAAAAATGGGAGTCATGTACCAAACAGCCCTGTAACAATCATGGTGGTCCAGTCTGAGATAGGAGATGCCAGACGAGCAAGAGTTTTTGGACGTGGCTTGGTAGAAGGACGAACCTTTGAAATGTGTGACTTCATTGTAGACACAAGAGATGCAGGTTAGTTCCATCACAAAGGGACTGTCAGATGCTATGAGAGATGTGTTAAGCATGCACGGTCATTATTGTTTGTTATTAACTACAGGCATTGCTGTTAACTTCTAAAATGCTTTGTGTTGTCTTGGCTGATGTCTTCTGTTACAGCCAAGGCACTGTCACTGAGACACTGATGAAGCTTTTCTTTCGTTTGATGGTGCTTGTTCTAGTGTCATTGTGTACAGCAACAAGGAAATAAGGAAGATATTTTGATTTAATGTGGAGCCTTGGCCACAGTCTTTCAAGCTAACTTTACAACATTAATTAAATTAAAGAGATGTGGTCAGAGCATTTTAGGTGCTGAATGCATGCTGTACTTTGAATATGCACTAAGGACTATGAAAATGTCATTATGGTATCATGCAGCTCCCATATGCCCACTGTGATGCAAATCTGCTGGCTAGCTACTGCTATGGGTTTGGACTATTTTACGTTAAATTTATAATAGCACTATGGAAATCTGAGGCTAACTTAGCTGTATTGTAGGTTATGGTGGGATCTCACTGGCAGTTGAAGGACCCAGCAAGGTAGATATCCAAACTGAAGACCTAGAGGATGGGACTTGCAAAGTATCCTATTTTCCAACTGTACCTGGTGTGTACATTGTGTCCACTAAATTTGCAGATGAACATATTCCAGGTAAGCAGAAATGTTGGGAACATTTTGGTTAGTAGACAAAAGCCTTACCTAGCTGGCCAGTGCACTGGTGGGCTGTGGGATCTGGCTTGGAGCATGAGTCCCAAAGATTCAAGAAGGTCCTACCAGTACCTTCGACAAGCAGCAGCAATCCAAGTTCTGTAACATGGGTGTATATCACTTGGACCTGACTGCTAACTGGCTCTAAAACTTCCCTCATGATCCACTACAATTCAGAGGAAGCTTTCACTCCTCCCCTTGATGCAGTGTGTAATGAGCAGAGGATGAATGACTTGCTGTGGTACTTACAGGCAGCCCATTTACTGTGAAGATAAGTGGTGAAGGAAGAGTTAAGGAGAGCATCACACGAACAAGACGGGCTCCCTCTGTTGCAACAGTAGGAAGCATATGTGATCTGAACCTAAAAATTCCAGGTAACCAATGTTGTCATCCTCATAACCATAACTTACACTTGTATAGCTTGGGTGTACCTGAAGCAATAGAAATAGGGACTTCAGTGTTCTTAAGACATCCTCATATAAAGATAGTTGAGGAAAGAGATCCTGGTAGAGTGGTCTCTCTGAATGGGTAAAAATTAACATAAACTTTATTAGCATATAGAGAAATAAGTATCAGGGAGGCCTTAATCTATTCTGTGTACAGGAGGCTGGAGAATGGGTTGCACAGCTCACCCTGTTTCCAGGGTTTTAAGATCATCTTGCTGGCTGATAAGTGTTTGTACTGCTGTGTGTCAAATGTAAATGATGTAGGCCAGTCTTAGCTGGCTTAGGCAGTCTCTTCACCTGCCTCCGTAACACCTGCTAACTGGCCAAGCTTGCTGCTCAGCTGCACACAGCATACAATCTAGCACCTACGTGCCTCTTCCATCATTTGTACTGTGTGAGCTAAGGTCCTACTTCCAAAAACAAAACACTGAAAACATTTGTCACTTTCCAATCTGCGTTTTTTTTATTCTCTTGTTAGAAATTGATTGTGGGGATATGACAGCCCAGGTAACTAGTCCCTCTGGGAGAAACTTTGATGCTGAAATTGTAGAAGCTGACAAAAACACCTATTGCGTCCGCTTTGTGCCACAAGAAATGGGAGTCCACACTGTGGATGTCAAATACAGAGGGCAGCCGGTGCCGGGCAGCCCCTTCCAGTTCACGGTGGGACCGCTGGGTGAGGGAGGAGCCCATAAAGTGAGAGCTGGAGGCCCAGGGCTGGAGCGTGGAGAGACGGGTGTCCCAGGTAAGTCTTCTGCTTGCGCTAGGGTTCAGTACCCACCATGTGCAGGTCTGCAGCACAGTGCTTTGGTTTCGGTTGACCTGTCCTCTGAAAGCTTAAGCAGAGGTTACTGTAACACTGTAGGTTCACCCCAGGACAGGGAGAAATGATACTGCTGCATCATGTGGATAGAGTCTGGAAATCCGTGTTTTGGAAACTGCTCTCACAGGATGAGCTTGGGGTTGTAAGGTGTGTTATATGGGCAGATAGGCTAATTCAAGGCTAATAGGAGCCTCTTGGAGAAACTGCTAAGTGTTATCACCCAGGATGATGGGATGAGGTACCTTTCCTCATACACTTAAGTATGGAATGCTGCATGGTCTGTTAGGATGGAGCTGCAGCCCAGAAGCAGCAAACTGACTCTTATGTGTGCTCTTGTGTGTTCCCACAGCTGAGTTCAGTATATGGACACGGGAAGCTGGAGCTGGAGGACTATCTATTGCTGTAGAAGGCCCAAGTAAAGCCGAAATTGCCTTTGAGGACCATAAAGATGGATCTTGTGGTGTGTCATACATAGTTCAAGAACCAGGTACATACCAAGACCAAGTCATGCTGAAATAACACTGAATGCTACTTTCAAAGAAACTAAGGACACTCCCTGTTTCTTTTCTCCCTGCAGGCAACTATGAAGTGTCCATAAAGTTCAATGATGAACACATTCCTGAAAGCCCCTACCTGGTTCCTGTCATCGCCCCATCTGATGATGCTCGTAGGCTCACTGTCACTAGCCTTCAGGTGAGACATAAGGAAACATCTCCAAAACTTACCACACAGACTGATTTCGTCCTTGTTCTCCAAGACCAAAATGGCTGACCCTTCGTAATAATAGCCTTGCCTTGGCTGGTGCTTGTTTTGAAACTTAGCCTGCAGCCAGAGAGAGATTTTTGGCAGCTGGCCCCTTGGTAATGGGCTGGTAGAGTTGGCCCAGCACTAGCTAGCCAAAATATGAAGGCAGAAGGCTCAACTGTGTGTAATACTTGGGAATTAGGAATAAGAGGCTCTAGAAAGAGCACTGGAGGATGTAAAACTTGTCTTCCACCCACATTAGCCAGGGGAGAACTGAAACATGAATGTGATTGTGCTGATACTGAGTTACTTGATTGGCACATTGAATGAGGAGCAGGGTTTCCACAGGCGAATCAGTGCAGGGCTGTGTGGTTGGGACGTAGCTGCAGCCTTGCTGGAGCATTTGAGTGGGCAGATGGAGGGGGCCCCACCATGAGCTCAGAGCACAGATTTGCGCTGGCTGAGGTCATGCAACCACAGTCGCAGCTCTGATGATTCATGAACAGTAGTGAATCTGAGAGTGAATCACAGCTTTGTAGTTGGTCTGGGCTCATCTGTTAACCTCACCTTAACCTCACCGTATCATTTTGGTATGTGTGTGGCTACATACATTAGAATACAAGTGACATTAAAGGCCTGACTTAAATCTTCAAAGCCAGAAACTTGGATGTGAGACTGAGAATCTGTGTCTAAATATACAGAGCCTCAGTTCTCATCAAGGGGGATAACCAATTAGTACTTCAGTTGTGGTGGATTTTTTGATATATCCCAGCTGTGGTCCCCAGGAGTTTGTCTGGGCTGCAGGACTCCTCCACCATGGCTGTGTAAATGAATCATGGCAGTCTGATCTGATAGTATCTCTTCTAACCAGGAGTTACAAGGGCGTTAATTAGTCACTGTGGTATTGATGTTTCTCTTGTGTTTCATTTAAAGACTCTTTGACAGGAATACTTACTTCAATTGAGTCCTGGAGAGGCAGATAAAGCTGAGTATTCAGTAACAGAGCGCAGTGGGCAGCATCAGCTTTTGCTAAACCCGCATTAGGGACTTGCTTTATATATTGTACCTCAGTTCTACTCAGTCGCATTTATTTCCCTCTTCAGGATTTAGTTGAAAACAAAATCAGGTAAAGTATGTTAAGTATAAAATATTATTGCTGGATAGCTGCAAGGGCTGCTCTGGTTGAGGACTGCTGCAGCACGGATGCTGAGCTGCCTTGCCTTCTGCCGATGGCCTGAAACACAGCAACATCTGGTTTCATGATTTAAATTGCTTTCTTATGTTAAGAAGTCTTGTGGTGGCGTTCTAAATGCAGCCTCTTGTGGCAAATATAAACATGTGTATTACTCTTTCAGACAACTGAATTATCGGAGGTTTTCCCCTGAATGAATCTGGAATGAATGAACAGGCTGAAAAATGGAGCTATAGCTTAAACATCCTTTAAATCAAGTGCCTGAATACCGCAGGCTGACTTCAGTGATAACGAGTGATTAGTGTCCTAAACCTGCCTCTGCCTGATTTGGCAGAGTTGTTGGCTTCCCATACTAGTGTGTTACCATGGGAAAAATCAGCCTAGCCCACATGGGTGACTGCTGAGTCAGCCACCCCCTGAGAGAGAGAGCACTTCTGATCTGAGAGTAGAGACAAGTCACAGCTTGACACCTTTTGTTGAAACTGAAAAAAAAAAAAAAAGAAAAACTGTGCCAAAGTGGTTATTTCCCTGCCACAAATCTTGTGCTGTCTGAAACGAGAAGTTTAGATTTGATAATCTGACTGTTGCATTCTCAGGAGTCTGGATTAAAAGTTAATCAGCCGGCATCCTTTGCTATAAGGCTGAATGGGGCAAAAGGCAAGATCGATGCCAAAGTCCACAGCCCCTCCGGAGCTGTAGAAGAGTGCCATGTGTCCGAGCTGGAGCCAGGTGAGCACGGCTTTACATTGGTTGAAGCAAACTGGGTGACCTCCAAAACACGCTCATGCCCCATAGCGAGGGAGTTCAATCCCTTTGGCTTGCAAACAGTGTACCCAAGGGACGAGCACCTGGCTTGGAGGATGACCTCTTGCTGTCAAGAGTTGATTGGTCAGGGTTATGTCTATGCTTTTCCTAGATACGCCTCAGTCATTTCAGGAGCTAACTTGTGTGAGATACAGATATTTAAGTCTTGGCTTGCCAGCGAAGGTACGGTGATATTAATCTTAGATGAAATATGATGTGGTTGTTGAATTCAGCCAGGGAAGAAGTTAATTTTTCAAGGCTATGCTTCCATCTTTGACTAATAGTTTATTTTTAACTTGCACTCCTTCATATGAAAGGCCAAGGAAGCAGAATATAAGCAAACACTACAGAAAGCTCAGCACCGATTTCAGCAATG
Source organism: Psittacula echo (assembly GCF_963264785.1). NCBI lineage: Eukaryota > Metazoa > Chordata > Aves > Psittaciformes > Psittacidae > Psittacula > Psittacula echo. Next base: position 14,441,640 of record NC_137745.1, on the reverse strand, counting down.
AGCTTTTCTTTTTCTCTTGAAGCCTGAATGATTGATGGTCTGTACTATGGACAGCAGCTGTCTGGCTGGGGAAGATCAGTCCCTTCTCTGGGTTAGCAAGCAATCAAATATGTTAAATATCAGCAAATTGCTAAATGACTTTATTAAATAAAGGTGTGGTGTCTGTGGAGTCAGAGAAGCCGCTGGTAAGATTTGGCCTTCTCTTACCAGCTGCTTTGCTTCTCTGTGCTGCTCTCTTGCCCGCTGACAGGTTGGGCTGTGATTAAGCTGTCATGTTTAGTGCACATGTGAGGCAAATAACACTAAAACTTACCCTGCGGACTAGATGACAGCTGAGATCAGGTCCTGGTAGACAAGGTGAAAATGCAACCCGTGACACCTCTTGTGATAAATACAATGTTTTGCTACTTAAGTATGAGCTTAGCAGCTTGTGTTGCTGAGTTGTCTTAAGGTGAGAGCAAAATATGTCAAAGCACTACAGAAGCCTTGCTTGGGTTGCTGCCCAGCCCTGCACTGGTTTAATTGCTCTTTTATTGTTCTCTCTGCTATATCCTCTCTTGCAGATAAGTACGCTGTTCGATTCATCCCCCATGAGAATGGCATCCACTCAATCGATGTGAAGTTCAATGGGAGCCACGTTGTGGGCAGCCCTTTCAAAGTGCGCGTCGGGGAGCCTGGGCAGGCGGGCAACCCTGCGCTCGTCACGGCATATGGGGCCGGCCTGGAGAGCGGTACCACAGGTAACCCTGCTTTTACAGCTCTGATACAGACCTGTTGGCTCTGGGATGTTGAGAGAGGCAGAACCTGTTCCTAAGCATGTACATGACTTTCCCTGCTAAGGCAGCTGAACTAACACACATTCTCTGCTGACCTTGGGCATAGGCTAATTTTGCTTTCTTGCATGCTTCTCAAGTCTTATAACCATCAATTGGCAAGTCTGCAGGTTATACTGAGACATAACAGACTTAAAACCTCTGTAAACCAGGAACTACAGCATGAGTTCACTTGAACTGGTTAGCAGCTGGGCTATGACTCTGCTGGTTAGCTTAGCTCCATGTAAGTGCTCCCAAGGTGCTCTGGCTCCCTTCCACGCATGAACATGAACAACAAAGGCTGGAGGCTTTTGTGAATGCAGATACTGAGTTGGCTGTCTAGCTGAAGGAGTCTTGTTTAACTTGCATACCCCTGTTACTTAAATGGGTGCAAGGCTGTACCCAGTTAGCTTTTCTTCAGTGCTTGCATCTCTAAGGAGTTTCAAGGTAAATGTAATTTGATGTGTAAACTCCAGGGAGTGTGGTGTATTGTTCTGTTTGTAGTGTGCTACACGTGCTTCAGATGCAGTGTGAATGCTGACTCTTCTTGGAAACCTGACACTTGTGTGCTGTGGCTGCCCCGTCTGATAGTTCTCAACTCAAGAATGTAGGGTTTAGGGTTTGGGGGGTTTTTTTAGTTATTGATATGATTTACTGCCTTAGTAAGAAATTATGAAAACATTCCAGGATGTGCACTTAGGTTTATTTAGTTGTGTGCTCTATTAAGCCACACACAAGTAACAGCAGAGTAAAACTGATAGTGTTTTACCTTTTGATAGGCACGGTGATATAGCTTGTTCCTCTTACGCTACCTATTGATGTCTTTTGTGGATCCCATTTCATACCTTTTTGCTTCCCTGGGGGAAAAAAAATAACTACTGCAGTTCTTTAGTCAAAGCTTCTGCTGTTCTGGAGAAACCAAGCAGCTGGTTTTGGAAACAGGCAGCTATACTGTGTAAAAATAAAGATATTATAGCCTGTGCTGCTTTAATAGGTGGAAACAAAAGCACTCATTAATACTAGCCACTGATGCATCAGGGACAGGGCAATTTTTCTTCATCTATAAAAACGGTCGGGGTTGTTTGTTTTTAATCTAAATAGACTTTAACTCCAGCAAAGTTACTGTGTGCCCCCTTGTTGAATCCTGGCGGCTGCCAAAAGCTCAGTGCCCTGGGAGCTGCTGAGCTGCAGTTTCTAAACAATGATCTAGTGTAGAGGTTTCAATAGCCAGTGGCTGAGCACCTGAAACGTCCCCCCAGGAGGGGTGCACGTCTGCAGCCTCCAACAAAGTCAGCCTTCATCTGGGGCACAGGGAGAGAGCAGTGACTTTGGAGCAAGAAGTCTTCAGTGAGAAGCTGTATGAAGCTTGCTGGCTTTGGAAATTAATCTTCCTCTGGTTGAGCAGCGCATGTTGCCTCACAGGCAGCACCAGTGAGATTTACTGCTAAAGCCCTGGAAGATGGTACAATCGTCTGTGGGAGCTGGGTTCTTTCAGCATTGTGACACAGCAGCCTCTTGTGTGGAGGAGAGGCTAGAAACTTCTGCCTAGTTCACCACCATGCCTGCATGCTTCAGTTGCATGCTTGAACTTTCCCATAACCATCCTGGTTTTGACTGAGCTCGAGCACTTATTCCTCCTCAGCAGTGTCTCATACAACAGCCCAAAGATCGTAAATATTTGAGGCCAGAGTTAGACAGTAAATTATTTGGGGGCTGAAAGTCTTGCTTAATTTTTTCTTGTGTTGCTGGCATTGTGTCATTGGCTTAGTATTAGGAGCAATAATTCAGCTGTGTTAACCAGATGCTGTAATTAAACAAGCTTTTGTTTCCACAAACTGCTTGGAGTGCTGCTGCCAAGCAGTTCAAACACCCGTCTCCTCCAGGAGATCTCCTGTCCCTTGTCTCTTTTGCTTTCTTGTGGGCTCTTCACTGCTGATTTACAGTCCAGGCAGTGAGATGGCTCTGAGTTTTCCCAAGCTTAGCCTTGCAGGAGGCTGTCTGTGTTGGCGCAGGCTCCAACACCCAGCAGAAAAGCTCTTGTTCTCAGAGTTTTCTCTGCAAGCCAGTCTTTTGATTCCAAATTACTTCCATTTTGTCCCTGAAGGGCTCTCATGACCCATTCTCCCACACAGTCACATAACAGGAGTGGAGGAGGGAGCTGAGTGCCGGTGGGGAGGCTGCTGGGGTGCAGAGCCCCCATGTGAGGATGCTGGGGGTGTGTGTGTGCTGTCCCTCCCTATGTGTAGCCTTGTCTTGTACCGAGCTACCCGTCCCTATGTAATAACTGAGGCTGCTTGTGTAACTTTGGGTGCGAGGAAGAGTGTGTCTTACTGTGCTACGTCTTTCTAGGATTGCAGTCGGAGTTTTTCATTAACACGACCAAGGCTGGTCCAGGTACCCTCTCTGTTACAATTGAAGGGCCATCAAAGGTGAAAATGGACTGCCAGGAAACTCCAGAAGGTTACAAAGTCATGTACACACCCATGGCTCCAGGAAACTATTTAATTGGAGTTAAATATGGTGGACCTAACCACATAGTGGGCAGCCCCTTCAAGGCAAAGGTTACAGGTAAAAAGCTAACCAGTGTTTACTGTGTGCCTGAAGTAGTTTGTGTCATTGAGCGAACATGTCCCTCTGAGATAGTGAGGCATTCAGGTCTAGATGCCCAAAAGCATGAGAAGAGAAACACTTCTCCCCATCATCTCCAAAGCCTAGGTGAGGGATCTCAGGAGAGGCTACAGGAGCATTAGCCACAGAGCTTGCCAGCTTGACTCAGGGGAGTGCTGTAAACATTGCATGGGGGAATATGAAATCCTGACCTAGTGCTAGGATGTTGCATTGGTAGCAGGAAAATATGACTTATTTACCCCTTCCCCCCCCCCCCCAAGCCTGAACCCTGGTTACCTGTAGCATAAGTGATGTCCCTCTTGATCTCATTTTGGTGCAGGTGGCACCTAAGCAAAGGTCAGTAATGTCTGAGAGGCTTTTAGATGATGTGAGGAAGGCTGGTTTAGGAAGCTCTTTCTCTCTTCAGTGCTGTGTTTAAGCACAGACTGGAGTTCACCTCTACTGCTGCCCCTGAGCTAGTGAGCCCTCTTCTGGTGCCTGTGACACAGTGATGTTCTTGGGAGTGGATGGCAGGGTCTGTACCTCTCTGGGCTGGGACATGCTCTGCTTTCAAAATGGGTTGTTGCAAAATTGCACCTGCTTTTCTGCCAACTCGAGTCATTTTTGGCATTTGGTGACTGGAGCACAATTAACTCTTCTTAAGCAGTCAGCTTTGCTTAATACATCTCAAAGTTCCTGTGGTCCTTTAACCACTCGAGGGCTCTGGAATGGGGTTGTTGCCAGTATTGCTTGAAGATGTCGGCTTAAAAATCCAAGAGGGAAATTGCTCCTCTCCAAAAATGCATTTTGGATGCAGAATGCATGCTAGTCATTAGGAGGGTTTTGAAACCTCCTTGTAAATGCCTTTCAGATGGGTTGAATCTGATTATCTGAAACCTTTTCTATTTCCAGGACAGCGACTGGTTAGCCCAGGAAGTGCTAATGAAACTTCTTCCATTCTAGTAGAGTCAGTTACAAGGTCATCAACTGAAACTTGCTATAGTGCCATTCCTAAATCCACCTCGGATGCTAGCAAAGTGGTTTCTCGGGGAGCAGGACTCTCAAAGGCTTTTGTGGGTCAGAAAAGCTCCTTCTCTGTGGACTGCAGCAAAGCAGGTATGGGTGTAGGAACCAGGTGGGACTTTCTGTTTACCTAAATCAATTTGCAGAGTTAAAATTCAGAGCTCAAGAAGATGATCTGGTTCTAAAGAAAAACTCTAAATGCTACATGGTGCTCACCAAATCAGTGCTGATATAGAGGCTGTAAAGATGCCAATTCCTTTCCACATGGCTTTATCTGAGCCAAGAGCACCTGAAAGAAACCACAGGGCTATGGCGTGAAAACAAACAGGTTGCCGAACTTGAGCAGCCCTTGTGGTGCATTGTAGCATGTGATGCAAGATGTTCCCGTCAGCCTTGAGCGCGGCTCATTATCCTCTGGGAGCATTGCAGTGGTAGGATTACAGACCAGCCGTGTTCACTGGTCTCTGCTATTAACTTCTAACCAAGTACTTGACCAACAGTGCCTGCTCATTTTCACGAGCACTGTTAATGTCTCCTGTGCTCTAGTTAGTTAGTGGTAGCCTCTCAGGTCTTGCAAAATGCACAAATGAACCCTTGCCTCTATGAGGTTGAAGGCTTTTATAAATGAAATTTCTTCTTATACCAAATTATATTAGCCATACCTCAGACTGCCACTCTGTGAATTAAAACAACAAAATCCTTGTGTTATGGGGCTAATAAATTATGGTACAACTGTGCTTGTTTATTTAGGCTTAGCAATGCTAACAGTCTGTTATTTTGCTGTAGGTTCAAATATGTTGTTAGTTGGCGTCCACGGACCTACAATACCATGTGAAGAGGTATCCATCAAGCATTTGGGCAGCCATCAGTACAACGTAACGTATGTCGTCAAAGAAAGGGGTGACTATGTTCTGGCAGTGAAGTGGGGTGATGAGCACATCCCTGGGAGTCCCTTCCATGTTACTGTTCCTTAAACTTGCTGGGCGTCAGAATCGATCTTTGCAGTTCAGATGTAGAGTTATACTGGGTGCAGTCCTGTTGCAAAATGCGGTATCTAGATACACACGGCTCACATTTCAATGCAGTCAGATGTAAACTCTGTAACTTCATCTTTTTACAAGCATTTCACTTCTATCCTACTTACCAGCCTAATGTCAATCTATTTAATGTCCTCCTCAAATTGTACTTTGGCAGTACTGTCCGGGTCACTGTTAATGTTTGGAGAATTGTGGATAACTAGACACTAATTTCCCTTGCGGATGTTAAAGACTTTAGATGTTAATCGAAAACTGGAATTTGTCTTTGTAATTGGATATCTTAACTACTGATTTTATTTGACTGGAGACTTTACATTTTAGTTATGGAATATGACTTGGGCTGTCCCCAGTTCAAATTCTTTTCTGTAAAGAAATGAGGTAAAACTGGTACTATAATGGGTGCCTTTGTATACTTGATCAATTTTAACGCTTAACACGATAAAAAGCTACTAAAAGTGGCTTTACCACTCAAATTTAAAATGTTTCTGAAAATGCTTTGCTAATGGTTTACATTTAGGAAAAGTTTATCTTTTATAGCAAACCAAAAGCAGACTGAAAAAGACTTCCTGGAAGCTTTCAGCCTTTCTAAACTTTGTATGCTTTGTAAATCTAGACAGGTAGCTTGTTGGCCATGATGCGGTTTTTAATTAGCTTGGGATTCTGCTGAGATTTCTGTGACTTCGCAGCTAACTTCCCACACTCTTTGATTTATTTTAAGAACAACTCCTGGATTGGCTGGGTTAAATAAGGCCCTGGAGGCTGCGGGCCAGGCAAGTAGCTGAGATGGTGCAAAGAAGCCAGCCTGGGGATGGGACCCTAAATCTGTAGTTGGGTATGGGGCAGGAGGGTGGGTGGGTGTACGAATTTACTAATCACAGCAATACCAGTCAACAAACTCACCTTTGGTGCAAGTCATTTTATTGTATCTCAGTCCAAGGACATGCCTGAAGCACGCTCATCTCTCTAAAATCCCCCTTATGCCACACAAGGCTGAGGGATGAGGAAAGAAAACTTCCTTATTAACTTGTCTGTCTGTCCTGGATTACTCCATGCTACTTCCAGTGTCCGTATCTGAATTGCTGTCAGCTGCTGGGGCTTTAGTAAACTCTCCAACCGAGCTTTAACTCTGCAATTAGGAGAAGGTAGGATTTGTTAAGAACCTGTTGAAATGTCACTGTCTGACCCTAGGGAGAAGTTCATGCTTACTGTTCTGTAGTCATGTGTGGATGCACTACTCTCCAGCACAGTCATTGGGAAAATAAAAGAAAGTTGGGTTTTTTTACTGTGCTTTTTTTGTGCCTTAATGTGAAATGCTCACTACATTGTAAACTAGGAAGTAAAAACAAAATAAACTGGAATAAAACGCAGGATTGTAAAATTGTATCTTATAACTTATTAAATAGAAATGTTTGCTTCATTAAATGTTTGCTTCATTAAAATGTGCATGTTAAAACCAACATTGGATTCTTTTCATATGTAGTCAGTAATGCTCAAACTACAGCAAGCAGCAGCTTCAGGCAGCCCAAATAACCCCATGCCTGTGAGCTGTGCAGGTAGCTGGGCATAACCTGCTATCAGTCTGATCCTGGGGCACTGCTGGCACTCACCAGCCCCTCAGGCTCCCTGTGGTTGTTTGCAGAAGGTGTTTCCCAGCAGGATGCTGTACCTGGAGCTGGCTGGCTCCGGCACAGGGCCCTGGAAACCAGCAGATGTTTTCCCAAACATGGTCCCGCTGGAAGCCCTGCTGAAACCTGAAACACAGCGGTTGCCAAAGGCTCCCCTGCCTCGGGTTTATCAGATTATTTCCTTTTTATAGTTAACTGTGTTCCATTAGCTGTGTGCTATGTCAGCCTGAACCTCCTGCTTCATGTTGTTAAACAAAACAAACCCAAAAAAACTGGATACAGCTGTTGGGTTGATTAGAACTTGAGAGCCTCGTCCCTCTGTAATTCCTAATTCCCAATAACCCTGGTCTTGTCTGGCTGCCTCTTGCCTGTTACTGCTTGGCACCTTGGTCTAATCATGAGCTGAAGTTAATGGGAGTTATCTGTGAAGCTGGTGGGCCCTGATTGTTACCTTGTCTGAGGTTACCTCCAGCAAAAGCTGGGCTCTGCTTCAAACAAGCAATTCTGCCTTGCCTAGGCACTGACAACTGAGCGTGGCCACAAAAATGGACTTGCTAAGGGCAGCAAGCATAGGGCGGTGTTGATGACAAGAGGTTTTAGTGCAGCATGGCTGTATTGATCTTCTTTGGCAGCAAGGTCCAGCCAACTCCACCAGCTCTGGCAGCTGAAGACTTTCTGTTGGGCACAAAGTGGTATTTTGGGGGGAATTGTGCTGCGCATTTGGTCTTTGGCACCTTGGCAAAGGTTTTCATTTGCAGTTCCCACCTTAGCAGGCAGCTCTGGGGCTGGGGTATTGCGGTACCTGGTTACTGGTGTCCCAATGCCTCTTGCTGGGTAGACTTGCAATGGTATGAGGTGCACTTCATTATTCATGGAGGACTGGCATGGGGTTTTTTTGCTCTAGCTGTGGAAGTGTTCTTTTCTGCCAGTTTGGTTAAAATGAAGTTCTTGCTTTCATCTGTTTCTGATGGCTGTCACTGGCCAGCAGTATCTTGTATACTTGGGTGTTGCTCAGAACTGAGAATTGCATTTTGTGTTGGGCAGCTCTATTACAGAAATGCAATCAGGAGCATCCACCACTTCTAATCAGTGCCTTGGGGGCTCCTGGGGAGAAGCGAGGTGGTTAATGGCCCCACAGTGTACTTAAACCTGCTGACAGCACAGCCCTTGCTTTCTGCACCACGCACAAATGTGAATGGATGCCTTTTGTTTTACTATGCCTCATACAGAAGATGCAAGAGATCTCGTGTTAGCTGGGGGAGGCAGCTTGTTACAGGCCCAGCTCTGTCAGGAGCTAACAGTGGTAAAGGTCCTGGTTTGCTGTAGGTGTCCATGCTGCACACAAAGCTGCCTTCTGCAAGGCTGCAGTGCCCGGCTGTGCGTCATCCTGGGGGGAAAACCCTGGGCATGGGCACGTCAGCTGGTCCCAGGCTGCAGCACGTGCTTTTAACATTGCCAGCTCTGTCCTTTGCCCCAGCATTACCCTGGCAGCACAGGGTTCATTTTTCAAAGCAGCCTCAGCCTTTCTGAAATAAAGTTTTATTAAGTGCAGCTCCCTGAATAGGCACCAGGTGCTATTTCTGCTCAGCTGCTTGCCTCAGGCAAGGGCAGAGGTGATCCATCCGGGGCCTGCCAGGAGCTTGTCATCTACTTCAACGTTTGCATGCCAGTAAATAACTCTCATGCCATTTGACACCTGGTATATTATTCTTCTTGCGCTATAATAAAACCTTGGATAGTATTGTTTGGGGTGTAGCACCAAGCGCCTTGCTTTATTAATGGGCTAAATCATGTTCCCTGTGACACGTGTGCTGGTGGACTCATTGCAGCTTGGGCATATGGTGACCAATGAGGCTGCCCATGGGCTGCATGGGCAGATGGGAGCTGATGGAACCTCCTTGTCCTTTCCAGTTTTAGTATAAGGGATTATCTTAATAAACTAAAGGTATGTATCTTAACCAATTATTAGAACTTTAAATTATTTCAAATTAGTTAATTATTTTAAATATATATGTATATGTATAAGCAGATATAAAAGGTAAACCATTATACTTAATTTTTCTTGTGATGTTACTGCAGCAATAAGTCTCCAATCCATGCCAGGCCTGGGGCTTTGCAGAGTACTTTGTGTGTCCAGAATAGATCTCCCTTCAACCACCAGAAAGCACTGAGCTGTTCTGATGTTTATCTGGTGTATTAGCAATGTGGGTTGTGGGGCTGTTGCTTAGCAGGACTCTGGGTTTGGTCAGATTATACAAACCCTGTAATTAGTTTTCCCTCTAATTGTCTGTGGAAAGTGAGATTGTGAAGTTTCCAATCCAGAACCTGTTTTTCTCTCTACTCAGTTTTAGCTTCTAAATGTAGTGGTTTAAACTGGTTTAATTGTATTTTCAGCATTTTTTACCCTACCCTGGGATGTATTCGCAGTCCAGACAATGCACCTTTCTTACTTAAAAATAATAAAAAGGAAACAGACTATGTATTAATCACAGTTAAAAGCCTGTCCAAAGTGGTTACATATAAACAAACATCACTTGACAGAAACTGGGATGGAGCTGCATGAAACTGCTAATTCAGGGAATGGCACAATGCATTTTACACAGTGACTTTTATTCATTTGAAGAAAGACTCTTTCCAAAGCATTTGTTGCTATGACAGCTGGCTGTGCTGCTCTCTCCCATGGGCCAAACCAAACTGGTTGCCCAGTTTGGCCTCTGCCAGGTCAGGGACAGCTCTGGACCCATTGGCATGCAGGGGATGGGGTCTTGCAAAGCTGCTGTCAGCATCCCCAGGTTTTTATTCTGTCCTCTGTGCCAGCTGGCCTCGAGGATCTTATTTCTCTTTTTCTTTTTCTATACATCCCCTATCTGTATCCACAGTAGCAGAAAGGAGTGTGTAAAGTTTTGCTGCAGGACATGCTGCTGAAGCACCCAGCTGTATTGCTGCGGGCTGAGAGCAAACCCTCCTGGTACCCACACTTTCAGCATCAAACTTCCCAACTCCTGAAAGCAAATGTCTATTTTAAACTATATGCTGTCCCTCTGTTACAGTAACTTAGAGAAATTCCCATCCCACCGTGACGTGCCACGTCTTCATGGCTCCATCTGAGCTGGAGAGGAAGCAGCAGGATGGGCTACAGCACTCCACAGCCTGCAGCAATTGTTCCTTTCAGCAGGTCCCTCTTGCAGAAGGTTATCAAAACAGCCCCGCTGCCAGCAATCCCTCCTGTGTGGGGCTGTTTCTCCAGGGCCTCCTGGGAAATGGTTTTAAATGGCTTATTGGAATGTCTCAGACTTTCAGAGTTAATTTTCATGGTTGTGAGTTTATATTGCACACTTAAAAAAACAGTGTCACTAAATCAGGCTGGATTTATAGCTCGTGTCGCTATTAATTTGACCGTGATTTAAAGCGTGTTCTTTATATAGCATGAATGAAAGGGTAATATATGTGATTTAGAAGAAATTAATATGCAAAATCTGGTTTAGCAGGACCCAGAGGTATGTTTGACAGCTCTTTCCTGTGATGAACTGCTTTCTCCAGGACCTTGGTACTGCAAATATTTACATCCATGCTTAGCTGGAAGCCTCTGAATCCTTTGAGCCCCGTGGAGGAGCTGCCCTTTGCTGGGAGGGTTTTTCTTTCTGACAGTGATGTCCTGCTAAGGTATTTTTTTTTTCTGGGGGGGATTTTGCATCTGGATTCATTGAAAATGGCTGGGGTCAGGCCCTCCTCCTGGCTGAGATGCACAGAAAGCAGCCACGTCTCAAATGCCAGCATTTGCAGAGCTTTCCAGGGAAGGTTTCTGGCTCCTTAGCCAAAATGGAAATTAATTGCTATAAATCTGTTTCCCAGCTAACAGCAAATACCCTGCAAACGCTGGCAGCTGAGGCACTATATTGAAAATGGCACATGAAGTATTTAACCTTGGTTTTCACACCAGCTAGAATACTGGGCTGCATAGAAAGTGCGTTCATAGTGCTGTACCAGGTGATAGTGGAGAGGTGGTGGTGCTTAACCCTCAGGATGACAGAGAGGAACATGGGCTAAACCTGGCTCCAGGGGTTGCAGAAAGAGCCCCTGATCCATGCTGCTGTTCCCCCCAGCACCAGAAAAGGGGGCCTGTGGCATTGGGACTGAACCAGCCTGTTGCAGGAGGGATACCGAGGAGTCCCCTTGAGTGGATGTGCCCCATAACCTGCCGGCACCTGGTCCTGGGAGCTGCTGCCCACAAGCAGGGCAGTCTTGTAAAGGTCATTGCGACGTGTTTCCTAGTTAAATGACTGTGGGCAACGAATAAACAGGCTTGGAGCCAAAAAAAGGTGCTGGTTTTTGTTGTAAAACTCATTTACAGGCACAGTGAGACTAGGGACACTTTGGGGTCAGCTGCGGGCCAGCTCTCAACAGTGAATAGAAAAGCTCTGTACAGAGACACGCACAGGAATGCAGGTCTATGAGCTCCCAGCTATGAAGAAATCATGTTTCTTTGCCACAGCTGGGTTTGCTGGCTTTGGCATCTGGGCTAAATGCTGTGGGGACGCCCTTGGATACAGGGATTTATAGCGAGCCACCAGAGGGTGCCCTAATAATATTTAATGCACGCATGGCTCCTCAAGGGGGTAGCCTGCAGGAAAAACCTAATCTGAGCAAGGGGCTGGCAGAGGGTGTGGAAATGCTTTTAATGGCCCAAAGGTGGAGAAAAAATACTGTGACTTTTCAAACTGTTTTCCTTCTGAATCAGGGCAGGAAGAAGATGACTGCTGCCTTCACCTGCTCCCTATCTCCTTGGCTTGCTTGGCAGAGAAAAGCCCCACCAGGGAGGGACCACTGTGCTACATGGAAGTTGGAAACAAGCTCCATGGGTGCCATGTGAGTGCTGCCCATGAAGCCCTTGCTCCACTCTTGGTCCTTTTCTGCAGTGGATGCTGTATCAATGAGTGGCCAAGTCCAGCCTGGGGCACAGAGCTGCTCACCACCATCCCTCCAGATGCAAGGGAGGCATGAAACAGCCAGGCTTGGACCAACTGCTGGTTTCAGTAGCCTCACACTGGCTTCTTGATTTTCCTGCCTTTGGTATTGCTATTGGTGCTGTTGGCCCTGCTGTGTGGTAGTGCAACCTGGTGTTTCTCGGGGATGCAGCTCAGTTGCTGGCTGCATATCTGCCTGTGGCTGCACATCTGTTCACATGTACATCTGTATGTTCAGACACAGGGTGCATACATGTCCCAGCCCAAACCCCATCAGTGGTGGCTTTGGTACCTACTGCTGTTGGCCCGTCACCCTCATTGCAGGGAAGCAGTGGGAGCTTTGGAGCTTGTTGAAGCTTAAATTGCTCACGTTTGTGTGTATTATTCATACAGTTAGACTTTCAGGAAAGCAAAACAAACATGGATACAAGACCAAATAAGAGAGGTTGTGCTGCACAGGGGTAAGTGCTGTGCCAAAGGACTTAAGAGCCAGGGGCATTTGCTGTGACACAGAGGGGGGACAGTTCCTGGTCCTAATGACCCCTGACCCTTTGTGCAGCTCATTAAACAGCACATCCCAGCATGTTTGATGATTGTTTATATGTAATTTATTTAATGTTCCCCTAATGTTGCATGTTCAATCACAGTGTGTGCTTCATCGCTCTGTGTTTGGGATATACAGGCCCAAATGTACAAGCCAGGTGAGGCCCTGTGGGGTTTTACACCAGCTCTCCTGTGGCCTCATTGCTGCCAGTACCTAAAAGGAGGCAAAGGGAGGTATGCAGAGCCTTGCCCAGGGCCAAAGGGTCTCTCATTCTGTGACACAGGCAGAGAGCTGTCAAAGCCCACCAGGGTCAGTGGGGAGCAGTGTCAAGGCCAGGAGGAAGACACGAGCCCTGTTCAGATGAGTCCTAGGTGCAGATGGACAAACCTAGCCAGTGAGGTGACTGAGGCTATGGGGAAATGGCCGTCCTGCTGCAGGCTGCTGCTCTGGGTTCCTGGGGGCTTCTCTGCCAAGGGACTTGCTCCCCCAGGACAGCAAAACCCATATTGTGTGGGTTTCTGCAGGGTGAGAGGCAGCCCTGGCTCTGTCCCAGTGCAGGGCAGCAGGGACCTCCTGTGGAGCTAGGATGGGGTCTTGTGGCATGGGAATTGAGGATGCCGTCAGCATCATGCATTGGAGAAGGGCTTCCCAAGGACCCAAACCTGATGGATTGGGGGATCTTAGCACTTTTTGTTCAGTTGAACCCTATCTGCTCTGTGTTCTCACCTGGCCAGGGCTGCTGTGGAGGAAACAGAGTTTTCAGCTTCTGAAGAGCCCCTCTGTTTCTCTCCCAGCCATGATCTGAAACCTGGCTTGTGTGAGACAAAGTTTCTCCAGGCCATTTCAGATTCCCAGTGTAAAACTTCTGTTTGACAATAAATAAAGCTCAAGAAACCTCATTCATTGAAAGACAAACTTTGATCTGGCTGCAGAATACATCGAGGCTCCTGCAACTTAGAAACCCCTTTGCAGTAGGGACAGCTGGGTAATGATCCCCGGGTGGGGAAAATCTAGAGACAACATGGACCATTAAACATTTTGGGATGTAATTACACTATTGTCTAGCGAATGCATGGAGTAAACAGAGGAATATCTATAGAGTGTGATTTATTCCTTTGTGCACTGCTCCTTTCTGCAAGCCAAGAAAGAATAGGGATTTATGTGCAACTAAGACATGAGGCCAGAGGCTTAGACTGATTTCAGCCTTCACATGAACCATCGCTGCTGTCAGCCGGACAATGGCATTCCTATAAAAATCCCAATGTAAATATTTGTTCTAAATCAGACTCTTTCCTTTTGCTTTGACTGGAGTATAACTGGGGGAGCTTATGTAATGCTGTGTCATTTCAAGATTAATTGCTACTGAAAGTTGAAGGATTTCTTGTCTGCCTTGCACACACTCCCCAGCCCCCTCGGGATAATCTCCTCTCAATTTAGTTTCTTCCCTAAATTCTTTCTCCCCAGACAGTGAGTTTCGCAAAGGCTAAGCTGCTTTCCTCCCCTAAAAGCCCAGCTCATTCGCTAGCCCTTCCTGCCCCATCAGCAGGCAAACTGGGTGGTGCTGATGAAGAAATGAGTATATGCCTCTACTAACAGTTGGATCATTCCCACTTTTCAGATGCCCTCTGTATGGCAGGGTTTGCTTTGCACTAACTCCAGCCTGTGGGCTGAGCTGAGAAAACAGATTGCTGCAGCACTATGTTAAATAATCATCATTAGAGGCTGGTTCATCAGACAACTTCAGGCTGCCATGGAGGTTTGGGGGGGTTGGGAAGGGGAAATGCAATTCACGTGCACATGATGATGCTGAAATCAGATTTTAATGTAAGTTTTATGATGTTCTGTAGCAGTGCTGTCACCCGGGATCCACAGGACTTCTCACCTGAGATTTGCAGGCAGGGTGGCAGCAGCAGGCAAGCAGGGGTGATAGCAGCAGCACTCTCTTCTTGCTGCTCCTTGCTAAGTTAGTGCAGAAGCCTCGATGCTGTGAGCAGCTTCAAACCCACACCGAGCAAATGCTCCAAGATCAGCAACATTTTACATTGCAAACCATCAGGCACAGACCTGTGTCCCACTGGTGGCAGCTCTGAAGCAGATGCACACACATGCACAATGCAGAAAGGTCCTTTTTATCATTCTGCCCCTGGAGAGGAATGGCAGAGCTCCAGAGCCCACGTGAACACATGGAGATCCCTGTCCTTCAGGTGCCACAGACAAAGCACACCAAAGTATTTTCCCTTTGCTCCTTACATTTGTGATCAGTACTGTACATACAGTATGCTGCTTCTAGCTGATCTGGTTTTGCACACGATTAGGAAAATAACCTGAAGGTTTAATTTCCCTTCTTACCCAAAATATTTGAACTTCAACTATTTGGTTCCTTTCCACTAACTATTGCACTTGCTGTGGGTTTATCTACATTAGTCTTCAGCAAGATCTGTTGACATCTGTGTATTTCCACGTCACTTGAGAGGACTCAGCACGCTCACGAGCTCGAGCGGCGGCTGTTTCTCGGTCTCCTCTTCTTTGTAAACTTTGATTTCAGCCAGTTGAAGAAGCCACCTTTTGCTTTCAACTCAAACTCTACTGGGAAGTGGTCGCTCACCCCCAGTGCCTGCAAGACAAGAGCACAGGGGGGTTTGGGAGGCAGATACACTCTTTCCAAACACTGCCCCAGAGGGTTTCACCACGGGGTGGGGAGGTGCAATATGAGCACTGCATCACTTTGGGAGGATGCAATGGCTTTATGGCCAGGGCCATGTTCAAAACTGCCTGGATACTATTGGCTTTGTACTGTGTTAGTCCTTGTCCCACAGCTGCAGAGGCTATGCTGTGCCTACCTGCTCCTCGGTCATCTGGAAGTCCTTCTGGAAATCAAAGATTTTGACAGACTGTGGCATGATGGCATGGACAAGCTTCTGCCCCCTGACCACGATCCTGCAAGGAACAAGGGAATGGGGTGCTATTATGGGTTGCCCAACCAGCGGCATGCAGCACTGAGCTGGTGGCCAGAGGGGTGGCCTTGATGCAATCACAGCTATCTATGGTTTGTCCTTACCAACGGACCAGGTACTCAGAGATACCAGCACCTGCTTTTGCTCAGTTTGGTTCATTGCTGTCCTTGACAGTGAGGCACCTAAATGTCTTGGTGTGTGTTGGCCTTGGAAGCCAGCGTTACATTACTTCTATCTGAACCCTCCCTAACAGTCCTGCAGAGTTCAAAGCTGTACTTTCTGCAAAGCTGCACTTTCTGCAAAGCTGCATGACAACAAGCCTGGAAAGTGCTTTGTGCTCCTGACTAGAAGTATCCAGACCTTGTTTCAGACCTTATTTCTCCCTGGACACTGTTCTGTCTTTGAAGGCCTCATGCATATTTGCTTTATCTGACAGTCATTGATACCTTTTGATATATTTTTTCCTCAGGGAGTCACAGTGAATGATTTGGTGATGAACACTTTACCTGTCATATGGGCAGCTTGTGCTTCTCTTCACTGTTGTGTCATTTTTATCACCGATTAGCCAGATGAATTCAGAGTCAGTCCTCAGCCGAATGTTCTTCCAGTGCTTTTGGGGAACGTAGCTACATCCAGCATTAAAGTCCCCCATGAAGATGAAGTTCTGGAAGGTAGGAGGGGTTTAAAAGGTAATCATGAGGACAGCTTTTCAAAAGAAGACAGCAAGGACTTTTAGGGTCAATGGATGCTCTCAGTAGCCATCGCAGCTTGAATAGCAAGCACTCATTGGGTGTACTGGGGCAAGTCTAAATAAGGCAATGGAGATGCTCAGGGGGCTGGAGCACCTCTCCTGTGAAGACAGACTGAGGGAGCTGGGGTTGTTCAGCCTGGGGAAGAGAAGGCTCTGGAGAGACTTTAGAGCAGCTCCAGTGCCTAAACGGGCTGACAAGAAATCTGGAGAGGGGCTTTGAACAAAGGCCTGTAGTGATAGGACAAGGGTGAATGAAAAGAGGGTAGATTTAGATTAGACATTAGGCAGTTCCTCCTTATGAGGGTGCTGAGGCGCTGGCACAGGTTACCCAGAGAAGCTGTGGCTGCCTCATCCCTGGCAGTGTTCAAGGCCAGGTTGGACGGTGCTTGGAGCAACCTGGTCCAGTGGAAGGTGTCCCTGCCCTTGCATGGGGTTGGAACTGGATAAGCCTTTAGGTCCCTTCCAACCCAAACCATTCTGTGATTCTATGATCCTTCTTTCTGCTGGGCACACCACCAAGCATGGTGATGAAACAACAGTTTTATTGTGAGATCAAGTTTACTTATTAAAATGTGGTGAACTCAATGAAAATGCGTTAAAGAGAAACTCAAAATCTGGGGCTTGTTGTCAACCGTTTTAAGGTTACCAGGCTGTGAGTAGTGAATAGCATGCCAGGTGAGTCAGTACCAAAACTGCTGTTAGTAATGTGGATGTGGCACCTAACCTCAATTTTCCAGCGCTGTTTTACATCTAAGTACACATCATAGAGTTCATCAATCTCCCGTACTGCTGTCTCTGGTGTGGTGTGTAGAGGGATTATAGCAAATTCTTTGACAGCTTAAAAACAAAGCAAAAGAACAGGAAAAAGCATACTGGTTAAACACACAATGAATCACAAAGAAACAGAGACTGAGTTGGAAGCAAGGTTTGTCTGAAGAAGAAAAAGCTGCTGTTCTGGCTGTGGATCAGAGGCCATTGCTTTGTAATTGCATAGTGCTCCCCACCAGCTACCCAGTGAGGCTGAGCTGTGATGCAGTGAGGTGCTGTGTCAGAGCAAGGCAAACCCTGCTCCGACACCCATGGCAATAGCTGCTCCCATGGCTGTGCCAGTGGCGTGGAACACATCCACCAAATCACTGCCCGTGGCAGCAGAGGAGGCTTTCCTGGGGCTGCAGCATGCACTAAGCTGTTGATGATGCTGGAGGCAGCAGCCCTGAAGGCAAAATGCTGCTTGTGCAAGGAAAAACAGCATGGGGTCAGGATGTGGCCCCTCTCCATAAGGGGTTATTTTGCTCCATAAGACTTGCCAGTGGGAGAATGATTTATTTCTTAAAGGTCTCACCAGTTTTTGGAGAGTGGAACCAGATGGTGAAGGGCTCTCTGGAGAAGGCATCCTCATCCCCAGGCTGGGTGTCTGGGTACTGGTAGGTTTGTTTCACTGATACCAGGTGTTGCCTGTAGCAGAATAAACAGGATAGGGGATGTCATGCTCATGGCTTGCTGGGACATGTCTAACTCTGACTCTGTGCTCTAAGCCATGGTCTGTGATGGATACAGTCACACTGGTGGCTCTGCTTGGGACCATCCCATGGCCAGGCACAGCCCATCTCTCCTGCACAGCCTGCACCTCTCCAGGTCCCTTAAAGCAAAGCCACCACCATGTCCAGCCCATCCCTACAGGGCTGTGACCAGGCAGGGCAGGGTAAGGGGCTGGCTTGTTGTCAAGGGGAGCTTGCTCACCGGTAGATGAAGGCATACTGCTCCTTGTAGCTCTTCCTTCCCAGCCTCTCGCTGACCACACAGCGGTATTCCTCCTTTGGCCCCTTCAGCTCTCTGGAAAGAAAGTGGTGTTCCTGAGTTTATTTCTGCATTCATGAGGGGATAGGAGGAGATAGTTTTGTCCAAGTGTATGGGATGTTGCCTGCCTGACCTCAGAGGTGGGTTGTAAAGGCAATAAACCCTTCTCAGGACCTGCGGTCTGGATCTGTGCTCCACCGCTGGCTCTTTCACTCTACCTTCCTGCTTGTTGCTGCTCTACCTCTCTTTCAGCTGGGTCTCACATCCAGCCAGGCATATGCTGCTCATTCCTCTGGGCTGCCAGTCCAGGCAGGCAATTCCCAATCTACAGCACTTCCCAATGCTGCAGACAGGCAGCTGCCCTGGTGCAGCGCAGTGGGAAGCTCTGTTTTTCCTTTGAGCTTTCCTTTAACAGATTGAATCTAAGTTATTTCGATTTAAAAATATGTGTCCTAGAGCAGTTTGGAGCTGACTTTGCTCCTGGCCTTCTGCAGGGCTGCCAGAGCCTTGTCCTTTCCTTGACGTCTGGGACAAAGCCCAGACCCTGAGCTTTCACCCCCATAAGGCAGCACTGAGCAGAGCACAGGCTCTTGCCAAGCTTCTTTCCCGACGTCTGCCTACTTGCCCGTGGCCACCGTACCTGGTGAGCTTCTCCACCAGGAGAGGACAAACCCGGTTCTTGTTCTCCTTTATTTCCATCAGCAACATGATGTCACAGCGAGAAATGATCTGCAAGGCGAAGGAGCAAAAGCAGTTTGTACATGGTGGGTTGTGGAGGATTAGAAACAGGTTGGACAGAAGTGGTTACTGGTGCGGGGAAGTCCTTTGTGGAAGAAGCAGCTCCAAGCCCGGGGCTGTGGGAGGGTGGCAGTGGCCTGAGCAGAGTCCTTCTGCTTTCAGAGCTGCCTCACATCCTCACTGGAGCTGGGAGAGGGAACTCGGGAGCAGAGCGGTTTCGGGTTTGTTGAAGAACTTCTGCCCCTGCCCTTGAGGAGGAAGTGTGGAGGGGAAGGGGCAGTGAGAGCTGCTGCTGCTAGCCTGCTTTAACCCCAGCACTGCTAGGGTGCTGCCCTGGCACCCCTGCCCTCACCTATGGTTGCTCACGCTTTTCTCTCCTCCTTGCCCCTCGCCACACTGGTTTCCTTCTCTGCTTCAGATCTGTCCTGCTCACAAACACCCCAACTCCCTTGGTGCCCAGATGGATGTGGCAGAAGCTTTTGAGGGGCTTTGAGGGGAGCCGGATAGGGTCCGTTATCAACCCACTGCAGTGGGGTTCCATCCTTTTTCTTGTGTAAGCACCCCGAGGGTCCTACAGCTACATGTGCCATCCAAAAGCTGCGTGTGCTGTCAGCATTCACTGTCCCTGCTTCTGTGGCAGCCCCTTTGAAACAGCCCATAGAGCCCAAAGCAACCCCAGGTTTGAAATGCTGTGGTCTGCAGCAGAGAAGCTGCAGGGTGCTAGGGGGCTGCCCCAGCCCCATGGCCAGCACCAGGATCCCCATGGGAAAGCCCAGCTCACCCTGCAGCACAGCACGCCCCAGGGCTTCCTTCTGCCCATGGCTTTGTTGTGAGTGATTTCATGGGAAAAAAAGCCCTTTTTTGTCCCCTGAAACATGCAGAAATCAGTACATTGCCCATAGTGCTGACGGTATAAGAACGGTCCAGATATGGAAACCCCTCTTCTCCAGAAGTTTGCAATGAAAGGATTAAAACCTAAATGGTGTCATTCCTCATCGCTGCCTTTTGACATTTGCACCCATCCCTCTCACACTGAACACCACCTCCTCTCTTATTGTGGCATCTGGGAGGGCACTTGCAAAAGCTGTAAGTCCAAAACAAGGTTCTTTTAAAAAGCTGAGTTATCTTCAGCTGCTGCAGAGGGAGCTTGATGGTGAGGGTTTGCTCACGTAAATCAGCAGTCAGGCTTTTCACTCTAATACGATTCTCTCTGCTGTCCTGAGAGTATGTGTTGAATTAGACAAGAATACTGAAGAATAACCAGCACATAAGCAAGGTCAATAACGTATCACAAACCAAAGCTCTGCGCATTCAAAGTCAAAATTATTTTTCCTGCACACAGAGGTTTAGCTTCTTTCCTAACTCCATTTCCAAAGCAAACAGCAGATGTTTTTTCTGTTCTATTCCCATGCAGGCTATAATAGCAGTAAACATCCTACTCAAACACAGGCTGATTTTTAGTTTAAGAGAATGAAGTTATTTAAATTATTCACTCAATTTTAACCTGAAATTCAACTGTGAAAAGATAAGATAAGCTGCAAGATTATGCAGCTAAGAAATCCTCAGAAAACTCAGTGCCTGTCTCATCTAGGCAATGAACGTACCTTTACCACGGCATCCACAACTTCAGGTCTGGCTATTTTAGTTTCTCCGAAAGACCTCACATTGAAGGAGCAGATTCTTAGGCTCAGAGATGGGTTGAAACTGAAGAGCCAAAGCAAGATGAAGAGCAACATCTTCAGGGACTTGGACAAAATGAGCTGCTGTGAGTGTGCCTATAAATATCTATGCGTGTGTTTGTGCATCCGTCCCTTTGTGGCCAGTTGGGAGATCAAACTGAGCAGTCAGCTGTGTCTATCACCAACATGAACAGGAATTACCATTTCCTCCTTTCCCTCACTTCCATCTCCCTGTGCAAAGCAGCATGGAGGCTTTGAACATCTGCCAGGGGGAAAACCAGCTCTCAAGCCAATGTCCTGATGCTGGAGAAGCAACTGCTCCACCAGACTCCAGCATTCATCCCCACAGAGACGGCTGCTGTGCCTGAACACCAGCCAGCACCACCATGGGCAGTGTTGGGCCAGGACCAGGCTCCCTGGGCCACCCAGGAGAGAGGTCAAGACCAGGAAATGGATGGGGTGTATGGTGAAAGGATCCGGGAAGCAGCAGTGGGAAGAGGGGGGTTTCTGGAGGGCACCAGTGGTGGGCACCAGGAGTCCCAGTGAGAGGTGATGGTGATGGGACACCCTGAATGCAGTGGTTTTGACCATGTCCATGTTTTGTTCTGCTTTTGCTGTGGTTGGAAAGTCACGCTGTGAGAAAGCAATGAACCGTCCATCACCCCAGGCCACTCGCTTTTACTGGCTTCCACCTACACCCAGAGCCGTGATGTACCCTGCTGTGGGCCACCCACATCCATGTGCCCACAGCTAATGGGGCCCTATGGCTCAGTTGCAGTGCAGCCATAGGAAGGTACATGACACTTCCAGTGCTGGGGTGGTGACCCAAGGTGTGTGCATGTGGGTCTGGCCCGTGCTGTGTGGTGGAGGGGGGCACATGAATTTGGCCAAGATGACACTCAAGTGAGGATGCTGCAGCTGGGATGGGTTTGTCACATTGGGTGGCTTTTGCAGGAAAACCATTCCCCTGACCTCCCTTACTCCTCCGCTGTGTGCCTGGAGATGCATTTGTCAACAGGAGGTCTATAATGACAGGAGGTGTAACAAGAAGTCAGGCTAAGCAGCGTCTTCAAGTATCTTGGATTTTATTCCTTGTGCTTACAGGTTCCTTCACATCCTCCCTCCTTTTCCTGAGACCAGCCCTGCAGCCCACTTGCACCCCACTGCCCTACCTGCACCGGGAGCTGCACTGCTGCTCTCCTGCTTCCTAATGAACACAGCAGCTTGGGAGCAGACTTGTGACCCTCCCAAATCACAGGGGCTGCGCCATGCCTTCTCTCCGCTGGGTCTCTAATGAGCCAGCTTCGGGCAGGACAGGCTCTGGAGGAAACTAATAAAGAAGAAGGGAAAGCAACAGCTTCAGGGGTTGTAAATCTCTGGCTTGACCTCACTAAAAGCACAGCGTGAGCCAACGGTTTGCAACAGTGGCTGCAGTCTTGGGGTCAGAGCCATCAAAACCCAGAGCTCTCCCCAAACCCAGACTTCTTTGGCTACCCAGGCACCAAGAAGAATTTTTTGTAGTGCCTATGAGGACTTTGACCCTGAACTGTGCCTTGATGATGCCTTGTTTGTCCCCAGGACTCACTTAACAGCCTTCCCCTACACCCCGGGTGTTATCAGCAGACAGGCAGAGCCACCCTCTGCAGTGACATGGGGAGCTCATACTCCTTTCTGCACTGTTTTATCTCTCTGCTTATTGCATTTTCCCTGCATATGCTCTTTGCTCCCTATCACACCATAAAAGCCACTTGATGCCAGCTTATGAACCCTGCCCGTTCAGGGCTATCCTGGTCTTGCACAAGACAAATGAAGCTGCTGATGAAATCAGCCTGGGTTGGGTTTTCACCCCTATTCTGAATGATGCTGAGTGAGGAACATCACCTCCAGCTGAGCAGCACCTGTGGGAAGTTCCCTAATAAAGCTCCTTCTCAGCCTCTCCCTGCTCCCAGGAAAGAAGGGGCAAGTGATGAGGCTGCAGGTAATGCCAAAGGCAGGTTGGGCAAGAGCTTAGAGCTGTTCAAGCTGCTCAAGCCTTGCCTGCCCCTCCTCAGGGTGTTTCAGTGAAGCTTTGCTGATAGCCTGTGCTGGGGCTGTAACTGGAGCAGTGATTCAGCCCTCTGTCTCCTTTCTGCTCTCAAGTAGGTGCTGGCGGATGGATGGGTGAGATGTGTCCCCATATCATCTGCTCACTCGGGGTCCCCGTGCGATAGCAGGGTGCGGTGGCCTGGCATCGATGAGGGGTTCCTCCTCTCCCCCCTGGCGCAGTCACTTCCTTTTGGCCGCAGCCCTGGCTGCCTCATGGGGCACCCGCAGCTTTGTTTGTGCTGGCAGGGATGGGCTGAGGATTTCTGACGTTTCCTGCGCCTCTCTGGGAGACACTGAGCGAGCCCACATCCCCTTCTGCTCTGCGCAGGAAGCCTGTCCTGGGCTTGCAGGGCACTGTGACTCATGGGGCACTCCGTGGGGTGAGACCTGCAGGGCACGAGGTGACCTAGGGCTCTGCTCAGTGCCCGGAAATAACACTGAAGCTTTATTTTGTCCCCTGTGTGCCAAGTGTGGTGTCTGTGTGCTGGAGGGGGTTCAGTGCTGCTGGGGACACCAGTGCTGCTGTGCCCCTTCTGCAAAGGGCACAGAGGCTGCTCCTCCCTGTCTGACCCCCAGCTTGTCAGCATGTCCCTGCTGCCCCGGTCAGCATCCCCATATGCCTGTCCCCCCAGAGGGGAGCATGGGCACAGGGTGGTGTTGGGGTGTGGGGACCAGCACCCCCAGGCTGGTGCTCTCCAGCTCCCACCACAGCTCTGTTTGCTGGAGGAGGGACCCATGTGCTTCCCTTCCCATGTGCCGGGCTTTGTGTTGGGTGTTCCTTAATTTTTATTGTTTCTACCTAAATCGCAGCTCTGTCAACACCCGCTGTGGTGAGGCGAGGTCTGTGGGAGAAGCGGGAGGAGCCAGCCCCAAAGTCACAAACATCACCATAAAAGTAGGTTCCTTTGGGCAAATTAAATGACCTTTGGGCTTATCACAACCTTATCACAACCATCAGGCTGAGCATTTCATGGCAGTCTCCTGGAATTTCAAGTTAATGAGTAGCAAAGCACTAGGACCACGTTGTCCTGAAGTTCGCCTTTGGGCTGCAGACCGAATCTGGTCATTTGGGAAGTGGCTTTGGTGTCAGTCCGATGGTGATAAGTGGCCTGCCCCCCTGGAAATTCAGTATAATTGAGGGTTAAAATACGTGGTGTGAAAGATCTATGGTATGTTCTGAATCAATAACAGCATCTTTGATACTTCATCCTCTGTTTATAATTCTGGAATACTAAGTTACTGTCAGAGCATAACTCCTTTGCTGATACAGGACTCTGATAGGGATTTCTCATTCAAGTTAATATGTCAGGATTGCTCAAGTAGTGGATGTCAGGGGTGAAAGCCTGCCAGCTAAAGCAGTTCATGGAAAAATGCCTCATTGTGTTTCCAGTTTCTTGAAGCAGGCCACTTAGCTGAGGTGTAGGAGAGCTCACAGCAATCTGAAATAAATGCTGTGACGCATGGCAATTAGAGCGGGCTTTGAAGTTATCCCTCCGTAAAGATATTGCAGCCACGGATGAAGGAGGGGTTTCTAACAGTGAGTGCACCCTTATTGTTAGCAGCTAAAGATCTAATTAGAATGTGTGTAACACGCATTAACTTTAAGAAGGTATTATTTAAAGCTGTTCGCAGGCAGGCAGGTCTCGCTTCATAACGTTTTGAAACCCAGGAGCATTTGTATATGCGTTCGTCCCAGGTTGTGCAATGGAGCTGCTCAAGAGTGACGGGCAGCTGCCTGGAGCCCTGCCTGCAGAGGTTATCTACCCCTGTGCTCACTGAGAGCTGGTTTGCAAACCAGGGTGAGCTGAGAGCTTCTCTCTGCCCTGGGGGGTGGATTTTGGCAGCTGTACGTCAGCAAAGCTTTCCTTTGCTCAGGGCAAGGCGAGGTGTTCCTCATCAGCAGGTCCCATGAGTGAGCTGTGGGGCCGTGCTGGGTTTGGGGGGCACCCACCTGCCCCACTGCTTTCCCATGGGATTTGCTCATGGCATCGTACTACCGTGCCACCACTGCATGAGAGGAAATAGATGGGGACGAGTCACCCTGGAAAGCTGATTCACTTTGCCAAAGCAGTGTGCTGTCACTTGTTAAGGTTGCAAACAATCCCGCTGTGCTCCCCAGGGATTCATCACCTAGCAGTGGAAAATAACATGGAAGCCTTTCATCTGGTGGAGCAATGCTGCTGCTTAGTTTCGTGAGGAGCTTCTCGTTCTCCACAGCTACCCTGGCCTGAATCCAAGCAGAGCTTCCACCTTCCCATGGAAAACAAGACAGTTTATGTGCCTCATTTCTGGGGTCAATAGGACAGCTCATCCTGATTATTTTTCATATCTTCTCCCATGGCTACTCTGATTCAGAAAGGCATTTTGATTCTAACTGGATCATAAGTCATCCTCTGCCCTGCTCACAGCATCAAAGCTGTGCTCCCATGCCAGTGCAAAGCCTGGCTCCTGACGCTGGCATTAGGAATGAGGAATCCTGGCATTAGGACTGAGGGTCGGCTAGCTGGTGCTGGCTTCAGAAGGTTGGCAGCCTCAGGGGGGTGACATGGGGTGACTCGGTCCTTGCCAGGGCTGCAGCTGTGATGAGTGGTGTCTGTGGGCTGAGAGGAGAAACAAAATGCACGGAGCAGGTCATTGCAGAGGCTGGCTCTTAATTTGAGCTTGCCATGCTGCAGCCACCCCAAACATGGTTTTGCAGAGTCCTCAAGGGAGCGCCCAGAGAGCTGCTGGGGCTTCCCCTCCAGCCCGGGGCTCATCTGCTCTCAATGGGAACAAGGAGCCCAGCCGTTCCCTGCACTCCCCCACAGCCCCTGTACCACCAATAAAGCCCAGGGTCCCCTCTGCTGTGCTGGAATGGAGGAGCAGCCTTGGTCCCTGACCAGCAATGTCATCATGGTGCTGCCAACAGACTCACTGCACTCATGACCTGTTGAATCTGTGGCCTTGCCCTTGCTGTAGTTGACGCAGGAGAGCTTTGA
Source organism: Psittacula echo (assembly GCF_963264785.1). Classification (NCBI taxonomy): domain Eukaryota; kingdom Metazoa; phylum Chordata; class Aves; order Psittaciformes; family Psittacidae; genus Psittacula; species Psittacula echo. The sequence continues at coordinate 14,416,046 of NC_137745.1, read as the reverse complement.
AGATCCCTCCTTTTCCTATCACCACCAAAGGAGACACTTGATGACTCTTCCCTATGGCTGAGATTACAAGAGTGGGTTCCCCAGTAAACTCATGCCATGTTTTGACATAAAACCACTGCAGCCCCTGCTTTAGCTTCGCTATTCTAAGAGCCATAATTTGCTATGACTGTTTCCAGGGGTTTTCCCTCCAGGTGGCCTGGAATAACCACACAGTGGGTAATCCATCCCTGGCGTGGGTCAGCACTGCTCTGCATGTGTCCTGCGGGAGCCTCGGGTCGCGCATAGAATCATAAAATCATAGAATAGTTAGGATTGGAAAGGACCTTAAGATCATCTAGCTCAACCCCCCTGCCATGGGCAGGGACACCTCACACTAAACCATGTCACCCAAGGCCTCATCCAACCTGGCCTTGAACACCACCAAGGATGGAGCATTCACAACCTCCCTGGGCAACCCATTCCAGTGCCCCACCACCCTCACAGTAAAGAATTTCTTCCTTAGATCCAATCTAAACTTCTCCTGTTTAAGTTTGAACCCGTTACCCCTTGTCCTGTCACTACAGTCCCTGATGAAGAGTCCCTCTCCAGCATCCTTGTAGGCCCCCTTCAGATACTGGAAGGCTGCTAGGAGGTCTCCACGCAGCCTTCTCTTCTCCAGGCTGAACAGCCCCAACTTTCTCAGCCTGTCTCCATACGGGAGGTGCTCCAGTCCCCTGATCATCCTCGTGGCCCTCCTCTGCACTTGTTCCAACAGTTCCATGTCCTTTTGATGTTGAGGACACCAGAACTGCACACAATACTCCAAGTGAGGTCTCACAAGAGCAGAGCAGAGGGGCAGGATCACCTCCTTCGACCTGCTGGTCACGCTCCTCTTGATGCAGCCCAGGATATGGTTGGCTTTCTGGGCTGCGAGCGCACACTGAAGCTGGCTCATGTTCATTTTCTCATTGACCAACACCCCCAAGTCCTTCTCTGCAGGGCTGCTCTGAATCTCTTCTCTGCCCAACCTGTAGCTGTGCCTGGGATTGCTCTGACACAGGTGTAGGACCTTGCACTTGGCATGGTTAAACTTCATCAGGTTGGCATCAGCCCACCTCACAAGTGTGTCGAGGTCCCTCTGGATGGCATCCCTTCCCTCCGGCGTATCAACCGAACCACACAGCTTGGTGTCATCAGCATGAGAAAGCTGAACAAATAACCTGTGTTTAAAGGCTTGTGAAATACCTTCTGTGTCTGCTTAGGTCATCTTAGTGGAAGCTCATTTTTGCTTAGCCTAGCTTGACTGGGAAGCTCTTCAAACAAAACCCTAAAAAAGCTGCATGAATCTGTGCCTTGCCTTCCTAAAAACCAGGCCACATAAACCCCTCAGTTTTGATTATACATTTCTTCTGACAGCTCATGTTATCAAAAGCTTTAGGTTATTGTAGTAAACTCTGACCTGGAAAGCCCTTTAGGCCAGTTCTTTTCTTGGCTTTCCCAGCCTGCCAGTCCAAAGGGACATCCTTTGTCAAAGTACACATCAGTGAGGTTTGACCTAATTTGCTTGCATTTAGTCAGGAGCTGATCTCATTTCCAATTTAATTAAGTTTTCTTATGTTTCTGAGCATATCTTAAAGGTGCATACCAACCTGATATGCGACCCAAGGGGGATGAAGGTAAATTGGCTCATAGCAGAAGGATTTGGACAGCAGTTGTAAGAAAAACCAAAGCAGATTTTAAATGCAGGTTGAAATACGGCTCTTGAGAGCAAACGGTGTTATCTGTTCAGAAGAGAGGGCAGGTAACAGGCTTGCAACCGAAGTGGCAGGCTTAAAAATCCTCTTTCAGGTGTAAAAGTATCAGTGGGATGCTCTGATTTCAACTTTCAGCCTTTGTGTCCTTTCCATAGGAAACATGGCAGAGCTCTGTGCTCCCTGATTGCAACCCTGTGCCAGGATCTGGGGAAGGAGGAGATGTCCCCTGCCCCCCAGGCTTGCTCGCAGGCCTCCTGCGAGCGGGCTGTGCACTCTCTGTGTGGGGTGTAGAGCTCAATTCCCCTTTGTATCTCTGTGGCAGTTGTACTGCATTCCCCTTAACATCCTTGTAAACCCTGTTGTATCTACCCTTGCATCTCCTTGTTGTAACCCTTTGCAGCCATATTGCATTCCCTTTTTTATCCCTATTGCATCCCCATGGCAACTCCGTTGTGCAAATTCCATAGCCTCATTGCATCCTCCTTGTATCCCTGCTGTGTCTCCTTTGCATACCCCTTGCATCCATGTTGTATCCCTGTTTCAGCTGCATTGCATTCCCCACTGTAACCCCTTGTCCCCTGTCATGTCTCCCCTTGCACTCTCTGTTGCATTGCCTCTTGGACTGCTGCACCGCATCCCTGTTGCAGCCATGTTGCATTTCCTCTTGCACCCCCAATTGGAGTGGTAGTGCATTCCCTAAGCATCTCACTTCATCCCTATACATCTGCCTTGCATTTCCTCTTGCACCCTTGTTGTATCCCCCTTGTATTCATGTTGCAGCATCATTGCAGCTCCCTCCCATTCTGTTGTATCCCCTTCACATTCCCTTTGCACTCCATTAAAGCCCTCTTGCAGCCTCTTTGCATCCCACCTGCCCTCCTGTTGCATCCCCTTTGTACACCAAATTGCAAGTGCCACTTGCAACCCTGTGGAAACCCTATTACGTCCCACGATCACACCCCTGTTACATCAGTCTTGCACCCCTGCTGCAGCCCAATTGCACCCTCTCTTGCACCCCCACTGAAGTCCCATCACATCTCCCTGTTGCTGCTCTGCTGTATCCCCCCTTCCATCTGTTGTACCCCCTTCTTGTACCCCTACGGAAGCTCCATTATACCATCCCTATTGCAGCTCCATCGCGTCCCTCCTTGCACCTCCATTGAAGTCCCATTATATCTCCCCATTGTAGCCATCTTTGCAATGCATCCCCACTTTACATCCCATTGCAGCTCCCCTTCCAGCCTTCTGGTACCCCCTTCTACCCTCACAGAAGCCACACCATGCCCTCCCACCGTTCTATCCCCCTTGGCCCCCCACTGTGGCTCTATTGCATCCCCACCTTGCACCCCCATTGAACTCCCACCACTTCTCCCGTTACAGCTTCACTGCATCCCCACTTCCACCCCTCTTATACCCCTAATTATTTCCTTCTGGAAGCCACATTCCGTCCTCCCTTGCCCCCTCACTGCAGCCATATTGCACCTGCCCCTTACACCCCTATTTCAACCCCTTGCACCCCGTTGTATCCCCTCCACATCCCCCCTCGCACCACCCCCCCTCCCCCGCAGCCGGGCCACATCTCCGCCTCGCCGCGCTGCGCCCCCGCGGAGCCGCACCAGCGCGGAGGGACGGAGGGAGGGCGCAGCGGAGCCGCCGCGTTTCACCGCTCCGCGCTGCCATTGCGGCCCGGCCCGGCTCGGCTCGGCTCGGATCGGCACGGTGAGAGGCGGGGAGGGGGTGGGGGGCTGACAGTAGCGATGCTAAGACCGGGGGAGACGGGGGGAGATGCCGGGACGCCCTCCGGGCCACCCCGCTCTGGGTCCCAACCCTGGCATCACTGGGGGAGGGGAGGGAGAGTGGGCAGGTCAGGAGCGAAGCCAAAATACAAGAAATAATTTAAAATATATATATTTAAAATATTTAATCCATTTTCGTTAAAATTTCTGCCTCCCCAATACTCAGGAAATGGGGCATGAAGGGCAGCGGAGCGGCGTTGCATCTCGGCTGCTGCTCTTTGGAGGATGCCATCATTTTGCTGGAGGAGGATACTTTGGGGCAGAGGGGATACTGTGTGCTGGGAGAGGGGACCTGGAGGTGGTCCCTGGTACCTCTACCCCATCCCTCCCCCCCAGAGAGGGCTGAGTCCGAGTGCACTCGTGACATGAGCTGTGCCGTGCATCCTCTGCTGTGTGCGTGTGCGGCAGGATGGGGATGGTGTCAGGAAGCAGGACGGGCATGGGATGAGTTTGTAACCCGGCAGCTGGCTGGTGGCACAGCCTGCTCCGGGTGTGCTTCTCAGCCGCCTTGTCCCCAGGCTGGCTGGCAGTGACACTGATGGCTTGTCCCGGCTTGTCCCGAGCTTGGAGTGCAGCAGCAGTGATGGGGACCAGCCCAGCTCACATTAGAGCCATGTTGCACAGATACACTCAGGTTAGAGATGCACGTCTTGTGAAACAGCGCTGCAGAAATAATGATCTCATTTCTGCCATCTATAAATAAATGAAGGTGAAAGGACATGTTTCCTACTCCCAGCCCTCTGGAGGCTGGATTAAGATTGAGAGCTGGCCAGCTGATGGACAGAGATCTTTTAAATATTAATAGATCTTAAATTATAACTTCACTGTGACTCTCATCTAAGAGGTCGTGGTACAAAATATACCACTGAGGAACTTGGTAATATCAGTTATGTTGTTGTTTATAGTCAATATTATTTTTCCGGCTGTTGAGGATGCCAAGGGGGAAGTGGATTCCAAGGGAAATGGCTCACTTGCAGGTTTTGGGTTTTTCTTACACAATTAGCTGTGTGAGCTGGAGTTTCTGGGGGCCCCATCTCAGACACTGAAGCCTCCTGTTAGCACCTGTCCTGGGTCCATCCCGTTACCTGAGGTGGCTTGCTTGGGGGCTCCTCCATTCAGGTGGGATGCAGGGGCTGTGACTCAGATGCTGGTGTGAGAACTGCTGCTCCTGGTTCAGCATCTGCCCTGTCAGGTGCTCATCCTGCTTGGCGTTATCGCCACAGGGATCACAGCAATTATCAGACTTGTCTAACTGATGTTTGTGAGTTAATTTATGAGGTGCTCCGAGATCCTTCCAAGAAGAAGTAGCAATGCTTGGGGCCATCTGCTGTAACTCTTGGTCACAAGGCACCTCCAAGTGATGGATGAGCTGTAGTCTGAAGACTCACAGTTGTTACCATGGTGTCACTTTTAAGCCTATGATGTCTCTCTAGCTGGTAGCAAAGGATCGTGCTTGGGGCAGTGTTGCCCACTCCTGTTCCTGGTACCTGGTGCAGCAGGGAGGGTGATCAGTGCCTATGCAAAGCACCATCACAGGGGTTGGCACCGCATGGCTTTGTGAAGCGGATGTTCTCGCAGTGCTGCTGGGTACACAGGTGGCTTTATGGGGCTGGAGATGCTGAGGATTGGGATGATGGTGGCAGCCTCTGACCATGGAGCTGGGCCTGCTGGCATTTCCCTTCCGAGTGCATCTATTGCCATGGAGATTGGTGTTGATGCTCTGCCCATGCAGGAGGAGGCTTGGCCACACCATGGGGCTCCCCGGGTACCCATGGTCGGTGGAAGCCCCGAACGGGGCTGGCTGAGTACGCGTGGCCAGCATTGGATGCTGGGGCCCACGTGGTGAGCAGTGGCTGCCATGGCCCTGCCGGGAGCCCCACAGGGTGCCCCTGGCCCCACAGCCGTGGCACAGGGGATCTGTAGGGGGTTTTCTGCTTCAAAGCAGCCCTGGGCACTCGTATGGGGGGGCTCTGGTGCTCCCGCTGAGCTTCCAGTGTGATTTTCCACTGCCAAAAGCTGCTGGTGAGTTCAGGCCAGTGTTTTCCTGCCTCTCCAGTAATTTCCTGCAGCTGCGCTACGATTCAGCCTGACTTGCACAGCGAAGGCTCGGGGAGGGGAGGCACTGGAAGTGCTTGGAAAATTACATTTAAGACGAAGAGGAAGGAGATAGGAAGCAGCTTAGCTGGCTTTGTTCTAATAGCTGTAATCACCTGAAGTGCAGCCATGAGCCTTGTTTCGCTGGGGGCTGTGCAGCCCTGCCATGGCGGGGGCTGCTGGCACTGGCTTTCCCTGCTGCACCACGCTGGCTTTCGATTCATCTCAGATGGCAGCTTGCACTTTGTTCCTGCTTGGAACAAGTGCCCTCGTTGGGCTTTACTGTACAAAAGACCACATTTACATAAACAGGGGAAGGGTTGGTCACAAGGTGAAGATGAGGCGTCTTGAAGAGAAGCCAGTGGCTTAAATACCTTAAACTCGCTGTCCTCAAACTCGCCGTGTCACCAGCTACTGAGCCTGAAAGGAAGAGAAAAGCAGAAGTGTGATTTTAACCTTTTTTTTTACTCTTCTGACAGTGTTTTCCGACACTGCCGCTACCCACAGTGCACGGGACCTGTGCCGAGAGGAGGAGGGGATCTCTGCAAAGTAAGCTGGGCTTTTTAAAGGCTTTTCCCTTGTTTTGCTTTCCAAGAGCGGTGAAGGCGATGACCCAGCACTGGGAGCTGCAGGGGCTCCTGTAGCCCCGCGCTTTTCCTTAGCTGCAGCCTTCTCCTGTTACGGGTTGCCGATGGGAATAACGGCAATTTTCTGTGCTTCATTTCTTCCCAGTTTTAGTGACACAATGAAAGGCAGCAAGTGCTCTCAGGTGGGCTCCCGAGCCCCCTGCTTTCACATACACAGTTTATCTGTTGCACAAACCGTTCAGCTATGCAGAGATCAAAGATCATTCTGCAAAATGTTAATGAAACGAATAATGGTGTGTTGTCGGGGCTTGAAAAAGGAAATGAGGTTTAGCTTTGAAAAGGAGGTGCGTGGTGAAAATATTTACACAATTCCTCAGATTTCAGTTATTCCTATTTTCCCTGGGGAATGAGGGCAAACCTGGCTGCTGCTTCAGAGGTTCTGTTGTTTTAATTAGTCATGTGTAAGGTGGGGGATTGTGATGGCGTTGGAGGGGGAGAGGATGTGGCTGCAGCGATTCTGTTCCTGTTTCACGGCATAACATACAACATGCCACATACTGCCATGAGTCTTGCAGGAAGCAGGAATTAATCTGCCTGTCCTGGCATGGAAAAATGTGGTGGTGGTGATGGGGAGTGATGGCTGGTGGGAAACCAGGCATTGAGGAGGTTTCGTTTTATGAATGTGTGTCAGAAGAGCTAGTGCCGGGGAGAGGACAAGGCATAAGTTGGTTAGCAAGGGGAATTAGAGGAGATGTGTGTGCCACAGGGTTTAATCTCTTAATGAGAATAATATCTCCCAGCTGCTTGTGGTGGGGCGAGCTCAGGGACAAGAATGGCGTTGCATGAAGAGTTGCCCTTGTACCATGTGTCCTCTGCCTGCCTCATCCCCTGAGATTTGTCTGAAGGATGCTCAGGAGCCAGGAGGGGAGCCTGTGATTGACAAGTGCAAAACATCCATGGGGCAGGAGAGAGGATGTGGGGGTGGGGATGAGTTTGTCTCAGCTAAGGGCTAGTCACCGAAGAGCACCCTGCCAGGTTGTTTTCTTCAGCCCCCGAGCCCATTAATAGGCTCTACTCCCTTGATTAGTTCGTGCCTGTGCGGAATGGTAATGAGAGCCGGGCTCAAGCCATCAATTCTAGGTCAGTGGTTGTGTGCTGGGGATTTGGGACTGAGCAGGGGGAGGGGAACTTTAGATGGACACCTGCACCCAAAAAGAAATGTACAGCCTGTGTTATGCAGCGCTGCCTGCACCCACGGGGGTAAAGGCTGCCTGCACCCCTGGGGCACTGTGCTGCCTGCGTCTGTAAAGTGCCCCAAGCACCATGTTGTGCTTTGTTGCCCCAGATGTGGTCTGTGCCTGTTAGGAGGCCCATTGCGTGTTTGAGATGTGCTCTCCTGAGAGGTTAACATTGCAGTATCAGATCCATCAAGGAGCCAAAAGAAATAATTGAGTTATTAAAAGCGAAAGACTTTTCTGTGGTCCTGCCTGGTATCCTTTGCCTCTCACAGAGCTGCTTTCCTCTCGCCCTGGGAGCAGAGGGGGTGTACTACATATAGCATTGACTTGTCATAATTTCTGATGTTTAATGTCTGATCCTTCCCTAAATGCAGGCAGGTGAGGCCAGGCAGTGAAAAGCAGCATGGACCTGGATGTACTGAACATGTTTGTCATCGCTGGTGGCACCCTGGCCATCCCTATCCTGGCCTTTGTGGCCTCATTCCTTCTCTGGCCCTCAGCGCTTATCCGCATCTACTACTGGTGAGTTCTTAGCACGGCTGCTCTCATTTCAGCCCAGGGGTGGAATTACTGCTGCTCCCCAGCCGGTCCCCGTGCACACGCAGGCGCACGGGGCTTATTGCAGAGAGCCCGTGGGCAGCGAGGCGGTGTGGACAGAGGGGGGTGTTCCTGCCCATGATGGCGATTGCAGTGGGTGAGGTGGTGTTTCCAGGGGCTGCGTGGAGCTTTGAGCATCTCTGGAAGAAGAAAAGGGCATTTTCTCATTGCATTTTTGCTGCTGAGGTTTATGAGTGCAGGCTTGGCTGGGCTGCTGGCATCTTGCTGTCCTGCAGCAGGGCTCCTGGGCTGGCATGTCTCTGAGGATGACACCTGACATCGCAGGATGTGTCTGAGCTTTCCTGGGTTGTTTTCCCCAAGGACAGGGCTGTGGGTGGGAGAAGCATCGCCGCTGCTGCGGGCCCCCAGCCTGATGATCTTCCACCTCATCAATGCAGCTGTCAGCAAGGGTGTCCTTGGCTCTGCTGCGGGTCCCTGGGTTCATTTGCTGCCTCCTGGTTAACAGCCTCCTCGGCTGGCGGGGACTATTCCCTTGCTAGCAGTTACAGATAAGGCTTTTCTCATTTTCTCCCTCTCTCTGGGCTGCAGCAGCAGAGATGGAGTGATGCTTTTCCTTACCCCCTTGCATCTCATCCTTTCTGGTACCAGGAGGCAGGCACTACATCCTCCATGTTTCCATCCTCCTCTGTCCCTGGAAATCAGTGATAAGCGTGTTGGCAGCTTTCCTGTCTGGATTTGTTGCAGGGGAAAGCTTGACTAACGCTCCTTTCAGAAGCTGGGGCAGTGTCTCATTGCCTGGCGCAGGCAGCAGCAGGCAGCATGGCAGGCAGCATGACAGGCTGCCCTCACGTGCTGCTGGCAGATGGTGCCTCCTGCAGTTTTGCTTACGGGGTGTTTCCAAATCAAAGTGAGCTCCTGTGAGAGGAGGACATTAGCCCACCCCAGCGCTCATGCAGCAGTGTGATGAAGCCTGTTTCTAACGGCACATTTATTAGCAACTGTTTAATCAGAGCATCTGGAGGCTTGAGAGAGGAGGGAGATGGGATGAAAACCGCAGTGATTAGATCGACACAGGGGAGAATTTCTTCCCGTTGTGTGTCGCACGGGGAGGCCAAACATTGCTCTCCAAAGGAGAGCAGGGTCCTGACAGGGACATCTGGGCTGCCCAGGGCAGGTCTAGGTGGTACTGGGCTTGTCAAAATGTGTTTTTGTTTCCCTTTGGACATAGAAGTGGTTGGCGGAAGCCAGGGAGGACCCTGATGGGCTGATGAACCTGATGGGTTCGGAGGAGGATCGCCAAAGGGACGCTGCTGCACCAGAGCAGAGCCTTCGGAGATCTGCAGGCAGGGGTGGCAGGACAGGGAAAAGAAGGTGCAAAGGGCTGAGTTTTCAGAAGCTGGGTTGAAAGGGACATGAGGAAGATCCTGTTGCCTCATCCTTCAGGGTTGCAAATTAGGGGTGAATGTAAATGCACTGTGAGTAGGTAGGTCTGTGTTCAGCTGAGGAGGGAGTGTGTGAGTGGAGATCAGCAGGGATGTTTTCTTTTGAAGCGTAAGGTCCCTCATCTCTCTTTCTTCCAGCATTTCTGGAAGGATCAGCTTCTTGCAGGAATAACTGCAATGTTGTGCGTGTAAATGGGCTTCTCTTTTCTTTGGGTCATCGGAAAAAGAAGAGTGGGCTTGCCCTTCCCTCTTCCTTTCCTGTTTGCTTCTTTCTGAGTCACCTTTGTGGGGGGAAAGTCTTTGTGTTTCCCCATCAGCAGAGGCAGGAGAGAGGGCATGCAGCATTCCTTGCTGCTCCCCTCTTTCAGCCCCATGCAGCTGTTCAGCATCCCCGAGGGTCCCTGGGGACACTTCTCCCTTCTCCCACCACTCACTGCCCCTCTTCTCCTCCTTGCCGCTGCTCTGCGTGTCCTCAGCCGGCTAAGGCAAGGGTCACGCTGGGCTCTGTTGCTGGTGGCCTCGCTCCCTCCCCTGCTGCTAATGCGCCTCCATGACGTCCAGGCTGACCCCGGCCCCGAGCCTGCCTGCACTGCTGCCAGGGGTTAATCGGTTGAGCCGCTGCCGCTAAGCGCGTTAACACCTTGCGAGGGATCAGTTCAGCTTTGCACAGATTATTTTGCCTTCTCCTGAATTGATCCATCAGGATCAGTTGCTAAAAATGTTATCATCTTGCCCATCGGCAGTTTACACTGGTGCCTTTGAGGCGAGGGCTCTTAAGACACTTATTAGGGAGAAATTCACCTCTCCTTGTAGGACCAGCACAGAGCTGAGATGCTGCTTAAGTCCCACTAACTCCCTCTACAAAGAGATTATGCTAAAAGAGGATTGCACTATGCATAAGCTTTGAGTGGGCAGAGAGCTAGGACAGCCCAGCAATGTTGGTGACCTTGCTCTTGTGTCTCAAATAAATACTGGTATCACATATAAAAGTATTTGCCAGTATCTTGCCCATCAGGAGCAGTTGTCTTGAAAAGGTTTATGTCTGAGCACAGGGAAAATGCAGAGGAAGTGAGCCTGTTCCTCTGTCTTGGACTGCACATACACATCATGTGTCCAAAGTGTCACTGGTAATGTCTGTCCAGGTCCCCTCTGGGCGGCAGTTTCAGTGCATCCTCTTCAAGCAGGCTGCAAGCACACGCTGCAGGAGCCATCTGCCTCTGCTTTCAGAGGGACAACCTGGGCTTCCCTGGGGTGTTTGACCCTGTGTGAGGATGGTCCCTCTGGTCCTCTGTGTGGGTATGAATACATTTGAAAGATTGTATAGTTGGTATTTGAGAACTGGGTCTCTATGTTATTCCTGGGTAACACAGTTGTTTTGGCTGGGATTCAATGTGCTTGTCTATGGGGTGATGTTCTGCCACTGATGTGGGACTGTGTCCAAATAAACCTGTGACAGATCCACCTTACCCACCTAGAACAAGTGCCTCCCTTGGCCTGCCCATCCTGCACACTGCCTCCCTCCTCATATCAACCTTCGGGCATTTTCAATTTCAGGGTTGCTATTTTGGCCCATTTCCACTGCCAGATCAGTTGGTTAGGGTCTTTTTATAAGTTTTAAATAAACAAGAGTGTCTCCACAAGCCATCTGCAGTGCAGCCATGAGTAGCCAGCTGCCAGTTCTGCACCTGTAAGGGACACATGTAATCCAGGGACCAGATGCTCAGGATTAGTCCCAGTTAGTCTCAGACAGTCTCATGACATGAGCGCAACCTAACTGGCTTTAGCAAACTAGCAAGTCTGAGGCTGAGTTTGAACTTGTCACCTGGTTTGTATTGCCACTGGGTCCTGGTCTTGCCTCACTTATTGGTACTGTTTTCTCCTTGTTTCCAGGTACTGGCGCCGAGCCTTGGGTATGCAGGTTAGATATGCAAACTATGACGACTATCAGTTTTGTTATTCCTATAGAGGGAGACCTGGATGCCGACCATCCATCCTGATGCTACATGGGTTCTCAGCCCATAAAGACATGTGGCTGTCCATAGTCAAGGTGGGACTCCATTTCTAGCATGTTGTTACTTAGTGAAAGTTGATGGTCCTGGGCTTGGGGAAGGTGGGGACCCAGTGGTCGTGTGTATGGGATGTGATGATTGCTGTAACATTCTGGAAACACCATTCTTATCTCTGCGCTCATTGCTTGTTGGATCCCTTTCGTTCCTGCAACATGCAGAGCTGCTGGGTAAAAGCAGTATGCACCTGCCTCCTCCATGGGAAGCAAGACTTGGCCGTGGTTTCTCATCATGTCATCCTTGGTACATCAGCTGACTTACTGTGGTGCATGAGTAACCATTGGCTGCTAGGAGGAGAGCAACTCCCTGCTCCCACCCGTGGTCACCAGTTCCCATCCCTGGGCTTCGCAGCAGATTTCCTGCCCCATAACCACCCCTGGTTTGTTTCTGCAGTTCCTGCCAAAGAACCTGCACTTGGTGTGTGTTGACATGCCTGGGCACGAGGGCACGACCCGCTCGGCCTTGGATGACTACTCCATTAGTGGACAAGCTAAGAGAATACACCAGGTAAAGCCCCAGCATCGCATTGCATCTGCAGATGGATGCAGGGACTTGAGGGTTGTAGGGACATGGGGGATGCTGCCTCATGCAGCCCTGCTCCTTTCCTTCCCAGGCAGCCACAGCCGCCAGCCTCAGACCTTTGAGTTGCATTTCTCTAATGACCCCATGCTTGCTCTCCCCTAACAATGCTCCTTTTGCTCCCCTGTCAGTTTGTGGAATGCATCAACCTGAACAAAAGGCCCTTTCATCTGGTTGGCACGTCCATGGGGGGAAACGTTGCTGGTGTCTATGCTGCTCAGTACCCAGAGGACATTTGCAGCCTGACCCTCATCTGTCCTGCAGGTGGGCAATGAAGGGGAGGTGAGACAGGCAGAAGGCACACAGGAGCCGGTGTGAAAGTCCAGAGCAGTGCTGGAGGCACATGAGGCTTTTAGGCTTTTGAACTAATTTGTATTTACAGTCTGAAAATCTCTGCAGGGCACACGAGGAAATCACAGCCTTGTCCTGACTGCACTTCTTTAGGGCTTTGGAATTTGCTGCGCTGTGCTTTTGTGGGACTAGAGCTGGGACTAGGGCAAATGGCACAAGTCTTGTGCTGGAGAAAATGCCTTTTCCCTTTGATGGCAGGCATTTTACATGGCATGTCTGCAGCCTCTCGGGTCTGGAAGGGGAACCTGCAGCCTCCCCAGTCTGGCCTCTTGGGATCCCTGGTGTGCTGGAAGGCTGGGGCTTCAGGAGCCAGAGAGCTCTGTCCCCCCATGTTTGGGTGCTCTGAGTGGGAAGAGTGCTTGGTGGCTAGGTATGGGTCAGTGGGGTGCCCGTGTGACATGCAGTACCTCTCCATCCCCACCATCCCCTTGGCCAGGGGCTTGGGAAAGCCTGGGCATAACATGACGCAGGAGGCATGGGGAGCTTCTCTGCCAGGAAGGGCTTTGCTGCATCCCGGTTGTCATGGCAGCTCCTTCCCCCTCCCACACAAGGAAAGTGGCTCCAGATAAGACACAAGTAATGAGGCACAGTGAATGTTACCTAGCTACCAGGCTCTGGGGGTGGCAGGGTGGGGGTGGCTCCTCTCTGGAGAGGGGTTGGCTGCCTCCTTGGGTCTTTCTGGATGAAAACCGCTGCATGGGGGCTGCTGTTTGGAGTTAAGCTGCTGGGGGACTTTCCCCACAATGTGCCTACAGAAGGGGCGTCTGAAATTTTTTGTCCGAGCCTGCACTGTGGGAGGCTGGGTATGGGCAACACTGTTTGCATCTGCTGGCTACAGAAAAAATAAGTGCTATAGTTTTTGCCAAAGAATTCTTGAATGTCTACGGGGAATATACCTCGTGTTGTGTTGAGGGGCTTGGCAGTGTCAAGCCCTGGAGCATCTCTGGGTACACATTGAGGTGCTCTATGTACAGGTTGTTTTCCTTCCCCTCTTTTTCATTATTATGTATTTTTTAATGAGTGACAGGCAGCAGGCCAGAGGCAGGGATGAGGGAGGCTGGTACAACGATGCTCTGCCTCTGGGGGTCTCATATGGGTTTTAGCTCATGTCCCTTTCCTCCTTCAATGTAGGTCTGCCAAGTACCACCGACAGCAAGTTCATTAAGCAGCTGCGGGAGCTGCAGGAGTCCCAGCTCATCGACAGGATCCCTTTAATTCCCTCGACACCCGAGGAGATGGCGGACATGCTGAAGCTTTGCTCCTATGTGCGCTTCAAGGTGCCGCAGCAGGTGAGGAGCCCGGGCTGGCTGCAGCAGCTGGGAAAGGGGGGACTCAGAGGTGGAGAAGGGTTTGCTTCTCCTGGAGCCTGCACGATGGGAGGTGAGGTGGTGCCAGGAGTGCAGCCAGCACTGCCATTCCCCTGTCACCCAGGCGGGACACCCCGGGCACCACTTCCATCGCTTTCCCTTCAAACTCACTTTTCCCACTCCCTCTGCCAGTGCCCACTGAAATTCCTCCTCTCCCGAGGTCTTTGGCAGCCAGCTGGGATGTCAAAGGGTTTTTTTAAGCAAATATGGCTGGCAGGAAGCATTAAATAACTAAAGCGGCTGTTGTCCGGCTGGAGGGGGATTGTTTGTGGCTTTTTTAGCCAAAGTGATGGAAATGTTATTCCTCTATTGTCAGGGAAGAGGAATTTGGCGAGGCGCTGGCCATGAAGCTGGTTTTCCTTAGGAAGTCTGGGATGAGTAGATTGGAGAGTAAGAAAAAAACATAAGGGAACGCCCTTCTGGCAAAAGAATAAGAGAAGCAAGAAAAGCACAGTCATGGCTGAGGTGTGCTGCTGGCTGTGGGTAGCCGCCTGCGGGAGAAACTCGGGGCTGCATCATAAAAGGCAAAAATACTTGTTGCTGAAATACACATTACTTAAGCACGGTTGTGAGAGCCAGATGTGAATAGGAGGATGCTTGTGCAGGGGCCGGGCTGGGAACGTTGGGGCGGTGGGAGAATGGTCCCGGCTGCCTGCCACCCTCTTGGGTGCTCTCGGGAGCACTCAGCCCCACACAGGTTCTCCCCCAGCAGCAATCCTCTGCTCCCCTGCAGATTCTCCAGGGCCTCGTTGATGTTCGCATCCCACACAATGACTTCTACCGGAAACGTAAGTGTATGGCAGCAGCCCCTCATCAGGCTTTCCAGCCAGACCCCGGGGTGTGGGGACAGGCTGCCCCTGGCCCCATGTCCCTTGCGTGCTGCTCAGCCCCAGCACACCCCTGCTGCCTTGCTGAGGGTGGGAAGGGGCAACATCAGTAACAGGTTTGGGAATGTGCCTTGGTCGATGGTAGCAGTGCACTGCCACCCCCATGGGCAGTGGGGTGGCTGCTTCACCCTCACCCTCCCAGCTGGGTAAATCAGTGCTAATACCTACAAGGAGATGGGCTTGGGAGAGCGTCCTTCCACAGTGGGGCTTGGTGGCTATGCAAGGACAGCCCACTGGGGCTCTGCACATCAGGCTCTGCCTGGGTTTCCCAGTGAGGGGACACTAGCAGGGACCCTGTGAAAAGGGAAGGCAGAGCACCCCCTTGGTCAGACTGACTGTCTTCTTGGCCCCTCTAGTGTTCTTAGAAATCGTGAATGAGAAGTCCAGGCACTCTCTGCATGAGAACATGAGCAAGATCAAAGCGCCAACGCAGGTCATCTGGGGAAGGCAGGACCAGGTATGCAGCCCCTTTTTCTCTTTACCCACAGCACCACATTTCCATCTCTGCTCGTGCCCACCCACAGGGACACACTGTGGCACATATGTGTGGGGAGCTGACACATGTGTGTCCCTGTCTGTGTCCCCCATGCAAAGGGCTCTGTAAATACAAAGATGTAAGCATTTGCCATGACCCCTTTGCACTGAGCTGGCAGTCAAAAAACATCTAAGAGTTCCTGGCTGCATGAGGAGACCGACACCATGCAGCCTCCCTGCCCTATCCCCAGGCATGGGTACCATGGGATGGAGCCGGCATCACAAGGACTGTGTCCACATCCCTGCTCAGCATCTCACTTGAGCTTGCAAAGACAGCTCTGATGGGGTTTCTATGGTGTCCAGCAAAACCCAGCTCTGCCTGTGGGACTGACTATGTTTTCCTCTGCCATCCAGGTCCTGGATGTTTCTGGTGCCAATGTTTTATCGAGCGCTATCCCGGACTGCCACGTGTACATCCTGGAGAACTGCGGGCACTCGGTGGTGGTGGAGCGGCCCCGCAAGACGGCCAACCTCATCCTGGAGTTCCTGGCGCTGCTGCACAGCACGGACAACAACAAGAAGCAGGCATGAGCGTGGCGGGGAGCCAAGCACCCACGCTGGTCTTATAATTGTAAAGTACTGCAGCTTTGATAAGTTCTCAGGGATCTTGTATGAATCGGGTTGAATGTGCCAAAGTCCCTGAGGAAGGCAGAATCAGAACCACTGATATCTAAACCTATAGCACCGCCAGCACAGCGACCTAGGGGTCATTGAGCAACCTTCATAGATACAGGAATGGAAACAGAATCTCTCCCTTTTCTACTTAGAGATAAAGTAGAAATGAGCTGAAATCAGCAAGCGCTAACCATGCCGTGTGCTGAAGCTCCTTACGCAGCGGCCCATCTTTCCCAAGTTACCAGCACGTAGTTGTTAACGACTTTTACCTAAACTATGTAAGTGTAGGAAGGAGGAAGAGTCCTGGACCGAGACTTACAATATTTCTACTACTTAGAGTCCCGTCACGTTGCATGCTGCTGTGCTGTAAGAGAACCCCAGTGCTCCAGGCGTCTGCTTGAGTGCTCTTTGTGTAGCTCCTTAACTTGTGATTTATGCAGAAAACAACAGAAAACTTCATGCGTAGGAGTCCAATGACTGTATGTGCAAAATGTTTACACTTTGAGTGGGTTTTCTAAATCCCTGAACAGCTCCTGTGTATATGTAATGCCTTAATATTGCCCAGGGTACAGCGTCCATGCACAGCCTGCCTTGCCCATGGGATGGTTCCCCCTGAGGGTGAACATAGAGAGTCAAAACTTGGGATGCAGGTGGCATGTGAGCCAGAGGGATGGAAACGACCTGGGGTGATTTGGCCCCTGAGCCTGAGTCAGCAATAAGCCCATGGGCAGGGTGCAAGTCAGCAAACTCGGGCAAACTCTTGTCTCAGCTCTTCTATCACATCGCGCTGCTGAACACGTTGATGTAAATAGCGACTTTCTTAATGAATTCCATGAATTCTGTGAATGCCAGCATCACCAAAACCAGGCGTGAGGGCTGGAGCAGGCTGTGTGTGTGCATAGCGCAGGGGATGCGGGCTCCTGGGCTCGCTGGGTGGTGAGGAGGGGGGCAGCTCACCTGCGAGGCTCTGCGTGGTGGTGTGGGAACGTACGGTGTGCTTGTGCGTCCTCTGGATGGCTGTAACTCCTGAGTGAGTGAATTGTAGGTGGAAATGGGAGATGCAGACAAGGTACACTTTGCAGCCTGCAAGGAGACCGATCCTGCATCTCCCTGGGTGCGGACACTCACCACGGGTAAAGGGCTGGGCCTGGTCTTGGGCAGGACTCAGGCTGTTGAAAGGCATGGAGGTGCATGGGTCTCTTGAAGGCAAATCAGCAGATGGCATCACCCCCAGCACTCCTCGGCGCTGACACCCCTAGACCAGAGCCCCTCAGACCAGGTGCGCAGGCTTGCGGTGCTGACAACTGTCTTCACGACGTCTCTCTGAGGTCCCCCGATCTGTACAGGTATCTGAAACTCCCTGTCAGCTTCTCTGCTCTTTTCGAGAGAAGCAGCATTGTTCTTTTAGCAGATCAGAGGTTTGCTGTTATTGCTTGGTTATTGTTTCTACTACAGGAGTTGATCTAAAAAAACAAAATAAAAATTGCTGATAGTTTTATGTGGTAAAAGCCAGAAAAAGTTGTTTGGTATCTCTATGGTTTCTCATATGCCACAGATTGCTGTATGCAAAGGATTTATATGGCTATTAAAATCTAGTGATTGAAGGAGTTTGCTGTGCAATGATTATTTTTTCCTTTGAGGAATGGATTTAAGGTGAAAGAGGATAGGTTTTAATGATATATTAGGAAAAGGTTCTTCCCTGTGAGGGTGCTGAGGCGCTGGCACAGGTTGCCCACAGAAGCTGTGGCTGCCCTATCCCTGGCAGTGCTCAAGACGAGGTTGGATGGGGCTTGGAGCAACCTGGACTAGTGGAAGGTGTCCCTGCCCGTGGCAGGGGTTGGAACTGAATGAGCTTTAAGGTCCCTTCCAACCCAAATGGTTCTGTGATTCTATGAATAAGGGGGCTGTGGTGTGGCATGATGCACAGCACAGGGGACTTGCTCTGCTGCTTCTTTCCTCCCCACGTTTCTGGGAGATGCAGGTTTTGCCTTGAGCAATGGTGAGGAGATGGTGAAGAGCAGGAAGGCTCGAGGCTCATCTCTTCCAACACAATATAAATTTTGCTTTTTTTCCTTTTATTAAGAGGAGGTACCTCTAAACACTCAAGAAGCAAGATAGCATGGCTGCCACTTGTCCTGGCTGAGCCCATGCCAACCCAAGCTGACTCCGTAGCATCAGCTGAGCCCAGATCAGAGGCAGAAAGACCCAGTAATACTGGCAGCTGTTCCCAATAACCCTCATTTCCTGCTGGGAGCCATAAAAGCTCACACTCTGCAAAGGTTGCTTTCTTAGCACTAAGCCCTACAGTGAGCCCCAGCAATGGTCCAGGTAAGGCTGTGCTCCTGGGCTGTGTGTGGGGCTTAAGAAGGGGCAGAAGGTGCTGTTTCTCCAGGTGGTTTTGGGGGTCCTGTGGGCAGAACTGGGGGAGCCAAAAGGAAACCATTGGCTTCCAGTCTTGGTGAGCCTGGGCACTGGAACCTGCACATAGCCTGAGCATCCTGGCATGGCAAGAGAGAGAGGTTTGTCTTTTGTTTTGTTTGGTGTTTAAGTGTTGTTTTCCTTGTAGTTACATGAATAAACTGGGTCAGTACTGAGGATGGGCTGGGTTGCAAGGTTGAAGATGAAGAGACTCATATGAAAGCTAAGTAAGGAGTCAGCTCTTGGCTGTTATGGGTCTTGCCAAGACTGATTCACTGTATTCTGAGAAAAGGCTGCAAAACACAACAGGTCTGGCTTGCTGAGGAACTTAACGATGCCTTGGAGCAAGCTGTTTTTGTGCTGAGAATCCAGGTCCATGGTGGTGCGCATCACCCTGCCGCTGGGGTGTGAGTGGGAGCAGGAGGGCAGAGCTGGTGGCAGCAACTCCTGGCAGTTGGTATGTGCCCAGCTACTGCTGAAGAGGAAAATATGGTGCCCTCAAAACGTGAGCAAAATCACTTCCTGCTTCTGCTTTCAACCTGCCTTTCAAGCTTCCAAGCTCCAATCTCTTGTTTTCCTCAGACTTCCTTCTGAAGGGCTGCTTCCATGGCTGTTAAACAAGTAAGTCTTGCCCTGATGAAACGCAACTAGGTGAAAGCCACCTTATCTTCTGCCTGCATAGAAACCTGGGTGAAAAAACCAATCAAAAATCAACGATGCCTGATTTTTCTTCAATTTTACTTTAAAATGAAATTATTACTGATTTCACAACTCTGAAGAATTATGTGAACCTGAGTAGTTTGCCATTGACAGACACTGGAACAGATCATCTTTAAAGGAAGAATACAAGATCAAGAGCCAAAATAAAGGGCAATGTTAACCACAGGCTAAATGTATATATAATTAATATATAAGACATATTAAATAACTATACCTATATATTATATTTTATATATTATATACAATGCATTTATAAATATATACTTATATATTTACATGTAAATACGTATAAATATATTAATGTAATATATATTATTACATATATAACTATATAATATATAAAAGATATATTTATATATTTATAAATATATAAAAACATTTATATATAATATCAATAAGATAAAAAATATGTAACATTTATACATTATATTGAAAAATATGAAAATATATATTCTATATAACATAAATTATTATTTATATACTTATATATAACTAATATACTTATATGTATGAATATATATAACTATATATTATTATAATTGTATGAAATATGAATATATAAAAATATTTATATTATGCATAAATATATAATATATAAATTATTACTATTATTATAAATAAAAGATATAGATTTATAAATATCCATATATAACAAGAATAACATATATTTTATGTAATATTTATTTATATGTAATATATATTTATATAATCAACACATATTTTATATATAATTTAGACATTTATATAGTATATATGTTTATATACAATATAAATACATATAACTATAAATTATTTGTATTCTGTATATATAATATATATTTTATGGATATTTTTATTTATATATAAATATATATACTTAATTTATATGCCTAGAATTCTAATAATTTATATATTTAAATTATATCTATAAATTATATATTGTATCTAAAAACGTAAATATAAATATCTATTTAATATATGTTATATAAAAATAAATTTTAAATAAATATATAAAAATATATATAATTTATTTGATATATAAACCTATATTTTATATGTATTTATAAAGGTAAATAAAATATGTTTTATATAATATATAATATTATTTCATATAACTATTTAAATGTAATACATTATATAGTTATATATGTAATACGTATATTCTATGTTTACATGTACACATATATATAATGATATATAATATAAATATATATTTACATATAAATATGTATAAATAGAATATATAAATATATAAGTATTTTATATGTAATATATTATATGATATATAATATATTATAAAACCATATTAATGTTAATAACACTATATGTTATTAGTATATTTATATATAATAGAATTATATGATAATATAATATATAATTAATATATTAATTATATTAAGAATAATGTATAATTATATAATATAATATTTTATATATGTATTTATAGCCTGTGATTAACATTGTCCATTATTTTGGCTCTTGATCTTTTATTTTTTCTTAAAAGATAATCTGTTCCAGTGTCTGTCAGGGCAAACTGCTATGGTTTTATTTATATAGAAATATAGATAAATTTTTATATATAACAATAAGTATTTTATTTATATATTATAAAAGATATATAACTATATAGAAACATTTTATATCGATATTGTATCTGTAAATAATATTTTCTATATAGTTATATATACACATATCTTTACATATATTTATATATAGTTATAGATAAAATGTAATGGCTATATATTTTTATATAGTATCTATATGTATTTATACAGATATAGAAATATATTCTATAATAATATAAATAGATATATAGCATACATATGATATCATTATGTTTAATAATATAGGTTTATAATATATATGTATATATAGGTATTGCTATAATTACATATAAATATTCATAAATATATAAATATGAATATGTATAGAAAATGTCTTTATATTTTTATGTGTATATATGTTTATATATTTATATAAAAATGTAAAGACCACATAAATATATATAAAATAGAAACTTATATAAATATATATAAATATACAAGTATATAAAAATATATATTGATATATGGTATATATTGATATATGGTATATGTTGATATATAAAAAGTATATTAATAGGTCTTTATATATTTTAGTATTATGTATTATATTTATATTAGTAATTTATAAATATGTTTCTATTAAAAATATATCTATTAGTATATATAAATACATAAATTTAGAAATATGTATAGATATTTAATATAAATTATACATAACAATATGTGTTTATGTATAATAAATATATTTATTTATAATAATGAACATATAAATACATACACATAAAAATATAAAATATAAATTTATACATTTATAGACAAATTATTGTATAATTATGTAATATATAAAATATATAATGTATTATATGTATTTATATGCATACAGTTGTATCTTAAAATATATATAAATATATATTGTATATAATATAATTATTTTTAAGTATATATATAACTGGTGCAACCCGCTTTTTATACTTGTAGAGATGCAATCATAGAGAATCAAGCTTTTGCTGAAACTGCACTTCTGGGTTTGTTTTGGTAGTTTAAGAGTAGCTCAAACTAGACAGGGTTTTTTTTGTAACAAACTACACAAACGAGATGGACAAGGACTTAACTTGCCACAAGACCTTAATTGCCAAGGGGTTTGTTAAGATGGGTCTTATCAAGGAAACCATCTAATGTCACTTTCAAAGAACAAACACACATACACAAACAAAACCAAGCAAGAAAGTGAGTTTTCCAGTTTATTTGCTTGAATTCAGAATCATATCCATACTGGTGCATATATCAGAGGTCCAAGGTAAGTTTTCGTGCCTTCAAACACATAATCCTGCATGCTCCAGTGTATCAGTTGTTCCTTTCTCTACCTCAGCACATAGAGATCTGTGATAATCCATGAATATCTTCTAGAATTTCCTCCTGAAGAGGTTTGTAAAGTACTCTTTAACAGACTAATGCAATAAATGTAAGTATAACTGCAGTTTTTTATTGGACATGCTCTCTTCTGTCACAGAATTATTCACCTAAATGAAATGATCCTTTTGGCACCAGTACTGTCTAGTGCTATAGTGCACCAGAAGGCAAACAAGAAATAGAAGTGAAAAGGGAAGTAGGTTAAAAACAAGTAAATTAATCTTAGGAGAGTAGCCCAGAGTAAGGATGTGAACATGCACTTTAAGAATCCTGCAGAAGTGTTATAAAAATGAAGAGTCAGAAAGACCACTGAAACCGCATTTATTAAGTTGAGCTCTAATCATCACTTCCACAGCAGATCTATGGCTTGTTTTCTATTTATATTTCATGTTTTCTAAGCATATTCCATGGAAACAGCCAGCCAATCAGCTGCCCAAAGTATAGGAAATAAACTGTCAGCTAGAGGTACTGCGTGAATCTTTTCTTAAAATAAACAGCTCTGTAGTCAGGATGGCTGTTTCTAGATTTGTGACAGTTGTGTAGGATACAGTCTGCCCACCGAGAAGAAAAAGCCCTGGCTAAGCTAGTGCACAGAATAAAGAGCGAGGCACAGGCTCTTATGCTATGTTGCTGCTTCTCCAGCTTATTGAGCAGAACGTTCTAAGGCTGTCTTAATAAAAATACAATAAAAGGGCAGCACAACCCCCCCAACTTTTCCTGGTGATCTAGAGACAAATATTCTTGGACCTATAAATCCGTGCCAGTATATTCTCTCTTGCAAATATGCCATTAACCAGAAGAGGGTAGTATAAACCAGCCTATGTTGCAATTTCTGAGCTAGGATTTTTTCCTAAACAGCTATGCAATCTATTTGACAAATAAGCTCAACCTCTCCCCTCTGACACAGTACTGGTAATTTTGAAACTGGCATTCTCATTATCTTATTTCTGAGCAATGACATCGAGGGAAAAAAACTACATCTAACAAAAGGTGGGTAACTACCTGGGTATCGACTACAACTGGCTGTTCTAACCCGAATACTGCATACAATGAACGCCAAGGTGACCTTGCGAAGATACAATGAATTAACAATGGCCTTATTTAACAACAACAGCAAAACCCCCTCAAATCAAATGGTGTAGCTGAATATGCTTGTTTCTTTGTGGATCGTTCTTACTAATAATTTGAGATAATGAAATATGTATAGGAATATATATTTCACTATATATATTTATATATAGACATAAAATTTTCTTTTTCCACTAATTCAAGATGATTATTCAATTGCAAAAATGAAATAAGGTGACTAATTAGACTATAATCAACCTGGTTCCTATGCAAAATAATAATTAAAAAGTAATGTCCCATCAAAGTAATGACAATCAAGAGTAACTCAAAATAGTCAGCTAATATTTTATAATTACTTGAAGTGTTTAATTCTTTACAGATAAGGGAAGTGGAAAATATCCAGTCACTTCAATTACAACAGTTCCTCAATCTAAAGCATGATCTAATGTTCCTCTTTTCCTGTAATGGCATATCACTAGACTGGGCTTTACAAAACCAGGCAACTCCTGAAGTGAAAAAGTCTAAAAAACATTAAATCTTCCTAATTTAAGATTTTTCAAAAGCATTTGAACCACCACAATCCTACAAGTATCTCAACACATCCATTCACCTGTTTGTTTGGTTTTTGTTCATCCACAAACGCAGACTCAGATGCTTCTTCAGTGGCTGTGCTTGGACAAGTCACAGGGTGTCTTGAGTCATTCTGAACAGCCACTGGTTCTTTCACCTGCTCGTGTTCTATGCTTGGCTGAACACAGTTGCAATTGTTGGATGCCTTCAAGTTTAGGAATGACATGGATGCTTCTCAAGGTGCCACCTACCCTACAGACTTTTCCACACTGTAGTCTACCAGCCTGAACTTCATGCAGTCAAGATTTCTCCTTTCCAACATTCTAAGTAGGCTCTGGAGTGCCTTAAGGAATATATCAGTGGGTCGCCGGTGCTTTGTTTTCTTCTTCCTGTGATTTTTATTCTGTTCTCTCAAGTTGAACTTAGTTTCTGTTCTTTGTACAGCATTTACCTCATCACACTTAGGTTTATTTTTCAAGCTAGACAGTAAACGATATTGTATGTAACATGTTTAAACAATTACCAACAACTAAACAACATGTGAGTTAAGGAGAACAATAATCCAAAGGATGAGAAAAAGGAAGGTGCTATGTAACTCCACAGCTAGCCAGTACAGTAACTAGAAATGGAGCAGCCCAATTCCCTACAATTTTGCTCTCATCACATTACGCTTACAATAAGACACATAATTATTTGTCTATCTGAATGGAAGTATTAAATGACCATCAGACATCACAAGATACTAAACAAGGTTCAGACAACATTATCAAGTTATACAGATAAAAATAAAGGGTAAATAGTTAAAAGACTACAATTGGTTTTGGCCAACACAAAACATAAATTCAATGTATTTCATCGCCTCACTTGTTTAGATAAAAATGTGCCTTTTGGTCCATAGAAAGCAGCCAAGTACAGCAAGCGAAACAAAACAATAAAGTAGCTCTGCTGCAACACAGGATTTTTATACCTGCTTTATAATTCAAGTGAAATTCATTCTCAATCCATTATGTTCATTCTTGACTTCCTGTTCCTATAAAAAATGACAAGATTTGAAAGACTTCCACTGCAAAATATTACTTCATACCTAAAAATGCGAATGACAGGAACAACTCCAGAAGTCTGTAAGTGCACAAATGATGTTAGGCTGCCCTCTAAGAGTACTAACTGGCAAAAAGGAAATGATGACATTAAAGCGAAGGTTTCATTTACATGTGCACCTTCAGGCTGGTTTTCAATAATAGAACTCAAGACTACAAAATAACACCAATAATAAGAAGTTCTGTGGGACTGAATGATGGCAAAAAATGACCCTACACAATTAGATACATGCATATATTTAAAGCCTGTGCCTAGACCTGTGCTTTTAGCCACAGGCAACCATCCATTGATAGGCTTCAGCAAAAAGTATTACTCAGAGACAAAGCATTGGCGTTGCTGCTGGTGGCAGTTTTCCTTGCACAGTTCCAGAACCACTGTGTTTAAAACAAAAAATTATAGTCTATGCCCTTATTCCAGTGTTCATGGATAAAAACAAAGCAGAATTGTCCTTAATTTTTGACTAACAGCTACAATGTCTTAAGGATAAAGGATACTTCAGATTGTGCATCTGAACATCCATAAATGGCAGCTGTTATCTCAGTAATGCTTTTAATTCTTAATTTTAGAGAGAATTTTTTCTCTAGGGACATCTCAAAGGAAAAAATCAGCTATTCAACAGTGAACAAAGACCAAATAACCACGTCTGCACTAATTATTACACACACAAAGTTATCTAAATAGAGTGGATTGAGACAGATTTTCTGTGCCATAAATCACAAAAAAGCAGGCTATAAAGAACGGATTCTTTTCTTTTTTGTTTATTCACAAAATATTAGTAAATAACGTATAAATTTGCCAAGTTGAGATTAAAACATACATTATACGGAATAGCTAAGATACACAGCAGAGTATCATTATTCTAAGACTTCAGACAGTGTCTTATAGATGTTCCATTATGCACTCATGTAACTCCACCAGATCATGTATATTAGCTCAGAATACTTTAACATGGAACAAAGCAAAAAATAACAGCTTCATTTTGTGACTGCAAGAGAACAAACCCATTAAAGCATTTTCATGAAACAGAACTGTATAAACTATGTTTCTCACTTTAAAAACCTTAGGTTTTTCCATTCAGCCCTGGGGTGTGGCTGTGAGCATTTCTTCCTGGAGGACACCCAAGGTATTTAACGAGGATCTCACAAAACATACCCATGAAAACCAACACATATCACAGTTTCAGCACCACAAAATCTCTCCGTTAAATCTCATGTAGAATTAAGCAGTTATTGACCGATCTGAACACACTCAATGCTTCTTATGTCAGTACCAATGTTGTCTTGGTCTGATTCTGGTAAAATAAAGAATCTGACACTGGCAAATATAGAGACAGTGTCCAAGGCACTTCTAAATATGGCATTTTACCAGTTTCTAGTGTAGAAAATCAATATGCTAAACGTGTAGGATGATTCTAATACTCAGGTCATTAGTTAAAATACTTTTACTTGCTCCTAATAGTACCCACAATGAACTAGGTACAGTACAAATATAGAAGATATGAGGTATTACTCGGCGACCTTCATCTAAAATTAGGAAAACCAGACCGTTACAATTCCAGTGAAAAGAATTACACCAAAATTCATGGGTTTAAAAAAAATATTCTCTCAACTTCACTGTGAATTCTAACCATCTCTGTACATGAGGCCCTATCAGCAAAGCTAAAGAGGCAGCAGTGACCTGTCTGTAAGCTGAGCTACAAGGTCCAATAGTTTTGTTTATAATAAAACTGCACTTCCTTAGACTGCACAAGAGTGGAATACGCTAACAATATCACATGTAATAAATAGCTGTAGCAATGAAAGTGACACTTTCTTAAGAGGCTTTCATTTGCTAATAAATACGACAGCATACAAGGTTGTTTTTTTTTCTTCTTTTAAGCGTGATCACCAAGCCTGACCCCCAGGCTGCTAATGCTGTGTAAGCCAAGAGACACACAAAACTATTCCTCTCTCAGAATACATGGTGAGTGTGGCACCATGAAGAGATCCACTCACTAGCTCATCTTTCACTGATAGCCAAAATAAATATAACAAACCAAATCTCAAGCGACCTATAACAAAATTAAAGACATTTTAAATTAAAATCTTGTCCCTAATCCAAAATATACAACAGTTACCGTGTGAAGCACAACGAGAAACCTTAACAACATATAAAAGACACTTAGAAAAAATTAACCTCCAAGAATCAATTGTGAAGCATTAAACACCATCTTAGAGCTCCTAACAGTGAAGCTGAAAGGTTAAAACTTCCATAAGTGTCATATGTATGTAGTACAGAAGCTCATAGACTAACATGGCTTAAATTATTTACTTACTACTACGTTCAGTGCAATTCAAATTGCGATTGAGTCATGTAGAATACATCTGAGAACTTGCATAAAAAAATCCCCTCTCTGGTAACGTAGTAGTTTTGAGTATGTGGGCTAAGATTACACGGAATAGGCCAGATTCTTTGGAAAACTGAAACCTCCAATCTCTCTGGAGATTTCTGTCTACTTGTACAATAACAGTAAAGAGCATTGCTAACTGGTTGCTGATTAGTGCTTGCCCTATAACTCCTAGGACTGTGTTTTTTAACAAGACATACATTTTACATAGATGCTTTCTGAAATACGCTGTAAAAAGTTGGTAAATTATTTTGGCAGTTTGTGTTTGCCGTATCTCTACATTACACATGAGAAGGAATTTCTGTTTATAGAGTGGCATTGTGCTTTTATCTGCTTTAGAACAGATGTTTCCTGTTTCTTCTAAGTGTGATCACTTTTGTTTTCCTCAGTCAGGGTTACTGATTCTGATCCAAGTCTGCTACTTAGCCTTACAAGAAAGGTAGAACTTTACCATTGTTCCAATGAGGAGATAGTCTTTATTTCTTCTTCAGAGCCGGCCACTGTTCGTGAATCCATCCGATTTATGATTCAAAAAGTTCTGAACTGTTTAATTTGTCTTCTTCATACAGCAAAATATTTTCCATGAGCTTCTTTTTTTTATCATTTATCTTTATTTTCCAAGATGTCTCTCTGGCTAATGCTGAAAAACAAAAAAATAAAAGCCCAAATATTAAGAAAAAAATCCACTTGTGCGAGGAGTAGATAATAAAATAATCCAAAAATGGAATAGGAAAAAACCAACTGACAGGAAACCAGAAAACATTTTGTAGATTTATTGGTAAAATCATAACTAAGGCAAAAAAATTTACCAAAATATGTTTAGAAGTAGGACGAAGAACCTAAGCAATCCTGGAGAAGAGAGTAATTTGTCCCCACTATTGTGATACTAGAGCGCTTTTACAAAGGCTTCAGTAATCTCAACACAAACATGGGAAGTTTTGCCCAAACAGGGTGAAGACGGTGCATGTTTGAATGTTCCACATGCACCCTTCAGACTGATCTAGATTTACCTTGTGAAGAACATGGAGAGCCAAGAGCTGTGTGTTTTTGTTGAGAGGTGCTCTGTGCTGTAGATGCTGCTTCCAAGGCGTCCTCACTTTTGGCACATGCTGCATTTCTTTCCTGGAGTCCATGTGCAGGCTTTTCCTGCTTGATCCTGTAATCAGAGACTGCCACATTTTCGGCACTGTTACAGCTAGATAGCTCATCTGTAGATTTTTCTGACGGGTTCCATATAAAACTACTTAATTCATCTGATTCACAAGGAACCCTTGACATCTGCTCACAGTAAACGTCAGGTGACACAACACCTACTGAAGGTGGGCATGGATTGACACTGGTTAGGATGGCAGGCTGTGTGCTGTCCTCTTTATTCTTCCACGCAGAAGGCATGTCCACACTGAGACTCACTGTCTCATCATCAGTTTCTTCGGGAGTGTTCATGGAGAACCCAGAAGTGCTGCCTCCACAGATGTAATGCTCTCTCAATTTACTTTCAGCCATTTCCATCACTTCAAGCACCTGTTTGTAAGAACAAACCCAGTTAATGCAGAGTAACTCCTGTACCCCTCCTTACACATGTTCTCCTATGTCAACACTCCCGCAAATAAGCAAGGCATGAATGTGTAGCTTTAGACCTTGCTGTCAAGAAGACTAAAATCTTGGTCATGTATTTTAAATATTACCTCTGCTGTGTTAGAATTCTTCTTTTTCAGACAAAAGCAGATGGCTGAGGCAAAATCAATAGCAACCTCTTCCAGCAAGTGTCCTGCTTTCTTGTCTAGATATTTACAGCATATTTCCTTGGCAGCTAGCTTTTCCAATTTTTTTACTTTGGAATATGAGCTTTCTTTTGCTATCTGGATTTCATCAGCAATCATATCTTTCTGTTCAAAGGAAAGAGATACATTAGTGAAGGCAAAATGAACACACTCATTTCTGCTTGAATCACTGAGCATATGAATCTTGCCATATATTTATTATTATCGCTCCTTAATGGCTGGTTTACAGACCTAAAAGCTTTAAGAATCTCCATTCACGCAACTGATAGAAACGCTTGCCTTCACTAAAAGGCCGAAGGTTTTCTCTGCATGTGTCTAATGTCAAGTTCACTAAAACAGATCCAGCTCTTCCAGGCCTATGGCTGTTTATAGGAATGAAAAAGACATATACAGCAGCGTTCTTGCTCAGGACTTTTCAAATGTGTTAAAGAAACCATAAACCTGGGATCCTTTCTTTTCTGAACCTATTTGAACACTGATGAATTGCATAGAAATACTAAATAAGAATACTATAGTTTTCCCCTCAAAGGCTTCAATGAGATGGGGAGTCAGGAGGAGCGCATCCCACAAGGAATATAGGTGGAGTCTGTTCTCATGAGGATGGTGTTAATGGCATTCAGTGAGCCTGGCCAATTCTGATTGCTTGTGTAGTTGTAATCACAGCTTGGGGAAACTGGCCAAGACAGAAATTCCAGACAGTAGTGCAACACATAAGCACCTGATAAACACGATGCTGAGCAACTGTGGTTACTGCCTGCCCACGTTTCCCCATTCAGTCTGGCTCATAACACGTCTTTCTGGCACATAAAAAAACCATGCAGCAGCATTTCAGCACAAAGCCTTCTCTCTTAAATAAATACAGATGTACTTAAACACCAGTTATTCTGGAGTACCTCCTACTATGATGATCAGGCCAGTACTCATGAGTGTGGTGTGTGAAATGAGAATAAGTATCTGGCCTCTGTCTAAAGGCAGGTAGGCTACTGATGTTAATGGAACTGGAATATGGCTTCTGAATATCCCTTCTTCAGGATGTGCACAGCAGACTCCAAATAACAAACTATATATATATAAAGTGAAAATTCATTCTATGACAGTAACCCCATTCACTTGTGTTGGTATTAGTTATTCCTGCTTCTTCTTACCAGATAAATAGGGTCTCTCCCTTCATCCAGGGCCTTAATCCCTGTCAGTATCTCTGCTAAAACCTAGAAAGAATATATGGAAGATAAAACAATCTGTTCGGAATTTATTCTGTTTTTTTAAAGTGCGTTCTGTAACTAAAGAAATATTGAATGGCCAGGGCATTTAAATCTGTATTTTTACTTCAGGTGGTTTAACAATGCCAGATCTGGGCAATAGTCACAATTTTGATCTTTATGACTGGTGATCTTTATGGTCTATCTCCAAAGCTAAGTCTATTTTATAGTTAGGTACAAAAGACACTGTTGAAACTAAGGATAATAAGGAAGTCATTCTACATCTAGATAAGAAATCACACTGGACATTTAAATGGAAATACCTGGATACAGGTAACACGGCTATCAATTGTTTTACTTGAAATTCCAAATTAACAGGTGATGTCTGTAGCAGTTCCTGTGGCAAATCTGCAAGAATTCCAAGAACCCAACTGCAGGTGTCCTGCTGCTCTTTGTGTTTGGGTTTTTAAATGATCAGCAATAAGAACTTTTTCCAACAAGAAACAATTTTGTTTGTGTTGTTCACAAGATTCACCTCGCTTTGCCAAAACTCAATATATTTGTAGTCTGAACATAATTAGAACCAGTATTTCAACACATTATATAGTCAGCAATATGAAACTGCCAGCAAATTCAATCTTATATCCAATTTCCTGTCTAGAAGCACCAAAGAATGCAATGGAACCTGTTAAAAAGGCCACATACCACACCACAGCTGAATATATCAACTTTCTCTGTTAACTTCCCATGTCTGATAAAGTCTTCTGGCAGGTAAGTAAGAGAAGCCTGTAGAACTTTGGTTTTCATCGTGGCATATTCTGATTTTTTATCAACTGAATACAGCCGCAGACCTGAATGTCCGAGCTTTGGTGTGAAGTTTTCATCCAACAAGACATTCGAGCTGTGATAAAGACAAATAACAATCCTGGTCAAGTAATTACTTTAACTTGAGGTCAAAAATTACAGTTCTACACTTTAAAAGTAAAGCGCTGAAATCTTCCAGCATTTGGCCTGCTGTGTATGAGTGCAAGGACAAGGAATGGCAGAAAGGGAGAGGAGGAAGAACAAGCAGTCCAGAAATAACCTCAAAATACTTCCATCACTCAGAAAAGAGAGACAGTTTAAACTTAAAATGGAAAAGACCTCACAGAACAAGAGACAGCAGAAAGACACTGCAAATGGATTTCACAATTGTGCAGGATTTCAGCCATTATTGTTAAAGAAATCCTGGAAATAAGAGGTGACGATGGAAGTGCTGAGTTGCCAAACCCCTCACCTTTTGATATTCCCATGAAGAATTCCAGAATTATGTAAATACTCTGTAGCTCGGAGGAGCCCTACAGCAATGCTAATTCGCATCTCCCAGGTCAGTGGAGCAGAATCATCCTGCATGAGGAAAATGGTATTTCATAGACTATATATAGACAAAAGACTCTAAGACATCAGTAGTTTTGAAAACCAAAGGCTTAGCTTTAGACCCAGTCAAAACTCCTGCTGACCTAAATCAAAAGTTTGGTCCAAGGCAGAATGTGATGATTTCTAGGCCAAGGAAAGAACCTATCCCTGCATATTGTGCTATACATTTTGATGCTATGGGACACAGTGAGATAAGGATACAGCAAAGATCACACTTGCCCGAAGCGTCAGGTACTGCCTATTACTGAGGCACAGCACTGGCTTTGATGGACTGCTGCTCTGAGGTTCCTCTGCCCTATCATCTCCTCTGAAGATGCTCTTTGAATAGGTGTAAACATCTCAACCTGTTCCCTCGGAAGCCCTTGTGAAACTTCCTAGCACATTATGCAAATGCACATGATGATAGATTCTACAGAAACAAACCCAAATCCAATGAAACATTACATATGAATAGACACAGTTTTCAGATTCCTTATTACTTGAAAAGGCTAAAGGCTGCACAGCAGAACCTTCCTGTTGACCCGATCTGCTTTGCAGTTGGAAACTAGAAACGAGCTGCAGCCTTTCTAGAACTTGCAGTCAAGATATCTGGGCAATTTCTGGCTGTTTCTCAGAATTCCAAGAGACATAATTGCTTTTCATACTGTAACAGACCAGACCTTGTAATCACAGGTAGATTAACAGATCAGGATTATTTGCTTACTTGACACTGCAGTCTGTTTTGTAGTGATCCATTAGGCAGGTATGGATATATCAGACAGTGCAATCCAGTTTCTACTGAGAAACCCAGCAGCTGCAAGATGTTGACATGACAGCACCTGCAGGCACAGATCAGCAGTGGTTTGCAAATGAAATATGAGCAACACAGAAAACATTCCTGAGCTGGAATAAATGCCTAAATTTAAGGCAACTGGAAACTGTCCTGCAGCTGGAAGCAGAGAATGGCTCTGAGCAGGACAGCAGAGGGCTAACTAATCTAGCAGCAAAGAGAAAGATGGTTACAGTGCAGCCCGTTCTGTGCAGGTAGGAGGGATGCAAGCTGCAGAAGACACTGCTTCTTCACCACCTCAAGGGCTAGCAGAGCATGGTGTCTGCTCAGCATTGCCCTGCAGCATCAACAGGAGGCATGCTATTTACCATGGCTCCAGCAAAGGCTGTGCATAGCCCTCTTCTTGAGAGCAGCACAGTGCCCAAGAGAGAGGCTCACTGGTCTTAAACTAAACATATGGGCACACGCCACAAGCACAAAATGCACAGATTGCACCTGAAAGCCAACACTTACCGAAAGCAAATCTGTACTTCGGTATGGAAGAACCTTTGGGTGGAATCTGGGCTTGTGCATTCCATCTGAAAAATGAAAACGTGTGCTAGAATGTCAATAGTAATTATTAAAATGTTGCATTTGTAGAGATCTTTCAGTCTCTATGTGACAAGCTACTTTAGAAAACTGCCAAGTATCACTGATGGCAACTTTGCGTCAAAGGCAACAATTAATTGAAAATTAGAACAAAAACCAGTGTAAGGACACGTCTGATCCAATCATCAATGCAGGTAGCTATATTGCAGGCTACTCCCATAGCTAGAGTTAGTAACGCTAGTCACTTAAGTATCCCTCATATGTGTTTGCTGAATCTAGGTTTACTTACTTTACATTCTTTCCTTTTTACCTCTTCTCTCGTGTAGCCCTTCTGGTTCCTTGTCCATACAATATTAAACAACTGCTAATGTTTCAGAGATAATAATAACATACCCCCTTCAAAGAAAAAGAAAAGGTGGAGCACTTGCCTCTTTCAGTCTTTTGATGATGTACTCTACGTTGTTCCTCTGACCCTTGTAGACATCCGCAAAAGTACCTTCACAAATTCTGCTCTTGTCACTGAAACCACTTGTGGCATTAGTAACTTCCCTCTGGGTCCACAAAAGACTTCCACTGGGGAGATCCGTCCTTGTCTCCTGCTGAGGAGCAGGAGAGCTGCAAGGCTGCACATGTGCAGAAGAAACAAGTTCCACTCATGAAAATTCATATGCATTTTCCTTCTTTCAGTTGTTATATTTACTTTTCCATGATCTAAGCAATCACTGTGATCATTGAAAGAAACCATGAAAAGTACTGTACATGTGATTCTTTCCCTTAGTTATAACTGTCTTGACGTGTTTTGCTGATATAAAAGTTTTGCCCAGTAGAAGAGTCAGTTACCAATTTGCATTTCCACCTTTCCCAGAAAATAGACTTAATTTTGCTTAAAAGTCCATGTATTTTTTTGAAGTGATGTTAGTTTAAGTTACAAAGAATATTACTCTTTATGGCTGGGGCATATACTAAGAAACAGTTGAATCAGAAAGTAGGGTCCCTCATAATGTATTTATGTTCTGGTAGGAACTTCACATCTACTTCCGAAGCATCTGGCATCAGTTGCACAATAATTTGCTGCTTTCAGTGTGGCAAGTCCTAATGCCAATTGTTACTACAGTTCCACTGTAATAACACACATCTTTCACAACCTTAATGTGCTCCAGACTTGAGAAAACAAAACATTAACTCCCTCTCGAAAGCTCTGAGACTACTACAATCTTTGTCGCAATCTTCTCTTCTGGCTTGTACCCTTGAACCAGGTTATTCTGGAAGAGCTTAAACCACAATCTTCTTCAAAACAAAACAAAACAAAGGAACAAGGCCAAGACAGAACAATGACGGAACCAGAGCATGCACA
Source organism: Psittacula echo (assembly GCF_963264785.1). NCBI lineage: Eukaryota > Metazoa > Chordata > Aves > Psittaciformes > Psittacidae > Psittacula > Psittacula echo. The sequence goes on along the minus strand of NC_137745.1, from coordinate 14,381,899 downwards.
TGGATCTGTGAAACACTCTGAGAACCCACAGGACAGATCTAGCTGGACTGTCTTATAGACAAGAGAGCTGTAGGGAGGCAGGAACAGACACTGTCTGAAATCATTAGGAATGTGGGAAAAGCTTGTCACAGTGAGATGGTTAGGCACTAGAATGACCCAACCTTGGAGAGTTTCAATTGTCAGCTACACCAGGCTCTGGGCGACCTGACTTAAACTTGATACTAGCCCAGGTTTCAGGAGAAACCACATTTTAAGTATAAAACCAAACTAATAGAAGTCCGCTGTTCTGACTAGTCAGTGGTACATGTGGTACCATCCTGTGCTCACACTAGAAATGTTAGGTCCTCTTCAAAATCTATACTAGAAATTCCTCCAAAATTATTTGCTATTTGTGGGCATGTTATCCATGCAATATGGTTAACTTTTTCCTTCACTGGTCCATCACTGGCGAAAAGAGTTATGCACACTATAAGTAATCTAACTGAAGCATTAGTAGTCCATTAGTATTCAGTCCAAACAAGCTGTAATCAATCCCTACTTTTTCATTCTATTTTATACAAATAGAGGAACAAACTTAAACTGTGAAAACATGGAATATTACGAAGACAACTTTCATTGTTATAATCAATGAGGACTAAATGGATTTACCTTCACACTTGATGAGACAGGAGGATTTGACTGTAAGGATTTCAAAAGGTCTCTTGGGGGAGGTGGTGGCAAGGGGAGTGAATACAAGGCTCCTTCAGAAACAGCACCTGAAACTGAAATAACAGCATTGAAAGTACAGGTTCTTTTTACAGTGCCACAGCCTGCAACTAATTATGGAGGTCTGGGATATTTTGTTGAATTTCCTAACCAGGGATAATCTGTCAAAATGAGCAATACTGTGTGAAGACAGGCAGCTGTTTTCCTGGTTCCTCTTTGCAAGATGACTGTGCACATCCCTCTAGTCCTGGCTTGGGGACATGGAGCTCCCTCTATCTATACTGTTGTTCTTCTCAGTATGTCCTGCGGTTCTACTGCCTCCCATTCCCAAGCAGAGGAGCCTGCTGACCTATGCATGGCTCTCTTCTGGCCTACATTTATTCTGCATGGTGACAGGGACATGGGGCAGGAAATGTATGCACTGGTCTAGTTGTAGTATGGAGCCAGGATGGGACCCATGTGTTCACAGAGACCTGGAAAATGACTTTAGATCCCACAAGACAGATACAGCCAGCATCTCTCAAGGCCAAGAGAGATACAGGAAAGACAAAGAGGAGGCCATGTGATAAAGTTACAAAGAAATACAAATAATGTTAAAAGGCAAATATTCAAACGCAACCCTTTTGAAGAGCAATATATTCATTATACTACACTGAAAGCGAACGGGAAACAGGCTTATCTACACGGTCATTTCAATGTCAGAGCAAATTCAGAATCTGTTTCGTTACTACCTGCTAGTGGTACTCCCGGACGTGAAGAGTCTGTTGATGGCAACAGACTTATCTCGTTTTCTCTGTCTATCTTCTTGTTTTCTGTGGGAATTAAAGACCTGTTCTCCGGTTTAGGTGGCTCTACCAGCTCTTCTTTTCCAGAGTCAGCAATATTAGAGGCTGATGTCCCTTCAAAAAAGAACAAAGGAAAGATGAAGATTACCAGGGAAAACACAGCCTGACTCTAATCAGTTATCAGGAAATAATGCTAGCCAGGAAAACAGACTGTACACTAACATGAACATTAAAACAAACATTCAAGCAGTTCACTGATAAATGGCTGGAATATTGCTGGTATTTAAATTCAGACCATATTTATGACATTAACTACTACAGAAAATCAGTAAGAAGTCAGAGTTTCAACCAAATACCAGTGATGACTATGCAAAATATATACAGTCCCTTACAATAAGAAGTTAGCAATATATATTTATTGTGTCATTTTCTATATAGCGTCCTTCAGCCAACGATCTCAAATCCCAAATACCTCCCAGCCTAAAGAAGGCATCTAGTTCTTTGTTAATTGTTGTGGGACTGGGAGAAAGTTTGACAGAATTGTATTCGGTTTAGTCAGTCAAATGTTTTAGGACTGTTTTCAAGTGTGTGGTTTTAGCGTCATGACCCTGCTCATTCCCAGAAAACACTTTCCTATATAGAACTATTTGTAATAAAGAATCATTCTGTTACTTATGAACAGAAAGAAACTGGAGACAATCTAGGGAAAACATAAAAATCAAAGCTCAAGACTTACTAATATATAAGGAAAAAATAAAGGCTGAATTATTGATTCACTGCAGCTCTAAAAGATCCAATGCTGTATACAGCTTGGTAAAATCTCAGAATCAGGCCTGAAAAAGCAGCTTGAAGTCTGGTTAAAAGATGCACAAAGATTCAGTGTACAGGAACATGAAAAATACGTACATCTTAGAGGGAACTATTAAAACTAGATTAGGTTAAAGTTAGGATGGTAAAAAATAAAATAATTCAAGATACTGTGATATACAAGGCTGTCAAAATCTCCTGAAGAAGCAGATAAATTCTTATCTGTGAATACATTCAAAACTGAGGTTGAAAAGGAGCTTGGAAATGCCCAGTGTGCACTGGGGATGATAGAAAGACTTACTATATGCTAACAACATTTCCTGGTTGTAGTTGTAAGCTTTTGTTTCCACCCGCCACCTTTTATCAGCAACACATTGTGCATTTTCTTAAAAAGAAAAATGAAAGTTTTATTTTGCTATAAAGGAAAATAAGCACAGGTATTAATATAAGGCTTTTTTGCCATGCTGTTTTATCAGCTTTCTATCTTAACCATGGTGGTGATCTTGGAATCAAAAGCCACAGGCCTCAATTTGAATTTGAAATTAGACAACAGCTTTGTGTCCTTTTTCTGTACAAAGCATTGGAATATCTGAAACAAGCAGGAAGCAGTATGCTTCATTTTAATCTGTGCTGCTCACAAGAAGCCAAGATTCAGTAGAACTGTTTAAGAGAAGACAAGCTGTGCCCATTTCAGTGCACTGAAGATTGAAGAGCAGATGAAAAGCAGTAATGGTAGAAGTGGCCACGGTCATGACAGGCAAGTTGTGTCCTCTGACCTCTGTTTGGGGTTTGCATTCACTTTCTTCAGTCATGTATGAATGCAGGTTTGAATAAAGCCAGGCTTTAGAATTAAGACACAAAAAGCAGATATGTTTCTTTATTCCTGTATCAGAATGCTAAGAAATCCCAAATTTCACAAGTTTTCAAAATCAGCCACTGAACAAGTCTGCAGGCCTTTAGCTAAAACTGACAGTCCCTGCATTCTGCAGATGGTGGCTTTTACCTCCTGCATTTCAACCTAGAAGTCTCTAAAGTTAGAATCACTTCCCTCTTTCAACCTACTTTTCAGGGTTTGTCATCAATTTAGCAACTTCCTGCACATCAGACAAACAGGTCATCACTGCAGCTCAAGAACTGACATAAGAAGAAACCAATTATAATGGACATTCAGAAGTGGGCCTAGAGTAGTGCAAGAAATTGTTGAAGGGAGGTACAGCCCTCCTGGAATTAATCTGCCAGCAAAACCAACCTGTGTGTTGTGTCTGACTCCTTTAGGTCAGAATGAGCAGAATTACAGTGATGAAGGACCACTTGTTTTTCAAAAGTGCCCAATAGAACAAGCAATGTATTCTTCATATCTGCCCAAGAGGAATCACCAAGTAAGCGTTTTCAGATATAAATAAAAAAGCAGAAATAGAGGGTAAAGGCTTCAAAGATTTGCCTAAATCTAAAAAGATCGTGCTGGAAATCACTGCTGCTTGTGACTGAGCACACTGTGGAATGTCCGCATTGGGTTAATTCCAAAAATAACTAACTACTTCCACATGCCAGAACAACAAAATAATCCAGATTCTCTGCCACTCAAATTAATCTGAAGCTTTGCTATGGACTTCAATATAAAAGACAACTATAATAAGTGTTTTTAAAAGATCATTTCATTGTAGTTTTGCAACTTACTGCATTTGAGTTGATCTGAGACTAACATTAATATCCATCATCCAGAAACGTAAGTAAAAATTGATCACTCCACAGGATTTGTCTCTTCCCATCCTCTTTTAAGCCCCCTTTATCTAGCTTTCTTACTGCTTCACAGAGTCAACCCCCAAATCACATAACTCCTTATGCAGCCCTTTGTGGAACAGTCCAATATTGTAGTTCACCCATTGTCACAAAGGAAATCAAAGAAACAAAGGTATCTTAGATTTATTACATCAGTTCAGTGTCTTAATGAGCCAAATTGAGCATGTCCATTTCTTTCCATGATCTATTAATATTTACTTTCCCTATTTACTATGTAGCCTGCAGATACCATTATAAAGACTCCTGTTTACTTGCATCAGCCAGCTACAATCTTTACAAACCAAATTTTTCCTTGGCAATCACAAAACACACTCTTCCAGCCTGCAGGAATTTGATTGGGGTTTATTTTTAACAGGGGAAACCCTCAGCGTTTTCAGCTTGTGATGAGTGAAGTCCAGAAAGTCTCAGGAATGTTTTAGAGAAACCTAAAACAAACCCCCAAACCTAAAGGTAAATCACAGAGGCAGAGAAAAAACAGGTTATACCTCTTGTACCAGAGGCTGACCTCAGGTGCATCTTGTGCAAGCTACAGCAGTACAGTGATACTGACATACCATACAGTGATACGGACAGCCAGACGAGCAGAAGGATAATGACTTTCTGTGCTGGGATGATTATTTTTGTTTGTGTTCTATCTTTAAGGTTCTATCTTTAAATTACTGGAAGCTGCTCTGGGATTGGAAGCCTGATTCTTTGCATTTTACATAAGCACTGAGACAAATCTTACTTGGTTCTTGTGTAAGCGATCTTGTCAGGGCTTTACAATGCTGCCTCTCAGGGTCTGATCCAGTGCCACATTCTGGTCTTTGCACACAGGCCCAGACCTGACAATCAGAGACCCTCTGCACAGCCTCTGGGCTTCAGGAGGTCATTTCACTAAATGTGCTATACATCAGCTCGAATCCAACAATGTTGCGGTTTGCAAGCAATAGCTCTCTGAAATGAAATACATGGAGCTTCTCGGAGTGATTCACCCCTGCAATGCGCTGAACTAACCTCGGTTTGAAATCTGTTCATGGGCTTGTTTTAAAGACCTGTAAGAGAAGAGAAAACCCTCTACCTGGGTGTAAAAGCAGCAGCATCTCAGTTGTTACAAGAAGTATAAACATAGGTGGGCCCCAGAATGTGCTCTGACAGGGAAAGAATGCAAGGCCTGTAACTAATTAGAGCTTACGGTGTGGTAGGTTAAGCTGTGTTATATAACAGCACCCACAAACTCCCTGTATGGACAGGGAACTGACAGTGTTAAATACTAAACAGGCACAGAGCAAAAACCTCATCACATCATGAAAGTCACCCCCTACTCCAGAGCATCCTTGAAAATACCATTATCAGAGAGTCAGGGTTATTGCAGTGCTGGTATCTAGATCAGATTTAATATAAATGATAAAATTCATATTAAATTTAAGTATAAATTAAAAAAAAAAAAAAAATTACAATCAAGATTTTGTCTTCAATCCTGTCCACTGAGACATGACCCCCACAGTGACTAAATTAACTGGACTACCAATACACAGCTTAGAACAGATCTGAACCAAATCATAGAATCATAGAATAGTTAGGGTTGGAAAGGACCTTAAAATCATCAAGTCCCAACCCCCCTGCCATGGGCAGGGACACCTCACATTAAACCATGTCACCCAAGGCTATAGAATCATAGAATAATTAGGGTTGGAAATCCCGTAGCTCTGTTTGCTTTGCTGAGGAATGAGGAATAGGAATTGCTATGGTCTTCTATGCTGAATGCTGTGACTGAACTCAGTCAGGTCGATCTGCTGAATCAAAGTGCTGCACAGGGTGGCAGCAAATTCAGTTACATTAACTGAGCAACGCTCTCATTAGGGTCTGTGGTTACTGTGTTAGATGTACTAAGACAGAATTTGCTGCTTGTGCTGTAGCACTTAATATTCCTTTAAAAACACCCAATAAAATGACAGAATTTGGAGTGGCATTGTCAGATTTTTCCACCATACCCAGATGAAGGTTTACAATCACGCTAATTCCCGGAAACAACAGAAAACAGCAGTGCCACACAAATAAACGCTGCGGCAAGAAACCCACGATGCAGAGTTGGACTTCCCATGCATGCCAGCTGGCAGCCCTGCCCAGTGGAGATGGGCTGCTGTTGAGCAACAGCCACTCGTGATGTCACTCAAAACCACTCGCGGCAGACAGCTTCCCCATCACAGAACGGGAGAAGCAGATGGGGCTCCCGCACACTCCTCACCTGTGGAAGCGTGTGCCCTCCTGAGCTTTCCCACGCTCACCTGGATGGTGCTTCTCTAACCATTTTCAGCCACATAACAAAAATCTGTAATGTTTCTTTCTAGTAATTCTATATGGAAAACTGGTGAAAATCATACAAACATCTGGTTTCCAGAAAGTAGACTTTGTGTGGGAATATGTGTTAAAAAGGGAATGTGCTCCACTCTCAACTTTTTGGGGCTACTCAATACAGAAAGACAGTATGATGTCCAGGCTTCAACAGATTTGGTGGTAGCACTGGGTTAAGGTACAGTCTGGCTTACAAAAATGGACAAAAAAGCTGCAATTTAAACATAGTTTTCAATGGAAAAAAAAGGAAAGGAAAGTTATATTTAAGAGTGTTGTGATTTCTATAAGTCAATAGTTTACCTTAACCAGGCACACTGAGCTCAAACTCTCACCATCCTACCTCAAAAAGATAAACCTGAAATACAACAAATTGGAGACAGGTGAAAAGAATTACATGCAGAGTTACAAAATTAAACTTTCCCCAAGTTAAACTAAAATTTAATCTGGGGAGGGACAGAGGAGAACATATGATAGGAACAGAGAAAATATGAGACGGAATAAACAAACAGTAATGTAGGTAGTTGATGAACCATTTCTCCTTTTCATAATCTTTTTCGTATGGTGCAGGACAGCAACCCGCATAGGCAAAACTGATTATGCTCTTCTGGGTTTGTTGACAGAGTATAATGACAAAGTTTCACAGAGAAACAAGAACGTATGAAGAATTAAAATGTGCGTAATCAAGCTCTGTTTAGAAACCCTGCCCAATGCATTAAAGCACCAGCCCTGGCTCAGAGCACAGCCAATCTCTGCGGCACCTCTCAAAGCCACTGGAAAGGTGGGATGATGACTGAGAGGGACCTGTGACTCCTTCTCTATGTCACCTCTTAAACATAAGACTCCCAGCAAAAGGTTTCCTCAGCCAGTGAGATCCACGGGACTGGGGCTGGTGCTCTGGGAGAACACAGATTCCCACAGGAGGAAGGCACAGATACTCACAGTCCAGAATGACTTGGGCCGCCCGGTAGAGCTGCAGTGCTCGCAGCAGCTCCAGGAGCTGTGGCACTGTTGCCAACCTCACTCCCCACCACCACATCAGCTCCCTTGTTATGCTGATCCCAGTCTTCTCCATGCACTTGATTTTCCGTAGCTCTGTTTGGTCAGTTATCACGTAGGAGGCTATTGGGAGACAAAGGGCAGTTCTGTTTAAACTAGAAAATACAAGCAGGTGCAACAGGGAAAACTAAGGTGTGAAACACACTTTGCCTTTTCCTTTGCACACTTTTACAACGAAAGATGGCAATAACTGAGCTATATGGACATGAAGAAAGGTCAGGGTGTGTAAGTTCAGTTGTGTGCTCATTTGTGGTTTCCAGGGCTGGTGGAGATGCCACCAAAGGTGTCTGAGTCAGCCCCCCTCAGTTGACCCACATCTACCTGAAGGAGAGAGGCGTGGGGGCCTGGAGTGTGGGAACAAAGATTCCCCTGTTCCCACCTCAGCTGGCTTTAGAGGACATAGGACATAGTTTTATACATGCAAAGATAGCGGAACTGAATCCCACCCTAAGTCAGCAAGTTTGACTGGGGTAAGAGTTCACTCAGTAGACAGAGTTAGTGAAGTCTTGAATGAAATTAAGTCATGTTAAATAAGAAAGGGAGGACAACTGAGGAAAGATTCAGGTTAGAACTGCCTGGACTGGGATATAGAAAAAAGAATAAAAACCTCAGGGGCTGCATTTTCTATACTTACTAACAGGACACAGCAGGACCAAGAAAATTGGGGCAGTAAGTATGAGGGAATATACATGAGGTGAAGGGAGAAAGAAAAAAATAAATCATCTATGCGAGGCAAACACTGGGAGAAGAAGAAGATAAAGTGCAGAGAGGGGAGTGCTAAAGGGCAGAGCGCGAGGGGCGGAAGCCTGGCTGGGCAGAGAAGCCAGGCAAACACAGAAGTCCGGAATTCCACCTATTAACCAGCAGTTTCACTTGATTCCAAAACCAGAGTGGTGCATGGGAACTCCCTGTCTACAGGATGCGAGCGCTGGGCAGCGGCCGGGCCAGAGGCCCTGCATGAGGCAGCTGTGTGCCCTTCCAGCACCCTGCGCCCTTCCACTGCCCGTCCCAGCCATGCTGCCGCTCTGTGCCCCTATCGCACCCCATCAGCCCGAGGAGCACCAGCCCACCTCCCCGCATGCCCCTCTCACCGAACCGCATCCAGTCGTAGTCGCTCAGGCAGTCCATCTTCTGGCAGAAGTCCTCCAGCACCCAGGCAGGCATGCTGTGGATGTATACCACCGGGGGGGAGCCCCCTTTCAGGGCCAAGGGCGGCTGCTGCAGGGTCATTGCTTCGCAGTCCCTCTCCGGAGTGTCCTTTGTCCCCGCCGTGGCCATCAGCCGCGGCTACACATGGTGCGTACCCAGAGCAGAGACGCTCACCACCCTCTGCCTCCAATGCGGGCTGTAGAAGGTTGATTTTCTCCAAGCGCTTCCTCTTCTCAAAGGGGCTGTCCTTCCCAACCTGTCCCCACCCCACCAGACTCACTCCTTGCTGGCGGAAGAGCCGAGCGACACGGGCAAGAATTTCTTGGCAGGGTCAGACCGCGCTCCTGCTTCCTGCTCTGGCTGACGTCAGGCCCCAAATGCAAATCAGATTTTCCTTTCCATTGAGTGCTGATTGCTCCAGCCTGATTGCCAAACGCCAAGTTTCACGGGATGGAGGTGAAAGGTGCTTTCCTGCCTGTTACGCGCAGCTGGTATTGCCGACGGGCTGGGCAATGGCTGCTCACAAAGCGAGGGGTGGTAGGTAAGAAGCTTGCCTGCTCAGCCCAGGCATTGGCCACATTTCCAGGGCAGTCTGCTAGTGGCTTGGTCACCTGTGTGAGTATAGGGATGTCTGTGTCTTTAAACATAGATCCCCCCAAGAGCTGCACCAGCTGTGCTCCCACTGCGCTGGATGCTGTACAACCGGGGATAGAGGAAGTTTCAAACATCTCACAAGATCTACGCAAGCACCGTGTACCAGCAGGAGGGCGGTAAAAACCTCTGTCAGCAAATACTGGGCAGTGACGCCTCTGCCTAACTGCTGCCAGGCTTTTGCACTCATTGCAGCATATAGGATTTCACTTACCATAATATGTGGTACAGTAGCAGATGCAGGGCATGAGAAGTGGTCATCTGGCCAGGTCTTGCTAGTCGAGGATTAGGTTTAAAATGTGTTCTTAAAGTCAATAATTTTTCTAAATTTATAGGTTTTACCTTTTTTTTTATTTATTTTTTTAATTGAAGCTGCTTTTTATAAACATTTGTAATGAATTTGCCAGGGTAAATGCTACAGATACTGCTGGCAAAACCATCTACTTGGACAGCCTTACAGCGGTACCTCTGCCAGCATGGGACAGTTCACCAAACACAATTGTGACCCTTTCCTCTTCCTGTTCTTTTCGCTCATGTTCAGCCCTACGTCTTTTTATATTTACTGCAAACAGTACTGTAAGTCTAGAGGGCTTTTAACTTACTATTTCTTTATAACCTGCTTGTATTTCGCAGCAGAGCTAACTCTTGTTTGCAGGATCAAACTTTCACACTTGGGCAATTTTCCATACTTCTTACCTCAGAAATCACAAGCCTTTCAAGTACCATTAAAGTAACAACGAATTTCTTACCCGCACTGTGGCAAGGAAAAGCTGAAAAATGTGATATTAATGTAGCTACAGGGTCAAAAGGGGAAAAAAACCATCCGAATTGTGTAACTTAAAAGACCACAATTCAGAGATTCCTTGGGACCTCCCTGTTTTAGCAGCAGGACTATTTCAATAACAACAGTTGAATTTATGGGGGTTTCCCCTCCTTTTCCCTGCTTAGTGTCCTTCTGACACATAGCCCTGAGAAAATGATCAGAGCATCTCTGAAAGTCACGCAAGATGAGATTGAAATGTGTGTTGCAAAGAAGTGGATAAAAGGAGGAAGCGAAGACTCTTCTTTCCCTTGGGTACTGGAAAGAAACCAAGACCTTCTGGACTATTTGCCTCATGGGAGAACAAGGGGAAAGAACACATTGACAAAGCGTGCGGCTTCCGTTTTGCACTAATGAAGGGTTTTAAGCAGGAAGTGAAATTTACTGGAAATGATCCTACACACTCCTGTTATTCAGCCTCCACTTGCAAATAATGAGGTATTAATTAGGCAGGACTCTGTACCGCTGTGTGCCCTCCTCGAGCTCCCAGGCACTAAACAACTTGTTTGTTTCTGTGGTGGTTTGCACCTTCAGCTGTTACCCACCACTTCCTGCAGCAGCTCATTCCCACAACCACTGCATTGAGCTGGAGCATAGCTGGGCCCTGACCTCTGCTTCTCCCTGCCTGCCAACGAGACACCAACATGACTCCGACTGAAAACTACCCAAGTTTGTAATGCACTTGTCACAACCAAATGGCAACTTTCACTCATGGCTAATCCAGCTGAGTAATTAGTAGGAGGCTCCATTTCCCATCTATTAGAGCCAGCTGGGTTTATTTTCTCATCTTTTCTTATTCTGATCCACAGGAGCAGTCCAAAAATACACTTTCTTGCATATGCTAAGCATTTCTCCATGCTTACCTATAACATCTGGGTTTGCTTTCTGGTTTTTTAAACATTTTGTAAATAGGAGTTCTTTAACAACCAAACCTTTCTAGTATAGCATTTATGCACCTGCTTTAACAATTCTAATTGAACAGGCTTTTATGTCAATTACTTTCTTACATCTGTCAGTGCTTTGCACTTTGAATAAATACTCAAGCCATGTGTTTGGCTGAAGAATGAAAACCAAATGATAACAAAAATGTTAGGAGCTATTGCATTCTGACAACAACCAGCATGTAATCAAATTGGGTTTTTGCTAGAATGCCTCTTGGGTAACAAATATAAAGACATACAGCTGGGCTGATGTTATTACTGAACTAATCCATGGCAGGGTCTGTGAGCATTTGGTAATTTGACCAGCCCACCTAAATGAAGGTGTTATTTAACACGCTCACAAGTACTGCCATGTTGGTTAAAAAGACAAAACAAAACCCCCATGACCTGTAACAGTACTGTCAAACTGTGGCACAAGAGTCAAATGGAACATCAGATGTTACTGGGCTGTGAAAACAAAACCTTGTCACCTGTTTGTGAGAGATGCTGTAAAGTGCTGCTCATCTTAGAGAGGAAGTTGCTAAGCTTTTAAAGCTGACGTATGGGGGGGGGGGGAAGTATTCCATGACTTGTCAAAAGGAAAAATCAACATTTACAACACATCTGAAAGCTAAAATTAGCTAAGTATTCACAGAATTCATCTCACAAGAAAATGTACCCACATTGCAAGAAAACAACCGCGGGAGGAATAGGGGAGGCAGATGCATGAACAGGGTTCTGCCTCAGACTTCATATTTGTGTTTAGTCCCTTCCTCTCCCAAACTTCTGGCATAACTTTGGAATACTCAATTTCATCTGCAAAATGGAAACAGTATTTCTATTGTTATCTTGTCTCAGGAAAGTATAAGATTTCAAGCATGGATTGCCCCTTGCTATACATTAAGCAAATGATGTAACTAAATGTAAAGTTCAGCAAAGACAGGATACTCCTATAATCAATGAGATCAGGAGGTAGTTTCATGTTTTTTGGCACGTCACAGATATATAAGTATGCTTTTCTGTCTGCCAACATGCAGGAATCTAAGGAATCTGATCCAAAAGCAGTCAAACATTGTACTAGGAAAGCATCATTGACTGGCTGTGTACTGGAGGAAGTCACAGACTAATGGAATAAATTTAAATTATTCTACTAAGCAACAGAAGAGATCATAGACCCCACACAAACCAGGAACACACAGGAGGTTTGTGATACGTATGGATCTGTAAAACCTAATACCTACTACAGTAAAAGAAAAACAAGAGTTGAGCAACCAGTTTTCTGCAACAGTTTGCCTGTGCTGTCACAGTAACCATAACACAGAGTAGCACAAGAATATCAGGAAAGAAACTCCTCTCTTGTATCTGCAGGACCCCACCTGCAGAAGCACCCAAGGGCTTCCAGCAGCTGGGTGACATCCTGCTGTCTGCTCCCCATGCCTGCACAGGCAGATCTGCAAAAGGTGGGGAATGTACAAATTGTTGTGTAGCTACATTTGTGCACAGGCACTGCCTGAAGCTGTGCTAAGTTTTTAGTGTTAGCCACCACTCAGTCTTACAGCTACAGGGGGCTGCGCAGTTTGTAAACTCAGTCCAAGAGTATGTGTCACTGATTAGCTAGCCATTAGACTTTCAGGAGTATCACAGGAATACAAGAATAAAGACCCAAACACTGTGAGGTTGTGTGAAAGAATCAAACAGTTAGCATGGATTTACATTTTTAGGACAAAGATCAATTCATACACTTCAAATATGTAAGAAAAAACAAGTCTACAAAAAGGGGAGATATTTCATACTTACAGAACATTTCAACAGTCTCAGTTTCACAGCTGTGTTTGTTAGAATGTATAACTGGAAAGAAACGTGTCACAGAAATAACCTGCTATAATCTTCTACCATTCTGCTTCTAACAGTGAATAGCACTGCATCTGTTACTTGGCGGACAATTCATGTATCTGTTAAAAACTACTGCTTGGAATGATGTGTGTTATGTTCATACAAATACACATCCTAATTGAGGCATGAGGGAACAGAACATTGGTAAGGAAATGTTTTTCCTGCTTATCTAGCCTGTAATAAAGCATAAAGCATGGATCTGTGAGACAGATCTAGCAACAGGCCCATCTGAGCTGATGCAGTTTGCTATCTGTTCCTTAGGAGAGACCAGCAGCTCAAGTGGTCCCGGCTCTCCTGAAAAGGCCTCTCAACTACTGGACTACTGCATCGCCACGGGAAAAGGCAGGATCAAAGCACCTATTGTCTGTGAGCACAACCTGTAACAGCAAGCTGCTGCAGAGGAGAAAAGTGTCCCTGAACTAGGACCCCAGAACTATGTCCACATGGCTGACTAGGTTGATGACCTCAAGATCCAAGCACGAAGGATAAATAAGGCATCCAAGGTACAATCTGTGTAAAAATGCATCAGCCTGAGTGGACACAACATGGGCGTACACATGTAAAGCCAAAAGGCAGGAAAACCCCCAAGCATTTACACGTGTCATCTTTCCACCAGCATGTTTTGATGTTTCACATCAGGTCCCAAGAAGGGGTATTTGAAACCCTCATGTACACAAACACCCCCCACGCTTGGCAGATCACAGGCAAATCTAGACCAAGTGTGAGAGTGAAATTCCATTGAATGCAAATTATTCAAATGAAAATGGTGTGGGTCTGCCATTTACAATCATTAGAGTCTGAATTAAATTAATCTTTAGTGTAATTTACTGTCTAACACAATGAAAGCTAATCTGTATGCTCCAGACAGATAACCTGATCTTACGTCCCTGTGCAGTGTTCTGATGGAGTCCAAATAAAACTTCTGAGCTTCCTCCTCCAGAGCTGCTCGTTTGCAACACACATAACGAACCATCAGGAACCTGGCACACTTCTACACACTGTTTAGTCTTTGGGAGCAGACTTATCAAGTTAACTGAGTTCACGTCTCAGAACATAAAATACAGACAACAGTTCTTGGCATGTTTGGTGGCATGCTCCCTGCTTAAACTCTGTGGCTTGCTATTTGAATGGTCCGGAGTAATCACACTATTCCAGAACTCCATTCCTCAGTATTTCACTTCTCTCCAGAGAAAGCCGCTGAAGATCCTTCTTAACATCAGGATGATCTTCCAGCTCTTCATATAATGATCGAACAATGTCTAGTTTCCTGTAGTCCACTGGTTTGACCAGACTGCGAACAACCTGGAGACACCGCTCTTTCAGGGTGAACACTGTAGTTAAACACAAACACACACACAGCCTCATCACAAGGGTGCTCGTTAGCTGCTGCTTCCAACACAGACAGTACTTCTCCGAGTACGTGACCCCAGAACGTGGCATGCTACACCAGCGCTACTCACTAGAAAGAGAAGAACTTCTTTTCTGTGGCAAGGCACAGTACAAAACTCATCACAGACCTCTTTAAGGCTGCAAACAGCTCAGTTAACACCACAGCTCTGTCAAGAAATTCTCTATATTTGAGGCAGATCTTATATGAGGACCCCATTTCTCACTAGACCCTGATGCCCAAAGAAACCAAATTCACAGCCCACCCATCCCCATAGCATGCATGATCCCTCTTCACTTACCTGGTAGTGTGATGTCTGCTCTATTCACATTGGGAGCTGCTATGAACAGTTCCTGTTGGTTGACAAGAAGCCCATCGTTTGTCCCTGCATCCCGAAACAGCCAGAGATGACCTGGGAGAGGAAGAAGTGAAAACACCTGCCTTATGGTGCTTTTTAATGAGTGGTTTGAGGAGCTACTGAACCAAAATGCTCTCCAGCTGGGCTCCCTGCTTACAGGCAATCACTGCGGCCCTGGCCACCTGCGTGACTGGGTATCACCGAGGAGGGAGGAGACAGGAAATGAGAGTGGTGCAGCCTCTGGAGCCGAACCGAGAGGCCCGGTGGCGGAGCACAGGCCCTGCTCCCCGGACAGCCGCAGCTGCTATATCTGACCCCAAGCACCCAAGGGGAAGCCCAGTGAAGGCCCTCCGCCAGCCCCCCGGAGCACCGCCCGTACCCAACCAGGCCCCGTCCCGTCCCGTCCCGCCGCACGCACCCCGGTAGCTGTGCATGACCCGCCCGGTGCGTGGCTGCAGGACTGGGTAGTGGCGGGGCTTGCCGTCGAAATCCACCCACACCGGGAGGACGGAGCGCGGGCTACGATTGTTAAAGACGACCTCGGAGAGCTCACGGGTGTTAACGGAGCGCAGGCACGGCCCAACACCCCGCACCGGCGGCGCCATCACCGTGCCCGCTCCCTGCCGCGGCCGCCGGGAACGCGCATGCGCGGGGGGGGGGGGGCGGCGGGGCCGCCCCCTGGCGCATGCGCGTTCGCGGCGGGCGAAGTGCGGCAGCGGGAGCGCGCCCATGCCGGTTAGCGACGCTCGGCCACCCGCATCACCGTTGTCATCGCTTTATCACACACAACGATGTAGTAACAACGGGCTCCGGCTACAGAGCATAAAAGAGCACAATAAAGACATGCCTTCTATGGAAAACCTGAAAAACTTTAATAGCTGTTAATTCACCTCTAAACACAATGAGTGTGAACAGTTTAATGACAAACTCATGTTCAGAGCCAAGGAAGAAGCTTGAGAAATCACAGTACATTTACAGGAGGAAAAAATATTTGCAACTTCAGGTTATTCAGCAGGTAATATTTTGGTAACTACTGTGGCACTTAAATCACCTCAAACTTAAACATAATGCCACCTGGATGTGCCTACAGCAGACACTGAAAACGCTAACTTGCTAGAACTGCTAAACATTCTCCAGTAGTAACTATAGTTAGCTTGCTAAGGCTGCGTGTATGTGCCCCTTCACCCACAGCAGTGGTACATTAAAAGATGGATGAGATATTTACTAATAGCTAGCACTAAGTTGAGGTAACAGGCATGAAAAACAGTAGCATCAGCATCCTGTTTGCTAATTGGCATCTGCTTATCAGACCATAACGAAACAGACAGTGGTTTATTATCTTAGTGTACATTTGGGCAACTGTATAAACTACAAAACTTCAATCTGGAAAAATCCTACGTTAAAGAGACACTACCTCTAAACCCTTTAAGGCAGCAGGTCTGAGTAGTCTTGTTAGTCACTTTCAGATACATATACAATTTCTACAGTCTGGGAATTAAATTAATCATTATCTCCAAAGCTGCCTCAACATGTTTTCTACTGTAAGCAGAGGAAATAAACACTAAACTGAAAACTACACTGAACATGGTAGAGAAGACTCAGGCAAAGGAAAGCATTACTAATTCCACTACAAACTTTCACCACTTTTGGGTGGTGGGGAGTAAAGAGGTGATTTAAATAACAAGGTTTCAGAACATAGTACAAGCAGTAGCTCTGAAGCTGATCCCTGGTTTAGTATTTGTGTTACACAATTCTACACAGGTTTTTTTGGTTTTTGTTTAGGAAATGACAGGTCTATGCTCTTGGATGTCTGCTTTGCCAGACTGCAATTCAGCAAGTTCTGGAGGTGTCCCTTCTTCTGTGCAGGTTACCAGAACGATCGTTTTTCTTCTGCTCTTTCCCAGGTGCGCTTCAGGAGGTACACTGCAGCGTGAAGGCCCCCGACGTTCACCCATACAGTCTGAGCTCTGCGCCAGATGTGGCCCAGTCGTGACAAGGCCTACAAGGCAAACACAGCCAAAGAGTAGTGGTGGCTTCCAGACAAGCACAAATTTGCTTTAAGTCATTTTTTCTTATTCTAAATTGTATCTGAACAAAATGTCAAATGACTCCTTAGGTCCAAAACTGTGTTTAAATATTACTAATTATTGCTCTAAAAGTAGATCACCTTCTGTCATAAAGACAGCTTTCAATTTTTCCTCAATGTATTTCCAACTGTAAGCAGGTTTGATTTTATTTCACAGAACATACCTTGGCAAAACATTTCTTGTCCTGCGTAAGTAGCACAGCCCTGCCTGTCCCTGGTGTGCAGATCCGGCCCATCTCCATCAAGCAGGCTGGATACAGATCCCAGTTCTTCTTCTTGGACCCGATTCTGCAACATAAATTAAGATTGCCTTTGTGATCACTGAAGAATAGTTAAGTGTTGGTCTTTCACACACGGATTAGCTCATTCAGGACTATGTTTACTATTAATTTCAAGCTCAATTTTTAATATAAAGTATATAATACTTCTTAATTAGTTAAGTAACTAAGTAGGGAGAATCCTAAGCCTGGACAGGCAAGCATATGCAGCAGCTCAGCACAGCAGCTTTACCAGTGATACCTCACCTCTTTCCAAATGGCATATCTGACACAATGATGTCCACAGATCCTGTCCGCAAAGGCAGATTGCAAATATCCCACTGGATGATGTCTAAGGGTATGCCGGGAGAAGCACTGCTGCAAGTGCAAAAATGGTTATCTCAGACATGGTTTATGAAGAGTACTTTTAGACTGAGGAGATCTATAATGTGGGCAAAAAGAACAAATGGGAAAATACAAACAGGACAGTCAAATGCATGAATGCAAAACGGATTTCTCTGCACACAATACTACAGGAAAAGAAAATCACTTCTCTCTTCACACTTCTCACCTTTCTTTATTCTCATTTTTCTTTAGTAAAGAACAGATGTTGTTTGCTGCTCTCTTTACAGCTTGGGGGTTGTTATCACCAGCAATGTGGTAGCAGCTAGGCCATTCCGTAGCTCCCTGGGGGGAAATATTGACAATAAGCAACACTAGCATCAAAACTGATGAATTTAAAACAAAACAAACAGAAGAATCACTCAAACATGACAGAATACAACAAAGCAACTGGAAGTGGATGTCAGTGATTTTAAAATCCTGTACCTGTTACAGGTATTATGAACCTTAAAATTTTCAAGTACCTTCAGATTTAGTTTCTTCCTGCTACAAGTTTGGGAATGAAAATAATGTCCCTTACAAAAAGTGCACCTCTTTAAAAGCTGCCGAGACACTACTGTAGTTCACTGCTTAGTTATTAACAAGGGAACTTACACGTATCATTCAGCTGCAGATACTGTCATATTTTATAAGTTATAAAATAAAGGAGGAATCACCTCTATTGGTATTGCACCTGTACCACACATGGGATCAATTATGATGTCTGTCGGTTGTGGATCACAGAGCCTAAAGAACAGAAGAAAAGATGCGATGAGAAAAGTCTTAAAAACATGAATTTCTGTAAGGAAGGAAAATGGAACTATTTTAATCACTCTGATTCCAACAAAAAAAACTCCTACGTGATTCCCACCCCCCCCATTCATGAATTAGCATTTTATAAACAGCAGTACAGGGAAATACTTTCAAGCATGTGATACAGAATTTTGTTGGCTAACACAGCAAACGTTTACTTTGCTTAGTGGGAAAACATCCACTGTCAATTACAAAGCACACTGCTTCAGCAACTATGCTTATTTCCTTTCTTTAAGAATTAACAGAAAAGGCTTTTGAGGAAGGGGTGGGTGGACAAAGGATCTAATTTCTAAAACAAAATTACTTGTTAACCGAGAATAGTACAATACTATGCAATTGCACTGACCTAAGCATGCCATAAGCGAGAGTTGAACGCAGAGTTGTGGGTCCAAAATGTGTAATATTCCGTCTGTGAAGACTCTCTTCTGTTAATGCAATACCCACAACTACTTCATTGTTGTGTATATTCAGAAGAACCTAGAGAAAAAAGCTTGAGCTAAATTTCAGGAGTAAATAGAAGTTATCCATAGTACGACTGGTAAATATGAGACTCTAAAGTGGCAATTTAAAAAACATGAACTACATATAAAAGGGCACTCCTTGAAGAAAAGCAATGCACCACTTTATGGCAACAATGGACAACATTCTGGAGAGCATTCACACGTTTTCTCATTCACACAGAACCTTTCACACGAGAGTTCAAAAACTGCTATAACCATGATGCTGATTTTTTGAAAGTTGTGTTTTATAAGTACAGGGGAGAAGTTGGGTCCTGCAAGTCACAGTGAAGCATCTGCAAAGCAGCAATAAAATCGTATCTCTAGTCCCCTCCACTGTATTAATCTCGAAAGTGAAAAACTTGCTCTAGGGCAGTGGGCCACCTCTTCACACACCTGCAAGAAAAAATTGGGGTTTCTGCCCCTCATAAACAGTGGACCAGTCCTCACCTAACTTCTGCCTTCCCTATGAAAAGGAGGAGATACTGGTCAGTTAACATTAACCGTTTCTGCCCCCTCACCCATAAACTACAGCTTCCAGATAGTGTATCTTCTGTTAACTTACACGCATATAAAACAGCAGATTAAGGAAAGATTCACTGAGGGTGAAAGTAAAGCAGAAAGCACTTACGTTGTATTTAAATCTGAGTAAGACCAAGTGCTAGAGGCGGAAGTAACACTCAGTATTCGAGCTTTTGCTTCAATTGAGGGAGAGGGCAAAGGTTTTGGGCACCAACTCGGGTGATGTTAGTCAGCTAACTCAAGAAGACAACACCATTTGCAGAGCAAAAGAGGGACCCAAAGAAGGGGACATGTGGGGGGGCACATTAGGCAAACAAAAGTGATCACTATGATGGATGGCCAAGGCAAGTGGTGGGATGTCAGGACACACATGATGTGCCCATAAAATAAGTGCCTCCGAGAAGGCCATGACTTCAGCATTTCAATTTTCAGTTCCAGAGTCATCTGGAGATCTCTAAGCATCAGAACTAAGAGTTTTTACAACAAAAATGCAGGTATTTCCAAGGCACAACACTGTACCTCCACATCAAAGTTAGTCATGTCAGCTTTCCACTGGAAGTGCTCCTGCACAGCTCCACCAAAGTCTCTCGCAGCCTCATTTGAGGTAAAACTGTGCTTGCCTCCTGCTCTATTGCACGTCACACGGAACTTCAACACCTTCACCTCTCCATCACTCATCCTGCTGTCACCAGCCTTGGTTTCAGTCCCAGCACCCGCCTGCAATTCATCTTTAGCATCTGATTGTTCGTTGTTATCCTCCTCTTCCTCATTTTGGGATGCCACTTCTGGTGTCTTTTCTGTATCCTGACCATCAGCGGGTTCCACACCTGCAGTGTCTTGGGGACAGTCCTCTTTCTTGATGTCTTTTTGATCCGCTTCTTTCTCTTCTCCGTCGCTATTCAGCTTCTCTTTCCTCACAGTACTCTGCAGATTGTGTTTTTTGCGTTTTGTCTTTTTCTTTTTTAAGCTGTTGTTCAGCTCCCAAACTCTCAATGGATCAGTCCAGGGCAGCTCTTTAACCAAGTCTTCCAAATCCTTTAGAGCATCTTCCTTTAACAGACAAAAAAGTTGTGCTTTACAGTCATTCCATCCCTCCAAAAGCTATCATTTTCCAAAAAGTCTCTCAAACTAGTTTCCTAACCATATGCCCACTACATTTAAGCAAAGCTTATAGCTTTTTGTGGTACTTATGCCATAACACTGAATGACACAGAACTCATAGTATTTCATAATTGTGTCTTGTCAAATAAATACCTAACACTAAAATGACTAAAGTGATACTTCACTGTCCTGTGTCTGTGTGACCTACAAATATGGCATTAGCTTTCATCCCAGATTTTGTGCATGCAACGTATTTAACTGAAGAAGTGATGTTAGACAACATGACCATGCTTCTGGTTGACAGACCAGCAAAGAGGAATCAGGATAATACCACAAATAACCCCCAACTTGCTCATAAAACAGAATACTTTCTGCAACTAGTGCTACGTAAAAAAACCACTACAAACCCCAGAGCCAGTTGAGGGATGAGGATTAACTCACCTTGGTTTCTTTAAATTCATAGTCTTTGAACTCCTGAACAACAACAAACAAGTTATCCACTGACCTTAAGCGATGGACCTGGAAGAAACGAGAAACCGCGGCGCACGTTACCGACCAGGCCTGCGGAGGGGGCTGTGCTTGCTGCCGTTAACCGTGTATCTTACGGCCCCAGTTCAGGGACCGTGTTCTCCCACTCCGCCTCGGGAGCGGGGTGCCTGGCTCAGCGTGGGCCGGGCCCGGCCGCTGCCAACCGCCATAGCCGCGAGCGCGGCACAAACCGCCCCGGTACCAGCCGTGGCCCCGGCAGCGGGAGGGAGCGGACCTGCGGCAGGCTCTGGGCCGGGACCTCGAAGTAGATCTTCCCGCGGTCCCTGCTGATGCGGGAGGCCGAGCCCAGCTTCTCCTGCACCTCCTCAGCCGCCATCAGCTCGAACCCGGTGGGCACGGTGGCGCCGATAACGGCCGCCAACTCCGCGCCCTCCCCAGCCGGGTCTACACCGGGACCCGGCGACCCCGCATGGCCGGCCGCCTCCGCCATGTCCTCACGCCGAGGGACCGTGGGGCAGGACCGGACACTCCCACCACCCAACCGGCCCCGCCACCGACACGCGGAGCGACACGCGCCGCAACCGCCCGCCCCTTCCTCTTCCGGGCCGCGCACCGGCCGACTAGCCGCAGAGCGACAGCGCCCCCTGCTGCCCGGCGGCTCCAGCCCCGGGGACTCGGGGCTCTCGGCGGGGCGGCCGCTCGGTCAGGGCTCTGCGGTCGTCAGCGCGGCAGCGGCCACGGGCGGGAGAGCCCTCAGCCTCCGGGTGTCAAACCGTGGGTGGACACTGCCTGATTTCCCCATGTTATAAAAGTACCGAATTCCCTGGATCTTCGGGATGCTGCTCTGGGAACGTGTCCCGCACCAGAATTGATTTGTAAATAACATCCTAACCGCTATACGGGTTTTTTAGGAGGCACAGAGACAGGCCACTCTAAATATCTTCATAACCATGGCTGGATCAGTGTGACGAAGTATGAACTGAGTGAAACTGAAGGAGCACTGTTTTCCATCCTCTGTTCTCCAAATCATAGAATCAATCAATCACAGACTGGTTTGTGTTTGAAGGGACCTTGAAGCTCACAGAGTTCCAATCCCCTGCCATGGGCGTCTTCACCTGTTCCCAGCATTGGATTTATAAATGTAAACCCAGCTTGCCCCTGCAGCTCGTTCTTCCTCAGTGGCAGTACTGGCAACAGCACTGTTTGTTTTTGTTTTCCCACGTACGTTCTGATTCTGCTCTGGCATTTCAGTAACAAGCAGGGTGCCTCAAGCGCTGCTCTTGCCATTAAGCCTTCTGAAGCACTGCTTTGCTTTCACATGAGAAGTATGTGTGTGAGAGTGTGTCTCAGAGAGGGAAGGTGTGGGGTTTATGCCATCAGTTTATTTTTAACTTGTGATTCGAGTCTGAAAATACAGAATTTAAACCATGGAATTTGGGTCATAAACACACTGCAGAAAGTTCCTGTGAAATGGGTTCTATGATGAGAACTTAAAAATAAGCTAAAGCAGAGAAAACCACTGGGGTATGCTTGCATCTTGTGATCTGTAGCTGGCACCCTGAGAGATCTTTCCAGTGTGGTGGCAGTTCCACGATACTGGGTGTGATGGCACTGCATAAACTTATATCCCCATGTAACTGCTGAAGCAGCCCGTGATGCTGCCCCTTTACTGCAGTATTTACAAGGTGCAGATGAAGTTGGTGTGGTTTGCCAGCCAGGGGATTGGAGCATCCCGCTCCATGCCTGCAGCACCACGAGGGCTCACCAGCAGCAGCAGGAACCCCAACAGGCTGGGTCCTGGGGTGTGCATCCTGCTGCTCACATCAGTGTTACAGGTTTTGCTTAGCTCTATGCTGCAGCAATGCTGATAGCGAGGGAGAGCTTTGTGGATCAAGTGGGATAACGAACTCGTACTGCTGAGCTACTCTCAACAGCAGACTTTTCAGCATATTTTGGTGAAGGTATTTGCCAGACACTTAAATTAATCCCATATGTCTGGTCTATCAGCAGCAGCTCTGACCCTTCCCTGCTGGTCTCAGATTGAAAGGTGAGAATCGGTAATGAGCCTGCCTTGCTTCAGCTACTGAAATCTGTCCAAGCATCACTCACGGAACCATTTCCTGCCAGTGGCCACGTCCTGCAGTAGCTGAAGACAGCTCTTTATCTAATACCCATGCGAGACTCTTAGCATAATGCCCCACTTCGCTTGCAGCTTTCCTCCCAGAAACTCCTGACGTGCTCTGTGGATGTAGAGCTGAAGCATCTTTCAGCTTAAACAGCGGGAGGTGTCACCTTTGTGAATGATAAAGGCAAAACCACTCAGACCAGCACTGCGCAGCACAATGTGTGACAGTGGGAGTGAGGAGAGATTTTTGCCTGAGGATTCAGGACGAACCCTCCTGTGTGGGAGGCACACTGGCAGTGTTCTGTTCAGATCTTATTCTGAGAAGGGTCCCACACAGTGAATTAGAGGACAGGCCTCCCACACGATCTGGAAGGTGCAGACTCAGCCGTCTGCGTGTCCTTGGCTGCCACTGAAATCTGTGTTATTTGTTGAACCCTTAGAAAAACTTTGCAGTTGCTTTTGGTGGGAACGTGGTGATGCCCTGTGGTGATGGCACACCGGCGCTCTATGGGACAGAAAAGAGCTGACCTGGCAAAACTCAGAACAGTTTCCATGGAATCTAAGTACTTTAATTCTCATTCCTTGATCAACCCTCGGTTATAGAAAGCTCCTGTATATTTCAAAGGCTTCTTGAGTGACTGTTAGATAGCACCCTTTGTATTTCACCTGTGTATTATGTCATTTCTATCTCTTTCAGTAAAACCACACCATAGATATGTTGGTCATTGGGGCTGCATAAATATATAAGCTGGGAGATAGTGTTGTAAATGTAGATGGAAAAAAGGATTCTTGCCATGCTGTTCTGTGAATAGTAACATACATGTTCTTATTTATCCAAACAGCCAATGTATTTTTTACATGTAGATAATATCGGACATGTGTTTTGGCAGGAGAGAAAAACAACAAACTGCCTTCAAGAGAAACCGAAGTTGTATTTTCATGCCCATTATGAACCCCTGTTCCCAGAGCCAAGAAATCAAACTGGCTCACACAAGAGGAAACCTCCAGTTAAAGCAAGAAGGTACCTGTTGGGTAGATCTGTTAGGCTTGTTACAGACTGAAGTGGTTCCTGATGAGCTGGCAGCATTGATTTCACGGCTGGTTTAGTGCATACCTGAAGAGGAGCATTGCTGCCCACTTGTCTGGAAGGTTTTGTGCGCTGGGTGAATTGGGTCTGTCCATTTGGAAGGTGCGCTTCAAACAGCAGGCTGAATCCCAGAGGACACGGTGGTTTTCTTCACTCTTGCCCTTCAGGGTTAATCAACAGAGCGATGGAAACAGCAACCATCCAGCTAAAGAAAGTGTCCTAATATTATCCTGGAGTAAATTATTTGTCTTATAATCCCAGAATCCCAGAATCCCAAGGGTTGGAAGGGACCTCAAAATATCATCTAGTCCAACCCCCCTGCAAGAGCAGGGTAACCTAGAGTACATCACACAGGAACTTGTCCAGCCGGGCATAATACTGGCATATAACTGAAGAACATTTACAGCAAACTTAACGTACTAAACCAAGTAACTTATCCTATAACTGGGACTATGGGATGAATATAAACAAAGAACAAACCAGATTTTGCATCATCAGGTACCTCAGAATAGGGGTATGACTGTGCACAGAGCTCTCGGTTAGTTTGGCACTGACTTGCTGTCTGACTTTGGCATAATTTGCAGATTTGTTTTTAAAAAGCATGGTTTGGGTCTCTATGTGGTCAATCAGGGTTTTCTTTTCATTCTTGTTACTAGCTTCCCCCATGAGAAAATTCGGGGTTTCTGGCTTTTTTGGGTGTTTGGGTTTTCTTCATAGGTGACCTGTTGGATAACTGGATGGATTCTTTCAGTTCAGATCTAAATAAGGCAACTCGGTGACAAACCATTCCAAAATGTTCCATTTTCAAAAGATGTTGTTTGGCTAGAGATAGTGAAGCAAGCAAACAGAGCTCCCAAGAACTTCAAACAGCCAAATCCTTTCCTTTCTCAAAAGGTCGGTTGCCACTTTTGGACTGTTTGTGCACCACCATGCCCCTGTTTCGCAGGGATCAGAGTTTTCTCCAGAAAGTCTCTGGAGTCCTTTGGTGAACAGCCCTGAATCATAGAAGTGAAAATCAAGCAAATGAATGCTTGTTGGTTCTAGGGCAGCATGAGAAGGATGCACTGTGCTGGGACAAGGCGCACTGCAGCAAGTCAGATTTCAGCAAAACCTATGGGGCAGGGGGAGTTGTTAGCATGGACTTTGGGGGATTGAAATGCCTGTGTGTTTGCAAACCGCTATCAGTCAGACAGCTTGCAAGAGCAGCTTCCCTCTGTGCTGCTGGTGAGGGGCTGGCACAGTTCCATTTGGAACTGCAGTGCCATCCTTCCAGTGAGCCAGAGCCAGCTCTTGCTAGCAGGAGCACTGGGCGGTGAGGCAGGCAGTGGGACACTCTGGGGCATCGAGACCTGATGGCTCTTCCTGCTGCTGCAGGAGGCTGGCAGAGCAGTGGGCTGGGAGGCAGAGCTGGGAAGCGATTCCTCATCAGTGTTCTTCATCGAGTTACTTTGTTTTTCTTGAGTATTGCTATTTTCTATGTGGGAGAGAAAGATAATATAGTATAGTGTTTGGGGATCTCCAGCTGAAGTATAAAGTAATGTTATTTTAAACCCCATAGAACAGAAGAGGGGTGAATCGGCAACTTAATGGTTACCGGATGGCAGAGAGTTAGTATTTATGGTAGCACCGGTAAGCGCTGTGCCATCCTCAGAAGAGGTGTGAACTGAAGCTAGCGGGTGATAAGCCGAGCCAAATAGTTAACAACTTAAAATGAGAAATTGCATAGCAAACCCTTATTACTGGAGGTTTTGTTAACAAGGTGATGGTCCCACCTTTCCCATCCTCAGTAGCTTTTGCACATGAACAAATAAGCCTCAATTAGCAGCCTCTGTATGGGCAGCCTGGTGGTTGCAGAGCTGTGTGCAGATGAGTGATAAGACCATAAAAGAACAACATGCTCATACTACAAAATGCTCATACTACAAAATGTAGAAGATGTGCTTAAAATATCAGACTGATGAAGCCATTCAGTGCTGGATCGTGCACACCTCTGCCCAGAAAAACCCAGGTTTGTCCTCTATGAGGTGTGTTAAATGAAAACTGCCGAGGGAGCATCATCTAGCAAGAAATGTAATGTGCACACAGAACTTCACACCACCAACAGTTTCATGAAAGCAGTGAAAGGTGTTCAAAGTTGCTTGACTTGGACCAGAATAAATGAAATTAACTTCTTGGATTGGTTTAATTAATTTGGTAGGGCATAAACAGATTTAGAGATGGCAAGTTTTGTCTGTACCTGCCTTGCCTGGAGAAACTGCTTATATTGAGTTAATTTCAGAGTTGTAGAATTAATTTGGTGTGAACTGGTGTGATTTGTCCTGCAGTGACAGGGATGCGTTGTACAAATCCCATCCAGCACTTCATTTTGCAAAGATTGAAGTTCTCTGAGCAAGGAAATATGTTTTCTTCTAACCCAGCCCCTCACCACACAGCTGCAAAGCCTGTGACTCTCAAGACATACCTGAGGAGGACCCTGGTCTTCATGAGGAGAACAGCACAAGTGGGGCTCCTCAGAGGAGCCCACTTTTATAAGAAAGCATAAAGGAGTGCTGGGATCCCTAAATATTCCAGGCCATCATGGGAAAGCTGGAGGATAGGAAGATTTAATATCCATGACACATCACCTTAAGAAATCCACATCAAAGAAAACCTTTAAAGTGAGACAGTTGATCTTTTTCAGTGTCTGGAATTTGCTACAGACCATCTCAACTTTTACTTTGGATTGAAAACCATCATGATTAATTCAAATTAAACATCACAATTAGTCCAAATCCTTGGCATCTTCTCACAGAGAAGTCCCATGTAAGCTGCCACATATCACTCCAGATGTGTCAGCCGTTCGGTCAAGCAAAATCCTGTCTGCATTAGTGATGTGCAGCCGGGGCTTCCCTGATGTCTCTCATTCAAGGATGACCTGGGCTTTGTGTCGTAGCAGCAGCGTGTGTTGGGTCTTGCAGAGTACAATACAGGTGTAGCTCAGTTTTCATGGTCTTTGGGTTCATCTGTCCCCGTGTCCATTGTAACCTTGGAGGCTGTTGGGGAGGATGAAGTGGTCAGGGTTTTCAGGATCCTGCCTGCAGACAGCCTGGAATGCCTGGTGGAAAAGGCAAGAATGGTTCCAGACGTACTTCATTAGCGGAGGAGCTATTGCCTTCACTCGTTTACTTGAGGTGGTTTGTGGAGACTTGATGAGTTAAACTTCAGGGCCAATGGAGCTGATTGCCTGAAATGTCCTTGAATGGAGAGAAGCATTTCAGCAACCCTAGAAACGATTCTTTGGCAGAATGGCCGAGAAGGAACCACAGTAACAGCACCAATTAGACTGAGAAGAAGGAAAACCCAAACAGGTGAGAAGCGCTGACCTCCAGTGGGATCAGGACTCAGAGCAGTCAGGACTCTTGTCTTCCTGGGAATTACCAGATAACTGCGAATGACTTTTTGTACCCTGTGGCAGAAACATGATAATTATCACTGCTAGCACTAGCACCACGCTGCTGTCTTCATTCAGTGCTACAGTGGAAGCTGTGCAGGTCTCACCTGGACTCAGTACCAGTATATTCTGCATGGGTTTTTTTCCTCCAACTCAGTGCTGCATGACGCCTGTTTTGTTTTGAATATGTACATTTCCAGCTGTCTCTCTGTCCCTGCACTAGCATGTCACACTGCAGGAAAGAGGAGGGTTATCTGTTGGTTGTGGTCACAAGGTATTTTAGATCCAAACATGTGAACAGCAAAAACACAGTTCCACACATTTTCTTGTGGATATGAAGAAAATCACATGTCTATGTAAGAATGATGGGCTTTCTGTATTCTGCTTATTTAGCCAAAGCTTCTTTTAAAATACATATGGAAACAGTAGAGTGAATTAATTTCTGGGATAACCTCACTGGCTTTACTAGATACATTTGAGGCTCATCTCAAGGTAATCCTGGGTTCACTGTGATAATCAAAATCTGAAGAAACTCAAGAAATAGTAATGTTTTGCTCTGTTTCTATCTCTTCCTACATTCATAAAGCATTTCCCCTCTGGTGAGCTATCTTAGATCTCCGTATCAGAGATCATATCAACTTACCCTTAGTGAGAACAAATGCACTGCAGACCACCAATGAAGCCCTATATAAGGGTCTTGCACGTGGGCAGGAAATCACTGCACTGTGTGCGTGGTTGTTAAGAGAAGTGCCAACAAAATGAATATTTGTGTGATGCTGAGTGTTACTAAAAATGGGTTCCCAAGGTATTCCAGACTTGTGCAGAATTTTATAGACTATTACTCCATTTGGCAGTGAGAGGGTAAAAACGAGGGGTGCTTGAAAAGCTGTAGTCAGAGCTAGCCGAAGCCCAAATCTTATTTGAGGATGGATGAGCAAGTTCCCATTCAGTTTTTCTTTGATTTTGGGTAAACATATATTTCAGAAGATTAATTTCCTTGAAAGGGACATTCAAGGAAAGAGTTTCCTGTTATTGCAGCTAATATAGATCTGGATTGCATTTTTTTTCCTCCTGGTAAATGGACTGGGTTGGTCTTTAGTTCAGAGAAGAAGAGGGCAGTGGTAGCTCCCAGCTGCAACCATCTGGTCTCAAATTCTTGAGCCACCGTTTCCCTTCTCTGTGAATATGTACAAGTTGTTAGGCATCTGAATCCAGTTGCTGGGTACCTCCAGCAACCGAAGAGTCTTGCCTAATCTTGTAGGTACCTAAAAGCTATGGATACCCAAATTTCTGTCAGCATACATGAATGTAACTGCTGAATTCCTGAAGCTGTTCATCAGTTCATGCCCAAGGCCTGGGAGCATTCTCAGACAAGATCTTCTCTTTTTCCAACGTGCCCATGGAAACTCATCCAGAGATACCAATCTCTTTCTTAAATCAAAGCATCCTCCACCTGATCCCTTTCCAAAAGAAAGATACTGCGACCTTCTGTGGTTAGCTTTATGGGCTCTCTTTTGTCTTGTCAATTGGGTGGAGGGAGAGGGTCCATCAGAGCTCCTCTTCCACATGACCTGGAGAAGAAGTCTTCCCTGTGGATGTCCTAGCCCTTTGTTCCAGCTCTGTGTGGGTTAAGTCTCTGCTGTTGCAGTCACCTCTCCCATGTCAGTACTTACTGGACCATTGCCTGGTCTGGGAGCTGAGGTGCTTCCCTGAGACAAAGCTGACCAGGATTCCAGCTCCCCTTCCAAGGAGGAGATGTAATCCAGCCAGCAGGTGTGGGGAAAGCCATTTTTCCAGTCTTACATGCCATGGGCCAGACGGTGAATTTCAAGTTGGACACAAGAAGCATTTAACTGCTTTAGAGTTTGAACCATACCTCCCTTCTCCACATTTCCTGCTGGCTAGCTTAGGTTTAGGTGGCTTTCTAGATCCCTTGCTGAGTATTTAACCATTCATCTCCATTATGGCACTATGAAGGAACCTGTCTGCACGCCTTGGTCAGTACTGTGGATCTCCTGGCAGCAAAACACTGCTCGCTTACTCTGCACCCCATAATAAAGCAAGCTACTTCAAGCCCAAATCCCAGTGCTTTTCAGAGTGTTGAGCTCCAGTGTGATTACACACTGTAAATGGAGCCTAGCCTCCTACACCATTTAGACATACTTGAAAATATTATCCTCTTTGTTGCGGTGCTCCACCTCTAAAATGTCTCAAATAGTTATGAGAAATTCAATGAAACTATGAGGTGTGCAAATGCTGTGGTAAATAAATAAATACCCAATGAGGAAAAGAGCAAAAAAGTGTTTGAAATATACCAGGAACTTCCACATGTTTGAAGCCTGAGTAGCCCAGAGATGCCAAACGCCCTGATAAGACTGAGCAAGCAAACTGGTGTCCACCCATGGGTGGCATTTAGGGCAAAGCAGCTGTGGGTGTCTCCTGTAAACATCTACAATTTCCATGTGCCCGACCTTTCTGTGCAGTCTGAAGCTAAAAGCAAATCCCTGGCACCTCACTGGGCACTTGGAGTGTTTAAGTGAGTTTGTGCTCTTGCAGAGCCTTATATCAAACCCTGGTGGGGTCTGACATCCTCCCCAGCAGAGGTGTGCCCTGAGGGGAGGCAGAGCAGGGTGATGCTGTGCGGCTGCAGTGGTCTGACATCTCAAGAGGTACCAGAGCCTGTAGAACACCCATCCCTGGGACTCGTGCTGGAGCAGTGGTGGTAGCACTTCCCTGTGCTCCGTGAGCTGTTCATCCATGGAGGCTCAGCAATTACACTAATGCAACAGCCATGAGGTGATACTTGCTCCACTTACTCATCACTAAAGATCTCGTGATTAGCAAGTGAAGAGCCTACTGAGATGAATTCAACTCTGACAGGAGGAAGGATGCTTCCTGCTTCCCTTAGGGAGAATCATGCAAGCTGGTAATAGGACTGGATTTAGTTAGAGCAGGCTTTTGTTGGGAATAGAAAGCAAAACAATGCCAGTTTGGGAATAAATTTCAGAAATTAAATGGGATTTTACCAGTGGTTTCAAATGTAATTTAATAGGGTTTTTTTTTTCCTAAAATGTTTAATGCCAGACATTGTATCCCGCTTCCTAGCAGTTTTTCCTTTCTTCCTACTGTAGGCAGCCAGCCTGCATGCTCTCTCACCATAAACCTGTGACCTGAGGAAAGATCTGAGCTGCTCTGGCTGTTGGTTTATGGGCTCAGTCCTTAACAAACACAAGAGTTTAGCAGAACTTGGAGAGTATGAGTCTAATTTCCAGTCCTACCAACTCCAGCTCTTGAGCACGTGCAACTATTGGCCTCAGAGAGGTGATTTTCAGAAACAGAGAGCAGTTTGTGGCTTCAGATTTGTTCCCTTGAAGCTGTATGTTATCCCGCAAAGGGCTGTCTCAGCTCCAGAGGTGCTTTGTAAAAATATACTTATGTTTTAACAGCTTGAAGCTATTAAGTAGGTAGTGTGAGCTGGGCTTTCATTGTTTTAAAGCAACACCTACACTGGGCCATTACTAACGTCAGAAACAGGCACAGCGTGCTCCTTATCAAACTACCTAATTGGGACTCCTGCTACCGAGCTGGAAAGTAGGTTTTGGCTTAGCCTAATGCTGGAAGGACATTCATGCCTGGATGTAAGGCAACAGGTTCTTCCAGTTTGTGTTCGGACAGAATAGATCCCTTAGCCATTTATTGTTATTGGGATCCCTAGTGATCCTGCGAATGAGAACTGTGGGATCCTTTTTACAGCAATCACGTTCCTTCACTGCTGAGATGAGATGTTGGTATGTTTTACAACCATGTGGGTTTGGCACACTATATTAAAAACAGTGTAAAATCCTTTGAGCTTCAGCTTTAGGGACAGAGTTATTTTCATGCCTTCTGGTCAGGTCTTTCACATGAAGCTTCACTCAAGAATTCCTGCATCCAGTTTGCCAGTGCCAAAGTTTGGAAAAATTAACTTTACATAAACCCATCAACTGGTAGAGAATCCTTCACGTGAAAGTTGAACTGCTCCCACGATTAATTACTCTTACTGCCTTTTTTAGAAGGAACCAGTATTTTACAGGTTTGCAATATACTGTCCCTGCCTGGTGTTACTTTCTAAAGCTTTGGAGCAGAGTTCTTCCCCGTATCTTGCAGGGTAGAGGCCAAGTTGTCTCCTTGAGAAGTGAAATCAAAAGTGCTCTCATCCAGTATAAAAACGCTGTGAGCAGCATAGGAAGCTTTTCAGTGCAAGCAGCATGTAAAGGTGTCAGGCTCTTTTCTTCTGTAACCTCTTGAAGAAAGTACTGCTCTCAGGGGACTTTGGGCAATAGCTTTACCATTTCCTCTTCAAATGTCACTCTTGCTCTGTGCTTTTTGGTACTGTTTTTACTCCCTCTTCTGCATTACTTCAGTGCTACTCAGAAAGGTGCCATGGATTTGTTACAGAAGTGAGGAGTAAGTGTTGGGATTTGTTCCAATCTTTGTCTCTGGAATGTTTTCAGTACATTTTTATAACATACCATCTCTGTTTGCTGCTGAGGAGAAACAGCCCCGTATTTTGTCTATTCTTCTAATCTCTCCTTGCCTTTTTCTCAGTCCCTTACTCTTAAAACACTCCTCAATAAAGCAGCTGCCCAGCAGTTTGTGCTGCACTGTGTTCCACTGGCTTTGTGTTCCTAACCTGTGACCCACAGGCGCAATCTGAACTCCAGAACACATTATCTTGGCCTGAAGTCTGTTCCTGGTTCTTCCATCCCAGGGGTGTTTTGCTGCTCAGTGATCCCAGAGCAGGCGTCCTGCATTACGTGATAAGAAATGTGAATGCTAATCACACAACAGAGCAGGCTTTGTGCGTTGCTGGGGCTGCTGTGGTGTAACTCTGTGATGAGGGCACTGTGCTTGTTTGTCACATGGGAGACACGTGAAAATTGTGTGGCAGGGCATGGGCTGTCTTGTACAGGCTCACCTACAGAGTCTGCGTGACCTAGCATGGGTGCAGGGTGAGGATGCATGTGCACAGTTACTCTGTTCATCTGTGTAATAACCCAGCGTGGTCTGCATTGCTCTCCATCCACATTATGTGGCATCCCAGAATCACACCCTCCTGCCTTGCTAGCTCTGTTCACTATTTTCATTAACAGTTTGGATGACAGAGTACAGAAAAGGCTTGACTACATTTGCAGGAGCATCAGAGGAGAGGATTAGGATTTGAAATGAACTGGATCTTATTAGTGTATATAAATATATAAAGGGGGAGTGTCATGAGGATGGAGCCAGGCTCTTCTCAATGGCTAACAATGATAGGACAAGGGGTAATGGGTATAAACTGGAACACAAGAGGTTCCACTTAAACTTGAGAAGAAACTTCTTCTCAGTGAGGGTGACGGAACACTGGAACAGGCTGCCCAGGGAGGTTGTGGAGTCTCCTTCTCTGGAGACATTCAAAACCCGCCTGGACACATTCCTGTGTAACCTTATCTAGGTGTTCCTGCTCTGGCAGGGGGATTGGACTAGATGATCTTTTGAGGTCCCTTCCAATCTCTAACATACTGTGATACTGTGTGATACTGTGATACCCAGAATGCTGGTCAGCAGTGCTGAGCGCAAGGTGTGCTGCTCTTGAGCAAGGAAATAGAGCTGCAGCCCTGGCGAGCCAGCACTGCTAGGGTGGGTGTGCTGGGAAGAACCTGGGGACTTGGATAGATCACAAGCTGGGTGTGAGCTTGTGTCATGCTGGGATGATGAACAGGAGGGTACGACCTGCAAGCAGAGGATGCAATCTGCCTGCTCTACTGGCTCTAATGGGTCTCCTCTGTTTCTAGTCTTGAGCCCTGCACTTCCGAAAACTGGGGAGTATTCAAAAGGTGAATGGAGCACAGTCTAAAAAGCATGACTGCTCAGAGAATTTAACCAACTTGAACTGTCTTTTCTTAAACAAAATGGGTAAGGTGTGTGCAAGGGTAATACATTTTTAAAATACCATAAGGCTAAGAGCAAAGGAGCAATCTTTTGCCTTTGTCCATAGCACAAAGGTCAAAAGATTATTTCCTTTAAACTGCAGCTATAAATACTGAGATTAAGTGTCAGAAGTTTGTTCCCCACTCTTAACCTTGCTAAGGCTAAAGGAGCATGGGACTGGAAGACTTTCCTGACAGGTAGGTATCTAAACTCCTCTTGCTGACACAGGACCTGTGAAGCAGGAGGTCCCTACTAGTCCCATTCCTCATTCGTCATTCAGAATTCTTAATTCTTTGTCATCATTCAGACATGGGGGATAATCTTGTGGACCCACAATGTGCATCATCACATTTTCTGTTACACCTGACGTGTCAGATTAGCTCCACACAGAGTTCAAAAGGATACTGATGCTATGAGAATATACAGCTTCTGTGGGATACCATGGATACTGATGAACATCTTCATAGTTTGCATTTGTGCTTTCCTGATACATTTCATGTGAAGCCTTGTTTTCCTGACAACCAATTTATTAGTGAGTAAATTGAGGCTTGCATATTAAAAGACCTGCCAAGTATCACTTAGGGGCCAGAAGAGAGTCTAATAGAATTATAAAGTTGATTTAGCTATCTTATAAAGTAATTTTAATTATCCTCTAGGATGGAATCTTACAAGATCTATAACACTGAAATATCAAGAGAGTTTTACTAATTTATCTTCTGTTAAATTCTCTGTGACCCTACTATGGGGATGCAAGGATTTGTAAGCCTCCTACCTGTTCTGAAGTCTGTTGTGTTAAATCATACATTCAAACAGCATATTAGATGCTCAGCAATCGTGCTGTCCCTGATATTTTGAGCTGAGAAAAATCAGTTTCAGCCTCTTATCTATAAATCCAGGCTGTTGTATTGAAAGTGGTAGCATGTATGTGCTCTAACCTCTTTCTTTCTCTGAAGTCATTGTTATAAGCAGCTATCAATAACACTGTCCATATGTAAAAGCTGTTGTTTGAGACCTTTGTTGATAGCTAGGCAATTGCTTCCAATTCATCATTAGTCATTTCTGTGCTAAAGCAAAATTATTTTAGCACATTTTAAATAGACTACACTGTCATTTGAGGTGATGTTTGTATAGAGAATTAATGAGCACCACGCACTGTGCATAGCAGTGTGTGTGGTGCAGTTCGTCTGTTGACTTTGCTTGGAAATCACAACTTCTTCAGCAGCAGAAACTTGGTGAAAATTGAGCGACCTTGTGACAATGAGTCTGCTGAGAATTATCTTAGCTTGCATATAACCTGCATAGGCATTGCAGTTGAATACAACTGCGAGCAGTTTAGCTTAATTATAAACTGATTTCTTCAAGTATTTCCTACGTAGAAGTTTTAAATTACATTGCTAAATGGAAATCCTTCCGTTAAGAATACTTGAAAGGAGACTGGCACATGCTTATACACTTAAAAGACCTTTTGGGGAGCTTTGGTTTTGGGGGTTTAGTTTTTAAAATCTATGAAACTGATCTACTAGTAAAAGTTAATTTCTATTTTAAACCTAAGTGCTCCGAAGTGGGAAGCCTGCACTGTCTTTTAACATGTGAAACAGACAGTTTGATCGCCTACTTGAATTCTATTCTGCACAAAAATGTAGCTTTGGAAACACATCCCTGTGCTTTCGATTTCTTAGAGTAGAAGAGCGGCTCAGAAGTGACTGTAACAGGGTTTGTGTTGACAGGAAGCTGGTCTTACTGTGAGTCACTCTGAAAGGGGGTTTCCATGAATGAAATGACTGAATGTGTGTCTGTGTAACACGGAGAAAGAAATGATACAACATGTGCCGTGCAAGAGCCATCCAAATCTGTGACTGTTAATGGGGTATGGCGAGTACTTCATTCAGTCCAGTGAACCCTGCCCATTTGCTAACAGAGTTTGTTCATCTCTAAGAGCACAAGATTGTGCAAATCTCATTTGGAAAGGTTCATTTCAACAGGAAATATCATCTGGATGGTGAGAAGTCTGAATGCTGCATATGCGTGAAATGGAAAGTAACCACGGTGAGAAAAGCGTGTGGTGAAGACTGGCATGACAGCCACATCAGCTCTGCATTCACTTGGCATTTGTTTGTGCTTTGGGATCGCTGGGTAAAAAGAATCATATCTGTACAGGTAATTTTTCAAGGTAGTTGTACATGAAGAATAGTGAAAGCAGTGTCATGAATCAAGTGATGCTTCCATCTGTGCTTCACTGTTTCTTAAAAACAAATTGTTATGTGAAGAGAATACTTGTCTCCTGCACACGGAAGGACAATTGGAAGACAGTCAGAAGTGGAAAACCATCTGTGTGCTTCCACCTCACTAGGAAACATGAGGCAGAAGAAAGGCATGTTGGGTTCGGAGGATTCAGAAAATCTCTGTTCTGCAGCTAGGCACAATAAAAAGGAGCTGGTAAGAGGTTTAGCTGTGTGAGTGCTGCCAGACTTCTGGACAATGCTGAAAACATTCTTTCAAAAGTGTTCCGTACCTTTACTCCCATTTTAAAGAGAGAAAACAGGGAAATGACTATTAAAAACAGAAAAAAACCCTGTGATTTCTTTCTTGCTTTAAAAAACCCCCAAACCACCACCCACACATGTGAATGGTTTTGGAGTCTGCTGTGTTTGTGCTGAGGTTGAACATGTCTGTTGCAGTGGGATTCCTGTTCTCAACCGTTGCTTCTACAGTGACACAGGGACTCCGCAACTGTGCTCTCTGCTTGTGTTTTGTATTAACTGCTTTGAATTACCGCTACATAAAAGCTGGCTTAAACCAATTAAACCCCCCCCCCCCCCCCCAAGAAAGTGCTCAGACCTGGGTTGTCTCCTCTTAAGCACTTGACAGTAAATGGAGAGGACAGCTCATTTGAAAGCAGGGCACCCTGGATGGTTGCTGTTCAACCTCCTTGGGGCACCGGGATGCGGGAGCTGCAGCGCGGGCTCAGGATGTGCTGGCAGATGGGAGCTGCCTGCAAGGTCCAGCTGGAAAGCTTTGGGAGCAGCTGAGGAGAATCTGTGCCTCTTTTCCCCTCCCATTCCCTCTCTGCCATGTTTATTCTCCATGCTGGCAGCTGCTGCTTGAATCTGTGGCTTGACTCGTTGCACATGCCTTGCCACTGGGCTCTCCTCTGCTTCCCCTGTGGGCTGAGGGACCTTTGCATCTACGTTGTCTGTGTTTAATACTGGAATCGGGTATTGCAATGTGGTCCCCTTCGCTTTTGGAAGTGAGCAGGGAGCATCACGTTGAGAAACAGCAATATGTAAGCGTTTTGTACTGTCTGTTCTTCTGCCAAAGCCAGCAGTTCCTTTGGTCCCCAGTACTTCCGCAGTTCATACAGTGACTTGTACAGAGTTATATGTGCTTTATGTTCCTCGAAGGACAGACCTTCCTCTTCTAGGAAAATAAGTAATCCTGGCTAACGTGTACTCTTACTGCTACACCTTCATCCTAAACCATTTTTAAAAGATGATGTAAGCAAGATGAAAACTCAGATTTGATAATTAAGTTTCCATTCCAAACCTGCAGTCACCATCAGGGTCTCCTGAATCAACACTGATCTGTAGGAATTCTTCATATATTTATGTGCTCTTTTAAGCCAGAAACAAACCCCTTGCATGTTCTGGTTTATGGGTGAACCTTTCAGTATTACTGCCTGTGATGAATGTTCTTTTTAAGCAGATGTCTGAGTGATTACTTAACAAATCCAATGTCACCGCATTTTTAAGAGGTTAAGGCGAGATGCCTTCTGAGTTAGATATTGCTGAACTCAATCTGTGAAATCAGCTGCAGGGTATCCAGACTTCAGTTGAGCCCCAGCTATTTGGCGTTGAATTATGAAGGTATTTTGAAGTGAAATGGGAAAAGTTGTGCAACTCCACAGGGAGAAGGGTCTAAAGCAAACTTCAGGTTTAAATTTTCTGGAATTTGATGTTTTGTTTGTTCTATATCCATGACTACATAGCTGCTAGAAGCAGACTTTGTTCATCAAATGTGGCTCACATGGAACACTTGCAGTCGTCACAGTAATTCCTGGCATGTTAGTCTCCTGGGCTGTGGATACCAGTCCTCTGGCCAGGCCTCCTTGCTTTCCAATGCTGCCCACCAGCGTGCCTCGCCTTGTGCTTGAGGGAATCTCTTCAGCACAAGGCAGTGATTTGTCTTAGCTACAAAACAGTGAAGCCAGAGAATCAAGACTTGTTATTCTGGAATTCTGAAACATGATGGATAATCAGACTCATTTCATAGGGCCAGAGGATGACCCTTTTGGAGTAATGAGTCCAATATCCTGAGGATACAGGTCACTCACCCAAATTCCTTTCTGTAAGATTTTGTTTTGGAGGGTGCAAAAGCCCCTCCATAAAGTTACCCCTGTCACCATGTGTGTTCACTGCTATTGCAGTTTGCTTTGGTACCAAACTATACTTGTGATGTGTTTTGTATGTTTTACTTGATGTACGTGTGATAGCTTTAGGGGACCAACTTTCCTGCATTTTGGTGAAAACTGCAGTGCAAAATGACCTGCAGCATTCTGCTACAGTGTGTTGGATGTGGCTCCTGAACGGGAGTGAAAAGCGTTGTTCAATCAGTTGTGAGTTATTTTGTGGAAGTGGAAGTGAACTTTAGGAAGGCACCAGACTCGCTGAATTTGTGGGTTTCCTTGCCTGGTGATTCCCCAGTGCTTTCACATTGTCAGAGAGCATGGAGATGTCAGTCACTATCTCTGCTGACCTGGTTCTCCTTTTTTAACCTGCATACTCTGTGAACTGGAGTTGGTTTGGATTAGAAGTGACAGCTGAGGGAACAGGGAGCAACAACTCTTCCCCCGTGTTCAAACCTGAACTACACTTACACGGCAAGCCATTTGTGGATGAGGGGCATTTAATTTTGTGTAGGATATGTTAAAGCAGAAATCTCATAGCGCTGATGCAGAGATTTTAGCATTTTAAAGCCCTTGCAGTCGAAGGGCTGCAGTGTTTTGCATCCTGTTCCTCTGTGGGCTGGCTCAAGTTTGCTGGTTATGAAACAAGTGACATTGCTGGGTGATTTTCTCAGGAAATGGTGCTCCCTCTGTGCTGGCCCGGGTCTGTGCGCATACAGCATATTCTCTATTAGGCTGCAGCAGCTCTGGTGCTGGTGTCAGCTCAATTTCCTCCTCTTAACTGCACGCCAAGGGCTAGGTGCCAAAAGCTGGCAATGAAACAGCTCTGGGAAGAACCTAGACCAAGAGCAAAGGAGGACGTGGGGAGGATGCCAAGGCTTACAGAAGCAAGAGACAGCAACTGCCAGGATGACAACTGAGAAAGGACCCAGCATGGTTTTCCTTGGTCCAGTAGAGAGGAAAGGAGCTGTTAATGCTAGAGACAACTTTTAGCCTTTTTTTGCTGTAAATATTTCTGGGCTATCTGTGTGTCTACCTGGAAAAAACCTAACCAAAACCCCAGCCAAAACCTCTATGAAAATACCCTGTTCCATACATACTTTTAAGAGGAAAGAGACTTGGAAGATGAGCAGATACGAGAGGGCTGGTGGTGCAGCTCAGTGACTATAGGAGGGGTCTGTGTATGTGTTTGTGAGGGTGTGGTGACATCTCATATAGCTCAGGTCCTACTACATAGGAGCAGGAGGCTTGAAACTTGTTTGTGAAGAAAGAAGTGGTGGTTGAACAGGTCCTTCAGCCTATGACAGCAAAAGAGCTATAGAAGTAGGGCTTTTTTTCAGTTATTTGAGAAACAATGAGTGTGTGAGAGGATGGCAAAAACATCCTGAGCACAGGTAAATCAGCACCTTGTGACAAGAATGAAGCGTAGGCTTATATGTGCAACTTGGTTGACTTTTGATGTGTCACGCAGAAAGTCATGCTGCATGCACTAGAAAATCATGAGTTCTTAAAAACCATGATGCTTCCTTTAGTGTAACGGCATTACAATTAAAACGACAGCAGCTCAAGATACTACTTGACTTTCACATTGGAGCATTTACTATGCTCCTGCATTGTACTTGTCAGGGTTTTTCTCTGCAGCTTTGAGGCAGGGGAACGTAATTAAAAACTGAGATGAAAGATTAATTTCTTATCACTGGCTGCCAAGGTCTGCCTCAGACTTGGTCCAGCGATACCCGCTGCAGGTCACTGTGTCCCGCTGTGCTTCCTAGCTGGTGCAGCATGAGGCTCCCCATTAGCTGTTGGTGAGGCTGCTGCGGAGGGCAGACTGGCCTGGCCTTGTAGCAAGGTTAACTCGGTGTACATCTCTTGTTTGATGCTTGCTGCCACACAATGACTTAGCTGGCAAGTGGACACCAAGTGCTGTCAGCCCCGTGCAGCCTGGAGCAGGGGGCCTGGGACCAGACTTGGGCTCCACTGGCAATGTGCTATGTGATTTCTAGTGAGTTTTGTGCCTTTGTTTCCTCAAACCTCAGCCTGTCTGTTCTGATTTTCATTTCTTTGGGACAGGAATATCAGGATTATCTCTTTCTCAACAACTAAATGCCTCTTTGAAGTATTCTAAATTAATAAAACAAAGAACTCCTCTATCTTCATTCCAGCCTTTATTTAAAATTAAAATCTTCCCAAAATGTTGCCTCTCACACAAACAATAATGCTGGCCTTGAATCCCTGTGAGCAAGCAGGCTGTGTTGTCGTTTGTGTTACTGTTGAGGTTGCCAGTTAGATCTGACAGCAACATTTTGCACCGATTCTGGGCATATGGACAGCTGGCAGAGCACTGGTGGATTCCTGTTTTACACATGTGTTTTACTCCTTTCCTCAGATTTTGGAGCTGTTGCACCCAGTGCACAACCCTGCAATGCCAGTGCTTTGTAACAGGGTTATGTCCTTACTGAAGAGAGACATGTTTTTAAAGTGAGAGTGAACTGGGGATCACGGCTTTGCAGTGCTGTGAAATTCCATGTATACCATGTGCTTCTTATCTTGTGACAAAATATCTTTTGTCCTGTTTTCTTCCTCAAGACATTAAGCACCTATGGATCTGTATACATTTAAATAATAGCTAACAGATATGCCACTGTCACTATAAAGCAGATTTTTCATACTGCAGTGATTAGAGGAGAAAAGCCAATATAGCAATATGATTGGCATATGAGAAACCAGTGCCAAATCAGCACCAACACATATTAGTGCAGCTTCTTCTCCGGAAAGCAGCTGTGGCTACATTGGGACATTCCTGTCTTGTCTGAAAGGATTCACATGCACGTCCTCAGGTGGCATTATTTGAGGGACTGACCCAGCTCTGCTGGGGCAAACCTGTTTCAGAGGACTGTGAGAACAGATCTGTGGTGCCAAACAAGCTGTTTCTCTGCCTACCTTCGTGTTTCACAGGGCTGCAAAGGCAGCACAGTCAGTTGACACATGGTGAGTTTAAAAAAAGGGAAAGACGAAACCAAACATCAGGGTGTAACTGAACAACAGCGGGGCTGCTATTTTTGTCAGAACTTGCCTAGCCTTCCTGACCCAGTCCCACGCAGTTGCTGCAGCTCTAAGGAACACAGCGCTGCATCTTGTCATAGTGCAGCTCTCCAACTGGACGGACCTGCTCAAATGCAATTGGTTTTACTGCTATTGTTAAAAATCCCTGCTCTCCTGGGTCTCCCTATTATAAAAGCTTCCCCAGCTTATCAATAGCATATCTATTATGTGGCACTTGTCTTTACTGTGAAGCTCTGCCAGCCACTGCCAGGCAGCCGCTCATCACACAGTAATTCTGCTTTTAACTGTGTTGGAACAAAAGCCTAATGTAGTGTGCAAAATACAAAGAGAGAGACAAAAGTGATAAAAATCAAATTAGATTCACTATGCACACAATTTTCAAACCCAAAGCACAGTGATGCTGGGGGTAGGGGGAAGAAAACAGAGCTTTAACAACAAGGCAGAACAGCAGATTGCTGTCCTTGCTTCACTTCTGGAGTCGCTTTGCATTCTACAAGCACAACCAGGGGACACCACAGCGAGGCTTAGGCAGATGTGCCCATGGCTGATCAACTCTGGTGGTCCGAATACAACTGCCTCTCTTTACCAACTGCTTATTCCCCTTCCCAAGGTGGGAACAGCATCCCCGTGGTGGTGAGCTCAGTGGGGTCTGTGGGCCCTGACCTATGCTATGCTGAGCCCTGCAGGTTGGCCCGAGCTGCAGGGTGTGTGAAGGTGCCAGGACTTACAGTGAACTAAAAGGGGTCCTTGCAGCTGAGAGGGTCCAGTGGCCTTCTTCAGAGGGTGGTGCACATGGCTTGGTCCTGGTGACACCTTATTGCTGCGAACAACTGCCCAGGCTCTTCTGCGGACCCGGGAAGGGTGCCTGGCCAGTTCCAGGTGTGCTGATATAGCATCTATTACTAAGCAAAGTGCTGCTTTAGCCATTCCAGGAAAGCTGGATTTAAGCTGCTACAGTAAATAGCCTTTCTTCTTGATGGGAAGGTGCATTGGCTGGGTTCAGGTTGTCCATTGGCCAGGCTGTACTTACAGGGCAGAGGGACAGAGCCAGCTGGCAGAAACAGTGAAGATTAGCCCTCTGCTTAAAGAGGGGGGATCAGGTGCTCTGGCCCCAAAGCAGCAGCAGAAAAAAACCTGTGCTTCCACTTGCCCCAGTGCTTGTGGATCAGTTTTTCTCGCCCTCCTTGTAGCCTATTTTTGAAAGCAGCTGCCTTTTCTGGTCAGAGCAGCAACTTTAACGTTGTTTAATTGTGAAGTAAACCTGTGTTCAGGCAACAGTGAAGAGGCAAGGGCAGAGAGAACACCACTGAGGACTGCACCATCCTGCTGGGCTGTGGTCCAGGCTTGGCATGGATGCAGTTGCTGCCACAGAGGCATTTCCTTGCTGGGCAGAAGCCCTCAGTAGCTATTACCTGTGAATGCTGTTTATTGTGGACGGAGGGAGAGTATTCAGAAGTTTGCAGCTTGGTGGCATGCTCAGAAAACACTCCTGGTCTTCTGAAGTTCATGTTCTCCCCCTAGCAGATTCCTCAGCTCCTGGTTGCACCTTCGGGATGTGAAGGTGCTGATGTGTTAATGTCAGTCTGGTTTTGCTCCAGGGATGGAGTCACAGCCAAAGTGGAAGGATTTGCAAAATGTGTTAAACGGGCCCAGTGTGAGAGTTCATGGTGAAATGCAAAGTGAGGGCTCTGGTACACCCTGGCTCCCTCCTCTTGCATGAGGGTGTGCTTGCCTGTGCCATGGCTGCGGGCTGGCACTGAGAGAGGCCATGCCTTCACCTGTG
Organism: Psittacula echo; assembly: GCF_963264785.1. NCBI lineage: Eukaryota > Metazoa > Chordata > Aves > Psittaciformes > Psittacidae > Psittacula > Psittacula echo. Next base: position 14,339,249 of record NC_137745.1, on the reverse strand, counting down.
AATCAGGCTTGTGCCCACAGTGCAGTCAGTTACCTTCTGCCTTACCTCTGCCTCCCTTTTCTTCTTTCTTGCATTACTGCTCTGTTCCTCTCCTTCTCCCCCCTTTCTCTTATCCATATTAAGCAAATCCATCACAAGGGGATTAATCACTGTATAATAACAATAATGATTACCAGTGTTCTTCATTTTTTTTTACCATGTGAATATACAAGAGCATATGTGCTGTTATATGTCATGTACCAAGGGTTGGCTTTACCTTACAAAGCAACTCTGGGTGTAATTTGCACCTTAGCAGAAGGGAATGTCCAAGGAAACAAAACCTGCTGGAAACAGCGTATTGTAGTGGTGCAGACTGGACAGTTTTCTGTCTGCCTTTGCAGTAGAACCCTAGAGAGCCAGCCTGTGAATACACAGGCTGTTTCCCTCTTCACGCTGACACTTCAGCTCATATAGCTGGGATTATTTTAAGGTACTTTGCACTCAGCTGAGTTGGTGGAGGAAATCAGAAAATCCCTATCTGATAAATTAATACTGAAGCCAAGATCTTGGGAAGCAACTTGCAATTGGAACTGTGTTAGTGTTTTCTTATATGTACCTAGTAGCAGATAATCCACGGTATGAAACAGTCATGAATAACACACTGAACTGTGCCTAGCCTGAGTTCCTAAAACAAGCTCATTCCTCCAAGTGGGCTGCGACTAAGACCTCAGATACTACAATGAAACCTTCAGTCCCTTGGAGCTGCGGCAGTGCATGGGTTGGGCTGTTGGATCTCTGTGCCACCATGGTGCATGTTGGTGCTGCGGCTGCTCACCCTCTGTACCCACATCGCCTGTTGAGCAAGCAGAGCTTGGGCAGTGGAGGAGAGAGCCTTTACTGTGAAGAGCCATATGTGAGAGAGGGAACTTTTGACTGGGCAGTGCGAGGAGCCTTAGTTTGCTCCAGCTGTGGGAAGAGTATTCCTCTGAGCACTGGGCTTGAGTGCATCTATGTTGCAGAGGGGCACAGACAGGCTACCTGGGGCACTATTCACCTGACTGCAGCAGCAGAGACATTGGCACAGGCTGCAAAGCCTACCTGGGACTCAGCCAGACTTACTGGGGATGGGGGAGGAAACCTGTGGTTGTACCCCATCGGCGTGACTGGAGCGATGGGAGGCTCTGGCGCAGCCCTTCCTTGAGGCCTTTCAGCTGCATCCTGCTCGGCACGACAGCACCAGGCATGGCCACGCTCCTCTGTGCACACCGGGAGCTTAGCGCCGTGTTGTGAATTGTGCAGAACAGCAGAGCTGTCGTGCCCTTTGCTGTTTGGCACAACTTGCTTCCAAGCCTCTGGGACACGTGAAGGTTTCCCAATTTGCCCTTGTTCCCGGATTCTGGTAATGCTGAGTTTTCTGCAGAAACTCCACTTGCACAAGCACATCTAGCAGCACAGCATGGGGTTGTGTACAAAGAAGTGAATGCTGAAAGGATGAATGCTTGTGTTCTGTTTCCTCAGTGTGCAATTGGCACAGTGTTTTAAATGGTGGCAGTCAGTAAAGATGTTTTCCTGATTGAAGACAGGAGAAGCTGCTGCTCCCTTGGGAAGCAGCCAGAAGAGCCCCTTGCAGGATGTGGTGACAGGGTTAGCCCACCCTGATGGGGAGCAGGCGGAGTCTGATAGAGAGGGTGCGGGATGCTGAAGCGGGATGTAGGATGGGAATATGGGATGTGGGATGTTCAGCCAGCCCAGCTCGCCCTACGAGCCCCCAGCCCTACTGCTCACTGAGCTCCTGTGCCAGCCCTGGGCTGGGCACCTGAAGTTCCTGTGCTGGGAGCCACTGCCTGCCTCCTCCTGGTTAAGACTTGTTGCCATGCAGTGGCTCCACATGGCTTTGTCAGCCTCAGTGCTGGCTGAGAGGGCAGTTTGAGGGGGACAGTATTCAGCCCTTGGAGAAAGGGGAGCAGATGCTGTGGAGCAGGAGCACATTTGGGAGCAGATGTGTGGCAGAGAGGTGAGACCGTTATGTGAACTTGTGTGATTAGTTGTGCCAGTGCAAGTGTGTTTACCCAACCTGTTATGGTGTTAGGTGGACAATAACAGTGAAACTTCTCATTTTGTTCTTTCTTCTCTTTGCTGCACTTCTTTCTCATGTTTTCCTCTTTATCACTTTATCATTTTATCAGTGCTTTTCACTGTCCTAAGCAGCTCCAAAACCATAACAAGAACATGGTACCCTCTGTTTTAAGAGATGAAATTACCGTAATAATAATCAAACAGGTGTGCAAGATCCTCCGTGATTGTTGTTTCTCAAAAGCAGAAAACGCACTGACTGCTTTCCTTCCCTGCTGCGCAGGTCTGGAGAGCTGTGCGGCTAAGCCATGAAGGAGGGGAAGGGCTTTCTCCTGAGGCATGTGTTACTGAGAAGGGGTGCTTAGAAGAAACCCAAAACTTTCCACTCTGCTCCAGGAAATGACACTGTCGTGCTGGAATTTACAATGAAGTTGTGAATGTGGCTGAAGCCTGGGGCTTCTCCACGAGAAGGCCCCTCTGGCCAGCTGCATTCAGCTCTAATGAGAGGGCTAAATTCTCCCTGAAAGACGTGTTTTCCATTTGGCCCCTTTTCCTCCATCAATCGCTGTCACTTTAGACAGAAGGCCCCGCATGCAGCTTCCCTTCAGCCTGTGCGCCGCGCCGGGGCCGCGCTCCGCGAAGGACAGGCTGGCCTACTAAAACGCATCTCTGAGCCCCCCGAACAATAGCGCTTTGTGTGAGCAGCACAGTGCAGGCTCAGTTTCCCAGGCTTTTCCTTTTCTCCGCTCCCCTCTCCTGCTGAAAGCCCCCGGCTATGCGGGAGCGGGCTGAGGCTGCTCCCACCGGTAGCAAACAGAGAGGAGAGGGGCAGAGGAGTCCATGCATGGGATTGTTCCCTCCTCCCCACTGCCTGCTCCAACTGCAGGTACTTTCGGACCATTTGCTTCAAGTACAACAGTCAGCAAGAGATGCAATCCGGGATGCAAGCAGGGGCCAGCCATGCTCAAACATAGGCAGGCAGGACGCTGTGCCACAGGGACAGAGGGTGAAGGCAGCCTGGGGTCCCTTTGGAGAGGGCAGAGTGCTGTACTGCCCTTATGGTCTGCTCCAGTGAGCTCCAGTGTGCTGGGCAGCTTGCTATCAGAGGCCTCTGTGGCTGCGGATACCCCTGCACTCCCGGTACAGGGACTTGCCACTCTGCAGCACTATTCAGGATGGGTAAAGATGCTGGAGTGAGAAAAAACAGGGTGAAGTTTGAAAAACAGTAATAAAATAGAACCTTTGCAGCAAGTTGATGTTACTCACTAATACAGGCAGGCCAGCAGTGATATCTAGCCCGCGCACAAGGTTTGCATCAACAGGCGTCGGAGCACACCCCAGAAGAAAGCAGGAATGCTAACTCCATCTGAAAGCAAGGAAGCAGGGGTATGCTTAAGCTCTCCATGCCTCAGATCAAACCCCATTTCTGTCCCAGTGGGCCCCTTGCCTACCCTCCTCCTGCCTTGTGCGTCTCGCTGCTGCCAAATGATGGCTCTGGTTTGTTGCAGGGAGTTCAGGGACCATCATGTCCAGGCTGGGAAGGGGTCAATGAAGGGGGTGTTTCACAGTGGCACACAGGCAGGCGTGCCCTGTCCCTGGGCAAAACTCCTGTGAGTGCCCTGTGACTGTGACCAAAGCAGGTCCAGGCTTCAGTCATCCTGCACTTAAGAGTTCTGGATCCAGAAGTGCCTAAAAATGGGATTAGTGGGTTTCATGTTGCAGACGGAGAAACGGAGATCATGTGTTGACTAAACTGATTGCAAACAATAAAGAGCAGTGACCTGAACATCCGAAAGCCAGTCAGTGCACGACAGCCACTGGCACACTGCAGCATTTCTTAGGCTTCAAATAGACCTGGCACACATGGCTCTGGAGGGGTCTGCCTTGGGGAACGAGTCCCAGAACTGCTGCAGTCTGCTGCCCCATGCCAGTCCTCACCAGTTACCATATTGTCTGTATTATCTGCAAAGAAAGTGGTAGGAAAAGCTGTTTCTTATTTATAGGGTAGTCACAAGCAGTCCTAATCTGCAAGGTGCAGAGCCACTGGTGATGTAAATGGATCGAGGAATAGCTGCATCTTGCATGTGATAAAAATGGGCTTAATCCTCCAAAAGAAAATTGCCATCGTATAACCTACAGAGAGGAGCTGAGAACACAGTTCTTTGTGTGATAGGCTTAATATCTGCAGGATCTGGCCTTATATCTGTAGTTATTGATACTGCTGGATGCGAATTCAGGGATGATAAAAACATTGCTAAAAGAGCAGCAAGCTCCTCCTCTAGTGCAAGTTCTTTTTTTGGTCTGTTGCTACAGCAACTCTCTACTAAGAACAAAGATGACAGCAAGATATTAAATTTTGCAGCAACTCAATTGACTCTTGATTTGCCTCCTTTTTTGCCTTCAGTAACTGAATCCTACCCCACTAATTGTGTTAGATTTCAGATAGAAATCATGCCTTCCTGTGACAAGAATTCCTGCGTTGCTTTTTCCTCCTTCCCCTTAGAAACCAATTAAATCAAATCAACTTATTTAAATCCAGTGGATGAATACAAACGCTGGATTTCTTGGCCTTATTTCTTTTGCATTTGGGCATCATGTATTTTACGCCACAGCTCATATTCTGTACCAAAATCCCCAAAGCCTTAATATTCTTTCAAAAGAAACAAACAGTTCTTGGCAAGTTTCAGTTTGGCAAAGTTCAATTTATGCCAGTGGTGTAGATGAGAAATGTAAAATCTAAATTACTGCAACAGAGGTCGTCTGAATTTATGAATGTTAAAATTGGCCTTAAGGCAATACTGCATTTGTGTTCCTTTTCCCCTACCCAGCGGTCCTTATTTCTGATAGGCAGACCACGAGAAGGCCGCTGAATGTGCATCTCCAGGCTCATCTCTACACATGCAGAATCACCCAGTTATGGTAGAACAGTCTGACAAATGACTTGCCTCGCCTTTGGTGCAACTGTCGTCTTCAGAGCTCCAGCCTCAGCTGTTGGAGGTCAGGAACTTCAGCGTGGAGACAGTTACAGCCAAACCTTTGTAGCCACTGTCATCTGCGTGTGCCACAGCTCTGGACTGGGTTAACCATGCTCATCACTGTGGAAAATGGGTGCAAAGGGAAGAAGGGCCAATGAAGTTTGTCTAAGATGACAGAAAACATGGACTGCTACTAAAACTGTGGTGATCTCCTGGGAGCAGATAACCAGGGGAGAAGCACAGTCCCATATGAGCAAAGCATAGGTCAAATCGCATCCAAAGTGCACGTTCAAGTGCAACAAATGACACAGGTTTGTACCGAAGCCTACAAGGCCGTGGAAAGCCAGGCTGGGGTGAGCGGGAGATGGCAACAGCTCAGGATTGTGCTGTGTAACACAGCTGTTTCTGCCAGAGGCCAGGGTGAGGGAGAAAATAGGGGAAATGGGGACAGAGAGCAGCAATGACATACCAGGAAGGGGGTTGACTGTCTCACAGGAAATACTAGATATTTAGCTTTACTCTGAAGTAGTTGGAGTATAAATAACAGTACAGCTCTGGCAGCTTCAGATTCAGCAGTGTGTAGAGGAGTGACTAGCCTAAGTGTAAGTCTGGGTCACTGTGGTTTTGTACAAGATTAAATCTAAAGAAGTAGAGCATTGGAGTGAACCAGAAATAAGGTTCCTGTTGCTTTTCCCTCAAAGCTGTTATGCAAAAGCACTTATTATTCGTGGGCTTAAGTAGTACTAGGCGAAGGACTCCAATCTGTCCTATGGGCAGGACTTAATTACGTGGATTTCAGATGCACACCTTAGATATTAATATGTAAGTGGCAGTGTTGTGCAGGTGATGCCCTTCCTACAAAGCCTGGGACAGCAGACCCTGTCACAGGGAAAGCTGTGAATATTCCTCTCCCAGAGGAAGGATGTGGGTGGGTTTGGAATCTCCTGTGTGGAAGAAGCGTGTCTTTGAGCCACCTTCCAGCAGTGCCCAACTCCCTGTGCTCCCTCCTGTCAGATGTGCCCTCTCCTTGAAGCAGTGGCTGTGCAGGCACCAGCAGAACCTGCAGAGAAAGGAAAGCGCAGCTTTGACTGCATGGTTTTGGTAATCTCCCCAAGGAAATAAGAGGTAACAGATCTTTAGCGGGAAACTGTCAGCAAGAGACCTTTCACAACCACTTAAGCAATGTGTGCTGCAACTTTGGCCTTGCAGAGTTACACCAAATTCTGCGTGTGACTCAAATGCCTTTTATAGGAGAATTACAGTTACTGGGAAGAACTGCTGTTGCCACGCTGTTTATCATAATACCTCGCGCTTCCAGTCACAAGTGAATATTCCCATTTCTTACAGTGATTTGAATTATTGACCAGCACAATACTAAATTCTGCTGTTACTACAAAGGCTTAAAAAAGGGTAACAGTGACAAAGACAGGTATCCAGATGGTATCTCATCTTTTTAGAGTGCTTTTTTTCTCATCTGAATAGCAATGTCTTCAAAGATACTGAACTCGTATTTTCTGAAGATAACCTTCTACTTATAACTGAGATGCTGGAAGCCAAATTAAATAAACATAAAAAAGCGAACTTCTGGGATGCTGAAAAGAAACATAGAATCATAGAATAGTTAGGGTTGGAAAGGACCTTAAGATCATCGAGTTCCAACCTGTTTCCAAATTATATCCTCCTATGCAAACTCTTTGGGAGCAAAGAAACCCTGCTCTATGATTCGCTCGTTGCTGAGAGTTCCCAGTAAAAACAGGCTTGTTATCCATGGACATTAGTGAAGGTAAACTGCAAATAATCTGGAGAATAGATAGTGGAAGCTGCTTGCAGTGAATTTGCTGCCCCAAGTCTTGTTTGGTACTGTTCACAGCAGAGATCTTTTCCAACAGATGCCCAATACAGCTGTGTTGGCTCAAAGCTGTTGTGGGATACATGGAGAACTCAGCAGCTTTATCACTGCAGCTCATGGAAAGCATCACTTCCAGGACTTCTAAAGGAGGGACTCTGGATCAGATCACCTTATCCTTGTGGATCTGCATCAGAAAACCTGCATAGTATGAGAAAGGCCATGGATGGAAGGGACAGCAATTGCTTCTAGTTACCTTATTTCTTACCCGCTTACAATTGCAGCTTTTCTTTGCTCATCACTCCATGGAGACTGCTCTCTCCTGTGCTGTCTGAAGTGTGCTTTGCCTCTCAAAGATTGTAATGAAGCAGTTACAGGTTTGGGTTGTTTTGCTGAGAAGGGCTATTTTCAGTCTCCTGGTGAAAAAGGGGAAGAGAAGGAATCCCCAGGTAGTGCCTAGGAGTCAGGAGCCAGTGATGCAGAGCTGAGTGCAGTAGTCAACTATCAAGATCCTGCTGCAGTTCCACCATGGAACGTGGGCAGAAAGGGGCTGCTTTTTCCTAAACCTACTCTCTAGTTTGTTTTTGCAGCTCTGTATCTGGTGAAGGAACCATACCTGTACCCTCCTAGAGAAAGAGGACACATTTTTTATCTGAACATCTCAAATAGTTCAAGAACATCTTAAGCCTTGAAGCCTCCCAGAGTTTTCACATGGAAAACCTAAAGCATACGGAAATCAAGATTTGTCTTTGGATGCAGTTACTTTGAGAGCAGGATACATTGATATAGCAACGTCAGTGCCCAGTTACAATGCACTTCACTACACACAGATAAAAAAGGGCACAGAGGGACAGCTAGAAATAGTTGCTGTCACCAAGTAGGGGTCTATGACAACTTCCCAAATAGGTTGCAAAGGGTCCTGCAACACATCAAAGGTGAAGGTCACCCCACTTCCCCAACTCCATCAAACCAAGGCGTGGCATAGGGAATTCTATCTTTCGAAGATCTCAGAAAGGCGGAAAGACCAAGAAAGATTTGAGGTCATGTAGCATGAGCTGCCTTGCTCTGGGATAGGTAACTGGCAGCAATGCTGCAGCTGTTAATAGCTGTGTGAAGTTGTGAGGGGTTTCAACAAACAGCTGGATGTCCGCGTTGGTCAAGGCTTGGCTTGCCCATCCAGCCTGTCTCCAGCCCACCTTTTCAATGCCTTACCTAAATGAGAGTTGGTATGGCCAGAGGGTCTGCCTAACTTAAGGCAACAGTATGTAAGTATCTCTCTTGAAACAGTATTTGCATACATGTCTAAGGCAACTGGGTATATGTTAAGCATATAATGAAACTCTTACAGTCTGAGGCTGGAAACAAAGAGTGCAAGACAGCTTCTGCCTAAAGAATTTTCCTTAATTTAGGAATTGCTTTAAGCAAGCATTACCTCTGCTTCCTGAGCACACACAAGGCTACTGCCCTGGAAATAATCTGCATTAGCCTTACTGGAGTGACCACGTTGCCATAGTTACTGTTGGTTTCCCTATATCCCAAGCTTGAAGTATTTATTATGATTAAATCCCATCCCATTCTTCATTGAAAAATTCTGTGTTGAAAGTGTCACAAAGTGAATTATAATGTAATCCTTCCTTTTAAATAGCTGTTTTAAGTAGAAATTCCAGGAATGATCTTAGACATTGATATTTATTAAAGATCATTAATTCATGATCGGATTATTTTTCTTCAGACATCGCTGCTTCTTTATTCTCAGTGACTTCTGAATAGCAGAAAATCCTGATGCTATTATATGATTTCAGGATTGTTTGGGTCTTTTCTTTCACCACTACATTATGGACCATTCTGATGGATGATGTTTAACACCCCCAGATGCTCCACTTTGACCTCAGAAGCAGCCACACGTGTTGGCACCAATCTGGCAAGAAACTCAAAATCTGTCCTATGACACAGCTGGTTATTAGAAAATGTTGGTACTTGTGAGGGTTACAGGGAGAAGTAACCTCCATGAGGATTAATCTGTTAAAAATGGCCCGTGCTTCTCTTTTTCTGTTCATTTTTTTATTTGCAAAGAGTGAGCTCTGAATGATAAGGTCCCAACCACAGTGGTCTTTGCTGCAAAGGAACACAGCATCATTATCCCTGTGCTTTACAAGCATGTACTTGTCATGTAAGTTAGCTTTCCTTGCTTTGGGAAATTATATACCATAGTTGCACAAAACAGTTCTTCTCTTGTTCCAGTGGCACCCTCTGTAGAGACCTGATATTCCTGGAGGATCATTCTCTGACACCTCTCAGCTTTCCTTGTCATCTCCTCTCCAGCCTGGTTCCAACTGTAGCCCTGGGCAGCCTTTCTTCCATGAGGCTAATCCCATGCCTGGGTATCACACAGCATCCCAGCCCCTTCCTGGATTCCCTTGGCAGGGAAGGCAGCTGCGTTCATTGTTCCCAGAAAGTCAGGTTTCTGCTCATCCATGGGTAGCACTGGAGCAGCCCTCTGCCGTGTGTGGAGTTTCCAGCAGCATGCAGACCCCAGCAAGCTCAGCAGCTCAGGACTGTCACTTGGCGTGCAGAATGCATGTCATTATTCTTCTTTCCCACTGGAGTAGATCTGCCAAAAATCGTGTTTCTATGTCGAGCAAGATTCACTACCAAACTCATGTTTTGGAGCAGCAGATAAACATCTAGTGTGAACGGTGCAGAAGAGCAGCCCCTTAATGGAGAGGATTGTGTGGATTCTCTGAGGCAGACTGAGGTTTACCTCTCAACCCTTTTTTTGATAGGTGATTTATTATGGCCAGTAAAATGCTCCATTTTCTCCTTTCTTCAGTTACAATGTCCTATTATATTCTTGTCTTCATGCCTGCACCAGGACACCCAGGAATCAGATCCCAGCCCTGCTCAGCCCTCTCCTCTCGAGGTCTGTCACAGATCTGATTTTCTGGACAGAATCCCTCTCAGTGAAGAATCTTGCCATGTTCCCATTCTGTACCAATTTGTGTTATTTTTCTATTTTCCTTTATCACAGCCACTAGCAGTTTAACAGACCTCTGATCTCTCTTCCATTTCCCCATGTCAGCTGTTTTATTGCCCACCTCCAAGAATTCCAAACACAACCTAAGCAAAGTTTTGGAGATAAGTTAATCTTCCAGTCACCCTTGTGCATGCAGCATTTTGACTCACTCCTGTCTGCGTTCTGCATCTATTGTACCAAATGATAATGTGCTGTACTGCCAGCTGGCTCATCTGTCCTGTCCCACCATTCTCAGCACTGCAGAACTGCTTAGACCAAGCTAAATTGTGTTTCAAAGATATTTTAACACAAAACATTAAGGGTATTGGTAAGTGAAGCAAACAAAGTCAGAGAGACAAGCAGGGCCAGCGTGCTCCCAGCACTGCTGAGGGTGTGCAGCTGGTGGATAGACACATGTCTGAGCATAGATTGGGCAGAACGTCCTGGCTTCCCCATCACACACTAAGAGCTTTCTTCCCCTTGCCCCTTTTCTTTATCTCAGCTCAGCAACTGCTGTTTGCCAGACTTCCTAGTTGTTCTCCACTGAGGTGTCAACACTCCTTCGCCGATGTTTCTCTAATCCCACCTTCCCTGCTGAGACCAAGGAAGCACATCCTGCACTTGGATCCCTCCTGCATCCTTTCAGCTCACCCACGGGATTACTCACAGCCTCTTTCTTTCTCCGCTTGTTTTCTCTTGCCCCTTTTGTGCTGACTGCACCCAACCCTCCCCCTATCAGATCCTTCATTCTTATCCTTTCTCCCCACTTGTCTTCCATTCAAATGTGCCTGGCTCCGTTGGATCAGGGGTTTGCAGCCTGCACTGCTGCTTTACTGGGTGTGCTGGGGGCTCCCTGTGCCCTTCCCCTCCTAGCTCACCCCTCTACTTCTGCAGCCACCGATTTGGGGTCCCTGGTTGGCTTGTGGGTCTACAGCGGCACAAGGTGAATCCCACAGAGCAGCTTCACCGAATCCCTGCCACTTCATGCCTTGGCGGTTGCCTGCTCACCTCCCAGAGAAGTTTGCTTATGCAGACCCTGGGCTGTTGAAGCAGTGCATTGCCCTGTATCATCCACACAGCACAACTAGCTCTAGAGACCATCACTAACTCTGGCTGCTTCTGCCCTGCCACAAAAGTTGACTCAGCCACCGTTCCAGCACCCTTTCTTACCCTGGGGTCCCTGTGCCCTCCTCGCCCTGTGCCTAGGTTGCTGCCCTCTGGAAAGGGTTCTGAGCTCCTCAGCCCCCACAGGCATTGAGAAGGGATGGCTGCTTAGCCCTGCAGCCCCGAGCCCCGGCGCTCCGCAGAGGCTGCCACTTCCCCAGCAGCTCTTTCTTTGTCTCCCTCCTCTCTGGGTCTTTTTATGGCTGCTGGAAATGCAGAATGCTCTTCTGTCTTGCTTGCTAGGGCTAGGTAAATTATTTGTTTAATAGGCTTGGTTTATTTTTTGTAAGCTGGCAGAATAACTGTGAATCATCAAATCTCCCTGAATTCACTCCACACAAGACACCAACAAAAGGATTCATTGTGTAGCGCAGTAATCGGAGTGTGCATGGGGCTGGACAGAGGAAGCACACAGTGGCTCTGGCTTCCCAAGAGGCTGTGCTCACAGGCATTGCCACACAGGCACTCGTACGTGCCACTTTGAAAACTCTCTGCTGACAAAAGTGTATGGGTCTTTTCATGACACAGGTTCCTAACTGCTCTTTCTTACTCAAGCAGAAAACCTCTGGAAAAGAGCCTTAAATAGCATTGCTGCTTCTGATGGAATGAGCAGATTTTCCCTGTTTTTTCCCTTTTTTTCCTAGTTGTTAACAAAAAATGACAAATCTGCTCAAGTGCAGCCCCTCACTCAAAACAGCTTCTGAATGAAATCAAAGAACCCTGAACTCCTTAAGGTCAGACCCTTAGTCTGCAAAGTGGGTTTTCCTCTCGCTCCCCGGTCCCCCTTATGTCACACCCCTATCTTGCAAGGGGCTCTGCACTGAACGTTTCTGTTGTTATTTGCAAGGCTCTGTTTCTGCAGAAATGGTGCTCACACAGAAGAGATTTCCCAACATGTACACCCCTAATTTAGCTGCCTTGGATGCCAGCTTTCCCAGCCCAGAGAGAGGGGAAGCTGCTCCCATGGGTGCTGGGGCCACTGAGCCAGTGCGTGCCTGATGTGAAGCTCCCATGGGCCACCCTTCAAGCTGCCTCTTCACTTTGAAATCTGTATCTTTGGACAGCAGTGTAGTCAGATGCCACTTTGGTTTGCAGTCAGTTCTGCCCTCTCAGCACTCACAGTTCCAAACCTTGGGAGGGAAATGTAGTGCTAGAAAACACACTTTTCCAGGGGAGGACTGAAGAGAAGCCAAAGTGGTACAGCAGTGCCTGGGGAGGCTGCCCCAAACATGGGGCACCTACAGAGCCCAGCCTTTTGAATTGTGCTTTTTCCAAACACGATTTTCCCAAAACAAACATACTTCAGTGATTGACCCAAGGCCAGCATTGATGTAGAGATGGATTACAGAAGGGAAAATTAAGCGCTACTTCCACAAGCCAGCTTACAGGCACACCACGAGGTGATGCTCTGTGTTACCCAAAGCAGGAGTTTCCTCAAAATGGCCTTTTATATGTGTGAGGGGGCCTTCTCCTGGGGCTGGAAAACCAAAACCAAACTTGTGTTTGTCACTCTGAACAACAGGGCTTGCTGTGTTTTTGGACCTGGTGCTTTCCCAATGCAGTTTCAAAAGATAGCACCAGTCAAAAGATATTCCAGCTTGAGCCAAATGGCCTTTGAGTTAAACATGTGCCATAAACCTCTCTCTTGCCACTGTACTCATGTTTATTACTGCTTTTGTGTTGATAAACCCGTTGTGGCTGGATGTTGGCCTGTAGGTACAGCTCAGATGTGTGGTCACGGGGGCGAGGGGGAGCTGCAAGGGGTGGTGAGGACACGGGTGCTGTGGCGGTGCCCACCAGGGTACCTCAGCTGTTAAATCCACTATATGGGTTAACAGCGTAGTATCTGATACTTCAGCCTTGGAGAGCAGCTTCCAGCCCGGTGCCCTGCCGCAGTACGGAAACTGACTCGTCTGCAGGCAGTGCGTGCCGCGGCTGCGAGAGGGCAGTTCTGGAGGTGCTGCAGAACGAGATCCCAAACCTGCCCTTTGGGAAACGGGGCGATGGGGAGGCCGCAGCGGATCCGTGCGGTGCCGGGGTCAGCGCTGCCGGGCCTCGCCACCGCGGGGAGCACCGCGCCTGGGGGCGCAGGATCGTGCGCGCCGGTTAACGGAGCTGCGGGAACACAGCGGCGGTACGAGCCGGGCCCTGCTGAACCGGGACCGGGGCTGAGGATGGGGAGGCGGCAGCTCAAGCCCTCCCTCGACGAAGCCTTCTGCCCCTTCCAACCAGCGGCCGCTCCGCGAGGGGCACCGCGCCCACAGCGACCCGACCCCCGCCGGGAGGGACTGGAAGGGGCGCGGGGACGCGCGTCCCGCCCCGCCCCGCCCCTTACGGCGGCCCCGCCTCGCCCAGCGCGCAACCTGAGCGCGGGATCGGCGGCAGGGCCCCGCCTTGGCTGGCGGCGGAGCTCGGCTGGGCTCGGCTCGGTGCGGAGGCCGGTGGCGCCGCGGCTCCCGGCGGGCTGAGTGCGGCGCGCTGTGTCCCCGGCACCGCCAATGAAGGCAGCAGCGGGCGGCGGCGGGGCCGCGGCAGGGTGAGGCGGCGGGGCCGGCGGTGCGCGGAGCGGCGGAGCGCGGCGGGGCGAGTGTCCCGGCGGAGCCCGCGCCCCCCCGCAAGATGTCATCGCAGGGCAGGTTCAAGAAGGACAAAGAGATCATCGCCGACTACGAGGCGCAAGTCAAAGGTGCGGAGTGCGGCCGCTGCATTGCGGGGCGGGCGGCGGAGCACGGCTGCGATGCCCGCCTTTGTGTACGGGGCGGGGCGGGCTGGGGCCGGCCCTGGCTGCGGGGCCTGCACCGCCCTGCCCTCCCCGGGCCGCTGCCCCCGATGACTTCCCTTCCGTGGGCATCTCCCGTCGCGCCCGGCTCCGCGGAGGTACCGGCCGCGCCCGGTGCCATCGCCCTGCGGGGAGCTCGGCGTGCGGAGCGCCCGCGGTCGCTGGTTACTGAGCCCCAAACCGAGCCGGGTCCCGGTGAATGGGGAAGGAGGTGCGAGGCTGCGGCCGGCACCCGCCTGGGCAGCGCCGGGGCTGCGGGGTGCGCGGCGGCTCGGGAGCGGTAGCGGGAGGGAACCTGCTGATGCCGGTGTCTGCAGAGTGAGCTCTGCCCGGGCCGCCCGGTAGGAAGCACATTGATCTTGCGGGTCTTACGTAAGGAACTTCGCCGCGCATCAGGCCCAGCGACTTCAAGGGACATAATCATTATTATGCAAGTCCCAGCGTTATTGCAGGATGAAGACCTTGGGAAGCAGACCGCCTTGTTAATAAATATCGGAGAAGAACATCGTTAGTGGTTATGTCTGTTGAGACTGCTAAGCATCACCCACCAGGCTCTGGATTAATTTTTATGACAGTTAGACTCCTTATGGGAAAGTTGGTACTCTCTGAAACATCACAGATGTCTGCAGCCTGATGAAAGGCCAAGTGTGTCAGAGCGTGTGTGGTCAGACGGGAACGAATCAGTCTGTGTAGCCATCCCTCTACTTCAAAAATAGGAGTTTTAGTATCGGTAGCAAACTGTATTAGCTGATATTTTTTGATAACTTCAGTTTGTAAACCTGTTCCTCATTGCAACAATTCCTCATTCTGTTGTTTGATGGCAATTCCTTTTTCCACTTTCAGCTGAGAGTACTTAACTGCTTACTGAATGCCTTCTCATTGAGTTGCCCCCTTTGAGTCACTTTGCTATTATATAAAATTGGCTCCAGTCTCCCCTTGGATGACTGTTTTATACAGGTACACGATCACCATTTTGTTATGTTCAAGTCTTGGGTTAAGAGAGAGTTAATTAAAAAAGATATACAATAGCTTTCCTGTAAGTTAACCCTTGAGTGTGCAAACAGAACAGGTTTCCTGCCTTCTCTAGAGGTCACTTGGTGTGTTGGATCCTGAGCTTGGCTGAATGATGTCTCTTCATTTTGAAGAAGTAGCTGCTGAAATGCTACAGTGCAATGCCAGATGGAGGGGTTTGGGAAAGGGGCTGTCTGTTGATTTTGTGCCATTGTTTACTTTCGTGCATTTCAGTCTTTTGTAGTTGGCTTTGAAGAGTGAAGTAGCAGTCACAACATGCTCTGCTCAGTGCCAATTACCTTTCTGCTTGTGTGTAATTTGGGCAAATTGATGTTATTGCACCCTGTAGTTAAGCAGATGAAATATTCTTTTAGCCTGTGGTATTGTTCTGTTTTATGGGAGGGGATTTGCATTTATTCATAGAGCCTGCCCCACGTTTCCATCTTCTTGATGATGTGCTGGGCTGCACAGCTCCTGCTTTTTGGATATTCGGGGCTGCAGAGGGGTAGCTGGAAGCAGGACAGGGTCTGATCTGTACCAAAAGCTTCACTGCAGACATTGCCAGTGTTTTTTCTTGTTGTTGTTTGTGACTGGAATACTCATTTGCCATGATCATTCTTGGCCCGACTTCTGTAGCCTCATGGTTTCCATATGTTAGTTAATGCTGGGGCTGTGTAGAAGGGTGTTTTATTGCACCACAGCGATCACGTTTTGGGCAGCTGTGACACGGAGTTTGCTAATGGGCCAGTAATAATTTCCTTTATGCTATTCTGTATATAATTATACCTCAAGAAATGTCCATTTTCTGGTTTTGGGTACATGGTCTGTGTTTTCATGTGAATAAAGGTTAATTCCCATGTGGTTGGGGTTTAACTGCGCCTGAAGCTGGGGCAAGGCAAGCAAAGTCAGAACCCAGCGTCTGTGTGTGCTGCCTGCTCGCCACCTTTGAGATGGTGGCAGCTCCATCCCTGAGGAGCATCAGCTCTGCCACAGGACCAAGGTGGTCTTGGGGTGACCTTGGTGAGGTGAAGGGGCTCTGGTGCTCGTGGTTGTGTCTTGACAGCTGTCACCCTCACTGTCACCTCCCTGCAGGGATCAGGGCGGCCCTGACCTTCCTGTGTTGCTAAACTGTTGGAGGACAGTTTAGCAACATCTGAGTCCAGAGGAATTGGCACAGAGGTCTGTTGTGCCCTGTGCTTCATTGCTAAATAGGAGCGGCAAAGGAAAATGTAACTGGGCAGAAATGTTTAGTGATAAGTTGGTGGTTGGTTGTTATATTGGTGGGGACCCCAGCTGGACCGGCTGCGGAGGGCACTGCAGAGGGAGTGGGGCTTTGTCTTTGGTTGGTTGTGTACTGCCTGTGCAAATACAACCTGTATGTCCTCAGTATCAGCAAAACCTGACATGGGGAGAGTTTGTCATCATCTAGACCTTCTTCTGAGGCTGTGACAGTGACCATAAACACCCACCTCCACTTCTGCCCCCCTTTTGTGAGGCTCGACCTCTCTTGGCTTGACCGAGGGATTTCATGTAGGCCACCTCATTATCCAGATACCCCATTTATTTCCTTCAGGGATTTAGTCATTATCCTATTCATATCTAAACTCCTGCTAACCTGATGGAGACAGATACCCAAATCTCCAGAGAAAGACTAAAATGGAAAAGAAATAGGGAGAAAGAAAAGGGGGAGCTGTGGCAAGTAAGACTAACAAAGAAAATGGTGGCAAGGAATACCTGAAGTAGGAAGATGATAAAAGATGGAAATGTGAAGAAGTGATGTCTTGTTTCAGAGGGTGGGTTTGAAATGTGAATGCAGCACAGGGATGGACCCGTGGTGTGGTCAAGAAGACAGCAGGGAGAAAGTTGGAAAACCCTGGATGTGAACTCCAGAGAACATGTTGGCATGGGTGGAAGAGTAATTCACAGCAGAGGTGTGTTTAAAATGCATTTAAAAGATGGATGTTGGAGGTGACTGGAAGTGTTCAGGGTGCTGGCCAGCCTGATCCACCGGGCAGCTGGGAAGGTGTGTGGGCTCTCACAAAGCAGTAACCAATGTGCAGTGCCTGAAGTGCATAAACGCCCTCAGTTGCCCAGGTATTACTAGAGAGTTACTCACAAACAACTGGGAATAATGTGGTGGTGGTGGGGAGGAGAAATAAAAATGTTGCTTATGCTTGATTTGTAGGAAGGTTTTGCTGAAAGCCCTCTTGCCCAGGCTGTTGGGAATAGAGCAAAGGCCCCAAATGGTTCAGGTGCAGCCTATCAATAACTAAGCCCTGCCCTGACCTCCTGTGCTCCAAGGTGCTGCACCCTCAGTTAAAAAATCGATGAGCCCACACTTTATGGGGGGTGCATGATTGGTGTAAGTGGAGTTTAACTGGTGCATAATCTTTGTGCACAGGGGGTGATCTGTCAGCCCTAACGACTCTATCTTCTTTCCCTCCCTGGAGAGTTGTGCCTGCTTTTCTCATGGTGGGAAGGAGTTGTCCTGGAAATGCTTTGTAGAGATAAAGGGTGTGTGCTGCGTGTGCACAGGGCTGAGTGCGTGCTGCCACTGCACACCCTCTTGCTGGATGTTGCGGAGGGCTGGGGGGGCTAATAGCTGGGGCACAGTTACACACTGTTGGCAGTGGTACAGGGTGCCTGAGGCTTTGGGTCGCTGCTGCTCCCACTCCGTTTCTAGGAGTGGAAATACCGAATCATTGCTGCCCGTGGCTGCTGCAGGCTGGCTGTCCTTGCGGCAATCCGCAGTGTTTGCCATCTGCCCGTGCATGGAGACCTCTCTCTTTCACCTCTCCTGAACACATGCATTGCTGACAGACACCTTCCCATGGTGTCATCTCTCCTGTCAGTTATCACACTGTGGGTCCGTCCTTGCCTTCTGCTTCTCATCTGTATCCTTCTTTAGCTGTCAGCAGAGAGTTGTCCCCAGGATTGCCAGCAGATGCTTGCTTGATGGTACTGGAAAGAAAATATTAAGGACACTTTTTTAGGAGGCAGGTATTCTTATTTGTCTGTCTGAGATTTGCAGACAGGAATGGTCGCATTAAAAATAAATGGCCATAAAGATGTGGCTGCATGTTTACAACTGCCACTTTAAAGCTACTTGTGGAATACAGAATGCAGTAGATCCTTGGATGTACGATTTAAAGCGAATGTTTTCAGACCTGCAATTTTAATTGGTTTATCTGGCCAGAAAAATAAACAAACGTCTTTTCCTCATTACTGTCAGGTGCGTGATTTGATGCTTTAATGCACTAAAACTAACCAGTGTTAATTATGTAGATGCAGCCATCCAAGGGTCAAGGTTGTAAATCTTGCAGAAAATTGGGCATCATGTTGTTTGGCTGTTTAATTTCATATTGCTTCCTGAAGCTTTTCTTTAACTCTGGCAAAATCCAGGTCATTGTATGATTTGTTTGGTTATTGTTGGCAGGAAGAATGCTGTGAGTCAATGGCATCTTTTGCTGTCAGATGGCTGGCTGGTGAAAAGCATCCCTGGTGATTCTAAAGACAGTAGTCTTTAAATGGTGCACCGGGCTGCATAGTGGTGAAGGGATGATTTCTTGCACTTCTAGGACTCTTAGTTGCTGTGTAAATTGATAATAGAATTACAGTTTTGATGAATTTAGCTTACAAAACCATTAAAAAGGCTTGCAAACCTGGGGCCACAGAAAACTAATGTGTGCTTACACTGATTTGTCATTAGTTTTTAGCTTCATTTTATTTTTTCTATTGCAGTAGCTGCATTCCTTCTTTTATGTCTGTTATCATCTCCTACCTATTCATCTGTTTCCATTTAGCTCAGAAAATCTTGGGATAATTCCCATACCAAATTATTTTTCTGGGATTATGGCTTCTTATTGGAAGAGGCATCAAGGCTTGAAACTTGACAGCCCATTTAATAAAATGGTTCTGTGCAAAAGAGAAGTTCCACCCGTTTAGGAAACTGCTAAATATTCATCACAGAAACAGATACAAAGTTTCCATTGGCTTGTTTTGCTTAGCAAAATGTGGGGAAGTGTGACCTGAGGGCCAGCTGGCATGTCTTGGTGTAGCTGTCGGCATCAGTGGAGTCATTGGCAACAGATAGCAGATCCTGATGAATCCGAGCTAGTTTCTGCTGTGAGACTTCAGAGTAACTGCTCGGCATTGCTCCTTGTTCGGTTGATTCCCATGTTGGTTTACTTGTTGCTATCTTCCTGTTACCTGTTGTGTTTCCTCAGAGGTGTCTGATAGTGTGGTCCTGGTTTTACATGAGACCTCAATGTGCGGGGACAGCCATATGCAGAGAATAGCAGCAAGTATGTACGTGATTCATAATAAAGATGAATTGGCAGTCTCTAATGGAAACAAATTGAATCTATTAGAGATGTTTCCTGCAAAGCTAACGTCCTGAGCGCTTTGGTGGAGGCTGGAATGGTTCAACCGGAGTCAGCAGGCTCCTGCATGCAGCCGACCATCAGTGGTTCTATGCAGTTGCTGGTGGGATCGACCCTCCTAAAATGCCTTGGATTTGGGCCTCCTCTGTGGTCAGGGGGAAGGAGGAGCTGCTAGCTCATGGTGACTGGTCAGAGATGTGCGTGCATCTGTGTTTGGGTGCCTTGCTGTGGGTCAGACACAGCTGATACGTGGTCTGATGCTCTCAGCATCAGCTCTCTGTGGGTGCAGCTCCAGGCACTGCCTCACCAGAGCCAGGCAGTTGGCCTCGTGGCGCTGGTGCAGAAGGTTGAACTGGAGCGTGCCAAGGCACTGTGGTTGCTATTGCTTGTCTTTGGGCACTATTTGTCAATCTACCCTTTTCCCTGATAACAGTAAAAACCTCTTACAACACTTACTCATGGCCTGTAGCTAGTCCTGGTTCCAGGTGGAGAGTTTTAAGGGCCTTAAGAGTGCAGCACCAAATGTGCTTCAGGTGCTTAACAGATATTTATAAGCCTCTGCAAGGTGTAGTATTTTAAGTTCTGTGTGCACAGTTTCAGCACCTGTCAGGGGCAGGATTTACTCTCTCCTTCCACTGACCCATTGAAGGTGGGGGGAAACCTTCCCCCTTGAGCTCTTAAATTTTCTCTTTGCCTGAATTTGGCTTTGTTTCAGTAGCTGATTGTTAAGCCACCACCCATGGCAGCAACAGCAATCACCTCCTGAAATGCATTTACTGACTTTGGAGGCATCTGTACTCCTGACAGGCAGCTGGTGATGGAGCAGTTCGAGCATGTAATGCCTGGCATCAAGCTCAAGGCAGGAGAGGAGCACAGCAGTGTGTGTGCAGTTGTGTTCCTCATGCCACTTTCCAGTGAAGCTACCATGAGGTAATCTCCTTTTCTTACAACCTGGGTGGCTGTTTAATCCGGAAAGTTGATTTAATCCCATGAGGCTTTTGCTGAGCTGCCAGCAAACCTTCCTCTTTAGAAAGATGAGTATTTCTTACTAACAGCTATTGTGCTGTGCCCCACCTCTGTATTTTATTGGTGTGTATCATAGCAGCAAGGGAGGACCCAGAAACAAATAAACAGCATGAACCCATGCAGTGACAGTGGTAATAAAGGTTTGTACCTGTCGCTGATGACCTCCTTAGGGCTTCCAGTCCTCTCCTGGTGTTCCTGCTTTTTGTGCCTGCGGTTGTTCCATGTACTTTGAGTTGTTCACATCTCCAAGAACCTGTTTGTAAGCTTTTCTCTGAAAACCTGGCCCGAGATGACTTATTTTGGTGTCTCTCTCTCCTCTGGAAGACAGCTGCAGTGGTTTGGGAAGAGGCAGCTCCTGAACAGCTTATTGCAACAGACAGTTTTAGGAGAGGAAGTGGAGTATTGACATTAAACTGAGGGAGTTTATGTAGTTGTTGTCAGCTTCCCTGGGCTGGGGTGGAGTTGGTGTGATAGCGCTAATGTGTTTCTCACTGCCATGATGCTATGGGATTGCTTAATGACCGTGAGCGGTCAGCAGCTTGGTTCAGAGTTTATGTGAAAAATGGCACCATCGATAGCACAGCAGCCCTCACATGCCAGGCCGGGGAATATACAGCCTTTTATTTATCCCAGTGTTGTCATTACTCATCAATGAGGAGGCAGCTGTTAGGATCCTGTCCCTGGCAGGGAGGGAAGAGGTTCTAAATCATCCTCTTTGTTTTAAATCATCCCTTTTATGTTAAATAATTCTCTTTGTTTTAAATCTTTCCCTTTGTTTTAAAAACAAAGATATGTAAAAAGGTGTGGTGGGCTAATTCCAGAGTGGAAACTGGTGCTTCTGGCCCAGCCCTGGTCTCTTCTAGGTGAGTCCCCAGATTTATCTCTAAGGGAACAGCAGTGCCTCATGGCTGGTGCTCATGTGCTTGTTCGATTTTGGCCATGGAGTGGTGTGTCTGTACTGGTCTGAGTTCCCAGTTTGGGAACCCCTGGCCTGGGAGTGATGGGAGGGATCGGGGAGCTGGAAACTGTGAAAGCTACATCTGTGAGGTTCTCTTGCTTACCCATCTTGTGCTGTTGAGCTGCCTTTTACAGTGTGCCTCCCAGAATGACAGAGCTGTTTGCTAGCTTTACTGATGTCCTTTCCTGACCACTGAAGCCCAGCTGACATTCAGGGGGGAGGTTCTCCGTGAAGACTTCTGGTGCTGCAGGCTGCTAGTCTGGCAGTGGGAGGGTTTGAGAAGGCTACGGACCCCTCTGTGTCCAACAGCTCAGAGAAGAATTTGCATTAGTGTCTATCACTCTTTTCCTTCGGAACTGAAGAATAGCTGTGAAGGAGGGGAAGAAAAAAGGTTTTACTTCCCTTTTTCACCGAGGCCTTTGGGAGGAACAGTCGTGTGGCAAGGGATTGCAGTCACTCTAATGCATCTTGCTTCTCGAAGTAGCTCTGTAAAATATTGCTCTGTCTTGTAGCAACAGCAGGTGTGCAGGAAAGCTCAGTAATCTTCTGTTAGAATGACTGTGGGGTTAAATTGTCCACAGCTTCTTGCTTGTGTCTCTGTCAGACATGGGGAAAGAGGTTCCTCCTTAGTTGAAGATCCCTGATTTTTTTTAGCTCTGTCCCTCCAGGTCTCTGAGCCTCAGTGGCCTGTCTGTAAAATAGAGAAGAGCGGATGCTGCTCTTTGAGCCACTGCTAATTGTGTTGCTCTTGGGAACGCTTGGGGCTATGGCTTTAGGGCAAGGATTTTATCCATATGGCTCTTGCTTTGCTTATTATCTAGATAACAAAGCTACCTCTAGAGATTAGGTGAGACTCAGTGGTGTTTTACGATCTGGCTTGTATTGTGAGAGTAAATATTTGAAAATGAAAGTAGGATACAAAACTGTAACTGACCAAAGATCAGGAGACAGAGGTCTGGCTTTAGTGATTCCCGTTAAGGAGAAGGGAGCCAGGTTTTTTTCCACTGCCTTTCTCCATCTGTTGGACCAAATTCACGTCTGAGCTCCAACTTTGTTGAACAGTGTCACGCACTGAAGGCTCACAACAGAAGTCCTTGTCAGGGACTTCATGAAACAGTGGCTTCCCTTTCACCATGGGAAAGCCCCAAAGATTGTTTTTCTTTTAGATGTTATAGCATCAATTAACTTTGTTTTGTTGGGATTGTTGTCTGTGGTCTTGAGGCTGTTCTGTGGTGTGGTTAGAGCCTGAGGCGATGGTCTGCTACATGGAACATCTGGTTTAGAGAAGATGACCTCAGGAGCAGGTTTCTTAGCTCAAGATCACCAGTTAGATAATGTTAGGTTGCCGGCCCTGTGTGTATCCAACATTTCTCTCTGTCAAATGCACTGGTTAATCAATAATTGTTTCATGGGAGTAAAACCTCTTGCTGTGGAATGGAAATGCTTCCCCACTGCCCAAGGTGACTAGAATTCCTCCTTAAAACACAGTGAAAGGTGACATACTCAAGTCAACTAAATGCTTTTCAGGATAGCTTCTATGTAAGTGTGCAGTCTGCCAGCGGCTGAGATCTGAGAGAACTCCAGGTAGTGAGTTATTCTTTGTATTGATGGTGGTGTTCAAAGCTTCTGGGTCAGACAAGGCTCTACTGCAATAGGTGGGACTTTCTGTCCAGTGTTAGTGATCTAGTGGCTTTAAGCGAGCTAGGTTTTGGGTAGCAGTCTGTGTCCCCCCACTTTTCTATTTACTTCATGGAAATTAAACTGATGCTATAATTTAATCACAGATTACAGAAGAACTCATAAGAGAGTAAGAACTAGAGATCAAACTGTATGGCAGTCTAAAGCTTTTGTGTTAGCAAATGCTCTAGAGACAGTTCAAGGTTTTCTTTGTGTGAAAAAAGGTTAATTGATACTTGGGAAGAGCCTGAATGATGTTTCAATCAAGACAGCTTGTTAATATGTGAAATCTTAAAGGTACAGGCTTTGATCTGTCATTTGACAGGATTGGCAGCGTGGCAGGATTAGAGCTGCAAGAGAGCTTGAAGATCAGAGCTGCATCGTTAGGCAGTGATGATCAGGAGGTGAAGCCTTGCACAGGCAAGTCCAGTTTGGGAATTTAGCCATGGAGTGGGAACATAGTGTGAAACTGGGGGCTGTGTGTAGCTCAGGACAAGATGGAAACAGTGCTGTTGACCTTGTTGCAAACTGCTTTGTGTCCTTAGTGGAAAGTGATAACACTAAAGCTGTGTGAGAGTATCAAAAAACACTTGCGTTGAGCTGGTCAGTTAGGGAAGGAACTGTCTGCAAGATTACCCTGCCATAAGCAGAGAGTATGTTTAGCTTTTTTCTTAACTCCCCCCCATCTCTGTTCTTGTTTGCCCTCAAAAGCTGATTAGTTACTCCAGATTTACCCTGGTGTTGCAGCAAGTGACCTGTGGTTGTTGTGGAGTTGTGTCTCCAGACCTTGTGAGCTGGTTTGGGATGTCTGTTCAACAGCATCTCTAGAAGGATGCTGTGGACCACTAATCAGCAGTGACCTCCACTGGAAGGAGATAAGCTGCTGGTTGATGAAGATGTTTTAGGCCTTCTTAGAAAATGTTATTGGAGGTTTTCATTCCTCTGTTGCATGGGAAGATGTGCTAACTCCCTCGAAAGGACAGCATGCACTAAATGACCATTAAGGAGTGGGAAAGTCCTGCTCTGGCCGAAAGATAGTTCTGTTTGAAAACAAGACTCTGTTGCTGTTGAGCATGGCACTGAGCGAAGGCCCTCTTGAATGGGTGAGATCTTCCATTGACTTTGGTGTGTAGTGCTTCATGCCTCTGAGATGATGTGCTGAAGTCCCTGCTTGCATGAGGAATCACGCAACGTACGTTGCAAGGTTGGAAAAGAGTCACAGTGAATCCTTCACCTTGCTTTTCATACCACAGCCACTGAAGCCTGTCTGTATTCACTTCTCCGAAACCGGCAGTGGTGGGACATGTGGCAAAGGCACCTCCTTTGGTATGTTTCTTACTGTGGATAAGACCTGTTGGTTGTCACACTGAGTTACTTCAGCAGTAGTGTAGTGTGCAAGAGGATGCTAACTACTTTGATAGGAAGTTGTTTGCACATTATTGCTTAGTTGGGTTACACTCTATCAAGTACAGGCTGGAATATCATGATGTGTTTTTGTTTTGCAGTGTTGCCTGATGATTGTTTCTTGTTGGAGATGGGCACATTTTCAAAAGGGCTGAGTACTTTTACAGTCAATACTATGTACAGTTAAGTATGCTGAGGTCAGCACAATCGAATATCATGCTTCAGGGTGGAATGTGATTGCTAGAGAGATCAGAAAACAATTTCTATCCCCATGTAGAGCATTACACAATTGGCTGGATACATTATAGTTTCCCTTGCAGCATCAAAGCAATGTTCAAAATGCTGGATTAAGTAATGCTGGCATTTCTGTAAATACTCATGTAATGGTTTCAAAATGTTTGAAATTATTTTCCCAGTGTTTCCAGAGGCAGGCAGGAGCGTTCTGCCTGTTTGGCTGGCAGGGTGATGCAGAGGCATGAAGACAACAGGGCAGTAGTTAAGAGTAGGAACAAAAGTCAAGTGCCTGAACTCTGTGTCTCACATGAGGACCAGAAACTGCTTTGGTTGGACATGTCCTCTGTGCTACCACAGCAATTGGGTAACGTGTGTGCTGTGTGATTCCCCTCTGTCTGTTTGAAGGTTGCTTGTGTTGTGAGGTCTAAAAAGCTGTGTGATTGGCTGATCTGTGGTGATAAGTGTGGTCGAGGTCCCTGGCCACCTCCTGCCTGTTTGCTCAACTCAACTGCCGCTTCCTGTTTTCAAGTGAGGATGTCTGCTCCTCAGAGCAGCATGATGTCTTCCTCTCTCTGTGATGCAGAAATAGGTGGATCTTCACCACCATGGTACATGTAACGCATGACTTCACGTTTTGAAGATGTACTGTGGCTCCCAGAGAAAGGAAGATTGCATCCAGCATGGGTAGGAAAATGTGAGTTATTGAGGTGTTGTACAGAAATACCATAACCTGGGACAGCTGCCCTTGCTCTGTGATGGAAACCAGTTCGTTTCACACCTTAGGGGAACTGAACTGTCTTGGGGCTAGGACTGGGTATGTGCATGAGCCAGAGTGAGATGGAGAAGACAAGACTTACCACACAGGTCATTCTGCAGCAAACTGCTTGTAAGTGCACTGTGAAGGCGTGAAGATGTTGAACATGCAGTGTTGCACCCAGAGGAAACAGAAAGACTGACATCCCAGTCGGAGCTCTCTGAAACGACTGCAGCAGTCATATGCAGAAACTCTGCAAGATTAACCTCTTGCTTTGCCAGATTTTCCTTAAACCATTTGTCATTTCAGTTTCCACTAAAAACACTAAATGTTTTGTAGGGACTTTTGTTTTGCCATGTTCTTTTTTTACCACTCAGTGAATGGGACTTCAACTGTTGTAATAAATGAAACTGGAAATCAGGATCTCCACTGTAATTGTATTTTTTGGATAGTTCAAGAAGAACCCGAGGAGATATGGCAGCAAACCAAGCAAAAACAAATAGCAGCATTGAACCAGTTTTAACTTGGACTATGTCAAGTGAATTGGGAAGCAAAAGGTTCTTCCAAAGCAATTTTGTTTCTTTTAATATCCTTGCATGATGTTGTGCTGAGTGATTCACTTCTTAAAAGCAGTTTTTCCTGCACAGTGCTTCTATGCTCTTGACCTACTCTTGCTAAAACCCCTAAAGAAACAGCAACTAAACATACTGTAAGTGAAAATGTCATATTATAAACCCTTGAAAGTGAAACCATAACAAAAAGAGTACTCATGTAGTCATTGTTCTTGCGGGATGGCAGTTTGAGATACACTGTTGGAATAACAATGATCTGTTTCATGTAAGAGGTCAGCTCAGAACTAAGGATGAGTGGGAAGAAGAGGAGAAAAGAAATGCACGTTGTTTGCCTCTCCTAAGCATACAGCGTGTTCTGGTACATCTCATGGATTGTGCTGTTGGTGTAGTTGCCTCCTGCTTTACAAACACTTCTTTTTGAACGTGGTGAGAAGACATCCGTATCAGATGGGAGAGGAGCGTATAGCAGATGGTGTACTTCTCCTGAGGCACCGGCTGGAAGGAGATAATTTTGCAGGTCACAAAGCCAGAGAATAACTTCTTCAGAATGAAACTTGCATTGGGGATTAAAATTGAATATTCAAGAAAATACCTTCAGGAACCTTTCTTGGAAGCTACTTCACAGGGCTAGATGTGAATGTTTGTTTGCTGTTTTCTGTTTTCAGACCCAAATGTGCTCCCAGTCGCCTTGGAAGATGTAACATCAGGGCTGTGACAGCTTGTGGCAGATGTCTTTTTTTACTCTATAACCGATGCAGAGTGTCCAGCTAGCTGTGCTTCTTGCTGCATCCAAACACATCGCGCCTCTGGGTGCTGTGCACTGTGGAAACATGGGGAGCAGTGGGCTTGCCTGGGGTATCTCCTTGATGTTGGAGGGAGCAGCAGGGACCCAGGTCTGCAGTCCTGACTCCTGCACCAGGCTTGAGAGCGGATTGGTGCTGGGGCTTTGAGTGGTGAGGCTTCTCACCAGAGCTTCTTCATCTGGAGAATGGTTGTCTCTCAGTGATGTTGTCTCTCAGTGGGTGGCACCTGAGAGATTTCATAAGGAGGGATAGTGTTTTGCAGGTTCAAGTTGGAGTATTAAAGATGAGCACACCAGCAGAACTGGTTCTTTGGTTTGACTGTGGTGAAATGGGCCCATTGTTTATTAGCTGTAGGATGCTGTCATTGCTGAGGCAGTCCAGCTGCTCTGACAGTTAGTTTGCACAGAGCTTCAGTGATAAGCTCCACATGAGAGTGGTGGTTGGTCATGGGAATAGTCACAGGTCTTATCCTCAGGAGTTCTGCAGCTGTGAGTGAGAGGCAGGCATGAACTCTGGCTATCCTCTTGGTTTCCAGCGCGTGTAGTCTCATCAGCGTGCCAAGGACTTGTGAATGCTGGTCACATTGTCGCTGGTGTTTGCTGCAGTGTCCTTGTCCGTGGTGTACCTCACAATGACAACAAAATAAGACATTTATGGCCAGCAAACTACCTACTGAGCTTGCAGAAATTCATGGTGGCGATATGCCTTTGAAAGAAAGAAAATCACCAATGACCTCTTCCTTGGGTTTTCTGGGGGGTCTTTACCAGGCTGCATGCGTGCATAGCTTGCTCCGTGTTCCCATTAGCATCTCTGTGTGAAGACTGTCAGGTTTCCTGGTACCCTAACTGTTCCTTGTTTGACTGCCATCCAGATGACTTGCGAAGAGGGAAGGACAGCTGATCCTTGCAGGTTCTGAATTGCCAAGGTGTTTGCTGTGCCTCTAGTTGCAGCTTGAATGGTGGGCACCAGACATCTAGAGGTCAAAGAGGCACCTTGACAGTGCTGCTGGGTTGTCCCGTTCTCATAAGTGGCATCCTTAGGCCCGTCCAGGATGAAACTGCGTAGTGTTGGTAAGACTTCCATTGCTCTCCTCCGCTTTTGCCCCTCTTCTAAAACCCCATTCAGTGTTACACACTGTGGGAGCTCTGTGCTCTTTTAATTGTTTGTCATCGTGGGAATTGCTTGTTCTAAAACCAATTACAACCTGACAAAACTGATCTGCCTTATTTACAAATACATCCATCTGGTTGAGGACTGCCTGGTGTCACTGCCAGAATAATATGAGGCCTTTATTGCTGCTGAGTTATTGAATGGTTCCTGTGCTGGCATTGTCTGGAGCTGCATGGTAGCTTTCTGCACGTGTATTTGTGTGCCTGTTCTTTGTAGGACAGAGGGAATTAATGTTTAAAATAACAAATCCTATGTAAACCACGTAGAGATAAAACGTGTGCTTGATATCGGGCAGGGTGGAGCCTTACAGCATGGTTGGAGTGTGTGATATGATGGAGGGTGCTAACGCAGTGGCTGCAGAGTGCTGGTTCTGATGCAGGCTGGTGGGTGAGCTCTCTGCAGTGCAGTTATAGCTGTTGGTGTTAGGAGCATGCAGGAAGGAGCGCAAGAGCGGGGTAGCAGAGAAACCTGAACTGCTTGGAAGGGCCAGAGGTAGAGATCCATCTGATGTGTATTCCATGCCGTTTGGCTGCTGCGACAGCCATGGGAACCAGGATTGCTGGCCACCCTGGGAGGGGTGCAGCTGATTCCGAATCTTCCAGAAGATTCTTTGATAACTGAGGTAGGACTAGATTCCTCCTTGGGAGCTGCAGTCTCCTGGTGGGTTTCATGTAGAAAATAGGCAAGAGAAGTAGGCAGGCGTCTGGGGTGTGAGACTCCTATTTCTGCCTGTGTTCCTGGAACTCGATTTTGAAAAGGCTCAGAAAAGGAGAAAAATAGATGAGTGGTATCAGGACATTGGAACTTAAACCCATTACAACTGGTAACCAGAGCTGCTTCAGACTATTTTAGGTTTTCTGTGAATGTTCAGTTGCAGCTTAAAGAAAGATCTGAGACATTATGAATCAGTACTGATTTCACCCCCAGGCCAGCAGTTCAAAGCTGAATATAGTGACTTTTAGAAGCATTCACTAAAAGCCTCTATTCCTTGTTTACTATGTGTGTTATCCACAAAGGGTAGAAGGCAGAGACGCACGTATGGAAACAAATTTAGCATGAGGGAAACAGAGAAGAGTTGCCCCCTACATTAAGCCATTAAAATTAACATGACTAGGTTTTGACATATAACTGGAGGTGAATTAGTCATTATGAATACTATAGATGAGAAATTTCAGGCCTGTTTTTATTTGTGATTTATCTAGGAATGACCTTTAACTTTTATATTCAGAAATAATCACTCAGTTTTTGCTGGCTGGCTGAATAGCTGAAAATTCATAAATCAGCATGAACTGGAAGTACAGAATGCTGCAATCTGCATATGAAAACCTGTGTTGATACGGATTTTAAGTTTTTTTTAAATTTTATTTCCCTGTTACTATAGTAACTGAACATTTTTCTATAATGGTGAGCTACTCTTGCAGTGTGAGTGTGAGATAGGACACTTTACCTCCAGGGGCTGAGAGGATGAACCGGATTGTTGGGGTGCCTGGTACCTGCTGGTCCCTTGACATGAGCTGTGAAAGTAGGGTGTATGGAGTCAAAGAGGGTATTTGGTAGCGCTGTAGTGAGTTGAACCCAAATCTTCCTCAACAAGGGTTGGTGCCTGGATCTGTCAGTAGTAAATGTTCCATCCCTGGCAGTGTTCAAGACCAGGTTGGATGGAGTCTTGAGCAACATGATCTAGTGTGAGATGTCCTTGCCCGTGGCAGGGGGTTAGAACTGGATGATCTTAAGGTCCTCTCCAACCCAAACCATTCCATAATAATCTCCAGCCAATTAAAGGTCCGTTTGAGAAAATACATTCCTGCCATCATTTTGTGGCAGAAATGCACTGTAACATGGTATGGTCCAGGCCAGGCAGGAGTATGAGTGGGATGGGTGGCCTGGCAGTTGCAGCCCTGCAGTGCCACTCATTCTTCTCCTGGCATGGTGGTCCTGGTCTGCTGCACTCACCAGCTTGCTTTTAAGCGGGGTGAAGTTGCTGCATGGGTCCTTAGTGGCTGTGTATCCAAAATGATGGAGATCTGCCCCATGCTGTGAGCATTGTGGTTCTGGCCTGCAGCAGTCTGTGGCTTGAAGTGGCCAGATTGGCAGTTTTGCTGACAGATGCTCCCCAAATGGGTGGAAGCTTCTTGTGCCACGGCAGTGGTTGGAGCAGGATGGGATGGCTGCTGTGCCTGTGCTGTGTTGCTTGCAATCACGATGGTAGTCTTTGAATCCCCTGTTTTAGCTCAGATCTTTAGTGTCGCACCAATGTGGGCTTTTGGTGTTGGGCTATTTGAAACTGATAACTGCTGTCATCCCAAAACCCGTATCTGTGTTATAACCCTTGGTTTCCCCGTCATTCTTAATCAGTGCCTCTTTCCTGCTGCTGGCAGGACTGTTAACAGCTTTTTAATAAGAAATTTTCTGAAATTCATTGGATACAAATAGAAACCCTTTGATTCTCCTCTCCTTTTCCCTCCTGTTTAACAAGCTGTAGTTTATTGATGAAAAATGCAGATAATGATGTTCCATGGGGAAATTGTTTTGGACAAAATTATTCATGTAAATACAGTTTACAGTTCAGAGTGACAGTTTGCTGGTTAGTCTGTCAGCAGGGGGATGTTCTGCAGTTCCCCAGCCTCTCTTGCTCCTTTATAAAGATCAATCGAGTAAGGACGTACCACTGAGTACCATGGATGGATAAAAGGAGGAGGAAATGCAGAAGGGAAGCAGAATAGAGGCAAAAAGGAACCTGCATCATGTCTTGTAACATAAGCTTTCAGTGTGCATCAAGGCTAAGCTCTCCTGGCCGTTGCAGCTGTAAAATAATGCTGTATTTTCTGTTCCTTCTCTCATATGAAATCAGTGTGGCGAAAGCGGCTGTGTCCTACGGGCAGAGTGGAAAAGCCTGTAAGGTGGTGATGGAGATTCTGGCTAATGTCCTGTTTCTCTGTAGCTGATCAGCATGCCTTGGCTTCAGCTGAATCCCTGCAACCCTGCCAACGAATGTGTCTGCTTGTGCAGCTCCTCTTAAAGCAGGCCAGAAATGTGGAGATGCTCAAAAGGAGACTGAGATTGTACATGGTTATTGGCGTGGGGGGTTGATTTTGTTTGCTAGTTTTAAATCCAAATAGAAAATCATACTTCCACAATGAAGATATTTTCCTTACAACATAATTATAGCTCTGTATAATGTAGCTGTTCTTTATCCAGTAGTTAATAAAATATCCTAGCTGGAGGCAACTCGCTGGATATAATTTATGTGTAAATGGATCTTGTGACATTTTTTGGTGGGAGAGGGGGAGAGAAAATAATTGATTAACGTTTACATTACAACTGTTAGGATAAACCCCATGTATTTAAAAAAAGCTAATTTTCTTATAATTATTAATGAAATCTGTAGCTAAATTTAGTTCAGTGTTTGCACATTGCTTAGTTTGGACAATAAAACAAGACTGGACAACTTCACTATCTCATTCAGTTTCAGTGTTGGTTTGAGTCAAGGGCTCCTAAGTTAAGGGGAGATTTTTTTCACTGGGTTCAAGAGTTTGGAATTAATCTCTGCTAAGATACAGTCACATAACATACAGCCTGACATTGTTTCAGGGAAATATTAATATGTAACCTTCAATGAAAAGATGGAAGCGATGGTATTTTTTGTTCATAATTTACATTTTAAAGGCTTCCGCTAAAAAGTATAAATCTCAGTTTGGTCTGAAAATGACTTTACCAGTGTTGTTAGAAAAATAACATTATTTGCAAGGGTCTCAGATGTTTTCTTTCAGCCTCCCCGGTTGGTCTGTCCCTAGCCTGCTGCCTTCCAAAGCTCCAGCATATTTTACTTAATTAGTTCCCTAAAGGCCATTATGTGTGAATTTATTTATTTTTTTTATCCAAAAAGGCAATGAGCACAAGGTCATCAAAATGATAAAAGGCCTTGAGAGCTCCGGCTGCTGCTTTGGATGCTCAGATGAACGAGGCACCTCCTGCCCCTCCTTTCGAGAGGCAGCACACAACTGGGAGAAGTTTCATGTTTATTTCACTAACACAGTATTAGCTGTACCCTTTTTGTAGTGATAACTGTGTTTGTGAGGGGCGTTGGGTGGGCTGCCAGGTTAGCAGCCGGTATGTGTCCTCAGCGAGTCTGGCCACCCCTGTGCTGGGGACAAGGAGGATGCTTTCACTGTCTCCTGGCTTTGTGGAAGAGGCTGTTTCCCCCCCTCGCTTCAAACTAACTTTTTATCCATTGCCTTATTAAACTGTATTATTTCCCCCAAAAGTCTCTTCTCTATCTTTAGATTCTCCTGGCAGCATAGACATCTTTGACAGATGCTCATCTAATCTGTTGATAAAAGCCTGCAGTGATGGGAGATCTGACATCCTCCCTGGTTAGTCTGTTAACTGTTTCTGATTAGACTGCTTTTGTCCCAGTATTTAAACTAAATATTGTGAAGAGAAGCTGACTTGTTTGTGTGTTTCCCTCGGTGCTTATGAGGACCAGTTGATCAGCCACCCTCGCACAGCTCCTCGTGCAGGGGAAGGCTGTTACCATGTCTTCCTCCAGTTCTGTCTTTCCTAGCCTGAGCAACTCTTCCCTCTTGAAAGCAAGCCGTGACACCAGTGCTGTATTTCCACCATACTTTACTTCTACCAGTTAGGTACATGATGGATCCAAGCTAAACCTGTTTTAAACATTTCCTGTAAATCAGATTGACATCTGTACTGCCATGTGCTAAACCGAGTAGATGTCCTTTGTAAACCCGAATAGTTATATGGGCTAAAGTGTTATTACTTTGCTTAGCAAAGAATTTAGAAGGTGGCATAAATCTCCTTTTATACCCATTACTGCTCTGTGAGTGAGAGGGAAATGTGGCTTGCTTTTTCTGGACCCGATGAGTAAGTTTCAGCGTGATGGATGATGGGCGATGCTTTCACAACCCATCACTCATGGAGGTGCACAAATGGAAAAGCAGTGGTGCCTTGGCTCATCAGCATATGCATTTATCATATTGTTTAAGGCAGCCTCATTAGCTGCATTGGCTGTTGTGCTCTGTGCTGTGGTGACTTGATAGTAAGCGATGAGTGGCCTGGCCTCAGCAACTGGAAATTACCCTATAAAGAACAACTATCAGCTATTAGTCTAAGCTTGAGCAGGAGGGGCAGCATAGGGAGCACCAAGACTCTACGGAGAAAATTGTTTCAATCATAAAACTCTTCTTAGGGCCTAGTTTGAGGAAGTTGCTGTGTGTTACAAAGTGAGAGCGGTTGATAGACCAGGTGGTTGTGCTGCTGTTGAGAGGGACCTCGACTGGCTGGAGAGATGGGCAACAGGAGTCTTGTGAGGTTCAGCAAAGGGAATCACCAAGTCCTGCATGTTGGGAGGGACAACCCCAGGCACCAGCACAGGCAGGGAGCAATTGGCTGGAAAGCATCTCTGTAGAGAAGCATCTCAGGGTCCTGGTGGACACGAGGTGGGACAAGAGCCAGCAATGCACCCTTGTGACAAAGGAGGCTGAGAGCATCCTGGCTGTGTTAAGGTCTTCTCCATCAGGTCAAGGGGTATGCCTTTTAGTGTAATAAAACCAGAAGCATTAAATCTCTAAGTAAACATGCTTTAAGCTACAAAATTGGTTAAATATGTGTGTAGGAGTATAGGTGGATCTCCCTGTGTAGCAGAATGCTGTTTTTATGCCTGCCACTGATAATCAGTTGTTATTTCCTAAAGAAAATAACTGCAGATTACAGATATAAACCACACTGAGATTGGTTTCCTGCTTGCAGGTTTAAAGCGTGGTTGAAATGGTGAGTGCAAATCAGTCTGCTCAGATCCAGACTTTAACTCACACGCTTGCAGTTTTGTAGCAGAAGGTGTGTTTTCGGGAAAGGATTGTGGAGTTGGAGCCCCATAGGTGGGTGGAAGCTCCAGGCACCTTCTGAGACCTCAGGCTTAGAGAAGGTAAGTGCTGATTCTTAGGTTTTGGGAGTTGTGGGGCAAGGTTTGGGGAAGGGGGAGTGCTTATATTCATACCTGGGTGGAAAACAGGGAGCACCATCTAAGTGGTGTTTCAACCTCTAATAAGTTTAGTAATTACTGTCTGCTTAAAAACCAACTTGTAGACAAACTTGAATCTCTTTCTCCATCCTGCTTCTTGCTAATATGACTGCACCATGTTTATAATTATCTTTGATAGAGATATGCATAGTCGTGTCTCAGTGCAAACATGAAAGTTGTGTGTGTGGTTTTGAATTTTGTCTTTCTCGAAAAGATGGGAAAATAGCCCTTTTAGACTCATGTGACATGCTAAACTTCTTTAAAAGCACTCCAATAAATTATGGTGGGCTGGACTCCAACTGGATTGAAAACGTTTCACATGATTCACTAATGTCATTCCCATTATGATGCCAGAATTTCTGCTGTGACTTTGAGGAGGTAGCAAATGCAACTTGCAGAGAATTCTGAACTATTTATTTTAGGCAGGATCTTACTTCTTACTTGTGGAGCTTTCTGTGATTGCTGAGAAGGCACTTCAATGGTCTTGTGTGCCATTTAATCCAATTAGTGTGCTGGATGTGCCTCTAAATAGTGCTGTGTGAAGCTATTCAGTTTAATAAAGTTTAATGGGAATTATAAATGTTAAATGCTTGCTTAGGGCAATGCGCGGGGCCGGCTGTGCAGTGCGGTGATGGAATGGTGTGCCGTGGAGCACAGCCTGCGGTGTCATGTTTGATGGCACTGCCGGAGCTGATTTGAGCAGTTCCTGTTCCTGGGCATTTGCCCTGGCCCTGCAGGTACCCGGTGCTCACTGGCACCGAGCTCTTTGTGATCATCGGCAAAGCAGGACAGTTAGTGACAAGGATCTGTACGAGTAAAACCTTCTATTTTCTTCCTATTGCTGTCAATATCTTCTTTTTCTTAGCAGCATCTTTGTCTTCCTCTTCTTGGTAGTATCTTCTTCCTCTTTTTGTAGTATCATGTATCTTTAATAATATAGGTTCCTGTAGGATTTTGCTGAGAGAAAACCAGCCTTTGTTTGGTAAGATCATGCTTTAGACAAAAAGCAGAAGCTATCCTTCTGTCATTCCTTGCCATACAGAGCAGCTCTTTGCTGTCACAGTAAGGATGTAGCTATTCTCCTTGTTCCTTTGTCGGTGTTCAGTAGGTGTCCTTTTACTGGGGTGGGTGTCATGAACAAGAACTGTCAGTGCTGGTAAAAGCAAAAAAAATTTGTCCTATTTTGCATTTATTAGCATGCACTAATTATTCATAGGAATAATTACCCTTTACCAATTCACATTAATTTAGATCACTTTTGAAAAGCAATCAAGACAAGCAGGGAATTATCATACATCAAAGTGAATAAGGATATGGCACAAAAGAAATATGGGGCATTTTTATGTAAGAGACC
This sequence comes from Psittacula echo, assembly GCF_963264785.1. Classification (NCBI taxonomy): domain Eukaryota; kingdom Metazoa; phylum Chordata; class Aves; order Psittaciformes; family Psittacidae; genus Psittacula; species Psittacula echo. The sequence continues at coordinate 14,304,038 of NC_137745.1, read as the reverse complement.
ATGTCAAGTCACTGTCATTTTTTCCCCTTCAAATTGCTGTTATTTGAACTCAGTTTGATGGCTGGTGCTAAAGGCCATCTGTTAAATGTGCTCCCCACCTCAAAAGTCCAGTCATGCTCTTCTCACTTCTGTATCTCTTTAACATGGAAAAACGTCATCTTATGGGGCAGCAGTATGAAAATGGACAAAGAGACATGCTAGGTCATCCTACCATTAGAAAGTTGCTTGCCTGTCCCTGAACAGGTACGTTTAAATTCTCAAGTGCTTTATTACCAGGGAGCACATGCCGCTTGGTAATACAATAGATTCTTGCTTACCTTCGGCTGCAGACACAGACACTGAAGTCATCTTCATTGCCATGGCCAATGTGTTTCTTCTGCTGTAGGGGTGAAGGTTTTGACAGTGCAGTCAGATCTGGGTGTTGTTAAATGTTGCTGTCTCTAGATTACCCTTGGTCTTTCCTGATGCTGAGCTAGGCAATGAAGATGAAAATCCTGGTGTCACGTGAAACACGGGGCCTAAAAATACTTACTAAGCTTCCTTGCATTGGGTTACAGTGGGTTAGATGCTGCTCTGAAAGCCAAATGTTATGTGATGAAATAAGAGTGCCTTGGTAGACAAAAGATATTGAATGAGTAATCATTAGAGAAGGGCAAGAAAGGGCAAGATTAAGTTTAGGTCAGGGGACAGAGTGAGCAGTGGAGTGTAGATGGAGGCTTCAGTGGTCATAAGCATATTGGAAGGGAAGAGTAATCATATATTGGTTTGGCGCCTACTGTGCTTCAGCAGTTGAAACCTTGTTTTCTCAATTCAGTGAGAGAAGTCTCCTGTTTTTGCAACGAATTTGAAACTGCTCCTGTGCATGATGCTGCCAGTGTTTGATCAGCTGGTGCTGCTCTGCAGGAACAGCCTGATAGCTTCATGTGATACTGGTCAATATTGACTGTTGTAGCTAGCACAGATCATCTTTTATTGTGAGTGCCAGAGAAAAGGAATGGTGCTTGCACAAAACCCAAATACCAGTGAGTTGTATTACATGCAGTTCCTGGGTTATTTTGCTGACATTGACAAAGTGTTTGTGGCTGAGCAGAAATCTCCATTCAGGAGTGCTTGTCAGGGTATTGGTTACACACTTCGTGTGCAGGGGAGGGTGGGTGTCAGTTTGATTAGTCTCAGATAATGTGCTGCGTCGGTACAGGCGGAGCTGGAATGCCGCTCGGGCTGGTTTTGTGTATTCTGCTGCACATCATTAATATGCTGTAGCACACTCCATGTTCATTACTGATGGCTAAGTGAGCAAGTCACCCTAAGATTATTTATTTAATGCTTCATCTTTGTGCTGTCAAATTCCAATAAGGATACTCTGAATCTGTGCGCTGTATCAGGGCTTGCTCCCACCACAGAGACTTGCGTTAAAGGAAGAACACAGTTGTATGATGGTAGGCTTTGCTTATTCCTAGCACCGATGGCAGGATGTAAACTTAAAATCGGGAATTCACATGAGGAATGGTCACAGCAGGCTGCCACATTTATTTGTTTAAAAAAATGATATTTAAAAAAGTCTGTATCTGGAATAAGGATATGAGGAAAATAGTTTTCTACCATCATCACATGCCTAAACCAGGAAACAAGCAGCGTGCTCCTACAAGCTGCCTGCTCTGCTGGTGTTTGATGTATCACAGAGAGAACCCTGGTAGCAATGGGACAGGAGGATAGACAGTGCCTTTGGGAGAGCTTATGGGTGGGGGCAGGTGGTGTGGAACCAGGGCTGTAGGAACCTTGAAAACAGTGAAAAGTCACTTTGGATGCTGTGCTGCTGCTGGTGGGTGTGTGCGTTCCATCCCGAGATGTCGGTGATGGAGACTGACAGCCCATCTCCGGCTGTCAGTAGTGGCTGGCAGCATTGAGGAGTTGCTCCTGCCTTACTCTCTCCGATGCTGGGAGGGAATTGCTGCATTGCCCAGGATGCAGAATCATGTTTCTGGCTCTCTTGCTAGTCAACTTCTAGTATACTGATCACCTGGGAGAGACCTTAGATGGATAGAAACAAGTACAAAGCAAATGGGTTTAAAAGGGCAGGCGGCTACTGCTGGTACAGAGAAGAACTCCCTGACTTGATGATTTTGATGGTTGGTACTGATCCTGGCATCTGTGGTGCCTGCCTTTGCAGTAAAGCTGTAGTACCTTATAGCCAAGGGGTGATACGAAATAAAGAATTTTCTCTTCAGTATCCTTGAGATCCCATGGCATTCAGGGATAAGAATATGCAGAAGGCATTTTATACAATAGCTGTATGTTGAGTGGGGAGATGAGGAGATTTAGGCTTTAGTTTAGTTTAGGTCTAGCTGTTAAGTGAAGAGATGGTGCGAAGCATATTTCAGAAACTTGTCAACTTGGGCAAGCTAATGTATGGGAGAGGATGAGAATAGCATGGGGCAAAGGATGGCCTTAGGAGGAGCCTGAAGGGCGCCCATTTCTTAAGAGAGTTAATCCAAGCGAGTGCTGATTGGTATCTTGGGGGCAGAGGTTAAAGGTCCTACCGAATGAGCTGATGCATTTACCGTGAGAACAGGGACAATGTCTTTTGTGATGCTGTTCACCAGAATAAATGATGACAAAGTGTTGCACAAAGGGAACTCCGCTCCAGGAAAGAGAAGAGCTGTAAGGTGGAGCCTGATGGCAGTCAGGGGCTCGCTGGCCAAGGAAGAGCACTCACAAAGAAGCTCTTGTGCTGAATTCTGCAGTTTGAAGATGGGCAAAATTGTGGTTGATGGCTTCAAAACACAGAATGGTTAGAGCAGAAAATATAACATGTGTTTGGAATGCTACCAACATATAACATATTGTGCATGTATTATAGGCTCAGGGAATTATGTTTAAAATAGAAGAGCCTACAGGCTACTTGGACGAAGCAAATATCAAGAACATTAAGTTGTCTGTTTTACTAAGCTGGACCTGCGCTTGTTAGGAAGGTCATTTCTTTGTGTATTTTGATAACCATCAGGTACTTGTCTAACAACTTTGTACTACTTTTACTTTTAGAAGGAAAACATTTTGCCAGATTTCATCAAGCTGTCAATGAGGGGTTCATACATGCAGGAGTGATGGATAAACACATTCCCAAGTAATTTTACTTCTCTTTCACTCTTAGGCTGACAAATCAGGAGAAGCAGCTTCTTCCTGTCATGCAGGTCAAGCAAAGAAAGAGAATGGTTTTCAGAGGACTACAAATGTGCTTCTTTGTCAAAGGAGGCAAGAGCCTCCAATCAGTCCCTGTTGGGAGTGGACAGGGGAGGGTCCATTCCTTGTGTTTTCGAGGCTGTTCCAATGTCAAACCCTGTCCTAAAAATGGCTAGAAATTGACTGAGAATATTGACCCCAAGAGGTGATCTTGAGGCCAAGGGAAGCTTAAGACACCTGTCAATAGTGTGTCAAAACAGGGTTTTGGGAGAGCTTGGGAAAAAAGATTCCATGTGGAATATAGACTTATATATAACAGAAGCACATTAAAAAATAATGGTGCATGTAAGGCATGCTGCTACCCCTCTATGGTTTAATGAAGTATTAATACTCATATGTTCCAAATTATGAGTTCCTGGCAGTTTCTGAATGGGAGCAAGTCTGTTAGGCAAAGGTCTTCTCCAAGGTTTGGGAATTGTGCTCCAAAAAATGAGTGTTTCATCCTGAGCAAGACTTAGTTGTTGAAGAAACATCACTTCTGAACAGATAATTTTTTAAATGATAAATACATATTAAATATAAATATATAGATGAATTAAAAAGTTGTATCTGTCAATCAGTTGTAATTGTCCAACCTTCATCTTTCTTTGTAACACAGTTCTAATTGCTTTCTTTTGTCTCTTTCCAATTAGCCTAAGTTAGTGTTAGCCATGTTAACGTAGTGTGATTGGGCATCCTAAGACCAGATGAATAGATACACAGGGAAGAGGGTTAAAAAGAAGCTGTCCATTAGCTCAAAATAGAGGACAGCCACTCAGTGGCTTTTTGCATCTTTGCTCATAAATGCCCCCTGCGTCAAACCAGGCATGTTCTGAGCTGGCTGCCCCATGTGATGTCAGCTCTCTTGCCAAACTGGCAGTGTCTCTTACAGATTTAGCAGGGTTCTGTGTCTTTGATCTTGTGAAGTGGGGAGGAGGAAAGAAAGTGCACTGCAAGGAAATACTGGATACCCCCCACCCGTCTGCACAGAAAGAGGCAAAGGATGTCTCTTTCTCTACCAGTTTTGGAAGGGCAAAACATGGGTCAGAGTCCCATTTAGGGTGATAAATGTGATGCTTTCAAAAGCAAATTTAGTTAAAGCAGCTTCTAAATAAGCAGGGAACAGTAATGAATCAGCAGAGAGAGGGGATATAAATACCGTAGCTGATGCAGCAGCTGCAGCTGGGATGGCAGTTAGGGGAGAAGTGAGCTGGGAGGTTCAGGGATGTGCTGAGAGATCTGCAGGATATTTTGATATAGAAGAGATATAGATAGAAGAGAACCAGAACTGGTAATTACAAGGTGCTCTCAAGATGTATGATGCAGATTGAAATGGTTGATTTCCTTAGGTCCTCTGTTAGATTGATGAAAACACTGAAGTGGTGACTCAGACTTGTACTTCAGTTGTACAGGTGGTGGAAGGGAGCTCTCGCAGATTCACGTTGACTTCACATGCACCAGTGCAGTGATAGCGTTGCTTTTACATCTAAATGTCCAGCATTATGGAGGGAGAGTTCACAGCAGTAAATAAGCCCTTAATTGAACAGTTTTAAACCAGAAAATGTACAATAACTAGCTATAGGTGCTGGTTTTGAGAGATGCGAAGGTTTAGGTGTGAGCATATTCAGGATGTACTCAACTGCATCCATGCTCACCCAGACCCTAGCACCTAATGAGTAAGGCAGCAGAGGTCCAGGTAACTGTGGAATTGAAGAGGTGCCCACAGAGCTGTTCACTGCTGCAAGCATAACCTGAGTAAATAAAATGGCATGTGGAATCTTTTAATTATTCCTGGCAAACAGATGAGGGTAAACGAGAGAGATGTTGGAGAAGACTGTGCTGGGTTCCAGTGAGTGTTGTTCGCTCAGCAGGATGCATGCCATGGCAGCAGTGCTTGCAGCAGATACTGGGAGATGGAAGAGAATGCAGGAGGGATTGCCAAACGGGGATGCAGAGGAGAGAGTGGGGAAGGCTGAACTCTATTCTCAGAGAAAGGAAGGATGGGTTAAAGGCTTGATTCCTCAGTGTTGCCAGAGAGCAGTGACAAGGGTGCCTATGTGAATGAAGGTGGCAGGATTGAGAATGGGTTATCTGTGTATCATTGTCGCAAGGTTCCTATGGAGACCTGCGTTTTGGCCTTGCCTGTGGTCCCCAGTGTGTCACCTGTATGGTGTGGGCTGTAGCTGGGGCAGCAGTGATGGGAAGCATGCATGGAAAGCAAGAAGCAGCTTTCAAAAATAGGAATAAGTATACGAGAGATTGTGAGGGCAATCTTCCCAGTAAAACAAGAAATGAGGAAGTGCACAGAACATGAGATAAATGGGAATATTTTTGTCTAATCCTTAAGGCTTGGAATTTGTGTTTGCAGCAGGAGGGAGCAGGGGGAAAGGAAGGGAGCTGTCTGGTCTCCTGGAAAAATTGACTTAAAACCAATAATGCACAAGTTCCAAACAGCAGTAGGCTTCCTAATACTTGCCAGGATTAGGGCAGCAGTGGGCTTCATGTTGTTCTTCCAGGGAGATCTGTGCTGGGGGAAGCCAGTGGCGCGAGGAGTGCAGTGACCACAGAGGTAGTGTTTTTCTCCCTTGTGTACTGACTGGTTTAATTTCTAAGAACTTGCCTGAAGGAGACATTTGCCTTTCTGTTACCCTTGCTTTGCTGCAGGGCTTTTCTTCATGGGGAAACCATCTGCACTGTTCATTCTTTTGTTGTTTTTTTCACCAACTAAAAGTTAAGAGTTGACAATAAAGATGCCTGTCCTTGTGTATGGGTAGGCAGAGAGAGAATTCACCTAGGCAGTGACACAGGGCAGGGTGAGCATTGCTGGCCTTGTAAGTAAGGCATGACATTGTTCTGCCGTGGTATGGCCCCTTTGCTGTACAGATGCCCAAGCTTAGCATGGGTATTGTCAGCTTTCCCATGCATGTTAGATGGTATGTCCACCTGTGTGCCAGATCATGCATGCATCGTGTGTATTTGCCGTGACTGTGCAGTAATGAGGTTATTTAAGCATGGGACTTGATTTATGTGTAGTCACTCTGTATTCACTGATATACAGGACCATGCATGCTTTTGTGTAGCAGATGTTTTGGAAATAAAAGGCTTACAGGCTTCACACGTGAGTTTCCCCTACCTTGATGTGACAGCGAGTCTCTGGTCCGCAGGAGCATCACTGAGTTTGAATGTGAGACATTTTGATTCCCTGCAGGGTGGTGAGTGGAGGAATTGGTGGTGTTCTTGTGTTTGAAAGCAGAGTCAAAGCAGTGATGGCTGGCAGGTGTCTTGGAGCGCTGTGCTTAGTGCTAAATGGTGGGGTGCGTTGACGTTGTCACAGTCGCAGCTGACAGTTCACAAAGATTAAAGAGAAAATAATGTTTTGATGTGCTTTTGCTATTGAAGATTATCTGGTGATAAAGTCATGAACTGTGTTACACGAGATGTGTATTTGCAGGGAGATTTGTTTACGTAATTGCTTCCTTTTGCTCCTTGGAGCTGACATTTGCAGCCCTGTTTGTTATTGTTTTATTTAATGAATGGTAGTAACCCAGGGGCTGACAAGTTTAATTCATCCCCTCTGCTGTGGGGTTATGCCCATCAAGCCACTTCCCAGTGCTTTCCCTACTTTTGCTTGAGTGAGGCAGTGATGTGATTTCTTGCACTTCCTTTTAGTCTTCTCTTTCAGTGCTTGGTTTAGGTAGAAATACATTGCTTTATGGGGAAGGGTCCTTGTGTGCCCCCTCCTCACCCTGCCCCTCTCATATGGAGTTCCTCCCTTTGCTCCATGTTGTGTTATGGGGTCCCTGATGTTTTGCTTACGAGAAACACATCTTAAGGCCTAAGGGTGTCTGCATGGGGTGGCAGTGGCATAGAGAGGGGTGCTAGTGGCTGCCTTCATGCCTGCCTTCTCTGAAGTCTGGATTTCAGGTGGGCGGACAGTTCATTAGTCTGTGCAGATTGCAGCCTAAGCTTATTTTAGAAGAGCAAAAATCAGGAGCAATCTGCTTCAGGAGGAAGCTATTAAAAAAGCAGACACCAGCTCTGTCGCATGCAAAGGGCTTATGCTCTTCACTAACTTCTAGCCAGCATATCCCCGTGGCAGCATATGGGGCTGTGTGGACATCAGTGCAACATTTATGTGCAAGCATCTCTGCTGACAGCCAGCAGTTGAAATAAAGCAATTGCAAATGATTAATGTGGGAGCTCCTGTGCTTGCTTTTGTTTTCTGATGTATTTTAGATGTAGGGTGCAGTCCCACAGGCTCAGCAGTGCTGTACAGGCCACACAGATGTGTTTGTAGCCTGAGGGCTGCAAAACCCCATGAGGAGAACAGGCTGCTCGAGGATGTCCCTCAGTGCTGCTTTACTCATGCTGCTGGTGAAAGCTGAGGTGGGAATGTGGCATGTTCCAGTTCGCCCTGTGTGGGAGCTTTGAACAAAGGTTAGGTTCTGCTTCTGGGTAGGCAGTCAAATAAATAAACAAATGAAAACCTTTACTTGCTTTGCCCTGCTAGGATGACATGTTACTTCTTTAAGTGAATGCCGTATCTCATTGGTACCTCAGTCAACCTGCACACTCCATATTTTTGCCATGTGTGAAGGCATATGAAGTCAAAGAATTGATGAGTTCTGCACATATGAGTGTGAGCAGAAAAGAAGGAAGGTGTTTTCTTTAATTGATGCCTTAACAGAAGGCATGCTTACATCCAGATCTTCCTTGCATGCGTGATAAAAGGCAAGTGTGGCAGGAGAGCACTGCAGAAATTCTGGCTATGTGCATGCCAAGGGAATAAAGTAAAGTATTTGAGGGGTTATTTTCTAGCAGTGACAGACACCTGCAGGGACAGCTGATTTTAGCCAGAGCTGTAGCTGCTGGGAGCACTTTCTGCTCAGATGGTGCTTCAGGAAAAGCACATACATTGTCGCACACTGATTGTGTTTGCCTGCTGACTTGTCTTCCTCTTGTGAGCTGCCCCAGTACCTTTGTAGCGCTTATGCCCTTTCTTATATTCTGGGTGGAAATTTCATACTTATGTACTGCAACAGGCTATTCTTGTGTTTTCATTTGTATTGTTTATTTATAACCATCTGGTTCTGTGCCCACTAATAAATAAAGCCTGGGATGCTGGGGAAGATGATGAGAGGAGACAATATGCTTTATGCTGATTTCCCCTCTTTTAGGAGGGAGTAATGTGATCACTTCATACCAGAGGATGTGATGACTCTCACAGAAATGAAGCAAATGAGGGTGATTATCTCTACTTTGTGGGTGGCAGCTGCACAATCCAGTGATCCCAACGCGATGTGTATTATTAGCCTCAAGTTGAGCTGTTGGCAGCCTGAAACATGCTCCAGGCCTGAGTAGATGATGAACTGCTGATGAGGTTGTGAAGAATTTGGCTGGATCCTGTCTGGTATGGAAAGCCCTTTGGAGACTGTCTCCCCACAGCTGTTGGTTCCTCTATCGTATGTTCTTTACCTTCTGAATATCCATGCGGTCCTTCTGCAGTGCAATAGTAAGATACAGCAGGTCTGTCTTCACCCTAAAACTGAGTTCGGTTAAAAATAGACTCAGCATATGAGAATGAGTACCCAAACCTGGCCCAATTTTGAGATCAAAGCAGTCTCATCAAATACTAAACCACTCCAGAGTGCATTGCTGCAGTCTGTGCTGAATGCCCACTCTGGAGGGAATTCTTCCCTCTGTTTAAAGGGTCTGCTGGTGTGGATGAAGAAAACTCATCAGTCACCTCCTAACTGCATCGCTGTGATAAAGACTGTGATCAGCAGGCTGTATTTGATGTGTGAGGTGTCCTTTGGCTGCCCCTCACCTGAATGGCTGCCCAGAGCTGCAGGCAGGATGTAAGGGGTCTCTGCTTTCACATGGCAGCCAAGAGGCTTGTCCCGGATCCGGCAGGGAGCACGCACTGCTGTCCTCTGTGCATGTGAACGTGTGATGTTCATACTGCTGGGATGAGGATTGGATGAGGTTGGGGCCCCAGTCAAACCTGTATATTTCATTTAGGTTTTAAAGGCCCAAACAGGTCTCTTCCATCTCTCTTCCCTGTGCCAGAGCTGTCTGTGCTCGTCCAGTCTGAGGCTGGCTTTGCAGCCATCAGGGAGACTTATGCTGGTTCTTGCCTCTCAGAGGCACTGAAAAGTGAAATTCCTCCTTATCTTTATGCTTCCTCCCTGCAGTTCCCAAGCCTGCTGGATCCAAGGACAGACAATGTGCTTCCATTGGTCACGGCATAGTTTTCCTTTGCTGTTCCAACATTATGCATTTCCAGGAAAGGAGGAGTGGAGTGTCGGCCTTGGGCTGACGTTTGGCTGGTTTCTTCTGAGGCAGAGGCTCTGGAGGAAGCAGCACCATTGATTCCCTGGCAGCAGCTGAGGCTTTCCCATCATGTGCTGGTGAGAGCAGCAGGCAGAGCACACTGTGTGTGCCCTCAGCCTGTCTCTTACTTGCTGGAATTGCAAATGCACAGTGGGGATAATTAACAAAGGGGACATGGAAGAGCAGTGTTTGTAGGCAATCAGGATATGCTTCAAGTGAAGCACAACCAGCCCCTGCAAATGCACAGGATGTTTTTGTCTGCAGGCATAGCTTTCTCAAACGTGGTGCTTGGTACCAGCCCATCACTGGCTCTCCTCTGTGCTCAGCAGTTACACTTCCAGGTGATTTGGTTTAACCCTTTTCCTGACAGATACACCATTACCTTCATTTTTAATGAGTCCATGTTACAAATGCACTCATTCAGGTGTTACACTGGGAGGTTTTACATTTTAGTTGGGATTCCTGCATAGCAGAGGCTGAGTGAGATAACCACAGCCATCTCCTTTGGCTGAGGGAGGAGAGCATTGCTTTGTATTCAGAGTTACTGCTCTTACCACTACTGTTCCTGCACCCTTAGAGCACAGGGTTGTAGCTGGAGAGCCTTGGGGAGGTCTGGGGAGCTGCTGAGGGTGGACATTGCTCCTTTTGGTGTCTCCTCCTTGGTGCAGGGGGGATCCCATGTTCCAGCAGGCTCAGGGCATGAACTCAGCCGATCCTGCTTGTGGCCTTCAGCCCTTCATGGATCATGGGATGTCGAAACTTTAAATGTGGAAATGCTTTTGGTGCCCTAAGGAAAAGTTGTAATAAGCCGTCTGGATCAGGATGAGCTGTGAGCTAATGCATGAGGCATCCATGCTGCCACAGACGGGAAAACAATTGGTTTCTTGTGCAATTTGATTAGTATTTATAAACAGAGTGTGCGTGGGGTGTCTGTGTGTATTCTCATTCATTCTTTCACTTACAATGGGAAGTTTTGGGCTGCCTAGAATATATGTGGTGCTCCACCCGCTGGGAGTGAGGGATTGTATGGAGAGGCAAGTACATGGCATACGTAAGTTACCTTCCAATGAATTGTACCAGGAATCTGGAGTGCCCTGTTGGTCGGTTTCACAGTCTGACAGCTTTCTCCTGGGCAGCCCTTCTAGGGCTTCTTATGCTTCAGAATTCCTTGAACCTCCCCTCTAACATGGTTTGTATGTTGGCTTTCCCTGTATTTCATCTCCCTCTTTTGCAGTGCACTGTACTTCACTACAGCCTCTGCAATGGGATCATCGTATCCACACAGAGCAGCAGGACCAGAGGCTGCTTTCTGTCTGTTACGCTGCAGTGAGCTCTTCTCCTCACGCACAGCTTTGAGGCTATTGTCTGTGATTGTTTTTCTTTCGAACTAATAAGCCTCTGCCCTAGAGACCAGAAGCAGCTGATGCTAAAGTGGCCCCTAAACAAATGGTGCGTGAGCTGCTGGGTATCCTGGGGATGCCTGCAGAGAAGATGGTGTGTGCCTGCAGCAGCCAACTCCACTGCCCTTCCTGGGGTGTAGGGGTACTCTGCAGCTGGAGGAGCTGTGCTGACTTGTGAGCTGAGCATCCTACAGGTGCAGACCAGCCCTCTGACTGCAGTGGGTATCAGCTGTGATGCGCTCGCCTTGAGCACATCTGCCCTTGGGCACGAGCTCATGGCACCTCACGTGCCTTTCTTAGCTAGGATTGTCCTCTTCTTGGCTAACTTCCTCTGGGATGAGCTGGTCTTGCTTTGGTGGGGGCATTGGAAGAGGTAGGGTGAGCAGTTGTTAAGAGATTGGCTGGGATGGAGGTCTTCCTCCATGGCCATTGAAAGGGATGTGACACTCACCTCACTGCCATTGAGCTGACAGTGCTGGTGTTGCTGGGGAGAGCTGGGCACATCTAGGCTGGGTGCAGTCTTCAGGGAGACTGTTGTCCATGATATTTTTAGGAATGTTAAATCAAGCAAATACAAGAAATTGGGCAACTGCTGTTGTCAGACATGCTGAAATCTACACTATCCAAAATGTGAGTCTCCTCTTCTGCAGTTAGTTTTTCCTTGTCATTTCTTGTGTCCTTCTCAGATTGTAAGCAGTTTGGAAGTTCAAGCTTGGTTCCACTACAGAATGGCATGGTGGGGGACAGAACAATGGCAGAGAAGCCTGAGGAAAGACTTTCTTTAACCTATCTGTAGAATTAGTATAATAATCCTTCCCTCTCTTAGAGATTTTGAGGCTTAAACGATTACAGTTTAGAGGATGCTTTGAGGTGTTAGATGAAAAGTCCTTCAAGTATTTGTGTTTGTAATGCATGTAGAGGTGTAAAGCATTAGCCTAGAAGAGAATTGGTTCAGTGGATCTACAAATGCACACATTTTTTGGGCCAGAAGGCACTGCTTGATAATTTGATCTGACTTCTGTGTATAGTATGTTATCCTGTTACTGCTGTATAAGAGGTTGGGTAGCTCATGGGGATACCCAAGGCTAACTCTTGTAACTAACTGTAAAGCTCCACTCTCTTAATGATCTGTGAAATCTTTCCTTGTCTGGATTAAGGAATGCGAGGTGCTGGAGTGAACTGTTTAATGATCTGCTCCTTTATTCCATTTCAGTGACTCAGGGCATGATTCACATTCTTGTACAGCTTGCTTTTTCTCTGAGCTTGAATACATTCTCCTTTGCATCTTAATAGCCCCAAAACACAGTGCCCCAGTTACGGTTACGTCATTTAGGGGCATTCAGCATATAAAGATTTTCTCCACTGATCCCAGAGACACAATGCCAGGCACTGAATGTGCTGTGATTTCTTGCTGGACAGAGCGGGCAGATGAAGGCTCTTGGAGCTGATGCAGGCTGCGGTGGGAGGGCAGCCAGAAGATCTGTTTTCTTTGGGGGTAAAAAAACACCATCTGTTTTTGTGAAGCTTCCTTTTGCTGCTCTTAGATCTTGAACAAACACAACAATGGATCGGTTTGGCTCTTTCTTCTTCATGCTTTAACTGCTTCTTATGGATTTCTTGCATCTTCCTTGTTTCCCTCACAAGAAAAAGTAGAGGAGGAACAAACCCAGCTAAGCCAGCTGTTCCGCTTTCCCTCTTTCTTGTCCTGTTCTTGCTTAGAGAGCAGTTGGGGACAGGGGTCACTTGGTCTGAATTCTTGGCTGAGGTGCACAAGGTGGAGGCAGGGATCCCCCCAAAAGACATGAACAGCGGAGGATTGCCAGGAGCATTTGGGTGCTGGAGGCTTGGAATGGACCTGCTCAAAGTCTGGCTTCTTTAAAAACAACACAAACAAAACATGGGAAAAAAGCCCAGCCCCAAAAGCCCCAAAATCTTGTGTGGCTGTGTATTTCCTCGGGCTCACTCCACCTTCAGTCCTGTAAATTATCCCTCCCAGTGTTTCAGCATAATCAATACAGGGCCATGTAGCCTGGACAACGGGGTGTATCAGGGAGTCAGTGAGATTTACTTCCTTGGTGTTACTCAGTCAAACAGAAGTGGAGGCAGATGCAGCCAATTCAGCCTGTGCACAACCCGGCTGTAATTCACAGAGGATGCTTGGGCTGCTGATAGATGAATACACTCTGGGCATTTGTGGGTTTTAGTGCAGAATATCCCTTGGTATCAGAGAATGCTTGTACTCTGTAAAGTAGAAAGAACAATGCCTTTTGCTGTGGTCTGCATGGATTTCTCCTTAAAGCTGGGTGCCTAAACAGCACAAAATCAAGGAGGGGAAGGATTAAAGGAAAGCAAATATGGAGAAATTGGGTGATTACAGGGATTGATTTATTAAATAAAGGAAAGGCCTATGTCCTTATGTCAAGCAGGAGTATCAAGAAAGTGTGTGATCGGAATGGGTCATTAATGGTCTTGCTGATGGCAGCAGGAGGAGGTTTGGTTACTGTTCTGGCTGTGTGCAAAATTTGACTGACTTGCTGTGATAAGCCATATTCTTGTCAGTTGGACTTGGTCTTTGTTGCCTGTGCTTACAGGTTACCTTACGGTGCAGCTCTGCTGACCTTGAGAGGTATGCAGGGGTGTGCCCTGTCCTTCCCTGTACCTGTGTAGGGCTGTGTGGTTCTTGGTCAGATTAGTGGGGCTTCTCTGCTTGTCTCCATGGACTCATGGGCCAGAAAGCTGTGACTAGGCACAGACACTCTGCATGCTGACAGGTTTGCAGACTGCGGAGTTAGGATCAGCATCTCCTGCTGCATTGGGGTGAGAGGGTGCTCTTCATTGAGAAGGAGGTCCTGCGGTACATGGGCTTTGGCTTGATACTTTGTTTTGAGAGCAGCTGACTCTTCTTCCTCTCAAGTGACTCTCACTGAACAATACCTTCTATGCAATTGCACAATTTATCCTTCCTTTTTGCAGTAACTGTCAGTTGCAAAAGCTGGTGGCATCGGGGTTTGGTGAAGAGTATGACCTTTCTTGGGCTGCTGGAGACTGCTGCTTCTCCAAAGAGCTTCCTTGGTTTGGGTAGAGATACGGATTGGGGTTGGAAATGGAAAAAATAAGTCCAGGGAGTTTTATGTTTATTTCCATGCTACACCATTGTGAGAATATCTCTTTTTTTGGGCATTGTGGCCATGATACTGTTGGAGCTGCAAACAAACCCAAACCACCAAAAATCTGAATATCCTGTTCTGAGCTCCCACCTTCATCTCTTCAGTTTGGTATCAGGGGTTGAGGTCCTTGTGTTCATTTTACATATTGCAATAAATAGTGTGTAATCTGTGGCTGTGGATTTTGATCATAGAATCATAGAGTCATAGAATAGTTAGGGTTGGAAAGGACCTTAAGATCATAAAGTTCCAACCCCCCTGCCATGGGCAGGGACACCTCCCACTAAACCATGTCACCCAAGGCTTTGTTCAACGTGGCCTTGAACACTGCCAGGGATGGAGCATTCACAACCTCCCTGGGCAACCCATTCCAGTGCCTCAGTTTTGATGATTGTGAGCCTGTGTTTTGAGCCTGATTTTTTTCAAGCCTGTTTTTTCATTTAATTGCTTTCTGACTCTGCTGTAGACACCTGCAGTTGAGATGGGAAAAATAAGCTTTCGGGGTTTGCTGACAGTGACTCTTTAGAAATCGAATAAATAGAGAAGAATAGAAAACTATAGTTTTATCTTTATAAAACATGTAAAAATATAGTACTGAGCGGAGACACCCATCAAATGTGGCAGGCTGACAGGCTTTTCATATCCCATTTGTTTTTCCGAAGGGCTGCAGCCTGTCTAGGGTTCTGTGTCCAGTTTTGGGCCTGGTTGGGAATCTGGGAGGTTCTGTGCCTGGTGGCCAAGCAAAACAGAGCAGGATGCATTGAAAGCTTCCACATTTATTTCTCCTCTGGCATGTCTGACCCTACTGGTTTTCTCATTTACCTGCTAGTTTTTCATCTTCTGCTGTCTTAAAAGATCCTATGAAAGACTCTGTAAAGAGAAAATTAAGTCTTGCTGATTGTAATGGGAAGACTTAATCTACTTAAATGCAACTGTAAATAACTTCAAGAAGATTGATGCTAGAATTTCAAATTAATGATGCTAACTTTTGTTTCATTTTTAATTGGATGTCTAAATACTGTTAGTGTAGGAGAAACAGCAGTGAAGGTTTTGATGTTTGATAGCAGCTTTTCATACAGAGTGAAGTGGCTGAAGGAGAAGTCAGCAGCAAACATAATGTGGTTACGTTTTCTGTGCCCATTCCCCCATTACAGTGCTTCTGGCGATGCCCATGTGTTTTACTTTGATCCATTGTCCATAGGCTCTGGAAGAGCTTCTTTAGCTCCCTCAGTCATTTATTGTGGCTTTTCACGGCTGTTGTGTTTAGCTGTATCCATGCTGCCTGGCTGCAGGCAGTGCTCTCGTGGGGAGGATGTGAAGGGCATCCATGGTATTCCCATGAGGTACCTCAAACATGGCTGTATCTCAAGGGTTATTCTCTGCATCCTCTTTTGTGTAGAGTTTGGAGACAGAAGAGACTGTGTTTGGCAGGCAGGGGGGGTTCATGTTGCGTGGCTCTAACTTGATGGAGAGCTGTGCTGCTCCTTCTCTGCTCCCAGGCAGCAGCATTGATGTCCAGCTCATCCCTAGCAGGGCTCTGCAGACACTGCTGTGAATTACAAGTGGCCATGTCTCTGTTCACCAGCACACAAGAAGGTGCTGAGGGCTGGGGGGAAGAGCAGCACGAGGATGCCTTGTTTCCCTTTATTGTGCAGCTGCTCTTGCTTGGGTCGGTGTTGGTGTCCCTGTGTTACATGGGATTCAAGAGGAGGAAAGCCTTGAGGCTGTCAGAGGTGGGATGTGGAAGGACCAGTCTGTTGATGTGAGCTTTCCTTCAGCTGAAGCAGGCAATGGTTAAATGAAGCAAAGTGCTGGAGCAGACATCGAGCTGCCAGAGCTCCCAGGAGGTGGACTATGGATGAGAAGGCTTAACATGCCTGTGCTTGCTGTGCTTTCCATTGCCCTGCTCTTTGCAGGCAAGTGCTTTTATTGCAGCCATGGGAGAAATCTGGGCTGAGGCTCACGAGGGCACCACAAGTGGAGCAGTGTCTGGTCATAACCTTTGCTTTGCTGCTGCTCTCCCAGGAATGCTAATCCTGCTTCTGGCTGGCCTTACGAAGCAGGAGAAAACATGAAAATATGCATTTCTGCTGCCTAAATTTAGCCCCCAAAGCTTGTTTGGTCCCAATGGCAACTCGTGTGGTAAACCACAGGTTGAAAGTGAGGGTCAGCCACATCTCCAGCGTATCTCCAACAAGGATGTGGGTAAATATGTGCTGCACAGATTCTGGCTGTGCACATACTCCTCTTCCTGGAAAGAGGAAGGAAAAAGAACCAGTTTGAGTTAATTTGTTTAGTTTCTGTGGCACATAGTGAAATAAAACAGACCCTGTGCTGAGTGCCAGGCAGCTCCAGGAGTTACTCCAGGCTGTATCTGGGAAAGCTGCTCAGATACTGCTGATAAACAGCCTGAAAAGTGCAAAGTTCTGCCGAAAACCCGCTCTGTGCAAGCAGGTTCTGCTCTGTGGCTGCAGAGGTTTCTCTTGGCCAGAGCAGGCTCCATGGACCTGGTCCCCCCGACTGCAAACCGGGGCTGGCTGGGTGCCTGCTGGCCATGCAACACCCGAGCTGGCCAGGGCATGGTTTCCAGCAGAGCTGCCATCCGCACAGAGCCCATGGGTTTGCTCAGCTTTAGCATGCCAGTGATGATTCTACTTCTCATTCAGTTCCTCCTCGCCTTTGCCGCTTTCCATTTAACCCATCACATCTCTGCTAATGTATGTTCCATACTGCTTAGAGGCAACTGTGAAAAAATAGGTGTATTAAGAGACTGCTTAAATGTGTTCTTGCTGCAGTTCCTTTGGGCTGGATTCTACCTTCAGCAGCACTGGAGTAATCCTGGTGGTAGTTTTAGGTGGACTGTATTGCATTTTTCCTGGCTCTAAATGTTAGAGCCTCACTAGTTGAAGTGATTGGTAAGGGACTTGGGGAACTGAATTGCTTACATTGTGATTTTTACCTTGATTTCTGTTTTTAATACTTTCTACCAAATCTCTCAGGTTTGTTACCTGGGTCCTGTGTTTTCCTTGCTTGATCTGTGTATCTCTGGGTTCTTCATCCACCATCATTGCCACTGTCCCTTGCACTGCTGTGAAACCAAAGGACATCTGTCATCCCCTGGAGGGGGGGCTCCAGGACAGTGGTCCCTGCTTTCTTGTGGACATCCTGAACCGTGTTCCGTGTGCCTTGCAGCATGCTCATGGCAGGCTGTCAGGTGTGACTGTTCTGCAGCATTGCACACACTGGCCTTTCCTGTTACAGTGGATATGCTTCACTGACAGATCTGCCAATCCACTGCCTGTGCTGATGCTGCAGATCTCGTCTCTGTGCTCTATAGGGGTGCCATGTTCTGCCTTCCTATTCCCATCCCTGGGAGAAAGGGCTCACGCTGATGTTCTGTTCTGGTCATGAAAAGGACCTGGAACTGTTGGAACAAGTCCAGAGGAGGGCCACGAGGATGATCAGGGGAGTGGAGCACCTCCTGTATGAAGACAGGCTGAGAAAGTTGGGGCTGTTCAGCCTGGAGAAGAGAAGGCTGCGTGGAGACCTCATAGCAGCCTTCCAGTATCTGAAGGGGGCCTACAAGGATGCTGGGGAGGGACTCTTCATCAGGGACTGTAGTGACAGGACAAGGGGTAACGGGGTAAAACTTAAACAGGGGAAGTTTAGATTGGATATAAGGAAGAAATTCTTTACTGAGAGGGTGGTGAGGCACTGGAATGGGCTGCCCAGAGAAGTTGTGAATGCTCCATTGTGGTGTTCAAGGCCAGGTTAAACATAGCCTTGGGTGGCATGGTTTAGTGTGAGGTGTCCCTGCCCATGGCAGGGGCGTTGGAACTGGATGATCTTAAGGTCCTTTCCAACCCTAACTATTCTATGATTCTGTGTTCACACTCATGCATGCACACACACTGACTGTCTCCTACTTCCTGCGTTAGTCTGGTTTTGAGATGTAGTTTCTGTGCCAGAATTTTGTTGCAAAATGCTGAGTAGTTTTTGGCTGACATGGCAATTTTTGTTAAGGAAGAAGGAAAATTACTCTCCAAAAAGAATTGACCAGGAAATTTTTGCTACCTGTATAATTCATGTCAGTGCTCTGACCAGTTTTTTTAGGGTATTACATGGTTGGCTTTTCCCTGCTGTTCACAGAATCTTTGGCCAAAGCTTGTTAGAAACTGAAATTGAAGAGGAGCTCTTATGGTGAAGTTAAACTCATGTTACCATTAGGATTTCAACTGCTCAGCTGCTGAAAATTGCTCTTTGAAGACTGGACCAGGAAGCAGAAGTTCTGTCCATCAGTGTTACCAACGGGTGTAAGCTGAAGGTGGTGGTATCGGGATTCTGCTTTGTGGCTGCTTTCTGAGCGGGAAGTTCACATCTATGTAACCCGCTCTTTCTTTGAGGGATTAGTAGAAACTCAGGATCCTGGCTTAGAACCAATCTAACCCCCAGATATTCCCAATGGGAAATTGGGATTCATACATGAGGATTTGGCCATTCTTCCCAGTAGTCCTTCCTGAGTCATCATCCTGCCTCTGATGGAAGTGTCTGTAGTTATCTCAAGAGGGCAGGGATGTTTCTTCAGTTATTGGAAGATCGGGTATTAAATGACCAAATTCTGGTTAATTTTCCCTCTTCTCTAATAATGCTGAACATCTTGCCAAGTGCTTTAGAAACAGTGCAGTCATCAGCACGTTGAATTTATTAGGGGTCGGCATTTAGACACTGTGTGAGAGCAGGTGATGCCCCATGGAAAAAATTGCAATACATTTGCTTAAGGACCAGTTTTGCTTGTGGATTTATCTGGGTCTTTTTTTGTCCACACTTAAATTTGTTTCTCGTATTAGGAAAAGATATTTTGGCTCTGGAGTTCAGTTTTTTAATTTCTTTATAGCGAAATAATCCCCTCTGCTAAGTTTTATAGTGAGCAGCAATACCAAAAGTGTTTTGTCTGTGATAATGCACAGCAGTTGGGTACTGTGAGCTGTACTGCTCCTGGCACCCTGTCCTGCTTTCCAGCCTGCTTCCATGGCATGGTGACCTTTCCTCCTCTGAGTTGGGCTTTCTCTTGGAAGCAGGTTTGCCTTCTCCTTGGCCTTAGAAAGGATGGACCATGTCATCCCTTGACAATACCTTGTTTCACACTGTGAGCACTGGGGGAGGCGACCACTCTCTGCTGTGATCAGTGTTTCCAAAGAGCAGGGAAGCTGTGGCTGATGCCAGAAATGTCTGTTGGTGTCTGGTCCAGAATCTCTTGGACACCAGGCTTAAGCTTTCCATCTGGTGCGTGCATGGTTTGAAGTTCTATTTCTGTTTGTAAACTTAACATAATTGCAACACACCATTATATTTGTTGTCAGTCAGTCTTTATCCATGGAAAGTTTTGATCGTGAGGCTTGGCTGAAGTTAAGAATAAACATGGTTTGGGTTTTCTGTTGGTTTGGTTTTTGGTTTTCTTCCCTTTCCTGTCCAAGGAGCACAGGCTGTTCTAGCGGGGCAGAGTTGTCTGAGCGTGGTGATGCTGAGGGCAAATGGAAGAAAACTGGGTGCTTTGCTTCACCCAAAACAAGTATTCTTCCCTGCTGCTGGCAGTGTCTCTTCATGAGCCAGGCTGGCCATTTCCATCTGCATCCAGAGTCAGTTTTTAACAGGGAATACACTGACAGTGACTTCTGTAGTTTTGGATTGCAAAACCTTATGACAAATGCCACCAGCTTGCCAGCTGAAGCAGCCACCATCATGCGGATGGGTTAGAAAGAGAGGGAAAGGGAGTGCATGAAGAGCGATGTGTGAGATCCACTGTTGCAGTGGCTCTTGGCAGCAGGGCTTTAGCACCTTGTTCTTAAGTGTTTGGCCAGCTTATTTTTATTATTTCAAAGCTTCATTGCTTCCACCTCAGCTTTGATGTTTGTTCTCAGGCATCAAGAAGCTGCCCTCATCTTCCCTTGCTCTCTGTGTAAGATGAGGGGCTGCTCAGGGGCTCAGCTGAGGAGGATCCCCCCAGGTAAACATGGACTGAGCATCTCTAGCACATTTCAGATAGGCCTGAAAAGAAGCATCGGTCCTGCTGCTGCTACTGATGGAGTGCTGTTGTGATTGGGAAATAAGTCCTGAGCCAAATTTAGTGCTTTTGTAAGCATGGTGTCTGCTTAAACCAGGACTAACTTGATTTGAGAAGTTTCTCAGGGCAGAGGTTGATGCCATGAAATTTCAGTTGGAGAAAAGTCGTCATTGCATCCGTGGCATGGTTTTATTTCCTTTTGTTGCTGGCACCACCAACTGATTCAAAAGCCACTGATGATTACAGGTCCTGCACAGCAGCAAATGAGTGGGTAAGGCAAACCTTGTGCATGCAGAGTCTCCTGCCGTGGGAGCCTGTGCTGTCTTAGCAGTTACATTTTGCCTTTAATCATTTTGTGGTATTAGGCTTGTTTGTCGTCTAGGAAGATACTTTATGAGCTAGAAAGATAAGTGAATCTGGTGTATTGCTTCTGGTGGGATGGAACTCCCCTCTCTGAAGTGCTGGTGAACAGCAAAATGGAAATCAATGCGTTAGCTCTAACCAGAGTATCGGAAGATCAGGTTTGTTCTACGACTGCTTTTCTTATGAAGAATGCCTTGCTAATGTATGTTCTGCAAGTGTAAAAGCAAAAAAAAAAAAAAGATTTGGTTGCTTTATTTTTGAAATTTTACTACTCTTTCATTTGCATTTTGAATATCAATGGGGAACATTGGGGGGGGAGGGGGAAATTACCAGTATTTTCTTAAATGTGGCCCAACCTGCTTCCCTTGATGCAGTGGCTGCCTGAGAAGCGCTGGATGCTATAAGGTGACTGTCTGTGCCTCATTAAAAAGAAGAAGGGGATAAGGGAGTAGAGTTTCTGTCATACGTGATTTGGTATGGAGCTGGGAGAGGCTGCTTCAGAGCAGAGCAGCCATACTGGCGCTACTAGCTGGGAGAGCCACTTTGAAATGAACCATTGCCATACGTCTCAGGATCAGGTGGCCTGACCCATTGGGGTTCAGCACACCTCCACGGAAGGTTTCTTCTCCATCAGGTCCCATTTACGTGCATTGTTAAGGCCTTGAGTAGCTATATGTTGTGTTACATGGCTTGATTCATCCCTGCAGAGGGGTTGTACGTTGTGCTGGTGGAGGGGAGGAGGTGGGACAAACTATTCTGCTCTGGAATCCAGCTCCCTGTCTCTTCTCTAACCATATGGTTGCTTCCTACCAGGAGTCCTAGTGGTCTGGAGAGGAGTGGGGAGTGAGGTGGCCATAAGCACTGTCTGGTGCTTCCTCCAGCTCTTGAAGTTTCTTAGAGCACTCTGCTGGTATCTGCTCTTGTCTCCCCAGGTTCTTGGTCTGGCTCCTGCAGACTCTTGGGAGGAGTGAGGGAAGAAGGGAATGACTTGGCTGGCAGGACTTTTTCCATGGATGACATTTCTTGTTGGGGTGCCACAACGCTGGACCCTTCGGCTTGTGTTGCTTTGTTTAAAGCTGCTGTGTCTTGTCTGTGTACAAAGGCACTGGCTTCTCTATCAGAGGAACACCTCGCTGAACACTTCTGACCACTGGTTACTTACGGAGCTGTAAAGCTTGTTCATACTGGGATATGAGAGCCAGCAGATTCCATGAAGAGGGTAACACTTAGAATCGCAGAATCAAAGCATCAACTAGGTTGGCAAAGACCTTTAAGTTCATCAAATCCAACCATTTTGCTGCCCTTGCCTCAGATTTTATGTGTTTGGCTGAGTTCCCTGGGGTCAGGAGGCTTCTGGTACCAGGACACCAGGGCACTGTTTTGGGAATGCAGTGCCGTAGATGGGATTTACATTCCCTGAAGATGGCTGGAAAGCCATTATATAAACCCGTATTTACCCGCACTCCACTTTGCATCTCAAAGGGGATGCAAGCAGAGATCATTCTTGTAGCCACTGATATGATGGGCTGACCACAGTACTAAAATGTTAATGGAAGAAGCCTAATGAAGGGCAGTACAGCACTAGACAGTACACCCTAATGCACATGTTCATCCGGTGGTCTGTGTGTGCCTGTCTTGGCCAGGGCTGCTGTACCCAGGGAACGGGGCCCGTGGAAAGCAGCTGAACCCAGTTAGTTACTTGTTCACTTTTCTGTGGGTTTCAGGGGATTGTTGTTAGAAACCAAATCTGTTGGAGGGAGCAGGAGGGAGAAGAATAAGCTGTGAGCAGTAGTTAGGGTGTTCCTGTTGTGTTGATACCAAAGTGAGCAGGAGAAGGCTGTAACCTGCTGCCTGGTTGCTGTGCTGCTGGGAGGAGATGCTGCGAGGGTTTCTCTTGTCTTCCCCATGTGGCGGTGGCATGGCCACTCGGGAAGCTGTTGGGATGGGATGGTAGGTGTTTAGGGGCTAGAACATGGCACCGACATGACTTTGGGCACCAGCCCTCTGGTATATCCGTGCCCTGCTCTCAAGGGTACCAGCACAGTCGGTTCATTTCTATCATGCTTTGGTTGGTGTTAATTTGAAGGAAAGGATGGCTTGTGTAAAACTGTTTATGCAAATATCCCCATAGAATGGGAATTTTTCTTCATGGCTTGGCCACTTCCTTCCTGCAGGTGTAGTGGGGAGCCCGTTGTGCACCAGGATGCTTGGTCCAGGCTTGCAGGAAAACCCAGGACCTGGCTGTGCCCCTTGCCAGGAGCAATAGTGAGCAAGAAAGGGCTTGTGCAGGTCCAGAAACCAGCCTGGTCCACAGCAAAACAAAGGTGGTGTTTTCCCTGAGCTGCTACTTGGGGCTTCCATAATCCTGTGTTCCTGTGTCTCCTTCCTGGGGAATGCTGCCCCCAAGCCCATTGTGCTCCCTCCAGAGAAGGGGCTTTCCCAGGAGGGAGAAGATCTAATTTCCGATGCTTTCACTTCCCTTTGTAGTAGTTATGAAACCAGAGGTTACCTTACAGCCAGAGAGTAACAGCGTGGGGCTCAGTGAGGGCACAAAGGCAAAGCCAGAGCTGCCGGGTGGAAATGCCTCTGGTTTGGTGCCGTGTCCGGGAGCTGGCTGGCTCCTGATGCAGTCCCTGGGACTGGGGATTAAAGACACACATGAAAAAGACTGTATGGAAAATGTGAATGCCACATGGGTTGTTTTCAGGCTTGGGAAGTGTTTTCTTCTCTTCTAAATCCAAAACTTCTAGTTTTGGATAAAAGGCTTGTCTCACTCTTTGTTGTGCGAAAAGCCAAATCTCTTGTCTTTTCCTAGACAGGGTTGTTAACAGTGACAGGTAAGAGAAGGGGGGAGGCTTGCTTTGAGCTGTTTTCTTGCTTTGTTTTCTTTGCTGTTTGCTCTGTGCCTTCCCTGAAGCTTTATGTATTCATCACCACAAGGGCACCCTCAGGCTGGCAGGTTGGAGCTCTGTGTGGCAGGAAGAAGCAGGTGCTCCAGTCCATGGTCCTTGTCCCTTCTTGGCTGCTTAAGCTGAACAGTGTCACTGTTGGGACCTGCTGAAGCCTTGCCCTGGATTCAGCCGTCACAAGATGGATGTTCCTCTGGCAGCACCATCCCTCAATTCCCTCTGCTGCTGAACCACATTGGTGGAGCTGGCCATGGAGTGGGGTGAGACGGGCGGATGAGAAGGATGGTGCTGGGGAACAGGAGTGTCTATCTTCAAACACACATAGCAGTCCATGGAGTTTGAGTGCAGGTTCCTGAGCACCATGCCACGGGGTGTTCTGGCCACTCTCTGGGCCCGGAACAAATGGCTTTGGTTGGTGCAAGAGCCTGCTTGGTGTTCTAATCATGAATCCAGGCTAGTGGTGCATTAGAAGTGTGTTTCTCCCAAGGGAAATGGTGCATATTGTTGAAAAACAGGATGACAAAGCACTAGAAAATACATAAGAGGTAATTCTGTGGTGAAGAGGGCTCAGCTTTTAGTGAAGACAGCACATGAATAGGCTGAAGCTGGGAGTAATAGAAATTGGATGTCAAATGGCCTTAGTGCATTCTGTATTTGTAGAAGAATTGGATTCTCCTCCGAGTCCAACTTACCATGCTATATTTGCACTAAACTATTGGGTCTAATCCCAGTTGTGAGAAAAATAATGGCTTTTGTTGCCAAGCATATTTTCTCACTTGTCACAAATCAGTGGGGTGAAACATATGTTGGAGCAGCGGCTGTCCCAGGCTGCCCGTTTGGAGGATTAGCCGACAGCACTGTTCTGGGCAGATAACTCAGCATCCCCAGGCAGGGGTGGTGGATGGCCCTGAGCTGGAGCCGAGTGACAGCAGGGCTTGGTCCTGCTCTCCCAGCTCATGGGAGCATGCAGTGCTGCTGGAGGAGGAGGTCTCTGGAAGCTTTCATCCCAGCCATCCCGTTGCTAGAGAAACCTCTGCTTTTGTCTGTCCCTGTCTGGGCAGCCGGAGCCTGGCTCTGGGGGCTGTGGAGGGGGCAGCGTGCCAAAACCAGCATCTCCTTGAGGAGGAGGGTGCTGGCTTGCAGGGGGCCTGGCTGTGGGATGCAGCTGGTGGGGCTGGGGTGTGTGGGGCTCCCAGCTGATGGCTCTGCCGGCTGGAGCATCGGTGCATCCCCACAGCTTCAGGCTTTCCTGTGGTCTTTTGCGTTTCAGTTCAGGCTGTGCACCTCTTAACTAACTGTATTTTTCCACTGCCTGTTTCTCATTGGTTTTTGCCCATGTAGAATTTGATATATTTAATAAGGCCATCCTGATTTTCCCATGTGTTGCCCGTATGTGAACTTTATAAGTCCAGGGGCTGGTCCTGCCTCCCACGCGCAGTCTTGCCTCTTCTGGCAGTGGGCGTCTTTAGTTTCTGCTATGAGAGTAACTGTGTGAGTTGTTAAAAGGCTGTGGTGTTGGGCTGTGAGCGTTGTGTTGAAGGTGCAGCAGCAAAAAGTGCCACTGTTCATCTCGTGTCACTTTGACCTAAGATGGGACAAGCAAAAGTAAGCGTAGCTGTGAACTATTGAACCTTCTGCTTGCGATTGCTTCACTCAGACTCATTTTGATTCTTAAGGTGCTTTGTTTTTTATGAAGAAAGTAATTTCTAGAGTAGCAGTACACCATGGATCAGCAATGTACTTCTGCTGGTGTTGGTTTCCACTGTGGTTGATGCCAGTTGAGGAGCATGGCCCCTATCAGCACTGAAATAAGAAGTATTGGAGCCAGGGGTTACTGGAAGAAGAGGAAGCTTGCAAAATAACTGCCAGAGAACAAGATTGTCTCACTTGTTCCATTTGCTGCCAAAGGATGAAATCCTAGCTCCATTGAAACTGGTGGGAGTTTTGCCACAGTCTCAGCTGGGGCTAGGATTTCAACATGGTATTTGTTGAAATTCAGAGCTTCTGCTGCCCAGGAGAATGTGAACTGTATGAAAACACAAGGAATAAGTGAATAATTATACTGAATAGCACTGGTAGAGTTGCACTATCTAATGACATTCATCTAGAGTTTGTTTTATGTAAGAAATGAGACCATATGGAAAATATCCTTCAGCAAAGCTGAGGGTTCGACCAGCTGAAGCAGTGGCATGTTAATAATGAACTTTAGCTGAGTGTGTTGTCTTCATCTTGACCTCTTCACATAAGCATGTTAATTCTAATGTGAGCACTCAAATTGGCCACAGTTTGTCCCAAATAATTTTGTTCTTTGTAAAACACTGCATCATCAGTGTTGTCAGAGGAATGCTATTTGGATGTGTGTAATTGTTCTCGGGCTCTGTGCATGCCTGCCAGCAGTGTCCTCCCTGGAGAACGGATGAAGTGAACAGCCTAGCAAAGTTAGAAATGAGACTTACCCTGATCTGCTGGCCAAGATGTTAACATCAACCCCAACAACACTTCTGAAGTCTTAAAGGGGTCTGGGGAGTTGCCTTCGCTTTACTCTTTCACCAGCACACTGATGAGTATCAGTTTCCAACCCAAATGCAGAGCTCCCTCAAGGTACAAGAGTTGCTCTTGCTGTGGTGGTAATCATAAGAACTCCAGCATTTCTGAAGGTCCGTGTTTCCTGATGTTCAACATAAGTGCCCCTGGGAATCAGCTCATCTCAGGACCCTGTGTGAGCTGCTGTTGGTGATGCGCTGCGTGCTGTAAGCCTGGGGTGCTCATTGTTCTGCTGCAGTACCCCTGAGCAACAGAGCTCAGTGCAGCTGGTGGGCACGTGGGACTGGCCACAGTGTTGCTGTCTTCCACTGGTGCAGAGAGCTGCAGATGTCTGGGGCTGGAGACGAGTCTTGCATTAAGAAAGCAACCAAGAAACACCTTTCCATGGAGATCTTTCTGCTGCTTTGTGCAACAGCCTACTCTGTTGATATCAAACACTGCCTTCATGTGCTGACGCCGCAGAGGCTGATGCCTGATAGAAGATGATACCTGGATAAGTCTTCTTGTATTGGAGGAGGAACAGCTCCCGACGTTACAAAACCCACGTGGAAAGGATTGCTTCCTCTGCGTAGCTTTTTGCTGCAGAAGCACATTGTTCTGCTGCAAACTACACACAGAGAATTTCAAACAGGCTCAGTGTTGTAGCTGGGTTGTAGTGACTATAATGTCAAAACATGCCACGCCTAAGCCCCTTGCCCCACCATAGGCTTGCAGAGCCATTGGGGACTGGCTGCCCAGCCATCCTACCCAGCCGCTGGCCATAAACATCACTGTGTTATGTTCAAGGTGTTGGCCTGAGCTGGCTTTTGAATAGCTCTGTCAAGTTTCTGGGTGGGGTTTTGTGTTGTGCGTTTTGTTAATGTTGCCATTCATTTACAGTCCTGCCCAAGGCTGGATGTGAAATGTTTTTCTCATCTTTGTGCTGTCTCTAACACTCATGTACCACTTGGCTGCTGACAATAGGGCTGGTTGCAGCGGTTTTATCCCCACTCAGCCTGTGCATGATGGTCACACTTGCTTTCCTTCTGCATTCCCTGTCACACTCCTTTCCCTGGCTTTCAGAAGGATGTGAGCATTCTTGGGGCACTTTGACTGATGAGGGACTTGTGCCTCATTTGAGATCTTGGCAGTCTGTGTTGACGTTGGGGCTCTATGCTGGGCCATGTTAAACATGGTCCTGGAGGCAGTGGTGGCTGTCATCTCGCCCTGCCAGGCCCCGCTGCTGGAACAAGTCTGCTTGGGATGTCTGATTGCTGCTGACATCCCGCATGGGTTAATGAGCAGCCATTGGCTGTGATACGGGCCAATTGACTTAAAAATATTTACCAAAGCCAAATCCCCAGATTTTCTGATTACAGATGTTCCCTCTCCCAGCTGGATTAGCAGTCCCACGGCCCATCTTGAGCATTGCTGCTGTCCTTGGTTTGCCAAGGAATTTTGTTTTTTCCAACATCCCTGCTGTTGTGTTCCAGGAGAGCTGAGGAAATCATATTTCTTGCATTTGCAGCCTCTGATTCTGCATTTCAAACAACAGGACTGCTCACACTGGAAACTCCTTTCTTATAATGAGAACCAAGCAAACTGGGAGGAAGAAAGCAGCAAGTCTTGGAAGCCAGCTGGCCAGCAGAGTTCAAGGGGACTCAGGGTTTTTTAGCATCCTTGTTTGCAGAATGGCTCACTCTCTTCTCCCTTGGTGCCGTTTGTGATTTCCTGTATTGTGACGTAAATCATGGGGGCACTTTGGACAAACTGCTGTTGGAAACGTGACCAGCTACACAATTATATTTAATATTCTGCTTTCTGTCAAATCTTTTCAGTTCTTCCTAAAGCAGTTTGGTAGTTTTCTGTTTAATGGTTTCTACCAAAAGTTCCTGTAAATTCCAAGTTAGGAAACGCAGATTACAAGGTGGCTGTTTTCCTTGTGTGGATCTGCAGCATTTCTGTTCACATCCTAATGGTGCTGTGCAGAAGCCAGAGTTAGAGAGTTTTCCTGGTGAGGTTTGCTCTTCATGGAAAGAAGCTTAAGTTGAATCTAGCAAGGACAGCTCTGAACATGGGATATTAAAACCCCCCTTATGTACTAGTTGAACCAGGAAAGGGGCTGAGCCAGTCTGGGTAATTTCTTTGCAAAACCTTTAGCTTTCCCAGAATAACTTGTTAGTGATGCCCTCTGAGGTATCCCGTTTCCTTTTAGTTTGCCAGTTTATTCATTGTAAATAAGGACCCGCCACCATTATGTGAATTCCAGTTCTGTATGTGTTTCTTCAGCTGTGAGTAGGAGCAGTTCTATTGCTGCAGTTTCATAGGAACCATTATGTGGAAGCGTGCAACTGGGAAGGTGAAGCTGACCACAGATTCCTGCAGCCAAAGAGTGGGAATGAAGGGGTTAATCCTTGAGTAATGGTGGGCACCCATCAGAGTTTTAACACTTTAGCTCTTTCCTTGTAGACTTTACTGTGACCCAAGGAAACATGAACTTTCCTGTACCCAACTGCCTGTGCTTTGGGCTTGTCTCATCCGCTCATTTATAAAAGCCAGTTTCCATGATGTACATCAGTTGAGTGCCTGGAGGTGATTCCCCTCCCTCCGGTTCCAGAAGCATCTCTTCCCGTGAACTTCCTCTGCTTTCTAGCTCTGACTTCAAGAGTTTTAAAGTTTTGGGGTCAGGCGCTGAAAAGTTAGTTGTCTAACATGGAAAACATAATTGGCACTCAATTGAAGGTTATAATTAAAGCCTATTAATCCCCCATAGTGTACAGGGCTGATGCAGCTCACGTTGATGCTGCTGGCCAGAAAACTGCTTGCAAACAGCACTGGTAAGGCCGGTGTGGGTTTTGGTCGGGATTGTTGGCTGGCACCCGTTAGGGTGTCACCCTGGATGTTAGTAAGAGGCCTGAGGGGATTGGGTTTGCTTGGGGATCCACTTTCTCTGTCTCCGCTGCATGAGCAGGAGGCCAGGTTAGAGGGTAAGGATGGAGGGTGTTGGGATCAAACAGCAAGTGATGGCTGCTCTGTCGGTGGGGCTGGTCTCCAGCTCCTCTGTGCAGGCGGGAGAAAATGCATGTCCTCCGAGTGCTCCTGCTGTTCCCTAGGCAGCAGGCGTGAAGGGTGGAAAAAGGCTTTTCTGCCTGCCTGCTTTCCCTTTTTCATGATTATCTGAAAAGGCCACTTAGGAGCAAGTTCATTTTAATTGAATGGAGAGCGCCTCTTAAATGCAGCGCAAAGTAATGGTGGAAGCAGGGGAGCGACAATGCAGGCACTGTCGGGGGCCGTGTTTGTGAGTGGCTGACTCAGAGACCTTCGAAGCACTGAAGAATGTAGTTTTCTGTGTTAGTGCTTCTGTTTTTGCATTACTGGTGCCAGCAGCCCTCAATTTTGTTTTCTTCTGCAAACCTTTTCCATTTAACATGCAGCCAGAGCTCCTGGGGTCGGTGGCTCTCTCCATTTGTTTGTGAGACTGCTCGAAGCCCAGTGGCTTTAGGGTCATGGCTAGCAGGTTCTCCATGTCTGGAGAGACTGCCCTTTGCATGCTTAGATGGTGCTGGCCTGGCAGAACTTCCACAAGGAAACTTGAAGTATGAAAACAACACGTTGCAGGAGTGCAGAAAACAAAGGAGCTCTGTTGACAGAGGTCAAAACGTGCTTTGCTGGGATGCTCAGAAGCATCCTTGCCTGCTGGTGGAACTGATGTGCCACTGTTGAGTCCTTCTTGGTGCCAGGACTCTGGGGTGAGCCAGCGTGCATGGGATGATGAAGGAAAGGGAGCTGGGTCCTGCCTGCTCACTGGTGTGGTGACCCTCACCGAGCTTGTGGTGGAGCCTGTGGGTCTGATGGGCACAAACTGCACATTCCTGTTATTCGGAGCAGGGGGTGGTGAAAGCTACAAAAGCCTCAGTGAGTCTCTGTATGTGTTGCTGCTGTCTGAATTGCCTTGAATGACCCTGTAAGAGTCAAGGAGAAATCCTCATGCAGATACAAAGATCAGATAAGCAGCAGTTGCTCAGATTCAGAAAAAAAATGGGAGTAGATAGGAAATGGAAAAGATTGGATAAGCATTACAGATAATTCCTTGTATTTCTGTACATTGTCAGGGTTATTAAGAGCTGTTCTGGAGACCACTTCAGGTTGTAATCCACTATGAAAAGAGTGAGCTAAAGATGAAATCTCTGTGGCTTTAAATAAAAATCTATATCAAACTTGCTCAGGAAAGCAGAGTTCTGTAAAGCAAGTCCTGTGTTGGCACCAGCAGGAGTAGGAATGTAAAATCCATATGGGATGTAATGAAATTTCCACTGACCTTGTGTGGGAAGGAAACTCTTGTTGGCAGGGGAATGTGAACGTTTTAAAAAGGTTTTGTTATGAAACCGGTACCTTTGTATCCTGTAGGAACACAGCAGTGGGTTTCTAAGGCTCAGTTCAAAGGCGGTTTCTCTTTTCTATCCTCAGCCCTGGTGAACACCATTGCTAACTGCAGCAGCTGTGTAAGGGGGATGTGCCTTCAAAAGGGGTGCATGTGGAGCAGCGCTGTAACGTGGCATGTATGCTGTATCCCGGGAAGCCGAGCTCGGCACCAGCTGCTCCCGCACCCGGGCTATGCTCGTGTGGAAAGCGAGGGAGCTGTCACAAGCCATGGCTGCGTAGGTGGCCGTCTCCTGTTGATCCCATAAGGCATCGCTGCTCCTGCACACACACAGTCCCTCAAGAGCAGTCTTCCCCCATGGAATTGAAGCCGCAGTGCTGTGTACACCTGATCTCTCTGTAAAGCCACAGCTGGACTGGACCAGCTTTCAGGTGTGGTGGTATAGGACTGCTTTCTGGAGGTTCACTCAGCTCCTCCTGGCATTCCTGTAGCATCTCTGTAGCAAACCCAGGCTAAATGGTGCTGTGTGGCATTAAAGCATCCTTCCTCTCTCTCCAGAGAAAGCGCCATTGCGAGGGGAGTGGATCTGTTTTCTGCCTATGAGCACAAATGTGAACAAGAGGGGATGGAGAAGCAGCATTGTCTGTGGGTGTGAGGTGTGCAGCTCTGTTTTGGCATGGTGCTGGATACCACAGGGATAGGATACCACTTACTTTGATGCAAGAGTAAAGACCAGGATACTCTGACACCAGTCATGGCTGCAGGGATGGTCACGCAGTTCTTCAGGCATATTAAGGAATGGGAAATAGCTTTGCTAGTGGCTCAGTGGAGTGTGTCAAGTCTCTTGCCAAGACTGTCTATGAGCCTCAGATGCATCTTTATGAACAATTGTGCTATCCTCTCATAAAGTATCAAGAACATAAAGGAAGTGCTGTAAAAGCAGTGCCCATGGAGGATTCCACATAAAGTGACTGATTAACTTAGGAGATTTCAGCATTTGTTATTTCCAAGGAGCTTTTGGTTTTTAGGTGACCTTCACGCAGCCTGCAGCCTCCGGTCCCATTACTGCCATTGTTAAATTACCCAGTAATGAGATTGCTGCAGGTGCCCTTGTTCCTGCAGCTCTTTGGAGTTCACTTGTCAGGCTGCAAGTGGCTCAGTCTCACATGCAAGTTGTTATATGAGGGAATGTTGGAAAATACCCACTGTACCAAACGTGGCTGTTTGCCACATTCCTATAACGGCAATTTTAACCTCCTCCACATGGGATCTCACAAATTTGAAGAGCTTGAAGTTGCCCATAAATCTTTTGTGATTTCAGTCAGTGCTTTGCATCATCCTTACT
The DNA here is from genome assembly GCF_963264785.1 of Psittacula echo. Taxonomy (NCBI): domain Eukaryota; kingdom Metazoa; phylum Chordata; class Aves; order Psittaciformes; family Psittacidae; genus Psittacula; species Psittacula echo. Next base: position 14,272,340 of record NC_137745.1, on the reverse strand, counting down.
TAATAATTTATTAATTCAGCATCCAATATGGAGAAATGACTGGATAGGAGCTTGCAAAGTTGTGGGACAGCTTGATGCTGGCAGGGAACTGGTAGGGCTAGTCTGCCTTGCGTGCATATATATGTATGTATATGTATACTGAAGATTATTTCAGTCACTGGAATGACACCACTGTATTGTCTTGGTTAGGTCATTGAGCTTCCCAGTTACAGTGCAGCGATTTCAGGCACATGTGCTCAGGCAGTACAGACACTTCTAGTTTGCTGTGGCTCTTGTGGGTAAGTTACTGTTTGTCATCTCACTATGCTGAGTTTGCAGAAGGAACCAAGGGTGAGGTGTAGCCCCCTTGCCAAAGAGCTCTAGCAACTTTAGGACTTTCTTCTTGGTACAGGCAGAGTCCTGCTATCACACAGACCGTGACAGTTCATGTTTGCAGTCTGATCCTGGTAAGCCTTGTGGGTGGCCAAGTGCCCCTTTGCAATGCAGGAGGCAGGCGAGGGCTCTGCTCCTCTTGCAGGATGTGCTGATGATCCGGCAGTGCCCAGCACTCCAGGAGCCTGGAGCCTGCTATTCTGCATGGCTAAACCCTGAGCTGTATGGAGAAGCCTTTGAGCTAAACAAGCACCCACAAATGCCTGGCATCCTCCTTCCTCTTGTTGTGTCCTTGCTCTCCTTGGCTGGTCATCAAGCCTGAGATGTACTGGGAAAGAGAACTTGGGGCTGCCCAATTCAGCGGGCCCTGATGTGCAACTTCTCCAGTAACCACAGGTTGTGTTACTCTTGTGTGCATGGTGGTGTGCATGTGCTTCATCTTATTTGGTGATGCACTGGGTTTGAAGTTAACTGTTAGTGTGTTGTAAGCTCATAAAGTGATAGAGGGAAGGCTGTGACCTGGGGCCTGCGTGCTGTCTGAGCTGGGGGTGATGCTAGTTGAAATAGTAAGCTTTGGTGCCACCAAAATAGTGTTCTTTCCTGTCTCGTTTCTGCTCTCATCCTCTGTTGGCATTTACAGTGCCAGCTTCCTTCAGGTCATTCTCAGCTGTTTGGTAGGTATTCAGATGTTCATTTATCAAGAAAAGATGTATTTATCTGTAAAGAATACAGGACTTCAGGTTGTACTAGATAAATTGAAGTATCATTTTCTAGTTTCGAAGAGGCAGTTGAAAAGCTCTGAGGGTTGGTCTCTGTGTACTTACACAGCGGTTTATTTTGACAAAGAACAAGGTTTGAATAGGAGACTGGTGAATGACACTCTTCAGCTCTCGCTTGGAAAGAAATCTGTTCGCTTTATCAAGCCTTGAATTAAACCCGAGGCTTGCAGAGCTTGTGCGATCACTCTGAGGCAGGAAGGACAACCCTCCTGGCCAGTGCTTGTTGCTGATGTTGCATTTTCTTCTCCTCCTCTCTTGTGTCCGTACAGAAATCCGAACTCAGCTGGTGGAGCAGTTCAAATGCCTGGAGCAGCAGTCGGAGTCGCGCCTGCAACTGCTGCAGGACCTGCAGGAGTTCTTCCGCAGGAAGGCCGAGATCGAGCTGGAGTACTCCAGGAGCCTGGAGAAGCTGGCTGAGCGGTTCTCCTCCAAGATACGCAGCTCCAGAGAGCACCAGTTCAAGTAAGCAGGCGGTGCCCGAGGGCACAGTGGTACTGGAACTGCCTCGAGCGCTAGATGAATGCTTGCTTGTAGCTGCACATTCTGAAAGTGCAGTAAGATAAATACCATTGGTGACCTTATCTGTCTTTTCACTGTGAAGGGTCACAAAAGGAACTTGAAATGCCTTTTCCCAAGACTTTCAGCACAGCATTGCTGACCTGAATTAGACCTACTGTGCACTTCTTTTGAGTATAATACAATAAATACAATGCTATAAAAACAGAAATGAAGGACTAGGAAGGAGTCAAGGCCCTTGATATTTTTTTAAAGAGTATTGAATTCAGCCACTGATTTGATGGTGCAAGTAATGGTAGGCCCATTTTATAAACCCTGGTTTCTCTATGTAGTCTAATCCTTAGAGTGCTTCCCGTTGCACAGACCTGTTCACAGGCTCAGACTTGGAGGCAGTTTCTGGAAATCTCATTTATTTCAGTATGTAAAAATGAAGTACGTATGTTTTCTGTGCACACACCCGTACAGTGTTGAAGCGAGGCACATCCACAGTGGAAATGTTTTGGAACAAAGCTTTGAAATAGGAAGCATGAACTGGATGCTGGAATTGTGTGAAACTCGAACTGATGATGAAAATGTGTGAATATGTGCAAGTGTTCAAAAGCGGCATCTTTTCAGTTTAACCGCACACTTGAGAATGGCAGGAACAAAAAAGACCCAAAAAACCAACCCGAAACTGAAGGCAGGATTGAAGTCTGGAGGTGGCTGTGTTGTGTGGTGAGGGTACGTACATAGCTTGTGCTGCTAGGTGGGGTGGCTGGTGCCTTGACCTCAAGGTTCCTGTGAATGCGGCTGTCTTGTTGCTCGCACAGGAGCTGGTCCCTGCACGTCAGCTCAAGCTCCCCACCTTTACCTCTTTGTCTCAGTCATCTTCTGACAGCAGTGTGCATGAAATAGTCTCTCAACTGGGATTATGCCCTTTGCTGAAGATGAAACTAGTGTCATTCAATTCAATGCCAAAGACTACAGCCTCTGTTTACCTCCTTTCTCAGAAGATGGAGGGGTTTGCCGGTCTGATGCACTTAGCCTTGCTAGCCCCTGGCTCTTCACAGTCTTTTTCCTTCTCTAACCCCTTGTGGATTTGTTTTTTCCTGGTTCCACTGCAAGAGCAGCGATTTCTGCTGTTACATTACTGAATCCTATTTATTCCATATTACTAAATCCCATTTAATCTGTTTACTTGGTCTCTCTAGTGAGCAAAGCTTTACTGTTGTCTTACGGAGAGTCTGCTGAAAAGGAATTGCCATTCCAATGCTGTCTGTTCTTTTTGCATCTGACTGTTGCCTGTCAGCTGTGTGGTGCCAGGCTGGTGCTGCTGTACCATGGTATCCGGGATAACTGTCCTGGGGGACGAATTGCCCAGTATGGGTTGTTCAGAGGCAGAGCCCATGAAGGCTCAGGCTGTGTGTGTGTGCCTCTCCCATTAGCTGAGAGCACTATTACAGCCCTGCCATTGCTTATTGTACCTGCAATACTGGGAGGATGCAGTTGTGCATGACCTTTACCTGGGCACAAGTGCTCATGGTTTGTGATGGTATTGATAGTGCTAATAGAGTCAGCTTGATTTCAGTGCTCACTTGTGCTGAGCCCTCACAGTCTCACTCTGCGTTGACTCCCTGAATATGTTTTTCTTCTGGACTGCTTTCTACCTGCCCTTTGTCAGGTTTGTCTGCCCTGCTTCCCCAGCTTGCTCATGAATGTCATTATTCTGACGAGGCTTTTGGCACTCTTAAGAAATACAGTACCTTCAGTGATTCCTTTGTCCCTGTGTAGCCATGTGCAGCAGGCTGTGGCCCAGCCCTTAATAGCAGTAATTGCTGCAGTGCTGCTGCTGGGCTGTTCAGGGAGGTTCCAGAAGGTTGGCAGACTCATTCATGCTTTATATGTGGTTGTTTTGTCTATATGAGCACACAGAGATTTGCTGGAGTTCCTTTCCACTTTTCAGCAGTGAAGTGGGCTGCATCAGCCGCAGTACCATGGGTGAGAACATCTTGGTTGAGGAGGAGTATGTGTGTGAAGGCTTTGGCTGCACATTGTAGCTGTAGCAAGCATGGGCTGGCTTTCTGGTTGCAGGCCTTCTTGGGAAGGACACTCTTGTTTGAGTACAGGGGGTCTGAGGCCCATCTCCATCATGGCCACGTTGCCAGTGCTGTCGGTGCACTCAGGCTGCTGAACCCGGGTGTGCAACAGACCTGTGTCCCCAGTGGGAGAAGCAGTGGGTGCTCCCAGGCAGCTTGCACGTGTCGTTAGGTGCTGGGAAGGGAGAAGCCTCTGGGACTGGAATACATCCATTGTGCATGGCTGTTGGCACTCAGGGATGGTGGCAAGGGAGGTCTCTGCCAGAAGGGGTCAGATCTCTGGAATCAGCACATCTTGTAGGAAAGCGTTGGTTTAACCAGAGAAAATGGTGTAGGTGAAACATTTGGAACATATCACTTGGCTGCCTCATTTAGAGGATTTATCTCAAAGTGTCTCAGTTGGATGATGTGAAATGTTCTGTTTCAATTGTATCATTCATTGAGATTTTGATTTGGTTTTGATTAGTTTGCCTTCAGTACTAGACACAGCACATGGGGAGCAGTGCAGGTTTCTCTCAGTGTTGAGATGGAACACGTCAAAATGAGTTAAGTCCTAATCAAGTGTGAAATGTTTGCTGAAATTTCCCTCGAGAGGTTTTCTGACCCCTGCTGGCTTCCAGACGAGTCAAGGTCTCGGAATGCCCCTCTGCAGGGTCTAACTCAGTGGAGCTGGGTGCTGATGGTGTTGCTCTGAGGATGTTGCCTGGCTCCTGGGGGCTCTTCAAGTTGCCTGCCCTGACGCCTGCTGCCGCTCACAGCAATCTCTGTTGTCTGCAGCATGAGTTGGGTTAAGAGCATCGTAAATATTCAGCAACCATGAATGTATTCATGTTGTGCACAGACACTTCATGGTAACGTTGGATGCAAAACATTTTCCCCAGCACTGTTTAGTGGACTAAATGCAGTACAACAGATTGTGTGGCAAGCGAGCCCCTCCTGAAAAGGAAGTGACAGCTGTATTAATAGTGCAAAGTAGAAAAAAGAAGCAATCCCTTGGAAAGCACTGAAGATCTTAAAGGTCTTTTCCAACCTAGTTGATTCTATTCTATTCTGTTCTGTTCTTTGAAGGGGTTGCCAGGGGTGTTTCCTCCTCTGTACCATCTTCCAGCACCCAGTTGGGGAAGGGTTTAGTTGAGGTCAGATTAGGTATGTGTGCTCAAGTGCCACCAGACTTCCCTGTGGGAAACACGGAAAGGAACTCTGGGAGAGGTTCCTGGAAACTGGAGCAGGGCCACAGATGAGATCCCTACCCAGCTGGGGCAGGGGACCAGCTCTCCTGTTGTCTCCGGCTGACGTGTGTTCAGGTCCCTCAGAGCTGTTGCCTGGATTATCTGCACTGTATTACCGTAATATTGCTGACTGACCTTTTAAAGCATAGGTATGGAGCAGCAGACCAGAGAGCGCATGGGGTGCTTCCAAAAGTTGAGTTAGGGCACAAAAACCAAGCTGTGTAGGGCAGATTATATATGAAGATCCATATATACCCCATCCTTAGCAGTGTTCAAGGCTAGGCTGGATGTGACTTTAAGCAGCCCGATCTAGTGGAAGGTGTCCCTGCACATGGCAGCAGCATTAGAACTAGATGAGCTTTAAGGTTCCTTCCAGCACAAACCAGTCTATGATTTTGTTATATATGCGTGTTGAGTGAAGCAAAGGGCTGTGCATGGGTCAGCATTAGAGCATCCATCTCTCCTGCACAGAAAGCCTCTGTCCTGCTACCACCAGCTGTGGGAGGCTGGTAAATAAGGATGAAGGTGTGAGAGAGAACATCCTGGGGTAAAGAATGGAAATTCCTTGGTCTCATTGAAACCCTCGTATGTAATATTTAGCCTGGGAGCTTCAGTGTTGGCAGAGAGATATTTAAGCACCTTCCTTGCACTGAAGAGGAGGTGCCACTGTGTCAGCTGGTGGGCAGGCAGTCTGAGTACGGGCTGTCTGCCCGATCACATTCCTGCTTGGGCAGCAGCTCTGGGCCAGCACCCAGACCTGTTCCAATGACCCTGTGGTGTCTGCCTCAAGGACATGGCTCTGGGCTGGTAGAGAGCCCATAGTGTACGGTTTCTGGGGATGGGAGGCAGCCCAGAGGAACTCACATGCTTTTCTTTGGGGGCGCAATGAGTTCTAGGGGATGTGTGCAGTGAAGGAAGGCGATGTTAGTATGCTGTCAGCATTCATTTGAAGATGATGTGCCTTTTTGACTCGTTCACTTGACCTTTTTGATTTATTTTTTTCCCCAATTCCCTAGGAAAGATCAGCACCTCCTTTCCCCTGTGAACTGCTGGTACCTGGTTCTGACACAGACCCGGCGAGAGAGCAGAGATCATGCCACCCTCAATGACATCTTCATGAACAATGTCATCGTTCGGCTGTCACAGATCAGCGAGGATGTCATCAGGCTCTTTAAAAAGGTAACCAAAGCAGTGATGGAGAGTTAGAATAGAATCATAGAATAGTTAGGGTTGGAAAGGACCTTAAGATCATCCAGTTCCAACCCCCCTGCCACGGGCAGGGACACCTCACACTAAACCATGCCACCCAAAGCTCTGTCCAACCTGGCCTTGAGTTCTGCTCAGTGAGGATCCATCCTTGCATTTTGGTCAAAAATAGAAGTTTATTGTGGAATTCTACGCGACTGTGACCTCCCAAAAGTCTAAAGAGGTACAGAAAGGCCAACGTTAAAAAGCAGAGAAAGGTAATAGGGTTTTCTACAAAGTACATGTAACATCTTAATGAGAAAACTGGAGAGGAGTTTGGCAGTGAAAATGTAAAACCATATTAAGGCAGGCCAAGTAAAATTCTGAGAGACAATTTACTACAGACACAGAGCTAACAAAACCTCCAAAATCACAAGAAAGAAGCCTGCTGCAGGATGTGAAGGGGAATAGATGGTGAGGTGAAAAAAACCCTATGTGGTAACAGCCAAAGGCCACCTGGCTTCTTTTAGTTTGGTACTTGTTATGGGAAACCTTAGACTAGAGATTTTTGGGGAAGTGCTGGTGTTACCAACCTGAGGAACCTTATCCAACTGAATTGTCAGTAGATGGTGCAGAACAAATCTGTAAAAGGATCTATCGCTTATAGGCCTTTCCAGGTAATGTTTATCCAAGTATATTAAATAAACTGAGACACAAAATTGTCAAGTGGCTAGTAGTGAGGTGTGACCTGATTCTTAAACTGGTGTCTGTGCCAGAGAACAGGTCAGCAATCTGAATTTAAGAACAGACTTTGTTGGGTGAAGCTTTAGTAAAGAGCAGGATGACAGGCTTGTAGGCAGATAGAGAGGAGTCAGCATGGCTTTCTGAAGAGTCACACTTCAGAAATCTAGTGGAGGTATTTCTAGGAGCCAGTGATCTGTTGGCACAGTCCCTTCAGTGTCTTAGAGGCTTCAGAAAAGGTCTCTTTTTGAAGTTCTTGAAGAAAAGAAGCTGTTAAAGGATGCAGAATGGTGGTTTCCTGGATTAATGACTGGTTAAAAGACGGAGAACAAAAGGAAGAAGAATTTCAGTGGAGTTCCTAGTAAATTATTTGGAAAAAAAGATGAATAGGAAGGTGACAAAGTCTGCTGATGCTACAGAATTATTAATGATAAGCAAATTAAAAATGAGCATCAGACTTGCAGGAATCACAGTCAGGTGGACCAGAACTCTTCAGCTGAAAATGAGGGCAGAGTGTGTAATGTGGTAAGAGCATGAAGACTCTTGGCCGTTTGTAGGAAGGAAGTAGGAATGAGGACTTTGTTGTGCCTGCTTCCATAAGCCAAGGAAGGTCAGCAGGCACCGGGCAGAAAGAGAAGGTAAAAAGGAAAGGCTTTCTAACATCATTAATACTGTATATATTATATTATATTTACAATAGGAGGGCAGTGGTACGTGTTTGTTGCCTCATGACATGTTTTGAGAGCCAGGTGTGTAACCAGAGTCCTCAGGCAGTCAGACAGATGTGGAGGGGTGTTCCCCAGCAGCAGCTGCCTGGCAGAGCTTTGGGTTTGGGGAATCATGGCCCTGCAGTTCATCACATGGTGAAGGTACTTGGTGGCATCACTTGCCCTTTTCTTCCGCTTCTGGGCATTTCCTGATGGCCATCCTTAGGGGTGCTGTGTTGGGCTAGACAGAACTTTTGCCTGGCTCTATGGCTTTTATGGTTTTCCTTATTTTTTTATTGCTTGTTTTCAACAGGGGTAGCTGCAGAGCTGTGGTTAGTGAGCAGGGTGAGCCCGCTGGGCTGCCTGCCTCTCCAAACAGGAGGAGGGCTCTCATTTTACTGCTTATCTTGAAATTTTAGCCTGGCCGGGGAGTAAATTTAATGTAATATTTTTATGACTGGTTTCCTGTAGTTTATAGATGTAACCTAGAAGTTAAACCGCAAGGTCAGGCTTGGATTTGCTGACCTGATGTGGGATATCACCCCTTTTCCTGTTGTTCTGACCTCTAGAAATGGGACAGGTTTGGGATATATTGGTTAGGTCAGTTCTAAGTCTGTCTCAAAATGTACTTCCAGTTTGTACATTACTCTGAACCTGGTTTTGAGATGTAAATTGAGACTGTGCTTTTTATTTGTCCTGCTTTTGAGTATGATTGTGTGGCTGTCCCATCCCTGGCAGTGCTCAAGGCCAAGTTGGATGGGGCTTGGAGCAACCTGGTCTAGTGGAAGATGTCCCTGCCCATGGTAGGAAGTTGGAACTGGATGAGCTTTAGGGCCCCTTCCAACCCAAGGCATTCTGTGATTCTATGATGAGTGAAGTGCTTGTGGCACTCCTCCTGGAGAAATGGTGCTATAGAGGACCATTGGGCAAACAATCCAGCTCCAGAAGGGTTAAAGGCATCTGCAGTTGTGATTCAGCTGCTTGGTTTTGTTGTAGTTGCTCTTTGATGGTAAATTAGGGTAACATTTTTTTCTAGAGATGTCACTTTTAATTTCTCCCATCTAGAATTTATTAATGGGTTGTGACATGCTGCGGGTACACGGGGGAACTGGAAGGCTTTATGGTTTGTGTGTTTATTATATAAATGTAAACAGTCTCGGCAAAGATGCAGGGACATAATATCAGGGGTACAAGGATGTGCATAACTAAGAAGCAATTGATCAGTGTGGTGGGAAGATGCTGGCTGCTGAGCTGCTTCTCCCCTCAGCCTCCCTGGATGTGCTTTGCAGCAGTGAGGTCGTTCATCAGTAAATTGGAGTGCTGTGTTTTGTTCATCTCCACTGAAGTGTTTTGTCCTCCCTCTGACCAGCAGTGTACGGCCCCTGGTGTTCAGCTGTGCATCACTCAGGAGTGCCAGGGCTTACCCAAACCCAAAAGAGGGGGAAAGTAGGAGCCAGTGGGGGCTGAGGCGGTAGTGTTTGAGTTGGAGGCATTTAACTGAACCTACTCCAGGTCTGACCTCATCTCACCTGGGGTCAGGCGTGGCTTGCACTGGACTTACCAGCAGGGCTTGCAAGAAGTCGGGTTGGTTATTAGAGATGAAGGAGAAATTAGATTACATTTCTTGAATCGTTGGCAAGTCTGGTTTTGTAGGCTGGGGTTCTGGCTGTGGCTGTGTTCAGTGACAGGACAGCTTTGCAAGGGTGTTGGTGAGCTGCGGTGGTACCTCGAGGCTGGTGGTTATGCTCCCAGGGAAGCTGCAGTCTTGGCATCGCTGGTGTTCAAGTCCAGTGATTGATGTCAGCTGAGCAATCCACAGCTCTCTTGTTGGCCTTTCAGGTACTTCTGAACTGCATCCAAAGGGATGCCAATTGTAGCTGTAGAAACTTGCCTCCTTCTTGAAGACCTGCAGGAAAAAGGTACTGAGCTGTGGGATTCATGCAAAGGTGGTCTCAAGGCAGAGTGTGGAGATGCTTGTAGTTAACATTTGTTAAGGCAGGAACCATTTGCAAAATGAGTCCAGTCTGGATTTAGACTCTGACAGTTCTTTTGTCACAAAATGTGTAGTTGTTCTTATCCAGTGATTTTTCTTTCTTCCTTTTCCTTTTCTCCCCTTCCCAGATGTGGAATTATAGGAATTCCTGTCTCTAGTGACCTGGCTTCATGAGAGTATGATTTGGCTTGTCCTCTGAGCTCGGTTTGTTCAGCTGAAACCCTGCACACTGAAGCTGTGTAATTTTACACGCTTATAATCCAAACCCCCACTTATATTTTTACCCCAGTAGCTGAAGAAACTGTGCAATCCTGGCAATGCTTCAGAATCCAGTATTTAACTTACTGCTATAATAGAGATCTTCAGCTGTGTGTGGATGATGAGGGCATGAATAGCAGTGTAGATTAGGGGTTCTCCTGACACCTGGCCCTGTTTCCGCAACCCTCTAATCTGAAGCCGTGATAGGTATAGATAGATATATATGGTAGTTTCCATAGTGGGAGTTTGCTGGAGCCTAGAGACCCAAGACCAACATCTTTAATTAGCAATAGCGGGGCTGGAGGCTCTGCTCCTGATGTCTGTCACAGTGAAGGAGGAGCCCATGGGGATATTAAACATGTCCTAACATTTTTGTTAAAAGGCCCACTAATGACATCATTTACTTGTTGCACTGACTGGTTATGGTGGCAGTGACAAATGACACTCATGCTCTAGTGGGTATGGCTTCTTGTTGCATGATAGTTGGTGCCTGAGATGTTTTACATCAGAAGAGCATCCCTGCCTGCTGAAACTGGCAGACCAAGCCAGAGGAGGCTTTCTGAGCTCAGACTGCTGTGGAGAGCGCAGGGGCTGAATGCAGATCAGAGCAGCTCTGGGTGGTTTTGTTTTGGTGGTGGCTCAGCCTGCAGCTTCTCCTTGCAGTCTTTTCTGGTGTCATGGCTGCAGTGGGGACCTGAAGGTGGGTCAGGAGCTCCACAGGCAGTGTAGAGGACCAGCATCCTCTGTTCCAGCATCCCTGTCCTGAAGCTTAGCCTGTGCAATTGGAATGAACAGGCAGCCTCCCAGCCTGCTCCAGCAGACAGGCAAGCCCTGCTAATGAGGAAAATAGAAGAAGAAAACTCAATTGGGCAAATGTCCCTGGAGTTTCCAGCATTAAGTCACGTTCCTGGTGCAAGGCAAGTGTGTCAATGTTGCTGATAGGCGGGCAATAAATGGAGATGCTAAATGTCAATGCAAAGATCTGACTTGATCTGTTGTTGGAGAGAGTCTCCATCACCGTGAAATCCCACAGCACATCCTTCTGGCAACGGCAAACCCTGGGTGAGGGTTGCACTGCTGGTGTTTTCTGCCCTTTCCTCTCCTGCCAAGGCTGAAGGAAAGAAGTTTGCTGCTTCTTCTAAGTATGGAATACAGGAAATTACACATTTGAGACAGAGCATTGCTATGTCCGAAATAACCATGCTGTATTATTCCCCAGTGTGAGATTTAATTACGTTCCGTGACAGTGAATTTAATTATGCCCTATACTGCAGTGTCCTGGATGGAGATTTAATGAAGAAGTGGTGTCTGTCTGGGAGGGAGTTGTTTTCTTTATCTAAAATAGGCATTCTTCCTTGCCAGTAGTCTGTGTTGCTGCTTCCCCTTACTTCGTCTGCAGCTGCAGGAATTTTAATAAACCAGCTAACTGAAGCCATTGCAGCAAGCAGCATTGTTTTTTGGTAGGAATGGAAGGCATAAAGAAAGTGTCTAAATTGGAGTTGAGTTTTGCAGATGGTACCAGGGAATTGGAATGACGTTTTGGCGTTGTCTTCCATAAACACACAAATGTAATTTCACTGTTGTAAAAGGGGAGGCAGCAAGCTCAGAGGAGAGGCGAGTCCTTCAGCTTCATTCCTGCCTGTGTCTGGAAGAGGCTTCAGCATCCTGAGGCTGGACACCACCCTCTTGGATGCTGGGAGACTTTTGATGGTGCCAGAGACCACTTTGGTCTTCAGGAACAGGATGCAGGATGTGAGCAAATGGGTCTTTAAATGTAGTAGCCACCTGTGGTCCCCCCTCATCAGATGGGATGGCACACTGCTGACTACTGGGCCGGTTTTTGGTGCTCTATTTAGGTGTCTAAAATTAGGTTTGAAAATTACGGCTTTGTGGACTTCCCCTTTACCACAGAGGAAGTCTGGGGCAGAGGCGAGAACTGCAGCCGACCTGGGGACAGTGCTCCTACCACAAGTCTCTCCTCCTCCCTTTGCTTTGGGAACGCTCTGACTCCTAACAGCAGGGTCGGCCAGAAGGGTTATGTGTGATGCTGAACTCCTGTAGGCTTGGGGCCTATGGGCTCCAGAACCCCCCTGTTTGTAGACCCTGACTTCAGTAACAGATTCTGGATGTATCTGGGAGGGGTGCATGCTTTTAACAGCTCTGTTGCTTCTTAGCTAGCCACAGTGAGATTTTTGAGAGCAGCCAGTGACTGCTGGTGTTGGCAAGGAGAGAAGAGGCACTGGGGCTTCCAGCAGAAGAGGTTTCTACAGGGTATTTATCACCCCCCCTGGTAACTGACATCTTCGTGGCACTTTATGCATGTAAGGAAGCACACTGACATGGTGCACATGTAAGTGTGCATCAGTTGTGCTTCTGAGGATGAAACTTCTCATAATACCATGATGTTAATTCACAGATAAACTATAATTGTTGGATATTCCCTGAATGCAGAGGGCTTTTACTCTTCGTATTCCTTGTTTCCTTCTTTGTATTCAATTCTAACTTTTAATCACCTAAGGTTAAGTCTCAAGTCTGTAGATTGTCCAATTAGCTTTAGTTAGACCTCTCTGTGCCATGAGCTTCTTTAGCCACCCAGCCAAGAAGCTGACAGGATGTTGTTTTCCCTGACAGCATGCACAAAAATGGAGTTATTTGAGGAAATCTGAAAGAAACTGCTTGTTGTTTTGACTCATTTTTTGGTGGGGGGAAGGAGAGTGCCTATACTTAGTTTAAACACATCTCCAAGCTATAATAAATGTTTCCTAGCCAAAAAGATTCCACAGAGAGATCTGGGGTGTAATTACAAGGCGGGCAGGAAAGCAGTGCATGAACATCTCCAGGAGCATCCAACCGCTGGCTTTCTGAGTAGGAGTTGACTTGATCTGCAGCCAAAGCGTAAATGTTCTGCGGCTCCCCAGGTTGTGGCCTCTCCTGTGAAACGCTGTGTTGATGCTGTAGGAGGTTGATGACTGGATCTGCTTCATCCTGCCTGATGAGAACAGTGAAAATACAAACTGATAATAGGATTTCAGCAGATGAGGGTGGAGGGAGGAAGATGCTGGGAGATCTTATACTCTGTGAGCTTTGTCCTGAGCTTGCCAAACTCCAGTTGTGAAATTGGAAGCTTTATTATATAACTGTGGTGTAGCTATTTCATAATAAAATGTCCTTTTTGAGAGATATTTTGGTTCACTCGGGTCAGAATAGTGAAAATGAGCCACTGAAGACAAATGAGGAAGGTGGTCAAAGTAAAACCTGACATGCCTGGGCTAGGAAGCCGTGATAATCCCCATTCTGAAATGCCGGTTGATTGGAAGTTGCAAGTCCAGCAGCAGGTGTCATTAATGAATCTACCAAATCAAGATAGATTGACAGATGATACTGTATGACTGGAGAATGTGTATCTAAGTGATTTGTGTACCCACAAATGCTTATTGTGTAATTTAAGTTACACAGAGGAGTTAATGTAGCCCGAACACAGCCAGCTCAGTGCGGAGAATGCAACAGCCACTTACCCACATCCAACAATACAGGTTTTGTTGAAAAACAGGCAAAGTCAAGCTGTAAGACACTTCTGGCTATGGAGCAGGCGCAGCTTTTGTGCCCTCTGCCAATCTTTATGTGAAACAAGCGCACAAAATGAGGGAGGGCGTTATGTGTTACATCCATGCAGTGATTTGGCTGTGGGCTGGAGACAAATGCTGCCAGTGGAAGGACAAAGCGATATGGTCTGTAGTTCCAGGTTCATCCTGTTTATTTATCCTGTTTGTTTGCAGGATAAATAAATCGTGTGATGGTCTCTGAAACCCTGGTTGAGGTTGGCTGATGGGCAAACATCATCCTCAAATGAGAATGTAGCAATTCTGAAATAGCATGAGGATTTGCTGCACTGTGTTCATGTTTACAATCACACGTTTCATTTTGTTAAAGATTTATAGAAAATATAAAGAAATCGAAATCCCAGTTTACTTTTAAACTCACAGTTATAGGTAGATTGGAAGGGGAGGCCATCTGTATTTGGGCTTTAATGTTTAGAAATGGAAAAAAACCAAGCCCAGATGTGGATTGCCAGCCCTGTTGATGATGTCTTTTCAGCTTGTGGAGCAAGGAGGATGTTAGATGGGGTTTCTGAAGTGGTGTAAATACAGCCCCTGGTGCATTTCTCATGCTGCTGGGGCTGGTTTGTTTTCTAAAATAATATCTAGACTTAAAAGGTGCATGGCTTTAACTCCACTAGAGCACAAAACACGTCAAGTCTTGTGTTTGGTGGGGCAGAGGGCAGATCTCCAGGGGAGCAGAAGGTATTTAAGATAAGGGCATCACCAGAAGCCAGTTGTGCTGCCAAGGTCCACCTGCCCCATTGTCACCTGAGAGGAGGAAATTAAACCGTACGGGCATGAGAAGGGTTGCTGTGGGTATTGTTCTCTGTGGGATGGGTGTGAAAGCCTTTGCTGGAGACCAACAGGATCTGCTTGGGCACAGGGATGGAAGGGCCGGGAAGAAGTACTGCCTTCATCAGGAATCAGGTTGGTCACTTGCTTTAAGAAAAGAGGAGAACAATTCACTGCTTCCCTGTCCTACCAGCTCAGCAGTGTCCCAGACTTTGTTGCTCCTGCTGGTGCCATGGTATCCTGTGTCAGGACTCCAGCAGGAAGAAACCCATCACCTCATTTCCTCTTCCTGAGTTTGAACTGGGCATTTGTAGGGATCCCATTCCCCCTTTTCATGCCTCCTGTCTGTCGCTGGAGTGTGACATGGAGCTGTGGTGTGCTGGAGCACTCAGAGCGAGGGTTGAGTGTCTGTTTGCTGCTGTTGACACTTAACCTGTGCAGGGCCTTAAGGGCAATGCGCTTCTGCTGCTGGCCATAGCTGAGGATGTGTCACAGGACTGTTCACAGTGTGGCACAGCTCTGGGGAATGCAGCTTGGGGGTAGGATGAAGATGCATACACACAGAGTATTTGGAGGTCATACAATTTTACTCTTCCCTCCAAAATGTATTTTCCTTTCAGAAATGCATATTGTGAGCATAACAGTCTCAACTCTTCTTCTTTCTGTCTTCCAGAGTAAGGAGATTGGCTTACAGATGCATGAAGAACTCCTGAAAGTCACCAATGAGCTCTACACGGTGAGTAGTGAGCTGACCCTACCCATGCCTACCCTGTGCTGCGAGGGGAGCATAGGCAACGTGATTTGTTAGAACAAAATGTCTGTTCAATGTTTCAGTGGCTTGAGGAGGCTCCCTCCTGCCGTACAGCCCATCGGTTCCTCTTGCAGTTGTTAGGAGTGTTTCACTCCTCACTGCTTTTGATGGCTGCAGAGGAGGATTTCCCAGCGGTCCTCCCGTGAAGTGCTTCTGCAGCCGCATCACGCAGCGGATCATGCCATCTAACTGCTTCACTTAAGCATAAATGGAGATGTTGTAGGCATGATCCGATGTGGTCCCTGGTGTCTGTAATGCTGTCACCTGCCAGGCCCCCTGCACCGTGTTGTTGCCTTTGGGCCCCTTTCAGTTTTCACTGGGTTGGTGGTTTCTGCTAGGTACTAATGGCTCAGCAGTTGACAGTGCTAGCTTGTGGCTAAGAGCTGACCTGCTCATCTGAATCTCATGGCCTGTGGATGATGCCTGATCATGGCCTTCTGCTGAGGAACACTTAAGACTTGTGTGTGTTCAGCTGCATCTCCCTGCTGCCAGGAGCACTTGGGTTGTGGAGCTGTCTCTGTGCCTCCAGGTGAAATTGTACGCTGTTATTCAGGACATTGCTCTTCAAGCAGGTTTTCATAATAGGGCAGTGGAAATCTTTGTGTTGCTTCTGTCTCTTGCCCTGTAGCAGTTGGTTTTGTTTGTTTTATTTATTTTATTTGTGGTTTAGGATCAACAAAGCAGTATAAAGTCTGTCTTGTGTCGGAAAATTGAGATGATGTATTTGGTTTCTTTGGTTGTATCTGTTACTGGTACATAAATAACGCTGCAGTAGGTTTATTCCCAAACAATCACTTTATTCCATCTTTTTGAAAAGTAGGCCTAAACAACAGAGCACGAATGGTATTATTTGAAATTTCTGCCATAAATCTTCTCTAAACAGGTTTGTTTCTGCATTGGTAGTTGGAGGATTCAGTTTTTCTGAGACTTGCAGTGTGGGTGGACAGCCAGATTGGATTCAAAAGCCTGTGTGAGATTTGGGAGTGCGCTGTTGATGGTTGAATGTCACAAGCTGTGGTGGTGATCAATTAAGATTAATTACAACAGCAGCATGACTGTTGTAATTGAACAGATGCAAAACAAGGAAAGGCTAAGGTTGGGCTGACCTGAATACCTGTGGGCCAGCGTACTCAGAATTCAAACATGGGATAGAGCATCACCTGAGGGACATGGTTAGGTCAGCTTCAGGGTCAGAAGTGTGCTGAGGTCCAGAATATGTGCAGTTGGTTAAGGAAGAGGGTAGGGAATAGTTTTGCCCCCACTGAATCTGTGGCAAATTTCATCTTTGCTGGAGCTGAGATTTACACACACACACACACACACCCCCCCCGCCTTCACTGCTTTGCTCCCACATGCTGAGCAGAATGTGTTTGAATGGTGAAACAGGCTGGAACAGCTGGAAGAACTTTGTGTTTTCTTTGAACTGACCTTGCTGCTGAGATAACAAACCGATTGTGTCATCTGGCTGGGAAGGAGCAGGGGAGAGCCATGCTTATTTCAGAGACTGTGATGAAATGTGAAGAAAAAGCAGGCTGTGTTAGGCAAGCAAGAGCATGTTAAACCTGCTCAATGCAAAGCAGCTCTCCCCCAGTCAGTAGTTTTCTGTCCTTGAGACATCAGGTGAAGCAGGCTTGGTCTGCAGGCTGATCTGGCAGGCCAGGGGTGTTCTTCGGGACTGGCACGATGTTGATGTGTTCATTGCAATGTACTGGCTACCCAAGAGCAGCACGTTCAGTAGCAGTGGCTGCTGACAAAATCAGGTACAGAGTAAGGGTCCCTGGCTCAAAGGACACAAAGCTGCTGCTTGTGAATTGTCATTTGTCTGCTGTCAATGCGAGGAAGTCGTTCATCTTGCCTGTGGCCAAGCCTTGTAGCCCTAGTACATCTGTGCTCTGGCTAGGCTGCTTTGTAAGCCTTTCAGAGGGAAATTCTGTGCACTGTATGGAAATGATACATTTTTTACAGCCTTCTCAGGCATTTGCTGTCTCAAACCAAAATAACTAAATTGATTTTAATCCAGCCTTGTCGCTGTTCTGATGCAAGTCACCCTGTGGACTCTGGGTGGAAAAAACTAGACCCAAAACCCATGCTGATTTTAATTAAAAAGGAAGTAGATGACTTTCGTTCTGAAGTAGGAGTTGCTTGTGAACAGCTTTACACAGAAATAATTCAGCTGTGAATTAAAGGCAGCCTCATTCTTTTGATTCCTGCTTACTGACTCCAGCAGACAGATATCAAGTTGAAGTCTGTAAAGGCTGGAGGTTCTTTGTTCCTCTGCTCGCTTATCTCTTTTTGTATTGTATGCATTCCTACCTAAAGAAGTCAGGCCAGAATTAGGGTAAGAAAAACAGTAACCCCAGAGCACTGTTCTGGTAGTATTTTCTGTAGGCTCAGGTGATGATGTACCACTTGGGGTATGGCACTAGCCATGGGTTATTTGATGTATGGACTTTGTTTGCCATAATGCAGCGACATGGCTATAGCTGAAGACAGAAGCATGTTGAAGTCTGTAGAAGTACTGTCATGTGAACCGGTGTGATTCTTTGTCACAAGGTGTTATGGAAGAGGAGTAATAACTGTGAAATGAATTGTATTAATTAGAATAAGATCTACAGATACATTACCCACATTAAAAGTAATAAATAAGAGTCATCATTCCCTGTGTAGGAGGTCATGAATTGGAAGTTTTCCCTTTCCATTAGGAATGCAGCGATGGGGAAGGCAATACCTTCATGGCTTACAGATGTTTTCTGTCAGTGTCATGCTGTAGAAATCACTGACTGTATGGCATGGTGGAAATGTTGCTTTTTGTCATGCCATAGAAATCCTCTGAAAGGGACATGTTTGCTCCCATGTCCCAGGGATAGGGAGGTCAGTGTGCATTGGTCTGATGGATTTCTCCCTTTCTTAGACCTTATGCTGTGGGTGTCCCTGAGCTTGTGCCATAGGCTCCATCCAAAGAAAAAGGGGCTTGGGTCTTTGGCAGGCTTCCACCTATGGCCATGCTCATCTCTGCTTCACCCTGTGGGCCGAGTTTGTGTTTTGGTTTCCTCGACTTCAGAAAGACCTGAGCCTGTGCTTACACAGGTCACCGTGTTTCTGATCTGGCTCCTCTGCTGGGTCAGAACCTTAATGACCAGCTCTTTAGAAATATAAAGCACTTCTAGCTGAAGACAGCAAACAGTGCCATTTGTGGCTGGCATTTTGGCAATGGCCTTTACCCAGAACATGTTATTAATATTGGAAAACACAACTTGTGTTGTTAAATAACCAATGAGCGTTGGAACATTTTTTCTCCCTCCACTGCAGCTAATTAACTTATTTGCAGAAAAGATCCCAGGGACGCAGCTGTGGCAGTTTTTCTCTATGGCACAATAGTGTAAGACAGGGACAGAGTGACTTGATTGCAAGTTCCTTGATTGCAAGAGAAGGCACGAGGGAATTGCGGATCAAAGGGCTGATTGCTGCAGTGTAGGTAGTCACCATTTGAAATTAAGGCAGATACTGAAACAGAAGTATCCCCCAAATTTCTAAGTGTGAGCTGGGTGGCCTCGCAGTTGATGAGGAGCATGGTTGGCACAGTGAGCTGTTTAAGGCATCTGTTTTCAGCTACATGGATGCTGAAGTCTGGGGGAAGTACTTTAATGGCTATTAGGTCCTTTGCACTTTGTTAAAGAGACTTTTGCAGGACTTTTAAACCTGGGTCCCATGTTACCTTTCCAGGTTTAAGCAGGGAGAAAACATGGAGAAGGAGAAAAAGGGCTTTTGTTAAGGAAGGTTTCTCCGGTCATTAGCAGATAGATCAATCAGAGCCTGTGCAAAGGTACCAGGTAGCAGTGAGGTTCAGACCCCCCCTTGCGCAATGGAGGCCTGCCTTGCGCTCCTTCTGCCGACGTTCCTCTTGCACTCACAAGAGCCACTGAAGTCCATGGAAAGAGGGGTTACAGCAGCGTGTCCCGAGGCCTGCAGCAGTGGTGTAGCCCTGGGCGAGCAGAGACCACCAGTGAATTGTGCTGAAGTTTTTCTGGTTAGGTTACAGTCTCATAACCTTTGGATTTCACAAAACCCATGCAATTTAGACCACTAATTGTTGTGCTTTCTGTTGCATTGCATTTGGGCATCTCTGGCTGCTGGAGAAACCTCTTTCATGACTGCCCAACTGTGCTGAAGGGCAGGACTTTTCTTTCTCCCTTTCCTCTGAGTTTTTCACAGAAAGATGGAAACAGCAAAGATGAGGAGGGCTCAGTGAAGCCTTCTTGCCTTCTACTTAGGAAGACCCCAGAAATCATCTGGTTTGTGTGTGTCCTGTGACAGTCACTGTGGAAGCTGCAGTTTGGGTTTAGAATTTGCAGGATTTTGGAATAAAGCAGCTCAGAAACAAGGAGCACACCTTGGCTTACGATTCTTTGCAGTTGCCTAAAATTATAACTGCCAGTGATGGCACATTTGTGCAGGCTTCGATGCGGCATTTGGAGCTCATTTGCAGCTGACGTTTGCGCTTGGCAAGAGGAGACATCATATGTTTCAGCGCAGCCTCATCCAAGTTAAACACTCCTGGTTCCTGCTGACAGCCGCAGCTGAGGAAAACTGTATTTTCTTCATTAAGGCTTGTGCAAAGATACTCTGCTTTTGTGGGTTCCTGCTCTTTTTTACTTCGTGGGCCTTGGCCAGCCTGTCCCAGTGCCACTGCCAGTGGTGCCCAGGCTCTGTGTGAGGCTCATCTTCAGCAGGAAGTCAGGCATCTCAAGCCTTGTCAAGGCAATGTGAAATAAAACATCCAAATCCTGAGGGGAGATGATAAAAGGGGACAACGTGACTAAAGGCATAAAGAGAGAAGAGCAGATGTGTTCCTCTTGCCAGCTCCATTAAAATGATCGCAATGTGCCCTTTGGGCTTTTGTATCTGAAAGAAAAGGCTGTGGTAGCAGTTTTGCCTGCAGGAGTTTTCTTGGCGGTAGATCAGCATCATCTATCCAGAGTCACTGATGGTGATCTTGAATTTAAAGGACTAGGTGTTGCTGCAGTCCACACTGGCACTAACTTTGCTTCCTGGCAGCAGCAAGAGGAGAATTAAGTGGTGATAAGAGACAAACTCCATTTCTGCTTGGAAACTGTAGCTTCAAGATGGGATCTGCTGTTAGGATGGTAGAGCAGGGGTTAATGTCAATGGGTTGGCTTAGCAAGTTCAAGTGTAGGAACAGAGGGGTTGGGTTGAAAGTGACTTCAGGTTGACTTTGGTCTCCTTACAGTCTCTTGTCATGGAGACCCTTTATCCCAGCTGCAAAGCACTGGATGTTGTTTCTCATTTCCCTGTAGGTTGATGCACATTACTCTTTGAACTCCGATACGTGCAAGAGGCACATCTCAGCCTGCCCCTGGAATGGGGACTGAGCAGGGATAGTGGTTCTTACACAAGCCCTCTGCCATTTTGAAATAAGACTAGTTATGGGGTTAATGTTGGGTGAGTTTCCTTCCCACCTTATTGTTTCTTAATGCCACAGTAGCCTCAGACAGCCCAGGCACAACTGAGGCTGTTCCATGCTGCCTGAGGCTGTCACCCTCTCATGCACTGGTGCTTTGTGTGCCTGTTGGGCAGGTGACTCTCAGGCTTCTGTTTCCTCAGGTGATGAAGACCTACCACATGTATCATGCAGAAAGCATCAGCGCTGAGAGCAAGCTGAAGGAGGCGGAGAAGCAGGAAGAGAAGCAGTTCAACAAGTCTGGGGACATCAGCGTGAACCTG
Organism: Psittacula echo; assembly: GCF_963264785.1. Lineage (NCBI taxonomy): Eukaryota > Metazoa > Chordata > Aves > Psittaciformes > Psittacidae > Psittacula > Psittacula echo. Next base: position 14,251,541 of record NC_137745.1, on the reverse strand, counting down.
CTGCGGCACGAGGACAGGCCTCAGCGGCGGAGCTCCGTCAAGAAGATTGAGAAGATGAAGGAGAAGGTGGGTAAGAGGGAAGGATGGGGGAGCCAGGCTGGGTCAGGGCTCCTGGCGGGCAGGAGGGCTTGGGTCTAGCCCTGTCCGTTTCCATGCAGCCATTCCAGTGTCTGTGGGAAGGGTTAGGGGGGATGTCGACCCATGTGTCAGAGACTGGTGGTTAAGGTGCTTGTGCATGGCTGGTACCCAGAGGGCTGTGTGGAAGGCTGAGGAGAGCAGCACACTGGTGTGTCTGGCTGGGCACAGTGATGCTTTCAGAGCTGGACATGGGACTCTGCTATGAGAGGCTATGGTTTGTTCATGGCTTGCTTTGTAAAAGAAGCACTTTTAACAGTGGACAACAGCTGTCCTACAGTTCCTGCAGTCAGAGACTTGTGGCAGGCAGAAAAAGGGTCAGATACATAGAATATCAGGGTTTCTTCCTCTGCAGACTGTCTGGGAGTTTAAGTGCAATATTCAGTTGGCTTCGCCAGTCAAGACACTGAACTCCATTCTGGCTTCAGCAAATCCCCCCCAGGTCTCGGGATCTCCAAAACTGAAATTTTTTTACCAGTTTTGGAGGAAAAAGCAGTAGCTTCTCCAGTTAGGACGAGTTTGCTCACACACTGACCCAGCACTGGGACATTGTCTAGCAGTGCTTCTTTGAAGGGTTACTGTTTTGTGCTAAACCTTCCGACAAGCGATGTGCCTGAGCGAATGCCCCAGCTCAGAAGGACATCTGCTTTCCTACAGTTTTGAATTCTGGGTCCTGTTCTAAGTTTTGTAGCTTGGGCCTCTGGGCCAGATTCCGCTTTGATACAGCTGCATGAATGTGGAGCAAGTCCAAATGTATGTCAGTATTTCTGGGAGGGAGATTTGGCCTTCTAATTTTGATTGATGCTAAAACCTCCACAAATGCACAGCTGAAGGAGGAGCAGCTGCGCTTGGGATGCACTGGATGCAGCTGAGCAGAAAGCACTCGTTGTGCATTGGCTGACGGTACCAGGGATGTTCAGATGTGATCTCCTCCAACCTGGAAAGGGTGCCTGTTTTCATAGCTGATAACAAATTAACACGTCATACCCAGGCTGCAGGGTGCTCTGGGGCCCTGCAGCAAGAGAAGCTGTGAAAGTAGCATCCTGTTTGTGCTCTGACAGCGCATTTTGCTTTTTCAGAGACAAGCCAAATACTCTGAAAACAAGCTGAAGTGTACTAAAGCCAGGAACGACTACCTGCTGAACCTGGCAGCCACCAATGCCGCTGTCAGTAAATACTACATCCACGACGTCTCTGACCTCATTGATGTAAGTGCTTCCTCCCCCTGTGTGCATCCTGCCCATTTTCTACTGATAAGTGCACAGCTGAATCGTAGGATCCTTAAATGTGGTGGTAATGAAGATGGTGATTGTTGGAGCTTTAAAATATGCTTAACTGGGACCTGAAAATGTGCTTTAAAGTTGGATTTCTTTTGTTTTTCTTTGTGATGGTGTGTTTTCCTCCGAGCTGAATGCACACATCCAACTTTCCCCTAAGTTGATGTAGGCATATATGAGCGAGCCAAAGTTGCCATGAAATGGGAGTCATAGAATCATAGGTTGATTTGGGTTGGGCAGGGACCTTAAAGCTCATCCAATTCCAACCCCTGCCATAGGCAGGGACACCTTCCACTAGTCCAGGTTGCTCCAAGCCCCATCCAGCCTGGCCTTGAGCACTGCCAGGGATGAGGCAGCCACAGCTTCTCTGGGCACCACTCAGAGTCAGCCTCCTCTGAACTTTATGGTGGCTACATGATCACGCAACAGAATAATTGATTCATATTTATGCTACGTACAACTGCTTTCATCAGTGCCTGGAAATAAGGTGAAGGTTCTCATTGTAACTGCAGTATTGAACCGGCCTGAGCCAAATGCTTTCCTGAGTGCGTAAGTAGGGGAATGTGGATTGAACTTTGTGGTTCAGGCAACCTCCTTTACAAACTAGATATTGCTTGTGTATTTTCTGCACCTTCCATGTTGTATTATGAGCATGTTGAGGTCTTGTTACTGGTATATTCGGTTCTGCCCTCAGAACCATGCAGACATGGAGGGACCATGTTAATGCCTTCATCTGCTGGGTCCCACAGAGCAGGGTGTCCTGCAGCTGGAGCTTCTCAAAGTCCAGAGCCTTTGAAGGAGAGTTTGCCTTGGGGCAAGCCAGGTGAGCCAGAGGTTTCCTCTTGGCCCATTGGGTAGTCTGCATTTGAAACAGATAAACTCTTATGAAGATCAGATACATCCTTGGTTTTGTTGTTGAAACAGAATTTCTTCTCTCTACCACGTACATCTGCAGTTTCTATGAGGATGAGCAAGCACGTAGCTCTCAACTTTGGTGGCATCAAGCACACGCAGGCAGTTAAGCACATGTGGAAGTGCTTTTCTAGCTAGGGAGGAGCTTCCTGAGTTGTATCTGAAGTGCTCTTTGCACAAAATAGCCTCAAGGCAGGAGTTGCTGTTGCTGAAAGCAGGTTTCTAGTGATGGTAGGAATTGTTTCTGTATCAGTGACTCCTATGAGCTGCTCTTAAATGACTTGAGAGAAGGGATTTCCAGTTCTTCCTTTAATAGTCCTCTTCATAGTGGCATAGAGTGCATAATGCAGTTTCTTCCTGCTAGAGTCGCTTCAATGAGCACATAAATAACTGATCTGTAAGTACCGAGTTAGTCTGCTGGTTTCATTGTTACCCAACTGTATAATTTAAAATGTGCTGGAGTGTTTATCTCATTTCCTAACTCAGTTACATTATTCTTCTAAGCATTAATTAAAGTAAATCTGATACAACCCCCCTGATGACCTCAAGATTTTGAGATAAAATAGTCTTAGCGTATTCTTTGTTCTCTTTAAGATGTATTTAGCCATATGAAAAAAACTACTAACTTGATCATAGAGGAGTTTGAACAGCAAGGTATGATAATACCTTGATCAGTCTGTGGAGCTTCTGCTTTTATGTTCTCTTTCTCATTTATTTTTTAAGCAAGAATGACTTTTATTAATGGAGTTTTAGGGACTTGGACTTCTTGGAGAGCTGCCGAGTTCCATTTTAGTCCTGGCTGTTTGTATGATTCCTCCCAACTTTATTTCCTTGCTGACAGTTCCACTGGAGTCAGCAGATGGCTTTTCTTCCGCACTCCAGGAATCCCTTCAGGGGACTTTAGCTAAAGCATCTTCAACTCCGTGCAGTTAAATTCCCCTAGTTATATACATTCTGTTCACCAAAGAAAACAAAATCTTGGCTGTGGGAGCTGCTCACAGGTGTCCTAATTTTAAATCCTCAAAGGAAGAGCAGATTATTTGAGCAGACTTTTGTACATATTCAGTGTATTGTGCACATGCATGGCGGGGAGGGTTTCAGTACAGATTCCATTCACTGTCTCCCACTAGTACTGAAACTGGTTGAAAGAAAAGGCAGCCATCAGATCCAGCAGCATTGGGCTTCCTATAGGAAAATAAAGAAAAGAGAGTGTTTTGAAATGAAGAAAACAGATATTTTTAGATGTAGTTTTAGAGTTAGAATTTTAATCTTAGTACGTTTAACCATGATAAGAAGATGGTGCCATTTGCAAGCACCAGGTCTGTACCATAGCGATATGCAGGATACAGGTCCTCTGCCCCTTGGGGCAGCCCTGCTGTTTAATGGGACACAGCAGAGGGGCTCTGAGCACAGAAGGTGAATTTTGCCATTGATCAAGAGCCAGCAGAGCCCTTGACTGCAGCAGCGTGAGCAGAGTGGGCAATGCAGGGCCCTCTGTGTCTGTGCAGGGGGAGTGCGTCTGCAGGACTTGAGTGCGGAGGGGCTTCATGGTAGGAGCAGAGTTCTGTTTTAGCTCAGACCATGGCTAACTGTGCTTTGATGGGATCCCACCAGTGCCCGTGTACTGCAGTTATGGAAGTGCTCCTGGCTTCTCCACCCTGTGTCACCAAGGCGGATGATTGATGATGTAGCGGGCAGTCTTTCCAGGACGCAGGAGGGGTGATGGTGCTCTCGCACACGCTTCACATCAAGCACAAATTGCCATGTGCAGGTTTTGATTTGTAGGCAAATCTGAACCGTCAGGATGCTGGAGCAGCTAATTTAGCACCATTTCCCCCAAATCCCACCTGGCTCAGTGTCACCCATTAGGCACAGCCTTGACGTATCTTGTGCCCTCGGCATCACCGCAGCACAGTGACTTCTATAACAAAGCCATTCTGCTAATCTCCTGCTCTGGCGAGAAAGGAGGTCTCAGCTGCTCCGGGAAAGGGTGGAGAGTCCTCCTGGGGCTGTGGTTTTAATGAGAAATGTAAAACTCGATCAGAGGAGCCGTGAAGTGGCACAGAGCATGTCTGCCCTCCCTCCGTCTCCAGTGGCCTTTGTTTTGTCCTTCAGAGAGGAAGAGAAGAAAGCAGAGACAGATCCAATTAGACTTGGGCCCAAAGAGCTGTGCCTCTTCCCTCGAAAGAAGCCTGTGTTTATATTAAAACGCCTGGGTTCATCTCTCATTTCTGTCATTAGCTATGTGACCAAGTTAATCTCTTTGGCCCCATATGTGAAGTGGAGATAAAGCTGCTTACCCGTCCCTCCGGAGATCTGTGTGAAATGGCTGTGAAATATTTTGAAATGGTCACATGAAAGATATCACTAGATTTAGTGGAGTAAAACGTAACGGTCAGTGTCAATGCGTCCTGAGCCACCAAAACTTGTTCAGCCTCCTGTAAATCCTTTTAAACCAGCAGCTTGCTTCTCTATGGATTAGTGTGTTTGGCATATCTGAGGCAAACAAGCAAGTAAAAGAGAGGAATTGTGAGCAATTTAATGTTGTTACTGCCAAATGGTTCAGTCCCTAGGAAACTGAGCTGATGGCATTGTCGTTTTTCACATGGTCAAGTGATGCTTATTGAAGTTACAAAACAGAAACAGCAGTCAAAGTTGTTGTGCCAAAAAATCTTCAGTTGGCTTTACTTACTGCACAGTAAACTCTAGGTTTTGCAGCAATGTCAAGAGAGTAGAGGCCAGAAAATATAAGTGTATAATATATCTTTTAAAGAAGGAGTAAAGAAAAAATGAGGAAGAAGGGGAACAGAGCAGAGCAAATAAGAGCTATTTGTTTCCAGCTAGCACTGGGTACTGTGCAGGACTAGGAGTTAGGCTGATGTTACCTGGTAAGTAGGGTGATCGATGGCAGACTAGCTGGGATGCTCAGGTTTTAATCTGAGACTTCCCACTTGCGCCGATGAGGCACGGGGTCCGGTGCCGTGCCACCAGCCTTGGCAGTGGGACTGTCTGAGCTGGGTTGTCAGACACCATGGCTGTATTCCATGTGTGGGTCTCAGCCTGCCAGATAAGAAGGAGACTCAAAGGTGCGGAAGCCACACACCACTTTATTAGGATCTATTTTTAGGCATCTCCTGCAGCTCATGTCATGGTTGTTTCTATCAATGGCTAATGCCTGGGCATGTCTGTGCCTGCAGAGCTTTGCTTTGTGCAGCGCTTTCCCTGTGTGACTGCACAGGGATGTTCCTCTGGCCTGAGCGGCTCTGCGTGATGCCACTTGCTTTAATGAAGAGATACTGATTTACACAAGCAGAGGGTCTCTTCTGGGGGTTTACTCTCTTGTTTGAAGTGATTTTTTCCAGCATAAAGAGCTTTCCGGTTCCACAAAGGCACAGAGGTTCCTCCCACCCTGTCCTTTGACTGGGCTCTCTGCCAGATACTAGGCTCCTGCCAGCCCCAAGAGCCAGGTATGTTTTATCATGGAGACTCCATGCAAAGCATCACCATCACCACACTGTCATGCAGAGCAGCATCTGTAACTCAGAACTTGAGCTCTCCCAGGAGGAGTGCTTGTACAGCAGCTTACCATGTGGGCAGCTGCAGCTAGGAGACTTGGCTTCAGGGTATTTCAAATAAAGTCAACAGTGCAGCAATAAAAAGAATAAACAGCTTCCACCAGGAGGAATTAGGCTGTCTCAAGAGGCTCAGTGCTCTTTACTACACGGCTCCTGTGTCCCTCTTACCCGGTTTACTGCAGGGACAGCAGATTGGGAATGCCACCACAGCCCACAACTGTCCCTGCGGCCAGGGAGGGAGCTCTGGAAAACAGAAAATAGGTGTTTTTAGGAGGTGCTGTCACTGACTTTGCAGAGAGCAGTGAGATGAGGAACTACACAGACACATGAGTGCCAGCGCTTCTCAGTGGGAGGCTGCAGTGGATGCTAGTGACCGTCCATGACTACACATGCAGGGGATGCTGTGTGGCCCTGGGGGTGAAGAACAAAGCCCTCGGCTGCTGTGGATGCAGAGTTAACCCTTGAGCTTCAACTGTGGGGGCAACAAAACACACCTGAGCTTACAGGGAGCCCCAGGCAGTAGTCCTGTTGTGTGAATTGCCTGGGCAGGGCAGAGGTTGTCAGTGGAAATGGGTGATAAAACCATAACTATCCATATGCTTTTTAATGCTTTATGCATTTTAAGAGAATTAATGGAGTAAAAAGGATTAGATATGTATGGCTTCTTTCAACACAGAGCTGCTGTGGATGAAGGAGAGGAGGGGAAGGAGCTGCATTTATTTACTTGATCTCCTTTCAGGAATTTCATTGGGTCATAGAATTTGACATAAAATTTGACATAATTTTTTCATCTACCAATACCCCAGTTTAGTAAACTTCCATTACTCTTCTGTATGCAGCTAATAATTAATAATAGCTCACTGTTTGTAAGCAGGAACCATAAATCACCATACTCTAGTAACTAAGCTGTTCTCGCAGTACTATATTAAACTGCAAGAATCGAACCAATACCCACTTCTTAAATTTTGCCAGTCCTGGCTTTAATAATATGGCAAACCTACGTTTTTTCGCCAAAGTTTGCATGTAGCAAACAGTTTATTCCTCACGTGGATACCACAGACGTTGGATGTGGCTTGCTAAGTTAATTAAGCCCATGTGCTGATTGTTTTATGATTTAGAAGTGTCATGCAGACTGTAAATCTTACTACCTGAAGACTATAATCAGTCTTTGGATGATAGACCTTGTTAGCCTGGTACAAAAAAGCAACACTACTTTCTGTTAGAGAGCAGAATTTCTTCTTGATGCTTCAGGCTGCTTTTCCCAGTAGCTTGAAAGAATAGCCTCGAGGTTTTAATGTCCTTAAGAGATCAATTTACCAATGCATTAATCTTAAAAGCAAAATCAGAACACCACCACCCCAAACCCAACCAACCACAAACCCCATTGAAAACCCTGCAGAAAATACACATGGGAGAGGGTGTAGGTTAAAAACCCTCCAGAAAGAAGCCTGCTCCAGGGACCATAGGATTAATTAACGATAGCTAAATTCAAAAAGGACTACGTAATATTTGGCTCTGTAATACTTACAGTTAAGGAACCTTTGATTAGAGATAATCAAATCTCATGCTTCAGGGCGTGAGTTGATTACTGCAAGGGTCAGGGAGGATCCTGTCCTTCCCCTGCAGTACCCACACATCATTCCCTGTTCGGCTAAAAATAAATCAGTTGTTCAGGAGTTTTTATGTCTTGGTTGCTGCCTCAGGCAAAACACTGAACTTGATGGACTGTTCCTCTGGAAGGGATTTATGGTGACTGTCAAACACTGCAAGCCAGGCTGCGGCGTGCATGGGGGACCCTTCACTCAGTTCAGGAAACACCTTAAAAACAGGTACTTGTCACTGGGTATAGGAGAAAGCCCACCTGGCAGCATACAGCACATCCACCTAGTGTTATGGCATGGGCTTCTCTATTCCTGGCCTCAGACCACAGAAACCTACTAGCTCCCTGTTTAATGTGTTACGACAGCTGATGTACTGTGTTGTGATACAGGCATGGTTTTGTTGTGAGTCAGAAATACAGGAGCTCACGTTGGGAATCCAGGGTGGTTTGGTCCCGTGCTGTGCCAGATGTGCAGATCACACCTTCACCCCATGCAGCTGATGTCTGGGGCATGAGCTGCATCCGAGCCCCTCCATGTGGATGGTGTCTGGGGAGTGATGTCAGCATTGGCATTCTGTGGGCAAAGGAAGGATTTTGCCGGGTGGTGCTGGGCTGCAGCTCACCTCTGCGTGGCGAAGGGGCCTGCCTTCAGGTTGGTTTCAGGTTCTTTCAGCGCCCTCTTTGGCAGAGGAGCTGCTTATTAGGTTTGGATAGGCCTCAAATTGCTAAAACTTAAAAGACAAGGTCTTTCATTGCCTCTCTATTTAAGAAGTGCACTTTCTAGGGCTGTACCCACTTCCCAATGCTGAGAAGTTCAGCAACCCTTGAACCCCCTGGCACAGTGTGGTGAGTGCCTCCATCACTGCATCTCATCTCCTTGGCACTGCCATGCACTTCAGCATCCCCAACAGTGGCATCAAACCTGCAGGGGAATGAATGTTATGGGTGATATTCATCAAAGAGAGAAAGCCCTTGCATTTGCTTGCTTGTTCCCATCTTTTCTGAGCAATTAATTGTGGCTGCTGATGCATCTCAGCCCTTTCTGCCTCCTCGTGGTGTGGTTTAATTTCCTTTACTGTCTGGCTACATCTTATAGCACAGCCTGTTTGGTGTGATGCAGCATTGCTTTTTCACAAGCATTTCTCATACCTTGGCTACAATATACCTTTTGTAGTAGGGTTTGTTTTGATGCTGCTCTGCTTTGAGGGAAGTGCAGTGATTGCAGGCTGCAGAGGTGTGACTGTTTTCTGCATATTTAACACCTAGCAAATAAATGTTCTACATAAAAATGAATGAGAACAGCCTGTTTGTGTTCTCTTTGAACATTCTTTCTAAGATCTGAAGATAGAGGTGTGAGTTAGGCTCTCACATAGTACCCAGCGTTGTCATGGCCAAGCACAAACATCATTCTGGTAAAACATTATTTCATGTTTGCAACAGACACATCAAATATCTCTGAAGTATTTAACCAGCGAGGAACCTTTTAGTGTTTCTGTTTCCACTCCTACATCTAAAATGGGGTTACTGGCACTGGGATTCACAGCCATTAGTGGTCTTCTGCAGCCCCTGGCAACCACCTCTGGTGCAGCTGTAGGGTGAGCAGTGGGACACACACACACACACACACACACACACACACACACACACACATTTGGCTGCTTCCACAGTGTTTTGGCCCAAACCAGCTTGCTTGAGCTCTGGGGTGTCGGTTTATTTCTGAAGTTGAACACTGTAATATTTCCACCCCTTGCAGGGGTGTTACCAGACTTAATGAATTAATATACTTAGAGCTTTGAGCTCTCCAGATGAAAGGCGCTGCAGAAGGGCTAAGGATTATTATTTGTGGTTCTAATTTATTTTCCATCAAAGGGATGAGAGGGGTGAGAAAATGCCATTTGTTCTGGAGCTGGGAGCAGGAGTTTGAAGTCTTTTTATTCTTTCTTTTTCTTTTCCCCTCCCCTTTGTGTGTTTCTCTGGGAATTTCATGGAAGTCCCTGAGCTGTCTTTTCTTCTCTGGGCACCAGCGTGTGAAGCAGCCGGCACAGTGTTAATCACCAGGGACTTCAAGGGTTGTAGCATGTTAGGGAACTGCCTGCCCTGGTTTTCAGTAGCAACTGATTTCCGGGCATTGCAAATAACTGCTAGCTACAGCGTGAGTTCAGCATCAAAGTAAAGGAAAGATTTCACATGGAATTCTTTCTCAAAAGCATCTGGCAACACTCTGAGCCCCGTCTCCTCTGGTTCTATGGCATTCAGTGATTTTCCTTTGTAACAGCTCAGTTTCGTATGCTTTGGGAGTTCCCACCCTCAAACAGTGGCAGATATTTTCTTCTGATATTATTTTTTTCGTGTCAGTCAGCAATAATTTCCAGGGGATGGGAGATGCACTGGGAAATGTGCGCAATCCTGTTTTCAGGATGCAGAACTGCAGTCGACTGGTCATGGAGGGAGAGTAGGGTCTTCTCCAGCATTGACATGGGGGTCTCAGCCTCAAACAGGCTGTGGGGGCCAGGTCCACGCTCGTGCTCCAAGCACAGAGCTCGCCTCTTGTCTCCTGTGGCTCTGGGCCTGCCGGGTGCTGAGGACAGCAGGGCAGCTGGGGTGCTGTGTTGCCTTGACTCATCGGTTTCTGTGTGCAGCCCTGGAGCGCTTGTACAGACATTCATGCTAAGATTATTTCCTAGGAGAGACTTGCGGCGCTAGAATGAGGTTTTGCCCCAAGTGGTGAAGAGAAATTGGCCCTGTTTTCTTGGTTTTTATGTTGTTTGGTGATTTATTAAAGCAGAGCTGTACCAGTCCTTAACTGCCTGTGTTTTCAACTAATAAGATTAGAAGCTAAATAGAAGCAGGATAAGTGGTGGATTATGACCATTCAATAGGTCCTGTAAAAATCCTCATTATTGGATGTGTGGTTTCACTGCTTTAAAAGACTAGATGGGGACAGGCAGGCTGTTGTGTATCTGTGAGCAGGAATCAGCCCGCTGTGGTTTTACTGCCGCTTTAGCACAGACTAAATCAAATACAGCTCTGCGTGTGACTTAATCTGAGCTGAGAGTTGTCTCTTCAGATCGGCAGAAAGCACAAGATGACTTCTTTGTGCTTGTGGCACCAGCTGAGTTTTCATATTTCACTTTTTGAGTTTATCAGTACTGATATTCTGATGCAGAATCACTTTTTGTGCCTTTCTGCATGGGTTCAGTTAATGCCTGTGGATGCTGTAAAGTTGGGGAAGGTGCCTCTGAAATGACAGCTCCCAAAAGGAGCTGCTGTGGAAAACTTGGTCTTGTTTTGGATCCTCCTGGCTGTTTTTGGTGGGGATACATTGGAGTTGAAGCCACTCACTGTAGGCCTGCTCATGCTGTGCTGGGGTGGTTTTGTTACAACTCAGACAGTGAGAACTTCCTACTCATTCCTTAATCTGTGTAGCAGATTATTATTCTGCCATGTAAATTGTCCTGTGATGGTTTTCATGTAATAAGATGTTGCTGCCCACGGTTAGTTCGGTGCTACATACCATGGAAGGTATTTCTCATGGCTTCCTTTTCTTCCATGGAAGTGCCTGGGCACATCTCTGCAGATCACAGTGTTTGCGTGTAGAGGTACCTGAACAGCTTCAGACCATGAGCGTGCCACAGCTGTACCTGTGCTGTGCCAGGAGACAGGAAGACATGCACTGGGGATGTATGATTATGAAATGCCTCGCAGAGGATAAAGCCATAATCATCTAACTTTATGACCTCTATCAGGAACTCCAGCCCTCTATTACATCCCAGAAGTATGTGTGCTTCAGTTTTGGACTGCAGCCCTTCTGTTCCACTGCGCTCTCATACAGCCCCACAGTGTGGCTCAGGCTGATGTGTTGCACTCCTCCTGCTTCCAGCATCCTCTGTCTTGCCTTTTCCTGCAGAACAACATCTGATAACCTCTGGATTTTGGGTGCTGCTTTGGTGTTTATCCTTGCCCCCTCGCTCAGGACAGAGCCAGCTGGTCAGACCACAGCCCTGCAGAGGTTTGCTCTGTCAAGGCTCCCATCAGGGATGGGAGGAGGGTTGCTGAAAGTTGCTTTGTGCTCAGCTGTGATTAAGCATTCGTACCAGCAAATCCCTATGCTGTTGCTATACTTAACATGCCAAACTCAATTATATTGAGAAGAGAGTTTAAAAACAGGCTTTTGTCTAATGTACAGTAGTTTGGCAGCAATTAGCTCTGAGTTTTATCATTTTCCCCAAGGTGAACATGAGAATGATCAGTTATGCAGAAAAAGCTGCTCCATCATGAGAGAGGAAGGCAACTTCCTAGCGAGGATAAAAGGGTTTGCACATACTGCAGGGCATGTTTCTCATGGCTGCCTTGCTCAAATGTCCGTCTGTGTTTGATAACTTTGGGAAATGGTTTCTTTGTGTAAAAAGCGCTTGCAGGGCAGTTCGCAAGGTGAGAAGGGAAGCTCTGGGGGCAGGCAGTGGCACAGGACCTCTGGGCTCTTCTTTCCCGGGGGTCTCTGTAGGGTACAGGGTTTGCCATCAGTGGGGCCTCTCTGGTCACACTGGCCGTGGGGCTGAGCCAGCAGCCAGGGAGAGCTATGCTTTTGGATGATTATTTTCCTCTATCCTGTCTGAAAAGATCCTATGTCCTCCCCAGTGGAGTGAAGGGTATGAAACCGTGGTGTGTTGTCAAGGTCCAGTGCGGGGTCACGGTACTCTCTGGCTGTTTGTTCCCTGATACTTCTTCTCCTTCAGTCCTTTTTCCTTCTTGCCTTTTCATGTGGTATTGAGTACACTGTTAAATGTGCCCTGTTGCAACAGGGCTGGTGTTTCTCTGGGACATAGAATACTTTTGAGGGTGTTCAATGTACACATGACCCTCCAGAGCAAGGGTGGGAGCGTTTGTGTGACGAGACCCTTCCTTGGTGTTTCAGTGCTGTGATCTGGGGTTCCACGCCAGCCTCGCTCGGACCTTCAGGACATATCTGTCTGCTGAATACAACCTGGAAACCTCCCGCCACGAGGGCCTGGACATCATCGAGAACGCTGTGGACAACCTGGATGCACGGAGCGACAAGCACACCATCATGGACATGTGCAACCAGGTCTTCTGCCCTCCGCTGAAGTTCGAGTTCCAGCCTCACATGGGGGATGAGGTATTGTACTCACCCAAGGGGCTGCAGAGCCCTCGCAGCCTGGCTTGGGCTGGGTTTCTCTTCTTAACCATCACTGTTAAGTTACTTCTGACTCCTTACCCCTCTGTGCTGTCTTCACACACTGCTATTCCTGTTTCCTTTCTTAATGAGACACTTAGCTCATTAGGGCTCCTCCTTTCAATCTGCCTCTTGCTCTCTATTTCTGCCAATTAGGATGCCTGTGGTTTGATTCTCAGCTGAACTGCCCAACAGATTTGTAAAGCAGAGCTTTGATTTACCTGCTGTAATTGGAACATTTCAGATGGCTGCTTTCAAATGCTGGGTAGAAAATGCTTTGTGCTGGCCCAGGTCCAGGGCACTGTTGATGAGAAACTGGGTGATACAGTGTCCCTGGAGGCAGTGAGGAGCTTGTGGGTGCTGGAGGGAATCATTTGGGTATTTAAATGTGTGTGTATGGTCAATGCATAACCCACTGCATGCTCTCCTGTCTCAGGTGTGTCAGGTCAGTGCCCAGCAGCCTGTGCAGACCGAGTTGCTGATGCGGTACCACCAGCTGCAGTCGCGACTAGCCACCCTCAAGATAGAGAATGAAGAGGTAAGAAGTTGCTCTGGGTCTTGTGTTGGCCTCATGGGCAGCATTGAGCCTTTTACCCGTTACACAGTGGGTTTCCTGGGGTGCTCAGGTGTGGAGTCCTTCCAGCAACAGTGCTGAGAGTACCCAGTGAGTGCAAGCACAAGCCTGGTGCTTAGAAGCTGTGTGTTGGCCATTTTTTTTTTTGGCTCAGAATATGTCACTTTCCCAGTCTGCTTCAAAACCCTGCTTCTTTTTCTGATAGGTACGAAAAACTCTCGATGCCACAATGCAGACTTTGCAGGACATGCTGACAGTGGAAGATTTTGATGTTTCAGATGCCTTCCAGCATAGTCGCTCCACTGAGTCAGTCAAATCGGCTGCATCAGAGACCTACATGAGCAAAATAAACATCGCCAAGAGGAGAGCCAACCAGCAGGAAACTGAAATGTTCTATTTTACAGTGAGTCTCATCTCATGCCATAAAGGACACAAAGCATTAATTGCTAGGGCTGAGTACAATATAAGTGCTCATTAGGAAAGAGCAAGAACCAATTCAGTCTCTAAGTATTTGTCTTCTGCTGATTTGGGTTTAGAATGCATTTTTCAGTGGCAGGGCAATGCATAGGGAATGACAATCCAGGGTCTGCCTTGTTCTATTTGAAGGAACAACGGCAGCAACCGGTTGTGACCGACAACTTACAGATCTCAGTGTGAGTGGCTCAGAGCAGGGCAGCAGGCTCCAGCCAGCCTCACACTGTGTCACCATTCAGTGCCTGCTCCTGGAGGCCTTTACAGTTTTGAACCATCAGTGAAGCCCTTCCTTTTCTGGCTCACACAGCTAAAATTTGCCCTTGATGCATGGGGCGAGCTGAAGTAGTCGCATCTGATGCAGGGTGTTGGAGGCTTTGTGACAGCCTGTCTTTTTGTGCACTGAAATAGCCCTAATTTAAGCATAGTTAATAGGCTAAAGATAATAGCATCTTGTGACATATTACATATGCACAGAAAATCTTCTAGTTTCTCTTAACAATATTGTTATTATTCCAATTCAGGGGGCAAGAAAATTGCAATTTTTGTTAGAGTTGTGCTTGGGGTTTTTTTATGTTATGCTTTTTGTAAGAATTTGAGCTTTCCCATTCTCTTTCCTTTTCTATCTCCTTCTTTCTCATTCCTCTTATCTGTAAAATTACTTCTCTTGAGTGTTACTGGGTGTCAAACAGTCTCACAATGAGATGAGAAGTTGTGCTGCACAGTTAGTGTGGCCCAGCACATAAAGCGCCTGACCTGGGAAGGTCTCATGCACTGGGAGTTCTCGCTCTGCAGCACTTGTTTGCACAAAGGCAGTGAAGGGAAAGCCTCTTTTGATTTTCCAGGCCATTCCCAGAGGCCTGACAAAAGAAAGCTTGCTTTGAACTTTTCGGACCTCCTTGCATTCCCAGGCAGGAGGTGCAGCACCAAGGAGACCAGGCTAATAAGATCATCAGGACTGTGGCTGGAGCAGTGAGAAGTGATTAGACTGCGCTCAGCCCTGCGGCACATCTGATGTCTGGGTTGTTAGAGCCTGTCAGCCTCGCCGAGCCCCCCTCCAGCAGCCCCCTGAGCAAATGTGTACATCAATGACAGGCTGTTTTTGCCAAGAGTGTGTACCCACCTTGTTTGTTTTATTTCTAATTCCAGAAATTTAAAGAGTATTTGAATGGCAGTAACCTTATCACGAAGCTCCAGGCTAAACACGACTTGCTGAAGCAGACTCTTGGAGAAGGTGAGTCGCGGGGTTAGGTCCAGGGAGGAACCTTCTCACCACAGGAGACAGTTTTAAACCAGGCGTCATCTTTGTGTTACCTGTGTCTGTGTTTTCCTGAGTGACTGATGGCTTCTGTGCTTGGCTGCTACTACTAAGTTTAGCTAGTGACATGCTAAAATCATTATTTCCTTGGAATATTACTCTTTTCCCACCTTTCTTTGGGAGTGCACTTACAGAGATTTGTTGGAATCTTTGTGTGTCCTAAAGTGCTGTGTTACTTCTCCAGCAGCAAGGAGATTTCCCACCCGCTCCAGCCCTCTGCCTTTTTCTTTCTGTCCCCCTTTTTCCCCCTCTTAGTGCAGCCCTGAACATGTCCATTTTCTTGTCCTCGATGCTGTGTTTCTGTATTACAGATTTGACAGCAGGAAATGTCCCCCCTGAACACAGGTTTTTGACTTGCTCTAAACTAGAACTGCAAAGTCATCCTTGTTTTTAAACTAGTTTTTTCCATAGGAAGCTTTTATTACCCCAGATAACTTGACAGGTTTGGTTTAGAGCACATACACGCAAACAGGCTTCATACAACAGAAGGGTAGTACCTCCTGGGGGAGGCAGGAGCAAATTGCTCTAGGTGGGTTAAACTGCTGCTGATGTGCAACCATATCCCTGGGAGAAGCTTTTAGCACTTTCAAAGGGCTTTAAAAAATTGCATGATTTCCAGTGTAAAGAAGATAGATGTGACTTGTGTCCCAACGCTTCAACAGGAGAGAATGTATTTAAATTAAGGTACACAAATGGTCCATGGTCTTGTTTTAGTGATACAAAAATTGGACTCCTCATTGCAGAGTTAATAAAAAAAAAAAAAGAAGGAATAGCTTTTTTTTGGGTGTTTTGCCAAACGTTTTCTCTGCCAAATTTATTTCGCCTTAAAATCTGTCTTCTAGTTAGATCCTGCGGTATGTTCCACTCAGTGAATACTGAGCCCAGTCAAGGCACAATATGTAAACACAAGGCAGGCTGCAAGGGTAGACACTAAAACACTTGCTTTCCCCAGGAGTCTCAGAACTCCATGTAGCACCTTAGCCCCTCATCACCCTGCAGCAGCAGGTCAGTGCCATCCCTTCTGCATCCTCCTCCAGCATGGGTCCGAGTTCAGGCTTTGACTTCAGCAAGGGGGATGCAGCACATGCTGCACAGAGATTGGACCCATCTAAACTCTCCCCCAGGATCCCAGATCTTGGTGCAGAAAAGAACTCTGTTGATTGGAGACAGTGCCAAGACTCCTGTGGATTGGTGGAGGAAGCGATGAATCTGTTGAAGGTCAATTTGATCACCATCCTGCTCTCTCACACAAGAGCCATACTATCACCATACTTAGGAGGAAGAGTGCAGGGTCAGGCATTTGAGTTCTCTAGAGTTGTGCAAAAAGCCCCTGTGGAAGACTTTCACATGAAAGCTGTCTGAATTTCTCCGAGGCCATGGGATCGTCTTGCCGTGTAGGCGTTCAGCAAATATTTAGCCCAGAAATACCAAATGCTGCGTTTCAGCATGAGCTGATTCTCATTAAGAAGAAGTCTGGATTTGCAAAATACTTGTGTGGAATTCTTTGCTTTTTCAGTGAGGAATTGGCTGCAAGCTTGCTTTCTGCAGGTGCCAAGGGAGAGCAGGAAGGAGGCATGTGCAGCCAAATGCTTCCTTTTATGTGTGTAGAAAGAAGAAGAATAAATCAGCTTTCCTGGCCTTGGGAGAAAGGCACAAACGGAATATGAAACTAGTTCAGATTTTTTCAGTGGGTTGACAAATACGCTTAAAAAAATGAACAGATTTTATCAGTGGTGATAGCTGCCATTTATTTGAGATCCAAGCACTAAAAATACACGAAGGGAATGAGAATATTGACAGCCAGAATAGAGTCTGCGTGATCGTGATTAGATGGGCTGTTATCTCACAGGAAAAGCTGGGGAACTGAATACTCTGCTGCATCCAGGTGCTATTAGCCATCCTCCATGAGGCACTTGGATAATCTCAGGGGCCTCCCTGAGGGCTTCAGCCCTTATCAGACTGCCCCTTTTCCATTTGGCTTGGCCAATCCCCAGCTGGTGTAACTGAGCACTTATTGCAGGGGACCCGCAGTGCGTCTGGTTATTTACAGGATGGGCTTCCTATTGCAAATAAACCTTTAATATGAGTGGGATTTGAAGATATTTTCCCTCTCTTGTGGCTGAATCCTGAGTTTCCAACATGTCTTTTAGTGGTGGCGGCTTGTATAGCAGCCAGCTCGGCATCTCCCCAGCCTGCAGGGCATGTTCAGCTGGTTCTTGCCAGAAGCCTTTAACCTAGAGCTCACAGAACCAGGAGTGAGTGTGTGATGTGTTTTAACAGTCATTTGGTGGTGACTAATGTGGAGACATGATGGAGACTTGTGTTTCTTACAGGTGAAAGAGCTGAATGCGGAACAACCAGGTGAGAGGTTTCTTCCACTTCATCTGCTGCTGGGAGGGGCTCGCTCTGGCAGGAGGAGGGTGGCTGTGGGAAGGGTTGTTTGCTTTGCTACTGGCACAGCTTGGCAGGGCTCACATTTAACCAGGTGCCCTGGGCTGGCAGGCTGGAGGGCAGGCAATCCCAGGCTCCCTATATCACTGCCCTACTCCTCAGCTGCATTGCCTGGAGTGGATTAATTAGGGTGATGACAAACAGGCCCTTGTTTTTGCTGCAGTGTAATTTCTAGCTGGCTGGTTCCGAAGTGCTTGGAAGCTCTGTGTCAGCACGGTGCAGTGCCTTGTAGCATAGCTGTGTTGTGTTCAGATAGTGCGACACTGGGTGCCTACCTGCTCCCTACCACCCCTGTTCATTTGAGGACTTTGATAAGCCTCTCCCAGCTCTGGCTTCCTTGTCTAGTAGTGCAGTGCATGCCTGTATTCAAACTTTCATCCCTCTAGCAGGAGGTAGTGTTGGGGGTGGATATAACAGGGAGGAGACTTTGATCTCTGTTCAGTCCATAAAGCATCTCCACAGCTTGCCATGAGTTTTCTGACAATAAGACATGGGCCAGCAAAGCTTCCAAACATCTCCCCAGAACATGTACAATCTCTCTGTGTTATCTTCTTACAACCCTGTTTCAGTTTTTAATAAAATTCCATACCAGCAAAAAACCTCCAAAGAGCAACATTCCGTGTCAGAAATGCTGCAGCAGATGGCAAAGCCTGGGCTGCCTTTCCAGGCAGGAAAGAGGCTGCCTTAGCACAGGGTGGCAGGACAGCAGGATGCCTTCCGGCCGGAGGGGACTGTGCTGCCAGTGCCAGGCTGAGAGTGGCGTCAACACTGGGCACCCACTGGGGTGGCAGAGCAGGGCAGCAAGGTGCTGTGAGGACAAAGAGGGGCCTTTCTTGCCTCACATAGGCAGTGTAACGCTGTGCTGATGGAGCTCCCCTTGACTGTGCTCCCAGGTCCCCTTTGCATCAGCACCTCTGCTGCATCCTTTCCCTGCGGATCCTAGTGCTGCTCTGCAGCACCCTGATGCCCTTGCTGCCCCTCGTGTGTTTGCAAGCACAGAGCTGGTGGGGCTACACACAGCCTGGGAGGGGAGCACCTTGGGGTGTGCCAGCATGGCTCTGCAGAGCTGGTGGAGGAAAGCACAGCCATACGGCTGGGTAACCTCACAGGGAGCATTTGCTCTGGAGTTCTTTGTTTATCAGGAGTGGGTACCCATGGGGTAGTGGTGTCGCAGGCCAAAGCAATCAAAGGAATGAATAGCAGCCTCCTACATGAGGGATGATGGCACAACTCCCTGCTGCTTCTGTTTGCTTGTGCTTCAGCAGTTGTTTTTCCTTCACAAAAGAAAACAAACAAGAGACAATCTTCTTGTGTGAGGCAGTGCTGCAAATGTAGGCAGAACAACCTTCCCACCAGATAGAGCCTGAGGCCAGGCTGCCCAGACCACCCTGCACCAGGACATCACCCAGGACAGGAGATTACACAGCAGCAAACTGCTCTGGGGCTGTTGTCTGCAGCACATGGCTGCTCAGCTGACGGGCACTATAAGGGACAGGGGTCATTTCTGCTCCTCAGTTACCAGTTGGAGGAGTGGTTAGAAGCTATAGGAGCATTGAGTCCAATTTCTTAATTAGAGGCCTCTGATTAAGGGACCAGCAGATCACAACTGTCACCTTTGCATCATAGCTCTGTGTAAATCATACATGCCCATTTGACTTTGCTCTGTGAGAACTTTTGCATGAAGGCTCCTAGCACTCATTTTGTTTGTATTTGCAGTCATGATGTCTCCTCTACAGACATCAGTACAGCCTGGGGGTATAGGACAGATCAGAAATTGGTTAGAGATAGAGATTTTATGCTGTTTTTCTCCCTTTATTAGATCCAGGCACTTCAGTTTTAATATCCTTCATTATCAGAAGAAGAAATAAAAATGTGAATAGCATTAATGAAAGCAGCCCTCATCACTACACTAAAATAAGTTACACGTTTCCATGGCCTCATTTCCAGAAGCAATAGGTGTCTGTTACCCTTGCTGAAGTCAACAGCATCTTCAAGGTCTGTTCTGCACTGATGAGCACTCGCAGTCACTAGCTATTAGGGGCAGGATCATGCCGCTTCCTAGTGCTCATGCCTACCTTTTCTGTTCTTATAGAGGTGCTGGTGGGTTTGCTTATCTGTGGTGACTGGGCTCACCTTTTTGTTTAGTGGCTTTAATCGTGGGAATGCCTGCCCGAAAGATGAAAACCCATTCACATCCCTGTGAATCCCAAGCAGAAGTTAGCTACAGGGGGGTTGAGATGTTCCCACTTTCCTGTTTCTGGCTGGCTATTCCATTTAGGAGACCTCATAGCAGCCTTTCAGTATCTGCAGGCGAGTTATAGGGATGCTGGGGATGCACTGTTCATTAGGGACTGTAGTGACAGGACAAGGGGTAATGGGTTAAAACTTAAACAGGGGAAGTTTAGATTGGATCTAAGGAAGAAATTCTTTACTGTAAGGGTGGTGAGGCACTGGAATGGGTTGCCCAGGAAGGTTGTGAATGCTCCATCCTTGGCGGTGTTCAAGGCCAGGTTGAACAGAGCCTTTGGTGGCATGGTTTAGTGTGAGGTATCCCTCTCCATGGCAGGGGGGTTGGAACTAGCTGATCTTAAGGTCCTTTCCAACCCTAACTATTCTATGATTCTGTGATTCTATAAACAGAATACCCTAGAGTTTCCCAGGGGTAGCTGTGGTTTATTTTGGATATATCAAGAAATATATAGGAACTCTTCAGCTGCCCTCGATCCGTTTTCAGACTGATGGAGCACTGAACTGGTGGAGGTAGGAGGCAGGTGTTAACAATCCTGCTGAGCACCAGAGCCTTAATTTTACAATGACATTTTACAATGTCATCCCTGGCACTAGCACAAGCACTGAGCAGCAGTTTTGATACTTGGCATCTCAGAGAGAGAGAATTGTAGCTGCATATTGTGGGTACCAAAGACAGTTAGGACCAGCTGTGTTTAATAGCTTTATTACTCTCTGGCTTGAATGAAGCAAGTCCTGTATGAATAGTGTTCCTGGCCACCTGTTGTTCATTCAGGCTGTGGTTCCTAGTATAGTTACTGCTCTGTCACTGTCTTACTTCTGGAGACAACTGTTTTCCACCATAGGAACTAGGACTCCAGGAAGTCCTCAGCAACAGCTAGTTAGATTGCTATATGTGGCTGCAGCTCAAGTGTGTCTGACATGGAAATACTGGAAGATTATGTGGATGGAAAGTGGTTGGATGGATAGTAGTTTGGCTTATTGCTGTTAAGTGCTTCTATTATCAAGATTAACTTGAATTTATTACTTAAATAAAGGCTGCGGTCTTGACCTTGACTTAAAATAGTGAACAGCTCTGATTTTACTCCAGGCAGCCTACAGGTTGGCTCTGCTGCTCTTCAGATACCTGCCAGCTGCACCCGGGCTCAGCCTCACCTTTGGGACCTGCAGAAGTGAGGCCATCATGGCATGGGCTCCAAAATGAGTTAGCTAAGTTAGTGCTCAAGTAGCACTGTGTGATGTGGCGGTGTGGAGCCCAGTGCTTTGCAGGTCCCCTGGTCCCGGTGGAGCCATGTCCATGCTGGAGATGCTGAAGCGTGAGCGGCTGCAGAGTGCATGGAGCCACATGTCGAGTCCTCACAAAGGGATTTTTCTGTTTGATTTATTTCTTATTCTCGGTCATAACCTTTGAGATCTCACCCTGTCATTGCATTTATGTTGGTATTTTGTTGATTTATTTTGTTCCATTTTCTCCCAGGCCCCCATGTCTTCCCCCTAAGCCACAGAAAATGAGGAGACCTAGGCCTCTCTCAGTCTATAATCATAAACTCTTTAACGGCAATATGGAAACGTTCATTAAGGTACTCGCTGGCTGATAGTAAGAGTTTATGAACGCTCTGAATGTAATGGTGGCTTTCATGTCCTAACTGCCAGCTGCTTTCCTTCCTCGGTGGTGTCTCTGGTCCGCCCTGCACCCAGTTGACGTGGCCAGCACAAGCTTTGCTTCAGTGACAATTTCTCTCCATAGTTGTCCTCATTTATTCCTCGCATTTCTCGTCCTGTCACCAGCACGAGGCAAGGTAGCAGTGAGGACCCTCGTGGCTGGTGGCTGTTGGCCATGCTGGCAGGCTGTGTAGCACAGAGCACTCTTGGCTGAGTGCCCACATCATCCTGTGCTGCTTCCACCCATCCTGGGAAGGAAGATCAGACAACAAGGGCTGCCGCTCAAAGGATCAGCAGTGCCTCCTACCTTCCCCTTTTCCACCCATTTTTCGTGGTCATTTCCCCTGTAGCTGAGGAAGACAAAATGACTCAAGCTCCCAGAAAGTGCTTCCCGGTTGTAAGCCTTGAATTGAAATACTACGCATATGGCTGGCTGTGTGGGAGGGTAGACATGCTATCCTCATCCTTAAATAAAATACATTAATAATAACCAGCCCAGCTGGCTCATCTCTGTGCCAATGGCTGATCAGTGGCTGATGACATTTCGTACAGCTCGGCACTTACTGGGAGTCTGAAGGCTCCTTCCCGCAGCCCCAACAGGAGGGATAGCCAGCAGCGAGGGCAGGCGAGAGCCATGTCAGTGCGGAGCTGTTTGCTGCTCCCATGGGAGCTCTGAAAGCACCAGGAGAGGTGACACTGCAGCTTGCACTGCGGCCCGTGCTGGCGCTCAGCTGGGGCCCCGGACTCAGCTTCCAGTGCTGGAGCAAAGTAATTCCTAAGTGGCTGCGAGTCGTCTCCTCCAAACCATCACTGATAATGTGCAGCCTTCATAAATGTGGGCCAGAGTATTTTCTTCATTTAAGCTGGGATGAACCCAGATGAATTCAATTAATATCAGTGCAGTCCCAATGGAAAGGGCTCTGCCTGTCCCAGGAAATTACCATGAAGAAGTGATTTGAGAAGAAAAATGAAGAGCTGTGGATGTGGGATTTGTCCCGAAGGACACCTCCAGCTATCTAGCTGCTAATCCTCCAAAATCCAGCACTTTGCTATTGCTTGGCTGCTGGAAAGGTTTCCAAAGGAAGCAATGCAGTTCCAGTTGCTTAGAGTGCTTAAATCCTGCACTGAAGAAAGCTTTCGTGAAAACACTGTAGGAAGCAGTCATGACAAACTGCTGGATTAGGAAAACTAATGGGCATTGTATGTCTGAGATTTATTCTCTTAGGCTCTTTTAGTGCAACAATAAGCTTGAGGGCGATGTTTATAAACAGTGCACAGTCACAAGTAATATACAGACCCGACTGACAAAGCCAGTAATCCCTTTAATACTTGTAATTATTCCTTCCTTAAACTGATTTTTACGTCCAGCCTATCCAGGGCTGTGGAGGAGGAATTATCTGCAGTGGAAATTCATCTGAGCAGGCAGGTGTCCTGTGCCAGCACAGACTTCTCACTGACAGTGCTGTGCTGCTGGGGTTGTTCTTGAGTCTGGGGGGCCCCATGGGACACAGGGTCCCCCCACACCAGAGTAGCTCTCCCCAGAGCTTTGCCTGCAGCCCAGGCAGGGGCTGGCAGCATCCCTTGGCTCTGAGAATGCCACAGCATCAGGGAGGGAAGAAATCCAAGAGGCTGTTTGTTCAGGTCGCTGAGGCTCGGGTGCAGTGTGCCAAATGGGGTTTGGAAGGGAGGGTGCACAGCCTGAAGGCTTGGGTTGGACTTTGCTAAGCTGCCATTGCATTTGAGCGTTCATGGCCTTCGAAAGAGATGCTCGCCTCTAACTGAACTTACCCTTGCTTAATCTTTTCTTTTTCTCCCGCTCTGCTGCTTTTTTGTGTTCTCAGAGGAAGGAGGAATGCGCGAACAAGAAATCAGGTATTTACCGGAGGCCCGTCTACGAGACGGAGTAAATTAACCAGAGAGATGCAACTGTACTCTAATGGAAAAAACAACCAAACGAAGCCCCTGAGGAACATAAATGTCCACTTAGGCAGTCAGACGCGGCTCACGTTTCTCCTTGAGCTCCTTCCACAAGGGGCCTGGAGAGAAGCAGCTTTGAAACACAAGCCAAAACTCACCACAGGTTCAAATACCAGCAATTCATTTCATGCCCTGTGGTGTTTTGGTGTTTGGGTTTCTTTAGCATCTGCTGACAATGGCTTTTTAGGTGAAAATATTGTTATAAACTCTGTTATTGGAAGCCTGTTTCATCAAATATAGCACAAATTTTATTTCGGCTCCACATTACACCTTTGAAATTCAGTAGCTATGATCCCGTTGCATCGGTCCCCGGTCTCCACCAAATAGTGAGCAGCAGCCTTTCACACACTTTGATGAAAGCGTTTTTTTGTGCATAGCTGACTACGCGTAATATACTCAGCACTTTTTGATGGCTTAATGTGCGTAACACCTCCTTTTCTTACCTGTCCTCTTACTAAACTCCATGACACTGATTTTCGCATCTCTGGTTTTGCGATCCTTAATGCATTTCCCATGTTTTGTTGTCAATAAACCAGTAACTTTTAACTTTTCTCCTTTCCTCTCACGAAGGATTCAGGACAGGCTATTCCACTTGTAGTAGAAAGCTGCATTCGTTACATCAATTTGTACGGTAAGTTGATTCAGTAATTCCAACAAACCTTCTGCAAAGGAAATTGTTTGTAGTTAGCAGTGAAATACAGTAGAGATGCCTGCAGCCCTTGATACATGGGCTCATGTAATAATTACAGTGCCGTTGCCCATGATGTAGCATTGATGGCTGGCAAATATTTAGGTGTTGTTAGCCCTTACTCAGGTTAAGTGATTCTCTCAGGCCCCAAGCCAACGGGAGCCCTTTCAACACTTTGATCTGGGGGGGTCTTGATTGGAGAATACAAGCAGAAATGAATTGCAACAGGCCTTCTTGCTCTGAGCTTTTCCAGGTGCATGGACTCATGGCTTCTGCTGTTCTGTACCAGAAAGTACCACGTACACAGTTACAGAAATCTCCTCTAAACCATTGTTCTTTTCCAGGCCTTCAGCAGCAGGGCATTTTCAGAGTCCCTGGCTCCCAGGTGGAAGTCAATGACATCAAGAATTCATTTGAGAGAGGTGTGTTACTGGGGTGTGCAGCTACAGCTGGGATGCTCTGCTGGGAGCAGATAAGATTGTTGGGAGTTTCAGTATGTGGTGGATGCATTAGACATTGTGTAAAGCCTGTGCTGAAGGCTTTTCTGCTGAGACACAAGGAGCTTTTATCCCCTTCTAGGTATCTCAGTGTTGTATCTCCAGCAGTAGTGAAGAATCTCTTAGGGAAAGAGTATGAGAAGTAGGGGTAGGTGCAGAGATCTTTTCCACTGTCATTAATGAGGAGCATGACAGCCATAAAATAGTTTGTTGGGATCAATTTTCCTCCTTCCTGCAGTGGTTTGTCAAGGGAGGAGCAGCATTGCTGTGTGTACCTGGGAACAGTGTTGGTTATGGAGTTACAGTGATTCTGTTGAGAAAATCACATCGAAGGTGCAAGGCAAGATAGGGCAAAGCAGTCCTGCTGTCAGAAAGCGAAGGTGGAGCTGTGGAAGGGACAGCCTAGATGGGAGTAATGGTCTCCATGGCATTAATCTTTGAGAGCATTGGAAGGTTCAGGGTGAAGGTGGCCAGGAATAAGTCAGCGGTGGGATTCTCAAAGGCTGGATGATTTGCACATCCCATTTAAGAGGAATCAGTATCCAAATCCTTTAGGCATTGAAAGCCTTTTATAGATTTAAGTCAGTACAATGCTATACAGAACCGTTCAGTCTGTTCTAGAGGCATAATTGCATCTTCCAGTTAAGCCTGTCTTAGGCTTTCACTCACCATCATTTAGATCTGCTCAGCTCTCTGTGCTATTGCTTTAAATGCAGAAATGCACTGGACTGGAAACTTTGAAGGAAAACTGATTAATAACATTCTCAACTTCAGGAAAGGTTCAAAATATCCACAATAAGCATGTTTTTAGTAGGTAGGGCTATAGCATGTCTCAGCAGGATGCTGTGTAACAGAGTACCTTATTAAGCTCTTCTCTTGCTGGGAAAATGCAGAGCATTACCACACAGAGGAGGGTTTTCTGGTCTGTGGGAAAGTCAGAGTTTCCTCTAAGCTAGCTAAAAACCACATATCAAGTCCCACTCGATAATAATGCTGGAAATGAAAACTGTTCTCTGGGCAGGTGAAGATCCCCTTGCTGATGATCAGAATGAACGGGACATTAATTCAGTGGCTGGAGTCTTGAAGCTGTATTTCCGAGGACTGGAAAACCCCCTCTTTCCTAAGGAAAGGTTTCAAGATTTGATATCTACTATAAGTAAGTATATGTGACAGCTCCTGGGAGAATAAGTACAAGTAAATGGGGGTCATTAATTGCTTGAACAGGGTCAGCTGTGGTCCTGCCTGCACAGATCTGTGGGTAACAATGGTTCCTGTGCCTGCCCATCACGTGTCACACAGTCGTGGCTCCTGGGACCCAAAGGAGTTTTGCTGCTTTAGCTCAGTGTCTTCTACTAAACATAGTGAAGATGAGTAACTCCTGGCTACTCACAACCCTTCTCCAGCCCTTGGATCTAAAGAGTTGGTTTCAACCTCACTCCGTCAGCTGTTCTCCAAGTGTTTGCTATGTGCATTCCTCATACCAAAGGGAGCCAGAAAGCGCTCTCAGATGTGAGGGTTTTTAGTCACAAAGGTCTGGGATTCCTGTCAGGGACAGCCTGATTACTTCTTGTCCTGTCCTGAATTCTCCTCCCAGGTCCACTTGTTCTGCTGCAACTGAAGAAACAGATATCCCAGCTGGGGTTTATTTCTCTCAGTACCTTGTAGTGATGACATATATTTATTGGCAAGTCATGGAAATTACTCCCTGGGGCAAAAGAAGAAAGCAGAATGAATCTGATGTTTTGGAGATGATGGAGGAGAGTGTTGCACGCTTTGGCTACAGGATGACTTTATTTTACAGGCATCAGGGTTGTTTGGGGGTTCAAGTGTCTCAGTACATGGGTAGCTTCAGGGGGAATGACTGGCAAGCGTGTACTGATGTCCTGCATTTGGCTTTCACTGCTCATGGCTCCTTCCCCCCTTAATGTGCATTACTGCTAGAGATTTAGTGATGTCAAGATAGATGATATCTAGAGGGGAATGATGCAGGGATGGGCTTGTTCCAGAAGGAGAAGAATGTGCTTTTATTTGTCAAGAACAGCTTTTTTTTTGTACATTAGCTTTAGGAAATTCACTGTTGCCTTTCAATTTTATGTGTAAAACAGGCAGCACACCTGTAACATGGCAAAAGGAGCTGTTCCTGCATCACTTTCATGCCCCAGACAGGGATTTTTAGCCTGGCTTAGTGCTTGCCCCAGCTGCCCTCCCCAAGGGGCTTGCAGCAGCAAAGCAGGGAGCCTGAGAAGGCACAGCCTGCAAAGATCCCCTTCAGTGCCAGGAAATGCGCTTGGTGATGTGATCTGTGCCTGCAGATAGGTTTGTGCTTTGGAACCATCCCGAATTAATGCCAATTTGCACAGTTTATTAAGCTTTTGGGGTTTTTTTGTTGCAAACATCATCTGTTGATTTTCAGAACAGTATCCTCTTTTCTCTGTTTTTTTCTCATCTTAACAAGAATTTTCCTTTTTCTCATCTTTCTTTTCTTGCTGCTGTTGCTACCTTGCAATTAAGGCTGGAGTTTAAATGAATTAAAGTGCCTTGTTCCCATTAAAAATCTGACCTTAACCGCATCTGACTTTCTGCCACATAAATACAGGCTGTGTAATTGGTGTCATAGTCCAAACAGATTGAGGAAACCTTCCTTCTTTGAGAGCCACTGCTCAGTAAAATGCCACCCTCGCCGTAAGAGGTTCTGCCTCATTTTGTCATTATGGTGGAAAGGTTAAATGCAGCCGTGTGGTTTGGGCTCCCCAACACAGTGCATCACAGAGCCACTTTGATTCCCTGGGCTCCTGCTAAGGTTATTCTGAGTGAGCTTTTTGCAGCTGCATAAGTCTGAGGGCCTCTTGAGTGTCCCCGGAAGCTGCCACGCTGCATCATTCCCAGCTGATGTGATGGGGAAGCCAGGCTTGCTGGTGGCAGAGGAAAGGCTCGTTTTCCTTTTGCTTATGGGGGACTGAGAGTTTGTATGAATGCGTTTCTCAAATGCACATGAGAAATAGATGGATAGAAAAGGCACTTTGTTTGCAAAGGTTCATTCAGAGGTGTGCCAGTGTGGTACAGTGATTGATGATTACTCTAGTTCTCTGAATTCCAGGCAATTGAAACATTTTGCGAAGTGACAAAGGCAAGTGCTTTGAGACAATGTGTTCCTCTGGGTTTCAGAACAGATATCTATTGCTGCAGCTTTTTATCCAGTTTCTATTTATTTGATTGTTTTTTTAACAAATGTCCTTTTAAGTAAGAGCAAGCTGAAGAAGTACAGAACCCAGCAAGCAATAACAGGGGATAAATGCATTCCTCAAAAGGAAGAATTGCCAAAATGAAATGCTATAAAGATTCCCATCTTTATACTGAAGCCAGATTTTGCTCAGAATTTTGAACAAATGGCAGCCCAGCTACATGCTGTTGTGGATTTTATTATGGTTAGCAAATGTCAAAGTTGGAGCCAGCACAGTAAAGTAAGCATCTCTTCCACGCGTCTGAGGCTGACTGCTCTCAGAAAGCGTTGGTACTATTTTTCTGCCTTCTGTACAATAAAATCTGAAGGATTGATTAACTACATAATACACTAAGCAGCTTAAAAAAACCCTTGGGGGCTGAAATGTGCTGCCAGCTGCTGCAGGATGGTGCTGAGCCCCCTCAGTGGGTTGGTGCTGGAGCAATGCAGGTGAAGGAGGCTCCTGAGCAGGGGCTTCAGCATCCTCCTGATGTGGAGCTTCAGGATGATGAGGGTGCAGCACTGGGGTCCCAGGCGAGAGAGCTGGCACTGGGGGCAAGATGGCTCTAAGTCTCCTTCCTTCCTGCAGGAAGAAGCTGCTTTCTGATAGCAGCTATGGGCTTTGTGCATTGCTGTGGGCAGAAGTGAATCTTGAAGTGCTGACTCAGAATCAGTTCCGATTAAATTCCTAGTGGGAATTTAATCAATGGGAGACTGGAGCAGAAAGGCTCAGAAGGACTTGATGCCTAACCCATGAGAGTACCATGAATAAAAACCTCATTTAAAGATCTGCAGTAGAAATGCAGTGCTCCATTTTCCAGGGCCGTGGTGACTCAAGCTTTTGAGGAACAGAGTAGTTGTTGAGGAATGAACTAAATAATTCATAAACATTTTAAAAGTGAAACTGTGGAGATGTCTTTATTTGCTGTTGAACTGAATCTGAACGTGTGTGTGAATCCACCCACGGAAGAGTGCTGTGCCTGATTCTGTGCTTGCACCTTAGTGCCAAACCAGTGGATTGAATCTGGAAACAGGCTGTTTTCCTTGCATGGTGGGCTACTAGATCTGTAACTAGTCTCTCTGGTGCTGTATTGCCTGGTCCTGAGAAGGTTTAAAGATGTGTTTTCTCCATGTGTTCCAGAAATCGAGAACCCCACTGAGAGAGTGCACCAGATCCAGCAAATCATCATCACTCTGCCTCGGGCTGTCATCGTTGTCATGAGATATCTTTTTGCTTTCCTTAATCAGTGAGTTTGGGTTTTGTTTTCCTCTTTCACTGGGTTTCTCCTTGCCCTCCCTTTTTTTTTGAGGGCTCCGCTGTCTTTGTTGCTCAAGTCCTTCCTGGTATTGCCATGGAGAGTTGTATTTTGCTTCTACATGGGCCTTGCCTAGCCACAGCTGTGTGTCTGGGAAAGGTGAAGAGCTCAGTGATGATCACTTTCTTGGTGGTGGGGGTTTAGTGATGGTGGTGGTGGGAGGTTATTCTAAGGGAACAGGAAGTCAGCACCGTGCCTCCCTAATGCTTGTGCTTGCAGCTTGTCGCAGTACAGCGATGAGAACATGATGGATCCCTACAACCTGGCCATCTGCTTTGGGCCCACTCTGATGCACATTCCAGATGGGCAGGATCCGGTGTCCTGCCAGGCCCATGTCAATGAGGTCATCAAAACCATCATCATCAACCACGAGGGCATCTTCCCCAGTCATAGAGAACTGGAAGGACCTGTCTATGAGAAGTGCATGACTGGAGGGGAGGAGTACTGGTAAGGAGTGGGGACAGGACTTCATTATTTGGAGAACTTCAAGCCAGATCCCCTGTTAGGGTTATCTTCTGGCACTGTACATCAAGAGTGAGCCTGTGACAAAATGCAGAGCTTTGGCTTGATTCCTGACTGACAGAGTTGACCCCAGCTCACATGAGTGTAGGAGAAGGGATCTTGGGAGCAGATCCCTAAGAGGACGGGGTGTGAGGAGAGCTTTGGGGAAATTTAGACTTAGTCTTCAGGGCAGCCCTGCACAGTGCTGGGGTGAATTTGCCCCTCTGCAGAAGGGGCATGCCATTTTGCATTTATTCCTGTTAACGTTATGAATTAGGGGTGCAAGTGACATATATTTGATATGCTTGTGCAGTTTTACACTGGTTAAGAATCTTACTCCATACCAGGCTGTCTGCACGGTTCTTAGTTATAACTCCCTTCATTAAAACTAAAGAGGATTTTGCATACCAGTTAGTCTCTACTTAGATGTATCAGTTTTACTTTTGATGTTAGCTTTGCTAGTTAAAACAGAGTAGGCAGTTTCAATGAGTATTTCTCTTTTCTCATGCTGACTCAGGAGGAACTCCCTAAACAAACTCTCACATTAGAAGTGGTTAATGTGGTATTAAGTTATCAATGATGATTTTAACATTGATATTACACAGTTGTCTGGAGGATGCTGGAATTCTAAACTGACACCCAGATCTGAGTTTTAACAAACCTGTATTTATAACAGACTTGAACTGATTTGAGTACAAGTTTTACACATTTCTGAGACCATCCCTACTGATGCAAGTGGAGAATAAAATGCTAAAACCCACTGTGAATGGGTGAATGGAACATTTTAACTTGGTATCACTTTGTGTTTGTTTTGCCAAATATGAGTAAGATGCTTGAGCAACAGAACATGGTGTTCTGGGCCTGAAGATTGTGGTGCGAGTGTCTGCTGTTCTCAAAGCAATTTCAGAGATCTACTGTGATTTACAATGACCATCAGTCCTATGAAAACTAAAGCCATAACTCTCTCAAGTATCGCTGTGGCCAGAATTTCCCTCAACAGCTTGCTTTCATTAAGTGCCTTAGGAACAGAATCTCCTTCTTTCTTTGAAAGCAGGGTGTATTTCATTTCAGTGACAGCCCGCACAGCGAGCCAGGCACTATCGATGAGGTTGACCATGACAACGGCACGGAGCCACACACCAGTGATGATGGTGAGTACAAATGTGAGCAGCAGAAAATTGTGTCTGTGTTAGGAGAGCTGTGCCTGCAGGAGGGCAGTGTGCGCTTCGGTCCTGATCACAATAGAGGCTGGAAGAGTGCCTGGCACTTTGGTGGGAGACAGCGGTTTTGTGTGCTTAGAGTAATGAATATGAATATTAAAAGAAGTTGCATATAGGTTTTCACCATAGGATGCACATGGACCTTTGCAGCGGTCTGCTTCTATGGTGGAATACAGGGATTAGTTTTCTGGAGCTGTTCAATGAGATTCCATTAATCTGCTGTTTCCTGCCCTGACAAACCACTGACACTTTCAGGGTGGTGGAGGGCTTGCTGGATGCAGGGAGGAGGGGAAAGACACAGCTGGGCTCGACAGCTCAGGACCTGCTTTCAGCTACAGACAGGAGACAACAGGACTAGATGATGAAGGCGAGCAAGCTGCCACTTAGTCAATTTTATGCTTGCATGGTCGCATTAAGAGCTGTGATTGGAGTTTCTGGGTGATTAACTGTGGTGCAAGTGTAGAGAAGAGGAGCAGCTTTATTTTGTTTTATTCCTTCTTCTCTCTCTTGCCCCACACACCCTCCCTAATGGGAAACTCAACATTTCATCAGGGCTGTGAGAGCCCTCCTGGCTGCTTCCCCTGCACGTTTCCTTCAGGGCATTCACCATTGATCCCAAACACCCTGCCACTCCTATTGATGTGGATGTGTATTTTAAGCTGGTGAAAATCAGTCTGCTGAAGTGACCTCTCCTGTCTCACATGAGGTGGGGAATGATGCAGCATCTTCCATGTCCTCCTCTATTGTCTCCTCCTCTGTGTGGGTTTTGTTGCCTAATAGACCAACAGATCACATCCTGATTGCTGCTGATGCTGAGCCTGTGGTTAGTGATAACGCAGACAGTGCTGAGCAAGTTTCCATACTTTAATGCGAACATGACAGATCTTGAGGAACTGGTGGATTTGCCCTGTTTCAGCTTTTTCATCGCCTGTCTGCCTGTCTCCAGGTGGGGTTTAAAATCTGGAGTCTCAAATAATCAAGGTACATTAACTGCTTGCTTGCCGGCTCCAATAAAGGTAGCTAGAGGTAGCTGGGTGGTAGCAGCCTGCTTTTTCACCCTTGTCTTGGAGCAAGGTGAGAGAGAGTGCAGGACAGGGACTTCTGCCACTGCAGAGAGAAACACTGCCACTACCTTCTGATTGCTGCAGCGCTTTCCCTGGGATTCAGTGCTCCCAGCTGGAAACAGACTTGCAGAAGAGCTGGGCTCCTCCACAGGCTCCCAAATACCAACAGGCTCCTCTCTGGATACACCAGCAGCTCCCACTGTGATGCCCATGGCCAGGGGCTCAGAGGTTCCTGGTGTGCTCACGACCTCCCAAATTGAAGTCATCCTGCAGCCCACTTGAATTTCAGGCCCTGAACTCCCAGTTTGTGAATCCCTGGTGTTTGGTAGAGTTTCTATTAGAAGAAGTGGAGAAGTGGTGAGATAGAGTGCTGGAAGGTCTGCAGATGTATTGGAGTGATGCAGAGCAGCTGCTTCACCAGAGCCGGTATCGTCGTTTCTATGGGCATCCCCAAAGGGGGATTCGTTACTCATCAATAATTCAGGCCAAACTGTCTCCAGGATTAGGAAAAGAAGAGAAGGTAGGTGGGGCTTTGATCACAGTATCTGACAGAGCTTGACAGGATCCCAGTCTGGAGGATAATGGGGTTCTGTAACTAAAGAAATCACTTTTTAGGTAGAAAATGGGAATGTGGGTGGTGATGCCATGTGCACACAGGGAAATTTCAACTACTCCCCATCTGGTTTGTAGCTTTTTGTAATTGCTGGTAGTTTGTGAGTCTGTGAGAAGTCCCAGGAAGGCTGGAAGAACAAAAAGACTTGATCAATCTAAAAATAAGATGGTTTGTACTCATTGAAAGATGCTCTTGGGAAGCTAGGGCAGCAGCATTACTGCCATTCTGGTGAGATGTCTCTAGATTTATTGTGCTCTGGGGACTTTTGAATTAAGCTCTTCTCTATCTGTGCTTCTTTCCTTGGCAGAAGTGGAGCAGATTGAAGCCATAGCAAAGTTTGACTACATCGGACGATCTCCACGAGAGCTGTCCTTTAAGAAAGGGGCCTCGCTCCTCCTGTACCATCGGGCATCAGAAGACTGGTGGGAAGGGAGACACAATGGTGTGGATGGCCTCATACCCCACCAGTACATTGTGGTACAAGACATGTGAGTTGTGTTGATCCAGGATGTTAAAATCACATGTCTTCACAAGGTTCCCTTTAGCCACCTGAAATAGGTGGTCAGATTTCCCAAGGTTTAATGACTTTGGTGGAAGTGTGGATCTGTGAGAAATCTGTTTCCTCAAGCTGATAAAGCCAAGCACTAAATAGTGTACTTCAGTGTGCCTGAACCACATATATCATTGACCCCAAGCTTAATACTGGCCTTGCTGCCTGTGTACATTGATCTGGCACTGTTCAGTGTTCAGCTGGCCTGTAGGCACATCCTAGGGTCCTTCACAGATGCCGCTGCTATTACAAGTACTGTACCTGGATAGATTAAAGTGGCAACAACAGTGCAGGGGGATATGGGGACATGATGTTTGCTCTTTCCAAGCTCTGGGTGCTGTCTGAAGCGGTGGCCTTGATCCAGGCCTTTGTTAACAATCTCTAGAGCTGCTGGAGTGGTGATACTCAGGTTCATGTTGTGGCTGGGCCCTAGCCTGTCTCCTGGAGCAGAGCCGTGTTACTGATGGAGATCTCCTTTTCCTAGGGATGATGCATTCTCTGACAGCCTGAGCCAGAAGGCAGACAGCGAGGCAAGCAGTGGACCGCTGCTGGATGATAAAGCCTCCTCCAAGAACGACATCCAGTCTCCGACGGATCATATTGTGGACTACGGCTTTGGGGGAGTCATGGGCAGGTAGGGAAACTCTCATTTTCCTATGAACACAGATGTGGTTGCTGTTGTGTGGGGAGAGTCAGTGTGTGGTGTAGGGCAAGACAGAAGGGAAGGCTCCAGTAAGCCCTGCAGAATAATACAAGCATGGAGGGGGTTTTCATGTGCATTGCTAATGTAGTTCTTAACAGGTAAAGAAGGTACAATGCTGTCCCTTTCTTGGCACTGGCTAAAATATCTGTCTTCCCTCTTGCCTCAGTTTTCTAAAGCTGAAGGGCTTGAGTTCGGTTTGATCTGAGCTCTCAGAGCTGAGCGATTGTCTTACAGCATGCAACCAAATGCTTTTGATCTGACGGACGGTGACCTTAGTCTTGTGATGGATTCTTTGCAGAGTGAGATTGAGGTCTGACGGTGCAGCTATCCCTCGCCGTCGAAGTGGGGGGGACACCCACAGCCCGCCCCGAGGGATGGGTCCTGGCATAGACACTCCTCCTCGAGCAGCGGCCTGCCCTAGCAGCCCCCACAAAATACCTCTAAACAGGGGCAGGATTGACAGTCCTGAAAAGCGCAGAATGGCGACATTCGGCAGTGCAGGCAGCATCAATTTCCCAGACAGGAAGGCCTTGTCTGATGGCCACCCGCTGAGATCGACCTGTGGATCGACTAGACACAGTAGTCTCGGAGATCAGAAATCTCTAGAAGCAGAAGCGCTTGCTGAGGTAAGAGGGTTGTGAAGTGGCTCTCGGTGCCCAGGGATCGAGAGGTTGAAGTATAAGTCGCTGGGGTAGTGCCGCAGAGCCCCTTCAACACACTCCAGAATTACAGTGCTGTTGAGGCTGCAGTGGTTTAAAGATAAAGATGAGCAGCCGCCAGCTTGCCTGCTTTTCCAACTGTGTCGGTTGGTCTAATAAAAGATGCTGCCTCCTTCCACAAACCTTGTTTGTTCAATGCAATAGGCAGAAACATTCGATCCACCACTGAAATGTGCTGGCAGCTCTTACCTCCCGCAGGGAAGGAAGCGCGTTATCTTCATCTGGCGCTCCATAAGGAGCTTTAAGAGGAGAAAACTGGATTTGCCAAATCAGAATTTGACTGATGATCAGTGTTTGGAGAACAGGCATCAGGTTTGGTATGGGCTGTTGTAGCTAGGACCTCAGAATTGTTAGACTGATCCCACTATGATGCCTCCAGCCATGCAACATCATCAGTGGCACATTAAGCCATCAGTTCTACAATGCTCATTAAATACATGTTACCTTCAGCATAGCCTGCAGGCCAAACCTGTTAACATCTCAGAGAATGGTCCTTTCAGGGAGCAGGTTTCAGAACTCCCAGCCTCTCAGGGACCACCTAGTTCAGGCACAGTCCCCACCAATGTGTGTGGCAGGGCCCTGGGTGCTGGCAGTGCTGTGGATGGCTGTTCAGTGTCCCCAGTTTCAGCAGTTTCCAGCAGTTTGCTTCATGCCATCCTCAGGCAGGAGCAGCAGCAGCTGTGGGATGGTCACTGATGCAGCAGTTTGTGTGCCGTGGGGTTAGGCAGGCTGTTGTGTGTAGAACCAGCTGCTTTCAGTGGGATAAGTAATGATGGTTGCAGAGATGAAGCACTCTGACTGTCCTGTTTGCTTTTCCACCAGCCACGCTCCTTGTTTTCTTGCTCTGCAGCATGCTATCCAGCTTTTCTGACCATCAAGAGCTTGCGTTTGGTGTGATCCATTTACAAGTTATGGTCGTAGTGCAGTATGTGCCCTGAGGGATGGCTCAGCTGGGGACCAGGTCCACCTTGGGATGGGATAGCAGCACCCATGAAGTCCCCAGCAGCCCCAGATGGGCACTGCAGCAATGCAGGGCTGTGGAGCCTCCAGAGGGATGAGTGAATGCTGAGGATGGAGCACAAGAGGCACAATTTTCTTGGCTTTTGGGGGGTTGTTTTTAAGCCTTGTGAAAGGTTCTCACTCATCTGATATAAATGAATACTTACCTTGGGTCTGCAGGACTGCTGGACTTGGTAGTCCTGTGGCTTAGCTCTGGGAGGATATTTTCACTCATTACCTGACCAGCCTAAAAGAATTAATTGGAGCCAACTTGATCATTATTTCCTTTCTGCTGATCCTCTGAACGCTCTCTGAGGCTCACCAAGCATTTTGTATGCATTATAAAATTAAGGACTTATCTATCCTAGGACAATGCAAAGAGTTAACTACGCCTACTTTTTAAACACTTGATTCAGTTGCCTTAAATCACTTTCAGATGGTCTCTTTCTGAGTCAGTAGCCTTAGCTGAGTTAAGGCAGATTTAAGTGAAGCCAAACTAGAGCCTCTCTCTTTCTGAATGAGACCATCAATACTGCAGTTGTAGCCAGTTTAGCTGATTTACTTTAAAGGGACACTTCTAGCTGAACCAGGTTCACCTTCTGAAGGGTCCCTGTGGACAGACCCATGGAGGCCATGCCCTAGAGACACAATGAGGGGCTGGGGCTGGTCTCACCCTGCTGCCTCCCTGCGTGCAGGGAGAATTCTTACTCTTCTATTTAGAGCAAGCTGCCATCATGCTGCTTACTCCACATACGTCCCTGTGTGTTCCTGCCACACATATGCCATTACCCTGTAGGCACAGGGGCAGCAGAGGTCTTGTACATCTGATGGAGGCTGCAGGGCCTTCTTTTTTTTGGGGAAAAACCAGCCTCAGTGCTGTGGGGGAGTGTGCAGATGCCCTGACTTGTTGGGAGATGTGGAGAGGCTGGTGTTCACCCCACCACTTGTGGTGGTTGGGGTTTGCTGCCTTTGAGCTGGCAATAAAACTCCTCCTGACCTGAGGGATATGGGACGCCTTTGTGCAGCCGGAGATGGGGCTT
Organism: Psittacula echo; assembly: GCF_963264785.1. Lineage (NCBI taxonomy): Eukaryota > Metazoa > Chordata > Aves > Psittaciformes > Psittacidae > Psittacula > Psittacula echo. The sequence continues at coordinate 14,215,018 of NC_137745.1, read as the reverse complement.
TACATCTTGTCTCAAGACTCCTGCTTTGCCTGGAGGCTCTGTCTTAGGTCAGAGACACCCATACAGACACACATGCCATTATGGGGGGGGCCTTTCCACAGAGTAGGATGCAGGAGAGCTGGGTGGTGCTGTGGCTTGGTGCTGACATCCCTTTGTCGATGGCGTTTGCAGGACATCGAGAAGACCATGAGCACAGCACTGAATGAGCTGCGGGAGCTGGAGAGGCAGAACACAGCCAAGCAGGCTCCTGACGTGGTCCTGGACACACTGGAGCCCATGAAGAACCCCCCGATGGGCGCCGCCAACTCAGAGCCTGCCAGCCCCCTGCACACCATCCTGATCCGGGACCCCGATGCCGCCATGCGGCGCAGCAGCAGCTCCACCACGGAGATGATGACCACCTTCAAGCCAGCGCTGTCAGCCCGGCTGGCCGGGGCTCAGCTGCGGCCCCCGCCGATGCGGCCGGTGCGGCCAGTGGTGCAGCACCGCTCCAGCAGCAGCAGCAGCTCAGGGGTGGGCAGCCCCGCCGTCACCCCCACCGAGAAGCTGTTCCCCAGCAGCTCGGCGGATAAATCAGGCACCATGTAGGCTGGGGCCGGGAATGCCAGCGCCTGGATGGTGTGGGAGCAGGGCCGGCAGCTCGGCAAAGCCTCCCTCTGCCAAGCGGGAAGTCAGATCCATGCTCAAGAGGAACCTCTCCTGAACGGGAGCAAGTGCGTAGCCTAGGCCTGGTGGTTGATTGTACATACGTGTGTGTGTGTGTATGTACATATGTGTGCACACACACCTCCCCATCCATACAGAAACACTTCCCAAGCTTGCAGCCCGACGGCAGGAGGAGGCGGTGGGTGTATGTGTTGGCACTGGAGAATACACCCTCTGTAGAAGTATATATTAAAAACAAAGTGTACAGAATTCAGTGACTTCTTAAAAAAAGTAGATTTACCTCAGAAACTGGCTCTGAAATGTGCTCTCTAGAGATGCTGGGTTGATTTGAGTTTTCCCCAGGCTATTTGTGTGCGTGTGTGTGCGTGGAGGTACGTAGCAGCTGTGCGTCGAGCAATACAAGGACAATCCTGGAGTTTACTTTCTGCACCTCTTAGCATTTACAAAAAGGGGAGGGTGGGGGGGAAATACAGTGGATGTTGTTCACTGGTGGCCTATGGAGAAGAGCTGGAAGTTCACAATTGACAGTGTGTGTTAGGCCGGCTGGAGTGTCTGCTCAAGCGGGATCCTGAGACACGTTTGCGTGCGCCGTGATGCCCCGGCCAGGAGCAGGGACACAAAGCGAGGTGTGCTCCATTGCTTCACCCAGGGAGGAGGATGCTGCTGCTGCACTGGGGTACGGTGCTGCCCTGCCGCACAGCGGGGTCCACGGGACTCCGGATTTCAGACTGAACAAGGACTAGTGACAAACCTGTGGTAAAGCAGAGAGTCGCTTACACAGTTTTGAGATGCTTCATTTCCCTTTCCCCACACATTTGTTTCTTTATTTTTAAACCTAATGGTATCTCAACAGATGGGACTCAGTGGGCAAGAGGAGGCTTTGGTACAATAACGTTCCTTTATTTGAAGTTGCACAGCAGCACATGAGGGTCTTGATTCAGATTGCATCTTCTTGCATGAAAAGCATGAGCCATATTTGACCATATCAGATGCAGAACTGATCTGATGGGGTGGTATTTTGCACTTTCCATACTGTACTATATAATACAACAGTTTGAGTTTATGCAAAAGAATCTACATTTTGTTTTCCGTCTGAACATTTCACCCAGAGAAAAAAAATATGCAGAAAGAGCTGGGGGTTGCATGGTACTTTGATAATCAAGTCTCCTGTAAGCGCTGAATTCAAGACGCTCTGTGCTTCTCCTGCACTTTTTTCTTCCCCAGATTTCCATGCAATGACCCATGGTTTATTTGGTCACTTCCACATGACCGTGTACTAACGGCTCCTCCATGTCCATCCTTCCTTCCTGCTATCTCTGATTTCTGCTGTTATCTTGTGCCTGGGCAAAGCAGCTAGCGAGCCTCATCCAACAGTCCCTGCCCATGGTGGGTTTTTGTTCCCCCCTTCATCTTGCTCTTCTCTCCAGCACCACTGCAGCACCCAGCTTGCCCATGGCCAGAGGAGCAGCCTGGCTTCAGGAAGGCAGCGATGGCTGAGCCCATGGGTCCTGCTGCATCTCGTGTCTCAGCCGGGAGCTTGCCCTATGTTCCTCCACGTGTGCCAGACCCATCACAACCCCGGCGGGATCAGCCCGGTGTTGTTCCCATGCCAGTGCACAAGCATGTGTCCCTTCCTCCCTGCCCGGCTCTGTAAATATTGCTGTACTTGCTTAAATGCTGGAAAGTAACTGTTAACATGTAAACTGTACAAAAAAATAGGCTAAGATTAGATGAAAGCCACTCACCAAATCTTTGCACTTAGTAGGTAGCTCAATGTAAAAATAAAACCCAGTAATAATAATAATGGTAATAATAAAAAGAAGTGAAAAACAAAGCCGCAAAGCTAACCTTTCAGTGTACAGTGGGGGAGAAGTACTGTATGTAGTGATTCTGTCATTGTTCCTCCGTATAATGCTGTGAGGGGAAATGGTGTTTATGTACTTGTCTATTAACATTGTTGACATTTGTAATTACCACAGCTGGTTCGTACTGATGTTTATTTTTTCCTCATGATTTTCCCCCTTTTCCTGACTTAGGCTAACCTGGAGGTCAACGCCTCTGTCGTTTCGGGCAGCAGATGTTCAAACAGGCTGTCAGTCTGGTCTGGTAATGAACCAGCAAATGTGCTTCTAGGGGGTGGGAAGAAACCCATTTGGCACGAGAGCTGTCTGTTCGTTGCCAGCAATTCTATTTCTTTCTTTTCCATTTAGTTCCTGGAGAACATTCACTTTGCCAGTGTTCTGGTTTTTTTATATACTTTGCAAGATGACTTGATAGCAAAACCATGTTTATGAGGTTGGGGTTTTTGTTTCCTCCCTTCTTACTTTTGAAGATGCGGTACAAGTTCCAGTGTCTTCCTATTAAATTATTGCCTTTCGTTTTCCTTTGGTTTGTTTCGTTGTGGGTTTTTAATACAGTTGTTTTCTTATCTTTAAGTGCCTTTTTGAGCACCAGAACAAATGCTTGGAGTTTAATGTCCTAGGAGCTGTACACATCGAGATTTCCTTTGTACAGTTGCGTTGTGCTGGGGTGATTGCTTTTAGAGTCCTTTTTTATTTGATTTGCTTTCTTTTTAAAGACAAGAATACCAGGACGTTTTGTTGGAGAATAAACTACCCCTTTTTAACACGCTATTCCAATTGTAGTTTTAACTACTGTAAATTTAAGGGAAGAAATGTATTTTTCTGTAAGCTGACTTGGCACAAAATTGAAACACGTTACCTTGTAGGAGTATCATAACTGGAACCTGCTCATATGCTGAGTGACTTTACCCCGATCCTCAATACCTCTCTAAAGGTATAAAGACTGTAGGCTTCAGAGAGCTCACAGAGCTTTCACTGTGACAACCTCCGGCCGCGCCGCTGCCGGGAGCGGGTGGTGGGATCCGGGGCAACCAAGAGCAAGGTGTTCATGGAGCAGCTGTTTCTCTGCTGTGCAGAGCAAGTGCTGGCCTCCGGCTCGGCTCCCGCAGACCTTCCCCATCCCATGCCGAGGGGCTCCTTGGTGCTTGCCCTCCCTCCCTGGGGCTCAGCATCACCTTCGATGGTGCTGACTCGAGAGCAGCGGCACCCACGGCAGCCTCTTCTGTGTACAGACTTCAGCAGCGCGTTCAAGTGTGTCGGTCCCCGGGTGGTGGTGACAGTGCACTTTCTTCCTTAGGCTGAAGTACCCCTGGTAGGTCCTTTTTGTAAACCCTGGGCTGTGTTATTTAACTAGCAGTGTTGTGGTTTTCATGAGGCGGCAGTAGATGTCCCGAGCCTGGTCTGGTTCCAAGTGGGTGGGCTCTGAAGTCTGATGAGGATGGGTTTAGTTCTGCTGGGAAGCCATAGGAAACCGCTGGCTGGCTGCCCTTTGTAACGGTCGTCCTCCTCCTCTGGTGTTGTCCCTGTAATGTATGGTGAGATGCCGTTCAGCTAGAGTGTCTGAGTGGGTCCTCTGTCATGTATGCTGATGATGCCATGTAGATGAAGCCACTGGTTGGGTGTGGACTCATCCCGTTGAATAAAACTGCTTAACTTTTCTCAAAAACCCTGGCTGTGTTTGCTGCCTCTGGGAGCATTTGTGCCTGTACTTGTGCTTGTGGCGTTCCCATGCCTCATCCCTTGAGCCAGCACCCTCAGTCAGAGGTGGCGAGGGTCCTGCTCCAGGGCCATTCCACAGCATCTTCCCCCATAGCCATGAGTGGGGGCTCACCAAGGCTGACAGCGTGTGTTCCACGGTGTCTGTTCAGATGAACCCCTGAGAGCACAGATGGGCTCCTTCCTCCCAGCCCTGGGCATATGGTGAAATACAGGGGGAAGGGAGATGTGAGCCAATAAAAAACCACCCCACGACTTCCAAGGGGTTGTAAACTTGCCCATTTCCCTTGGTGTGGAGGAGTTGTGCTGGGCTGCACCAGCCAAGATGTACCCCAAGTTTCAGAGGGACCATTGCTGCTTTTAAATTTTATCTAAAATCCATTTAGGTAACGAAATCACTTCACAAGCCGCCTGCTGCGTGAGGGCACCTTCGGGTGTGTTATTGCTTGCCCCCAGGGCAGGCTGCCTCGGGTGGGGAAGGGCTAGGTGAGGATGGCAGCCAGGGAGCTGTACTCTACACCTGCTCCAGAGGGACCTCACCATCACCTCTGCCTACATCAGCTCCCCAGGACCTCGGTGTGTCTGTGCCTTAGGGGGACCATCAGCTGGATGACGCTGGACAGGCAGGGGGACCAAACTGCCCATCTCAGCAGTTCAGCACGTCAGTGCTCGCCTGCGCAGCAGTGTGAGGTTAGTGTTGCTCTCAAAATGCAGAGGGCGGCTTTGGCAGTGAAGCATTGCAAGAGCAGGCTTGCTTTCCGAGAGCTGATTACACAGATGTTAATTATCACTGGAGAGGGGGACCGCAACACAGCACTCGTGTCCCTCCAGCAGCTCACCCCTTGAGCCTGTTAGTGCCTATAGGCTCTCCAGGGATGGAGGTCTGTGGCAGCTCCCTTATTCTCATGTCAAGTGTGGGTTTCTGTTAGGGGTTGTTCCTCTCCTCCATCCCTGGTCCCCCGAGCAGCTCTGCCTGTACCTGCTGCCCCCTGCCTGCTCCCTGGTGCGGCCCCTCAGGACCAGGAGCTCTGTGCCTCCATCCTCTGCCCACTGCTACTGACAACTGCCTCCTCTCCACAAATACCTGCTGAGCTGCCAGAGCTGCTTCCCCTGGACAAGGTGCAAGAGCGATTATCTTCTTCCAAAGTGAAGGGAAGAGAGGGCTTAGACGGCTGCTCAAGCCAAGGAGATGAACAAAGGCCCTTCCTGCAGGGCAGCAGATCCCATTGGCACCATGTTTCACGGTCTGGTCCCATTTGCTTCTAAAGAACCAGCAGAGCCAGCTAAGTGGATGTGAAAACCATGATGAGTGCAGGAGGGCATCATCCATCACAGCCCACACTGTGCAGTCAGCATCCCGCCCTGGAGGTGTCCGTGTGGCACAGCCCCATGCTCCCCGCCAGCTCCCAGCAATGGCACCACCTCACCAGAGGTCCCCACCACACTGGGTCAGTCCTCATTCAGCACTGTGCACTGGAGGCTTTAACCCATGAGATTTATTACCAGATAAAGCAACTTAATTAAACAGTTTCCTAATGCACACGCACTGCTGGTTTCATCAAAGGTCTGTCCTGCGTCCAGATTGTTCTTCCTCTGGGATCTCCCCGAGTTGAGCAGGTCCCCACAGTGATGCTGGTACTTAATGAGCCAAATGAAGCCTTGGTCTGAGAGTAAATGTCAGCATTATCAGTAAATTGATGATTGATTTCCAATTAAAACTCCCTGTTGCCCAGGACTCCTAACTAATACAGGCTCATGTTAAGCTATTTATCATTTCTTCTCCTGACAGCAAAGCTTTTAGTGCCAGAACTGGGATATCTATTGAATGGGCATTGAGAGCGTTTAAGGTTGGGGCTCAGTACCTGTGCTGAGGTGCAGGCAGCTTTATAAACTTACTTCCATTAAGGCTGGTTTGGAGTTCCAAAGCTGCCGCTGCAGCCCACGGGAGGATGAGTTACCCAGGGCTGATGGTGTGCTGCTGGAAGCCAGTGTTGGCTCCTGGGTGCTTCCCCCTGAGCAGTCCTGGGTGCAATGCCTCAGCCCCATGCTGTTGTGAGGCGCGTCCGGCTGTGACAGTGTGACACCAGGACCTGGAGAGCTGGGAGTCGTTCAGACAGCCAGTGGCTTGCAGTGCGCATATGGCTCGTGTGGCCTCACTCAAGCGTGCTGCCGAGGGGAGATGACTTGAGTGATGAGTGGCTATTAATATTTAATTTCATCCCATCTGGGTACCTTCTTAATTCAGTCCTTGTTATAATTCTTCCTGATTGATTGCCACTCTGCTGACCGCTGCCTTGCACGGTGCTGCACACATTTTCAGCCATCATCAGTGATCTCAGTGAGATGGAGACCATTTCACTGCAGGATGGGGAGGAGTCACCCCAAAGGAGGCAATGGGGTGCCTGGGGACATGGGGGACCCTCGGCCCTGTCCCTCCCCATAGCCCCTCCAGGGTTCCCGTTGCAGACTGTGGAGGTGCAAAGCATTGCTATGGGGCTGGAGCACCCTTCCCTGCCCTGTGCACTATCAAATGCTGTCTCTGCCCTGGGCATGCCAGGACTCTGGGCAGTGTTTCTAGCTGCTGAGTGGATAAAATACTCCACATCTAAATAAGCAGCCCCAGTGAAGCCAGAGTGCACTTCACACCTGAGCTGCCAAGAGGCTGCGGCTGGTGGTTTGTTCAGAGCCTGTGTTATGTTTCTTTCCATTGTTTTTTGCTTCCCTTTCCTCCCAGTCCTGGCAGTGCAGAGAATGGACCTCCCTGATTTCTTCGTGATGCATGGCAGCTGCAGGAGCAGCTGGCGCTGGTTTAGCAGTGGTTTGTGCGGGCCTTTAACAGGGAGTGGGCTGGCTGCTGGCTCAGGTGCTGCTGGAGCTCCATCTTCTGAAGGCAGTTGTCTGCCTGGCCTTTCTGGCAGCTTTGGGCACAGCCCAGGAAGGTGAGTGCAGGGCTGGCTCCAGGCTGCTAGGGTCCTCTGCTCTGGAGCTGCTCATCACCGTGCCCCAGCTCCCCAGGCATCCAGAGCAATGGCAAGCACCTGAGTCCAGTGCTGGCCCAGCCCGACACTCGCTGCCAGACATCCTGAGCTGGGGGAGGCTTCTGGGCACCTCCCTAGGAAATAAACCCTGTGGGGCTTTGATGGGTCCCTGGGCTGTGGCTGGGTTCTTGTGAGGGTCAAGCTCGTGTTGAGGCACATCCCTAAGTAACAAGTGATAGGACAAGAGGTAACAGGCTCAAGCTGCACCAGGGGAGGTTCGGATTGGATATTAGGAGGAATTTCTTCACCAAAAGGGTAGTCAGGCATTGGAACAGGGCAGTGGTGGAATCACCACCCTTGGAAGTGTTCAAAACCCGTATAGATGAGCTCCTTTAGTGGTGGCCTTGGCACTGCGCGGTTAACGGTTGGACTTGATCATCAGGGTCTCTCCCAGCCCGGCTGATGCCGATTCCACACGCGCGGAGCAGCCGCAGCTCCGGCAGCGCCGGGAGGGGAGCCGCTCTTACCAGCAGAGGGCGCCCGCCGACCGCGTACCTGACGAGAGGCCGGCAGCGGTCGCGGCCCGTGTCCTGCGGCGCCGCTGCCCCGCTCCGAGCCGGGATGAGCAGGGATGCTCCGGGGGTTCATTCATCCGCTCTCCGCGCGGGGCACCCACGGCTCCGGCTGCAGGAGGGGACGGCTACGGAGCGGCCGGCGGTAAGGAGAAGTCCGTAACTGAATACCAGTGATTGGCGGGTGCGTGACGGTTCTGTGCAGTGCTCCTGCAGTCAGTCTCCTTGATCGTACCCGTGTGGTGCTCTGTGTTCCGTGGGTAACCTGCTGCTCTGCTGAGGAACAGGCTGGGGATCTCGAGATGCCCCATGGCTCTTCCTGAGCATCTTTCTGCTCAGCTGATAGTTAAGACCCGAGTAATTTCTCCCCAACAGGGCTAGTTCCCTGGCTGAAGCGGGAACCTGAGATTAATAATCATTGACTTCAAGTATAAACAATGAGGACATTAATTTCTATGGGCCTAATGTAGCATTTGCATTTAAATAACTTTCCACACTACTGCACTCAAACATACGTGATGACTTCCCTCTAAAGCTAGAAATGCACATGAATACATGTAAGTACTTCCCAGTCTGGTGTATCAGAGCAATTACTGAACAGAGCTGCTCCCCACAACATGGAAGTGAAACCCATCAGAGCAACGTGGGGTTTGGGCCAGGAGAAGGCCATGACTCGAAGATGCCTGTGGTGCCCTGGATGCAGACTGGGGAGGTGAAGTTAAAATTAGTTTCTGAACGATGGTTGCTTTTGTCTGCACTGTATTGTAGAGCCACTCAAAGGCTCCCGTTACTGAGATCTGTGCAAAAGTGCTAAGAGATTATTCTCCACCAATATTTCTGAAAAGGGGGAGGAAACTGGAGGCAAACTCACCATTTGGGTGTTAAATACCACTTGACTCTTGGTATTTAGAGTCCCATTGTGCCTTTATCTTGGTTTACTACCTCCCTACTTACCAAAAAGGACATGAAAATGTATATTTATGACCCATGCATTGTGCTGTAATTATCTGCCAGCTCCACCTGAGCACTGCCTCCTGAATCAAGTGCAAGGAGAGTTATTTGCATGATCATCTGCATGTGTGGGGATCAGTGTCTCCCCTGAGAGCACTGTCCAGACCCAGCACTCCCCATGGCACTGATGAGCTTTAGAAGCAGCCGGCCACATCTTGGCCCTGGGTCCATGAGGGCTGGGATGCATGCAGGCACGGCGCCGGAGGGGCTCTGCTGCTCTGACTGGGAGCAGGGCGATGCCTTGCACCCACTGCCTGAGCTTTTACGTACAAAATAATTGTGGTTTAAAACAAATACCTATTTGGGTTATTTCCGAGTATTTTGCAGGGTGTTTTTGTCCTGATGCCAGGGACAGTTACTGCATTACACAAGAACTAAGCTCTCTCCAGGACTTTTTTTTCTTAGTGAGATTTGAGTATTTTATTAGAAGGGAAAATCAGCGAAGATCTGAAAAGCATAATAGCAAAAAAATGATTTCTAAATAGTCTGTTCTCAAGCTCGACCCTAAATCTTGTGCAGGACACTTATGACAGCTGAAACTCGCTGTACTTGTCCTTCAGATTAGAAGTATGATGCATTTTCAGTGGAACTAACTCAAATGATAGTGTCAATGGAGGGATGAAGTTGATCTGTAATCTAAGGGGGAACTCAATGTATTTTTTCTCTCTTACATACGTTGCTGTAACTGGAGCAGCCTGTTTCTGTGAAGCACACATCAAAGCATGTCGTCTCTGCTGTGGTGTTTTTATCATAGGGTATTTGATGACAACATTACTCTTGAGCAATAATGTGAAGAGAGGCCAGGGATTGTTGCTTGGCTGAGCGGAACAAATGCAATATTTCATGGACCACATGTGGCAGCACCTTTGATTTGCAGCAGGACCCATTAGTTTTTCAGACAGTATTGACTGGCAAAGCAGCTCCCATTGATTCCTCCTCGAGGACTCTTTTGTTTTCTTCTTTTCAATAAATGGTGTTTCCTTGTAAAGAACTGATTTTTCCCAAGGTAAAATAGACTTGCCTGAGGTGGCAAAAAGCAGGATGAATGAAAGCGTTTCTATCTGAGGCTAACAAAGTGTTGTACATGGATGTGGTCCACATGCTTCTGGGTCAGGGGTCAGCGGAGGGTCCAGTGTTGTCATCCCACTTGCTGACAGAGCACAGCAGCATTGTGCAGGTGCCAAGGGGCATCTCTCCTTGTCATGAGGCACCCTGTGATTGACAGATACAAGGTGTTAGAGGTTTCGGTGTGTGGTTTTATGTGCAGATTTCATGGCTCCAAAGCCCAGCCTGCAGAGCAGCTGCCTGACTCGCAGTCTGTTGTGTCCGGGATGGGACAACAACAACTCCTGGTTGTGCCAAAAGGGTCTTGGGACATAGGTGCACCCAAGGCTATCAGGAGACCCGTATCTTCTGTCAGACCAACCGATATGCAACCAAGCAGTTGGATGTGTGAGCAGGTGCAGAACAGAGACATTAATTCACTACTTGCTGGTGGTACTGCTCTTAAAGCTTGACTCCCCCCTGCTGCAACAGAACAGGGACCCCTGACCCTCCAGAGCTTCAGACCCAGTGGGGGCTGCACAAACCCCCAGTGCCCAGTGAGTGGCTGGGAGTGGAGCCACGTGCACATTCAGTACAATATTGTCACGGAAGGAGGTCTTAATGGTCCTAATTACATTTACATATAATGAGTATGAGTGCATCATTACTGGTTTTAAGGCACTGGGTTCTCCCAGGCAGGCTGGGAAGAACAGGATGGTTACAAAGCCTGTCAGGCTGCGGGACAGGCAGGGCAGCCAGGTTGTCTTGTGCTCGGTTTTGTTCTCCCATTTTACTTTCATTTATGCCTGCCCCATTATTATGTCCTTACCTTTCATGATAGAATCATCTATGGTAAAGAGCAAAGTTGTTTATAGGTGTGATGAAAGGAACAGGAGACTTCAATTACACAGTAAATGCAGAAGAATTTGCGCCCAGGAACATGTTTTTTAACCTTCTTCCAGTTGTTCCTGCAACTGACATCCTAATCTGTGACTCCCAGGCCCCTTTTGCAGCAAGGGATGGGCTTGGTGTTGGGAGGGGCTGCCTGGAGCCCCTGGGGCCTGCCACAGCCTAGATGTGCCCAGCGCAGCCCCTAGCACTCTCCAATGCAGCGTGTTTTAGCTTAGGAGGCAAATTACCAGATATCAGGCTAAAAACCAGTGCTCACCACACTGAATTAACAGCACATGTACGATAATAGCATGAGAGCAATTTGCAAGGGGATGTGGATAATATCTTGCCTTTGAAGCACTCACGTGTGCAGCGGAGCAGGAGCTCGCAGTATCTGCAGCTGCCCCTCAAAAGCCAAATCTTGGTGTCCTCCCTGCTATTTGAAGTCTTTGGAATGGGGTGGGCTGTGACTGCTCTCTGCCCACTGGGTCTGCAGTAACCCCCAGGGCTGCTCCTGCTGGTGTCTCTGAGCCAAGCTTGCTTTGGGAAAACCAAGGTAAAAATCTCTTTAACCCTTTCTGGAACCACTCTGGGTTTGAGCGTGTCCATCTCCATGGCTTACAGCTCGGAACGCTGCCGGGGCACTGCAGGAGCCAGGCTTGGCTGTCACTGAGTGATGCTCCTTAGCAGGGCCCTGCTCCATGGGGAATGCTGCCGTGACACACAAGACAGGGAGCCTGATGGCACCGCAGCCCCATCTCACACTGAGAGGTGAATGCGCTCCGTCCTTCCCCTGTCCTGCCTCTTCATGGGCTGAGGGCAGATAATTTTTCTAATGAAATACTAAGTGCAAACCCAGAAGATGACAAAGATGTCTGGGTGGAAAGCACTGAGCTGACGAGCCCTGTTCCTCACTGATGAAGAGAAGTAGCACAGCACTTATTTTTAACATTGCAAATGCTTCTGGAAAGGTTATGCTGGTGCTGGGTGCCCTGGATTTGTGTCTCAGCCTTACCAGGGACCTGAGAGTTTAACATGAGACTGCTATGAAGTGCTGAAGTGAAACCTTGGCATTCTCCAGTCATCTTTTGGGTAATTAATTGTCAAGAAATGCTCAGAGAGTAATTCGCCTTTTATTTAGGTGGCTCCAATAATTCAGTACTTAGATGGATCCAACAACCATTCACTGTATGTGCTTTAAAGGTGCACCTAAGGGCAGTCTGTCACTTGACATGCTCATAGCTAATGAATGAAAAAGTGACATAGAAATTAAATGTAAAGGAAACGGTGGCAGAATTTTGAGTGATTAATGCTTTGAACCTGGGCTTGAAATGCAGAGAGTGCTTTCAGTCTTGCTGACTGAATTAAATAACTCAAATTAGTAATACGTTTTATTTTCTTTTCCCCTGTGTAAAGACATTAAAGTGCTTTTAGTAAATGAGGTAAAGATTTTCCATCCATGTTTAGAACAAAAACTGAGCACTGTGCTGTGGTGTGTCCAAAGCCTGCAGCAAGCTCTTGGCATGGACCGTCCGTGGCCATCCTGTCCCCTACACAGACCCTGCTGTAGCGCCCATGGGTCTGACTGTCCTGGAAACGGCTCTGTTGGTGCTGGTGGTGACAGCAGAGATCTGCACACAGCCATGGGTCGCACTGAGGAGGCAGTATCGGATCTGGGATGGCTGTCCATCCCTTGGAGAGAGGAGCATCCCCTCCTGGTGAGAGCCAGGGCCCTATGGGATGGTCTGTGGCCAGCCGGGGGAAAGGTGGCTCACCCTGGGCATCCCACTTTGGGAGGATTTTACAGACCCTGTTGCTTCCTGCAGCTTGGGCACAATTGTGGGTCCCTTTGGGCAGTGCTGAGATACAGGTGTCTGATCCAACCTGCCTGGAGCCACCCTGTCTTGCTTGCAGTTGGCAGACCTCTATTGCATTGGCTGTGTCGCTAAGGGTATATGTTTTTTGCTAAGGGTCTATATTAATTCTGCCATCATCACTTGTAGCTGGACTTCATCTGCCTTGGGCTACTTGGTGCATTTTTTCCTCCCTGATGCCCTCTATTTGTGGTGTCCAGGGATGCCCAATAGCTACAGCCTCCCAGGGGCTTGCTGCCGTAAGGCAGAGCAAACACAGCCTGAGTTGCATGGCGGAGGTTTTCCTGAATGGACGCACATGTGTTGGTGCCGAGTTAAATTAGTATTTCACTGTATAATTGATATCAAGTGTTCCACTGAATATACAGACTTACACATAAGCAGGGCTACATGGATTCTTAAACTAGAGTTTAACTCTGTATAGAGGATATAGAGATAAGGAAGGCATGCAAAAAAGAGAACCAGGTATCTTCTCTCAAACCAATGTAGGTTCTTCCTGTTGATAAGGCCTGAGAAATAAGTAAATGGCTGCAAAAGAAAACAACTCAAGGAGCCTCTCAGGGTTGTAAATTAGACCAAATTATAATGAGGATGTCTATAATGAAGATACGTCAGCAGTAAATTCTGCCTTCTCAGTGCGCAATAGGTGGAACGATCTCACACGCACCCGGTACCATAACAAAGTAATGTTGGTTTCTAACCTGTCATTCTGGTTAGAGAGTTTATTTCCCGGATTTCAGTGACAGTGAGTTGGAAACATTCCCTGCGAGCATATGTTTAATTTCCTGTGGAAAGGAGAAAGGATTTGCCAGATGAGATTGATTCTTGAAACTGGCAAAGCATTTTTACAAAGTAAAGTGCCTCTGGTCTGCCTGGAGATAGCCACTCAGCACGGGGAAACCAGCACCAGGCAGCACCGCTGCGGTGTGTGCTGGGTTTCAGCGCATTCATGGTTTAGTTTTAATTGTAATATTTGCTTTGAATGTCTTTCTTCTCCAGCATGTAACCAGAACAACATCCCCCATCTCCCTGGAGCTGCAGCTCCATTGGGGAAGCTGTTTTGGACCCTCTGCCTAGGCTGGCTGCTGTAGCAGAGGGAAAAATCAGAATATTTCCTCAACTTTGATTAACTTTTTTTCCTTAATCAACACCTACAGGCTCGTTCTTGGTAGAAACATAGGAAACCAGATTTTAGCAGGCCTTAGAGATTGCAGCATTATCCATCTTCTGTAAATACTGCAGAGTCGTGTGGAGCTGGAAACCTTTTTATGATTGCAGCTCGGCTGAAAAACAGCACTGTGTTCTTGGTGCGCTTCAGGATCACTTCACTTGTCAGCTGGGTGGAAGACAACAGCTGTTGGAGCATTTTGGTTCAAGTGTTTCTTGAGAGCCAATTGCAGGAGATGGAATTTAATGAATTTTAAAGGTATCCCGTGTATAGTAAGCATTGCAGGTAAATGGGTGTTGTTCTGTACCAGAGACGCTTCTTCCCTCAGAGTCTTAGGCTGAGACTTCTTGATGCTCACAAACACTGGAGATTTGTGTCTTGGAAATGAAGCTCCAGCACTGGAGCAAAGCTTATCCCAGCCCTATTAAATATAATAATGCCTGTCGTCAGCATTCAAAGGCCAGACACCTTCCTGACAACTCCTAATACCACTCCAAGTGGCCATCAGTATGAACAGGACACGTCTCTGTGGACATGCAAATGTGTCTCATTCTATTTAACAAAGATAAATGCCTTAATGAAGGTAAGGAACCGCCTGGGGTATTCTGAAGATTAGACGAGCTGAGCTGCACATTGAGAGCTTGGCACAGATGCTTTGGCTGCTCTTGCAGAGAACTCGTGCAGTCTTCAGGACCGTGGCAGGATGCAGTTCTGCAGCTCAGAGCTACCCGAGATGCTCCGTGGTGAAGGAGTGTCACTGCTGCTGGCCACCAGCCCAAGCCTTCGTACACTGGCTCAAACCAATCATGCCCAGTTCCCACACTGATCAGTCTTGGCCAGCAAGCAACAAACGTTCTTGACAGAGCAGCTTTAACCATCCCCTTATGTGCTGCTGGTGAAGACTGACGAAATTCGTGATGAATTTCTGTCTTCAAACTGTTGTCACATCCAGTTTTCCGTTGCCTTCTTAAAAGCCTTTTAAAAGATTACATTTTTAATCATGACTAGGCAAGTGCTGAAGCCACCAGAGCCCTGGCATGGAGCTGGGGCTCACAAGGGAATGTGGCAGCCACATAGCTACTGTGGAGATGCTCAAAGGCAGGAACCAAACAATGGAGACCATGAGCACCTCCAGGGTGGGCCGATGGCTGAGCCTGCACAGAGCCTTGCTGGGGCGAGTGGTACTGCTGAAACAAAATGCTTGCAGAGCTTAACTAACAGGATAGACATCATCTGGTTTGTTATTGGCTTTTGGGCGCTCCTTGGGGCTTGTAAAGAAGAGTGTGTTGGGCTCTCAGGACAGCAGTAGCCTGTCCCAGGAGGAGACTTTGTCTTGGTGCTTCTCCAGAGTTTCTCTGGAGTGTTTTTGTATGGGAAGTGTGAGCTGGCTCTGGGCTGAGCTAGCTAGTGCTTGGCCCAGGCTGCCTGCAGGAGCTGCAGAGGAAAGCTTCCAGCGGTGCCACCATGTAGAAGGCAGCCAGTGACGGGCATGGACCTCCTGGATTCTCACTGGTGTTGGAGGAGCTGAAGGGAGGAGAAGGGAAGAGAGTGTGGGCTGTTGGTCAGCGGGTGCGTTTCGGCACACGCTGTGTTGGGACTAAGGTGATGACCAAGGTCGGGATGCAGTGCTAAATGCAGGGGAATGTGCCACAAGAGAGAAAATGGTAGCAGGGACGTGGAGGCAGGGATTGCTATTTCACATTGGAGCATGAGCACATCCCAGCAGGCAGTGGCTGCTGGGACTCAGAGCCCCAGCCTGGGCTCGGTGTGCCGGGGTGATCCTGTGCTGTCAGCAGAGATATGCTGATGTGTGCCCATGTGGACATCACCTCCACTTTGCTGTCCTTGGCACTGTGAAACGTGAACCTGTTTTGTGCAATGTAGCTGGTGCATGCTGTGGGAGCCCCGGTGGGGTGCTGTGTACCTCTGAACATGTCCCTCACCTCCTGAGCCCAAACCACTGCAGTCGCTGGCTCATCCACAGAGCATGCGTTGAAGGGGAGAGGCTCATGTGGGTACCTGAAGCCCAGTGTGCTCAGTCATTGAAGCACGGGCTTGTGTTCCCTGGCTGTGATTTGAAAGCTCCGCACCTTCCCTCCGTAGCAGCTCACTGTGCTACCCAGCAAAGGAATCCCAATTATTCCTTGCAGGAGCAGAGCCCCAGTTTAGCAGCTTTCTCTGCAATCCCGAGACCTCCTGGCTGCCTCACCACTGAAATGACCAAGTGCAAGGAGGCTCTCGAGAAGCCTCCAGGGTGAAATGCAGCCTTTTTAAGAAAAAGAAACTGGAAAAAAAAGTCTTACATAAGTCAAAACATCTGCTGGTGCATGACTAATGCCTTCCCTCCTCCCTCCTCCCCTGGTGCAGTAACAGAAGTTCACAGGAATTATATAAATGATTGTTTCCCGTAAAAAATTATACATTGTTCATGAGTCTTCTGGGGACAAACCTTGCTTTCAGCCATCCATTACCTTGTGGTGTTTACTCATAGCTTTGGACCCGCTGCATTTCTGAAATGAACCCGCGACAACAAAGTCCAAACCTACTGCTCCCAGCCTGGCTGGTGCGAGAGTTGCTTTATTCCTGCCAGAGAGAGGAACAGTTATCTCTGTTTTAAACCAGGGGTTACTGATGTGCAGTGCTGGCAGCTGAATCAAGCAGCTCCAAGTGATAGCGTTGAGGTGTGCGCAGTGTGGTACCCACTGGTGTCCCAGTGCGGCAGCCTCGGGTGGCACCAGCCATGCCGTCCCAGACACAGAGGTGTTGACGTTTTCCCCAGGGAAGCGTTGACGGGAAGCAAGTGCAATGGCAAAGCCCAGGATTTACATCTTTTTGGTTTCGGGATGTGTATTGGCATGTGCTGGGAAAATTATGTTATGGTCAGGTTGTCTTGTGGGAAGCGCAAGGAAATGTTTTAAAGCCCTGACAACTAAACCAGCCTCAAGACATTATTTCATTCAAGCTTTCCCATTCTGGCAGCGCTTCTCTGAATTATCTTTATAACTTCTTTGCTCACTTGCTTGCCTCTTGCTGGTTTAAACTTCTGATGGGTCCAGCTGGCTGAAGCAGTGGGGAGGGAATAAGGTGCTCCCTGCCCATCTCTTCCTGCTGCTCTGTAGTGGGAAATCCACAAAGACTCATGTGGGCTGGAGCTCTCTGCACAGGCAAAGGCTTCTAACTCCTCTGTGTCCCAGCAGAAATGCTGCTGTTGTGGTCTGCTCAGTACCACCCAGGTGGGGAACTGGGATAAATCACTTCTGCACTGGATTTATAATGATCCATCTTGCTTGAGGTTTGTTCTTGTTTTCCCACACGGATCTCTCAATTCTGGACATTTTGAGTCTGTGTCTCTGTTTAGGCTAGTGTGAGCTCACTGTCCATGGCAGAAAGACTCGGGGCATCAACTCTGATTCCTCAGCCTGAGGTTTCAGGGTGTTTTGCTGAAAACGAGCTGCTTGGCACAAAAAGCTGAAGCAGGAGTGGGTATGCCCTGACCACTGAGCTTCTTTCAGAGACAGTGACCCCACAAACCTGTGTCCAGCCGGGTGGGGGATCTGACAGCACATTCATGTCAGACCTTCCTGCCCGACCCTAGCACAAGCCACACTGGCACTGCTGTTTCCCATGCTGCTGGCCACAATGCCACCTGGGAGGAGCAGCAGTGCTGAGGCCGGCAGGGATGAGTGCTTCTGGCAGAAGGAGCCGGTGCCTGCGTGCCTGGAGCTCCCGCTGTCCAGAATGATCGCTGGGGCTGCCTCTGCAGGGCTGGGGAAACAGGGTTGGTTTGTTTCCTGCAGCCGATGCCTTTCTCCCCAGCACTTCTCTTCCCTCGGCTGTGGGTTGAAGCAGCTGAATGGACACAGAGTTTGTCTCAGCTTTCCAAATATTGCCCTGCTCCGGGATTCTGCTTTTCTGTGTTCTGGACGTAAACGGCTGCTAGCATTACTAATGGACTTCTGCTTTTAGCCTGAGTGCTGCAGGCAGTTGTACCAAGGTGGAAATCATGGAATCAATTAAGTAATTACCCCGTGTTCCAGTTCCCAACATACGAGGCTTTTTGGTTTTTACCACTGGCGTCAAACCCTACCTGCATCTTACCCCAGACTCATCAGTGATGATTTGTCCAAACCACTTTGCCCTGTGTTTTTCAGGTGGATGTGAGGCGATGCGAGGGAGCCAGGCACCCTCCTGCCCTTTGGAACTCACCATCTCCCTGCGGCAGGGCTTGAAAAGTGGTCATGGATGGCCAGTCCCTGTCCTGGCACCTTCTGACTGGTGCCCAGTGAGACTCAGCACAGTCAGGGCTGTGCTCAGTGCTGGCATGGAGCGTGCTCCTTTGGCCAGCAGAGCTGTGTGGTTGTGCTGGCCAGGAGAATTTAATACATCACCTTCTGGACTTTGCAGAAGAATGGGCTCTAAACCCTGAGTATTTCATCACCGTAACAGGCTTCAGCTCATCACAGTGCAGTGCTGACAGAGCCACCCAGCACGGCTCATGTGAACATCAGGTGTGAGTCCTGAGGCTGCTGATGCTTTGGCACATTCCCAACAGGACAAGGATCACTGCAGAGTTGTGTTGTGGGTGCCTTTGTGCTGCATTGGCCAGGAGGAGAAGCAGACCCGAAGCAGATGTCAGAGTGGATCCTGGCTATCTGTGGCTGGGTTTGCACTCTCTGCCATGCAGAGCAGTGAAAGTGGATTCCAGGTGGTAGATGCTGCTTTGGGAGCATCAGGCAGAGCCTGTTTTCTAGAGTCTGTAGCTCTGGCAGAAAGCCCTGTGGCATTTCACCATGTGCAGGACCTGCCTCTGCTGTGAGAGCATCAGCGTCCCAGCCATCATCCCAGTCCTGAGCAAGGAAGCCTCTGTATAAATGTAAGTGATATTCAGCAGTCATACAGGAGATAAAGGCCTGTAGTCTGCTCTACAGGAAAGAACTGAATGGTTTCTCAGAGGCTGGAACAGCTGTCTGTTGTGGGGTAACCACAGGAATAGCTTTGCTATTTAGTGAGCAGCTCTGAGCCATATGCAGAAAGCTGGCTTAAGTGAAAAATGCAATACTTCTTACCCCATATTCACACAGAGAAGGAAGCACAGTTTAGCAGGTGCAAGTTTATGGTAAGATTACTTACAGAACAAGAACACTTGGGCACAGCCTCTGTGACCATCTGCCACACTGAACCTCCACTGATTCGTGTTTCCAGTGGATTTTTAATTAATACCATTATTTTCTTTCTCTTGTTCTGCAGTAATTAGAAGCAGAGCATCAGCTGGCAGTGAGTACTGCAGTGCCACGACTGCAGGAGGAGCCACATAGCCCCACGAGTACACCCTAGGGAGGGGAGCTAAAAGGCAGTGTAGGGTTAGGGATGAGAAGGTAAGAATGTGGAAAGAAATGATGCAGAAGGGTAATAATGAGAAAGAAAGAATGCAAGAGTTAGCTATGCTTAATGGCTGGGGATGACAGCAAGCTTCTTTTGCCTGTTACATGATTTCTGGGAGTCATGAGTCTGAGAGAACATGAGACTGGAGGAGAAAACAGATGATTCTGGGTATTGGAATTGTACTGGGGGACCTCATTTAAAATGATCTGGGTAGGGTTTGATGGGACAAGTGACGACAAAGCCTCTTGTTCATCCAGTTGCCCAGAAGATGCACAAATAACAGGGAATGAGCGCCTGTTTATAGTGCTGTGAAAGCTTGTGCTATGAAAACTTTCAGTCTCTTTGCTAAAGCCTCTGAGGGATGAGGCAATTCTCATCACTCGTGCCTCTGACAGAACTGGTGTCAAGCAGAGAAACTGGGACAGGAACCTGGTCTGGAAGAGCAATTCCCAAGGAAAAGGTAGCTTTGAGCACAGCTGTGTGGATGCTGGGTGCCTGCAGGGAGCTCTGTCTGTGCTTGCTGACAGATCCCGTCTCACACGTGTTTGTCTGTGTCTGGGAAAGAGCGCTGAATGTGCCGTGTTGGGATGTGCAACGGGAGGTGCAATGGGAGATCACAGCCCCTCTGCCCACCCGTGTGGCAGAATGACTCCAAAACCACCAGCTGTAGCTGCATACACAGCAGCTGCTTTAAAGATGACTCAAAAATCACTTCTGTTTCTTTCATCTTCTCTGTTTAGAGAAGAGCAGGAACACCAGGGCCACCCAGGACCAACAGGTACCACATTTAACAGTGTATGGAAGAGGTTTTTCCTACAAAGACATAGCAGCACATAAAAGCCAGGGGACATTGGCATCAGTAATAGCACTTCACTATCAGGTCATACGTTAGTGTACAAATATATTTGGTCCTGCTTGTTCATAGATGATTAATTAGCAGAGATGTCTCATTAAATTGCAAATTAAAGGCTGGCAAATGTCATACGAGTTCAAGTGTTCTGATTTTGCAGATAAAGCTGACTGACAATTCTCAGTGAAATTCTGGTGGGGAAGCAAGTATTAAACATCTATTATGTTTGGTAGAAAAAGGACTCGCTGCCATGGGACACTGAATTAGAAAAACACTTAATTTTGAGTTTATCACAATGAAATATCCTCACTTTTTGTTGCAAAAGTCATTACTTGGAAGACTGAATTACATGAAAGGAAAAAGGCAAATCAGAAGCAGCAGTGGTAGAAGTGCTCTGATTATTGTGGCAATGTCTGGTTGATCTTGAACCAACCCTTTTCACAAGTTGTAGATTTCCTCCCCTAGTTGTTTCAGACCCATTAAATTTGGGTCTAGAAACTGCCTTAGAATCTCAGCTTCATCGTGGGCAGGAGAAGAGTTTTCTTTACAGGCTGAGTTATGGATATCTATTTCTCACCATCCAGCAAGCAGGCTCACTTGTGCACTGCAAGTACCACGAAGTGGCTGGAACTGTTTTTTCTGCAGCTCCTCTGGTTATAAATTGCTCTTTCTTTCCCCGTTTATTTTCACTGCTAATACATAAATCCAAACGTAAAAAGGCTAAGTTGACTTGGAGCCGAAATTGCTGTTCGTAGTTCTCTTGTTCTAGCTATTTTACAACCTGTTTATTTGAGGAGCAGCAGTTAACCCAGTGCAGTGAAGAGATAAATGCATCACAGGTGACAAACACAGCAGCACGAGGAGCAGCAAGTCTTTGCTGAGGGGCAGTAAGTGAAGCCAAGATCTGGGGAGATGTATCTGCAGCAGCTGCTGGAGACTCATCAGCAACCTGGTGAGACGGTGCTGAAGGTGTTGGGACAAACTGCTCTGTGGCAGCCAGAACTGGTGGGAAGGGCAGGATTACAGTATGGTTTGGGTGGGAAACTCCATGATCAGCTGTAGGGTTTGATGGCAAGAATTATATTCCTAAATAAACCAAAGTTGGAAAATGCTGGCCAGAGCCCAGTGAAAAGATCTTCACCTCCTCTTGCACTACTGAGTGATAAATGGTGGGAAAACAAATGTGTTCTGGAGCAGTAGCAGGTTTGGGGAATGATGCTTTACTCAAAGTGGCCTTGCTGTCAGCACCTTCCTACTGCTTGACCCCTTTGACTGCTTCCCTGTGTTCTTCTGGCTGCCATCAGGGAAAGGGAAATATAAGCCAAGAAAAGCTAGAGCAGCTTGTAAAAGATTTATGTACAATAATGTGCGGACATGGGAGGACCTCCTGACTTTCAGTCCCTGATTGCAGTGTTGGGTGCGTGGCTGCCATTATTTGAGACCTTTGGAGGTTTGGTTGGTGATGAGCAGGGCCAGAGCTTGAGAGAATGATGCCCTGGAATATTACAAGGCAAATCTTTGGAAACCAAAACTGGATGATCAATTTGCTTTACTACATTCCCAAACAAGAGGTTTAGTGCTAAGGCAAAGACCTCTTAATGAGGGTGAAGAGATTTCTGGCTTATGCGGGGAAGTGGCAAAACTGTTTCTCCACTGCCATAGCAAAGCAAGCTGTTCACAGCTGCTGTGGTTAAACAGCCCACAATGATACAGCACAGAATGTTACCTTTCAAAAGCATTATTGAAACAAGTCTTTCGGGGAACTTAACCTTTCCTTAATTCCACAAATGCCTACTTAGCAGAAGAGATTGGGGCTAGAGGTCTGTTTAGATTTAATTTCAAGGCTTTTCCTTTCAAAGTCATGTATTTTACTTCACATATCTTTTGATGATTTGGAATTGCATTAGAAAGTTGACTGCTTGGGCACTGAGGGAAACCAGGACACAGATACAAACCTCATGACCTTCAGCAAGTCAGTGCAATTAAAATGAGCCTCATCCCACACCCCCCTCCAACTCCGTATCCCAGGAGCAATGTCTTGCTCCCAGAATGGTGGCTCAGGGATGGTTTCCCTGCAGAGCATGTCTTGGCTGTGGTGCTGAGGCATAGGGTGCTGCGACCCTCCAGTAATTTTGTCGCATGAAGAAGGAGGTGGTGTGAAGGTGAGATCATACCTGGGGTTCTTCAGTGCCAGTGCAGGGATCCACCGACTCCTCTCTATGCATTAAGCGAGTGCATTTTCAATTACCCAAATTGTTCTTTCTTCCTAGAGGAGCTCTTTTTTCAGCAGCTGCTGGTGATGCTGCTGCACCTGCATCCCTGGGTATTAGCTCTGCAGCCCTTTGTCTGCTCCCTTCACAGACAGAATTACACAAAGCCAGCACCTTCAGTGGAGCGTAAATCCCAGCTTTTGCTGAGGTCAAGTGCTCCCCCTCGGGTATGTTCACCCACTATGTTCACAGCATTTTAGACATTGTCTTGTCTTCCTCCAGAGCATCTTATTTTGGCTACCATAAGACTGCACTAAATCAAACTCTGCTCTGCTCTGATACTTGCTGAGTTTCCAATGCAGAACGGATGTTCTCGTGGTTGCTGTATCTAAAAAGTAGCTGCATGGCAGAGATTGATCTCCATGGATTCTTACCTTGGGGATTTACAGGGTCTTCAGTAAATCTGACCTCTGGGCTCAGTTCTTCCCTGCCAGTCACAGCATAATACCCCACTGCATTCGCTGCTGCCCCTGCCTGGCACTGCTCTTGGAGTCAGCATGGGACACATGCCTGGCTGGGAAGCAGATCCCCAGGGCTGGGAGGGAGCAATGGGAGCTGCGTACACCAGCACTGCAAAGGCTGAGACCTGCGTAATGTTCAGGAAGAGGGGAAGGTGCCAGTGAAATGATAAATTACAGCAGCAGAATAAACCAAACGTAATCTCTAGCAAAAGAAAAAAGTCCCAGTGATGAGTGTTTTGGCAGCAAATCAGGAGATGCATGGCACAAGAGGTGAGGAACAACTTGTATCCAAATCTGCTCCCAAGTCCTTCAGCTGAGAAAGGCTAAATCTGTGCAGGAGAGCTCAAATTTCAACTAGGAAACACTTCAGTTAATGTATTGACATTTTTGCCTTCATGTTTCACCTATTTTACCCATTCTTCCTCTGCATGGGAATCCAAAATATTGTTTCCTATTTGATAGCTACTGTCCGTTACCTTAATTGCAGCTCTTGCTGGGGGAGAATACAGAGCACTGCATGTTGCCCATGCCCTAAGACAGAGAATAACTGCATGGGAAATCACTAAAAGAAATTTAGCACTGGAAAGTAAAGTGATCTTGTGCTGAGAAAGAAAGGGGCTGCCTTTCCTGGCTCTTGGATGTTAATTATGGGCTCTTTTTGCTGGTCCTGCCTCAAGAGCACACAGCATCCTTGTTTTTCTGTAAGTAGCTGAATCCATTTTGTTCAGCTTTTTTTTTTGTGGGGGCAAGGGGTAAGGAATTGCACCCAAGCTGAGAACCAAGCAGCCAAACAGAGACTCTAAACCAAAAGGCTGGCAAAAGAATAAGCTGTCAGGAATGATCAAATAGAATGGAAAGTATTACAGACCTACCAATGCCTCTAACTGTGCACAGCTTATCAGTTCGATAGTTTTTTATATTGGAATAACTCAGAGCTAGTTAGATTACTCATGATTTTCATCACATTTATTGGATCAGCATCACTGTTCAAATGGGAGGTATCTGCATGTGCTAGAACAACGTCTCTCTAACGTCAACAAACATCTGCTGTGGCAGAAGGCCAAAATCAGCAAAGGCTAATTCATCAATGGCTTATTATTTGTATTTGTGTCCCTGTCTCCAGTCAGGGTTGTGACGGGTTCATCTGCTGCCTCCTCTCCCCAGGCTGCCTTTTAAGCAGTTGCTGGCATTTCGTGCTGCCCTTAGGTCAGGTCCAACTCGATCAGCATTGGTTTATTATGAAATGCCCAGAGTGATTTTACTGATCGTGTCTATCTCAAAACAGTTCAAGAAAAAGTTTAAATATTATTTCTGGCTCCTTCAGCTGCCAACTCCAACAGCTTTTTCATGAAGTTTCCATGCTGCTCTGTAAAACGGTGAGAGTTCTTTTCCACTGATTTACATTGGCCTAAAACCATTGAAGTAGGCTAAAAAAAAGAAGAAAGGATTCCATTTGTGCTTTCAAGGCATTTCTGTGTGAAACGCAGACTCTCATGGACCTGTGGCACAGATAAATAGCAGCAGAAGGGAGCTGACTGTAGTGTTGCCTGCCAGCATAACCTGCACCAGGGGTGATGAATATGTTTCGGCACACAGCCTGTGAACATTTTGACTAATCAAAGGTTATTAGCATCTGCCTGTTGTCTTTTGGTCTTGGAAGGCAGCAAACACAGGCTTCCCTATTTCATCAAAACAAAGGTAAGTGTAGGCTGCAAACACCAGAGCCTGATTTACAGTGCATTTAAATCCCACTGGGTAAGGGATGCTTGGCCTAATGAAGTTCAGAGCAGTTTTATGCTGTGCTCAGGTGAGCAGGATGTGCTTACCTGGTTCATGGAGGAGGACCCAGGGTGAGGGTCTTGTGTTGAGGGAAGCCTGGGGCAGGAAGAGGTCATGGTAGCCCAGCAGGACATGGTGCCAAGAGAGGGTCCTGCTATGCACAGCCAGCTCAGACTGCCAACCACACAGCTTTCATGCCTTCATCTCGCCTCCTCAACACATCCAAACCATTGCATGCCCTTCTCCCACGTGCCAAGGGCCTTTTCACCAGCATGTTTAGATAAGGATGGATCCTGATGGTGTTTACAACCACTGAGAAACCTGTTGGAGACCTGCATTGGGCAGGTTGGTTCCCCACAGCAGTTAAAGGAAAACCTGCTGTGGAAAAAGCTGCGAGCCCAGCGAGGCTGCACATGGATTGTTGTGTCTCCTGACCTTTTCAAAGCCCTGTTGCAGAGGGCTGCTCCCCTCTCTGACCAAATAAGACAGCACAGTGAGGTCAGCCCAAACACGCTGCTCAATCCTACCTGGTGTGGGCTGGAAAAGAGAGAATTTATCATTGCACTATGATTGTCTGTTTGTCCTGCAAAGAAAAGGTGAGGTATAATTAAGAAGAAATTTCCTAGATTGTGGATCCTTGTGTCCTATGCAGAGAAAGGATTCTGTAGGAGAGGACAACGATAAGGATCATAATCCAAGTATATAATTTGCTCCATATCTCAACTTTGAAGATCACATTTTTGACCTCTCAAGGAGATGTTACAGCAGCACAAACAATTTTATTCCTTTTGAAAATGAAAAACACAGATCAGGAGAAATTTTTGTGGGAGGGAAATGTATGAAATGTATAATGCAGTGGTTTTGTTCTGCTTGCAGGTTCAGGCATGGGAAAAGTGGCAATATAAGCTGTTATTCACATTCACAGCTGTGGATGTTAAAAGCTTCACAGCAGTCAGGTGAAGCTCGATCAGCCTAACAGATAAGGAAAATGAGGCATAGGGGTGGTCCTTGCCTGAAGCGGAACAAGTGGCTTTGAAGCTGGGAATAGACCCAAACTCTCCAGAGAGCCAACACTGCACAGAGCCACTGCTGTTACCTGCTAAGGAACAAGGAGCTGAGTAATAAACACCAGTAGCGATGCTTCAGCAGCTTCAGGTGTGTGCTTTGGGTTGAGCATCCTGTGCATCGGAATACTGATGGGAAGCAGAAGGAGCAGGATGGCAGATGGAGCTGGGATGCCCTGTGCTGTCAGCACTGGGATGGGCCAGGAGATACTAATGTACCAGCACATCGGTACCTGTGCCATTCACAGCTCCAGCACCAGAGCAGTGTCATTGCTGCCAAAGGCAGCATAGAAACCCCAAGGAAAGGAAAGAGGCTGTAGAGTGCATGAGTGTCTTACAGGGCCCCAGTGTCAGCTCGAAATGTTGTTCATCAATTTGTGAACTGCCTCTAAAGATGAACTGCCATTTAAATTGGATTTTGTAAAAGCAGCTATAAAACATCATGCCATGTCCTTTATAAAGTGCCTTGTATAAAATGCTCCCCATGCTCTGTGCTTCAGACAAGGAGGTGTGGATCATTGCTATGTGGTGATTCAGATTGCCTGCGATGCTCTAACTTGCACAGTTCACAGCCCTCCAAGAAAATGATGGGAATGATGAGAACTCAGAGCAAAATGCCTGATGTCAGGGGCTGCCTGGGCTCCAGTTGTGCAGTTCTCCAAGGGTGAAGCACACAGAACACAGTGAATTTTGGCCAGGTTAGTGCACTGAACCAAACTGCATTAAAGAGGCAGGACACAAGTATTTCCTGAGAGCCACTGCAAGGAAACAAATAAGTTGCAATCACAAAGTTTAACTTTCCATTCTGCTCCATTACTTCAAAGCTTAATTACAGCATTTAGAGGACATTGGATCGATGGTAGGAGCAGACTGCAGCATTAGCTTACCCAGCAGAGCAGCCCTTTCTGTCTGTGCCACACTAAATAGCTTGTTTGGTCGATACTCCCTTTCCTGGGGTAGTTTAGGAACTGAACTATTTAATCACAGCTTAGAGGCTGTGAATGTTCAGTGAAAGGCTTGTAAATTTTGGTGAAATATACTATCTCATTACAAGTCTTCTATTAATTTCAGGAGGTGTTTCGTGTACTGCTTGTCCAAAACCAGGAGGTCCACACTTCAGAAATGCCTGCAGAGCTGGAGGCCTTTCTGTATTTCCTGCGTTCCCTTGACCTTTGCTGGGTTGAAAGGGATGCTGTTAATGGAAAACATTCCTTTCTCTCTCCATCTTGGCCCAGCTGACTTCTCTTTGCCGAACTTCCCCCACCACACGGCTGACTTCCCCACACTGCTCCATTGGTCCTGATTTGGTGGCTTTGCCACTGTTTTGCTACAAACCAGTGCTCTTTCCTAGGTGAAAAGCACCACATGAGCTCATTTTCTGTTTGCTGAGGACAAAGCACCTAAAATGCACGGTAATGTACGTCAACCTCTTCAGTTGCTACTTATGTATTTCTTTTTACTGTTTTTCTGTTTTGTTTTGTCTTTGCTTCTTTAAATCAAAAGGATTCGGCAGGGTCTTTTATACCAGTGTAGGCACATTTTATTCCACATTTTTCCTCCCTACATGCTGTTTTCAGCTAAAAGACTCAACAATTAAACAGCACACATGCTGGACAGCAGGTCCTCTTCTCACAGTGGTGGTGACCCAAGCGCTGTCATGATGTCCCCTGCCCAAGCTGACCCATTTCACCCGAGTTCTGTTCATTGCTCCCAGGAGTGCTTAGCATTGCTGGTTGACTGACAACGTCTGGACCAAGTATTAAAACTGCATCATCTCATTGCCATGAAAAATCCTTGAAGCAGAAATCATAGAATCATAGAATAGTTAGGGTTGGAAAGGACCTTAATGTTAAATTTCTTCATTGCTGCCTGTGTCTGAAAGGGATATGGCAGAAAACAATTCTGCATAATCTTGTTAGACTAATGCTATTATTTTTAATGAACCATTTCAGATTGTGCTTTGAAGTAAAAAGGGGGAAAAGGATAAAATTTCCTGCTTCTGATAGTTCTTTCTGTCTCAGAAAAGAGAACTTTGGCACAAGCACTAGACATTTGCTAGGAATTAAATGCTGACAGAGAGCATCGGAATGTCCCAGTTTTCTGGCCTGTGAAAACAGAAAATGCTGTCTCTGTTGCAGGAATATTGAGAGAATAAATATGTTGATATTAGTGCAATACTTCAAATATTTATGTCCTGGTCTTGCAAGGTGTAAACATCCTGTGATCTGGACCTGTAAAGGTCACAGAGAAATGTGTGTACCCTTTGAGGACAAGCAAATGGAGAACCAAGCATTGCCACACTTGTGGGTGTTTCGTTCTTACCCCATCCCACACCAGTCCAAATGCTGAGTACTCTGCTGTGGTTTGTAAAAGAAGAGAGAGATTTAACTCTGTAAAATAATGCCATGCTTCCAGAGTGAACTTTTCAGTGAAATAATTTATACGTCTCATTTAAACTCTTCTCTTCAGCTTCATGCCTGAGAGGTCTGTCTGCAATTTTGTCTAATAGTCAAGAGGCATTCTCAAATGACAATCTGGGTAATAGTGACTATTATTAGAAGATTAAGGCAGCCAAATTGAGTACACTCTGGAGAGACTTTTGGTCCCTGCTTTACGTACTTCTTTCCATATAAAACTCTAACAGCAGACCTTTTAAGAAGCGCTGGAGTGTGCTTCGAAAGGGGGGGTCTGAAATACCACTGCAGCTCTCAGCCGGTCTGACTCTGCAAACTCCTGATTCTGATGCTGTAGTGTGGACAGGTTCTCTGCAGGTATCATCAAAAATGAGAAGCTGAGCAGTGGGTCTCTCTCATGCTTGGTTGACCCTGAGCTTGCTCCTGGGAGCTCCGCTGTGGCTTCTCGGCCTGTCCTGGCCCAGAGGGAGGGACCCTGCTTCCTACCTGGGCAGGCTTCTTGGCTCAACAGGCTGCACGGAGCATTTGATGGATGTGACTTCTTTTGCTTCTGTCATCCTGGAAGGTCTGATTCAGAGGGAAACAGACTGCTGACAGATTCCTCAAAAAGTGTTCAGTGCTACCAGTTACTATCACAATACATGTCACAGCGAGGTTGCATTTGACTCAAGGCATGAAACTAAGGTAGAAGCATCTTACTGGACATTGAAAATACACGCCTCTACCTCCAGCAATGGCTCTATTTGAAACCCCTGTGTGTGAACCCTTGTGACTTGTTAAATGGCAAAGGATGTGTGTATTGATTAAAATATGTATATAATTGCAGCTCATAATCTTGACTGCTACTTTGGGAGTAGAAACAAGACAAAATATAAACTACTGCTATGTTCAGATGATATTGGTTTTTAGCTTAAACTATGTATTACAAAGAGATGATGCTAGTTGATGTGCTAGCTATCACGTAAGTAAACTCTGACACTAAATAGTAAGCTCACACTGCGGTGCTAAGCCTTCTCGCACACCCATGCCTTAGCCAAAGACTGTTTCACACTACATCTTCACTGTGTTGCTCCAGATTTTTGATTGATGCTGTGCAGTCAGTTTAGTCCAGGAAAGAGTGAGTAAAGCTCTTTCTTTGGACAAGTGCTGGGTTTTAGCTACATTCTGGGCCAAACCTTGTCCTGGTTAACTTGTGTTGGTCTGATGGGCTGTTCAGGTTATCTGCACTGGCATCTGAAATGCTGTTATTTTGGTTGGCATGGTGAATATTTAATTCAGATTGCTATTGAAAGGATTGTTTTGACATGAACTTCGTATAGTCCCATCTCAAGAGTTAGTACTCCATGGTGAGATTTTTCTGTTCTAAAATTCTCAACATCAGGCTAAATTTAGTCATGTAGAAATCAATAAATTACTGGCAACTTTAACAGAAGGGCAGAGTTAGGTCAATGTTAAATGGTTTTGAACAATCTTACTTGTGGTATTCAGGCTCTTCTCCTCTTTGGTTGGGAATGACATGACAAGAAACTTTCCACTGCTTTAAATATTAAGGAATCTCTGAAAATACTTAGAAGCAATCAATTCAAAATGTTCCATGGTTTGGGCTTTGTTTTTATTTTTTTTAAGTACAGTATGTTCTTTTGCAGATTTTCATCCAATTTACACGCTCACGTTCGAGAGGCTTGTTTCCATCGTGCATTTGTATTTCTGTCATAAAGTATGTCCAATGACATGTACGTATGAGAGGCAAATCTTGGTGGAGTATCAGTTTTAAGAACAATCTGCTAAGGGCAGCAGAAGATGAGCCACTTGTCAGAGCACAGAGAGAAACAACAGCTCTGTAAGCAGCACTGGAGCTGGAGCACCGTTTGGGAACAAACACTTCTTAACATTATGAAGTTGTGTGTAACCAGCTGGGAAGTATGTTAAACTCCACTTAGATATTTTCTTTGTCTCAACAGTACATATGCAAATAAGCAGCTTTGGGAGATTTGCTTCACGTTAGGCTACTCTACCTCCTACTAGCTTTTCATACATTTCTTTCTGCTAATAGAACATGGCACATAGCTTATACGAATGCAGGTTGGTCGCTACTGGTATTTTAATTAAAATGAATATTTGAGGGGGTTGGGGGAAGTGTATATGTTCTCTGTTTTGGTGTTCTGTGTATAATAACAAGTTGTAGTGGTAGTTCAGCAAAATAAACTGGCTTAGTATTGCTACCAAAATGCCAGTATAACAGCAGGAAGTATTCCTATGGAGGAGAATAACTGTCCTCACTCTGCAGGAGTCCTTGAGTTTAAATCTGCTCCCTGGGACCCATCATGCTCAAGCAGGCTCCAGCTGAGTAGGCGGGAGCATTTTGCCTGACCAAATTCTCCTGGCAGTCCAGACTGCAGGAGTGTGAGAGGCTTCCCAGTGCCTCTCCCTGCAGTGGGAAAGCTGCTGCAGGACAGCCCACAGGACTGCACCCCGCGGGGAAAATGCTCGCAAATAACCGTGTCCTTGTAGTCACCAAGGCTGAGGGAGCATCCACAGCTCCTCCAGCCAGAGCTCCAACTGAGATGTCCTTTGCTACTTTATAAGCAACAACTGCCCCACTGCGGTGTGAGACCCCAGGTGATAACAGCACCCAGCTCTATCCCTGCCACCCCACTTCTGTCCCTGGAGGCACTGCAGGATGGATACCGCCAGTGAGACAGCGCAACCCACAGCCCTGACATTCCTCCCTCTCTACAGGCTACAGGGATAATTTGGCCACGCTGCCCAAGAAGGTGGATGCTTTCTAACTTCTGAGTCATACAGGACTCAGGTGAAAGCACAGGTTTTACAGCTTTATCTTTATATGGTGCTTTTACCTTGAAAATAGTTTTAAGTTGCTTTTTATTCAGCAGCCTGTGTGGATGGTGCTCAGCTATAAACTTATTGCCCTTTGCTGTTCATCTGTCTACCAAAACAAAAAGTAAACATGTTGCTGTAGTAATGAAACCCTTGTGTCCATTCCTAGGGAGGATGAGTTAACTGCCAACCAGTAAGCTCATGTCAGAAAGCATGCAAACCCAGAATGGGATCTGCAGTGAGTGTGAGGAAAGAACAGGAAATTGAAAAAGAACA
The DNA here is from genome assembly GCF_963264785.1 of Psittacula echo. Taxonomy (NCBI): domain Eukaryota; kingdom Metazoa; phylum Chordata; class Aves; order Psittaciformes; family Psittacidae; genus Psittacula; species Psittacula echo. Next base: position 14,183,902 of record NC_137745.1, on the reverse strand, counting down.
CTAAGAGATTGATACATTGATTTTTTCACAGCTCGCAGAGAAAGCAGAAGAAATGGATTGCTTAAGGTGAAAGGAACGGTCACTTAAATGGCAATGAAATTATACTGTAAATTCTAGCACTTTTGGCAAGCGTCAGACAGTAAGCAGATCCATTCAAATATATTAATTCAGAGACATCATAGTGTGTAAGGCCAGCAGAGACCATTATGAACATTTCTTCTGACCTTCTCCATTGTGTAGGTGAAGGAGTACCTTTTATGTATATATATAGGTAAGAATTATTGAGTGCCAGTTCATGGAGCTTGACTTTATTTTACCTGATTCAAAAATTAGACTCTCACAAATCAGGAATAAGATCGTGGAAATTACCCTCCTACAAAATCTCATAGGAAAAATCAGTTTTCAGGTAACAGCATGTTTGGATCACCAGCAGCTGCAAAAAGGCTTAAAGCAAACCTGTGAAATGAAGGAAGCAAAGAGACACATTATTGTTCTGCAGATGAACATATAAACCAGTTAAATACGCATTGTGTGTGTGTGTGTGGGGGGAACCTCTGCTACAACACATGTAATCAACAGGAATATTCATGACAGTGTGGAGTGTATCAGTGTATTGCAGCAGAGCACCTGCAAAGAGACTGCTGTTCCCCCTTGGCAGGCACTGCATGTGATGGGGACAATGTGAGCGCTGGTGGCACAGCCGTGGTGCCAGCCTTGGTAAACAGCTTCTGACATTTGAATTGCACCGAGACACAGCAACTTGTTTTGCAATTTCATCCTACATGACTCTGGCAATGTGCTAAGTTTCCCCAACTCTCAGGCAATTATTAAACCTTCTGAAAGCCCATCAGAAGTACTCATCCACAGCCATTGTTATCTGCTATTTTGCTGTTTTTCATCCATAAGGCCATGTATTTTTAGCATGGGTTTTGTGATGTCCCCTCTGCTGAATTCAAAGAGCCTGGCCATCCCCAGGACAGAGGTGACAGTAATGATTCCCATTTCCATGGCAACCCAGCACAGCCCTGTACACATCTACTGGGAAGGTCGTTCCCATAGCAAAGGGCTGACGTACGAAGAAGCATAAGCAAGACATCAGGACTGATGGTGAGGTGGTGGAGTAGGTTAATTGCAGAAGGGAAGTGAGGTAGGGAACTGTTCACACCTCAATGACACAGTGTCTTGGATGGTTTTTAAATTGACATCTCCTGGATGATACAGGTGAAAACACTCCCCTCTAGCTCATGGGATCACTCTGTGACACATCTCATTTGTCACCTGAGTAAACAATTTATCACTGTGCTTGAGAATTGTATTGCATCCATAAGCCGTCCGTGGGAGTTCAAGGAACAGGATGAATGTGTAGAAATCAGTGCCACCAGTTTAGCTCCTTTGGGGATGTTCTAACTTCCACACGTGCATTAAAAAGGGGAAAGTATTAACAATGCCTAGTAGGTGATGCATTTGGTGCTGAAAAATTACGTCAGTTATGAACCACTGGCAGAGGGTGCTCAGAGAAGCTGTGGCTGCCCCATCCCTGGCAGCACTCAAGGACAGGTTGGACAGGGCTTGGAGGAACCTGCTCTAGCTGAAGGGGTTCCTGCCCGTGTCAGGGTGTTGGAACCAGATGATCATTAAGGTCCCTTCTACCCAAACCGGTCTGGGATTCCATGATTTTAAAAGTTTTAAGTGGGTATTTAGTTACAAGTCACTATAAAGTGGGACATATTCTAGCTGTGACACAGGAAGCTGCAGTTCTGACAGGCTACTCAAGCCTTTAGTACTGAGCTCCAGGGCTGCGGGCGGACACCTCTCCTCTGCGCTGTTCACAGGAGGCAGAGGATGCTGCAGTCTTCGCAGCGACCCAGCGAAGTCTGCCCGTGCCCGTGGCCCGGTTCCGGCCACCGCAGCCCCGGGCCTGGCTCCAGGACTACAGCTCCCGGCAGCCGCAGCGCGCCGGAAGCGCGGCCCGGTTGCGGTTCGCCGGGCTCAGCGCGGGGGATTTGTACTCGCGGCCGGCGGGGCCGTTGAAAGTGGGAGGTCGGGGTCGGTTGGGGCCGGGCCGGGCCTGGCCGCCACGGCCCTGGCAATGCCGGTGTCTGAGCCGCCGTGGCCGGCGAGCCTGTCCCCGCTGAAGGTGCGTGAGGCTCGGCGGGGCCTCCTGCGGGCACGTTGGGAAGGAGGACGGGTAGGAGAGATGGCGGCCGGGGTGTCAGTGAGACGGCGGGCACGCGGGGAGGAGGAAGCCAGGCCAGGCCGGGCCTTCCGTGTCTCTCCCCGGCGGCGGGATGAAGGCTCTGCCCGCTCCTGTCCTTCGGGCCCCGTCGGGCCGTCTGCGGGCTCGATCGGAGCGCGGCCCCGCCGCGGCGCTGCCTGCCACCGCTCCTGTCCGTGAGCCGCCCTAACGCCCGGCGTGGAGCCCCGACTCGCCTGGTGCGGGCGGTTTGCGCTGTCCTCGGTGTGAGGGCGGGCAGCGAAATACTATCTGGTGCGAGCCCTTCGGTGACCTGCTCTTCCCTTGCAGGCAGTGGATAACTTGCTGCGGTGTGGGATATGCTTCGATTACTTCAGCATAGCCATGATCATCCCACAGTGTTCACACAACTGTAAGTACAATATAAAGAACACCGTTACTTATTGCACTGGAAGGGCTGTCAGTTTCTTGCTCTTGCAGGACTCACTCTATCCTACTGCCTCGTGTACTACAGGAGTACTAAGTTCATAGAAGTCATCACAAAACTGCTACTTCTTTTCCGTTGTAAATCTGTGCCTCCTGTCTGTGATTAATGTATTGTATGGAAGGACAGTTAATACATCACTATTGACTTGATGGTTGCAACTTAAATTTACTTGAGTTTTATAAAACATTGCACAGAAACAGCAGTTCTAATAAAAATTGCATGAGTAGGAGCCAAGGTAAATGGGGCATTTGTGGCAAGTCAATACAGGGCTGGTGAGGTCGTTCTTACCTTTATCTTGTGACTTTATGGAATTTTGAATCAATGTATTTCATATAAATGCACATTGCCTTATGTCCCAGGGAGTGTGTCTTGGCCCTGTGACTCCAGGTAAGCCTAACTTGTCATTCACTTAACAGATTAAGGCAGTCAGGTAGAGCTGAAGTAGGTGTACTGAAAGAAATTTTGAGGGAATGGTTTCGTCTTCACACATCTTTCCCAGGAAACCCAAGACTGGAGAACAACCTTATGGGCCCTGTGGGCCAGCAAAATCCTCTGGCACCATAGCCAAGTGACAGAAAACTATTGAAAAATGTCTCAAAAAAGAGTTTTCTCCTTTAGAATTTCAGAGACAAGTCGTCATTTGACCATTTATTGTTTACTGGTGTGTAGAACACAGATTACCCATCCTTTATTTCCTTTATAAAACATGTAGCTCTTCTTGTGGCTTAGCCAGCACAGACATTTGCCACTGAGTGAAAGCTATAAAGCAGCCAGCAACCTTTCCTTGTGCAGTTACAGTCTTCTGACAGCGGAAACACTTGTTGTCTGGATTAATGCTCTTAAACACCACTTATGCCTACAATTCTTCATTTAAATATCTTTCATAACATCTTGAGGGTGGAACAAAATGCGAAGCTGTATGGCAGGCAGCATTAAGTGTTATGACCAAAATTTTCCATGCTGCTCTGTCTGCCTCAGGCTGATAACTGCTGGAATGTGGTAGTGAAGCAGTTTTCTGCAAGTCAGATTAGGGGGAAGTTCATTGCCTTTTCTCATGTTAAAATAAATGTTGTAATTGTTTTGTTCAGAAACTATAGCACTTCCTTACATGAAGGAGGGCGTTGTAGTTGGGCAATGAAATTTAGTTTAGCTTGGCAAAACTATCACGTTGAAAACAGCATATCTATGGTGGGGACCACTGATAATTCTCCACAGTAGCTGGTGTTAGAGCCTGCCTATGACACAGCTGAGTTCAGAAGGCCTTGGCTTTGAAAAGACACATTTAATTCCACACTGAAAATTGCAGAAAGCCTAAATTTTCCATGATAAATCAAGATTCCTTGAAGTATTTTCTACTCTATTGTCTCTGTGTAATCTCTTCTATCCACTGACATTGTACAGTTGGAGCAAAAAGCCCTCTGCCCTTAATGAGTAATCATTTGTCAATAGATAAAAATGAAATACATTGCAAAATCTGTTTGTGTTTCTCTTAATGGTTTCATCACAGGGCTTTCAGGCACATCTATAATTTGTTTGTACCTATAGCCCCTTGGAATTCCTCTGCTCATTCGGGTGGCAGGGATTGTTCAGCAGCTCTCTTAATGGTGGCTGTTTAACTTTCACAGTGCTTTGGATTGTGTCTTTAGTGACAGAATAGGTGTGCCATTCATATTTCTTTCACACATACAAAGCACCTGAAGATGAATGTCTTCTGTAATATGGACATCTCAGGGTAGAATGAATTGTGACCCTGAGATTTCTTGTACTTTCAGTCTGGGAGGACAAGCTTAGTCGGCACATGCTGAGCTGGTGCAGGAGGTTATTCCTGCCTGGCTGCTTCTTGTGGGCACGACTGCTGGCCTGGGGATGTGGAAGTGTGTGCCTCCCCTGCAGAGCCCAGGCATCTGGAACCAGCCAGGGGCTGGTGGCTGGCAGTGGTTGAGCTCTGCATTCTATTGTCTCTGCCCTCATGGCACTGCCCGCCAGAAAGGGATGGAGCTAGGGCTGGGAGCAGCCACCAGCCCCAATGAATGTGCTGAAGTTGGGGCCTTTATCCCCAGCACAGCTCTGGGCAAGTGCAGACCTGACCTGGGGCCAGTGTAGCTTGGCAGGCTGGCAGGGAGACCTGGATGTGTTTGACTTGCTCATAGAGAAGTGGCTATAGCTGCTGGAGTGAGCTCCTTTTTTCTCCCATGATTTCCTTTCTTTAAATCTATTGAAATTACTACTGTGCTTCCAGCTAAGCAGGTTTCAGAATTGCTTGCTCACTTAAAAAAAAACACCCATAGGTATTCAGTGCGTGGTTTATAAATTGTGGCATTACTGACTTTTCTTGTGCCAAGCTTGTTTTATTCCTCTTTCTTCTCACAACCTTGTTACTTCCAGTTTAAACTCCATAGAGATTGTAACTTCCTGGCAGCAACTTGTATACTTCCATTCTGTCATTGAGACCCAGTGATGCTCAGCTTAAATTGGTACTTTGGGATTCTCTTTTGTGCACTGAAACACGGTGCTGTGGCTGAGTCTTGTAACTAGTTTGGTAGATGCAGGTTTAGAGGTGGGTTTGGTCTGTTGGAGCAGATGGAAGTGAACTTTGTGACACCATTTAATTTTCAGTGTATGTGCCACCTACAGTAGACAGAGACCTGTTTTGTTACCCCAGGAATGACAGGCTGAGTCCTGCGCCATGGTGGGGCCGTTCCTCCTCTAGGAGGAGGAGGAGCAAAGGGACAGGGGGCAGAGAATTGTGCAGTTGTAGTCTTTGCATGGACCTAGAGTTAGCCCTAAGCACAATGTTAAGGCTAAGAGCTTATGTGATTTATTATCCTCAAACATGCTCCAGCTGCCCTTGGCTATGAGCAGTGGTGGTTGCAAACAGAGGTCAGTTCCCACTGCTTACCCAAGGTGACTGGGTGTCGGATGCTGGCAGGCAAATCTGTAATTTGATTCATCTCCATACAGTTAAAGCTTTCTCTTTTTTTGATGGATCTCTCCCTCCATATCGCATCTTATATGTAATGTAATTTTTGAGTAGTTAGATGGATTTGTGGTTTTAAGTGTTAAATTGGTGCATTTATGCTCCTGCTGCTTCTCTGACTCCTTCACAGAGGGTCTTTGAACTGTATCTGCTTAGGTAGCTGTTGCTAATTGTGTTAAGTGCTAAGACTCTGTCCAGTAATGATATAGTAAATGAATGTCTGTTTTGCTAGAGTGTGATGAGACTTTTTATATCATGAAGTGGTATGAAAGCTTATGGATAAGTAGAGAAAGTAGACTAATTTCAGGAATTTACTGTGACAAAATGAAGCTTATGGCATAATTCACCAGAGTCTATTGAAGCATCCTGTGATGATGATCCAACTTGCTGTTCCAGGGAAACATTTAAGTGTTAAAGAAATGAAAGTAAACATCTGCTATTGACAGAGAGACTGAGATTAAATGTGGAAAGATCCTTGCATAAAATACAGATTGGCTTTTATTTGCTGCAATCTTAATTTGATGGAAAAATGGTGTATTTTCAGTATTGGTGTGTTGTAGGATAGTTTGCATATATTGTACAGAAAAGAAAATCTACTAGTAAGGATGCTGAACCGAACATTTGGAAGAATGCTTCTTAATAAATTTTGTATTTCCTTTTCTCCAGATTGTTCCCTTTGTATACGCAAGTTTTTGTCCTACAAAACTCAGTGCCCAACATGCTGTGTGGTGAGTGTTTGGTTTTCTTTTCCTTGGCTTGTTTTATTGTTTACTTTTTGGTGAATTTCAGGAGCTTTTTCCTTTGGACTATGCTAAATAATGAATTCTGGTCATATATTGCCACCTTTTCTTTTGGTGAGCAGCCCTTTGGGCAAAGTGTGGTGCTCTTGCAACTGGAATTCTGTTTCAGCTACTCTTATGTCAGCATAGGCAGAAGTAGACGGAGCATCAAACCTGGGTTTTGGCTCAGAGCTGCATACACAATCTGTCACAAAACATTTAACATCGCCTCCTAGTTTATTAGAATACATCACTGTTTAAAACATGAGTGCTGAAATTTAAGCATTTAAATTTTCCGTGGCCTCACTTCATCTTTCCAGGAATTTTTAGAAGTGCCCACAGACCACCTAGTCCTAAAACTGATGAACTGTACTGTGTAGCCTTTCTGGGGATGAGAGAACTGTGTTACACACCAGGGAGAGGAGGTTGCCAGGAGAGTTAGGTTAAATGTGGAAAGCACTAGAAGCAGATTCAGCCTCCTCTGCAGGTGGGTGATTATTACAATCAGACTTGGAGGCCTGGTTTTGATTAAAGAACAGAGAATGCAATTTATTCTAGGCCTTAATCTAACTTTTCATCTTAAGCCAGTTGGGCTTTATTGAACTTCTAGAAATGGTAGGCTACCTAAAACTAATGAATAGTGCTTCAGGAATATTGGCAAAATATAAGTAATTTTCTTCTGTGTTTCTAAAGAATGAACCAGGCTAGATTTTTCAGGACTGGAAAGCAGATCTGTTTGTAGCTTTGCCAGTTTCCAAACATTCAAACAAGTGCAGAGGACATTTTACTACTGTCTTCTTAAAAATCACAGGTATTGATATGAGCAAGACTCATAAAAGCTTTGAAACAAAACGGAGCAGAGAGATAAAAATCGGAAATTGTATAAAAAGAATTCATTGAAGGCCCACAGCCATCTCATAATTCATATTTTCATTCAATAATCAGAAGATTAAAATTTCCCTTCATCAGTTTTCAGGCCTCATTGATTAAGGTGCTTATCACATTCGTGGGATCCTTGGTTTGGTATTCAACACAATTAGGCTGGCCCATGATAAAGAACTGTTGGAGACTGGGTATGCTGGATTTTGTTTGCTTTAGCTTTATGCTTCATTTTTACCTATTACCTATCATTTCCCAGACTTGCAGTTCTCAGGCAGTTATTTTAGGTTTTTTTCAGGAAAAAATGTTTATTCTTTATGCATCTTCATTCACACAGCAGTTTAGCAGAGATAGTTGAGGCATTGATCCGAGAAACAGACTGTTGATCACCTGAACATTTTCTGGGTACTTGTTATTTTCACTGCATCTGACAGCTTGCTTGTTATTTTCCCCCCCCTTTTCTTTCTCTTTTTAATAGGCAGTCTCAGAATCTGACCTGAAAAATAACCGGACATTGGATGAACTGGTAAAGAGCTTTAATTCTGCAAGGTAATCTGTAATTTTATATATTGTCCTTCTGGTTTGGCAGCTGGATAGGTGTGACTTGCTTTGTGTGACCAGGCTCGGAGTCCTTGTACAGAAGCAGAGCGAGGAGCAGTGGGAGAATTGAGTGAAAAAATTGTGGTGTCACAGAACTGATGTCAAAGACCAATGTTTGTCCTTTTGGAAAAATCCTGCAGTTTTCTGACTTCCGGTTACTGTCCACTCAGGTGATGTGGGGTGGTTGTGTGAGCTCAGTTTGATTTTACTTCTGGTTAGCTGCTATTTGAAGTTGCCGTCTCCCACACGTTAAGAAGTTGAGCAGATGTGTCAGGATTCTACAAAGGCTCTTCTTATGTGTGTAGGGGGAATTCTGAACAGAAAGGTTTTGTCCAGTGATAATGGTCACCTTGCAAGAGAAGCCTCTTGGTGAATTCCCATCACTAGATCGGAAAAATGTAGGTAGTGAGTGAGCTTTACTGGATAAGAGAAGTAATATGGAGTGTTGTGCTTTCACCTGCATTTCTTACCTACCTCTCTATTAGTTTTTAATTAATCTTTGATCTCCTCATCCCTTTCAAAGAGAGTAAGAATGACTTGGCAAACACTACAGTAAATATATAGGATGTCTTCTGTTATACTTGTTTGCTTTTGATTAGAAGCAGCTCAGTGATTTGCTGGGTATTTTGTAAGTATTCCTATGTCTGTAGGAGAGAAATGCACTATCAGGTTTTTTGCTGAAATGAACTTGGAGCTTGAAGTCAATATGATTCTTGGCTTCATATGTGATAGGAAGTGTAGTTCAGTTTATGGCTTTGTTTCGTGAGAGAGTTTCTCTGTCATGAAGATCTAATCTTCTGTATGACCACTATTAGATTGAATTGATTTTATTTGACGAATTTAAATTCTATAGTTCCATTATTTTAGCTTGAACTCTGTCTTTGGTGTTTCCTAGTCATAAATGGATTACTATATTTTTTTTTTTTTGGTAATGTCTAATTTTGCAGGGAACAAGTAGTGCTGGCTTGGATGCATTATGATATTGAATCTTAAACGACTGCTTTAATGGATCAGTATAAATCTTACGAGTCAGCGTAGTTTAATAACCCTTCCTTTTGTGACTTGGAGTTCAATCAATTTCTCAACATAGAGTTAGATCAGTCAGACACAAACCGTAGTGTCCTGTTCTGTGCCGGCTGGGGTAGGTGGGAGTCAGTGCAAGGTTCTTTTCTGGAACTCGGTAAGAAAGGCCAAACAACAGATGGCTTACGAAGAGAGCTGCTTTAATGAGACAGACTCATAAGAGGACTATAGATAGCGAGTAAATCTCATGTTGCTTCAGATGCTGGGCAACCTGTGTTTGTGCCTCTCTCAGCTCGGGATTGCATTTACTCTGCAAGTGGTCTTGAGTTTGAGGGGAACACTGCTTGCCTGGAGAGGGTTATGTGATATGAGTATCATTAAATCGTAAGAGCATTGTTAGTTTCTGCCCTGGTCATGGTGGTACAGCTCAAATCTTCTGTCTCCTCCTCTCCTTCCCCATCTGCTTTCTTTCCTTTTGGCCTTTCCCAAAACAAATCCAGAGTCTAGAGATTGATTTTTGAAACGTGCTGAGCTCTTCAAGTCCATCCTGACTTGACTTTGAGGCTCAGGTATTTTAGTGTTTATAAAAATTAGGCCTTAAATCTTTTCAGTACTTCACAAAATTCGAACACACTTCTTAAGTCAGGCCTGTAGGGAAAGAAAATGTTAATGTTGGTAGTACCCAGCAAAGTAAAAGCTGTGCTCTAAGATCAGCGTGTGCATGGAATGGAAATTATTCTAAACAGACCTGAGTGTTGATCCCACTTATACTTTAGCTCCATGTTTAGCTCATGCACAAGTGTTTGCAGAATTAGAGCCTTTGTGATCATCTGCGTTCGGTAAGTGTTGTCTCAGAGTCCTGCTTCTTCCCTGTAGAAGTGGTGGATTCTGATGTTTCCCAGTAAAAGTGAAGATACTGTGTTGTTCGTTATGACCCATTAATATTATATTCTGTGTGGAAGTGTAGAGGAGCAGTCCTGAATAGGATTTAATAGGTTTGAATTCACATTGCCCTGCCCTTGTGTTTGGGTACATGCAAAGATGCTGAGCAGTGAAGGAGTTAAGGGAGTTCATCGCTCCAATCAGTTATTACCACAGGCTGCTGTCAGGGTGAGAGCAACCTTTGCTCAGCGTTCTCTCTGCTGCTTGTGCTGCGCTTTGCAAGCATCATTCATCACTCTGACCAGGTCAGGAGAACAAGACAGGGAGGACTATTTGTGCCATCTTTCCTTTATGAACAATATTTTCAGTCTTAATGAGGCCAGTGTCTTAAAAAATAATAACTGTAAAGTTTTGGGGTTGTTTTGAATTTAATTTCATTGTCCTCTAAGGAAGAGATCGTTTTGTTAAAAACTGTCAGTTTCTGCATCACCTAGTTAGAAAATTTAGCTAGAGCAATTAAGAGTTACACTTGCATAAGTAGAAAGGCAGTCCTTGCCGAAAATGATTTGGGCTTTTTTTTTCCATACATAGGGAAGAAAAATATGTTTTACCTTCTTGTTTATTATCTTGGTTTCCTAATCAGGATTACTTGACTGGGTATGAGTCAGAGGAATAAGCACATCTACTCTAAACACGTCTACTCTGAACATTCGAGAGCAGGTACTGTCATTTCTGTATACTAATTAAACTTCCAGGAGTGCAGGAGGAGTTTCAAGGGAAGACATTATCTTTAAGTACAGCTAGGACTGTCCTGTGTGAGCTGTTCCTGGGACGATTCACAACTCTATCTCTTCCTTGGAATTCATTTATGTGGAAGCATTAGATTCTCACCTACTTTCTCTGCTTCATAGCTGCTTTGGCAAAGGAGAAGTAAACAGACTGTAAAATGGGAACCTGAATTGCAATGTAGGAGGACACTGAAATTTTTTTATGGGTCTTGCAGATATGAAGAAGTTTCTCAAGATGTCTGTGCTGTTACTAAAGCATGCCTGGCACAGAGTATGCTGTATACAGCATAGTAAGATAACCTTCCATTTTTAGTTGAACTAAAAGAAGTGTAACTCCCTGTCCTAACCCAAACTGGTGGTTAAAGAGCATGGGTCTCAGAGAAGGATTTGGGTAGTAGTTGTAACACTGTGTTAGGACTTACTAACACTTGGTTGATGCATCTTTCAGCCTTTAAAGGGTGCTGCTCCTGCTCTTAAGTGGAGGTTTGTCACCTGCGACGCATTTACTGCTTTTGTGCCAGGAAGGTAAAACTGTATCTGTTAAAACCTTTCAGAACTGATAGCAGCCTGTTAAATTCCTGAGTATAACAGGTAGTGTTGAAAACTGCATGTAAAACACAGAGCTTTGAAAATTGTGTTGTCTTCTGGTTAACTGGTAGAATCAATTTCCAGATAAGCTGGACAGTCTGCTGAGGGTAGAGGTTGGGATTCTCCATCAAGTGCATGCTTTTTCTTGACTGCTGTCTCTGAATGCGGGATGAGTCTTCCAGTCTAGTCACACTCGTCCCAGTTGCTCCAATGACAGCTGTCAGAATCTCTGTGAGTAATGAGCAGTTTGAGTAACTCACTCTGGTGGCAATGGAGTGGAGTGGCAGTTGATAAAGGTACTATCAGAGAGCATTTGGCTGTGTGAGGGGTGCCTGTAGTCCTCTGGCTCTTCCATCCCTGGGCTGTGGTGTGCTTGGGTGTGGGGTGCCAGTTTGGGGGGACCACTAGATGTCATTGCACAGCCAGTGAAGCTCCTAAGTGGGTCCAAAATACCACACTCTGGGAAAAGCCAGTCTGGAGCTTTCTTTTTTTTTGAATTTAGTACTAGCATTTTATGCGGTTTCCCACCAAAAAAGAAAAAAGGCGTACAGAGATTTCATGTGTGTTTTGGCAAACAAGTTTTCATATTCTCGTCCTAGTGTTCTTTCCATTGATTCTGTGCCAAGATCAGATCCTTTCAGAAAGTCTATTCCTAAGTTTGTTCTTCAACACGAAGATTATTGGCATGATTATTTGCAGACCAATGATGTAATTAAAGCAACCTTTATTATCAAATTATTGTTAGGATAAATTTGGGGTTTTATATTGCACATCCAGTTTCTCTGTTTTATACCAGATCATATTTTATTGAGACAACTGTTACTACAAAACCTGAAATCTCTGTTCAGAAGGTTTCTCTGTTCCGGCTGCCTTCATACAAATGTTAACAACTTATATTTGAAGTGAGATGGTCCTCCTTTGGGTAGTCCATCCTGTCAGCCCTGGAGCACCTCTCCTGAGATCAGAAGTCTATCCTTTTGCATAGGACACATTGTAAAGATGCCGAGCTTTGCACTCTGAGCCTTTTGCTGGGTATCTGCTGCCTGCTTCTGTTGGCCTCTGAGCTGCTGGCCTCCCTCCAGCCCTTGGAATTGCTCAGCTGCCCGTTGCTTAGGTTTGCAGTCCGCCTGGGTCCAGGCTCACCTCCAAGCATGTGTACTGGGCTAGTGGCCTTCCTGAGGGACATATCAGGCTACTAAAGTCTCTGCATTGGAGAATTCAAGGGACTATGAGCTGTACTGTTGTGATACTTCTTGAGAAAGAAGTGTTGAGAAGAAGATACATGAACCAGTTTGAAGTCTGGTGAAAAGATAAGCTGATGTGAAGTTTGAATTTTAGGAGTGTTGTCAGCTAGTGGGGACACACTGGGAAATACAGTTTGGTTAGTGAATGATGTTGTGGAAAAATTAGCTGACTTAATTGGTAGTTACAAATAGTAGAATGTGTTACTTTGACAAGAGGAGGAGCTCTCAAAAATAATGGAAATACACTGAAAAGATGAAGATGATCAGTTGTATTCTCTAGATTAAGACAGTGAATATAGGCAATGGGCTAGTTGTTCAGTTATTTTTGCCTTTTGGGGCTGTATTGTTCTTTATTTTATGGGAAAACTAAACTGATATGATGCCAATGATTGCATTTATGGATCTGTTCTGTGTTATCTGAGCCATGCAGAATTTAGCTTGCTGTAGCATTAGCATAGGATGCTGGGCTTTTGTGCAAAAAATGGTTGCTTAACAGCCATAAAGAATTATATGATAAGGCTATGTGTTGACTTTGATCAGCTACTTTAATGATAGGCTGCCTGTATGAAAAGCTGGGGGAGTCAGAAGAAACAGATACTTTTTATATAACCATAACATGAACTCCTTGTATAAAGAGGGGAATAATGTTAAAAAAGTCTATCTTTGGTAGACTACCCAGCTGCTTCCTTTTGAGGATTAAAGTTTGCCTGAGTGAGTTAGGAATAAAAGGCAACAAAGTTTGTTCGATTTTGAACCTGATCGTAGAATATAACCATCTGTGATGTGACAAGTGTTTGGAGGCTATAGTTGTTACCCTTAAGTAGAAGAAGATAGTGCATTTATCTGCAGTAAAATGAGATATTTTGTCTGTCAGTTATTGCTGCTAAAGCTGTGTTGAGCAATGATACGCTGTCAGACATTTCTAGTACTTCTGGATGAAATACACCCCTTATAAACAGCAAATGTGAGGTGGGAGTGGGACAGGGCTGTGTGAAGGCACTGTCTTTATGTTCCCATTAACTAGCTCCTGAGGTCCCCATGGAGCTGATCCTATGTCAACAGTAGCTAGACCACTCTGTGTCCGTGTCAGCCGGGGGATTAACCTCCTTAAAACCTTCCAGTCCATATCTAGGCATGAGCAGACAGAAAAAACATAGTTTTGCTGCCACACTTAATTGCACTTGTTTGCACTGCAGAAAGTCAGGGAGTTCTGGGACAGATGTGGATTGCCACTGACAGATGTGGTCACTGCATCCAGTAAGCCAGGAAACTTAAACTCCAAATCAGCCTTCTGGATCTGGCTTGACTATAGACTGTTGCAGGTGTTCAGTTGTCGTGGTGGTTCACCCTCTTAAACTGGCAGTATTGTGGGGTTACCCGATGACTTATGTGAACTTCTCTTTAAAAGTTATATGTACAGACAGTTCGTAATTAGTTGTTCTTCTTAGATACAAAAAATCTTTACCTTAAGACTTAGAAGTTTTCTGAGTACTTACCCAATACTGAAATGTCTTCAACTGTGAAATCTGAGAGCATAGATGCATTTCAGACTTCTTATGGGCCTTGTGTTGTCATGAAAGTGCTGTAAGAGATAATTTTATGGCAGTGCCTATTCTGTAGGTACATCACCCACAGTCCTCTGTTCAAGTTGAGGACCTACAGATGTTCTGCTTTCAGAGGCTTTGTCACGCCTCGTGCAGTGGATTGTGTCTCAGTCAAAGCTGTAAAGCTGTGGCATTTAAATAAAGAGCATGCACTTCCTGAGCAATGGCAGTACTAAAAATCCTAGTGCTTGAAAAAGTCAGTGTGTTACAGAAGGAGGAGGACACTTGGTGTTACAGACTTGTTTGTGGTCTTTAGGGGCTATGCATTCATATCTGAGGGACCCCAAGCATCTTGTGCAGTTGTAGTTACTAGTACACAGGGTTGGTCTCTTGGGAGAAGTGAACACCATCCGCATTGTCCTTAACACATCCCTTAATACAAGGATACTGTTCTCGCTTAATTTGTCTTCGATCGAGTTGTATAAAATATATGGTAAAATAAACAGGATTCTGCAAAGAAACCTGGCGCAGGGGAAGGAATAAAAAGTATAAGGAAGAAGTTCTTTACCGTGAGGGTGGTGAGGCACTGGAACAGGTTGCCCAAAGAAATGGCGGATGCTGTGTTCTGTGTGGTGTTTTGAGAGGCATTTTGTTATAGTTGCAAAGTGCAATATATTTTGTTTGAAAATCAGGAAGCTGTTTTTTAGGCTCTGTAGAGCGTGGTGAGGCTCAGCTGGCATGCTCCTTGTTTGTGTGGGCTAGCAATTCCCCAGTGCTGTGTGTGTGCAAGGAAGAGAGGGAGGAAGGAATGGAGGAAAAGCTCCATCTGTTTTTGTTCTGGTTTCTTCTCAAAGAAAAAGCTAATACTATCCAATGTGGCTAACTACGTATTGTCTTCTGGATGCTTCTAGACAACAGCTGTTCCAGTTTTTCTTGGATACTCCACTGATTTCATCTCCATTGGCCTGTAGCAGGCATTCAGCTGGCAAAAGCCACGTTAAGAGTTCTGTATCTTGGACAGTTATAAAAGAAGAGGTGCCAGTGATTGGCAGTTTCTTGACAAAGGAAGAAGTTTGCACCTCAACAAAGGCAGACGGCCTGGCACAAACAGATGAGAAGAGTTTGAAAACTGAGGAACACCGTGACCTTTACAGCAGTTCTGCAGAGGTTGATGGTAAAGACAATGAAGTGGGATCACAGGAGAGTCCCGAGTGCACCAAAAGTCAGGAAAAGCCTTCTACATCTGTAGTAAAAGTAGTCAGGAAAGGTGAGATGCTTAATTTTTGTTTCTGCCCGGTTTTCTGCCCCAAGTCCATGGCTGTGGTTGGCTGCGTGCTTTAGAGGACCTTCAGTACTTGACATTAATCTCCTTTCTCTGCATTGTTCTCCCTTGCATTGGCACGTTCAGATGGTTCTCGTATAACTGGACTATGCTTCATTCAGATTACTGCTTATGTGAGGCAGCTCTGCTACAAGCATATCTTGACGAGGAAGTTTGGGCTGATGCCAAGTAATTAAATGGAGTTGAGTGCTTACAGATTCCTTTGCTTTGAGTAACAACTCTAAAAAAACAATAGTTGCACAACAGACTTAGTAAAACTGAAGTAATTTTCTTTTCTCCTTCCCGTTAATGACCATTTATTCTGCTCTTGTATTCTTAAGTAACCAGAAGCAAGGTATTTTATAATGTGTTTGTTATTTGAGAGGTGCACTCAAAATCAAAATGATCATGGCTTCAGTTTTGTTAATATTCCTATTCAAGCACTTTCCAGAAGAAAGTACTCTGCTTTATTCTTCTGTAATTCTACAGTGTTAAAATGAATTTATTTTGAAGCATGAAAATGCCTATTTGTACTAATAAACTACAATGAAATGACAGAATCCTCTTAGTTTTGACATGATGGCAGCCACCCCATTGACACAATTAAAAGCCTACATTAAAATAAAAGGCCATGTAGGAGTGCAACACTGATACTTGCTAGCTCATATTTATCTGTTCTTTTGTTTAACAATTTATTCAGCTGGAACTCTGAAGTTCATGTTTATTCATTAGCTGGATAAATACTGCTTAAAGATGTATTACAGCCAGAGAAGTAGCCATGTGAAAATGGCATCAAATTACTCAGAAGTTATGTTTCCAAGTTTTATGCATCAGACTTGTGTTAGTAATTTAAAACTCATATGAAATTTTACTGCTCATTTATTCTTGAGCAATTGAAAATTTCACTTGCTTACCATTTTATGGCCTTATTAAATCTTCAGGCATGCATTACATTGAAATTATTTCCACAAATGCAAAGTGGTTGGTCAAGCAATATCAATGAAAGACTTGAAATTGAGGCAGTGCTGAAGTGGTTTTAGTAAGCATTTTTTTCCCCCCCTGTTAAGAATTCAAACGTTACATCAAATACGATAATAGATAGCTCAGAACTATTGTGTTATGTTACTGTCCGCACTTCTTTCTTTATGTTATTTTTCAACCTTTGACTAGAATATGATGTCATGGGAGCCAGGAATTGTGAAGCAGTGTTACCAGATAACTCCTCAATTCCCACAAGATTTCAGTGTTTTTCATAGCTTGTGTTTTGCTTTGTCTTTTAAATCAAAACTGACTTCCTTCATACTGATACAGAGGCTGGCAGTTAAGAGAATCTCTTTCTCATGGTGTTCATTTAAAGTCAGCCTTTTGGTTTTGACATGATGTGATTACTAAAGATGAATATTTTAAATCTGTGGTTTTTGACTGTTTTTACAGGTAATGTTTATAGCTGCTTCTTGAAAATAAGATGCAAGAGGAATTCAGAGTTGAGTGGGACTATACCATAGAGCACTTGAGCTTCTGAGCCTGTCACACAATGTACTTATCTATTCTAAGAAATGAGTATGAGGCATGGTCGGATGGTAGGATTCCTGTGAGGCTGAGTTAACTTGTGTCTTGACGATCCTCTTGAGAACCATAGATTGAGAACATTATGTTAATGTGCATAAAGTTTGTGCTATAGTCTTTTATCAAAATGAAGCAGCTTCCTTTATTTAGGAATGAAATACCACAAAAATGAAGACCAATAGCACAGAAATATGCTGATGTCTATATGAGCCTCTAGGTTTCCATGTAGTATGTATGTTATTCTAGATTTTTATTAGTGATTTCATTCCATCTGACTGCAGGGAAGATGAGAGTCATTCTGATAATTACACAGAGAGAGAAGTAAGTGTTCTGGAATGAAAATGAGAGCTAAAAATGAAGATTCTGAATAGACATGCCATATCTTTAAGAAAAAGAAATCTGGAATTTTCATTTTCTTCTATCAACAATAAGCTTTTTCAGATGAAAACATTTGCTCTTTGCTGTAATATACACAATAGTAAATTCCTTCCCCCTTGCTTTCAGTGGATTGTCCTGTTTGTGCGGTTGCTATTCCAGAGGAATACATAAACAAACATCTAGATACCTGCTTGACAAGAGAAGAGAAGAAGGACTGCCTCAGAAGGTAAGAAGCAACTTTAAGAACTTGTATATGCATGCAGACATTTTCCTGTGTTGCTTAAATAAGGAATACTAGTTGATGGATTATAGTATTGTGTTTCTTCATTACCTGCTGTATAGATCATTCTGAAATCATTGTATAAATATGATCATGGTGATTTTTTCCCTCTCAAGAAAGTATGCAGATTGCCAGCAGAATTACTTTTTGGCTTTTAGTGGCGGGAAACACTGGACAATGTTTTAAAGTACTCAACATGGAGAAAACTTAGCCTGTACGTTATTCTTGTCTGGTTTCTGTCACTGACATTAAAATTCCATTCAATGAGTTATTCCCATTTTTCACTTGGTGAATGGGTTGCTTCCCTCAATTCAGATATTCCAGAAGACAATTGCTTCACTAGCTGTCAAGTTAAAATAAAAATTGCACCTTACTCTGCTTACTGTGGTTCTTTTCAAGCTGCCCCAGTCAAGGTTGTTTCTTTAAGATCTCAATGTCCACAAGATTAATGCATGCCTTTAGCTTTATGCCTTCGCCCTAGAATTTCTCAGGGCTGCCACAGTCACATCAGAAGTGTAGATTTCAGTTTGTTTTACTTATGAGCATAAATTTATGCTGTTACTATTTCTAACTGATCAGACTTAAGGACTGTGAAGGACTTTTAATGCACACTTGTATTTCCCGTTCCTCTGAACCTTCCTTGACTTAGAAAGTAGTTTTACGTTAAAGCTCTTGTTTTGCACAGTGCTTACAGTGCAGTCTATAGGCTTTAAGGACTTTGAAGGTGAATAAATGGTAAATTAATACTGAAATCTGATGTTACATCCTAATTTTCATTGGGATGTTTTTAGTCAGTTTTTTTTCTGTATTCTTAATGAATGGAAATAAAAGCCAGATCTTTCTTTGGTGTCAAGGCCATGTCCCTAACAGAAATTTAAATTTTGCTTATTTTATCTACTCTGCTTGGATCTTAAGAACGTATTATGCAAGATGCTTCTCCTTAGGGACCTCCTGTTTTGTGTGTTAAATGCTGGCTTTTGGCAATACATTTGTTTTATGGCTGTGTTGTGCTGTTACCGAAACTCGAACATCTCTAGCTCTTCTCTGAGGAATTTTAGCTCTGTTTATTCTCAAATTAGGAGCACATGGCATGCTCTTTTAACAGTTGAGCAGCGTTTCAGTGAAACTGATTTAGTCCCCAAAACCTGCACGGGAGTAATTACAATAGGTAAGTGCATGTTCACAAAGGACGCGCTATGTTTCTTAAGAATTGGGGAAAAACCCCACCAACATTAAGCTTCAAAACCATTGTGAACTGTTCTCACAAAGCTCTCTGGTAGCAAAGCTGTTATCACTCATTTGGGTCATTCTGCTGGTGAATTGTAATATGTACATGTCTAAATGCTGTTCTTCTATAACAAATCATGTAAGTTGAAGATGAGTGAGGCAGTAGATGGATTTGGGCACCTTTGTACCTAGTTTAAGTGTATTTCTCCAGGAGGTGTAGGGAAGACTGGGCTAATTTGTGCAGAAGGAAACTGTTCTGCTAATATTAGATGACAAAAATTGTAATAGGACTTGAATTTTCTGTGGCAGTTTCCTGTAACTGAGATGTTTTCCCTAGCTGTGCCAAGAACGTTGAGTTCTGACATAAGGCAGTATGAAGGAGTAAATTTTGGTTTTAGATGTTACTCATCTGAGAGCACTATTAGTTCTTTTTAATGTCACTTTCTGCATTACCAGATTACCCTTCTGTTAGATGGGAACTATAGATTTGCTTTCAGGTACATGACTATCTTTCTCAAAGTAATTTTCCCAGAAAGCTGAAAAATCTCCTAATTCAAGTATTGGCTTGCAGTTTTAATGCTTTAAAACTTCACCAGCTGATTCAGCTAAGACATGGCCAGTATTTGGGTGGAAAACCTGTGTTTTAGCAATCTGAATTCAGTATACCTCCTCTTGAACACAGAGAAAATATAAGGCTTGATCCTAATAAAGGTGGACAATACTGTGTTTGCTGATGTGATTCTGAAGCCTTTGCTGTAGATATTAAAAACTGACCCTCAGGGCTAGTTACCTGAGTAGTTTTGCATCATTTCCTACAGAAAATTAGATGAGATCTATTGCTTTCTGCACGTTTGAAATGTTCTTTGTGGTAGATAGAAAAGGTGTTCTGGTTTCTAGAGCTGTTGCCATTGCATCTGTGATGTGCTGTGTCTGTCATGACTGAAATGATTCTTTCAGGTATTTCTTGCCTAGAGTAGATGAAATACCCTGTCAACATATAAATCAGTATTTTTATTTTCATAGTTTGTTTCCTTTTCCTTTTGCAGTTCTGCTAACAAAAGGAAGCCTATGTCTAAAGTTGTTTACAACTTGCTCTCTGATCGTGATTTAAAGAAGAAGCTAAAGGAACACGGTCTGTCTACCCGTGGGACCCGACAACAGCTGATTAAAAGACACCAAGAATTTGTGCACATGTACAACGCTCAGTGTGATTCTCTAAATCCCAAATCAGGTAAGTTAGAAAGTCTAGGAAAGTTATTACCACTGCAAGCTATTTGTATGCATTGCTTCTGCTCTCACGGAGGAATAAGGCTGGTTTCTGTATCTGGGGAAAACTGGAGCTGGAAGAATTTATCTTGTATTAATCTTGGTTTATGCAATAAAAGGAAATGTAATGAAAACCAGAAACGTGTGGCTCTACTCTGGAAGTATCCAGCAAGGATGTACATTTGTATTGAAGTTCTTTTGATACTTCCTGGTTTATGAACCCTGTTCTGAAAAATGTTCTGTGTTTTTATTGACTTTAATGAGTGTCTCCAATTTAGGCTTTGAGGCTTTTAGTCAAAAAATTGGAAGTACCTGAAGTTCTTAGCGAGTGAATGGATTAGTAATTTATCTTTTGTTCTGAAGTTATTCTCTTCTTCATATACACTGAGACTTTCATATTTTTGTTGGATTTAATTTCAAAATTAGGTATCTTTTTGGAGATGACAGGTAAGGGTAGAAAGAATTAACAGGAAAGTGTTAAACATTTTGCTGTAGTTTATATCAGTTTGGGTGCTTGGCAGTATTTTTATACAGTTAAACTCAGACTATATATAAATAGCTATATGGGATAAGGAGAATGTGTTTTAGTCTCTAATGTGAGTGCAATATAAACTCCCTTTAAGCAACCATCTATTGTTTGTGTGTGCTTAGGCTTAATGCTTGAAAAATGCCAGGGCTGGAACAGGGAGGATGAGATCCGAGTAAGGTATTTGTGCTGCCGGCAGCGTGGCCATATTTTAGATTTGGAATAGCATGCATGAGCTAGAGGGAGATCTGTCCCAGCTCCTCTTGTTGTATTGTTTTGTACAAGATGAATACATGCATCTTTTTTAAAGGTCTGGCATTTGTCATCTCAGTTCAGTTCTCCAGGCGATACAACTGACACCACAAATACACTGGCGCGTGTGGGTGAGAGACAGACACCAGGTTTCGCTATATTATTTTTTTATTTGATTAGAAGCTTTTGGCAAAGAATCCTTTTAAAGGAATTTCTAGCAGGATCATGTTCTGATATTTCTCTCCTGGGAGCTGCACAGCCGTTGGTGTCCTGGAGATTCTCATGTAGCTGGTATTGCATGTTCTGCACTGGTTTCAGGATGTTGCTTGCTGCCTGCTAGGTCTGTAGCGTAGGTCAGTCCTCCTGCTGGCAAGAGCTGGTCTCGGCTACTTCAGAAGTAGAGAGACGAGAAATATGCTTCTCACTCTCAGTTTGATCTCTTTTATTTTCATGTTTAGAGAGACTAAAATCCTGAAGCACAAGTTCACTGCTCCTTCCAGAAGCTCTAAACAATTCTGAATGTTTCTGTGTGTGTTGAAGGGCTCAGAAACTATTGGGACCAGATAAATTTTTTGTGGCAGTGGGATTGCCAGGAGCTGAATGAACAAGCAGGACAGCACAGTGAGCTGGGGGCCAAGGAGCTGCTCCTGCACAGCTGGGCTCAGCAGCAGACAGACACCACTGCAGGTGCACAGCTCAACTTCACATCTGTTGCTTGATTGTCTGCAACAGGAATAATTTGGAGCCAGCACCCTTGGAGAAGGCTGCCAGATTTAAACACATTAAAGCCCACTTAATTCATCAGTTATTTAACAAATATGACAGTATAGGGGAGTATTTATTTCAAGTGAATATTAAAAGCTCATCTGTTCATGCATATGTGGTTTTGTATGTGATCAGACGGTTGGAAATGCTGAATATCCACAACTTCTACTGTGGCATTTAGAAAGTAAAGTAGGTTTTTGGTGTTTAACTGCTTTACTAAACAGGCAGAACCACCAGATGCGGTGCTTTTTGGAAAATAGTCAGTCACTGAGGATTATAAATATGAATTTAGCAGCCAAACTGTAGGCTCCTGCTTTTTGAAACCTTGCTTTCACTTGCCAGCTCTTGGTCTGGAATGTGGGAGCAAGCTTATGAGAAAAGCAAGTTTGCAACCAACACTACTTGCTTTTTTGTTTTGCTTCTTTAACCATTTTAAGAGCTTGACTAAGGAGGTTAAGTGCCGCAGTGATTTAGGTGCCAAGTGTTCCTGCTTAGCTTGTGCCTAAATGCTTCCAAAAGTAAACATGCTTTCAAAAATTATTTTCTAGGACTTCAGAAAGTCTCTGGGATGGTAACCAGCACACAGAGTTAACATTGTGTTTCACTTCAGCAGTAAGAGAAGTTTAGGGAGTTTGTGGTTTAAGTCTGCAAGAACAGCACTTGCATCAGAATCTCAGTCATGCTAGGCTCTGTTAAACTTGGAAGTGTAGTTAAATGCTCTCAAAGAGTCTGTCCAAGTTCCCCCAGCAGCAGGAGTAGATATCCAGCAGGTCATGGAGGTGCTCTGTTGTCCGATGGCTGAACAGGAATGGAGCTGTTTTGAAATAGGGTAGAGTGGGCTGGTGAGGAGCCACTGCAGCTCCAGGAGAAGGGAAAGGAAAAGCCATGTAGCTGGGGCTGCGCTGCTGCTGGTATGCTGCAGCAAGGTCAGCATGAGGAATGGATGCTGGTACAACTGAAGCTTCATGTCTGCTCAGGGTGTGCAAGGGTTGGCTTTGTGCTGAGCTGCCTACTCTGTTAGTCCTTGGATGTGTTGGGAGGCAATTCTTCACTTGATGCTGGTGATGAAGTAGCACCAAGTTTCTTTGTGTTGTTCATCCGGGGCCTGCTAAATGAAGTTTCACTATGTGTGACAACGTAGTGACCTAAATAATGCAAACCTTCTACTGAGTTCTGGCTCAACACCTTCTTGTAAAGGGTGAATTATTAAACTTGCACTTAAGATGCAGACATGCATTTCCAGTGGTAGCAGTGAACTTGAAGTCACTATATAATATGAATAGCTGAGCTTCTGAGGAAGCATAGGTGCCAAATTCCTGGATTTTAAAACCAGTTTTGAACAGGTTTAATACCTCCCCAGCTAAGTAAGCTCTTGTTCTCTGGCTACTTTGCTGTCTAGTGAAAGTGTTTGTTTTAATAAATACCCACTGCTACCTAGTAGTGTGGTGAAAATGATTAAGTGTAGAAACAGATTTGTAAAAGGAAATGCCAAAATAAGCTCCTGCATAGCTGCAGTTTTGGTTAAAATGTTAATACACAGTTGTGTCTGTTTATATGCTTTTGATGTGTGCAACTTAATCATTAGTGTAGGTTGTAATTCATCTTTGAACTTGGACATAAGCCTTCAGACAGTTTCGTCTTGCCTTGGAAGGCAGTCCATGGAGGCAGAAGTAAGATAAACAGCAGATGTCATTGTTTTATCTTCCATTGAAAGATACATTGCAAAATGGAAACTGTTTTTTCTAAAAGACATACTAGAGTAAGATTCAGATGTAATTTGAAAAGACTACCTTTTCCCATTAATTTAATGCAAAGGAAATGCAGCAGTGGCTTGGGAGGTGGCTGAGCGCCAGGCACGGGGAAGCACAGCAGGGCTGCTGCAAGGCACCTCGGCCAAGGCCATGGCTCCTGACTATGCCTCCCAGTCCCAACTCTCCAGCACTGCCTCCCGTGCTCAGCTGCTACGGGTAGAAGTGGTTTCTCTGCAAGAACAAACGTCTGCTGAGCCCATGCTGAGTGGATTTGCTTGGGATCGGAATCTGAGTTCACAGTTGGAGAGCTAATGCTGGTTTGTCTCTTTATGGCTTAAATTCACAGTAGTTTCATTCAGTGCTGTTACATCTTCTTATCTAAGAGCTCCTGTTTTACTGATCCTTTTCTTGTATTTTCAAACAGTTGCAGAACTTGTTAAAGAGCTGGAAAACAATGAGAAGATCCGGCTTCAGCTTGAATTGAATAAACCTGGTGAAAGTGTAAGCTAATTATCTTTGTTTTCAGAGAGGGGGATGGTTAGGAGATATTGCAGAGTGGGTACTGAACATGTTTGCCCATCACTTTATTATGGGAATTTCCTGATTCCCAGATTGTATGTTGTAATTCACATATACCATATTATAATCAACATGATTTTCTCATACCACTCATTTGTCCTGGGCAATTCTTTGCGTACTGCTGATGTTTTTATGCCCAAACCATTTAAGTAGGAACATTTTTTGATGGAAAAAAAAAATTCTTGAGAAATGTTCCCCTTGGTGATATTGGAGGATTTTGACCCTCCATGGCACTGTGGGGAATATTTTGCTTCCTAGAATTCTGTAGGACTTAGATAGTAAATTCCTCGCTTCCTTGTCGGTAATAGCGCCTGTTCTTTTCCCATGACATATGATACTTTTGGGACTTTTGGAGTGTGTTTGTTGCATAGCATTAGGAAAGATTTTATGGTCCACACATGCTGGGTGTTATATGGGATGGCTGGGCTCAGTCCTGTTGACTTTATGAAAGCAAAGCAAGGCAGCATGTGTGCTTACTTTAAATATAGATTATTGTCTGCGGATGAGATGGTAGGAGCTGGTGGGGGTAAAACAGCTGATCCTTCATCCAGTTTTACGACTCTAGTTTCAAAGTGTGCAGCATTATCTTTTTGTTTCTGTAAATAAACACCTGTGTGATTTCTGTAGAGCTTGACCTTCACAAAGGACAAGACAGAGGAAGAAATAGATGAGATCCACTCTGACTATCGTAAGTAATAACAAGTTTCACTTCATTTTGCTTTTAAATTCACCTCCTTTTTCGTTTGTACTCAGAGGTTCATGCAAACTGGGTTATCAGTTGGCTGGTTCTATACTTTGTTAAAATTTGGGCTTGCAGCATATAAATCTGTGTGTATTAAATCACAAGTAAAAAAACCAAGACAAAACCAAACACAAAAACCAACAAACCAACAACCAGAAAAAGCCCCAACAAAGAAAAATAAACAAAAGAATCCCTTGTTACCTAATGTTGGGTCCCTGTGAACAATGGCATGCACTCCTGGGAATTTTCTCACCTTCAGGTTTGACACTTTTCTCCCTTTTTTGGGGTTCTGGGCACTCTATGGCATTGCTGAGGCTGTGAGGCCTCCAGGAATACCAGCCTGGCTCAGATGTAGCTGGGCCACTACAGAGGGAGGTGTCTCTGCTGACATGAAGTGTGCTGAGCTGGCAAAATGGGGCATTGGATCGTTATCTTGGCTCTGCACTCACCACAGTAACACAGATAGTGGGTTTTCCCATTACTTGGAATATTCCCTCTTCCCCTACACTCTTAGTGATAGGACACTGGCTTTATTTAAAATGCACCTGTATTCTGCGTGGTGGTTGGCCAACCCAAGTTCTCTAACTCATCCATACTACTAAAAAGTGTGTTTTAACTGAACAAAAGTGTTTTTTCCGTATTTGTGTATTGTGATTCTCAGATCATACAGGGTTTCACAGTGCTCCTCACATTCTCTCCCTTCCTTTATACTCCTCTCCACAAACACTCAGTGTTTCTGCCTTCTCCCTGTCTGCTTTTCTACTTTCCCCTCTCATCCATCCCTGTGATTTTGAAGCGATCTCTTAGGAAGAACACTCTGCTTATTTGGTTGACCTCTTCCCCTCCATTCTGTGCCAGTGACTGGGATTCAGCGCAAACTGCGTGATTTTGTTTGTTTTCTTGTTTTGTTGTTGCTGTTTGTTTCATTTTTCACACTGAGTCCTCTATGTTTGTGCAAGAGACCAGGGCCTGTGTTGGCTATTAAATTTGCTTCTTCCCTGACATAGTAACAGATTTGTTCTGGGAAGTATAACTGGAATAAATAGGTAAAGGAAAGAAGAGAATACTTAAAGGAGAAAAGAGAATTAAAAATAAGAAAAATATCACAAGGAGAGCTATAGTTCAGTGATACAATTTTGCTTGGTTTTTTTTTGGTGGGTTTTGGGGGGGTGTGTTGTGATTTGTGGTGGTGGGTTTTTGTTACTGCTGTTTTTCATTTTTAGTTTCCAGCAGAGAACTGATTCCAGTTTAACTTGACCCAGGGAAAGTGCAGCATTTTAAACTGTCTTTCTCCTTACTGTGTGCTTAAACTTGAGAATAGTGTTTCCTCTCCGTGGAGCCATCTAACCATCTTTATGGTTAGTTCAGAAGCAAACATCCTTGTGAGAGTTAAAGATTGCAGGACTTGTATCCTGTTGTAGTAATTTAGCACAGAAATGGCTAATGGAAACTGAATTTTACAGATGATTTCCTGACCCTTCTTTGTGTGTTTGTACATCGGGGTTTAAATAGAATTACTTTGTACTTAGCTCTCTAGTGGTGTTTTATTAGTCACAATTTCTTTCCTGTTGTTTCCCACTCATTTTGCTTCACATGTGCTCTGCTTGCACCCTCAAACATGGTAGTTAGCCATGTAATGTTAAACCAGTATTCAGTAGATACTAAACTTCTCTGCTTTAAGCCACAGAGGAGCAAAGCAATGAAGGGACAACTTGTTCTGATTATACTTAAGGGTATTTAAATCTGCAGTACGCTCATATTTCCTGTGTTTCCTTGTGTTGCTTCAGGCATATAAATTATTCCATAATGCAGCTGGATTTAGCCTTGTTGATTTTAGTTGTGTTTCTGTGAGGGCTAAATAAGGCCTGAATCTTTAGTAAATTTTTCCCTTGCTTTTTGTTGCTGTTGCTGAGAATATATATATTTTTTAAGTGTACATGTACTGTTTGTGGTTTTTAATCTTAAGCATTCACCTCCAATTCCAAGTAGCTGGTTGATAATTATTCTCTTGCCATGCAGAAATTTCTAGCAGTAAAACTAAATCACTCAAAAAGTAAAATAATTTAAAAAATATTAATCCCAAGTTGGTTATTTTTCCGTGCAAGGCTTTCATAGCTCTGTAAAGGACAAATCTGAAGCTCGAGGCCTGCGGGATGCTCTGCAGCTGAGCACATACCTATCTGTTACTGCTCTGCTCCTTAGGGTACTGTAAATGTGGAAGGTGAGTCTGAACAAAAGCTGTTGGAGGAAGGTAACCTGAAATCGCAGTCAGCTGTGAGCAGGCTCCTCATCCTTCTTCTCACTGATGAGGAACGTTTGGGAGCAGGAGGGTGAAGGAGCGGCCATGGGGGTGTGCTGCTCGGTACAGTGCCTGCACAGCTTTTTGTAGGGCAGCACTGTCACCAGACATCCTACGTAAGAGACCTTCTTAACTCCATTGTTTTCACATATTGGATGTGCACAAATTCCTCCTAAAGCTGAATCCCTGGTTGCATTCTTGTTGGAACCTTGCAAACAATTGCATTATATGCCTGGGGTGAGGTGTGGAAACAGGAGCCCATCAATCAGGTCGTTGCTTTTGTTTTCTTGACCTGTTATACACATTTGGAAACAAGAAGGTATTAAATGCCATCTTAATTTTTCAAAACCAGTATTTTATTAAGCTTATATTATTAAAAGGATATGGCTTCAAAAGCAGCAAGATCTTGATGTGAATAAATTAGCCTCAGGCAGCTTAATTGAACACTTAAAAGAGAAAAAAAGAGGAAAAAGAGAAGATAGAAAAATGTTTTAGTTGGAACATAAGGTTTTAAAATTAATAAAAAGTGATGACCAAAGAGGTCAGTGTTAACTACTGTCAGCAAGTTATTTCTAATAAAAGCAATAGGGAAGAAATCAGAAGCATGAAGAAAGAACTGGATATTGAAATTAGAGGACAGGAAGAGATTAAAAGAACTCTTATCAAATGCCATTTTTTTCAGTGTAGCACAGAAGGACTTTAAAAAGCTTTATTAAGGAATGTGGGGCTTTTCCTTTTAATTTACCACAGTTGCACCCTAGGTCCTCAGTTCACACCTGAATTCATGAATGAATTAAGACTGGCATAAGTTCTGAATTAAAAATATAAACCCAACCATATATGTTTTGTTCTCTATTTCCATCTGAAACACACCACACACTAGAATGTGTGTAACAGCCTTGTTGAAATTTGAGATAACAGAAGCTGTGATGGTAAAACTTACTTATTTTTTCCTTCTTTACAGTTTTCCAGGCTCTTGGAAAATTGCAGATTACACTGTTGAGGTGGTTTTTGTTGTTTGTTTGATTTTTGGGGGTTTTTTTCCAATTTTGGTATGTGAAGTGATCCTGAAATACCAATTAATATTTTGGCTTGATGAGCATGGGGCTGGTTTACATGCTCACGGGAAGCTCTGCTGGAACGATCGCCAGAGTCTGTGCCTGGAATGTACAATTAAGTTCGCTGTCCCCTGCAGTAGCTTCCTTCTGCTCCATGGGAACTCAGTGCCACCCTGTTTGGTGTGAACCTCATTCTGCTTTTTTCATGATTGGACCTCTATCTAAAGAGTTAAAAACTCTACAGGAAAAGAAGTGCATTTGATTAAAAAAGTTGCTTTTTCTGCTTATAAATCTTTCATTTTTCCATGTGATGCAGAGGCTTATTGACTTATATCTTGTGTTTTAAATATTTGTAATTGTATCTCTGGTTGTTTTATTATTGAAATGCCTGTAGTTTTATGGAATGTGCATGGCATGTCATCTCAGCACAGCAGTGATTTACAGCGTATCTGAATAGTGCCTTGTTTTGCCAGGACATTTCATTTTTACTTGAAAAGCTTTGTAGTTACACCAGAACACAAAACAACAACAAAAAGTGATACTGGAAAAACTGAAGCTCCAAAGGAATTCGGTAATGAATGTGCAGCAGTTCAAACACGAGCATCTGGGACAAGAACTGTCCTTTTGTTAAAGAACTTGTTGACCTTATGTGGCGTTTTCAGCTACTCAGGGTGAGGGAGTCAGTTGTAGATCTGTGTCCTTCTGTGGGGCAGAACTTGATATGATTTTTGTCTTGGCTTTCCTCCCCTCCCATCATTGCAGCAGGACATAGATCAGGGTTAGATGTGCCATACTCCATGCAGTGCTCGGTGAGGGGTGTCCACTCCTTTTAATGTTGGCCATGCTGAGTGGGATGCCAATTTGCTTTGCTGATTTTTGCTCTCAGCACTTTTGGGATGGGAATGAAGCTGGTGTGTGCACCCCCAGTACAATGGGCTGCAGTGTCACAGGACAGGGGAAGGGTGGCCCAGTTTGCCCATTGCTAGCCCTTGGCTCTCATTTGTCCTGAGCATTCCCATTCACTTTTCTGCCCATCCTCTCTGCTGTGGTTTACCTTAGTCTTTCCTGCAAGTATAGCTTGGGCAGCATGCATGTGGCTTCTACAGAGCAGAGACTTTCAGTTATGTGTACACAAGGAAAGAAAACAGGCTGTGTGTGTGCAGTGGATTGTATAGTATGAGGTGTACTCATCTCAGGAGCAGTTTGTTTAGTCCATCACTGTATTGCAATTGCCAGGAAGCTTTCCTTGCCGATGGCAGAGGAGGGAGTATGTGGGCCCTGGCCACTGCGTTGAGTCCTGCTTCCTGCAAGGATGGATTGGAAAATGCTCTGACTGGGAGCTCTGATGTCTCTGTGAGCTGGTTTACTGGGTACTGTTGTGAGAGGCAGTGTGGAGGGCCATGTGTGCTTTACTTCTCATGCTGTTACAGTTGCTTTGTCCCAAGGACATTTTGGATGTCCATTGGGTCTTCCTGCCTCTGACATGGAAAACATTATGAACACTTTTTTGGTAGGCAAAAAATTGAGCTAAAGGTTTTAGCTGAAGTACTTTATTTGTCTCAAAAGGACAAATGTGTCAGAGTGGCTTTTGTTGCAAGTCCTTCCAAAGAAAGGAAATTCACGTTTGCTGCCTTCACCATAACATATCAGTATAAAGCCATGTGTATGGACTGATGGGCTTCCATGCTGTACTAGCAGTGGGTAGCAACAGTCCAATATGCTTCTTCAGTAGAAGTTGCTGCATTCTGTAGGGAAAACAACATGTTCTGTTAGTGCCCAGGGTTAGGTAATCCACATTGTCTGACTAAGGAGACCGGGTGTTTTCCCAGCCTGAGTAAAGAATTTGAAGTATCTAGATTAAAAACCAACATTGCTTTGGCTGAATACCAGAGAATTGCTTAAAACATACAAAGTGGTTGGAAAGTGCAGGGTATTTGCAGTGTTAACTGTGATTTAGAGGACCTGAATCAAAACAGTGTAATAAGCAGGACACAAAAGCTTTTGAAATTGTTTTACTGCAGAAACAGGGGAAAAACTCCAGAGCAACTTTAAAGCCATTCGCAGAGCAGTTGTGAGTTAGATTTTGCTCTTTCTTTCTAGCAGAGGGCTCCTCACAGGACTACCAAGCAAACAGAGTTCTTCTGAGCAAAAATTAAGCTTTCATCTGTGTAAGTGTTCTTGACTACTGGGTAACTTTGTAAAAGCACAGACACAGATTTTGATCATTAATAGACTATGGAGCATATTGCAGTGATGAGTTGGCTTTCGTTTGATGTAACAAAAACGTTTTTAATTCAGTGGTTTGTGTTTCTTTCTGTTCACATCCTTTTCACTTTTTATGGCGTACCTTAAGAGTGCTGTGGCAATGATCAGTAATTCACTCGTCCATTTCAGGAAAGAAACACAGAAGTGAATTTAAGTTTTTGGTGGATCAAGTAAATAATCGGTGGAAGCAAAGTGGTAAACGGAAAACAGAAAGTGCTCAAAACAAAGAAGTCACTACTGCCAAAGACTTGGCAGCAGCCACAGGTTAGTAATGTTGTTTAATATAGTCCTCCTCTTCGTTCCACACTAAGGAGTGGGGCTTTCCTGAAGAGAAATGTTCATTCCTCCCATTGTTCTTCTCTATAGTCCTTAAGGGGGAAAAAAAAGGCATAAAAATCATAGGCATAAAAAATTGACTGCTATTGATTTTAATGTGGTACCTAAACACAACCCATAATAAATATATAATTTGTTTGATTTTAGTGGGATCTGTATAGATGGCCTTTATTTAGGTGCTTATTTTAATTACCTGGTTGAAATGGGACCTTAGGTTCCAATCCGAATCTGCTGAAGTTGCTGAGAGTGGGCAGGTGGCGATCTGCATCTTTGAAATGAAGGTGCTCATAGGGCTTGCTTGCTGGGTTTCAGCTTTTCTGTGTCACTAATATAATGGGGAGTTGGTAATTGGAAGCTGCAGAGATATTTGTGTGGATCGGAACAAGTATTCCTTTGTGCTGAGGTCCAAGCAAAAAAATACTTTGGCTTCTTGGAGACTGTTCATACAGTATATTGTCTCTCTTTAACTCACTTTGTTTTGTGTTTATATACTTCAACATAGTGAAAAGTGGGAATGCACAACTGCAGTTACTCAGTTCTTTATGAGTCAGGCACAACATCCAGTGTGTGTTTGTCATCCTCACTACCCACAGCATCAAAGAAATATCCACTTGTGCTATTAACTTGTTCCCTATAGGCATCTTCAGTCTTGTTTGTTTTATGGTACTGGTTGCTTTGGCAGTGTGCGTATATCTTTGAATGTGTGATTTAGAAGAGCATTTCTCAACCTAACTTGTGAATTTTAATCTATTCAAGATACTGGATTTTGGAGAGAATTCCATTGACTAGAATTGGATGCGCTGTTGTCTGTATCCTTGGGAAAATCTGGTTTTTAGTTTGCATCAGCTCTCACAAATCCCTGCTCTCCTGAGTTGAGCTGAGCTAATCTTTGGCTGTCCCTTCGCTGTCTCCTTTAGCAGAGCCCTCAGGAATAAAAAGAGGTGAAAATACCAATGTGGTAGTATGAATTTTATCCTTATCCTTTCATGCAGACCTTGATGTGACACATAATCCTTTCCATGTGAAGGCATCTGAAGGATAAAGTTTATCTCGTTTAACATAATTTACAATGGTGTTCCTCTTCTATAGCAAAGACAGAAGCAATATATTATTAGATAATGATTTCTAGCTATGCTCTGTGGAGTGATTGGCTGTTAAGAGTTACTGGGTTTGTGTCTTCTGTGTAAGCTTTTTCTTCGTGTGCTGAACCACAGGCTTTGAGAAGCTGAATTAAAACCATATAGTTTTTCCAAAAGAGTGCTCAAGTAGAAAAAAACCTTTATATCAGATGTATCGTCCTGTACTGTGTTGACTTACGTATGTGATACCACCTCAGCTGGCTCTGACAAACCTGCAGAACTTTCATTGGTTTTTATGCACTGAGCTTTCAATAGCCTTTGAAGTTTCAGTTTTTAGTTTTATCCCAAATATCTGCATCTGTTTGACTGTTTGTGAACCATTTAAACAAACCAAAACAAAATAAAAGAAGGCTTATGGGTAAAGGAACAGCTGCCTAAAGCCCATTCCCCCTGTATTCCTTCTTATAACAGCAATTGCCTTTTTATCAAAAGGGAAATTAAAAATACATGAAAGGAAGAAAACCGGTAGTGGTGTGATGACTTGCCATTTGAAACATAACTGTTGAGAAGAGCAAAGGCTTTGTATCCATTCCTTCCCCACTTGATTTGGGTTCTTATGGAAGCAGTGGAATTATACAGAATTAAAGCATACTTGTTTTCTTTTGTGCTTCTTTTTAACACTTGCCTATCTTCCATTACCCTCTACTGTAGTATTGGCTGATGTAACTTAAGCTTCTCCGTAAATCTTGCTCTGTTTTTGGTGATGTTTTAATCATCAGTTCCTGATTTACATCGTCTTAAAGTGTTTCATTTCCAGTCTTTATAACTTTTAACATAGGGCTTTGCTTTGCCTAAGGGGAAGCACCATCAGGATTTGATAAATATTTGTGATACAAAATGGTGCTCTTCTGGGTTGCATTATTGCACAGGGCCTGTGCTATTTTTAACCTGTTAATTTCAGAGATGTTTCATTAGGTGGACAACTGACTTGCTGTAATCTGCCAGTTGTTTTCAACAGATGAAAATATGCTCCTGGTATTTAATTATGCATTTCAGCGGAAGGGAAAGGGCAAGCTGTGGCTGGATTCAAAGATTGTATAGCTCATCTGCACTCTAATTGCAGTTCTGTTTGGCCATTTCTGTCAAAGTAATTTCTGGAGGGGTGGAAAAGTCAAAGTGGCTTGAGCAGGAATATAGCTTGGTTCATGAGGGTGGACAGAACACTTCTGTGGATGGCTATAATAAGGATTATTAATGAGATGAGTCTCAGTATGGTTTTAATGGCCTGTGCAAATTTCTAGGTAAATAACTCATTTGAAAACACTTGTGTATGTGGTGTAAGGACAGTTTATCTTTACATCCCATAATTCCTAGTCTGTGTTTGTTTTCTTCTTGGAGAGGTAGAAGGTACTTGAGAGAACTGTCTGTCTTTTTATAGGTAAAAACACTTGGCACAGTGGAATGGCTTTATGATTTGCCTGATGCGTTGTTTAGAAATTACTTTTCCTATTAAAAAATAGAAACATCAATTAATCTAGATTGACACTGTCTTAGGTGCATAAGGAAATAAGTCATAATGTTTCTCGTATTGAAAACAAGCCTATTGACTTGACGTGTAAAACTTTGAAGTGAACAAGCTCCCTCATGCAGTGGATGAAGTGAACTGGTAGCAAGAAGCAGCGAACAGCACTCTCTTGTTAAGTGTTTGCTAATTTCCAAAATGCAGTTTGATCTTAGGAAATGTGACAAATATCCTTACCCTTTATTTCTCTCCTTGTTTGTGTTTGAAGCTCATAACAATGAAATGTTTCTGTTTCAGCCTCTGATTCTTAGAGGTTAGGGTTTGGTTTTGTTGATTTGAGGGTTTTTTTACTGTGCAGGAGAAGAAATTAAACCTTTGAAACTGAGAGTTTTGGGAAGGAAGTAGGTGGGAATGGAACGTTGGTATTTAAATATATATATATAAAACTTCTTTTTTTTTTTTTTTTTTATTAACATCTATCTCAACGCTGCAGAAATTTAAACAATAGCATTTTGCTTTGTCATTCTTGCTAATCTCTGCCTTTTTTCTTGGTAGAACATAGGGAAGAGCATCACACAGGTTTTGCCCTTGGAAAAGACCAGGTACTCAAACCAGATACTCCTGATGACAAAAGAAGTGAATTTCCTTCCTTGGAGAAAGGCCAGAGATCAGACTCTCCTACATTCTCGCTGTCATCTGAATCAACAAGCAGGTTAGTGAAGAAGAGTCTCTTCTCCCTGGTTTGTACCAGATTTGACCAAACATTGAAAAGCTTTGCCAGTAACCTCGAGCAATAGATGTATCCTACTTCATACGATGGGTTTCTAAGCTGTGGTTGCTGATTCATTCTCGTCTATGTTTCTGGCTGTTTAGTTCCTTGAGGGATGGAGCTGAAATACATTCAGAGTTCACTTAATAGTTTTGTCATGTCTTGATAGAGGAGTGATAGTGTAACACTGAGTGGAATGTCTGTGGAATGAGGAGACCATTTGGTGTTTTTCTTCCACTGCATCATCTTCCCTTCTGTTTGAAGTTTTATTTAGAGAGGTCCAAAAATTGATCTAGCCTAAAGTATTTTAATAGCTTTTTAAGTGGAGTATTGCTGTAAGAAATAGAGTTTAAATGCCCCGTTGTTTGCAGTCAGTGGTAGAATGCCATTAAACCTTGAAGTCCTGACAGCCGTTCACTTCTCTTCCTTCATGCATTTAGATTTGCCTCCTGAAATTGCCTTACTTGGTTTCAGAGAATGAAGGATCAAGGAAGGCTTTATAAATAATGTATCCTTTTGATAGTTCAAAGAGAATTTTCTTGGAAGGCAACTCAGCTGTTACTGCTGATAAGGTCTATCTAGTTTTTGAAGGTATCATTTGTATCTGTTTAAGATATTTACTTCATGGATCATAATTTGCTATCTACTCAATTGTCAAAGATGGCAATGATAAGCGAGATAAACATCCTATTGCGGTGCTGGCTGCTGCGGCCCCAGCTGCTGGAGGAAAAGTGAAAAGCAATTGAAACCAAATACAGAATAACTGACTTTTGATGTGTGTCTAAAAGCAAAAAAGCTGATCTTGAAAATAATCTTACTATCTTGTTGATAACAGCAATGAGTGGAGAAGGCACCCTTTGCAGGCCTGCAGTACTAGGAAGAAAAAGGTTTCCTATGTTTAGAAGTGGGAGATAATCAGAGGAAGTGTGGCCTGGATGATCAGGTAGTGAGATGGACTGCAAACTGGCTGAAGGACAGAAGCCAGAGAGTTGTAGTCTATGGGGCGGAGTCCAGTTGGAGGCCTGTATCTAGTGGAGTGCCTCAAGGGTCCGTACTGGGACCAGTGTTGTTTAATATATTCATCAATGATTTAGATGAGGGAATTGAGTGTACTATCAGCAAGTTTGCTGATGACACTAAGCTGGGAGGAGTGGCTGACACGCCGGAAGGCTGTGCTGCCATCCAGCGGGACCTGGACAGGCTGGAGAGTTGGGCAGGGAGAAACTTGATGAAATATAACAAGGGAAAGTGTAGAGTCCTGCATCTGGGCAGGAACAACCCCAGGTTCCAGTATAGGTTGGGGAACGACCTGTTAGAGAGTAGTGTAGGGGAGAGGGACCTGGGGGTCCTAGTGGACGGCAGGATGACCATGAGCCAACACTGTGCCCTTGTGGCCAGGAAGGCCAATGGCATCCTGGGGTGTATTAGAAGGGGGGTGGTCAGTAGGTCAAGAGAGGTCCTCCTTCCCCTCTACTCGGCCCTGGTGAGACCGCATCTGGAATATTGTGTCCAGTTCTGGGCCCCTCAGTTCAAGAAGGACAGGGACCTGCTGGAGAGAGTCCAGCACAGGGCAACTAAGATGATTAAGGGAGTGGAGCATCTCCCTTATGAGGAAAGGCTGAGGGAGCTGGGTCTCTATAGTTTGGAGAAGAGGAGACTGCGGGGGGACCTTATTAGTGTATATAAATATATAAAGGGGGAGTGTCATGAGGATGGAGCCAGGCTCTTCTCAATGGCAAACTATGATAAGACAAGGGGTAATGGGTATAAACTGGAACACAAGAGGTTCCACTTAAACTTGAGAAGAAACTTCTTCTCAGTGAGGGTGACAGAACACTGGAACAGGCTGCCCAGGGAGGTTGTGGAGTCTCCTTCTCTGGAGACATTCAAAACCCGCCTGGACACATTCCTGTGTAACCTTATCTAGGTGTTCCTGCTCTGGCAGGGGGATTGGACTAGATGATCTTTTGAGGTCCCTTCCAATCTCTAACATACTGTGATACTGTGATACTGTGAAGTAACTGAAGGACAACCGCTGGGCTAGTAGTAGCATTTCTTCATTTCCCATTACACCAATAGTATGTGCCTCTTCCCTTTTCTGGAAATATTAAGAATAATATAGTGCTTGGCTTCATCATTGTTTATTAAAAGAACAATTTAGTTGTCAAAGTTTAACAGAAACAAATCTTCTTCAATTCATTTTGGCTCACAGTCAGCATGGGGATTAAAGATGCTGCATTTCACAGAGGCAGATATTAAGCAGTGAATGAAAGCCTAGGAAGATACAGGGAAGGGGAGATCAGCTCAAGGGGATTATAGAGCACCAAATGTTAAATGTCTTTGCTTTACATGATCAGGTTTTGCTGCCTGTTTCCAGTTACTTGAACTAAATGAGAGCATATATTAAACATCTGTCTGTAACCAGCAATATGGTAGCTGGGCAGATCACTTATGTGGAGACAGAAAGGGTCTTTGTGGCAGTTTCAAAGTATCATTACATTTTTTGTTTAGCTTCACACTTACATTATACCAATAAAGTCATTCCCTTCCTGATGGCCTTTCCCCTCTTTCCTGTGTGTGTCTTTCTGCCTGAATTGTTACTGTAAAATTGAGAAATGTACCATATCATTGTATTTGCTATCTAATACGTAACAAAACTATTAAGATTACTGATGCGCTAGTTTTATCTAGGTTTCTCAGGATGTCATATAAATGATGTTCGTTTTTGCTTCCCTTTGATGCAGGTAACTGTTATCTTGGTAATTTCTTTACTTTTAAAATAAGGTCCAGTGCTCTGAACTCGTGAAGAGAGTTGCTTCCTGATTTTAAACACTGAAGCCCTTTTAAAAGTGGACCAAGAACTAAGCCCTAAACTGAAGGGGGAGGTAGATGCACCTGTTAAATGGCTCTTGCTGGCTCACACTGTTCTGGGTTGTGACTTGAAGCTGCTCCACTCAGGATCTCAATTGAAGAATGAAATGGGCCAGGGAAAACAACTCTCCAGTGCTCACTTAGATGGGAAGAAGCTGGCCCTGTGACTGTTTTATATGCCTGAAGCCTTAGTTTTCCGGTTTGCAGCTGGGGCCATGGCCTGGTCTGGTGCTGACAGGCAGTTCTGAGGAATCTTGACTTCAGTTTGTATAGTGGTGGTGGGCAGGAGCCCAGGCAGAAGCTCTTCCCCGGGGCTAATACAGGCCCAGCTCGTGCAGATCTGTGCGAGATGTCATGTTTGACAGGCACAGGGATGATAGATGGGGCTGCTTTATCCTCCCTGTGCCTGCTGTTGCAGTTGCCCTAGAGCTCTGATTGTTATTTTAGTTCCACAAAATAAACACCTTCAGCTTGGCTCTTCATCCCGAATTTAAGCAAGTATTCCTGTTCTTCCTTTATTTTACTGAATTTTTATTTTCTTTTTTAATTGCCAATTAACCTTTTGGTACTAAGGACCTTGGAAAATTTGGACTTTTAATCTTAAAGCGTGAGTTCCTGGGTGGTAGAAAGGGCTTGTATTAGGTCGTCATTGTATTAGCTCATTGAGAGCAGCGCTGAGGAGAAAGACTTGGGGGTGTTGGTTGATTAGCAGCTCAACATGATGTGGCAGTGTGTGCTTGCACCCCAGAAACCAGCCATGTTTTGGGCTGCATCACAAGCAGCATGATCAGCAGGTCTAAGGAGATGATTCTCCCCTTCTGCTCCATTCTGGTGAGACCCCATCTGGAGTACTGTGACCCCCAACACAAGAAGGACATGGAACTGTTGAAGCAAGTCCAGAGAAGGCCGCAAAGATGCTGAGGGCTGGAGCATCTCTGCTATGGAGACAGGCTGAGAGAGCTGGGATTGTTCAGCCTGGAGAAGGCTCCAGGGAGACTTTAGAGCAGCTTCCAATGCCTAAACAGGCTGACAAGAAACCTGGAGAGGGGCTTTTGACAAGGGGGAATGGCTTTAAACTGAAAGAGGGAAGATTTAGGTTAGATATAAGGAAGTTCTTCCCTGTGAGGGTGCTGAGGCGCTGGCACAGGGTGCCCAGAGAAGCTGTGAGTGCCCCATCCGTGGCAGTGTAGAAGGCCAGGCTGGCTGGGGCTTGGAGCAACCTGGTCTGGTGGAAGGTGTCCCTGCCTGTGCCAGAGGGTTGGAACTGGATGAGCTTTAAGGTCCCTTCCAAGCCAAACCAATCTGTGATTCATCCAAGGTATCATTAAATCTCTGTTTCACTGCCAATGTGGTGTGTGGATGACATTATAAATGATTCTTCCAGCGGCCTTTGACATTAAAGTTAAACTTTTATTCTTTACCTTTTCCTTTCTGCAGACAGCAGTGTATATCAACTTAAAGTCTGGATGAATGTGTATCTAAGGGACTGTAAGGAAGTTTGCTAGAGGGTATTAGCATGTGGCAGTTACTAGTGATCTGAATGTGCTTTCATGACCCGAGTTGACAGATTTTGTTAGGAAGTGTGCATTTGTTTGCGCTATGCCTGGCTCAAGGCAGTTGTTTGTTCCTTCTTTTTGTGCATTCACTCTCTCCAAATGAAATATTTCCATAAACTTCTTGAATCAAACACAAAATCCCCTCGTTGTACAGACCTGTGGGTATGTATCACAGATACTTGGACCTTCTATAAGATAAACAGATGCTTAATAGCTCCCTGTGGTTTACTCTTAAATTCAGCTCCTGTGCAAGAGGAGCAGAATGACTAGAGTCTGTGCGAATTGTTTTTTCAGAATCTCTCTGGGATCTTCACTTTCCTCCTCTGTGCACATCCCTGGTTTGTGTGGTGTGCTTTTCATTTATTTTTCTTTATGTACAAGGCAGTTTGCTTAACCTTAAAAACTAGCTACTGCACTGCTCAAGTAGTTAAATGAAGTGGTGGGTTTTTTGGCTTTGTGGTGTGTGTGGCTGGTTGGGTTTTGTTGTATGTGCCCCCCCCCCTTCCAGTTGTGCATTAGACTCAACTGAGTGGCAGTTGGGCTCTGGAATGTGCCTTGGGGCAGTATGCACTGTAGATTTTCATCCTTTACATCCAACTCCCTGTTCTTATACTCTTCTCAAGAAGAGGTCAAACCAACAATAATACAGTGAAAACTTAGTTAAAGTGACAAATGATGCCTTGTGATGATGCATGGGAGGCCCCTCTTGGCTGACAACTGTTCCTTGTTCCACACTGTACTTTTCTGAAGAGCACTCCCAGGTTTTCCTGTGTTTTCTAGGAAACAGGTTACAGGAATCACACCCGCTCCAAGAAGAGAGGGATGATGTGGGGGGACACTTAGGAGAAAGGATTAAATGTACTTTTCATCTTTACTGTTTCTGTTCCTGATAGCTACTCTGCAAAAGTCTGATGTCCTGGGCAATATCCAGCTCTTTGCTTGGCCCTTTGGGATGTGTCAAGTTCTGCCATGTCTGTGGACTAGCTTTGGGCTGCGGACCTCTGGGTGGTGAATGGTGGTTTGTACTCAGTGTGCTGCTTGCACGTTCCTGGTGCAGCCAAAATGGACCTGAATTATGGCAGGATTTGCAGGGATTGGAGAAAGTAGGTTTAGTCATATAAGCTGCATGAAAGGAAGAGATGTATTTTGTCACTCTGCAGTTACCATGGGGCTAATGTTTTGTTAATTGTAGCAAAACAAATATAGCACACATCAAAAAAAGAATGATCTAGATTTTAAGGGTTTAAGTAGCATTGTGCTATTGTACCAAGTAATGATTTTCTGAGGCTTGTATTTTATTTCTGATAATAAGAGGATATCCTTTGACAAGGGTAAAGGTTTTTCACATTGAAGTGTCAAAACTTGAAATATATTTGGAAGTCCAGATCTGCTGTGTTTTTATGAAGAGAGCACTTCTAAATGGAGGGCTGATGCTATGATGGATTAAAAAAGGATTTTGAGCAGTATATAGAATATAACAAAATCTGGAAATGTTTGCTCTGTAAAACGATGCTGCAAGTAAATGAGGGAATCTTTTCTCCTTCTCAAGGCCTTCTGTCTTCTGCCAGTCTTGTGTCAATATTTTCTAAGGAGCAGTTAGTCAATGTTCTAAATTCATACATTGTACAGTAATCACTGTTGTACTGATATTATTCAAAGTTGATACTTTAATTGAGAAAATGAAAGGCTTTACACCTGCTGGCAAAAAGATATGGGCCGTGCACAGACATTATAGTATTGACCCAAATGTGTTTGGTCTCTTCATAAATTGATGATCCCACCCAAGGGAGCAAAATGTGCACAACAGATAAACACCAAAACAAAGCCATGACTTTTAAAGGATAATTTTTCAAAGCTATGAAGTCATACGTAAAGCTTTCACAGAGCTTTAGTGCTCCATATAAATAGTCCTGTTGTGTCCTTTTACTTTCTGGGACTGAAGCCAAATTTTATGCAACTACTTAAACAATAGGAAACTTAGAGAAGAAGATAGGAGGGACAATGATAAGCTGATTAATGAACTGTGTAGAGGAAATATTCTATTAAAAGCATTTTATATAATAAGGATAATAGGTATTTAAACAAATTATTTTTCTTTAAAACTTTGTGTTAGAAGAAAATGTTTGTTCTTGATGACTACAGTGGAGGACTTGCAACAGTGGACAATA
Source organism: Psittacula echo (assembly GCF_963264785.1). Classification (NCBI taxonomy): domain Eukaryota; kingdom Metazoa; phylum Chordata; class Aves; order Psittaciformes; family Psittacidae; genus Psittacula; species Psittacula echo. Next base: position 14,143,341 of record NC_137745.1, on the reverse strand, counting down.
TATACTGTTGGTCCTGTTTGAGATACTAAGGTGTACACTGAAACACAGTGATTTAATTTTGAAATCCTGGTGGAGAAGTGCTGTACCTACAGCTTGCATAAATTTTTCTGACGTTGGAATGCATAGAGTGACTGCAGCCTCTGCCAGCTTAGATTGATGCCTGAGTAAAGGGGCCTCGTTTGCAGTAAATGGGGCTTCTTGGCATTAAGTTTAGGAGCTATTGATCACAATCTGAGATCTGGATCTAGCTAGTCACTTATCCTTGGATTGATGTGCTTTGCAGAGTTTGGGGTTTAGTTCATGAGCAGAAGGAGAGGTAGAAATAGGGAGCTGTGCTTCAGTTAGTGTGCAGTTCACTGGATGGCAGCAATCCTCTGAAAACCTCTTGGTAGACATCAGCTTGTCCATTGACAGAACGGAGCGGTAGAAAGCTGTGCAAGCTCTTCCCTGGCAGTGGCTTCAGTCTGAGTTTAAAGAAAGTGTGCTGATCCCTCAGCTGGCCATCACTGTCAAATGAGCGAAGTATATGAAAATGTGTTGATCAGGGGAATAACTGCCTTTTTCAGTACATTTTCGACTTAATAAATCTTAAACTACTTTGGCTCAGAGATGATGTATATTCTGACGTTAGATAAGAGTGTTTTATCTTTGATTTTTGGCCTCAAATATGGGTTCATTCTTTAAGGATGATGATACTTATCTGCTGCGTTGTTGATTCGTACCTTTCTTACAAAAAATATGAGCTGTAACAAATGGCCAGGAACTGTGAGACATGATAAAGAGCATCCTGGAGAAGTCATTTCAAACAGCAACAGCTGATGACCTCAGATGCATATGGGGAAAAGTGATTAAATTGTGGCATGTACTCAGATGGGCATTGGTCCTTAGTCTAGAGGCACGGGGTCTGGACATCTCTTGCCATAATGCTAAGGAAAGCAGTTAAGATGGATCTAGCAGATCTTTTCCTTTTCTAAAGGCAGAGCCTCAAGGGCATACTCTCGAGCTGCAGAGGAGGCCACTGGAAGCCAGGAAAGCCTAGAAAGAGTCAAGAAAAACAGTGGAACTTTCGTAAGGTTTAGTGTAGATGAGAGCCATCCATGGGGAGTTGTGGAGAAGGTCCAAGGCTGGCAAACCTGCTGTCCTCCAAAGAGAGGAGGATGAAGCTCAGTGGTGCCAGGGGCGTATAGTTTGAAGAGAAGGTAGTGGGAAGCCAGGGAAGCCTTTGTAGTTAAACAGTTAATCTTGGATGTTAGACAGGACTTATGGCCACTCCAGCAACAAGCTCATGCTGTTCATCATGGGCAGGTCAAAGGGGAAGCAGGATTGCAAGGTGGAGAAAACCATTTTCCCTCACTCCTTGTGGCTGGGCATTCACCTTCAGATGACATTGATAAAATGAGACAGGCTGTAATTCATTTCTAATGCCAGCATTGAGAAAAAAAAAAGCACAATGCACGTGCCAGAGCTCAGTACATAATGCACAGCAGCATGGGCTGATTAAAGGACCCTGTCTGGTCACCGTGAAGCCAAGAAGGAACCTAATCTGCCTTTAAAATAAACAAATTCAAAGAGACATTTGCTCCTTTCATTTTTAGAACGAGACATGTTATTCACACTTACGTCAGCCTTTTTCTCTCTATTTTAAGGTGGTCTGTTTATCTTAATAAAAAGAAAGGGTTGGGATTGGAAGTCCAATCCAAATGATGGTCAGGACAGGAATAGTTTACTCTTGGTTGTCTATCAGCACTCAGAAGAAACTAACTCTGCTGAAAAGTGAGGCAGAGTTGGGGAGTTGCCCAAGTCACTGGAGGTTACTGCACTTTCTCAACATGGAGACAGGAACAAGTCCAGGAAAAGAAATCTCTTCACACCCTGTCACCTGCTCTGTCAGCCTGTTGCATCCTGAGCAGTTAAGTTTTGGAACTTTAATGGTTTTGCTATAAAAATGTACTCATCTGGAACTGATAAGTAAAATCTTAGGATAGAACAATGACCTTTAGTAGAGAACAGAACAGAAAATCTCTTGTGGGAAATTGTTTCTGATTTGGAGGCTGAATAAAGTCTGAAGATGTGTTTTGCTTTGTCTGGCCTCAGTATAGGTCGATATCTATGGGATATTGAATGGGCAGAAAATACTGAAGAAATGAATTAAACTATTCTAAATTCTGTGATCTCTTTTGTCCCTGGAGGCTAAAATGTATAGAAACAACATGTGTAATGAGGTTGCTGTTTCTTTTTTATTTAATTAATTTTCTTCAGTTTAAGGGCTACTCATTCAATGATAAGAAGAGTTTAGGAGTTTTCTTTTAAAGTATGGATTCAGTTGGTGGTCAGAATTCCTTTTGCTTAGTTGAAAATGGTTTTTGTAGTTGTTTAACTGTCTGGCATATTTAAGGAGGATTGGTTGGTTGGTTTTTGATTTGCAAACAGTTTGTTTCCCCTGCGTGTAGAAGACAGGTATATAATCACTTCAAGTCAAAACCAAACAATTGCTCAGTCTTTGTAAAAGAAATTAATTTAGAGAGACTAGATGCAGAAAACTATTTCATAGAGTGGTTGGCTTGAAACAATGGATTGTTTGAAGAAATTCCAAAACAAAGGGCTTTCAAGCTACAGCTGGAAGGTTCATAACCCTGCAGCTTGGTTCTGCACAGTTAAGTTCATACATCCTCCATCTCTCAAGGCAATTACAGCGTAGGGGTTAATTTGGTTTGCTGAGGGTCTGATCACTTGTGAGTCGATAGCCCATTCACGTCTACATGTATAGGCCAAGGTGGTAACTCACTCCAGGACATTTTGTGTTCTGTTTTAAAATAATTTGGTAGGCATAGACTGTGAATTACGCTTGTGAATTATGAACTTGCATTATTGTTCTGAGTGTTAGCCAGATTTTTTCACTTCTATTGTTTTGCTTGTGACAAACGCAGTTGGTAATAAATGATAATAACACAAGCAAGTACATCATGTTCGGGCATCAGACCTGTTCTTTTTCTATTTTAGGGGACTAAAAGCATGCACATAGGCCCTTGTGTTGTCCCCCTCCTTTTTTTTAAAAATGTGACTGGAACATCGGAATAGGATTCAGAAATATAATAACTCATTCCTTGGCATCCAGTTTGTGTATCCAGAATGAGGTTTGATGGACTTTAGAGAGTAAAAAAACAGGTTAGCAGTCAATTGTATTACCAGGTTGTAGCCGTACTGAACCGATGCTTTGAGGAAGATACAGTGATCCTCTTCCTTCCCCTTCGACTGCATCCAGATCTTCGCTTCTGTGCAGGCACTCACATGTGGGGCTGGGCTCTGGGCAGTGCCTGCTGCTCTGCTGGTTGTTGGAAGCAGTAGTACTGGGAATTGGTGCAGGATGAAACATTTTTCCCCTATAAGTGCAGGCATTGCTTTTAGTTTCAGGTGACTTTGTTTCCATATTAAAGCTGCTCTGTTGGGTAATGCTTTTAATTTGGTAGATGTATTTAGCCGTTCATGAAAATTCACAGGAAATCATCGAAGAGTTTCTAAAATTGTACATGAAACTTCTAATTCCGTTTTGTTCAAAATAATTTTCACAGTATGGCACCAGTTCTTTATGTACATTTTTGGTATCTTTTTCCTTTTTTATTTTTATGACTAAATGTGCGTGTGTTGAAAGGTTTTTCTAATGTAATCTGTTGGTGGTGTTCACCCTTCAAATCCTGTTGGTGGTTCTGTGGTTATCACCACAGTCACATCTGATGAATCCCTCTTCAGAGGGATGGACAGGCAGCAGGAGGAGACAAAATGGTAATGGATGAGACAATCCTGCCACCTTGTAAAACTTCCATGCCATTTATTAATTTAAGAAAAGCTTGTTAAAAAAAAAGAAACAGCTATGTTTGCATGTGATTCTCAGTCTCCAGGTATGTCCTAGGAGCTGGTGTTTTGTAATGCCATTACACTGATAGTGTGGAGATCTCTATGGCTGAATCCTAGCTCAACACAGGGCATCTTCAGGTGATGGAAGTGATGCTCTGTGAGGACATGCTGGCTGGTGTCTTTGGGAGAGGTCCAGGCTGGTGAGAGGCACTGGGAACAGTGGCTTGCGCACGGAGAACACGCTGTGCAGGATGTGCTGGCCAGCAGGCTGGGGGACTGGGAGCCACTGACCGCGTCTGTGTGACTGGGAGAGCCCAGGGTGACAGCAACAAACTGGCTGAGCAGGAGCAGCCAAGCTGACTGCCTGCAAGAGCTCTTGTACCCAGAGGGCTCTCCATGAATGATCAGGGTGCACCCAAACCATTCTTAATGCACCCTGAGCATTGTCAGATGCCTGACAGCATCACTGGGGTTTAAATTCCTTCTCCTATTGGAATTATTACCCTCTCTCTAATGATGCAATGTGTTACGAATATTCAGTGTTTCGGTGAACTCCTGTTCTCAAACATCTGTGAACCAGGTAAAGAGCCACCATGTTGGACTGCTGTCCTGCACCTGGGGAATGGAAGTGGTGTACAAAACGGTTCTTGGTTTTTTGATTTGTAACTCCGACAGCAACAGTGCAAAGCAAAGACAATACTGAAATAGTACAAGAGGGCAGCAGACCATAGCGTCCACCCTTTGAGGGGTGCTGGGGCCGAAGTGAGCAATGAGATGCTTCCACCTTCCGTCATCCCAGGGACTGAAAATGTGGCTCCACCTTTGAGAAGTGCCCACTAAACCACTGCATGGGTCTTCTACACAATGACAGCCTCTCTAGTATGAGACATGTTGTTTGTTAAGACTTATTTCTTTGGCAGAAATGCCATTTATAAACCTCAGCAATCATCCATATTATGAAGATTCCACTTTGCCGCGCTGGAATCTGTCCTGTGAGAATGAGTATTTTTGGGCTGTTTTCCTTAATATGTGTTTAGAACAAACATATAATCTGTGTATAAAGTTATGACTTGGGGAATGTATTTTTACAGTTTATGTCTGCTGTCTTCTAACAAACAGAGCATTTATTTGATTGTAAAACCTTTTAAAGTCAATCCAAGAGAACTGGTATCTAACTGCTTGTCCCATGGTTTACAGTAGAATCTCTCTCAACTGTTTGTGTAACATGCTTTGTAATGTAATTTCTGTAATGAGGTACAGACTGAGCTGACAGGCATCTTTTGAAGGATAGTTTCCAGAAAACACCATTTTGCCAGTTGTTAGTTGATTTCTGCAACCCTGCAATTTGGCATATACTTAAGAGCTTTGCAGTAGTTTATGTCATGGAACCTGAACGTGCAATAAAAGTTATCTATCAACATTTGACCTAAGAATTATGTTCACTTAATTCAGATTTAATGAATTTTGGCAAAAATTCTTATTTAAATTGCAGGCTGAAATCATCTGTGGAATTGGTTTCTTTGAAACTTTGAGAAGAGGTCTGACTGACATTGCTAAACTCATAGTTAAATATGTGTGTGTGTGTACATGTCTGCATGGATCTACACACACAGATTCTTTCAGTGTTGATGCAGTAGGGATAGCTGAATTTAATAACACCCTGACTTAAGTAGCCTCTGTGACTGAAATAATTTACATGTGTTTTATTTTCCCTTTCAGCTCCAGTTCAGACATTTTGAGAGATCTGGAAGAACTTGAGACACATTCAGCATCCTCTGATGAGTAAGTAGAATCATAGAATCATAGAATAGTTAAGGTTGGAAAGGACCTTAAGATCATCTAGTTCCAACCCCCCTGCCATGGGCAGGGACACCCCACACTAAACCATGTCACCCAAGGCCTCATCCAACCTGGCCTTGAACACCACCAAGGATGGAGCATTCACAACCTCCCTGGGCAACCCATTCCAGTGCCTCACCACCCTCTCAGTAAAGAATTTCTTCCTTATATCCAATCTAAGCTTCCCCTGTTTAAGTTTGAACCCATTACCCCTTGTCCTGTCACTACAGTCCCTGATGAAGAGTCCCTCCCCAGCATCCTTGTAGGCCCCCTTCAGATACTGGAAGGCTGCTATGAGGTCTCCACACAGCCTTCTCTTCTCCAGGCTGAACAGCCCCAACTTTCTCAGCCTCTCTTCATTCAGGAGGTGCTCCAGTCCCCTGATCATCCTCGTGGCCTCCTCTGGACTTGTTCCAACAGTTCCATGTCCTTTTTATGTTAAGGACACCAGAACTGCACACAATACTCCAAGTGAGGTCTCACGAGAGCAGAGTAGAGGGGCAGGATCACCTCCTTCGACCTGCTGGTCACGCTCCTTTTGATGCAGCCCAGGAATATGAGTGGTAAAGTCCTAGTGACTGATTTAGGTAGTAGTTTCCAATCTGTGGAATACTACACATTTCTGCAGGGGAAGAAAATGCCTCTGAAGAGTCAGATTCTTGGAGAATCTCCAGAGAATCATCACAATTTAGTCAGTATTTTTGGATCCATGAATATAATACCTGGGTGCTCCAACTTGAAAATCTGGGTCAGTTGACCAGTTGAAAATCATTGTTCTAAAGTATATTTGAATATGAATGTATGTTTAAAAAATAACAATGACAGAACTGATTTTTATGGAAAATTAAGAGAATCTGATCTTACTGTATTTAAAGTTGTATTGTCGTCACTCACATCTCTGTCAAATTGAACATGCTGGAATTGCAGCATCTGTTTTGATTTACTTCTTTTTGAAGAGAGAAGAGCACCTTCTTGTTTTTAAAATCTTAACATCTTATTTCTACTATATAGTGGTAATATTTAAAATTTGGGTCTAGCTGTGCAAGGTTTTATACAAAGAAATACTAAGAAACCATCCAAGGATTCCTGAAGTAACCAAAAGAAATACATGAAGATGGAGAGGAAATACAGGGATCTGTGTGGGTGCTGAAGGTGTGCTGTTATAGTGAAATTTGGAGTAGTGTTGTGTGATATCAACTGAGAGGCTGTGTAGTTATACAAAGAAATAGGAACAAAGACTGGTAGAGTCTGCAAAAGTAGTACAGTTTACCCTTGCAGCTGAAACTGGTTTGATCTGAGATCTGTCTTTGAATATCACATCCACTTCGGTAGCTGATCTTAGCAGCGTGATGAGAACCATATTGTGTTTAATTCTTGTAGTCTGCTTTTTAAAGAGTATTTATGACACAATTTGTTATCTATAACGTACATATGTGGTCAATATGTTGTGACAGCTCCTAAAATTCCTGATAAATGATAGAATAACATTTGAAATTCTCTTAAAATGTGTGGTTAGAAAACTTAGTGGATTTTAAAGGAGCTTTAACAGTAGCATTGGTAAGGCTTTCATTACATTGGTGTCAGAGGTAGAGTGCTTCACTGGAGAAAGTAATCACAGAGCCTTTCTTGTACAGGGAGGCATTGGTTTGGGAAGATGTTTGCTGGAAGAACACTCACTAGTGCCTTTTATTTTGTAGTACCTGCAAGTGACCCCTTCAGAGGGGAAGTAAAGTCAGAATTACTTGGTTGTACGTGTTGCAGATGCTAGTGTCTTCTGCTGGTGATGATCTGCTGCTGCCATGTATCAAAGAGCAAGCAGCCACAGCTCTCTCACAGGTATCTTTACACCTGCTGCAAGATTTATAGATGACTGATGAGCAGGGGTCAGGGATCATGAGATGAGGGATCAGCTAAAGTCCTTGGTAAACACCTCATTGCACAGTTCAGTTACCTGTGAAGTATTATATCTCAGCTGGCTATTTCTCAGTGAGTTGAATAAAAACTGTAAGGATCTGTGGCTCTGAATTATGTTTAAGCAGGAATGGGGGAACTGTGACTACCAGGACTGGAGGATTTGCAAGTGAGGTGGGGGAGTGTGGGGCTGGAAACTGTACCCAGCGGATGTTGTGGGGCTCTGCTGGTTTGTGAGGGCTCAGGAGCAGGCCAGGTGGTAACAGCAGCAGAGTGAATTGCTCTGCACTAGCACAGGGAACGGTAATGAGGTCTATATTTTTAAAACAAACTTGCACTTAATGGGAGAACTGTAATTAATTACCATAGGGAACTGTGTACTTTCTCAGTGTTTCTATAAGGATTCATTGCAGCCTCTTATATTGAGGGAAATCTTAGGTTTTGATGATTCTGTGCTTCCTGTAGGAGGATATTTAACATACTTCTAATGAGATTTTAATTGTTCATGTAATGCCTGGAATATATGGCAGGGAAGCTGGAACGAGATGATCTTAAGGTCCTTTCCGACCCTAACTATTCTATGATTCTATGATCTAGTGTTAATTTTCTAGGTAGTAACTAGTCTACCAAACATGTTAAAACCATCCAGTTTCAAGGCATTTTGGAGAAATCTTGTAAAAGCAAATAGCCAGCAGTCTTCACCTTCCCAGTCATATTTTCCATATCTTTGAAGACTGCCAGCTCCAAGCTCGCAGGTGGTGGACTGTCGTTTCTTTATCCGCAGACAGACAGTGACTTGCAATTAATTTTGGTGATGGTACAATCAAATTATTGTCTGCTCTTTTTTTCTGTGCTCCCTGAACTCCATACTGGAGGTGCCAGTTGGCAGAATTGTTTTCCGCAGTACAGGAGATAATATGCTATGGCCTACGGGTTTGGCGTCTGTGGCTTGTTGCATGAGTTGGAAAAACATGTTCCTTAGTGGAAGAAGAAATGGGAATGCCAATACTGAAAACAGTACTAGAGTTCTTTAATGGAGTGTTTGTCCCTTAATGGATGTTAATGTTAGTTATGATTATATATCCGTAACAAAATCATTTGTTCCTCTGATAATTTCTTTTCACCCAGGAAACTTCTTGGTCATGTGGTGGTTTTAAGTTGAGTGGTAATAAAGTTTGCTCAAGTTGGTAAGTGCAGAAGAATGTTAAGTAAAGCAGATCTACAACTTTCATCAGTTATCCTTTCTGTTCAGTGCAGAACTGTATCCTGCAGGATGCTGAGTGGCACGGTAGGTCAAATGAGGGCTCTGCTTTGGCAAACTTAGCACAGGAAGGCACAGGCCAGCATACCAAAGAACAGGCAGATGGTATATTTCATCACCAGCTTGGATTTTATAGAAGTTGACTTATGTCAGAAAGATATAATCTCTCTTACTTTATTTTTATAAGAGTTAATAATCATATATTTGCAAAGCAAGAGAACCAAGTGACTGAGACGCTTCAGTTTTTGGCTTTGTGTTTTAATACACTTTTGAACATGAGGTAATTACTATTCTGCTGTGGAAGAATGCAGGCATCAGAGCTAGAAATGGGCAGAATATAAACCAGTAAAGCTAGCCTTAAAGTCAATGAGATTTCTGGTTCATTCTGTGACCGAAGTAATTTTTTTCTTGCAAGGGTAGTTGTATTTTGCAAATTCTCAAAACCAAACCAGCAGATACAGGGGAAGAGGGAAGGTGCAACAGCTGATGGATGCTCTTTGTAAAGTGACACAGTAGCAAAATTGGTAGTTTGAATGTTGTTTGTCTTTGCTGTATGTTGTGTTATAGTTAAGCCTTCCAGATATTTGAACTACTGGCTTTGAGTTGTATTGCTGCCTTGCCTCTGGAGTACATTAAACATTTGCCAGTGGGTAAGTATTATGAGGAGCAAGGTTTTCACATGTAGAACAAAACCTCTTAGCTAATTGGCAACTTGAATTCCTCTATTAGATAACATATTTTCATTAGGTGTTTCTTGCTGAAGTTTGAAAGATGTGGTGATGGTCTGTGCGTAGCTTGGGCTCAAGTCCACATTTTGTACTGGTAGGAATACTTCTAAATAGGCCATATTCAGACTTTTATGTCTTCTAATGCCTAGAAATCCTAAATGGCATTATTTGACAGGAAGGCACGAGGACTGAGCATTCTAAAGCATTACTATATGCCCTACAGAATCTCGCTTTTGAAGTACCAGCTCTGTTGGTGACAGGTCTCATTCTGGAACTCACTGAGGCTCCCTGCAGAGAAAGACCAAGGGGGAAGGGTCTTCATCTAGTTACAGGTATGAGCATGGAGAATACACTTCCTCAGTATGTTACATGCAAATCCTTGTTATTGCTCTTAGTTTTACATTCCAAAGGACAAGCCAACATTGTTCCAGAGTGCGATCCTTAAAAGCAGGATAGTTTTGTTAGCTGAAATATTTTTCTTTATGTAAATGATTAATTTTTGTCAAATGTGATTTTTCAGTCCTTCTAGAAAATACCATCCATTTTATGCTTTTCCCCAGTTTAGATTAGGAGTTTCTTGTGTCTCCACAAGGGTTAAATTCAAGCTAAAGCTTCAGTGAAAGAAATATGAACAGGCTGTCCTTTGCTCAGCAGTGAAAGTGTACCTTAATAATTTTAACTTCATTCAGGGAGTGCATTCCTGGGATAGTGGGAAAGATCGCTGCTTTTTGTCTCCTCTCCTCACTCCCCAGCAAGAAGAGGATGCCAGGCATGTGGCAGTACGCTTGCCCTGTGAAAATTCAGTTTGGTATCCCTGTCTGTAACCCATGATGGTCCCTGTGGTGCTTTATTGGGGTGAGATGAGCAGGGCTGAATCTTTCCACTGCCTATTTTGGGACTGTTTTCTTTTTAGTGTTTGTCAGTGTTCTTAACAGGAGATTTACAGGTTTCAAACAGTTTCAGGTTGCAGGTCTCTGAAGGAGAATTAGACCATGTAAAACAACCTTAATTGTCTGACCATAACAGCTTCTTCAGCTGCAGTTAAGTCTTAGCAGGCAGCGAGAGACCCGTGTGAACAGGTTAAGTCCTGCACCAGGATATCGTGCCTTTTTCAGTGGGAATGGTGCTTGAGCCTTTTTATTAAGCCAACTGTATCCTGGGCTGCATCAAAAGGAGCGTGACCAGCAGGTCAAAGGAGGGAATCCTGCCTCTCTACTCTTCTCTCGTGAGACCTCACTTGCAGTATTGTGTGCAGTTCTGGTGTCCTCAACATAAAAAGGACATGGAACTATTGGAACAAGTCCAGAGGAGGGCCACGAGGATGATCAGGGGACTGGAGCACCTCCTGTATGAAGAGAGGCTGAGAAAGTTGGGGCTGTTCAGCCTGGAGAAGAGAAGGCTGCGTGGAGACCTCATAGCAGCCTTCCAGTATCTGAGGGGGGCCTACAAGGATGCTGGGGAGGGACTCTTCATCAGGGACTGTAGTGACAGGACAAGGGGTAACGGGTTCAAACTTAAACAGGGGAAGTTTAGATTGGATATAAGGAAGAAATTCTTTACTGTGAGGGTGGTGAGGCACTGGAATGGGTTGCCCAGGGAGGTTGTGAATGGTCCATCCTTGGCGGTGTTCAAGGCCAGGTTGGATGAGGCCTTGGGTGACATGGTTTAGTGTGGGGTGTCCCTGCCCATGGCAGGGAGGTTGGAACTGGATGATCTTAAGGTCCTTTCCAACCCTAACTATTCTATGATTCTATAAGGAAGCACTAAACATTCGTATTCTGTATTTAGAATAAATAGTCTTTGGGTTGTTTTTTTGTTTTTTTTTTTTTTTTTTTAAGCTTTTAATGACAGTTCCATAATTGTCATTAAAATGGCATTAATTCCCTGGAGTCTTTTTTAATTTCTAATAATTGTCTCCTTCTGAGACAGAGATTAGAAGACAGTACTAAATAATAAACCCAAGTATTTGTATACAACATTCTGGCTATTAATTTGTAAAAACTGCCCAAAAGAAGCAGTGTAGGGATATTTTAGTGGCAGTCTGGAGTATATATTTTTAGTTAAACTTCATTCCTTTCCTGAAACTTACTTAAGCACAATTTCAGTGTGTTCTGAGCTTCCAACAGCATTTTTTTCTTGCTTTTCTCTTCTGTTAAGTAACAAATTCAGTGGCTGTGGAATAATATAATTGGGATGACGTAAGTTCATATTGCTGTGTATCTGATGGATCTGAGGTTTCATGCTCTCAGTAACATCTAGGTGAGCACTTACTGAAAGTCTCACAGTTCTTTGGTACGGATGTCAAGTAGCCATAGATGATGCCAAGTTAACTGCAGGTTTGGGTCTGTTCCTTGGGCAGTATTGGATCTGAATGCCTAAAAATTAATGTGGATTTGATGAAAGGCTTTTATTGTGACTTTGTCATTAAGTCATAGCTCAGTTTCACTCCTAAATACAGATGTAGCTTCAGTCATTAACTGCGTGCTGTTGCAATACAAGTTCCCTGCACACCTCAAAGTGTACCTTGGTGTGTGAGGAACAAGTAAGGCAGGGTGCTAGAAATACCATTACAATGTATGACTTCGCCACAGATGGGCATAAATGACTGTGTAGTATGTAGTCAGGATCTTCTTATCCCTCCTTATTACAAAATGTGCCACAAGATACAGGAAAGGATCTGATTTACCAAAGTACTAACATTTGCACGTTTCTGTAGAAGGTCAAGTACATTTGCTTTGCATTCTTAATGGTGATGGCACTGTGCCATGCAACCATTGGATTAAAGTCTAAGAGTACAAAAGTGTTCTTACCCTAATTAAAATGAACATGAACCAAAGTTGAATCTGTTTAAAACCCCCTGAACTAATCAGTCTTTTGTCCTTACTGCACAAGGAGATGTGCCTGGGAGACCATGGGACTCTCCGAAGTTTCCAGACTCACAGGGCTCCTTGTTGTGGTGACTTATTGCTGTCCAGCTCTGAGGCTGGTGCCATCCCCTGTACACGAGCATCCTGGTTTCAGACCTTCTGAAAGCATATCAAAGATCAAACACACGTTCAGCGTGTCTTTTCAGCCATGCAGTGGAGAGAACATTTTTCCTCATGCTTTTAATATTCCACCGTAAGACAGTTTTGAATTAAATGCTTCTTTCCTCTTCTGTAGTTAATTATTAAAATAGGTGACTGTCTTTTTTTTTGTGTGAAGAACATGCCTAGTTCAATCAAAATCACCTGAACTGCTTTCAGAAGAATGCGTTTACTTCTTCCCTGTCTGGTTCCACAAGCCAAGTCCTTTAGCCATCTCAACCTAGTCTTTTTTCCTATGGTCTGTGCCTCCCAGTCCCAGAGTTGAATTAGGTATACCTGAATCATTGTCTATTTTTCCCCATGAACCACACTTATTTGTTAGTCTATGCTGTTGGCAACTTAACTTTTATTGGCAGACAGGTGTTTTCCATTCAAGTTCAGAGAGTAAGGTTTTAATCCTTCAGATACTAAGTTCCTGATCCTGAGCAAGCATCCTTGTGTAGGTAAGTGTTAATAGGTGAGGCATAAAAATTTGAATCACATGCTCCTGGAAGCAGTTATATATCTGAGTAGCTCTGTTGACTTCAGCATGTTGCTGGCATATAGGATTATGCAAATGCCTAAGACTTTGCAGGTTCATGGCTTGATGAACATTTAATATTACACTGACATGGACTCTGCGTTCAGAAGTCGCCTTATTAAGCAAAACCTCCTGGTGACAATTGCTTGTTTAACCCATTTTTGTGTCCGGAGATCTCTGAGTCATGTTTTTGTGAATGCAATTATGTATTTTGTCATCAAAAGAGATTTTTTTTTTTAGTGAATTTTGTTTTTTCTCTTGTAGCCTTGAGGCTTCAGGGGAGGAATGAGCCAAGTCACAGGGTTCAAACATTGCTGCTCCCCAGGAAGGGCTCTCTGCTCCAGATGGAGCAGTGAGGAGGCTGCCTGCCAGGGAATGCGGTTGTGGCAGGGAGATGAGTACAGGTGAGCAGGTCTGCAGTGTGCAGCCATTGTCCTCCACTTCCAGAGAAAGCTAGCTGGACACTCATTTTAGAAGACAAAGAATAATTTTCTGTCTCATTTTGGGGTCTATATTATGCTTTCTAGAGTAGTTGGGATTGGCAATACTACTTTTTTTGCCCTAGACTTTTAGGGTATGTGTGATCTTGTCTGAAGGTGTTGGCTGATACCTGGCAGTCTTCAATTAAGGTCAAAACAAACCCACAAAAGTGTCAGATGAGTAAGAAAATATTTTTCTCTCTGAAGTTTCATAGGTGCAGTCATTTGTATTCCTCTTAAGTACAGTAAAAGTAATATCAGATGGAGTTTGGGAACTCAAATGGGTTTTGTTAAATTACTGGGCTTCCAATAATTTATCTGGTGTCTTTACAAATCCTGTACGTGTGATGGTGGGAAAGGGGCTTCTGGGTCTTTAATGGCTCAATGCAGATGTCCAGTGGTGAGGATTCTGCAGTCTCCTAGCATTAATTTGCTTAACTACTACCAACATTAAAAGGGTGATTATGTCTTTGCAGCAATGTGAGTGACATGTATAAGCCTGGTAAGGAGAGAAGTGGGCATTTTACACTTTGGAGGACTGTTTCCATTTCTTCTTGGCCTTATCTTTTCCAGAGGAAGCAAGGCTACAGAAACTGATTTTCCCTTGTCATATTCCCCATGCCTTTAATCGCTCTAGTTATTTCCCCTTTCAAGGCTCCTTTAGAGGAGAAGGGAATGATGAGGGGAAAACCAGTGTGCCATATACACATTGTTCCGGGGTTCCAGCTGAGACCTTGCTAGAACTGACCCTCCTGGGGGCATTCTATAAAAAACACGTGGTTTGGTTTGGTTTATGCCCCTTAGTGTCCCATCACCCTCACCCAGTAACTGTATTTCTCCTTTTTAGCCTTTTGAATATCTTGCATCCTCCACAAGTTCCCCATAATACAGTGGAACCCCATTAACCAGCATATTTTTGGACATTATTGCCTTTCTCTCTAGTGAAATGTGACATTTCGTAGTTAGTTATTTCTGAAAGGCTTGACAGGAACGGTCACTGTAATGAAATCCGTAGAGGCAGTGGCATTGAGACATCCTAATGGTCTCTTGTGAGAGTGATGACGTTTGGGTGTTCAAGTGAGGTGGTGCAGCTGTATTGCTGTTCGTACCTCGCAGCCTTCTCAGGCTCCAGTATTACACAAACATCTTATTTAGGCACTCTGCAAACTTACATAAGCAGCTATAAATCATGCGAGCAGTCCCAGTTAAGACAAAGGGCATAGTATTTGCAGGGTGGGTCTTTAGATTGATTTTAATCAGTTATTTCTTGGAATAGATTTCTGTGACCAATATCTTCTCTGGCTTAGTGGTAGTTACAAAGCTTTAGATTACAAAAAGTTGAATTAACTTCCCCATTTTTTCAGTTTCCTTTTTTTTTTTTTTAAATTTGCATGGAAAATCACTTACTAATTCCTACTTTAATTCAGTGTTATTTTTTTTCTAATGTTTGCATCCTATCCTAAATTCAGCAAAACAGAGGCAGAGGGTGAGATACTTCATGATAGAACAAAATCGGCATGTAATAAAAGGACAGTAGAGATTTATCTGTAGGATCATGTATAAAGTGGATTAAATACCAGTAAATAGAGGCAGGACTGCAAAAGTACTTATGGAAGGAAAAATAAAAATCAGTTGTCCTCAAGCACTTTAAACTCCAATAAATGTAATTATTTTGTCAGTGAGATATTTGCTATGAGATGAAGGCTGCTACAAGAGTTTATTTGGCCATCATAAGCTGCAAAGATGTTTGGAAATACTTTGAGATAACATCCTCTGGATTTAAATAAGTAATTAAGTTTAGGTTTTTCTTTACTAGAGAGGGAGAATACTCATCTAAGAGAATGTACTGTGCCAAAGCAAACATATCTGCTGTACGGACAAATGCAACTTTGTTTTTCATTCTCAGCTTAAGAAGATGCCATGCAAAACCATCAGGGTTTTAAGTTTTTAGTGGATGGGCTCCCATCCACTGCCATGGCACACACCAGCACAGTTGCTGCCTGGCCTGCCTGCCGTGCTCATTGTGGTCTGCTTCCTGCCTCACAGCACTTTCTGTATAGTAATTGTGTGATCGTATTTGAAATAATTTACTGAATCTGAAGCATTGGTTTGTATCAGTTTACTGTTTACCTATAGATAGGTTATTGCAAGCTAGACCTCAACAATTCATTAGTAAGCAAGCAGTGCAGTTCTTCCCAAACTGCGGGAATTGTATCTGACAAGAAGATCTCAAATAAATCAATACAAATTTGTAGAAACCCCCCTTTTTCACAGCCTTTCTAGCCAAGTGATGTCTCTGGGGAAGTGCAGCAATTAATGGTAGGGAAAGAAACAGTAAGTGTTTAATGTGTTTTTAGCTTTATATTATGCAGTTAGCTTTTGGAAAAAACCCTCAGCTTGCTTTGTCTGGCTGGTTTTGCCATCGGGAGTGCTCTGCAGACCATTGGGAGTTAATTTCATTCCCCCATTCATTGGTGTGTGTGGCTGAGGAGGCAGTTCTCTTTGGTACCAAATGGGCACACCTGAAAGACTCCATCTGGCCTGGAGAACTGTAAGGCTGCTGTGTGCTTGTGAGCTGGCAAAGCCCTGGAGTGGGAAAGCAAAGACAATTAATAGCCTGTAACGCTGCATCGGACAAGTTGTCCATCCAGCTCAGGGTCCTTCATCCATCAGTGGCCAAAGCCATATGCTGTGGAGGATGGTTGGTGTATCACTTCCATACCTTATCCTGTCCCTAAAAGTGTGATTCTCCAGCATCATTCCAGAGGCTTATAATGACCTAACCTCCGAGGTTAATTATCCTCTGCTCAGCCATAAAACTGCAGAGATGGATGGAGACAGGCAAATTCTTCTTGACTTAGAACATAAGATACAGCCCATGTACAGGAGTTGGGCATTGTGGATACACAGAGCAGCAGTTCCCATGGATTTGGCTGAAAGTAGCTGCTTTAAGCTTAATTTAAAGGAAAAATAAATAATTTGTATCCTGACACTTAAAACATCTGTGTATCCATTTATGAATTCTTTCATTGGTTAGCCCGTGTGGTTTAGTTTGGTGTGGGACTGCCGGTGGCAATGCAGCACTGTACTTGGAGATGTAGCAAAACTCAGCGTTAGCATTTGCTTTGAATTTAAATAATGCAAAATAGTGGTTAGCAAGGGGTATGCCTGTGCATTGACGGCAGGTATGTGTGTTTGGTGACACTGCCCTCTCCAGAGTTACAGAATAAACCAGTGCTGGGATCTTCCTGGACGTGGTGAACTCTGTTTCCATCATGGTGCTGAACTGAACTCTGAAACGTGGGTTGTTCCTGTTAATCTCTTCTGGTATATGTTTGGGAGTTTTCTGTTGTTGTTTTCAGTTGTGAATTCCCAGTTTAAGCCAAATGAATAGTCCTTGCAGGACGGATTCATCCTAGCAAATGGTCAAAAAAAGAGTGCATTTATAAGGCATGTTTAATTAGTGATAGCTGTTGATAGATGAGCAGTATCCTTTATGTCAACACTACACGGAATTTTAAGCTCTGAGGCTGAATGATGGAAATTAGCTGCTTAATTTAAATATGGCTAGTTTAACTTTTCATTTTCTTTAAAATTAACCGTATGACTAAAAAGAAAACACTTCTTTGAGTTTCCAGTGGAAAATTCTTTGTCCATAAATGAGAAGAGCATCTGGCAAGAAGCCTGTTTAAAGATGGGAGTCCCACGCGCTTTCCTTCTTGGGTAACTATGACCAAAACCACTAGTCCTTTTCCTTGGTGGCTGTGCCGCTGGAGATGACTCCCTTTCAAGTCGACCTTTTCTGATCTAACATAATCATTTAGTCAGTGCCAGGGGCTCTTCTCATTTATGGACAAGGAATTTGAGAGGTTGCTGCTCCGCCTTCCTCTTCCACAGTGGTCCTGTGACGGAAGGAGGCGCACTGTCCCAGCAGGCTCAGGATGGATTGCGTGGCTTGTGTGTGCTGCCGCCTTCTTCGAACAAGACAGCAGAGCAGTATTTCTCTTCACTATCACCAGTAATGCATACATGTGTGTGTGCCACATACTGCTTACAGCACTTTAATACAGCCTTTGGTATTTGCATCTTCAAACCCCTATTTTCCTTTTTCTTTGCTTTTTCCAGAAGCACTTTCGCAGGTCCGAAAGTTAACAAAAGGAAGTCACATTGCCCCCATGTGCTAGAAAATGTTCAACTGCTTCCCATGAGCAAGAGGAAGAAGAACTAGTGCTGCAGCGCCGTGAAGCTTAAAACTACGCAGAAGGCTTAACGCTGAGAGATACTTCTTACTTTTTTTCCAGTTTTCAGTGTATCTGGGTAACTAGTAAATGCTGAATTTTCACATAGCTGTCATTTAGACTGCCTTAAAATAACCAGACTTGGTGCACTGATGGGTTTTCTTTACAGCACTGTGGTCCATTTAACTTTTTGCGGCTGAAGGATGTGGCTTTGAATATTGCAGCCACTCCTGCTCACATCCCATCTTGCAGGAGCTTGCTCTCCCCTCTTGGAAGCAACCACTGGACAGTGTTTTGCTTGGGGTCAGGCAGATGCTGATGCCCTGGTTCCTTGGCGCAGCTGGGGGGAGGCATGGGGCAGCTGAGGGATGAGGCAGACTTCGAGTCCACAGGAATACACTTGTTTTTAATACATCCATGTAAACGTACTCATTAGTATGTGTCACTACTTCAGTTTGAAGTCATGACATTTGAAAGGAATTGGAAGGTCATTGCACATTCAGTATTCTAGCTTTAAAATAAATATTAGCATTCAAAAGTCTCATCTTTCTTAGAAGATGACAGAGCTTTGTAGTGGAATACAGCAATGCAAAAGAATTAAAGTACACCTGAACAAGAGTGTGCAGCTTGCAAGCAAAATACATACCATGCAAAATGCTCAAAGATGTTCTCACTGAGCCTTGGAGCTTTGCTCATAGTCTTCTTCAGAAACGTAGCAAAACCAGCACAAAGTCTTTATAAGATTGAGAGGCGTGTGTCTTTTGACTTTGGGCTGTAGCTGTAATTGGGACCGGACATTGCACTTTCAAAAATACTCTTGCTCAAACCGTGGTTCCCGGAAGTACTTTTGTTCAGAGCAGGCTAAATCTGAGGCCAATATGAACTGTAATAATGCCACTGAGGTAAGTGGATGCAGAGAAAAAAGGGGGAGCAGATTTGTTTGTTTGGGGTTTTTTTGTACTAAAAGTGAACCTTTTTGACTTCTGCTTTCAGGTCTGCCTTTTAATCACAGCAGTTAATACAAGACCAATCTAAATTCTGTGCAGTTCACCAGAGAAGAATAAAAATGTTTGTATGCGTAATGGTCAATGAAATTTATGTAGACCAGTTTACATCAGCTGCCGAGCATCCCTTGGAGGTCTTTGTCCTATGTTTTAATTATAATTGAGTTAGCAGCACTTCATTTTCTTTAATATGGTAATAATAGCTACTGTCGTACCCAAAAAATTGCCTCAAACTCTTTTATCAGTACCAATACTGTGAGCTCTACATTGAGGAGGAGTGTGAGGGTACCTCCGAGGAGGCTGGAGGAGGAGCCCATTCTGTTCTGCTCAGTTTGTGGTGCTGAGCAGCACTGGCTGCTGCAGCAGGGACCTGTCACAGCCCATCATCCTTCCCACAGCAGCGGGATCTGAAACAGTACCATTGCTGGCTTGGTTTTAGAGTACAGTTACAGATTTAGGCAGGGCGCTGTAAGGCTGGGAGCCCTTGACAGCTGATTCATTGCTCAGTGGCCAACGTGTTAAAGGTCAGCCTGGTGCCATTTACTGCATGAGGTCCCTAACGATGCTGGGTTGGCAGGGAAAATTAGGATCCTGTGATACTTATCTACATGGGAGCTTTCCTTTTGAGTATTGTGAATGGGCTATAAATATGTTGTATCGAGAGCAGATACTTCTTGTGTAGCTTTGGAACCAGGTGCCACTCACAGAGTTAAATTTGTAGTTAATGACAGTAACTACTGCTGTGAGGTGGAAATGTATTTCAGTACCCAATAAGGAGAAATAGTCAAATTTATTAAGTAAGTATGAGCTAGAAAGTACTTAGAAAAATCAATATAGAAGGTGAATAAACCCATGAAACATGAAGTACACATTGTGTGCCTTAGTGCTGCAGAGGCTGGTGCAGCCCTTGCGAGCGTCCTCCCGGGTGGCAGGAGCAGAGCAGTGAGCAGCAGTGCGGTCCTAACTGTCATCACGTCTTCAGAATGTGTCCCCTGACACTTGAGGAACGCAAGAAAAAGCATTGCCCTTGGAAGCTATACCCTTTAATGTATAAAAAGTCATAAGCTGTGGAAATGACTTTTTTCCTTCCATTCATTCAATCAAATCTTTCTCCAAGCAGAAACCCAGAGCTTGGTGCCCCTTTGGTGTGCATTATGAAAGATTCCCTTCCTGTCAGCCTGGGCAGAACGTGCAGCGATATAAACCTTCTAACAGTGCTTTAATCTTTTGCATATGTTTTCAGTATAACCCTTTCTGTGGCCATTTGCAGTGACCTGCTATCTTGGATCTGTGGTGACTTTTCCAAAAGAGCGGTTTTCAGCTAAAATAAAAACCAAAATGTTTATGATTCTGTGATTTCTTATGTGCATCTTCTTTGTTTGCTGCAAATAGAAGCCTCCAGTGTTTCTTGCTTTAATACTGATTTTGGCATCTACAGCTGCCCTAGCTTGCACTGTCAGTGTGGCTGTTTAGCTGGTGCCTGTGGTGCTGTACAATGCTGTGTGCCAAATCTGGAACTGCATCTGCGTTGCCCATCACCCCTGGGGACCTACGGAGGTGGAATGGAGCAAATCCCTGCCCCTTTGGTTCGGCTGCTGTAGGTCACATTGGCTTCACCATGGGCTATGGCAGTGGCTGAGCTGGGTTGGGATGTGTTCTGGGCTGTGAATGGTGCATGGAGGCTGAGATAGGGGGAGTCTCAGGAGCTCCTTCTCAAGGCTGTGTTGGCTCTACTGTTTTCATAATCTGTTTTCACATAATTAAGTGATGGGTCAAGTGTAACACTTCTGCTCCTTCCTCCTGCAAGGTGCAGGAACTCCTGGTGCTGTGCACTGGGGAGGACAAGTAGAAGGGAGGAATTCAGAAGATGCAGCCTCTCTTTTCCTTTACTGGAGGAGCAAAGTCTTGAGGGGACCAGTAACACAAAGTGCAAATCGCAGCCCTCCCATCCCCGCAAACGTGTCAGACCCTCATGTGAAAACGAAGCCAAGTTGCTGAGGGAGCAAGGGCTCCACAGGCACAGGTGGGGTTTTGGAAGGGGTTTAGCACTGGCTTTGCTGGTCTTTGGGAGCAGCATGGCAGCAGCAGTGTTTGGAGTACACAGCGCCCTGCCTTCTGAAGAAGCTGAGCAGAATCTGGTGGTTCTGGCAAAGAGGTGAGTTTGGGGGAGAGGTTGGAAGCAGATCCCCACTGCCCGGCTCTGGGACAGTGAGGGGTGCCTGGCTGGGATCTCTGTCTTGCCTTCAAGAGCTGTGTGGTGTCGTAAATGAAACTAATCCATCCAATATCTTCCTTGCAATAAGTAGAATTTAATTCAGCTTCCACTTTCTTTAACCATTTTACTTGTCCAGACTCTACGGAGGCCACTGTAATGCAATAGTCCATTTGCTAAGAAAACTTCTTAACTTTCCAGTATAGGCAGCTTTAAATCAATTATTTAATGATCAGATAAAATAAACTATCATATATAAATTCCGGGATACTAACTTTGATGGGTGAAAGACTCCATCATGAGGTGATCCTGCAAGTCTTCACGCAATCCTCCTTGGCTTGTCTTCTGGCCACCATCCATTGAATGATAACAGAACAGCTATTCAAAACATAAGTCAGCAGGATGGTGAACACAAGAATACTGCTATTAGGTTATGGTTCAAACAGAAGTGGCTGTCATGTTTTCCTTGGGTGAAGTGAACTTCTGTAAAGAAGCAGTGACCCACTTGAGTTGCTGGTTTTGAGAGCACAAGCTGGGACACTGTCCCAGCAGATAAGCTGTTACTGAGCATCTCTGCGGGGACAGCTCTGTCTCCATGAGGAAAACAGGACCTTCAGCAGAAGAGGGGCCAGCAGCTGGAGAAACAGGCCAGAAACTGAACGCTAAACCATGCCACGCTCCATAAACACCCAAAGCCACAATGAAGGGCTTAAATAAAAGCAGCCGGATGCGAAACCCGAGTATGCCAGCAGAAATGTCACCAGGGTGCTGTGCTGGGGAGCTGATGGGCTTTTCTGACACCTGCTTTGTACTGATGGTAATTAACAGAGGTTTATGTTTCAGCAATAGCATCACCGTATCCACTGTGGATTTGGGCTTCTTTTTGGTGACTTGTATTGCTTTTAGTGCTGCCAGAAAACTCTTGACTGTTTTATATGGTGCCATTCATCACAGCAGCTGAATGGAGGGTATTTATTTCAGTGACGCTCTTAAGGACTGGAAAGCAAATGACTCGCAAGTAATTATAAATAGCTGTAAAGCTGAAGATGTTTCTTAGCTTCATTCACTGCCGAGATGTGACAGTTTTCCTCATGGAAATGTCATCTTGCCCCTCAGAAAGATTCCTTAAAATACCTCATCAGTCAGAAGCGACACACAGTGCCCATGGAGTGTTCTCCTGGACATGAACCCTGGAGCGCAGGTGGCGTTACAGAGGTTCAGGGGGATCTGAGGGCATCTCCACAGCTCCATCGTCATGGTGGTCCCCTGCAGGCTTGGTCCCATTTTGACTTCGGTGGGAGCCCAAAGCCAAGCTGTTGTTGGCACAAGCAGCTGGGTCCCAGGTATCTTTGGGGATATCTACCATAAAAGAAATGATGTATTATCAAATACGCTCATAAAGAAGCCATGTCCCTAAACCAGGCAAGTCTTATCTTCAGGCAAGGAGCAGCTGTGTGGCAGTGACTCACTAGTCCTTGGTGGTGGATGTGAGCCACCAAGAGCTCATAAAAACATCACCGAGTGGTTTAACAGCATCCTGGTGCTGCCTGCAGCATCCCTGCCTTCCAAGGTGCCCATCCCCACACTGGAGCTGCTGGCAGAGCCAGGGCATGGGCAGCAGCTTCTCCTGCCCCCCAGGGCCAGGTCCCAGGCATGGGAGAGGCACTCCTGAAACAAGGAGCCAGCTTTGTTCTTGCAGTCTCTTTTTCCGCAGGAAACCAGAGCTTTCAAGGCCTGACTCCAGCCTTGAAGCTGATGAAATCAAGATGTTGAGTTTCCAACAGATCCTCGCCAGACAGATGTGCCCAAGGCTCCACTGAGCCAGTTTGGTGCTGGTGGGTCACAATGTGCCCGCATGGCCATCCTGCCCATCACTGCTCCCACAGGGGAGAACAGGAGATTAGATTCTGAAGGAGAGGAGAGTGGAGCAGCAGGATTCATGTTCTTCCTCATCAGCGGTGGTTTCTGCTACCAAATCCCTGCCTGCAGTGAGCTGGAACAACCCAAGGACTTCCCCAGCACACTGATCCCTCTCCTCCAGAGCCTCCAGTCTGGTTTCTGTGATCGGAAACAGAAGATCTGCCTGAGAAAAGGTTTTTATAGAGATATTTGTTATGAACTCTAATTTCTAGGAAGTTAAACAAGGCTGTTTTGAAGGGCTTCCACTGGCTAAAATGAAGTTTTATCATACCAGTGAAATTAGAAAAATATGTCTGAGCATATTTATAGACCCAGCATATCTTTGGAGTGATTTTGGGGTTTATGAAATAATAATTGATAGAAGTATTATCTTATTCAATGGGGAGACTGCCACATTATGTTTAGCTTAAGATTTAAATGAACTAAAATCCTTAAACATCAAAGTGCCTCACTTTTAATCCATATGGTTGCTGAATAAATACTTGAGCAATAGGACTTCTGGGTGAAAACCCCTGAATGTGGGGATTATCTGTTCCTTGACCCATGTGCACAATCAGCACTCAGTGTGTGAAGGTAGGAAGTAAGTTTGATTATTAAATGATCTGTCTTACCTATGGTAGTCACTTGGCAGCAGTCTCTTTGGCAGGAGCTGTTTCTTCAGTGTTGCTTCTCCATCACTGCTGAATATGTGTGGTGTTGTGGAACATTCAGATAAAAATGCTAGAATAGAGATGTTTATTTGCACAAAGGTTGTACTGTTGTCTAAGCTTCATGCTTTGATGGCTTTCCTACTGTACGTTGGGGCCATGCAGACAGAATTACCCAAGCTTTGAGCTCTTTTTTGCTGTGCTTGGTTATCCAAGTCCTTTACATTGTTCCCCATTGGCTAACCTGGAGAGGGGTCTTTGCATACCACTATTTGTGTTTTCCAGAGTTGCTTAATTTGTCTATGTGTAATGGACAGGTTGCCCAGAGAAGTTGTGGCTGCCCCATCCCTGGAAGCGTTTAAGGCCAGGCTGGACGTGGCTTTGAGCAACCTGGAATAGTGGAAGGTGTCCCTGCTCATGGCAGAGGCTTTGGAACTAGATGATCTTTAATGTCCCTTCCAACTCTAACCATTCTATGGTTCTATGATTCTTTTGTTTCAGAAGTTACTAAACCCCATTTTACTCAATCAAGAATATGATGCGGTGACTGGGAAAGCGCATGCACAAACCAAGCGGAAGGTACCCACAAACCTGACTTCCAAAACAGGGAGACCAGTGTTATTCTGAAGACTACACCTTGCGAAGTGATGTGAATGTCCCAAGGAGGGAACATTTTGCTGTTACTGGAAAATGACCGTTCCCTCCATGCTGCTAAAGCTTGTGCACATGTTAAAGCTGTAGTAATTATCAAAATGTTTAATTTTCCATAAAAACATTCCAAGGTGTGTTGAACAGGCTGTTTGGTTCTGGCAACTCAGCTTCCCACAAGTGTGTTCCCTGAGTTTGAACTACGTTTCCCATATAACTTGGGACAGGATTTTAATAAAGGGCAAATTCCAGGTCTGCTGCTGCAAGGAGGAGTCAGGAGCACAAGCAGTAATTCTTCAATCCCATGAGTCAGATTGCCCCTCAAACATCAGCTCTGCCAGAGAGCTCGGTGATGAATGACACAAACATGCTGGGGAAACAGCAGCTTTTAAGGCACCATGAGCCGTTCCGTGAGAGAAATGATGTCCCTTGCCATCTCAAACTGCATTGCTGTTGGTTTATAGCCTCTCTGTAGCAGCAAGTTTTAGGCTGGGACTCCCATTTGCAAAAGATCATTTTGCTTCATTATATGAGGGTCCCCTCAGGTCTGGACACAGAACAGCTCACATTTATTTTCTTTAAAGGCTTTTTCAGGGTTTTGTAAATCAGTGGCCAGTGAGCAGTTTCCCTGGTGCCTATGGCTACTAAGGGGATTTGATGCCCTTTCTTCTGGCTGCATTAAAGGTTGGTGCAAGTGAAACCAGCTCTGAGCATACTGCTCTAGTGGAAGGTGTCCCTGCCCATGGCATGGGGTGGAACTGGATGAGCTTTAAGGTCCCTTCCAACCCAAACCATTCGGTGCCTTGTAGCACGCAGGGATTACATTGGTATTCTCAGGGTTAAATGCGCTCTTTGTGACATGCCATAAAATCTTGTACTTGTCTCATGATTTTCCACCTAAGATTTGCTCTCATTATTTCCCTGCCAACATTGGACATGGCTGGGCTGCTGCCTGCCCCTCTCTCAGCCCCTGCAGGGCCCCCTCTGCCTTGGCTGACCATTGCTCACATGAAAATGTATATGAGAGTAAGACTAAAGCATTGCAAATCAAGGGTGTCTGGGGTTTTTTCCCCAAGTGGAACAAACTCAAGTTAATTCCATCTAGGGTCAACTGAGTTGCTCTGACTTTGACCCACCAGGGACCTGTTTATTGTGTTCAGTGGTGAAATGGGGGCAGAATTAAACTAATCTGACCATTAGGAGTACCTACTCAAAAAGAAAGAGGAATTGGGTGATAATTGCTGCTAAACTGATGGGGTTTGTGCACATATATCTTGTACCTGCTGAGATTCAAGGCACCGTGCTCCTGACCCAGCAAAACCAGAGAGTATTTGGAGGTGCTGGAATAACATCAGCCTGTTTTTCCCCTTTCTCTTTTAAAGCTTGATGATGCAGGCTGGTGAAGCAACCTAGTGCCCTGTGTGCTTGACAAGCGGCATCCCAGGGCAGACAGCAGCACTGCTCTGCTCCATGCATGCATTCCACTGGCCCTCTCCACGCTTCCTCTATGCAGCCTCTGACATTGACATGGCTGGCGCCTCTGAGAGGCTCTGCAAACCACCGGTGCTACCAGGTAATGTGGGTCCTAGCACACAAAGCTCTGAGCAAGCCCCATGGACAGCATCTCTGCCTTGCCCTGGAAAGACAAGTTTCCTCCTTAGGGAGTTCTTCCACACTGCAGGAGCACCTAGCAAAACCTGGACCTGCCGGCTCTGGATGCTGGCATGGTGTTAGTGATCCTTTCATGCAAATTCAGCTGTTAGTGGTTCCTTGCCATGCACCACTGAGTAAACTGTTAAACCTTTTGTGTGAGAGGAGCCATAGTATTGTAAAGGGCTTTCTCCAAGCAATGGCAGACAAGCCAGGCCGCTGCTGGGTGATCACTTGGAAAGATGCGGGGATGAAGCAGGTCACCAGTTCTACACCACCTTTGGTCAGTGAAATGGTGTGGGTGCATTCACTGAAAATAATTTAAAGAGCCATGCTATCACAATAATGGCAGCATTAAGATAATGAAGCAATTACCTGGTATAATAGAAGAGAGACAGAACCAGCTATGACGCATTCAATACAGGCATAATCGAACTGGTTTGCTGACAACCTCTTGTGATACATTTTTTTTATCACTTATTATTGAAGTACCCATTTAAGGTCTAAAATAGCTATATCTTTGCTGAAGATAGAGACTTTTTCATTCATGTACCTGTTGTAAGCATCTTTACTGAACTACTTACAGACCTCTGAGTTTAAGAGACTGTTCAGGATCTTTCAAAGGCTATCAGTGCTTCAGCTCCTCTGTGCCTGTGTCACCTCCTCTTATGGCTTTGCAGTGGGTGAGGAGCGTTGTGAGACCCTGAGGTCTTGGTCCCATTGGAGGTGTGCAGGACATGGGGCAGGGACAGCCATGGTCCCATGCTCTGGTGTGGTGATACATGGAACATCAACATAGGACCATGGGCAAGGGGTTTGTCATCCCTTCTGTAGCGAGTTGTGAGTCAGTGCCAGGGGTGGGTGATTTTGTCTGTACACACGGCAAACCTGAGAGAGGTGTCTGGACGCATGAACCAGCCATGGAGGTGCGGGTGAAGGCCGCATCTCTGACAATGTGGAAGCTTAGGAAAAACTTGTGGATTTGATGGCTGGTGCCTCCCATTCCCATCCGATGGAGCAAGGTGCCTGGGCAGGATCCATAGCCATGGGCAGGGGCTGTGGCAGCCCTGCCTGCACGCTGCCAGACACAGCACTGGGGTCAAGCTCTGGCTACGGGTGAGTGCTGCCGGGTACAGCCCTTGCTGCGGGTGTCTGCTGGTCCCCTGGGTGCCATAACGCACTCCTCCGGGGCCGTTCGCTGCACTTCTCTCACCAGCCCTAAATTCACATAAATTGGATAACGTAAGGGAAAAAACAACAACGGCAAAGGAAACGCAGTGTCCTCAGCGCGCTGTCCTGTCCCCTCGCTCCCTTGGGCAGCTCCACTCCTCCGTCACCAAGTCAAGGGGCAATTGGGGAGCAGTCAGGGACTTGTGAACAACTGGGCTGGGGACAAAAGTCACTGCAAAGAGGAGCAAAGGCAGCGCTTAGCAGTGGTGATGCATGGATGTTGGTATGCTTCCTCCTGCCTGAGCAGCGCTCGCAGAGCATTGCCTTCACTGCAGCAGAGCCCTCAGCCTGAAGGAGGGTGGTAAAAGCAGGGAAAAGCACACTTGCACCTCTGAAGTGAGTGATCATGAAGCGGGTTACTCCATTCTCTGCACACCTCCTCACTGGGCTGATTTTGAAAGGTGCTGGTCACACTGCATGATCGCCCAGGGCTAGCCCCTTGTGCTGGCTGGTGAGTGTGCAGGGGGATGCAGGGTCCTGGGGACTCTCTGCTCTGCCCCACTGCAGATCCTGACCCCTTCACACATCCTCAAGTCAGCGGATCCCAAGCCGGACCCCAGCTGCTGCAGCGGGGTGACAGAGGAATGGCTCTGGAGAACCCTCTATTGCTGCTGGCAGCCAGGGCCAGGACACTGCTGGGATATGTGGGGGGCCACGAGCAGAAAGCTTCGGGAACGGCTGCTTTAGGCAGAACAGCCATTGAGAGGAAATTAATTTAGTCATGGAGCAGTGCCTCAGGCCAGGGCAGGAGGGCAGAACTTGAAACAAAACAATCACAGGCACAGTAAAAATGTCCTGTCCTGTTCCCTTCCTACAGACCGCACTGGAGCCGTGTGAAAAGGCCGCAACTCCTGGGAATGCTGGAGCAGCAGCAATGGAAGTTGACTCTGATGGGGCACGGGCTCCCTGCTTTCTCCCACTCATGTACCCCTCTGAGATGCAATAGCTGGGGGTTTATAGGGGTTTGGAGGGAGGGGGTTATCTGGTTTTGCTGTGCAGATTAGAAGCAGTTTCCATCAGATTGATTTTGTCAGGCAGGAATATCTTTGGAAACAAAAGGAATTGCCACAGACGTGACACCTATTGCTGTTCTCTGAACCCATTTCCATGCCCCTGTGAGTGACCGTGTGAGGTGCTGGACATGCCGGGAAAGCATCCTGGGCTAGAACACTCCAGCACCAGCTGACTTGGGGAAAATGCAAATGGTGCATCTACATCTACTTTACACGCTGAAAAGAGCAACGGGATTATTCTAGCTTTGCTCCTGATCACCACAAGCACTGGTGCTTTGGAGAAATAAGAAGGAATTTGCCCCTCTCGCCCGGTCTTGCTCTTTTCCAGCGCAGACCATGTGCCTGCAGCGGGACGGAGGTGCTGCTGTTACTGTTGTTCTAAAAGGTCTGATTTGAAAAGAGAACTGCAGTGATGGTCAAATTCCTTCTGTCTTTGGTTTGATGATCTGTGTCAGAAATAACAGGATCGCAGCTGTGTTTTCTAGGTACTTCAGAATCTGAACAAGAGGAAAAATGGTTTAATTTTCTGAAAATTGGTGTGATTGGGAAATTTTCCATCTCAGTTTTTCCACAGGGAACATTCGTTTTCCCGGTTAATGGAAGCTTTTACAGAAAGTATTTGCTTTCTTTAACGCTGATTATTTTTTTTCTTGCCTTTCCAGCTCTAATGTCTGGTTGAATTCTTTTATGTTTTGGTGGTTCATGCTCTTCAAAACAAACAGGCAACGTTTTCTGTGGCAAAAGTGTGTTTATTCACCAGTATTACAGAGGGCCTTCAACGAGGGTCTGAAATGCTTCAGCCAAGTGTGAAAGCAGTGAGTATTTACCCTGTTTCTGGTGATCAGCTCATGGTGAAAGCCTGCTGTAAATGCAGGTTCCTCTTTCGCTGAATCAGCAGAGGGATAAAAATCCCAAACACACCTTTGTTTCCTGGGAAAACAAACCCAACGTGATGTGCAAATGAAGCAGGAACAGTTCACCTGCAGGGCGGGGGATCTGGCAGCACATAGCCAGGAGAAGAGGAACTGTGAAGAGACAGACGTGTGCCTGTGTGGATACGTCTCCTTTCTCCCTTTCTCCCTCAGCTGAAACGCTGAAAGCAATAGGGTTACATTAAAATGACAATGAAGAAACCCACTGGATAAATGATAACACTAAATACAACATAGCTTGCATTAAATCAAAATTCAGCAAACAAACCAAACTTATAAAAGGAGGAATTTTGACAAGTATTTGGAATCAGTGTGTGCTGTTCTGCATTGGTCAAACCCGCAGGAAAGCTGCTATGGGAGCAGTGGGAACAGGGGGATTGATGGCACATAGGAAAGGTAGCACAGAAACACACAGTATGATCTGAGAGCGGCAAATGTGGGGCATGGCACCCATAACGCTGCTTTGTGGGAAGGTGGGAAGATGGGAAAAGCACTGTTTGGGTGGGGGAGACCAAGTCTGATGGCATGGCTCGGTGGCGTGTCACCCCACCAGGCCAGCAGCACTGTGGTCCTGCAGAAGAGGCTTTATGCTTGGAGCAATGTTGTGTGTAGGAAGCAGATTAAGCCAAACTCGGAAGCTTTTGATGCTGGCAGCAGAAAGGATTGCTCCTGCAGAGCACTTTACAGTTCAGCCTGTCTCTGATGAATGAAGTTCATCCTCACCTGCTCACCGCAGCCTCTGCTCCCTCTGGCAGAACAGGGGTGGAAGTGGAGCCAGCCCAGCGCTGCCGCTGCCCTTATTTCATGCTCGAGGTGGAACATGAATTCTAATCGCACACTCTGCCCTGAAATTCACAAGGTTTCTAATCACGTTTAGTCTAACCTTTTAAAACTGGCACCTGGTTTCTTGCTTTGCCCTCACTTGCTGTGGGATATCTGATTCACAGTTAGGTGGTGAAGCAATGCAGAGGGTGAAGCTGTGCACAGAGGAAGATGTAGGCAAAACCTTTGGTTCTCCCAGCACTGGAACCGGGAGAAAAGGCTGTAGGTGGGTAGCATTGAGGAACTGCACTTGGGATTTCAACACACGTGGTCTTTTTGTCCCCATCTCATCTTGAGGTTCTGGGTGACTCCCCTTTGGCTGTACATGTTAGGCAGTTACTTTTATGCATACGAAGTGGCGTGATGAAATGTCAGTGAAGCACCTTTGTTAGTAAGTGGTTTTGCATTAAAAATGATGGCAACAAAAACCTTTTGTCAGCTGTGGGGCAGGTGGGTCACAGGTACATCTCTGTTGGGCAGCGGTGGAAGAGGTTCTTTGAGGTGGTTGGTGGCTTAAGTACACTGGCCTCCCCCAGCCACACTGTGATCCCAGTGGATCCACCCAGGCATACATGGGCACACCAGGATCTCCAGGTGTGCAATTCAACTGCTCCAGGCCAAGGGCTGTGGGGATGTCCTCAGGGAGAACAGAGCCGTGCTGGGGTTTGGCTCCTTTGGGGACAGGGATGTGTGGTCCTGCAGGTCAGGCTGGCACAGCAGCCCTCTCATTTCATCCCTGCAGGGATCTGGAAATCCCCTGGTAACATCGTGAGCTCAGTGAGTTGTGTCTGACTGTGGTTAGAAAGGACCTCTTTTTTTTTAGGTTGACATCTGAATCATGTCTCTTTTTATAGCCAGGCAGTCGGGATGCTGAGATTGCAGCTCCCAGCCCAAACCCAGCGCCTGCCTGGGTTAACGGCCATCGTCACGCGGGGCACAAGAGAACATATTTTGTTCCTTTCCCAGAGAAGCAAGCCTCTCTCTGGGGATGCTCTTTGTGCACAAGCTCTGCTCTTACAACGGGATCCTGTGAGCAGCCCTTGCTGCTGGCCAGGGATGGGCTCCTACTCGCAGGGCTGCACTAACCAGGGCACATGCCAGGCTACAGCCCCTTCCGCGCTGTGCTGTACTGCACTGCGCTGTGTCTGCACTGGGAGCTGCAGCTTCAGCTGCAGGTGCCCAAGGAAAGGCAACAAGATGATGTATTGCACAGTTGTGGCTTCCAGGATGCTACATCCCCATCACTTGCAACAGCTTTCACAGTTCAGGAGAATCAGAGTAGGGCTTTGAGTGGGTCTTGAAGGCCTCTGTGACTGAGGATTTCCTGTGGCTTGGGTCTGAATGGCAAATCCATGTGTGGCAAATCCATGTACAGCTCTCCTCCAGGGTATGCCACAGTTTCCATGTTTTATGGCAGATCAGCCATTCTCCATCCTCTGTGCTCTGGAAAGCCTTTGGCAGGGAACTACAACATGAGGTGCTCCTGTTTGCACTTAGTGACAATTAACTAATGAGCTGGCTGATTCCCTGTTACCTCGATAATGGGTGACAAATCACAGCTTGTTTTTCTGATTTGCTCATTAATTGCTACATTTGTTTGTTCAGTTGTCACTCACACCAGTTAAGAGATCTTTGGCTGCTGACCGCTTTTAATGGAGCTAGGAGTTAACCAGTGATGGATTGCATTCACCTGAGGACAACCCCATTGCTGACCTGGAGGGCAAGGCTGTGATTTAAAAGCCTGCTGAATATGTGTAGATAGGTAAGGAATAATCAGTATACAAAAAAAAATAAATCACTTCTTTTGGACTCAGTTTGCACAAGTGAAAACTGCTGCACTTGGAACATTAGGGCTTTTTAGGAAAATTGCTGCTGTCTTGTACTCCATTGTTTTGACTTTTAAAGCAATGGTCATACATGAGAAAAGTTAACTTAAGGTTTAAAAACCCCACCCAGACACAAAAAATAGAGTGGAAAAAAATACGATTACATAGCTTGATCTGTTGGAAGGACCATTGTGACTGGACCCCTTTGTCCATACAAGCTGTTGTGGCTTTGTGGGAATCAGTTTGAGGAGGGTCCCATCCATTGCAGAGCTGGCGCACTGTGCTGCAGTGAGTTAACCCTTGCTCAGTGTTAACAGACATTTTAAATGGAAATATTTAATCAGCAGAAGTATTAATTTTGATATTAGGAATTTTCCCAGTCATTGCCTTTCTTTATAAAACAGCTTTTTAACTTCTGATGTTAAAAAGGAGGCCTGAGTAAAAGCAGTCCATGGTGGTGTTTCAGTGTGATCTTTTCATTTTGCCATACTGAATGCCACTGGGTGAATGCAAAAGTGCAAGCAGGTTCTGGTGTTTCAGTGCGAACAACACTGTGATCCTGCCTTGCGAAGCAGGGATCAGCCCTGCTGATGAGAGACCGAGAGCTAGCAAGGTAACCAGCATGTGAGATGAGAAAACAAGAGTGTGAAACTGTGAACACACAGAGCATGAAGCATGCAATGACTGGGGAGAAATGCACGTGGTCTTGAAAATTTAATGCAATAATCCTGAAAAATGCCTTTAAATCTGCCTGTTCAGGGCATGTTGTGGTTTTAGGTGGGTGTTTTGTGTTTTTGCAGAAGTGGTTTACACATTTCTTCATGCAAGGTTTCAGCTGAGAAAAAGACCCATAATAAATTATTCTGTATTAGTTTAGACACAGCAGAAGCATCAAAGCATCGAAGAGTACCTGCCTGGAGTAATAAAGACTGAGTAAAGGTAGCCCACTATTCCCAGGAGGCTTGAGCTGTATCTGCTCAAGTCCTGCAGGCACTGCTCCTGCCTTTGTGAGGTTTCCCTGGAGCTGTTGAGCCCCATCCCACAGAGCTGGCACTGGGTACAGGCATGCAAAGCAGACCTGTAGAGCCACTTCCATGCGCTGGCCAAAAGCAGCCTACATCCTGCATCCTGTGTCCTGCATCCTGCATCCAGCAGCTGTATTTGGGGACTTGGCCAGGTTCTGCTCTGAACCTGAGAGACTGCAGCCAGGGCTGGGTGGCTGGAGCTGAGGATGTGGCTGGTGCACTGTGTGCCCCTGCAATGGACCTGCAGAGGCTGGAGGTGGGCAGGGGACAGGCAGGGTCCGTGGTGTTGAGGTGACTTCTCCAAGGGTTGTGTATTTGACAGCAGGAGTTAATAATCAATGATCCTTTGGTATAAGGAGAGTCCATTTTGGTAGAACAGAATTGGAATGCCTTACCCAGGTTCAGGAACTCAAATCGCCACCACTGTTGGGCAAGCCTGACACCAGTCATTTTCTGTTCAGAAGAAAGAATAATCATGTTTTTTCACACCCTGGCAGTGGAGGAGTCACTGTGAATGCTCTGAAGGAGAAGACCTGAATTCAAAGTGATTCTAACAAATTGGCGAGCTGGCTCAAAATCAAGCACCTGAAAGTAAATAAACAGAAGGACAAATCACTGACTTCAGGAAGGAGGAGGTAAACACATTACTGCAAACGGGGAATAATTACCGAGGCAGCAAAGGTTGCATAAATGGAGCTGAGCTTCATTTTTGGAGCTCACTGCCCTGGTTAATTATTTGGCCCTACAGATGCATTCCTGGGTCCTGGGCAGGTATTTGGTGTGAGAGAAATGGCACAGGAGTCATGGACTGGGGTGTATAGAAACACACACTTGCCCGCATTGTCTGGGTATATGCCCAATTATATACTCACATACGTGCACACAGGCACACGTATATACTTAATTATCCTGGGAAGGACTGCAGTCCCTTTTGTATCACTCAGCATAGATTTTGTTCAAGTAGTGATGAGCAGCAAAGTTGATTCACTTTCTTTTACATATATATTAATTGTATAATATCTATTACACAGATGTATCTTGGTTTTGTTCTGGCTCCTCTATCCTTACTGTAACAAGGTAAGATGTTCTGCTCATGTAGAAACGCACCTCATTTTAATGGACAAAAGCATTCCTCTATAGCTATTCGTGTGCATAAATTGAAGCTCACCGTATGGGGCCAGTGCTTGCACGTCACGTACTTGGTGTTTGCTGAATGATCCATAGCTATGTGTACAGAAATATTTAGTTAATATCTCAGATGTCAGGAGGCGATGCTCAGTAATACGTTGCTTTGTACCTTGGTTTTGGAGGTCCCATATAACTTGTTCCTGCTGCACATGCCCTTCTCTGACTGCTGTTTATCAGCATCTTGGTTGAGTCGAGGCCACATTGTCTGCCCAGTATATCCATGGGCACAGCCATACCCTCCAAGCTGGAGCAGTCTCAGGGGGATAGAGGCAGGGTACTGGATCCCACTGGAGTTGTTTTGCTTTTTATTCCTCCTTGCTGACAAGTGAGCATTCAGGGCAACTGAAATAAATGAGGTTACACAGAAGCACAGTAAAAAACAGCCAAACAAGCAAAAAAGTAACAAAATTACTATATAATCTCCCAACAGCTTGAAACTGGAGACTCTTTGTTAGAAAACATTATGTATATGTATTTCCACCATCCTGTATTACGCCAGCTTGTTATTCTCAGGGTCTGTGCAGGCTCCATTGATTTTTATGAGCTTTGAGGCCATAATGAGATGAAGCAAGAAACATTTTAGCATGAACAATGTCATTATGGAGCCTTGTAAAAAACCCCATAGCCAGGCAGGTTCAGCTCCTGCAAGGGGGTGCATGGTAAGAGTGTTTATTACCCTTAGCAGAGGTTATATACGTTGGGCATAGCCCACGTAACCCCCTGCCACCCTTCCTCTCTCCCCAGGGAAGTGCCCTGTGGTCCCTCCACTGCCTATAGCAGGTACTCCCAAGCCTGCATGTGACAGGGAGAAGATGGGGGCATGTGGGTTTCCCTGTAGAAACCCTGGACATCTGCCTTGTGAAGGTCTGCCACAACCTAAACTGGACTATCTGGATTATCAGATCAGCCTGGATTATGGGATCAACATGACCCCTACCCTACTCTAGTTTTAATAGGCTTAAGATCACTGGTTTGAATGGAACATTGCCGCTGTATCCCAGGGGGAATTGGGCTCTAGAGCAGGAGATAGCATCCTTCTGCGTTTCTTGGCACCAAGTAAAAAACAAGTGCATCTTCAGATGCTCTGGTGGGGATTTTTACTTTCAATGCTGCAGTATTAATGGTAATGATTATGGAAATCACTGCTGGTTTAATGCCAAGGAATTCAGGCTCTTTTTCAAGAGTTTATCTCCTGAAGTTGAATGAGCGTGACTTGGGGTTCTGCACTAGTGTGAGCAGAGGCTGGAGGGTTTAAATAAATAAAGGATTTCTTTGAAAGAAATGGTTTGAATCCCGTGAACCTTACAGCGACATGATGTAGAAGCATCTTAACATTGAGTTCTTTGAGCAAGTTCAGTGTTCCTAGATAAATGAAAACAAGGGAAAAGAGAAATGGTTTTGATACGTGGTGTGAATTCATGGGAATTCTCTTTCTCTACTGCAAATGCTTTCTAAAGCTTGAGTGAGTCTGCAGCATCCAAGTTGTTCTTCCCCTCTTGCTGGTCTGTGTGCAAGTCAGCTTTCCTGGCTTGTTTTTCCCTCCCAGTAATGCTTTGATGATGTAGTTTCCAAAACAAAACAACAGCTATCAGAGCAGCTCTGTGCAGAGCCCCAACAACAAGCCAGTTTGTGCACTAGAGCAGGAATGCTTGATGACAATGGGCTTATGCTGTATTTTTCCATGAGTTTATTTACTACAGGCAATCTGAGGACTACTTTATGGGTTCGGTTTGGGATTTTTAACTAACAAAAAGACATAGCATGGCAAAAAACATGGTTTAGACAGGCAGGTGATGTAACCTGTGGTACGGCATTACCAAAGAGTTTAATAGTGCTTTACCGGCATCTTAAACAGATGTGTAGCACTGTGCTATGTTACCACTGATCAGCAAACTAATTAACACGATGAATATTGAATAAGTGTTCAAGATCAAATAATTCTGTGCATTGCTTGTGTTTCTATGTTTTGTCACCGAAGACTCATTGACTTAAGCAGGGTACGTTTTACAATACTTACTCTCAGTATGAAAATCCGTATACTAGACGGGTAGCTATGCAGGAATAGTGCTTAGGATTTACTTGTGCACGTTTAGGAGATGCAGGGAAACACTCATAATTATCTCTGTCCTTAGTATAGTCCCAAGCCTTATCCAACACCCATGACATTCAACAGCTTTCTATTGAAGCACTAATCTGCTTTTTCCAGGGAAGTGCGTGCATGTGACTGCACATCTCTGTATTTTAGTGAATTTACCAAAGTTGGGCCTCTTGCAGACTGAGTGCAGGGGGTGAGGACTACGAAAAAGCTCTAGGATAAAGAGAATTTCCCATGCAAAACCAACCAGATAAAATATCCTGGCTTTCTTGCTCTCACTGCCTGTGATGGGCCACATCCATACACAAGAGTTCCTGAGCGGCTGCAACTCCAGCTGTAAAACAGTGGCCTGGACTTGAAGTTTTGCCAGACCTCTCGTATCATGGGGACTGTAAAGTTGGGATTCAAGATAGCTATTGGAAAAACAGCTATTTCAGATGCAGCAGTAAACTGAAATGCAATTAAATTTAGCTTGATGTAGTGTTTGTGCTTTTGATTATTCCAAAGCATGTTTTTTCTAAATAAAAATGTTTCCAACTGCACGGCAGCTCTGAATTTTGAAAGCTGGGAGGAGCTGGGGGTGACTCAGAAAGCCCTTTCATTCTCACAGGATTCTCTGCTGCAAGATCAAGTGTGTTTGTTTTTCAGCTGTGGGGCAGCCACAGCTTTGCCTGAATAAGGACTGAGGGGCTGTGAGGGGCCACAAGCATCTCCTGCTGCTGCTGGATGATGTTGGATGTTGTCCCAAGCCCCCAGCATCCCTTTGGCGTAGTTAAGACATTTGCTACCACAGTTCCCTTCACCCTCTTCCCGCTGCAGGCAAAGGGAGTGGCCATTAAAACCCCATGGCTGGATCCTTCAATCCAACCAGGAGTAGAGCCCAGCTGTGGCCATTCAAAGCCCATGGAGAAGCTCTGTGAGGCTCATGTCTGTCCGTGAGGCTGCTTTCCCACCACCGCTGTGCCCAGGGCTGTGCCAGCACAGCACTGACCTTGTTTTCACTAAGTGCCTCTTTACTGAGCCTCTCGTGGGATTCTGTACTTGGTCACTTATGTGAGAGAACTGACATATGGATAGAATGATGAAATCTTGGGTTGGACTCTCACGCCCCGATGAAGGGAACCCCCCAGCAGCGGTGTCTGCCAGTACAACAGTTTCCATTTGCAGAACCAAAGCTGTTCCCTCGCTGCACAGACACACAGCAGGTGACAACCCCACACAATTAGCAGTAAAGCATTTTAATTCCACATAGTGACAGCGTTGAACTTGCTGGCCAGCTCCATGAGCTGCATCACCCACTGCACGAGGGCCATTCTCCCACTGCACAGGCACTGGGATAGTGGGCTCTGACCACAGGTACCAGCCATGTGGCACAGAGCTGTGAGTTGGTGCTATGGTTATTTGCTCAAATTAACATTTATATTAATGTGAACTCTTATGGCAGCCGCAGGGTGAGTTTATTTTGACTGGATTTAGTGGGTTTGAGAACCAGTTGGAATTTTTCCTCTAGCAGAAATTGAGAAAAAGAAAATAAGCCAAGGAAGGTTGAAAAGGAATAAAAAGCCTCTTTTTTCTGCTTCTGCATCTTTTGCTGCCTGTGCCCCATGCATGATTTGAAGAGCACCCTCAGCAGCTGTGCTCATCACTCTCGCACCACGCAGGGCACTGGGGAGCTCTGTGGTGGTCAGGAAGGGGGAAGGTTCTGGAGTCATCCTGAGAGAGCTGGAAAAGCTCTCATGCCCCTGTGCAGGTCTGGGCTCCAAGGAGAGCTCCAAATCAGTTAGTTTCCATGCAGGGTGTGATCATGGGCAGCCCTGGAGAGCAATGCTGCAGGCTGGAGCACTGCCGGTGGGCAGCAAGGGCCAGGCTGCCTTGACAGCTTGGACCTGTGCTGCTGGAGCTGCTGAGGAGCTTGTTCGTTGGCCTAGTAAAGCAGACAGGAAAGTGACGGACGTGGGGAGCTGTTTGTACGCTGAGAGTGGGGCCATGGGCTGCCTTGTCACGGCTGGTGGGAGCACAAGCAACCGAAGCACACAGCAGCATCTGCACTGCTTGAAATTCAGTCCCTGTTTGGGTGCGGAGGGGTAACACTGCAGCCCCTTCTATGAGAGAGCAGAGACGCTCCCTCTCGCTCCTGTGGGTGTGGGGCTGGGCTGTGCCTTGTATAACCAGCTCCGTGCTCCCTGCTGCAGCTGCAGCGCTCCCATCCAGCCTCCGCTGCCAGCAAGGCAGGGGAGGACCCTGCCGCTGCAAGTGCAACGTGTGCAAAGGGCCCAGACTGCAGCCAAGACACTTAAAGTAAAACTAATGAAAACCTTCCGTGACTTAGCCTTTTAAATCCGAAGTTCAGGGCTCAAGGCGTATGATCCTTCACCTCACCAGTGCGCGGCTCACTGAGCCGCTCCTGCGCCTCTGAACCACAACAGGCAGCGCGTTAGAAACAGCTCTGGGAACAGTCTGGCATTGGCAAGGGGACAAACAGGATGAATCCTAGGAGGGCTCTTTCACAGCTTAGTATTGATGATTCACTATTGCAATAAAGCGTATTCTGCAGTTACACACCACGCTTTGAGGCACTCAGCTGCTGCATGTCTGAGCAACACAATTGGCATAAACCTTTTCTGCATTAAGAGCGGTTCAGGTCTAGTCTATGAAGCAATTAGTGCCTGTGTCATTACAAACGACACCTCATCTGAGGGTAAACAGGAACAGTGTCTGCTCTGTCTCACCTGAGCTGAGTGTCTCACCAGTGCTGCTGTCCCAGACAGGTCCCACAGCACATTTACCATCATTCTGTGCCCTGCAAGACACCACAGGAGTCATGCGGAGGCCAAAGGCAAACCTCTCCTTGACTCCACTGGAGCCAAGATTTCACCCAGTCACCTCCTCCTACAGAACTCTCCCGAAAAGGCAGAACAATGAAAAAAAAAGCCTTGCACATGGTGAGCTGTTACCCCAGCAATTCCCACAGCAGTTTTATTGCCTGAAGGAGGAAGAACGTGAACCCTGGAGGGAAGAACTTGCCAAAGTATGTAACATTTCTACATCTTGCATGGAGCTCAAGGTTCCCAAAATCTTTAAAAATAACTGCAGGGATGTTTATCCAAGGCCTAAGGCTCAGCTAAGTAGAACTGGATATGTGGCTTTCTGGGGAAGGCAGTGCAGGCGAATGTGCATCAGTGTGCTGGATCTGCTTGGAGCTTGGGGGCTGCAGCAGCCAGGCCAGGAGTGCTCTTGCTGAAGCCAGATTTTTGGTTAGAAGGCCTGCGAGTGACCCAGTGGCTGCTGGGCTCAGGGAGTGGAGATAAAGTTCCATGCTCCCCTGAACATTCCTGTCTGCACTCTTAGGTCCCTACTGCTCTGTTAGAGGGATGGAATCACAGTGCCATGTGCTGCCGAGCACTGATTTCAAACAATGTTAAACACAGCCACCTTGTCATCTTTCATAGGAGTGGTTTAATAATACTCTAAAATAATCCTCCTGAAAGAAAAAACCCAGTTCCTGGTGGTTGTTTAACTGCCAAGCGGGAGCCTCCTGGTTGCATGAGGCTGGCTGGTGGATACAGTGGGACTCTGCTGCGGTGGCTGTAAGCGGCTCCAACAGAGTGCAGCTCCCCGCGGCACTCGGAACCCCCAGGCCAGAACGGGCAGAGCTCGGGGAGCAGAGCCCAGGGCTCGGACCGGTGCCCTCTCTTTGGTCTGACACATCTCGTCTGCTCCCGGCGGTTCTGCTCCCCCCAGCCCCGACCCGAGGCTGCGGGACCCGGCCCGAGGCTGCGGGACCGAGGGGTGCCGGGGCCCGGAAGGGTGGTGGGCGCTCTCCCACCCCTCCGCGCTTCGCACGCCCGGGGGGCTCGGGGTACCGGGAACGCCGCCCGCCACCGGGTCTTGCAGCCCCCGCCCATCACCGTGGGACCCGCCGGCAGCCTCCGCGCTGCCGCTCCCTCTCGCGGCGGCCGCTCCGAGCGCAGGCGAGCGCGCCCGGGCCCGGAGCACGGCAGTGTCCAGCGGTAGGAGCGGGACCCCCGAGGGGCTGTTCGCGGGACCCGGTGGCGGCGGGAGCGGAGAGGGTGCGGGGATGGGGTGCGGGAGGAGGTGCCGGAGCGGAGTGTGCGGGTGCGGCAGCGCTGGGCCGGGGACCCGGCGTGTCCCAACCCTTCCCGCTGATCCTGCTCCCGTGCCTTGGTTTTGTCTGGGGGCAGGAGCCTGCGGGAACGTCGGGAGCCCGGGGAGGGGCCGGGGTGGAGCCGGCGGACAGCCCTCAGCCCAGGGCACGGGCAACGGGACGGGGACAGGGACAGGGACGGACGGGCGCTCCGAGGAAAGAGGCAGAGCAGCTCTGCCCGCCGAGGTGAGCACCGGCGAGGAGAGCCGCAGCGGGGACACGGCTGCCTCAAACGGGGACGCGTTCGCAGAGGATCTGCCACCCACCCTCTCTGCTACCAGGCTCTATGTGGGACGGAGCTGGCCATGGAGAAGTTGTACTTCGCGGGGAGCAGCATATGGACCATCAACAGCTCTCTGGGGAACGGCAGCCTCCGCATGGAGAACCAGACCTCCGGGAGGAACAGCACCACAGACCCCCTGAAGAGGAATGAGGACATGGCCAAGGTGGAGGTGACAGTCCTCTGCCTCATCCTGTTCCTCGCCCTGACCGGCAACCTGTGTGTGCTGCTGGCCATCCACACCACCCGGCAGAAGCAGTCCCGCATGTACTTCTTCATGAAGCACTTGAGCATTGCTGACCTGGTCGTGGCCATCTTCCAGGTGCTGCCCCAGCTCATCTGGGACATCACGTTTAGGTTTTACGGGCCAGATTTCCTTTGCCGTTTGATCAAGTACTTGCAGGTAGTGGGGATGTTTGCTTCCACCTACATGCTCTTGCTGATGTCCCTGGACCGGTGCTTAGCCATCTGTCAGCCGCTGCGGTCTCTGCACAGGAGAGCGGACCGGGTCTCTGTCCTCCTCACCTGGCTGCTGTGCCTGCTGGTCAGCATCCCACAAATCCACATATTTTCTCTGAGGGATGTAGGGAATGGGGTTTATGACTGTTGGGCAGATTTCATCCAGCCCTGGGGACCTAAAGCCTATGTCACCTGGATAACCCTGATGGTCTACATCATCCCTGTGTTGATGCTGAGCATCTGCTATGGCTTGATCAGCTTCAAAATCTGGCAGAACGTGAAGCTTAAGACAGCTCATGGATCCAACATGAGCTCCAGCTCCCACAGTGGGACAACATTTGCCAGGGTCAGCAGCACCAGGCTCATCTCCAAAGCCAAGATCCGGACAGTCAAAATGACCTTCATCATAGTGTTAGCTTTCATAGTGTGCTGGACTCCCTTTTTCTTTGTGCAGATGTGGTCTGTGTGGGACACGAATGCTCCACAGGAAGGTATGTCCTCTCCCTTTCCATAGCCCTGTGTTTGCATGGACTGCTTAGCTCAGTGGCCGCAGGGACACCAGCAGCAGACTCACAGGCTGCAAGTGGCAGCCAGAACCTCT
The DNA here is from genome assembly GCF_963264785.1 of Psittacula echo. Classification (NCBI taxonomy): domain Eukaryota; kingdom Metazoa; phylum Chordata; class Aves; order Psittaciformes; family Psittacidae; genus Psittacula; species Psittacula echo. The sequence continues at coordinate 14,101,710 of NC_137745.1, read as the reverse complement.
GCTCCAGGCTGGGTCTCAGGGGGCTGGGAGGAAGGCAGGAAAAGGTCCTGAACATGGAAAACCCACCCGACAGGCAGCAGTGGCTGTGCCTGAGCTTCCTCCGGGGAAGCAAGTGCTGGCTGAGCCCTGGCAGGTTCAGGGCCACCACAGCTCGGGGCTGGTCAAGCTGTGTGGTTGTGGTGGCCAGGGAGGTTTTTCACTGTCCCCGGGTGCGTGAGCTCAGCCCTCTGGGGTGCTCTGGGGTCTGTGGTGGTTTGATTGCCCGCCCGGGTGCTGGCATGAGCCAGGAGAAAACAGCAGCATTAGTGCCTGACTTTTCTTCTTGTTGTTTTGTCCTCACTGACTTCTTTGCTTTCAACTCTTTTGCCCTCTTTTCCCTCTCCTCTCGTTTCCATCCACCCTGGACCATGCTGCTGTTACTTTATCTCTGACCAGAGCATGGTTTGTGCAGAAAGCCACTGATTTATGAGCAAAGGTTTTTCCTAAAGGATGTGGTGTCACCGATTTGTCATTTCTTACACTTGGTGCTGGCTGCTGCTGTCATCACTAAGGTTGAAGCAGAGCAAAATATATTCAGTCTCATGCGCTTGTAAGTGTGTGCAAGTGCAAGTCTGTGCTGTCACTCGGTGAAGGTGCCTGATGGTCCCTCTGCACCTGCAAGGAAAACTGCTCGGGAAAGCTTAGAAGACAAACTGCACAACTTTGTGAGGTGGGAGAAAGGGAAAAAAGTGCCTCCAGGGGCGGCAGTTCTTTGGGATGCTTACCAAGCTCAGCAGAGATGCTGACTCTGGCAATGCCAAAGAGGGGTGAGGAGCTGCAGCCCCCTCCTGGCTCCCCCAGCAGCCCTGCCACAGCAAAGGGCTTCACAGTGTAGGGCACAGCTCGCTTACACTATGAACTCTTTTCCCTTCTTTCAGCCATGAGCTATAACGCTCACCCTTTAACCCTATCTGTGGAGAACCTGATGTCTCTTGCAGTCCGCGCACGTCTTTGTCTTCCTGGGTTAAAGCTGATAGGAGCCAGGCAGGCTTCCTTCGCCTTTCTTGGGCCTCTCTGCTCTTTTGTTTTAGGCGGAGAAGCACAGCTCTTTAAGCCTCCCCTACGTGCACCAGGCAGCCGTCTCGTTTTCCACCTGATTTCGCCTGTTTAAACTTCTAGTTTTCAGCTCACCCCGGGGTGAAGCAGCGTCTCTCCCCTTTGCTGTATTTGAAACCTGCAATCTAGAGGGCTTTTCCCTGACTCATCAGCAAACAGACCTCTGCTGCTCTGCTGATTCCTGTGGCGCAGAGCAGGGGGTTGGCTGGGGTTCACAGATCGCACCCTACATGCTGCTCCGGGAAACTTTCCTTTCCTCACCCTGTGCAACCGGCCCTGTGATGCTTTTCCTTTTGATTTGCTGTTAGGTTGAGAGGAAAGCTCCAGCCCTGCCGAGTGGCAACAAACTCCCCTTTCCATTGCTTGGGAGCCCGTGTCTGCCATAAAGGATGGGACTATTGCCACAACATTTGCTGGAGGCTTTCATGGCACAGGGAGGAAAAGCCTTGTTGATATTGTGGATCGCAAATGCCAGGAGACTCCAACCCTTCCTCCCGGGCCCACCCTCCTCCTCACTGTCTGCCCAGAGGCGTGAGGGGATGGCAGGGTCAGACCTCTCTGCAGAAGAAAGGGGCTTTGCCTGCAGCATTCCAGACAGTGTTGTCCTGCATCCCGCATCTCTTTTCCTCTGCACCGAGGCTCAGGCTGCCTTGGCTGGGCAGTGTGGTGGGGTGCCTGATAGAGGTGTACCCAGCAGGAAGGGAGTTTGGCTGTTTCTTATCTTGTAGGCTTTGCAGCATGCATGGGCATAGCATCAGAGAGGAATGGAAGGTGGTGGACAGGGTGCTCAGGCACCGGCAGGCTGCACCCTGGGAGATGATGTGCAGATCACAAAGGCTGTGTGAGGGAGGGTAACCTACTTAGAAAACGTTTAGTTTTGTCCACGTAGGGTGTCATCAAGAGTGTCCCTGACAAGGAGAAGTCTGTTTATGCCTTACTGAATCCTAATTAATGCTGAGCAGGAGCCCTGCGGTTTTGTATGTGTTGCATCCTGGAGCGTGGTGAGGTGCAGATCTTGGGCATTAGCAGAGGGATGCACGGTGCTTGGTCTGCCATGGGTACAACTCCAACACTGCTCAGGGCTGTGCTTTCACCTCTGCAGGGTGAGAAGTCTGCTGCAGTTCAGCATGTGTTGGGGGTAGAGACAAGACTGTAAAGAAAACAAACAGAGGAAGCCCTCCTTTCTGAGCTAGCAAAGTAGTGGTCAGAGAGGTGTCACTCTGCTGATACTGATCCAGTAGCTTTATGCACGAGTCCTCATCACTTCACAAAACAGCTTCAGTGAAATAAGGCAAGTGAGGCACAGAAGCTGCACCCCTGCCCCTGCTGTGCCAGTGTCAGGATGGGGCTGGGGTCCCATGCTGCTGCCCACCTGCCTGGCCCCAATCCTTCTCTCCCCCAGCCCTGCTGTCGCTCTGCCTTGCACCCCAGTGATCTCCACCTTTGCTGGCCATGCAAACCTACAGCCCCTGTAAGTGTGGGTTGGAGCTGCAGGTTATGGTTCGGGTGCCAGCTTCAGCACCAGGGATCCTTCATAGACCGTTGGTTAGAGCGAGGTTTCTGTCGTGCGCACCTTACAGATAAGATACGTTACATGTGGCATTTTGAGCTTTGAGTCAGAGTTGGCTTAAAGCATCCATGAAGATAATAGCAAGGCTGTGAAGCAGCGTAACTGTTATATTGATCCTTTAATCTTGGCAGCTGGTGTCCTCAAACGTGGGCTGTGAGTGATGGCAGCTATATCTGTTTGTGGGAATTAGTGAACAATCCTCAGTTCATCTCTCTGCTGTAGCAGCGTTGGCAGCAGAGGTCCCACTGCACTTCCTTGGCACAGCCTTCTGCCTCCGCTGATCCTTCCTGACAGCAGGACATCCACAGACCCACACAGGGGGATGTGCAGAGCATGGAGAGAGGGAACATATATACGGGACGGAGCTTGCTCTTTGCAGCACCTCTCAGGGCTCTCTGGCAGTCCTGCCAGAGTAGGGGGACATCCATACTGAAAACCTGCCCTGCTGTAAGTTCCATGAAATTCAGTTTATCTCCTGCAGAGAGGGAAGAGCCGTCAGCAGTGGCTAGGGTTTTTTTTAGTGGGTAGAAATGCTGTGATGTATTTCAGGTCCTGCGCCTAGGATTTGTAAACCATTCCCCATGGATTTCCTTTAGCGTTTGCTTGAAATTAAAAGTGGCTGGACCAGACATCGCTAGAGCAGGAATTATGCATGAGTTGGCTAAAGGTGAATCTGGAATGTAGCATTCATTAGTCACACTTCTTCTCTAGTTTAAAAACTGCAAGTGAAGTTTTGCAGAGGCAGAAAGGGACCAGAAACAGCCAAACACATATACTCATCCTTACTGCTGGTGTCCCCTGAGAGCACAAGGAGATGAGAGGATGGGCAGAATAAAAGCTCTGTTCCCTGCTCCTGTCTGACTGCCATGAGGGTGCGAGTCCCACCATCCCCTACTCAGCTGATGATGCTGATCTGACCTCTCCGGTGGGACAGTTGAGTACTTTGGGCTGGGAATGAAGAGCAGCAAGAGGCAGGGACTGGAGGTCCTGGCACTATGCTGTCACCATCCCCAGCAGCACGCTTGCAGCCAGGAGCCGTTGCCATGCTCCCAGGCTTCATTACTGAAATGGGAATGGCTGTCATTTTCCCTGGCAGAGCATCATATGGGAAAAACTAATCTGGGGGAAAGAAAAACTCTGCTGGTCACCAGGGCTGGGATAGCACTGGGCAAAGATGCATGGATGGGGCAGGGCTGACAGGCACTGTCCTGTTGGCTGGGTTTTGGTGGTGGGAGAGCCCAGGAGCAGGGGATGCTCTGGGGCCGGGGGAAGAGAGTGTCTTCCCCACAGCCTGAGCAGATGGAAGCTGCCAGTCTGCCCCGAATTAGCTGCTGGTGGGAAAAATGTTTGTTCCTGTCCTACTCTTTGCCATAGCAACTCCAAGAGGCCATGCTCACTCCTCCCCACTTTAGGCATGATAAGGGCAAATTGTGCAGGTGATGCTGGGGGCATCTCTTCCTCTTGTGAGGCATTTCTAGGGTAGTGCCTCTGCATAGGCATTCTAGGTAATCTCCTAGGTAATCCTAGGTAATTCTAGGGTAATCTAGGAAATGCAGCCTTTCTGGGGGAAAAAACCTTTAAACCCAAGTTGCCTAAACCAAAACTTGCTTCTCTCTTCTTATTCACCATCTCTTCTTTACCAGTGCATCAACCACGATGTTCCTACAGTCAGGGCAGCCCAACCCTGGCATGGGAGGATGTGTCATGCTGGTGGTGTGTGCCTGGTGCCTACCTCCCTAGGGTGCTGGCTCTCACCGTCCGCACCGTGCCCTAATGCCGATGTCCTTTCTGCCTTGCAGCCTCCCCCTTCATCATCGCCATGCTCCTGGCCAGCCTCAACAGCTGCTGCAACCCCTGGATCTACATGCTGTACACGGGGCACCTCTTCCACGACCTGATGCGACGGTTCCTCTGCTGCTCCACGCACTATCTGAAGTCGCGGCCGGCGTGTGACCTGAGCGTCAGCAAGAAGAGCAACTCCTCCTCCTTCGTCCTCAGCTGCAAAAGCACGAGCCAGAGGAGCTTCATGCAGCCATCCATGATGTGAGGGCATCACCTTGTGCTGCTGCCATGCTGCCTTCCCTGTGGAAAGCTGGGATTCGGACAAGCAAGGGGGGTTCTATCTAAATAGGTGTATATATGTCTGTGTAAGCATGTACAGGTAATATACAGATATATCTTATTTAACTGAGGCAGGAGTGAGGGGAGGACTGCTGTGGTCCAGGTTTCAGTGCTGCCTGGGACTGGACACCAGAAACCCACTTCCAAGCGCCCAAATCACTGACATTGGTGACTTTTAGATACCACTGGGAAGAACAGGTTCTGCCCCAAGCTGTCCCACACTGCTGGGGCAGGTGTGCCATGTTCCCATTGGATGCGAGGGGCAGGGTGATGGATGCTACCCTGGCACACAGCGTTGGGCACTGTCCCACCTCCTCCTGCAGCAGGAACCTCACAGGATGCCAGCGTCTGGCTGGGGCAGAGCAGCAGGCACCACGCTCTCAACACGGGTATACTTGCTTTGCTTGAAGTATTGTGCGGCAGAGGCAGCCCTCTTCCTGCATCCACGCATTCTTGTATCCCTGCATCCCTGTGCAGTGCTGCCCGGGCTTTCCAATGGCACTGCCAACACAGAGCAGGGCAGTCCTGTCATCATGGGTTAGGGGAGCAGTGGGGACAGGGCTGGGGACAAGCCTCCCACAGGGCAACATTAACACTTGGATGCCCCTACCCTTGTCCAGCTCTGCTCTGTGTGCCCTGCAAGGCTGCGCACAGAGGTCAGCAGGAGCCAGGGGAGCAGACACGACTGCAGGGCCAGGGGATCTGTGCAATAACACGTTTGCTGAGTGTGCTCTAAAGCTTCTCCGAAGGGAGACCTGTGGGATTACAGCTGGACTCCATGGAGTTTAACAGAGGAACTCCTGCGGAGTGCCCTGAGGCTAAGCTTTTGCTTTGGGTTTACCGCAGATTGCATTTAGTCTTTTACACCAGTGCAATTTTCTTGCTCTGTAATGCACAAGGTCATGCTTATGGCATGGATTTTTTATTGTTAAGAAATACCTGTAAATAAAGTTTTCTGACTGTATCTTAATGGAAAGTGGGAGGGGAAGTGCAAAAGGAGAAATAGACTAAGAAAATGAAGGAAACCGATGGGAAGCAACACTTTATAAACAAAAGACCCAAGTAAGTAAGGATGCTTTTAGAAAGTAATGCACCAAGCACTTAAGACCTGCACTCCACTTTATTCCATAGCATGGAGCTCGCCATGCCACAGCCTTTGCTGGGTGGGATGGCTGCGGTGAAGGGCAGCGCTTGCTGAAGACAGTGGGAGCTTTCCCACGAATTCGGTGGCAGTGGGATCCAGTGGCTGCAAACGGATGTGCCTGCCTTTGCTTGCGCTGCCTCCTGGATCTGCAGCCAGGGAATGTGCAGGAGCAAGGCCTGCATGCAAAGGGTAATGTGATTTGGCCTTACATGTTGGGAATGAATACAAAAAATGCATTTAAATGTGAACTTGTTCTTTTCCCTGTCATCAACAAGTACATTTCACCTTTCATATCCTGGCATTCCTTTGATTTTTCTGTAGTAGCTTCAAGTGAGCTCTCAGCACATTTGCTGAACACAACCCAGTACATGCACTCTCAGCGTGTTTTACCAGGCGGGTTTAAATCCTTAGGAAAGCATACAGCATCTTCCTCCCCCTCTCTGGCCGAGTGATGCTGCAGCCCACGGCCAGGCTCCTGCAGCATCCCCAAGCTGCAGTGGGATGGGGATGGGGAGCGGAGGTCCAGGTTTGTCGCAGTGGAAGGATATCGGCTGTGCTGCAAAAAGACTTTTATAAGGGTCAGAAGCAAAATAGAGGTGCTGACACGTGAGCCCATGCATCACTGCAGTGGGGAGACCAGGATTTCAGAGGTTTGTTGGTTTCTGGATGTGAACTACTAGAAAAAAAAAACTTAAAAAATTAAAAAGAATATAATCCCAGTATTGTTTTTAATTCTTTTATTCCCACAAAAAGCTTTAAAAAACGCTCATGATAAAAGTGGTTTTGGAGACTTTTTTCTCCATACAAATATCTTGGATCACTCCGTCTTGAGGCCTGGTATTGCTAGACCACGTGTGCTATATTGCTATGGAATAATGCAGTCCATAATCCCAAGCCATTGGACGAGCACCAGTAGAAAATCTGGCTCTTTCTTGTCCTTGGCATGGCACTAGAAGAGGCTTTGGCTCCAAGTCTTTGTTGGAAGCCAAGGGAAAAAAGCACATGAATACAATTGAGAATAACCTCTGAGCAACGGGACCTCCTGGGCCCTGATTCAGCAAAGCACTTAAGGCCAGAGCCAAAGAAGCATTTGAGTGCTTCAGAGTTAAAGTACGGTTCATGGACAATGGACTAAACAGCTTAATTGACAGGGGAGCACATAGCTCCAAATTGGACATTTTCCCCCTCATCCCTGTGTTTTCACTGAGCCAGAGCAGCTGGGTGCAGGCAATGTCCTGGAGGAGGCTCCTTCCTCTGCTGCCTTTGCTGTGTCAGATAAACGCACTGCTGCAGGCTAGAGCTTATCCAGCATCAGACAAGTAAGCAGGTAGTACTTCGGCTGTGAACCAAGCTAAAGCTTGAAGCCAAGCTTGTCATATCTCAAGCTAAGTTACCAAGAGCCACTTGTTCTTGTTGCTCCCCACGGTGCTGTGCAGCCCCGATGCTGCCCACATGGTTCAACAATCCTACTACAGAGCATAGTGATGCCCTCAGATTAAGTTGTGAGCATCAAACTGCCACAAATGGTTTTGCCATTGCCGGTGGCCCAGGCACATGCTCCCAGAAGGCAGACACAACATTTCAAGCACTAATTGATCTGACTTCAAAGCTTTGCTGAAATGCAAGCACACATAAGAAAAGGTTTGTTTTCACTATTCTATCCATAAAACTTTTGTGCAGTGTGATTTAATACAGAAGCTTCCACAACAGCAATTATTTGCAGCAAATAATAATCCATATGCAAGTATTTCTCTTAGTGTCGTGCTAGACCAAAGGGATGGAGAAGCAGGCAGGGTTTGGTCTGTTGTCCGTCAGCGTCTCTGCACCATGGCTTCTTGTTGCAGCCCAGGGCTGTGGTCCAGGAGATGCTGCTGTCCTTCCCATGGGAACAGGGTGCAATGCATGGGGTCCTGGAGGGCCAAGGGCTCTCACTGAGCCTTGCTGGGCTTCTCTTCTCCTAAAACTGCTGGCTTTGGGATGGAGCAATGGGCAGCCCAGCATGCTTCTGAACGCAGGGAGCAATCCCTCACTGCCAGCTCTGCTGCAGGGCCTAGCAGCACTGCGCAGGTCCCCGTGCATGGATGTCCGTGTGCCCGAGGGCAGGGCACACTGCAGGAGCCAGGGAATCCTGTGTAGAGGGGTGGATGTGCAAGGGGCTGGGTACTGTGGCTGTAGGGACCTAGATCTCCTTCCGGAGAGCAACTCTGATGTTGCTGCAGATCTTGGAGAGTGCCTCAAAGAATGGGTCGCAGAAGGTGTGGATGCACAGGGAGTAGATTCGGCTGACGCACTGGATCTCTATCAGGTAGCTCTTGATGCAGGGCACCACTGCCCAGATGTGGCAGAAGGAGATGAGGGCAAAAAGGAAGCCCCAGATGACAGCCAGGGGGATGCCCAGGATGGCAGAGAGCAGCCGGTAGCACCAGTACTTGCTGACGGTGAAGGTGGTGTAGCTGGCTTTCCAGACGCCGTCAAAGCTGTATGTTCCCACAGGCTCAGCTATCACATCCTCAAAATCCACCTGGGAGGAGAGAATACAGAGGTAAAGGAGGTTTGGGGAACGAACAAGGGCTCCAGTGCAAGGGTGAGGATCCATTGCAACATCAGAGCAGAGCCTGAATGGAGGGGGCTGGGGAGAGCAAGGGCTGTGCTGGGGAGGATGGATGCTCTAAACCAGGCATGACCACTCAGGACACATTCCCTGGTCCCAAACCCTGAGCTGTGAATGATGCTTCCAGGCACAAGCCTGCCAAACGGGAGCTGTGCATGGGAGTGTTTACGCCAGAGGAAGCCAGAGCCCATTCCTACCCTTTTTTAGTGTTCAGGGACATGGGCTGCCTGTTCAGCCGGAAGGCGGTTTGTGCTAATAAAAATCCAACGGCCCTCTTCATTTGTGATATATTAGTTTGCATATGCAAGGGCAAGGTGCTCTGTTCTGTTTGTCTGGGTTCCTTCTGCAGAGGAAGAGAGATCAGCTGGGCCATGCCCTTACAGGGATAGTGCTGTTGTATGCAGGTACCGGGGGCGTCTCTGAATGATAAATGCTTTTAAAAGCCTCTGACCTAAGTGTAAAGATCTCATTTCATGTGGTGTAACTAATTTCTAGGGAATATGTGAGCCCTGCTATTTGTTGTGAAGAATATCTTGGCATTTCCCTGGAATGCTAACATGTCTGTTTGTACATTTATGTTAAACTGCAGTCTCCATTCAGGTTTTGGAAGCACTTTGATCATGAAACCATTCTGCATCATCTTCAATTTGCTAGAGTGGGCAGGAGGGAGAAAACATTGACATGGATAAAGAATCAGCAGCCAAGTTATCTGGTGCTGGGGTGCCTGGGGCAAGCCCTGCTGTCCAGGGGCTGGGGCTGAGCTGCAGGTCACTGCACAGCTGCCTGGGGAGCTAATCAGGGGTTAATTAATGAAGAGAGCACCAGGCTATAAGAGAAGAGTCGCTGGGTTGCTGTTTCCTTTGCTCACAGTGCACCAGGAGGGTCTGGAGGACTGGTGGAGGCAGAGTGCTGGATCCCAAGCTGAACCTAGGCACTGCCCTGACATCCTTACGTGCAGGTACTGCTCTGTTGTTTTATACTTTGCCTGGGAGGAGGCTTTTAAAGCTCTGCAAAGCCTTTGTGGCCAGTGCAACCCCTGTAGCTGTAATGTGGTCTCAGATTCTGGCTGTCACACTGTAATGTTCAGGATGCGGTTATCTATGGCCACCTGAACCCTCCAGCCTGAACCTTCAGCTTTAGCACTCTGCTTTTCTCCTTACCTCCACTGGATGCCTTTCTACTTGCTCTGCTTTAGGAGCATTATATGGTTTCATGTATTGGATGTTTCTGAGTGTGTTGCTGTCCACAAGAGAACAGGGAGGCTTTGGCTTTCCTGGCAGCAGCCATGGGGTGAGCTGTGCTCCCTATCCTGGGGCTGGCTCTGCCCCCCATCCCCAGCCTTATCGGCTGTGCTATTTTTAAGGTGGGAGGAATGCTATGGAAGCTGATGGAGTGGAAGTGTGGCCATGTGAGTGTGTGAGCTTGGAAATCTTTTACAGGCTTTTATGGATCCCTGAGTGGGAATAAGCAGAGTTGGGGAAATGCGGTTGGTATGAAGGGTTAGCGATGGTCTGGAAGGTGCTGCTGTTGCCCCCAATAGTAGCTGGGGAGCAGGTAGGTGTGCTCCTGAGTGCTGCTGGCCATGGGGTCCCATTGGGCTGAAGGCTGTCCCAGTCCTCACCAGCATGGCTGGTGGCAGGGTGGTGCTGCTGCAGCCCCGCACCTCTCTAAACATGGGCTAAGGCTGATGAGACACTGGCATGGTGTGACACAGATGTGGGACACACTGCTGGGAACATGCTTGAGATAGCGAGGTGCCTGGCAGCTGTCACAGCCACGTCTCGCTGTGCCGGAAGGGTGCCCATCTATGGCTGTCACTGTCAGCTCATCTCAGAGGGCTTTTAATTTGATCTGGGGTTTAGCTGTAATAGTGTTTTAATGCATAAACGCAGGCTTACATTTCAGCTGTGTAATTTGGTTCATGGCATGTTACAAAGCCTTTGTGAGCAGGCTCAGTGCATTCTGTCCCTTCTAGCACGTCATCCACTCTGGTCTCTCAAATACAGTTTTAACAAAACCTTTCCATCTCCTCCTATTCTCCTTTGGTCCAAACTTATCTTTGGCATAACACTGACAAAGCTTAGAGCAATTGTGTTTCAGTGGTGAGTGTTCCGGAAAAGGTTTCCCTGTTCAGCTAGACTGAGAAATCCTCTTGATCAAAAATAGACAGGAGGCTTGCTGCAGCCTCCTGCTGCTGTGGGGGAAAAGCAATCTTCACAACACGTATCAAAATGGTGCTCACATAGTCAGGTCTTAAAGGTTACCAGCTTTTTCCCCAGGTTCCCTTTAGGTGAGTGATGTGGGCTGACCTTGTTTATTTTTGACTTCCCACTTACTGGTACAAAGGAAGGCGTCCCCATAAGTATAAGGCTACAGCTTCTGAAGTTGGAGAGCATTCAAGGAATAGGGAATACTGCATTAATTGGAGTCATCAAGCCAGCATCTGTCTGCCCCTGGCAGCAGGTCTGTGGCTTCTAGCAGGTTACCTCCTGGTTATGCGAGGTAACCACCTTTTGAGGCACTTGTACCGGGGAATTTGCAGCCCTGTGTGAGGCCAAGCCAAATACAGAATGTCAATACCAGTACACTGACTGCATTAAGGAGGCAGTGATGCTTCTAAAACACAGCGCTGAGAAAGTCCTACCTTTACAACGTCCTCGTTTATATGCTTCGGGTCTCTATTCACCAGGTCGATCTCCTTGGTGTGCTGGTCCTTGATGATGATCCTCTCCTCCAGGTTAGTCTGCTCCTCGGCCATGGCCGCTCTGCTGCCAGCTTGGAGGGTCACAGAGGAGGGAATGGGGCTCTGTGGTAGGAGGACTGGGGCAGGACAGGGTGTGGAGGCACCGGCCCCCCTGCCCGCAGCAGCTGCCGCTGGCGCTGCTCCAGGCTAAAATTAATGTCCTGCCTCCCGAGGCCGCCCCAAGTGTCCCTTAAAGGGGCTTTGCTGGGGACAGCCCCTGCGCTGTCACCTCTGGGGGTACCTGTATGCATGGCACCCTCAGGGCAGGGTGGTGCGGGGGGGGGCACGCACCCCCAGCAGTGCGGGTGGGATTTGCCCCTCATGTGGGGAGGCAGCATGGAAGAAATGATGCCCAAACTGGGGCAAAAGTCCTCAAAAGCATGAGAGAAATGGTTGTTTACAAGGGAAATTGTTTACTGATCTCTAAATGAAGAGGCTCAGGGGAGATGGGAATCACATCTATAAATATCACCCAGAGAAGCCACATTGTCCTGGGAACAGCCAGCAGGCTTTGGGGTCCCTGCAGAAGTCCAGAAAGCAGCTCATGGTATCAGTTTGGATTCCTTCACTTCCAGTTCTTTCATACAGAGAAACTCGAGGAATCCTACAAGACCAACTCACAGATCTGTAACTGTCAAAGCATTTCCTCACTGGACACCAGGCACAGTGACATTTAGCGTATTGATGAAGTTTTATTTAACTCGTGCTGTATTTTGATCATGCTCATCAATCTCTTCAGTGCTCTTTTGGGTCTTGTGAAGTGAAGATTTGTTTAAAACCAAGAGTTTTGCAGGAAAACAAACAGGCAAACCAGCCCCAAACCAAAACAACCAACCACCATCAAACCACCCACCCAAAGCTTCTGGCAAATCAGTTGTTTATAGGCACTTTCATGTGAAGTAGTGTTGGGATAACCGGGCTCTGTTCTTCCCTCGTGTGTCCCTTTGGTTACGGCTGCTCTGAACTCTCTCCATGCAGTGCTGGCGATGGTTGGTGACAACTGGCTGTGCTGTGGGGGTGACACAGCAGGTGGTTGTGACTTACCCCTGGGTCAGCACCACACACTGCAACATTTGGGGGAAAAACCTCTTTGGTGGGGACTGTATATGAACCTCCATTAATGTTGAGTGTTCAAGAGATGCATGTGTCTGAGCTGTTCCTGAGCCTTATTTCTCTTCTGTTTCATGTGTGAAATTGCAAAGATGTGTGTGGTACCTCCAGCTGGGAAGTACTTTGGGGTTTGTGGTTGGGATGGAACATTGCCTCTAGCAAATGACACCCTCATCACTTTGTGAGAGCAGTGCAAGAAGGAGCACCCAAAAGAGCCATGCTGATGGCTCACAGGCAGACCCAGGTCTAGTGCTGCTGTGGGTGCGTCCTTTTCCCTTCCTTCTCCTGGGCATGCCTTCTGTGCTGGTACAATACAGCAGAAGTACGAAGGGGTAGAGAGGAAAGGATGTATGGCTCATTTCCCTATCTCAGATACCCCTAAGTCCAGCTCCTTGAAGGTATGTGAAGTGGGGTCCAAACACCCTCAAGCTTCTGGAGCTTAATCCTTCAGTGCCAAGTTATCATGATAAGCTTGGGTTTATTCTAAGTTGCACAGTCTGGTCTAGGAGTGCTTATTTGGATGAGGAAACATTGCCTGGGTAGCTCTAACATCAAGAAATAGTATTTCTTTGTGGACCTGAGTGGAAAAACCCAGAAGGGTGCAGTGTCCTGCTTGAGTCTTTGCCAGTGAAGTGAAAGTGGGAAACAAACCGAAGTCTGAAGTAGACCTTAACGTAAACAAACAAAACAAAAACTCTGGGCACAAATTGAGGATCATTATTGGAACATGCAATTTCTAGAATGCCTTTTTAAAGGACTATTACAGCAGGAAGCAAACAGCTACCATGGAATCTGAATTGTCAGATAAAAGCCTTCACGTATTGCAAGTCATACACCAGTAAAGTGGTGAAAGGAGTGAAGACTTTGGGGCTTTGAGCAGTCTGATCTAGTGGAAGGTGTCCCTGCCTGGATGAGCTTTAAGGTCCCTTCCAACCCAAACCATGTGGTTCTGTGATTAAGGAGGGCCCTGGAGGTGTCTATACAACTGTTGAGCATGTGAAAGGCCGCTTCAGAGCTAATGTGTTCAGCTGGCATGGGAGGGAGGTATTTTAACAGCAAAAGGCTGCCGCCTTCCAAAACCATCAGTGCTGACTTTATCAAACCTTTGTGGCTTGGTGCCTGGAGCTTTCAGTTTTGTTCCAGCCCTTTAAGTTGATATAATACAGTGCAAAAATGGGACTGTGTTCTTTCATTTGGCTGAGGTGTTGCGTGTCTCTCGGACATGGTAATTTTTCCTGAAAACTTGTGATGGTGGGGGCCTGGTTGAACATTCCTGCAGGTTGAAGGCTGCCAGACTGCTCTAACTCCTGCTCAAGGTGTTTTTTCAGGAGTCAGGATGGTACCTCAGTCTGCAAACTGTTTTTCTTGAGATTTCTGCTCTAGTGAAAGATGTGGTGATGCCCTGGTGTGTGATACATCCATGGCTAAAGCTGTGATGACTGCATCTTGTCCAAGACATACCCGGCTTCTCCTGTAGGGAGAGAAAAGGCAGAACTGGGGGTGGGAAAGTAACCATACAAACCCATGGGGTACTGCAAAAGTAAAGGAAGCACCCATGGAGAAGGGATGAACTCTGTGAAGGGTTGAGCATGGAGGTATGGGTTTAAATCTGGGCAGGTTGCTTCTGGAGGGGAGTGTCCATCACTGACCCTGTCCTGGCTGTGCTTCTCCCGGAGAAAGGATGCTGGAAAACCCTTCAGCAGCACCTGTTCGCTGTCCCTGGGTATCTCACTGGTGACTTGAGCCAAGGTGGCTTGGTTTGGTTCTGTTCCTTTGCCTTCCTGCTGGGTTAACAGGCACAGCTGCAGTGCTAAAAGGCACCAGCAGGCAGTGAGCTGCTGCCGCTGGTGGTAAACTGCGCCAAGAGCTGGTTGGCTGTAGAAGTATCTGGAACTTGGTTCAACGCAAGCTGCCTGTTGGTTTCTGCCCTTCGGTGGGGCTTTCAGGCTCACATGTGGTGACCCAGCCCTCTCCTCTTAGTGCCAGCACTGGCTCAGCAGCAGCAAGAGCCCAAACACAGCATGGGCTGGTGTTGCAAGTAAAAACTCCATGCTCCAAAGCTTAAGTCCTGCTCTGTCATGGCTGAATTCCTCTCTATCGAAGTTCTATAGCACCACTGCTGCCATGGCTGAGCACTTCAAAATAGACTGTGCAGGGTGGTTTTGCAAGGTAAGCTGTTTTCCCCTTACCCGGAGCTGAAGGCACATAACAGTACTGTGAGCAGAGGCGGTGTGCGTGAGTAACAGCTCTCTGATGGAAGAGCAGCACTTGCTTGGCTGGGCACCAGCACCCAATTTAGGAGCCACAGCTGCTCCTGGCAGTGCTGTCCCCTGACAGACGGAGCAGCGCTACGCAAGGTATTTGTTCTGCTGCATTTTCCTCCACCCATCCCGCTGGAAGGCTTTACACCAGGGCGGGGGTTGCTGTCCCCATGGTCAGGGGGGGCTCAGCCGGCTGCCCGGAGCCCCAAGGCTGTGGAGGGGATGGCAGCACGGTTGTGGGGTGCCACATGCACTCACCCCTGCTTTGCTGGGCCCTGCCCATCTCTGGTGTGGGATTTCTAACAGCGTGAGTCACTTGCTGTCTTTAGGCTTGGGCTGGTCCTTGCTGTCTGCACCAAGGCATGCGGCTTTGGTGTCCCAGGCGTGGGAGTAGGGGAATGTGGACCCACGTAGTGGTTAACGTGCAGTTAGTAAGAGTCAAGTAGCAAGGAGAGAGAGGAGGAATATTCTGTTGCACCCCAGATGCTATAAATAAACGTATTTCTGAGTACTTTAAGACTGTGAATGGGACACAATGTAAAAGCTGCTGGTGTGCAGAGGCTGCAGTGGGCTAACAGTAATATTGGTTTGTTATTAACTGATAACAACCAGAAGTTTAATTGCTAAGTACAGGTGATAAAACAATAGCAATTTCAGCAATTATTAATGCTCCCCTGAGGATGGTTATAGAATCATAGAATCACAGAATAGTTAGGGTTGGAAGAGACCTTAAGATCATCTAGTTCCAACCCCCCTGCCATGGGCAGGGACACCCCACACTAAACCATGCCACCCAAGGCCTCATCCAACCTGGTCTTGAACACCACCAAGGATGGAGCATTCACAACCTCCCTGGGCAACCCATTCCAGTGCCTCACCACCCTCTCAGTAAAGAATTTCTTCCTTATATCCAATCTAAACTTCCCCTGTTTAAGTTTGAACCCGTTACCCCTTGTCCTGTCACTACAGCCCCTGATGAAGAGTCCATCCCCAGCATCCTTGTAGGCCCCCTTCAGATACTGGAAGGCTGCTAGGAGGTCTCCATGCAGCCTTCTCTTCTCCAGGCTGAACAGCCCCAACTTTCTCAGCCTATCTCTATACAGGAGGTGCTCCACTCCCCTAATCATCCTCGTGGCCCTCCTCTGGACTTGTCCCAACAGTTCCATGTCCTTTTGATGTTGAGGACACCAGAACTGCACAAATACTCCAAGTGAGGTCTTACGAGAGCAGAGTAGAGGGGCAGGATCACCTCCTTTGACCTGCTGGTCACGCTCCTCTTGATGCAGCCCAGGATACGGTTGGCTTTCTGGGCTGCGAGCGCACACTGAAGCCGGCTCATGTTCATTTTCTCATCGACCAACACCCCCAAGTCCTTCTCTGCAGGGCTGCTCTGAATCTCTTCTCTGCCCAACCTGTAGCTGTGCCTGGGATTGCTCTGACCCAGGTGTAGGACCTTGCACTTGGCATGGTTAAACTTCATAAGGTTGGCATCAGCCCACCTCACAAGCGTGTCGAGGTCCCTCTGGATGGCATCCCTTCCCTCCAGCGTATCGACCGAACCACACAGCTTGGTGTCATCGGCAAACTTGCTGAGGGCGCACTCAATCCCACTGTCCATGTCACCGACAAAGATGTTGAACAAGACCGGTCCCAACACCGATCCCTGAGGGACATCACTCGTTACCGGTCTCCAGCCAGACATCGAGCCACTGACCACAACTCTTTGCGTGCGGCCATCCAGCCAGTTCTTTATCCACCGAGTGGTCCACCCATCAAATTGATGTCTCTCCAATTTAGAGATAAGGATGTTGTGTGAGAGACAGTGTGGAATGCTTTGCACAAGTCCAGGTAGGTATGCGTTGAAAGAATTTGCTGGCCATGCCTTGTCCTGTGGAGACCTTTTCCCAACCTGGTGATGCAAGAGATGCCAATAGACATTAATGTCTTGGCAGTGCCCTTCACTAGTACCAATAAGTGCAATAAATTAGTCTTGCCTTTCAATATAAAGTCCAGCTTTCATATAGCAAATGCATTCCTCTTTCCAAATGAGAGGCTTCTCCTTGCAGAGTTTTTCATGCATCAGCCTGCCCAGGTGAGTCCTAAGCTTCAGTTGTTCCTTTCATCATGTGAGTGCACCTACCCTCAGCCAGCCCTTGTCCATCTGTCCAGCATTAAGCATGAAGGAAGGGGATTCAGGAGCCCGTAGAAGGCTGGGCAGATGGAGTGTTCCTGCATGCATGGAGTACACCTGGGTGGTTTAAAACCCAGCTCCCTCCCTGGGTGCAGGAACCTGGGGTGCTCATGACCAGAAGATGGTTCTTACCCTCTAAATACTGTGTTGCTGGTGGCTACTGCACTGAGAAGCCTTTTTTGTTCACTTTGCTGCCATCAGGTTTTCCTGCTGTAAGAGGAGCTCATCTCAAATCTTTGTGCTGCGGCACTGGCAGAGGAGGAGGTACAGCTTAGCATCACTTAGGACATGTGGAAAACTCCACTGCTGCTGTTTAGGTTGGAGTGTTTTTCCTATGCTCCAAGTCCTTGAAGGCTTTGTCTCTCCTAGGAGAGTGGAAAGAGTTACAGGTGCTCGGAGCAGGATGCTGCTCCCTTGCCCACTCCTCTGTATATCCCAGGTGTCTGCAGGCACAAGGGAATCCAAGCCCAGCTGCACGCAAAATCTTTCATCTTGAGAACATTTGTTATAAAACCTTGTGACAGGTTTTGCTTTGCAGAAACAAATAGTTACTGTTGTGTCCCTGAGCAGCCTCATGTGTGATTTCAAGGGAGGTATTGCTTTTTGGTAAATAAATCATCAAAATCTGGACTGGCTGTGGGATTGAAGGATTGGTGCTATGAACTTAGAAGCCTTCTAGGGGTCAGATAAATAACCTGCAGTTTGGTCCCAGCAAGTGAAATGTATGTCTCTTGAGCAGAGAATAAAGCGGAAATAAAGCTCTCAGAAATCAAAGCTCCTATGAAAATAAATAGACCAGAATTGCAGTGAAGGGAATAGTAAAGAAATCAGGAGCTTTTGCTATTGAGTCCTCTGAGAGTGTGTGATTTGCTGTGGAAGAGAAGACAGCCAGGTATGAAGTGATCCTGGTAAATTAAGTGTTAGTTTAAAGCAGGAGGAATGACTCTGTGTAAGTCCTGACCTCAGGGGCTTTTAATCCTTTGGCTCAGTGTAAAGATGAGGGCAAATGAATATTTCAAGCAACTGGAAGTTGCCGCCAGATGGGAGTGAGGGTAAGAGATCAGCTCTGCCTTCACTGCTTGGAGCAGAGCTCTCCTTTCATCCTTTTTAAAAAGGCAAAACAAAACCCTTTTAGCTCTTCTGTCTGTTGCAGGTTAAAACTCAGTTTTAATGATCCATTCCCTAGTGTTACTCCTCCCTGAAAATGGGAACCTACAAGTGGTGCTGGTGCTGTGTGATCCTGTCTTTGTTTTCCCTTGCACATTGCCACTGTTGTGTTGCAAGTCAGAAGAAAGAGCTGGGTTTCCTTTGTGGCAGGAGAATGTGTGTGCAGGCTTGGTAATGCTGGGGATGAGGTTTGGTACAGATCTGCAAACCTGGCGATGGATCTGCAAATACCTGATCCTGTCCTTGTCTTCTTTTGTCGGCTGGAAAGCACCAACTGTGGGCAGTGACTTTGTGCCATCTGAAGTTTGCACCATGCAGCATCTGGAGTTTCATGTATGGAAACAATTATTAAACAAGTAGGATCAAAATGCACCAGAGAAGCAAAAGCCCCAGGTAAGAAAACTGTTTAATGTACACTCTTATTGGTGAACTTGAGAGCACTTGAGGGAATTACACATGCTTCCAAGTGAATGGGATGGGTCTTCTCCATCTGCCTCAAATTCAGATGCCTCTGTTTCTGCTCTCCCCTCTCTCAGAGGGACTGAAAACCAAGGTTCTCCTTGATTACAGGTGGTACCTTGCCCTTTTCCTGCCTGGATGTGCTCTATGATAGTGTGAAAGAGGAATCCAGTCTTGCTGGAGCTAATAGTGTCAGAGCCCTTGGATGAAGAGCCTTGCTCGAGACCAGTGCCTGCCTCCCTGCAAGTGGCTCAGGGTCTCTTGTATTTTGGCTAGTCCTTGCTCTTCAGTCCTCAGGTGCTAATGAGTACAGAAGGTACAGAGGGTAGGGGTTGAATGACATTACCTTTTCAGAGGCAGCTGGAGTAGGTGGCTGGCAAATACAAGTTTAAGTAGAAGCTCTGCCATGTTTAATATCAATTAAAATTAAATTTCACTAAGTACAGACATTCATTTATCATTCAAGTCATCATCGTTGTTTGTTTCAAATCAAAGTGTTTTGCCCTTTAAAAAAGAAAGTCTATGAATATCAAATTCATGCCCTCTGGATACACAACCACCTGATCTTTTTGCATTATTGTCTCTAAATGGTGGAATACAAGCTTGAAAACTTCTTCTTGGCAGGATGCAGCAGGCTGGGGCTGTAGAGTGGGTGCTTAGGGCAGGCAGGAGCTGCCACTCTGCAGATGTGAGCTGGGACTGTCCTGGTGGAAATCCTTTCCTTTATTTGTAGTGGAGCCTCTCAATGTGGAGTAGGTAGGGACAGCTCAGCTGTGAGACAAAGGATGTAAAGCTGCATTTCATCCTATGGGCTACAATCAGATACTTTCTTTTGCCTTTGATAATGAGCATTTATTAATTATGATCTGCATTGGAGCTATGAGCTTCTCTCACTTTGGGTTTATTTGCCCTGGATCTTTGGGATGTGCAGATGCTGTGGGCACACCAGCGGCAGCCAGGGCTGTTGGATCTGGACTGTTGGAATGATGTGCCCGAGGGCTGGGGAGATGGGGCTGCCCTCCAGCAGGGATGCAGCAGGTCAGTGGGAGACCTGGGGAGATGGTAACACAGTAAGACACCCCAGGTACTGAAGGGTTTCTGCTTTTAATACTGTGTTTAATGATACCAGTGCACTGGGTATCAAGTGAAACATCTACAACTGCATTTCTTGTTATGCAGCTCATCGGGCACTAATTGAGCCTGTAAGTAACTGCCAGCTCTTTCCCAATTCCCTCTTAATCACATTCTTCTGGCAGTGGGCAAAGGAATGTTAAAGATGTTGAACAAATGACTGTGTCCTGTATCAGATGAAAGCGAGAGCAGTGTGCTAGGTGCTGGGGGAGCTGGGACCCTTCTGTAATGACTCTGTGAGGCCTCTCTGTGGGGAATGCCCAAAGCCTACCATCTGCAGCCTGCCTGGCTCTGGGATGTGCTGTGTGTTGCAGGGCTGGGGTGTCTCCTGCTGCCCTGGTAGGGGCTCCAGCAGCAGGGTCTCACCAGCCCCTGTCAAGCTGGGCTCTGTGCAGAGCTGCTGCTGAACAGTGCCAAGCCTGCTCTGAGGAAAGACAGCTTCAAGCAGCTCATGGGATGTTGTTCCTCTTTGCTGAAGGCACAGGAGGACAGTTTGGGAGCAGCCCCCTTTATCTCGTATTTATATCTTCTCTTAATCTTGTCTTTTCTCTCACACCAGCTCTCTAAATTCCTGTGGATTTTCATTTTAAAATAGCCTCACTTGGCTTTTCCTTATCAAGTGAGAGTCTTTTCGTGATTTATCACTTGTGACATAACCAGTTGGGTACTCTGATAATCAGATTTAACTAGTTGGTGTGCTGTTGATTGGAATGAGGGTCTGAATTTGCCTTTGGCTATTGCTTATCCTGGTGGTGTTAGGTTTTATTTAATAAGAAACCATGTAGCAGTAGAATAATGCTTTCCCTTTCAGCAAAGAGAAACACAGCTCCAAGCTGCGAAGAACAGGAGCCAGGTAATGAGTGGAGGCACTGCCAGTGTACAGAAGATTGCAGTAATGGCTTAAAGGAGTGTTTTGCATCAAGCTACAGTGAATGCAATGAGAAGCCAGACAGTTAAAACTGTCTTGCTGGCAAGAAAACAGACCCAAATAGGGTATTTTCAACACAGGCTTAAGGTAATAAGAAAGTGAATGTGTTCAGTATATGCCCTGGGGAGGGCCCGTAAGAAGAGGGGCTAGTTGCTATCCTATGCTGCGCTCAGAGCTCAGAAGGGCTCACCCCAAGCTCCAAAGCCTCCTGTGGAACAGACATCCCTATGGCAATGCTAAGCACAGGGATTTGCAGCTTGCAATCCCGGGTGGGTTCGGGAGCCAGTCAGGCAAGCTGGATGTGCTCTCCTGTGGGAGCTGCTCTTCCCGGGCAGAGCCAGAACCAAGGGAGGCACAGGGATGGCAGGATGGGTTCTACCCCAGTTATGTCATTCTCTTCTGATCTCAGCCTGTCTTGGGTGCAGGGGCCAGCACGCTTCTCCACCAGCACCTTTCTGCTGCCCAGCAATCCCATGAGGATCCAGGTTGTTGGGATGCGGCAGAGGTGAGGCTGGGAGCAGAAGCCCTGCTACTTTATTGGTGTATTTTTAGGAATGGCTGATTCTGCTATTCCCTGTATCGTTCAGCTTCGCTGCGCAGCACCTATTGCCAAAATTATACACAGCTCAACCGGAGCAGCAGTTGTGAAAGTAAACACATGCTTCCATGACAGCCCAGGGCAGCTGTTTCGGCAGGAGCTGGCTGGTGTAAGTGGTGTTCAGGGATGGCAAGGCCAAGTCACACTCATGTTCCCAGCCCCATCAGTTGAAGCAGGAGTGTTCAGCGGGTGTGCATGTAGGAGAGCTGGGATCAGTACTGGTTGTCATGTGAGCCTTGATGTGATGGTGGAGCCTGGCTGCAGTGGCCAGTTCCCATCATTGATAGGCCTGGGGTCCTTCCTCATCCTGCAGCCCCGAGCTGCTGCAGTGCAGAGGAGCCCCCGTTGTGCTGTAAGGAGAGACCATAAATACACTTCTGGTTGTGCTCCTTCATGAGCACGGGCCATGCTGCAGCAGCAGGAGCCCAGTGACTGTCCTGGGCTCCATGGGGGAGGGTGGGAGAACAGAACTGTGGCACATCTCCTTGTAGCCTGTCCTCTTGTTATACACTCCAGTGTAAAAGAGGGAACATGGTTTAAAGACAGGGGCTCAGAAGCCCAGTCTTTCTTTGAAAGCACAAAGGCTAAGTTGGGCTTTGAGTAAAACACTGCATGAAGTGTTTGTGTGAGGCAGCCAATGCTGGAGTGCAGAGAGCAATGCCTGTTACCACTCATAAATAAGAAAAGATGATGCTGTTAGGATGATGTCATGGCAAAGATGAGCAGAGGGAGTTTTGCAGTGTTGATCAATATTGCTTGCCTGTGGCATGTCCAGGAGGCTTCTAATGCCTATGGATAAAATTCTTTCAGGCCCTCAAGGGGTGGGTTAACCTCTGAATAACCCAGTGCAGGATATAGATGCCTATTTCTAGCACTGTGAGCTTTGCACGTGAAAGGTTTCAGCTGCTCTTCCCTGCCCTGTTCTTGTTCTGATCTATTGTGGCACTCCTCTGTCCTGCAGTGGCTGTCTGAAAGTTAAGTACTGGTGTGGACTCAGGCTCCAATGTAACTGCTGACCATTTTCCCCCCAAAATAGCAATTTTAGAACTAAGTTTGATGCTCAAGCAGCGTTCCTGTGGCACCAGTGAGTTGGCTGGCAGGGTTTGGGGGGGGTCCCTGCAGGTAGCATAAGCCCTGAAGTGGCAGTGGGGTTACTTTAAGCCAGAAGAAAAGATGACAAGCTTGTGAGCACCTAATATCCCAGCTTAGTATGCTGGCAGATGCTAAAAAACAGTGCTAAAGAGATGGCAAATATAGTAACATGAAAAGAGAGTTTATCATCTCCCTGTCCTCCGGGTGAATGTTTCATCTATAGCATTGCACGTGGCACTGTGCAACTAGAAACATGCTCTCTGCTCAGATAAAGTATATATAAAACCAGTGGACAAGATCTGTAGGGTTTGAGCGATCTCTCAACCCTTAAAGTCTTTGTCAAAAGTGTCTTTCTGTTCCACAACAGATCAGACTGTCAGAAATGGATAGGTGTTCGATTGTGCTCAGGACCAAGTCACTTTTCTGTTCCCTCCGGGGCTTTAGCAGGATAATATACATGTTGGGCTTCTTCACTATTGATGCCTCATGTGGGCATCTCAAGCTGGTGAGCTGTTCTCCAGGGCTGCTAACCGCAGGCTGCAGCCTCTGGGACAAAACTTAAACCTGAGCATCTCCTGCTGTACGATAAAGACTCTATGGCAAGAAAGCCAGGCGCAGACCTTAGCATGCCAAGAGACAACATTTTCAGAGCTTCAGTATAGTTCATGACTTTAAGTCTGATTTACAGCTGGGGAGATGGGCTTCTGAGCGGAAATGGAAGCCCAGTGGTTATGGCTAGAACTCCATGTCAGTTTTGTTCTAATTCTTTGCCCTTGATAAATGACAGCATTTACAGTTATTTTCTTTTGATCTTGCCATTTCATCCATCAGTGCTGTATGTCCTTGCAGCCTGCCCTCCAGCTTTGAAGACTCTAAAACCCACTGACACTTGCCTTTCCCCTTTGCTGTTGCTGGCAGTGGCACGCTGCTTCAGAAGGTGCAGCCAGAGACACGTTTACACAGTATGGAAAACGGGACTTGGGCTCCAGAACGTGTCCCTGCAGGTAATTCCTGGGGCTGCTCCTGAAGTGTGACCACCAGTGCTGGCTGATGAGAGTCATGGACTCCTCAGCTCAGGGTGCTGCTTTCAGGCTGCCCATTCTAAGGCTTTGCTTGGCTTTAATTTTGCTTTACCAAGCCTGTCTCTGCTGGACAGAAGATGGTACCTTGCAGGGCTAAGCTGGATTCCCAATCCAGGTGCCTTCCTTCTATGCAGCCCCCACTGATACAAAGTCCATTACCACCAGCAGATACTGAATAACACTGAGAGGAAGCATTACTACCTTTTTTTCCTGCTGGACCTTATTTATTGAAAGCAAAATAAATCACTGTCCTGGACAAATATTATGACATTTCATTATTCACACCAAGCGTGATAAGTGAGCTGTTTTAGGGACCATGGTACATGATTTATTTAGCTTGGATGTGGATATAAATCCAGCCTTTAGAGGAAGCATTGTAACTGTGTAGGAATGCGGATGCTCTCACATCCACTGGAACATAATCAGTACTTATTACCTGATTTGTGGTGTTTTAATGTAAACAGGGCAACCAAAGCTGTTTGTAAGATCTTATAGGAAACAGGTGATTTCACCAGTGTCTAAGGAGAGCTGAAAAGTGAAAGGCATGTATCTGATCTTAAACAGAATTTCCCTTCTTCATTTAAAGAGAAACATTTCTTCAGTGCATAATGTTATTGATTACTATGGTTAGGATAAAAGGAAGAAATAGAAGTAATACTCTTTCTTCCATTGCCTTTATCTTACGGAAAACTCCTGGGGATTTCAGCTTGGACTGTCCATCTCCTTAGAACAAAACCTGTGGATAAGTGTGTGTTGGGGTTGAGGGGAGGCTGCAGCTGGAGCTACATCCCTCCTGGTATGTTGACAGTGCAGGTCAGGGTGCTTCCCCTCATCCCACTGGCTTTACATAAGGTGCTTGGCTGGGCACAGCTTTCCAAGGAGCACCTCTCTCCAGGTCCCTGCTGTGGTGGGATGGGGCACAGAGCTGTCTATATCCCAGCTGGATAGAGTTGCTCCTTCTAGGACTTACTTTTGTGTCTAAGTTCAAATCTTACTTCAAGCTTCAGAGCCTGGGATGCTTTCCTAGGCCTCCAAGACTGATAGCTGCTCTATACAGCAAGCTATACTCTATTAAAAGAAACATTTTTAGCTGCAAGACAAGATGTTGAAGGCTGGGAAAACTATAATAGGTTTTTCTTTGCTATTATGAAAGAGCCAAATCCTGTGAGGTGCTGGTGTACCTGCCATGGTTACAATCGTTTGCAGTCTATAACCCCAACTGGGTTAGCCTATATGGTGATCTGTGTGCCTGTTCAGTTTGATGCTGAAGCTTTCCAAGAGTTAACACTGGGCTGCTTGTATTTTTGTGAGTGTTGGCTGGCTAGGGTTATTTATGACAGCAGAAGTAAATGAGTTAATATTCATAGATGCCTGCTGACTATATAATGTAAATCATGAATGGCTGTGACAGCATCCCTTGTTCAAACCACAGCATGGCAGTTGCTTAGATGGGGCTGGACTGTCTTTGTGCGCAAACATAAGCTTTTGGAAGAGTGCTGCCACTGCCTTCAGCAGTGCAAGAGCAGGTCTGTGCTGGTCACAGTGATACAGTCCTTGGTGCACGCCTTGGTAGTTAAGGTGACCCTTTATCTCTTGAGCTGTGGTGGCAGCTGGACAATGCAGATCATCAGCAGACAAGAGACTTCTGGGCTATTGAATCTGGACCTGAGTGGCTTTCCTGGCATCACAAAGTGATCTTTAAGGCTGATTTCAAATCTAGAGGTTGTTATGCAAAGTGGCATGAAGACAGCTATTAAAAAGCTGTACAAGTGTATGCTGGCTCTGTGGCCAGCCCACCACAGTCCGAGCACAGTGGAGTGGGTACAAGACCCTGCCTGATCTTGTACCCCCACCTTTGATGTGACAAAGGATGCGGGGAGAAGGTTGGCAGCAGTGAAGGCAAAGGACGGTATAATTGCCTTTACTATAGCGCACATCGGGCAGGTCCACTGTAGAAGAGCCATTGCTTTGTGAGGGTTTCCAAGAGGAGTGTTGACACCTGGATGTGGCTGGGTTGCAGGGATGTGGTGACATGTCCACTTCAGGACTGAAGGTCTGGGGTGGAGGCAGTGTCTGGATGGCCCTGTTTGTGCTGGACAAGGAAGGAAGAATGGGGGTGCTTGTGGGGGCTGAAGGAGCAGCTGCGAGTGAGCCACACTGAAGTTAAGGCAAAAGGTGGCCAAAAATAGAGTACAAGAAAATGGGTAGACAAGGATATAATAGATAGAAGGAAAAAGTAGAAGGAAGTTTAACAAGATCCCAGTTAAGTCAGGATCAAAAGGGATTATATTTGTGCAAATCCCTCATTGGAACTGGTATCCATATGTGGAAGAAAGAAATACTGCTTTTCTCCTTCCATACACTATTTCTGGTGCTCTCTAAAGTCATGCCCCAAGACTTGCTGGTATTTCATGAAGAAAATGCTCAGTCTTTAGGGCAAGCAGTGCCAGAGTCCAGAAAAATAGACACTGTAATAGCCGTGTGATTAAATAAATGTTATTCTTTCCCTTGTTTTTATAATAAGAAAAAGAATTTGGTGAGAAAACTGTATCACTTTAAAGACTGACATCTTCCATCGCTTAAACTCTGTTACATAGATATGGAGAGGGGAAAGTCGCACATCCCTGAAGAAAACAAGCCAAGCATGTCAGAGCCTCCAAAGTGTCACAATGCAGCTGGTGGAGAGCTGTACGGGGGCCCTTGTGCCTTGGTCACCTATGTCATGGAGAGGTGATGCTATGTCTCTTTGCTGAAAGGGGCAGGTGAGTCCTTGTTCTGGCAAAGGCGAACTCAGTGAGTTGGGATTCAACAACTCAGCTTGGTAGTGGAGAGCTGAAAAGTCCAGGGGTGCCCACAGTCACCTCCATGGCTGACCTGCGTGTCCTGAAGAAGTGTCAGCAGGAGTCAATAGCAAGATCAACCAGCCCTTGTCCCTTGGCGGTAAAATGTAGCCTGAAGCCCTGCTGTTACTGTTGATTTGGAGCCGTTTCTTGGAAAAGCCAAAATTATTCCTCCTCAGGACACAGTGGTTATAAGCAGAAGGGCAACGTTTTCCAACAGTTTTTTTCCCAGGCAAATATAAATACACATGTGGATATTTTGTGTGCCCATGTCTGTTTTGCCATGTTCTTGGCTGCAAATGCCCTTCCCGCACCAAAACAGAGCAATCAAAAATCCCATTTTGACATTTTGAGCTCAATTTTTGCCAATGATATTGTGCGGATGCTTTGAGGACTGGTGCATGGGAGAAAGAGGTCACTTGGTCTATTTGCACGTCTGTTATGAGCAAGGCAGAATATAACAGAGTTAAATGTGCTGGGGAAGAGCTGGGTATTAGGAGGAACAGGTCCAGTGGTGAGGATGGAGGATGGTGACAGTTCTCCTTGTTAGAGATTGAGCTTGTGGGGCTGAATGGTGATAGAGGTGTATGGCACTTGTAAAGCTGAATGGGAGCCCTCTTGCTATGCTAAGTGAGGTGAAATGCAGGTACACAGCCAGTGGGGAATTGTGCTTCTGAGGCTTTCTCACCATACACTGAAGTTACTTGTCTTTGATGACAGACACAGCTCCCATTTTGGATGAGGAAGCAATGTCTGCTCCACATGCAAAGGACGAGAACAGCTGCTGAGCTGCATTGATCTGCAAGTGCCAAGCCAAGGCTAACAATAAATGTTAAATCTCAGGTGGGTCTTACAATGGAAGCAAATCCTTCCTTTCCCTAGTAAATGTGCCATTAAATAAACCCACAAGCACAAGAGGAGCAGGAAGTGTTGGTGTTCCTTTTAGGGACTGTGTGAAGCTTTTAAGTGCAGTCATAGCAGAGCTGTGCTGCTCAGATGTGCGGTGCAAGTTCCCATCTCCAAGGTTTGCTTGCGTCCTGCGTAGTGCAAGTGGTGGTGCCAGGGCTGCATGGCTGCTGAGGGTCCATCTCTTTCACTTCCACAGTCTTCACTGCATGTGCTTCCCCCTGGCTCTCCCATTATCTTTTATTATAACAAGGGTATTTGTTACTTGCCTGCAGCTCCAGGCAGCTTCAGGTTTCTGTTTGGGAGCCCACCTCACACATCTTGCAGTTTGGATACAAGTTCATAAAGTGGCTGGAGCTGAAGCAAAGCTCATGGATTGCTCTGTGCTACTTTGGATTAAACTCTAAGCCATCCTCCTTTTAGTGCTATAGCTTTTGAGGCTGTATGTTTTTATTGCTTGGTAACCCGTGTAAAATGGCTGTAAAATGAAAATAAGAACAGTAACACTCTGAGGCTTTGAGCCCGACACTGGAAGCAGAGCTGGAATCTGCTGCAATAGCTTCCAGTTTTCAGCACTACTGGCCTTCAGATTGTCATTAAAAAGCAGAAACTTGATGGCAAAGTGTCCACCCTGGGAAATCCAGGAGAAGAAGTGGGGAAAGGTGCTAACCTGGATTACTGGGATTGGTGGTGTCCTTGCAGCATGAAAATTGGGAGGGAAATCATGGAGTGGTTTGGGTTGAGAGGTATTTTGAAGACCAACCCCCCTGCCATGGGCAGGGACACCTTCCACTAGAGCAGGCTGCTTCAAGCCCTGTCCAACCTGGCCTTGAGCACTGCCAGGGATGGGGCAGCCACAACTCTATCAGACCCTACTGGGCTTCCTTTCCTAACCTAGGTGGCTGCAAGTATGGCTTTGTTCCTTTAGGAAGAATAGTATTTCAAAAAATATACAGAAGACCTAAGCTCTGGGGTTACTGAGAAGCTCTTCAAAGCAGTTGTTGGATTGGAGATGCTCTGAGATGAGCAGTGCCTGGTAGTGAGGCTGTGCTTATTAATGCTTAAAACAACATAGCTACAGGTCTGGGGACAGAACAATTTGTGTAGCCTGAGGTGAAGCTTACAAAGAATTTGAACTGTCAAAAGGAGAAAAGGGCATTTGAAAACATAATGCTCTGCTTTCCCAGTTACTTGTATAACTAAATCAGCTAACTCATGTGTCATCTACAGTCCAATTCTCCTTTTATAGTAAAAACAAATATTGGAGGGACTCGGGGCCAAATGCTGCTTTTTTTGTCAATCTACACTGTTGGCATGGTTTCCAGTGCTGCTGAGCTATCACGTCTTGACCAGAGGCAGGAGGAGTGGTGCTGGTTTGCACCTTTTGGAGCTGGGCTGCATCACCACTAGCTTCCAGGGAAGACTTCGGGCATCCTCAGCACCGTCAGTCCCCAGTGTTCAAAGCATGTTCCAGAGACTTCCTTCTTTAAAATGTCATTAATGGACTATAACAAATGAGCTGATGCCAACTGCTATGTTATATTAATGCTAAACCTAATGATTGGGTGTTTTCCACTTGGTTTAGAAAGCAAAGTTGTGATGGTGGGGAAACCAGATGTAAGCCCTCCAACTTTATGTTGAACAGTTTAAATGAGACGGTGGTTGCTGCAGGAGCTCTAGAAATTGCGAATGTTCAGAGTAAGGAGTAAGAGTTTGAACTTTCTGCTGTGTAGCACTCTTATGAAATAGTCTTTATTCTTCAAAAGCTTTTGTAGAGTCTTTAAAGTAGTTGAAAAGAATAGTTCATAAAGGTGACTGAAGAACAGATGTGCTCCTCAGAGCTTTGAATAAAAAAGTAAATGCTGGTAACAGATATGCCAGCCTTAAATATTTCATCAAATTGGAATAATTTAACTAGAACTTTGTTTTGGATCAATATAGTATGGGAGACTGTAGAGCTGGACATGGGGAATTTTGATGCTATCAAAATATTTCAAACCTTGATTTAGAAACAGTTTTCCATTTCAGGGTACAGTATTTTGTACTTTACATAATACAAAGTGAAAAG
The DNA here is from genome assembly GCF_963264785.1 of Psittacula echo. NCBI lineage: Eukaryota > Metazoa > Chordata > Aves > Psittaciformes > Psittacidae > Psittacula > Psittacula echo. The sequence continues at coordinate 14,072,593 of NC_137745.1, read as the reverse complement.
CCTAAATATGACTGACATTTTCTTTTCCTGGAGTCTAGAGGGCTTGTTTTAGTTCAGAAAGAAGCCAAACTTTCACGTTATGTGTTTTTCTAAACAGACATGAGGACCTGGGGTTCTGACTGGCTCCAGAGGTCAGGAGGACTGCACATCCTCTGTCTGTACCTGCATGCCTGAGCAATGTCAGGTGTGTTACCTAAACCTCTGCAGAGGGCAGACAGCCCTGATGTGGTTATGGGTGAGCACCGCAAAACTTTCAAAACAAGGAATGCTTCAATATAATTCTTTGAAGCATGGAGCGGATTTATGCTCTTGGTTACTTTTTCCATGATAATTCCATGGCATTGAGGTTGTCTGTAGGGGTAACAAGTAGCTCAGGAGAGCTACGGGCAGAAAAAGGTTTGGTTATCATAAGCAGTACCAGGAGGGTGATGCTGCCTTCCAGCAACGAGTTCCGTTCCCGGACAGACAGCACCATCTAGTGAGAACCGGTTTCGGAAGCATCCTCTCCTGCCCGGCCACGGCTCCGGTTTTCCTTGGGGAAAGCTGGATCTGGTGTGTTTGCTTCCTGAAGAAAACAGCCAGACTTTGCCGGGGATTCCTCACATTTCCTAAGAGCAGGCAGTGGAGCATCCCGGCTTCTGCCTGCCTGGGCAGTGGGTAGCAGATGGCTGGATGTTTCAGGCTCACTAGAAGGGGATGAAGAGAGAGAAGGAAGAGAAGGAAAGCTGACAGCAGTACTGTGGGAATGTGTTGCTTACCTTTGTCCCTTAAGAAACTGGGCTGGCTGTGCAGTTATGCAGGCAGCAAAAGAGAAGCAAGTGACCCTCTGAAGGGCAATAATTCCAGTCTCTAACCTTCTACAGGTGTGTCTGCAGGCTGGCACAGTGGACATGAGCGCTGCAGTTTGAGCTGCTCCATTGAAGCAGAGGAGCGTCTGCATCTGAGGATGGTCCTTTTAGAGGCCCCAGTATCCTGGAGGTCCCCTGTTTTTGCACATGTGCCTCTGTCCCATTGCCCTCCACAAGCAGGTTGTCAGAAAACATTTTCTGCACTCAAAACTGCAGCAGTGGAGCAACACACTTCCTCACCTGGCCTGGTGCTTCCAGCCCCAAGCATCAACACAAGATGTTAATTTCTCAAGGCAATTCCAGCTATATCCTTGTGCAGTGATGGAGGAAGAGTTGCTCAGGTGAGACTTTCAGCTGTATGAATTTATCTTTGGGGGAAAAGTGCATGGCTGAAAATACCAGGGAGGAGATGATGCATCCTCAATCCAGAGTGCAGGCAGGGAGGGTGGCTGTCTTACAGCGCAACCTGGGGGTTTATTTCAATAAAGCACTTGGAGAAAACTTGTTAATCTTTCATAGTTGGGGTTTAAAATGGAGAAAATACTTGGTTTTTGGAAAGCTGGGTGGAGCTGGGAATGTCAATAAAGTTGCTGCTTTTTGTGGCACATAAAGATGCTTTGTGTGCTTGAGTCAGTTACAAGGTGTTTTCACCAAGACCTCCTGTTTTCATGGATTTTATTGCTTGCGAGAATAAAATCTGGTTTGGATTAAATAGCAGAGATTTATTTCCTCTTCAAGTGTGAGAAGGAAGTAGCTCTGAAAGTGACAGCCATAACTTCAAATATGGTTGTTGAACATGTTTGTAAAATACCCGCTTTTGAGGAGGGTTGTATTTTCACTTGGATGGAGCTGTTGCCCCATTGTGAACCCACAAAACAAAGGGATTTTGAAGAAGGGATTCTGTTATGTGCTGACCCATTTAATTCAAAAAGATCTGTAACATATAGTTCATATAAAAGCTGCATCTAATAACCACGTTGCTAGAGTGCTCCCCACACTTCTTATGCAATAGTGTGGCATTTCACTTGCAGGGATGCTTAAACACCATATGAACACGTCTGCATACTGGATAATATCCTTTAGTTTAACCCTTAAACACTTCAAATAATTCTACTTAATAAAATAGTTTGATTTCCTCTATAGGCAAAATTGTTGCATTTACAGATGTGGGTTAATTTATTATGCAATTAGTTCTAAAAGCATTTCAGAGTTTGAGACTCAAGCAGTTAGTCTGTGCAATGATGTAAATCAGTGCATCTCAATTGAAGCCTGTATTGACTTGGTCCTAATCCAGATTTAATGCTTCTTGTTTCTTAAACAGTTTCTTTGGTCCTTTTTTGTAGATGTTCCAAGATATTTTTTCCCAGTCAATCAGGAGGAAATATAAATCCAGGCTTCATCCCCAGTTATCTCTTGGTCTTTTTAGCAGCCTGAGTAAGCATTTTGCCACTCACATTAACTCAGTGGAAGAAGACCATCTCTTCTTGCTAATGGCAAGCCACCCTGCCTTTGGAGTGGAAGAGGAGAATTTTGTTCTTGCCCCTCCTAACATCAGCAGTTCAGGATGGCAGCTGGCACACTGGGTACCTCAAACACTCTGTGGTAAGAATCTGTAAGCAGGAAAAAGATGGATTACACATCTATGCAGAGGGAACAGAAAATCTGAGAATGATTTTGTGAGGCTTTGTCTCCAAGAGACAAATCTGGAGGGAACCAAACTCATCAGTTCCACTGCTCATGGAGATGCATTTGCTTTCCTTCGTTTCCCCTTCATCACAGATCACTTTCTCCTTATTTCCTTTGCCGAGATTCATTATCCCCTCAAGAGTGCTCTTGCTCTGAAGGGGAGAACAGGTTGATCTAAAGTGTCCCCACCCTACCTGCCTGCCTCCACAATGGTTTGATTTGTGATGGCTTATGTATGCATTTTCTGAGCAGGAGCAAGCATCTGGTGAGCTATGGGAACCTGGGCCCCTGCTTCTCCTCCCTCTGACAAGCCAGGTATGGGCAATGCTTTGAGCTTTCCAGGGGACTGATGAAGCCTCACTCTCCAGAGTGGCCGCTCAGGTTAGCTCTGCTGTGCCTATTGTCAACTTGATCTACTGATGGGCGATAGAGTGCCAGTTTGCTGGCGCTGCTGCCTGGCACTGTGCCCTGAAAGGTGACAACATGAAATTCAGGTTTTGCCTCAGAGGCAGATGTCAGGGCATCCTCTCTTCCATGATCAGGTTTCCCAAGTGCTGGGAGTTGAGACTTGCCAGGAGAAGGGATCACCATGCTCAAGCTGCCTGTGCCCCTGTGGTCCAGGCAGCAGCCATACCCATGGCATGGGGCTGGTGCTGCTGCTGTGGCTCTGCATGGCCAAGGTAGATTCAGCGCTGGGCCAGTGTCCAGCCAGGAGGGGACACAGGGTACACCACTGGGAACTGGGAAAAGTCTGAGAATCACAGAATAGTTAGGGATGGAAAGGACCTTAAGATCATCTGGTTCCAACCCCCTGAATGTGACCTGGAGCAGAGTGAAACAAAGAGTTTGCTGGGTGGGTGCTGCAGACATTGAGTAAACTGAGTGTTTCTTCTAAACAGTAGAGTTTTTAGAGCTGATGTTTCCTGCCAACAAAGGGCTGTGCTGTTGGCACTGGGCTCTGCCCTGTCGTACTGGAGCAAAGGGTGCTGCGCTATGGAGTAAAGCAGGATATGAGATACAGCAGTGACTTTATTACAGATTAGGAGGAGAGGGCTGATTCACAGCAGACTGTTTTCTGAGTGAGTCTGAAATTGGTGAGGAGATTGCTCACCACCAAGGTAACTTAGTTGGGCAATTGATTTTGATAAAAGAGCGCTGAGCTGGACAAATCTGCCTGAAAGAATCCCCCTGCAAGATCGCTTTCAGATCCATTTCTTTTTCTTGTCTATCTCCTACTTCAAAGCAATGGATGAGATGAGAAAGCTGAGAAGGCAGGCAGCCTGGGACTTGCCTTTGTTCTCTGCTGCCTTTCCTTTCATTTGATCCTACCCACCAACCTGACATGCTGCAGCCCCTCTATGGTCTCTGTGTCTGCTGAGGCTGCTGCCAGGGTCAGACCGTCTGAGGATGGCCTGGTTAGCTCTTGACAGCACAGTGTGCATTGTGGTGGGCAGTGACACCAATGTGGCATCACTGATCTGCCTGCAAGGGGCTGAATGTGGGCTTTGGGCTTGTGGCCAGCCTGGCAGTGAGGAGATCTGAGCCATCATGTCCTGAGCCTGCCCTGGCTGTAGTCTATGGACCTCCTGTGGGATGAGGGTTTGGCAGCATCCCGGTATTCCTGCTGCAACTGCCAGACCACACATTCATTTTAAAACCACTGGACTATTATATTCAGTTCTGTATTTTTGGATAAGTATCTGCTATATGTACCTATTTTGACAGAGTTATTTTTGCTCATTAGAACAACCATTTTTTGGTGTACTGTTATTTATTGCTTCTTCCCTTCATGACTTAATGATAAGAAAAGATAACTCTGGTTCTGGCAGGAAGCTTTGTTTTTCTGCTTGAATTAATGATAGTATTTGAATAGCTTCAGATAAAGTATTAGCCCTTGGTTTTGGCAAAAAGCTGTTTTTACTGCTTGAAATAGTCTGGAGTATGCATTTTGAATGGGCATGTTGCCATTAAAAATTATTTGTACCCACCTAACTGAACAAAGCCCAGCTATTTTTACTCCTGGGATAAAGCAAGGCAGAAAAATGCATCCTAACTGGGATTTAAGTGAACATGGCTCATCTGGAGAGAGCACCTGGCCAGTTCCTCCTGTTCCCATTCAATGCTGGTTTACCATGGGCCAGAGAATCCTTGGGCAGGTATTCCAGCAGACACCTATACTGAAGGAGAGGCTCTTCCAACCAGTGCAATCCTCCTCCTGTGCTAGATCTGAGGAAGCGTTTGGGTTACATGGCTGTTCTTAGCCCTCTCTACTGGGTGGTTTGAGTCTCCTGCTCTTCTTGATCCATGATGGCCTGCAGAACACGGTTACAATGAGCTGGGTTCAATGGTGTTTGCCGATGAGCCATGGCAAAGGGTGCCATTTGTGTCTTCCAGCTCCATGCCTATTGAGTGACTGCCCTGTTCCATCTGCTTGGCTTCCAGGGCTGTCCCAACTGTTCCAGAGACAGTTGTGCCCCACGCTTCCCTGGGATCTCATGGGATTGTTCCAGATATTGTCTTCATTGTGAGAGAGAACAAAACTTGGCTTTAAAAGGACTTTGAAAAAATTGGAACTTTAATGCAGGATGGTGAGAAAAGCTTCCTCTGCTTCAAGAGGAGAAAACTACTGTATGTCTCTGAGTGCAGAGGAAAGTGTGAGGGAAGAGACAAATCATTGTACAGCAGCTGGAGAACTGAAGGTGATGGGGCTGATTCAAAACCTATGGATCTCTTGGTTAGAGTTAAATCAGTCCCCATCTTCTTTGAGAAAAAACAAGACCCGATTTATACTGGATTGAGTCAAAACTACTAATGCCTTAAACTGAAAACATGGTCGTGTAGTAAAACTGTTCCACATGGCTATTCAAGGAAATAGAGCATTTGGAAACATCAAAGGCACCTCAATAGAGTTAGAAATGCAGTTAGGCTTTCCTGGTGGTTTTGGACAGAGGTGGATTGCTGTGCTGGTGTCTTTTTGTACAGGTTGCACAGAGATGGAAAGGTAAAGCAATAATGTCAATAGTGAGGTTTCAGTGCTGATGGCTGGAGTAGAGTGTCAGGACGTGCCTGAAGGTCCATCATGTGAGTGATGTTGAGGAGGTGCTGATAAGGACTAATACAAATCAGTTTCCCACAGAAAGTGCTTCTCTTGTATCTGTAAATATTATTTTAGTTACCTGTCCATCTGTAGCCAGCTCAGCTTTTAGCTTTTTAGGGTAAACAAGCATCTAGAAAGGTCATCTTTTTGATGCTGAGTTTGGATGGGAAGCGGTTTTTCAGCTGTTTGGAGGAGTTGGTTTCAGTGCAAGCATGGAGATGTCTGGCAGTGGGAATGACTTGTCTCTGGAACAGATGGGCCAGGGAGAAGGTAATAGCACCTCACCCCAGCTGGGTGCAGGTACCCTGCCAGGCATCTTCCTGGGAGAGCTGCCTGAATAATCAATCCATATGACCAGTAATGGTGAAATGCTCACTGGACTAGATGGTTTTAAACAAAGTGTGCCTGAGCAAGTGCTGTGATGGGTGATCAGCACCCTGCTGACAGGATGGGCTTGATCTTGTTCATCCTGGAGAGCTGTCCAAGCTCACTCAAATACAGCCTCTGGGCAGCACATGCAGTTGAGGTCTGATTCTCTGGGTCAAATTATACATGAGGAATTGCCCTTGTTGGTGGCAGTGGTGCTCAGTCCCAGGAGCCTTGCAGAGCTCCAGCTGGCAGAGAAGACCTTGCCCCATGTTGCAGTCCCTGTACTGCCAGTCCCCATCATCCAAGCAGCAGAACAGGCACCCGGGCAGGCAGAGATGGACCAAGCAGCACAAGCAAATAGGGGGTAGCAGGAAGCACTCAGTATGGGGATGGTGGCTGCAGAGGGTACCAGGTCATATGTGGTCTCCTCCTGCTAACAGTGTGAAGATCTTGCAGAGCCATAGCAAGGGCATTTGGAGTTCTGTTGTCCAGGGCAAGCTGCATGCTGCTCTCCACTTCCAGCAATCAAGTGCTTGGCTGGATATGGGAGGCTTATTGTGAGGGTGAAACTGAGGCTTTTAATGCAGATGGAGAAGAGGGCTGGCAGGGGAAGCACCTGGATCACTAAATTGAAGTCCTAGAACAGATGTGTGTATGTTGGCTGTACAGAGATAAATCACAGCATCTGCTGAGTTCTGCTTCCCTGTGTGTGGCCATGCATGCAGCTACTGCTCTCTTGTGCTTCTCAAAAGAGGTGGTGTTCAGAAATTTGACCTCAGCAATTATAAATGAAAGAATTATGTTTTTATTAATATCTTCTTATTCTTTCCTGTCTTTCTGCGTATAGAGTACCTGTGTTTTCTGTGGAGGAAGTGGTAGATATACTAATGATAATGACATTTATAGTGATTGCCCACGCTATAAAGATGAGGATGGGTGAGGTAAGAAAAACCCAAATGCCAGTCCAAATGGCAGCTTGGTTACCAGGATCTCATTTTTTTTTTCTCTGACAATGGAGGTCAGCAAATAGATGCTACCTGCAGCCCCAGCTAAATGAAGACTGCGCAGCGGTGTAAGTGGGGTCAAAAAGCCTGATTCTAATAGAAGATTATGGCACATGTGCTGAGCTTGCAATGAGCTTTACAAATACAGAAAAAGCCTTGGGATGTGGTGGCTTGGTAACAGGATCCTTTGTGAGAGCTGGCTTTACAGCCACCCTGTGCAGATTGTTATTGACTGATTATGCCATTTTAATGCTTGATTTCCCCAATCAAAAGAAATCTGTAAATCTGCTCTTCCCGCTGCAGGGACATTCGGTAAGCAGGATGTAGGGATTTTTTTCCCCTCTTCAGTGTTATTACCCAAAACCACTCTGGTTTGCTCAGCTCACCTCTCTTCCCACCCATTGCCGTGTGGTGCCTGTGAGCTGCAGTGGCAGAGGGATGCAAGGCTGCACACCAGGAGTGCTTCCCCTGTGCCACTGCTGTGTTAAGACTGCTTACCCCAAACACCCAAATTCACATGGTTTTTCCTTGCGTAGGTGCTTTTCCTGCCATGGGGAGGGCCGGGCACCTTGTTGACGGGGCAGCATGAAGGGCTGCTTGCTTTGCCACTCAGACTGTAACTTGGTAAGCGGGAGCCAAATGAAGCTGTGCTGGGCAGCTATTTCTGCTGCTGGATTTTATTGGTTGAAGTCCTGCCTGCTGGCAGCAGCGCTGACCCATGTGTCTATTGGTTTGCTTGTGGCCATAGTGAGGAGCTGCCTATCCCTTGCTAAGCCACTGACTCCCTCCAAGCTTTAACAACTCCTTTAAAACTTACTGTATCCTTCCGCAAGTGATACTTGCCTACCTTTCAGAAACAGTACCCGGACATTCCCTCTGCTCTGATCCTCAGCTGTAACTGCTGGGATGAGCAACAGCTCTTTCATAGACAGCTACAGCCAGGTCACATTTCCAATTGCCTGTGATAATCCCCAAATCCCATTGTTTAATGCTCTTAAGCATAACCCATTATCCTATTCCACAGAATCAAGGTTTTCCTTTGCTGCTTTAATTTTTGAGCTTGTTTTTCCAGTGAAAGGAGACAATTTAGGAGCAATGTTATCATGATCTATCAGGCTGTTTGGCGCAGCTTTGTTTTCCTTCCTATCATACTATTGACATGTGTTTAAGAGTGTGAGCACTCCAAAGCAGTTATGGGTTTGAGCTGTTTAGAATTATTCTGTGTAGTTTTTAACTGCTGATGCATTTCCAAGTTTCTGAGTCAATATGCAAAATGGAAAAGGCATGCTTTGCAAAAGTGTGCCTCCAACATAGCATGAACAGCCCAGCACATCCCTAAATAATGCTTTGTAGCTGCATAGTCAGTGCAGCTGTTATAAAGAATAATGTTCTCCAGGCATTTGACTGGAGTGGGACTGCGTCATGTGTGGATATAGCTGTGCAGTAGACAATATGGTATTCTCTGTGTGATGGGGCATGTGGCTCTAAGTTTGTACTGAGATGTTGAGCTCTTGGAGATGAACATTGCTCAGTGGTACTGGGTGGCTCAGGGAATGCAATGTCTGTACCAGAGGTAGCTCTGCACACTTCCTTGCTAGAGAGAATTCATTTCCCTTTCTGTCCCAGTGTTCACTTTGTCCCTGGTGAGAGCCGCAGAGAAGCTTGCCAGTGGGTTACAGGACAGGTACTGAGGAATGGAAGTACCCACATCTCAACTCCCCTACCTAGAGCCCTGGTAAGCTGAATGATAAATTTCTGTTCTCTGGTCATTCACACTGTTACGCATAACTGTGTTGGTGGCTATTGTTGCAGAGAGTGTCTGAACATAATTAAAACCAGCTTGCATTTGTGGTGTTGATAGTCCTAGCTACATTAATTGTATCCCCAAAGGAAGCTGCCAGTCTCCTCTGTCCGATTTTGCAGCATGCTGCAGTGAATGGAAGCACATTCTCACCAAGCTGTTGTTACAAGAGGGCGGAATGTTTGTGTCAGAGCCCAGCTGCCCTTCGGAGGACTGAGGTGGTTGTTTCCCATGGTTAGCTCCCCTGGAAGCCCACGGAGGAGGTGGGTTTCTGCAGGTCTCCAGAGCTGCTGTGGAGGGCAGCCCTTCCATGCCTGTCCCTCTTCCTCGTGTTTCTAAGAATCTGGCCCTCCTGCCAGCCCCTGGCTGCAGTGCTGGGCTCTGACAGCATCCTGCTAATGGGATTAATGCTGCTTGTGATACCACAAAGAGCAGAGCCCCTCCAAACACATGTGGCTAATGGGCTAATTAACAAAGACTGGTTTGGACTTGAATGGGGAAAGTATAACCTGGTGTTAATAATCATGATTAATAATCAGCCAGAGCAGAGGCTGGTGAAGCCATACTGTGAAAGTTCAGTATTGACTCTGCTGGCTCCCACAACAGGCTCTAAAGCCTCAGTAAATGCAACAAGGATCTAAGCTTGCAAGTAGTGTGGTGTAGCTGGACACTGTGCATGCATTTAGGATGCTTAAGCCATTGATTTGAGCTCTAAAGGCGGGGGGAGAAAAGCTACTAGCAGTAGCTGCACAATTTGATTTGGAAGGACCTAAAGGGACAACAATTACTCCAGCTGCTGCCATAATGGAACATCTATGATCAGGCTGTGGCAGTGCCTGTCTTGGCCTTACTAGCTATGCTCTTGCCAAAAATGAACTCTCTGCCATTTACACAGTGTGTATTTCAGCGTATGTCTTGTCCTCTTGGAATCTGAGATGCTTCAAGTGACAATGGCTGCAGCATCCTTCTTTGGAACCAGTGTGGAGTGGTTGAGCAGAATGCCGTGGCGCTGCTGAGGCCATAGTCACTGGCTTATAACATTAACAGCATCACACTGCTTCTTCTCTGTGCTCATGGGCTGTGATGGGGCTGGGGAGACCATGTGGAGAAAGCACAGACTTGAGGTACCCAAATTAGGAAAGCTTAGGGTAACTTGTCCACTGTGTAGTCATTAGCTCATTGCACAGCTATCATGTTCTCTGTGGACTCGGACATGTATGGGGCTTGTGCAGGGATGCACTTACTGGTCTAGAAAAGAAAGGCACTGAATGAATCATTGCTGATATCTTCTCTAGTATCTGCAGTGAAGGTACCAGCTATTTAATAATTATACTGGATATTGGAATAAAGCTAACACCAAGAACTCTGGATACATGGAATGTTCATGTGATGTCCCAGAGGTGTCTGAAATGCCTTCTGGTCTCTCTATGGCTCTAATTTGGTCCTTCATGCAGTCTCTGTGACTTCTGAGCATCTTTCTCTCCAGGGGAGCTTCTCTTAGGAAGCCAGCATGGTGTGCATGGGCTGTCTGGCACTTTCCTTCCCGGCAAGCTTCTGCTTCACCCAGCTTTGACATCAATTCATTAATTCCCAACATCTGCATTGTTTGGCAGAGAGGAGTGGCTCAAGGGGCTGGGTTTCCTTGCTATGACCAGAATTTGCAGAAAACAATGTATTCCAAAGGAGACTGCTGGGACAGGATCATCTCTGCTCCCAGCCCTTGGAAGTGGAACAAGAAGTGAGAGGAGGCAGTAAGTGAAACTAAAAGAAATACATTGCATGCCAAGCTGACGAGTTTCTCTACTATTTTTATGCAGTTGTACTTGATTAAGATATTAATGAACTGTGTTTTCAAGTAATGTGTTAAAAATAACTGTTTCCACAACTGAAATATCTTCCACCAAATGTCAGTATATGAACTCATCCAGTTGGTGTTTGTGGAAGGAGTTGGCACATTGGTTGTGCCATGTCCGACCCAAACGTGATGCTACACCTTTAGGCACAATGTAAAGCACACTGATTCCAGTGGAACAGGGATCCATAGAGGTGTGAACTTAGTCCCTGAATCTCTAACCCTGAGATGCTTCCTGGGATTGTCTTTAATGTGGGCTTCTTGGAGTCCACTATAAACGGTTTGATGGGTTAGAGATTAAACTGGGGCTTGTTATCTTCTAACAAAATGCTGCTTAATCAAAATAGCTGTCATGATGGAGCTTTGAAATTATGCCCTTGACTATATCTTTTTCATTAGATGTTAATATGGTGCCTAAAGAAACTCTAATTATGTGGAGCCCAAGTGAAATATTGCTGTCACTGATGTTACTGGAAGTAATTGAGTTCTGAGGTTCCTTAATTTATGAATGAGAAAAGCTTTGATTAGCTTAAATAAAGATGGTACAGGAAGTTTCTGCTTAATCAGATGGATAAAATTAAAAAGTTTGTGGTCCTGGAGGTGCTGTGTGGAGCACTGACATCCAGCTCCACCAGCCAGGTACTGCAGCAGTAGGGAAAAGTGATTGATGGGGATGAGAACTGCAGGTTAGCTGCTAGGGTTTGCCAAAGATTGAGACTCTCACAAACTTTTGGCTATGGGTCCAGTCCTAAATGCACTGAAAATGGGGGTCTTCCTGCTGACATTGGTGGGCTTTTGCTCAGTTGCTGCTTGCCAGCTGCAATATTTGCTGTCTCCATGGGTTGCTTGGAGGGGTGTGTGGGGAAAGCAGAGTTTGGCTCTGATTTATACCTGCATGGGACTTGTCCCTCTCTGCAAAGGAATGTCCCTGGACAATAAAGCATAGTTACTCCTCTGGCAGGAGGAATCCATCCCTGGTTCCCATACAGAGGTGTGTTCATGCCAACTTCCTCTCCTTTAGGGGTTCTCTGTAGCTGCCCAGCAGTCATGTCCCATGTACTGAGCCTTGACATTGCAACGAGTGCTTAGCAGACAGCACCCTGGGGTAAGAGATGAGTGAACTTCCAGTTGAGAAACATGGTCTGAGTGCATCTGTTATATCTGATTGTTTTAAGCTCATGCATGAAAGTCTGATTTTAGACACCAAAGGAATGTACATGTTATGTGCAGATGGGCCATGTGGTTCTTGGGCACTTCATGAAAGCAGACTGAGGTTTCCACCCATGTAGGTCTTTACTCAGCTTGCAGCCTCTTGCACGCATTGCAGTTGATCACTCAAAGGCGGCAGCAGGGAGAGGTGGCAGTGTCCTGGAGCTCATTGTGAAGGACAGGGAGTCCTGTAGAAGATGCTCAAAGCTGTTGGTATCCCTATGCAGGAACATGGCAGTGTGCAGAATTGCCCAGAGAGGTTTGGTCATGTTTTAACCACCATCCAGTGCTGCCCAATTTGCTTACAAAAAGGCCAAACCTCTGATAACATGATTTTCATCCAAAGGTGAAATCATGTTTTGATACCAGCTTGGATGAGTCCAGTGGAAAGCTGGTGTGCACTACAGGAGGGAGTGCAGGTGGTGAGCTTGGTGCCCGGGACTTTGCAGCATGCCAGGTTTTAAGGAATGCTGTGATGTGTATTGTATATAAGACTAACAAACAGAGCTTTGAGTCAAAGGCTGGAGCTTGCTCTGCCACTGTGGTGGGAATTTTGCCAGCTATTTCTGTGTGTATAGAGCTGGATCCCAATGACAGAGAACAAAACCTGAAATATCAGATGAGTAACAGCCTAAGCTCTGAATTTCCTGGCTTTGGTCAAGGCCTATCTCAGACTTATTGTTGTTTTAAAATGGAGCTATGTGTTCATGTTTATAGACTATTGTGATTTCCAACAACATCACCATAGCAACAACTGTGCAGTTGATATTTTTACTCCGAATTTGGGATATTTTTGACCTGGTCATTTAAACCATTTCTGTTGGACTGGAATTTGGTACTAATACTCTTATCTCCATGTTTTGCTTTAAACAGGTTTTTGTTTAACATTTGCACATTAAAAAGAGACATTCAGGTTTTCTTGATAATGTGTACTTAAGTCCATTATACTTTGAATTGGAAATCATAGACTCATAGAATATCAGGTTGGAAAGGACCTCGAGGATCATCTGGTCAAACCTTTCTTGGCAAAGCATGACCTAGACTAGATGTGTGCCTAGCAGGGCACTTGCCGACCTGAACAGGGCTGCGTGAGTCTTGGTGAACTAAGGAAATGGGAGCCCTTGCTCAGCACTTACAAAGTCCTTTTTGTCCTTAAAGGTTTGTAAATGATGTGTTTTCTGAGTGAGGAAGTTCACACTATTCTCAATCACAGTTGTGTCCTTTCTCTCGTGAGTACGCAATTGCATACAGGCCTATCAAAACACCAAAACTCACCACCAGCAAAATAGAGGGAAGGAAAGTCACTGCTCCAGTGTGGTTTCCCACCCTGTGGCATGGAAAAGGAAGCTGTGGTTTTATCATGTCTGAAGCCCCAGCAGACTTGCATTGCAGACTAATTGGCAAGTGAATCCAAAATTGATTGAGATCCTTGAGGAAGATGTTTCTGTTTGGTCTAGACATGACAGAGATAATCACACTGAAGGCATTTTATGGATTTATTTTTCCCGGCTATATTCTCTGTGGTGCTTATTACTCACCATTACTTGGAAACCTGTGCTCCTTCAGCTCAAGGACAGCCCTGCCTTTTGCATGAGGGATGTGACATTTCAAACAAAGCATTGTAGTTTCCTATTTTCATAGGAAGAGATAATGGAGAGATGAATTTTGCTTCCTGGAAGAAAGCAGCATGCTCTCAGCAGAGAAGCCTAGTAAATCAAATTGATGGATGATTACCCTCAGCATCTCCATGCCTGTCAGATTGCGTGTTGCTGCCAGGCTGGCATTTCCTGGCTCCTCTGTGCGCTCTTTCCTTGCATGGAGTGAATTTTTGTCATCAGCTGCTGCAATAGGAAAGGTCACTGGATAAAAGGCTTAATAAAAAGAATGGTTTCTCTTTTGGGCATGAGGAGGACCAGTTGCTACCAGTGAGTATTTTTAGAGTGGTACCTAAGGAAACAAACAACTGCTGTTCCATGAGCTGAATTAGAATAAGTTGGAAACTTAGAACAAGGCAGTGAGCTTAAAGAGCAGAGTCATTGTTGATCAAACTAAGGACTGACGTGTCAAAGGCAGCCAAGTGATGATGGCCTTCTTATCTATGTTTGTGTCTCAGTAAAAGATGTAAACGTGTACAACTTTGAGCTCTTCAACTGACCAGAGAGCGTCTCTGGGTCTTTGGAAAGTTCCTGCTGCCTTTCTCCTGCCCATGTGCTTAAGGTCTGCTATGGGTGTCCATCGTGGCAGCTCTCCCCTGCTCCCTGCCAAGGGGTGCGGATGGTGCCCCAGGCTGCGGGCTCCTCGCCTCCGGGGCTCCTTGCCTCCGGGGCTTTGTGTCGCCCGGTCCTCCGCTCTCCGGGCCGCAGAGGGAGCTGAGGACCTGCAGGGCTTTGGCACCTACACAGGGTGTCAGTGTTGTTCCACTTCAGCACAAGGACTGAGCTCCTGGAAAGCAAGACCCTGGGAAAGGACAGCAAATCCTCTGCCTGCCTGTTGGCCTGTGATATCTGTTTGGTCTCTACGTGCACTGTCCGACCTCCAGGCTCCCTCACTAATGTTTCTGTGTGCTGTAGGTGACCTGGACCCAAAGCCAGGATGTCCCCTGATGTCTTCTGTACCCCAGGAACATCTGGATGACAGTGAATAGATAATAGGGGTATGTGCGTGGCACTGATTTTGTCTATCTGGCAGTTCGCACTGTAACTTTTCTGGCAGTAGGGAAACACCAGCAGCTGCCTAACCCAAGGTGGACAATCCCATGAAGCCCTCCCTCTTGTACTCTACAGCTACTGCAATGGGCATATGCCTGCTAGCTCACAGAACACTTTTTCCTCCTGTGCTGCTGTTTGTGGCCTGCTCTTTGTGCAGACAGGTATGGTTTGGGAAGTAATTGCCTTTGATATCTGGCTGTGCTTCTCCCTACTTGGAAAGTCATCAAGACCTCAGCCAGGCAGGGAGCTAGGACTGCTGTGCTGCCCTGAGCAAGGCAATGGGGCCAGTGCTGTGGGCACAGGCACTGCCCACTCACCTGGGAGCTGCCCCAGTGCTTTGAGGGAATGGCACTGGGATGTGCTGGACAGGCAGCAGCTTCTGTCTGGGGTGTGTGGGATGTTTGGAGTGAAGCAAAATGCACACCTGGGACTGGCTTTAGGTGCTACAGCTGAATCTTCCTGCAGCTGTGAGCAAAACCTGCCCTGGGTTTAAATTGGGCTTGAATTCTTCAGTTGCCCCTTCCTATAGGAGCAGAGCCCCTGTCACCACCTCTGGAGCTGATGGGTGAGTGCGGGGAGCAGAGGAGCGGGCACCCCTTTGCACCAGCACTGGTAAGCAGCTCTGGGGAGCATGTGTTTTATGGACTTCTCTTGAATGCAGCTCAGCACAGCCCTAGGCCGTGAGGTGACCCCTGCACCAGCATCCCGAGCTGGAAGGGCTCCCAGGACCTCAGACATGGCAAAAAGGATGTCCCCACCACAGGCATCATCAGTGTGTAGCGTGTCCAGGGCAGGCACAGACCCCTTTGGCACCAACCGTGCTGACAGCATCCTCCTCAGAGGTGGGGCCCAAACTCTTAAAGCTTTGTTCAGAATATAAGTATCACACAGGTTCTGTGCTAATCCTTTTCCCAGGGGTCAGTTATTGTGTCCTTTATGCTCTTATTGCTTATCGTCTCTTTTTGTCTCCTAATTTTCACCTTGAATTTTAAAAATCCCAAGCCAAAAGCAAGTACACAACACACCTTTTTCCTTTGTACATGGGGAAGAGGAAAAAGCACAGTTCAAAAAGCAACATTTGGTCCATATAGGATAGGATGGTGGGAGTGTGCTCCTGCTTGTTTTTTTCACCTACACAAAGAATTCAGACCAGGTATCTGGTGGCTTTATGTTTCTCAGCCTTAATGAGAGGGGAAAAAATGGCTGCAGGACAGTGATCAATCTTTCAAACCAGCTTTCAAACCTTTACCCAGCCTGCTGAAGGCGAGGATTATTTTAGACCACCCTTTAATACTGACTGATGTCGCATGAAGATTTTGCTTTAGAACACGAATCTCTTATTCTTTTTATAATAAAACAGTCACCAGCTGTGATTGAGTAAGGGGTGAGTGCTCCCACATGGGCTCTACTTCCCTTTCTTGTACAAGGTTAAATGCACTGCATGTTTCGTGCTAACCCTTTATAAGTTAAGATAAAAACCTGTCATCGTTGCCTCCCAGCGTGCCCCGATGACAGAAGCGGTGGCCAGGGGAGCCCTCCTGCGCTTCGCTTCGTGTCCGCGTGGTGCTGCTATGGGAGCAGGGCAGCAGGGGAGCTGGCCAGCCGGTGCCTGCAGCAGGGGGGCACCTACCGAGTGAGTACCTCCAGGCCCGGCATCTTGGGCAGCTCTTGGGAAGGGCTGGGATAACTTCCAATCACACAGTGACATCAGGACACGAGGAGCCATCCATTCATTAAATGAAACAGCTTCCATCCTGCTTCGAATGCAAGCATACAAGTGCTTTCCAAGGGAAGTCTACTTAAGAGCTGACTGTGGGCTTTTAGAGCTGAAAGGTACATCCTCCTCTACAGGAAAGCACCACCTAGAAGCATTTTCTGACAGCCCAGCTTTGGCAATAGAGCACTTTCCTTACCTAAACTGCAGGAATCTACCCTGCAGATTGGTATTTTGGGCAAGCACAGTGACCGGTAATGCCACACATCCCAGCTGTTGTGAACTTTTCATTTCACAGAGAAAGTGAGCTTTGATTCCTTGGTTTCATTCCTCTCTCTGAAAATAGTTATTGCAGGTTTGGTGCTTGCTGGCTCTGGGGTCTTTCCTGGTTTGGGGACTGGCTGTCCGTGGGGTGATCCAGCAAACCAAGCTGGTGGGTTCTGTGTTAGGCTTTGCTGTGTTTCCTGTTTGGGCAGCTGCCTAGGGGTGTGCTGCTGTGCCCTATTCTAGGGCTTCTTGGGGAAGAAAAGGCAAGAGCACTGAGGAGCAGGATACTGGTACTGTCCTATAATAGGTACTGTGGAGCTTTGTGCTAGTGCTTGTTCCAGCTAGCTTTTCTTACACAAGTTGTACTTGGAATGCTCCTGAGACCCGGCATTAGTGTGTCCCCGTTCACGTTTAAATGCTTACTTCCTTACAAGTTGGGTTTTGTGGTCAGTGTGTGATTTTTCTCTTCTAATATCGACTGGAGACATTCAGTGAGTCGAGGCTAAGCGAGTGGGTGTTTGAGCCCATCACCAGTAAGTGATTACCCCAAATCCCACTGGAATAGCTCTTCTGAGATATGACCTATATATTGGAGCTGGGGTCTGTGGCAGTTCTTGTTGTCCAGGGCTTATGTAGCTCCTGGAGGTGACTTGATCCTGGTTTAGTGTGCATAAGGTGTGTCTGCTCCCTTGTGGCTATTTGGACTCTGCAGAGCCCACGAAGCTGGGGCAAAATGCCTTTATAAGCCTAATTTGCTTCCCTCGTGCTAGGGGAGGTTTCATGGCATTCCCTGGGAGCATAGACCCTTAGTTACCAAGTGCCATGTATAGTCAAAGACTGAAGTGGGCATCTGTGCACAGTGAAGCTTTTTATGGTCCTGCTGAGGAGTGTGGGGGAGCCTCACCCATGGATTTTGGGTAACAGCTAATTCCAGGTGCCTGCATTGCCCTGGGGGTTCTGCTGGGAGGGCTGGGAAGTGATGAGGACTGTGTCACGGTGGCAGGAGGATGCTCA
Organism: Psittacula echo; assembly: GCF_963264785.1. Lineage (NCBI taxonomy): Eukaryota > Metazoa > Chordata > Aves > Psittaciformes > Psittacidae > Psittacula > Psittacula echo. The sequence continues at coordinate 14,055,024 of NC_137745.1, read as the reverse complement.
GCACCTCAGGGTGTCATGGACCACTTAGGGTCAGTCCCTGGTGTGATGCCCACGTGGGGATGCGGTCTGTGGGTCCTCAGCAGTCCCAGGAGCTGGCCAGCATCCATGCACCGCCTCCAGCAAGGTGGATTAGATGCCATCCCCTCCTGCAGAGCCCGGAGCAGCTGCACCCCCCCGGGGATGCCCCCATGGACCTCCAGGGTGTGGAGGTTGGGCACCCCCACACTCTTCCAAGGCTGGACATGGCGGTGCCGGGTGCCCTGCTCAGCACTGGTCAGGATGAGTCCTCCCTTGCTGTTAGCTGCTTGTGGGAACCCCTTCCCCATTGATGGCTTTGTGGGGCTGTGGGACCTTCCCCAGGACCCTCAGCTCTTGAGGCATCTGTTACAGTTCTCATTTTCTTGGGGTTTTCCTCATTAAACACCAGTGAAAAGAGTCAGAGATCCCTTCCTGGTGTTTTCTTCCTCTCAAACTTTGAGGACAAATCTTGCTGCAGCCTTTTCAAGAAACAGCACTGGATAATCTTTCCTCTTTTGTTAATTTTTTTTCCAACATTAGGGGAGCATTAGTTTCCATGACAGTTCCCATTTAGCTTTTGACAAGCTCTATAGCTGGACAATTTATTTTACTTTTTAAGTGAAATGATGAATAACGAAAAAAGTACTTTCTTTGGCCAGCACTGCATAGATATTTGCCTTTGTTAAATAATTATTATTTATGACTCCTTTAATGGTCATACAGCACAATTTTATGGTGTTGGATTCTTTCCCATTCGGGCCAGAATTTTATCACTGAATATAGATGCAGGAAGGGTGCCTGTGCATAATGTGAGATATTCAAAATCCCCGGGAAGCTCTGCGCATCAATAATCTTCTGATTTCAGGACTGTCACAGATGCCATGGTCACGGCCGGTCCAAGTGCAGGGTGTGCCATGGGACAGGTCGGGTAAGGAGCTGCAAAACCTTCTGCCGGGCTGCGTTTCCCAATTCCTCTAAGCTCAGGGTTCATTTGTAAAATCACAACATGTTCTGTCTTATTACTGTGCTTATTATGTGGGCTGGAAACATGGGGTAAATTCTGTTTTGTTTCCCCTTTGCCACCCTGTATCCCAAAGTCACTCGTGTTCAAAGCAAGCTTCCAGGTCCTGCAGTGATGCTGAATGGGGCTGTCAAAACCCTGCCCAGGTAGCAAAGATGTCTTACCCTGTCCTCAATCAATAGCCTACGTGTTATGATGGTGAGAAGGAGAATTTGCTTCTGCACTGTTGAAATTGGGTCAGATCTTAGGCATGAGATAAGAAAAATGGTTTGCTGTCTTTCAGATGTGCTCAGTTCTGTGTTTGGGGTTTCCGAATGAGAGAGGAGGCTTAACCCAGGGATGTGAGTGCAGCCATGAATCTGGCCTCCTGTCTTTATTTCTGCTTCTGCACAGATATTCCCAGGCAGCCAAAAGATGAATTGTTATTGCACAAATTTGCCACTTAAAGTTCATCTGATTAAATATAAATACTTAAAAGTATACTGCTAGCTAGAAGAATAAATAACATGAATAAAACCCCACATGTGTAAGGAAAAAAAAAAAGGCATTTCAACCAAACTGTGTCTAATTTACATCACTAGTGAGTTTGACTGGAACACCTGATTGATCCAGGGTCACAGTTTATGAGCTATTTGGTACACTCTTCCTTTGCAATGTGTATACTTGACATACTCTTTCCTCTGCAAGCCTGACTTAGCAATTATTTTGCTAATGTGCATAAAAGCTTTTGATTTATAAACCTGATGTGTTTTAATTTGAGCAGTCACTGCCTGTTTTAATTCTTTGGTGTGTTTGTAGACAAGGTGTGTAACGTGCAAAGGGTCCCGACACAGGCTAAAGCAGCAGAAAAGATGCCAGCATTGCTCAGGTACAGGTGGTAAAAGGTACGATGGGCTCCATGTCAGCGTAGCTCTGCTCAGGCTGTACTGCTTCCCTTAGTCCATGTTTGCTCAGGCAGAGGTGTATGGGTACTAGAAACCAGTCATCCCGGTTCCACTGGCCTAGTGGAAATTAACAACTGAGGGTCTCCTGGTAGGAGGAAACTACTGGAAAGTTGGGGAAGTAAGGGAACATATTTAATCTAGTACCTTTGAGCCGAGATGACTCCATGTGCGTGCTGCTGGCAGAGGTTACAGTACAGAGCTGAGACATACTCTACATGCCTGTGTGCTTTTTCTGTTTTCTACCATGAAGATCACCTACCAGATAAAGCAATACAGCAATAAATAATAAATACAGCAGTAGCTTTATTCTCCATGAAAATGGTTAGAAATGGACTTTTCCTGCTCTCATTTTTAAAAGAACTTTGATTTTAACATCTATTAGTCTATTATTCTATTATTATGGTGGTGTAAATGGCCAGGTTGGACAAAGCCTTGGGTGACATGGTTTAGTGTGGGGTGTCCCTGCCCGTGGCAGGGGGGTTGGAACTGGATGATCTTAAGGTCCTTTCCAACCCCAACTATTCTATGATTTATTCTGTGTGCCGTGCCCCTCCCCACCTCAGCATTCAGGAACCAAGCTGGCATCCCAAACTTGTGAGAGCAGCTTTTAAGGCTTTGGAAAGTAATAATATTTTGACTTGCCTTTTTTCCATCTTTTTTGACCTTTCTGTTACAGGACTGTCACTTTTCCCAGCTCCTCTAGGAAACTGGAGGAAGCCTTGAGTTTTCCAATGAAAGCATGGGATGGGCCTGGAAGGAGCTGCAAACTCCAGAGCTGCTCTCAGGTCTGGTTCCTGCAGCGCCCGGTTGGGGTTTGGCAGGATTCACAGCCTGTGCAGCCTGGGGAATTGTTACCACCCTCTGTTTTTACCAAACATGAAACAGGCTTCAGAATGTTCTTTAAGTGACAAAAAAAGAGAAGGCGCTGTTCTAAAGCTGTTTTGTTTATGTGGCTCCATTAAGTTTAAAATAACAGAGATGGTATCGTGCATAATCATGGCAGTCATTTTAAAGCATGAATCCACTGGGGCTAATGATGGCTTGAAGAGCCTTAATGAATCAGTTGTTAACTGCTGCTAATCTGTGCTGCACTGATGCAATCAAAATGCTCCATGCATAAGCATATGCCTCCTGCATCTGTTAGAAGCACATGCAGTGGCATCTTCCAAGTGACACTCACCTTCCTACCGTTGTGTGGGGAAATTGTGATTATCCCTAATTAGATGTACAAATACATTCTTTGACTAATTCTGCATTTACAAATAGATTTGAGGTTGGAATTAGTCATTTCTTTTTCCCAGCAAATATGTTGCATCCCATGAGTCACAGACCAGGGGGGAAGGTACGCGTGGTGCATGTGCTATCATTGATTTCTGTTGCTACCGAGCTATACAAACACTCTGAAATAAATCACTCCTGGGTCCATAGGACTCAAAATGGACAGTGTTTAAATCCTGTTTAAAACACATTTTGTTGCATTCAAAGGTGCAATACCTGTTCTGGCTGGGGCAGCAAGACCTGTGTGACCTGGCAGGGAGAGAAAAAGCTCCAGCATTTCAAGCAGCTGGTGATAACCTGGTGAGCAGCATGGGTTCAGAGCCGCTACTTTTATTCCTTGTTCTACTGCAAGGCCTGGGAGCTCAGCTGGGCTCCCTGGGGGGAAGCTGGGAGAGTGTTGCCTTTGGTCAGGCAGAAACAAGGGCTTAGAGGGGCAGCTTTAGTCTTTAGTGATGGCAGCCTTGCGTGTGGGGCATGGTGGGGGCTGAAGCAGCTTCACAGAAATGAAGGATGGTCCAAGGGCACACAAGAACTCAGAAATGGAGCTGAGCTTGGTACAAGCCGCTGCAGCCCAAACTTGATGCTGGAGCAACGAGGGGCAGTGGCTGAGCTCCTTTTTCTAGGGCATTAGTGACCCAAGGCTGCTGCCTGTGGTGTTGCTTTGGCATTTCCCATTTGGGAGCTGTAGTGCTGGAGGTAACAGGCAGGGCTGAAAAAGATCTTAGCTTGTGAGGTTTAGCAAAAAGCCCATTACTTGCCCTGCTGAGTGCTTCCTGAGTACTTTCCCATTTTGTACTAAATGCCTTCAATTTCCCTGTGTGAACACCTTCATTTTTCAACCCACCATCTCTGTCCATGCTGGGAGATTGAAAATGTCCCAGCCATACCCATCCCACTGGTGGGACTCCTGGGGGGTGCAGAGCCCTGGGGCTACATGACCCCAGACAAGCACAGGTCTACCAGATGAGACCTCCAGCTCCTTTGGAGGACGTCACCAGCCACTATCCATGCCAGTGTGCTATGGGTAATAGAGCAAGATGGTTCCCTGCAGTAGGAGCTGTGGGTTTGGAAAGGGAAGAAAAGACCTTGTCTGCTGCAAGGAGTTAATGGACGTAGGAGGCACCAAAAGCTTTAGGGGAAGGTGATCACCATGATGTCTGATTTCAGGGTTATTTATGAGGAGTTGCCCATGATTGTTGCATACACATGGTGATTAAGAAGCTAATGAGGGAGAGCACAAAGGTTAGGCAGGCATGACTGTTGTCCTTGGGAACATTCAAGAATTAATTGGGCATTTAGAAAGAGCCTGGAGATAGCTCAGCACCCTACAACCAGTCTCAGATTGGTTGTTTTCCCTTTCTCTTGCAGGAAGAACAATGTCTTCGAATTTGTTTCTGAGCATCATCTGAACTTCCCAAGAGAGCTGCTCAGCAAAGTCACTGGAGGGAGTATATTTAAAGATGAAAATGGGATGGTGAGTGCTACTCCCAGGCCAGAGTGCGTGGCTGTGAAAAAGGGGAATATTAAATGGCTTCTCATGGTGACCAGCAGCTGCTATGGACACAGCAATAGGCCATTGCCCCTTTGGTAGTGCAGAGCATCCTTAGCTTTCCCTGAGGAACTGAGAGTTGTCGGGTTTTCTGTCTGACAAAATGTGGCCAACCAGGGTTGCAGCAGTTGGTGCTCAGTCACCACAGGTTGCTTCTGGTGGCCATTGCCAGAGTAGCAGAACTCCCTCCCCAGAGCCATCTGCATCTCTCCAGTATAGCAGGAGACATCCAATAGCACATCCATCCCTTGGGATTTTTATTTTGCCCGTTATACATTTCCCACTGCCTGCACAATACTGTCAGTGCTATTGGCTGCAGGCTTTGCAGGGAGACAGCATGGGACGGCAGCTCTTGCCCCCTGACAGAGTGCCTGCATGGTACTGCCATCAGCCAGCAAACCAGGAGCTCATCCCCAAGGTAGGAGTCAGGATCCAGCACAGAGGTGCTACTCTGGCCAGGGCTGCTCACTGGGCTGCTGTGGGAACCTGCAGTGCAGAGCTCTTAAGCCAGATGTTCATCAGGGCTGGACATCTCTTCTCCTCCAGCTCCTGTGGTACAGGGCTCCTGGAGGGAATCTGCCCCTGTAAACCTGCAAAATTCTGGGGCAAAACAGTCCAAAACTGGCTGAAGCATGGTGTTCTCTCACAGCCAATGCCATTTCTGTACTGCTCAGTCCTCAGCCTGAGTTTTCTTTTTAATGTAAATGCGAGTGAGTGAGGGTTTAACTGTGCCATTTTATTATTTATTAGCTGTTTTTCAGTAACCTGTAGAAACTTTAGTCACGTACCAGGACTGGGAGATAAGCAGCATCCAAGCACAGACCAGCTCTCCCCCAGAGAGCTATTACTCAATGTCATGCTTCTGTAGTGAAGACTTTGCATCTGGTCTTGCAGAATCCCTTTGGGTTTTGAATCATGCTTTAGAATCTGAGTCGTCCTCCAATGAATGCTTTAGATCTGAAGTCCTATGAGCATTAAAATCAGCGGGGCTGTCACATAAACAGCTATCACTCCTGGCTATGCAACAAGTAACTGCATTCGTAAGTAGTTCTGCTTTGCCCACAAGCCCAATAGTTCTTCTGTAAATTGCCCACATCCTGAGGGAAAACAGAGGCTTTAAACAGCCTTTCAGGTTTAGCAGTGCTGTGCTGCTGGAAGAAGGTGACAGTGAATCCTGACGGAGCACAGAGTCACCCAGTGCCAGTTTTTAATCAAACCTGCCACCTTAGGAACAGCAGCCTCTTCCTGTGCTGTCCTGCTCCATGGACAGCATAAACATCTGTCTGGAGAGGCCAGGCACTATTTTGGACACTTCTGCACTTCGCAGGGGTGGGATGGACATGCCTTTGTGACTCTGACCTTAGTGTTTATTCTGTATATTGCCATTATTAGCTCAGGTCTTCCATTGTAACGAGTGAAATGAATGTGTTTCTCAGACAAACAGGTGTCTCTTCTGCCCTGTTGGGTTTATTTCTTGCAGGTGTACCCCATCATCAACTTCCATGAATCCAAGATCTCCCTGGCCTCACAGTGAGCCATTGCAGAGCACAGCGCAGCATTGGCCACGTCCTCCCGCCTCCTCCGGCAGGTAAGGGGGAGCTGCTGGCATGTTCCCCTGCCTGCTGCACACCCCGCTAGCCATAGTGGGTTACAGCCCGGTTAAACACAATAAGATGTTGGGAATAGTCACTCATTTACTTTCATTTAGGGGTGATCTTTAGCAAATGTGAAAGAAACTCTAATTATCAAAGAGATCTTTATTGAGTGAAATACCAGGGAAATAATTTCTCTGAAATGCTTAGGAATTGAAGGATGTAGGTGACTGTTGTTGTTCCTGTTCCTTTTACCTTTCCAAAGCCCTGGCAAACATTATTTATTGCCGCTATTTTTATCTTAGAAGCTACTTTAGAACAAACATTAGGGTTGCACTCCATCTGATTCTCACTAGTGTGTCGTAATGTCTGCTGCTGCTATTAAAAATGTGATTGCAAATGCAAAAGTTTAGCTAGAACATACTGTCTTTTCACCCACAGGAAAGAGAAGGTTTCACATTAAAAATGCAAGTAAACTTCAAGACCAAAATAACCTTAAAGGGAGATGGTTTGATTTTCCATGCGGTCTGTCAAAACCAGCTCTTTGGCAAATTTCTGACTTCCAACTTAATTCCAGCCTATAATTTCCACTTCTCAGCATCAAAGGCAGTTTGCTCACTAGGCTGCTGCACCCCAGCCAAAGCATCCTCTAGCTGCATGGGAAAGCAGGTGCTGAAAACCTGGCCTGGCAAATCCTGGCACCACGTGGTATTTATGCTGATCCGGGCTGCCTTCTCACAGTGCTTTCCTCATTGAATTTTTCACCACCTCTGCTTGTCGTTGGCTGAAGTTGTTCTGCTTAACAATCAGCATCATTTGGAGCAATCTAGGAGAGGCAAAATCTCCTCTTCTTTGCATGGCTGATGCTGTTCTGGCTTCTTATGGTGTTGGCTGTGTGCTGGAGGTAAATATCAGGATCATAGGTAACCTCTGGAGTTAGAAGGGCTGGAGCCCAGCAGACATTGAGCTTTATCTAAAACTGAGGCTTTGCACTTGTAATTGCAGCAGGAGGTGAGAGCCAGAGTGGATCAGGAGACCTGAATGGCTGCGGAGCGCAAGAAGGAAGGAGCAAAGTAGGGCCCTCCATGAGGAGGCAAGGTGCCACCATAGCACTGCCTCCTGTGATTCAGCTGGGAATAATAATTACCACAGAAATGGAGATGAAAGCAGCTTCTTTCCCCCTCAGACAGGAAGAGAGCAGAGCAGCAGGGGTTAAATCTGCAGCAGTTTCTGTTGCAGTAACACAACACGGTGCAGCCATCACTGGTGGAGGTGATGTGTCCGCAGCTCACCACCAATGCCTGTGTTTGCACATCCAGATTCCTGTGGCTTTCCCGTGTTCCCAGAGCAGGGGCAGGGAACTGTGTTTGCACACAGACTTCAACCATGTTGAACCCATGTTCAACCCATAAGATGGGGCATATGCTAACACACCAAGGACTGGACACAAGGGCTTAAAGGATTTAAGGAAATACTTAAATAGCTATAAATGCAGTAAAAATGGCTTAGTATTCGAGGGCTAGAACATCCTAGCTCCACCAAGGGAATCTGATGGCTGTAGTGATGGGCTGGTTGCTCTTCACCAGTTTTCCTTTTCCCCTTCACAAAGCAGCAGCTTTCTCAGACCTATAAGGTTTGTGGCTAAAAGTTAGGGCTTTTTTCCTCTGTGTTTGTGTCGGTCTAAAGCAAGATACAGCATCTGCTCCAAAGTGTTTATGTAATTTGAGCTTTTCCTTTCCCAGCGTCAAACAATTCAGCTAATCCCTATTGGGATTAGCTGAAGTTCACTACCAATATTCAGGGAAGCCTGACCTCTACTACGTCTATGGGTTCGAGAACAAGGTGCACGCACTGGGCTACCCTGAGAGGTGCTGCTGCAGCTGCACCATTATCTGACAGAAAAGCCTGATTCTGCCAATGATTACCCCATGAAACCCCTTCAGGGAGCAGGGATCTTGCTCCCAGGCATGTTTGCATCTGCAACAGGGGACTGCCAACAGAACAGAGTAGGGGAAGAAAACCATGATGCCTCTCCCTTCAGACCCTTTGTATCTCAGAGCTGGGGCCAGCTCCAGGCCTCCTGCTGGGAGCATATCAGGCCTTTGGGTGAAGATTTCTCCCTGTGGATGTTTTCTTTTCTCATTGCAATGCTGTATCATGAAGGTGATGGGTATGGACATTTTCAGTTCAGCTATGCAGTTTATGACTGGTGCCTTTCTTTCTCCATTTTATTTGTCTATTTTCCTGAGTTACTACATAATCTATAATGATGTCTTTTAAAAAAATCTATCCAATTAGCAAATCAAACTTTAAAGGATTCCATTTTTAAATACCTAGTAACAGCATCCGAGGGGTGGTTGTACCAATATGAACATCATTGTCTAATAACAGGCTTCTGCTGTTATGTGCTGTGTGTGATGCCCTTGACAGCTTCAGGGATGGGGAGAGCAGGAGGTTGTGAGGGGAGAAGACATGGGGTCACCCCTGTGCCTGTGGGTTGGGGGCATGAGCTTTGCCCTGGGGGCTACTCCTGGGCCTCAATCCAGACAAGGGTCATTGGCTCAAGTGCCTGCAGGAGGCAGTTCTGCCCCGTCCTCACTGTTTTCTCTTTCTATCACCAATCTTGCAATGTTTATCTCAGAAAAGCTTGCAGGAGAACTTTGGCTTGCTTTGGGTTTCAGGCTAATTTAATTTAAGTGCAAACACTTGTGTTTGCAGTGCAGAGTTTGAGGAGAGGAAGCAAACAGACCCTACAAAGTTCAGAAATGTGCAAGCAAATAGAAAGACACCAACATTCATATTTAAACACAAATCAAACAGCCCTCCTCTCCTCCCCTGTGATTTTTTACATAGTTCTCATGCTTTTGGGGGCCTTACCCAGGTGTTTTGCATGAGTGGTATGGGCAGCCCTCAACACTGCTGTGTCCAATTGTCCAATGCAGCAATGGCTGCAGCTTGGTGCTCTCTGTTAGAGTGCCAGCTAGGTTTGTAGGTTATCACAGCAAAATCCAAATGGGAGAAACAGCTCAAGGAGATGGGAAACTTTTAAGACTTACAGTGCCATGCATCAGCTTAAATGGGGATTGTGAGGGGTGGGAGGAAAGAGAAAACAACTGGGAAAGGACATTTAGCAGCTGACAAGTTTCAATCAAGTGAGCTGAAAATTAACTTGTAAAGGAAGTGTTTTCTAATGCTATTTCTAAAATGAACAAACCGACCCTGTTCCTGCTAATCTGAGAGGGAGAGAGGAGCTTTCCGGATTTTGTTGTGGGGGAGAGACACAGGCAGCAGCTGCTGTCCTGGCACAGAGTGATGCTCCTCAGTGCCACCCTGCACAGAGCGATGTGCTCCTCCATCAGCCCCAGCACTGCTCTGCAGCAAAGGGAGTGCAGGCACTAACAGCCTCCTTACTAAGCCATGCTGAAACACTTGGGGTTTTAGTGGCTAATTCTGGACTGGCTCTTTACCTTATGCATGCCCATACAAGCATGTCCCAGAAGAGAAAAAAACACGACTCAAATTGTTCCTAACAAAACTTTGTTCAGTTGTGAAAATCCACAAGGATGTTACTTCTTTTTTTTGGCAAACCTTCACTTCAGAGCTTTGAGAGCACAAAGGAGGTGAGAGCAGGTTTCCCTAGACAGCACTGCAGGATGCACCTGCAAAGTTGCTCGTTCCCATATGTACTGTGTACTTGCAGATAGATATATATGCATTTTCTATAGCCAGGCTTAGCAGAGCAGGCCACGGGGGCACATTAATCAAGCAGCCTCCCTGCCTGGCAGTGACAGATTGCTTTCAGCAGATGCATCTAATGCAGTTTTAGCCTGGCTTCACTTGGGTTAAACAAGTCCCTGACCTGCGTAAGGCTGATAAATGACTGGATGAGCTGATCCTGCAGCCCATCAGGCTGGGTGGCCTGTGCAGCACTGGGCAACAAGCTTCAGTGCTGGGGTTCCTTGGAAATAGCTGCAGGACCTGAGGAACCATCACTATGGTCATGCAGAGCTCACACTGTCCGCATGCAGGAGCTTCACTGTAGTCTCTGCAACCACAAGCAGGGCTTGGCTTTGTCTTGTGTGAAGAACTAAGCCTGGGTGAGAGCTGAGCCCTTTCAGCTTGAAGCTGGGCAACAAATCAGCAGGGAGGCCTGAACTGCTGCACATCAGCATAGAAATGGGTGTGATTTGGTGCATACACAGAAGGTAAATTGTAGAGAAGGACAACAGCAGAGAGCACATAAAGAGCTGGAGATGGCTTCCATAAGGCAGGCAGTTAGAGCTGGCTGATGAGGAGGGAGGTGCATGGGTGCTGCAGGCTCAAAGGCTGGGATGAGCAGAATCAGCATCCAGGCTGAATCCCTGTGGGAGTATCAAAATGCAGCTGGCAGCCACTCTGCAGGTATGATCGTGTCCTCTGTGGAGGGCTGGACCTGAGGCTGTTGGAGGGTACCTTGCTGTTTGAGAAGGCCACACAACACCATCAGGGCGAAGAGGGAAGGAAGGAGGGTGTTTTATTTCTGAGCCACCAACAGGGAGGGAGCAGACAGTTTGCATGAGCTTTACAAGCAATCCAAATAGCCTAAATAATCATCAGGCTGGATTCCTTTTGGACTGAGCAGTTGCTAGTGGTTGTTCAGAAACAAATACAAACCCCTCTTCACTCTCATTGAGTCATTCTTGAAGCACAAGATAAAGTTTATCCTCTCTGCATCTGCTGCCAGGGCAAAGGCAAGGGGCATTCACCACGGGAGTGCTTGAGTGCTCTGGATTCTGCTAAATGCTCAAGCCTGCCTGCGTTCCCATGCTTGGAAATGCTGTGGCCACGCGTGTCTTACCTGGGCATGGGGGGGCCAGGAGGGATAGTGGGAGCAGCCAGAGGGGGGCCATCAGCCCTTCCTGTACCCACTTGCTGGGCTGCAATCCCTGTGCTAAACTGTTACCCAGACAAGGCAGGACGAGCATCCCTGGATGAAGGCACACGTGGGAACAAGGGAGTGACGCCAGAAGCCGGTGCCGCCTCCCTCTGTGACAGCTTTGGGGTGGGAGTCCTGCCATTCCTGGCGTGTTTTTAATAGAACTTCAACTATATTTAGATAAAAAAATAAATACATTCTTGGCCTGGACACATGTTTCAATGCCTGATGAATGAGCAGGACCTCTTCCACAGGAAACTATAAAATTCCTAGGGTGATGGCTGGCCTCTGCCAGGGCAAAGGGAAGCAGAGCTCTGTCCTCCTGCTCTGCCTGCCAGCCTGTGCTCCAGTGTCTGCACTAGCAGAGCACCCTGGTCATTGCTTTATTAATAACTGCACTACTAAGTTTATTATTAATGCTGCATGGGAACAAGGAAAGAAACTTGATGATGTTCAAATCCTTATCCTGTGTTTTAAAGAAAGCGAAGCTTTGTGAGGCACTGCTGTGTGAAAGCAGAGGCACCGTGACCTGGCTTGACTGTCAGAGATGCTCTCTGGGGACAGCACATGAGCATGGCCATTTTCATAGAATCATAGAGTGGTTTGGGTTGGAAGGGAAGTTTTCTGCCATCTCCTTCTCTCATGTTCCCCAGCACCATAACTAGGGATGCTTGGAGGCCTTGCCTAGCTCTTTAATTTTTCTTTATGGACTTGCTGCCTATGGAGTCATCCAGCATCCTCCTGAGCACCTTCACCCTGTGTGCCTCTGCAGCTGCCTGTGGTTACAGATGCCACAAAGGCAGGCTGCAGCTTAAGCACAACTGTGGGTTTGCTTAAATTGGCTGTTACTTTAGTTGCTGCAGCATGTGTCTGGTTAACTTGTTAGTGGATGCCCTGTCTGTGACTGAAAGAGCAAACTCTGCAGGTGAGCCTAAATTTTCCCACTGCGCCCCTCCAAAGCCCCTGAGTCTTTAAGGGTTTATAAAACAAGTTCAGTCCTTTGACAAAACAGCCCCCAAGTGCAATTTCATGCGATAAACATGATAAATTGTTCACAGTGGCTGTGCTTTCAGTTCGTGCTCTCCTGTTCTTGGAGTCAGGGAAGTGCAGCATCGCCGAAGACAGGAGGAGAATGGATTCCTGCTGGGTTTGGTTGGGCTCCCTGTGCTGGCCCACTCCCTGCAGTCCTCTTCCACAGCTCTGTCCTCCTCCAGGGTCCTGAGCTCACTGTGATAACCCAAACACCTCCTCCAGACCAGGAGGGATGCACAGAAGCCACCTCTAGGGCCACCAGTGCCTGCTCCATTCTCAGGAGCTGCAGGCTGCAGTGTGGGACCGAGGGGAGGGAAGGAGCTTCCCCCCTTCCTCAACTCAGTTTAGCCTCCACCATGTGTTTTTGCTTCTAGCACCTATAAAATACTGTTTCCTCCATCTGCTAGAGCAGGTTCATCCCTTTACATCGAGAAGACGAAGGCATACTGAAGAACCTCTTCCAAAACCAGTATCTGCCCAGGGAAAAAAGAAATTCTCACAGCATTGATCTGTCCATCTATGTTAGCACTGAGATTCTTCACAGACTGACCTCCTGACACAGCCTGCCTTTGTGGAGAAAACTGCTCTGAATCAGACTGCTTTTTCCTCTCATCTTTCCAGGTCCTGGCGGGTTTATTTCCAGCGTTTGAGGCTGTGCGGGGCTGTCCTGCTCTCAACATGGTAATTTCATATCTGTGTTTTGCGCTTGCTAATCACCAGTCAAACTCCCATTTTAGGGCATATTTTCACTGAATTGCTGCCTTATTTGGCCTTTTCCTCTCTGTGATTCCGGTGACATCACCCACCAAGCAGTCAATTCAAATCACTATCACCCTGCGAGTCCCTGTGCTGCAGAGAAAGGAGCCACGTGTCCGGGGGGGTTGTAGGGGCCACAGGGCCAGTGTTCCTTCCTGTCAGGGACCTGGGGACAGCGGGGCCATGAGCCTGAAATGCAGCCTGAGCAGTGCTGGGATCTGTGTTTGAAGGGAGCTTTAAACCTTCCTCTGCAGCACAGACACCGGGATGCACTGGGGCTTTATTTCAAGTGTGCCTCATTCTGCCCAGCAAAAAACTACCCCCAGCCACCCGCTGAGTCCTCTCTTACACATATCTCCATCATGCACGGTATGTTACAGAGCACACAGGGAGACGTGGGTACCACCTAAGTGCCCAGGTGCCCGCAGCAGTGCCTGGTGATGGTGAGGCAGTTCCCACTTTGCTGGCTGCAGCGAGCCGGGATTTTTCCATGTCAGTAGTTTTCCTCTCCCTACCCGCCCTGTAGCTCTGGCCGATCTGGCAGTGATATTTACTGGTGATGAGACCAAGTAAATTGGTGGCAGCTCTGCAGTAAATTAGACGTGCTATTTCCTCTGCTACAAGCCAGACATCTTTTGCCCTTAGAATAACAATAAACCAGCTTCACAGCTTATGTGAAGGTTTCGTTCTAAGCCCTGCTCCCCCCAAACTCCACTATTCACTGAACAACCCAACAAAGATCACACACTGGAGTTTTCTTTCTCTATCCGTCTCACAAAGCATCAGAGCCCGTGATCACTCAGCAGCTGGTTCTTGCCTGGCAGCTCTGGCCGGAAGAAGAGCACCAGTCCTGATGAATGTGAGATGACAAGACCAGTGTCTTCACTGTCAGTTATTTACCCCAGGGTAAGAGGCATTTTCCTGCTGGGACAGGCTAAGGAACTGCTTCCCAAAGTACTTCCATCATACATTTGCAGACACTGGGGCTGCCCTCCATGCCAGTGCTCCAAGCTCTATGGCCTGGCAGACCTGACACCATGCCAGGGTGGTTGTGCGCCCAGCACACAGGGGATGGCGTGGGAGAATGCCATGGTTTAAGTTAGCTTTATTTCCCTGGGATACCTTGGGACAACCAGCTTTATTTCCCTAATCTGGAACTTTCTTATTGCCATGTCAGAAATTCACAGCCCAGCTCTATAAATCTCCCGTTGGCTGAAGCAGTGCTATAAAAAAGTCCTGTGCCAAGAGCTAATTAGAAATAAAAAGGAGATTAATTTTAAAAAACCTGAGATGAAGTGGGATATTTCTGGGTTAGGGATATTTCCTGATTGCATAAACCCAAACAAAACAAAACTTGCATATTAATGACTCCTAAGAGATAAACCAATTTATTTTGCTACATTTAAGAATTAATCTGAGTCATTTTATTACAAGAAGGGGTTTTGCCAGCTCGTGCTGCCAATGTTTCTGACAATAAAATGTCTGAGGCCTGTTTAGTGTGGGATGTTCATCGCCACTGGCTGGGACTGGGCAGGCAGGACCATGGTCATTCAGTGACAATCCTTCATGGATGCTCCCTCACCACTGCCTTGGGTAACCCTGTATTTAGTGCCATGTACCTTGTGGGTGATGAAACAGCTCAGGAAGGCATCCCAGGAGGAAAGGGAGCAGGATAACCTTGGTGTAGTTTTCAGGTGGGGATGCAAGAGCTGATGGAGGTCCCAGTGGGGGGATGCTCCTCCTGGTGCCCCTCCAAGTCCCTGTCAACAGAGCACAAACAGGACTCCTCAGGGACACAACAAAGAATATAAAGCACATTTTCCAGTGTAAGCTGCTCTGTTATAATGAGGACCTAGAGAGTGGAAAAGCATTAAGAAACCTCCATATTTGAGGCAATATTCATGAAGCAGCAGCTAGAATTGTGGTAATCCCTTTGGTAACCCCATGGATGTTGGCGCCCTTTTGACTTGTTGCATCTATTTTTAACATGGAACAGCTCAGATGATGAAGACATCAGCTAGCCATGCTCACTCTGCTTTATGACAAACATGGGAAGGAAAAAAGCCCTTAAAGCTAATTCAAGGGTCAGATACTCAGTTTCTACCCATGCAGTAAGCAGGCACATGCAGGGCAGAGTAGCACCAGTGTCATATCAGCTACTGCAAACTGCTCATGCCATGGTTTCCCTGCCAGGGATCAGAGCAGGGTACTGAACACGGGGCTCTGCTTAGGAAACAAATAAACAGAGCCCCATGGCTGTGCAGTTCAAGACCTTGTAGCACAATCTGAGTGGGAGGTTTGCAGTTCCTGGGGACCGCTGGTGATTTGATGCTGGCAGGTCTATTTGGCTGGGAGGGCAGAAGCATCCTCTGCAGAGACCCCAAGGATTTCTTCACCATGCCTGCAAAATCAGAGGAAAGCATCAGCAAGACCATTTATATGGTATAAAGAAAACACTAATTAGACACATTCTGTAACCCACTGAAATGCAGCATTATTGGGCCTTTGGTTTTTTCCCTTTCTTTTCCTGCGTTACTCCGTTCCCCCATATAGGTGACATGTTTATGTGCCTGAGCTGCAGCTGGGAGCTTGTAGTCTAATCACCGTCAAAGCACAGCCTAGCAGAGAAGAGATTTTATCTTTTGCTCTCTGCTATTTTTGCTCCTTCAGGGCTGCCCTTGCAATAGAAAAGTAATTAGTAATTGGGCAGCAGCTCAGAAGAGGTTTTGTGCTCCTCTGCGCAGCTCCTCACTTTCCCAGCCAAGCAAGTGTTTCTAACTCTTTATTTTGTATAGTTCTTGGGTTCGAAATGACTGCGAATTAGTTACAAGGCTCACTATCATAAAAGAGTATGTTTTTAAGGACAAGAAAATACATTAATTGGTTCAGGCACTAAGAACATATGAAATAAATTGAAATTCATTTTGGGATTAAGGAGGAAAATCTAGGCAGGTTCCAAGACAAATTTGAGCAAATATGATAGCTGCAGTTCATTGAAGTGTTTCAATTGTGTATTTTTTCTCAAACGTTTGTAATGTGTTTTCCTGGAATTGGGATCTTTCACAGAGAGCTGTGATTTGGGCTCACACATCTCACTTTATATTTGATACTTCAAAAGTAACTGGAATTTTGTATCCAGCTGCAGTTAAAAGCTGTGCCAGGATACGTCGATTACTGTCAGTGTTGTATTTTCACAGGGGTTTTCTGCTCCTTCTCTCCCTTTCCAGTCCTCCACTGGCTCTTTCCCAGCTGAACAACCCGGTGGCAGTGCTGATGGGATGCAGCCTGTGGCTCCTGGGAGAGGGGATGCTGCGGGGCTGGGGCACACTGTGTGCTGCTTCTGCCAGGCTGGGGCAGCTCTTGGGGTGCACAAGTGTTTGAACTGCTCAGACCACCACGTCTTTGATCCTGCAACCATGGCTCCAGTTTCTTTGCTTCTGTTTGTTTTGAATTCATAGGAAAATAATAGCACCCAGATGTCCTGAGCGTAGAGAGCAGCACTCACCCTGCAGCGGGTGCCAGGAGCATTGCTGTAGCTGTTTCATTGGCCCTCTATTCCCACCTCATCTCCTACCCCAGAGCTGGATAATTTCAATGATGTTTCACTGCACCTTTCAGACGTGGCTTGTGCACTGGCTGTTACCTGGGAAAGATTTATGAGATGTATGAAATAATAATAAAGATTTCTATTTTATTCTAAGCCACTTGCAGGAAAAGAGCTCCGCTCTGCATTAGAACAAATAGAACAAAGGAAACACTGGGATCGCGGGCATCCTCAGAGGGACACTGTGTAACAGCACTCTCGCAGAGATAGTGCACAATGAAGAACCTGGCTCTGGAGCAGGCCTTGGCAGGCTGAAAATTCTGGTTCATGCAGCAAATCATAGAAAAAAAAAATAATAATCATCACTATTACTGGCATTTTCTATGCAGACATTAAAAACAGTGGCAAAAAATGAGAAAGCTGAAATCCAGCTGGAAGCTGCCCGAAGCCCTGGAACTTCTGTTAATGTCGGTGCAGTCACAGGCTTGTTACTTATGGAGAGTGTAAGAGCAGCAACTGCACACTGTTCTGATTGAACCAGACTTGGAGTGTAAGTTGCATGAAATAGTGACATCTGAGGAAACGTGGTGCAACCTGTACCCCACTGATGGTAGCCATGAACTCAGCAGCAATGAGTGGGGCACCACAGCCTCCAAAAGCTCCACTGTGGCCAAACACAGCCCCCTGCATGATGTCCTTTCCCACCGCTGTCCCCACCACTCTTTCTGGGCTTTTTGTGGTAACCACTCAATGCACCTCTCTTCATCCTAGTTCTTACCATGCCGATACTGGCTGCCTGTCATCCATGAGGGGATGGCTGGCCTCCGCATGTATACTTAGAATTATCTTTGCATGCAAATACAGATGTGAGCTATGAGGCAAGGGCAAGGCTTAAATTAATCAGTGTTTCAGTAGCACAAAAGAAAGCAGAAGCATTGCTGCATTGGCTTGCAGGAAAAGGCGTTGATGTGCAAACATCAAGCACAACCCTGAGCTTCCAGTGAAAGGCAGGAGGAGATGAGAGGACACTGATTAGATCTTCCAGCATCACCTGCAACAGGGAGAAACAGTGTGAAAGCAGACCAGTCCCTTCTGTCTTCTTATTCCCCTGTGAGGTCCACAGGTGACCTGGCACCACTGTTGTTAAAGCCCACCTGCAGAGTTTGGGGCAGTGGGGACACCAAAGGTGCTGGTGGTGCTGGAAGTTTCTGGGATTCGGGCAGAAGCCCCCAGAAAAGCTATTTGCAGCTGTTTGGTGTGTATTTTTGCTAGCAGCAGCCAAAACAGGCAGCAGACTGAGTGCTATGAGGGGCTGGTATTCTTGCACAGATGCTGCATGCTCCGCTTTCTGCCGGCTGGGAACGGGCTGCGTGAGCAAGCTGCAGGCTCCGTAGGGGCTGTGGTTAGTGTTTAATACCAAGAGGCTGGTTGCCTGAGGCCATAGACAGCCCTTTGAAAATGTATTTTGTCAGAGGCCCAAAGCGATGCAATGGCTTCCTGTTACAACCAAATGCATCTGGTTTGGGTTTTCGGATTTATCCCTTGATCCCTGCCATCAGGGGCTGGTGCTTTGCCAACCCATTGTTTCTCAGTTGGAAACAGATGGTATGGGCTAAAAATCTGACTGCGGTCAAAACCAGCCCAAAGTATTCCATGTCAGCCTGCCGGCCAGATGCAGTTTTACAGATCAGCCCCTGTGCCACATGAGGGCTCTGTCCCCTGCGTGGTGGCGGGTCCGTGGGCCTGGGGATACAGCACACAGCAGACATGCTCAGGACCCATCCGCAGCCCTGGTCTGAGCTCGCGTTCCTGGGGCGGGCAGGCATACCCCATGTTTGAAATCCATAAACCCATCCATGTCCATGCTAGAATTGATTTGCCAGACCTTGATTCGCCTCTGCCTAGAGTTTTTCTGCAAACTAAGTGAAATCAAGAATGAAAGGTGATCCGAGAAGTTAACTCTGATGGAAAGCTTATTCCTTCTTGGAAAAGTATAAATAGATTCTCACTTTCATGGCAGCCTTTCTAAGTCAAATTTTTGGTAACTAAGAACCATAAAGAACAGCCGTGTCAGGGAAGACACATTTATCTTCACACAACATTGGTTGTATGACTATCAAAATTGGTCAAAACTTAGCATTAGAGTTTTGCAGGAGGTACTGTTGTTTTAAGATGTGTCCTGATTTAAAAGAAAAACAAACAAACAGCTTTTTTCCCAGGTATTTGTAGGAAAACCCTTGAACAATCCTGGCTTGCTTTAGTGAAAGATCCTGGAGATCCTGGGGCAAATTTTCCGGTGCTGTAAATAGATGCTTTTCCCTGAATCCTCTGATCTTTGCCATGAAGAGCGCTGTCTACAGTCTCCATCTCTCCAGCACTTGTGCTTGCAGCAGCCCTGACTCTTCCTCCAGGCTGTTATTCAGCCTCCAAAACCTGATGCCAAAATTCTTCTCTCCAGGCAGAGTGGGCCAGGTTTTCCCTGCTGCTACTCAACCGGCTGCAGTGAGTTTCCATGGGGGAGTGTGACCTGATGAGTTTAATCACAGGGTACTTTCATGCTCTTCTGAAGCATAGATGGAAGTCACATGAGGGACTATGGACTGGGACATGACAACCAGAAATCCAAACGCCATGCCCAGCTGAAGTGTCTCAAGCCAGACCAAGAAAAGAAGAATAATATAAAAGGAAAGAAAGGTTTCCTCTTGAAGATCTAAGAGCAGGCTGCAGCCTCAGATAGATCAGTTACTTGAAACTGCCCACAGGGTGTGAAAGAGAAAAGGACAGGATTTCTAGAAAAAGTAAAGACAAAACAAAATTGGGCCAAGGATGCCATCAGCTGCGCCCTGCTCCTTGACACTGGCCTTATTTTCATAGGTGCCAAAGGGTGTTCCTCTTGAAGAGCAGCTTTACTTCCTACCCTAAGTCAATGTCTGTGTCACGGTATTATGGGCTGGGTGTTTCAGACACCAACCAGCAGTGTAGGGCAGTGTCTGTATGGGAACGCTGCAGACAGCTGAGTGCTAACTCAATCCCAGCCAGCCCCAGCACATTGGAGAACAGGAGAGAGTGGTATGGTGCGAGCTGGTGCCGTTTGCATGTCCCTGGCTGACGTGTGGGTCCACGTGGCATTTATTGTGGTTAGTGGAAAGTATGTACCATATGTTGAACTTTTATGGTTTAAATATCGTGCCTGTCATGTAAATTCTTGTGTATCCTAAACAAAGCAGAAGATGCAGTTTCTTTGCTGGTTGCTTTCAACTGTAAACACTGGGATTTGATTTGTCTAACTTTTGTCCTTTTTGGGAAAAAAAAGTCTTAAAGGATAGGACATTTGTAACTTTTTCAGTCTGTTTGTACTAAAAAAATATCACAGGGCTCTTCTTTTGGCTGGTGTGCCTCAGTGAGCACATCTCTGGCATGTTAAGGAGGGCAATGTGAGTGCCGGGCAGCACAGCTGGAGCTAGGGCAGCTTCCAGAACCACCAGGAACTCCTTGAGGTGGCCTCTCCTCAGGGGTTTATTTCCTGTGGTGTGGGTTATTCCCTCTTTATTGTGGTGCTTTTGGGATTTGATGAGTTTTATCAAGTGCTGGCTTTTCCCCAGGTCAATTCGTGCCACAGCAGCAAGATAGCAAGGAGTGATGGAGAAGTCTTGGTGTCCCTTTCCTTTAACCTAACATGATGTATTGAAACAAAGCCTCACCCCAGAGCTGTGCACATGGCAGCGACCCAGGGCAGTGGTTTGGTCAGGTAGCACCCAGGGTAGGGCTCTGCCACAGCCCCAGGCACAAGCTTATCTGCTCTTGGAGCTGGAGGACACCCATGTGGCAGTGGTTTTAGATGAGCTGCAATGGAAGCTCTCAGAAAGAGATATGGTCTCATAAAGGCATCTGGGCTTTTCTTCCTTGCTTGCTTCCAGTCTTCTCCTTTGTACAGTTTATGGCCAAGCACTGCTTTTAAAGAGGTGTCGTAGAGATCTAACATCTGGTGACGGAAGGTGGCGTTCTGGATGCTGATATGTCACGGTAACACCTCCACATCCTTTGGGCAGTGCTAATATTTGGACAGTGTTAAAATACAGCCGGCGTTTCTTAGTTTAGATTAATGCCCTGGCTGCGCCCCAGCCCTTGCCAACCTGCGAGACACTTCCTGGATTTCCTCCCAGTCCTCCAACAGCACAGGGCTTAGGGCTTGACATTGGCACTTGGTATTTAAACAAAACACACATTAATATCTGTGGAAGTAATGCCTGAGTAATAGCTCAGGAACAGACACGATTAAGGGCTGTGGAGAAAAACAATTACACTGATCAGCCAAAATATTAGGAAAGCAACTCTGCAAATACCGTTTTTTCCTCTCTCAAAAATAGAGAAGGAGCCTGAGGTGGGTGGGAGCTGTGCTCTGAATATTCATGGGGTATTACGGGCCCTCTGGCAGCGTTCGTTTGCACAGAGGATAAGGAGGGCCACCAACTGTTAACCTTTGCAATTTAGTCTTTCGTTTCCCCCATTAGTACACTAGGGAAGAAGCTCAGAGTGGCAGTCATGGCGTATTAGCCCTCATAATGGCCGTGTGAAACCAGGCTGAACTCCCCTGTTTGCCTGGGTCCGAGCCTGGGGCAGGGAAGAGGATTTTCTCATAGCCCAAGAGCACTGGCAACTCCATAGGGGCAGGGGGAAGCACGAACCTGGGCTGTGGGACTGTTGGACACTGGCAGGCAGTGTTCCCATGGGATGAATTCTCTGACCTTTCCTCCTGAGAGAGTCGGAGGTGACCACAACAGCTCTGCTTGCTGACCAGCCTTGAGGGTCCTGCTTGTGTCATGTTTGTTTTGAGTTTATCATCTAGTCATGGTTAAAATCTGTCATTTAAAAATCAGATGCAAAGAGCTGCTGACTGACCCCGCAGGCACTCAGGGGGATGTGCATGCTTTTGCCTTTACTCTGTCACAGGCAGGCAAATAAACTTTGGTAAAAAACTTGGAGCTGTTTTGGATCAGGTAGACTACTCAGGAAGGCTTATTTTTCTCACCAGGCTCTTGTATTCCAGCACACCCAGGCTCTCCTGCAAGTCTCCCCACTTTCGGGCAAGTCTTTCTTTGTCCATTATTTGCAGGTTCTTCTTTGGGTCCGGTGACCAGTGAGTGCCATGTGCTATGTGATAGATGCCAGCACTATATAGGATGGTGCTACCGAAAGCAAGCAATTCCTCCCCAAAGCAAAACTTCGAGATGCAACGTCATTTTGCTTCAAAGACAGAAAACTGAGTCACCAAGTAGTGCAGATCTGGATTTACTCATGATGTGTAAAGTGGGAATGTGGGAAGGTATTAATTTTCTGGAAGATCTAAAATATAACCAGGTATGTAGAAAGAGAACAGTCTCTTGTAGCTCACTATGAACCTACTCCGACATGCAATGGGGATGACTGAAGGCTGTCACTGATTTGCATACCCAAATGCATGTTCCCCCCTCTCTGATACTCCTGGTCTCCTTGGCAGGCACTGGCAGCAGCCAGGAAGGAGTCAGGAAGTGCCTACGCTGCCCCATAGCCACCCGCTGCAAGGCTGCAGGTCCTGTCCCCTTCCTGAGCTGCCTCCACCCTCACCCGTGCTCACTGCTGGCATTCACCCGAGAGGTGCGGTTTGGCACCACGGGGCATGGAAACACCCATGGAAAAAGCAGCCCGGGAACAGCACGGCTCTGTCTGTCCCATGGCCCAGCTCTCACAACACCCATCTGTTTGCCGGCCTCTGCGTTGGGAGGAAGCACTGGTGAATTAAAGGCTGAGGAACAAAATGTTTCATTTTGGTTTGTGGCATGCGCACGTGTTCAAGGGCAGCAGGAAGCATGTCGAGGGCTTGGTTTGGCTTCCTCCCTGCCAAGAAAAGGAAGATGTAACTCCAGCATCCTGCCCATTTAAGGCCACGCAGACACCTTGCATGGTTTGAGACAAATTGGCTCTTGCAAAGTTCCTGACCACAGCCCAGCTCTGTGAGGAAAACACAACCCAAAAATGCAGTCCCCGTGCTACCCACTGCTGGGATGCTGCCCATCGCTGGGCTGGGAGATATGTGGAGGAAGAGCGTTCCAATGTTGCTGGGGGTCACACAGCCAGGATGGGGCCGTGCACAGTCCTTTTCATGCACTGATACACTGGAGAGCAGCCCGGACGTGATGGCTGGGTCTGCATTATGGGAAACCACCTCACCTCCTGTGCAGGGGAGCAAAGGCTCCATGCCCTTGAGATGCTGTGGAGGTGATGTCCCTGGGTGTGGGGCAGCCATGTGGCATGTGCCTGGCTAAGACTGAACAAACCCTGCTTGTCATCACTGGGTTTGCAAGCCTGGTTGATAGGAATGCAATGCTTGCTGGAGCAATTATCATTTTTCCACCCTAACCTGCCCCTTCTTGTTTTTCCTTGAGTTTCTCATCACATGGTTTAAAACTTCTTTTATGAGCATGAGAGCCATGGTAGTGTACCTGTACAGGGATGAGCACAACAGACTCGGCAATAAACTTGGATAAGTACGCGTTAGTCATCGAGAAGCCCAGGAACACAAAGGAACTTCATTAAAGCACAGCTCTAGTGCAGACGCAAGGAAACCACTGTACTCACACTGTTTACAAACTGGCGGATGGTGTTTGCAGAGGGATCCCCTTGAATCAACCACTCCTTTTTCTTGTCTGTTGTCCATCCCTCCTCTCCCCTAGCACAGCAGCACTACTGAAGCTGCTTGGCATGACTCCACTCTTTTCCAGCCACAGGAAGGTCCATCCCAACATTAGACACAGTCAATCTATCAAGAGTAGTTAATTAAAGGCAACATGTTATTAATTTGGAGATTCCCAGATTATGTGATTGTTCAGTCCCTGTAAAGTTAACAGAAAGGAAGAATTGCTGCAACAAGTTTTCCTTGGATGTGAAAGATTACCTTTATTTTCTGAGTAAATTCAAAGCTGTAAAACCAGAAGGCTGGTGCCTTCCAATTGAATGGCTTTCGAGTCCCATTTCACTGAAAGGGTTGTTTTTCAAGCCTTGTCAATCTAAGGAAATTTATTTAGGCAGTCTCAAGGGAATGTCTTGGCCAAGTATTAATAGGTCTCTTTTATAAAAGGGACCTTTATTCATTGGTCTTTAAGTTGGCCTGTGTCTCATTCGGCTTTTAAAGTTCATGTGCAGAGAAAATGTCTCTCTTTGACAGTTTCCATGCTTCAGCGCTGTCGCGGGACTCTGAAGGAATTTGCTAAGCTCATAATGAAACATCTGGGTCAACAATAATACAGCTGTGCACAGCGCCTTCTCACCCCAGCAGTGAGGTGCTGTAGCCCTTGCCACCACAGGCATCTCAACTAATGGGGCTTAGTGTAGCCTGGAAGTGGGCACTATGCTGGGTGATTCACAGATGCAAACCGTGCTTTCTTACCCCAGACCTGATGTATCTTGCCAGCTAAGGTGCATCAGGACAGAAACTGCTCATGGAAAACCCCTTTTCCCCCTCTGGATGGTAGATAAAGCTAAAGAATGAGCAGTTGGAACTCCAGAGGACCGAGCATGCCTGTTGCATTTGGGACCCGCAGACCTGGACTCCCCATGCGGATGTTTTGCCCTGTGCCACCTCACAGCCACCTTCCCACAGCTTTCACCAGCACAGGCTACTTGTTTTGAACCTAGCAGCGAGGGATGGGCAGGGGGTACCCAGGTGATTCAATGGGACAATTTCTAGCAAAGGCTGTAGAAAAGCAATGGGAAAATTATCCTTGTCAAGCAAGTGGACCAATGAAACATGTCAGCATGGCCACAGCTCAGCCTCACATCAGCAACCACAGTCGGCTGTGCTGTACTTCCTTGCTCAGTGGGGTTCCCTGTCTGCAAGACACTTTGAGCTGACACACAGAAGTTGCTTAAACAAGTACAAGTGGTTATCTGAACACTATTCAGCATGATTTGCTCAGAAGGCACTTTGCACCCTTGTTCCCTTCAGTTTTCCTTTATTAGCGATACAACACAGTATGTGGATATGCAAAGTCATAGATCAGGTATTCCAGCAGATGTGCAAGGCAGGATGGGATAAGTACCATCTGATGAGCACTGTGCCATGGGGCTGCTGGAGATCCTTGCCTGCATCAACTCTTGAAATAGGGCAACACCACATAAAAACCTCATTGTGGAGACGTTTACTTATTTGGTAATTTGGCTGAAGAAGTCTAGTTAAAATGTAAATAAAAGCTCAAATGAGATTTATGTAGGCATAATTAACCTCACTTTTTATAGAATAACACAACCATATGAACTTTATTTAGCTTGGTCCTAAAGCAGCAGCTGTTGCAAGCCTGTGGAAGAGCGTTTCCACTGAAACACAGCAGCACTTCATGAGAACTTGTTTTTTCACCTCTTAGTTTTTCTCTCTGAGGCTTTTAAGCAAGTTTTATTGTAGTGTTTATATAGCCACCTCAGTCTGCCTGTGGTTTATGTTTTTCTCACCTGAAACCACTGAATTTTGAGTTTTATCAACAGGCATCTGAAATTACATTCTTTTAAGAATAGACTGAACCAGTAAAAGTGTTTAAAAGTTTCTGTTTAAGTCAGTTGTCTTCCACCCAAGTATCAGATTCTTACTGAATTATACTCAAGATCAACAACTTTTCTATAGCTGTTACTATCAAGGTAAATAACAATCACAGTGATTCCAACAAGTCAGCACCAAGTCTGTTCATTGGAGAAGTATCCAAGCAAACAAGTTTCTTTCTTGAAGTACATTGTGAAGGAGAACATTGCTTAGCTTTTCTTGCCTGGAATGATCTAAAACACAGCCCAGTCACTGTCACTCTAAACTTCCAACTGTTGGGCCAGAGCACAGCAGCCTCTTCCAAGTGGAGAGGAAGAGTTGTGCAGCTCAGAACTGCACTCACACCCAAAGCTGTGCACTGCAGGAAGAGATTAGAAAAGCATATTTCTTCCTCTCTTTTAAGGGTTTTCCTACCTTTTCTGCACAGTCTTAGAAGCCTGGGGTATACAGAGTTGGCCCCAGGCCCGCACGCTGTCTGTGCCCCGAAGCACCCAGTTCTCACCCTGTCACCACTCACTCCTGACAACAGAGCTTCCCTTTCACCAGTTTAGGGCTCGTAACTAAATCACAACACCCAGGTGCTTTCCATAACCCCTTGAGGGGAACTTGTTAAATGCCTTTCTTTTGGCCCTGCCTAGGGAAGCCTATATAAAGCAGTGGTAGGAACAAGCCTTGCTGCAATATACTGACTGGTTCCTTAGTGCTGGTGGTTTGGGTGACATCAAGCCTTGAAGGTAAGATGCTGTCCTCCTGTCTCAGGAATAGCTAATTTTCTCTTACCCATCTAAGCTGAAAAATTTTATTTCAAGTTTTATTGTCTTAGTCCAGATACTGCAAATACAAACCAGGATCCAGCATTTGCTTAAGCAAAGGGCTCCCTTCCTTTGAGCCCTTGCTGAGGTGGATAAAGGTATCACTCCATTGACTGCTCACTTCTTGTCTTTCTCCCCACCTTAGCAGTGAAGGCTCCAGGACGGTGCACAGGGACCCCCCTGAATGGGGTCCAGGTCGTCCTCTGGTGCTAGGGAATGCATAGTCCAGCAAGGAAGGTAGATGCTGTGGGAAACCTGTGAGAGCTAAGGTGACCTGAAGGAGATGCCATACTTTAACAGCCACTGCCTTTACACTGCTGAAATCCTCCCAAATCACAAACAGACAGTCCCTTCTTCTTCCTCAAATATTTCTTAGAAAAAAAGAACCGCAAATGGGACAGCACTGCAAATATTTGCAGATTCAGATCAGTTCAGCTTTGAAAAGCTTCAGCTTGCAAATCTTCAGCTGAAATGAGGTTTCCACCCAGTCAGTGGTTGTTTTCTCTCTGCTGGTGGGTTCTACCCTTCCTTCCACCCACCCTGTGCTTCTGGCTGGGTCTGCAGTTGCAGGGAGCAAGAGAAGGACCCCCTGTGCTCAGCACAGCCTCTTGTACCCCAGATAGGTCCTGAGGCTCATCCCTTGGCTGCCAGCATGTGTCAGACTGTGAGTTCTGGGCCAGGGCTCTGACACAGCCACTGCTCCCTGCCAGAGCTGCTACACACCAATACTCATTTCTCCTGCACTAAAGAGTTTGTTTTCAAAGCGCTTCCCCTCTCAGACCACTGCAAGGAAATATTGGGAGTAATCGCACTCACTAAGCCTGTTAAATGATCAACCTCAAATAAGAAACAGCACTGGGCAATGAGTTAATTTTATCCCAACGGGAACAAGCATCCACATGTTTTGAAAAGTCAATCAGGAAGATTCCCCAGGAACCTGGCAGCCAGCTCCTTGACAGTAAAAGCACACCTGTGCAGGCAGGGCTGCCTCCTAGGCTGTGACTTCATGCTGACTGCATCCCTCCGTACACCCCTGGCCCCTGTGCTGCTGTTACAATCTCTTTCTTTGGCTCTGTCACAGCCTTTTTTACCAACAGTGTCTCAGCCACAGGGATAGCAGCATGCTCTGCCCTGTGATATGCAGCAGCATCCCAGACCTTGCTCCCTAACCTCACTGCAGCTCCCAAGCTGCTGCCCTGAGACTGGGAAGGGAAGCAAAGCAAGACTTGGGAGACTTTCATATCCAGGAACAGTTTAAGTTTCAGGAGCATGTTCATGTATTGTCAGTCTTATTTAGGAGAACAATTATACAGAACATTTGAGTTTAAATTGGAGCTAAATGTTCATGTAGGAAGCACAAGGTCTTTGCAGTCACCATCTTCAGCCATTGACAGGAGGAAATAAATATGTTTGCTCTTTGCAGATTCACAGGTTAAAATACTGGTATCAGTTACCAAAATACGTGACTCTAATTTGACCATTGGACAATTTATCCTTATGCTTTCATGAAAGTATTCGATGGATATTAAAAACCCCCCATGTGAGATGCTCAGCTCAACAACAGTTCAGCTTTTATGAACTGCTGTGACTGGCACACGCCAGTGCTTCGTAGCATCTTTTGTGCCATGCAGCAGCATTTGAAGTGAGCAGCATCCATGTCTGGACACAGCTGTGGCACAAAATGCTTTTCAGTCACACAACACAGTCCTTGCCTTTAGTCTATCCTATTGTACATAGTAACCCTGTGAAACTGCTCTGGTTTTATTAATTTTCAGGACAGACCCCCATATGCTCACTGACGGCTCTGTATTAGCCAGGCCAGCAAGCCTCTGTAAATGTAACTATCTTGAATACCAGACCTCATGACCTACAGAAAGCAGCTGCAGCAGCTTCCTTCGCTCTAGATGATAACCTATAGCAAAACACAGTGTAATGTCTTCACTTGGCACGAATATCTTCTCATGGTTATACTGAGTTTCAATTTTAATTTAAGAATCACATACATGCTGGGGATGGACTCTTCATCAGGGACTGCAGTGACAGGACAAGGGGTAACGGGTTCAAACTTAAACAGGGGAAGTTTAGATTGGATCTAAGGAAGAAATTCTTTACCGTAAGGGTGGTGAGGCACTGGAATGGGTTGCCCAGGGAGGTTGTGAATGCTCCATCCCTGGCGGTGTTCAAGGCCAGGTTGGACGAGGCCTTGGGTGACATGGTTTAGTGTGGGGTGTCCCTGCCCATGGCAGGGAGGTTGGAACTGGATGATCTTAAGGTCCTTTCCAACCCTAACTATTCTATGATTCTATGATTTTGAGCTATTAGATGCATTAATTTCAAGCTTTCACTTGTAACACTTGAGAGGTCCAGGATTTTGTTAAGCTGTGTAATTGCAGTGATTTTTCTAGCAGACAATGTTTTACAAGCTGCAGAAATACCTGAAAAGTTTGAGTAGATGCCAGCAGTCCAAAAAGCCTGAAGCAAGCATGTGTACGCTGAAACAGGGACTTCAGACAATATTTACAGTTTATAGATCACAAAATCAAAACCCAAAGCTTTGGGTTTTGATGCCCCTAATGGCATCTTCTTTCCAAGTAGCCAAATAAAGGTATTAGTGATCAAGGATTGTGTTCATGGAGATAGACTGTGCAAGAACTTGATGCTACTGTGTGCAGACTACAGTCACAGCGCAGCAAGATAAACCTAACCAAGGTAATATAATTGAGATCAATACTTGTACGTAAGGGGGACTTGACCTCTCTCATTCAGAGACCATCCCACTGCAGGCAGGGTGGTGGAATGACCCAGCCCTGCCCTCACAACCCCAGACCGATGCCTCCTGCCCTGCTGCTGCACTCGGCTGCCAGCGCTCCCCACAGACTCCCATTCTCTCCCCATGCCTCTGCTCTGACTTTTACCCAAGCTCCCACCACGCACATTCTTCTTCAGCAGAGAAAACAAGAGCCACCTCTTCTCCACCTCCTCCCTTTGAGCCTCTATTGTAACTCTGGCTGCAGCAGAAGGGGCTCATTCTATCACAAGCCCTGCAAGGACTATGCAGCCAGCCGAGGCAAAACCAACAACGACCACCCAGGGAGAAGACGGCAGCATGCTGCGATGGCAGCAGTTTAGGTAATAGTCTCTCACATTGACAAACTTGATGTTTTGTTGATTTTATTTTTTCCATTTAATTTCCTTGCAGACACCTGTGCAATGGCCACGAACCTACCTTGTAGGTGATCACCTTAAGAGGTAACCAGCTGTGTTGTAAATGGACACTGACTTTCATCAGGGAATGCTGTTCAGATGTTAATGCCTGGCCTTTCATTGGTGATTCACGCTATTCCTATCACTGCTCACACTGAGTGTATGCACTTTTGGCTGCTTTAACGTCACAGGGTTTAGAAAGTGTCTTTAAAAAGACATTTACAAAGATGTAAAAACTTTTCCTTTGGAAAGAAAAAAAATGAAGAAGAAGCAATAAAGCTACTAAGCACTGGGCTTTATTTTTCATTCCCACTTTACTTACAACCAAGGAGCCTGTACCCAAGGCTGATCCAAGGGAGCTTTATTATTCCTAGCTTTGCTGTATACATCCTCTCTTGACTTGAAGCATCCAACCCTGACACTCAGCACATCCATCCACTAACCCGAGATGGACAAAGGACCCCAAGAGCATAGGCATCGTGACACACTGCAACACATATCTGTCACCCCACAGCTACTGCTGTGGCTGCCACCTCAGGATGTTTCTATTCCATTTCATTTACTCCCTTTAAATACCTCAGCATTTCCAGGAATATCAACCACGCAGCAGCATAGGGCTGAGCGAGGCTTAAGCAGCACTGTGCCCTACATGCAGATATGTCTTTATACCCCCAACACACATGGCAGAGAGGCACAACCTGGCCCACAGCTCAAATGCTCCAACCCTGCAGCAAGGACAGTTCCCTCCAACTCTCATTTGCAAGTTATTTTATCATAAGCAAGCAAACATCCACAGCATGGAGCATGCTTTAAAGGGAAACCAGCATCTTCTGCAGCAGAAAGAAAACCCAGGGACTGCGAGCTCCTTGCACATTCACCTCTGCAAAAAATATTCCAGTTCTCCGGCAAATAATGTGCATTTAATACAGGAAAAAAGACTGAGCACGCAGACATCTGCCAGCCTGGGCTAGCTGATATTTTCAGTGACTACCAGAAGCATTGCTTGATGTAGGGAACAAAGACTAATGGCAGAGACTCAGTGCCAGATCCTGGGATAGTGTCACCCCTATCAGATCCAGGAGGTCACAGGGACCTTCCCTAGGGATGGGAGAGCTGCAGGACAAGGAGCAGGGCAGAGCCCAGGGCAAAGGTGTTGCCAGGCCCAAGGGGAAGGTACAGTTCCCGGGTGTTTGGAGGGGGTCCACTGACATTACAGGAAAATCCTGGCACTGCAGCATTTCGGGCGCAACCCCCAGACAGCTTAGGCTGAAAAGCTGCTTTCTATAAAATTCCTGGTCAAACCCAGCCAAAATAAAGGCCTGCACTTTAAATGCTTAACAATGTTCAGCACTGCAGTAGAACACAATGCTGCTCTGTGGAAACACACTTGCCTGCAGTAGCAGGCAGCTGGGGGCAGGCAAGAGGCTAGGGAGCCTGGTTTTGCATTCCCATTTCAGGACTAAAGCTCGCAAGCAATGAGCAGTCAGTGTTCTGGGGCAAAGCTGCACCCTTCCCATCTCTCCAGGGTTAAACCAGTCTCCCTGTGTGCCAACTTGTTATTTATGCGTTATTGTACACTAAGGAGGAGAAAGCTACAGCTACATGTTGCTGCAATTTTATATCATTTGCTTTCAGAAAGTAATCACCCGGGTTAATCAAATTCTTCAAACCCATGGCTTTAGTACAGCTGTCAGCAGCCTGTTAAACTTCCAGTATGGATTTCCAAAAATATGAATAGCCCTTGGTTTTGACCACGGCCATAGGTTTAGTATGCCAAAAGTCCCTCTTGACATGTGTTATTTCCAAAAGCCTATTGCAAGATTATAGTTATAAGAAGCTTGGAAAGACTTTATAAAAAGAACAGCACAACACAGATCCTCCTTTCAGTCACTCCTAGCCAGATACACCATGTACCTCTCATTCACAGGCATGAGTTTCTTTTGCTTCCTCCCAAAGGAAATAATCTCCTGCAAGCTGTATTGGATGCAAAGGGGCACTTAGTTGCTTGCAAGTGAATAGCCAGGCTCTTAATTGTATTTTAACCTTCCCCTTCTCATGTACTTGTCAAATAACCCCAGTTCTGGGACCTCAGGGACCCCACTTTGCCCCAGGCTGCTCCCTGCTCAGAGGTGTTTGCTTTTGCTGCAGGTCGTGCACAGGAGGCTGGTGTTGTCCAGAGTGAAGGGTTTGCCACTCAGCAGCGTCTCGCACTCCAGGCAAGCAAAGTGCTTCTTGTGCCAGGCCATGCCTTCTGCCTGCTGGTAGTCTTCCGAGAAGATGATCTACAGGACAGACAGACAACTGCTTATTTCCACTGTCTCACCAAGCTGGAGCAGGGCAGGAACAGAGAGAGCCCACCCCATGCATCCCAACAAATAGTCAGCCATGGAGGCCAGGATTTGGGAAGGGGTAATTAAAAGACATAGGACCTCCTGAGCAACGAGTCATGGGCTGCAATTAAGCACTATAAACCCATCAGGTGTTAAATACAACTAGAGCTGGGTTGTTGCTCTGAGACAGATACAGCATCACCAGCTGAAACTATCATTAATATCATGCTGTTTTGCCCCATTTTCTTTAGATACCTTCAGCTCCCCAGAGCTGCAGCCTGGTGACCAGCACCAGAAGGATGCCGCTCCCAGAGGGCATCTCAGGAGGCACAGGTAGGCAGGCAAGTTATGAAGCCCTGAATTAACCCACACCAAGACCCCAACAGGGTCAGGGAGCAGCCAGACCCTACCTCATCGCAGCCAGCGCAGCGCGGCCGGAGGCTCTCGCAGTAGTGGCGCCCGCACCAGGCAGCCCCGCTCTTCCAGAAGTAGATGAGGTCGACGAGGGGCTCGGAGCACCGGCAGCACACGAAGCACGCCGGGTGCCACTGCCGTGAGTAGCCTGCCCTGTCGGCGTACACCACCGGGCAGTCCTCAGGCACTGCCTGCTTGCAGGTCTCGCAGTGCTGCAACAGAGACAGTGGAGTGAGCATGGACCACGTAGCTGGTTAAGAGCACAGTTAGCAAAGCACATCTCTAAGCACACTCTCTAAGTGCATCCTCAATGCTTCCTGCTTCTACATAGCCTGGAGGAGCTGCGGCGCCACTGTTCAACATCCCATAGCACCAAGGAGGACAGTGGAAATAAAACATTTAATTCCAGGACTGCTAAGGTGTGCGACTTTGGTTGATTTCATTTGAGCTCTTGTTCTGTGAAGGGAATCTTGACGGCACCAAAGCCCAGCTTCACAGCTGCATCACCAACCTGAAATGAGGCTGTAGAAACAGTGCAGCGAGGTGGAAGAGCAAGGAAACGCTAAACTGAACAGAAAGCAATGGTTGCAGCTCAAGAAAAGTGCTGGGAAAACATCTCAATTGTGTTGTAGGACTCAGACAACACAAAACATCACAGGGCACCCAGAGCCAACAGAACAGATACCTCTCAGCCTATCACACTTCACATCCTGTGCAAACATTTGGATCAGTGCTATGCATGGACAGAGTATCAAGATGTAAAATGGTTAGAAGTCATTATAAATATATATTGGCTAGTCTTCCCCTGGAATACTGTTTACTTTTGTCCACAGCCACATCCAGGCAGGTAGGAATAGCACTGCCCACCATCAGCTAAGTGTCTGGCTTTTAGGACCCTCCTCCCAAGATAAAACCAAAATCACCAAAATGCCAAGGTTCCCAGAGTTAGAACATCCTCTAGTGCCGAACTGCAGCACGGCAAAGATGTTATTTTGCATAGAGATTAGAGACTTGGTTCTTTTCTCACTATGTTTTAATATATACATCTATGCATAAGACAGATGTCACTTTCAGCACAGTGCTTTCAATTTATAACAGCCCAATTATTAGACTTGGCTAATCTGAAGATTAATTAACATTTATGCACATTGCACACAAGGCCAACTGGGCTTACTCTTTATCTGTGCCTGCAGAGTGATCCTGCGATTAGCTTAGAGCAAGCTTTAGAGCTCTCCTCTCGGAGGCTGACAACTGATGAGCTGTTATTTAAATTCCCATTTAAGTCTGGATAGTCCAGGTCAGGATAACAACTTGGAGTCTGTGCTTTGTCACTCCCTAAACAAAACACTCTTAAGTAGCGGCTGGAGTCTCTTCCAGCAGAGCCCTTGGCTGCAAGGCCAGACTTCTACTAGCAGTCTGCTGGAGGTTTTATAAAACCAAGATGCAGCGTGAAGCAGCTTATGTGTCACATGTGTTGTGGCTTCAGCTGCTGTGCCCAACCAGACTGTTTGCATGGCCTTGTCCTCCCTCCAGCATGCTCCAGGCAGCACAGGGTTGGGAGTTTCCTTGCATTCAGATGATGGATTTGCCCACAAATACTCTGATTTAAGCCAACAAGCTTCTAAAAGGTGGGTAGAAGAGACACAAAACCAAAATTCCACACCAGAAGGTAAATAACACTTCCTGAGCTGAAGGAGAACATCAGGAATGGGGCAGGAAGAGTAGAGGGGGACATTGCGCAGGGCAGCTGTGGTCCACAACCTGAGGAACACCACCCTGATGCCACAACAGACTGAGAAACTCACCCCCCTTTGAGCCTCCCTGATACAACCCCAGTAAAGCAGCAGCAGAAGCAGCCTCTCTGGGGCACAGAGGCAGTGGGGCTTCTCTGTCAAACCAAAGGCAAGTTTCCCACCACATCCACCCTTTGCTAGTTCACGGCCTGACTGCCAGAGACCATTCTTTGCATCTGGGGAGTTTTCTTAAACTCATTTTGCCCTTTACACAGCAGAAGGCTACAGGCCTATCTGCACCCACCAAGTGGCTTTTCTCTGTTTTGTTACTATTATTTGTAGCACGCCTCGCTATTGCCTCCTCCTTGGTTCAGTCTGGATTTTCATTAGCTGCCCCGCAGCCCTTGCAGCGGTTCCACCACGCTGACGGGCATCTCCTATTTTACCAGGAAATCCAGTATGACTAGTGAAGGCAGCAATAGAAGAGAGACAAAATGTTTCCTGGCTTGGCTTTTCTGCAAGTCTGAAAGGGGATACGTCTGCTTACACCACTCCTTCTACTGCAAAGGGCTTCAGACGCATTTCTAAGTACTCCCAAGACCCACACCAATGAAGGAGTAAGCTCAGTGCCGCAGAAGCCGTGCTATTTCTGGTCTGTATGAACAAGAAAACAAGTACATGAAGCTGTCATGCTCAATGTGGAGCACTACGGGTACACCAGCCTCACTGGCAGTGGGGGCAGATGGGCACCAATGGATTCTGCACCCACTGTATGTGACTGAGGCCGTATTTTTCCTTACCCCCCTGATACCTCCCCAAGGCACCAGATTTGGGTGAGTCAGGGCAGCAGAACCCAACCCTGCAGCTGCCTCCGAGGGTGACAGTGCGGAGAAACCACCAGAGCCATCCATCCCAGCCCTGCTTATCTTGCAAGATCTAACAGCGAGAACAAACATGAGCAGCTTTCCAACTCTGAGCTCAAGTTTCTTGCCAACATGGACCATTAGAAAAACAACTTATTTTGCCGTTTCTTTCTATGGCAGTTATCCACAGGGCTTTTCCTAAGCATCATATAACTTCCACCACCCTGCCACTTACACTAAATAAAGTGGCTCTTCAAATTTGAGATGGCATTACAGCTTGGTACTTATTTTACATCTCCATCATCTGAGGAGAGGAGTGAAGGCTTTATCAGCAGAGTAACCAGAGGTGTCGGCCAAGAAAGTGTCCCTTTCTCCTAAGCTTTTCCAAACTCACCCTCTCCACTACTTTGCAATCACAGCTCCCACAGAACCAGTGCCCCAGATGCCACAAGGCTTCCCCAGAGCACTCCCTACATTGGTAGCCTCAGGCTTTTGGGGACAATGGCTGATTCTGATCAACTGCTTCAGATTTTTTTGATTCCAACACAGTTGCTTAAAATACCAGAAGACTTTCCAGTTCTGAGGGGGTTAAAGATGATTTTATGCTCATTGGAGAACACTCAGCTCCTAGGACAGACTTATTGCAGTGATGGGGCCCCTTCTCTGCAGCCGAGATGAGTTCAAAAAGCTGCTTGAGCTCAGATGCCTCTCTCATGGTGATTTACATTGGCCCTGTATGTTTTCCTTTGCACACCAATTTCAACACAGCTGGCCTGAGTGTGCAATAAGAGGTTTAACAACCTTAGCACAGGGACCACACAAACACCCAAGGAAATTCCAGCTTATTTCCTGGTGCAGCTTTGGTGCTTTCTGGGTTCATTCACTTCTAGAGCAAAGGTAATGTTGTTTTTGTTTTGGAGTGTGCTGATGTACATTTCAACCCTGAATACAGTGAGAACATTAAAGCCTCCAGTATCACTGGCTTTATGCACTTCATTTCTCAGTCCCTTCACGTCTATTCTCAGCCTTCATATAGCTCATTTCGCTCACATCTACTTTCAGCCTCACACACATTGCAAAGTGCTATCTATCATGAGATAGATATGGCAGAACTTTCTGTGGCAGAACTTTCCCACCGCAGTTTCATGAAAGCCGGCAGACCTTCTGGAAGTTCAGCACATTTCAGATCTTGGGACACAGTTCATTCCTGTCAGGTCAGCAGCATTAATTCCCGCACAGGAGATCAAATCAAAATGGACACTGTTTTCTTAGAGGGGGAAACAGGAGGCCTGTCTTAGTACAGCAAGAAACCGCAGCACTCCATGGGGCTGCTGTAAACTGAGCAGCACAGTGCATTGGTCAAAGTGGATCTTCTACAACTGCTTTTGAAGTGGTTTGATTTTTCAGCCAGCGCCTTGAGAAAAATGATGCTTTAAAACTAAGGAGAACAATATCACAGCTATGTAATTTTGGAAGGACAAATCTGCAATCTAAGTAAACCCGCATTGCTAAGTTAACCTTTATTAATAAATGTTTAATAGAAACCTTCCTTTCTCGGCTATTTTTTGATTAAAATTCTTTGCCTGATTCAGTATTTTGTTGCAATGGTGAAAAGCCTTTACTGTATCACTGGACTCTGAAAGTCAGATGCATATGAGTAGAAAAGGCCATAGCAGAGGGGATGCATTACCCAATATGGAATGAAAATGAACATGTTACAATCTCAGTGCAGCAATGGCAAGAAAAATCTTGCCTTATAAACCTTTAGACACCATTTTTCTTTTACAGCTTTAAAACCTCTGCTGCAAGTCACCCTCACAAGGGACAGTTTGATATATTTTCACTCACCATATTTTATGATAAGCATTTGTTCAGCAACCACAATGGCCACTCCAGACAGCACTGGGAGAATATAAATCTGAAAGGGTGTTAGGGAATCTCAATCATTTCCCTGTGGAAATGTATTTTTATGCTCAGGGGCATCTGTTCAAAGTTCCCCCAAGCGATTACAGCCCTGGAAGCACTATCTCCATGTTCACAGCTCTGCATTAATTAGAGTGAACCACCTCCTCCTGTCACTTGCAGTCTTTCCACTTGCTCCGGTCTGGATTCCTAGCTGGAAACACTCACTGACTCGCAGTGAGATGCCTTGAGTACCTTATTGACTCACAAGCACCCAGGGCCGTGTCATGCCCAATCTTTCAGAGCTGCCAAGAATCCAAAGTCAAAACCACTGCTTGTGCATCTAGCAGAAGGTTTACTTACCCTGGTGGTTCAGCACAGCTTTTGCTGTGGAGGGAGGGTGATGAAGAGGAGATTATAACCACCTCTCTTCACCCCTGTTAGACAGACAGGCAGGACTGGCAGGAGTACACAGGTCCCACTAGGGTCTTTCATTGTGCTCTACAGAAGCATGCCATGATGCAACTGAGCATTGCAGCACTGCTTCAGTTGCAGCCCTGCAGAATCCCACAGGAGCAGTATTGTGAACAAGGAACAGACATCCCGGGCTGAGGCAATCTTTCCACCCCTCTAGTTGAGACCAAAGCTGTTTCCTGAATGCTCCCCAAGCGCCAAGCAGAGCTGGGACACCCTATCCAGCCCATCCCACCGTCATGGACCGCAGCACTCACATACTGCCCTCCTGCAGGCACGTTCTCCAGGGTCCCATTGGTGGATTCAGGGGGTTTGCTGGCTGCAATGCTCTTGTCCTGCTGCTTCCCCTCCTCCTTCCCCGCGCCACCCTGGCCTGGCAGAGCCACCTCCCCAACGCCCAGCGCCTCAGCTTTGTACTTCTTCACAAAGTCTTCCATCAGCTTCAGCTCGCCCTCGGCGAGGCCGCGGCACTGGGACGGGTCGTGGTCGTACAGCGGGAGCTGTCTCATCAGCTGCCGCCGGCGGTAGTAGGCCCCCTCTGTTCCTGCCACCGGCTGCATCTCCTTCGGGATCAGCTCCATGTACTGCATGGCCTGGGATAGGGAGAACACCATTAGTTACCAAGTCTCCTTTAGCAGGGAAGCGCAAGCACTCATCACATCCATAGTGCTTTGCAAACAGATGCTCTGCTGACATTATGGAGCAGTGGCAGAAAACATGGCCCTTCCTTCCTCCCTTTGTGTTTTTCTAACATTTCAGGAATGAAGGGCTAAACTTACTCAGATGCAAGTAGTAGCCAGGCTACTGTTAATCATTTCATCCTCAGAAAACAGGTTAGGTGGGGTTTGGATTTGTTTGGAGTTTTTCTTCATTTTTTGGTTGTTTTGGGAGTTTTTGGTGGTGTGCTGGTTTTTAAGCCAAACAAACCCCCCAGAACTCCCCAGGAAAGCACTGAAGACTTGCTTCACTAGTTTTACACCCAGATCCCAACACACCGTTCCTCACATGCCACTATCCTGAGCTGCTGAAAAGACCAGAAATCTATAAACATCAAGACCAGGCAGCTTCCTACTGCCTTGTGCCAGGACAGGGACAGCTCCAAGGAGCAGGTCAGAGCCTGCATCAAGACACCCCATAGCCCTCATGGGTTGCATGCAGCACAGTTTACAGTAAAAGCTTCCCTTTTATCAATTAAAACCAGAATCCTAATTCAGGAAAAAAGCAGTCAGCAGCTGAGACTGTATGTAACACTGAGAGCCGCCAGTGCTGCACAGCTATTGATTCTGCAGGAAAGCGAAGGTGTTTGGTCATTGATGCCCTGCAACATCAAAAGTAAATGCCAAGAAGCTATCAAAAATAAAGCCTCCTACTCAACTGGCTACTAGCCACTGTCTTACAAGCGGATTAAACCGTAATCTTGCAAGAGGTCTGTCCCATGCTGAATTAGCACTTGCAGGACAGCGGGGTCTGTACAGTTAACTTCTGCTGGCCTGGTACTGAGGGGAAGGGAGGTTCCCACTCAAGGCATTTTTCCTATTGTAGTGTGAAGAGCTACGGGGCAGCCAGTTGGCACTCTGCCATTTCGCTTTAAAGACCAGCATCCATCTGCATTAGATTTGTTTCTGACTTGGTCAGCATTTGAAATCTGAATTTTACAAAACGCAGAGAAGCGATTAACTGTTTACTGCGCATGGACCAGGTCAGCTGGGTCTTTTAAATACAGAAACATCTGCACAGCACCAAACAGCTCATCACATCTGCAAGAACTTCAAAGTCAGCTTCCACCTCAGCTACTTTCAGCCGCATAGAAACAGTGCAGGGCAAGATTTCTGCCTGAAGATTCACAGCAGCAATAGATGAATTATTTAATAGAGGCAGGGCTTCTTCCCTATTTCTTAGCGTGCACGTTAACATCGCTGCACAATATGTTACA
Organism: Psittacula echo; assembly: GCF_963264785.1. Classification (NCBI taxonomy): domain Eukaryota; kingdom Metazoa; phylum Chordata; class Aves; order Psittaciformes; family Psittacidae; genus Psittacula; species Psittacula echo. The sequence goes on along the minus strand of NC_137745.1, from coordinate 14,016,144 downwards.
CATCAACACTCAGTATATCATGCCCCTGTGCAATGGCAGGATTGATATCCAGGAGTTTTTCCAGGGGAAGAAGAAGCACATGAGAGAAGGTGCTGCTTGGGAATAGCTGGTTAGAGAGCTACGGGATGCTGTAGAAGTTATCTGGTGCACAGATGGCTTTCACAGAAGTGAGAAATCCTAATAGGAACTACAGAAGCAAGAGAAAACAATTCCCGACAGCTCCTCCCAGGCCTCACACAAGCACTGCCCTAAAAAATGAGGGTATTGCTGGTATTATCCAACAACTAGAAAGAAAAACAACCAAAGCCTCAATGCTGTACAACACAACTTCAGGACAGCAAATGCTGCACAGTCTGCACTGGCTTGGTGCAGCTGCAGCAACAGCACTAGCAGAGTAGTAGCACAGTAGGATCTTAATGAAAGAAATTCTTAATCCACTACAAACGTGCCAAGACTAATGAACACTTCTACCAGCGCTATGAGAAAGCACCATGCCAGCACATGCATGTGAAGCACCTTGTTCCACTCTAGCACCAGACTGCCAATTGCCAGTACAAAACATCTGTGCCGAAAGCAAGAGAGAAAAGCGAAGTCTTAAGCCTTTCTTAAAAATACATCTGGAGCGCTCAGTAGCAAAGTCCAATATCTGCCCAGAAACATGGTGGGATTTCACTCACTGATCAACAGAATGCTTAAGGTTATAATTGCCGATGTCATAAAACATCCACAGAATACCTCAGCGAAAGCAGGATGAGGAAAAGTTGTTTCTTCTGCTGCTACCACGTATTACCACGGTGAAATGCTTTACTCTGTTCCCTTAGTGCAGATAACAGTGAAAATCCAAAACATTCTTCCTCAAAATTAACTACTGCACATCAGATATTTTATGATCTGTTCTTTTCACTTTCCTCAAGGACCTTGAATATCTACTTCATAGCTTCTCCAGGCATGGCTTAATGAAAACACACTCTGAACTTCCTCCTATTATTGGACCATCCACTTCAAGACAACGCTATTAAAAACAACCCCAAGTTTCCAGCGTGCCTTCAGAGGGAAGCCACTGGAGCGAGTCAGTTATGCACTAAAAGCTTTTTGGCCCAAATCCCTTTCAAGCTATCCGGAGAATAGCTGACATCCCGCATTGCTCCTGAAAGCTTGTCAAATTGATCTTCAGACCAAAACTCATCAAGGCTATCTACAAAGCTCCTGGATGTTGTTTACTTGCACTAAGATATCTCCTAGCCCATTCAGGCAATATGAAGAGTTCAAAAGCTTTCATGAAGCACGTACCTTCTAAGCTGCCCCTTTAACAGCATTCATGGCAGGAGGGGGGGGGGGAGTTTGTCCCAGTGGGTGGGGGTGCTGCCAGGCTCCCCAGTGCCCCCATTGCACAGGGATCACCCCAAACATGCACCCACAAGGGGTTATGGTTGATGTTCAGGCTCACAGAAGAAGAAAGTGGTCCAGGAACTGCAGAGTTTGGGCATCCTTCACAGCAAGGAAGTGACCCTGCCCCAAGGAGCCGGCAGCACAGCTCTGCAGCCAGCTCAGAGCTGTGAAACCCGGTTTTCTGATAAATCCCAGGCCGGGCAGCAGGCTTAACGATCAGGCTGGATGGGAAGAGTGCCATCATTGTTCTCCCTATCCTTCATGAGCTCCTTGATTCCTCCCGGGACTTGCGGAAGGCAAACACTGGTTAAACAAACATTCCTGCTAGGCAAGCTCCTACCGAAGGGAAGGAGGCTGAGAGCAGCAGCACTACAATTAAACAGCCAGGCAGTCAGCTGCATGGGGGTCTCAGTCTCTCATTGAAGCCCAGTGGTCTGCTCCAATTAGCATCACAGGTCCCAACTGCATTCTCAATACAGTCTTCATGCCACCCGCAGTCAGCCTTTCCAAGGGGGTGAGGGCAACTGAGTTAAGAAGAAACAAGTCTGCCTCTTGGGTCTGAAGCTGCAATTTCACATTTGTTTCAATTCTTTAAAAAAATCTGGTTGCAATTTCCAGCAGCTTTAAACTATTTAATCTGAAGAGCAAAAGCTGTCCACTAATGACAGTGTAATATATAATGGTTTTAGTACCACAATACAGTTAAAAGTCAGTTAAATGCTTTCCCTCAGGAAGTGCTCTGCTGGCTAACACTGCCATACACCAAAACACACTTCCATTCCTTCCCACACAGCAATATTACTTGCCTGGATGGAAGCTGGGGCTGGGGTGCTTGTTTTCAGATCCCATCCTCGGCACAGGGCCACACTCCCCATCTCCCTTTCTTATCCTGAGTTCTCTTTACAAAACCTGAACCAAATGTTTTCTTTTATTTGGACCAGACTATGTTTATCTGTAAGGAAAAAGATCCCAGCTCAGTGCTGGATCTGGGAGAGGTTCCTCAGGAAGCAGCAATGGGCAGAGTTCATGCCCACGCTGGCAGGAGCTGTGTGCAGGATGCTCTCAGCCACAGAGCTCAGCTTCACTTTCCTTCAAGCTATCACACCTTGGCACCATGAGTTTCCATGTTCCTGCTCCACAGGGAAGGAAGCTCCATGAGTCTGCTGGGAATACGGACAGGCTGCTGTTGGAGAATCCCTAGGCACAGAGGCTCCATGCCCAGTGCTCTGCTCAGTCAGCCTGGGCTGCTGCAGGAGGATGTTTCCTACTAAAGTGATGCTCTTCTGGGAGCAGGACACAGAGAACCCCAAGGAACAACCACCTAACTGCCCACCACCACAAGTTCAACCTCCCCTCCGACTCCTCTGCTTGCCCAGCAAATCCAAGCTGAAATTAAAGAGAACAGCATTACAAAGCAGTTAAGCCATGAGTCAAGTCCTGTCGGCATGCTGTTTCAGCTCTTTCAGTGTTCCTACAGACAGTTGTCCAGGCCTGGGGTGATACAGCATTCAACAGGAAACAAGGCTGCATTCTGTGGGGGGTTTAGGGCCATTCTGTGATTTACAGCAGCACAAGTCAGCAGTAGTTGCACTCCTGGCTAATAAGCTTGAGATGCCAGGTCTATTTTAAGTCCAAGATTTTAATAACTACCTCATCAAGCAAAGAAAAAATAATTATCTTCTATTTTAAAGACAATCATTATTTTGCTATCATCATTAAAGCCCATTTCTATAACAGAATAATTTACAAACACAGCCCTGGATGTAGATGCAGCATTACTTTTTTCCACACTGATTTATTTTCTCTGCTTCTGAGGCAGACTGAAGCATGATCTCTTGAAGTGTTTGCTGAAAAGGCCTCCAGGTAAGTGGAAGTGTCCCAGCTACCTCCACCTCTGGAGTAAACTTCTTGTCCTTGTGCACATCCCACAGCTTGCACAGCTTTCTGCCTCCTTGGTGCCCAGGGAAAGCACCAAACCCCAGCCCTGACACCCCGAGGTGGCCTGGCAGAATTGCTCCCACATCCAGCCCATGGCTCTGGAGCAGGCACACGCCTGCTTGGGCTGTGCAGGTATTGTACAACCGGCAGGACAGAAGAGATGGGATCTCTCCTTAGCAATGTTTTTACTGGACATGAGCTTTATAAAAGCAGTGAGCATTCTAGTTGTAAAACCCATTAAGACTTCTCCTAGAAATGTAAGCAAAGCTATAAAACCCAAAAAGCAACCCATTCCCCTCTCCCACCTACCGCAGTTATTTACATGGTTTTCCAAAATACAAAATGTTACGTGATTTTAGCTCTCTGAGGCAAGTTGTATGTTTTACTGTTTTTCCCCCGATAACTTTATTCCAGAGCTGGGTTATGACCTCCATTAAACAACAACTACCCACCAAACGCACCATGAATTATCTTACCAGCTTCTGGGTGAGCCCTGGTGGAGCCCACTCATACGTGATGGTGTCAAAGGTGGGGTCTTTCCGAGAGACGATGGGGTTGGTGATGATCATGCGGTTCCTTTTGTAGATGCGAATGCCATCACCTCCTTTCACCCGGGCAGTGAGCGTGGCATACTTGGAGTCTGAGAGCAAGCGCCCAATCTTCCGATCGTCCTCCAGATCCGAGCTCAGGCTGTGATCCTCCTGGCTGCACTTGCACGACTTGCAGATCTTTCTGTGGGTGACAAGCAAGATCAAGCTTTTGATGAGAGCTGGGCCATAAGAAGCACACGATCACACGATGGCTCAGCCTCTTCTGAAGGTTAAACACAGAGCAGGGTTATGGCATAAGACCTGTGGCATGTGGGCTCCAAGAGGTCCATGTCCTCCTTGTGTTGGGGGCCCCAGAGCTGGACACAGTACTCCAGGTACAAAGGTCACACTGCCGGTGATGCAGCCCAGAAAGCCAATCATATCCTGGGCTGCAAGTACACGTTTTCAGCTCATGTCCAGCTTTTCTTAACAGAGGGATTGGCAGTGGCAGAGCAGAAAGCCACAAACCCCATCCCCAAGCAAAAGCAGCTGCAGCAGTGCTGATATAATGCTGCCTCTAGCCCACCACAGGAAGCTGCTACTCCCTGTGAATTTTGAAAGCCCTTTCAAGCATCACTGTATCTCCCACCCTCACCAGTCTCCAACAGCTAAGCACCAGCACTACCTTTCACAAAGCTTTATATACCATTACAAAAGTGACTGCTAAAAGGAATTGATAACTTGTCTATCATTTTAATTATCACACCTTTATGATTTATAGCTAAGTCTGTAAGGCCACTCTCTGCTGGCCAGCCTGGCTTGCTGCCAAGACCTGTGACCAATCTAGCAGAGATAGTCAGCTCCCAGGGAGGGGGCAATGGTAACAGATGTGGAAAAGAACCCCAAACCCCAGGCATGAGAGCCCCAACTCAGTTTAAGCAGGACCAGTGAGGGAAAGGGGATGGAGAGCAGGGAGCATGAGCATCTCCCCAACTTAGCAGCTGTCCTAGCCAGAGACTGTGTCTCCTACACCTCCCAACACACCTCAGGTGCTCTGCAGTTCTTTGCATGCAGTCACTGGAGTCTGAACATCAACGGGACCAAAGGGACAATGTCAGGACAGAGGCCATCAGGACCAGGACATTACCTCCAAGAATGTGGCTCAAAGCCTGTGCACATCCCTCTGCAGCGTAAACAAGGCACACCTCTTCCTGACTGCGGCTGGCTCACCGACATCTGGAAAAGAACAGGACACTGGAGTTGGAAATGCTTTATCTTCAAAGATTATCTGAGACTAGAATACTAATTCTGTGTTTTGTCCTTCAAATGATTTCTTCAGCCATGCCTTATGTCCTGTGAAACCTCAAACCTCCCAGAGGCCACTTGAGCGCTGTCCATGCAGACCTGCTCAAGTTATTTAGAGATGCTTGGGATGAAGATTTTCACCTTAAAAGAGAAAATGGCACATCCGGAGCAGTGTAGGGGGGACAATGCATCAAACACAGTGAACATGCACACACCGCAGATAGCCACCTTAATCTCATGCACAGAGGCCTCAGGTCTCATTAAAATGCTATTTTTATTTACCTTATATTTTGCAAATGATTCTGTGCAAGTGAAATTTCCTCCAGTGGGACATGAAGTGCACTGCCATAACCTGATGCTGAGCTTGCTTTACCGCAGCTTGGACCTCCTCGGTCTTTCTACAGAGGCCCATCAGAACAGTTAAGGCTGCAGAAGTTTCTAATGCTGGAGAGGCTGTTGCCTGCCTATGCAGTATTAATCTAGTCCATATGCGCTTCTGTGTTATGACAGCATATGATCTTGTAATGAAAGACTATGTAAGCCTCCTCCAGCACCAGCTCCTCATCTTCCTCACCCAGCTCCAGCTCCTCTCCCCACTCAGCAACCCACAGCCCTTGTCCATGCACACTGCCTCCCTCCCCAGCAAGGGCAGAGGCTTCCACAGCTTTAGATGGGGATGGGTAGAGGCAGTCTTTGCCAAACCCCATATTCCGAGGGAGGGATCAATAGCAGTAAAAAGAACAGAGGGTATTCTTACAGTATGCACTGGGGGAATGTGCTCAGCTCCTTCACTCTGCAGTGCTGTGGGTGGCTAAATCCCCCTTTGAGGAGGCTCTGCAGGGATCCTGCACGGGTGGCTAGGCACTGCAGGCAGTGGTGTAGCTGGTGACCAGCCCTAAGCTCTGCCCAGCAGCACTGGGCTTCACAGCTCCGGGATGCAAAGCTGTTGATGACACTGGCAGCTGCTCCTTCCTCCTGCTCCCACCCAGACCCACTCATCCCACTTCCAGCACCAGCTCCTGGGCTCCTCAAAGCTCCTGCAATGATCTGGAGCACCCCAAGGTCTCCTCTGACGTTCAAACTCATACTCCAGTTTTCAAGAGAAAAAAAATAAAGAAAAAATTTTATGGCACTTGGTTAGGAAAGGCATTCAATTTACTTGGAAAACCCAGTGTTGCTAATAAGGACAAAGCTTTTATGAACAGATGGTTCTGGAAAGAGCTGGGTGCTGGTTTGCCAGTTTTAAGGAAAACAAGCCTTTACATAGTCGTTTTTGCACAGAACTATCAAGCCTCCACACAAGGCTGCTTGCCCTTGAGAAGCACAGCCCAAAGGATATGAAACGGCCCATTTCAGCTCACTTAGCCCCCGGGACTGCTATTTCATTTGTGCCTCCGATTTCACCTGTAGTTTTCACCTCTTCTCACCTGCAGTTTTTCTAGATGTTTTGAAGCCAGTGAAAAGACCTCTCACTCTGGGAATTCGTAAAAACACATCTTAAAAACAGCCTTAACATGCACACACACTCCCCACCCTGCCCCAGAGAAACAGGCCATTTGATTCTTCAGCTACGTGCCAGCTCTCCAGAAGAGAGATGTTTAAGATCCCCACAGACCACACAATCTTGCCAGTTCTGGAATCATGTGCTCAGTGCCCACTAACTGATGGGGATTTTTAACAGACTCTGATCTTAATGAGTTAGAAGCTGAGCATAGGCAAGTGACTGTGAATGGCTGTTTATTTAAGATACAAACATCTGGATTAAATAAGCTCATTTGGAAAAGCTTCATTACATACAAGAGGAAAAGCAAAGAGAAAAGCCTTATCAGTAGCGAGCATCAGTACATGAAACCCCCATAACCAGCCTGATACTTCACAGTCTAATTAAGTGCCTGCGCAGGAGCTCACAGCCATTTGGGGTGACTACCAGCCTGTGACCTCCACATTGATCTGTATACCCAGTGTTTCACACTGTTCCTTCAGTGTTAACAAGCCCCTGTCTCAGTAGTTCATTCTACTTGTCCAACCATGACTTCTGGTTCATGTCCTAGGTCCAAGTGTAATTGAGGGTAACTGATGTTTACTCAGTCTAACCCATGGAACTATCTACTGAATCAGTGCTCCCAGAACACCCTCATGCCAGCTTTCCAGAGCAGGCTGGCACTACCCATCACCCCAATTAGCTGGAGGATCTCTGCCTCCAAGCTGTTGGATCTGTTTTAGACATCTACCCAACTCCAAACACTGCCATGCAATGGCTTGGTCATGACCGTCCATTGCCAAGGGCAGAGTGAGCATCCCAAAGCCTGCCAGCTGGCAGAGCTGTGATCAGACGGGTGGTGCCCCGCATCACTGTGGGCTGAACAACAACAGACCCATAGACAAGTCCAACAAGTGATTCCCAGCCAAAGGGTGGCACAGCCCCTCCAGATGGGGAAAGGGCACGTAACCACTGGCTGCTGCTCTGCCTTGCCCCACAAGCTCAGGGCCCTCTGGGCAGCATCTCCTCATGGCTGCCCAAATCACAGCCACATCTCTATTTGGAGGACAGCATTATCCTCCCTCAGAAGTGGAGGGAGGTTTGAGCCATTCATTTCCATCTCTGTGCAGGGGCCAAACACAACAGGCGCCGCTGCCTGTTTTTCGGGCTGCCTGGTCAGCAGGACTTCCTGCCCAGATATGGAGCTTCTCCTCACAGCTCCACTCCGGCTCCTTGAATATGCATAAAAGGAGATTTCTTTAAGAAACAGACAGAAGACACTGCAAAAAAAAAAACCCAAACCCAGTAAGATAATGGGAAACAAATGCTCCCTTGACTATCTTAGACTCCACCTATGCCCAAGCCCATTTGGGAACAGCAGTGTTAAACAAGGCGATATTGGAGTTTAAGAATTTGAAGACATTTGTAATGCCTGTAAAAACAGGCCTGTGTCAACAAACCACTTGGAAGAAAAGCAAATTCTGCTCACCATGACTAGATATACAACGCATTTTGAGAGTTCTGATTTGGCTTTGTGTCTTATAGCATTCTTGCTATTAAAAGCGAGTAAGCAAACCAGTGCAGAGGAAATTCTTCGGTAGTGAAATGATAGGAAATTGAGGCCATTCTACCCACAAAAACATCTCTGAACAATCTCAGGAATACACAGTAATAGCATGGTTCACTATTACACTGGCCAAAGGCAGGGCCATCCTAGACACTGGTAAGTTCACTCAGTGGTTGGAAAATAGAGCCTATTATGACAAGAGACAAGGAAAACATCCAAACATGGGTCCACCTTGGTTTGCAGTTTGAGGACTCATTTGGAAAGGAGCACTGAGCTTCCAAAGCAGGTCTGGCAGGATGGACCCCTGGTTAGAAGTTATGAGCAGGTCAGAATCCCAGCTCCACCAGCCTGCTCCATTTGCAGCTCAGCTGAGACTCCAGAAGGCTCTTTTTGTGTATCATCACGCTCTGACCAGCCCAGCACACCTTGGCTAATGACCCCTGGCCAAAGGATGTACTGAAGCTAGTTTGACAATAGGGTCTGGTATGAAACGACCATCCTCAATGACACACGGAGAAAATGCTGGGGTTCACATCCACATGACTTGAAAATCCTTCCAACAAGTGGAAGCTTCTTCTCACACTCACAACCAGTTCAGTGCCAGAGATTCAATATATCCAACAGGAGACTTCAGTCTAAGCTTAGGTGTTTCCCAGCAAAGGCTCCTCTAGAAACAACCAGGTTAATCCTACAGACAAGGAGACCAAGCTTCTAGACCACAAATAAGCTTAACTCAGACCTGCCTGTGCTCAGACACACCAGCTATCACAGGCACATACAGTGAGCATGTGCCACTGGGGCTGTTTCACTGCCTGCAGCCTGGCCCCACCAGTCAGAGGCACCCACCTTTGCTAAAGAATTTGATACTGCAACTGCACAAGGGAAACAAAGTCATGAGTCTGGCACTTGCTTGTTGGTGATGCTTACTTTTCTTTTGTTATTTGTCTGCTCCTTACATCATCTTCCTTCAGCTATGCACCAGGCACAACATCAAGACAGACTTGGTAAGTTCATTTTGATCTCCAGCAGAAGCATGCTACAATGTCATGAGAACACAGAACAAACCAGTGTCTTGGTTAAGTGACAAACAAGGTGGAAAGAGGAAAGTGGAGCTAGGTCCAGCTGCTAAATCAGTCACTGTAACAAAAGGATGATAACTGAAGTAGGAGATGCTTATCAGATCAGGGATGCTTGGACCATACTCCCTAAGAACACAAACGCCCTGAAAAGCCAAGGTATCTTCTCACAGGATGGTTTTGCCATTAGCAGCACATACACCACATACCACAGCAAAGCGCAGGGCAGCCTCAGACAGAAGAAAGCAGCCCTTTGGCCAGCAGCACTGTCCATCATGCTGCTGTGGATGGACCTGCAGACCTGTCATAAGAGTCACAAACCCACCTGACACTTTAATTTGCAGTTGCATTCTCAGACCAAACCTGAAATAGAGTTCAGAGCTGGGGCAAGTTTGGTCAATGTGGTTTTTAACCAAGGGCTGTTGAAGACTCAAAGAACATACACCCTCCTACAAGAGTTCATTTCACACACAGTGATGGGACGTGAGGAAGACTCCGCTTGCTCCAACTTGTCATGCTCAGTGCCAGCAGAAAGCACAAGTACCACTGGAGCAGATCCATGAGTGGGCTGAAGGGTAACCCTACAAGAGCCTTATTGCTCCCTGGCACTGCAGCATGTGTCACCCGCTGCTCTCCATCCTCTGTAAGGGCTTTGGGGACCAGCCATGCAGCCACCACTCCAGAAGGGCTGGTAGAGAAGGGCCCTCCTGCCTCTGCAGAGGCTTCTGGATCCCAAAAGCACTTATTGCACAGCACCTTATTTGGAGACTAGAAACAGCGATGGAGTCACGTCACTACCTCAAGTATGTTTTCTCCTCCTTTTTAGGGAGGGGAGAGGAAAAGCTGGTTTCCAAAAAGTTACTACAACTTCACAACAGCCCTTCAGAGCAGAGGTCCTCACTTCACCTCTCCCAAGCACTCCTCAGCACCCATGTAAACCTTTCTGTGTAGCCTTTGGAAGGCTGTCATGCAGTCTTGGTGTTAGATAACCTGCCTCAGTAAATCACAGCCAGGGCAGAAGACAGCTTAAGTGAAGCAAAAGGGGCACATGAACACTTTGGGTGGGTTCCTCCAGCTGCAACACGTTTTGGAGATTAATAACTCTAACTTTGAGAAAGTCCCTTGAACAAAGAAAAAGTCATACAAGATTCACATGGGTGGGACCAGTTTGCTCAGCACAATTTTGAGTTTAGGGATCTGGATAGATACCAATTAATTTGTCATCATTACTTGACTATAATAGAGCTAAGCTTACATAATAATAGGGAGCTAACTCGAACTTCCTTAAGGATTTTCAATAACTGGAGGGTGCACGTGTTTCTATCTAACAGAAGAGGTATCACAGCAATAGGAACACTGCAAGCTCTGGAAAACTACACCACCACCAGTTAAAGCTAAGAAGCTTTTTACCTGGGCTGCAGCAGAAAATATTTTGCTATTGGGCTTAGCTGATTCAACACATCCAAAGGTCTGTGTTTTAGTTAAAAGCAGGAATAAAACCAGACTCTGTGCATACAAAAAGCCTCTTTGGTTGCATTTTCCTTCCTGTTGTGGGTCCATCAGGGCAAATTTGCTATAATTGTCTTCTTAGACACAACCATGCATTGCACCCAACTATCTTACGTACATCTGAGCATATATACAATTGCCTCTCTTCTAGGAAGAGAGAGAGGCCAGCAGTCTGTTTGATCAAAGCTGGGGAGTTCCAACACTCTCCTCACGTGTAACACCAGCTACTGGCCAGAAAAAGCTTCTCTGGCATGGCCAGGGACACAGTGGCATGAACCTCCCCACCATAGAGAGCTGTGAAGCTCATCTGCTCCCAGACAGCCCAGGGCTGGTCATCCTATGAAGCCCCATAGAGACCCTGGGCTGACCTGGAGCTGCGTCCAAAGCTTTCTTCAGAGTACCTCATTTGAAAGACTTGTCTCTGCAAAGCCACAGGGCATCAGCAACAGGAACAGAGCCATCACCGAGACCAAGCCTGGGGCATAAGAGGTTGCCCTAAACTTAAGGCACAGCAGGACATTTGTGCTAGCAATGAACACGTCTTATGCTGCTCCCTGCAAATCTTCTACTAACTGGAACTACCATAGTTTTTGTTCTTTACACTACTGGGAATCTTAAATAAGGTATGTTTCTAATAGCTATACACAGTAAAGGAGCATCTAAGTAATATTCAGACTGAACTAACAAGAAACCCATATGAAATAGTCTCAGTCCTATTTTAATTTCCTAATTCAAGCAGAAAACCAGATGCATTAGCATTAAGCTTCTCAGTTACCTGATCAAGTCACCAAGACTGTTTTCCTTTCAGCGGATCCTATGCTGGCAAAAGGTTCACATTAGTCCAACAAATCTGAACTCACAGGTGCTTGCTTAAATGAGGCCCTTTAATCATTTGGCTAGCATTTGCATATACATTCAATGCAAGGGCAGTTATCACTAGCACTCCTTAGGGTATCCATAAACCTGCATCTCAGCAATGCTGACGGCTGAGCTCTGCATTCACAAGGTGCAAGGGACGAACACGTCAAGAGTCAATCCTCAGTTAGGTATAACCTAAACAATGGTCCAAAATTGGACAAACTAAAGTACAAAATCATCAGCTCTGGAGATGATGCCCAGGAAGTGGATTTTTCTTTCCACTTTGTCAGTGTCAGCACTAAGGACACTGATACAAGAGAGCAGAAGAGCCACAACAGCAGAACTGCTGCTCCTGGAACACATCAACTTGTCCAACAGTTTTACATCTTGGGTATTACATTAGTTCTCCACTCCTGCTGATGACCAAACATCCTCCTTGACAATACTTGATGCCCAGTGAGGTTCAGGTGTGCTCAGGAGTCAACTCCCAGTACTAGCACAGAAGAAAACTATCCAAAACATACTTCGGACCAGCAGAAGGGCAGGCAGGAGGGCTTGCCTCGAGGGGGAGACTCTGGGCTCTGCTAGACAAACTTTTGTGGATTTTAGAAGGGACTCCTTGACAGCAGCTGCAAGTGGAATAGATTTGTGTAAGGGCAAACAACTCCTCTTAATACACACACTTGCTACTATAATTTTGACTGTGAAGAGTGAAAACAGTGAAGGATTGTTTTTTTTTTTCTCATTTTCATAGACAGAAAACATCTATTGTAATCATGACCTGAAAGCAATTCATTTCCCTGCCAGATCCTGAGCAAGTAGTTATCCAAATTATTGCATTCACAGAAAAAAAAATCACTTACAAAAGACTGTCTTTCATCTCAAATTCTCCCCACAGGATGTAAGTCACCAGTGAATGAGTTGGTCTCATCCAGAATACTGATATTAAACTTTGCAGAGTGAGAAGTTTGCTGCCTTTTATTTTAGCAACATAAAGACCAGGAAAAGGCACCAGTATCTGAGGAAACTATTCCAATGGAGCTGCCAGATCTCAACCTACAGGATGAGAGATACAACAGAACCAGAGCCTCTGCAAATAACTCGCTCTTCCAAGAGCGCATAGTTGGCAGCATTCCTTTCTCCACTAACAATGTGTGAATTAATGATAAGAGAAGGGCAAACTGGAAAGTAAGATGAATAGATTCTTCCATAGGCAAGATAGTGTTTTAGACGCTTGGTCTTAATTATAAAACCAAGTTAAGCTGCAAGTAGGTGTATGGAATGGGAAGAACTCACCCAAATTTAATTAAACAGCAGCTGTGCTGGATTCCAGAGTGCTCAGGTAAGTCTCTCATTGTAATCCCCAGTTACCTTCACTTTGTCCTTCCCACCTCCAGCACACGGAGAAGATGCTGAACTTCCATCAGGAATGGGGGTCTCTGGGTACACTCACACATTGCACTTCAGGAGCTGCTTCTATCAAGTTTCCGTATAACATGATTGATTTAGTCCTCCTAAATACCTTCTCACCTCTGCTATTCACATTTCACAGCAGCGATTAAGACACAAGAGAGCTAAAGACATGCCAAGGGCACAAAGGCATTTCACAGCAGAGCAAAGGGCAGAAGCATGCCTGGACCACCAATCCCTCTCCTCCACCCCATCTTCCTGCACTGCAGCCTCACTGTATCAGCTCCAGCATTTCTATAGGGTCTGGTCACTATCATAAACCATTCCAAAAATCTCAAAAGGCCCATCCAGCTGTATAAGAATGACAAAAAAGATAGCTTGGGCATGAAGCATTTAACAGGCAAGGTATAGTGAATTAGCAGCTCTGACAGCTACTGAGAAGTTACTCAGCCTCTGGGGTACAGGTCTGTGTTCCCACCCCAAATGTCCAGACCCAGGGCAGGTACTTTAAGCTAGGAGAAATACTGATCAGTTACTATATCCTGATGCTCTGGATTAAGACACATGACTGACAGAAGCCAGCTAGCTGTCCTTCTGCAGACTCCCTGCTGTAGCTGGCATTTGCAGATGCTCTTTAGTAGTCCAAGCAGACTTGGCAGCACGTGTGATGGGAACACAGGGGATACTTTTTCCATCCCCTGAAGCTTTGTAATTTTGACAGAAGTTGCCTTCTTATAGAGAGTGAATAAAATAAAGTGAGGTGGTTCTGAGAGACACATTTCCAGGTCTTCAGAAAAAGCAATTCAATACATTCAAGTTAATTTTGTGGCTGTTGATGTCCTGAACCCTACTGCAGATGCTGAAGGGCTGTGCCACCTCAACTACTGCTAAGGGATAGGCTACCGGCCACAATGCTTCTGGGCAAATTTGCTTCCCTATGTTCCTCTGATAAACAGATTTTTCATCCTATGGCAGGTTGCTTCCCATTGAAGCACTATCTAGAATGATTTTCCAAGGACTATGTAAAATAACAGAACTTAGCCTGTTTTCTTAGTAGGTAAGGCAATAAACCTCCAACATTTAAAGCTTCCAACAGATACATACAACTGTGCTAGAAATTAATAATGATATTTGTACAGCAGTTTGTATAAAACAGTCACCCAGCTGCTTTAATACTTCAGTGTTTCTCTTTAATGCAGCTTTAACATTGCAGGCACAAGCAGAAACTACTTTCCTAGAAGCATGTATTTTTGCTTGTCTGAAAGCTACATCTAACAGCATCTACCATTAAGTACTAGCAGAAAAACATCTTCCATCTTCCTTATTTCCTACTACTCACCCATCCCTTCCATTTCCCTAGTGCTTTTATTTGCACCATTTGACTTAAGTGAGTCAGCCGGCACATGCTCCTGTCCACTAGTGCCTATTTGAATTCACTCAGATCACTCAGTCCCTTCTGCTGAGGAAGAGACAGCTTTCCTTTCCCTTGCCCCTCTGATTGATTCTAAAGGGCTCTGATTCAGGGGAGCCATTCCTGAACAGGTTTGAGATATTGCACCCAGTGAGCTAAGCACTAACAATTTACAATGCCTTATCTGCCAGTAATTAAGTCAAAACTGCCCTTTGTTTCAGTTGTATCAACTGCTTTTAATGCTTTAACTCATGAGCAGGGACACTGAAGGGGAGTTCAAAGCCAGCACACCCAGAAGGGAGTACCCACTGCAGAAGGAAATAACAGCTTTGGAGCAGCTCGGAGACTTTTAGTAACTGAAGAGATGGAGTCAAAGGGTTTAGAGTAGGTGAGACGGTAAAAGTGTGAGGAATCAGGCTGGTAACCAGCATCAGGAAACTCTTCTTCTGCCAAAAACTGCAAATAGCTGCCCCGAAATCTTTCCCTTTCTCTGAGCCCCATCTTTAAATGGGGCATCAAGCTAGGACATCTTGATACCTCTTTTCCTGAATGGCTGAAATACAATATTTCCTTTGAAAACAATAAAAAGTTCTCAACCTAAACAAATACTCCAGACAGAGCTCCCCTACAGGTCAAGAGGGATTTTGTAACTTGTAAATTGTATTTTATGGGGCTGAACTTAGCTCTGAGTCCAAGTCCCAAATAAGCTCTTTAACCCATGTGCTGCTTTATGATTTCATATCTATAAATACTTGTTCAGTGCTAAGCGGGTTTCTTCATTAAGATCAACATCTGTTTCCCCATGACAGCTGCAGCGGCACTTCCTCCCTTGGGTTCCAACACAAGGGCACTGTTCTTGGGCAGGGTTTCAGTCCCACAGCAATCAGAGGGCACACCAGGTGATACAGCCATCTCCACAGCCATCAGCCAGGTAAAATCCAGCACAGGGACCAAACCCTTTGTCCATCAAGAGAAGCATTTACAGGGAAGGCAACACCTTTTCATAATGAACCCGAGCTTCTGCTAGTGGAGGCTATAACCAGAAAACATGAACATGAAAGAAGTCTACAAGGGATGAATAACATTTGGTGGTCTAATTACTAGTTATGAGATCCAACTTTCAACAGCAGAGGTGAAACTGCTTGTACCATTACTGACAGCACTTATAAAAGCAAGCACTAGCACATTTATACAAACAAATCCTAGCGCATTTAAACAACTAAAAAAGAAACACGGCTTTGTGGGCACTCACTGCAGTTTACAGCACTTGTTATCTTTATCACTGTGTGCCTGAATGGCCTAGAAGTGGTTTTGGACAGAATAGAGGTCTCTCAGATGTGTCCTGCAGAAGATGACTTCTGGGCATAGCCCCCATTATTTAGGGCTACCTTTCTCTGTGATGCCAGCCATCTGCCTGAGCACTCACCATTCCAAGGTGAAGTCACAGGTAGAGATTCAGGCAAAGTGCCCTGCACACCTTGATCAAGGGATATAGTTTATGAAAAAAAATGAAGTTGCGTCTCCAGTGTATTCAGGTATTTTAAAAAGCTCTACAGTTTTGGACTCTAAAAGGGCAACTTCCTAATTCTTAATAGTGTTCCCATTCACGTCTGCAGATACATATGCAGAGGAGCCTGCAAGTGTCCAGATACTTTGCTGATGGAGAAGGGAGGCTTCTGCCTTCCCCCCACATCACCCAGACTCCTGCACGCACTGAGACCAATTTATCACACCAGCCGCAATGCCTTTTTCCTGTCCTACAGTCTGCTTCAGATGTCTGCAAAAACCCATTGCTAAAAAACTGCAGAAAGAAAAAGTTCAAGAACCAAAATTTGTATTAACTGAGTAAACTTTACCTTGGCTTTGAGCAGTGGTTTTAGCTTAGTGGGTTATTTTCCTCTCCTGACAAAAATGGACTGAGTTTAGTGAGAACAGTACACAAATCCTGCTGCCTGCACGGTCCAGCTGAACCAGCTCCAGTAACACACAAAATGCCAGCCATCACGCTTTATCTTTGTTTCACGTTTTAACTCTCCATTTAGAATTTAATCTAAACAACCCATTTGCCAAACAGAATGCCGGCCCGCTCATGCTGTTTTAATTTCCTCAGAAAGAATCCCATAATACGCTAGGCAAGACATCAACAATAATTAAACCCAACAGTGATTGAAAATCGAATTTTCAGGGCCTTGCAACAGGCCCTAATGAGTTCCAGACTTGCTTTCCCCGACTTGCTCAAACTGGTTGCACAGCACTGCCAAGCCAAATTAAAATCTGACAGCATTCCACCCCATGCCCAGAAAAAGTGCCCTTCTCATGATTCAGGAAATTAAACAGCCGTCTACTGCAAAGACACCCATTTGTCTTTGGACATGCATTATTTAGACAGTGATCCAGGGTCTGTATTTTTCTATCTTTATTATGTCATTCATATCCTTTTTGAAAGGCAATCTAGCTGGGACTTTTCTGTTTTTAATACTGACATGCCCAGTTTCACTCAGGTGACAGGAGACAGGCAGCTCATCAGAAGGATTATGTGGACAAAGGGCATCATGTGCTCTTGCCCCACACCAGTGCTCTGAGTAGATCTCACAGCAGAACTACACCCTTCCACTGCAGACAGTCTCTACGGCACAGATTTAAGTGAAATTAATAACAACGTCCTGTTCTTTGCGCTTCCACCAAGGGGAGCCAAGGATCCTGCCACATGTTTCACAAAGGCTCTGGTGGTTTCTGCATTCAGAAGTCTCTCGTGGTGAACTGTAAGCCCCTTTTGTACCGCTGTGCAGCCTCACAGCTCCATCCCCTGTGGGTAATGTTCAAGAAGCTCCTGGCAGACAGGTCCAGTGCAGTGGCAGATTTACTAGGGCATAGCTAAGCTCAACAGCACAGATTCGTTCAGCCCTCCTTGCTGCCCATGTCTAGCCCTGCTCCCTCACAAGGTACCCCCACCCTGGGGCTGCTGGCAGGGCTTTACCCTACTCCAACCCTCCAAACCCCATGAGCAGCACTCTAGGCAAGGCAGGAATTGGGCTGCTGTCTGTCTGACAAAACTAGACTGACCAGCACACAGTGGCAGTTGCCCATGAGAAAGGGTCAGTTTTCACTCTTACAGGATCGATCTCCACCCAGAGCCTGGTGATAGCTTCCCCAGGGAGCATCCGAAGATGTCCTCCCCCCCCCCCCCATAAAAATAGGGTGCAACCAGCACCCTATGAACATGCCTAAAAGGTTACCAGTCACAGGGACCCTCTGGCAGAGGACACGTTGCTCGGTCTCTAGGGATGATACACCAGAGGAGATCTCCTCAGCTGGTCCTCACCAAGCAGGGACAGGGGAGATGGGCAGAGCTGGGCACAAGAAGGATGGAGGGAAGGAAGGAGGAAGCCCTCAATCCCACCTCACAGCACCAGATATTTCAGGCAGGACACAGAGCAGGAGCATCATGCTGCAGATGATAGTGCATTGCACAGCCCCAGCCACCCAGATTGCAATGCAGACACAAGCCCTGCTGCCAGACACCAACATTTGCCCGGGACAGCCTGTAAGGAGCATCTCGTTTTCCACAGAACTCGTCAAATAGTTTTTCTTCAGATCCAGCAGTTGCACAGCTCAAACCCAATAGGATAGAGGGAGCTACACCTCAACGGCAGACAGGCTGAGCTTCCCATCCTGACAGTCCGGGAGGGAAGTCCCAGGACAGCAGTGGCAAGAAATGTCTCAATAAGCTCCCAGCACATAGTGCCATCCAGCACCAGGAAGGTCCCAGCAGAGCCACAGAGAACAGTCTCAGGGCATGGCACATGGTACTACGCAGTCAGGGCCATCTGGCATCAGAGATGGGATGACAACAATGTTGAAACTGAGAAGTGCTGACATTAGGTGTCTAGCTCATCTCCTAATTATGCAGTGACAAAGGTACAGCAAGTAAGGTCACAGGAGCAGCTGCTCCCTGACAACCCATTCCACATAGATTTTTATTTAGCAATTAAAATCCCTTCCATTCAGCCATGCCAAGAGGGCCTTTTAGTTATTCTGGTTCTTTTGCTCATCAAAAGACATCGTGGCCAAGACCCAGGAAATCCCAGGGAAAGCAAGCCTCTGACAGCCAGAGCATAAAGAACAAACGCTTTCCAGCGGGTCTAAAGGGAGACCAGCAACTCCCTCCAAGGACACAGGCTCAGAAGAGCGGTGGTCAGAGCCTCACACAAGTTAGTCTAGACGACAGTTGCTTTTCCAGCAAAAACTTTGTTGAAGTTGGTTTCTTGTATAGCAATAGGAACAAACCCAGACGCAGTGTGGCTGAGCAGACCCGGAGATGGGTTTTGCCCACTCCTCGCCTCGGGCGTGCTTTCCCCGCTCCTCCTCGCCCATCGCAGCCGCTGGTAGTGCACAGGAGATGACTGGAGGCGAAGCGATACGGGGGGCGAAGGAAGCGGAGCAGGTTAAACCGGGTAGCCCTGGCGCGCCTTCCCGAGCACGCAGCCACCCCCGGCACCGCGCAGCCTCGGCGAGGAGGAGAGAAGGGGAAGCAGCACCCCAGGGGTCTCCCCGATCTGTCCGCTCCCCGCCCGCGGCGCGGACCCACCTTCTGCACCCCGGGGCTCAGCTCCATCCCGAACCGTGTCCGCCGCTCGCCCTGGGCGCGCCGCCCGAAGGCCGCCTTTCATTGGCGACCGCCGCTGCCCCGAGCCGCCCTCAGCCAATCCGCCGCCGGAGACAAACTTTTCTGCCCAATGGCGTGCGGCGAGGCGGAGCGTGCTGACTAACGCGCGCACGTGTACGCGGCCGAGCCCCTCCGCGTATCCCATCCCATCCCATCCCATCCCATCCCATCCCATCCCATCCCATCCCATCCCATCCCATCCCATCCCATCCCATCCCATCCCATCCCAGCGCAACCCCCCCTAATTCCCCAACGCAGCACCCGGGGCTTAATTAAAAAAAACCCACAAAAACAAAAAAACAGAGCAGAGAGAAAAAGACAAAATAAAAGTGGTTTTAAGAGGTTCCGCCCGAAGCGGCGGGAGGGGGGGAATATGCGGGGGAAATTGGATGTGGCCGGGGGCCTGGGAATCTGGCCACTCTCAAGGCAAGTTGCCGTTCATGGCAGGGCTGGGGCTGTCCCTCTGTCCCACCGTCCCTCTGTCTTGCTGTCCCAGGCTCTGACACCCAGCCCAGGGAAATGGATTTCCCAAATCAGACAGGAAAATTCTGGGAAAATGTTTATCACAGAAGACAGATGAGGAATGTTTTTTCAAAAGAAACTCTCCAAAACCATGTTCCTTATGTTATTTCAATGCGTCAAGCGTTGAACGACAACCTATTATTGCTTTTGTGGGTTTTGCTTTCACATGAAATGACAAAGTCTTCTTTACAGCTTTCAACAGACATTCCTGCCTTGGTCAGGAGGCCCAGCACAAAGCCCCATTGTGCAGGTGAGGGTGAGAGGGCTCTGTGTGCTCCTACTCTCAGCTCTCTTCTTCCCTGGTTTCTCTCTTTCTGCTGTCTCCCGCTGTTCTCCTTCCTCTTCATGCCTGAGTCCAGGAAAAACCCGTGCTGAAAGAGCAGAACTCAGGATCCAGGATCTGTGATCAACACAGAGCTACCAGGAGCAAGAACGCAAACACAGCCCAGGGCTGAACTGTCTGGTTACAACTGTAATTTGAGGGGAAAAAAAGAAATCCTGAATTCTTGTGTCGATTTAACATCTCACATGTCAGTTTGTTTTCCTGAGATTTCTTGCATACGTTCCTGCAGAGAAAGGAAACACATATCCCAGGATCCTTCTGTATTCAGTTTCTGAGGGAACTTCACGATTAATTGTGTGCCTTTCACTCATTGTCACTCATGTGACCCTGGCAGGATTTATTAGTGCTCACATTGCATTTTGTCACCAGCACCTGGATATGCTTTTCGAAAATCACAGAATAGACTGGTTTGGGTTGGAAAAGAGACCATAAAGATCATCTGCTTCCACCCTTCCTGCCACAGGCAGGGACAAAAGAAGGAATACAATTTACAGCAGCCGTGTGGAAAGGAAAATGAGTGAATGGCAGCAAAGGCTGGTACCTCACTGGAGGAGATGGGAACGCAATGCAGGTGCCTGCATTTCCCTTCCTGTGCTCCAGCCATGCTCTGCTTTGCTTCTTACAATGTCCCTCAGTCTGCAGAAGAAGAAAAGGGCTTTCTGCCTCTTTCAGCCACAGGATGGGTTACCTGGGTCCATGCAGAGAGGGGTAAACCTGCCTCATGGGGAAATGGGTCCCTATTCAGTTCTAAATTCTCTAGTCCTGCCTCAAACCCACCTAGGGACAGTAGCAATGCTATTCCACAGCTGGTGAGTGCGGGGCTTTCCTCCACAGCCATGCACAGTGCTGGGTGTTCTCCCGCTCCAGCACAGGACCGAGCGGCTGATGCCTCCCAAGATCCAGCCCATGGAGAAGGGATTCACTCTGTTCAAGAGAAGCAATTGGGATGGAGCTGTGTAGGAGATGCTGGCCTGACAGAACAAGCAGGCCAAAGGCATGAGGGGCTAGCAACCCCCTGGGATTGGGAATGTGCTCTGACACACAGCGAGGATGTCTGTAGCTTTTTTAGAAGTATTTTAACATCTTCAGAAAATCTGGGTTAAAAAGCAATGGCAGAAGAGAAATTCTGGAGCGACAAAGTCCCTCTGGGGAGGGCGTTTGAACCTGACCTTCCAGAAGCATTTTGAGAGCGAGTAGAGGAAACAGCACCAGGGATATTGTTTTTCAAAGCCATGCTGCTTTTCAAACCTTGGCAGCCACAAGAAACATTTGAAATGGCAATGAGGTGACATTAGCTCCCTTTCCCAATGCACACTGCAACCTGGGAAATAGGCAAGGACATACAAAGGGATTTCTGGGAGCCACGAGGGATGGGGTGAGAGGTCAGGACACCACAGAGAGTGCTGGCATTGCCCCGCTGCTGCACGGTCCCGGGGAGAGCTGCTGCAGGTCCCCATCAGCTCCCGTCCTCATTCACAGCTGGAAGACACACTCCAGCCAGCATGGGGGGAAAGTGATCCATCTGTGGGAGGCAAATCTGTGTTGTAGGGAGATGTTACATGTAAAAGTGCTGGGTTTGGGGGATTTTAGTTTCTTGGGTTTAGTTTTAAATAGCAGCTGTAAAGCTGTGCACCAGCAGGCTCCAGGTGCCAGGGTAGTGACCAGGCTCTCCCCACGTAGCAAAGGCTTTTCGTCAGCATGGAAACAATGCTTGATGCAGTGTGTAATTAGAAACATAGAATCATAGAATGGGTTGGAAAGGAACTTAAGGATCGTCCAGTTCCAGGGGTACCTTCCACTAGACCAGGTTGCTCAAAGCCCCATCCAACCCGACCTTAAACACTGCCAGGGATGAGGCAGCCACAGCTCCTCTGGGCAACCTGTGCCAGTGCCTCAGCACCCTCACAGAGAAAAACTTCTTCCTTTTATCTAAGCTAAACCTATTCTCTTTCAGTTTAAAGCCATTCCCTCTTTTTTTATCATTACACACCCTTGTAAAAAGTCACATTAGACTATGATTTCTTAATACTGGAAGGTAATAAAACCATGATCAGAATATGATTTAAAAACACCCTGGATGCTTATATTTGCATTTGGAATTGTTGTAGTTCATGGTAACACAATTAAATCATGACAAGCAATAGCTAAGCTTAGCTGGAGCAAAAAGCTAAATCAAGGGCAGATTATTTCTCATGTTTAGAACCCCCTTGAGAAGCTCCTGATGGTGGGTGCTCTCAGACTTGGGAAACTCAGCCAAGCCGGATGGTGACTATTTTAGTTTATAGATTTCGGAATGACTCAGCCTGTCATCAGGGATAGACAACCATAGAAGTTGTCATTGAGAAGGAGATCTGCTCCGGCATCATGGCAGGTTGCGATGCAGAGCAACATGCAGTCAGGGAGAGGCAAAGGCAAGCTGAAGATGGCCCTGAGGAGGACCTGGCCTCTCACACTGTGCCTCAGGAAGGATGCCAGCACCAGTTATCACTGACAGCCTCTGAATAATGAGTCTGCGCTATACTTAGCTCTTTGCTAGGAAGAGACAAAATCATCCTATGACTAAACACAGCTAAATCTCTGCAGTAGTCATTCCCCATAAATTGTCAACGAATGGACAAAGGGGAAAGATGCTCAATTATGAGAAACAGATTTCAGCTTCCTGTTGATTCACCAGCCACTTTTATCAGGGCAAAACTATCCCCACTGAGGTGTCACCAGACTATTACATCCTGAAGTGCACTCAGCGGTCAGCTAAACTCTGAAGGCAGAAGCCTGTACCTTGAACAAAAAAATAGTTGCTAGCTGATATAATAGCAGCAAAAGACTGGCATTAGTAATAATTTCTGAAACAGGGCTCCTCGCTTCTTCTGACAAGATGCTGAGGGTGAATCCAGACTTTCCTGTCTCTTTGGGGTTGGTCTTTATCGGCCTGCAAGGTCAGGAGTTTATTGAAGTCACTGAGGACAGGGGAAGAAAAGACATATTAGGTCGTCTGTGGAGGGCTGTCTCTTCTTGGGCATCATTCTCTGTGACTTAGAGTGACCTAAGCAATACCCATTTCTTAGGTCAGAATCTGTACTTTCTAAGATGGATTTTGCAAGGTCTAATTCAGTTGAGTTTGCGGCTTTATTCCTCATTTATATTCCTGCCACTCGTATTGTTTCAGCCGTGGCTTTGAATAATGGAGCAAGCGATTTTCCAGCCCTTCTGACTTTGAATCTGGGGGATGCAGGCCAAATCATCCCTGCCCCTTCCCAAACCCCACACACTCTCACCAGATGCTCCACTCAGCAGAGAGGAGCAGGTTGCCAAGCCTGGGTCTCTGGTTTTAATCCCTGACCCAGTGTGAATCAAGGCTGCACCTCGAGGTGGAGAGCCTGGCTCAAGGTTTTATCCTCATGCAGCAGAGGCCCACCAAAAGGTGGGAAGAAGAGAATAGAAAAGGAGAGGAGCCCATCAGGTGCTGAGGTGTAGACAGGCATCATCTCCCTGCTCAGGTGTCTCAGGGCAACAGCATGAGTCCCAAGGGTGGTGAAGGGGTGACACGGAGCAAAGTCAGCTTGAAGCTGCCTGGCTGGGGAGTCAGGTTTAGGCTGCGGGGTCAGGGTTTAGGAGACAGAGCAGATGGACAAGGCTGAAGTCCTGCTGCAGGAGAAAGGCAGTGCTGGAGGAGCACAAAGATCTTCTTAGGAATGTCTTGATTTCTTCAGGAATCCCACATGGAGGAAAGGGCCAAATTTCTGCCTGGAACTGATGCTGAGCTGCTTTGTTCTCGAGAAATAAAAGGCACCGCTGCAGAAAGTGGAATGAAACCTTGGAGCTGAAAGTGAATTTTGCTGATAACCAGAAGGCTGATGCCGCTGGGCTGTCAGAGCTGACCCGAGCCTCACACAGCCCTGGCCCTGTTCTGCCCAGGATGGACCCACACTGATACTGTGAATGTAAAACTGCTGCCTGACTTGCTCCTTGACTGATGCAAGTGAAAATTTGGTCCAGAGACAATAGAAATGGCCAACGACTGTAAATTTCTCATGCCATGAGCTAGTTGAAGTCCCAGAGAGCACTCACCGATGTGCTGGTGTGGACCACCACAGCCTCAGCCACATGGGAGTCTGTATGAGCTAGCAAAGCCTTTTGCCTCTTTGAGAGCAGTCTGTGTGCTGCAGATCAAGCAGCTAATGCTATGGTGAAAGGGATTACTGCAAACTATGCTGTGTTTTCTAGTGAGAGAATTTGCGGTATTACATTCTTGGCTAATTTTCAGGTTTTCTCTTTTGTACAAACATAAAGGGATAAATGAAGTAGAAAATACTGCTCCGCAGCTGCTTTTGGTTAAGTTTTTGCCCCTCTTCCATGAACGTAGTAGTAGTAAAACTAAGGATTTGGTTGAAATATTTCTGAAGAAATTTTGATCTCCTGGACTCTCAATAGGAGCAGAGCAATCAAAGCAAAAGGACAGGAAAATAAAAGGAAGAAACAAATCAAAAAGGCAGACAAATGACAAATCCAGGCAGCTCCTTTTCTATCGATTATTGAATAAAACAAGCCAAATTCCTCTATGGGATGATTTTGCCCATGGTTGGTTTTAAAGAGCTATATGATTGCAGTGGTGAGAAAAAAATAATACTACATCAACTCTAAGACATATTTTGTGGCAACATACTATGTTTTTTTCACTGGTTGTGATCAAATGAGTCATCTTGCTTGTAGTCAAAAATAGATCCAGTAATGTAGATTAAAAAAATAAACCAGCAATATATGTGGTTATGAACACAGCTGTTACGATATGGGTTGCCTAATTTGGCTATATTCATGAAAAGTCTTTCTTTCCAAAGCTTTATGCAGTTAGTTTCATCATCAAAGGATTATCTGTAGTGAGTAAAGCTCTTAAAATCATGTATCAGTCTGAGTCTCTGAATCCTGTAAGTCTATCTATAAAGTAAGGAATGACATAAAGTGTTTATGAAGAAAATGAATCACACTTTTTGCCCTTTTATTTTAAATCAAGGACTTGTTTTCCACTTTTGCCTTGGCCATGCTGCTCAGAGGAAGTTGTTCCCATGTGAATGGACCTGTTGGAAGGTGGCTGCCTGGCACGATCAGCTCAAGCCTCATTAGCATCCATTGCCCAGGTGTCCACGCTGCCAGGGAAGGAGTGGCTTTGTCCACCTTGTAGGAAGGCAAATTTGGGAAGGGAGGAAACTGGACGAAGCAAAACCTCTTGAGAAAGCTGTGGGCGTACACGAAGAAACTAAGAAATGTCCCAGAAAGGATGTTTCAGGGTGAAGGGCTGTGTTTAGCTGACATATGTGGCTGTAGAAGGTCAGTAGATGGAGCCAGAGGGCACCGGTCAGGCAAAGCACTAGAAATTATGGGAGTGGTAGGGCAAAAAAAGGCCAGCTTTGGAATGACCATGGGAGCCAGTTGTGCTGTTTCAACCATGGTGAAGCCATCCTGGAGCAGGAACAGTTTAGTTCAGGGTTATAAATCTTTCAGCCTACAAATGGCAGAGATCTCTTGATCCAGCAATGCCAGTTTCTTATTGTGCATTCTAAGTACATGTATATAAAGTAGTTGCCTTCTGGTTTGGTCCTGCATCAAGTGTCCGTGTCACCCTCCCTGTATGTTTCTGTATCAGGCTGCTGGATTTGTCTTTACATGAGGACTGAAGTGTTAGGGCATTAAGACCCTTACTATGTGAGTGAGAAATCTTAGAAGGTTGGACAGAGCTTTGGGTGACATGGTCTAGTGTGAGGCAGCCCTGCCTATGGCAGGGGGTTGGAACTGGATGATCTTAAGGTCCTTTCCGACCCAAACTATTCAATGATTCTATGATTCTGTGAATACTAAAGTAACAAAAGTAATTTTGCAGATCATTGTAGTTAAAAAATAGAACCATTAACAAAGTAGAACTAACCTTATCTGATGCTTCTAAAGAAGAGTCATTTTATGGATTTAATAGATTTTCATTATGACACTAAGAGTCCTTGTTCAACTTTCCAAAAGGCACATCTGAAAACAACTCAGGAATCCCAGAAAGAAAAATACTCAAACCCAAAGATTCCTCCTCTTCAAAGTGCCTTCTTAACTGAAACACAGCCCCAAAAGTGTCTTTCTCAGCTCCAGCTTCAAACCTTCTTTTGGAAGAATTTAAGACCAGCCTTTCACAAAACATGTAGCAATGCCCACTAGCCCTGCCAAATGCATCCCTGCACCCCTAGGATGGACAAAGGATGAGGACTTCTTTCAATATCCTTTATGAGGAGAACACTAATTTTCATGTTCAGGTTGTGCCTGTTTCCCCACTTTATTTTTGTGTTGCCACTTGCAGTGCATACCCGAAGGTGGCTCACTCATTGACTGCCCATGTACTCATAGGTACCAGTTGGAATGATCTGCTCCTGCATGGTAATATGTTGCCATTTAAATCACTACCAGGATGCTTCAGTAACTCCTTTCAAAAGGTTGCCATATCACCACCATTATTCACTGTAGAAGGACCCATTGTAGTTTGATAGTAGGTGTCCTGTTTTCTTAAATTAATGATATACTGCAGAACTGCTAGCATGTATTTAAGTTGCCATTTACTACAGTAATAAATATTAATCAGCCTGTAAAAAAAGAAATGTGCCATTGTTGGAAGGAAGTAGAAGAAAATTTTATGTTACCCTGGGCTGCCTTGTTTCTGCAGGGACACAAGAAAAATGGTGTTTATCATTTGGTATTTCAACAGAAAAACACTGTAGGGCCTTTCAAAATCCATCTAGCTTAACTGGTTGCTCCCAAGTTCAAAAAACAACTATGGATTTAAAAGAAAGTACTTATTTCCCTACAGTTTAGCTACAGTTTATCAAATGTTCTTGCAAGCTGAGACCACGCAGTGCTTAAAAAATGAAAGGCATCTCTGTACCATACGGGCTGTTTCTGAGCAGTGGCAGACAAAATCACAAATGTAATAGTTTCCATTATTTAATGAAATGGTTGTAAGGGCACCAAACATCACCAAAGGATTCTAATCTAAGCATGAGCGTACATACCTAAAACATGAGCCCAGCTCCAAAATCCAACCTCTGCCTTGCAAAGAGACTTTAAGAAGCCTGTTCACTGGGATGGCCCCATGTAATCAGCTCTGCATCTAGCTCTGCCTTCACATTGCTGATTACTGCATCTGTGCAGTGATGTGGGCTCTGGTGGCTCTCCCAGCCTCAGGCAGAGCTTAGACTGCTGCACTACAGGCTTTTCTCCACTTCACAGCCCTGTGAGCCCCTGTTGTTATCTCTTCTTCTTGTTCTCCAGGTGTGGATGCCAATAAAAATGTACTCGACTGTAAAAATGTGCTGGACTGTAACTACGTGTTTGCACAGTCACACTCAACAGCTCCAGAGAGTCAGGCAAATAATCCTCTTGTTACACTTGGGTGGTCTGAGGACAGGAGGCAAAAAGGTTTGCAGGGAAGGTAAAACCTCTCCAGACCCACTGATAGTACTGAAACCCGTGGTGTGGGTAGAGCTGGGGTCTGATGAAGTCTGTCAGTTCAAAAGCTTGGCTCCTTTTTCCAAGTGTATCAAGTCACATAATAAAAGATAGGATACCTTACCTTACCCAGGTTTTGTCCAATAAGGTTGAAGGACAAGGACCTTCACAAGACCCGCTTACACAAACAGGGCAATTCTGCATAAGAGCCTCAAAGGTTCATCCTTGTGCTGTAGCCACAAAATGATCTTTTCCTTTGGAGAGGTTTTTGTACTTCTGTCAGT
Source organism: Psittacula echo (assembly GCF_963264785.1). NCBI lineage: Eukaryota > Metazoa > Chordata > Aves > Psittaciformes > Psittacidae > Psittacula > Psittacula echo. The sequence continues at coordinate 13,988,383 of NC_137745.1, read as the reverse complement.
AAGAAGTTCACCTATTAACCAATAAAGTCCTTTGTTTAATTAATGTTTAACCAAAAATGGCTAAGGCTTCGGACCATGCCTAGAAATCTGACACACCATAATCTCTGTGTCAACCCACGATGCAGGTTCATGGGTCGATTTAGGCAATCTTAGCTTTTGAAAGGGATCTGCTATGACTGGAAGGGAAGGCATGGGCTGTTTTCACCTCTTCTTTGTCCTGGTTTGCAGTTCAGAATCAAGTTGTCAGTATGAATTTCCTATTCTTTTTCAAAGCAACAGCTATAGGACCCATTTTTGTGACACCCTGAGCACACGGGGGTGAACTTTATGAAGTGGGAACTTTATGAAGCTGGGGGCTGAATGCCATGTGCATACCTACCTGCCTCATCAGGTAGCTGAAGTACCTTTCCAAACCTGGCTCATGCAAAAAGGAGCAGTTTAGACTAGCAGCTCTTTTTACCATGAACAGTGAATTTCCTTTCTTTTTCCCTTTCATTTCAGTTCAGATCATTCATTTTCTGTTAACATAGTGTAGGATTTATGGCTGTGATTTAGTAGGTACGAGTTACCTACTCCTGTCTCAAACATGTTGCCAGAAGTCTGGCATCCTACCTCCTCTGACATTACATGGACATTCCCTTATTTATCTCCATTCCTCCATTAGTTTTGTGTTAATCTTGTTTATTACCTCGTTTTTACTCTTCAAAGCCTCATTCATCTTGCAGAGGCTCCCACTCAGATGCTGTCTTCTAATTTGATTTAAGGGGCTGTAACTCTTCCGACCTGTCATTGGAAATATGCTCTCCTTTAGCTCAGATCTGCTTTAAGGAGCTCACGGTCTGAATCAGCATCGAGATGGAGGGGTTATTAAAACACATCTCTGTCTAAAGAGTCAGGATGGGAGAGAAGCACATCTGAAAATGACACTTCCCAACAAAGGCCCTCATGTTTTTAGTCAAGTTTGATCTGCTTGCTGCTGCAGGTAGGTATAAACACCAGGGTCAGACACTCCTATCCTGCTCTTGTAGCAGGGGCCACACATACTCAGAAACCTGCAGGAGGGGTAAAGTGAGACCTGAGAATTTTCAGTCCCCAGCTGAGATGTGGGGACACTGCAAAACCATTATTCTCCATCGATACACTCATCTCCATCTGTCTAGATTGGGTGATTCCCAAAATGTGGCCAGAGCGTAGGCACACACTGGAGTGAACGCTGGAAGATGCTGCTCATGGAGCAGAGCAGTTTCACATGCTCCAGGAAATGTCAGCTGCTTTGAGATCTCTATTAATCACCTCTGAGTCTATCACAGCAGTGTTTCCTAACAAACCTGCTTAAACAAGTCTGCTTCCTAAAGCCCAAGCACCCTCTCTTCAAGTGCCAGGAAGGTAATGGAGAAAGAGCCTAGAAACAGGGAAAGGCAGGCATGCTGATCTGGGAAACTAGAAATGGAGCTGAGATATATGGCCAGAAGTGCTAAACAGGGGACATGGGATGACTGGCATGTGATGAGTACGTTGTTGGTGATTTCTTAGGGATGCGGTGCTGAAACCTGTAATTGGGAATAAAGGAGAGAATGTCTCATGATTTGAAAAGATAAAGTTGTATCTGTTCTCTGATTTGGTCTTTGAAACATCTCCCTTCTGGGAAATTCATATAAATGAGAAACATACTCAAGTTACCATCTGAATAGCACTAACATATTAATATTTCAATTCAGTAATGTAGGCTCAGTAAAATAAACAATGCCAACATGTAGAATTCAGTGATGTGCAAAATAGAAAGTCTCTTCTCATTTGCTTGAAGCAGAAATGATCCTGTTTCATTTAAGCTCGATAGCTTACTCTCAGAATGGTGGTGTGGAACATTTTTCTGTGTATGCATCATGAATGGAGCTGAAATACTCTTGAATAATAGTGGTTGATCATAACATGATAGGAAAAATGAGGGAGTGATGTTACAACTTGCAGCATATCTGGATCCTACACAAATAGACTTAATCTGCTGTCCAGGCAGGGGCTCCATGACCAGTAATACAAAGTCTGTGGCCTTTCATAAAACCTGTAAAAATATCTTCATTGCTTCTAGTCCCTAATAGCTGTTTCCACGGAAGCATCACATGATGGTATGGGTTATAATCTGGAGAAGGTGCTGTTTGATATTGAACATAAAGTTCCCAGTATTTGAGAAAAAAAGAAAGAAAGTGAATTTCTGGTGATGCTAGATTGTGACCATGGTGCGTACATCCATCCATCCATCCCAGACTGACAAGCACACACATTCACCACATGGTTTTGGAATGTGGCTATCAGCAACAGACAAAGCCAGATTTACAGCTCCTAGTTGCATAGCAGCATGTGGAAGTAAATCTGGGCAAGGGAATTTCTTTGTACTTGTCACTATAAAGATTTTATAGAGCATGGTTCCAGCGGAATTATTTATCTGTATAATCACATCAACAATACAGGAAACAGAGTACATAAGCATTATGAAAAGATGCCTTTGCATCTGCTATTCATTTGACTAGGAATATGATAATACAGCTCCAAGTCCTGTAACTGGACATTGGCATAAAAGAGCACAAAGACAGATTCAATTACTGTAGTCCCCAACAGGCAACAAAAACTAATTAGCTCAGTAGGCGTATGCTGGTAGGAAGGCAAGAGTGAATGCCCAAAGAAAGGATGTTGAACAGACCAGTACACAGGTAAATGGAGTTTGCCATTTCTAGGTGGACAAATTTTTATTTTATAAGTGATAAAGTAATAAATGACTTTGCTAACCTTATTGTTACAGCTTCAGCTAGTGTCTAATCATTATTCTAATGCTCTTAGAGAAGAAATGTTCTGCCTTTTAGTGAATTCTGGTCTTCTGGGTTGAATTATGTAATGAGTAAATGGTGATTAAATTAGAGATATTCTTATGTTACTAAATAAATTAAAATGGGACTAGGGAACACATTAATGCAGCATGCACATGCTCTGTAAGTAGCATTCTCATCTGCAAAAAAAGTGGTGATATAGTTATGCTCACAAATACTGGGGAGGAAAAGTTAGGAATGACAAGGCTGAAGTGAAAGCTTGAACTCAGCCTCAGTGAATAAAAAAAAGGCCATTCAAGAGAGAAACTCAAGCTTATATTCTGGATGCCTTAAATAATACAACCCCTGCCTCTGTTCTCATGATCAATTGTGTTCATAGCAGAAGGCTTCTCTGAGGATCTTCATGTATCTAGCCCAACTCACACTGCAGCCCTTCTCCCAGCAGCAGTAAGACCCCTCCCAGCCCCACACCCCTGTGAGCACCGTGCTGAGGACTCCGGAGGTTTTGGGCAATTCAGCTGAAACCCGCAAATAGAAGAAAAAATTCCTGCTGGGAGAAGGGAGGAGAAACTGTCACGGTCACGGGACAGCTCTGGTGCTCCTCTTGGATCAACTCCTAAGCCATTGCTAGGGGACGGTGGCTGCCGCTCACCTGGGGCATGTTAAGGGCTGAGTGCAAAGCCTGGGGACATCGGGTCTGGGGACTGTGGGGCCTTGCAGTCTGTGAGAAGGCAGAGTTTTACGCAAGCCTGAGCCTTGAAGGGCTGCTGGGACGGGTCGCTGACCTCTGTCATATTTGTAATTGCTGTTTTATGAGGAGTAAAGAACTGTGGAGTCTAAGGGAAAATTAAAAATAAAGAAGGCAAGCAAACAAGCTCAAGAGTAAGTTAGAGCTACCCAGAGATTTTTGTAATTCATTTTCTGGCCTCGGTTACGATTTTATGTGTCTCTTTCCTTTAAGCAGTCAATAAAAACAGTCCTTGCTATGGCAACGACCTCCTTCATCATTTAGACAGACATAACCCACCATTCTAAGGATGCTCAAGACAATTAGCACTGAAAACTTTTATAGACAACGTATTTTAATGGAGCTACTCATTTGCATTAGCATTTTCCATTAACGCCTTTGGGTTTAATCATTCAAAACGTGCATTAACGGTCTGATTCCAAAGCTCTATGGGGATAATGAACAACGGAAATTTTTCAGGGATGGTGCTTCCTTGAGAGATCCGCATTTGGAAGGGAGCATCCCAGCCTTTGATGTGCACACAGTGCACATCCGTAAGCGCTCGCACTCGGAAGTCTCAGCAGAGCCTGATCCTGAATCAAAAGACAAAACTGCTTTTTTTAACTTCCAGCTGCAGCGTGGTACATTCCATATTTGCAAAACAGAGCTTGGCACGTCTGCATAACTCATGGCTGTGGAAAGAGTCATCAGGATGATGTATTGAAACACAGCCATCTCCATTATGGTATGCCATGTATGTTTTTAAAAGCTATTTTTAAAATTAATAGTACTCCGTAATGCTGATAAAGGAGAAAGCATCTATAATTTGTTGCACTCCCAACCTCTTTCTAAATCCACATTAGTCTGCTTTCCACTGGGCTGAGTACATTTTTTTAAAGGTATGATAGTTTGAAATTTATTAATAGTGTATTACGGGAACAAAAATTTTGTTATTTAATGAGTGCATCATTATAAAGTGTTATCTAAAGGTGCTTACTTTCCACCACTAATTTAAGTCTCCATACTTTATGTTAATGCTCCTAGTGCTCACTGCCACATGAGCATTCATGCTTGTCTCACAGGCTTCTTGCTCTTGATCAAGGGGTTAAGTAAGGTACAGCTACACTGCTCAAGGAGACACCTTCTAAAGCTCCAGCTGGTTCATGTACTTACATTAATGTGAATTTCAAGGCAAGGTATTTAATTCTGCTGTGAAAGCTCCAGGAAAGAACACTTTGCAGTACATTCAACTTCATGCCCATAGCACTGATTTTTTTATCAGGTTTGAAAGACCTGGATTTCCAAGAAACTGAGATTCAAATGGTATGAATCATTCTCTAGCTTTCTCCTTCAAACAGGCATCTCTCTGAGCCTGCAACTAACACAAAGAATGGAACTTTCTGGCAATTTACCTCTTTTCTAGCTCATGAAGTCAGGACCTGCAGGAACTGATCTGACCTCAGCAGAGAGCTTGCTGGCCATCCTTCTGTGTCTCTTCTTCACGCCTTTGCCACATGCCTCGCAGGTCATGCCACCCTGTTTTCTGTCTCCCTCCCTGAAGGCTTTGTAACTACTGAGCACTGGGAATCAGCAATCCGTTTTCTACCAGGTGCTTCTATGAGGCTGGACCAAGCAGAAATATTTCTTCTCAGGAGACACCCTGACATGAGGGTATTGCTCACAGGAGGCAGCTGCAGGTCTTGGTTTCAGCAGATTGCCCTGCCTCAGGGGTGTCTGCCCTAGAGCCGCTGTATTAGCCCCGCAGGGCTGATGCATGGTGGATGGAGCACTGCAGGCAGCTCACCTCCTGGCAGGGTGACACTGAGCTGACAGGAGGAAAGCTTATCCCCAAGGATGCAGCACCTGTGGCTGACTGCCACCAAGGCACAGTTAAACTCCCTCTCTGCTGCCAGAATCACACCATATAAAATACTTGATGTAGCTGGACAAAGACTAGGGCATAAATATACCCAAAAGGATCTATCAAAATTATTAATAGTGTTTTTCTAACCTCTTTAATGAGGAGACACTCAATTCCAACAACACTGCCTGTGTTGGCATCCTTGATACCTATTTTTTTTTCCAAAGAGGTTTAATTGAGTAAGGTATAAATAGCATATCAGTAAACAAGACCTTTTGGCTCTGTGAATCATGTCTAAAATATTTGCAGGCCCTCCACAGCCTCTCTGATGGTGAAGAATGTGCTCATTAGGCTGGTCCAGATGCATTCTGCAATCCAGCGAGAACCTCATTCTCCAGTAGATAAATCACTGCAATGTTAATGTACTCGTTTGCAGACAACAAGCACTACAAGGCTACGGCAGATGCCCAAAGGACCTTGGTGTGTGTGTCTATTAGGACTTCCCAGATTTTCAGAGTTCCACCCAAAAAGGGTTTTGACACAAGAATAGCAAGAACCTATGTTTCTTTCATGCCATTTACTTTACACCCTGCCTCTGAGTATTACAGAATGACTCTAAAAAATCCCATAAAGAAACCTGTACTGAAAGCAAAATGGACACTGCTAAAAGGGAGCAATTTCTACTCTGAGTTTACTTACTTGGGAATTTCTCAGCTGACTGTTTAAGTGACAAACATCTCCATTTAATCTTGCTTTGGTAAACTGAATGAATAGTCCCTATCGTCTTCAGGAATGCATTTTGTTTTTCTTCAGTAATCTCCATGGCATGAATTATGCATGTTTAAGAGCATATGGAATTTTGCAGCATTGGAAACTATCTCTAAAGTTGAACTAGACATAAAGCCATGTATATGTGTGGATACATATCTGCACACTACCCAACTAATCACCTGAGTTATGAAATAGACTTGTAAAGCTGAAGTCTAAAAGTAGAGACAAAATATCTCAAAGGTAAAGGGTACATTGAGTATTGTTTTGACCTGAATAATGACAGTGAAATGCCTAGATCTAAACATATTCTAGAATATGCTTAGGTCCCACATCCTTCAAATTTCCTGAAAATGCAAATATGGGGATTAGAACATTTATCTTGCCTAATTCCTCTTGGATATTTAATTTGTTGCATTTATAGAATGCCTTTTATCCGATGATTTCAGAGTGTACTCACTGCTGATCTTCATTAGAAAAAAAGGCAAGCAAGCCAAAAGGCTGTGAGCACACAGAAGAACAGAGCCCAGATCACCTGCCAGAATGACCTGCTGATTATTCCTTTCATACACAGACAGCATCCCTGACGTCCAGTTCCACTTTGAACTGAGCCCTGGACTATAAAAAGGCAAAAACAAGTGGTATGCTGGTTGTGATCCCCAATGATAACCTGCAAGCTGAGATATTTTGCTAGCTGCTACTTTTAAGCCTCCTGTCCCCTGAGAATAACACATATAATAACTGCAATAAATATATTTTATAAAGCTTCCCAGCTCTGTTTCTGAGCAATTGCATTATACATCTGATATTTTATCACTTCTGGTGGGGATTTAATAGCTTGAAACTGAAATCCTGCACGGCATAAAACAAGACCCGGATGCCTTTTAGGGACAGGCGGGTTTGGGTGATTGTATTGTGGGAATAGTCTTACCTAAGCATCACCCCGCCATGTGAGAGACATGGTTTAGTGGTGTACCTGGCAGTGTTAGGTTTACGGTTGGACTAGATGGTCTTAAAGGTCTTTTCCAACTGCATTAATTCTATGATTCTGTGTGGGGCACAGTGATCACTGCATTGTCTCACAGGGCGCAGAGGCATTGGGCTCCTGTGGAAGAAAACACGGCAGTGAGCATTAATGAAAGTCTTCAGTGTCAGTGCTGGACGCTGGTGACCCTCTGCACAGCTCGGTGGAAAGGAACTCTTGGGTCATAAATGTTTCCCATTATTTTCAAGCTATCACCTACTTGTTTTATTCCAGAATCTAAGGAAGAAGAGTACTTGCTGTATTCAGGAAATGCACTCGTGAGTTCTCACTGGTGTGGAATGAACTGAGCCTTCACCCCGGTGCTGCTATACACACTTGCAGATCCTGCTGCTTGAAATAAACTCCAATTTCTCTTATCAGCTCTTAGATTAGGAGCTAATAAAAATCTCAAGCATAATGGATGATTTTATTTTGGTAGCCTTAGTGCTAAGTAAACTCAGAGATAAGAAATACAAAGGTGCTCCAGAATCTTAAACTACATATTAAATGACTATTTTTGAAGTCTTTTATAGGCTAAGAGAAGAACAAGAGAGCCACTCCCAAATCTGTATCCCTGAAAGAAAGCCAAAGCACAGGTTATACTCAGAACAAGGTGAAATGGTCAGATGTGAGCTAAGGTTTGTTTGAGATAAATCTCAGTTTATATTTGCAGAAAAACACAGGCTGAGATTCTTCTTCGGGAAAAGTGGAAAGACTGAAAGATGTTCTTGACCATTTCACATTTCCCTGTTGTCTATTTGCTGGTAACAATTTTCCCTGGTCTTTAGCATACCCAAACACACAGCTGTCTTAGCCAACAAGCACAGAATCACAGAATGCTGTAGGTGTAGAAAGGCTGGCTGCCCTTGATTAAGGTACAGAAAGGTAAACTGCTACATATTATGAGCATGGGACAAGGTAGTTATTAGTTTGTTACTTTTGCAATCTTAGAGTGCATTTAATCAGATAGTCTCAAATGTGCATTATCATGTACAACTTTAAAAAAGATAAAAAATGCCTTTTGATTCTATTGCCTATTTCCAGGTACTGCACTTTCATGTGCTGGGAAAGCTCATCTATTGCAGTGAATCACACACTCCTTTTTTGTATAATTACCAGATCCTTAAACTGGCATGGCAGTAACAATTCACTTAAACTGTTTGTAATCTTAGGACAAGCTCCTCAGTGTCTGTAAATCAGCATCTCCCTGCTGACTGTACTGAAACTACACTGATTTCCTCCAGATCTGAAACTACTATAGTCTTTTTTTTTTTAACTGAACCTTATTCTTCATCGATGTGACATTTAGGAATGTTGCAGACATGTCTGTGTGATGCCGTATGAAAGGACACAGTGCAAGGAGATAGTCTTCAGTAAAAAAAGTAGACAGTTGATTCAGGAAAACTCCCAGTAATGCTACACTTGAAAGCATTGATTGTAAATCTGAGCCCAGCCATGGATGTACAATTCCCTCATCCCTGAATAATTCTGCTGAGATTGTCAAAAACGTGGGCTTTTAGTAGCAATGCCTTCTGTGATTTGGTCACGGGTTTGTTGAGAGCCATTTGTCCGGTCTCTTTCGGTATTTTGGAAGTACTGGTTTCCTATAAATCGTAAGAAAACAGAAATCAGAGTAATGCTCCTAATATGCAAATTGAACCCTACTGAAATCTGCAAAACTACTTGTAGACTGGAGAGCTGCTCTAAGTAAAGCATGGTCCCTGCTAGCTTTAGCTAAACCTGTTATTCACCGTTTCCCTTATCGAACAAAATCTTTTCTGTGTGATTAAAAGGCCAACACCTGGTTACTTATTTGTAGTGCAAAGAATTCCCCAGATACAGAAGAGTAAACTTGGCCGTGATGTGAGGTAATCCTATGGTCATTAACTCCTTCAGATGGTCATGCAGATTTGCCCAGGCTCAACAGTGTCTCAGAAAGCCCGTGGGCTCCGACACCATTCTTGGACCTGTCTGTGCTATCCATACTCTGGCTTGGGGAGTGCCTCTTCCTTCAAGGAGACCTCTCAATGGAAGATGAAATACTGAATGCTGATGTACTTCTCCGTGGATTAAATGACAAAATCTATCTCTGTGCTCATATTCAGCCTCAAAGTGTACGTTAGAACCTAGAAGCACACACCCAATTATCAAGAAAATATTGACTGAGTAACTCCATTAAGTAAGGTAGCATCCGCCACCTAGAGAGTCATGCAAGAAATGCAGTGAAACACTTCAGTGATTGAAAGTGTACACAAACTTTTCCTGTTAGGTGTAGACAACTCATGCCTATTTTGACCTTCCTGTGCTCCTGCACCTCATGAGGCATCCTTATTTCTGTGCTGACGGCCCATCACCAAAGAAGGGATGCCACCCTTCCTCCCCCAAAAAGCTCACCAGAATGGGGCATCAGAGTGATCTCATGAGCTAAATCTTGTCTTCATAGCAAATACTGTTGTTATAACATCAAAAGAGAACAAAAGTGCACTAGTGCATGCTACAGAACAGGGTGTGTGTCTGCATTTTGCTGATGATGTCCACACAGCAGCACAAGGTGCATGAAGAGTGGTATACTGGAAGCCACCAGAGATCACTGTTTTGGTTCTGGCTTCTTTCTCTAGTGGAGCAATGCACACATGTTGTCTTAGTTTTTAATCATTTCAATTAAAAATCCCTTACTTACTCATACAGCAAAGCAAAAAGGATGTAGACTTGCTATCACATGAAGTCTTTGAACAGGAATGGGTACTAATCCAAACACATGGGCACTGCAGGGGGCAGCCAGAAGAACTGCACATCTGGAAGGGCAGTCACTGTCCTACCTCACCTGAGCAAGGTGCACCTCTGAGGCACACTGCTGGATCTCATTTTTGCTTAAGAATCTTTGCTTTTGCTCGCTGCTTTTAACCTGATGTTGCTCTTTTTTCCCCATTTATCTCTGTCCGTTTCTCCCCGTCTTGAAAAATAAATCAGTCATCATTGAAAATGCCAGGTGAAGAAATGAAAACAAAGAGTTTATTCCTACAATAAAAGCACACATCCTAATGGTAGACTCAGCCCAACAATCTCCCCACCACCACTACAGCAAAAACACAAGTAATTTATTCGATAAATTCTGCCTCATTTTCTTGTCACAAATTGCCAGTATTCACTATTCAGTTCATCACAAAGTAATTCCTGCAGACAATTCTTGAGCTGAAGTTCATTTGTAGTTCATCTTCAGAATTAATTTCTTTTTGTTGGACACATTAATGGAATATTACTTGTAATTCTTCTAATGAGACTTCCAGCATGAACACTTGCATTTGCAAGTTCAAAATAGGTTTTATGGAAATATTCCCCACTTGGCTAAAATTGATTTAAAAAATGTCCCAGTAAATTGCTAAATATTCATGAGAAGTGGATATAAAATATCCCTGAGCAAATATGAAACCTGCTAGCCAAATATTTTGGGTTTACCTCTTATATTCTTACTCTGTTACTGGTTTAAGTTTGGAGGCACAAGGAGAAAGCAGGTTTCTGCCTGGAAACCTTGTGAATGAGGGGGAAGACAAATCCATTTGCTCTCTGGATAGAAGTGTATAGGCTATGGGAGATGCCAGCTGAGGCTGGGTCTTTCTTCTCACTCCTTCCCGCTGCCTAGCCCCAGGAGCTAACCCCATGAATGGGAAGTTGGAGGCAAAGCTGGTGTCTGAGAGATCTCTGTGCATCTGCAGCACCTGATTGCGGGTCCTGCTGTCAGCAGGCTAATACTACCCTTGCTGTCCATGGAACCATTCCAAGGCTTCACATAAAACTCAGATTTTGTGGTTTCTGGAATACTGTTTCTTTTTGTGGGCTTCCTTTTCTTTCTCTGTGACACATCCTGCCATTGCTGTATTCAGCTCAAGGTGTCTGCTCCCATCCACAGCTACAGAAGCTCTGGTCATTGGCAGCTCTGGAGGAGCCCACAGAGTTCCTGCCTGGTTTCTCCAACGCATCTGGTGAGTGCTCTTCCCTACCTCTGTTTTCCCAGTAAAATTCTGGGTTAAATGTTATCTCTCACCAGATTCATTTTTAAATGTTTTTAATCTTTATTTACAATACTCATGTAAAAATCTTCCTACATTGACTTTTAATCCGTTCTGTCGGAGATGTTGACTTCTCTGCATTAAATGAATGGTGAGTTAATGAGTGGATCTACCTCTGTATTGAATCTTCTTGATTTCTTTTGGTTTAAATTCCAAATCCATAATCCCTCGATCAAGAACATGGAGATGTTAGACAATAATACTTTTCATGGCTCTACTGAGAACAAGTGTGTTCAATGTTTCTGTAGAGATGCCAGAAACACACGCAGGGTTATTTTCGTCAGAGCCTTTGCCAGATTTCTCTGAGCTCTGTGTCTATTGAGAAAATAAAAAGCCTTATTTAAAAGTTATAACCTTTACCACTGTCTCCTGCAGGTGAAATCCCTGGCCCCTGAAGACAAGGCAGAGCTCTCATTCAGATCTGAGTCAATATCCTGGCTCTGAGAGATGAGGGGTTACTGGTTGCATCTGGCCTTCAGGTCGGAACACCAGGGCCCTTTTCTCTGTTTTAGTAGGAATACTTCAGTGGGGGCTCTGGCACCCTGATGTCTTCTCTCGTAAAGCCAGTGTGCTCATGGTGGGAGCTCAGCCAGGGCGCAGGCTGCTTGGCGGTGTCCCGAGGCTGCAGGCTCACCCCAAATCATGACCTGAATAATCCCTGTGGGCTGAGAGGAGCAAACCCCAGTGAGGTTGTGGAGCTGAGCAGGGCTCTGCAGTCAGGACTGGGCAGGTACCTGAACTGCTGTTCCCTCATCACTGACACACTGATGTAATCCTTAACCAGCAGCATAGCCGGTGCACTCAGGAATAAATACCATCTGGCTCATTAAGACTGTGTGCTGCAGTATCATGGATTTGTCCTCATGGAAGACTGTATATGTAAATGCGGTGTGAGCTTCCCAGATGCCAGCAGCCAGTGGGGAACTTTGCTCCAGTAAAAATAAAATCAGCTGAGCAAGTCTCTCCCTAATCCTCTCTTATTCTTTCAAACAGCCAGGGCTCAAAGGGATTTGCAGCATGTTTCTGAGGATGAAGTACTAGTGATAAACACTCATGCCAGGGCTATTCCTTGTACATCTTTAATTTCAGTTACACAGAGCAGACGCCAGATTAAGGGGAAGTGCCAGGATCAGAGGTGAACAGGTAACACGTCTTGAGGATGTGGGTCCTGTAGCCTGGACATGCTTCCATCAAGTGCTGCTTGCAGTAGATCTGTTAGCATTTGAGGTATATATGTTAAAATAAACTGCATAGAAATAACCACAGGTCGAAGAGAACTGACAGCTCTGTGGGGAGGTTAAGACTTTACACTGCCCTGTCATGCCATGGGTGTCAAAACAAATTATGTTTCCTGGAGAAGAATTTGTGTGAGCTTGTGTTGCCCTAATTTTAGAAAGAATCAAAGACTATGGAGAGGGCCAGAAAGCTGCCAAGGCTTGTACAGGAGCAACAGGGGGATTCAAGGAAGCAGTGACAGTACTGGAAGGCAGTGGATGTAGCCCCAAGGTACCAAGCACCTGCACTGTTGCATCTCTTATGGGAATGGGTACCCCATCAGCCTCAGGCTGGGCAGTCTTAAATCTCCTCTTCCCTCCAGGTAAAGCACTTGGGGGGGATGCTTGGCCAACTGGGCGCTGCCGTTTCAGAAAGCAGATTTGTCAGCAGCAAGAGCATTTCTTCAGTAAAACCCGGGCAGCAACATTTCTATGTGAAACAGCTCATCTTCCAAAGAGCTTTTATTAATATTTTAAACTTGGCCTTAATCCTGCTGCATCTACTTAACTAAAATGAACAATGACAGATCAATTGGAATGTTGATTGAGAAAGTACTGAAAGGTTTGGCTCTGAAAATGGAAAGTCTGACTCTCTACCTAACAACATGACATGGAGACCTCTCCTTAGATAGTAATGAAAAAACATCCCTTAAGTAAGCCTGAGTGATTCTTTGCATATTTCTTGTTCACTCCTTAGAGAACAATCTATGTCCCTTAAAAAGAGGAGAAATGGAAGAAATGTTCTCAGAGCAGAGCTCCATCTGGAAGAAGGCCACCTCCCCTTCCTGACCGGCACCTTCCACATCTGGGTTGAGAATGATTTCCATTTAATTGCTTCAGTTTTACAGCAGTTTGTGATAGCCCTGATATGCAGGAGTTATCACATATTCCAGAACTGGATTTTCATTTGGTCCATCAAAGGCTGCTGTAATTCTTCTATTGATTTCAATGGGTAAAATGTCCACTAACCTTAGCAGAAATTAGCTCAAGCTGTAAGTTAGTAATGTCAAAACATGGCAAAGATACTACTAATTTTGCAGATTTATGTAGTTATTTTGAATACTTTCTAGCATACGCCTTTTCTATAATTAGGTATAAAGAGTATTTGCCTTTAAGGAAGCAACAAAATGAACCAAGTGTCTTGATAGAAGTCAGCAGCTCATGATTAATCCATGATTAATTACATGCTACATCGAAAGTAAAACAAACCCAAAAGGAAAACAAAACAAGCCATTTGTGTTATGGAGAACAAAAATGTAACTATTTTCTTTTAATTAAGTGCATTTTTAACTCTAATTCAGAGAAAATTCAGGTTTTTTTGTTTGCTTTTTCTTTTTAAAGACTCATCTCTGGAATTAACGAAATTTTGGATTTTGTACTGAAAAACGAATTATTTGGAATCATTTTGGAGCAGGGGCTATGGGCCAATACATGAGCGGATGATTAAGCAGGAGATGGCTGATGAAGCAAGTACAGCTGAAACGGTTTTTTCTCTGTTACGAAGAGCAACCCAAGGGGTCAGCTTCTGCTAACTCCAAGCGCAGCAACGCAGGGATGCAGTGTGTGCATCCTGATGCGCAGTCATGGGAGGGCAATAAAAATAATTCACTGCCACTCTGTGACCTGTCAGAGCAACTAAAGAATGAGGTAGTGCCAGCTGCAGGAACAAAAACCCACCAGCAGCTTGCGGTTATAGTGCTGCAGAGACAGTTCACACATCCTAAGGTAAAGGGTCAAAGGAAGGGTTAGTCACTATACAACAAAATACTGGTGGGCTCACATCTGGGATTTCTTACTTATTACCCACCTCCTGTAGGTGCTGGATGCCAGACAGCTCTTTACACAAACAGCAAAGAACAACATTCAACACAATAAGTTATAAACCTGACGTTCATTTCTGAGGCATTAAACTGCTGACACTCACTGTGAATACGTATTCCCAGCTGCTGCTGCTGTGCCATACCTTCAGGATCAAACCTCAGCCTTATTTCTATTCAGCAGGTCCTCTGGTATTATCACCTCAAGCTATCTTTGGATCCAAAAAGTCAATAATCTAAAATCCACAGCACTGTGGGTGAGAAGCTTAATATTTTCTTTCTCTACAGAGCACAGCACATCAAAGACTAGGCTACCAGATGAGAAGCAACAGTGGGACCACAGGAGCTGGAAGGGCACAATGGGCTCTGGAGCTGTGGAGCTGGGACAATATCAAACGTTCTCCTGCTAGAAGGCATTTTAGACAGGAGCCAAGTATTTCTGAGGAGAGCACGAAGGAAATAAAACATGTGGGGTTTGAATATGATTGAAGCTTTATTGAGGTAAGATAGTCCTGGAAAAGTTTGTGCCGTGTACAAACGTAAATCTGGAGAGACCGAGGGATTGCTTTGGTGAAGACTCTGACCTAGGGCTGAAGAGTTATGCATGGAAACTCCCACTTGTGCCATGGGTGGTAGTAGTCAGGTTATTTCCTTCTTGCAGCCCAATTGTGCAGCATCCATCCATTGCAGCACTGCTTCCCCTCCAGCTAACGCTGACCTGGTTCTCATGGATTTCCGCCGCTCTGGAGCAGGAGATTCTGGACAGATGTGCAGCCCTGAACAGGCTGTCAAACAGGGGGGAAAACTCATTTTCTTTGCCACTCTAGGTATTCAGCTCAGCAGGACCTCAGCAGGAGCTGCACAGGGAAGCGCGGTGATACCTTCAGCATACTCAGGTGAGAAGTTGGCCCTTGCTTGTGCCGAGGTCAGGGGTCAGTGAAGCTGGGTCCCTGTGAGGGTGCTGGGGCTCTCAGATGGGGGTGGTACCAGTCCTGCCATGGACCATATGCCGCATACCACTCGCCACATGCCAGCTGCCCCCGTGCCCTCCAGCATCCCTGCACAAGCTGTGCCAGGCAGTCAGTCATGGGAGGTGCTCACCTGGGCACGATGGAAGGCCACTGCTGCAGTAACAGTGACAGGGAAGGCAGCGGGAATGAGGATATAATTCCTGGATATAAGTCCCTTGCCAGTCCTTTTTCTAAGCACAATGGCCCATCAAAAGCACATCTTATCTGTTCATCACAAGGGAAACCTCCTACTTCTTTATCAGTTTCCTCTGATGCGATCGGAAAAGCTGACCAAAAGGAGATACAGGAGCTTCAAAAATGATTCATCTTTATTTTGGTTTCCCAGAGTGATGTAACTCGCTGTGACAGGCTCAGGGAAATATGAAGCATGAGGCATCCGCTGGGAAATGTAAAAGGAAGTTGCTATTCCTGCCACTAAACATCTGTAAATATTAAATGGGTTTTACAAATGCTTTCCAAGTTGCTGAACAAATTTAGAGCTTGAAACGTTTAAGGGAAGGAAGGAAGGAACAGCAGAAGGAAGGATGATACTGACACTGGAAACCTTTTTTTCTATATTCCTTTGAAAAACAAACACGTTTACTTCAGATTTTCCAATGCCACCTATAAAAGTAAAGTGGCATCAGTAATTCTAGGGTTTGTGGCTTATTTGGCCTTTCACTGAAAATTAACTATACATTTGTTAACATCTTTGTGTCACTTTATTTTTATTAGAAGTATTAATTTTTGTATTCTTGACATGTGATTTTACAGGTCAAGGAGACAAGTGCAAGTAGTACTCCTAACGAACAAAGTTAACTTCTCTGTACAGCAGTGGAAAAGCTAATATTAGTAAATATATATATATATATAAAAAAATATAATATTATATATATAAAATATATAATATTATATATATAATATATATTAATATATATATAATATATAGCATAAAAATAGTAACTACAGAAGGAAAGGGAGGAAAAGCAGTGACTATAAAATCTTTCTGATCTGTTTATAGCTTTTATTCTGCCGACTGGTGGACTCTACTTGTCTGGTTTTGAAAAGCTGTTAATAGGTACAAGCAATGGTTAAAGGATTGAGACTGAAATCTCCACGCCTGTAATCACGTGGACATAAGCTGGACCAAAATCTAGCTGTTATGAAAAAAGAGAAGTTTCCCTGTCCCACACGGGCAGCAAGCTATTTGGGACAAGGACTGGCTTATCTCCATCTTCAGCAGCCCCCATGCCAGGGCCTGTGATAATGCTGGCTCTTGGCTGAAGCTGGCTGCAGTCCTGGTCTGTCCTGCTGCCTTTCACAGGAGCTGGTGTTACACCCATCAATGGCTGAAGTCTGCCTGGTGTAAATACCTTTCCTTTCATGGCACATGAATCCCACCCTGATGCTGCAACTTGGAATGTCCTTGCTGCTCAGAGAAGCGTACAAGTATTAAATCAGGGATATAGCAAAGCATTAGTGACCCCAGAACTTTCTAAAAGAGTTAATGGCAGGGTAGTAGAAGGAAGAGTGCAGGAGCAAAGATATGATGGATTATTCAGACAAACAGCAATAGGCATGAAAGAGATGCTTTAAGGGGCCAGACAGACAAATGTAGAGGTGATATCTATGTTTGGAATACCTGAACTGAGTTAATCTTATCATTTATTAAAACTTTCTGTTGAATTAATCTATTAATAATTAACTCTTGATAGGACCCACCTCTCTCATGTTATTCAGAATAGGATCTGACTAATGTGAGACATGTTAAGGGTGTGAATAAGAAGATCAGAGCCTGCTCCTGCAAGGCAGTGAGTGGTGATTGCGCAGTGCTTGAGTCTTATGTCTGTTCTTACACACAACAGCCAGCCCTAAATTTGGGGAATTAGCTGTCACAGCAAAAGCACATCCATACTGATCCTCTGCTGCATGCTCAAGAGTATGGCAGATCTATAAAATAAGGCCCCAGGGCATCCAAACAAGTATTTCAGCTCTTTATGTCCATTGTAACTGAAGGCTGGAGAAGGGTATCCCTATTCAAGCAGTATGGGCTAGATGAAAGGCTGACACATAGCAGGAGAGGCAGGGGAGGTTTCTGGCTGCACTTAGAAGCTTGCTGCTGTGCAAGCAAGACCTTGGGGTATAAGCTTGACTCACAAGAGTCGCTGGGAGGGGGTCAGATACTGCACAGATGCTATGCTAAACCAGGAATCAAACACTTCATGTTCCAAAAGGAGAATCCGAATGCCCAGGATGAGCATTCAGACCTAGCTCTTGGTCATAGCTTAGTTTTGTCTTACCTTCAGGGCACCGCTAAATTAAGGTATTATCTCCAGCGCAGGTCTGAGCTCCCACCTTCCATCCTTCACATATCTTCACTTCCACATCAGTCACCATTTTAAAAGGAAGGGTTGGGGCCAGAGATGGAGCCCTGTAGCACTCCATTGCCACACTGCATCCTCCCCAGGGGAGGAACCACAGGGCTGCTCCTGCTGTCTGCAGGCAATGCACTGTTGTCATCCAACTTGGCCCTGCAATAGAGTTTTCTCTTAATTAGACTGCAGGCCCGTTTAGGCAGGGCTCACTAATGATGTTGTATTTTGTATTTATTTATTCTCACTACATGTTAAATGATAATAACAGATAGCTTAAGGGCTGGATCTGTTGGTTCCTATTCCTTGCCCCCCATTTTAAGCCTTCTCGTAGGCATTATCTAAATTTATTCTTTATTCGTTACCCAGAAATGATCAAACACAAATGTTTCATAGAGGAAACCCTGGAGCAGGCAGCTAGAGCTTGACCTGAGTCCTTTTTAAATCAATAGGAAAACTCACAGAGAATTGAGACTAAAGTAATCTCTACATAAACTCCCTCTTTAGTCTTTAATAGTTAGAGGCTGATTTACAGCCTGGAGGCTGAGGTTTCACCTATGCAAGTGGCTACTCAAGAATACCTGCTTGCTCCTTAGACAAGAGCCTGATAGAGATACAACAGGAGATTTTTACAAAATCAATCTGCACACAATTAGATTCTATTCTTTCACTTACCACTTACCTGCTCTTACAGTTCACAAATACTTCTAACACAGAGATACTCAGCTCATTTAACTAAATTGCACGAGTGTGAATATTTTTATTACTCCACTGGAACATGCTTATTTGGCAAAGCCAAATTCAGTTTAATGTGTCTTTGTAATGACCTTTGTGAGCAAGCACAGCCATATTCAGATGAGTAATCAACAGTGGGATGATATATGTTAAATTGCAACAATTTAATTCCAGAATGACTTTGCATTTTAGACCACAAACACTAACATTGTTGCAGGAAACTGCAGCTGATCCCAGTTTTTCTACTTATGACAATAAGCAGAAGTACTGAAAAATGAGCCGGCAGGTTTGTTTAAAGAGAGGGGTTCCCACATTATTTAGACTGCCCACAGACTTTCTAGCACAGAAGGACAGTTTTGCAGGCAGCTCCTAGGATGGGTATGTGAGAACTCAGTTGGGTCTGAGTTTTCACATATTTGTGAATATGTGAAATATATATGTGAATATATTTGAGATGAGAATTTCCTTTTCATTTTGTATGGCAGAGGAAACTGAGAAGATCAATTGACTGGTGCTCATATACACCTCCTGGTAAGTCTGAGTTCTGTTGAAAAGAAACAGAAATCCTATTAATCCCCAAAATCACAAAGGTGCTTCAGTTTATTGCATGAACTTGGCTTTTCCTTTTAACTGAAAGGTCTTTGGAAGGACCAAAGTGATCTCTCAAGCCAGCTATAGATGTACTTCTAACACCTCAGTCATGAACAGATTCATTCTAGAGAGGTATGCAAGTAGTATTTCTATTCTACACATAGTGGTTTGAGACAGACGGTGACATGTTTGTGCCAAGTTACACAAGACATCCATAACAGGGTTGTAAAGTGAAGCCCAGTAGCCTCAATATTAGACTAATTTTCTCATTCTTAGATAATGCTTTCCAGTATGGCTCTTACAGAAAGGAGTAATATTAAATGGGAGAAAACCTCCTATGAACTGACATTTCTTTTGTTGATGTTGTGTGACCCAATATTGTATGAAAAAAGATACGAATATATCTGTTTGACAAATGAGTTTTTATAGCGAAGATGAGAGAAACAATAGTGTCGTGTGAGGTGGGACAGATATATGGAGCTTCCATTATTGAATATGTGACAAAATCATTCTTTTTCCCTTGAAAGGATAGCTGAGAAAAAGCAGGCGCTGGCATGCTGCAAATGTAGGTGTAATGAACTAAGTGTCTGTCATGATTCACAAGAACAAGCGAGGCTATTTGTTTATCATGATGCAATACTGGAGTTTGGAAATGCAGACAGAAGTGTTGTTCTCTAAATTATTTCTGTGTTACAAAGTAACGCAGTGCAGTCAGATCAAACTGCAAATTCCACTGGTTGGTTCTGAGGCTGCAACATCCGTATTACACATATTTGAGGATTTTCACTATGGACCACATCTAGGAGACCCTCTATGGACTAATAGATCTGCAGCTGGAGCACATAAGAGGTGCTTCTGGAACACATCTTCTAGTTTAATTTTATTGGAAAGTAATCACTACCTTTCAGAAACCACTTTGTGAAGCAAACCAGAAGGTATTAAGTGAGAATGACAGGGAAACTTGCTTCAAAGATGGTCTCATTTGAATGAAAATGCAGAGGGGTACATTTATTCTGTGGTCAGAAAGGAGAAACATCCTAGGACTGAAAACCGAAATCATCAATGCCATTGCAGGTTTTGCATCCAAACCTCAAGATGAATGAAAGTGAGATTTTCCTCACCCATTACTATTCATATTTCAGTTGTGCTTTTGGGTTCCAGCTATGAACCAGGAATAATCAAATGATTCTCCAGGCAGCCTGCAGCCCATGGACACTGTATCTATGGCCAACCTACTCCCACCAGAACCTAACTGTGAGTACAGAGTGTCACAAGTAATAACTTTAGCTTGCATGCTTGACTTCTCTATCTGTTAGCACCTTATAAACGTGATGTTTTATGCACATCTTAATTGAATAGAGACATTATGTTAAGCTGGAACACTTATAAATGTTTGTCTATATCCTATGTGTTGTTTCTTTCTCTTTCCTGTAATCACCATACAATCAAGTATTCCCTGTGCCGCCAATGTGCTGCTTTCTTTGCAATAAGGTGTTTACCTTTTCCATATGCTAACCTTGCAGGCAGTACTGAAGAACAGAATCTTTTCCATGTGCCCAGTTCCTCCCTGCCTGGAAGGCAGGGCTGGGATCCTCATTTCTCCAAGAGGCCGATGTCAGCCGGTGCCATTTCTGGACCCCCACCGGGTGGCACTGTGGTAAAACCTGTGATTCCAGCAGGCGGGTGAAATATTGACCCAGCGCCTGCACAAGCATGAATGCCGAATTTTAAGGGATCTTTAGAGTTCGGAAAATAGACTGGATTTACGGGAGGAGTATTGATCTCTAATGGAACCAAGTCTGCTGTAAATGATATTTTAGAGAATTTGCCTGTTACTACAAGTCTGGAAAGTGCATTTAGTGCTGACATACATTTTTAAACTCTCTGAAGCTTTAGAGCTAATGAAGAAAACCCAAGGTGATTACAGTATTTATGAATAAAACCTCATTACTTGCTGAAAAAGCTTGGGACACCGCTTCATTTAGAAGCTTACAGCACTGCAAGCAATTATGTACAGGCAGAGTTACGTAAACCTTTCGTGTTCCCAGACCCAAGGGAAAGGGTCTGTGAGGAATGTGTAAAGATTAGCACAACGATTACCCCAAGCTGCTTTCTTTCCTCATACTGATGCTTCAGTAGGTTTCTTTTTAAGTGAAGTTATTGCTCTTTACTCCTCAGAACTGAAAGCAAACCCGCTTGCTCTCAAAAGTAAATCGTATTTTAAGAGCTGTAATGTTAACATGGGACACCTGAGATTTTGAAACATTGATATGCCCTCACAATAGCAGGATAATTAGTATCAGTGTTCATATAGTATCTCTCATTGCTCAAGATCCCAAAAGGACTTTGCAGATAATATCCTGCAGAAGCTATTGTAGCTGTAAAACAAAGCATCTGGTCCACAGCAGTTTAAGAATTCCATTTTAATTCCAGCTCTGCTCCCCCCTAAAGTCAATGGAATGTTTTGCCTTCTGGAGTTGAATTAAGCCCTTTGTTTTCTTTAGGTCCCTGAAAATAAAAAAGAAATGAATTATGATGGTTTTGTTCAGCACCTCTTGCAGAGACCATTTTAATTGCACATGTCCTGCCCAGGGAGCTGACTGAGACATGCAGCAATTGCAGTTGGGGTTTCCAGACAACACTCAACTCCACTGGAAATCCTTTCCAGGGTACTGTGGGACCTCTGGAAATTCCAGATAAGTTACAGGGCTTCACAGCCTTGACGAAGACCAAACCATCTCAGTAAACCTGAATATATTTGGTAACCTTGAGTGGCAGCAATCAACCCCCAAAACTGTTCACTCTGCATTCACAAAATCATGCAGGTCCCCCAGAGCTGATTAGGTTAATGAACTCAGAAAGCAGAATCCTTAAGTACTGCCAGACCACAGAAGAAGTGAAGAATGAGTGCTGGGAACAAACCAGGCATGCACAAAAGGAACATGATTCCTCAGGCTCCTTTTAACCCACAGGGGATGTACTTTGAACTGGCTCTTGTGCATTTCCAGCTTGTGTTTTGCAGGGTTTAGAGTGGGGCTGGTGCTGCCGCTGTGTGCTGGGAGCACTGGGGATGCTGGGACCTGCCTCCCTGGCCGCACTGGGCTCTACAGCAGTGCTCCAGTGCAGCTGGTTTTGACAGCAGCAGAGGGAGGGGCTAACCACCAAGTCTGGCTGGGGAAGGATTGCAGAGCTGTTGGGTTGCTGCGAGACACCGTGCCTGTGACCACCATCTGTCCATGTTTCCACTCCAAGACTAAGAACACTTCCAGGATGCTTCAGTCCTGACTTGCAGCATGTGTATGGCTGTGCTGTGGAGGTAGGACCTCATAAAGATACCAAATGCACACAGAGGAGCATGAAAAATTGAAATAGAAGTGTTGCTCTGGCAGCTTTGGGGCAGTTGTTCAAAACCAGAAATACCAGCTGGCTGGAGACCTGCTGATATAGGTTTTCTTTCTTATGTTGTCTGTGTCATCCCCCCAGACACCCAGCCAGGAGCATTTTTCATCAGGAAGGTGGGTGGATAAGTGTTGGTAGGCTGCTCCTGCCTTTGTCCTCCTGTTCCATATGGTGGGGAAAATTCATTGAACAGGAGCTCTGCTTTCAGACTTCCTGTTCCCCGAAATGCAAAGTGTGCAACTGAAACCCCTAGTAGCCACCTAGAACCCAGAAACAGGAATGCTGGTATAAACTGTGTTCTCCCCATCACCACAAGATGCTCAAAGCTTAAGCGTTTTATTTGACAATGCTTAGGTGTTCTCTAGAAAGGTGCAAGCCTTCCTACTTCTACAGTCAAAGGATGCAAACAGCTCTTTCGGGACAATAGAAAGGAAGAAGAACACAAGGTTGTGTCAGAGGCAAAAAGTCTCTGAAGTCTTTGAGGAAAGCTTCTCTATTACTCTGTGCTGTGACTACATATATGAAAAGATGGGGGATAAGAGGGAGAGAGCTGTCTAGGAAGGAACGGGAGTTGGAAGAAAGGAAATGAATATGAGTTACGTAAGCAAATATATGCAATAGAATATGAATTATGTAAGCAAAACAGGCAGAAAATGAAAATAATGAACAAAAGAGGAGGCTGGTAAACTCTGATAGAGCTGCAAAGCATTTCTGTTTAAATCTCCTTTTATTCCCGGTCATTCACAGAAGTGAAAGCCAAAATGCACACCAAATAAATCCCTTCCTCCTTTCTGCATGCTCCACAACTATGAAATACAATGTACGAATATGGTCCACCAGACTGCTTCAGCTGAGAATCCATCTCACAGAAACAAGTGAGACTTTTCTGCCTTCCAGAGGCATTTTGAGTCATGCAAATGGGCAGGACACCTGGCTGGACAGACAGTGTCTGGCTTTCAGTGATGCCATCTG
Source organism: Psittacula echo (assembly GCF_963264785.1). NCBI lineage: Eukaryota > Metazoa > Chordata > Aves > Psittaciformes > Psittacidae > Psittacula > Psittacula echo. The sequence continues at coordinate 13,964,947 of NC_137745.1, read as the reverse complement.
TATCATCCTCTAGATTTTTTCAGATTGCTGTTAGTACCTCAAGCAATGATGCTGTACCCCTACAGACAGTAAATCAAATTAGTTTTGGGTTTCTGGACATTTTCCCTCACCATATTGTTTTTAAGATGCTAAGGCCACTCACAGAATTTGCTGAGGGCTGGTGCTGCTTCAGCTGCATTGCCTTTGCTACCAACTATTTTAAGGCAATGTAAAAGTCATCTTCCTTGTGTTCTTCTGCATCTTCTAGATTGCGAATATTCCCTGCACTGATTTAGAGAGAAGCATATTTTTTTTGCCTTTATGTTGTCAATGATGAGACACCTCATTCTGCTTTAGGAGATTTGCTGGGTGGCTCTCGAGGGAGGTATTTCCATTCTTGCTCCTCCAAACCACTCCAGCAAACAGCATGAGAATGTAAATCTTCAGTCAGAGGGAGGACCACAGCAAGACATTAACTTACCCAAATTCCTAGTAGTATCACCTAAAGGATTGAACTTTCCTTAATTCAGCTCAAATCTTAGTGGTTACCAAGTGATTATCATGAAATTATCCTCAAAATTACTGCTGATTTTATATAAAGCATATACAACACTTTCCTTGGCAAAGCCATTCAAATCGTGCTGCATATCAGAGGTTGAGTTTAAATCACTGTGAATTTCTGTGGTATTCATGAAGGGGAGAAAATCTTAGCACGACATTCTTTCTGGGAATAAATTAGTCAGTCCCATAACATCTAATGGTTTTAAATATCTTCCTGTGAATTTCTATCAAATATGTTTCCAGATTTAGATGAAACACGTATTGAAGGAAAACCATCCAGAAACCTTTTTAAGTGAAGATCAGGGATTACAATAGATGCTTGTATTGCAGCAGTAACATAGAGAAACATATATAGCTACAAAGAGATACTAAAGGCTTGGGAGAAATCCCACTGCTATTGCAGTGAATGGCAGAACTCATTTCTCCACTTATTTCATTGGCAGCAGCACTTCACCTCGAAGCTGTGGTTCGTATGTTAAAAATACTTGTGCATCCTTCATGACAATTATCACTGGAAATGCCCGCTGCAGGAGGAGCTGCGTCTTCAGCCTGCGATGCCTTCCTGGGGTCTGCTGCTGCCTAACATAGAGAGGGCACCACTCAGCTGGAACACAGGACCAGAGATCTTCTTCCCATAGATCCTACTAGATCACAAATGCTCGCTATGCTTTCAGATGCATGGGATACACACTCATGAGATACCTTTGGTTTTGTTCTGCATTTTTAAATCTTTTTTTTTAAGCTTACACTTCCCAATTCCCTATCCACCTTATACGAACAGGCTCTTTATGTAAGCACCTATGCCTTGAGCTGGTATACTTGCAAGGCATATGGAAGAGGAACATCTTGGAAAGGTTTAAAGAAAGCGTCCATGTGACAGCATTGTACTGTTTCTAATTAAAACCCTCCTATAGCTGCATACTTAGTTATGTTCTGAAATGTTCTGACACTGAAGGTACCTACTGAACAGAGCTGAACAAACCTGATTTAAAGATGTTTACTTCAGCAAGTTACTTGCATGCAAGCCCACTTTTGGGGGACAGTTATTCATAAGGCTTTCAAAGGAGTCTAAAGGCTACAGTCACAGAAATCTGGTTGAAATTCAGTAGCTGTTGAGTCCTTTTGTGTTTGAAATGAAACATAGTTTGAACTTGCCTTGATATTTCATCTCGTTTTCTATTTAAAATGTGCCTCCTGCATTTGACCTTGTGGATCACAAACCCTTTCGGGTCAATGGGAATTTGTGGCATGTCCATCATTGCCCCCTGAACTGGATGTTGTTTGCTGGACTCCAGTAGGTTTATATCCAGGAATATTTTTATCTCTTCCTCCAAAGAAACTTTTCCATACTCAGGGGCTCCTTTTATTTGAGGTTTTTATGTTATGTGGACTACATGATGCTACTAGGAGATCTGGAGTGTGGATTTTCTCATGAACGTGCCACAGATACATAGCTGTACTTTGCTTTAAAGCCTTCTGTCCCTGAGGTGCTGTCTGCCTGCCTGTCAAATACTTGCAGCTGGATGAGCAACGATTTTCTATAGCTGAGCATGGCAAAGATAGAAGGAATTTTCTTCAGCTCCATGGAACAATTAACTGCCACAGCTCTCAGGACAGGGGGAGGATTTTAGCGACTTGACCCTTTGATGCTTGGACCCAGAAATGATTCAGGTTTATTCTGTCACCCAGGTGAAATTTAGCTTATCCGGCTCATGCATCTAGAAGAAGCTGTCGCTGCAGAGGCAGGACAGGAGTCACACTGATCTTACACCTTTATAATTAATTGCTGGGTGAATGTCCTCACATCATGAGGAACTGGCTGCTGTGGAAAAACAACTCAATTGAGATACACGTGGGCTCAGCCATCCATCCACTGCTTCCTTAGGGAACCACTTAGCTCCTGTACCAGGAGCAGTACCAAACCCCCTTTTTTATCTTCATTAAAAAGCAGAGCTTCCCTCTGGGATCAGGTGGCCCAGTGCAAATGAAGTAATGAGTTAATCTCAATAGTAAAAGATACAGGAGTACTTTAAGTTCTTCACATATCCTTGCCAAAATAAAGTGGCTGCATTGTGAGCATATTTCAAGGCCTGGCCCAGAGCCTTTCAGCATCAATGAGAAGATTTCCATGTATTTCCTTTGGCTTTGGAACAGGCACCAACTGAAACAAGCCAGAAATTAAAGTGGATGCAATTTGATCTATACCTGAATGACTTAACATCTACAACGGAGAAATCCAACAAAGTATCATCAGTGTTCAGTCCATAAAAGCATATGAGAGCTTTTTAAAGTCTTAGCAGGCATACCCAGGAGCAAACATCCAAAGCTGCATAGAGGACAGCAAAAATTTGGGTCCTTTCCTGACTCTTTCTTTTACCTAAGGCAAAGAAGTTTGCACAGCTGATTTGTTCACCCCAAATAGGCAAACGGTAGGAGAAATACCCCAACGTAATAGACAGGAATAACAGGCTGCAGTCATGAACTGTCAAAATGAAATACGTAAAAATGGGGGTTTTACTACTAGATATTTCCATCTTACCAATTCAGAAAATGAGTATTTATGCAGGTTTTTCCTCAACTGTTTATTTTTGAGATAAAATTTACTCTCTAGCAGAGACATGGCAACAAGGCAATGAAACTAAGGAGCATCGGTACATTGTCTTAACCGAGAGTGGAAGTGGCAAGGAACTGTAACTAGAACTGTCCCCTAACCTTTTCCTTCTTCCCTTCCAAGTCTTCTGGACAAAGAATAACATCACTGGACAAAACCCATCATTACCTCCTTGTTGGTGGCTAAACCCCAACTGCAGAACACCTAGAGCTAATGTTAGGCTTTGCTGGCTTCTCTTCCAAATCCAGCTGTGAAAATGCTGCTGTGGAGAACTTCTGCCGGGAGGCTGATGCTCTTTTCACACTGCTGCTGCAGCAGAGGTGCTGGTCAGCTGGCTCTACGTGATCTACCATGAAGTTCTGCAACAGGATGAAGAGGAAAAGAGCATAGCAAAAATGTTAATATAAGTAAATTGAAAAGGAGAAAGTATCCATATTGTAAATGGTTGTTAAATAATTTGCTTAGCTCCTTTGAGAAAGTGCTTTACTTCTGGGGGCCTGAGCTTAAGCAGTGTCAATTAAAAATGGCCTTGTATAAAGAAAAAAGGATGAGCTTAATTTCTGTAGTGCTGTGTGTTGGTAACAGCCAATCTGTGAGTCTGCTATCTGTAAGACTCAGGATTTTTGCCACAGTTAATAACTGGTTCACTGTATGGAAGCACTACGTTCTCAAGGATGGGGAATGGGTGTATAGAGAGACACGGGTCGCAATTACTTGTTTCAAACTGTTTCATCTTGCTTTTACAGCCAACAAAAATATCAGAAAGCTGAGCAAAATGTTCGGTACTTCTACTTCATTGTGTAGTGTAAATGAATATACTGAAGGAGGGTGTGCGTAATTCTAGTAATACTGCAAGAACACTGTTTCTTTCCTCATGAAGAACTTATCTCCTCCTCTAGCAGAGGGGATTAACAAGTGTGTATTCTGGTTGTTTTGGAAAACAACAGCTGCGTACCTCTGGGGAGTAAGGCTTCCAAACCACTGGTTTGGAAAAATAATTCTGCATTTGGCTATATGGGGTTATTTTGCTTCCCCTTAAAACACTGTTACTGGAGGGAAAGAGTCTGCCTGCCTCTGCAATTATTCTGTTGAGTCATTCTGTTGTTTTATCTCTGCTTAAGGTATAAGATTTCAAATACAGACTTTAGGATGTGGGGATTAATTTATTAGGTTTTTAATCTTTGATAGTTGTACTGTGAAGATAAAGAACTATTTACCAATTCTAAATTTTCAGTTAGGTTCAGAGTTAAGATACAGCCTCACACCTTTTCCCTGAGATTTATAGTTCTGGGCTTATGAATTTTGGTTCATTAAGACATTTGCGCATCAATATTTTATACAATATGGGTCTAACCTGTGTGAGTCTGTGCACACACCAGAGATGAGCTGGATTATTAAGATGTTTGGTACTCCATAATGCCTTAGGACATTGGCAATATTCAGGTGCCTGTGTTTTGAGCAATGTTTCAAGGAAAGCCTGCATTTATTCTTCTCCCTTGCAAACTATGTTGGGCGCCACTTCATAGATGGGTAAAGTTGGAAGTTACTAAATGATTTAGGCTCTTTGCTTTAGAGAGCACCTCCTTCCATCTGCCATAGCAGACAGGTTGTGATCTGGAGTTCCTATAACAAATATTCTTGTTCCTGCATAAAGGGGAAGAAGCGAATGTCAACAGCAAACTTGCTCTAGTATTCACTTTCAGAAGTGACCTAATGAGGCACAGATCTGGTCATTTGCAGGTCATTCTGTGGGGTCCAGCTGCCCTCCCAGGCTTTTCCTGTGGAAGGGAGACCAGAGGAAGAAACAAAATCGCAGCTTGGGAGTTTGACTATATGGGAATTTTCTGACATTGATGTAATGCATTTTATACATGTCCCTGCAACTTTGCATAGATAGTTTTGATGTAAAAATTGGCTAAACCAAGTCATTCTTCATCTGTATATACTGCATTTCTTCAGCTTGTGGGAGAAGAAAAGCTAATGAGTAAAATATAATGAACAGGCTTGTCTGGTGAGATTACCTGAGATGTTACTTGACTCCTGATATCTCTCTTCTTGCAAACACCTTTACAGAAGGTACATTTAAGGTGAACAAACCCATAAACTTCTACCCTGCCTCACTAATCACTTTCCAAATACTACTGTTGTCCTGCCCTCTTCTAGCATACTGGTTCTGCTTTGCCTCTCACAAGTTTAATTAAAGATCAGGATGACAAAGAGATCTCAGAATCAAAGATATCCAACTATCAGGGTTCCCAGATATGAACATGTTTCCTTTACCACAGCAGGACTCATTTGTTTAGACAGCAACTCGGCAAACTGCAGAGCAGGTGAATATTAAACAGGAGTTTGGTGAGCACAGGGATAGGCTGTAGCTTTGTCTGGAGACTGTCCATAGTATGAAGCATTTATTCATGGAGCAAGCATGAAAATGGTCCAGATGTTAATTTTTAATACATGTTATTACACTTGAGCTGTGATTGTACAAGTAATTCTGCTGGTGAGACGGGCAGCATTTGTAACATTTCTACTTAAACTGCCAGTAAATAAGATAATTGGTATGGGATATATTGAGCTACATGTGCATCTAAAAACCAGTAGCATCATTCGAAGATGTTGAAGTAAATGGAAAAGCTCTTACTGACCACAATGAGATGTGGAAAAATGTTTATGTCTAAAGATCTATCAAATAATCCTGAGCTAAAAATAACCTTTAGCTGTCTCTGACTTGAGCCACATTTCACCCAGAGATGCAGGGAGCAGAAATTCTAAATTCCATGCCATCCCCATGCTTTTCTTGCCAAATTTATAGTTTCAGCTCATGTTTCGTGCAGTATGATTACCGGTGTTACAGCTCCATTTAATTATATGTATTCAGTTATATAACTTCCCTCTCTTGAAGGACTCACTTTTTTGCTGTTAAGGCTTCTATAAGTACAGACTGTGACCCTGACACTTGGGAAGTACACATATGTCCAGAGGAGAAATGTCTGAAAGCTTGTCCTGGAGAAATGAGTCTCCAAGACTCTTGAGTAGATAAGCGGCTTTTGTGCATCATGCATGCAAACGTTTCACACAGAAGCATGGAGCCACTATCCCTCTCTCAGAGGATTTCCTGTTTGCTTCAACTACAACACTGAATTGCAAATTTAATTTTCAAAATCTAATGTTCTTTTACCTTGATATTAAAAATCAAATGCCAACCCCACCCCCACTCCATTGCAATTACAGAAGCAATGCTATAGAGGGTCCTGCTAGAAATAGCGAATCTGTCTGACTGATAGCAAGGAATCTGGTTTTGCTAATGATGTCTGTGCAGCAAACCTGGTGGACTTCATTAACGGAATTTTCTTCCTCCCTTATGAAAGATGAAGAATGCGTTGGTTCCTTTATCTTCTGGATGCTTCCTGCCTCAAGCAAAAAATGTTGGCTTTTTTTACTGTTTTTAACTGAGAAAAGGCATAACTATTTAGAACCATTTGATACAAGATGCATTCATAACTAGAGGGAGGAACTTAGCACAGGGTAGTCTTCATGATTCTGCTACATGATTAGTACCACGGCAATCTAATCAGCAGTGTTACGCTATCCTGCATGCAAGTGATGTGACAGCACCTGAAAAATTACAAGACATTCCCTCACATGGCTGACATTACCTTCCATCACCACAGAGCCTGCATGTCCTGATTCTCAGTGCAATGCATCGTCAGAGGATGCTGTCTGTGCTGCTTGTGCCATTTTCTGTATTATTAATGGCCAATGTCTTCATAGATATATTCCACCTATAAATAACCAGATTGCAAAAACCAAGCTAACATGTCACAATTCATTATGCACCAAGGGAGTTTTTAGCTTATCTGCAACCAAAAAAACCCCTGCCTTCTTACTGAAGGCAAATGATCTGGAATTTTGCCCAAAAGATATTATAACCCAGAACAGCTTCTGCAGTACTGACCGAAATATCCTGTCAAATATTGAGTGCTATTACATGTTCTGTAACAGCAAGGCAAAATAAATCTGGATTGAACAGCGCTGGTTCTCTCTTCATCCCTGAACAAAGAATTCTCTCTCAACAAGAACTTCAAATATATCTGGTTCCTAGATTAGAAAATGCCTTTTGTTGTCCCAGATGGCTATGCACTATTAGCAGTATGAATGTCTGTAACGAGAGAGGATTTCAGAAGGTGCACACAAGAAAAACCATCCTACCTTTTTCAGTGTGTTGCATTATAGAAAACTGAAAATACTCTAGGAAGTCCTAGAACACTGACCCTCATCCCCCTGCTATGAAAACAAACCCCCTTAGTTTATGAGTTTAAGAAGTACTGCTAGGAATTCTAAACACACCTATTTTTAATACCTTAGCAGTTTACAGTATAACCTACCAGGAACAGCAGATTGTCATACCGAAGTTGTGATATCCAAATTCTCCTGTCATGTGTATTATTCAGCACTATTCATGTCTCTCTATTGAATGCCTGGATGGCCTGTCGTTCTCTCAGTAATAATAGCTTATTTGTTTCATTCTTGCATGGCAAAGACATGAATAAATACATTTCATACTTCACCACAACCACCCAGAAAGCCCTTGTACTACGGCATTTCAATTCTTATGATGGGCTGGTTGTGTGTTTAGAAAACAATAGAAATGCTGTCCTTTTAGTGGTGCAGATGGTGTGTTTTTCTGGTGAGGCCGGGGTGTGAAAGAAAAATAAGCTTTAATTATTAAATTAATTTTCATTTTAATTATTTCCATAGATTATCCAGTTGTTTCATCCACAATTTCTACTCCTTGTAATTCAGAACCAGATGGGGAACAACCAGTTTAGATTCAAGTCAATGCTTATTACAGCTGGTGGCAGACACTTTGCAAGGGTAGAATCAGTTTTTGGTGCAAACAGGCTTTTTGCACACAAATGTATTATTTCCACAAAACTCTGTAGTCTAGAAACCAGGCAGGTCCTCAGCACAAACAGAGAGTGCTGGCAGCACATTCTGATGAGTTTACAAGAATCAAGCTGTAAGATATGATGAAATCACTTTAGTTGCTGCAGACAACTTGGGTTTTATTTATTTATATATTGCATGCTTTGTGGCTGTACTGCTTGTTATAATTGCCTGTTCTTCCCCAAAGGGAGGTGTCTGAAATGAACACTGGAACCAATGGCAGTAATATCCTTCCTCTGGAATATATTCTTTATCTGAGTCAATAGGTGATAAAAGATGTAACATGTCATCTGTACGTCCCCTTTTTAACTCTCATCTATGCAGTACTGACAAAGCTCCATCATCCATCTTCTTCCTAGGCAGCCTATGCAAAACAATTAATGGGTGGCATCGGCGGATTCCCTGGAAGACATTTTCTACACCACACTGGTTACTATCACACTTGCCACCAATGAACTCTTAACTGACAGGTCTCGGAACGGAGGGGAAAAGCTGGACTGGCACAGAAAATGAAGCGCCTCTTCATCATCATGATTCAGTTCCTTTGTGTAAGACCTGAGTCATGCTTATGGGACTGCTGTCAAGGATTACATTCTGCATGAATCAAAAAGCAAACGCTTCTTCCCTGGCAAAATGCAGTCATTCTACTCTTCTGCAAATATTTTCATGACTTTCCTACTAATTAAGAGTTCCTTGTCTTCAGACTGCTCAGGGTCATAACAACTTTTGGCTTCACCAAAGAGCAGACAGACCCATTATCTAGATGAGCTGCTAAATTACAGAATCAGTTTTGGTTTCCCTAGACGGATGGTCATTGGTGTGCAGAAGCATTTGTACTATGTTCAAGATATGCTGCAGTTTGATTACCATTCCACATCTATGTCACATAGCATGTATTGTCATAGCCAACATGAAACAGAAGAAACCCTGAGGAAAATATAATGTTTCTGCAGAACTTCCCGTGAGTTGTTCAGGGCCTGTGAAATGCCACTTTTGTCACTTGTCACGTGCCATATTGCAGCTCTTCTCAGGCCTGCTTCACATTTTTGTTCTGTTGCAGATTTTTGTGCCAGGCAGGTGCCTAATGATTTCCATAGCAACAAAAACAATGCCTCTCCATATCACTGCTGAACCCCGAGCTGACTGTCTGGGGTATTGTTTGTATCAAATAGCTGCCTGTGTGGTTGTCTCTCAGTGGAAAATATCAGATCAGTCAGATTCTTCTTTTTAACATTTTTCTCCTCCTCTGAATCTCCCAGGTATTGAAAGCAACATATTTCAGAGGCACTTCCCTCCTTTACTTACATACTGAATATGAAACTGGATTAATTCAGGAGTCAGCCTTTGCATTCAGCAAAACCTCAGCCCCTGTCTTTATCAATTCAGATTTTATTTTAATTAGCATGAATTGTAACACACGTGCCCCCTACAGGGAATGGGGAAAGGAATGTTGTCTTCTTGAACTCTAATTTCCCTGTACTCTTTCACCCGTGAAAAACCCAGGTTCAGATCCCAAAGAACAACTTGAGCACATTTGGTTTGATTTACTAAATCCATTCATTTATTTTTCATTCTCTAGCATTCAAACATATATGCATGCAATATAACAGAGATATACAAATTAGGGCAAACCTGAATTAGTTTGTCTCTGCAATGTGTTATGACACTTAAAGGGCGTATGAACTTGTAAATGTTACTCTGTTCTTTGCATATACCCACAGACACTGCTCAAATACCTTACCACATTCAATATCTGCAACAAGAATGGCTTATCTGCATTTATTTTTTAACTTGTGGCTCACAACATGGGCTTTGCTTAACTCTGCACTGTTTCATCTGCCTGCACTCTAAACGCTCCTCCAGTGCAAGAAGTGGGGAAGCCTGGGGAAAGACTTCCACCTTTTCTCCAGACATCACCAGGCTTATAAGTATTATCACAAGCAGTGATTTTGTAGAACCTACCCTGTAAAAAAAGAGGGTGTTTATTCATCTGCCAGTGCCTCATGTTTCTGAAGAACCAAAAATACTTTCATGGAACATTTGAAGGCAAGATGAAGAGCATATGCTCGATGAAGAGCATAGACCTACGTTTAAGAAAGAGACAAGTGAGCTGTGTCTCAGAATAATGGCTGAAACATGAGTTTTTGTATGACATAGCAGAATGCATCTGTTACGGTATGGATAATTCCACTGAAAACACTAAAAACATCCCAGACACTTTCCCAGATCAGCTACACCTGCCTGAGCTGCTTGATTTAACACAGCCTGTGCCAAGGCGGGGCGTTAGATTTGGTATTTAAGTGCTGCAGTTTCAGGTGAGATTTGTTGCTCCAAACCAGCCATAGGTTAAGGCTTGAGCTGTGTGTCCCCCTCTCCACTCACTCCCATCCCTCCAGGTGGAGCTGCTTTCCGCGCCACGGGCGGGGCAGCCACACCGGTCCTTGGTACCGGCGCGGTGAGATCACTTGCGGCTGCGCCGACCCGGGGTTAGGCTTCTCCGTCCGAGGCACCGCGGGCTTCGTGCTCCCTGCGGCCCGAGGCGCTCACACCTCGGCCGAGCTCGGAGGAGCGGCGCGGTGCTGCGCTAAGCCGGTACGTCTCAGGGCGCCTTCGCTGCTGGAGAGTGGTGGGAAACGGTTTTGCTGCTGGGGTTTCTCTGCTCTGGCCTAACCAGCCGCTGTGACTGTGCGGTGCAGACCGGCTCTGCTGGTTCCTGTGCCGGATACGCAGCCCGTCCTGGGATGCTAACACGGGGTTGAAAACCCGGAGCAGTGTGGAAGTGCAGTGATGGGAGCTTGTGCTGTTCTTTTTCCCCTTGTGGAGTGACATAAGAAAGTTGCCTTATTCGTGTTGTGTCAATTTTCCCACCTGCTAAAGTGCAGTTTGTTATTTTATGCTAATAGAAGAGCAAAGTAGACATAAGGCATATTTGTGTTTGTAAACTTCCTCCTGCAAATGTCTCAACGTGTTTATCCACTATAAAAACATGAAGAGGCTTTGTGTGGGAAGAACAAACAGGGAAAGCCTTGCCTGTGTGCCCTTGTATGCATTTTCCAGGGAGTGTGAGTGGGGTTGCTCAGTGTCCCTCTGACGGGGCCGGTGGCTGGGCAGCCCTGCTGCTGCCATGCCCATAGGCCACCAGCATGGCACTGGCCTGTGGCATCCTCTCTGTGAGGCTCGGCTGGTTCCTGGTGTGTGGGAAAGACACCTGTGCTGGTTGGCCCTACTGGTCCCCTCTGTTCCCCTTGCTCACTGTTCTGGACATCCCTTTGTGAAAGCTTGCTGGTCATGGAAAAATCCTGTGTTGGGTCACTGGTGTTTTCTTCTTTCTTTGGGAGGCAGAACCTCCTGATCAGAGGTTTAAAAGGCAAAAGTTATTTCAGTGAGACAGGCCAGCTGTGGAATCATGAGGCCCATTCAGCAGATATGTAAGCTCTGAGTAGCACAGCTTCACAGGGCAGTTGCTTTCGCTGTCAGATCTACATGACTGACATATGCTTTTATGGGGTAAAATTAATCTCGGAAAAGTCTGTGTTAAACAGATGCAGTTCATAGGAAAACGTGTTTCAAAGAGGTCAGTGAGTGATGCTTCCTCGTACTTCCATCTCTGTCCTGGCCTTCAGGTATCTGTTCAAATATTTCTCGGATGCTCTTTGAAATGTTTTTTTCTTTTCACCAGGAAAGTAGCAATGTCTGAAGAGTGTCGTACGCATGGAGATTGATAGCTCTGGGTCACTGTAGTTCTCTAACATTTAGAAGATATTCCTACTATATATATATATAGAAGGCCTAATTTAGAAGCAGAATATAGATTACCATGGCTGATGGTTAAGCAAATGATGGCGAAGACTGGTTCATTTCTTTGTAGCGTATTTGGTCCTGTGTATCCTGATGAGCTTCCTTCAGTCAGTATTAATTACCTAAGATATGGTGAAATTAGAACTTGAGATCTTGAAGATGTGGGTTAGAAGATCAGTAATTTCACCATGGTCTTGCACATTTCACAGTTCCTGCTATTTCTGTTCGCAGCAATACACAGTGATGTTCACAGGAGGTGTCCCAATTTTATAGTCTTCTCCAGAGGTTTTGGATTTGGCTTGACTGAGATAATTTTGATGATAGTTTCTGTCTTGTTAGTGTAACTTTCAGGGCTGGGTGTGCAGCTCTGCAGTTGAGTGGTGTGATAAGGAATGTCATCAGAGCATTCCTTGGTGCTTCTGTCACATTTGTGAGCAACACTTTAAAGCCACAACAGATTCTGACTTATTGCAATGTGCACTTTCATTCTTCTTATCCCAGCTTCAGGTTATAAGATGAAGTTTGAAATGTAAGGAAAGAAATAGAGTAAAATTCTGCTTATACTCATCTAGTGATTTTTGTTGACTTAAGAAATGGGCAGTCAATGAAGGCTGTGTCTACGGTTTTCTAGGTGGTACTTGGTCACATCAGCAGAATTTCTATCACTGCCAAGGTTCAGCACTGACAGACATGAAAGAGTATTTTTCTTAGACATGAATTTCATCCTAGATACATGCCTTTTCCAAACAACTGTATCATGCAGAGCAATAAACTCATATCAGCAAAAGTAAATGCCAAAACAGAGTGTTTCCTATTTTTTCATTCCTGCTTAAACTGTATGTCTTCCTTCTGCTTCCTTCTTCTGCACTGCATTTGAAACCAGGAGTAACTTCAGATTTCTTGTAAAACACATTTCTGAGTAAGAACGAAGGTGAATTTCTCAGCACTTTAAATTCTGTAAGAGGGAATCAATGACTTGGAAGTATAAGCTGTGCTTCCACTTAGGAAGGCAGAGGATGAAGGCAAGCTACTGTGTGATTTGAATGAAGGCCTTTGGCAAGCAGCAGAATTTTCCCTACTACTCCTCTGGCCTATAGATGAGCCTTAAAAAAAGATCAGGAAGTTGGAAGAAGTCATAAATATCAGAGTTCTCATCCCCAGTGCTGGAAAGGCCTCAGGCAGAAGTAATTGGAAAATACTTTAGATCTTATAACAGCAAGATAGCCACATTTTGTTTTAAAATTATAGTGCGATATTCTGCTTTACTGATGTGAAAAAGTTTGGTGAATTTAAAAAATACTAATAAAGAGTATTTTGGAATGGCTCTGTTTTCAGTGGACATAATCACATTGCTCCTGCTTATAATGTAGTACCTAATATTACAGCATGCTGCTGCAGTGTTCCTGCCTCTTGGGAAAAGTGTGGAACAGCCTCCCTGCAAAGTATAGAGCTTTGGATGGAGACTTAGCGTTACTAGGTTACTGTTAGTGTTACTGTTTGGATGGAGTTTAGTGTTAGCAGTTGGCGTGCTGTTACCAGTGGTGAGTCTGAAGTTGTTACAAATCCTAGATATCCGCTGCAGGGAGAAAGGTGTGTAACTGTGCGACTGAGCACGGGAGGGAGGGAACCAGCGCTGCGAGCTGATGTGGGCAAACTGAGTTTACTTGAAGAAAAAAGGACTGAATTTACTTGAAGAACAAAGGAAAGCCCATCTGATCTCCTGAGGTCCTTTTCAGCTTTGCATTTCTCTGAGTTCAGGATGCCACCCGCATATTTTACCACCTTTCCTTACAAGGGTCTTAAATAATTCCTTACATGTGTATTTCTCTGGCATTTTTGCCATGAAGGTGGGAGTTACTCTTTCCTCATGTATTGGGATGTGCAGTTGGTGCCACAAGATTTTTCCATAGGAGACAAACTTTTTTTAATGTTCAAAATTTTTAATATTTTTTTGGCATGTTATTTGATCTTTAATTCCCAAGAGATTGAAAAGAAGGAAGGGGGCTGCTTTTATACCAGGAGTATGTAGGCTGGGAGCACAAGCTGGCTTGCATGCTGTTTCACGTGAAAGGGAGGGTGAAACCTTCATCTTCCCACATCCGAGGCAGTGATATAACTGTAAAACTTCAGAGACTTTATTGTGTTCCTCACAGATGTCTTGTGTTCTGATGCAAATTTCTTACAGTACTCAGAGCAAATTGAATCGCCATCTATTTGGGTAAATGATGAGAATGTTTACACTTAGTTTTTAATTACCTGTATCATGTGGCTTGGCAAATAACATACATTTCTGAGTGCTTCCACGAGTGGTATGTTAATGTCAGAGCCCATATTGCATCATTTTCAGAAGTTCTGTCCTGAATCTGTTCATTGCATTTCATTACCACCTCTAGGTCATTAGTGAAGTGATACCCCAGGGGGAAGAGAGAAATCAAATGACAATGTAGGTGATGTCTGACATTAGCCAAATGTCAGGCTTTCTGATGGAAGCATCAAAATTAATCTGAAAATGTTATACCACTTTTAGCCATTTTCCTAAGAGATTGAAAATACAGGAGGCAGGCTGATGACATTTTGATTATAGTCTCAAATTGCAAAGACCTTACAGAACATAACTTCTCCTCTCACATAATTAAAACCTGCTGTCACCTTGATCCTTATTATATTTTTCTATGTCCTGGCAGGTCTCTTGAATTTTGCATGCTATCGATCCTTGTTGTTTGAGCAAATTTGACATGCAGTGTCAAATGTAAGAGCAAATGACGCTTTCCTTTCGTATTTAAGGGTAAAGGTGTGGAAAAGATACATGGTGGAAGCTGAACTGAAAGATTATCATGTAACTGGTACCCAAATAAGTGCAAGAAAGTGAATTCAAGCCATGACTCATCAAAATGCTTAAGTGTGTGCCTAGCTCCAAGCCCTTGGGTTAATGCCACTATGTGTGATTCCTAAGGGGATCCTGAGGCTGTCCTTAGGATCAGTGTGGAAAGACAACAAATGTAAAGGTGTAGTTCCAGGTCACCTCTAGGCGTGTGCCAGGCTCTGCAGGGCCAAGCATGGCTTGCTGCTGCTGCAACAGCAGGCAGGTCAGGAGACTGCCTCTGGCTCTCTGAGTGCTGGGAAGCAGGTCAGGGTTATAGAGGCTTTCAAAACAGCACTCTCGAGTGTTACAGATATTGCCATGAGCTACTGTGACTGCTCCAGGGTGTCAGTAGACTGCTGAGCCCAGACTTAAGGCCCATCTGAGCCCCAGAAATCATTCTTGTTCTTTATAATTGAAATGAGAAAAAAACCCCAACTTTTAACTATTCTATGCGTTTGCTATTTAAGTTACAGTAAGTGCATCCTCAGCATCTAAGGAAGTCTATTAAGTATCAATATAAGACTGCTGATCTCAGGTTTGGCAACATCTTTAGAACAAAAACCTGAAAGTAATCCTTGCTACAGTGATCCTTGTGTGCTGCTGGCTAGTCCAGCTTCTGGTTTGTCAGCCAGGGAGGGTAGAAGGGAAGCTGGCAGGTCCAGGCTGCTGCTCCTCAGCATCACAGCTACTTGTTGCTTAAGCCTGGCTTCAGAAGGGGTGGCTGATCTGTGTACTGCAGATCTCCCTCCCCATTTGTGTGCTCAGTGTGCAGTGGTGCTGTGCCTGCTGCCTCACGTGGACAGCCCTGCTGAGCAGTGGCAGCACATTAAGTTGTGTGAGCTCTTGTGCAGCACTTCAAGGAAATCTGGTCTTTAACAGATGCCTCATTTTAGAGTTGCTGCTGCTGCCTTTATCTGCAAGAAAATGAATTGTGTGAAGGCCAGAGAGAGGAAGATTTTCCCCAATTTCAACCGTTTTAAAGCATATTTAGTTCTGCCATATGTCGTAAACAGTAAAGCATCCTGCTTGAATGTATTATAAAGTGGCATTTTTATGGTGACAGAGAGTATAATGGGCTCTAATGTAGTTAAAGGATACTATATACAGCTCTATTGTAAAATGGTTCTAAATGTGATGCAATGGAAAGACTTGGATACCCCAGGTTCAGTGGCTGAACAGGTGAGATGCTTTGCAGAACAAGCCTGTGCAGATATTTGAGGAAAGGATTCAAAGTATAATTTCTGGCCCCTGTTAGGGAATGTTTGGTGACCCTTCAGTTCTGGCAAGGTCAGAAATTAGTCTAGTGGTCTTAAGAACAGGCAGCTTCGGAGGGAAAGAGTTCCCTTTCTGTCAAAAAATACCCGAGGGCATCTGCTTTTCTTGTATGCACTGCTCTTCGCAAACCCTGAGGTTTTAGCTTTTTCTTATCACCTTTTCTGACATATGACATGGGGGCTAAGAGGATTAACTTGAAGTTCTGGTTTGAATCTCAGAATCTGTACATTGCTGCTTATGTTATTGAGGATGCTTGCAACGCTTGTATGAGACCAGAAAGTTAACTAGGTTTGCCACATCTGGCTCCTGAAATTGAAGGTGCTGGATAGGTAAGTGTTGTACAGTGCTAGTGGGCTGCTTTAGTTCAGCTCCTTCAAGTAAGATCTTTGGTTGGTTCAGATGCGATTTCCTACTTTGTTTGCTGCACAAATACTTCCTCTTGGTTTTTTGATATGGCATAAATGTTATTGAAGCCTGGCAGGGTTCAGTCCTGCCACTGCATTGTATTTTTCAAGTCTGACATCACCAGCTCTGGCAAGGGATGCTCCTGAAAAAGAAATGTTTTGTTACTAGATCCTCAACTGAAACCCCAGTTGGTTTTACTGGTGTAAAGAGCTGAAGTATTCCAAAATACTGTGAGCCTGTGGATGAAAACTTACATAGAATTATTGTGAAGGTTTGGGATTTTGTTTGAAATCAACACAAGTTTTTTTTCCTCCTCTTTCTTCTCTTCCTTTGTAACTACAGTCAACTTGGTTAAAACAGCTTCCTTTGTAGGCAGTAATGATCCCATTTCCTACAGATTTCTCTGCAGTCGCACAGCTGAAGCTGCGGGGTGTGTATTGTATCTGAAGGATTGTTCTTGTGATAGAACTGCCTCTTCCCCACCCAACTCATCAAAACTGCTGTATAGCTCATCCTGGAAAGCACTGAATGTGTTGGGAGTGCCCAGATCCACTGCCCTGTCTTACACTTGGTTGTTCTAGTATGAAGACAAGTATTTTTTGTAGCCACAGCATGCTGGGTTTCAGAGCACCAAGTTCCATCAGTGGGGAAGAGAAGGGTATTCTGGCTTTTAGGGTTCGGTCCTTGCCATCACTGAAGTGACTGCCTGGCATCACAAACAAGTTAATGCCTCTATTTCAGGACCAGGAAAGCACCTCTGTTCCCAGGAGACCTGTCAAATTTCTACCAAGCTGTCAGGATTCCTCCCCAGATCTCTGGGCAAGTGGGCTCAGGTTAGGTGAATAGATGGGTAGGAATGCAGAGCCTTTTGTCTGTGGAAGAACCAGAACTGTCATGAAAACCTTTCTGGAGGGAGCTCGCTGTAATTAATTAGGGGCATGGAATATCTGGCACCACAGATAAGTGGTTTTCTACAAAGCTCTAGTTAAAAGGATGAGTAGCTTGATAAAATCAATCAAGATCTAGGCTGGTTGAAGTGACCGTAATGAGTGGGCAACTTACTCTGCCCAGCCAAGGAACTGAAGAATATGCTGAGCTGGGTCATAGGAGCAGATTGTGGCATCTATAGATCCTTAGTGCTTGTTGCATCTTGAAGTAAACAGAAGCTCTGATTTGAACTGACATAATGAAGAATTTTGTAGCTGCTTTTCCTGGCTTTAAATGAATGTTGGGGTGCATGAAATGTGTGCAATGTAAGCTTAGTTTAAAACTAATAGCTCGTTTGACTGGGGACTGAGAGTATGATTTCTTTTTTTTGTAGTAAATTCTGCTGCAAGGGGGAAATAAGGGAGACTGTTCCAAGAGGTTTTTATGAACTGCCATATCCTAAAGATTTGCACAGGGTTTCCTCTCAATTGCTTTTATTTGCTGGTGCTTCTCCTGACAGATGCTTTTTGAAAAGTAAGTGGTCTTCAATTCATCTGTACTCAATTTTGCATTATCTTAATGCAAAACAGATGTACCAATATCACCAGTGACAATGCGTTAAGCTCAGTTCAGAGTTTTCTTGAGGGTATTAAAAAGTTATGGAAGATAAATGTCTAGATGGGAAAAATCCCACAGCAGTCCTAAAGCAATCACAAAAAAAAATTGATGTGAATGTCTGGACTTTACATTTTAATGAGACTCTTTAGAAACCTTAAATCTATTTGCTTTTCCTTTTCTAGGCTTACGGAAGGGAGAAGACAATGACAACAAAGTGAAAATTTGGCATTAATGTTGGTAAAGAAAAGGGTTATCTTAAGTATTATATTCTTTTGCAGATGCCCTCTGCATATAGTGAATAAGTAGAAAGAGGTTTAAGAAACACTGTAAAATTAAACATTATAAGATTACTTTTTTAGGGAATATGCAGCAGCTGCCACATAGAATAAATGTATGTTTTTCATTATATTTTTATTATACATTTAAAGCACATTAAGGAGCAAACAACCATCAAAGAAAAAGAAACTTATTAGATTTAGCAAGTAATGATATCTGTTTTATGTATAGTTATATTTCTTGAAAACAGGGAAAGATGCATGTCAGATGTCCTTTCAGGCTATTTAGTAAGCCATTTTTCTTTGGAAGAACAATATTAATGGCTGTTTCCCTATGTTCATGCTGTATTGCGCGAGCATTTTGTCTTTTTTATTACGGTTTCTTATAAGTATGCCATTACAGCTTGAGCAATCCAGTAGAGCATCTGGAAAAATGTATTGCTTTGATATTTTTTTCTGTCTCTAAGTGGGTTTTTAGTTTGTGTGTGAGCTTCTAAATTGTTTAAACATTTAGGCAAACATTTGTGGTTTTGTGGATGGTGTTGAAGAGTTGTTTCACATTGTCCTCCAGGAGTGAAATCTGTGTTGTTTTGTGAAGAACTCAGGGGTTGTTTAACATTTGGTTTGGAATATTTAGTCATCTAAAATCGGTTTTGTCTTTCAGTTTCTCTTTTGTGGACTATGTTATCTGTCATTTTTTCTTCATCATATTAAATCTGCCTCAGATTTTGGTCTCTGCCAAGCAAATCACCATTGATTTCTTGCCTCCCTATCCCTCAGCCATGACTGGGTCTGCCTCTCTCACAAGCTCAAATCCTTAGCTTCAGGACATGGAATTGGAGCACTGGAAATGGTGTGTGGAAGCTATCTGGGCTGTGTGAATTTTGCTGTTGGAGGACTCGTCCTTGGCTGTTGCCTCTGGGTATTAAGAGGGTTATTTCTGTTCAGGAGGCATAGAACCATAGAATAGTTAGGGTTGGAAAGGACCTTAAGATCATCCAGTTTCAACCTCCCTGCCATGGGCAGGGACACCCCACACTAAACCATGTCACTCAAGACGTCACCCAAGGCCTCATCCAACCTGGCCTTGAACACTGCCAAGGATGGAGCATTCACAACCTCCCTGGGCAACCCATTCCAGTGCCTCACCACCCTCACAGTAAAGAATTTCTTCCTTATATCCAATCTAAACTTCCCCTGTTTAAGTTTGAACCAGTTACCCCTTGTCCTGTCACTACAGCCCCTGATGAATAGTCCATCCCCAGCATCCTTGTAGGCCCCCTTCAGATACTGGAAGGCTGCTATGAGGTCTCCACGCAGCCTTCTCTTCTCCAGGCTGAACAGCCTCAACTTTCTCAGCCTCTCTTCATATGGGAGGTGCTCCACTCCCCTGATCATCCTCATGGCCCTCCTCTGGACTTGTTCCAACAGTTTCATGTCCTTTTTATGTTGAGGACACCAGAACTGCACACAATACTCCAAGTGAGGTCTCACGAGAGCAGAGTAGAGAGGCAGGATCACCTCCTTCGACCTGCTGCTCACGCTCCTTTTGATGCAGCCCAGGATGTATCTGTGCTGGATGTTCAGAAGTCCAGCACACCAGGCTGCCCATGTGTCAAGAAATGTATTGGTGAGGTGTGTGTTATTAATGCTTGTATATATCTGGGTTTCTCTGACCAGTGTACCTTTCAAAAGGATGGCATTTGCAATTGCTGGTCCAAGATGTTTGAAAATGTCAAAAGCAAATTGCCCTTCAATGATCTTGATCCCAGTCTTGCAGCTCCTGAGTAGGGCTGCCGGATGCACGTGTTTCCTTGCAGAATCTGTGTTCCTTATGTCCTCCAGCCTCCTTATTCCAACATTACTACTGAGGTGGCAGAGGGGACATTGGTTGGCTTTAGGATGGATAGACGACATGTCATGAGGTGTGCCTGAGTCTGAGCTTGTTTAATTATCACTTGTCTTCACAGTATCACAGTATGCTAGAGGTTTGAAGGGACCTCAAAAGATCATCTAGTCCAATCCCCCTGCCAGAGCAGGAACACCTAGATAAGGTTACATAGGAATGTGTCCAGGCGGGTTTTGAATGTCTCCAGAGAAGGAGACTCCACAACCTCCCTGGGCAGCCTGTTCCAGTGTTCTGTCACCCTCACTGAGAAGAAGTTTCTTCTCAAGTTTAAGTGGAACCTCTTGTGTTCCCGTTTGTACCCATTACCCCTTGTCCTATCATTGTTTGCCACTGAGAAGAGCCTGGCTCCATCCTCGTGACACTCCCCCTTTATATATTTATATACACTAATAAGGTCCCCCCGCAGTCTCCTCTTCTCCAAACTATAGAGACCCAGCTCCCTCAGCCTTTCCTCATAAGGGAGATGCTCCACTCCCTTAATCATATTAGGCTTTATCAGTCAGTTACAAGATAGGCATGATGTTTTGGTGATTGTATATCAGTGCTAGAAGGAATTTAGCATTGCCTCTGATAAAATACCCTTTTGTTGGTATAAGTAATACCATTGTAGTAAAGTTAATGTGGGTAATGAATGGACACTTTAATGGAAACACTGAAGTGCTGGAAGCCAAAGGGCAATACTTGTTTTCATGCTGAATCACTACAGTAAATTTAGCAATGAGACTTGACATTCTCTGCCTAATAAGAGCAATTTTTATGCTCAAATTGTGACTGTCTTTATATAAAGGAAAAATAATGTTAAGCAGTAGTATATAGCTGTAACAACTTCATGGGTTGTACAAATGTCAAAGTACTTACTCGTTTAGTTGACAAATGTCACTTGAGAAGCAAATTATTTCTCGTAGTGGTAACCTGATTTATATTTGTGGAGTAAAATCCATTTTTTGAAAAAGTAGCTTTATTTTAAAGAATTCTTAATAAATTTAAGATTCATTTGAGTACTTTGGGATTCCATATTTTCATAACCACCTATTATTAGAGCAACATGCTTGAATTTCTTTTTCATGGAAGCTCCTTTAAGCAACTTTTCCATTGTGTATTAAACATAAGTTTATTAATTCCTCCATTATGATAGGACAATTACTTCAGGGTACTCACCAGTAGTGGGCTGAGGAGCCCTAGGCAGGATGGAGCTATTGCTCTAGGCAATGAGCATCACTGTAATGAGGCCGCAAGAACTGCACTTTTAAACTCTAATGAGGAGAGTTTTCCTGCTATGCTGGAAGTGAAGGATGCAGTGTAGTGACTGCTGTTAGTTTTAGAGCTTCTGTGTTGGGCACCTCTCTGAAAGCCATATAATTTTTTTTTTAGCTGTAAAAAGCTTTGCGCATCTATCAATTAAATGATCTCAGAGCTAAACTATACAGTTGGACAGTGTTTTATGACCCACTCTATGCTTTGTGTAGCATTTAATGTGGTGTGAGTTAAAATTTATTCATGTCGAAGCATCTTCAGCACTTATGCAATAAGGTAAACTTTTTTCAAAACATGGATAGCCTCAAAATCTATAAGGAAAACAGTAAAAATGTTTGCATGAGTACATTACTCCTTCTTAAAGCACCATTAAGGGTCTTCAGGTTTGTTATTTGCCTGCATTTTGGCCTCTGTGCTGCATCCTCCTTTCTTGCTCCTTCCTTCCACATGAGTTTTGTGCTTTTTTTTTTTTTTTGGAAATATTTAATCAAAATCTGTCCAGTATCATTAAGCTGTTTCTGAAAGTGCACTGAAAAATAGCTAGTGCTTTTGCAGCAGGACATCTCTTACTGGGCTCATCCAGCTGTGGGATTGCATGGCTTGAGTGTTTAAACAGAGATAAAGCTATCACATTTCTTCTGATCTATCAAGAACATATGCTGTAAGACCAAGAAATGCCAGAGAAGGATTTAGGCAAATTACAGAAACAGACACACCATTGTTTATAATACCAAATTGTTAACTTGTTCTACAGTTACATTGTTGTGAAATTGAAAGGGATTCCCTGTTTTGTTTGAATGAAATGACCAAGAAAGAACAGTAATCACAGGGGAGGAAATTATTTACTAATTCAGAGACAAAAGGCTGCTTTGCTTGAGTGATAGGAATGCCAGAGTGAGTGCAGTAGTGTTCAGCTGGCTTGTAAAAGCAATCATCCCAATGCTGTGTCTCCAACAGGGTAAGTAACGCTTGCTTGCTACAGCCATATCTGCTTTCAGAAGGAGTTATTTATTTTGCAGACAATTCAGCTGAATTCTTATCTGAGACAGGTTGGTCTAGTTTGAGGCAGTGTTATTTCATAGAATTCTGGACTGATGAATGATTGGAGAAATTTTTCTATATTCCCTCAGTGGTTTGCTTAGAACAGCTGAGGCTCGTGTTTTATTTCCAAATCGATATGATCCTCTGATAGGTGCTGTTTATTTGAGCATGATTTCATGTCAAATAGCAGCCACTCCCTGGGAGGTCTTGGCCACCAAATAAAGGGAGAAAATGTGATCAATGTTTATATAAATAATAGCTGGTGTTTATTTTCTGTCCCAGGAGGATGGAATAGCACAGGTATGTGCCTTTGTTGAAATGCTAAAAGATTTATTTAATAATGGCTTTAAAATATAATTTTTGTGGTCTGTTTCATGAAATAGCTTCCTCATACTGTTGAACAGGCCCTGTTTCCTTGCCTCTGCTCAGGAAGGATCCCTTCCTCTGTGTTCAATAGGGCCAGTGTGATGGAATGACTCCTGGTCACATTTGTACCTCACATTGAGTAATGGGCTGCTTGCAGCTCCAAAACCATCTGAGGTTTTTGCTAGTGAGCTTGAAGTGGTATTTAGTCAATACCTAAATGTTGTTTCTTTTATGGCTTTGTTTGGGATTCCTATAGTTATTTTCCTCTGGTAAGCATCTGTATTTTTAATAGAATTTTCTGGAATATTTTAAATTATGTTTCATACTATTACCATGCTCTTCATGTAGTTAGGGTACATGTATAATGGTGTCATTATGACAGTTAATTGCACTGTTTAATGATATTATATCAATTTCCTTATTAAGTATAAAAATTATGTGACAGACATGTGCACAGGGAATTTTGAAGGGTAAATTTCTTAAGTTATGGCTTTCATGCCATTAAGAAAGTTGACAGAAATGCATTTGAACTGCATTGCAAGGTCCTCCCAAAGTGGCTTTGATCAAAAATGTGAGCTGAGGTTTGAAAGAGAAAAATAAAAGGAAATATTGCTCCTAAACATTTTGCATTTTACCATCTATTTTAAACCTGTAATCTGAAGATAAGAGTGAATAGATGAATGACATAAACAAGATGATAACTTCTGCAGCACAGCTCCTTCCATCAGCCTGCATTCCTGTTCCCTGTACCAGGGTGGTGCTGCTGTAGAAGGTAATTGGCTTTTCGGTTGACAACCCAGGCTAATGGTAACTTTCACAATGGACGTTCCCCTTCCTGAGTTAGAGGCGTGTGAGGTTTGGTTGACTGTCAGAGACTGAAAGTTCAGCTTAGTGTCTATTTTAAACTTGCTGATGGTGTGTGCTGTAGCCTGGAACTGGAGCAAAATATGGTGCTGGCTTTGGATGGGTTGGTAATGGGTTTTTTTCCTAATAGTAGAGCATGTTGAGTGAGTTTAAAGGCTCCCAGCAAGTGTGAGCAAGGAGAAGAAACCCTAGAGTCATAACTGAAAAGGACTGTGAGCTAAGATGCTATACAGAAGCTGAGGGAAGATGAGATACTGATGGGGGGGGGGGTGTGTGTGATTGGTAGTGTTGAAAGCAGTGGAAAGGCAAGAGGGAGAGGATGGAGGAGTCGGGCACTGAAACTTAAAGGAGTGTTTCGTTATTAATCCCTGAAGTTTATTAGCTGCAATGTTTCCAAAAGGTTAAATTGAATCATCAGGAATGCGTCCCAAGGGTGTTTGAAGTAAACTTGAAAAGTGAACTGCTCTGATAAAGAATTCATGTGCCATTTTTCTTGGTTTGGTGTTTTTATACAGGTGATGCACTATGTAACACTTAGTAATGCTGAAATACTTTATCTTACCAGATATGACAGAATTATAACTTTTTTGGAGGGATGCTAAGGTTTCATTGTTTTCCAAAATCCTCCCCAGAATGAATTTGTGCTGAATTATAGCTCTTTATGGATGCACATAAAGGTGCTTGGTGTGATGCCCGTGTGGAAGCTGGTGGGGCCACATCAGTCACAGTGAGGAGAGTGCCTTTGGGCAAGGAGAGCCACAGCAGCTTCTATTGCTTGTCATTTGTTTTGGCTTTGATTCTTGTAGTCTAGTGTTTCTTCAGAGCTGATGCTAATTAAGGGAAGGTGGGCTATTCTGGGGAATATCAGTCTCAGTCACTTTGGGGTAGTTACTCCTTTCCCATTATGTAGAATGGGATGCTTGCATCTCATTTGAGGAGGGCAGCATGGCCTCCTTCCTGCAGGGTCCTCATCCAGCTCTGCAGAGTCTAATGAACCAAACTACAACCCTGTTTCTGAGCTGGTGGGGTTGCTTGGTCTTCTTCAGGCTGTGAGGGGGAAATATCCCCTTGTATTCTTTGTGTCTGGGAAGTGGCTGTTGCTTACAACATCTTGAGTGATACCTCCTGGTTATAGCAGGAGCTCTGCTGTTGAATCCAATGTGTAGATTCACCTGGGGTGAAATTCTGGGTTCAGCAGCAGCAGTCACTTTTTCTCCTTCTCAGTAGCTGGTGCAGTGCTGTGGTTTTGACTTTTGGCCTGGGAATAATACTGATAAAGCCGATGTTTTCAGCTGCTGGTCAGAATGTTTGCCCTGACCAAGGACTTTGTGAGTCTCATGCTCTGCCAGGGAGGAGGGGAAGCCAGGAGGAAGCAGGGACAGGACACCTGACCCAAACTAGCCAAAGAGGTATTCAATACCATGGCATGTCATGTCCAGGGATGTAACTAGGAGTTTCCTGGAAGGGCGCATTCTCTGCTCTGTTGGGCTCGTTTCAGCAGGTGGTATCTTATTCTCTTCCCTTGTTATTTCCCTTATTATTATTATTGATGGTAGCAGTAGTGATTTGTGTTATATCTTAGTTACTGGACTGTTCTTATCTCAACCTGTGGGAGTTATATTCTTTTGATTCTGCTTTCCATCCCTCTGGGAGCGGAGGGAAGAAAAGAGGGGGAGTGAGAGAGTGAGACTGCGTGGCTGACAGAGTTTAAACCATGAGAACCTTTCTGAAGTCTTTGATGTGAGCAGCATGGCATGCTGGTACTACATTAAGTGCAAGGAATGGGTTTTGTATTTGGTTTTGGGTACAGATTGCTTGTTCATAGCAATTGAGAGCAGCTGTTTGTTTTTATGGGATGGAAAATACTGGTCAAACTCACTCTCATTTGAATACTGTTTTTTAACTAATTTTTCTAAAGCTGACTCAAAGGTTTCTTTTTCATTTATTCCTTTTGTCACATAAAATTGGTTGTGTTATTTCAGCGCCTAGCAGCCTCCAGTAGAGGGACCTTGGTGTGCCTGGCTGCATGCAGAGTAGGAGTAGTGCTTTGCTCCAGAGCAAGCCTACAATTTAATGGCAGAGATGAATGTGGGGTAGTGGGAGGAATATAGCATATAAGCAAGATGAATAATGTGGAGTCAAAATTATCTCACTGTCTTCAAGTACTCAAAGAATTGCAGAATTAAACATATGTGCTTAAAAGGTACATGTGTGGGTAAGCATTCTAAACTGGGCTTAAATAACATACCTGTTTGCTTTCTGGGATTGATACCCCAGGATGCACTGGGTATATTTTGAGGTTGTCCTTATTGCATTGGCTTTAGCCTGACAAAGTATTTGAGAAAGTTAACATTTTGTTCATGCTGGGCAGGCTTTCTCCCCTTGAAAAACTGCTTTGAATTAATGTCTCCAAAGTGTTAAGAGGGTTATACAACATGCAGTATGACTAAGATAATACTAATACAGTCATCTATGATAAGATTCTGTTCCAGACCTCAAAAGGATGTTGTCTGCTCTAAGCTGGCTGATTCTCTAGATTTTTGGGGTGGAAAAGTTTGAAATTATTAATCTCAAGATTGAGTCTACAAATGTCACCCATACAGCTGGTTCCTTAAGCATGCAAACAATCAAAAGCATTTGGTACTGATTGTGATGTCTAATAAGAATAACAAAGCTGAAGGAAAATGAAATGTTGTGTTGCTGTTAAAATGCAAAATATGAATGAATTTTCTTCCACCTTAGGATCAGTACATGAAGTAGTTACTACAGACCTGAGTGCAGTATTAAAGACACAGATTTGACAAGGTTTTGTTTTCCCAATGGATTTGTAATAAATAAAGATAGATCATCTCATCTGTTTTCTGTTTATTAACCAGGACTGTATCAAATTAAGTTCCTCTAGCATTGCTGTGAGATGAGGATATAATCACTGCAGCTCTCTTTAATCATTTCTCTGCCAACACAAACTCACAGGCAGTGGGACTTACAGAATTTAGAGGCCATGTGTTTGGCCACTTGTATGCATGTGCAGAGATGCTCTTTAAAGAAGATAGCTTGGAAAAACCTGCTAGAAAGCTCTTATTCTCTATTGCTTCATTTGTTCCTCCTCTTGGTACGTCTTGTCTCTCACCTACAACTTTGATACAACATGATCATGTATGGCAAATTAAATGTTCCTGTGCAGAGAACAGTTTTCTGAAACAAGAAAGTATGTATTTTTGTCTAAATGAAGTTGGTTAGAGTTGTGGTGTCACGGTGGAAGTGTTGTCCAGAGAACAGAAGAAACCCTTAAAATGGGTTAGAGAGAGTTGCAGTCTCTGCAGTAGTTTTTTATAGCTCCACCCTCGCCGATTTTACTGAGTCTAAAAACTGAATAGTCTTGCATAGTCTGTTTCACAAAACAGCTGGTATTTGGAGAGGTCTAGGCCCCAAAATGGGTTGGTCCTCTTTGGCTTGTCAATCACTGTTACTCCAGAGTAGCACACAGGATTTAGTTGTGGTAGATTCATTTGATAGTTAACTGTAATTCTTTGTTCAGAAAACCCCAAACAAACTCCACCTTTATCACCTTTTCAAAGCCTACATTAGCATTTAAAATACAGCTTTTCATTATTGTAGGTTTTCTGTTTGTTATCAGTCTTTGCTTGGGAGCTACCAGGGCAGCATGTGTTTGTTGTTGTTCAAGAGCATCTGTTTTGTTATATTTTAATGGTATTTAAACATCTCTCTCTGCTTGTCAAAACAGTGGAGCAATTTCAGGTACTTGGGAATATCCAAGGTGTGATGACAGTCCTTTAAACACCCAAGTGCTTTTCTCCTATAAAGAAGATAGAGAATATATTTTCTTTCACCATCTCATGGTCTTTGAGAAAAAAGCATTTCTTAGAGCTGCACTTACCAAAAGGTAAGAAATATCTGTGTGCTATTTTATACAAGGTTTTGTGTACTTTTAACGCAGCCATATGGTGGTGGCCTGAATAATGGTGTCTCGTACACGTACTCTTCAGCATTGCTTGCAGTCTGCTGTCCTACTGCCAATCTTCCAAAGACCTAGCCAGCTTTCTTCCCTCCTCTATGGGGTGAGTGTGCAAATCCTGTTGGTGATAAACGTTTTGTAATGTCTTGGAATATTGAGGCTGTTGCAACTACAGAGTAGAACTGACCTCAGTTTTCCTGGTTTTAGTTCCCTCTTGAGTGCAGGTAGGTATTCAGGAATTGATGGGTGACTTCTCATTAAGGTGTTTTTGGGAGATTTATTGTCTGGTTGGTCAGTTTGCTTTTTTTCTTTCCCCTAATCACTGTGTTGTCTTCTTGTAAAGCAGCTTTGTGACACTAAATATAACATACTGGCAGCTTGATGATTATCATTGTGCTAATTATATTTCCTTTGCTGGAATATCTTTCTCTACCTTTGACAAGCCATATGTGTTTAGTAACGAAACTAGACAACAGTTTCTGAATCAAGGAATGCAATTTTTTTCAGTATGGGACTCAGATGGTGATCATCCTGGGTATTACTGTGATGATAATGGTGGTTCATGGCTAAGCGCCTTCTAGAACCAATCAAAACCAAATTATTCATGGAGAGCTTGTAGTCTGAATTAAACCTGGTGTTTAGAGGGAGGTCTGCTTCAAGAAGATGCCATTACTGCAAAGGCAATGGCTATATTAAACTAATATCTGCTTTTTTTCTGTAATTCACTTTAAAGCAATCTGCAGAACTACAGAAATAAGTGAATTTAAATGAGGTGGAGGCTGTGGTTTGACAGATCAGCATGGGGACTACATGTTATGTTACATGCATATTAATCCCCAGGGTTCCTATTGATTTGAAAGATTCGAGTAGTTTATACTGCAAGTAAACATTACACAGCCTGGTCCTTTATAGTTTGCAACTTGTATTAAATATTGCATGTGCAGAATTTAAATCAGCTATTCATTGTTTCTCACGTTTGTGTGCATACTTGTGTGGCAATAAGGGTGGTAATTAAGTATTTGTTATGTACCCTGGCAATAGAACAGAACATAAGCATATGCTGCAAGGAGGAGGTTTATATTGACTAATAATGAACTTTGTAAGTAGGAGGAGGGTTAAATACTGGAACAGATAATTGCTGAATTTTGTAGAATCCCCACACCTCCCTGTCTCTAGCTTTTAGGGGTGGTGATGGGGTGTTTGCTGCTTTCTTTCAAAGAACAGGTTGTGCTGGCTTGTGTTAAGTACAGCTGATTCTGCTTTGTGTCAGCATGATGGACTGGTGAAATATTTTAGACCTATTTTCTTTTATGGTTTTATGGTTTTGTCCATATAAGCCAAACAAAGAGTCTTTATGGAAAGTTACTTAAAATATTTGATTTTTTTTTTTAATGATTAATATGTGATTCATTCACATATGCTGCTTTTAAATAAAATCTTGTGGTATTGACCCATCTGATATTTGTTTTGTTACTGATACTGGACTTTTTTGCATGTGGCTTTTTTGTCAGCTACTGAAATGTGATTTAGAAATCCAATAATATTAATGTGCTGAAATATGGCTATATTCACTGAATAGGAATAACCCACTAAAGTATTGCTTTAATTTTAAAGCTGACCTTTTCTGTTATTTAGTAGCAAAATCCACAATTCCAAAAGGAAATAGACCATTTTTGGTGGAGAGGATATGTAGCTTACAGGAGTAAAGGACTGAGAGTTTGAAATGCTTTCACTGTGCTAATACAATAATAATAAGGACATTTTTTTATTAAAAACTTATGATAATATCAGTGCCAACTCAGAGGTCAAAGTTGCTTCTGCAGTCAACACCTGGTATGGTTTTCTCCCAGCAGCTTTTATCACAAGTGTTGATTGCATTTGACCTATCCCTTGAGCAGGACCTTCAAACAATGGGCTCATTCCTATTATATAAAATAGAAATTGGGCCCTTTGGGGCTAAACTTTGTTTGTGGTTCTGTGGCAAATCAGAAACGATTCAGGATTTAATAGCTGCTGTTCTTATTTCGAATCATGGCAGGCATGGTTCTGTACCTGCTGTGGACACTAAAGGCAGTGTGAGAAGCAGACCCACCTTGCTGTAACCCATGTGGAATGAAGCTACCATGAACCAAGCGTACAGTGAATGCTAACTTGTGACATGATTGTGGTATTCAAAACATAGTTGATTTAGGCAATATAACAATTTTTGGCATCAGCATCTTGCAGGGAATGCAATAAGGGACAAAGAGCAGTACAGGTACTGCCTAAGTGAGGAAGGAAGCTCTGGAGCCTACATTAGGGACTGCACATTGTCTCCAGTGTATTGCACCCCATTCAATGGCATTAGACATAAAAGCTGGATATTAAGGCCATAGATTTTTCGTGCCAGTATTTCCTTTTCATAGGTTGTCTGTGATTCAATGAACACTTTAAACTGTTGTATAAAATTCTAAATGCTTCTGATGAATCTTTATTTATGAGAAAATAAAATGAATCCTTTTCTAATAGGTTTATAAGAAGAGATGTGCCCCTGTTCTCTGTGAAAAAGCTCTGTCAAATTTAGTATAATTTTATAACCATTGGGAAGCTTTTTGAAATCATCCTATAAAATTTAATAGAAGAGCTGATATGTTGATGAAATTATGCAAACGGATGCAAAATAGTCTGAAGCAGAAGTTTTCTTCTTCTGTTTAAATCCAGTATTGAGAATTTCCAAGCTGTCTATAAAAATATGCTTATATTCTGTTATCATGTACCACTTTACAAATATTTTATGAAAAAATATTAACACTACTTCAAAGCTTTTGAAAGTTAACAGGCACATAAGAATTGCTTTTTTTCAGTCCTCCTACACTGTATAAATTTCCCTTACTAGTATTGTCATTTGTATATAGGGGGTATTCAGAGTTCCTGCTGAACCAGAGGTACCTCAATGTTTCTCAGTGAAATTAAGCTAAAGCTGAGGATGTGCTTTGCTGTGTTGCTGTATCAAAGCCTGAAGGACTATTCTGGAATAATGGAAGGTATTGTTTGGGGATAGTATGGTCAGACAGCAAACTATGCTCCTTGAGGCCAGAAGGTCTTGGTGATGGCTGCCAGCAGTCCCTTCATATACAGCAGTATTTTCCTATTGAACTGATCTATTCTAGTTCAAGCTCAATCTTCTGCCTCAACAGCAAAAATAAACAAACCCCTCTTTTAAGGACTTCCAGACTTAGAGGTGAATTGGGCAGAGGGCTGTATTAGTGGCACCCAGCATGAAGCAGAGCGACTTCTGGAGTGTGACAGGAGATGGATGAGGGAGCCAAGAGCAGGTCCCACAGTTCTCACCCAGCCCCAGTCCATGTTGTTGCTTCCTGCCTTGAGTTGCAGAGAAGGGAAAGAAGAAAACCAGACTTTCTGGCTTGTTTCAAAACTTGTTAAAAGAGAAGGGAAAAGGAAAAACAATTTTATTGATTTTTAGGAAGGAACATACCTCCTGAGGGGACTTCTTTAGCTGTTCAGTTATAGGTATCCTATTCTATTTGTGATCAGGTGGCTTTAAGGACACTAAATTATGTCTCTATCACTGATTCTTGAAATGTTAGAACTCTGTCTTAGATCAAGACAGGCTGAACACTGGTCTGTACCCTTTACTGAAAATTCAATTACATCTGGTCTCACAAGCACAGCTGTCAATGTAACTTGAGTCTATTGGTATCTTGAGAACACTGTTCTATGTTCACATTTCTCCAGATACACTGTTGCTGTGTTCCTACTCACAGGTCTGGAGACAGTACCATATTTGGTTCAGAGGTTTTATAGTCATTGCTTATGCAGGAATGGTGCTTTAGTAGAAGGATGTAAAGTAAGAATTGAGTGTATAAAAAGACATGAACAAACCTGTAGGGCTTTTTTTATTGCTAAGGCTACTAAAACTTACTCATTTCCAGACTTTTTTTTTAATAGGAGTGCTTTCTCTTTTGTAACTGAAGTGTTTTAAATCCCTAACCCAAAAACTCTGCAGAAATGAAATGTTGTATATTGGCCAAGGCCAGAAAATATGCCACTGCCAGCAGATCATCAAAGCATTCCTCCAGTGCACCTGATTGTTCCATAAATAAGCCATTCATCCAGTTTCCCTTGCTTATGCTGTAGCTGTGGAACAGGGAGTTTAAACACAAATCAATAGAACACAAACCCTTAGTTGCCTGGTCTCTGGCCATTCCTTCTTTCTATTTTGGGTAAGAATAGCCTGTGAGAGTATTAATCAGTTGAAATTTGTTAACTCGAGGTAAGAGCAAATGTATCAATTGTTTGTTTCTTGATCTTTACTTGCACCATTAACATTAGGCTTCATTATCATTAACTAGTTAGTAATTAACTGTGTATGGCTTGCATGAAATACTTTGACTATTTCTGTCAATCACTTACTGATTTTTGCCAGGTACCAAGTGGCAATGAACTAGTTAGGTTAGATGTTTTAGTTATGTTTAAAGCAAAAAAAGTCTAATCCATCTTGTAGTGGTGATGAGTGCTTCTGCCTGTCCTGTGAACACATGAAGTAGATAAACATGGTGAATATGACATGACAAATGCAGATACATGTGAGTGGTAGTAATATGGAGCATCATGTCTGTCAGGGAGGTTTCTTTGCTGGCTCTGTCCTGAATGAATTCTTCACTGAGATGGAGGTTTGGAGCTATTTCAAGTCTGCTGAAGTTCACACTGACTACAGAGCTGAATCCAATTCCTCCCTGATAGAAATACCAATGCAATTTTCTGTCATGTTTTAAGTAGAAGGAAGTTGGTTTTCACCAGGTAGAGATCTGTCCCACAGAATTCCACATCATCCTATACTTGTGCTGCTTTATGTACCTCTCAAATATGTATTAACCAGTATTTGTTGGAAAATAAATCATTACTTGGAAGTTGTCTGCTGAAAACTTAAAGGTTTGTGCTTTAAGCCTTAAGTGCCAAGCTTACCTTAGTGGTAAATACTTTCTCTCTTGTGTATGTTATGTGGAGAAATGTACACACACATTTAAACTGCTGCTCCTTTTGGAAGTTGTTGTGCAACTGGGGCTTTAAATCTCAAAGGGACAGAATATCCAGCAGTCCACCAACAGTGATAATTTCATATGGAATATAATACCGACTTTCAGTAAGAGTGTCTGATGAATTTAGAGCTGTGAGGCTGGCAGGTGAAATACAAAACAGGCTCTTCCATGCAGGTGACTTTTATTTTCTTTTTCTGGCTAATGTAGCTCAGAAATTGGATTTGTCAATAAGCCTCCTTCTAGACACATGGAAATCAAAAGTTTGCAACCACAATGAGTAACTTGGCAACTTGCTCTTTTAATCTGGAAAGCTTGAAACCGCTACTAGTTTGTCAAAGTATCAATATCCACAATTGCTGTTGCAGTGTTGACTTCTGATGAGATTAGCTGGTCTAGCAGGTCCTTCATGGTCTGTATTTGTTGCTGTATTTCTAACACACCTACTGGGACACATTTTATTACCTGCTGTTGATGGGGAGGTAAATGGTATATGGTTTTCAAAAGCGGTTGCATTGGCTGATGTCAGGTACTAAACTGGAAGGCAGTGAAGAGCAATAAAAGCTTAAAAACTTGACATTGCTCTGAAATCCCCATGTTGCACTGAATGACAGTGAGACCTTTCTGTAGTGAAGTGTGTTTTATGAAGATAATGGCCATTGTGAGGTAGAAGATCACTGGTATGTTGGATTGATTGCACTGCGAGTTGGTAATGCATTTTGTTCTACCATATATAAATGTGTTCATGGCTTGATGTCATTTCTAGCCGTGCGTAGTACAGCAAGTTAAATAGCACATGTTTTGCTCTCTGTGCCTCTCCCCTCCCTCCATAAGTATGCTAAATTGTTCGGCTGTCTGATGCCTCATGAAAAAAGTTGCTGTACAGAATTGCCTACATTAAAGAGTTGAGGAATCAATGCAGCCAGTGACCTTTAGTGAAGCTGACATTTACTGTGGTGGATAGCTGCACATGCAGTGCATGACTGCTCACTCGCTTGCTTGCTATCTCTCCCCAGAGTTCAGCTACATGATTTTTCTCCTTTTGATGTCTTGCTTTGTATAATTCTTATCTAGAGGGGTTTTTGCCTCTTTGGATGTATGATTGGAGGGAGAGTGGTGAGTCTGTCTTTGACCTAGCAGGTGTTTTAAAGGAGACCACACAAGCACAGTAAAATGAGCTAGTATTAGGCTTCTAAAACTGAGGAATGTGAGAGAAATCAGATTTCATATGTAGGATTTGTCTGTGCTGTCATTTCCCCCTCCCTGTGTGTGCATACTCCTGGTTGTTTTCAATTACTCCATCTGTTTCTCTTCACCCTTGTAGTGTGTTCACCTGGTGTGAGTTCTGTAAGCAGTAAACATCCTTCAGTGTCATGTATTCCTCTTCTCAGCTGGATGCTGGAAATTTTCCTTTCATATAGCTCAGCTTACTATCTGATAGTTATGTGAAATTTTGACAGTGATCCACCACAACACAAAGGTATGACCTGTGGAGCCTGGAGGATAAGCCACCCCACAGTAAGAGGAAGCATGGCTGTATTTTCTTACCAATCTTAAGACTTACTCGAAGAGTGCAGCACCACTGAAATGTGAGTGTGACTTTAACTCTGAGGCTGAAGCCAAGGGTAGGCTTGGACTGTAGTGCTGGCCATCTGAACCACCTCCTGCTGTGAGGAGGAGTTTTGAGAGACCCCAGAATCCTTCTGGCTCTTAACCTGGGATCAGCTCCCTCACAAGAGCAAATACTCCTCTTAGTGCCCAATTGTAGTCTTAGGGGTAGATAAGACTTGGGTCCAGTCTCTCCCAGTGACCAAGCAGTGTTTTGTTTGGGGCATCCTGTGAAAGGAGTGCTGACTATGTTTCCCCCTGTAAAATAGAGACAGGCAAATACTCTCCTCTATCTTTGCTCATTCTAGGGCACAAAGGCAATCCAAGGAAAGAGGATAATAGAAGTGATAGACAGTGGCATGATTGCCAGCATACACTCTGATGAGGCTGGAGGAGATGCACTAGGTCACAGTAGATGTGCTTCAGTAGACAGTACAGAGTAATTTTCCTGAGATAAAAAAAGACCTGTCTTGAGGCGAGGCAGTGCTATTCAAAGATCATATCAATAAGTTCTGTGTTACACACTGATTGGCAGTGAAATAATAGCAGTTCATTTCACTGTTCTTGTGGTGTTAGATCATCTAGTTGAGTGAGTAGCAGAAGGAATACTCTAAATAGTATATTACTTTATGTATGTATGTTAGTATATTTTTTGTGTATATTGCCGCACTAAGAAACAGTATTTTCTTAAGAGTTTGGCCTCTTGTTGTAAAGTTTGTCAATGTAATCTTGCTAACTTCTAAATAAATGTTTTGTAACTTTTTAGTTAAGTAAACTGAGTTTACTTAATTTGGAGGTTCTCACTAGACATGAAGTACTGTCTGCTCCTCCTTGCCTTGCCCTTTTCTTCCTTCCACAGCCGTACCCTCACCCTCCACCCATAGCATGACCACCCTTTCTCTGGTAAAGAGTTTTTTCATCTCACAGCTACTCTGTAGGAGAATGTGTACCTGACACTATCCCTCTGCTCATAATGAGCTTTCACTCAAGTTGCTGATCAATAGCAGAAACCAGCAGGTCTGTCTCTATTGCTTGTTTTCTCTATCTTGAATCTGTCAAGATAGATTAGACTGTTGCCAAGGTCACTCAATATGTTGCAAGTGAATGAAAAGGTATCTAGTTGACTTTTTTAGGACAGGACTGCAAAAAAGCAAGACTGGAGCTTACGTGAGTGTACAATGACAGATTAAATCTGCATCAAGGTCATACAGGGTATTTTTAAGTGAACCTTTGGCTTTGTTGAGCAAGATACACATCCGCTGTCGGGAGGTTATTGCACTGCTTGCTAAGGCAAAGCATCTTGGCAATACACATATGGGAAGGAACAACCCAGAAATTCAGGAATTGCAGTGAGACAGACTTGGGCATAGCTCTCTTGAAATCAGTAAGATATTTACAGGCTTTTCTGGTGGCAGAAGCTGAGCTGTGGGGAGTTGCAGAAACAAGAGCAGCAGTGTGCTCATCACATCACGCTGGAGGCAATGGCATCCTCCTGCTGATGCGACTGGAGGCAGCAGTGACATGTGAATAGTATCAGGGCTGGGTTTAAGTGGCTGATGTGCTCTAGAAGCCTTCCATATATTGGGGTTCTTGTATAGCTGAGGTGTAATTCTCAGAAAAGAATAAAACTAAAAAAAAAGAAAAGCAGGAGTACTTCAAGCTTTTGCATTAGCAATGACTAGAATTACAGAGAAGGAAGGCTTATGGTAAGAGGCAATATATCTTATGAGACTGACTGCTGTAATGGGGACAACTGTCTTCATGGCTTCCCTGTCTGAGAACTTTTTTTCTCCCCAGTTCCAGCAGTTGATCTAATAAAATATACTGTCTGTATAAATCTTCTTGCCTCAGATCATCATGTCTGCCTCAGAACAGCTAATAAAATTGAAGACTTATTTTCCTAATATAGTTGCTTCATTTAATGAGTTTTCATGGCCACTCAATAGAGTAGTACTTGTCCTTAGACTACAGTGTCTGTGCATGTTGAGCAGTCTTCAAGTAGAAAAGTCTGAGTTGTGGGTTTAGCCAGTTTTGCAAATAAAACTGAGCGTGTTGCTTCCATAGAAACCAAAAAGAAATCTCTGCTTGCTGTTCATTCTTAGATCTGGACTTCAGAATTTTCCAGAGTTTGAAGTTATTTGATCAGTAGAAATGAAATTCAGTTTCTCTGCTGAGATGAAATGTAGATGTGTCCAAGGTACAGCTCTGCTTTTGCACTTACTAGATTAGCAGTTTTGTTTAATTTCAGTCTGGTTATTCCTATGCTTTTAAATAGCAATGTGCACTTAACTGCTGCCTTGGCCTGGTACCAAAATGGTCAGGAAAACAGTGATGAAAGTAATGGGAGACTTAGAGATTTTGCAAGGCAATCTAAAATAACTGGAGCCTTCTGATCTCCTCTGCTTCTCCATGTCCATAGGGACACCCTTGCAGGGCTGAGGCCAGGGTATCAGAGACATTAATGGATGAAGTCGGTTGCTAATGAGTTGAACTGTAAAACAGAATCTTATATAATCATCTGTAAGAGAAACCCCAAAAGATGATTATAAACTGCCAGACTTTATCTGCTACAGCTGTTCTGTGTGACCTAAAGGCTTCAAAGTCCTGCACAATTTAAAACCTGTTTAAGTAGTCTGACTCTATAGTGACCAAACTATTAGCTGCAAAAAGGCAAATACAAAAGACTGCAGCTTTGGCTATGTCTGTACTTATCTTACAGCTTTATCTTTGTTTCTAATTGAATTTTAAAGATGCTGATCACGAGTTGTTGGATGAGGCCAGATAAAAGCTCTGGTCCAGATGAAAATGGAACAGCAGGCCTGGGCTTGCCTTAGAGCTGCCTTTGGGCTTTGAAGAGCATGGTGTTCCCCTCACTGAAGTTTATCAAGTCAGTGGCCTCAATTTGGCAGCTTTCAAGTGTGCCAAGGCTTGGTGCATCAGAGGCTCAAGTGTCAGAGGCATCCAACAGCAGTCACTAGGCATGTCCTTGAGTTGGAGAA
Source organism: Psittacula echo (assembly GCF_963264785.1). NCBI lineage: Eukaryota > Metazoa > Chordata > Aves > Psittaciformes > Psittacidae > Psittacula > Psittacula echo. The sequence continues at coordinate 13,927,635 of NC_137745.1, read as the reverse complement.
ACTATTTTGCTCGAAGTTCAAGGCAGACTGATGTCTTTCCAGTAGTGCAAGTTCTTGCTGACAGCCTCTTCCCTCTTTTTCTACTTTTTCTTCCAAGCTCCTGGGAGCTGAATTTAAAGCCCAGTTTGGCATGGAGTGAGCAAGTGCCAAAAGCTGCTGGGGTGAAGAGTGCTTGTCTTTCTCTTCTTTCACTGAGAGGCTGGATTTGTTGTGGGGTGTAAGAGCTTCTCAGTGGTCTTCAGAAGAACCTTACCTGAAATCAGGTTGATAATTTGAGAAGAATCTTTTCTGTTCTCAAAACACAATTTTGAGATAACAGCCACCCATGGATTTGAAATGCAGCCTCAAGCCCTTGTTTTGGCCTTCTGCAGCATGGCATTCTTCCAGTCTGAGGAGATTGCTTTTCTTTTTAATCTATTTTTTCCCCCTCATTGTTAGGCTCTGAGTCTCCCTACCTGGGTTCTAGTGAGAATTATAGTGATTGGCCTTTGTCTCCTTATGCTGCATACTGATTTAAGTTCTCTGACTTTCTCCACAGAAAACAGAAGTGGAAGAAAAGTGGCAGCTATGAACAAAGGAAAAAAGAGAGAACGGGATCAATTCCCATTCTCAGTGGGACTGTGCATGTACTACTTATGATGTTCTTGTCTGCAAACAGTGAATCTGTCTGTCAAGATACTGCTGCACTACTACTCAGCCCTGTCTTGTAGAAGTCAAGGGTGAGTTTATGCCACAGAGGCTTGCATGTTATTTTCCCCCTGTAATCAGATTAAGGTACAGCAGCCTTCAGCCTGATGGAGCAGTGTCTGCCAACATGGTCTTCTGCTTCATCTCGGAGACCTGCTGGATTTGTGTGGTATTCAGGGATATGAGGATGTTCAAATGCAGTGTGAAAGCTTGTTATCAGGAGGGAGTGTATCCCACTCAGGGTTTTCTGCTGAGTTTTCAGAGCATCTCTGAAAACTGACTTCTGTGTTCTTGGAACACCGGGGAAGGAGGTTTTTGATGTTGTCTCTTGTTCACCTTGCTGGAACATTGTGGAGGAGCACAGTCAGCTGGAGCTCTCCTGGATATTGAATTGCAGCCTGCTGCTGTGGTCATGTTCCATGTGCCTCCTGAGGGGAGGTCTCTGACAGAGCTGAAGCCCAGCCAATACTGGGAGACCGGGGACAGTGAGCACTTGGTGGTTTATTACTGAACTTCTAGTATCTGCTTTTCCACCATGAATTTACTGTCACTGTGACACTCCTGGTTTCAGAAGTATGCCACTGTCTCCACTTTAAATCATAAGTTAATGCTTGTCTTCTGAAGTTCTTTCTCTGGATCATAGGAATAGATGTGTTGGATCCAGCCAAAGGTCCGTTTATTCATCTGCAGACCTTTCTGTTCTATTTTTTATAAGCAGTGTCTAGTACCACGTTGCTAAGGAAGGGAATGGGTATGGAAGTAGTATATATTGATACATTCCCTAAATGGTCCGCAGCATGTGGTGGTCTTTGCTGGTGTCACTGGATACCTTGTGTCCTGTGTGAGGGTGCAGATACCAGGCTAAGAAGGGAAGGGTGGTGTTGGCAGCTCATGAGGCCAAGGACGTGTGTGTGTAACTGGGTGGTATGTTCAATAAAGCAATTGTTTCATCCTTGATACTTTCATTCTTTTGAGTAAATTCTTTTCTGCTGTAACTTGTGTCTTTGGAAGTCCTAAGACTTGACACAGGATTGTCCTGTGGTTAAAGTCTTGATCAGAGGCCAGGAAAATGATATTCACAAAAGGGTTTTGTTTGATTTTGGGGTATATCCTTTAGGCTTTCTTGTTGCTTAACATCATTTCTATGAAGTGGGAAATGATTCTACTTTCCTTACAGGGCTGCTATAGAAATATGTATTTAGAAGGTTATGAGAAATGTAAATGCTAGCGCAATACCTTGTTCAGTTATACATTAAACAGTCAGCAGAGAGGGAAGGAGTTTTCTTCAATATACAGTGATCTTAATCTGCAAACTAACTTGACATCAGGTAGATGGGCTTGTTATCCTTTGTTTACTAATTCGTCATGTTGTATTACACAGTATTAAACCAATTTAAGATGCAGTATAATGGAATGACACTATAAAACTTCAGATCTGTTAACGTAATATGGCAGCATGTTTTAATGCATTTGTTTTACTACAAGTAAGTACAATTAAGTCTGGCATTAGCATATCTAGCATAAAGGCTAAGATAGGCCAATCTGTATACCATGCTGTCAGTGATCTCTGATGGAATGAACCTCCCTAAGTTGTAGGCATCATTTATACTTATGCTTAAAAATATAGAATTATCTTTTAGCATGCTGGAGGTGAAAAACCGTGAAGTCCAACTTGAATATCATCTTTTTCCCATTTTCTAACCTGTAGCAACAAAATCTGTTGGGGTTTAACTTAATGTACTTTGTTTATCACTGCTGTCAGAACTTTGGTGTAGGAAGTAGATTAAGATGATTTTGGTACTTCGTATGGTGATTTGTCTTTGTTTTCTATTGTCTGTGCTTTGTTTGATGTTCTAAATGTATTTCAAATGAATATCTATGTGGCAAGGAGAATAAACATTGCATTAAATAAACCTTTATCAGTGTTTAGACAGGTGTCTCAGCAGTGTTGTAAAGTTGTTTGGACAACTAAACCCTTAATGTTGGGGAATCTGTAGAAAAACTACTACCATTATGCTTTGGAAGAAAAGACTAGGAAATGTGTTACAGCCTGTTGTCCTGTAAAGTTTCTTCAACTGTATGAATCAAGGTACCACTTGTTTCATAACCTGTGTGAAATTGGAGCACACCTGATAGGTTGTATTTATACAGGACCTGGGGGGCTCTATACATGGGCATTTACTAAAATCTACTACTTGCTGTAACCCAGCCAGCCAAACAGATACTCCTGATGCACAATTTGTTTCCTTTTACCAGCCTAGACAACCTCTGAACAGACCTGGTTTCAAAAGGTCAGCAGCACTGATTTCAAAAAATACTTTGGCTTTTTTGAGCATTAATTTAAACATCCAATTTTAATTTTTAAGTGATCACTCACTGTGAGTGCTACTCTCGCAGTCAAGCCAAATGCCACCACTGATTTTTGCTTTCAGTTGGTTGAAGATGTCAGTTTTAAAGTTCCTCGTGGCCTTTCTGTGATGATGACATGCTCTGAAGTGCAGGGAGGGGATGGCTGCAGATGCACAGTGCTGCTGTTTCAGCTCTCTGGACTTACTTCTGCTTACTCAGTGTGACTAAATGGCCATCAGAGTAAGAAACAACTCTGGAACCACCTCCTGGTTTTTGCAGCAGAGGTTGGTGACAGGAACTGTGGCTGGTGTTAACCTTTTTCTTCTTTTCCATTTGCCCAGCTGAGATGTTATTCTGTCAGCTGTCTGGAGAGTAATTGAATATTGTAAACATTGAATTTACCTCTGAATCACAAAAGTGAGATTATTTAGACCTTGAGAAGGAGTTTGGAGCTTTTTTTAGTACTTTATTAGCTTAGACACAAAAACCTTTGGATATTTGCTGTTGCAAAAAATGATTTGAGCAAAGGGAAAATGTTTACCTTTTTAAGTACATGTCACCCAGTTGTTTCGTTTGGTTTTCTTTTAAGGGGAAATAGTGATTCCTTCCTCTTTATGGCCTTGAGTTAAGGGATATTTTTGAATTTTTATCTTGTATATCTCTTATAATTTAATTTCATTTATCTTTTCCAGAGCAACTTAATACTAATAATTTACATGTGTTGGTGCCTTAATATCAGAAATCTTTCTTGTGCAAATAGGTCTGTGTAGCTGAATGTTTCTGAATGAACTCAATTCTGAATTCCAATTTCTATAATTTAGAAACAGCTCATGAAGGCTATGTAAAAGGATTAAAACAATCTATGGAAGGCTGATAGGTGGGAGTTAATGGATTTTTATTCATACTTAATTCCTTAATGAGAAAAAGGCAACCTGGCTGCATGTTTTGTACAATCATACTAAGGGAGAATAGAGAGGAGGTGGATGCTGGATGAGGTACAGGCTGACTTCATTGAAACACAAACATCCTCTGATGAAGGATGACATGGGCTGGAAGTTTCACTGCATCCTGCTGCTCCTAGGAGCCAGGACTCTGAAGTGAAGTGAGGAGAAACAGGACAGGCTCAGATGAGAACAAAATTGGTTTTGAGTTTCAGGGTTAAGATATTTGGTTTTCCTGTTTGCTTTTGCCACCAATTTTTCTGGCTTCATTCTGTTTTTCCTGTTTTTCTTGTCTTTCATCAAGTATTTTTCAAGCTTTGTGGTATGCTGCTGTCTTTTGGGAACCCAGGTTATCTAATATAGCTTGTATCTTTTTAGCCTCTGATCCCAATTCTGATACCTTTATCCCTGTGCGAGAATTTATTAATTGTGTGAGTAAATATTATACTCATTAAGTGTAAAGATTACTAAAAAGGAAAACAACATCAAGCTCCAGAAGAGCTTTCAGTGTAAAATTGTTGTCAGTGCCTTGGTTTGAGGAAAACCTGCTCTCCTGAGTTCTGTAACTGACACTCCTTATGTCCCATTAATAGAGAAGAAAATAGGGTTTGCCTCATCTCTAATCCAAATGGATCTTTACAAATACAAATGTGAGCCTAGCTTTATATAAACTTCAATTCTGATGGAAGAAGGAAGATTCTTGTCTCTAGTAAGAAAATAAACTATTAGACATGCAAACCCTGTAGTTTTTCAGTGTATCCAATTTTATCATTGGTCTTATAGTATTTAGTGTTTCTGCTTAAAACCAGATAGCATGAAAAGCTTTAAATATGTCCTAAAGGCACCTTGGAAACTCACAAAGCAATTAAAATGCAATTCAAACACTGTGATCCTTACAGAGAATGACAGATGTGATTTTTCAGGGTTCGGGGCTGTCAGCCTTGCTATCCATTTGTTGATTTTATTTTCTTTCTTTTTGCCCCTACTCTTCTATTATTGTGATAACCAAAGGCAAAACTCCGAAAGGCTTTGTCCATTCTCATAACAGAGTAGGGATGATTATATCTGATACTAGAGATTAAGTAACCTTTCACATTATGCTTAGTCCATGGTTTAGCTAAAGAGAGTGGGATAAAGCAAGGATAACAGCTTTAAGTTTGAAGTAAGCTTTTCTACTAAGCAGCCTCAAAATTCATGAGATGGCAAAGTTTGGCCCTGTTTCTCAGAGGGAAGCAGTGGCAGTGACTATTAAACTGATATGATGAATGCTTACAGCAAATTTTAGTACTCTCTGGACAGATCTGTTGTTATCTCAACTCTTTGTGCCCCGTGTTGGGTGCCAGAAAGCACTGTCATGGTTTAACTCAATATCACACATCCCCTGGTGGGATGAGGAAGAGAATTAGGAAAAGAAACAAGTCAAATTTGTGCATTGAGATAAAGGTAGTTTAATACAACAGAAAAGGAAGGAATAATAATAATAGAAGAATTAGAACATACAGAATAAGTGATGACAATGCAGGTGCTCACCACCTGCCAAATGATGCCCAGAAAATCCCCTGAGTAGCAGTACCTGGCCAGCTTTACCCCCAGTTTGTATGCTGAGCATGACATCTTATGGTATGGAATATCTCACAGATGAGCTGGGGTCAGCTGTCCTGGCTGTGTCTCTTTCTGGCTTCTTGTCCCCTGTTGTGTCCGTAACTCTCCCCCCCCCCCCCCCCCCCCCCCCAGCTGCCTTGATGGAGGGGTGGGATAAATAGCAGAAAAGGCTTTGATTTAATGTTAACACTACTTCGTAACATTGAAACCATCAATGTTATCAACATTATTCTCATCCTAATTCCAAACCACAACACTGTACCAGTGTCTAAGAAGAGAATGAATGCTACCACAGGTGAAAGCAAGACACATGCTTTAGTACACTTTGCAGATGGAGGAGGAGAACTAAATACATCTGCACAGCTGGCATTTGTTCCCTTCTTTAATGGGATTTTCTGCTTCTGTCTTCTCTCATGTGCTATAAAGGCTGTGGCCTTAGCCTGGCAGGATTTTGTATCGGAAATGCAGAAAGAAGGTATACAGAGAAGCTTTCTCTGATCAGAAGAGTGCAGTGTTCTCTTTGCAGTGAGGCACCCTTCCCCTTCTCACTGCTGCCTGCAGCAGATGTCTTCTCCTTGGAAATCTAATTTTCCTTTGCCTTTTTGACTCTGTTGTATTTCAAGGTGTGTGGTGTCTTCTGTCAAGCTGTTCCTTTTACTGATAAATGTCTTATTTATTCTTTCTGGAGACCTTCTATTAACCTCTACTTCATTGGCAGTGAAACAGCTGGTGTTGGGATCAATGCCTGTCATGGTAATCACTCTTTCCTTTGCATAGATCTGTCTCTGTCCATTCACCCTTATACTGCTTTACCCATCAATCCCAAAGGTACAGAAATCTGTGAACCTCCTGGGGATGCCAATAACTTTTGTTTTCTGTTTATGTGGAGCTTGCTAACCCCCATAACAGGGACTTACGGGTACGGCAGTAAAAATAGCAATTTAGAAATATCTATGAAAAGATGTTCCATCAAACAACATTTTCAGGAGGTACTATTAGTTGATTTGAGTACAAGTCTTGACACAATTGAAATCTGGGGGGAATCAAGCATGAAATTGGTATGTTAAAAAATAAAAAGTAATAGAGTAATTACAGTGAAGGGATGACTGATATACAACAAAATATACTGAAAAAGCGTATAGCTGAACACATTGCTTTGTGAAGTTATAATAGTTGGGAATAGAAAGCAGAAGCAATGCTTGTAGAGAAGAACTTGCTGACATGGTTGTGAGAGCTCAGCATGAGCTCTCAGTGTGATAGTGTGGCTAAAACTGCCTTTAAATGTGAAACAAGTATATATTGAGTAGAGGCACGATATACACGAAAACTGTATTCAGTCCTGGTGAGTCTGGAACAGGAAAGTTATGTTTCTCTTTCTGTGAGAAACAGTGCTGAAAAAGTGTAGAGACTCCTTACACAAATGATTTAAAAAATAGAAGATATGGTGTACTGAGAGACTCGAGAAGATGAAACCATATGGCTTGTTGAAGGAGTGGGACTGCTTGGTGAAGGTGTGAGCTTATCTCTAGGTGAGAACAGGGTTTTTCCAGTTGGTCAGAAATGTATTTATGAGTCCCTTTTGGAACTCCAGCCAGCAGAGGCTGAGCTTGGCTGACTTCTGAATCAGACTCTTGCAATTGAAATGTTAGTAATGGCCAGTAACTACAGAGGTGGCTTATAATGATGGTTTTCTAGCTGTGTCATTGGCAACTTTAAAATCACAGTCAGTTGGCATTTTTTGTCTTTACTGTTTTCCTTCTTTGTTGCACCTTCTCTAAAATGCTTTGAAGTAATTCAATCAGAATTACTGCATTTACAGCAGGAACCGAGTTTGTGTGGGGCCTGTATTATGCAGAAGATCCAACCCAGTCTTACCACTTAGAACTGAATGGGATAAATCATTCCTATGGACATTTAGGACAAAATCCTTTCTCTCAATGGCTTAGCCCCAACCCTCACCACTGCAGGATCAGCGACTGTTGTGGATCAAAAATGTTGCTGAAAATTGCTGAAAACTAGCTTTTATAAAAGTTACTTTCAGAGAACTATTGGGGTATTTAATTTTTTTCTCAAAACATAAATGGATAAAACCTTTCAAATAAGGAAATTAAATTAAAGCAGAAGTTTTCTTCAAAAAGGATAAAAAAGAGAAACTGATTCTGTCATTTTAAGGAGGACTTTCCTGTGACCTGTTTTACCGATCACTTTTAAAGACTCTGTTGCACATCTCCATAGTTAAGTGCTGGGTCAGGCGCCAGCTCTGGTACTGAAAGCCTGTGTTCAGTTTGAATAAATTCCACCCTTATGGTAGGAATAGCTCTGGTCATTTGGAAAAGAGCCAGCATCGTTTGAGCAATTTGCAGACCATAATTTGAGAACCACTGCATTAATTATGGACTGTTTCCTAAACTGCAATCAGGAATTGCCAGTTCAGAGTGTTGACACGGAACTTAAAACGATTCCAGAAGAATAAGCTTTGATTTCAACAGGGGGAGCTGCATAGCTTCAGCAGAGCCTGCAGGCGGGAAGAAGGCGGCTCTTGTGCTGCAGCCTCTGCTCCGCTCCTGTGGTTCCAGGCAAAGGAAGCGTTGGGTGATCTGTTCCCCGTGGCAGGGCAGCCCTAACCCGCCTGCCCCTGCAAAGGCTTCTGCCTGCCCTGGTTCTTGGGTCTTCATTCATGCTCTCTCCATCCCTGTGGGAGGAACAGCCTGAGCCTGTGCTCAGCTGGAGCCTTGGAGTTGCCATTCCCATCAGCTCCTTCCCAGGCAGTGGGATGGAAAGGGTACCTTGCTCCCTCTGGCAGAACGGCAGCTCCCTTGTGTTGCTTTTGTCTGTGATGGCACACAGGGTCTTTTGCCCTAAATGTGCTCTTGCAAAAGAAAGTATGCACAGCGTGGAGGTTTTTAATGCTGGTGCATGCTACTCCTAAAGAGTAACTCCTAGTACTCAGAGCCTGAAGCCTCATATGGAATCAGAGACAAATTAATGCTTGGTACAATTTGACTGAAAGGAAAAATTTGGACTGAAACTGGCCCTTAGAAATCAGAAAGCATGGAAAGATGCATTTGATCAATCGGTGTCTGTTTGCTATGTAATTATTTAATTACTGGGTGTTTGCTAGTGTTTTGCCTAGCTGTGTTTTAAATTGCAGGTTTTGCCATGATGTCAGCAAACATATTCTGGCTCTTAATCTCACTAGTCCTTTCTCTTCCTCCAAATTATCTGTAAATATCTTTATCTCCTTCTACAGATTTTTCCTCTAGAGAGTTCTTGGATGCCACTGTAATTCTTTCAGGTCTATAATTTGTGTTGCTGGTGTCTGAAATTACTGTGGGTGTTTTTGGGGTGTTTTGGGTTTGGTGGTTTTGTCATGTGTAGCAAAGAGTTTTTCCAGTATTTTGGGTGTGGTTCTGTTCAAAGACCACGTTTCTCCATCACACCTCTATGGAGTTTCCATAGGTTTTTTTACTGTGTGTCAACAGTGAAGCTACAAAATAAATACAGAAAAGGAATCAAAAGGGTCATGTTGTAACAGTGACAATCTTGGAGTTTGTTTTGCGTGGAATAGTTGAAAGATTATCTGTAAAGTGATGATGAACTGATTTAGAGGGTTTTGACAAGGGTGTGATTTTTCTACGCTGGATTCTGCAAAAAGGAATGAGGCAGTCTCTGAGACAGTGTTCATGTATCAGCAGCAGTGAAGGATTACAACCTTCACCACATGCCCAGATAGTCTTTACTGATGGGATATTGATCTAGGTCTTCGTCCATGGCAATGGATTCTGGAATGATCTGCTATCAAATGAACCTGTGCTTAGTTTTATCAGACAGTCTTTTGCCCCTGGATTACTTTTTATGTGTAACTTACTTCAACATGTTTTTGAAAACCTGGTATTGTTCTTCTAAAGAGATGTGAATGTATATGGAACTATTGAAAGATTTAAATGCAACTAAAAATAGCAGTAATCAGATGGTAATACAAGTGGAAGCTGAAGCTAGAGGCAAATTGTGAGAACTGGGACCTGTTGCAGACCTCTAATTGCCAAATATTGAACTATTTATTTCATTAGAATAAAACCATTGGTGTTTGAATAACTAAGAATTTGCTTTGTTTGTGGCATGACTTGTCTGTCATTGATCAATTTATTTTAGATTGAAGCATTCAGAGCTCCAGCAGGATTTAGATGCCTTTAATTCTCTTGGGAAATGATAGGAAAGTCTTCAGCCTGTAGAATATTATAACACCTGCTTGGCTTCATTAGTGTGATGAAATGTGATGCAAACAGATGGTTCCGGTTTCTTAGGGTTTGCTGAAGATGACTCTCAGCTTGGGCTTTTTTCTTTTCCTTTCATCTTCTGCATGTATCTATTCAAACCCTGGGATTTCAGACCTGTGCCATTATGTAATACAGAGGTTTTATTCCATTCTTCTTCTGCCTGTTACCATGCTCATGCCCACTGGCACATCTATTGAGGTTCTTACTTTCACCCTCCTCAAACCACACAGGAAGGCTCTTCCAGCTGACAGCAGTGGAGGTGTGGAGATCCTCCAGTGGAGTGGAACAGGGCTGCAGAGATGATCAATCTCTCTGACTTCTTGTGTCAGAATTTGATGTCCCCCTGTCTGGTCTTATTTTGAGTTGTTTCTAAACTCTGCCTCACTGCATAGAAATTGTCATTATTGCTCTGGGAATGAGAAATATGCTCCTCTGAGCAGAGGGTGGAAATCCGGACTGGTAGGAGGAAGAGTGAGAAGAATCAATGCTTCTGACACAAGTCAGTGTGCACTTGGGTGTATTTGCAGCCTCTGTCCTCTAGCAGGTTACTTTGATAACTGGTAATAGACCACTTTTCCTCAGCTAAACTGGTGCAAAGTTATTCTTGCAACAGGAATTACTCTCTGCTTTATTAAGGAAGATGTTAGAGAATACTGCATGGTTAAACTGCATTGTTAGTAGCTGGCTCATTATATTTACACTTATGTTTTCCAGAAATCACAGGCAGAAGGTGTTACTGATGGGTGCAGTGTGATCTGTTGGATTCCCCACCAGGAGCAAACCCCCCATTCTCTGTTTCACTTTTCATGTGTGTTTTCTTTCAGGCAGGTCATGTCTTTTCCTTGGGTGCCCATACGTAACAGATGAGATGAGCAAAACAGTGCAGTTCCCACATAGCCTGCCCAGTTCTGAAGAATCTTTATGCAGTAATCCCTTTATGCATTAATGTAAAATACTGTCAAATAAAAACGGGGTGAATCTTTTATAAGAATATAAAAGTTTCCAGTAATACCAGATACATGCATTTTTATTGTGTTTCATTGTGTTATGATAATAGTAATTTCCTTCAATGCATTTTCTTGTAGTGAGAAGAAATTGTAACAGTGAATCCTCTGATTTCAGACAGATTATGTACAGCTGGCTATGAACTAATGGCCGTTGCAACAGGAAGATGAATGCATTTGTAAGCACTGTGGGAACCTTCCTGAAGTCTGCTTGTTCCCTTCTTCAAAAAGATAGGTCTTTTTCTTGCCCACTGGTGCCTGGGGCTCTATTCCATCAAGAGCACTGTATTCTCCTTAATGAGCTTACATTTTCTTGGAATGGGAAGTGGATAAGTAGTTTGTTTTAGAGCAAAATGAAGATGGGAGGATGAGATTATGTAAAGTCACACATCTGTGTGCATGTTAAACTTGGAAGTGTCATAGTTTCTTGTTTTCATGGCAAATGAAAACTGTGAAATGAGAAGAAAGAATCACAAAAGCTACATCAAAACATCATGGAATTATATTGTGAAGCAGACTTTTCTAATAGAAAGGAACAATTTGAAAATAACCTTTTCTTTCAAAATGAGTTGCTTGGGAGAACAAAGAAGCACAAAGCTGAAACAATTGCAAATGGTAACCTTTAAAAATAGATACATATTTCCTAACAAACCTGGCATTTTTTCATTATCACAGACACATTCATTAACTGAAATATTTATTTGGGATTATGGGAAGTTTAAAAATGCAAGAGCTGTTTCATTTGGTATTGCCTTTCTGAAGATGTGATTTATTTAGCATTAATTTCTGCCTGCTGCAGCTGATAGCAGCTCAGTGTAAAGATCTGGCATCAGAGTTCTGCTTGCTGGGTAAGGACATGGGCTGCTGGGGACTGGAATGACCATGGTTTCTGGGGTGGAGGTGAAAGATGCGAGCTGTGCATCAAGAGTGTGGCCTGTGGGTATGCACAGCACTTCAGGACCAGATTCCTCGGCAGGTCTGCAGGCAGCTTTGGGGAAATCTGCAGAGAACAGCAAAGAGGAGCACTCCTACGGATATTCCATGCAACTGGAAACTTTTTAGGACTGATAAACTTGAGATTAAAACCTTATTATGATAATTTGGTCATGGGCATGTACCATACAAACAAACATTCTGCCACTTATAGTAGTGTGAAGGTACCTTTTTTTCTCTAAAGCTGAGTGTTGCCTGAGTGAACAGCTGGTGCTGGGCAGAGCAGGACAGATCCTACATTCCTCCTGTGGTTCAGGTGAAGTCAGCTTTCCTTGGGATCAAGGCCCTGTGAAAAGCCTCCTAACAAGCTCCCCTTCTTCCCCTCTGCTCTCTTTGGTTTGAGAGCCTGATTTGCTTTGCAATGCTGTTCCCTTTGCAGCCAGAGGGCAATTTTTTGGTGTAAGCTTGTGATCAGATGAAGTGCAGTAAGCAGTTTAGTGTGTGGCTGTCAGCTCATGTGGGGTACCAAGCCAAGTGTGCCTCCTGGTGCAGCTCCCACCTCTCACTGGGAGCCTAAAGCATCATCTGTTTGCTTTCACAACACAAGTGTGGTATGTCAGACCTCATCTGTTGCTGGAAAGCCCAAACCAGGTCTCCATGCTGTAGGATGTTTACTGGGGCTGAGAACTGGATGGGTCATTGGGCAATGCTGTAGAAGATTTTCTTTCAACCCAACCATAAGAATCAGTTTTCAGCTCTCTGGGTTCTTTCTTTGTTGTGTTGGGCTCCTTGAAAATGCTGTAAGCTAGGAGACTGAGCGCTGGATCCTGCTCCTGTAATGTGAAAGGCAAGCTGGCTTGTTGGTTCAGTACAGGTAGAGCATCAAGATTTATTAAGGCTTTCTTCCCTAAGGCCTGCCCAGGGGATATGCACCTTAATGGAGCCGCTTTACATGGAAGTCTGTTCTTCTCAAGTTCATTCATGTCATGTTCCTTCCTGGTGTGCTGAGGTTGATACATCTGGAATACTTAATGGTTGCCAGAAAACTGGGATTTTTTTGCCACAGAAATCTAACAGAATGTACAGAAATAAATGTAAATAGGTGAAGCTAGGATTAGTGCTCTCTGTTCTCAAGTGATGGTAGCTTCCTTTCCATCAGTGAGGCAGACCTTAGCTGAAATTCAACTCCCTGCATTTTAGCTAAATAGGAGTGGGAACCTAAGTTCTTTCCCAAAAGATGAAATGCCTTTTGATCAAACAGGTACAAGTTCACAGAAAAGCACTGCAATTTTTTGGCATCTTGATAAAAGCAGCCCACTATCTGAAGCTTTTGAAAGATCCCCTTGAACAACAAAAGAAGGCAATGTGCAATTAACTTCAAAATAATAAGCACTTCATGAAATCCAGCTGGTTATAGCTTCCTCTTCTGTAGACTAAGAGATGACTGTGGCCCCTTAAAACTACAGGTTGTGGAAGCTCATATTGAAGAGATGTACTAAACTAGGAAGAAGAAAAATTAATGGGATGTCTCCTTGGGTGATGCAGGAACAAAAAGCACCCAGCAGTGTGACTGGTCAGGTTCTGGTGGAATTGCCAGTAGAAGTCTCTACTTGGCTAGCATCCTTTGCTTGAAGAGTAACAGGCTTTTTTAGCTCAACACATCATTTTCCTGTTGGCATGTTTTGATGTTGTGCAAGCTTGTAGACTGTAGCTGACAAGCATCAATATTGTCATCATTGCCATCATTACCTGCTGCTGCAGCTCAGAGCTGGCCACCTCGGGGTGTCATTTGTTGGCATCTTATTTGTCTTGTCTGCAAGAAGCCTCCACTGAGGCCTGTCTATAATATTCATTGACATCAGACCAGTTTCTGGCTGCCTTAGGGACTTCTTTTATGTTTCTGACATATACAACACACATACGCTGTTTGGAAGAGTATGACATAAAAGAATGATAATTTACTAACTTTATGAAAGAAACTTAGTATGGCTCATATGTGACAATATCAAGGAGTAAAAGCAACAAGGTACTGGTGTTGGCAGAGCTAGTAATATCTTTTTATGTGTATAGTAGCTTTGGAGCTTTGATCTGAAACTAGGGCGAATTCTTTTGATCAATACAGGCATGTGGGGATTAAATGCTGCACCAAAGTGATGTCCATTTATTGTACAGAACACTTCTTTCTTTACTCTTTAGGCAATTACCTTTGTTAATGTTGCTATTGGAAGTTTTGCAACTTCAAAACCTGCTTGTGATGAATGGGTTAATTGAAAATGATACTGATGTACTTAAAAGCCCTGAGTCTGGCTTTTTTTGAAGTGTTCTTATTGCAGTGCCTGGTATCAGAGTCTTTGCTGAGTGCTCTCATTCCATGTCTATGAGGGAGGCTGCAGTGCCCTGGCTTTGGGACAGGGCAGTGCTCGTGCCTTGCCTGGCTTGGTGTTTGCAATAGTGTTTCTGATGAGCAAGAATTCAGCAGCCGAAGAGGTGGAGGTAGTGAGAGAGGAAGCTCAGCTGAGCGGCAGGGTAATCTATTGTCTCTTTTACTGCCTGATTAAAGGAAGTTTTTTACAGCAGAAATACTCCCTGGAGGCTGAGCTGTCAGAAATGATTTCTGTGCTCCACAACACTTTGTTGCTGTGTTGTGTGCCTATTGGTAAAACCTAGGTAGTGTTTAGCATCAGTGTTTCTTTTTCTGGAAAGCCTTTTGTGACCCTTCAGATAAGAGCTACTGTTCCTAAAGAAGGGAAAAAAGATTGCCAGAACTTATGTAGGTGATAATTTCCAAGGAGGTTTGATGTAGGCAGCTATACAAGTCTGAGAGAATGTCTACTTCTACTTCAGGAAATAAAGACTATATAAATGAAGCTTTGGTGGTGTTGGAAGACCTGGAAAAGGTGAATGATGAACTTCTGTAAACAGACATGGATCTCAAGCTGAGGAAGCGAACTAAAAATGCTGACATGACCTTGGTGTCAACTACAGGGGGATACATCTTGAAGTAAAATAAAATGCCTGATGTATGAGCAAAGCAGGGAGGAATTGGTCCTCACCAGTGCCTCAGAGCTGCAGGGCTGTTTTGAGGATGGGAATGAGCATGGGTAAGGCTTGAGAAGCATGTTCATGACTTGTGTATGTCTGACTTGGATCCCTCTCTGGTGCTGAGGCAGAGAGTTGCCTTTGACAGGAATTAGGGTATTTCCCACACCTGCACTGCAGTGGGCCAGACAAGAGATGGACTTCTGTTCCCTTCCCTGTGTAATTCAGTGTGCTGCTGCAAGGGCCAGGGGTGGGCTGGGAAGGAATGGGGAGTGCTTCCTTCAGTGCTTCAGTC
This sequence comes from Psittacula echo, assembly GCF_963264785.1. Taxonomy (NCBI): domain Eukaryota; kingdom Metazoa; phylum Chordata; class Aves; order Psittaciformes; family Psittacidae; genus Psittacula; species Psittacula echo. Next base: position 13,912,508 of record NC_137745.1, on the reverse strand, counting down.
TAGGCTGGGAGAAACCTGCAAAATCATGTCATTTGCCAAGCTGTACATCCATAACTTTCATGTATGCTGAGCATGAATATTAGCCTGTCAAAAACCACACAAGAAAGAAATTGACCTCATTTGCAGGTAGCTAAAAAGAAATTCCTTCTCAGACTCACAATATTATGAACATTTGTTGTTCACAGGAGCCATCAAGTGTGACACAAACTTTACATACATAGGAAAAATCACCTCTTTTTCATTCTTCTCACGTAATTCTTCCATTTTCACTATATTGAATCATGAGTAGAACAAACAAACGCTGACTGCCTGTTTCCATGGTTGGACTTGGGGTATTTTTAAGATGAGGGGTCCCAGTAGGACTTATTCTCTGTTTGGGGCATTGCCTCTGTAGACACATGGATACCTAATGGGAAGCCCTTACAGTGTGGCTTTGAATTCAGTGGGAAAACTAATTCAGGCTCCTTTTTCCAGCTGAATGATGTAGCAAACCTGTCCAAAGCTAATGACAGGCTGTAGTAAGGTAACCTCTGTTGTGTTTGACAGGAATTGTCAAATAGGCAGAAAAGCCGAAGATGCCTGCGGCCATATGCATGTGCAGAGAAGTGACATCACCTGCATTTCCATAGGAAACAGACAGAATAGTTCTGGTGTCAGGAGCATCAGAGGCTCGTGAAAATGACAGGCAAGGTTTGTTGTCGGTCACTGTTTTCCTAAGTATAATAGATTCTTCCCCCAGACCAGCAGTGTGTGCAGGATCTAAGGGATGCTGCTGATTCCAGAGTGCCGTAAATAAGCCTGAATAAGTTGGTGCTGTGGGACCTGTTGTGAAGATGCCATAAATTTAGGGATGTGAAAGATAACAGGAAGGGATTCTATAGTTACATTGCAAATAGAAGACAGACTAGGGACAACATAGGCCCCCTTCAGAAGTTATCAGAACTGGCTACCCTGGATTTGGAGAAGGCTGAAGTTCTTAATGACTTCTTTGCCTTGGTCTTCACTGGCAAAGGCTCTGACCACACCACCCAAGTCTTGGAAGGCAGAAGCAGAGACTGTGAGAATGAAGACCCTAGGCTCACTGTAGGAGAGGATCTGGTTCAAGACTATCTTAAGAACCTGAACGTGCACAAGGCTGCAGGACCTGAGGAAATCCATCCACGGGTCCTGAGGAAATCCATGCGTGGGTCCTGAAAGAGCTGGTGAATGAAGTTGCTAAGCCACTGGCCATCATATTTGAAAAATCATGGCAGTCAGGTGAAGTTCCAGACGACTGGAAAAAGGGAAATAAGCCCCCATTTTTAAGAATGGGAAAATGGATGAGCCAGGGAATTACAGACCACTCAGTCTCACTTCTGTGCCTGGCAAAATCTCGGAGCAGATTCTCCTTGAAGGCATGCTAAGGCACATGAAAAACAAGGAGGTGTTTGGTGACAGCCAGCATGGCTTCACTAAGGGGAAATCCTCCCTGACCAATTTGGTGGCCTTCTATGATGGGGCTACGACACTGATAGACAGGGGCAGAGCAGTTGACATCATCTACCTGTGGAGAAGGACTTGGGGGTGTTCATCAATGAGAAAATGAACATGAGCCAGCTTCAGTGTGTGCTCACAGCCCAGAAAGCCAACTGTATCCTGGGCCGCATCAAAAGGAGCATGAGCAGCAGGTCGAAGGAGGTGATCCTGCCCCTCTGCTCTCGTGAGACCTCACTTGCAGTATTGTGTGCAGTTCTGGTGTCCTCAACATAAAAAGGACATGGAACTGTTGGAACAAGTCCAGAGGAGGGCCACGAGGATGATCAGGGGAGTGGAGCACCTCCTGTATGGAGACAGGCTGAGAAAGTTGGGGCTGTTCAGCTTGGAGAAGAGAAGGCTGCGTGGAGACCTCAGAGCAGCCTTCCAGTATCTGAAGGGGGCCTACAAGGATGCTGGGGATGGACTCTTCATCAGGGACTGTAGTGACAGGACAAGGGGTAACGGGTTCAAACTTCAACAGGGGAAGTTTAGATTGGATATAAGGAAGAAATTCTTTACTGAGAGGGTGGTGAGGCACTGGAATGGGTTGCCTAGGGAGGTTGTGAATGGTCCATCCTTGGCGGTGTTCAAGGCCAGGTTGGATGAGGCCTTGGGTGACATGGTTTAGTGTGAGGTGTCCCTGCCCATGGTAGGGGAGTTGGAACTGGATGATCTTAAGGTCCTTTCCAACCCTAACTCTTCTATGATTCTATTCTATGAATAAAATGTTTCCTAAGCACCAATGTGTGAGAAAGCAGTAGGCATGGAAGTTCACTTTTTTGTCATTGCACTTTTTACCCATTAGGTTAGCAGATAGTGCACCTGACAGCACAACATGGAGGAGCAATTTGGGTAATAGTGAAATCTTCTCAAGGTTCCTAAAGATGGATCACCCTCAGTACCTTTAGTTTAACCATTTACTGGGAGCTGGGCTCTGATCCTTATTGGTCCCTTCCAGCTTGAGATAGTCCATGATTTCTTTCTTGAAATACTGGTAAGTAACCTAAACTCTCTCACTTCTCCTGATGTTATGCTTATTAACACAAGACAAGCTGTGGCACAGGTCAGTAGCATTTGGAAAGATGGCTCTGGCCAAGTGGAATTAACAGAAGGAGAAGATGTCAGAGTTAAAATCTAGAGGGTAATTTCCCTCTATGCTTCCCATATGTCTATAACTAGCATCATTCACTGCTGCATTTTTTTCCCCAGATAATTTGTGGGTTACAGTGAATGAAAATATTATAAATATTATAAATAGCAATTGGGACATCTGAAAATACAGGTGATAACTTTGTAGCCAGTTGGTTAAGACTATGATGTGATATGTGAAACAAAGATTAGCAGAATTAAGTATCAAATTTGTTATTAAAATATTGTTTCTAAAAAGCTCAATATGAACAGGTACTTAATTACAGAAGAAAAACCCCACTTTTTGCTTCTTAAAGTGGCGAGATTGAGACTTTTTGACTTAGAGCAAAGTAATTAAAAATGGAAGAGTGACATTTAATTGCTGTGGGTTAAGTATAAATGGATCAAGTTTCTGTAAATATGTCAGTATTGAAAGATCTTAAAATCCATTGATAGGAAACATTTTGGAAACCAACAGCCAATTGTGTAAAATATTGAAAGTCTTTGTGATCAGAACAATAACCTCCAGGCATTGATCATGCTCAGGATTTGTAAGATTGATCCCATTTCATAAGCTGACAGAACAAAACTTTGTAGCATTTTATCTTGGTCATCTGTTGCTGTCAATTGAATGTGTAGGTGTTGGTATCACCCTCATCCAGTGTCTGTTGTAGCTAAAGGTGAAACTCTCTTTGACTGGAGTGCTGGAGGAACAGACTAGAAAAATGTGCTCAGATGTGTATAATCCTAGCAAGATTTGAGGTAATAAAGCAGAATTAGTCAATTCTGAACCATTTAGATAGCAAATGTTATAGTTCTAAATGTAGAAATAACAGCTGAAGGCGCCTTCTCAGCTGGGGTCCCTTTTAGTTCAAACAAAAGCATTATTCTGTGCATCTGCAAAAACTCCTTTTGGAATAAGGTGGTGCTTGAGAGAGGAAAATGAGTCTTGCACAGTGTATTCCCTTTGTAATCTGGTATTTTTGTGCTTAATGTGTGGTTGCACATGAAAGTGCCGAGATGGAAGGTTTCTAGTGGATGAGTTTATCATATATCAGAAGAGTAAATCTTTGATTCCTTTGCACTGCTACCACTCAGCTCTGTCAAGTTTACCCATTTGAGCTACCCCACTGGAAATTATTGCTCTTTCAGTACTTGAACAAATAAGCAACTGCAAAGGGTTGCCACTAGATTTATTTTGTTTTTGCCATTGCACTTGACATTAGCTAAGAAGTCAGTTTCCATTTAGCAAATACCTGTTTAGTTTTACTTACTCTAATGCTAGGCAAAACTGCAGGAAGAGTTTTTAATTAGGTGGAACCAACATAGTTGGAAGAACAGATGCACTTTCAGGCTTAGGTCTGATGGGAGTATAAGCCCTAAAGCTTGTTCTTTTTCTCCAACTGTATCAGGAGTTTTGATCTCCTCTCATCTGTCCTTCTCAAGTCTGTCTTCTCTTTTAGGTGGTTTCAGATGTAATAGCCTGGTTATTACATTTTATATTCACATCTAAGTTGGATCCCAGACCTTTTCACAGGACTGCAGGGCTCTGGGCATGTCCTGCTAGTTCTCCAGTGCTTGTACAGCAAGACTGATGCATCTCATGTTGAGACTCCTGCATCCCAGCTAAGCAGCTTCTGGATGCAGATTGTAGGTTCCAGGGCTCAAGACCTGATCATGAGCTGGCAAATGAAGTTGCTAAGCCACTGGCCATCATATTTGAAAAATCATGGCAGTCAGGTGAAGTTCCCGATGACTGGAAAAAGGGAAATATAACCCCCATTTTCAAGAAGGGGAAAATGGATGACCCAGGGAATTGCAGACCACTCAGTCTCACCTCTGTGCCTGCCAAACTCTTGGAGCAGATTCTCCTTGAAGGCATGCTAAGGCACATGAAAAACAAGGAGGTGGTTGGTGATAGCCAGCATGGCTTCACTAAGGGGAAATCCTGCCTGACCAATTTGGTGGCCTTCTATGATGGGGCTACGACACTGATGGACAGGGGCAGAGCAGTTGACATCATCTATCTGGACTTGTGCAAAGCCTTTGACACTGTCCCACACGACATCCTTGTCTCTAAATTGGAGAGACATCAATTTGATGGGTGGACCACTCGGTAGATAAAGAACTGGCTGGATGGCCGCACGCAAAGAGTTGTGGTCAATGGCTCGATGTCCAGCTGGAGACCGGTAACGAGTGGTGTCCCTCAGGGATCGGTGTTGGGACTGATCTTGTTCAACATCTTTGTTGGTGACATGGACAGTGGGATTGAGTGCGCCCTCAGCAAGTTTGCCGATGACACCAAGCTGTGTGGTTCGGTTGATACGCTGGAGGGAAGGGATGCCATCCAGAGGGACCTCGACACACTTGTGAGGTGGGCTGATGCCAACCTGATGAAGTTTAACCATGCCAAGTGCAAGGTCCTACACCTGGGTTGGAGCAGTCTGAGGCACAGCTACAGGTTGGGCAGAGAAGAGATTCAGAGCAGCCCTGCGGAGAAGGACTTGGGGGTGGTGGTTGATAAAAAAAATGAACATGAGCTGGCTTCAGTGTGCGCTCGCAGCCCAGAAAGCCAACCGTATCCTGGGCTGCATCAAGAGGAGCGTGACCAGCAGGTCAAAGGAGGTGATCCTGCCCCTCTACTCTGCTCTCGTGAGACCTCACTTGAAGTATTGTGTGCAGTTCTGGTGTCCTCAACATCAAAAGGACATGGAACTGTTGGAACAAGTCCAGAGGAGGGCCATGAGGATGATCAGGGGAGTGGAGCACCTCCTGTATGAAGATAGGATGGGAAAGTTGGGGCTGTTCAGCCTGGAGAAGAGAAGGCTGCATGGAGACCTCATAGCAGCCTTCCAGTATCTGAAGGGCGCCTACAAGGATGCTGGGGATGGACTATTCATCAGGGACTGTAGTGACAGGACAAGGGGTAACAGGTTCAGACTTAAACAGGAAAAGTTTAGATTGGATATAAGGAAGAAATTCTTTACTGAGAGGGTGGTGAGGCACTGGAATGGGTTGCCCAGGGAGGTTGTGAATGGTCCATCCTTGGCGGTGTTCAAGGCCAGGTTGGATGAGGCCTTGGGTGACATGGTTTAGTGTGGGGTGTCCCTGCCCATGGTAGGGGGGTTGGAACTGGATGATCTTAAGGTCTTTTCCAACCCTAACTATTCTATGATTTTATGGTTCTATGTATCAATAAGCACTGTTGTCATTCTGATGTTAATTCTCCAGATGGGATCCTGAACTGATGTAAATGAGTACAGCTGCAGTGATGCTACCTCAGTTGAAACTGGCTTTTTTAAAAAAGAGAAATACTGCTATGAATTATCCTGAGATGCCAAAGGGCTCCTGTTGTACTGTACTTAGAAATACAAGGTGCCTTCGCAGCGTATGGTCAGATGCAAACTCATTTCCTGAACTCCAAAGGGAGCAATGTGATCCATGCTGCCATGAAAAAACAATGCTGCCTTTCCTCCTTGCAGTTGGTAATCTCCGTTTCTCAGCAGGACCTGCGAGGTCAAGCACAGAGCTGTGATGGTATGGCTGTACCATTTCAGGATGTGCACTGGCTTGTCCAGGGAGTTAAGAGTATGGCCAGAATGAAGCCCTTACTGAAATACCTAGCCATTTTTACTGGTATATTATCTTAATTTTTCTGCTGAAGCATCACAGGCTCACACCCCGGCTCCATTGTCATGAGGTAAAATTTGCTTTTATTTATCTTAGCTGCATACCCTTAGTGAGTCTGATGGTCTATGATAGTTAATCATATATTGGATACAAATAATTCGCAAATTCAAAAAATATTCTATTTTTTGAAGGTTTAGCAATGGGGAAATTTAAAACCAGTGTATTTGTGCTGAGCGTCAGGTTTAATTTTCACTTACTAAGAATATTAGTTAGGATGATATTTAAGAAATTTGACATTAAGAATTTATTCAAAGCAAATGCAAGTACTTTTGAAACCTTTGTTCTCTGTTGAAAAGAAATGCTTTGGGATTATTAAATGTTACTCTGTGAGCTTTCAAATAAGAGTTGGTTTCAAAAGCATCCCAATGGATTGAAAAGTAGATGGGAGAGACTACAGATCTGCTGTCTGACCTTGAACAAGTCACATCAGTGCTTAATGCTTTAACTGGCGCCTTGATCTGTGTTGTAGTGATAATTACACTTACCTGGCTTTGTAAAAATAGAATCAGAATTAATTCTCATTCTCTGCAGCATAACTACAGAATACTTTTGTTTGTATCGGAAGTAGCTGGTTATTACTTTTGCAGTGAGTGCTTTACATTGAAAACTAGGGAGTCTGGATTTGATCCTTGATTCTGCCAGAATTCTTTTGTGTGACTTTGGAAGAGGACTGATCTTGTCATGTCTTGATGCCTATTGGTGTGCTTGTCTTTCAATCTTCCCCTTCCTTGTTTCTAGAAATTGTAGAAGGGAATAAGATTGCTGGATAGAATTTGTGAGACTAAAGTTGATATCACCTTATTTTTGAGATCCCAAGCATGTTATTAGTGTTGATTCCAGTTCACCTTGCAGTTTTGCACTTCAGTGACTTTATGACATTACAGTACAATTAAAAATGAATAGAGTTCTCCTTCCTCTTCAGTATTAGTTAAATTCTCCATACGCTGGTAGGTTAAATGGGTATTGAACTGTTTAATTAACCAGCAAAGTCTGGGGAGAAGCCAGGAACACACTGTCAAATTAAAGCAGTTTGCCTGTGTAAACAGCTGCCCATAAATCAGATTCTCTTGTATACATAAGAGTTGTTAATTGAATAATTACCTCAATTTCATCTCTGAATTTTTTTCCTCAGGAAATATATTACATTTACTTGGAAGTATTGGATTTTTTAGCATGTTTTATTTTAACAAAGTTGAAGGTGCAATGTATTTGCTAGCAGGTATGCAGAAACTTTGAGGAACTGATGGTGATATGTGTGTAAAGCAGTGCCAAAACCTCTTTGAGAGCTGTTTTGTGTGGCAGTGATTAAGGCAGAGTTATGGTGTGGGTGGTGTTGATCAGAGGCTGGAGTTGGTTTGGCAAGTCAAAAATAAAACCCACTGAAAGTCTCCTGCTGACTTCAGCAGTGGTTGTGTCATTGCTGTTGTCCTATAATAGCCTCCACAGGCAGCTGATATCGTGTTTGGGTCCTTGGGCATTCCTCCTAGGACACTAGTAATAAATCTGTAGGATGCCTACATCAGGCCTGATGTTTTCTGATCTGTAACAGGCAATTCTCAGTGTGCATAAAAATATAAAACCTGATCTTCATTGAGTTGTTCATATTTGCTGGTTTCCCCTAGACAGAGCAACAAATCTGATGGTCTCTATGCTTTAGAGGCGAAAATACACATCTCTGCATAAGCTTCCTGCTTTCTGCTGTCTTTATCCTGTGGCTTTACGAAAACAAAGTTGCAGTAGAATCTTTCTCGGGGGAGGTACTCCTTTGTTTGCTTGTGTTTGTATGTGCTGTGTGTCAGTCCTTTGCAGGGATGTAGTTTGGAAATGAAAGCCACAGCCTTGAGGACAAGATCTGTCACTGTGCTAGTGGTTTCTCCAACTCGCAGTGGCTCACAGGATGCCACCTGCCTCTCTTGCCATAGGGAGCAGGCCAGAGGATCACCACCAGTTTCCTTCTGCACCAGCCCCACCAGTATTTTTCAAGCTACAATGCATCAAGTGGAGTTTTGAAGTGAGTTGTGTTTGTGAGGGGTGTTTGCTGTGTAGTTGTGAAGGCCATGCAGGGAGAGCTGCAGCCTGAGCACAGCTGGTGCTGCTGCTGGGAGCATGCTTCATAGCTGTGAAGGTGTGTGAGTAAATGAGAGGCAAAGATCTGAGTAGCTGTGAGAGAAATCAGTAGGGAAGCACTCCTCAAAGCATCAGGCACACCACACACATGAGAAGGAGAGGCACTTGAATCTGCAAGTGAAGTAACTCGTGGTTTTCCATTGTTTTGGGCACCAAAAGAAAAGCAACAGGAAAAGAGTGCCAGTTTAGGAAAAAATGACCTATGACAATTATAAACCCTTCAGCTTCTTTATAATAAGCAAATACAAGCCTGAGCAAAGTGAGGAAGGTGATCAGATGCCTATATACTTAAAGAAAAGCAACAACCTAGCCACACTCCCAGTGATTAAAGCAAGGAGTAATACACAGGAGACCATGGTGAAATGAGAACTAGGCTGACTGAAGCCATTCCTTTAGTGTCCAGCACCGGAGCTCCTTGAGCACAGATTAGCAAGTGCCTGTTGGGACTGACAAAGGTATGCTTTGACTGGCCAGGGGCTGCAGGGAAGGATATTCAGCTCCACTTTGCCACAGCTCTGTGAGTTTCCTGTATTCAAGTTGGCAGAAGACCCTTGCAGTTTTCAGTCCTGCATGGTCAGTGTGCAGATGAAATCATAAACCTAAAACGGCATACCTTCTGTGGGAGCACAGCAGAAATCTCATGAGCTAACCTAAAAGCAGCTCTCTGAAGCACGAATACCAGAATGCTTTTAGTGTTTGATGGAAATGGCTGTCTTATGAAGTATAATTGTGCTCCTAAGATGGTCCTTTTTTTTCCAGGGGCAATGTGGCGTCTTTGTAGCATGAGACCACAGCAATCAATCTGACTGTTGTATTTCTGGTTGCTTCTTCACATAGCCAGTATCACATACCTCCTTTTGGGCTGGATTGTGGTTCTGTACTCACACTTCAGGATCTTACACAACAACAGAGAATAACAACTCTTATTTCAATATATTGACATGCCTGCCAGTGTTAACCTTTCCTTACCCAAACAGGCAAGATTTGTCATTAGGCAAGTATCTCAGCTCCTGCTATTCAAACACGTGTGTTTTCTCTGTCACTGTTCAAAAATTCTGAGTTCTTCAAAGCTCAGATTCAAACCAAAAACTTACCTTGTATTTAAAATTCTATTATGTGATCTGGGAGAAAAGCATCAACTTTTGTTTGTTCTTGGTGTGCTGGAAATGGCTCCCTTATGTAAGTCAATGAGCCTTTGGCATTGTATGGAGCAGCACCCCAAGGTTAGTAAAGCTTTTATCTGTCCTGTTCATTTTGCAATATAGAAGAAAAATCTGAGTCTGCATCTTTAGCTGCTGTAAGTTTGTGGAATTCCTTTGAAGTTTGCTCTTTAGTAGGCATCTATAAAGAATCATGGTAATTTTAGTGGAAATCTGCCAGTACTGATGCTTTCTTCTTTCTAACAATAATGGTGAATTTTGATCACTCCTAAACAAGATCAGAAGACATCAGATTCCCCTCTTTGTTTTATGGGTATAACAAAACCACAAATACACTTAAAACGCTTTGGATGTTTGCGCACATGGTAGCTGAAAGAAACCTCAACTCTCTGAATTGTGCACCAGTATCAGGCTGTAATAACTGAGATTATCTACAGCGTGTGCGTTTGCAGAAAGGAAACGTACTAACAGTGTGTTTGCCATTAGGTGCATGTAGTGCCTTTGGTGATGGTGAGGCTTGGATCAGGTCCTGAAACATCCTGACAGTCACAGAGTAGAGGAGCGGTTGCTGGTAAACTGTGAGAACAACATAAATTCAGGCCTTTTAACACTAATCTTGCACTCCTAAGGAAAGTGGGTATTTATAGAGATTGCCCAGTAAAAGGCAGTAAGCTTTACCCTGATGCGTAGGACTAACTCAAAAAGATAAGGTGTATTCTTCCTGTAAAAGCTCAGAGGAAAGCTGTACATCTTCACTCTTGAACATCAGATTGCCTTTTCCAGTTATTTTTTAATTATCATACAGTCAAGAAGAGCTGTGGAAAGCAACATGCACGTTTTATATGCTATGTTGCTTTTTTATGAACAGCTGAGAGCAGTGAAAGGTAAGCCATACTTACACGCATAATCCAAGACTAACAATTTTATTCAATTTATAGGGGTTATTTAATTAGCTCAGGTAATATGGAATGAAAATTGTTCCCGAAGGGACCCAGTCAGCTAGAATATTGAACTGGAAAGCAGACTGTAAATTGCGTTTTAACTGATGTCATAGGGCTATATACATTTTACGAAACACAGCTTCCTTTGTGGAGAAGGAGCATTGCAAAGTGTCATTATGCACATACCTTGAGGGGTCTGGCCAAATGTCTTTTGGTTTGGCCAAGTCTGTTCCGGCCAGTGCGAGGCTGTGATCACGTATATGGTAAACAGTGGGCTTAGAGTGATGTGTCTTCTGAGATCTCTTAACTTGAGCTTTGCTGTTGTGGTTACAGCTGTACGTTCAGACCTGAGCACAGTGAGACAAGGGGAGGCAGGAGGAAGCAGGCATTTCAGTTACCCAGTTGACATCTCTCACAGAGCAGGCTTCACCTGAGAATGGGACTAAGAGGAAAAAGGAGCTGTGAATACAAATCACAAAGCATTTATCTCAGCAAGCACAGAGTGCAGGTGACTTTGGTGGGCTTTTTAAAGTGTGACCTTTTTTTTAATAGTGCTGAAAGACATGCAGTAGTTGCACAACTGTCATTTTATGCCTGAGAACATGACTGGGACAGTACATACAAGGGTCGCTCCCTGGGCCTTTCACAGTGATAACTATAAGTACTTTACTAAGAAGCATTTTTTTTTCTCACCGGAGAAGCCCTAGCTTCTCTTTATTCTGGTCTTCTCTGAAGTCTCTCACTTCTCAGACTTGCCTCAAGAACAGTTTGGGAACATGTCAGTGCTAAAATGTGCAGGAACAGTATCAATATCACGTGTTGGTATGTGTTTAATGTGTAAGTGTAAACTTAATCATGAGGGCACAGTTTAAAGGATTTACCAATCTGAATCTCTTTTCAGAACAGTTTTCCTCAGTGATGGTGTTTGTTGGTTGGGGTTTGGTTGGTTGGCTGATATTTTTGGGGTTTTTTGAACCTGACTTTTGAGTTCAGCCATGAAATGTGAATATGAATCTTTGGGAGATGTGAAATTCTAGTGGTGCTGCTTTGTGCTTGATACTGAGTAGGAAATTGGGTAAAATAAACTTGTATGAGAATTTGAAGCAAAGATTATGCATTATTTAGGTCTGCTGGTACTTGGGGACTCATTGTTACACAGCTAACATCTCGAAATGAGTAAACATAATCTAAATAATCAAGTGTGTGATTCAGGTCTAATTGAAATCAAATAAAACTGAAATCCTGTTGGCTTCACTGAACAGAAGCAACAGGACACTTCTATGCAAAGGAGAGCAAGAGATTTCCCAAGGGTAAGGTGAGCAACAAGAGTGATTTTGCAACTGTTCAAATAGCATTAATGCAGTGAAGGCATGGCTCTGTCTTATTTTTCTGTGAGAAACTGGAGTCTTCCAAGTCCTGCTCTCTCTTCTATTCCAGTCTTGCTCTGTTTCCAGTGGATCTGCAGAAAGGAGCTGAGCAATAGCTATGACTGTGGTATTTCTCACTTTCCTGGCCAGGATAAGGGACCTTTGCAGAACAGGAAGGACATCACTCCAAAGCTCATGCATTTTCCTACCTGAAGGCTGTTCAGCCCCCAGGGAAGATACCGGGAGTGAGGCAAACCACCAGCACTGCTTTGCTCTCCTGCAGCCCACCTCTCTTTTGGATGCTGATGAATCCGAGGCAGTCCCAGACAAACCTGTGCTGACTAAGTGAACCTCTGGTGTCCATGTGAGATGGGAATGTGATGGACCTCTGAATTATTTCCTCTGAAATTCCATTAGAAGGAATGTCATGGCATTTATATTTAATATAGACACACTGGACTGTGCTGGCACTAGTGAACTGAATGCGGTGGAGGAAATGAGCACAGTGACAGCTGCATGCCAAGTACCCGCTGCAAATGAATCTTTGTCAGGCATAAAGCAACTCTTGTTGCCCTCTCCTCGGATGTAATTGAATGCCTACAGAGGTGGTAATTACAAATACCATCCAGGCTGCACAGGCTCATTTGTCTTTGTTTATCTTCAGAGCAAGTATATTGATCATTACTAAAGCATTAAATATCTTTGGAGAGGAACAGGAAAATCAGATTAATGAAGTCTGACATGCATTGTGAAATGCACTTCTCCATGAAAGTCAGGTTTGGTAAGTACAGAAATGACAAATAGAATTACTCTTTTAGCACTCTGTTGACCTAGTAGTGGTGTCCTGGGGGATTAGTCTGGTAGCATATTTCTATCTCTTAGATAAGCAAAACGTATATAAGGCAAGGACACTACTGAAGAGCTAATGGGAACTTGATCAGCTGCTGAAGCCAGTTTTTTGGTTCTCATTTCAAGTGTGGTCTTTTTTGTCTTAAATACATGGAGCATCTTTAATGGACTCCAGTATTCCCTAACAGATTGGTCAGTGTAAAATACTAGGATCATTTAGTTGGGTAAAAAAGACACAAATCCCCAGCCCCCTTCTGCCTGAATGCTGGTTTTCAGGTATGGCTGCTGTAAGTGCCCGTGCAGCCAGAATTGATTAGGAATTGACTTCTTCCAGAACCGGAGACCCAACTTTACAGATAGAGTTACTTTCAAGTATCTGTAATCAGAAAAATCCTTTAATCACAGAGTTTTAGCCTCAATATAGTTTTTCGTGCATGTCAATTAGTAGAACCTTGCTTTCTAAAGATACAATCTTTCCTGTTTTGAAAGCTTGACAGTTTTAATGCCTTAAAATTATTGAAGCTGACATGTCTCCTCAAGAACTGTTTAATCTGTCAGATTCTTGATTCTTTTATCATCTCAATCATTTAATGACTAAAAAAAAAAAAAAAAAAGAGAAACCTCCCAAGGAGTTATTTTTTTACCTTTCTTTAACTTGGCAGTAATTATAAAGCTTTTTACTTGTGGTAGGATCTTCTTTTTAGACACAGAGAAGAGCTAATTAGAAATGTCCAACATCTTAAATTATGAATTATGATGGAAAGCAGAGTAGTTTGCAGGTGGTAATGTCAGTGTAGGTTGGAGATAAGACTTACTTGTCATGCTGGATGTGGAAAGATATTAAGTTTCACACAAATGAGCTGATGTCTCATGATGACGTGTTGGCTGTGCTGGATTCCTTGCTGTGCATTGCTCTGGCCCAGCTCTAGTTGGTTGGTAGTCCATGCCTTCAGCTACCAGGAGTCCCCTCTTTAGCTCCTGGTTTTACAGTTTCTTATAATGGCCCCTTGTTGTCTTTGGGAGCAGGAAGATGGGAGTAAGCTGAGGGAAAATTAGCCAGTAAAGAAACAGAGTCAAGAAATGATGATGAAAAAGACCTGCTGTAGGTTTTGGCATTGCCTGCCTGTTGGGTAAATGTGGAGGGACAGGAAAGTGGCACTTGATGCCAAGCACTTGCTGGTGGGGACGGGCTCCTTCCTCCCTGGGTAGTGCTGGGCCTGGCAGCCTGCCTCTTTCTCCGTCCCTGCATGGAGAGTGAGTGGTGGGGAGCAGGGACAGGGCTTCCACTGTGCCTAGTCCTGTTGTGAAACAGAGATGTCTAACTCCAGTGCATTGATTTGCATGCTCAAAGACAACATTCTGTAGGAGGCCTAAATTGTTTCCAATAATTGTTTACTGATTGAATAAATAAAATCCCTCATACTGACACAATTTAATTTATAAACTGGGTTTTTTTTTATTATTTTTTCTATTAATGTTTCCATTCATGTTCTTACAGGCAAATCTAATTTTTCTTTGTATGTGAATCCCATTAATTTTGTTGAACACTTTCAGTTGAGATCCAATTTGTTTGAATGAACTGGTAGGTTTGACACAAACTGGCAGTCTTTTCTCTGGGAAGGGTTGGAGATGAGCTAGCAGGAATGTCTTAGATGGGCATCCCTTGGAGACACGTACTGGGAGCTCACTCATCATGGGGTGAGAGCAGCAGCACTCCTGCCTTCTCACTTTGTGAATGTCAAATTGTCTTTTGAGCTAGATGCTTGCTTTGATATGAGATGAGCCATGTCTCCCTTGCCAAACTGTCCCAGGAGCAACAGGATCTTGGTGAGCTTGGAAGTGGTGCAGGCTGGACTGGTTTCTTGCCCTGATGAGGCATTGCTCCCTGTGCTGGTGGTGAATGGAATGATAGTGGGACATGCAGCAGTTGAGCTAGCTGGCATTGGCTCTGCAGAGCTTTGCTATGAGCAATAAACCCTGCACAACATTACCTTATAACTCTGTGTTTGTACTGATTCAAAGCAAGGCTAGAGCAGCAGCCCTTGAGTTTAATCATGCTTTGTAGTCAGTTTTGAAGTCCTTTCTGACTCGTGTAAATTGCTACAAGAGCATCAGCACAGTAGTAGGAAATTCATGCAGTTTAGTGGGATCTACTGAGGTGAAAGGGAATATATGAATGGGTGATATCGGCACTATTAGTTTTCTTTTGCTCTTTGAGTGAAACCAATTATTGATTGCAGTGGGAGTTTAACTGAATAATAGGTGATGTAAAATGGGAAAGAATGAGAACATCCAGATTTGATTTTAGCATGCTCAGGTAACCAGTTGTACTCTATATGTTGTTTTACTTGCTTAGTCATAGCGAGATGACTGTATTTATTTTGAGGAGGGATAGCAACAGGATATTATGCATTAATGATCTAGATTCCTAATTTAAACCAAGCAAGTGATGCAGACTCTCAGAATCAAAAATATTTAATCTGTGGAGGTTTAATTTTTTGAAGCTCTTAATCCTCCACGTCTGCATATATAGAGGCAGATAAATATCTCATTGTAAATGATTGATGTGAAAATATAAACAAAAGCAACTTTGCTATATGACTTAAAATGCCTTTTGAGTGGTTTTAAAAATATATTCTCCAGTTGCCTTTTGTCATTGCAAAGGCAGCAGTACAGATCGCAAGATTCCACTGTGGTTTCTCATTTCTGTTTATGGAAGTCACTAATTTGACATGGTTTACTCTTGTTCTGTTCACCTAGTTCTAGCGCTTTCCACAAAACCAGAGGCTCTTGCAATTGGGGTTGTGAGAGGATGGGCAGTTGTGCCCATCTTCTTTTTAGTCCCTTGCGAAGGCAGTTGCTAGCTGTTTGCTTCCAGTGGGAAGAATCTGGAGAAATGTCAAATCTTATTGTATGTTCCATGGGAAGTGTGCTGGGCATCTGAGCCATGTTTTGTCCCTGAAATAAAACCTGAGGCAGGCAGAACTTAGTCATATTCAGAGAAGAAACTGAAAGGTGGGGATGAGAGGACAGCATCATTACTAGGCTCTCCTGGAGACTGGCAGGAAGGCAGCAGAGCTGCAGTGGATCAGCAAGCACAGGACTTCAGTGCTTTCCTTAGAGAGCAGAGATGTAGGTGCAAGAAGCTGGCAGGTTTGAACTAAATTGCTTGTGTACAGGTGCTGGTACCTTTCCATTGTAAGATTTATGGTATGTTAAGTTAAAGATTAAGTCTTTTTTTTTTCTATTATTTATAAAATGGAAACATTTAATAGAAACAGCTTGGGGGGGGAGCAGTGGATGGACATTATTGAAGAGGCAGGAAAGCAGGCTGCAGTGGCCTCAAGAATGCATCTTGTTTTGTTACAGTGAGAGCTTACTTTTTCCATCTGAGCTTTCTTTTCTGAGAGAAAATTGGGGGAGGAATCCATGCTTACCAATTCCATTCTATCAAAACCAAAAGAATCAATGTGCTTTTCTTGTCATTAAGCTTTGTCTGAAAAATATGATTTTACCCAAAGTGGCCTTAGGGCATGCAGCAGATTCATTTGGTTGGTTCTGTTAATCAGTGGAGGTTTCCTGGCTCTGGCCATCCTCTTGCTGTCCCTTATGTGTGTTTCCTGTCCCTGCCATTGGTCTTTCAAGGCTGCTCAGTGAGAGACCATGTTCTTACTCATGGAAACTCTTGCTCCTTTGAGTGTTTCTCCAGCTCTGTATTTCAGAGGCCAACAGGAGTTGGCAGATGCCCCCATGGGTCAGGTACCCATAATGTGCCAGTAGAAGCTCCCTTTCTTGCTCCTCTGGTTCCTTTTCCAAGCAGCTGCCTTTCCTACTATAATGGCCTTTCTCTCATGGGCAATAAGAAGTCGGCTGCCAGTGCTGGTCACCAGCCTTCTCAGCTGATATTCCTGGCTTTGCGAGTCTGTCACGCTATCCCTATACACAACTGAAAATTAGTATTTTATGTTAAACTCCCAGTTTCAAATCTGAACCAAGCCTCACTTTACAGGATTGCCAGTATCTTCTAGCTATTCCTCTTTGTTTAGTAGACCCAGCGCTTTGCTGGGGATGGGGTTGGGGATGGAGGGGTGCTGAAGCTGCGACTCCACATTTGCACACTCAGTCCCCCAGCCCAGCTATGCTGTGGGTTACCTGCCAGGTTTATTGTCAATTAAACTGTTTTCTGGATCTGGCATTGTCTAATCTGAGGCATGTTATCAAGCTTTATGCTGTCCCAGGCAGCTCCCCAATTACTTTTCTGCTCTCCTGAGTAATTTGCTGAAACTTTAAGTAGTAGATACGCATCCTTTAAATACTCAAGAGATTTTCACAATCAACTCTGATGGTCTCTGAATCAGACTCAAGATGTTAAAGGCACTGCATAAGTGTTATCTGCTAGATTGGCACTGGGTATAAATGGGTGTAGTCAGTGAATTTAGCTTCACATCACCTTGTTTGTTGTACAAAAAGCTGTATTCCATGTTTACTCATTAGAAATAACACGAAGTGTGTATTGAGGGACAAAAATGTAACGGCACAAAAGTTCAGAGCAGAATAAACAATGCAGAGCTGTGTGATGAGCATGTACTCCATTGGGAAATGCAAAATGATAAAGACATTTATGCTAGAGAAGAATCCTAATTACTAAGAGGAGCTGAGCAGAGTATAAATAACTGGGCCTTGCCATTTCGGAGCTAATAAAATCTTCACCTGTGCTGAGGGAAGCTGTGTGCAGTGTGCTCACTGCTGCTCAGCAGCTTCTGCATTTTCACCATTGAGAACAAGGGCCAAAACTTGTGTTCTCTGAGGTAAGCAAGAAAGTCATGGTCACTTAATAACAAGGGAAGGTCAGCTTGGTGAGAGTCAGTATCAGCAGTAATGGGAGATGGCATGGAAATCTCCTTTGTGCGCTCACCTTTTTCTTGCAGCACCAGCTCACCGAAAGTAGCATTTAAATATTTTATGAACATGGATGTGAGACAGTGGAAGTCTATTAAAACAGAAAATCACATCACTTTGTATGCTATTTGATTGTGTAATGGGAGTAATTCTAGGTAGTAATATGCTGTAACTGAGTAAAGTGTATGTACCTACTTTGCACATTAAGGCCCAGGGGTAAGAGGGCTGACTCTATATATTTCAAAGTATATCAAAGGGATTTAGAATAGGATCCAGGAGAAGTATCCTAGACATAACCAACAAGACAAACTGTCACAACCCAGCAACATAACAGTAGTAAGAATCACAGATCTATGCTTTTTCTTCCTAAATAGATTACTGGTTGCTTATTCTTTACAGTTATTAATCACGCTTACTATAATACGACAAGGCAAAACCAGTGCTCTACAACTGTAAGGAACCAAATAAGCCCCACTACTCCCGAGGCCAAGTAACTCATTGTTGCATATAAACTTCAAGTACCAGGAAGCCATTTCTCTCTGGCTACCCCTGTTCTTTCACCAACATGCTGTGTAAAGGTCCTGCTGGGACAGCAGACACATTTAGGCTATTTCTGTACTTCATTGAAAGAGTGAAGACCACAGTGTGTTCTCCTCCCTACCTCCCACAGACTTTGTCACCCTGCAAACAACCATGTCTGACTATGCATGCTTGGTTAGGGAGCAATCTTAATCCTGTCTTTAGATAAGGGAGGTCTCCATGGGGTATCAAGAAGATGGTGTATGAAGAAATGTTGCACAATAGTGGGCAAGGAATCAGCCACTAAGTAGCTTGGAAAGCTTGCTTAGTTTTCTGGAGGGAAATTATGTATGAGGTTCAGATGTAGTACGGAGGTGGTCTTCTGACAGCTTTTGTCACCATTTGGGCAATAGTCTGGAAATAAAAAGGGAGCACAAGAAGGGGCATGGAAAGAACATGTTTCCTAGAAGTATGGCAGTAATTGATCAAGCACTGCTTCAGTCACTGCTCAGAGGCAGCCCCATGGACAAGCTTGCAAGGGTCATGCAGGACAAGCCTCAGCAGCAATGACCAGCCTTTGAACCTGCTGCTTATCTTCACTGTTTCCTTTCTCTAATTTCCCCAGCACCTCCTTTCCCAGGCTGCAGTGCTGGATGGAGTACGTTGCTTGCTTGGTATAACCTAAAGTGTTTTCATTTTCCACTCAATTTGTCTTCATTTCTTGCAAGATGAGAGTACTCATCATGCTTCTGAAGCTAGAGGAAGTATATGCTTCTGTATGGCAA
Organism: Psittacula echo; assembly: GCF_963264785.1. NCBI lineage: Eukaryota > Metazoa > Chordata > Aves > Psittaciformes > Psittacidae > Psittacula > Psittacula echo. Next base: position 13,893,528 of record NC_137745.1, on the reverse strand, counting down.
TTACTCAGAACAATTTAATAAGGACTGGTTTGTCTTAAGTTGGATAGGCCTTGTGCTTTCAGATAATTCAATATAAAAAAGTAATTGGGTTTGTTTGAACAACCCAGAGCAATTGTACTTGAGCTAGTAGTGTCCTTGGGTTTTCCAGGGTTCAGTGTGGGACCATGGCTCATGTAAATTGAGCAGCGGTGGTCAGGGAAACTCAGCGGTTATCCAGTCCCTGTGATGGCTATTTTTAAGTAGTTATGCTGCATAGCTCTTATTTTCCCTTGTTGCCAGTTGTATTGCAGAACCTCTGAATACCCAGAAGTATTTATCTTGTGCATCTGTGCTTAGCTTTTACCTTGCAATTTTCCAGCATGCTTTTGGGACCAGCTACATTTTCCTGCAGCTACTGATTTTCAAGCTGTCCAGTAGAGATGTGTCCTGTCAGGCACCTCTAAGCTTTGCTCGAGCCTGTTGCATTGAGCAATGTCGACAGGCACAGGTAATGATGTGTTAGCTCCTCCACAGTGCATGTCTTTCCTTGCCTACTTCAGCCTTCCCTCCCTTGGCTGCTGTGCCTTGGAGGGCTGCTCTCCTCCCTGAGCTGTTGGCCATGAACCTGGTGACACAGGCTACATGACGTGGTGCTAGGTTTAGTTTGTGGTTATGGGATGCCTGTGGCATATTTGTGTAATATTTTGACCTACCCCTTTCAGTTACCATGTTTTATCTCCTCCTGTATGTGAATCATTATGGTGGTGTGTGATAGTCAGCTACTAATATGACTGAGGTGAGGAATTTGGCACAAGCTCAAGAGTAAAAAGAATGGAAAGATTTGGAATAATGCAGCTGTAAATCATCTAATGGAAAAAAAGAAGAAGATGCCTTGCTTTCCCTAGCAGTCTGTGACAAGAGGTACTTTTTACTATTCCCGTATTATGAGGTGAATGTGGTGCAAGGTTTGCTAATGGAGTTTTGTTTGTGCTGTCTCTTGCACAGAGGTGCTTTTTGGAATAATTTGCTGGATTCTGCTCCCTTTATTTGCAAGTGGAGAAAAATGAGATTCTCAGGATCATATTGAGTCTTCCCTGCAGGGGGAAGGAATGCTAATAGCATATAAATAATTAGTGTGTTGTTATAAGTTCATATTTTAGGCTTTGTGGTCGGGGCATGTCTGTGTTATTAGAGATTATATGGCAGCTCCATTAGCATTGCCTCTTGTGAAGGTTGCTTGATGCTGCTCATTAGAAGAATATCTTTTCAGAAAAGAAACCTAGTGATAAAAGCAGCACGCCAAATGTGGGCATGTGTGATATTTTCAAAATGCCACAATCCTCCCAACAAAAACGTATTTCCTGTATTGAGGTTTTTCCCCCACAGTACAGCTTTCAGGTTGCACTTCAGTTGTAAGCTGCTTTTGAAGAGTGGTTTGATCAGATGTAGAAGGACTCATCTGCATAAGTGGGTATCACAAATACTCAGGTGATAACACTGACGTAGACAGTATAAAAATGTTCTTTAACCAATTCTTCAACCTGTTGTTATGGATTGCATTAAACTGTACTAGGGCTGACAGCTTCTCCAGGGGAAAAATAAAGAGATCAGATAAACCTTCACCAAAATACACCCCTCTCAAGAAAGAATATGGTGCCCTTTGGTGCTAAGCGGCTTTGCTGGTTTATGGGTCCATGAAAGTGAGTGAATAGAAAAGCTTCAGGAGAAAACAGCAGAAAGAAGTGAGAAAGGATCCAAAATGGCCTGATGGCCTGAGCAAATGGCAGGAGCATGGTCCTGATGGCAGCCTGCAGAGAAGGGTGTGTAGAACAACCAGGCATGATCATAAGGAAAGGACTTTGTACACATCTTGTGTTCCAGCATCTCAGCCACCTCACCTGTGGTATTTTGTACTGGGCTTCTGCAGAGGATAAGATTCTTTTCTAGCTCTTTCCCTAATAAATGGCCAGTTTAATTAGACACAAGAGAAGGTTGAAAATGGAAGTCCTAGAAAGTTTCCTTGTTTTATTTAATTATATGTCCTTAATTACCATGGGTCTGATTGCATCCTGAATGTGTGCTTTGGTGCATCTCTACTTGCTGCCTTTCCTGACACAGCTACAACTCCTCTCTGTGCCAGGCTTCTGCTCTTCTGTTCAGGCTTTTTGCCTCTGTGTCCTCATTCCTAGTACAGAGCGTGTGTGGACAGGCTACTCATATCCTCTAGTCATTTTCAGGTACCATCAAGCTGGTGTGAACTTGCTCCTTCACCTTTCTTAATTCATCTTCCCCATCAGTGTAATGAAGATCATCTCAAGGTCAGGTTGGTGCAAAAGACAGCTCCAAGCAGCTTTGCATCACCTTCTCTGATGCCGCAAAGTGTTTTCGTGGAGTGAACAAAAAAAGTGGCTAATGCTATTCAATGTTTTTGCAGTGAATGCAGGGTGACATATGGGAGCAACTGTACTGAAAGAAGCTTATGTGCTGGACCATAACAGTCATGCTGAATCTGCTGTTTTGATTCTGTAACCCTACTGAAAATTAATTGTGCAGCAGCCATCATCTTTTTAAAAGCAGAAGATACTTGTCAGGGTCAACATCTTTTCAGTGATGCAGCTCACCAGTTTTGGATTATGTCTGTGAAGCCCTGATTTCGTGACACTTCACAACACGTGTGGTATGAAGGGTTAATAGTTCCATTAAAGCAAATCAGCCCAATCTGTCTTAATTGTGCTTGATCAAGCAGTTATGACTGCAGATGCCTGGCCCTCAAGGTTATGAAACACAGCTGTAAGCTCTGAAAGCCATTCAAGTTTGACAAAGACACCTCAGAAAAGCAGCAGCAGATACAAGAAAATAGCAGTGCAAGAGTCTTCGTGTACTTGATGTTTTGTTACCTTTTTATTTTTTTATTCTAACCTGAAATGTGATGTGTTGCTTAAAATTGGTTCCAGGATTACTGAATTTCAAGCTCTAAGTTATAATCAGACACACTGTCAGTGTAGCACCCACAACCCAATGCGCACCAGGAGACTTGAAAGAGTGGTGAGGTTGCAAGCAGAGCTAGATTAGGGTGTCTGTCTGTGCAGCAACCTCTTAGACCTCTGATGCTCTGCATCCATCATACTGGATTTTTTCATTTTCAGGCTGCTCTGGGCCATTTGTCCTTATGGTAATCTTCTGTAACTCAGCCTCATATCCTATTTTCATCTCAGATACTCATGGCTACACAGTTCAGGAGAGGGGAAAGCAGAATAAGGTGAGCATTGAACAAGGAAGTCTGATTCCCTGCCAAGGAGGAGTGTTGGCAGTCCATGGCTACTAGTTCCTCTGGTTGTTTTAGGAGGCAGACAGGCCTTCTTTTCCTTTGAATCAGTATCAAGTGATGAAGATAACTCCTAAGGGTCTTCAGTGTAATGCTGCCTTACCACCTTGACATTCTATGGCTATTGCTATTACTTCAGTTCATGTTTGTTCTTTAGCTTCCCAAGGCCCCTTACTCATTGTACCTCCTAAACTCTTTTTCTTTTCTTGGTTGGCCCTTCTTGTTGTCCTCACTTTGTGTTTTCATGCTGATGGAAGGCAGGTGATTGATAATCTCCAGCTATTCAGCTTTGAGGTTCAGATTCAGAGCAGTTTACCCTACCACTCCTGCCTCCTTGCCCTCTAGCCCTAGGCTTCTGATTTTGCTCTTGATCCTTATTTTGAAGAGATAATTGACACAAAGGTAATCCCTTGCTTAGGGAAGAACCTGAATTTGCATTGAGATACTGAATTCATTAGTATTTGGTTACATTTAACAGTGTAGTAAAAAGAGAAACTCTTATCACAATGTTATTCTGTTTAAGTAGAAGTTGTTACATTGTGCAGTAATAGCTAGAAATCCATATCATATGATGATGACTTTACCATAGTCCGGTTCACTGCTCCAGTCCCATCATATTGTAGGCTTCAGTAGCTACATGGCTGCATAAGCTATGTTTGTATGAGTGGAACAAATGGCTTTGGGTCTGTACACGGAAAGGAACTTTACAGCGAGGAGAAGACATCATATACAAAGATCAGATGTTAGGTACTGCCTGTTCTACAAAAAACCAGCTATGGCATTCAACAGTTTAAGAAAAATGGCAGGAGTGATTAAACGCAGTTGTAAGGTCAGGGAAGGTTATATGCCTAGGTAAAAGAAGCAGAGTGAGCAAGCCTCATCAGAAGGGATAGAGATGGGGAGGAAATGCAATATGTAAAGGCTGATTTACTTTATTTTGCTAAATAAAAAACCCGGATCATCTGTAATTTGTTATTTACAGTTCAACACTGTGAAATCAATTACTGAGATGCAATTTAATTAAGACAGGTTAAGGCTTAATCTAAGGCACTAAACCCATAAGATGTAATTTCAGTTTACTTATCATTGTAATGCTAATGGCTATTTGACATCTGTTCAGTTAAATTGAGCAATACATTTTGGTGCCAATTTACTGAGTATTTCCCCCCTCCCCTTCACTAAGAACAGTGCTCTTGATCACGGTGAAGGATTGGAACCCTACTAATGGAGAGACTGTTTCCCTGCTACTGCTAATGTTATCAATAAATCTGGTTTGGGATATAGTTAACCTTTTAATACATTTACATTAAGTACTTTTTTCTTACCAGGGAGTTGAGTGCTTCTCTCTGTTGTATCATTGACCTGTTAGGTGACTTTTGGCAAGTTTGCGGCTTGTGAGTTATTCAGTAAAGACTTCCAGCATCGAACTCAGTTGTGTCTTTGTTCTTTACATAATATTAACTGCATGAAGGACCTCCCAGACCTAGCAAGTCTGAGAAATTGTTTGCTCTCCACTTCATTGTTCTTCTGCTTCTGTTTCTCATCATCCTGAGATAGTTCTGCTTTAATAGAAGCAGGAGAGGGGAAGTAGGTGGGAAGTCTAAGTATAGCAGTGTTATAGCTGGGAGATGTGAAGAGACAACAAGCTGCCACTTGAAGGGCACTCTGGTGAAAGTAAGTTATGATTGTCTCCTTTGCATTAGTTCAGTCCCAAGTCCCAGCATCCATCTGCAGGAAATACCCAAAAGGCTTCTTGAGGCCAGAGCTGTGCAGAGTGTTTGGGGCATGGCATCAGCCTGCCCAGCACCACCTCCCTCAGTCCCACTACCAGCACAGCCCCTTCACCAGCCCACCTCAGTGCTGAATCTCCATCTCATTGTTATTTGCTACGGCCTCATAGCAAAAATGAGTGGGTTATAAACCTCAAATAGGCAAAGGATTTTGTGTGTATCAGAAATGTTTATTAGCCAGGTTGAGCAATTGGAAGCAGGTGTTTTCAAAGTCTTTTGACACTTATAAAGATGTGGGCTTCTAAAAGTGCTGATGTTGTGTGCTGGGGCAATTTCAGCTGACTACCGAGTCTCTCCAGGTACTGTTGTGCAAATGGCGCAGCTTGAATTTAACCCACTCCTCCCACTTTGCCACCCCACAGGTGAATCTGAATTGTGACAGGCATTTGGGAACTGCACCCTCCTGCTCCCCCATGGCGCAGCTCCCTGGAGCTCGTGATTCAGAGCCTTTGGGCTGTGAGTGATCACATCTGCTCCAGCGCAGGTTCATATCCAAACCCAGAGTTCTATCTCTGTGAAAAGAAATGCTTTGGAGGTTTTATTTGTCTGAGCACTTGGTCCTGTGGGTTTTAAAGGCCCTTACTTGCTGTTGAAATAGAAGATTCCTCAGTGTCTTGAATTGTTCTCTTCTAAGGGCAGGGAATGTTTTTTTAATTTCTTCCTAAGTCTTCTCAAATATTTTGCTGCAAAGAGCAAATTGAGCTTGAGCACTTCCCTAGACTTTCTCCTTCCTTCCTCTTGGGACACTACTGAAGAGAAACTTGAATGTGGTTCACATGTGTGCAGGGCAGTTAATTCTGAACCAAGCAGTGTGTAAGCCTTACGAGTAAAGAAACCCATGAACTCAACTTCTGTCCATTTGTTTTTTCAAAAGGAGAAGTTAAGAATGAAGGGAGATTGAACATCAAGAGCTGAATTTCAGGGACTGATTTAAGGAAACCACAGAACAGAACAACTGGGTTTTTCTAGTGTGTCAGTTCTAAGGTGAGAATCTGAGAGGGGCTGGTGGAGGTAGAGCCCTTATGTGGAAGCTGCTGTCCCTTTCCTGAACCAGCTGTGAGGTTCAAGCAGCAGCAGCCTCCTGCTGTTCTGCTGGTGCTTGCACCCAGTATTGTTACCTTTCCGAGGGTGGATGGAGCCATGCTTATTTTAGCTTTATTCTTGGACTGTACTGGAACCATAGAGTTTATGAAGACTGTACCTGACTTAAAAATTTCTTGCATCAAGTGGCATTTTGATGAAAAGTTACACATTTAACATGCACTAGAATATCAAGGACAAGATCAACGTCATCCAAAGGTGTTTTTATTTTTGTCTTGCTTGTTCAGATAACATCTTCAAAGCTAGAGAGATTTCATTGTCTGTTCCCACTACTGATAGGATTTAATACATCAAAGAGTGGCTATTCATTCAAATGTAAGAATAATTAAATGTCTTTAAGGTAGAAAGATAACAGATTAGATTTGGTAAGCATTTGCCTGCTTTTGTGTGCAAGGCTTTTACATAATCCTAATAATGGCTTAATTGTTCAGTGAACTTGCATTTCATTAGCAGCATAGCCTTCAAAGTTGTTCCTGTAGGTAGGGTTTTCTACAGAGCTGCCTCTCTAGGTGAGCCCCATACAAAACTTGTTGTTAGGTGGTGTATATTCCCATGGAAATCTGATGGGAAGTCAGTACTTTAAGTATCTTGTGCTGAACAATGATCCAAGTTATTGCTGTTATTTTAGGGTCTCAGATTACAGAAATTAATTCTTCATTTAAAAGCGTAATAGTTGCATGTATGCTTAACTCTGTGTGACTTCTACAGTTAAAAATCTGAAAGCCACTCTGCAGAGCTTTAGGAGTCGGGCTGGGAAGCCTCGCTGGGGGTAACCATTTGAATGCCTCCCTTTACTTATCCCAGTGTAACTTGTTGGTATTCTCAGACCCAACAGAATAATGTTTTATTCATGCTGGCAGAGCCATCGCTGTTGTCTGTGATGTTTGTGTGAGTGGAGACTTAGAACTGGATCTCTTCCTAGCTTTAAAAAGTTTTTATACTATAATTTCAGAACTGGCATTTGTAATTACACCATAAAATAAAGTAATATGTGAAAAGAGTTCAACTGCTCTTTCCAGGATAGAAAATACATATTGTAAAGCATTCAGGAAACATTCCAAGGATAGAGGATCAAGTTGTATTTGATTTTCTCATTCTCTATAATAATCATTTTTGTTGTCTTGTGAAGCTCCAGCTTTGAAGTGCAGTGCATAAAAATTCTGCAGTACCAGCAACTGTTTCTCTTTAGTTATTTTCCAAGTGATTTGGTTTCCTCAATAGCATTAACTACATGGAGGTCTAACAAGTTGTAATTAATGTATTCAGACATTTTCTTTTGTGACAGGCTAGAATGTGAGTGACAGCATGAAGGGAAAAAGCAGAATAAAATTGGATGCTTGAGAAGATTATCATAACATAAAACCTGACAACTCTTTGGCTCTTGAATAACATATTGTATTACATTGAAAAGGAAGGAAAAAGCTATTTCACAAAAAAAAAAAAAAAAAGCCCTACAGCTTAGAATTTTTTTGAGGAGGGGAAAGTTTCAAAAGCCTTTTTAATATTGGACAGATTTGAATATTAAAGTTCACAAATAGTTCATCACTTGCCACAGAGTATGTAAATTGGAATGCCTATGTACATGAGAAGATAGTCTCCTAGAATCAGTTGTGGTTTTGCTGAGTGCTCATTGCTGACCTGTGCATCATATTTCCTGTTCTGGCTGCAATAGATGGAAGCTGACACCTTGGGAAAGGTGGAAGGCATGGAAGGTGGGTACAGAGCACCAGCTCATCAGTGGAAAATCGGCTTCCTAGCTCATCTGTTGGCAAGTTTTGACTGCAACTTTGCACCCTTGAAACTGGCTTCAGAGGAAGTGAAAGTAAGGAAGAGAGGAAGCAGGCTCATAAATGGTTACATATACATATTCGGGAGTGTTCAAACATACTCTGCTTCTACAAATACACTGTGATACACTTGCCTGGTGTTCTTCACAGCAGGATCTTTCTCTTAGTCATTCCAGTGTGAGTGTTTGCAGTGCAGTAAAAATCAGTTGTATGTTATGGGAAAGATGCTCTGAGCATGGAAACTCAAAATGTTTCATTGCATACCTTGCCACTTCTTCCTTCTCTTGGTAAAAAGATATGAGGATGCTCTGAGGAGACAGTCTGTTTTCTGAGAGACAGCTGTGTTTTATTTTCTGTTTTGTAAAAGGACTGTGAAGGAGTATGCACAGAGAGGCAGTGCAAAGTGTAGGTGGCAAAGACAGGAGCTTGTCAGTTAGTTGAAGGGCAGCAGCAAGATCAGAACCACCCTGAATAAATGCCACGTACTCTGTTCCCTCTTCTGCACTTTATTCGAGCTGATTTTCATGGTGTCTGGTTTGACTGAGCACTGCTTTCATATGTAAGATGTTTTCTGAGGCTTTATGTGGAAAGTCAGTCTGGTGATGAATCTGGCCAAAACATCTACATGAAACAGCTGAACACCAAATTCACAGAAATGGGCTCAAGCACTGGGAATTTTTGAGGCTATTCTGCTTCCAACTTCAGGGCAAAATTGTTGGGATTATTCTTACTTAGTTGGAAGTTGCTTATTTGTCCCTGGAATAGTAAAACATGAACATAACCAAAGACTCTACTACTTGGTTTTTATTTTTTAGGGGTGTTGGTGGAAGAAACCATCCTAACCCCTATTTCCCTAGGTTTGTTGGTAGCTTGTAGGAGACTCAGCCATTTCCTTCAGGTTCGGTTCCAGTGATAGCTGCTTCACCTTTTGGAAGCTGGGATTCCTCCTTGAGAAGACACATTGGATAATTAAAGATCAGTGCTGGCTGCTTTTCCTCCCTCCCTGCCATCCATCCACCATAAGGTCATTTGTGTGCTTGCCTCTTCATGTTTATTTCTGAGCCAATAAAATTCCCATTTGCTCTGGTAGATTTTGTAATCCACAGCTTTTAGACCAGAGATTGATTATCTGCATTCCTAGATAAAATCAAAGCACAGTACTTAAAATGGATTTCCACTCAATTATTTCCTTTGGGCAGGTTAAATAGTGCTTTGAAACCCAAGATTAACTCAGTAATGGCTGAGGGATATGTACCAGCATTTTCCTTATGGCCCTGCTAAGTTTTGTATTTTAAAGCCATTTTAATGCTGTTTTATTTAATACCCATGGTTCAGTGGACTAATGCTAGTGATTCGGACTGGAGTCTGCATGTGATATCTGAACCTGTTGAACTTAATGTCAATCTAAAGTGACTCTTGACCCTAGAACCTGGCCCTCTACTCGCTGGGTCGGTGCAGAACCACCAGACTGGAGTCTTGCCTAATGCAGATGAGTAGCTTTTCTTTTTCCAGGGGTGTCAGCCAGATCTCAGTTTCATAACCTGTCAAATAACAACTTTTAATAAGTTTCCATTTGCTGCAGCAATGAGGATGAGGCCTCAATTAGCTGGTTAAATGTCTGGAAGTGAAATTCTTAAGGCTATCAGGAAGCAAAAAATGAAGTTAAAGGAGGATGTAAGAAATTGGGATTGGAGAAGAACTTATTGTTAGTATTTCTTCTAGTATTTCAATTTGGGACTAAAGAATATATTTGCACAAAATATTTTCAACAGAAATACAAATTTAATTCCAGCCTGATTAGAGAAAAATGTTGATTTATACAGCACATGGAGAGTTTAAATCTGTATTATTTTGCTAGAATTTATTGATGCCTTGTTTAGAGCTTTTTTAATGTCATTTTCTTCTGCAAACTTTCAGTGTCATATTGACAGGTGTAAGACTGAGCATTGCCATGAGCCAAAAGTATATATTTAACCCAAACCAGATATTTGAACTTTTTGATTCGTCAGTATGTCAATATTTTAATTAGGCTCTTTTGTTTGGTTTTTTTTTTTTTTTCTTTTTAGCACTCCTTGCAATAACCAGTGATTCTGAAATATCTTCTCCCTGCCCAGATCTACCTGAAAACAGAGCAATATAAGCGAGTTCTTCAGTTCTATAGAGACAGTTTTGTAATCCAGAAAATTGAGATGCTGCTGAGGGAAGAAGACATCCTTGATCTCTTTCTTGTTGATACCGAAGCATAAATTGAAACTGTGACAACAAAGTCCAGTATCACTTACAACAAATTGCAGTTATATGTAGCATGAGATGGGTTCATAGCTCACAGCACAGATCACAGGTAGTAGATTAGACAAATAATTGGAAAGGAAGCCTACAGCTAGCTCCTCCAGCAGCAGTCAGTTACATGCAGTTATACTCTAATTTCAGTGAAGTTATTCTAGCTACCCCCATTTACCTGTATAACTGAGATTATACTTCTAGACTTTGAACAGCAATATGATGGAATCAGAAGAGTTACTAAAATGTGCAAGATGTCCAGGAGACCACCTTAAAAGGCATCATAATACAGGATGATGACATGCCTCCTTTTTCATCTTGAATTTTGGTCCATTTTATTTTTCCCTTGGAGTGCCATAGTACAGGTTAAAGTGCACTTTACTAAAGTACACAACATGTGGAGTAACTGCATAATTTTCCAATCTCGTATTAAAGCAGCTGCATCTGTAACTCATTTAATGGGAATTCTACCCCGTTTTCTTCCTTTTACAGCATATTCAAAACTCAGTAAAGGTAAACTTCAAATAACATCTGTATATCATGGAAGATTCAAACCCCTGCAACTGAACCAATATTCCCTAAAGGGCTGTTTATGAGCAATGTTATTTTAATGTAGTGGTGGGAGTAAAAACAAACACTTGGCAGTGTTCTTATTCATACCCTTGGGACAAATGATAAAGGAGTTATTTGCTACAGTCTTTAATCAATTTTAGATAAACAGCACTAGTGTACCTTGAACATCCATATTTTCTAATTGGCTCTTTTAAATGTGAAGTCTGTCATAATTCACAAGAGAGATTTAGAGCTGAGGGAGAGTGGGGAGCAACCAGCATTTATGGGTTGTTCCTTTGATGGATCTTACTCAGCAGTGCAAATGGCAGAGTGGAGTCAGAAGCTACAGCATTTTTTGCAGATCAAAATGCAAAACATGGGTGATTTCCCAGCTTCATGTGATTCAGTGCTCTGCAAATCTGTATCTGCACTAGCAGCGGAGATGCACAAGCAATACTAACACTTGATTTAGCACAACCAAATCTATTTACTTTATATATGGTAAATTAAGTGGGTTGAGTCAGTTTGTGTTCGTTCAAGGACTTCTTGAAGGGTTCAAAGAGTTTGATGAATCTAATTTTTGCACTTACTGCAGTTGATAAAGTGAGGTGTTTGTGCCAGCATCTACAGAGAGCACTTATGGTAAGTTGCAAGATGAGCCAAAGATGAGACTGCATCCAAAATTGTCAAGGACATGGTAGACAGTAGAGTAGAAGAAAAGCATGAGAAGAATGACAGTAGGAAATGGTTTGTGCTTTTTAAATGCATTTGATCCCATTTGGCTTCATTTAGAGTCTCCTACAAAGCCCTGTAGACCTCAGACTGAATCAAAGTCCTGTGTTTGTGTGTGCGTAAATAAATCTGAAGGAAGATGGAATGGCAGAGCAAAGGGCAAATAACTGATGGAAGTTTGGAGAGTGATGTTAGGTATGTAGGACCTGAGGTGGGGATGAAATACTAGGATTTTATTAGACCTTGCCTATTGACTAAAGATTTGCCCTGTGAATTTGACCCCTGTAAAATAATTGGTTCAGTTAAACCAAAGCATTTTAGATTATTATCCATTGAACACATACAGGTGTTGATTCCAGAGCATAAAATGTGGCCATGTGTCTGGAAAGGAATCTGGCAAAGTTCCTGTGAGTCCATTGCAGACATCATTTGGAGAAAAAATAAGTCCAAGCATATTGCAATTGCATTTTGCCTTTATTTTCAGTGAATCACTGACTTCTACTGTGATATCAAATTAACCAGCTGGCTAACCTTCAGGGGATGTATGTTACAATATCAAAGAATACTTGAACACCAACTTTTCGTTTAGATAATGTCCTTATGTTGGACATTTCTAGGTAGTTTATTATTATTGTATTGAGCCATTGGATGATGATTTAACTTTCTTTATAGATATTCTCATTTTCTGATTTATGGCTAGACTAGGCTGTTTTCCCTCAAGTAGGAAGTTTTATAGTGATTTAACAGCAAAGACCCCTGACCATTAATCAAAATAATGTATTTGTGCTTATGGGTATTGATTAAAAGTCTGCCTTTGCCTTGTTTATTAGTGAGGAGGTGGGCTCTCTTAGTCTTTCCAACCCTAACTATTCTATGATTATTCCAATACTATAGGCTCTGTTGCTACCAATTACAAATTCTAAAGGCTTTTTGAGTGCAGTCCCAGCCTATGAGCAGTTTAAATGCTGAGGTCCCCAGTTTTCAGAGCCATAACCCCAACACTGGCAAGACTCAAATCCCAGTGCAATGTAACCACAATGATCTAAATGCTACCTCAGTATTCCTTTGCAATTCCTTACCTGTGTGTTGTCTGTATGTGTTACACTGTGTGTCCTCTTTCAGTTTTAGAGTTGTTGGGTGAGTTACTACTTTGTGCCTCCTCAGGCCTGGCTGCAAGGTGCTACCATGCCATCAGTGTGTCTCAGCATGGTAGAAGTGCCTGGTTGCCATCTCCATAGCCTTGCAGTGGTTTAGATAACCTTCTCCAAACTCATGTGGGTGGAATAACACATTCCTGCAATGGGAACATGTTAATTGTGGGTTATTTTCATCTGGGAGCCACAGAAAATTATTCACTTTTTGCCTTTGTGACAGCTCAACAGCAGGAATATGGTAGGGAGGAAGGTTCTTTTTCTGTGAACAATTAAAAATGATGATGGTATGAAGAGTTAAACAGTCAGCATACTTATACTTCACTGTATCTTTAGTATAAAAAAATAGCACAATGAAATACCATAGTTTGACAAATGGTATTTGAGGTGTATCCATGTAAATCTAGGTGCAAGATGCGTAAAGTAACTATTAACTGCAGTGAATGAAGCTTAATGATGTTTGAGGCTACAGTAATCACATAAAGACAAATAGTATGAAAGTTCTGGGAAGTCAAGTACAATACCTTTGTATAGCTGGAGGAAACAATATTTAAGAAGTCACTGCAGTGCATTGTACTTAGTGGTTAATGTGATCAGTGTCTTTATCTTCATGTTGACAAGTACTAAAAAAATCTGGGAGGCAAAAAAGTAAGATTTTAATTGTGTTTCTCTTTTAATCTCTGTATTACCTAAATACAGAGTAGTCAACAGCTGGAGCTCTTATTCCATTTATGATTCCATGTCTCTGCTCTCCCATCTTTTAAACTCACCTCTAGTCTTCTGATGCCAAACAGTGATCGCCACATGGTCATGGTACCCATATATGCTGCTATCAGTTCTGATGTCTCAAAACCAAACACTCTTCTGTTTTCTTAATTTTATTTTTTATGTATTCATATGAGCCCTGGGAGCCTGGCAAAACTTGATAACTCACACATGAGTTTTTGTTAAGAGTCAGATTTCTGAAATCAAAGTAAGTCTTTTCCAGCTCTTTCTTATATGGCAGCATACACAGGCAGCCCTGTTTGAGGCAACCTGTTTAGCACATCTTTCTTCACAACATTCTGCATTTTCAGCAAGATAGGATCCCTTCTCTTAAGATCCAGACTATGCACTGATTACTTCTTCTCTGCTAAGGCTTAACTTCTCTGGTATGGCTTAACATTGATTTTCTTTTGTTTGGTTTCAATAAAGATAAATGAGATGTCTTTATAGGATCCAGAAGGAGATACAGTAGAGTCAGCAATGTATTTGTAAATACAGTGTGTTGAAGAACTTGAGGAGAATGGTTTCTTTATGACGTTAGATCTGTTCACAAAAGCTTGGAAGCACTTAAGATAAGGAATTACTTTAGGAGCAACACCTTTTCAAGCTATCAAGGCTGTAATTCTTTACATGTTCCTGTCTAGTCACATAAATATTTTGAACTGAATGCATAAAATAGCAGTTTGAAAATTATGCCAAGGTGTGTGCAGTGCGTTATTGACAAAGAACAGTTCAGCTTCTTGTAGAATTCTTCATGGAAAATGGGTTTAAATATGCTTTATCACCAACTGAATCTGGTTATCTCCTTTAGGTGTCCTGCTGCCAGTGACCACCAGAAGTTCCTACTGTTCCTGAAAGACAGGTAAGTCTCTTGAATTATTTATTCACAATAGGTCACCAGTGGTTGGATCAGCAATTGTACATCACATAGGAATTGTCATGGACAGATATATTCCCTGTATTTTAAAGGAATTCTTCCAGAATTTGAGTTGTCAGAGTTGGCTTTAGGTGACTGCCCAAGGTACCTTACACTAAGGGTGTATGTGGGTGAAAAACCAAAGAGCTGTTTTTAATTCCTGACTGGATAATTGAAGCTCTGAAACAAATGACTAATGAATCACAAGTACAGGTGAACAATATGGACAGACAGACATTTGAATGAATATTTATAGTTGAGCGGTGATGTCCCTATGGGTTAAATAAGTTTTATATACTGAGATCATCAATGTTCCTGTTTGTTGCACTGTTCCTGTCACCTGGCTTAGCCCCAGCTGGTGAGTGAGATCTGCTTTATTGCCCTCAGAGTAGCACATATAGAAAAGGATGATACTTCCTATCATTTGCCTAGAAATTGGAGCTGGGATTTTTAGAGAGCTACTGCTGCTGCTTTAGGAAAAAAAATAAGCAATAGTTTGAAACTATCTTAAGTGTGATTGGTCTATAAAATGTCAGAGGAATTCTGATGATGTTATGGGGTATTAGCCTCTGTGATCCGTTCCCTGAAGCTGTGCTGTCAAAATCAGAGCATACTTGGTGCAATCAGTGTGACTGAAGACTGTCCATCTCTAAGCACAAAACATCTGTATTTGCATCTGAACAGGCCTGAAGGAAGGACTGTTTTACAATTATAGGCAGGGCAATGGGCACGTGTGAATTTGTGCAGAATTTTGCTAGATATCAATGTACAAGATCTCCAAATACACAATCACTTCTTTTATGTTCTGTTCTGCTGAAGCAATGCAAGTGCTGTAGTTTCTGGTGGGAAGGGTCAGTCCTTCAGCTTGAGATCAGTGAGACGCTGAGAAGCTGTTTCACCCCAACTTCACCAAGTATTGAGCTCTCCTAAGCTATGTATACAAGGTCAGAGTTTTTTGTTGAGTGTTTCATGACTGTTTTAAGGGAAAGTGGCCTGTAATCATATAAGGCTTAAAGATGAAATATTTCAGATTTCAAGGTCATCTGCTATCAGTGCAGCCTGTGTGTGACATTTCAGGAATGATTCACAATACTCAAGGCTTCACCATATTTACTCTCACATGGCATGTGGCTCTAACAGCTTGCTCCCTGCATGCTATTTTATAATTCTCTATCCAAACTTAATATAAATATCCTAATGGTAGGACTTCTTCCTTTCTTTATAAGCCTGTTCTACAATATCATTTAATAAGGTTTGTGCTTGAGCTGTCTTTTGTGATTACATGTTACCCTTGGTTTATATTGCTTCTTTCCCAGTGGTCAACAATACAAATATCTGTGTGAATCTTAATGCGTTTTCTTCTTCTTCTGATGTATAAATGCCTGAAAACTGATCAAAACAACCGTCCTACTTTGACTATGTATTTCATTTCTGTCAAAAGGTTCAAATGTGATGAAAATAAAATATTCAATGAGCATAACACTGATTTTCCAGAAGAAACAGGCACATTTAACTTGTTTTGAAAGACAGATGAACACTCTTAGTTTTGATATATTCTACATATAATCTTCCCACTTGGCAATTGTTATCTAAATATGTTTTTCTAGGTTATAGCTGCATTTATGTTGTAGATTCATTTTATGCCTACACATGGATCAATAACTTAATTATAAGTAAGTGAGTTTAAGCCCAATGTAATGGAAATAATGTTTTCTTATGTAAAGTCTGCTTAGTCTCACAGTAGCAATCTGGTGGTGTGATGTGTGTTCCACTTGTGTTTGCCACACTGAGGCAGGACATCCTGAGGTGCTGAACTTGAGAGCTTTGCTTTAGGTCATGTTGCAGAAGCTGTGTGGTTTGGTTCAATGCTGCTTGAAAATCATGGTAGGCTGTGCCAGCTGTGATGACTTCAGGAGCTGTGGCTCTCACAGAGTTACAGTGACCATCTGCCTACATTTGAGCAGAAATATAGATCAAAATTAGAAGAAAATTATAAACATGTCTGTATAATGAACTGTTCATTTATATTGATGAAAACTGTTACTCATACCTCTAACCAATATAGGAGTATCTGCATTTAATACTTATTCTTTTATCAGTTGTGGGACTGTTTATAACTTCTTAGCCACTCAAGCCTGTTGAAGTTCATCTTGGTGGAAAGGGCTGTGTGTGTTTATTAACATTGCAAAAGGGGGCCTAAATCATAGTTGAAGAGATGGAGACAGCACTCATGGAGTAGGTCTGCACCCAGGAGAAATATTTGCTGTCTTACTAGGACTACTTCTGGAGCAACACTCAATTTTGTGTGAGGAGTTGTACCTTGGGGTTTACAGTCACAAAGTAGGGCCTTGGGCTCCTTGATGGAGCTCTCCTCTATTGAAATCCAATGAAAATCAGCAGTACTAATCCCCATTTCCCTGTGGTCACATGCCAGAGGCAGCACATAAGATGTTGAGTGATGTGCAGTGCAAGGATTGCTTTCTCTGTGCTTTACCTTCATTTGTCTTTTGTTCCGAGTCTAATTACCAGGTTATTAGATCAAAAATGAGTTAGGTGTGCCATGCTGGGAGGAAGCCAAAGACCAATATCTCATCTTCCCCGAGGGCAGGTGGTGCTGAGCCAGTGTGAGGCATGTCCCCAGATGATAACTACCTGCAGATGCAAGGCATCAGAAGGGTTCACCACAGCCATTGTAAACCGATTCATTGGTAGGAATATGAGTTGGGAGAATTTGGAGCTGCTGTGCACAGCTATTCAGAGATGTCTGCCTAGCCCAGAAGAGTAAGAAGGGATGCTGGTGTAAAATATAGAGTATTATTTTACTCTTTATTCTTAAGCAGAAAAAGTGATAGGTATTGTTCAGCCTGAACCCTTTGATGCATACCATTGTTAACGTTAATTTATGATCCTTTCAAAACCATCTTCAAAATGTCTATTAAAATATTTAATAGCAAGGTGCTTTTTCTTCTTTTCTTGCCTCATCACTTTCAAGCATATTGTTCTTTATCTCAGAAAATGAAGCACTTGTGACTTTGACAGCCCATGCAAGGAAGGGAGAAGATCAAAGAGTGCAAGATGATAACAGCAGCAAATCATTCAGAGCCCTGAGTTTAAGAGGTTAGCTGTTGGTTTTTAGAGGATTTGTAGGACTTGGAAAAGAAACTGACTGCTTGTAATTCAGAATTAGTACCTGAAAGCTTCAAGTTATCTTTATTGATTGTAGTTGTTGTTGTTCTCAACATACCAGCAGAGGGGGAAGGAGCAAAAGTATTTACTGGCATCCAATCCGAAAGAGATTCTCCAAGCTACAAAGGGAGCTTAAATACCTGACTGTCATTGACTTTTAATGGGAAATAAATACTGTGTCACTCTTTGGGGCTTTCAGAATTTCCCCTCATACATTATTTATTCTAGTTTTCCCCTTTCCACACACATTGGATTGATTCTAAAAGCTGTGGGGTGCCTTTGCCTGGAATGTTTAATAACAGGCCTTTAGGCACTGAAGGACCTGAGACTGACATCAGAGTGGGAATTAGGCAGCCCTGGTGAGTCAGGGACACAGTTGTGGCATGGAGTTCATGTGGATGTGCTACAGCCTCCAGACCCACCTGGTGCATCGTTTATGGCCAGTGCTAAGGCCAGCACATCTGTGCAGAAAGACCTCCTGCTTTCTGCCACAAAGAGAAGGTCCTAGGAGCAAAAAAAACCCCAACCCTATCATCATTTGCTGTGCATGAATACCTGTCAATCTGAATACCACCTTCTGCCCCTCTACCCAAGGCTACTAAGGACTTCTGTGGGGAGTAATACTGTGCTCCTTCCCTGTGGCTGGCTAAAAGTTTTCTCAGCATAGAGAGAGGAAGAAAGATTCTGTCCTCAGGGCAGTTCTGATCGTGGGGGGAGAATTGGTGAGAGAATCAAAGGTAGACGGGAAATTTGGGAGGGACTGACTATGAAATGACAAAGGCTACTGCACAGGAAAAGAGGAAGCATGGGCAGCAATTTAGCTGGGAGAAGCTCTAAAGAAGCTCAGCAGAAGCAGGGAGCTGGGAGGTAGGATCCCTTGGAATGGTGGTCTAAGGGATGAGAAAGAGCAAATTGTGAGAGAACCATTGAACAGTTCAGCATCCTTCTGCACAGGGGTGGTAGGAATATAGTAAAAACCATTATGGCAGAATCAGGAGCTCCTTTAGGACTTGAAAATCTGAGGAAGTGATAGAAAAACAGAGACATTTGACAAGAAACGAAGGTGAAAGCATAGCACAAGCATATTATGGTAAAATGAAAAGCCTAAGGCAAAAAATGTGTTTCATTTAGCAAGTGAGATAAAAAGCAAGAGGAAATAGTTCTATAAATATACATCAGAAATGAGATAGGATAGAAAATACAGACCTACTACTTGACAGAGAAGTGGATGCTTACAGAAGTGTCTAAAATGCCCTGATAACTAGTTAATTTTGATGACAGGGTAGAATAAGGGTTCAGAACAGACAACAGAAAGGTGAGAGTTGATTTGGTTCTGCTGGATAGGTCTAGGCACAGGATCTGAGGAAATTCTTCTTAGAATTAGGAAGAATTAACTGAAGCTATTTTTGAACAAGGAGCAATTATTTTTAACAGCTTGTGGAGCTCAGAGGAGGCCTCGGAACTATCAAAATGTAAACACAGATCCTAAATAGAAAAGAAAAAGTCCACTGTTTTGTTGACTGAGAAGCCTCACAAGTTTTTGGAAAGGCTCTGAAATTAATGACTGACAAAAATCAATCCATAACACTTAGAAGAGGTGACTAAATTCAACGCAAAACAACCTTCATGGATTTGTCAAAAGCAGACTGCATCAGTTAATCAGACTAATCCGGTGGGTGAAAAGGGAACAAATAATTATGATATACTTTGACTTTTGTATTTCCAGGTAGGGAGAGATGTCTTGGTGTAAGATGCACAGATAGCTGTTGGAGAAATCTGTGTTAAGTATTAGCTCTCATTATTTGCCTGCAAACCTGGGAGAGCCTTGTAAGTGAGAGTCGCAAAGGGACCCGTCTTGCTCTTGAGCCTGTTCTTTATTATAATCAGTGACTGATATGATGAAGAACGTGTAAGATCTGCTGATGACATGGAGCAGGGGGATCACAGGGACTCTGGAGGACAGACTGAAATAAAATATTATCTGAAAAACTGAGGAGATGTTTCTGAAAGCCCAGACTCAAATGCAGTGTAGTAAAGTACAAAGCAGCTCAAAGCAGGGGTGAGCAGGAAAGAGAGAATAGGACTTGGCAGGGGGGTGGGAGGACATGTGAAGTGGCTGACAAGCATAAGTAAGAAGTGCAAAGCTCTTGTCAAGAGGGAAACTCCATCTGGAGTGTATTAACAGAAGGGACATGGGAGAAGAGATCTGAGAAGTCATCCTATTCTCTGCCTGTGGGCAACTCCAGCCTGCCTGCACCTCCCAGTGTGGGGAATACATCTGAAGAGGGAGATGTTTTCTGTTCCTTTATTATTTGATCAACTTAACTTATTAGAAATCTGGACAAGAAGAGATTTATTTTTCATCATTGGATAGTTTGAGACCAAGATTCATTTTACAAAATAATTAAATCAACTTCAGGATGATCTGCTGCTGTGTTAACGTGCAGCATCAAAACATGGGGAAGTGTCCACAAACAAAAACAACTAAACTACAAGCAAAAAGTAGGGATCAAGATAAAGCTAGTTAATAAAATCCTTTAATTAACCTTAACCTGCTGTAACTAATAATTCATTAAAAATATAACCTGTTTGGGACTACAGTTGTGTTCCATTTCAAAGCAAATCTAGTCTCCATTACTGGTAACACAGTGCACAATGACTAGCAACAAAAATTAGTGTCTTGACAGGGTGATATGAATACATCCAGAAAATAAAAGGGGTGTCATTTGCACCATCTGCTGCACATGAATCAGGAGAGAGGGGAACAGCTGAAACCTGGAGATGTCAATATTGAAATGCCACTGGGAGGTGAAGCTGTGGCCAAGTAAACAGAGGGGCTGCCTGGCTGCAGGCTGGGACTGAGAGGAGACGTGATCAGGCATGGCCAGAAACCTTTTCCAAGCATTTTCCTTTTTCTCCTGCTTTTCTTCCTTTCCATATTTTAAAGCCATTTATTTACAGGTGTGTTGTAGATGGTGGAGGGGTGTTGTGATGCTTCTGTGTGAACTCTTCAGGTCTTGAAGGGACAAGTGTTGCAATGAGATTGGTTTATGCCCTCCCAAACTGGGCATAAGGACACTGTACGGGGTTTTACCTTCTGCCCTCTGGGCCAGGATGACAGCGTTGCAGAGGAAAATATATCAGACACTCTGGCTATTTGTATTCAGTTTTCTGTAGTGTATGTGTGTTTGCTCAGAAAGGAAATACAAAACACACATCTGTACTGATGTGCAGTGGGGCAGGTACACGTATCCTCAGGACAGCACATGTGCAAAGCATGAATTTTTCCATTCACACAGCTAGGAGAACGTATGTAGGGAGCTTCAGCCATCGTGTCACTGAGCCCTGTTTTCTTAATGTGTGTGAAAAAGATGATGGCAGATATAGGCTGAGAACGTTCATGTGCTGAGCATGGTGCTGTGTGTTCCCGGGCTCGGAAGGAGACAGAGTGTGTGTGCTGCGCCATGCTGCCTAATCACCTTAATAAACCAATCAAGCACACATTTCCATCTTAGCTCCCTAAAGCTTTCCCTAGCCAAGTTGGTTAGAAATCTCATGTTTCCAGCCCAAGCCTACTGAAGGCTAATTTATATTTACCCGTTCTTAGCCAATATTGTCACAAGGTTCTTCTTCTGTCCCAGGGTTTATCCCTGGCATGTTTGCAAAAGACAAACATTTCCCTCTGGAGCCATCTTTTCTCTTGCTAAATAAGCTGTTATGCTTCTGTGTTGTCTTGCGGTACTGGGCTAGTTTCTCTCTTTCTTATTTACATGAAATAAAACTTTACTGTACAGTTGGCTCTTTTAACATCAACAGGGCATTACCAGGGAAAAGTAACTAATCAATAGGTCTGCTCCAAAGCCCCCAGAGTCAATAGGAATCTTATTTGTACATCATTGCATTCTGGACTGAACTCAGCTGGGTGGTGATGGGAGGAGCTGGCTTAGAGAGATTATAAATGAAGTTCTCACAGACACCAAATTCATGTGGGTGGAATTGAGCTTGGAAAACAGATGAAGCTCTGGCATTTTAAAATGTAATGCCGTTTTCTAGTAGTAACTGGCTAGCTAAGTTTGGGGCAGCATGTGGAAAAAGACAAGCCTTAATAATTGAGCCAGAAGGGGCAAGTACCCAGCTACAGCTCCCACTGGCCACAGGAACAGCCCTTCTCACATACACACAAAAAAATTAGGTGTTGAGTGTAGCTCATACTTGCTTCTTACTGAGCTTTTGGTAATGCGAGCTATGGTGAGAGGCAGTGGACTGGTGACCTCTTCCTTTGGAAGTGTGAGGAACTATGGAAAATGATTTGGAACCTGGGGAGATGTTTCTCCAGCTCGGAGATAGAAAGCTTAGCTGCAGAGTGAGAAATCATCTGTAAGCCCTGCTTCACCAGGGCTAGCACTGACTGCAGCCCTCTGCTGCCCAGCCTTGTGCAGTGTACTGGCAGCGCTTCCCCCCATCCTGCTTGCTGCAGTAGACTGGCTTCAGCGCCTGCTCAGCCAGAGCGTGCTTTTCCTTCCTATCCTTTTCAACCCTCTCTCCTGTCTTTCCTCCACCAGCTGTGGGAGAAGGGGTATGTGAAACCTGGCAAATCAGGAAATCCATGAAAAATGGAATTTCAGTCACAGGACTGATGGAAACAAATTTAATAAATGTTCAACTCTTGGTGCTGACATTTGCAGCAGGGAAGTTCTTGCCTTGATGCTTTGAAGTGGTGTTTTTCTTCCTAAATTCTCCTTGATATTTATATAATGAGAGCATGATGGCAGTTAACTGACCCAAAAATGAAGGAGAAGAAAAATGATTTCATGTGGAATGAAATGTTTTACTTGATTAAAATACTGAAGCCACAAGATTTATTTTTGTATTTGGCACAAACCACATACAGCTTCAGACGCTGAACCCAGCAGGACAAGCCCTTCTCAGCCAGTGCTCATCTGCGTGCCCACCAAACACCAACATCCAGCCCCACATATGCACTGGGACATTTCCTTCCTCCACTTGAGTAATGGTCTTGCCACATCTTGGGCTGTATCGGGATAAATTAATAGTAATACTGGGATTTGCATATCGGCCTCAGTGGCCATCTGAAGTTGCCCTTGTGTTGCGCTACTCTTCCTAAGCATCCCTAAGTCTCCGCAGCACCACGCTGCTCCTCACAGGCAGGGGGTTGCAGATGAGAAGGAGCAGACAGGCTTTCTACCTCTGGAATAAAAAGTGAATTACACAAACACCCTTGTATTTCATTTTCAAATGATTGCTTCTTACACAGACAAGATCACCTCTGACTGAAAGCTAGCAAGGCAAACCGTAACTGGAAGCTGGTGTCATTTTTTTACCTGCTTACTGAGCCATTTAAAATGGGTATTGATTTCTGCATTATCATAAATTGTTATATACAGTGAAAAAGTCAGGCTGCGGGGCTGGGTGATTAATGATGAAAGCTGGGACTGTTGCAAATTCGAACTTAATATCCAGTATGATGTTTATTTATATTCAGTGCAAGAAGTATTGATATTATTGTTCCTGTTCAAACCTTCCTGAGGAAACCTATAGGGTGAGGAGATGTACGCCATGTGGGTTGACTTTATTTAATGCTGAAGTTGGGAGTGGGGCAGGAAGTGTGCTGAGTGAGCTGCCTCCTTCCCACGTGAGTTTCCCTGAAAGTGCTTTAGGACAGTATGAGGGATTTAAATCGTTTGGTAAACTAAAATGCTGGAATTCTTCTCCCTTTGCTTTCACATCTGGAAGTTCAGTGTTTTGTCTTTAGTGTAGGACCTTTGATCTCCCTGTAATCGTAGTAGAAGACATGAACATCTCTAAGTGTTCACACTAGGAGAACATGTTCACAGCGGTGTCTCCTCTTCAGCTTAACCCTTAAATAAGGAGACTTTTGAAAGCTTTAAATTTTGTTCTTAAAACGGCCAGTATTTAGTTTTGTTCATGCCCTTATTTTTGCTACTGAAAATATAAAGTGAAATAAAGGGAAGAATAATCAATACTGAATTATAGTGAATAATAATTGAAATATTTTAATGGAAATGAATCTTTCAATTTTCTATAATTCTAATGAATAGAATTCTGTTAAACCAGTAGGAGAAACTTCATAAGTCTGTTCTGGTCCCAGCCCCTGCTGCTCCCCTGTGCAGCTGCTGGCACGTGTGCAGGTCTTTGGGGCATCCAGCCATCAGTGCCTGTCATGGGATGAAAGTGTCATCGTGATTTTGAAGCCTAGAATAAGCTCATTAGTGAAATGTAAAATACAGCAAAGGCTACACAGTTGAAAACTTGCAGCTGGTATAAGCAGTCAAGTACACTGACTTCAGCAACCATTTATTCCAGAGGAATAAACCTGGCTTTAAATCTCCTTTTTAAGTGAGAGAAGTTTGAGGGTGTGTTGAGGGCTGGTTATTTGTTTTCCAGGCCCTTCAGTGAGCATTTCCTGTCATTCGGGAGGAGTATAACTGATTATAGCTGTGTTTTGCTGCTCTATTTCCCTATTCATGTTCCCATGGGTTGTTTCGTGCATACCTGTGTTGTGCTCATTCTTCAAGTATTCTGAAGTAAATCTGTAATTTTACTTTATTAAGAAAGGTCAATTTCTGTGTACATCAGAAGTGTCTAATGTACACTCTTTCCTAGTAATCTTGTGTAGAAAATAAAGGTACTGCTATGGAAAGCAAGCAAAAGCTTAGTGCAGTGTGCATGGGTGAGAAGCAGAGAGCATGTTCATGTCTGTGATGGTTTTCAGTTTTTAGGGATAGCAGCCAGATGTAGATACTTCCCTGGGAACTTCAACATCACAGAATCATAGAATAGTTACGGTTGGAAAGGACTTTAAGGTCATCTAGTTCCAACATCCCCACCCTGGGCAGGGACATCTCACACTAAACCATGTTACCCAAGGCTCTGTCGAACCTGGCCTTGAACAATGCCAGGGATGGAGCATTCACAACCTCCCTGGGCAACCCATTGCAGTGCCTCACCACCCTCACAGTAAAGAACTTCCTCCTTATATCCAATCTAAACCTCCCCTGTCTAAGATTTAACCTGTTGCCCCTTGTCCTATCACTACAGTCCCTAATGAATAGTCCCCCTCCACCATCCCCATAGCCCCCCTTCAGATACTGGAAGGCTGCTATGAGGTCTCCACGCAGCCTTCTCTTCTCCAGGCTGAACAGCCCCAGCTTTCTCAGCCTGTCTCTATACGGGAGGTGCTCCAGTCCCCTGATCATCCTCGTGGCCCTCCTCTGGACTTGTCCCAACAGTTCCATGTCCTTTTTATGTTGAGGACACCAGAACTGCACACAATACTGCAAGTGAGGTCTCAGGAGAGCAGAGTAGAGGGGCAGGATCACCTCCTTTGACCTGCTGGTCACCTTGGTCCTACTGTCTGGATCAAGGGCACAGGTATTAACCCTGCTTTCCAAACTTCCTTAAACATTCCTGACAGAGCTGGTTCTCACAGCTGGTGCTGCCCACAGGGGCATCAGACCCTCGGTCCCCAGGGCTGCTCATTTCCTTTGTCTTGTAATTGTCTGTTCACCTGTAGTTCATAATTATCTTACAGTAAGGAAGTAATGAGTTCACATGGCTGCTAATGGGGCACTGTAATATTTACCCTATGCAGCAACAGATAAACTGCAAAGTCCTCAACTGTGCTAATTTTTCACAGGGAGAACATTCCATTATGCAGGTGCTGGAATCTGCAATGACTACATTTAAATGCATTACTTAGGCACAATCCCCATCAGCCCACTGATTTGATTATTGCTATTATTGTGACACTAATGTTTCTGTCAAATTTTAGTTTACTCAGTTTCAAAATCCAATTTAGGATTAGCATAGATGTGTCCTTGCCTTTGATTGAAAGTGACAACTTGTGTGAAAATTGCTCTCAAAATTCTGGTTTGTGACTGTTACTTGCAGCACTTTAAAAGATATCACTGTAGGCTTATAAAAATATTATACAAATATTATAGGAATATGTAGTTTCTCGCTACTCATGTGGTGAGGGATGGAAGCACTAGTTCCCTCCGAACGAGGGCTGAGACATAGAGCATTCACGGAATGCGGGTCAACAACGATTTATTGCGCAATTAGAATTCCTTATATTTGCTGCCCAAGCACCTCCCCAGGGTCAGCTGGTTCCTGTCCCTCCTAGCAGCTTCCCGTCCATGCACCAATCCCTACAGGATACAAAGTCAATGGGTTGATTTTTAAAACAATAACCAGTAAATCTGTAGTTTTACCTAACTCTTGTATTTCACCCAGTTGCAATGCAATGGTAGTCAGCCAGACTTTCATATCAAATATTGATATTATACCGAAGATTTGGTTTGATGTTTTTACATCTGTGCTTGTAAATGCATCTGCACCCAGGCACTGTCTTCTGTTGGATCTGTTGGAGTGAGTCCAGAGGGGACTGTGAATGTGCTCAGGGGGCTGGTGCACCTCTGCTCTGGAGACAGACTGAGAGAGCTGGGCTTGTCCAGCTTGGAGAAGGGAAGGCTCCAGGGAGACCTTAGAGCAGCTCCAGTGTCTAAAGGGGCTACAAGAAACCTGGAAGAGAGGCTTTTACAAGGGCATGGAGTAATAGGGACAAGGGTGGATGGCTCCAAACTGACAGAGGGGAGGTTTAGATTAGAGATAAGGAAGTTCTTTATTGTGACGGTGCCGAGGCTCTAGCACAGGGTGCCCCGAAAAGCTGTGGCTGCCCGATCCCTGTATAGCACTGTTCATCCACTGCTGTGACAGTGCTCAAGGCCAGGCTGGACGGGGCTTGAAGTAACCTGCTCTAGTGGAAGGTGTCCCTGCCTATGGCAAGGGGTTGGGACTGGATGAGCTTTAAGGTCCCTTCCAACCCAAATCATTCTACGATTCTATGATTTTGCAGTTGGAGGTTTTAGCAACGTGCTCCCTTCTTAGTTCAAGTTGGCTACAGTAAATGTCAAGAAAGAGAAGAGATTTCTGTTAAATTATTTTTATTAATATTCACAAAACAGCATATCTGAGACGATAAATTGGACATTGACAAATTAAGTCCATGCAGAGTTTTCTTCGGGAACAAATTGTAACTGCCATAAGCGCAGCCCCCAAAATATTTTCTATCAGTTCATGTAGTAATTTATATTGAAGACATTTAATGCTGATGAAAATGTCATTCTAATAGATTATATCTCTCATTATATCATCCTGGCTTCTCATGTGAAGAACACATCCCATAATAATTTAGATGAAGTGAACATTTGAGTGTACACACAGAGTATCCTTCAAAAGGCCAGGTCTTATGCCAAAGAGGAGGTTTCTATGGAAAAGTCCTATTAAAGCTTAGCAACTGAAGATCCAGCTGAAGCAAGTTAGTATCAGTGTGGGGTTATACTTATTTAAGGAGGCTTTAAAAAACCTGATGACTGCCAGAGGTGCAGCACTTCTGCAGCACAACAGGAACCCATCCTCCTCTGCACTGTTTCACCTCAGCACCCAGGCCCTGTCTGTGTTCACTGATGGCAACTCTCACGGTCTCGCTGAGCTGTCAAGGCACTCAGTGTGGACTTCAGCTCCTGCAGTGGCATGTTCTCCAGGTACAAAGTTCAGTATGATGGTGCTGAGGCTGGAGAGCTTTCTTACAAGTCTCAAAGCACCTCTTGCAAATTAACAAAATTCTTCCAAGTTGCTGAATCAAGACTATAATTCTCTTTGGCCAAAAATTTAAAGAGAGTTGATAAAAAGGTACAAAGTAATACAAATACATAGTGCTCTTTTTAAGTGTTTTGTGTGGCACATACCCCTGCCTAGTAAGAGTGCCTATTTCTAGTCTGGTTTTGTTTAGTTTGTAGCCCCCTGTGCCTTTTTATGCTTTTAACTTTGATTTTTAAAGCTGTCTCTCCTCAGAAGTGCCTCTTTGATATAGATTTTGTACTTGATTGTCTTTTGGATAAAGTGAGTAGACTGAGATTCAGAAGTCGTAAGTCTTGAATAATTCTTTGTAACTCATTTTGTAAGTTTTTTTCTGTGTTTTTCCTTCAGAGTGCACTGAGGAATAGTCTCCTGCATCCCCCCGTGGTGTGCTGTGAAGATGCTGGGCGGGTTTGTCTTGGGTGTGATGTGAGCCGGGGTGTTGCCCTGGGCTGCAGTGGGCTATCCTGGGCAGAGGCGGGCAGGATGCAGGAACTGCCCACTGGTTTCCAGCACGTTGAGCATGGGATGCCTCCCACACTCTGTCAGGAGTTCAGTGGGGATTGCGCATGTGAGGTGTTGGTGGTGCAGCATCGCTGACGTTGCCACATGGTACCACGCTCCAAAACCATATACCAAGTACAAACAGTGAGCTGTAAAGGTGACAGAGGTTGCTCCAAGCACATCCATGCTTTTAGCTAATCAGATATTCGGAGAGGTTGTTCCAAGCATAACAGGTAATGTAACGCAGCAGACAGGAAAACACAGATACAGACAAAAGCACTTTTGCTTTTTAAAAATACCTTTGAAATGGCAGCAGTCCAATGAGAAGAAGGATGGACAGCATTGATTTTACATTTTCAGTTTGGAGAAAAATGAGTCAGGATGCAGAAAGCAGATCAGAAGGCTACGACAGCATCATTTTCTTCCTCCATCTGGCCTTTTTTATTTTTAAAAGGGAATGTTCTGTCTCCTTGTAGTTGTACAGCTCTTCCTGCTCAGACTTACAGTACCCTCTGAATGAATGCTCTCGGTTCTGCTGCATAGACTCGAGAGGTCATCTGCTGCTTCCCTTCCTCTATTAGAAGTTCTCCAGTATATTGTTGATCTGAGTTCCCTGCTTTGGTCAGCTGTGCACCAAACCTCTCCATAGATGGGTCACTGAGAACTGCTACTGAAGAACCACATCAGTGGGTTTGTCTCAGCACTGCTTATTACAGTGGTAGTAGATGTGCAGTGTACAGATCACTCTCTCCTTTCTGTTTATTGCACTTTATTGCAGCACCAGGAAAAAACTAACAATGATTATTAATTATAGACACACTTTTCTGTCATTTAAATAATTTATAAGCTTCTTTCTCATAATTAGCTCAAACCTGTGGCAAAACTGGATCTCAGACTCACAGAAGTAATAGTTTTTGTACACATGCCGGTGTCCAGAAGTCTGCACCTTGTATGGGACAGCCCACTCTTAAGTCCTGTGTATGTATAAATATGTGGTGCCTAAGTATCTGATTAGAAGTAGTAGAGAAATGTGTTTGTAGCGACATATTTGAAGATGACAACTCAGCAGCTTTACAGCTGGTCAAAATATTGTCAGTGCTTGTAATTAAAAACCCCAACAATACGACAGCTTTTCCAAAAGACTCTCACACCTCTGAGCCAGCAGCTGTGAATAGTCTCATTGGGTTCAAAGGAACATGTCTGAGTGAAATCCTCATCTTGAAGTACACAAGAGGCCAAAGGAAAGGTCTGCAGAGATGTGAGTAATTATGCTCCCGATTAGTTCAGACTGTTTCATATGCATTTAGGCAAGGTTGCTCCCAGTGTGATCCGTGCAGTGCTCATCTTTGTGAAACCCAAGCCCTTCTTCTGTGAGCTGATGGGAAAACAAGCAGTGCTTTGGGCTTTGCTTAGCAGTGAGTGCAGGTAGAGGTGCTCCAGGGCTCAAACCAGTGTTTGTGTCTGCAACAGCAAGTTTGTTCTTGAACCCATTCTCTGCTGGGTTCACCATGCTGTTTTCCTGCTGATTTCCCCCCCAAGGTTCCATGGTTTCTTTTTTTCTTCCTTTCAGACTTGGATTCATTTTCCTTTCAGTTGTAGATCACTGAAGCTTTCTCTAGTTGAATTTTAGCAGCCTTGAAATTTGGCTGAATCTTTGTTTTACTCTGGCTTTTCATTCTGGATCCTGTTTGTAAGGTCAGCTCTTCCCAGCCCAGCAAAAATTGCTTTTCTTGCTAGATTTAACGGCCCACATTTAGTTTTTGTTTCACTACTTTTCGCTCAAGTTGGACTAGTTTAAAGTGTTGTAACAATGTTTCTGCACATACAGGTTTGACAAATATCATTAGGAAATTATGTCCCCACTGAAACACACAGTTCTACCAGTAATTCTGTTTCACAGAAGAGCATGTTCTCTCACAGCAGACACATAGCAGATGGTTGAAGCTATAAAGCAGAAAGCATCCAGTCAATGCTAGGTCCCAGATAACCTTGGTGGATCATCTCATCCATCTCCAGCAGAGCAGAGGTCAAAGGAATCCTTTCTCTTATGGAAACAGCTTTCTTCTCAGTTAACCTGTGCCAATCTGAGATAACAGCCAGACTCCAAAGAAGAAGTAGGGATGGGTGTAGAGAGCAAAGGATGAATGAACAGGGAACAGCATGGAAGTTCTGGTGCAGGTACAGTTTGAAGTTTGTTTGAAAGACTTGAATTCCTAACCTGTCCTCCACCAACAGGAGATAAGTTTGCACTCTGAAGCTTTTTATGAGGTTTTAAATTATTCTCCTGGTCCAGAAAGTAATGCAGGCCCAGCTTTATTGTGATAGAGTGTCATTGCTATTCCCAGTCACTAATCAAATGAGATTTATAAGTAGGGATTTCTTCAGTTAACTATTAGAGGTGAAGCCACATCCTTCGAAATGACTGGCAGAGTTTGTACTAGAGATCTTCCCTGCTGGTGAAATGGCACGTGTGGGATGCACACATATGAATGTTTGCTTCCAGAAGCATAGCTGACTGTAGCTGTGTGGCAGGCTGTGTGCTAGGCTGGGCTCTCAGGAATACAAGAATTTCACTTATGCTTCATCATTATGCTTCAACATTGCCCTATGTTCTTACTGTCTTTAATGTGCCTCTAATGTGCTTTGATTTTATTGATACAAACCTAATGAATGGTGCATGATTTGTGTAAAAGAGAAGAATAATCTCTGTCCCTTTCGCTTTGTCTGATTCAGAGTTATGATGCTTTAGTGACAGATCATTAACCCACTTCTGCAGATGCAGCAGAAACAGAGAGCCAAAACACATCACCTACCCCTGCAGGCGACACATGGGTCTAGGCAGGATGGGGAGGAGAAATCCATGGGCTGGGGATGGTACAAGCCAGTGTCAGGCACCTGGTATCAGCAATAACCTCCTGATTGGGGTGGTTTCATATGTCCTTTACAAATGCAAATAGCTGACATTGATTGGTTTGCTTGTTCTTCAGTGGCTTGCACTCAAGAAGGGCTTTGCACGAAATTGTTGGGTTTAATTTGCACAGTAGGAGTGAGACGGAGAGTGGTTTGATGGTCGTATGTAGAGAAAGGAAAAATCACCAAGATACTTGAACTTAGAGGTGGAAAGCAGGGCATTAAAATAAAGGTTGCATTAGTTTCCCAAGGTTCAAGTTGACATGTCCAGAATACTGTGGCAAGCTCAGCAGGCCCATCATGGGCTGCAGATGACACTTCAGTCACATTTCATGGGATGCCCAAGCCATATTCCTTCAGGCTTTGTGCCTGTCAGTCAATTTGGCTTGTCCAAATTGTGAATAAAAACTCAGGCTGCCGTGAGCAAAGGTTAAACATTTGTGTTGTCTGAACTAACAAACATCCTCTTTGTTACCTAACTCATGTTCAGAAGAATAGCTGATCTTCTAGACATCTAGAAATGAAGACGCCAGAGGCTGTACAGCTTGCTGCTACCTTGAGGCTGATACTGATAAGTAACATTTTCTTCAAAGAGGGTGAAAAAAGCTTTTTGCATTAGGATGATCTATGAGCACTTGTGCTGGCAAAGCTTTTTCCAGGCAGTTTTTGAGAACCATATGTTCTCAGTGTTTCTGCTTTTAACATCACCCGGGGCTGGTGCTTCCCTGGCAGGCTCTGTGAAGTTAACACATCAACAAATATGCAAGCATACTAAATGTTACTTTTCGAGCCATCTCTCAGAATTCTCTATGATTTTAATAATAATCTCATATTATCTGTTGTTGGAATGTCACACAGAGCGTGCAAGGATCAGTGGACAGCAGAATCTCCAATTAGGACGCCATGCTTTTTAGAGTCCGGATATGTCAGGCCAAGAGTCCTCTGCTTGGCACAGAGACCAATAGAATTGCAATCAGTGCTTCATCTGACCCATTTGATTCAACCAAAATGCCGGGGTCAATGTTTGGATGCTCTTTCATTTGCAGACAGATGTCTCCATCAGCTGCTTTCCTGTGCAAATATCTCCACCTCAGAATGGCAATGGCAAGGTTGTGCAAGACATAGGACTGTGGGGCTGCCCAGACTGCCTTAGAGCAGTGCCTGGTGCTGAATTGCTCAGAACACACCTGGGGAAATGTTTTGATTCATTGTCCCATGGCAAGGGCTCATTCCCACCAGCAGAGCCTTGACGTTTGCCAGGAGCAAGCAGATGCTCAGTGTGATTCTGCAGCACATGAGAGACCCACAGCCAGACCTTGGGGCTCAAAAGCTGCTCGTGCTTTCTCAGCCCACAGAATTATTTCTGATACCCAGTGAGAACAGCAGTAAACCCAGAAAGTCTGTTTGGAGACTGCTTTCTACCAAGGGTTTGATGGCAGTGGCTCCACAGACAAATCTGGTCAGGAGCTGGAGCCAGCGTGGGGCCTTTCTGAGAGCATGACTAGCAGCGAGAGCCAAGGTGGGCATGAAGGGGTCAGGACAGGGTCAGGACAGTAATGGAGACAGCTCTAAAAGCCGGGAAGCGTCTTTGGCAGCTGGAATCAGGATGGAAAACAAGTCTATGAGGCTAATAAAGCCTACTTCTGTTTCCCTACATTAAATTCAAGTATCCTGCTTTGCTGATGCACTAGAAGGATGCATTTTGAAGAATTTTCTTGCTCTTCAGTCATGATTTTAAGTGATTTTAGGTGAAATGAAGACTTAAACTAGTTATTCCTTTCTACCTTTTTGATACCTTTCCTTTTAAAAATTTACTTACTTATATAATAAGACATTGTATTTGCATCTGATGAATTTTCTAATTGGCTGTTTTTTTCTCTTAAATCAAACAGTTGCATTTTCATGGTCAAAATGCAGCCATAAGCAGGTCTTGACAACCTGAACTGTCACTAGTTAGTGACATTTCTGTTTACAGAGTAAAATCTCACTTCAGATACAAACACTTCTGCCTTGTAAAATCATCCCAATAATTTTTGCTAAGCATCGTTTTCAACTTGTGTAACTACAAACATGTTACATTTAATTTCTTCCAGATCCTTCCATGTAGACAGCCCTGTGGTAATAAGCAGTGAGGCTGTTTTGCACACTGTGAAATTATTACTATTTTTGCCCATCTCTTTGCAAGGTTTTCTTTTGCAGTCACTATAAAGAATCTCTTATGTCTGTATTTTAAATAAAAGAGGTCATTCTTCTTTCCTGCCAGCATAAACAAGAGTGTGATTTGCATGTCTAAATAAACAAATCTGTCATGTATAATAACTCCAGTCAAACAATACATTGCCTGTTCCAATTTCTAGCTAGCAATTGCAGGGTAAATTTATTGATGAATGGAGAGCTCAGTCCTGAAAGGGCGTTGGGATTTGAAGTCTGGGTTTGCCTGGAGAGCTGGCGATCTGGAAGCTGATGAACAAAAGTGAATTTCTGTGTTCCATATAGCAGCTGATCTCTGGGAATCCCTGATAGCAGCCCCCTCCCTTAGAGAATGCATGGAGATCAGCAAGGTGGGAAAAGACCTGGGTGCACACAGCCTGCACTGCAGTATCCATCTGGGAGGGAGCAGCAAGATGATACTTGTGGAGCGTGTGATGAGAAGAGCAGAGAGGACAGCAAAATGGTCAGGGTGTCAGGGTTTGCCATGGAAAAGGTGAGAGATGCTCATGCTGCTGCATCAAGACAGCAAGGCTGAGCTCTTCATGCTTCCCCCAGCACTGCCTGCGACAGCAATAGTGGTGGCTCCATCAGAAGGGATTCTCAAACCCTGGATCTCCGTGGGAGACAGACAGAGGACACGAGTGGAAGTGACAGCTCAACAGGGAATTTGTTTGACTGCAGGGTTTCTTCTACTGTACATTTCTTATTCAAAAAGAATATAAGTAACAATAAAAATCCCTATGAAGTCAAGTGCATGTCCAGCCATTGTTTCACCAGCTAAATGTTACCTTAGGCCAGGGTAAATCTGGTGAAGAAAGCTGTGTGTCATCTCTAGATGTACCCTGAAGTAGGAAGAACTATTCTATGTGCCTATTCCCTTGTGCCTTTCCAGATATTCAGGAATATTCATCTACTATTGTTGTTTATCAGCCTCGAAACTCTGTGTTCGTTTAAAATAAATCAGGAAACCTCTGCTGTAGTGTTTTCATGCCGAGGTGGGACTTTCGTAGGCTTCATTGTCATGCAGTGTATGGTATGGGAAAGGAAAAAAGGAGTATGAGGAAATTACTCAGTGAAACAGAAAAAACTCTTTTATTCCCATCAATTTTGATTGAAGGTGGGAGGTAGTGGAAGCAACACAGTAAAAGCTAATTCAAAATATTGTTGCAGATGATAACTCCTGGCTTCATTTTTCTGCAGAGGTAATATATGCCCTTAGTATAAATAGATGTTTCTAAAACCTTCGCCAAGTTTATAGGCAGACAGGAGATGAATTGGAGTGGAGGTCTGGCTGTGCTGAACACTCTGGAGATGACAGCAGCGGATGGGAGCGTGCCTTTGCAAATGAGCTTTTATGTCTTCACGTTAAAATATATTGATCTGTTGGGCAAAAATTTGTCAGAAGGCAAAAATTTCCATTTCTCCTGCAAATGTTGACCTTGGAGAATATTGCCCAAATGGCAGGCCTGGCAGAAGGGGCTGTGGACCAGTACTTGCTGGGTGTGTGTCTGGACTGACCTTCCTGGGCAGAACTTCTGAGGGGCAAATCTGGTATTCCTTTGTGAAGAAGACAGTTGATTTGTCCATATTTGTTGATGTATGGAATTCCTGCAGTTCCTGTCTTGGAGAAACAACTGATTTCTTGATGATGGAGCATAAATGGGCAAATAACATCCTTTTCTGCCTCTTGCATCCTTCTTCCAGTCTCTTCTAGATTAAATGACAGTATTGTTGTGTTGCTTAATATAACACATGGCTTATTTATCTTGTCATTTAATGTAACCAGAACAGTGATTGACAGTCCCTTTTAAGCACTTGGTTATTTTGAACTAAGTGTAATCAGACTGCAGGCATGTTTTGTGCTGGAAAGCAGGTTTGGGGAAGTTTCCCCAGAACTTTGTGTAAACCGGGAAAAAAGGGGATCATGAAAGAGTATGGCCAGCTCCTCTGAATGAGAATTGCAGCATCTGTGCCCTGGAGCTTCATGTAATGAGTAGAGGCAAGGTCCAGTTTTAGGGACAATTCTGCAAGAAGGCGGATGGAGAGAGGGAGAAATGGCCCTCCAAGAATATGCTGATATGAACTGACAAAATCCATCACTATACAAGTGCCGTTATTAATAAGGAATACAAATAACATATTAGCCCATCATGACTGATAAGACAATTCTGAGGTCTTGCTGCTGTAGTTAATTATAGTCAAGCAACTCACTGTAAACTCCTCTCCACAGGTTACAGAGCTTGCCCTCTGTTGAAATGCAGAGCTAGTGCCTGTGCTCACCTCTTTTCTTAGGAGGCAGCAAACAAGCAGCCAGCTGAAGTGTTTTAATTTAGGGAGAAGGAGAGTACACAGAAAGTGTGTGGGTTTGGGATTATTTTCTGTGCAGTTATCAACTGGAACAGGCTTTGTTTTGGAAACATGCATGTCTCCTGGCCTCGAAGTGGGCAAAGAGCTCAGTGCTGGTTCAGCTGGAAAGCTTTCCCACACGGTTGCACTCTGAGGACTTGTCCTGAAGAAGCCACTGTGGAGCAGGATGGCTTCCGTGGACTTGGAGCACAGTGGGGACAGCTCATAAGTGGCCCTTCTGACTGTACACTTTCCTTCCTTGTGGTCTGTATAATTTTAGTTCTCAAAATAATAACAATTTAAAGCTCAGTCATGATAATCATACTTAATGTGTACTGTTACTATTTCAATTGTATCTACTTGAACAACTTTTTTTCCCAAACCTACAATCATTTTGTTGTTGTGGGCTTTTTTTAATAAAAGCATATACACAATGCATACACTTTGAACTGTGCTTGCTCCTTGAGGTATTTCTGGGAATTAATACATTTTTCTTAAAATGTATTTTTCTGTCAGTACCTTGAGTTCTCCATGAATGTTAAAACAAGAAAAGGTCATGAAGGATATTCGTTGTTCCAGCAGTAACCAAATGGGAAGAGGATAAAAACATTTGTTGATTTAAATGCGGAATGAGAAAGAAGAACATTCAGGAACCACAAAAAACTATGTTTGTTCTTATGCGCTGATCACTGAGTGTTGTTCAGTTCTTACCCTCTCACCAAAGGCTTTGATACCTCCACCACTCCTAGCAGATAATGAAGAATGTGGTCAAAAGTCTTTGCTTTCTCTCACTGAGGATCTGAACTGTTGCTTTTCAAGCAGTGCTAGAGCCTCCAGTGTCTGCTGGAATGTGTTATTCCAGGCAAGCATATGGTTGCTATAACTACCAGCCTGCTTTGCCTTGGACATGCTCTTCAGCATGGCATCTCTGCCTGGTCTGGCAATGAGCTTCGCACATAAATTCATATCTTGTGCATTATATATTATGTTTCCATTTGCTGTTCAAAATAGCAATGGCTCATTGATTACCTGCTTTACAAAAGTTATTTATTTACTTATTTATTTTAAATGCCAGATTGGTTGATATAGGATCAAATCAGGGGATAGATCAATAAATTAAAGAATAAATCAGAAATTATAATCTGGAAGTAAATGAATAATAAATTGGAGAATAAATTAGACATTAAGACATCAACAGTGTTCTACCACCTTCATATGAAAAAAGTAGAATGAATGTTGTATTCGTTTGTGTAGTAGTCCGAAGAAAAAAGCCACAATTGAAAATACAAAATCCTGTTGCTCTTTGCACATAATTTAAAGATCTGAAAGAATCCTTTGATTATTTGAAAAGAAAAGGAAAATTGCTAATAATAGTGAGCCTGATTTGAGTTACAAACAGGGCTCTGGTGAAATTTTCCTTGGGCTTGTTTTGTCAAATTCTGTTTTCACTTGCCAGTAAAACACTAGACACATTTTCAAAAGAAAAGCCCCCCAAACAACTAGCAGTTACTCAGCTAATTAGTCACCAAGGGCACCGTGCTAGCAATATTTACATGATTTTTCAACCTATGAATAATTCTGAGGTTCTCCAAGACTGTTGTAGAGTTGGTTCATCATCATCTGCATTGTTTGTTCCAGAAGTTTATCACACCCATCACCAGGTATTTGTAAAAACATTGACTAAGCACAGGCATCTTTCAGATTTGAGTGACTGCACCACCAAATGCTGATACTTTGGCTGTTTTACTGTTTGAAAGATTTTGTTCTCTAGTCTGTATTGTATGACTTGTGCAACCAATAGTGCGCAATGAGTACTGAGTAGCAAGCAGAGATGGAGGAGGGCTGGTGGCCCTGCTGGATGCTGCTCTGTGTGGGCATGGGCATGGACATAGGCATGGATGTTTTAGCAAACGCTGGTGAGGAGTGAGGGCATGGGTAGGATTCAGGAGACATTTGTACATGTGATGTGAATGGAAAAGGAGACTAGATATGCATTAATGTTGTCAGTTGGTATCTTGCCTGTTGTGGTGGCTCCATCTATGCGAGATGCTCCTGGCTGCCTGTGAGTGTGTGCGCAGGATTGTCTCATCTCTAGCTTCTTTCTAGCTGACTTGAACATTGGCCACAGTTCTACTTATAATGGCTGAACCTCTCTCAGGGTCGGATGTTTGATGTCTTGGCCAAACTTTGAAAGGGTTTTAGTAGCACCTAGGAAAATATTTAGAAAAATACGTGTTCTCGCCCATGCCAGCAATGATTCCTTGGGGACAGAAAATCCTTTGTCGTGTACAAATGAATTTGAGTTAATGAAAAGCTGTATTATAATATGGTGGTGATGATCATCATAGCCTCTGCCCTAATACAGCTTTGACCTTTTGTGAAATTAGTGGCAGTCAATATTCCTATGTTAGCTGCCTGTACTTTGTGGCTCCATAATTTTCTACCCATTTGTTGATACAGTTCCTGGCAGCATATTTCTGCTCATCTCAAAGTAGAAACACATGATACAGTCTAAGAACTTAACCTTAAAATCATGGAGGAGAAAAGTGTTAAAAGCAAATCCCCTCTTTCACAGATTTCAGCTATGTCATTAATACTAGCATTAGAAATACCAGCTGAATAAATAATGTGACATCAACAGTCTTAGGAGGTAACATTGGACCAAATGTGAGTTGCTTTCCAATATTCCCCCCCCCCTTAATTAGACATGATTAAATATCATGATCTTCTAAATAGATTCATTATTTTTTTCACCATCACTCTGTATTGTTAATGGTCTTGTCCACACTCTTTTTTGAAGGGACATGGAAACACTGACCTCTTTCCTTGAAAATATGGGAGTATCAGGGCAGACCTGAATACAGGCATAGTTTGGATCTTACCTTGGAGTGACACACACTCCTTGTGCCAAGACAAAGCTGAGGTGCAGACTCTGGTTCTCTAAGATGCTGTTCAGTAACAGCCTGCAGAACCGCTGTGGAAATTCCTGGTGGATGGAAGTTGGGTTAGGTTGTTTCTGTGGGTTTTTTCTCCTTACATGGGGTGAAGAACAAGAAAGCTGACCTGGGAGGGAAGGGGCTGCTGGAGGTGCCTGCCCTAATTCTGCACCTCTCCACTGTGTGAACAGAACCTGCTATATGCGGGGTGTATGATCCCTTCGGCACAGATTACTTTTAAAAACCAAGCTTCATCCAGCTTGGGAAAAAAAAGCTATTTAAGCAACAGTGTCACAGGTCACCTCAGGATGACACATCGAGAAATGGGAGTTTGTACCTGCAGATAGGCACAGTACAAATGAGTAGCTTGTTAATATGTGAAACTCTCAGAAATAAAGATGTCAATGTGGAATAACATCTACTAGGAATGATTATTGTGACAGGAAGGTTGTTTGAAAGCATTCCACACTGTTCAGCACACCTCATGTCTATACAGTTTTACTTGTTTGTTCTCACACACGTTCAGAGTGAAGCTGTCAGAGTTGTCAAACCGGTGCAGCCGTGCAGCAATAAACTTTTTAATGCTCGGTGAAGCATGCAATCGGAATTATACAACGTGAATGCAGTCTTTCTTGGGATATGTAAATAAACATACAAAGAATGCCTTTATGTATAATCCACTTGCTCCTAATAATATTTGTTTGTGGGGAGGGTAATACAGTGCAACCATTGTTAAATTCATAAATGAAGTTAATCCCTGATATCTGTCATAAATATGGAAAGAGTTTGAAAGCTGCTGAATTCAAGGCTTGAATATAAGTGTGTCCTGCTTAAAACAGGAAGGATCTTCCAGCATCTTAGACTGACCCTGAAGGCTCAGCCCTGAGTTAGGTGAAGTGGCGGGGCACAGTGACAGGGGTGCCTACATGCTAAACAGGGCTTGGGACTCTCTGGGAAGGAGTTTGTGAAACATTTTCCTTTCTAAAGGCCAGTCCTAGGACAAGTGCTTTTGAAAGTAGTGCCTTTATTCATACTTTATAAGGGCAGAAGAGATCCATAAATCATTTATTGTGCTCTCTCTGTGTCACAGTCTCATCACTTGTACTGTACATAGCCTAGTGCTGTCTTTGATTGCAAGTCCCCTTTCAGAAGGGCACCCTTTCAGAGAGCCAGCAGTTGGGGAACTGCTTCCCCAGGCAGTCCTTCCAACACTGGGCTGCCTCCACTGGCCTACTAATCCATATTTATTAGCTTTCAGGTTCCAGCAATTGCTTCTACTCAGGCCTGTCTTCATAAGATTAAATCCCCCATTTGTAACCCATGTTGGAGTAATGGGTTCCTTGCATGTCTAACCGCAAGGTTCTGACCTGTGTTCAGGTGGGCTGTGGTGGCAGCAGGCAGGAGGTGGGACCTGCCCATCTGCTTCAAAGACAAAGTAAAGTGTGTGTGGAGAGCCCCATCACTTTACACACACTTACTTCCCTAATGAGCCCATTCCCCGAATCACCCCATGGCAGCTGGGGCACTGCTCTGCACAGGCAGCATACAGCAGACAGGTATATTTGTCAGTAGGATCCATTAAAATGTGCCATGCATTTATCGTGGGCTCTTTCTGGCTCACTGGGGTGGGTTATTGCCGGGCTACCCAAACCCGAGCTCTGTCAAACTGCAGAGTGGTGTGTGGAACATCCTGCACTGCTTCTCTGAGACACAGGCTTCAGCCCTCTGGGGGTGACTAGGTGGGAAGTGAGTATAAGTGTGAGTTATGGGGCTGCAAGAAACCCCTGAAATAAGAAAACAGTTCCTTCCCTAAGGATTGTTATGGTGTGTTTCTGTGACAGGCAAATCCCTTTCCTTGCTGCAAGCAATGTGAGTGGTACAGGCTGGGAGGAGAGAAGGGTTGGGGCCTGGGGCGAAGTTTTATTGAGAGAAATGCCATTCAGAACAAATAACACATGAACATTGTATAAACCTTGCTGTAACAGGAGCCCCCACCTCCCCTCTGCCTTTTGGGAGGGGCAGATTCCTTCCCAGGCTTCCCCCTTGCTCCTGAGCATCTGGATCCCTTGCCTTCGGGCTTGTCCAGGTTTAAACCATGATAGGGCTGAAATGCAGTGTTAGTGCTCTCCATCAGTTGGATTGCGGCTGCTGCATTCACTAAGGGAAAAACAATTGCCAAAATTAAATCTTAAAAGCAAACATGCAAATATCGCCACCTCACCAGTACTTCAGAATTGCTCTTTTCCTCAGAATATCTGTCCGTATGTGCCTTCATTCATTGCTTGTTCCTCTGCAGTTTCTTAACCGTGGGTGCTGGAAACTTACCTCAAGCTATGGATACACCTTTAGGAAAAGCCTACACTCTACATTGGTATTCCCATGCTCAGCAAGAATCCCTGTCCCTTCACAACACTGATTTGCTCTGGAGATCTGTCATGTCTCTTCTTAGCCTTAAGTGAAAAGATCCTCAGCAAGCTGAACAGTACTATTTTCAGCTGTTTCCCTTATTGTTTTTAATTGCTAACCCACAAATATCCAGATGGCCACAGGTACGAACTGAACAACTGGAGCAATTTGAAGCTCGATACCCTGTAGGTTTCTGTTCAGAATAAATACCAGTTCCCCTTCCCTGCAGGTTGAAAGCAGGTGGCTCACTTCCTTCTCATCATTTTTCACTTTTGTTTACCTCCACATTTGCAGATACAGGCCAGGAGTGAAACTAGAAGGGTTAGAAATGTCAGCAAATATGTCTAGTAACAAAGGATTGTTCAGGCTTGTCTTCTCCTTGCATGTGCCTTGCTGGTGATTTGCATGTACATAGAATAATGGACGCAGTAACATTTATAAAGCTTACTGTAGTGAATAAGGTACTTAGGGAAAAACGTGTAAATGCTAGCTTGTGCCTCCTCCAGGGCAATGCATTCTTTGGGGTCCAGGTTTTGCCACCCAAAACCTGTCCTACTGATTCTGTAAGACCTATGTGCTTCTGTCCGTGTCTGGCACTGCCTGCAGATGTGTGCTTCACAGCTGGCCCAAGCTAAAGGCATCTGCCTTTCTGGGCATCTACTGCCAAACTGACAGAGAGGGGATTTAGATTAGATACAAGGAAGAAATTGTTGACTATGAGAGTGCTGAGGTGCTGGCACAGGTTGCCCAGAGAAGCTGTGGCTGCCCCATCCCTGGCAGTGTTCAAGGCCAGGTTGGATGGGGCCTGGAGCAGTCTTGGTCTAGTGGAAGGTGTCTGTGCTTGTGGCAGAGGGTTGGAACTGCATGAGCTTTAAGGTCCCTTCCAACCCAAACCAGTCTGGGATTCTGTGATTCCATGAAATCTTGTGCTTAGTGTTGTAACTCTTGTTCTTGTGCTAAAAATCAGTGAATATTAGCAAACCTTCCTGCAGTTGTTAAATCTGAACAAACAGCACTTTGAGCAAATGCTTCATGATTTGGTGAAGTCCGTGAAGGCAAAAATCTTCTTGGAGTTTCCTGAAATCAATTACCTGTCAGTTTTGTTGTTGGGTTTTTTTT
This sequence comes from Psittacula echo, assembly GCF_963264785.1. Lineage (NCBI taxonomy): Eukaryota > Metazoa > Chordata > Aves > Psittaciformes > Psittacidae > Psittacula > Psittacula echo. The sequence continues at coordinate 13,851,851 of NC_137745.1, read as the reverse complement.
TAATTTACATTTACAGATATTGCATTCTAAAACTGTGACACAGATGCTGAAGGAATTAAATGAGCTGGGATTTTGTATGCTATCCAGAGGAGCAGTCTCATGCTGTGCAAATTCAGCATAGCAAGGGCAATATTTTCCTCAATTTAATAAAGTTATCAGTTAAATGCAGATGACAGTGTACAGAGGAGTATTTGTCCCTCACTGAAGACTATTTCTTCCTCTCCCAGATATGGAGGAAGGTAATCTTTACATTGCTATTACAACAAATCTTGCTATAATGAATATGGGTGTCACTAAGTCCCTGTATGTACATGTATGTGCACATATATATGTACATGCATGTCTGTACTGGGAGCCTGCACTGTGATAGTCTCTCTGTGAGCAGGTACCCATACATTCATGTCGATTATGAATGAGAGACATCATGATGTGCAGTTAAGTGAAAGTACAAGTCTTTCCCTGGCTTTTATGTGTTTTTGAAAATTTCTCAGTATTGAAATAATGGATGGTCACATTCAGGAACAGAAACAGAAACTGGGGCTGGACTGGGAGCAATTTCTTGCAGGTGAAGGCTGCATTTGGGATCCTGATGCCGAAATGGAGCAAAGGCAGAGGCTTAATGGGGATCTGCCTTGAACACCCTGAGCTCTGGACAGGGCTGGGTCTCAGCAGTGGACCTGGGTTGCTGGCATGGTCCAAAGCGCAGAACACTGATGCCCAGGTGCCTAAAACAGGTGCTTTGTACGTGTGTAACCACATACAAGGCAGCACAGAGCCAGGAAAACCCGGGCAGCAGGTGTGGATGGAACCAGTGTTTGCTATGGAAATAGAGCCCTTGCTTTAGCCCTGCTCTTCTAAGAGCAATTGGGGGTTATTCAGCAGCGCAAGAAAGGCTCTGGCTGGTGCTCAGGTCACTTACCTGAGCAGGGAGTAGCCATGGGTCCTGTTCTTTTCTTCAAAGGTTGTTTAGTATCTCATCCATGGCTCCTTAATATAAAGTGCTGGAATGGTCAGAAAATCATATTAATTTTCACTCCTTTTTCTGGCCCAGTGGCTATCTAATTAATCATGTCAGCAGTACCCCATAGCAACAACTGGTACATAATGCGATCAGCTTGTGTTGCTTTACTGTGTACACATTGGACCAGTTTTAGGATTGAAAAAAAAAAGCATATTTTGCATTGTTTTGATGGAAAGATACATTTTTTTCATACCCCTCCTGTGTGCATGAAAAATGTCTTCTTTTTCCTCATTATAGACTAGATTTTCATAGCAGACTGTTGGCTAATTCCGTGGTTACAGTAATGAAGAGCGAAAATTAAATAATCGCCAAAGTTTGGTTGAACTCTTCTCGAAGCTCATGGCTGGTTAATCCGTGAGGAAAACAGATTATTCTCCTACATTTTTGTTTGTCTTTAAATAAGTGCTTTTTCTGTGCTTCTGTCACTCAAGGGCATCTGCTTTCTGAATCAGCCTGTGTAATGTCTTCATTTGCACTGTTGCCACGCAATTATAGTAACAGACTGTGTTGACCTCTAGTATATCTAGTAATCAATCAAAAGGAAATTGCAGAGCTTTGTGTTCCTTCTCCCTGCCCCTGGCATTTCAGTTTTTAGAAGTGTTTTTATATGAATTTTGCTTGAGCTGCTGCGTGGGCAGTATCCTTCTGATGAAGTCATCTCTTGCCTTCAGCACAGTCCAGCAGCAACATGATGCTCTGGGCTCTCCGTAAAGGCAGCATGAAGTAGCTTTTTTGTCAGCAGCAGTTTCTTTCATACATATATGTATATTTATATATCTATACGCACACAGGTACTCCACACACATGGAGATATGGGGTTTCTGAGCTGTGTACCACACTGCAGCAGCAGAGCAACCCCAGCTCTCTGCCAGGCAGCTGCTCCTGATGAATGGGTAAAGCCTTGCTGGGGACTTCCACTTTTGACCAGCAGTGCTCTTGATTTGCCACTTCCCTGCAGGGTGAGAATTCATCTGCACTGAGAGAAAGCCCATTGGGTATATCTGGAGTGGTGATCATGAATTTGCAGCTCCCTTATGGTGTGGTACAGAGTGAGTATGGAAGAAGAGAGGAGTTCCCATAGGGAGGGACCTACAGCCACCATTTAGTCCGTCCATTTTCACTCAGAGGAGTTAACTCCTGCTCTGCAGAGCAGTGGGGGGATGGGCACCCCAGGCAGGGGAGTACCAGGACTGCCTATTCAGCACAGGGTGCTGAGCGAGCCCTGCATCATCCCTGGAGCCGCTATGTGCAGCATGACCCAGCTGGCCCCTTGGAGAACAGCGAAGTACTAGCATGAGGAAATACAGCCTCAAGGTTCAGGGCTATGCGCAGGAATTCCAGGGGAGATCATCTAGCCTGTTTTATGTACAGGATTAGATTGTCTGTAAGCAGAGATCCCTTTGGGCCTTAGTAATTCTTAAATTAGCTCTGTTTTACTGAATTTGTATTCAATACAAAGTTCCTATTCAGTACCCTCCACCGTGGTGTTGTTATCATGATTGTACGCTTTTACTTTTCACAGAAGCAGGGGCTGCAAGCTGTTCTGCGCAGGGTCCTCCCCATTAATCTGTGCATCCAAGTATCAAGGAGCAGTCAATAAAAAGCACTGGCTGCACTCTACCTCCCTCATGAGATACTTTTCCACTCTTTCTTGCCTAAATGAAATCATTAGAGCCTGTCAAGTTGGTGGGCAGTTAAGCAGTGGGGGGAATTTGCATGTCATCTCTGATGAAAGCCTTCTTGAAACTTGTCTGTGGATATTTTACCTGCAAAATCTTTTGCATTACTTCTGATCCCAGCTTGTTCCATGTAACATTGCATCTCAGTGTGTTCAGCTACAGCCTAATGCGATAAGACATAACACAATATGATGCTTTCGAAGTGCTTAAATGCACACGAGGTCACAAATTCAAAGCGACACTTCAGAATTACAATTTGTTGTATTCTTTTAAAAGACAGATCTGATTGTAAGCATCGCTTGAGCCAAGGTGTTCTGTTTGCTGTTATCTGTATGTTCCCAGGGCAGTGCTGGTCCTGAGACTTTTGTAGCTCTTGTCTGGTTGACAGGATAGAGCATCACATTAAAACAAGCCTGAGGCAGTGATATAGGGGTCCTTTCTGGGGCTGAAGCAGCATCCCTTCAGGATGCCTTTTGTCCAGTACTGTGCTCCAGCTTTGGAAAATACACATTGTTGTCTAAATATTCCCTTTCATGCACATACTTACATGACATGTAAACACTGTCAGTGTTAACACAAGTCATTAGTATAATTGGAACAATTAATTGCATTTCAAAATAAAAGCTGAGAGTCTTCCATGAAGGTGAGTGTTGTGACTGCTCTGGGTAATACCATGAACTCTCTCCTATGAAATGGAAATGTGTTACTCTGCCTCTGGCTTATGCTCCTTGTCTTTTACCCACCCTGTTAACCCAGACCATTGTCCTCAGCAAGGGCTGCTCTGTGCCGTTGCATTGTGCAGGGCCAGTGAAACTGCAGGGCTGCCTTAGGACCTTGGCTGCCAGCACTGTTATTGACATACCCAAAGGTGCATCTTTCCTGCCTGAGTGTTGGGAAAGGTTGGAAAGCAAACACACAAGGCTAAAGCAGGATGATGTTCCCCAAGGGGAGGATGGGGATGTGATGATGGCTCCAGGATGTGCACAGAACCCCTGTGGGGCAAACACTGTAGGTGTGCTGAGTGGAGGGCTTCTGTGCTGCACTGGGTACACGGTGCCAGGCAGTTATAGCTGTGTGTAGGTAAGGCTGAGCTCTCTAGCTATAGAAACCGGAGGAGGGGGATGGAGGAGGGATGTGTCCTGGAGGCCTGGTACATTGGGTTGGCTCAGAAGACTTTCATTCCCTTTCCCAGCCCACCTGTGAAATGGGGTATTTATGTTCAGCTGCTGGGTGTCTGTCATGTCTATGCAGATTATCAAGTATTTAGTGCATAACCTGCCTCTCAGTTATTCTTCTGGACCTCTTTGAAGAAAGGGGCTTTTATTGCAAGCTATAGATTCAGTATAAGAAAAAAGAATCTGGTTACATAATTGTATGATGACAAGTTTAGCTCTTAGTTAAAGATCATTAACAAAGAAAGTAATTAGTCATGGGAACAACCTGACAGCAGAGTGATGGATTCTCTGCCTCACCCTGTTGGAAGTCGAGACCAAATGTTCCTGCAGGGAAGAAGTGGGTTCTGTCCTGGTGCAGGAGCCTCCCCTTGAGCTTGGCTCTGGATTTTGTGGTACAGAGGGGTTTTGTGCTTTAGGTACAAGCCAATGTCTGCCCTTGCCATGTTGCACGTTGGAACTGTACTGCATGCTAGCACCTCACCACTGTGTGCTGCAGCATTTCAGTAATAAGCCTCAGGGGGACAGCTTTGTTTAGGTTCAAATATATATCCCAAAACACATTATAGGACAAGTAGAGCAATGGAAGACTAGATCTGCCACTGGGACAACATATAATATCCCCATTAACTTGCATCCAAGCAATGGTTACTGAAAAGACCACATAGAGGGACCTACCAGTAACTGATCATGCAGAGCATGGTGAACTGGAACACAGTCTGCCTCTTAGTAGAAAAGTAACTAAATCAAATTAGTATTCTCATTTCAGATGATCTTAAACAGGAGACGTGGAAGCAGCTAAGTCTTTTATTTCATATAGCTTGTCTCCCAAATAAAAGCCATTTGATGTGTTTGTTCCATATACATTTATATTTAAAACAGTGTCTGCAGCTTGGGTTTATACCATATATGTTGTTTTCCTTGGAAGAAAACTTGCTTATTTAGTTCTTAGTCTGCCTGAACTACCCCCAGAAGAATAAATGTCAGCCTTTATTTTCTAGTAACCCTTCTTCTCACTTGGATGGGTCTGCAGAAAAGATATGTTACAGTGGGACTGCCACCATTGTGCAAGCCTGTGGAAAGCAGCTATTTGGAAATAGGGTCATAGAGATTAGCAAAGCCAAAAGAGGAAAGAGAAACTGAAAATGAAGCCTGTTGCTTTGTTTTTTATTGTGCCTCTTGCACCTGAACACTGCAGGGAATCCTAAAACAGTAGCTGATCTGTAAGTGATTTGATATTCTCCATGTGATTTCACGTGCCTGAGCTGAGTGGAAATGGCTCAGTGTGGATTGCCATTATATGAAAGACTAAACTTCTCTGCCTTTTAAGAACAGCTTAGCAAGAATAATCATTTAAATTCAAATAGCATTGGATCGGTTAAAATCAGATAGGATATAACTAGACAGAGCCATTATGATCCTAGAGACAATACTGTGTACCTTCCTGACTATTAATTCATGCCAGTGTGCACTGTGTTATGTCAGCTCAGTTCCTAAGTGGGCAGTGGCCAGTAGATCTCATAGCCTGGTTTCCAGCCAGGATCTGTTGTTGGCAGCATGATCTGATAATCTTAATTTATGCAGCTAATTCTGGCTGGAAATCTAACTGTTTGTTGTACATCGTTTAGACTTAATGTCACAGGGCCTCTGTGAAGCAGGCAAAGGGCATCATCCCCTCTGTTTTACATGGGAATTGCCTTGTTGCAGCTGTAGATCTGCTCCTGCTCTCACACAGCCTGCAGAAGTGCAGCAGCTTGTCCAAAATCTCTGCAGCAGATTTCCCAGTGGTATCTTGCCTGAGAAAAGGGTAGGCATAAAGGATACCTCTCTCAGTCCTGTCTTTCTCTTCCTTCTATTTTAGGCAATGATAGGTTTACCTGGGTAAAGCTTTCCCACATAAAAATCTCAAATGCTTTCTGTATTCCAGTATATTTCTGTATACATTGCTATTTTTTTCTGCATAGTCACATAGCTAGGGTTAATATGTACACATTGTCAGGGAGTGCTCATAGGGAGCAGATGCTGGGTGCCAGGTCCTGCGCCACCTGTCTCTGACTGTGCCTTGTCCATCACTCTCCTGTTGCACTACCAGCATCCCATTGCAGTGGTCCCTTGCCCATGACTGGTTTCAGAAGACATGGGACCATCACTCTTTTCTGCATCAGCAGAACAAATGCACTGCTAAGCAGGGCTTGCAGCCCTCAGTGTGTCCTACCAGTACTGGGGGGGGCTGTTGAGATGCCCCAATACTTACATAAATGCCATACTGGAGAGCCATGCCTCAGGGTCAGTGTGGAGCTGCTGCGGCTGCTGCCTGTAGTGCTGGCTGTGGCCAGTATGCCATAGAGGGCGGCCTGGCCCCAGGAACCCACCATCCAGCTGTACACCTCTAGCAAGAGGATTAGTGGAATTTGTAGTGCTGCTTAATCTTATTTAGAATGTAGATTACTACATTTTATGTAAGGGGAGGAACAGAGCAATTTCCATGTGTTTGTACACTTAGCATGGATTATGCAAAAAGAACATCCCTCTCAACCTTTTTCGCACACAACCTGCATTTTGTGCAGGGATCCAGTGCCATGCTCACAGGGGGAAACCCTCTGTAAAATACAAGATCATTTGAAATAACATCTCCTTCTCTCAGATATATCAGTTTACTTTTCCAAAAACATTTTCACTCATAATGTGACAAAACCATCCATTTGATTATTATCAGTATCCCACTGGAATCTTTCATCCTCCAAATCTCTTTCTTAACTCTGGAGCAGCCTATGCACTAACCATGCCAAATTTTTCACACAGCATCTTGGCAGAATCTTTTTGCTTAAATATATTTCTGTGTGTTCACATTTATTAAAACAAGTACTGTGAAGTCTTTGTTTAGTTAGGTTATGAATTGTTTGCTTATTTTGTTCCATATTTGTGCAGCTGCTGATACTACACATCCATAGCTATGGCTCAGCCTGGTTGTGTCATTCAAATAAGTAATGCTGCTAAATTTAATTAAAGAAGTGAATATTGTCTTTTGCTGTGATCTGACACCATTACTCCACCTACACTGCAAGTTCCTTGTACCAGGCTCACAGGGAAGCTGAGGAACTGTGAGACTGAAGGCAGTGGAGGAAGAACACAGTGACAACTCTGTCCGCTGCGGCCATCCAGAGGGAAATGTGAGTGTGTGGTGCATGCAGCACTGACAAACGGCAGGACGCATTTATTGCCTTGGCATATGAAAAGTGGGTAAATATTGCCACAGCGTGCATTTACGTAATGATTTCTTTGAGTAGTTTGCTGACAAGGTGTGAGAAATCGGCTGTAGTAGTAAGACAAATTACAAAGCAGCGTGATCTCCAATCCCTGTTTGTGAGCTGTTTATAAACTGCAGCCATGTTTAGTATATCAGATGTATTTCATTTCTGAGGGCTGTAATAGCAGTAAACAATTTGCTGGATTTATGCTGGCATCCCAGGTAAACCTGAATTTGGAGTGTTTAGGAAAAAAAAGGGAGAAGGCGGGAAATCCAGCCTGGATTGCAAACTCACTGACTCAGGACAGGACCAACTCTCATTTGGCCTTTTAATGACATGTACCAGACTGGTGGTCAAATGAGGCTGAGAAGTAGAGGCTAAAGCCTGGAAGCAAGGATTTCTTTTAAGCAAGCCTGGAAGAGTGTTGAATTGATCCAGGGAGCACAATGTGGAAATCTCTGTTCACAAAATAAAATTTCAGTACTTTTTATTTCTTCTGTATCTTCTTTGGGTAAAGAATGTACAGTTGCATCTTCCCCAGTAATACAATTTCAGGAGTCAGATGCTTTCTTAGCAAGGTCACTTCTTTGGGCTAATAAAGAACATTACTTTCTAAATGAGGCTTCTTTGCTGGCTTTGTTAGGGGCTGAGGAAACACTCGCAATGCACACTGGGGATACCCAAAGGAGGCTGTAGCAGTGTTTGATATCACTGGGTGTGAAGAAATATTAAGGCTATTGCTGGCACAATTAGGCACATTATATATTTGATAAATAACCTGGGGGTGTGTACAGAAAATTCTCCTGCTGTGTAAACAAAGTCAAATTCATATTAAGGAAAGAATGGGCATGTCCCAGGTGAATTGTTTGTGTGGTGATGTCCAATATTTCCCTTGGGACACAGTTTCTCTTATAAACTTGGATAGAGCGGTTTCGCAGCATAAAAGTAACCCAAAGCAAAAGTAAATCAAATCCCCAAACAAAAAAACCACAAGAACAAAAAACTCAAAGGCTTAAAATATAACCACAAAAGACTTTCTGGCTTTATAGCTGTATAATTGAGAGCATGTAATAATCCAGTGACAGCATGACCAAAATAATATACAATTAAAACAAAGGAGAGAGAATGAGCTAAAAGAATGACAAAATTATGATATAAGAGACTTTACAATTGTTGCCTGTTGGTTTTGTTGCCATGGTTGTTTTCCTCCTAGTACCATTAAATTATGTTTATACTGGATTATCATAAGGAAAAAGGTATTATAAAGTTTTATGATGAGAGTCTTTGAGAGGATAAGTATTTGCAGGAGGCTGCTATTGACTGAGCAATTCATTTCATGGTCGCTGTCTAAGAGGACCTGCTGATAGAGTTGTTGCTTGGAGGAGGATGTCAGGGAAGTAATTTTGGGGAGGACAGGCAAGGTGATACCTCCAGGAGTGACAACTTCTCATTCTGGGTGAGAATGTAATTCATGTGCACCTTACGACTTGACCTCATCAAGGTGATGTAGCTATAAATTATTAGGAAGATTGATCTATGTGCAAACTTTACTGATCACTTGCCCAGGAGATGTACGTGTTATCACAGTGAGCACCCAGAATGTTTCTGTGAGCTGTTGGAAAAGCTGTTGTAAAAAATAACTGGCAGTTCTCCATCAGTCATCCATGGCCAATAACAAGTTTCTTATCACAGGATTCTATTTACTGGTCAGCTCAGGCTTCCTCATGAATGATCAAAGATCCCTGCAAGGTCATAATGAGGTAATTGAGAGTTACTGCTCAACAAAGACCTACTCTCTGCTGTGCCTCAAAGGTGGATATTGCTCTTTAAACCATGCACCATCATGATTAATCATATGATAAAGTTCATGACACTCAGCTTCCTAATACCTTGAGACTATCAACAATTGAAGATTGATTTAGCTGCCCTTGTCCTAATGGCTCTTCTCCTTCTAGTCTTGCCGCAGAAGGTAGAGAAGCATCTTCAAACATTCTCACAGTGGTGCAGCTTGTTGGTATCACACAGTATCACAGTATGTTAGAGATTGGAAGGGACCTCAAAAGATCATCTAGTCCAATCCCCCTGCCAGAGCAGGAACACCTAGATAAGGTTACATAGGAATGTGTCCAGGCGGGTTTTGAATGTCTCCAGAGAAGGAGACTCCACAACCCCCCTGGGCAGCCTGTTCCAGTGTTCTGTCACCCTCACTGAGAAGAAGTTTCTTCTCAAGTTTAAGTGGAACCTCTTGTGTTCCCGTTTGTACCCATTACCCCTTGTCCTATCATTGTTTGCCACTGAGAAGAGCCTGGCTCCATCCTCGTGACACTCCCCCTTTATATATTTATATACACTAATAAGGTCCCCCCGCAGTCTCCTCTTCTCCAAACTATAGAGACCCAGCTCCCTCAGCCTTTCCTCATAAGGGAGATGCTCCACTCCCTTAATCATCTTAGTTGCTCTGCGATTTTAGGGGCCAGTTCTCTTCACCACTCGGAAGTAATGAAAGCTAAAGGCTAAAAACCGTAAGGGGTTTTGTTGTCTTGAAATCAAATACTTGATTTCAAATAATATCTGCCTTAATGGGATTCTCCCTAGTTCTTACCCATAAACACTTAGATCTATCATCACCATCATCAAGCTCTAGACAGTGAAAACACTCCCTAACATCCAGGGCTACCCCACTACCTCCTCTTCCTTGCCTATCTCTTCTGAAGAGTTTATCACCATCCGTAGAAGCGCTCCAGTTGTGAGTCACACCACCATGTTTCTGTGCTGGCAGCTGTGTCATAGTTTTCCTGCTGCATAACAGCTTCTAGGTTCTCCTGTTTGTTGCCCATGCTGTGCGCATTGGTGGAGATGCTCTTCAGTTGAGCTATTGATCCTGCCTCCTTTTTTGAGGAAAAAGCCTTAATTCCTACCATTAATCGTTCTCAGGCGCTTCCATGGTCTTTGCTGCCACATGGATCTCAACCCCTTACCACCACTTAGATGGTAGACTGAAAGACCTTGCTAGCACACCACCCCTCAGAAACTGGCATGCTGCCCCCAGTGAACCTAGCTGTATCTTTCTCCCTGCAAACCTGGTTTAAAGCTCTGTCAGTGAGTCTTGCTAACTCCTGTGCAAAGATTCTTTTCCTCATTTGAGGCAGATGTACCCCATCTGTTGTCAGCAGGCCTGCTGCTGTGTAGACTGACCCATGATCAAAAGACCTCAAATTCTGCTGGTGACACCAGGCTCGGAGCCAGGTATCAGTTTGCTATCTCCTCCTGTCTCTTATCTCATCATTCCCTGCAACTGGTAGGATAGGGGAGAACACTAGTTGTGCTTCTGACCCTTTAATCAGATAAAAAGAATTAAGGTTGATTGTCACTGTATGGACCGGGTTTATCCCACCCAAAAAGTGTTAAAATTCTGCAGCCTGCAAGATAGGTGAGGATTTGAGGAAGTAAGAGGTGTGGAAGCCTCATGAGCACTGCTTTGCACAGGGGTTCCCCTTCTCCATTCATTAATTCAGCAGTGCCCATTTGTTATATGCACAAATCTTCAACAATTCCCAAACTATCCAAGAAGATGGTTTGACTTCCTCTAAAGAGAGTCTTTGGGACTAACCCTTATCCCATAGGAGCTGCACTGGAGTTGGTGCATCTTCACGAATGTCATTGGCAAAAGAACAGGGCCTCTGTAATGGAAAGATGTGAGAACAAGCTGGATCTGCTTAAATTTGAGATAAATCACAGAGTTTAAAGGATCAGAAAGGAATTTTCGAACAACCTGATTGTTAAATGTCACTTCTGGGGTCAGAGGACAGGTAACAGAAGTTGAGAGCAGCATCACATTGTCCAACAGAAAAAGACATCATTACCCCATTATTTCCAGATTTTCCCCTGTGAGAACCATTTCCATGGACACAGAACTTTTTCTACTGATTCCTTCACAGTGATGAGTTCCCCAGAATATTGCACAATCAGCTTTCAAGAATGATGCCTGGAAAAGAAAAATAATCTAAAAATGAGAAATCCCCCTGCAACTGCAGAGACTGTGAACTCAATTTACCAATGCAAACAAGAGAAACCTGCCAAGTTGCCAGCACTGTTATCTAATTTGTTGACACAGAGATTACAGGCAGCATTTTATTTGGTTCCATGCATTTGCATTTGTTTGTCATCTGATCAGGTCTATAATCCAGCCACTTCTGCATCAGGGAAAATTTCTCTGTGTCCTCAGTTTTCTTACAACAAAGTGCAGTTGGCATATTTTAAACTATATTTCTGACTCTTTCCAATGCCTGAATCTGTTGACCTTAAGGGCATGCTGTGAAGGCTGTTTGCTTTCAGGACCATTTGGAGAAGGCAACTGCTGGTGGCAGTGAGCTGTGGAGAGGTGACGATCGTGCAGACGTGCCTGCACTGTTAGTGTAGATAATGGGGTCCTCTGTGCTTTGAACTGGAGATGATTTCATATGTGATTCTGCCAAAGAAATCTTTGTGTCTCTGAAAGTTTAACTGCAGTCCAGGCACCTGGGTCCAGTGGTGGGGCTTCTGGCTTTGGCTCCCTTGTCAAGACCCTGCTTGATCCAGTGCAACTCAGGCCCCAGGAAACTATCCCAGACCCTCAATATTTTGCCCGGACACAGTCAGGGAGGTGCATTACCTGCCCAGGAGAACTGCCCTTTCACTTTCAAAGTTAATTGACTTTTTCCTTCTGCTCTTTCCCTTCCATCTGCTCATGCCTGCCTTTCAGTTGCCTCTGTCAATTCTTGCCGGGTCCAACATGGCACCATGCAAATCTTTACATTGAAAATACCCCAAAATCTTCAGCCAACCACTTCCTGATCTCTGTGAGTATCTGCACTTTTCTGGCATGGAAATAAGAGATGGAGAAGAGCAGAGCGCTCACTCAATTTCTTACCTATTGCCAATACAAATTTATCTTCAAGAATCAATTTACCATACTCAGGAACTGCATCTGTCCACATGGCATAAGAGACTGGATGTGGTATATTCTGTCTCAGGAAGACTTTCATTTGGCATTAAAACTTTGTGGTCCTAAATTTTGTCTCCTGACCCCTGAATAATTCTTGTCTCACAATTATATTTTATTCTTTTCCTGATTTTTTCTAATACATACAGTTTTGGTGAACTCTTTAAAATGGTCGTTGACCAACACCATACCAGATTCATTCATTAGACAATATCCCCAGTCATTTTGTTGCTTGTCTCTGAATTCTTTCCAATTTGTCCAAATTAATGGCTCTCAGCAATTGCTGATGATGAGAGGGTAGAGGGTCTATTTAATGTGACAGTTATTTATTCTGCTGAGAAAACATCTTTGTTTCTCTTTTCAGAGAAATACAGCTTTACAGTAAGCTATGTCACATACTTATGAGATGTCACAGAGAAATACTTTCTCTTGCAATAGTTTCTTCTTTATTCTTCTATTGCGTCTGCTCTGTGCCTAGTGGCAGGAAACATTTAAAGTGTGTGTATAGATCTTAATGGTTTAGAGGGTTTGTTTGGGATTAATATTTACTATTTTCTGAAAAATTCTCAACATATCCTCACCTCTCACTGCTAGAGAAGTATGCATTGAAAATGTTTGTAAAATTAAATCTCAAATTAAAAAAATGCCTCAGTGACTATCGAGTTCTCAACATAATACTGGTGTGTGTCCAGAGAAGGACCCTCCCCATGTATGTGTGCTCATGAACTGCAGAGAGGCAAATTAAAATACTTTAATAATAAACAAACATTAATAACTATTAATATTACATATAGATTTCAATAAACACAACTTGAAGATATCCCAGTGTAAAGTTGAGAGGTCTGGGTACAGAATCGCTCTCTCTACTGAGGGGGCTTCACTTTTATGTGCACCTTGTCAGACAAGCAGAGGGAACACATTTGGGAGACCTGTTCCTTCTAACTGGTGCCCTTGGGTTGGTTGGACCCTCAGCCCCCTGCAATGAATGGTACACATCTGTGTGTGTCCTGCTTTTACTGAATGTTCATGCTTCTAAGTGAGCACATGGCAGGACAAAGGCTGCTTTAAGCACATTTTGCTCTGCCGACTTTGAACAGGAAAGAAAACCATTTCCTACCACCAGTACACTAACATTCCTTGCATTTGCATCCATGCTTATCAACAGTGGTTGTTACCCAGATGGAAAGAACTTTGAAAAATTATTAACTTAAGTAATAACATGATTTCTGAAATAGTGAATTCACCGAGGGTTCAGTTGAAAGTTCAGTTAAAACAATGTGAATCTTTCCCAAAATTTCTGGGGTTTTGATCTCCTCCTAAGGACGTTCCACTCTTTTATCTCAATGTCTCTGTTAGGGTGGGATAAATAATTTGACTGTCATAAAGAGCTTTCTCCCTTTATATTAATACATTGGAATAACTCTAACTTTTAAAGATGTACTATGATGTTATTTAGACCTCTCTAAAAATTCATAAATAACACTTTCACCCTAATGGCAGTTGGTAAAATTAATCCTATTAAAAACCACAGTACTTTTCTAAAGCCCTGTCACGCACCAGCTCTACAAATACTTATACAATGAACGGAAACCCAGAAAAGCCTTTGTCTTTTGTAGGTGTCCTGACATGATTTATTCAGTCCGGGACACAAGTGTCTCAGGATAGACCCTCCTGCCTCTCTGTCCCTCCTTGTGTCCTGTTGCGTGCAAGAGCAGCTGAAGCTATTGGGCAGATCTTTGACATGACTGTATCGCAGCTCTGATCATTATTTGGCTGAGGAATTTACCCTGGCTTGAGTCCTCCTTCTGGGCTTTCTTTTCACAGCTCAGTGAAGCAAAATCCATTTGTTTCATTGATGCTTAGGTTGCACCTTGGTGATTTTCCAAACAAATCTATTAAAATATAGCTCATGCCTTTCTTCTCCAGAAAGCCTTCGTTTTGCTCAGTGATTGGAATGATGATGTCAGACTGGAATGTTTAGGATTTCCAAATTCCCTGCCACAAAATAGGAGTGAGCTAATCAGAGGGACAGACAGGCTAATTATAACAGAGAGAGCGCTTCTATTTATTCCCAAGTATCTTGTTAATCAGCAATAATGGAAAAGGAAATAGCAAAAAATTACACAGCAGTTAAGTGAGTTTTTGGTAAAATATATATTCTTAAATTAGCCCAAGTGTCTCTGAATCATGTAATGTAATTAAATTTAATCCATTAACAATATGAAACTTCAGTCCTACTTCCGATCATATTTTCAAGAGTGGAAGTAATGAAAGGTTTAGTGGCAAGTACGTAGTGTTATTATCAGAGACCTAATTGCTTAAAGGTGGGGGAGCATGTTAGAGTATTTTTCAATGTCACAGCTGAAAAAAAGGAGTGCTGGGTAGTGTCTAGTGAAGCCAAATGAAATAGGTCATGGTCTGAGGCTTGAACTGTGTTGAGGTTTATTGGGATAGGGATGGGAGCAGAACCTGTCCAGCAGAAATAAATGTACAGAACTGCTCATTCCCTTTCTGTGTGGTTGCACCATGAGAACATTTATACAGACATCAGCACTAAAAAAAGGCAATTACATTTTAGCTGATACTTTTACAAAAAGGGATCTAAGAGCACTGAGGTGGCCCAGGAGCCACCCATCCTGGACATGTTTTGAAGAAGCGGATTTTGCAAGGTTTCTCAGAATCACCCCCATCCCTCTGCCTTGTCCTGCTGCTCATTGTCATTCCTCATCAGGGCATGGGAAGCAAATAACTCAGTTTATTAGCTGCAAACAGCAAATACCTCCTTTTCATGGATGGATTTTTTTTACCACCCAATTCTGCAGTGATCTTGTTTTGGGACAAACTCCCTTGTGGGTTCAAGATTTCAGTCTTCATTACAGGGCAGAAAGCAATAGGATTTGATCTTTATTTTGAGTCTGTTTTAAGGAGGTTTATGGTTATGAACATATAGAGTTTTCTGATTTTTTTTGGGAAAAAAAGAGCAGTTAAAAATCAAACTTAGATGTTTCCGAGTCACATAGAGACAGGCACTAACAAGCACCTCACAAGCTGAAAATTGAATCATACAACACTTCAACCAAGCAGTCTAGGAAAATTAAGATTAGGGCTGGAAATAGTGGAAATCAATATTAAAGCTTATGCATATGTGCTTTATGTATTCGCTGTGGTGACCAAAACACCCTGAACTTTTTCACAGTGCAGATAAATGAACTTTGCTGGCAGCACTGATTAAGAGGAGAGTGGGGGGACTTCTCAGCATGGACTCATGCCGGAGCTGGCAGTGGTCCATCCTGGAGAGAGTGAGGAGAAGCAGGAGCCCTGGTGTTAGGGATAGTGTCAGGCCTGGGCTGGCACATCATGTGGCTGACATCCACCTTGCAGGGTTCACCAGCTCGGAGCCAAGGGGTTTGTGTTCTCATCTCTTCGGTCTTTCCTTTTGGGGGAAAGGGGTTCAATAATGTAACATCAAACAACTACTTTTCTGCAGTTTTCCTGATTTTTTGCTCTCACTCCTCACTCCTTTTAGTGCACAAAATGTATTTTGCTTATTTGCCTTTTATTTTAAAGAATGCTACCATTTCCATGTGACCTACTGTGATTTCAGAAGAGCAAGGTGGAATGTTGATCGTCTGGCTAATGATCATCTAATATTTATGGGAAGCTTCTTTCAAAGTTAGCATATCACTTTCCAAGAAGATCCTGTTGATTTTCTCATTGCAGCTTGAGCCGTGACGTGCATTTGCCTTGACTCATCAATAGGATGAGAAGAGTCCAAGCGGCTGTCGATACCTTTTGCACCCTCCTCTCCCCAACCACACACAACCATCTTCAGAAAATAGTTCTTCAAATATTCATGATTTCATCTTTTTCCCTTTAATTTCTGATGGTGTGATGTTATTTGGAGTAGCGTCTTTTATGAGGATAACCTTTAAAATTCAGCAGAGAAAGAAGAAGAAAGAAGAATGATACTTACAGAGGCCCTGAAAGAAAAACTAGCGCAGGCTCTTATTTATTTGTATTAGGTTGGACTTTTAAGTAACCTACACATGTTTTGTAAATATGCAGGCCTAAACATCCCACTGATAAAAAACCTGCTGGTTTACCCAGGACACAGACCAATGTGTAACTCTGGCATTTTCCTGGCATCTGTAGTTCTTTGTTCTGGAAAGAGCAGTGAATTAAGCTCCCACAACAGACATCCAAAGCAGGTGTTCTGGGGCTCGAGGGTGACTCACTGAGCTGATGGGTTATTGATTATTAATGGGACAAATGTTCCTATTTCAGGGGCTGAAATTGCTCACTCATGGAGGAGGAGGCAGAGAATTGGCTGGGAAACGCAGGGCTGGGCATGTAGCGATGGGAGACAAGGCAAGACCTCTGCCTTGAACAGGCAAAGAGAGAAGGGCACCCTTTTGGCTGGTGGCTGGCCACTGTCCTGCCAGAGCAGTCCCATGCCACCAGCTCCTCCTGGCTGGGACTCCTGTGGGTAGAGCCAGCTGCTGCAGGAACAGAGGGAGAAGGTTACTAGAAGAGGTGTCTCCTGGAGGGGACATGCCCCAGGGCATCACTGCCCTAGGCCTCACCCAATGTGCTTCTCTCAGTTTATGGCACGAAGTCAGGCTTTGCATGTTTATCTGAACCCTGCAGTTAGTTGAGTTCAAGCGGCATGAAACTCCTGGAGTTTCAATGGACTTAGATAGCCGTTCCTCATCCTTGTTCCCTGCTCTCTTCCACATCAGTTTGCTACAAACTTCGTTCCCTTTGAGGATCTTTCACTCAACCTTTTAATCTATTTTTCTTTTTCATTTCCATTGTAATCAAGCAATCCAAACGAGGGTCAGCTTAAAGATACCTAAAACTGAACTGTTACACTAAACCAGTGATACTATTAAAAGGCTGACAACTTTTTAAGGGTTGTTGACATTTCCTGTGTCAAGAATAACATAAAACAACAGCATTCAGAAATCCCACAAAGGTTATTCCTCTTATTTTCCTGGATGGCTCACATGTATTCATATGTACTTACAAGAATGAGTATATTCCTCTCTATAGGTTCAAATCACCTGGTGACCAAAGGTCCAGGACTGGGTGAAGGCAATACCTGATGTTTGTTGCAGGGATTAGGTCACCATCAGTGATGCTGTGCTGTGCTGGAACACAGGCAGAGCACAGTGCTGCTAAAAACAAAGCAATCAAACTTGCTGTGTAAGTGCTAATGCATGGGTACCATTCCTGTTAAAAGAGACCCTTTGATCATTCTGGTAGATGTGAGTTGTAATACTTCATTTCAGTCAGAAGTGGTTTTTCATAAGATAGAATGAAACTTATAAAGCTTAATGTCCATGTCAAATATCAAGTTTTCCTTTTGACATATTTCATCTCAGTGCCACCATGGAAAGGATTGGATGATCCACTTGTAGTTGAATTTTAATGAAGTAAATTATCTTAGAAAATTTCCTACTGTGTTCAGACTGCAGGAACTAACATGCCTCATTAGATGCCTGTTGATTAGAAACGTTAAAGTGGCTTTTCTTTCTTTGAATTGCAATTAAAATTAATTTGATAGGCTTAACCCCTGTCCCTGCTACCGGCTATCCACTGAATCTTTGAAGTTGGAAGAAAAGTAAAGCTTTCTTGCCTATAGTTTGCGTGGGCTCAGCTTTGCCCTGTGGTGAAGCTGGCATACACCATGTGCCAGAGGATCGTGGGACTGACATCCCAGCCGCTCCAGAGTGGGCAGCAGGTTTGGTGCCCTGGTGCAGAGTTCCCACTGCAAATCCAGGCCAAAGGCAAGCAGAGAGCTCACAGAAATGGGGTCATTTTGTTCATACCTCAGTTACAGCAGCTTTCTTGTGCCAGAGCTGCATCTTGAATCCCTTGTGTTTCCATAACCTCCTTCAGTTCTGCAATTCATAGCCACCTTTTCCCTTTGCAAGTATGTTTTGGATTGTGCTTTCCCTTTCATCCTTCGTCAGGTCATGAACCATTGTTTGTATCATTAATTCAGATAGAGAGTAAAGAAATGTACTAAGTGCATTTTGCCTTTGCAGCCCAGTAAGCAGCAGCGAAAGCTCATTGTAATAACAGCCTTGCCCATTACCATCGCCAGATGTACGACACAGAGGGATTGTGACTCTGAATCACAGGCACACCAGGGACTAGAGGGTTAGAAAAAGTATTTAATCACTGGTCCCTTCAGGATTAATAGGCAAGGCGAGATATAACATTTGTAATAGATTATATCTTTCTGAAAGCAGAATCTAGGCAGATTAAATACTGTATTCCTTACAGTTATTTTTGTTCTCGGGATGTGTATTTGGGTCAGAAAGATCCTTAATTCTGTTATGGAAATGCATTATATGGTAGAGAAAGCTTTAGTGAAATGAGGAAGCAAGTCACCTCGCCTTGCTCCCTCTGAAGTACATGCAGTTGAATTCTATCACTGCTCAAAACAAGCCAAAGCAGGCGAGGTATTGAACTGGATGAACACAGGAATTTCATGCTTTCTAGGTGTTCAGACCTGCTCAGCTCACCCCTGGTCAGCATTTCCCATTCCCGGGACCTCCACCGCAAGAGCAGCTGCCCTGTCACAGCTGTCAGTGTGGGCTGGGATGCTGCGCAGGCTGTAACTGCTGGTACGGGTCTCCTGAGCACTTGTTTTACACTGTGGCAGGGACAATTTAAAGTGCTTCACCTTTTGGGCCTGCTTAAACTGTCTCGGACCATTATACATCTACAGCTGTCAGTATGCCCTGGGAAATTCACTAAGTCGGGGAGGAAGGGGAAGGGGCCCAACAGCAGATGTGCCAGCATCAATCTTCAAAATGCTCTTAAAGAAGGTCAGAGAGAGGAGCTACATGGTTAGAGACTGTGTTTTAATTACTGAGCTCCAATTTCATTCCTACTACATGTATTTCTTTCATGTTATGTATAGTATAGCATAGCACAATTCTTGTATTGAAAATCTGGAGAATCTAAGACTTAGTCCAAAAAGATCAGCCCTACAGAGCTAAAGAAAGCTCTTTTCCAAGCTGGAATTAGGGGCTGCAAAACAGAAGGCCTGTGTTAGTGCTTCCCCCCAGGTAGCTGCTTACATTAAGGTACAGTGGTGTTTTCCCTGAACCTCTGCAGCATGCCCCAGCTCCAGAGGAGACTCGAGGCAGGCAGAGAAAGCAGGCAGCTGGAACTGAAGGGTGTTTCAATCAGCAAAACAAACTGATCCTGAGGGACAAATCCTATTTTCTCTACAGGGCCCCCCTGGCTTCCAGGGGCTGGAAACTTTGCAAATGGTTTGTTACAGCCCTAGGAGACATCCACTTCTGTCATCACAGCACTGTGTCAGTGTTTGCTTGCCACCTTGTTTTCCTTCCCTTGTCTGTCACTCCTTTTGTTTCAGTGCTGTCCCACAGGGCCTGCCAGGGTTGGAAAGTAGCTGGGAGCTCTTACCTGGAGCAGGATTACCCTCTGGGCATCAGCTGGGTTTGGTTTCACCAGCCTAGTTAAACAAAGCAGCATTTCTTACCCAGTAACTATCCACGTGCACCTGCTGGGACTCAAATACTTAACAGCAGTAACTTAAAGGAATGCTGTGTGGCATGTGCTAAATGGGAACGTCAGACTTGTTACAAGGGAAGTTTAGATTGGATATAAGGAAGAAATTCTTTACTGAGAGGGTGGTGAGGCACTGGAATGAGTTGCCCAGGGAGGTTGTGAATGCGCCATCCTTGGTGGTGTTCAAGGCCAGGCTGGATGAGGCCTTGGGTGGCATGGTTTAGTGTGGGGTGTCCCTGCCCATGGCAGGGGAGTTGGAACTAGATGATCTTAAGGTCCTTTCCAACCTTAACTATTCTATGATTCTATAATTCTATGATTTACAAGTCAGAATACTTATGCAGTTAGTGTAGCCTTGGCCATTGGCCACAGATGGAAGATGCCTCATCATGTCCCATGCACTCCTGGAGTAACAGTGCACGAAGGAAAAAGAACAGATGTTCTTTAAATAAAATGAAACAGTAGGATTCAGGTTGGACAGGGCTTTGAGTGACCTGGTCTAGTGGAAGGTGTCCCTGCCCATAGCAGGGTGCTGGAACTAGATGAGCCTTAAGGTCCCTTCCAACCAAACCATTCTGTGATTGATTGATTCTATTATTTGTCTCTTCTAAATGAGCTGTTTACAAAGGGCTTATATGGTTAACTCGTGCACAGTGATTTATTCCTTTTCCCTTTCCATCCACCTCTTCCCTGTACTCCCAGCATCTACTGTCTAAATTAAATAGCTGTTCTGATTTAGACATAAAGAAGTTCTCAGCTGTCTGAGGCCCCACTTGGCCATCAGGATTCCTGGAAAGGGATGAAAACTCCTGCAGCCACATCATACAAAGTACTGGTCTGGGACTAAGTTCTCCCTGAGAGTTTCAATGTGCTGGTTAACTTCGAACCAGCCAGCTCTGTGCCAGATCAAGCCTGTCGGCCCCACTCCTGCTTGCTGCTGTAATTCCGTGATGAAGTGATTTCCTGGTTTGACATTTAAATAGATAAAGTGTGGCCCCACAAGCAAGGAGCTCCAGCACTTCCCAGCCACCACAGTCCCCATCAGGCACACGGCACCCTCATCTTGCCTTGAGATTTATCAGTACCCATTTTCATCAGTGCCACCCTTGATTTGGTGTTGGTGCTGGGTCAGCTAAGCACTGGGAGAAAGCCCTGTGGTTCTTCTCTCTCTGGGCTTCCACAGGGGAGAGTGGCCAAAGGGAGGCAGGAGTGCTGCATCTGGATCTGTATAGGTTAGAGCGTGTGTCTGGAAGGATGATATACAGGAGAGGTGGGAGATAAGGACAATGTGAGATGGAGTAAGTAGCAGGAGAAAAGGGAGAGGTATCAGGCTCTGTTCAGAGCAGAGCTCTGCCTTAGGGAGTTCAGAAAGATTGCAGATGAGTGGCCTGGAGATGGCTGAAGGGCAGTGGTGTATTTCACAGATCAGAACCAAACCTATCCATTATTACTGAAGCCAAAAGAGCTCATTTTTGCAGTGACTTCATTAGGAAAGGGCTGGTGAGGGAGCTGCTCCTCACCATCATCTCGGTACAAATGCCCTGACCACATTTATTGATTCTTTTGCAGCTGCAGCTGACACCTTACGCACCCAAAGCATTTACTACTCTTCCATGGAAAGATTTTCTGTCAGTTCTCACTGTTACCAATTTCATGTCATTAGCAGTAATATCTCCCTGTTGTGTCAAGGGCCAGGAGAATTCTGCTGCATCCCTTGGGAACCTCTGCAGAGACCTTTCAGGATGGGCAGAGCTGTGCTGTCTGTGGAGAACCTGGGGTGTTTTGGTGCTGCTGGAGGGAGAGCCAAGGCTGTGGTTCATGCCCAGTTGCTCTCATGGGATAGATTTAAGGTGTGCGTTGGATGGTGCAGGCGAAACAGCTGCTGCAGGGAGCAGGTGTGAATTCCCAGGCTCCAACCCTGTGGTAGTACCCTCAGTTTTCCCAGCTTTCTCCACTGCCCATGTTAACTCTATTTCTGAGCTCACATTGCAGAGGCTATGAGTATGAAAAATAATTCCCAAAATAAACACAGAAAGGAAGTTTCTGTCTCTCCATCGCTGTAATCTGCAGGCAAAAAAGAACAATCCAGGGTTTGTGGATTGATGTTATTTAGGCCAAACAGCTTCACCCAGCTTGTATACTCCTTGCTGCATCATATTTGCAAACAAGAGACCATACATAATTAATCACACATGAAAATCAGCAGGACAATGAAGACTCCTGCAGAATGCCTCCCCCTGTGCTAGCAGTGCTGGTTACTATAGAGCCACATCTCTAAACTGGCTCTGAGAAGATGATGCTGGATGCCCGGGCTCATCTGGCTGATATGCCAATGGGAGCTGTGCCGGCGCAACTGGAGTGGTGCACTGGGACCTGCACTGTTCACTGCCAGCACCCTGCCTCTACCCTGGGGGATGCTGCCATCCACAGCAGCCCCTCATGGGGCCCTGGAGAAACAAGAACAGGAAAGTGGGAGGAAAATACATCTTTCTTTAAGTAATGCCAAGACAAGCAAGGTAAAACAAGCAAAGTGTATTTTTAGAGAAACAAGTTATATGGGTTTAATAACATGCTTCGGCTGAATGTGTGGCTCCAACTCGGGAGAAGGAGAAAGCCCAGGCTCATCTTCTAGGTTTATTCCTCTCATATGCCACATGCACAAGGATTTCTTACAACAGGTTTTCAGGACAATGTCCCCTCTCCCAAGAACACACACAGTTAAGTACTGCAGTGAAATGGCAACATAAAATTGTTTCTGCAGACTGTGTAGACACAGTGACAATGGATATTACTCACCATCAGCTGGGTCCCTGAAAGCACTTTATTAAATTGCCTCTAGGACTCAGAAGGGGGGTTAATTATTTAGGTACCTTAATTTTCAATACATCTCTGTCTTTTGCCTGCAGTACTAGAAATCTAAAACTCTGGTCCCAGAGGCAGAAACACAAGAAACCATCAGCAGTATCTATTTAAGTGCAATCACTGCCATGTGAAGAAGGTGTGATTTACAATGATTTTTGATGCTTAGAATGCAAAGATGAATATTTAAACAAGACCGATAATTTCTCCTGGATGTACAAGACTCCAAGTTCTCACCAGCTGCTTTAGCCTCTGTTAGTTAAATGTTAATACACAACCCAGTCGATGCAATTTATTTCATTCCAGGCTGTCCTTGCTGCACGGCAGCAGCACGTACAGGATGAAAATCTATCTGCTCAGGCTGCTCTGTGCCACGGCTGAAGGAAGCTCCAGTAGGGCAGGAGGCTGAGGGACTGTGACATGTCTGCAGTGGCAATGGATGGGTGATAGCTGATAAATGGGAGCACTATGATTAGTGCAGGTCGTGAGTGCAGGCTGGGAAGCCCATGGGTGGGGTGTGCTGCTCCATAATCTAGTAGTGACAGCAACTAACAAGGAGCAATTGCCTGGTGTGTGTTGTTACCCAGCCCAGCGGTGCTGTGTGAAACATTAATATGCCCCCCGGAGGTGCCGGGCTCACAGGATCCTCTGCAGGGGAATGACTGGGTCCGTGTCACTGGTGGGAGCCAGCAGGAGGGATGTGCTGTGGCACACAGCCTGCACAGGCCAGCACCCAGGGCTCAGCCTCCTGCCTGCCTGAGCATCACCAGCCGCTGGGTCTTCTGCATCCCTGTGATCCCCAGCCCCCAGACAGACTGAGATTAGCTGTGAAGCAAACCGGCTGGTATCAAACAGCTGCCAGTCTCCAAAGGACTTCCAAGCACTTGGAAGTTTTTGTGATATGTATGGTAGGAGGTGCATGCCCCACTCGGCACCCAGCACAGCCAGGGCTTTCATCCCTGGGCAGCTCCTTCACCACCTCGCTGTGGGACATCACCTGGGTATTTAGTTAAGTAAATATAAAATAGTCTACACTTAGCTGGTCCTTTGCTAGGCAGCTGTAATCTAGGGTTCATGCATGCAAGGAGCTACATTTTAGAGCATACACACTGGCAAAGTGACAGGAATGATTTCCTATTTTCATTTATTTAATAAATAATCCTGACAATTGAGGAATTCGCCTGACTCAGTCTACCAGCATGAATTAAAACATTCAGTTACACCAGTGGGGGAAGTTTAAATATTTACTTACTCTTTAGGGAATTATAAATTAACCCTAAGGACCGCCGTAAACTTTAGTCAAGACATTGACAAAAAACTTGAATTCAGACCTTAATTAATCTAAGGGAAGCAGTGCACAAGCCTCAAGAGACATTGGATAGGGGAGAGTCCCCAGGGCCATGCTTGCCTGTCAGCATGTGGAAATAGGCACCCCCAGTTGTAAATAATTCAGATTTAGTAAAGAAGTGTTGTGGGGATAATTAAAACCCACTGTACCTGCCACGTTTCATGATGGTCCCTGAAGTGGGAGCCTTGGCTGCTGCTGTATAAATCAGGTGCTTTGTGGGCTCATTAACATTTCACAATTCAGATGTAAAGTCCATCCCCCTTGGTGGGATGCGTGTGGTGAATCTGCTTGTGCTGCTGCCATGGGCAGGAGGATGCTCTCACACCAGCCTTCATTAACTGCATTAACTTTCAGCTGGGAAAGTGCTTGTTTGTAAACAGATTCACGATCTCCGGGAACTTGCCTTTTCTCTTCCCGAAGGAAAAGTAGGAATTGAAACTTGCTTACACAATATATTCATTGCTGTTCTCTAAGGAATTAAATTAGCGCTGTCAGAAGATAATAAATAAATGAGAGAGAGTTTTGATAAGAAAACAGCAATATGGGGAGGTGCAGTTCCAGAAGAAGGTTGAAGGGCAGTTTGCGTTTTGTCCAGACCTTTGAATGTGCTCATTTTTCACAGTCTGGAAGAGCACTGTTATCAAAAAATCTACTTGCTGTGATTTTCCTTCCTGGTAATTCCTTCCAAGGAGAAAAAAGGGCCACTTGCTCAGATCTGGAGCAGTTTGGGAGGCACACGACATCCTTCCACTCTGAGTGTGCTCTGCTTCATAAGTGCCAGCTGGTGGGTTCGTTCAGGAGGAAAGCAAAATTCTGCATAAGGAAAGGTTGCCTTACTTGACCCTTATCTTGTTTTGGACTGATGCTGAAGTCCTTCTTTGAATTGGATTTATTTTCTTGAATTGTATTGATATATGGCAAGGCTGTTTTGAAAATTACCTGCCCTCTAAAGATCATCTTGCTCTTCAGACACCACTGAGCTCCTGAAATGAAGGCACTGCATCTCCACAGGGCAGGTGAACCTCTCCATAGAAAGGACTGTACATATAAGGTCAGTCCAAGAGGGAAAACAATCCTGGGGATGAAAGCAAATACAATAACTAGACTTCAGCAACCTATTTTTTTCCCAGCCTTTTCACACTGGTGCACAGTGGTGCAACCAACCACTGACATGTGCAAGAAAACCCACCCATGCGTCACATACACATGAAAGCGCTGTTTAGCCTCAGCCAAAGCTGTAACAGAAACAAATGAAGTGGCAAAATTAGCAGAGCTTGGGATGAGGAGAGGAAATGTGACTTTCCCTGGATTTCTATAGGCTTTGTTGGAGACCTGCTCACAATGCCTGTTCTGGCCTGGGCTTTACCTTTTCTTGACACCTTGTTTCTGCTGGGTCAAGGCACAACTGCAAAAGCAATCTGGGGGAAAATTTAGATTTTCGTGAGCTGGTTTTGTCCTTTTCATTTGTGTTCAATTGTTCAGGTTTTTGTTTGGTTTGGGTTTTTTTGTTTGGCGTTTTTTTGTTTTGTTTTGTTTTGTTTTGTTTGTTCAGTTTTTTATTTGTTTTTCATTGTTCAGGTTTAGGCACCAACAGGCAGAGCCCTTCTGTGCTCCCCATGGGAAAAGCCCCTCCACCTCTGCCAGATCTGTAGTAAGAAGCCAAATGAGAAGGGCTAATTTAATTTGAGATAGCATCATTTCAGTGGTGACAAAATCTCTAATCAAAGCAAATGTCTGCCTGGCACAGGGCAAGGGCAGTCTTGGCAGGTAAACAGTTTGAGTGGCCTGAAGTTCAGCAGGGCTTCTTGTCCCTTATGGGGTGGGGAAAATTGTGGTTCTTTCCCTGCTGAGTACCAGAAAGGGTTTATGTCCACATGGGACACATTTTGGGCCATGTCCCACCCCCTGGCTCAGCTGTGCCTGACAGGAACACATGGGCAGCACCCTAGTGCCCAGGAGCATCCCTTCTGTGTGGCCACCTTCTCCTACAGGCTGCATTGCCGTGGAAGCGTAACACAGGTAGGACACTGAATTTGGTAGGAGGGCAAGGTGTTGATTTTCCTTTACTGTATAGACCAAATTCCAGCTGAAGAAGAGTGTCTGTTCTGTGGTGTTTGAGAATGGCCAGTCTTCAGACTCCAAATAAAAATACTGCCAAATATTTTCCTGTAAGAAAACTCACTGTAGCTCAAGCCAAGTTCAAAGACCTCTGCAATATGTGGCAGTTGCAGCTTCATCCAGGTTCACCCTTGTCTTCAGAAGGAGCCAGATACTCACCGGACATGACATCTGCATCAGTAACCTGTTTGCTTTGCTTCCAATGACCGTGAATCAAATATTTGCAGGACTTGAGTAGTTCTTTTCTGATTTAAAGTCAAAGAACATACATTTCTCTTCTCTACTCTTTAACAACCTCAATAAATTGAGTTTAAACTAGCAAATTACATATGACTTTAGGAAGTGAAGGCCATGAACAATTAGAATCTTTGCTGTGCTACTGGTGCTTCTAAACTCAATTAATGACTCGGCTGGTTGATTCACTCTTCTGCCCAGTGTTTGGTAAGAGACAGTAGAAATGGATATCTTATCTCCAGGTACTTACCATGCTTTCCACACCCCTGCTTCAAAGATGATGCGCTGCAGTGTCACCCATCAAGAATCCCAAAAGCAACTGAATGTTGGAAGGGGACAGAAAGCAACATCTGGGGGCAAGTTAGAGGCAAGAAAACAAAAAGCTTTCCCCTTCTCATGAAAAATAGAACAAAGATTTATTTGCACTGTGACTGCTCTCCTTTCATCTAGTCTGGTTGTCCCAGGCCATTGCTCTGCTTTCAGTTATCAAGGGGGTATCACTTGCTGACAATCAGCTTGTGCTGGATTTGTTTGGTGCCTCATCTCTGCTCGTTGCAGAGTAAGTTCTGTGGCTTAGTGCCACAGCTCTTGTGTCAGTCCTTGTTTCTTCCCATTGCAAAGTTCAACCAGTGCCAGAGCCATGCAGTGCACTGATGTGGGGTCAGGTCACATCTCGTCTGACCCTGGGCTGGAATGGTTCTGCAGGTGAACTCAAGCAGCATTTGGTGGCAGAAGTCCTGATGCAAGTGTTACTATGGAAGGAAGCTCACATTGTTTCATTAATGCCTGTCCATTAAGTATAACTTGCAGTTTGGTGTGTGTTACTGCACTGGCTTGGCCACTATGACCCTACTACACAGACTCTCCTTTAAAGTACTGCAGCAGCTTACAGGTGGTAAAATGTTCAGTTGAAAGACTGAGGTGACAGAGGTGTTAGTGCAGGAGGAGGGAGGCATGTGATGTTGAGCAGTGGCTGCACTCACCCAAGCTCAGCCTGAAGCCAAAGGCAAATAAGGCTAACCTGTACCCATGCATGTTAGCCTTGGCTTAAGGTTATAAGCTATTCTGGCATTTAAGACAGCAACCAGGTTAAAACCAAGGCTAAGGGTGCAATGCAGACATGTCTTTATTCTTCACTGGTCATTTCTCTTTTTCAGGCATTTTCATTCCTGCACACTGTGTCAGACCTGATGGGGCCTGTGCTGTTTCTTCAGTAGACTTATGAAATACACGTTCTGTGCAAACAGACAAGATGATGAGAGATAAAGGGCTAATAAAAATTACTGAATCTTTCTAGACTAATATGTACCCTTCCATCTGTTCTGAATTGCCTTCTTCCCTATCAACATCTTTCCTGGCGGGGCTGGCTGCAGGAGGGAGAGCCCAGCATTAACTAACAGCTGAATGGTGAAGGGTGTTTCTATACCTGCCACCGCACCCTGAGTTCCAAAAAGCACTCTGCATCTGAAGGCAAGGTCCCTGGGGCAGCTGCAGCTTTCAAACTCTGCAAAATCTGGCCCTGCAAGTAATGGTTTTAGTGTTCAATCATGCAAAAGTCCACCAACCACCCCTCATGGGCTGTGTCTGTGGTCCCAGGCTTTTAGCACATCACACTCAAGGAAAAGCTTTGTTGTCGCTAGATGCAAGCAGCCATTTACTAATTGATCAATTTCTCCTGACCTTGATGGAAACCATCACTAACAGTCAAATAAATAGATTAATATCATAATTTTTCAAGGCTAGGCTTAAAAATTAATTGCATTTATCTGATTCTGGCTGTTTTGCCATGGCAGTGGTTCAAATGGTTTTCACGTTTTCTTTCCAATTTGCACAGATGCATATATCATACTGAGGACAATGCTACACCTAATTTACTTCAGCAAATGAGACCAATTAAAAATAACTCTGTAAAAATGATACTGAATCTTCAATTACTTGGGGAAGATGAGGAGCAGGCATTCTGTAATTGACTTGTTCATCTTCTCGTCCTCTAAAACTCCAGTACGAATATTAGCCAGGGTAGTTCACTAGCTGGTAGTCATTCGTACTGACTATTTCTACTCTATGACCAATATAAATCACATATTACTGTTCCAGTTTTTAGCCTGGATGAAGGCTATTATCTCTGTGAATGGGAGAGGTGGAAGATGAGGCAATGTTTTTCATCAGAAGTGCTGTTTTCTTCCAACTCTACTGTGCATGGTGCATTCGGACCCTTCCTGCTGACACCAGCATTCATAGCTCCAAATGGGTTAGTAGGATAAAGAAAAAGCTATTCAATAGAAATGAAGCCTTGTACTGTCACTTCAGGATTGGGAATCACAGATGCACTGCACATTACACCTGTTTTGCATGATTTATAGGTAATACCATATTTCAATAAGTAGCAAAAATAAAATGCCATGAAAATGATAAAAAATCCAGCCTTTTGCAGATACCTGCCTCTGAAATAAAGTGCTACCAAACTTACTGTGGTGAGCTCATTTCTACCAGAGAAATTAGCAGCTCTGGTGTCACTAATTACAAGGATTTCACAGAGAATGCACATCTCTAATTAAGGCTGTATGACACATGCTAGTCATTCACAGCTAAACTCATTTTGATGAATAGTGAGCAGCTGTTGCTGATAATGCCAAGATATGGCTCTTCTTCCTTCCAATGCTAAGAGGCAGGTTCACTTGGGTTTCTGAAGGGTGTCAGTGTTAAGATGGAAAATTTACATTAGTGCCATTGATGTTTCCACAGAGAGAAGTGACCAACATCAGCCTTCGTGTCTGTGCCATGATGGAGCAAGAAGCTGTGCTGTGGTCCCCCAGGTAAGTGAGGGCTTCTGCAGCAATGGGTCTTTCTGGCAGTTTTGATATGTTTTATCAGCCAAAGCCTGATGTTTGCTGAGCAGGAAGCTGTGCTTTCCCAGGGCTGGTGAATCAGTTATCTCTTTTGGGGTACCTCCTATAAGAGGGTATTGCTGAACCTCTGTCTTAGTTGAGGGGAAAGATTTCTCTTTTGTTGAATACTGTGTATTTGAAGATGGTCCGCTGGAAAACTTCTGGCCAGGTTTGGTTTTCAGAGCTGTGTCTCCTGGAGTGGTACATGACCAGCTGCTTGGCATCACTGCCTCTTTATTCCACCATTTTTCTTCTACGCTTCGCCTGCCCTGTGAGGGATGTGAAGAGGTTTAATTGATGAGTGGGTTTGAAGTGCTTTGAAGTCTTTGGATGAAAGGCATTATACGTGTGTGATGTGCTGCAGTTGCTTGTTTGGATGAGCGTATTTACATCTGCTTTTCTGTTATTGAATTCCTGACTCTTTGTTCACTTCTAAGGCAATATTTCAAACCTGGTATAAAAATGAAATAAATTTCTTTTGTATTTAATGCATAATAAGATCATGTAATTAGAAATGAGCCTTCATCATTATATTTGGACATTGTCAATGCAATCACCCAAGAGGACTCTCTCTTCTCTCTTTTCTTGCAGCGGCCAATGTAATCTTAATGCTTCTGTATGTATTTGCTTCCTTTGATCAATAATTTAGGGTAATCATTTTGTTCTGTAAAATCTCCGAAGTCCATATATATTGCATAAAATGCAGAAGAGCAAATCCCCAACTGGATTTTAAAAGTTTTTCCTGAAAATTTTGGGGTTTCTTTAACTCGGAGCAGGGGAAAGAAGTGGGTTAGAGATGTGAATAAATCTGTTTGTTTGGGGACTTTGATTCCTGAAGATTTATTTCTTAATACTGTTGAGTAGCATTTAGACTGTCTCTACCTCCTGTGAGCTTAAAGCAAAGCTATTTTTCTGTTTTATTTTAGCCTCTAGCCTTGCAGCATCTGTCAGAAGAAGTGGGACTTGCACATCACATTCCCTTGCACACTAGAAAGGGAAGATGTTTCTATGAGAAACTACAGCTTGGGCTCTGGTTTGTGCTGTGACGTTACTATGTAGATATGCTGAAAGTTGCTTTTGTAAGTAGCTGTCTGCAAGAATTCTCCACCTTGTGTGGCACTAGAGGCAGAGGAGATTATTTAACTTCAATTTTTTTTGGTTGCTGAGGATACGTGGACCTGGAAAGTATCTGAGATGGCCAAAATCAGAGTTTTCTTTTGTTTGGAATAGTGGAGATCTGCTAAAGGACAAAGCTGAGTGGAAGGACGGTGGTGGTAGTGGGAATCTGTTAAAGGTGGGAATTTCTGCAATGAACATCAGTCAGAAGAATTTTACAGGCTTTGGGGAGGGGCAGGCTGATTTATTTTCAGGGTTGGCTACGGTCAGAGAAAATAGATGGAGAGCTGTATTCTTGCTTTGGGACACCACTGCAGCAAAGCCAGTCTTGAGACCCTGCTTTATTTATGCATTTGTTTATTTGTAAAAAGGGAGAAAAAAATATCCCTAAACAGTAGAGGGGAAAACACTCACGTGTTGTATCTATGACTCTGCAAATAATGAGGTATAGGATTATAATAGGTTGGCAGTGAAACCTTACTTAAGTCTAGTTTTTGGGGACTTTCAGATTTTACTTCCAAGAAGAAATGGCTCAGGCAGAGTGGGCTGATGTGTTATTCCCTCAGGAAGTGGAGTGCAAAATCATATTTGTTGCTGCTGGTAGGAAAACTGAAGCTTCCTCTACGCAAGCCTTTCCATCTGCATAGGTACCACAGCATGTTTTGAAACATCTGGCTGTGGGTCATCTTTGATAAGCGGCACTAAAGGGATTAATTGAATCACTTTAGACACTGAAGGAGAAGTTAGGTTTTCATATCTGCTGTTGTCTCAAGGATCCTCAGAGTTTGCCCCTTGGTGGGTGACGTGTGGAGGGAAGGACTCTTGTTGGCTGTGCGATGCAGGGCTTCAGCATCTGTGCCTTCCCTGTGCCCGCTCTTAGGTGAAACAGAGCCACATGACGCTGCTGTTCCTTTATGGAGTTCAGCGGGAAGTATTAGCACAGGAAGTGCTGCTTTGTGATGTAGGGTACTCTATGTAGAGTGTGAGGGATTTTCAGCAAGGAACACAGACCTGCTTTTTCCTGGTGTCTTTTGCCAAGTCCTAAATGGTTGTCCTTGCCTGCCCACCCTGTCATCTTCTCATTACCAGGTTGAGTTTCTCCATGCAATGTATGGGTGACTACACATGTCAGCATGGATTTTGCCATCTGTATAATGTTGTTATTAAAGTTGAGTATCTCAAACAAGCTAAGCAGAACAATGAAAAATTGCTTCCCTAGATAATTTAATACTGGAAAGTATTTATGAGGTGTTGCAATTAAAAAAAGGCAAGCCAGTTACATGACAAAAAACTTTATATTGCTTTGCTGGTTTAATTGAATTATGTTCAGACGGCCATGCGTCATCTCTGGGATAAAATTGGTTGCTAACAGAATATTTTCAGCTCTCTGAGGAATAGAGCTATTTTACAGCTGAAACATTAGGAAACCTCTCTGTGAATATATCTGATAATGAGTGCTTATTAGGCAGCAGTCAGGTCTGTTAAAGCTGTTACTCTTATGCAGTAGTTTGTGTCCACTGGCACACTCCATTTAACAGTGTGTTATCCTGGGATCTTCCATGCTCCTGAATCGAGACAAATATAAACCTCAGATGGGAGATGGTGAAAGGAGCCTTGAGAACCTGGGAGAAGGGAGCAGAGGAAAGCAGAGACGGGACAGGCATTTTCTGTTGCTAACATTGAAGCTTAGTATGCACTGGTCAAAAAGAAATAACTGTGGGTTTGTTGGGGTGTTTTTCAAAGAACCACAGCACAGAAAATCATTAGTTGTTAGGATACCACAGCCTAAACATGTTAAAATTCTTTCCATGTTCAGCAGTAAAGAAAAAGAAATAGATGTGGAGTTAAGATTGTATAGAAGGGTAGCCAAGCTTGTGCCTGGCAATAATTCATATTCGATGTAATCTGTGCTCACTGGTGAGTTTTGACAGCACTTCTGGAACACGCAAAAACCCCCTCAATTTCTTGAACTTTAAGTAGGTGTTTTCACTCACCTGTATTTTTGATTCTGGAACCTAGGAGAAAAAATAATTGGATAGATGGAGAAAGTAAGAGTCTTCAAATGTAATGTTACCGTAATATACTCTGGCAGTTCAGGCAACGTGTTCATTTTCTTTAATCCTGAAGTGTATGAATAAAGCATCACAATACTTTGTGCGTTTCACAGGCACTGGAAATAGAGATGGTCTCTGTGTGAAAAGCAAGCCAAAGGCAGTACCTATAAAGCCCAGCCAGTTTTATTTTCTTCAGCATTAGGCTATAACCTGCAATTACCCCTAAAATTTCTGGTAGCTTTTGGTGAATGCAGTGTTGTCTTTCTGAAGTTTATTCTTTTTAAAGATGTAGTTCAGTGCTAGAGTTGATGAAAATACCTTATTTTATTGCCTGTTTGCAGGGACCTGTGTGCAGAGTAGCTTTGCAGTAAAGGAGAGGTTGGGGGATGATGAGGGGAGCTGTTGGCACCTCTCCTGAGATGCCCTCCAGAAAGGGAAAAGAAAGTCAATGTCGGGAAGTTCAGTTTGAATGGCTACCCTGGTCATCAGGACCTTCTGCTACAGCAAAAAACTGTATATGTAGGTTTTTTATATTTCATATATATGTATGGAGGGAGAGAGTGAGTACTGTTTGGTCTCTATTGCAGAGTGGATTTAAGGGATTTGCATTAATTAAATTCAGGTGAAGATAATGAATTTTGAGTCCTTTTGTCTGCCACTTTTCTAGTTGCTACACAGAAGTACTGAGATGATGAAAAATGACTTAGCTAATAAGTTGCAATAAGTAAGCGATGTTGTATTGATCTAAGCATTCGGAGCAGACTAAGCAACTAATATGTTCATTACATTTCTTCCAGGCCACTTCCAAATAACACTTACTATTAAACATGAAATGTACCTCTCCAGTTCTGGATCAGCTATTAAATTATGCTTGTGGATATTAATAAAAAAGGGCCGAAGGCTGGTCTTCATGCAGGAAAAAAGCATCAGTGGCAAATAGGATGAAGAATACATTTTTATGGCACACTTAAAATTTATTCCATTTTAAGG
The DNA here is from genome assembly GCF_963264785.1 of Psittacula echo. Classification (NCBI taxonomy): domain Eukaryota; kingdom Metazoa; phylum Chordata; class Aves; order Psittaciformes; family Psittacidae; genus Psittacula; species Psittacula echo. The sequence continues at coordinate 13,818,592 of NC_137745.1, read as the reverse complement.
TGTGTGGCTGTTTAAGAAGGGAGAATTTTTAAATTCTGACCTTCCCATACATAGAGAGGCATCTTTGGTTTTTCTTTGTTTTATCCTTAGCTTAAGAATTGTAATTGGCTCTTGTTTCCTCTCAAAGTTTCCAGCAGATTAATGGCTCCAACTATTGAAAACAGGTATGATGAGATCTCAGGGGGTTAAGGGGACAGCCTGATGAGCTCATTTGTTTTAGTCAACAGCAGACAAAGACACCACTTCTGAGCTTGGGCTGTGCAGTATGTCCAGTGGTGCTTCCCCTCCATATTGCTAGCACATGATGGATGTGGAAGAAGAGACCTATAGCTCTCACGTTTCCACTCTAGATAAATAGCAGAACAGATACTCATAACTGAAATTATTCAGAACAGAGCAAGGCCATCAGCCCTTGCAGCCTCCATCTAAATGTCTGTGGCAACAAGAGAAGTGTCGAGCAAAATGACAAGTATGAGAGGCTCTTGCAAATTCAAAGGAGTTGTCTGAGATGTTATATGGGTTGGGCCAGGGGTGCTGCTACTCTTCCCTCTCTGTCAGGAAGGTGATGGCAGCAAAAAGATTCATTTTTACTTGACACAAAATAAGCAGCTTCATTGCCTTATCTGTGCAAGAATGGTAGAATTTCACTTGCAGTATTTCAAAAGACACAACATTTGAGGACATTCATCACTGTGGTGCGTTGAGGCTGATCCTTGTTCTCCCCTGCCCTCCTCCAACTATCACTCTTCGAAAAGCTCCTAAGCCTTTCTACAGATTTAGCTCAAGGCTGAGGATTATGTGGGATAATTACAGGATGATGCATTTAATACTGTTTAAGTACTGGACAGTATTCAGTAGTGACCAAAACCGATCAAAACCCACAGGAACATGAAGGAACTGAAAATCACTTTTAAAATGCTTCCCAATGGGAAGGAAATAAGGAATTGGCCCTTTGCTCGGGAGACATATCTGAAATGTTTTACTCGGAATGTGCTCAACTTCAGCTATGGTATTTTAGCAGCCAGCGGGGTATAGCTGTGTATGTGAAAGTCAAGCTTAATTGCGACCAATTTTCACTGTTGTTCAAGTTCATAGGCATCTTGTGATAGACTCTAATGCCATCTGCAATAAGGAAAATAGTATTTACAGATAGAAACGAAACTCCTGTTGTTTTTCAGTCTGCAGAAAAACTAATCTTTCTTTCCTCAAGCAATTTCCCTGGAATTGTTGTAGAAACCCACCTGACATACAAATGAAGCTATAATTGCAAAAATAGGCTTTAAGACATAAGTTACTGTGCAATAAGGCATGCTTAGGTGTTTCACAGCCCATATTTCAGCTTTGTTTTATACATCAGTTTGGTTATTTTGCATGATGACAGTTAGCTTGGGAGGATGTCATGAGAGAGTGTCAAAAGCCTTCCTAAAGCCAATGCTTTACTCCAAGTTGTGGCTTGCTTCAGGATGGACCAGGTACACAGGCTGTGGCTGACCTGGTCTAGTGTTGGTGGTAGTTATTAAAAATGAAGCTTTTGTACAAACAATATAAATCTGTAATATTTCCCATACTTACTAACAAACACTGGGGGATCTAAACTGAGAGATGCAAGCCCAGGACACTTGTGGTGGAAGTCTGTCTGGAGCTGATGCTAATCAGTTAATGGGAGAATACAGCTTCCTGATGGCTTTGATAGGCTTCCTGGCAGAGAAACAGCTATCTGTCAGAGATACAAATCTACCTGGAAATAAGCAGAAAAATGGCACTAAGATCAATACCAAAGCAAGAAACTTTTAAGAACTCTTGCCTAAGTATTAAGATTTGTGCAGAGGCAGCAAAGAATGGGTTAGAGATAGAGCATGATTGCAGCTGATAGGGCTCTCAGAGGGACATGGAGGCTTTCACCCTGATAAAGGTTGCCTGAAGAGACATGCAGAGAGGACAGAAGCAGAGCTGACCGATGGGTGACACATGGAGGTCTGCTCTAGGTGAGTTTCATGGTCAGTCCATGCAGAGTGGCAGTGGCCTTGGCGTGCTGCAGCTGGTACAAGCTGAGCAGCCCTGCTCTGGCCATGGGCACAGGGCAGGGTTGAGCTGCTGCTCACCACAAAATCAGAAAGCTACAGATAGCTTTTGGCTTTGCATTTTTATTTGTGGCTCTGCATTAAGCGAAACTGAAAGCATTAACGTAACAATGTCTGATCATCCTCAATTTTAGTAAATCAGGAGTCAGTTATGGCAGAGGCATGAATTCAAAATGAGTAGTCAGAGCATCCTGACTTTCAGGAAGTGATTAGGCTCAAGCATTCATTTTATTTAGTTTTCCATTTATAATGACATCTACTTTTCTTTAATAGTGCATTAAAACATTGTTTTGAAAATGTACTATTCAGAGTTTCCATCAGGTATTCTGCTATTTCTTGTTTTGGATGCAATAAATACCAAATCTGATAAAAATAGGAAAGGGTGAGCACTAATATTTATAGCGTTACATGATAGCTTCGGTCCGGTATGAAAATTGCGTTTCTATTTCCACTACTATTGAAAGAATATTCTGGGGTTTATTTTAACCCCTTACTACCGAAGACTTGAGTATCAAGCAGTCTGAGCTCTAAACCTATTTTATTTTCCCCTGTGAGTACCTTACCAGCACCGCTTCATCACAGCAATGTTTTACAGTTGTTGGGCTGCATTTTTTTAGCACATGAACGTTTTCATTGTCGTACCATTTGTATAGTGCACAGTGAAATCTAAATGTGTGTACGATCCATTGTGGAGCAGTGCTGCCACTAACTCTAGTATTTCTCTATAACCACCTAGCACCTCTTAAAATAGAGTATTTTCTTAACTTACGTCTCTACTTTCTATTAAAGAAATATGACTGGTGACTGGAAAGTTTCACCCAGCCTTGTTGTGCTGGGCATGAACACGGCAGAAACATGACAGAAAGGTCTGTAACTCACAGACTGTACACTGGTGTGCACCTCGGGGGTCACTCTGCTTTCCCGGTGCTGCGTTGCACCCAGATTTATGGGCTCAGCTGCCAAGCAGAGTGCATGCGTGTGGTTAATTTTCAGATGCAGCCTCAACATTAGTCTGAGAAAGGAATGCCTGAGCTGAAACATCAATGCAATCTGAGCAACGTCGATACCTGTCAGGGAGGAGGGCTCCAAACACTTTGGAGCTGTCTTTGGGCATTACAGTTATCCATTGCTGAAGCTTTTGAACGACCTTCAGAGTCCCCAGCCTTCATTAAATGTTAAAAGGTTAAAAGAAAGCAAGCAGCAATTTTGAACTAGTTCCTGGTGTATCCCTGCTCCCACTGAAATAAGTAGGAGCCTTTCCTGCTTTAGTGTGTGTTTCCTGTTGCACAAAAAAAGGACAAACACTTAGCTTGGGTGCACAATGCCCTGGGCACTACTACTTGTATAATTACAAGCTGTATAACCCTTGTGATGGGTGTGTTGATGCCTCCCTCTTTCATTCCCCTGTGTCTGTTATGTTTAAGCCTGGCAAATAGCTCTTCCCAATGGGGAGAGACACTCTGCTTAGTGCTAAGCTTCCTGCTTCTGGAAGTTTGTGTTGTTTCAGGCTGCTAGAGCCAGCATGGGGATCCAGGGAGGAGATGATGTGCCATTAACATCAGGGACTGGCAATGAACAGCCCTTCTCTCTCTGGAGCCTGTCTGAAGTGCAGTGGAGAAACGAGGCTGTTATTAAATAATGCTCTGAGCTGATTATAATGACAGAAACTACACTTGCAGTCTCTAGGAGGATCTGTTAATCAGTCATCTCCAGTTATTAAGTTGCTAAGAGAGATAAGAATAAAAGCACATTTAGTTCCTTCCATTTATAAGCCCGATCACCAAACCATTTCTGCCCAAGCACAATGCTTGTCAAGCTTGAGTGAGAATAAATACTGCAGGAAGACACAGGAGATAGCCAGTGACAAAGCTCCTGTCCCTTAACCAGTCTGAGCTCAAGAGCTGGCAGGTGGGAATTCTGCCTGTGTGCTGCTGAAGCCAGAGGAGGCTTTTTTGAGGTGCTGGCCAGCAATTGGCACCCAGCAGCATCCTCCTGGTCCTGTGCCCCCTCTGCAGCATGGCAGATATGGAGTTTTCCCCTCTTCCTGCCTACTCACCTCCTCCTGAGGTGTTCAAAGCTTATCACAACCTCTTGAAAGTATTTAGGTATCTCTGTCTCTCCAAGAGTTAAAATACTCCAAGTTCAGCATACCCAAGACATCCTCTGATGGGTCCAGGTGGATGCAGCAGTTGTCAGTCGTTTTCTCTCTTTTTTTCCTTCCTCCACACCACAGTCTGCTATTTATTCAAATTTTCAAAAAGCATGTTGTGCTTTGACAGCAATACTGTGAGATTATTTGGGTTGTGCAGACAACAAAAGAAAGGAAGGAGAGAATGAAGTGAGTAACATTTTAGTTAATCTTGATATCTGATTAAGTGATCAAATAGGTTGGGTAGCAGAGGTGGGTAGGTACAGGCCTGTTCTGCATAGAAAAATTAAATTTAGCAGCTGCAGCAGGTGGTGTGGGTTGATTCACAATGCTAACCTTCACGCTAATGAAAGGGAAGTGCACTTCTGTGTTCACTGGTACGTATGTGCTTAGCACAGCAGATGTGATTTGGGGAGCTGCAGTCTTTCATCATTCCAGTTCTGCTGTGCTCCTCCAGAGGACAACATAAATCAGCTAAATCACAGTATATGACTGCAGAGCAAAACCCAGAACCTGGCATGGGTGGTCACGATGTTCCCACTCTGCATATCAGTGTGAAACCCTGCCAGGGTGGGTTCCTCATCTCATGGCATGTCACTGAATTATCCCTGTGCTTGCTGGCATTGGACCAGTAACTGCAGAGGCACAGTTACTTTTGACACTTACTAAAGGCAAGCATTCAGCTGCTTGAATGCATTAGGAAAATCAGCCATTAAAGATAGGGCTAATTATTCAGGAAAACATTGTGTAACTAGACATGGACTATTCCACTCTCCTGAGCAGGGCTTGAGAAGAGGTGAGGCCATTATAATTACAGATGTTTATATCTGCTGTTATTTATCTCTAGCTGTGAGACCACAACCAAATGAATGGGCTATAAAATAATTCCCAATGTTTTCCCTTCTTCCAAAACAATACCTGTGGAAAAAAAATCTGAGTTTAAAGTAATCAGTACTTCTCAGCTGTACTCATTGAAATCAGAATTTTGACAGTTAAAACCTATTTGAGATGGTTTAATCTTTATGTATATCCTTCTACTGGTGGTGGTGGTAGTTCAGAAGTTGAAAGAGAGCTTTAAGTTGCAGAAGACTGATGGACACATGAATGCCTTCACCATTACAACCCTGTGCAGCAGCCTTGTCCCCAGGATGCCATGGTACCTTGTGCCTCCATACCACCCAGCCCGGGGGGTATCCAGGACCCCTCTGCCATGGCCCTTCTCTTTATTAGCTGTGTTTCAAGTCAGTAGTGCAGGTGATTGTGGCATTCGTTTTTTATGTTCTCGCTCTCTGGTAGCTCTGTGTCGGAAATGAGCAAATTTCCAGATAAAGATTTTTATCCCTCCCTCCTGGACAAGGGGCTGGGATGATTTAAAACTTAATTAAGTTTCCCAATTCTTGATATAATTAATGGCACCATTTCCTTGTTCTTTATTCATGTCTGAAGCAACAAATGAGTTCCTTGCAGGAGCCTATAACCAAGAGAGCACATTTCCCATTGTACATGCTGGATACAGAGGAAGGTGCTGAATCTCTGCTTTGGGCACATCATTAGAACTTTCGCCGATGTTGGTGTGAGTAGCCTTAGAGCAGATTCAAGTTGACTTCTTTTGTCTTTAGTGAAGGCGTTCAGGCTCGTTTACCCATGTTAGTTTTAGTAGATTGAGTCTGCAGTGGGGAATGCTGCTTTTATTGTGAAAGACAAATCTGAGTGCTGCACATACCAAAGCAGGAAGGCAAGCTAATTCTCAGGCACAGGACCTGAAGCAGTTAATGCACACAACGTTTGGACTTAAGCTTTTTACATTTTCTGTCTTAAATACTGTAACCATCGTACCCCTAGCTTACCCACGGTAAGTCATTCCAGACTTTAGATCATCCTCTGATTGTATAACACCCCAATTGGCGTAATTACTCAGTAGAGGTAAGATTAATGAGAATGGCAGCAGAGATTTACTAAAGAAGTGCTCACTGAGCCCTGAGGAACACCACTAGTTACTTTGCCAACTAGATGTGACACTGTTTGCCACCACTCTTTGGGCCCAGCCATTCAGCCAGTTTCCAGCCCAGTAAAGAGCACACATATCCACACCACAAGCAACCAATTTTTCCAGGAGAATGCTGTGGGAACATTATCACATGCTTTACTAAAGTCCAAATAGACAATGTCCACAGCCTTTCCCTCATCAACCAGGTGGGTCACCTTATCATAGAAGAAGATCAGGCTGGTCAAGCAGGATCTCCCCTTCATGAACGTGTGCTGACTGGGCCTGGTCCCTCCATTTTCCTGCACGTGCTTTATGGTATTACTTAGGATCATGAGTCCCATGACCTTCCCCAGCGCTGAGGTCAGGCTGACAGGCCTGTAGTTTCCAGGGTCTTCCTTCTTGCCCTTTCTTTAGAGAGTCAAAGTTGAAGTTCTCATTTTAGCTGTCAGTTTCATTCACATTCTTTCAGAATTCCATGAGATATGTATAGGAGAGGTGACTCTTCTTTCTTTCAATTTGGCTTGAAAGCATTGAAAATATCATTACCTTTATTTCTTTTAAAACACACGTAATTTATCATTCAAACAATGCTTTGACTTCAGATCAATATTAAAAAAAGGTCAGACTTCATTTCACTTTCAGTGCACATTTTGAATATTCATTCTTCTATCAAATACTAAAATATTGAACACTAAATGGTTAAAACAATCAGGATAGAATTAAAAGCTGCTTCTTAATTTGCTGTCATTATATTAGGTAACTGGGTACAATAAATGCCCTTCTAAAATGCTTAGGTATTTGCTCTGAATTGAACATGGATAATATCTGGGGATGGTTGTGTTGTTGCTGTCTTGGATAAAACACAGGTTCTTTCCTTGCTGGCTGGGTTCTGGCTGTAAGGGCTTGGTGACAGGACACCGGCAGTGGTCTGCTGTGACTGCGGCAGCAGAAGGTAGCACCAGCCAGAAACTGGAGAGACTGCTGAAATCTGGGCTTCTTGTGCATGTGTCTGGTCAGGCAGGACTGGTTATGCAGGTAAATATGAATGAGTGAAGACTAGTTTGTGGAAATGGCTCTGAATCAGTACTTGCAAATGGAGAAAGATAATTACCCGCTTTCTGTGTACCACAGATTTCTTGCTTCCCCTTCTACAAAGTTGCTAGAAAATAAACTTATTTCTTTTCCTCCCATGTTTCTACAAGAAATACTCAAACCAATATATGGAGTAGAACAGAAAAATACGACAGGATTATTTATATCCTCATAAGAAGCCTAGCAAAGCAAAATAATAGGCAGGAAAACGTCATGAGTGGGAGAGATGGAGGCACAGTAACTATCCCAACTTTGCTGTGCTTCAGCAGCTGTTTCTGTGTTATTAGTCCCAGCCCCTCTGTATTTTCTCTCTTTCTCTCTCCTTCTCTCCCCCTGGTGCAGTATGAAGAAAAGAAACTGTTATTGCCTTTTTATGAGGGAGTCAAACTCTCTTTGCAGAGAGTAAACAATTTTTCTGTCAGTGGTGCTCGGGGTTTATGACACGCCATGGCAGTAAATGGTTGTGTTGGTAATCGGATGGGCTGTTCCTAGGGTTAGTGCTACTGGCGCCGTTGCTCCCTATTATTCTGCTCCGGGGTAATGCTCCAGCCTCCTGCAGCACTGTGTGCTGAAGCCACAGCACAATATTAGAGCAATGTTTGGAAGTGCTGGGTCTGTGTGCTTGGTGGTATACTCCTAATAACCCCCAAAACCATCTCCTGTGGAAGCAGTAGACCCGAGGCAGACATCTGTTGACAGCAGCTGTATTGCTGTTCGCACAGCTTCAGCGGAGCAGGGGCGCTCCCGGACGGGTCGCTGCACAGGGCTGCTGAGTTGAGAGTTTGCAATAAAACCTTCTCTAGCATTTCCTGACTTTGTAAATATTGATGGTTATAAAAAATACATACAGGAAGGGAAGTGGGAGAGGAAGCCCGCTGTGTATCACAGTGGTAATGTCAGGAAAGCATCAGCATCTGCAGTTTCGTTTCTTGAGGTGTTTGTTTATGCTACCCTCCCATAACTGTAAGAGGATGACCCTTGAGGCTCAGAGATGTGAACAGGCACATAGCGCTGGGTTTGTCAAGATAAGTTCTTTGTTTGTGCTATGAACAATATGTCCTTCTCTGTTAATTTTAATTATCATGATTCAGACTGACTGCCACATCGCTTAATATTAAAGGAAGAGCCACATTCAGACTGCTGGAGATAGCACTGAATAATAGATAATACTGTAATTCAGTGACATTTGTCATGTTCCCTCTCACCTAACACGAAGTGGTACTCTTCATCACTGCTGGAGATGTCCTCCTTGGCATGGCAGTATGAAAACAAGGTCTTGCCTGTGTCTTATAATTAAAAACCACACAACACTTTTCACACCATGTTCCAGGTGTTAATTGGGGTGTTCTGGCCAAAGTCCAGCTGGCTGGTGGAAGCCCTGCCTGTCAGTGTTCCCTGGGAAGAGATGCTCTGCCTCTTTCTTCCTCAAGTTCCAAGGAGTTCTCAGAGTGGCTTTTGTCACATAGTTATCTTTTCGTCTTGGTCTGGTGTTACAAAGCTCAGTTAATATTAATTGCACAAGATCCTGAGGTAGAATGAATGGGTGACACTGCAAAGCATCGTTCTCACAGCGTTCTGTCTGAGAAGGCAGTGCTGAACACAGAGCTCCGCACCAGATACATTTGTGGATCTGCACCTTAAAATCAGTGAATGACAGTGCTCTTCCCCTTGCTGTACTGAGAACTTTGGGAAGACTTTTTAACCACCACATTTCACTTTCTGAACCTTTAGACTGCGCCCAGGTGAGTTTCTGGAGCTTTTCTTTTAAACCTGGAGGAATAGAAACATTCCATCAGCAATGTTGATGATATTAAATAAGCCCCACACCTCTTACGAGGTGGAGATTAATGGAGACCCCAGGTATCACTGTTTGCATTGCTGCTCCCCTGTTTTCCATGGCAAGTCTCCTGTGCTACAGCTCTTCCCTTGGTGAGCAATTTGAGCAGCCGCTTGCTCTAAGAGCAACCCTAAATACATACTAAAAGTGGTCAGGATCCTTAGGATCCAGTGGGCAAATCGGCCTGCATTTAGCACAGCTTCATTATGGCAGTTGTAATTCATTTACAGTGCAATGAAATTAAATTGATAGGCATAAATCAGAAGAAGACATAAGTAATGCAACAATGATTCAGATTCAGTAAAAGTAAATATTTAGGTAGGCCTCTTATTAGGAGTTACAGACGTAGCTGATGTGGTGCCCTCCACTGAAGTCTAGAATTGGCTTTGACAGTAGCATTAATATTCTATATATTTAGCTCATAATTGTGTTATTTTTCTTATTGATGTGTTTGTCTTTGCTGCATCTTTGCCTTTATGTGAATCTGTCCCTTTTCTAAGATGTTGCTTTTCCTGTGCTCTAGCACTAAGGCAGCCTGAATGGCATTGCAGTCTCATTTGTGTGTGCCCAAAGCCAACTATAACTACAAGACACTTTTCTCTTTACACAGCTTGTACCCAGTGCTGCGGGACCCTTGTACTCCAACACAGTCCCCATTAGGCACTACAAAGGGCTCTGGGGGTTTCCCTTGTGGGCAGGCTTCCTCTCTGGAAACCTCCCTGTTATTTTACAGGGCAGCAAAGGATCAATGGCAGGTTGCATCTCAGCAGAGGCCTGATCTGTGTTCTGACACTCTGCTGGTTACAGGTACATACAAATCAGATGGTCAGAAGAAATTCTTTAATGCTAATTTTGGCCAGGCCACTTGCACATTGACTGGTGTTGCATTTAATTGCAGAGAGATGATTTGCAGCAGGTTACACACTGTGGGTTTATTTTACTCTTGCAGTCCTCTTTTAACACCTTATTTCTGTTTTGTGGGTATGTGCTTTAAATGTAAATCAAGTATTTAATGAAAGGCCTAAATGAAAGCTAAATTAGATTTTATTCATTTTCTAATCCTGCTCTAAGGAAACCCAAAAGCCATGGGGTGGAAAGTGCAATATAATTGCAAAGTTGGTTTATTGTTTTTGGTTTGTTTAGTTTTTTAATACTATTTTGCTGTACATATCACCTTATACTTGCATTTATTATGTTCATTTGCAGGTTAATTACCCCTAGCTTCTAGATAACAGCAACCTAAAAGCCTGTGTGACTTGGTTAGGGATGATTATTATAATTTTTAAACACATTTTGGTGCTGTGGTGTTTCCACCCATGAGAATGTATCTTCCTTCTACTCCCAGTGTATGTGCAGTTATAAAATGACTGCCAAATACAGGGCAGGACCAGGTGTGTCTCTTTGCTCCTCTTATGCCTAACGCCTGCAAATGCAGGAAAAGGCAATACTTGCCATACAGTCTGTACTTTATTTTTCATTTAGGTTTTATTCCCAAAGCTATTCTATTTTTCTGCTATTTAAAGTCATTGCATTGCTTTGAAGCTCTTCTAGCCAATGTTGTTTTAATAAATTTTAATTAACTCTACCTTCTCTTTTAGGCTGTCCTCAGGAGCTAATCTTTCTGTGCTTAATACATTCTAAAAAGAGGTGTTCCTAATAACATGCAGAGTGCGTAGTAACCAAAGAGTGTATCATGCTAGCTAGAAGATCTTGCTATACTGAGAATGAAGTATCAGGTTTTCCTTGGTTTTATACTGATAATACTTCAGTATGACAAAAGCATGCAAGCAAGCCAAATCTTCTTACACATTTCTTTTTGGGGATGCACTGGGATGTGTTGTCTAGCCAACAGGGAAAGCTGACAGGAGAACCTGAAGAAGCGGTGGTCTATGGCAGTGGTCAGTGGCACCATCACCCCCACTTCTTTGTTTTGTGTTTCTTGAGACTGTGCATGCCTTGAACCCAATGCAGATGCAGGAGGTGTATGTTCAGATTCCAGACAGGAGATGTGGACATAAACCAGTTGTTCTGGCATATTTGAGGAACTTTTTCTTCCCATTTAAAGCTGAAAAATGTATCTATCCATACTAGTTTTATAGCCCTGATTTCACATCATTAAAGAATCTCACTGCTTTGACAGAGCTAATCCTGCTGGTGCTGGTGCCAGGCAGAAGACAAGCCCCATTCCCACAGCTACACTTAGTGCCTTCCTGCCTGCCGCCCAGGGCAGTTTCCTGGCACATGGGTGGCTGCATGAGCTGCTGCTGTGATTTCTGGAAGAAGGGATGCAAAGCAGCACATGCCTTGTGGCATGGAGTAATTAATTACAGAGCCTAATGAGCATTCTCTGTAGAAAAATCATAAAAGCACATTGCATAGATAAGGAGGTATGTAGCCTTCACCTCCTTTTTCCTTGGAGAGGACCATTTGCATGCTTCCCAGCCCCTCAGGGTCACAGGGGACTTTGCACTCCTTTCCTCTCTCTGTTGCTGTCACCCATGGGTGGTATCACCTCAATTCCCCCTGGGAAGGTCTACAAACAAAGAGGCATTAAAGGTCATCGAGCAGCTTATCTGCTATCCCAGAACGAGCCTGTGTGTGAGTGGCCATCATGATCTAGACCAGCTCTGAACAAGGGAAATAGCACTAAAACACTGGTTCCTTCATTTTAGGAATGCCAACACTAACACTGCACCTTTGCAATACTCAAACCCTCTGGCTTCCAGTCAAACTCGCAAGATCAAGGAGGACTTCATTTTAAAGTGGGCTATTTGTCCAGCGTTGCAGTATTGATTGCTGCCCTGCGGTTATGTGTGAGGAATTTCTTAGGGTTTTAAAATTTACTGTATGTAACCGGACTGCATTTATGAATCCCCTTCTGCAGTGAATGCGTGCCCGAACTGCCTTTTTTTTTAATTCCACTCCTTGTCAGTTCATAAGTAAAGGTCATCATTATTTTAAGATCTCTTGGCGTTTCAGGCAAAAGACCAAATTATTGGGTCAGGCTTGATCCCTCGATTGGTGACCCATTATTGGGTAATTGTGTGCTGTACAGCAGTTGTGTGAATCGTGGCATTTACATCTCACTTATTCCTAGAGATGCTCACTGGCTTTAATAGGCTGTGCTTGTGCCTGCCTGTTTTAATAACAGCATTAACTTGTCAGTATAAGATCTTTCAACTGAGTGCTGATGCATGAACCCACAAAACAGAGACGGCTTGTCCCTCAGTGCTTCCTGACATGTTTGTACATACCACAGGGTGCACTGTCCCACGTTTAATCTCAATGAGAAGCAAGGCATCCCAAAGCAGAGACTTAAATGTTTAGACCAGATTAACTTCCCATTTTTTTCTCCCCCTATACTTTTTAATAACTACGGATCCATACTTGTTGACTTACCTGATAACTTCTGGTGGAAGGAACGTTATTAGTTGGGTTTGCTCATACTCAGTTGGAAGTGAAAGGTGAAGAAAACACGTGAGAGTTTATTTTCACTTTATTTTTCACTTTTGAGCTCATGCAATTACATTACTGTGTCAGCATTATTCTCTGCCACAAGGTGCACAACAGAATATGCTTGATTCAATAGATTTATGACATGTATGGGCGCCATTCAAGTATGCCACCAAAATCCAAGCTGTAAATGAACCTGTAAACAGCCTCAAAAATAAACCTCATTAAAATAATGATTCTATTCTGATTTGTGTAACAGTAAGAATAAGAATAGACAATTTCAGCAGGTAAATAACTCAGTACATTGTTTCCACAGAACCTGGAATTATGCTGAGCTGTACTGTAATACATCAGTTAATAAGAGGGATAGAGATTTGCTTCTAAAATGTAGTTGGGGATGTGAAGGGGAGATTAGAAGCAGAAGAGGAACTAAACTCATTTTGACTGAAATGACTGTGTCAACAGGTCACCAGTGTAAGGGACAAGCAGACGGTAAGGCACATTTTAGGGTACCTGAGGACACGGTAACTCTCATCTGTGTTTTCCCATCATTTCCTCCCTTGCTGTAGATACCTGATAGTCAGTAGCCTCAATTTTATTTCATTTCCTGGAGTACACTTTCCAGATTTTACTGGAAAATAAGAGATTTCCCCCTTTCATTATCGTATAAGCAGTCTGAGCAACTAACTCAGCTGGATCTCTGTGGCAGTGATGACACCTCCCATTTTTCCTGTGAGACATTTGTTTCTATTTCCATATTGTCGTCTTCATTCTTTCAGGCAGTAACTTTTATTGGAAAACAAACAGAACCACAGCAGCATGCTAAAATGGGAGCAGGGGAATGCCGATATCTGGGAAGCAGAAGATGAAGCAGGCTGGTTTTATCTTTAAGTGTGTCAACATATATTTCAGCTAAGCTGTCACCAACCTGACTTACTCTTATTTTAACCTTTGTAAGAAGATGTAGAATTCACTTGCCTAATCAAAATTATCATGGTTATTGGTAGGATTCATCAGGACCGCTACAGTGGAGTCAGTTATATTCAAACAGAACAGCAAGGGAAGTTTTTTCTGTGAAGATCTGTACGTGGAGGTGAAATCTCAGTATTTCAAACCAGTAAATAATGCAAAGAACTTCACGATAGCAGAAAAAGTGAGGAGTGTCTCTTGTGAAGCCAAATACAGTTCTGTTTGGCTCTTAAATAAGCAATATCCCATTGTCTATAATCAGCATTCCCATCTAATTTCATGCTAGGACAGTTGGTTGTGAGATGCTGTGAGGGAGGCTCACGAGTGCCTCATGGCTCAGTCTTGCCTCCCAGAAGAGTTTACATTGAAGACTCTCCCTGTGCAAAGCACAAACACTCTCCTGGGAGGGCTTATGTGTCTTCAGCTCTGCTCAGTCTGTGGCTGGGAAGGCAGAGGGTCGTGCAGAAGTTTACAAACAGCATTGGCAGAATTTGTCCAAGAGGAGCGTGCAGAGCCTGCCCAGGCAAGCCTGAGGCTGAGCATGCACTAAAAGTGTTAGATGACCTTATCCAAAAGCAGTAAAGATCCTTCCTCAGTTTAATTACAGGGCTGTCAAGGCAGGAGCAATGGAACCGTGCTTCTGCTTTTGGAAGATGTTTCATGGGAAGAGTGTAGATGTTGCAGTAAGAGCTCTTCCATGTAATGTGTGCAGGCACTGCAAGTACCAGAAGTAGGAGGCTGAGCCAAGAGGAGTGTGCAGGCTTAACAGGGTGGAAGAGTAATAATCAGAACGAAATACCAAACAAAAAGTGTGAATTTCTGTGTTTTCTTATCGAGGCTGTAACATCTGTTTTGCCCAGTTTCAAGTTAGTGGGTTAAACAGAGATAACTGGTCAAATGCTGTAGCTCATGTTATACAAATGGCCAGCAAGCAGATTAATTAGGAAATAGATTATTTGCCATGGAAAATTTTTCATGTATCTTTTTTTTTTTTTTAGAGTAAATTGGTTGATCTGTCTCCATACTTTGGCTCCAGACTGAATTGAAAGAATTGCTGATTTCGGCTGGCTTGTGTAATGCAGTCATTGCTTTGCAGTGTGTCAAATTGGTGTGATGTCAATAGTCCCTTGGATTGTCCCTGTCTCTACAAAAAAGCAGCCAGACTGTGTGTACCTGGACGGGGAGTGATGGAGAAGGAAAAGCAGGAGAGGTGGGTTCATTCTTTTTGTTCAGACAAATTTATTAACACCCTGACATACTAATTCTTTGTGTTTCAGGAAACAGTAATTTTACATAAACATGTCTCTCTTCTTACCAAGACTCAAAGCTGCTTTTCCTTTCTTGTCCATGTTTTATATTGACATCCCATTCCCTGAAATGAGTTTTGTCCTTGCACTGATGGGTGGAAGCTGTCTTTGGGCTGGGTACCAAGGGCCTGGCTGTGCCTCTGGGATGGACTGCGGCTGCAGCATCATAGAATTGACTAGGTTGGAAAAGACCTCCCTCCCGCATCCTCACCCTGAGTACAGAGCTTGTTTCTGAGAGGCTGAACGTTTACTCAGTCACTGAGGGAGAAAACTGAAAACCTCTATATTTGGTGAAGATATCCATAACAATTATGTTACAACTATTTTGACAGTTGTTTGCAGGGAGAGGATAGTATTTGAGAATGAGTCAGGTTTCCCAACACCCCAGGTATATTTCTCCACAAAACTCTATCTAGTTTGATAACAGCTGATTATTTCCATAGCGAGTATCTTTGCTTCAGGAATAAATTAATTTTGTTTGTTTGTTGGTTTTTTTTGTAAAATATATCTACTGAAAATACCTCTTCCCTGCAGTACGCAGTAAGAGTACATTGGAGCAAGGACAGAATATAAATGCATGAGCAGATCTGGTCATACACTTGAGATGTATGAGACAAAGAAGAGGCAGCCTGGATTTATTACTGAATTGACTCCAATTTTATCTCATGTAATTCTCCTTAATAAAGTTACACCAAAATAAAATTGGAATGTACATGGTCAGCAGTGCATTGGTAATAGGAAGGGCATCTACCCAGTGTGTAACAGTGCTTGGGTGTGCAGACAATATGAACAAGGAGCAAAGTTTGCTAAGCAGGTGAACAGTTCAGCTCCCTGTGAGATGCCAGTACAGTCCTTGTTTTCTTTGAGCTCTCCAGTTAAGAACCAACCAAGCAGATCAGCCACTTGCAGTTTATATTAGGTCTTCCCTGTCTCAGCTCTTTTAGTCAGCTATGTGTGTCACTGGACTGCCTTGCATCACCGTATATCCTGTATCTGGAGCAGGGTGGGATGAGGGAAGAGCAGCAGCCTGAATCCTTGGTTGAGAACCCAAAGGGGCAAGTGCTTTTCCTGCAGCAAGTTCAGTTCTGCAGCCCATTTTGTGCCCATATGGTAATGGCATAGGTTACCCTGTGCTTTGCGCATCACTTTTTCCTGGGATCAGCCACCCTCATGTTCATAGCTGATACAGTGTGTTGGGTTCATACAGCGCAATGTACTGATGCGTGCCATATCCCGTTTTTCTCTCATCAGCTCTGAGAAAAGCCTTTAGCATTTTAGTACCATACTAAATTCATAAGCCCCAGCAGAAATGGTGCGTTCTGGCAAATGTCGGAAAGTAATGAAACTGCCACAGGAATTGTGGAGTTATTAAAGAAAGGAACATTAGTGAATAAATTTAGCTGTCCTTCCATAAAATGCAAAGTAATGTATAATAAATACGGGAGTTGGTGAAGATGCTAGCGCAAAGGCTGTGGTCCTGCCCCTTCCTGCCTGTCCAGTGACTGGTGGCACCGGCACCTTGTGTGTGCCTTTGAGGGAGCAGAGTTGCCCTCACTTACCTGCCTGCAGAGGCATGGGGCTCCCCAGGCACCCTGACACCTGCAGCTTTGCACCCCTGGGGTGTCTGGTGGCAGATGTGGTTCTCACCATGGAGGTGGGAGAGATGCCTGGCCCTGTAAACAGGTCACTTTGCAGCGCCTCAGCCTTCAGTAGCTGAAAAAAAGAAAGTATTAGCAGTGCGGAAACCACTTAAGTACTTCAGGTAATTAGAAAATACATTAGTGCTTTCAAATAAGTTAAATTAAATGTGTATTAAATAAGCACAAAAAGAAAAGCAAGTGCCAGGCATTAAACGAGTTATGAATAAAACATTGTTGTGACATTACCCGGTAATTTAGAGAACTTCACTCAGGGCATAGGTGGGAAGTGGTTTTGACTGAATAAGCCATTAATGTCATTTCCAAAAGGATGGGCCACCCTGAGCTAGTTGGGTCATCCGTTCCCTGTCCCTGGGGGCACTGGGATGTTGTTAGTGGAGCCTTTGGCCTCCCCCAGGACAGCACTGGCACTGATGTGGCCATGGTGCCCAAAGCAGGAGGAGACAGACAAGGCTGCCCATTCCTGGGGAGCCTCCCGCTCCTGACCCCAAAGAGCCCCTTGAGATCCTATAGCCAAACCCATAGATGTCTCTCTGTCCGTGTACCATGGCAACAGGTACCTGTGGGATGGCTACCAGCCCAGGGGTGGAGGAAGGGATGCAGGGCAAGAAGATCCTGGGGGGAACTGCAGCTGGAGCCCATAGTTTTCAAACAAGCTCATGCAAAGCAGTTTAAGTGTTTTGATATTTTTATAAATAGTCAGATGTGTTAAATGAAAGCATGCGGGGTTGTTGGTTCATTGAGAATCATTGAAATGAAAATAATGAAACAAATTATCTTTGCTAAATAAAATAGCTGCCCCAAAAGCTTTGTGACCCATGGTTGAGCTGTGGAGCCTTTTGATGGTTAACGCTAACTGAAGGAGCAAGCTCCAGGGTCAGGGCTAATCCTTAGGAACACAGAGCCCTTGGTATTTGATTGCTTCAGAGGCAGCTCTTGAAATAAAAGCAGAGCCCTCCTCCAACCTCTCTCCTGTCTTTAAATGAATTTTCAGGCTTGTTGCCAGAGCTGCTGCCCCCAGCAACTCTGCTGCATCCCAGGGGGATGACTCAGAGGGTGCTCTGACTGCCTGGTGCCCAGTGAGAGAGGTGTGGAGAGAGGGACCCCCTTGTCAGCCACCCTGACCAAGGGCAGGGACAAACAAAGAGCTGCTTTAATGGCCTTAGCTGTGCTGTCACTGGTAGTTCTGCTTCTGATTGTGGAGTTCGTATCAGTTCAAGCTTGTTTCACCTCAGCTGTGTTCCCTTAACCCAGTTACATTCACAGTGTAACTTGTACCATTTTTAAATTGCCTCTCTGCCCTACACAGACTTAAGTAAACAGTAATGAATCATAATTTGATTGTACTTTGGGTCATAAAAGTGTACTGTATCTTGCCATGAAGTATCTTTATAAGCCTCAGCAGCTGTTTCATATCCTCTTTTTGCTTTATTTCATTTTAGCAGCAATCCATACAGAACAGGCACACTGAGGAGGAAACACAAAGCTGTATTATCATTCACTGGTAAATATTTCTTAAATAATGATTTGATTCCTCCTAAAATTGTAAAGCAATAATAGAAATTAAAACAAAACCCTGATTAATTAGAGGATAAATGGCAGCATGCCCCAGAGCTGGAGCTGCGGTGATGGCTGGTCCAGCAGCATCTCTGCCTCAGGCAGCCATAGGGAGGAGGAAAGGGCTGTTGGCATCTTGTGTGGAACAGGACGGTTTGGTCAATATGGGCACTGTAGCCCGTTCTTTTTTCTTTAAGCGTACCTTAAAACTTGCTTTAAGACTTACACTTGGCGGCAAGTTAGGGAAAGAGAATCTCCTCCGTTGCTCCTTTAAAGTGATCTTCCCAAACTCAAAGGTCTAGATTTATATGTAAATGCACTGTAGATCAATTAAAAGATAAACCTAACTTTTATGTGAGAATATAGAAGGAATAAGCTCAATAAAATGCAATTCTCATAGCTCTTTATACATATTCTCATATCTTTGTATACAGTGATCAGAAAGCAATTACTCAGATTAATTTTTTTTATTCCTTAATAATAATTTTTCACTTTGTGGACATTTTTTTTGCCTATAATTTATAGCTATAAATATTTAATTTTATGCTCCCTGTGGCTGGGGGTTGGACCTAAGTGATCTTTGAGGTCCCTTCCATCCCAAACTATTCTACTATTCTATAATTTTCCATCAAAAAGGCAGCTCTGTGTGGAGGATCTGTTTTGATCAGAGGCAGACTAATCAATTCATGTTAGGAAGTACAACCCAGGGTCACCCTTGTATGAAAAATACTGTTGTCACACAATGATTTCTATCTGTATTTCACAGGAAAGTCCTGCTTTGGGAAGGCATCAGGTTCTTTTATCTGAAGGGCAGCAGAAGTGAAGTGTTGTCAGAGGAGGGCTACAGCTACACCATTTGGGGTGCATGAGGCGTTTAAAATGTGTTGAGAAGTGAGGTAAGGGTGCTTAGCAGAAGATCGTGGTGCTCAATGTTAATACAGTAACTAAACTGTGATCCCCTATGTTTCTTATCATAAACCAACTTTTAGTTCTGTACCTTTTTCATATATTTTTCATGCTCTGAACACAGGGATAAGGGACTTCATTTACTGTTATTAGGACATTTGGCGTGTAGCTCGTAAATTGCCTTTGCTCTTCAAGGTTGCTGTTGCTTTGTGTTGCACCGAAATAGCGTTGGAAATCTTAACCAGAAAGTATAATAAATCCATATTGCATCACAGTATAACCACACACACTACCTTTTCTTCTGATGAACAGTCCCACAGGCAAGATAAACTTTTGATTATCCTTGAACTTTACATATGCTACATGTTTCAGCATTTCATTTTGGCCAAGACGCATACGCAGCCTAATCTTGGCTTCTTGTAAGGGCCAGGGAGATCTAATAACATAGCCTGAGGAGTCATTTAGTCCATACATAGCAGCAGCATTTGAATAAAGGTTCCCCACATTGACTCCCATTAGGATAGTCAAAGTATCTAAAGAATATGTAGGCATAAGTGTCTGCCATACTTGAAAATAAGATGCTGGCTCTCCAGGTAATTAGCAGTCCTTAAAAAGAAAGAATGTCTAAGTCTCTTTCCAGATGGCTGTATACCTGGCTGTGGAGAAGAGGTGAGAAGGGCTGAGAGGTGTAGCTTCTGCTTCCCGTTCATGTAGGAGATCGATGGAGAAGAGAAATGCACAGCGTATAAATTAAAAAGCAGCAGCAGCAAAGGCTGGCAAGGCAGCATTTCCCAGGAGGACAGAGAAGAGAAGAAAAGAGAAACTCATTTGGCTGCTACTTAATTTAGACATGCTTAGGGACTTCTCTCATATAGGTTTAGATTTTTGTGACTGTTTGCTGGAGCATTTGTCAGAGGTTCTGGCAGGGTTGCTATGGCAACGCCTGTTCTGCAGACGCTGCATCCACTGCCCGAGCTTCACTGCCCGAGAGGGGCAGCTGCCTTCCCCATGAAGCAGAAACATGCTCGGGTTGGGGTTTATTCTATTCTTTACCTTTAAGGGTTGAAAAGATTTGATAGTTCTAACTCTGAGCCCAGTGTGGCTTCAGGCGGTTTATAGACCCCTCTGCACAGTCGCCTTCTGTACAGGGCAGGACATCTCTTGAAGGGGAGCTGTGCTTGCTCTGCACCCCTGAGCATGGCAAAGGGAAAAGAATAGCAACCAATTAAAGGAAATTTCCAGTGTGGGAGCTGAAATAGCATTCATTTTATAAACCCTAATGACAGGCATTTGGGGAGAATCAAAGGATTATATAGGATTTTTCCTTTGCTTCTCTAAAGTGTGTGTGAGGGGGGCGGGGGGTACAGAGGTGCAGTGATTTTTTTTCTTCACGTGCTGCATAGAGGAGCAGATGAGGCCAGCAGGATGCTTGTGCTGCACGTCTACTTCTCAGCTGCTTTGCTCTGTCAAGCAGAGATGTTCCAGAGCCTGAGTAAAAGATGGTATGGAAACAAAGGATGAGACTGGGAACTATGATGTCCTGAGGAGCTGCATCTGAAGGGGTGTCCCTAAGAGGAGCAAAGGGCAGGATGTCAGCAGCTAGGTACCTGCCGGCACACAGCAGTCAGCAAAGGCCTCTACCTTCTTTCTGCACAGGGTGACTGTCAGGTCTGGAGCTGCTCTTTGCTGGTCAGAGTTGAAAGGAGAAATGGGTTGGTCTCGGCCACTCAACTCCAGCAAGAGTGGCCAGGGAGAGCTGGTGACCAACCCGTTGTATCCTTTGCAGAAGTGCTGGGGCTGCTGGAAGGATTCTGACCGATGCCAGGAGATCTGAGTGAGGCTCTGGATTACTGAATCCTCTGTAAATAGGCAGATACACCAGGAGATGGATGTCCAAGGTGACCAAATCTAATTTGCTAGTAGCTGCAGAAACAACCCCACAGATTCTTAAACCTGCTTTTGTTTGAATATTAAACTGAGGACTGCATCTGCTGCAGCCCACTGGCATGACCAAATTGTTCCTTTTGGCTTCAAAGGTGTTGAATGGAGCTTTTCAATCCCCACTTTTTGTTTGTATTTCAATTTTCAAAAAAAGCCCCTTCAACTATTTATTTTAATGCAGGGAACATTGAAAAATGTGAATTTTGAATTTCTTTTGATTTGCTCAGAGAGGAATTTTTTAGCACTACGTTTTTGAAATATGAAGTTTGTGGAAGTTGTAAAGAATTTTTTGTAGTGGTCTTGGAAAATATTTTTTGCTTTATTTTTTCAAATCACCACAGACATTTCCTGCATTGGTGTGCAAAGAAAACCCAGAGCCCTATTTTTGAGAAGTCATTTTGGAATTTAATAAAAGCACATACATCAAACAACTACATACAGATGGTGGTTGGTTTGCTTTACTTCCATTTCGTATCAATCAAACCCACCAAAGTATCTTGGGTGTTAGGAACACAACATGTGTGACTGTAGAAACACATTTTCAATTATATCATGGTTATTGATCAGAACTCTGTATCTCAGAAGATATTAAGAGTTCAGTCTGAAGATCAATCAATTTTCTTAATCTTAATTGCTCACTGTATTGACGGGGTTCACTTTGAGCAGACTACAAATGCTGGATTATACCCAGCAGAAGTACTGCAGAGCGGGGTGTGTAGGGCATACAAGCTCAGGAGAGCGCGTGTGCCAAGAAGTTACTGTTTTGTCCAGTTTTGCTGGTTTGATATCTCAATGTGAGAGGCCTCCTTGAAAGCGGAGCTGGGAAGGTGCCGCAGTCAGTGCAGGAGATGGGTGAGGCTTAACCCAGGTAACCAATCTGTCCTTTGAGGTGTGCCCTGTCCTGGTCAGTCTCCTGATGGGTCCTTTTTTGTTAGGAGCTGCAGTGATATATTTGTCACTGACATTTTGGCAAGGGGCATATCTCTGAAGATGTTTGCAAAAGCAGTTCTAACTCTGGAGATGCTCCGGATCGCTTAAGAGTTGTGCTAATGCATGTCAACACTTTTAGCTTAATCTTCACTCAGGCCTTAGCCAATAAGTTACAAACTTGATTCACAACTTTCATTTTTGTTTCAACCATGAAGCATCTAGAAAAGCACTTCAGTTCTGTGCTCTAGAATTGTTTTCAGAGGGTACTGCATATTCAAAGCTTTGCATGTGTGAATGTGCTGTGGATGGAGTTGTTGGCCCTGTTCATTGTCAGTCTTTGCAAGGCTCCCCTGGTGCTGCTGCTGCATGCATTGCATTGGATAATGCCATTAAAACAGAATGGCAAATGTCTGTTAGTAAAAGAGAAATTTGTAATGTCCAGGGCAAGCATACATTGTTTGTCCTTTAGGATCAGAAGGATTTTGGAAAGGGCCTCTGCTCATTGCATAGTTTTTTGAGCAGCCATGGCAAACACACAAACTTTTCCAAAACCCCTTTAGTTTTGCTCTGTCTGTAAGAACATTCCAGTCCCACCCAGTACCTCCTGCTGAGCTGTGCTTGGCAGTTTTTTCTGTGCCTGTCTCGCAGCAGTGGAAGCTGCCAACCAGAGCAAAATAACATTGTGCTACAGCAGCTTCTGACTTCAGGATTGTCCTTGTGGTGACCAGGGGGGCAGTCACAGTCAGTTGGAAGGTCTTCATGACACGAGTTGCATACAGCAGAACTGTCTGCAGCCTCCAGCCTTTTCCATGTTAATGTTCTGTAGCATGCAGGGACATTACTTTATTCCCCTTCTGAAGCAGTTTGATTTAGAGCTCATTGGTATTCCCAGTGACAGCGGCAGGAAAACTTTCATTTATCATGAGTTGTGCCTCTAATGAAATATCCATTTCCCATATCAACTGCTCAAATTTCCTGTCACTTGAATGACTTGATATAGGATTGGAAGAATTGCTTTCGAGTGCTAACAACCACTGAGCACTAATGCACAGAGGAAAGGCTTTGAGCCTCTAAGAGCTGAGTGTTCTTGCCAAAACAAAGTATATAACTGGCAGGAAGAGTTTTGCTAAAACCTATGCACTCTTAATGGTGTCACCTCTATGACTATGCTTCTCTGTTAGTATTCTCCTGTTATAATTTTTACTTAACTGAGCCTGAAGTATGGAAGCTGCAAGTTTAGTTTGTGCAGTTGATGAAAGGAGTCCTTTCCACTTTCTCTCCTGGTTTTTCCACCCCTGGGCTGCTGATCCCTGTCCTTTCTCCTACTCTGATGTTAATTTGTTTTTATTCTGCTTGTTTGTACCCCCGGGTGCCCCCTCTGCTTACTATCTTCTGCACTACCACAGCCAGAGCCTTCTACCTAGCAGTAAGTCGTGTTAACTACTCTTAACGGTTACGGGTTTATTTCATTGGCTTCACAGAGCTATCGTGTTGGCAGTATCCTCATAAAATCCTATGAACTGATGTGCTATCCTTCTGACTTAATGCTTAAATGCAGTATTTTCAGGATTTTATTTAAAATATGAGGTTTTAAACCAAAACTCATTCTATTTGGCAGTTAGTTTAATTACATTTGAGCTCACTTGCCATGGCGTTTGCACAGTCTGCCATCATGGGCAGGGCTCTGCCGGCCACACTGGTGATGAGCTGAGAACAGCACTAGGGAATTGGCTGTGGCCCAGGAAAACCTCTGCAACAGATATTAAAGATGATGTTTTATAAGAGCCTGACAAAGCATGCTGAGCAAGCTACAGAACCCAAAATCATGTGAGATGCATTTGCTTTTGGAGGCATTGGAGGAAATAGAAGAAATCCTTGTAAAGTCTGATTTTTTAAAATGATGGAGGAGAGGAAGAATGAAAAGCTTTACCTTGAAGAGATATATAAGAGAAACAGGGAAGGAACTGGCATGCAACATGTTTCCTTTTGGTTCCTATCAGTGGATAATATTACTAAGAATATGAAAAATAATTGCAGTGTGAAGAAGGGCAAAAATTAAAGACATTTTCTACAAGGTTATATTCTGCATTTTATTTACTAAATAATTTATTATTTGTGATTTATGTTGTTAATTTAAATTACATTTTCCTTGAGTGTGAGACTGCAGCAGATTATGATGTTTGCAGTGCCAAAGGCTGTTATGTCTTTCATAGAAGACGAAGTCCTGGCCTGTGTGTTTTGTGATTCAAGTTTCAAATTACATTATTCACCTCTGCCTCTGCGGTTTTATCCCATATTCAAGATATGTGCTAGCAGCACATTCTTTATGCTGGGAAGATGTTTCTGGTTTTTATCTTTATGAATGACCACATTATTTATTTGGAATACACCACATGCCAACAAGTACTCATGCAAGCAGCAAGCAAAATCTCTCTGCAAACAATGTGACACTAATCTGTGGTTTGTGCTAAAATACAAAAAGGAAATTATGGCCTAAGCTGTCATGAAGCTCATAAAAGAAAAAAAGGAAAATGCCACCGAAAAAGAATAAGCTTCAAAAGAAAGTTCCATTATCAGTTTGTTTCATGCCTTGTAGCTCCAGCTGCAAACAATCCCCTTCATAAATACGCCCTCAAGATAAATGGCAGCACAATTCTGGTGGTAGCAGAGAGATAAAACCACAAGTTGTCTCCATTTGGGGGAGGGAAGATCTGCTGAGACTGCTGCTTTATTTTGTAACATCTCATCACCATCTTGGGGGAGAAAATGAATATGTATCGCCTGTTATCTTGTCATTTTTTAGCCAAACATCTTAAAATACGTTTTCTGTGAAATAACCCTAGGGATTTCAAGACCAGAATAAATTACTAGAACAATTTGAGCTTGGAGTCCCTGTACTTGCTTTAAACATGGCAAAAGCTTTTCCCATTGTATGAGACTTGCTTTTGCCTAGTAACTGAATAAAAGAAAAGAAAGACAATAAGAACAAAACCAAAGCAAAGCTTACTTAGCCTAGGTGCTTCTGCCAATCTAGGTAACTACTTAACTTAAAATGTACAAGGTGATGAGAGCATCCAATGAAGCTCTCCAAGGTCTGGACCTCCAGCTTAAGCAGGTGAAGTGGACAGATCAGGTGTCAAATGCATTTTGCAATCTTAATCCTGTATTTAGGATTAAGTGTGCTGGAATTTGGTAATGTTTTCTCTCATTTATGTTTTCCTGAGGCTCAGTAGTAACTTTACAAGAACATATCTCCCTAGGAATGTCTGCGGAACACCAGCTCTGCAAAATGGGAGTTTTTAATTATCAGGACAGCATCATTCCTGCACTGCTGACATGCCTCCCGTTTAAGATCTCAGACCACTTCAGGCCCATCCCAGGGGGTGAATTCCAAGGCTTGTGGCACTGCTGATGGCAGTCCAGGCAGCAAACCCTACAGAGCTGCTGGTGGCATCCCTGGAGCTGCAGGAGCATTTAATGAGGTAATAAGCAATGAGCTTTAACAAATTTCAGTTACTTGTTGGCTCACTTCCACCACCCCAGTGCTGACTCCCTGCTCACTTTCACAGGTAGATTTTGGTCCTAAAAATTGGGTATCATGTCATATCCTCAGTGAAACATTCAGAGAGGAAATGTAGAGTCCTCGAGAGAAAAATGTTATTCCTGATTTTCACATAATGGAGCTGGGCAAAAAAAATGCCTTGGGCTGAGTAATTATGAAAGTAAAGCCAAAAATAAAACCCTGGGTTTTTTTCCCAGAGTGAATTTCAGCTTCCCATATCCACAGCAAGAATAAAAGTTTAATTTCCATCAATCTAAAGGGCTTACACCTTAAATTTGAGTTTGTTGTCATACTGTTTGGATATGTATCAGCATCCATCTTTCCTGGGTATGTTCGTGGCCGCAGGTTTGGGCAACTCTAAGGCATATAAATTATATATGAGGAGATATCCTAATGGTACAAGGGCCATGGTGCAGGCATGTGCATGGTGTCTGAGCACAAATAAAGGCAAATGTTGAGATGTGATCCAACTCAAGAAAAGTCCAAATTGCAAACACAGATCACTGTCATTTTACTGGTTGCAATGCAGGAAATTCCATGTAAATGTCAGAAAAAAGCCTTCTCTTGTGAGGGTGACTGAATATTGGCGTAGGCTGATCTCCCTCTTTATGAGGAAGGAGGAATGAGGAAGGTGCTGCGCCCTTGCCCAGGCTGGGATACAACCTGACACCAGCCAAGGCTGCAATAACCCCAGTTTAAGAGGTCTGAAATGTTTTCCACATGTACATATGTACATGTACGTGACTGATGTTTACATATTTCCCCAGCAGCAGATGTAATGTTCTCTTAATAACTATTACATGTTCATCATAAACCATTCTTAGCTGAGATTTGTGGTTTAAAGGTCTCACATTAATGGGTGACATTCAGATTTATTTGGAACAAAATCCTTGTTTCTAGGAAAGTTCTTGAAGGTAGAGATGGCTGTGATTGCTAGGAAGTAAGTTATCTTTGGGGCTTTTGTGCATGTAGGTTACCATATTTTAAGAACAGATAAACAAAATCAGGTCTCAAAAGCAATGGTCAGCAAACCTCCCAAAACATCCTCCAGAATAAATATCATGACCCTCTACTCCTGCCCACCACCTCTTGTGCATCTCTCTTCTTCCTCCGGTTCATCAGCCCTGAGGACCCATGACCCCACTCCTTCCCAGAGACATTTCTCACCCCTCTATTTAGGAATGATTGTTCTGAATAATTTAGTCCATTGGAAATCTTTGTTCTGTACCTCCAGACTGATGTGGAAATTTGTCTTAGCCTTGAAGGCTATCTGAAATCAATATTATCATCAACTTTACACGCATTTACTATGATAATATTTCCATAATATTGTCTAATTTCAAAGAGAAGAACGGCTGTGTAGTACAAAAAGTCATAAAAAGTATTTCAGTGAAGCAGCATTAGATTTTAGAAAACTTTCCAAGACCATTAATTGAACTTTGTTGCAAGATTTAAATGAGATATTGAAAATCAAACACTGTGGCTTAGTTTTAAGTCCCTGTTCTCTGATAGAGCATAATCTTAGAGATATAGCTTCTATTTTGTATCTGTAAGGAAAGATTCAGCCACCCTCCAGAGAACTAGTCATCTGTTTATTGCTTCAGAGATTGACATAGCATTTAAAATTATTCATTTTGTATGAATGGTAGTTTCTCAGCTGAGCTCCTGTGTGCCAGCATTCATTGTCAGTACTGAAATCCTGTTCAATAGTGCTGCTAAAAGCAAGTCTTAATCTAAATATCATTAAGAGTGACTTAAAACTATTGCTTATCATTGCTCTGGTTCAGCACTGCCATCTCCCTCCCAGTAGCTTCCAGTTCTCTGCGTATGTGCATGCCTATGTGCATGTATACTTCAGCGCTCTGTGTGTATGCATATATCACAGAATCATATACCATTAAAACAGAATGCTCAGGTCTGTCCTCGTCTCGGGAGCTGTGCCTGTATAACCAGGGCAAGACTGGGGTTTCTGAAACTTCATGGTTTTGGGTATGTAAAAGTAGCTTCACCTTCTAGTCTGGTCCTGTCCCAGGCCACTGTTTCTTGTCATGAAATTGGTGTTTAATGTTATTGGGGTTTTATTATTCTTGTGCTATATGAAAGGCAGATACTGACAATAAATGTATTCTGAAACTGGACGTATATAATGGTAATGCTCCTAAACACCCATTGATGTGTCCAGAGGGGTGGATTGCTGTGTAATGGTACAGCCCCATGTCCTGCCTGGACACCTGTGCCCAGAACATGCAGCGTGGAGAGGTTATGGGGATGCACCAAGCAGAAAGCTGTGTTCTGCCCTCTACCTGCATGAGAATGAATTGTCTTTCAGAAATGAAGGGTATTGTTTGTTATTACCTTATTATTTAAAGAAATCTTTAAAGCAGGAGGATAGGAGTATACAAAGTGCTTGGGCTGAGCTGAGAGTAGCTGGAGCTGCGGTGATTTCCTGGGTATCCAGCCCAGTGAATACATTGAAATATGCAAACATGCCTTGTCAAGGGTGGTCGGACGCTAGACCAAGTCAACACAAAATTGCAGTAGGGAAGCATTTAATTTGGTAGGTGCTGTGTCCAGAAACTCTGCTTCTTGACACCTTTTTCTTATCCGCATGTGGACAGACTGCATTTCACTGCAAGTCTCTTTATTCAGACAATAACTTCTGAATATTTTGTTGTCAGAGTTCACTAAACTTGGTTGCTTTTCACATACACATGCTAAAAAGGGAGATAAAATGTCCCATGAATGAAAAGCAGTTTTTCAATTCATGCAGACTTAGGAGTGCTGACCTAAACCCCAGTACATGTGCGCCCTTTTGCTGAACCTCGACACTGCAGCGTATTTGCAAACCATTGCTCTGGCTTATAGCTGAATAATACCCATTCCTCATGCCTGTGTTCTGCACTGACACAGCAGACTTATTTGGAGAATTATTTCAACGTGGACCAAGGTGATGTGCTTAGAGAAGGCAGGAGTACGTGGTTGGACCCATCCATGCAGGTATTCAGTACACAGCTACAGCAGTCACTCCTCCACCTCTTGACACTGTGATGCAGTGTAATTTGTTCTTTGCTCAGTGGTGCTGAGCAAGCTGAGGTAGCCAGCCTGCTGACATGAGATCTGTCACAAAACCTGCCAGTCCTGGAGGTCTGGGTGCTGTGTTTATTTGTAATGATGTGAAAAATGCTGAAGAACACACATGTCATGATTGTGCATGCTGAGCCCTGTGATGTACTGAGCACAGTGGGATCTTTTTCCATATGCCAGTGTTCCTTGGCGTGTGGAGCATGACTGCATGTCAGATGCCGAGATAAGGACCAGCTCCCTAGTAGCTTAATGTGCTGTTTGGTCCGCCAGCAAATACAAGTGGCATGCGGTGACAGGACTAGGAGGAATGACTTTAAACTTGCAAAGGGTAGATTTAGGCTAAATATTAGGAAAAAATTCTTTATGGTGAGGGTGCTGAGGCGCTGGCACAAGTTGCCCAGAGAAGCTGTGGCTGCCCCATCCCTGTCAGTGTTCAAGGCAAGGCTGGATGAGACTTTGAGCAACGTGCTCTAGTGAAAGGTGTCCCTGCCCGTGGCAGGGGATTGGAACTGGATGAACTTTAATGTCCCTTCCAACTCAAACCGGTCTGTGATTCTATGATAATAAACCCAAGCATTCACATGAAACATTTTTTCTTGGCTATTTTCAGGTTTTAAACTGACAGCTTGTAGCAAGGAAAGAAAACATGAACTTCATAATAACGTCCATATTGTGGATGTAAATAATGGTAAGAGCCATCCTGGCCTAAAGCATAGGCAGCAACCCATCCCCATGGTGCTGGGAATGCAACAGGTTGGAAAATGAATGGACCATTTTCCTATGGAGTTTGCATGGAATTTGTTAGCTCCATGCTCAGTGGCTGTGATGAAATTTGTTCCCTGTCCTCACCCAAGTAATTATGACCATGTAGACAGGTTTTTGAGACAAGAGCAAACAAAGTGGTAAAAATACACTCTGTATTTTAGCTCCCACCGTTTCCATACTTAACTCAGCAGTTAGTTTGTCAACTTGGTAGCTGACACTTAAGAGCAATTCCATGATAAATGCTCAAAATTGATTCACCAAAGCAAAAATCGCTGCAATTTCCTGCCGTGGCATCTGCTGGGGGACAGCTGCTCCTAGCAAGATCCTGCGTCCTTCCCTTGGCTGCTGCAGCAGAGCTGAGAACCCGCCTGTATGGGCTGGGGAGGATAAGGAGGGAACGCTGCCATGCACCAGCCATGAACATGGAAGATGGTAGCAGAGGTCAGGAGATCTTGGCGTTTGCTACTGAAGTAAACTGGCAGTGTGTGGTTAACCCTAATTTCTGCACTCAGAGGGATGTGGGTTGACTGATGGGTCAGTGCAGTGCAGGAAATACTGTGTCCCTAGAACACTGTAATGAGAAATGACCACAGAGAAGAATTTAATTACACAGCAAGAGGGTTTCTGACTTAGCCTGACCTAGTGCTGGTCAATGTGAGGCTTTCCTTATTGAGAGCAAAGCCTTGAAATATACTTAGCAGAAAGCTGCCTGGTAATTCTCATGGGTTTTAGATCAGATAAAGAAAGCTGAATCTCAGTTGCATTCAAATTTTACATCCTTCCAAATTAAGAACAGCCAAATTTTACTGTATACTAGACCTTGTGACAGTAAAACAGTTTTCTGCAAGTGATGTCTCTTACAGAAGATACATCTTTGCAGGTATATTGTAGATATAATATGTTTGAAGCAACTGAAACTATGCTTTTATATCATGAAATAGTAGCAGGGAAGTGGTGACCACAACTTTAACTTCTGTTTAATAGGAGTCAGTGCCTGGAAAGAGGTTAGGGAAGGCGACTTTGTGTCTGCACCACCAGCCATGTGTGTTCTCCTGGGCTGCTGGTCTTCTGACCAATGGGGAGTTGCTTGTCCCGCAGCCCCATGAGATATGCACACACATGCTGTGCACAGCACGGGATCCAAGGCTTGACTTTAAATAGTGAGCTTAAGAAAAGTATCCCCTCACTCATTTTTCCCTTTTAAATTTTCATAAACTGCTGAATATTTGATGAAAACAAACCCCATCCCTACTGTGCTTCCAGTGCACTTTGGGATCTCGGGGTTTCCTCATAGGTCTACATTAAGTGTTTATTTGAAATCAAATGCACCTGCAGGATGCACTAAATCCTACTTTTTAAGTATTGTAGAAGAAAATCCCAATATTTGGAGTGTGTGGCTCGTGGTAGAGGAGGTTTAATGCAACCCGGTGGAAGTGAATTTTTGATGCAGCAACAGTCCAATAATAGCCATAATGTCTCACTTAATGGGCAAGTGAACAACTCTGGAGAAATTAAACTAATTCAGTGCATTACTACTGCAGGTTGAGTGGAAGACAGGACACATATTCATGAAAAAGAGAACAATTTAAAACCAAGGAGTATTAACTCCATCTTTTCTAGAAGGTGTACAGCTATTTATCTTGTGGAGCTGGCAACACTGTCTGGTGGCAGGGGTCCTCTGTGACAGCATGGCAGAGCAGGAGCAATTTCCATCTGCTTTCTGCTCCCAGCTGAAGCAGGAGCTGCTTATTCCTTTTGTGAGAATAAGTTACATGCTGTGGCAGCATTCATTCCTTCACTGTGGAGTGGCGTTAACCATCACTGGAGAATAGGCTGATACATATCCCAGTTACTAGTGAGTTACCGAAACACGGCCTGGGGAGACTTTGCTCTCAATTTATGGGGCATACACGTGGGGTTTCATTTTGACTTGCCTAAATTCATTCTCTGTGCATGAATCACATCTGTACAGAAACGAGAACTTCGACCCAAACTTAAACATGTACTTAAAAGCCACAACTAGATGAGAGCTGTAAATTGGTTAGCTAAGTGCTGTGTATGCTGGAGATGGCAGATGCACAGATGGCAGGAGAGGCAAAAAGTGTATAAATCTGGCAGTTTGGAGAACTATGATATTTATACCTGGTGAATACTTAAAGAGAGTGACTATAATGGTACATCTGTGTTCCTAACTGCTGATCCCTTTTATTCTTTTTCTTTCCTATTTTTTTTGTTTTCTTCTTGTGAGAGAATGTGTTTATAGAAAAATTATAAGCCTGAATTGCTTCCCATTCATACCAGAGAGCCACAGCTTTATTTCCAAGGGGACTGGTTAGCCTACCTCACTAGTTTTAAACTGATTCCCAGTCATTCAGACTTTCTACCAGTTTTTAATCTATCCATTTTAATCTACCAACAAGCACTAAATACTCCAGTTTCTTTCCTCTCTTCCCTGATGGTATTTTCAGTGTGAAACAGCACTTGTGTCCACTCTTGAAAGCTGAACTCGTGGTGTTGGTGTCGATTGTATTGTCTGCTATTACAAAAAGCACAATTGACTGAGAAGCATTGGGCACATTTCGCTGGAGGTAAAACCACTGTCTAGTATTCACTGGTATTAGCTTCACATTTTGATAGGAAGTACATGCCCAAAGCAGAGATCACCTTACCAGATCTGTTACTTCTGTGGTTGCTTTACCAAGTATAACTGGAAGTAATGTGGCCCACAAGGATGGCCGATACCAGGTGTGATGCTGGGTACTGGCGGATGTACTGGAACATGTGTGTTCTTTTTCTATCTTTTGGGAGTTTCTTCCCTTCACAGAAGGTAGAAAAGAGATTGCACAGTCATAAAAGGCTGGTGCAAACTCAAAACATGATGGTTATTTGTGCCTGAAAGTACAAGGAGAGGAGTCTTCTATGCAGAAGTGCCCAGGCATGTGTGTCCACACACTTATTTGGTGCACTTTATGGGTGGTACGGTGGTACACTATCATCCTTACTGTCACTCAGGGCCCTCTAACAGTGAGGGAGCACCAGCTTCTGAAGATGGTTTGGCAGGTGCCAAATCACCATTGTTGAATCCTGCAGAATGCAGGGAATTAGATGAAGTTATAGCTAAGCAAGAAAGAATTCTATTGCCATCATATACTGCAGGTAATTCTGTGAATAATTACAGTTATCCAGCCCATTACTATACATCAAAGGCTGTCAGACAAAGACCCATTTCCAGCATATGTTCTTTTACAAGCTGTATGTGATGTGTCTTTCTCTATGCTGATAGCTGTAGCTCATGTGTGGGATAACTCCTTTCGCATATTCACAAGCTCATTCAGTTCTGTGTCCAGTGAAATTATTTCTCGATGGGAATCAGCCTAAAACCTAGCTACCCTATCAGGAATGTTGGAGTGACCAAAATACTCTGGTCTTGGAGGGTGATTTCACCGTGACAAGATATTTTACTGTGAAATCGCATTATGTGCACGCAGGATCAGGGTGTTTATCTGCGGCTGGATGCTGTGTTT
Organism: Psittacula echo; assembly: GCF_963264785.1. Classification (NCBI taxonomy): domain Eukaryota; kingdom Metazoa; phylum Chordata; class Aves; order Psittaciformes; family Psittacidae; genus Psittacula; species Psittacula echo. The sequence continues at coordinate 13,785,790 of NC_137745.1, read as the reverse complement.
TCCACTGTACACCAAAACCTGAGAAGCTGCAAACAAGTTTTTTTACAGACTTTTAATGGCCTCTGGGGTTTTACTACATTGAAAACATTAAAAAAAAACAATGGGAGTTTTGATGTATGCTCTCCAGACAGTGACCTCATATTCACTGCAAAACAGCTATATGAGGCCAGCACTGTGCATGGGGCAGGAGCTTCCTGAATAATCTTAATAGTTAGTCTTTTCTTCCAATTAATTAAGTGGTTGTTTGAATACTAATCCCTATTCATTACTTACTAGTATTGCCATAATTTTGTCTCCTGGGTACAGAAGATTAAAATGCCCAGGAAGCAGCCTGAACAATTGGAGATACTAGTGGGAACTGCATTACTCTGTAGCATAATGTGATTGAAAACATTTGTCTTCCCCCATTGTTAATAATAAATCAGGCCTCTTATGATTCCTGCTTTAGGTTTTACTTCTAAATCAGGTGTTGAAATACAGACTATGCAAAAAAAAGTGTTCCTAACAGGATTTGTTTGGATTGAAAACAGAAATTTTGTACTGTCTTGGAAATAAAAAGAATACAGCTATATAAAAATTCATCCTCTTCTAATAGTGTATGGTTGTTTTCTGGATTTGTTGAACAAGGAAAATTTATGTCTGCAATCTCACTATAAATCTGAACAATTGTACAAAGATGAAAAACACGCTGTATGTATACAAGAAATGCTCCAGTCTGCAGTGCTTGGTGGTATCAGCGCTGGGTTTTCTGACAGGACAGTCCAGTCCCATCAAACCAGAGACAGGCTGACTCCGTCCTAGCATCTGCTGGGAAGAAGGATGTAAAGACCTGATAAATGTATGTCTGTGGTGAAACATTACTGCCACAAACCAAGAAACCATATGATGGTCTGATTTAAAAAGGTGAAGGAAATACCTCAGTACAGTTTAACTTTCTCCAGAAATTCAGGTTCTGCTTTTCCCATCCATGGAGGTGGTCATGCCACACAGATTGCCTGTGAGAACCTGCGGCTCAGCTGCCCTATTCAAGGGGCCTGGGGCATTCATTCCCTGGGCTTCTTTGAAGATTGCAGCCTGAGAGTAAATATTTTGCTTCTGTTCCCAGAATTACTTTTGCTATTATATGTGATTTCTTCACTATAAAAAGTGAGTGGAATACTGATATCAAACAGGTTTTGAATAAAAATGGAGAGTGCCACACAGATATATGAATGTGTGGTTTCAGCTGAGGGGCATTGATTACTTTTTCTGTGTACAGCTTAGTGCTACTCAGCAGTTTATTCCTAAAAGGTGGGGAAAAAAAGGTGCAATAGGGGAAATAACTGTTGTTAACAGTGCACTAAAGGAGAAATGAAAATTCTGCCTTTTGCCAAGTAGGTGAATGAGCAGAACATCAGCTTATCCAAAAGAGCAGTGGCGGAGGTGCAGATTTTTGCTTGAAAGGAACAATATTTCACTTTCTGTAAAAAAGGGTGTTTTCAGGCTATTGGTCAAGATGTTTCTATGGTAACTGATATAATTTAATTTCAGTGATGGATTACAGAGAAAAACTCCATGGAGGGTTGAGATGACGGAATTTCATCTGACAGAGCCTGGCAGACTCTTTCCCTGGAGTTATTAGGCAGTTCTAGTTATGCTTCATCTTTACTGGATGTGGTAGAGCTGTTCTGCTCTGGCAAGGAGAGACACTGAGGTTTGTTCACCACAGAAGGGATGATGCAGTAGTAGTCAGTTTCTGAATTCAGCTGATTCGACTCAAATGCTTGTGTGCATTTATGCCTCACATCACCCCGAAGTTCCCTGGGAGTGTATTGCAGCTTCATTATTCCTGTTTTAAACTAGCATGGTGGGACAAGTCAGCCATCTCCCACTTTGTTTTCTAATGGTTTGTGTCCCAGGCATCATGGAGTTAAAGGTATCTTATATATGCATTTTATATTAATTTATATTATATTAACGTAGAGGTAGAGAGTGACAGAAAATGCCAAGGGATATTCAAGTAGTGGATATAATCTCATCTAACATGTCCTTTTTTTCTTCTCTTCCTATTTCTAGTTTTCAACAAGGGAGGTGAGAACGTTCATATACTATTTTTTCCTCATCTGTCAGATCTTGTTTCTACTTATCACAGGGTCCATGGAGTTACTCCAGGCTTGTGCTATTGTACTTGGGAGCAGAATTTCCCCGTAAAAAAAATTTGAGATTTTTGTCTTTAAAAGCCAGCCATTTCTACTGCAGGTATGAAATACAGGTACAGATATAGCAGACAGAAGAAAGCTAATTTTCCTTTTTTTTTAAGGTGATCAATGTTCCACGCTAGGGAACGATATCTGTTCCCAGCTATAGTTTTATAAACAACATTTCATTATGCCTATTATCATAACAGCCCTTTTTATCTCCTCTGTCAATATTTGGCTCTATCAGGCAATGTCTTATCATTAAAGTGAAAAATCCATCATCATCTCAAAAGGGAAAAAATACATTAGCAGCCCACCTGCTAATTTATAGCTGAGGCTTGCAGCCCAGAAGTGTTTTAAAGAACTCCTGTCTAACACCAGCAGGTTTTGTATTAATTGCATATTAGTACTGTTCTGGTGAATTCCCGCATCTTTTCACTCCGAGGTTTAACAGAAGGAACACAAGCAAGGGAAGCAACATTTGCCACGTGTCTTTGCAGACAACAATATGTCTCAAGAAAGTGCAGTTGCCCATAGCCAACACCATCTCCCAGGAGCCTCTCATAGGAAAACAGGGAAGTGGGGAGTCAGCAGGAGATGGAGTCCATGCCGTGGGGAGAGGCAACCTGCCCCTCTACAGCTAAGTTAGCCGCTAACACCAAATTCCTCTGCAGTTTTACCTGCTGACTTGCATGAAGATTGCCAGTGACCTGGCCTGCGGTAGGTAACAAAATCCTCTTTGTTATTCTCTAGGCTAATTCTGGTTTAGATTATACTTCCCTCTACTCCAAAGGTGATGTGCTGTACATGGCTAAATGTCTTGGCTGTGATTTTGGAGGTCCCATGAACTAATGCAGCCCCACTGAAGTGAAAAAATGAAATGTACACTTGAGAGTCTTTTAATTATTAAACAGGTGAGGAAATGATAATAAGATTTCTGACTGGAAAGCTGCTTCCAAAGCCACACTAGTGCCAAACAAAACAAGAGCAGGCTATACATGAAGCTGGTGTCCCACTTACTTATTCCTGGAGGTTTTGCAGCAGCAGGTGATGTAGGAAGTGCATTACTAAATTCCTTGTTCTTATGTGCTTTTTTATTCCTCTTTTCTTCGTGCTGTTAAGACTAACCAGTACTTTACCCTGACATTTCACTGGCTTTAGTTTTGTGAAGTCAGTATCCTTATAAAAACATTGTGTATTTACTCAGTGAGGGCAGAAGGCTTTATTGTTCATTTTAACTGTTTCTGTTGAGAAGAACACGTGGTATTTCAGATACATGTAATTTCCATGCTAATTCATCTTGAGTGCTATGGGAAAAATATATGGTATGGTTTTATCCCATTTTGACATTGCACATAGACATACACTGCAGTGGAAGCTGAGCCTCCAAAATTGCATATAATGTGTGTAACACCTGGTGTTAGAAGAGGAATAATTATAGTGCTCAAACTTTATGGCAGGTGTCAGGAATAAAAATGTTACTTTTTCCTCATTTTAATATACAGGGGATAGTCTGCACAGAACCAAGTGAGTACCAGCCTGTCAGCGCCTCTGCTGCCTTTATTCAACAGAAACTAGTCTCAGGACCAGATTTCTGACTGCACACTGCTGGGGTGCACACCAGTAAGCATCTCATCATTTAATAGATTTATAAAGGAAAGAATAAGTTACCTGTATATTGTTTTTATTTGCTTGAGGGCAAGAAGGTGTGTTTGCAGACTTGATGATAAACTTATATCCATTTGGGGCCTCCTTTACTGGGCTGGTGGGGTTTTCTGGGCAGGAATGTCAGTATGCTGATGCCTCCACTGACCTGTATGCCTGCAGCACTGCTCTTTGGGCATTGCCGTTCAGGGCACGGCACTTGTCTTCCTCGTCTCCTGTGAAAGAGCATCCGGCTTTTAACCATGAGGTTTCCAGAAGGCATTGCACAATCTACTGGAAAAAGCTGCTTATGGAAGATGTGGACCTTTTGGAGTGAATCGAGAGGAAGCCCCAGATACGTTCAGAGGGCTGGAGCACCTCTCCTCTGGGGACAGGCTGAGGGAGCTGGATTTGTTCATCCTGGAGAAGAGAAGGCTCCAGGGATACCTTAGAGCAACTCCAGCGCCTAAAAGGCGAGGAGAGAGGCTTTGGACAAGGGTCTGTAGGAACAGGACAAGGGGGAATGGCTTTGAACTGAAAAAGGGGAGATTTAGATTAGATATTAGGAAGAAGTTCTTCCCTGTGCGGGTGGTGAGACAGGTTGCCCAGAGAAGCTGTGCCGCTCCTTGGTGTAACAGGGTGGTGTAAATTACTGCTGTCCTCACAGCAGTGAGGAATGGAAAGAGCTAATGTGGCATCTGAAGCAGAACGAGGAAAGGGGAGGGTAAAAAAATTAATTGAAATCAGGAAAATATCTTTAGAACAATTAATACATATCAACTCATCAAATGCAGCACAGAGACAAATCGCATCGTTTTAAAAAGGTTAACACCTTGGCAGAGTTAAATGCGGTTCTTTCTTTAAAATTCCAGTGTAATTTCTGGTTTCTTACTCTGTTGTTTATCTTTCAGCTAAGTAGATTTTAAATGAAACAAATATTTATACCAGTAAAGCATTTTAGCCTAAACTTTTAAGTAGAGCTGAGCAAACAAAACCAGAAATTCACAGAGCTGCAGGAAACTGCCTTAAAAATCTGAGGAAGAAAGCATCATAACCATAAAATGGTAAATTAATAATCTAATCCCCAAGTTGAGTGATTTTGTATATTAAACTACTTTCCTTCAGATGTTAGGGTTCTTTTTCCTCACTTTCTGCTGTCGTCTCTGTATTTTCCTCCTTTGCATGTACAGAACAGATTCTGAAACTCATGTTTTTCCCTGGAGAGCATAATATTTTCATGCATCTTCACAAAGTACTATGTATCTCTATTATTTATGCTACAAGATCCCTTCCATATATGATTCATAAGCAGATATGTGGTATTTGTTATAGCAGTACCTTTATTGTCCTGCTCTGCCAGGTATAAAAATGCGTTCATATGACAAGACTTTCTAGGTCAGAAATGTCTGTGTATACACATGGTGTAATGAAGCTGTAGATTAAAAAGGTTGGAGCAGCTGAGATGCTGTGTTGTTAGCAATTAAAGTAAGTACGGAACAATTTTAATGTAGTTAGTGCTCCCATGGGACAGTGTTTAATTCACAGAACCAAAGACTGGTTCAGGTTGGAAGGGACCTTAAAGCTCATCCAGTTACAAGCCCCTGCCACGGGCAGGGACACCTTCCACTAGACCAGGTTGCTCCAAGCCCTGTCCAACCTGGTCTTGAGCACTGCCAGGGATGGGGCAGCCACATCTTCTCTGGGCACCCTGTGTCAGTGCCTCACCACTCTTACAGTAAATTCAGAGAGACAGTGATTTACAGATTTCAGTGCTCTTTTCCTCCTGGTTGTGCAGACAAGGCTAGAAATACACAGGACACTGCTTCTTGGCCATGAATGCACACATCCTCCTGTATAAATTCTTTATTTTGATTCTGTTTATGTTTTCTTTTGCTGGGCAGAATCTTGAAGGCAAGCTCAGACACTTTGAAGGAGCATACTTTGGGAAAAATGATCTGTGTTTTCATCTAGCCTCATTTCTCCGTGAGCCTTGACAGGCTTTAAAGTCCTAGACTTCAGGCAATTTCCTAGTGGCACATCTTCCTCCTGGCACATTTTCCCTGTGTGAATGAAACCTGAAGGTTTTCATTGTAAATAAAAACAACCTCTGTAGAATTTGAAGTGCATTGGCTTTGAAGTTATAATTGTGTTAGGTAGGGTAATGTGGTGGAAACACTCTGTCGAGTTACCTTCGTTGTGGTGAGAACAAATGCCCGAGTATCTGTTTCTGCAATTGGAGTGGTTCATAGAGAAACGTAGCAATGAGCAGCTCGGGAAATGGAAGGGATGCGGTGTTGAAGATGCCACTCTAATGGTAGAAAAAGCTACTGCAGAGGGTGTGTATGCCCTGAAAGCCCTTGGCAACCTTGTCCCCACAGTAACACCAGTTGGGTTCATGGTTCCTGCTCAGCTTGGAAAAACAGGGTTTGCCCAAGGTCCTGGGATGCCCAAGGCGTTCCTAGTGTGTGCCATCCACCACCTGTACAGAGCTCGCTGGGGACGCCAAGCCATCTTCTGACCTTGCTGTTTTCCACAAGCTGTTTGTCATCTCATTCCCCAGTTCAGCCTGAGGTGACTGGAACAGACAGCATTTTGTCCACTTCCGATAAAAGAAATGCTCTAAGCATGGATATCAACTGGTTTAGGTGTTTGGTGTAGTTATATGTGTTACAGTCTCATACTCTTATCACTTAGTGGTTTTGTTAACAGAACAAGTCCTTGTTTTCTGAAAGTGGATGATTTTCATATTCATAATGCTTATAAATGATAATTATAATTACTCCTTTTCCACACTGGAAGACTCTTAATTTATTAAACAAAGGTGGTATTTACTTGTTCTAAAACTAATGCTGACTTCTGCTATTCAGAAAAGTATACTATATCCTCAGTTATGATCTCACATACCACACAGCAGCGTTCACATCTGTATTGTTCACATTTTTTATTGCACTAGAAAATGAAAAGGAAGATTTCTTATTTATTGGATAAATTAACTTCTTTGCTCATGATTTGTCTCAGACAGCTTTTGGATGGCAATGAAAATTCATTTAACAAGCAGATTGGCAGCATCTTAAAGTGCCTTTGCTACTTGAGCAAAACTGCTTCAAATATGTTGAATGCATTGGAAAAGTTCCTGACAAAATACGGTTTTAATTTTAAAGTCTTTTCTGTACTAAATAATAGAAATACAAGCTAAAGTTCATGAATATAATTGCTGGCTATTGAATCATTTTAATACTTTACAGCTAATTGCTCTGATTATGATGTCTCTTTCGCATAGTTTTGCTCTTTTTGGAGGTGGAAAACAAGTTTTCCTGTTTTTTCAGCTCCCACTCGGTTTCTGCACTTCAAATGAAGGAGCTTTGGAGGAGAAGCCAACTGAACAAATGGAAATTAAGAAAATATTCTCCCTGCACCTGCAGAAGATACTAGAGCTGATCCATAACTGGGAATGTCCATTACTGGGAATTTCTCCCAGTTCAGCAGTCTGGCTACCTCTAAAATTCCCGGTACAGTTACTGCTTGCTTATTTATTTGTTTAATTGATATAGCGAGAAAATCTCTGTGAAATTGGAGCTGATTTTCCTGTCACATTTACATTCAGTTTTTTAGAAAGAAAACTTGGTTATAGCTAATTACAAGGTCTGTGATGTTTTTGCTTTCTTAAGTCACCTGCTGACAGACCTGAACGTAGGTGTAGATGGTAATCTGCTATAAGATGAAGTGTACTCATATAGCCATGAATTGCATTGTAAATCCCACGTGCAAGGGGGTAGCATTTTAACATCCTTAATGCATCATCATAAAATGAGATAGATAAGCATGATGTGGCCACTGTGTTGAATCTTATTTAGGCAAATAGGAATTCAGCTGCTTTTCCTCCTACCTTCCCTTCCACCTAGGAAAACAGAAGACATCTATACTGTGTCAGCAGTTTCTCCTGTCATGGTGGAACAAAGTGTTCTATCTGACTTTAGAGTCAGGGTTTCCAACATGACTTTTTTAGAAACTCTACTTAGTTGTTTTGTTGGGGGTTTTTAATCCTCATGCATGTAATATTTATCTTTTTCTGGCCAGATAGAAGCAATTTATCAGCTTCAGTTACTTTATCTTTGTGAGACGAACGGGTGTTTTTATTTTTAAAATGGATTTACTTTATAGCTCTCCTCTGGTCATCTTGTGAGTACTGCAGCTTCTTTGATCTCTCCCTATTCCTTCTCCTGGGCTGGTATGAAAAGGCACCAGCTGTGAAAATTGTTAACTTCGAATTTGCAGATGAGAGATTTGTGTGTGCTGTTCCTGTGTGTTGGGCATACCAACTATCTGTGTCTGCCTTTCGCACAGGGATTTTACTAGGACAGAGAAGGTGAGGAGGACTCCTGGCAGCCAGCCCTTACCCATGCCAGTAGCTTGGTTCATGTCTCTGAAATTCTTGACAATCCAACTCTGGCTCCCCAGGAGATAGTAGGGAAAAGGAAAGCAACTGTGATATTGTCTGAGAAGGTATCAGAAGAGGTATGAGATAAAGCTGGCATAAGATGAGAGACTCAGGGCTCAGTGCAGCTGTGCAGGCTCACCAGGGAAGGAGCTCCATTGAGACTAGAGACATGTCTCCCTGAGAAGGAGCAATATGGAGCACCACACCACTGGTCACACAGGGAAGAGGAGTCTTAATTGCCTACTCCTGCGTTACAAGATGCTTATTGGTCTTATCAGGGTGATGGGCAGCTTTTCAAGGCAAAGCAGCCCTCTAGTTGTCCCCTGTGGCCACCAGGACCCAGCCCTGCAGAAAGCCATAGGACTTCAGCTATACATCAGCTTTTGGAAAAGCGAGCTCTTTACTCATAAGCAGGTACCCTGTGCCAGTGCCTCACCACCCTCACAGGGAAGAATTTCTTCCTAATACCTAATCTAAATCTACACTCAGTTCTCCCAAAATTCCTAAAATATAACATGTTTGGTAATCTGGTCTTCGAAGAGCAAGCTGTAATGAAAAGATAAAGAGTTATCATGAAAATATGTTTGCTTTGGTCTGCTTTTTCTAAGTACTAAGAGGAGCTCAGGACATTCGGGGTGCAAAGGGTCAATAATACTACCTCGAATCAGAGGAAACCTCTGGAAAAAGCCTACTGAACATAGAACACTGAAATGCTTGAAGATGAAGTTAGTAATTTTATATGAATTATTTAGTAATATTATATATAATATTAATATAATCAATATAGTCAATACTATAATTAATATAATTAATATAGTATGTTATATTATGTGGCTACTTATATTCTGTTATATGGATAATTATATTCAGAGGTTTTGTGTTGGCCACAGCAAATAAGGCCTGGGGCTCATGTTGAATGCTGTGACTAGAATAAAAAGTGGGAAGGTTGCTAATTAAGTAATACTGCCCTGCTAGAGTCTCTTGGGGGAAAAAAAAGAGTATGCTAACATCTAATTGAAATTAAAGAATGTCTAATAGCGCATGAAGGGGCCAAATTAATGTTGTACAACTCAGCTTTGGCACTTCCAAGGCTCAGAGCAATTTCTCCACAATATTAGCGTCCTTCAGTGCGGCCTTTTGTGTAATATGTGCAGATTGAAGTTGAGGAAACTGTCAAGAAAGCGACATACCAAAGCCATCCTGGCAGTGGTGAAGTGGGACAGGAAATGGCAGGCATCTTTGAGTGTGTATGTGTCGCTCACGGTGGCAAAGACTGATGGATCAGTGTGCAACATTTTGCCTTATCCCGGGTGCTGTGTGCAGTATCTTGTGCCCTCCTCAATAAATTTGTATACATCCTTGCCCTCTAGTGTCTGCATTTTGTACGTCACCCTTGCTTAGTCTAAGTAAACACACCAGTGTGTGTGTGTATGTGTGTATAAGAAAACAACAGTTCCAGATTATTTCATTACTCAGTGTGCTTCCTATTTCCAGCTAAGAAGATAAGGACCACACAATGGTACAGAGATGAAACACAATTGAGAAATTTCTGAAAAATTCTCCTTTCTAAGTTTATTCCTAAATTACACTTTATTTTGCTTCCTTAATCTCTCATAGTGTACCTTTTGGGTTTTGTGTATCACTACAGGCGGATATTAGAGGATAGGTGATTTCATGCACAGCTTCTCCAAGGAAGTATGCTTGATGTGGTCCTTCTAAGAGACAGACAGCACTGGCAATGAGCTCTGAACCCTGAAAAATGTTATGACTTAAAGCTGAAAGGCTTTTCCTTACCAGCTGTGCTATAAATGTCATTGGTCATACATGGACATGGAACCTTGTCATTTGAATAGGGCCTGTAAATTTAACCCCATATGTGGCATGGATCCCTGTTCTGGAGGTAGCTAACGGTGCTCAGTACTGTTACATTGACACTGGTTTGTATTTGAGAAGATAGATACCTTTCAGGTTGTAATTAACCCCTTGAAAAGGCTGCCAAATACTTCCAACACCAGAACTTTGCTGCAGAGAAGAAAAGTAGGTCTTTCCAAAACCAGATCTCTATAGAACAGCTGCACTGCTGTCCCCCTTAGACTGAAAACCAGGGTGGGCAGCAGTATCACTGTATTCCAGATTTGTTAAAAACCTTGATGAATCTGTAATTTTCACTACTAAAGTACTGCAATTATCACGTGTTCCTCCACTTTCCCACAATTTTCTAGGGTTTTTTTGAAGTTCTTTTGCTCCACCTTCCTACCAGAAGGTCACAAAGCATGAAACTGAAGGCCATTAGTAAATCCCACAGCTCTTAGTGTACCTGTTGAGAATGAGCGCAGCCTTGAAAGCGAGGGCTGAACAGCGTGTGTCAGCCAGGGAGCTGTAATACCTCTGTGATTTACTGCTTTGTTTCCGAGTAAACTACAGCTATATGGGGCTGCAGATAATACATGCACAAATAAAGTCATCATACACCTACACTGTTATATATAGAAAAAACAGAACAGTGCCGTATAAAATCCAATGTGCCTTATAAAATCTAAAAAAGGGAAAGGGAAACTCAAGTAAAGGATAACAAAAATACCTCGTAAAAAGTTATAATACCACCTTTGGAAGAGTCCAAATCTCCCTTCTTGTTGGCTTGTCAGCCAAATCTATTCATTTCATCTTCTGATCTAAAGAGGTCAACATGTTTGTAGAAGAGAATGGTGTAAAAATGACAAAAGAGAGATGAATTAGTATAGGTGGAGGAACTGAAGAACTGTATGCATAGTAAGTGGGTTTTGTTCCAGCACAGATCTGGCTTTCCCTAAGCAAGTGCTTCTGTTGTTAAGAACTGAAGTGTTCATGAATAATAAGAAGAACAAGAGTATAGGTAAAAAATATCTTTGCAGCTGCCTAGAGTGATTTATTCTGCAAACAGATTGATCAGCCTGTTTTCCTCCAACAGCATAAACCACATATAATATTTTTATATTGTTATAGGGCTCCCTGTTGGTTTCCCTTCCTTACCTATGCAAGGTCCTAAGAGAAATGGAAGCATTTTCCAGTGATTTTCCAACGATTTTCCAGCATGAGATGGTATGAGCTCAAGCAAGACCGCTAGGTCATCATGTCCTTTCTCAGTTTCCTGAGCCAGACTCCACCAACGTCTCAACATCAAACTGTGCTCAACTGAGGGGTGAAGGCAGGATCCATTGAACGGTCCATGTGGATTCTCAGCATCTGCATCACTGCTCTATAAGCTGAAGAGCCCGTGGGTGCTGACTGGTGCATGTCATATTTCTTTTGGGTTTTCTTTTGGGTTCCCTCTGTAAAATCCTTCAGGCTTTGCAAATGCAGTGGGCGTCATTCATCCTGTGACCAAAGTTCATTTGGTATATGAATTCCATATGAGCCATCATTTCCCTGTCATTCAGTTTTTCCTCCCTTTACCATGTGAACATTGTTGATCTTATTTTTTTTGCTGTAGTTTAAAACTGTATTTGCTTGACGGCACATCATCATTTGCTTACGCAATCAGCAGTTACCATCTTCCAGCCTTTACACAAGAGATGAAACTGAGAAGTATTTTTAGGACAAGGAATGCTACTGAAGTAGTAATTAGAGTGTTGGGATCAACTTCACAAAATAAATGGGTAAGCAGATGTACATGAAGGAAAATGTATTTGTGGGGAAGTGTATTTTGTGCTTTACATGCTTCCGTGTATCAGAGTCATTCATCGTCTTCAATAAGACTGAACAGTAGAGACAAATCTCCATCATAAAAAGCGACACGTGAAAAAGACACATTGGGAATAGCAATGGCTCAGGTAGTCCTCTTGTACCAAGATGAAGCTTTGGCCTGTATGGAATCCAAGTAATTCACTGGAATGTTTATAGCTGTTTCACTTATCTTTTTCTTATCTGTATATCATTCCACTTTTCCCATGTAAATAATGTCTGAAGCTGTGGGCAGTTCTGGCCACTCATCCTTGTACTGATGGGAACCCAAAGAAGAGTATGGAAGCACCAACCAGAAGACATGAGGAGGCCAGAAATACTTCCCCTCTTCCTTTGCAATTATCTGCTGCCTGGCTTTTAATGTCTAATAATCCCTACCAATTCACTAACCCTCTTTTCAAGGCACTGGGAAAGGCACATGCAGCATAATTTATGTGCTCCAAAGACACCTGTGAAAGACCAGATACAGGATTATTCCAACTGAAAAGTTAGAGCAAACCTCTGTTTTCCTATGATTTAATATAGTAGAAAACAGTCATTTTTTTAAAGTTAAAAAGCAATAGATTGAGATGCATTCCTCACAGATGAAATTAATTTCTTCCTTGAAGGGGCACGTTGAAATGTGTGTGATGTTCATTGTTGTGTGATATGCTGTTTAAAACTTTTAACAAGATAAAAGCCTGTGACTAGGAGAAAGAACTGCTGTCACTGGTGGATTTAATAAATCTTTGCCTGTGACAATAAGCCTCAGATAAAACCAGACAAACCCTATTGCTTAAAAGTTACTTTGGCAGGGGGAAAAGAAAGACATTCTGTCATTGTAGTTCAGGACCACGGATATTGCTGAGCATGCTAAAACCTTCCTGGGATCCACAGGGAAGAGGTAGAAGCATTGCCTTTCCCTGATGATATTCATGGACTCACGGAATGACTGGGGCTGGAAGGGACAGCTGGAGTCTGCTCAGCCTTTATTCTCCCCATGCTCAGCAAAATCGCTTATTCTTTGAAAGAGAAATCATATGTTTCTTATAAGTACACTGGGTTTTTTTAGACACTATCTTACTGCTTATCCTGTAATGCTGACAGTCCAGCTACATGCACCAAGAGGTTTTATCAACATTTATGCACCTAACAAACTAAAGTCTCACAGGTGATGTAATTTAAAGGTGAAAGAACCAGAAGTTTTGGGAATCTAAGCATTTAGGTACAGCATTTCATGACTTTAGGTAAAATTCTTAAAAAGGCTTTTAAGTTCCATCAAAAATCTCCAGCTTGCATTGAGGCTATTAGATACAAATAATTAAGAGCTGATATTAAATCGAGATTATTAATTCTTCAGGAACATTTCAGATTTGTCTTTGGCCCCAGTACAGGTTTAATGTAGACTTGTGCAAGAGGGTGGCTCAGTTTGTATCAGTCGTGTTGCTCCTCATGTCGCATCCACCAGACATCAATCAGCCAGTGCTTAAAAGAGAAATCTGCAGTTGTCAAAATAGAAAAGGTATGTAAATATACTGTGTGTAAATATATAGATGAAATGCATATATATGTTCGTGTTTATATCTGTGCGTTAAGGCCCAGTGTAAAATCAGGCAGTATAAAATATCTCTGTGGCTTTGGGACACTGGAGAGCAGTTTCCTCTGGCTACATGGCTTGATCCCCTAGTGTCTAAGGAGGAATTTGGAAGCTTTTACTGTAGTTGAGATTTATTTAGAGCATCTTCTCTCCTCACCCGCCCGCTACTCTCACATCCTTTCCTCAGCAGGGGTGGTTACAGCCTCTCCATCAGCCACCTATATTTGTGAACCCTGTACCTGTGTTAAAACCTTTGTAGATGTGGCTTCTGTATTGTTTTAAGCTTGCAGACTCCATGTGTGAAGGCCCTGTTGCAGGGGCAGTGTCTCCTGCTGAGGAACCATCTTGCCTGGTACGTGCACATCCTGCAGCGCTGCAAGGACTCCAATTACACAGAAAACTATCCCAAGTGAATTACATGGCAGCAAGCACAATTCTTGCCTAACAAACCTTAAACAAGAGTCTGATTTATGCTCTGTCACCTAATTATCAACCTTTAGCACTAATTGTAAACTGCAGCTAACCAGCCTTGAGCATCAGGCTATCCTTACTGTACCACTTTGTTTATCAGTATCCATGCTGATTTTAAGAGCTTGCCCATGCTGATTAATGCTTCACAAATCATCTGTTATCCATTTTATAGGGCATCCTATTGGTCAGATAAGATGTTGAGATTTACCCCTTCCAGTAGCTAAGAATTAGGGAAGAAAATTGGTGTTTGGCGGAACATGCATTGTAAAGAGGCCACTGAGGGACAGAAGCACTGACTGTGCATCAGGGGGAAAGGGAATGAAAAATAATGCAAACTTTTCTTTAGATGAAAGTTGGAAGTAGAACTGGGACCTGCTGATATCCACAGAACAAAGCGGGTGACACTTTATGGTGGATGGAGTCATAAGATGAGGTTAACTAAAGATTTGTATATCAGCAAATGGGTTCAGAAAAAGAGATAAAGCTACTCAAATATATTTTGCACAGACCATTAGACTGCCAAGAAAACCCATTTACTCATTGAGTAGCATCAACAATCCAGGTGTTATTCATATTGTACAAGTACTATGAGATGAATTACATAAAAATAATTTCACTGCTGAAGAAGGAACTGAAACAAGAAGTTATGTTTTGTAAGTTATTTCAGTAAGGTTTTTCTTTATTGTATATTTGTAACTGAAAGACAACAAATGCATTTTCTACTGTATATGAAATAGTCCTTAAAGGAAGCTCACTCTAATAAATGCAGCTTGGCTAGATGGAAAGTTCTAGCTGACTGGAAAGCAATTAGATGAAACACCAATACAGTGTTACTTTGGAGAAGTGTTAAATATTTGCATCCAAGCACAGAGTGGCAAATTTCTGCTAAAGATGAGACATGATGAACAAGGAAGATATTATTTCATTTGCCTTCTGTACTTTTTATTATTCTAATTTATTCTATTAGTAAGCATTAGTTGGTAAGCTTCCTCAAGATGCTCCCATCTTAAAATTTCATAAACAGAATAAAAGTTAACACAGAACCACCTATCTTTGAGCAAAATAAGTGTTTGTGCTTTTCTGTATGTTATTGCAGTGCCCAGATTTGTACTTCACTAAGCACCACCCACGTATACCCCAAAGAGTTAATTTTTTCCTCTTTCAGTAACAAACACAAGTTCAACAGCCTTTAGCAACTTTGGAGGACAACAGCAGCATCAGGAAAGATGATGGAAAAGCAAACTCATTGCTTAACAACATGCCTGATACATCTTTGTCAGCAGGGGCTGAACATGCACTTTGGAGCTGGCACCGTCAACACCTGCCCAAGTTAAAAAGCAAAACCTGACAGCGCGGTCGCCTGGTGGGAGCAGGAGGTGCATGTGCCCCTGCAGACTTTGGTCCATCGTGAAGACAGCAGTGCTGCTAAGCTCATCTTTCCAAACAGGCAACAAGTGGTCTCCTCTTCCATTTTCCTCTGAATTACTTTAGCGTGGTGAGCCTGGGACCTGGTGAAAGCGCTTAGATTGAGGTTGCTGTTGCACCACTAGATCAGTGCACAGTGGAGCAGTGTCACTCATCTGTCCACCACCACACCAGACAGAAGCTAGATTTTGGTGTGCAGAGAGCTGGCATGCATCATCTCACTTGTCTCATTCTTTCACCCCAAATTCGTACATGATGGTCCCAGAGTGCCCTGAAATAAATGAACTGTACCCAGGAGAATTCCTGCCAGCTGTAAGTAAACATTTACTATTTTAGCTTTAAATAATGCCAAAGTAAAATCACAGTCATTAATATTCATTATGTGATTTTACTGTCTACAAAATGAATAAAAAAAGTATAATAATCCAGGCAAAAAAAAGGGATATGGATTATTTTTTATGGATTATTTTGAAAAGGCAGTCTTTTGTATAGCATCCTTAATTAATCCTTAGTTAAACAAAGGAGGAGTGTGTCTATTAGTCCTTTATGTGACTAAAGATGAAGGTATAAGAAAGAGGTTGTCAGAATTTAAGACACATCCTGGCATATTAAGAAGAGGCCACGCAGTTTTCAAAGCTGAAGACTATGGCTCCTGGGATAGCTACTCTCAGAAAGATATTGCATCCTTTTATAGGCCAAGTCTTTATGCCAGCCCATCTGTGCCTTGAAGAACCCCGCTGAGGCCAGAGGACTCCTCAGGTCTGCAGGACTGATGCTGATCAGCTGCACTGACTTCAGGAGCCATCTTTACCTGTTGTTCCTACCATGGAGACCGTGAGAAGTGACGATGGCCATACAGGGATTGAGCAGGTTTGCGACCAGATTGTTGTCTCTATGAGTGGAAAGGAGGAGCAGAACCTGCTGTCTTCCTCAGCCACAGAGTTTTGATTTTCTCCTGCAACTAACACTGAAGGATTTTGGATCCTCCTGTGAACTCCTTCCAGAAGGGTATTGTCTGACCTGCAGTTGCCAAAGGGGATAAGACACTTTTCTTGCTTTTGCAGTTGTAGCAATTCTTAAATACATAACCAGGGCTCAGATGCACCTTGTAATTCACACACCGTTTTTTTCTCCCTATATTTATGAAGCATGCCTGGGGCAGTGCCCTTGGCTATCACACTAGGGAGCTTCAGGGTCAAAGCCAGCTTTGTAAAGCTGGTGTTTGATGATGTAGTGGCAGTGGAGCAGCAGTTAGACCCATGTCAAGCAAGGGACTTGAGACTCTGGAAGAGCTGGTACAACTGTGATTTCACACACTGTGAGCAGAACAGTCCCACCGTGCTTCAGGTCAGCACGTTTCTGTAATCCAGCAAGATTTTATAGGGAACAGTTGCTTTGACTCAAGATGGCTTAAAGTGATTGCCCTGTACTCATGGAATAAAGCTAGAGCTACTCAAGATTTGGTCAAAACCAAGAGATATAAAATGAATAAACAGAAACAAGCAAAAGAACACAGAAATCCCCAGGGTTTATGCCTCTGTATTGACCGGCTTGACTTGGCACTGATGGATCTAGAGGCTGGAAAGTTTTTTTGGGGGGGGAAAGGTGGAAGGTGGAAGCTGGTTTTTCCAATGTCCAACTTTGCAGCCAGTTTACCCACTGGAGCCGCCCAGTGCCCACATAAAAGCTGTTCTTCGTCAGTGCTATTGGTGCAAGTGTCTTTTCTCTCAGAAAAACAAGCCGCCGCCTCTCTGTTTCTGTATCTTACTGGTTTGCAACTTTGCCACGCAGGGAGCACACTGCGGTAGCTCAGCCTTCTGCCATGACAATGAATATTTCTGGCCGACCAGAGATCTTGCCAACTTCCTGAGGGATTTCAGGCACTTTTTTTGTGTCCTTGCTGAAAATGGCTCATTTTTTATTTCATTATATTGCTTCACAATAAAGTCTACCAAACATCTTCTGTGCAGGCGGTACCATATGTAAATTATTGTCCTTTTCAGCCATCTGTCCACAGATGTCCAAAACTCTAGTCTTTTCTACCTCTTACCTCACTGTATCACTTGTGTATGTCCAGACTGAAAAATAATGTCTATTTAATTACATGCTGCCATTGGTCAAGTTCTTTTACACCCACATTGTACAATTTGAGAACGATTGTGGGAACATGTGCTTACTTTCCTGATCCCAAGGAGCAGAACTGGGCCTTTTGTTCCATGGTTTGCAGGAACTGTGTGAGCGTGGTGCTAATAAAATGATGGGGAGGGAGACAGAGGAGGGAGACAGAGATGTAATACACTGATGACTAAGTATTCATCAACAACAAAGTATTAATAACTGAAAATAAAGTCCCACACTTGCCTCTGCTTTCAGAGAGAGGATAATGCCAGCAATGTGTCCCCTTCCCCTCAGTGGCATGGCTGGGTCTGACAGCACCAATGCTCTGGTTTCTGAATCCTGTTTATAGTCTTAAATCCAGACTTCTTCCTTGGTCCTGATGACCCAGAGAGATTGAAGTTGTTGGTTTGTACTGCTCATCAGTGCAGAATGCTGCCTAGCTCTCCTGAGTCAGTTCCATCAGGAGCTGGAAGAGAAAGCTGGTACTGTTCCCTGTGGGTCCATTTTCTGTACAGGGTCTATTTTTGGTTTTGTACATTATATGCAGCCAAGTATACTACAGGCATCAAAAAACAGGAGGGAAAAATAAAGTTGAGCTCATTCTTAAGGGAAAAAAAGAAAGTACTCTTCTTGGGCAGTAAAAAATAAAAGCAGTTACTGAAAATAAAACAGTTACTGAAAATAAATGTGGGATAAAACACAAAGCTTGGTGGCTGTATCTAGAGAGTGAACAGCAAGTAGACATCTTGGAAAATAAAGGCACTCCTATGCACAAGTTGTTCAGAATAGCATTTAAGGCAGTATGACCCCTGCCCCAACTGGAGGTCTGGGTTTACTGACCATAATACAGGGTAAAATAACTCATACAAGTGTTACGACGTGTTGCTACTGCAGATACCCTTATGAAGGCTGAATTGTAAATTCTCGCTAGGCACACAGCAGAAGGAACCTTTTGAGGAAATGATTGATCTGGGCTTAAAGCAAACTAACCCCACATGCAGCATGTGGCTGGAGGAGACCTCACTAGCACAGGTCGGGTGGAGAGGAGATGTTAACCTGCACCAAAGCGAGTTCTATGTGTTTGCTTCTCACCAGCAAGGTGAGCTGTAGGCTGCAACGCGAAGGGCTGATGGCACCGAAAGCTGAGCAGGGCAGTGAGCCTGCCCTGAAGCCCACCGGTTTTGCCATATAATTCTTAGCAATTTGGTGGCTTGCTCAGTGCCTAGGAAGCAATTAATCACCTGGATGGACTTTCCCAAACTGCTGGCAGGAGTAAACATGCTCCTCTTAGCAGCCATTGCCAGTGAGATGCTGGAAAACCAACACGCATCCCTTCGAGGAAGCTGAGTGCACCAGCGGGCTCCTACAGGCTCTCAAGAGACTGAAAGAACAGGTTCAAATACAGCAGCTCTCTCACTTGCTCCCCCCCCCCCAACTCACCTTTCTTCTTTCCCTCAATAAATACTAAATAATGCTGTGATGACTGGCAATCTTACAAAAAAATAGGAAATTAAAGTTGGTAGTCCCAGTTGTGGAAGCTGGAAGTTCAAATCTATTTCCTCCAAAGTGTGGGCTGAAGGTGAATAACTGAGGGAAACAAGCCCACAGGTCACAGGTCAAATCTTAGGGGACTCCAGCTTGTGTAACTGCCTGCATGCAGCCGCCCTCAACATTTGTCTTTTTGAAGTAGTTTTGGGAAAGGACAGGGGTGCTGAGGGCTAGTGATGCAAGTCTGACTTGGTGGGAGTCAAAGGCAAAGCACCCACCGAGCTGGATGTAAGCAGAGCCTCACCCCTCGGCTTTTATTAATTAGTTATAAATAATATTAATTATGCCTGTAGCAGAAAAAGCAATTATTAAAATATTTCTATAAACATCTTAGCAAAAAGTCAGTTTACCAAAAAACACTCAACTGTATCAAAGCCTTTAGAAAAAGCTCTCTTAGAAATTAATAAATATGTTTGATTAGCACTTTCATGGATGCACAGATTCTGTATATGGAAGCATTATAGTGCATTTAATTATATATAAATGCAATTAATGTCACAAATGAAGACTAAGCTCTGACTCAGCCTAAATAATTGTCATTATCTATCATATAGCATGCCCAGAAAGCTTATCTCTGCAATGATATTTATGAACAATAAACTTGGCATTAACATAGCAAAACAATTTGGGTATAATTCAGACTAAATAATAAATGGCAACAAAAAAAATCACTCCCATTCTTCATGATTTTTTCCTAGCGTAATCACACAGGCATTTTTTGCAGTATAGTCATCATGATGAGAAGTAATAGAATTTACTCTCTTGAGTGCATGCTATAGATTGCATGCCAGAGACTGAGCATATGTGTGAGTAGCTGCTCAGCACCTCGAGAGGTTATTCTCATGGTTCTGGTGGCTGAATATCTTCCAGCTGAAGGACAGCTTTCCATGGAGGTGCGGAGACCATGGTCACCTTTTGCTCTACATACACTTACTTACCTCAAGTAATCATCTCCCTGCTCTATACAGGCTGATGTCTCTGTGCTAGAGACACCTTTAATTTTACGTGTTTTTGCAGCACGTGCTAACAGAAGCTCATGTTTGTTTTTTTTTTGTGGGGGAAAGTCCCACAAGCTTTCCTTGTCCAAACTTAGTCCTTCTTACTCATGCAACGCCCCAACATTGACAGCTACCACTTACGTGATGTAAAACTTGTAGTCTTCAACGCAAACAGCCAGCTCTGTTTCCATCTGTTCAATTCACAGGTATAATAACACACTGACAGGGACCAAATCCGGTATCGTAATACCAGTGTGTAGTCAATGGGTAACAAGATGAAGATGTTGAGAAAACAGCAGCAACGCTGCACTGATGCTAAGTACAGCCAATTGTAAAATAAAGGACTCTAAATGGAGCTAAGGGCTTTTTCTTTCTTTAGCAATGTGCTGTGTGGGTCTAATAGCATGGCATAGTTTGTGGAATAAAAAAATACTGTCAGCAGTCTACAATGCAACATATTCATGTTGTATAGGCTAGAAAACCAGTGCCTTACTGATCTCCTCCGTGACTCACTTCAGAGGTTTAACACATAAATACAGAGAGGTAGAGGTGATCCAAACATTTACGGATGCGTTTGTATTACTAAATAGCATACTTAATCCATATTTTAATATAAGCATTATTGTATATTGATTAAAAATTATGTTTGTATGTGTATGTATACATATACATCTATGTGTATAGTTACTGATATATAGAGATACATTCATATGTAGAGAGAGCTATTAATGTATGTTATCATATAGTTAGGTATAATACAGATGTACAAGTATAGGTCTGTCTCCTTTCATTCTACACCATGTGTATAGAGAAGCTAGGAACAGGCTGGTTGAACTTCCAGTTGCCCAGGTATAACCGTATAACCTTGTCTGCACTGGCTTCACCAATGCCTTAGCTGTGGAAGACACCAGTGAATGACACAAATCAAAGTGAGCATGTTCCATGTAATGCTTTGATACATAAAATATTACCAGGCTTTTCATGCCTCCACGATTTACTTACTTTTTCAGGCAGTGATCAAACTAGAAAGCCATTCAGGGTGGATAAATCATTTAAGACTGACTCTGTTAACCTGAAGAAAACGAGTTGAGAACTTTGATGTAGAGTCTGTGCATGTTCAGAGGAGCCCCAGCTGCAGTCAGATATGTAAAACATCAGGCAGCTAACCTTTAACAAACAATGCAGCTCATGAGGCTTGTGGCTGCTACACACTCTTCAGGTGTGTGTGTGCAAGCGTGTGTGTAAGCATGTGTGTGTGTGTGCATGCCCACACACCCTTATAAAAACAAAATCAGCAGGAAAATGCAAGGCTCAGGTTTTCTTCTCTGTTGGCTCTAATGCAACATGAGCTGGGGGAAGAAATAAACGAACCTCGAACCCCACATCACTGCCTCCCAGCAGCACCATTTCCTCCTTCTTCTTCATTCCTCCCTTCTCCAAAAAACAGTGAAAAACAAACCAACAAACCATCAAGCCAATAAACCATTTTTTTCCCCATTCAGAAAAATAAAAATGCAATCTTTGAGCAAGAATTGCTGATTAATGGTAACACTTACTTAGCCCAGTGCTGGCTCTGTCCTTGTTTATGGGCAGTACAGAGAAAAAGGATAATGCTGCAAAGCCTCTGTCGTCATTATTTGTTTCTGATAATTGGTTTCTTGCTAATAAAGCCTGTACTTGAGTAGAATTTCATCTTTTGTCTGCTGTAATTCATTATTCCATCTATGAATATTAAAACAGCAGTGAGAATGCCTTGCAAACACCTATCCAGCCCCCATGCTTGGAGGCATAAAGTCAATCAAGGTCTGACATGGAGGTCTTCATCGCTATGCACTGTGGCCCATGCTGCAGCTGTCAAATTTTCTTTTGATGTTGATTAACTTCATCAGTATAATTGATCAAGTTGTCTAGAGAAAATGGGAGGCTAAATACTTTCCAAAGTAATCGTCACACTGCACCTAAAACGCTGTTACTATGCTGAAGGCAGCAGGCAGGTGCTGTGCTGCAATTGGAATGAGTTTTCTCTTACCTCTTACCTAAACTTTTCCCTTCCCTCCCAGCTCACTCAGCAGTTGCCTGGCAGATTGATTTTGATTAGTTGTTCATTTAATTGCATTCTGGTGTGCATCTTTCAAAGTCTTAAGAAGACTCGACAGTTGAAGACAGCTTTGGAGACCATCAGACAGAAACAGGAGGGTTTTCTCTGTCTGGTTGTAACTTGGCTTTTGGGGCTGTTATAGATCCCACTGCTTATAAAGACACTTTTATTTTTTCTTCTGCAATTACCTGCCAGCTCCCTCAACATCTCTTCCAGAGCCGCTCTTTGTGCACAAAGCCTGAAGCGCCTCTGCATCAGGTTTTTGGATGTTCACACCCAGCAATATCATGACATAAACTTTAGTCACAAGTGGGGAGGGGAAGGGAACAACTGAAAAAAAAATATATTTATTGGAGTAAATAAAAAAAGTTAACCAAAATCCTTTATTGATATATTCTTGGATAATATCACAGGATTGAGAGAATGGAAAGGAAGGGAAGAGTTTGCGGCAAAGATTGGTTTCACTAAATTGGCACATAAGCAGCAAGATTAACGAAATTACTTATTACAAACAGTATAAAACATACATGCTTTTTTAAGTCCTTATCACACTGGTCAATCATGGTGGGGCATCAACAAAGAAAAACCTCAAGACATGTAAAAGCCATAGTCTTTCCTCCAAATATCATAAGAATTATTGAAATTATTGCAAAATAGTCATATACCTTAAATAAAATAACAGAACACAAATACAAATATCAAACATAAATTATTAACATGTACCATAAAATACATTACTGGCATGCATTCCAAATATCAAGACCTCTACTAGAACTCAGCAACCATCCTTTCCGCTTCCTCTGCAGCCCATCAGAGTTGTAAAGGGGGGGGGACGACTAACTTCGCCAGCACAGTTTTTGGTCTTTAAATTTTTTGTTTGTTTAGTTAAAAAAAATAACGTATATGGATTGCAGTGATACAGTAGCAATCATACAAGTCATGTACACAGGTCTTTTAAATCTGTAGTTGCCGGTTGGTTTTAGATGTGCTAAGTCTGAGAGAACAGGGCCTCAATGAAACTGTGCATTCAAAAAACAAACAGTGAACTCGAAACGACATGGATGGCAATATGCAAAAATCCTCACAAACTGTACAGAAAGTTCAAAAACTTGCAGTCTGGAAGTACATAGAAAGACAGAATTAGCCCCTTAAAGTCCTTGTAGCTGAATGCAGCCCTCCCCAGGGAGCCGGTCCTCCCGTGCCACAGCTGGATGCGCGAGCACAGCGGCTCCCGTGGCCGGAGCAGGGCCAAGGCCACAGCCGACGGCAGCACCAGCCAGCGACGTACGAAGCCGAGAGCGATGAAGAGTATTTCAGGGAGCAGCCGTCGGGAGCACGGGGCTCCTCTCACACCTTCCCGCAGCATCGCCATGGCCTCGCCCCCACTGAGGCGGACGCTCCGCACTTGGGAGGAGGTCTGTGCCGGCGGTGGATGAAATCCCTCGCCCGTCCTCCGCCCTACGTGGCAGATCGGGCTAGATGACCAGGTTGTTATAACTGACGTACTTCTTTTTTGCAGCAGGGCCTGGAAGTAAACCGGAGAACAGTCAGAAACCCCATCAAGACCAGACCCGCGTGGAAAGGGCTGGCCACTGGTCCAAGGGCTGCAGCGCAGGCAGGGATGCACAGCTGGCTCCCACATCCCCATAAGCACCTTCCCGTTGGGTAGCATATGCTTGCAGACCAAACTCTAGGCAGATGGCTGTTTGTTAGATATGCCAAAATGGTGTCTCTATCTTCAGTTATTACTATTGACAAAATTACTGCCTATTGATTTTGTTCTACTCCTGCAAGTCTGTATGACTTCACTGCTGAGAAGACCTAACTAGAGCCCATTAAGATTTCTTTTTAAAAAGCAGTGACATTCCCTCCATCTTCCTGTATCTCCTAGAATAAACGTGGCTTTTGTCATGGATAAAGTGATTCTTATGCAAGTCGTACGATTTCTGAGAATTTTCCAATATGGGGATGAAGGTACCAGCTTTCCTAATTATGACTTTCAAGTTAAACCAAACAGAAATAAGTAAAACCAGTCAGTAACGACTTTGCCAGCGATGCTACATACCTCTGACAGTAAAAACTGCAAATATTTGCACCTGAATACATAGCAAAATGTTCTGCAATACTTTGGCAACACTGACAGATTAGGGATATACCAGCTGATAGCATGTTCTCCATCAGGCACGTTAACAAAAACATTGCTATTTATATGCAAATTCTGTAACTAGGATGTAGCTACTACATGTACAGGGCTTATGAGATTTTCTATTGAACCACGTTCCAACGAATACAGGAAAAGGCCTTTCCCCACTTATTCACATTTCTAAAAATGAAAAAAGAGAAGTGAGTGTATGAAGTATGTATGCTCTTGCAGTAAAGATTAAAATCCAATATTCTAGCCGAATTATCACCAGATCAGTTTAAGCTAATGGATATTCTCAAAGGTTAAAATTATCAGGCATTGCTGTTATTATCAACTATTCTTATTCAGCACCTGCGGTTTTTCTAAGTAACTAGTATTCAACAAAATACATTAAAGTGAATCATAAGCAACCATGCACAGAAAAACTGAATAGATATAAACAAACCTGATCTTCAGTGCCTCCCTCAGTGAAGCACACATTTTGGAGGATAAATAAGAGAAAAGGGATAAGGATTATTCTCTGGGATTGCTGAAAATGCCTACTTTTTTTTGCCTCTACCAGTGCCCTGCCAGGGCAGAGGAGTTCTGCCAGCACTTCGGAGCACTCTGTGCGTGAGAGACCTAACACACCTCCCTGTGCTATCCACAGCAAGTGCACATTTCCCTTGGCTTGTTCAACAGCCAGAAAGCATTATTAATCACAGACCATGATTAACTTTTCAGGTGGCCTGCTTTTCAGAAATACTTGCTTAAGTAAGGACAGGCTTACCACCGATTCCAAATATTTTGAAAGCATAATACATGAGAGTGCAGTCAAATGTAAATATTCTTCATGGCATTCACTGTCTTTTTACTGACAAAGAAACAATTTTACTCCTAGGTATTTTCAAGACTGTCATTTGAGACAGTCTTTTGTAACTCCAGCTTTTTACAGTATAATTCTGAAACCCTAGTTCATCTGTTTGGCCATTTTCCGTACAAGGGTCAGAACTGTCTGTTCAGTCAAGGACTGGTCATACAAAATACTGATCATCTTCAGTTCCCATTAACTTCTCTTGGACCCAAAGGCTGTCAACACATGGCAGGATAAAACTCATACTTCAAGGCTAAACTGAAAATATTCAATAAACTGTGGTATGCTATTAAATGCTGAAGAGAGATAAAATGCAGCTGAAAAGAAATATCATCATGAAACAGGTTACAAAGTAATGACATGTATTATTTTGTGATATACTTCAGCTTTATCTATTAAGTTGTCCAATTTCAAATAGCAGCAGAACTCCTTTTTTGATTTTGATACTCTCCACTGCTGGTTCCTATAAAGTCAACCCCTCTAATGCTTTCACAGGGGTTTTACTTCAGCTTTCAGCAAACCTGATAATTTTGCTTGATGAGTTTTCTCACAAATTCAATCACAGCAGCTCTTTTCTCATTTTCAATATAACAATGAACCACCAGTGCCAAGTGAATTCAGGAGAGAAATATTGTTGATAGTGTGTACTTCTGTAACCTCACTGTGAAAAGATGGGCTCCATGCATCTGACCCTTAAGACAGTAAAGTTATCTTTGGCACTGCTCTGCTTCACAAGAATAATGTAGTTGACAAAAGCATCATCCATAATTTAGATAAAATGATCAATAAAAGCTTCGTGGTTTCTTTAGCAGAAGAAAGACAATCTTCCTTGGGTTTAAAGATCAAAGGAGATCATGTCTCTGGGTATGTAGCTGGTGCATTCTGCAGTTCTCTACCTACACTAACTCCAGGAATCTGGAGCCCACCTGATGTAAAACTTTAAAGAACACCAGTCTTGATTTGAAGACTTCATGAGAGAAACATTCTACCCTAATAATGAATCTCTGCTCAGTCTCAGCTCATCATTATCATTGGCAATTAGCATCAGGTATGGTTTTGATTTCCCTCAAAGAAATTAATTTACATGAAAATGGGGAATGCTAATGAAACATCCGCATTATCAGAATTCACCATGCTTTAATCCAAAATACATGAGCATTCCTTGTTCTTTAAATGCAAAATAGATACAGATCTCACACACTGTTGCTGTTAGTGTTAATGGATGATGGCTTTCCAACAGTGAAAACAGATTGTCCTCCTGCAAATAACATATACATGTTAATTAATATACATATAATTATGTCAACCTCAGCTGGCTGGTGACTTAGATGCATCAGAGGCGAGCCAACAGCTGTGGCATACAGAATCTGAAATGCTGGACTACTCCTTCTACACAGAGGTACCCAGACCAGCTGCAGCTCCCTTTCCTGAGGTCCATGCAAAGGAACAAGCAGCAAACCATGGGATCCATGTCGACTGCTAGCTATTTTAAAGTACAAAACACCGTATAGAAAAGAAAGATCCTAGATATTGACTGCCTGCATATCTGCAAATATATGTGCTCTTAAGGCATGTAACTTGTTTGAAAAAAAGGGTTCCTTTCTCTTTGAGAAGAGACTATATATTGCTGCTAGTGACAAGTGACCTTTTCTGCTAATTGGTGATGAATGTTAACAGGAGAAGAAATTAGCATAAGGCATACCTGAAGAATACAATCTCATATATACAGACAGGACCACTGTACTAGAAACAATCTCCAGATTCAGGCCAGGTACAGGTAACCACATCACGTGCACTCATCAAGCAGAGCCCAGCACAGGATTCTTCAGCTCCCATTACAGTTTTGCCTTAACTTGGCCTGAAATGTGTTCTGTCCATTATGTCCATTATGGTGGAACCCGGTCTAACTGTCACACTTCAAAAAGGTTAGGCAGATTGGCTGCAGGGACACACAGGGTGATGAAGTGTCATATGGCATTCCTGCTAACACACAGGACTGAGTGGATGGAAGGTGCAACTATCCCATCTCCCCTGTGCTGCTGACATTGCTGTTAGTCTTCTGGTTTTATAAGCATTACACTAACTCTCAAATTGAAAGTAATCAATACCTAGAAAAAACAAGAAGCAAGAGCAATGCCTCCACAAATGAGCTGAGGCAGGAAGGCATCTGATTTCCTGGCAGATGGAAGCATAAAGAAGGCACCTTGGTCATCACAAACCCCAGACACTTCATAGCATGGCATTAATTTTGAGGATGTGACTGTGTACAAGATAAATACTGACAACCACATGAGCTATGAGTTGTTCTCTTAGTAGGAGCTGTGCCTTTTCCCATTCTCCACAAATGGATCCCACCTTCTTCCCTTACAAACATCCATTTCAAGACACCCACATACAGCCTACATCAGTGCAACCCAGATGAAGACAACCTGTATATCTGCATGTGTTAAATAAACAGTGTTTTGTTAAAACACAGCAATTAATTAAAAGCCTTTTCTTTGCAGCTCGCCAAAAAGCTGTGCGGGACAGTGATAGTCTATACCCATCCCTTTCCAGAAATGACAGGATTTGAAATAACTGCATCTCTGTACCAACAACATATTAAAAAAAAACACGCAGAAGCAAAAATCCTCTTTGGATATATAAGTTTCATCACTTGACTGGTTTTCATTATCTTGAGCATGGGCCGCAAAGAAAGAAGCTCCCACAGCATCCAAAAGCAAGGCAGATCTGTCAATACTTGCTCAGAGTGAGATTTAATCACTTTCACTTCAATTTTATGTACATTTGTAACCTCTTCCATGCCTAAGGAGAAAAGATTTACAGTGCAAAAAAATGAATTTTATTACAGCCCACAGACATCTCACGCTATCAAATGTATGAAACATGCTCTTAGTATTTCCAGCACTGGGCGAGAACTGACATCGTGATGGCTACGAGTCTGGAACTTCAGCTTTTACTTTCTTTGCAGTCACTGTGGCAGATTATGCTTACTCTTCTCTTTCCCATTTTCATAATTCTTGCTTAGAAAACTGTATCATACATGCCAGGAAAAGCGGAGGCCAATTATTAAATCCTGCTTCAGTCCAGCTAAGAGGGAAATGGATGTGCATGGTTCTTCCCTATCTGTGCCTGAAAGCCAGAGCTATCCACATGCTCTGTTGCCTTTAAATTGGGGAATACATATGAGAAAGAGATGACAGCAACAGCCCTAAATGACTTTGCATGCTTGCCCAAAACCCAACAAACGGAATGAAGCTTGGGGAAAATAATTTTATATTTAGTATCTAAATAGAAATAGATTGTTGTATCACATTTTCACCCCTGTCCTGTTGTGCTCCCTACCATAGTGTGTTGAAAATTTATGTGGCATATAAGTGCCCACAGTTGTACAAACCCAGTTTTGTTTTATTGCATGTGTTGATGGGTAGTTGTCTCTGAGCCGCAGCCTGAACTGCGTGACTTTCCTGCAGATCAGCACACAGAACCTCATGTTTTAATAATAGAATACAAATATATTCAATTACAACTATAACATTAGTAAAAAGTATGTTCGTCCATAATTGCTTTACAGCCTTCTCTTCTCATAAATTATATCATCTTTAGCTGTCACATTTCCTTGTCACTCTCAGTAAAGCAGCAACAATTAGCAGCTCAGTGCTGAGGACAACCATAAATAGCAGTGGTGTTCCAGTCGCTGAGAGGTTCATCAGCAGATCACAAATGACAGCAGGGAGGGAGAAGCTGCTAAAGAGATTGTTTCTGTTTCCTGATTACTAATTTATCTAGTACACAAGTAGCCTGATGGCAACGTGGTGACATAGTCAGTGTATGGTCCTGGCACTCCAGCCCTTGACAAGGCATGCACCATCCACCCACACACCCATGCTCCTGTTTGACATCCCAGCGAGAGAACACCATCCTACTCAGGTGATAAGTGCCGTAGTAATGGTTTCTATCTATTTGTGCAGTCTTATCAAAACTGAGTCAACAAAAATACAGCACTGAGTATAATTTAACCTCCAAAGCGAACAATACTCATGTTGAAGCACTGATTGAGAAATGAACAACCAGAATAACCTTCTCTGACCATCCCTACATCACTTCTGGTGCACATGACGCTCTAGATTCCTCAGGTGGGATAACTGGATTGACTGTGACGAGCAATTACTCAAGGACCCATGCGAAGGATAGCCATAACAGGCTAGACGGAAGAGTGCAAAAAATGTTACACTAATGCTATAACGAGAAGCAAGGGCTGCTTGCAAAGAGTAGACACACTTTGAAAATTAATAGAATAACAATTATGTTACAGAATTGTATAGATTTATGCAGTCATCACTCACGCTCCTTTTGCTGCTCTTGTGACACACTGTGCATTATGGCACATATTACTAATATGCTGCTTGTAATCTCCATGAAATGCTAGAAAACCAAAACCAGAATGAAAGTGGGAGGTGTCAGTTATATTTTAAGTTGTCTTTTCCTTGCCTTTTTTTTTATATACGTTTCAAGTTCCTTGATAAGATCTCATCTCTCTGCATTGCTCTTGTTAATTTGTTTTTCTTTCTTATTTTTGTCCAGGGTTGAGGGTGATGTCACCATAGAATCCTGACATGCATAAAGGCAACAACTGTATTTCCAAATGAACACCAGACTATGGCAAGAATCTTTCTGATGAGGGGCTATCCAGGAGAAACTCATGAACTGGAAAGCCCACCCTGCTTCTATAAAAAAAATTTTCTCTAATTCAGTTGGGTATTGTACATTGTTAATGCTGCTGGTATCATATTCCCCGTTTTGCAATTGCCTCACTCCTCCCATCCCACTCTGCCCCATCAGTGGTTTCGCCTAATCAGTATTTAGGAAACGTGGGTTTGGATTTTGGAGAAGGATGTTCTGCATGTTACAACACCAGCAAAAACACATGGAGTGAGAGGGGGAGGCCTGAGGCCAGTTAATTCTCTAGAAAAGCCGGAATCTGTGAACAGTGTCATTAATTCATTAAGCACCATCAAGGAGCACTACAGGAGGGCGTGGGGTGGGGAGGTAACAGCATTAGGATGGTACAGCATGGCCATGGGAATGCCTTTCCAGCAGAAAACAAACCCCAGTTTCCATTTCAGTTTCGCCAGCTCCAAAACCAAATGTGATTTTTAAGTGTGACGATTGGTACATTTCGTGTGAATTGGTATCCAAGGCACAAGACCCTACATTGTCACTGCAAATAAGATCAAATTAAGCAGCCCCAGACATGGAACATTAAGCTGAGAAGGAACTAAAACGGCATAAAAAGAGAACGGGGCTGCGTCGCTTAGCAACCACCACCTTTTCGGGTGGATTATGCGAGTCCGGGCACATTTGCACTGCTGACAGTTGTTGCTTGTAATGTAAAGGAGCTTTTCCGTATCTCTGTGTGACAAGTTCAGTTAGGTGCTGCAGTTGTGAGAACCACGAGACAGTGTCAGGCGAGCATCAGCCCGAGCGTGATGAGCATCTCGGTTCTGGCACGAAAGACCTGCTCTGGTGTAGAACTGCTCCAGAGCTCGGTTTGCAAGAGGTCTGAGGCTGGTTCACTGAGATTTCTGATTCATTCTCCTAGTGCAGCTCACACGGTTAGGTTATTACCCTCTGGAGAAAAGACACAAGAAGAGCTGAATGCTGTGGAAGGCTTAAGTCATCCTTTTCATCCATTGCTGGTACTTTCTCCAAGAGGTTTAGTTAACACCAGACCAAAACCTTTACACACACAGCACTGGTTCTTCCAAAACCTCAGTCTGGGCTTTCAGGGTCATTCCTGAAGGAACCAAATAAGGTTTGTGTATTTCTGTTCTCATCTGTGGGCAGAGGAGTACGATCTAAAAGGTTATCAGCTCCTCACAGAGACTATATTTTCTTAATTTACTTTGCTAATGAATCGACACTTTCCCAGACGAAAGTGCCACCATTGTCTGCAGGGCTTTCAAGTCATCTCCCAGCCTGCTGCAGTACCATCAGTTCCCCATGTTCACCCACTGTCTTCCCATCACAGATACCTGTTAAGAGCCCTTTGCAAGCCAGCGATGTTACCACCTAAGATTAGGACCACCCTGACCAGTTCTGCAAAGGCACTATTGTGTAAGGAATGCTACACAATCCACAAAAGGATTTTGGCCTTCAGTTCAATGACACAAACAGATGGAATTTAATTATGGCCCTGCTTGTTTAAATTGTAGCTTTGATCCAACCGCCTTGGGGAGAGCAGCCCCATGTCTGCTGCGTGTCTGTCCTTTCCTTGACGTGCCCCTGAACAGATGATAGCACAGAGATGGCACATCGTGTTCTGTAACGAAAACTTCTCTTGGGGAGGAAGGGGGCACTCACTGTTTCATGGGGAAAAAAGAATCTGTTGCAAAAATTAAGAATAATCTTAAATGCTGCATCTTGGCTGGAGTAGAAACAAGCCAGACCTCACTTCCAGCAGCATCCCCCACCACAGCCTCTCCTTTCCTCCTGCTGATGGCCGGCTTCATCTGCAATCCTTCCAGGGAGATAACTTTAAAATCTGCTTATGTGCTAAACTGATGTTTGACAGCAATGAGCTCCAGCCCTGGAGAGAGGATGATGTTCTCCTCTCGCTTAGCTCTGGCGGCAGTACCTGGAGGAGCTCCTACTCTTTGGGGTTTTGCCTTTTTTAAGAACTTAAGATATTTTTTTGGTGCTACTCTCTCCTTGAGTTTTATTAATTTAACCTGAAGCACTGTGGGTTGCCAGGTGGTTACCTCCAAAATAATGAAACGCACCAGGTATTAGGAATAGCTGTAAAAATCTTCCAAAGGTAATTTGTGTATTTCCTTCAGCTGTTCCTTGAAAGATGAGTTTGCTGTCAAAGAATTTCCAGTGCCATTACAATACTTGTTTTGGCTTTGCTGAGATACATTAGATTGGCTGAAGTAATCAAAGGACAACACTGAAAGACGCTCGAAAACCACAGCCTGAAGAGTTGTCCCCCTCAGGCCTGTTGGCAGCAGGCAGCATGTGCCAATGATGGGTCCTGCAGAATGAGTTATCTGGGAGATTCCTGGTTGCAGGGAGAAAGAAAAACATCTGCATAGGCAGAGAGATGAAAGTCTTGCAGATATATATATATATATATATATATGAAGCAAACAGCTCACAAAAAATCACAGAGTAAGGTTCTTGAAGCCAAACTCTTTAAACTAATTAAGGACAGCTGAGAGGTGAGTATGAATAAGAACACAGTCCTGCAGATTTTAACTGGAAAAAAACCCAAACAACAAAGTTCACTGCATATATCTAGAACAAATCATTTGCTCAGCTTTAAAAATTATAAATATATATTCAGATATTCATATATTCAGGTATCATCTTCACAGTTTTCACAATATCACTGTCTCATTCTCTGCTTCTGTGCATTTAGAAATTTTGCAACAAAATGCAATTACATTTGCAGAACTCGGTTTGCTGCAGAGGCTGTCCTGATCTATGCAATGCCAAGAGAGATAAAACAAGCTCCTTGTCCCCCTGTGACCTGTTGTCACTATGCACACAGGCAGGAACAGAAGTTGGCAGGGTTGACTGTGACAGCACCTTCTCAGCCTACAATAACTGTTCAGCAGACTCTTTGGGCTGAGACTGGGTCAATAATGTGACACTCTGGTCAACACCTTGATCCAGAGAAACTGCTGTACCAACTATTTGCCAGAGATACAGTCCTGTGCTGTATATCCTTCAAGAGGCTTGTTTCTGTATGCTACCCCCAAATCACAGGCTGTGCCTGCCCTCTGAGCTACACTGAACCTTCTGCAAGTCCACACCGAGCACTGCTACCACCACAAGCCTCAGAAGGCTCATGTGACTGTGATTATATGCTGAGATAGATGGAGAACATGCAGAATGATCTTGCCTTTACTCAGAAAACAAAAGCAGCTTGGTGGCAGTGGCTTTTTAGAGTAACCCTCAGCTGTAATTCACTCGCTGGCTGCTAGGAACACCCACATGTATGGGCTTTAATACTGCAGTTATCTGATGGACTGGGAAGCAGTGAAGAAAATCTCAAAGCTGGCTAAAATCATTAACAAGTCAAGCTGGGCCATGTGGACAAATTTTTACCTAGTGTAGACACATAATGTGGTGCTTAAGGTTAAAAGCCTAACGGAGCCATCACAGAATTGTCAAATGCTGAAAAAGGAAAACAAAACATCCTCCACCATGTGTGCACACACTGATTTAGGAAGACAAGGCCAGATTCACTGTTGGCTCAGCTCTACTGATGTGAGCACAGTGGCTGGAACATCCAACTGCTCTGTCTAGTCACACCACCAAATGCCACTCAATGCCTCTGCTTCCAATCTGCAAAACCCTGATAATGTTTATAAGCTCCTACCTCAGAGGGAGATCATAAGGTGAACACCAGTGACTGGAAATCTTGAATAAATGATTAATGCCAAGAGAGCATGATCAGGAAAATAGCCTAAGCAATCTCTCACTTCAGTGCTGCTTTGTATACACTTGATAACCTGGATTCACCTTGTTCATCTCTGCTGCATTCAGAATGCAATTAATAACAAAATGCTGACTTTAAATTATTAGAATAATTATGTTTATGCATACGCATGCACATGTATTGTTCAGAGCAGGGCTGGGCAAATGCTGCAGGTGTATTTCTATCTGAAGAGCATTCACACATCAGTCACTTTACACAGCTTCCACTTCCAAATTCCTCATATTCTAACCAGGGCTACGTTTTTACCTTTAGGGCTTTCTTATTATTATACCTTTTAGAATTGGATATTTACCCTGCCTATCACGCAGCCCCTAAGCAAACTCAGACTGCATAGCTAGTCGAGTGAATGATAGAACCACACGTGAAATGAGCCTTGAACCCAGGGGACTGGCAAAGTATTGTACAGACCAGTGCTAGGGCCATAACTAACAATTACAAATACCCAATATAATGAGCTCTTTTAACGAGGATTTCTTTGAAGTTCCCAGAGGGATTTAATAGGAAGCAAGAGTACGACCTTGACAATTCCCCAGGGGACACTGGGATTTAAAGTAGGATTTTCTTTAAACAAAAGTCCATTTTGGCTTATCAGGTGTTCAAGTAATAGCTGTTATCAGAAGCATATGTTTTTAATTCATCAGGGTTATTACAATGCACTTTTTGTCAGAACAAAGAATGTATCCAATAGGAAGAACAATAAAAACAGTTCTTGGGTGAGATAATAGTGTAATGATAGAAATCAGTTCAGGTCAAAGTGGCAATGACATGATGTTCTTATAGCCTGAGACAGCTTTTTAGGGTTTGAGTATATAAAATGTTTGCTTTGTCATTCTGCAAATGTATTAGATTGAGAACAATCTGCTGTTGAACAATCTTAATAGGGCTGAAGAAACTCTATGCTCAGATAACATAGGGAAAGCAACTGTACGAGACAGACGCTTGCACTACAGTACAAGCTACAAAATTTTGACTTCATTTTAAGTGGAATAATACCCATTAATTTCAGTGAAGTAGGCTTTCCCACAATGAATCCTAAACAGGATGGGAAGCTCATCATACCGATCGCCCTAAACTGCACAAAACAATGTAAAGATTCTTCTGCAAAGTCAGTATGCACCTTGTACATGGCACCTCTTCAGAAAAAGAAGAGAAAGAATTGCTTATTTGAAACTTGGGTGTGTTTTCATGTAGTGTACTAGATAAATAATTAGCTTTAGCTCATGCACTGACTTCAAAGACATTCTTAGCACAAGGGAGAAGAAATACAGCCATAGGTGGTTGGAAGTTTTGCCTAATGGCACAGGGAAACCATTACACTTCTCTAGCATTGCTCTGTGGGCAGCAAATTTAAGCTATCTTTGTAAAGACAAGTAAGGAAAAACCCTGTAGAATGTAACAGAAAACACTTTCTGTTGGCAATACAGCGTAACGGTGATCTCCCTGCTAAGCTCTGGCTCTACAGACAGGCATGGTACTGCACTTTGTGGCTGAAATCCCACTCCCACTCATGTAGACGGCAGAGCACCTGCTGGTTTCAGCAGATCCAGTACTGCTTGCCATAAAAACTTACTATGAGGTATACTATAAAACAACGTGGAGAGTTATAGGTTTGTTATGAAGCTTCTACAGTGCTTTTCCACACAGGGAGCACTTATGTGTTTTCAGTGGTCTTCAAGCACTGCGCCATCAGGAAACGTGTGCCCCACAGCCCTTCTCCCCCACCAACAGCCCACCATAGCTGGAATCTTGGTGCCAGGTCCATTCCTGGGGGAAACAGGCCAGTAAAGTACAATGGCATCTGATGGGAGACATGCTTGTGGTAAAGGCAAAACTGAGTGTCGAAGGAAATTCACTCCTCTGAAAAACGTCATAAAGGTATGTACCTGTATTAGTTCCTACAAGCTCTAAAAATAAGTTGCAAGTGGGATATGTGATACATGTTCCCCCTTTGCAATGGCAAGCTATGACATTCATCATGTATGAGTATTTACAAATGAAAGTGATAGCTCTCTGTAAACAAACAAGAGGCATGTCATTTATTTCTCTGCCTCTGAACTCCTTACACTGATAACTGTCAGCATCAATAAACCCCTTTTGTTAAGCTGGAAAGATGATCTGAACTACCCGCAGTGACAGACACTGCTTTCAGCCTCCTTGGGATGGGGTTAAAAGATAATCTCTATCAGCCACACCTTTGACTATTTTGCAAGGTATTATTAAGGTTGGTGCCTTCAGAGATAAATTCAGAGGTTGTTGTTAATATTAGATTTCCCATCAGAGTCATTAAAATAAAATGTGACTTTGAGTCAAAGAACAGAGCCAGACACACTGTTTATGGCCTGGAAAACCATCATGCTTTTGCTGGAAAGGTAACTCTAAGTTTGATATTTTGAGTCAAGTAATAAGATTGCAATAGGAAAGGATTAGTTTTACCCTTCTAAATAAAAGCTAAAATCAACAAAGCATTGTACCAATGAAGAACATCAATCTTGAGCATGTTTGGCTGCATCTTTCTTCTGTCTCCTACTTGTCTACTTTGCAGATAAGAATTTTTGGGTCAGATGAAGTTTGAAACTATCTGCAACGTTGAGATCAAAGAATGAGCAGAAAGTCTTAATGCTTCAAACAAATTAAAGACTTCAGAGGGTCTTAAAGAAGACCTGGCACAAGGAGAAGTCATGCAGGATGCACATAGTGGTGGGATAAAGTTAGGGGGCTCAGATGGGAAGCAGAAATCCTGCACTGAGCAGAGGAGACATCGAGGAGCTCACAGAGGGAGCAGATTCCCAGCAGAGTTGCTGCATGAACCATCACATCAGCTAAATCCACAGCACTTCTCTGCAGGCGGGAGCACACAGCAGCCCCATCACAGAGCTGGAAACGTGCACAGGATCTCAGGAAATGTGCTTCAAAATCTTTATGAGATTATGGCAGGGAAGAAACAAAACCAATTCATATTAATTGGAGTCAGCAGTACAGAGCACATACTAATTTAAACTACATTTATAATGTTTCCATTTGAATGCTGTGGACTGGAAAGATAACAAATAATAGCAAATTATTTTCACCTGCTTAAAACAAAGTAATTAATAGTACTTTGGTTATCTTACCTGGAAAGCCAGGCTCTGCTGAGAGCTGAGTGATCGTCTGAAACATCCCAGAGGACTCCTGGAGTCAGAGCTACAAGGACAATTCCTCTGTACCTCCTGACTTTGCTCCTGAACTGGTCCCTAAACATCCTCCAGGGTCTCATGCTGCTGTTCCTTCCACTTCTTCCCAGTCTCTTCCCTGCCTCTCAGCACAGTGGGGGCTTAGCTGCTGCCCTTCACTGACCAGCACAAGAGCCATGTTTTCCTGCTGGGTCCCACACATCTCCCCATCCCTTGTCCTGGCACCTGTAAGGTATTGTTTCCTTCTCTCCAGCCACTGAGCAACAATACAGAAAAAAGCACCCAGCCCATTTCTGACACTGCCTAAAGTTTAGAATCATAGGGACTTCCTCAGACGGTCTCTATACTAGCTTTAACCCTGGCACTTCTTTGTGCAAATCCCTGGGTTTTAACCCAGCACATATACAAGTAAATGCAGCATTATAAAGTAATCACACAAGTAATGATTTTCTTTCTTATACCCACTTTCAGTAAATACAACTCCATACATCTAGCTAGTTTATCTGTTCAAAGAACTGAAAATGTTTTTCTAATTAATCATTCTACTTAATCAAAAAAATCAAGAAAACTCTGTGCAGTTGCCAAACAACAGGAACATAGGATTGAACAACCACTTTTTTCTTTTTTCCCTCTAACTCTATTCAGTTATGGGTTTCAGAGTGAGTTAGATTAGCAAGTTAGGTATTTTCTGTTTACTCATTTAATGAATTACAAACAATTCCGTTACTTACTCTCTTTATTTTAAGGGTTTTTTTTCCTACAAACTAGTGCATTAACCTTCAAACAGCCCGCTGAATGCAGTGGCTGTATCTCTGCATGGTGCCAAACCAACAGCCTTGGACCTGGACTAAAACAAATCAGACTTTTCAGCTAAACAACCCAGGCTCTCACAGAGTCAGAACCAGATCTGTATTTCTCACTATTTGGACATAAAAACTGTTTTCCAATAGAAAACTGAAACCAAGATGACACCTGGAGAGAAAACTTGCAGAATTTGGATTTTATCTAAGCCAATCTCCCAACCTATAAACTCTCCATTCACCATCAGTCACATTTATGGGCAAACCACAGCTCTGCTCCTGCTGTGCGTGACCAGGGAACCAGGCAAGGGGGAGAAAAACATCATTTTGCTGAAGGACTTAATCTGAAGCTATCATCAGATATGAATGACAAGCTTACACTGATTACAACCTGCCTGTGTTAGAGAAACAGGTCATAGTTTTATTTTAAGTAACAATAACTGTCATTTTTATTGCTCCATTTTTTCTTGCCAGGAAATATAAAGAAATAGAAAAGACTGAACAAACACTTCAACATCCCATGGATAGCTGGTTCTTATTGGTGCACCCTCTTCTCTAAAGAGATGAATTTCCCTTGGCAAACACTGGATACAGCACAGGGTGGCTTTGCTTGCAAGACCTGGAATCTGCTACCTTTGCCTCCAGAGAGGGATTTATAGAGCTCCAGCCCTGTGTTGCTACTGGCAAGATTAACACCATATAAATGGGAATGAATGCTGTGCAGGGACTTTTGGCTATGGGCAATTTCTGGCAAGATCCACCACTGGGAGGGTGACACTGTTGTAGTGCCTCAAAGGAGAACAACCTTGCACAAGGAAGTCCAGGGGTGAGTGCCCAAGAGTCACCAGAGAGCAGTAAATGCACTCTTTCAGCGTTAGCCTCTGCTGTACATATGAAAATCCACTTTAAACTGTATTCCCCTAATGCTTTATAATTTACAACACCAACTTAAACCAGAAGCATAATACCACATCAAACCACAGGTCTCTTGACATTAAGAAGATGCGCAGACTCCTGATCCTTTCACAGGGAACATGTGCGTGTATGTGTTTGTGACCTATATGGACATTTGGGATATGCCTGCCCTGGAAAGCAAACGAGGACACATGCACGTGCACAGTAATTACAACCTTCATCCCCCTCATGTGGCAAGTCTGAATTACTCCAGTACAGAGCAAACCCAACGCTGTACCACTGTCAAGGGGTGGGTCCTCACCTGAAGGCAACTCCCTCCTTTTCTTCTGCTTGGCCTGCTCAAACTAATTGGCAAAGAGCTGCAAGTGGCAAACATCTTCACAGAAAAATCAAGAATGTTCATGAAGACAAAGAAGTTAAATTAATTGGAAAATTTACTCAGGGTATATAACTCAGTAACACAGTGTCTAACAAAATTACACACTGAGCACGGTTAAACAGAACAATTCTGCTGCAATCAACATTTACTTTTTTTTTCTGCAGAAAGTCTTGATTTCAAATATCCTGGAAATGTTTAACAGCTGATATTAATAAGAGTACAGATTTAATATAAGGCTCTTTATTCCACAGACATGATAAGCATCATGACAAGTGGTGTAACTATGGCAACTGTGGTGGTTTTTTTCTTTCTTTTTCCTCTGAAGAGCAAGAACAGGTACCTCACTAGAGGCAGTGCCAGACTCTTCTTTGAGGTGAGACTCAGTGCTCTGAGTTACAGAGGAGTAACTTAGCCAAGCAAAGGTCCTGGGACTGGAAAGCCTTTCTTTCCTATTATAGAATCGTAGAATCATAGAATAGTCAGGGTCAGAAAGGACCTTAAGATCACCTAGTTCCAACCCCCCTGCCATGGGCAGGGACACCTCACACTAAACCATGTCACCCAAGGCCTCATCCAACCTGGCCTTGAACACCACCAAGGATGGAGCATTCACAACCTTCCTGCGCAACCCATTCCAGTGCCTCACCACCCTCTCAGTAAAGAATTTCTTCCTTATATCCAGTCTAAACTTCCCCTGTTTAAGTTTGAACCCGTTACCCCTTGTCCTATCACTACAGTCCCTGATGAATAGCCCATCCCCAGCATCCCTATAGCCCCCCTTCAGATACTGGAAGGCTGCTATGAGGTCTCCACACAACCTTCTCTTCTCCAGGCTGAACAGCCCCAACTTTCTCAGCCTATCTTCATACAGGAGGTGCTCCAGTCCCCTGATCATCCTCGTGGCCCTCCTCTGGACTTATTCCGACAGTTCCATGTCCTTTTGATGGTGAGGACACCAGAACTGCACACAATGCTCCAAGTGAGGTCTCACAAGAGCAGAGGGGCAGGATCACCTCCTTCGACCTGCTGGTCACGCTCCTCTTGATGCAGCCCAGGATACGGTTGGCTTTCTGGGCTGCGAGCGCACACTGAAGCCGGCTCATGTTCATTTTCTCACTGACCAACACCCCCAAGTCCTTCTCTGCAGGGCTGCTCTGAATCTCTTCTCTGCCCAACCTGTAGCTGTGCCTGGGATTGCTCTGACCCAGGTGTAGGACCTTGCACTTGGCATGGTTAAACTTCATCAGGTTGGCATTAGCCCACCTCACAAGCGTGTCGAGGTCCCTCTGGATGCCATTCCTTCCCTCCAGCGTATCAACCGAACCACACAGCTTGGTGTCATCGGCAAACTTGCTGAGGGCGCCCTCAATCCCACTGTCCATGTCACCGACAAAGATGTTGAACAAGATCAGTCCCAACACCGATCCCTGAGGGACACCACTCGTTACTGGTCTTCAGCTGGACATTGAGCCATTGACCACGACTCTTTGCGTGCGGCAAAGACATGTGTCCACTGTTTCATGGGCATTTACATGTATTTAGCCATTAGCCTAATTCTCTTCTTTTCACGTCATGGCTAGAAAATAAGAACATCCATTTTTCCTTGCTATCACAGTTCAAAACCAACAATCTCATCCCAAAGTCAAAATACCTATTTTAATGAGGAAAAGGATGCTCTCCTCCTTAATGTCTTGCCATATGTCACTGAAA
Source organism: Psittacula echo (assembly GCF_963264785.1). Taxonomy (NCBI): domain Eukaryota; kingdom Metazoa; phylum Chordata; class Aves; order Psittaciformes; family Psittacidae; genus Psittacula; species Psittacula echo. Next base: position 13,745,101 of record NC_137745.1, on the reverse strand, counting down.
GAGGTGCCCACACTTCCTTTCCTGAAGCCAATAAAGACACCCCACACCCTCCGTGATGTTTTCCAGATGCTGGGTGTGAAAGCGGTGTCTGTTTAGAAGATGAGAAAAACACTGGGAAAGATCTATTTCTTATGTGCCCTTTACTTGCTGCTGCTTGCTGTCCCCAGAAAAACCAACTAACCCAGGCCCCTGCTGCACAAATACACTCTGCTTGATGCCTGTGTCAACATAAAATAATATCTATCTCATTTTACGGTATTATTTTATGTCAGTGACAAATGAATGCTCAGCTGTGCCTCACACTCATTTTACTCTCATGCTCCTCCAGTTCATCAGCACTGTCATTTCCGAGTGCCACACTGAAATTTTCTATGGGTTTTTTTCCACAAGGTGACAAAATATATCAAGGCTTGGGTAAAATCACCAAAGATACACAACTGCACACAGGAATAGGCTGTGTGACATTACGAGATCTGTGCCTGTGTACTGCAGATGCAAAAACCCTTGACCAGCAGCATGACAGCTATCAGATAAATGTGCCTGTCACCAGTGGGCAGCTGCTGGGCTATGCTTGGTTGTGTGACAGCCATCATCTCTTTTATAATCCTGTTGACTGTAGCACACTTCAACACAATGATTTTCTACCATCAAGGTATTTTCCTATTCTTACCTATACAATCTTTGAACAGTTTTCTTCATGATTGTAATCATGCACACAGTGCATGGATTCATGTCTTTGAGAATTTCGTTTACCTGTAATATTGCTTATTTTCAGCTTTCCTGGTCTCTTTACTCCATTATTACTATGATTAGCCTTTTGAACTTGCTTATCTGCTTACCAAAACTTCAGTAGGTCTGTGAACAAATGCTCTTTCAGCCAACCCCTTGCTACTGGTTCTACCTGCTCCTGAAAATACTTTGTACCTGCTTGCCTGCAGGTGTTCCACTAAAGACCGAACTCCAATGACTTCAAATATCATTAATGTCAAAAAAAAACACAAAGGGGAAAAAAAAAAAAAAAGAAGAAAAAATAAAAGATCTTTTGTTCTGAGAAAAAACACAGCAGCAAAGCCACCAGGTCTGACACAGAACTGAAATCCCAATAGCCAAACCCAAGAGGAAGGTGCTCCATTTGCTCTCAGCAAGCCATGGACCCTCTTTCTGCAGGAAAAAAGAGAAAGGGAGTGTTTTCCCATCAGATCTGCTGGTGTGATCTTTTTGTTGACTGAACTTCACTGCCATGTATGTTCAATCCTGTTACTTCAGGGAGAGCTATGAATAGACCTCCTTTATACCTGAGGGAGGAAAAAAATTAAGTCACTCATTTAATACAGGTTTCACACCTAACCTTATAATCTACATAGATTTCATCACAAATGTAAGCTACTCACTCTAAAGCAGATGTTAGGTGTCTCCCTGCAGTATGTGACAGCTGTGATGGTGCTGATGGCTGCAAAACCATTGCAAGGGGACTGAAGCAGAACTTCTTCATAGATGTTTTAATTCAGCACAGAATTTTTTAAAGGAGTATATACCTTGCTTTGATGAACAGGAAAATAAAATGTATATCTCAGGAATGTGCTACTGGCTGCTGCTGGGCAGGATGATGTGTGCAAGCAAGGACATCCCTCACCACTACGACTGATCTGAAGGGAATTGTATTACACCAGCAAACGGCTACTGAGCATCAAATTTAAACATAAGGATGGCACTTCACAGTGCATTCAAAAGATTTTCTTTTCCAGAATAGTGCATCTCAAGCATGCACTGAAGATCTTCTCTTCTGTTCTGTCTGCATACCAAGCCTTAGTATTTAATCACATTCCACTTCATGGAGGCAGTGCAGCTAGATGGGGAAGTGCTCAGATTTATACCAGTGTGCTGTCTTGGAAATAGACCTGCAGCATCAGCTGGTGATGGCCCCTTGTCTAGCTGTTAATAACAATACTAGTTTAATAAATTCAATTAGCTGATCATAATAACCACAGGCAAACTAAAATGGACAAATATGTAATTCTCTAACAGTCAAAAATCACCAATTGCAAACAAAATCAAGAATATCTGCAAAGATTCTAAATTGTAAAACTTCAAATCCAGCTTTCATACTATATGAGAGGCCAAAACACAGTACAAAGTATAGCATATACTTTGCCCCTGCACATGGCAGGCAGTTGGAACTAAATAATCTTAAATTCCTTTCCAACCCTAACTATTCTATGATTCTATATAAATCCTTCAGTCTTTGATTTTAAAGGCTGTTGTTTTTCTCTCCTAAAGTCTCTTTTCTATCTACCTCCAGTCAAACTATCCACACTTCTATCCTCAGTGGCCAGACAACACTGTGCATCTGAGCCCTTTCTTGGGTTTGGAGGATTCCTGATTATAGCGAGTAAGGTTTTGCACCAGTGGTTATGAGTCATGGCTGCTCTTTGGGACACTGTTGTTAGAATTATAGTAGCAGTAACAATTAAAAGATTACACATCCTGAAAGCTGCAAGATGCAACTGCAATTCTTCCTAGTGCTTGCACAGGTGAGAGAAGAAATATAACTCCAAATATTGCAATCTCCTAGTCTGGTGATTCCAGTGATATCAGTGAAATCAAGCTGAGAATGTCAAGTCTGATTTCATAATCCTACAACTCTTTATCTGAGTCATTTCACTAATGCAGATGAGGATGTGAGTGCATGGAAGAGACTACAGCAAGCTACCATGTGAGAACAGCATCAAGTGAGTCCTGTCAAGGTGACACTTACCCTGCTCAGCAGAAAGAGAGTCATTATAAATATATGGAAGACAAGAGAGCCAAAAGTCCGCGTCTTTTCCCTGATATTACAATTCATGAATTTGAGAAATTCTCCCCGAGAGGATGTAAGGACTGATAAATTAGTCAAAGCAGAACTCAGTGCTACTAAGAGTTTATTAGCAAAAAAGCCAGAGAGGGACTGGATCACAAGGTATAACAATATATGCTCACTTCTCTTCCAAATTTCATAGGAAAAAAGATCACCTAAAAAGACAAAGAGAAACAATGGAACAAAGGAGGAATACTAATATACTAATTCATACTAATTTGTGTCTCAAAGACATATATGTAACTACCTAGTTTTTAATATTCAAAGCACTTTAGTCATTAATAATGTCTTTTAACTAACACTGTTCAAACATCAAACTATAAGGTGGTCATTTAAGAGAATAAAGAATTTCAGCTTTTAAAAAAGGAAACAGTCTGTCTAACACTTTCCTGCGTATTTACAAGCTTTGTATCATGTAAGTCAGGGAAGGTGTGAAACAGGCTGCAAAATAATTAATATGGGAGCACGCGATTATGTGAACTCATTAAAGTGCATCATCAGAAGGAGGTACTTTGAGATGTAAAAAGGGAAGTAACCCAATCCCCAAACATTCAGACAGGAGGGGATCAGCACAGGCTCCAGGAGGAACCATGCAGCACCAAGAGGCTGCAAACTCCCCAGGGTCCCATGGCAACGTCTGGCCTCTTACTGGCACAATTAAGAGATTTTCCAACAAAATTTCCTGGCCATATAATAACATTAAAATAAATATTTTAATATTTATTTATAATAAATAAATTCTCCTAAGTAGCTGGAGTCCGGCTATGCTTAACAAAGTCAAAAGAACAAAGACTTAGCTTTCCCAACCTACCTTTATGTCTCATTCAAGCATCAGTTGCAAAAGACTTATTTCTGAGAGGTTTTAAATGAAACTTTCAAACAACACACAATGCTCTCAACCATACAAAGTGTTGTTATGGCTTAAAAAATATAGATCCATCGTGATGGATACCCGTCACAGTTTGAAATGTCATGAAAAGAGTCTAACCCTGCATTGCCAAGAAGGATAAACTCAGCCCTTCCTGTATCACTCAAGATGGTTAGGGAGAGAATAATTTCTGGCACAAGTTTGACTGCTGGGCAACAGAATGTTGTCACAGGTACTTAAACCTGAAAGAAAACATTGACTCAAATGGATATTGAGACCTTGAGAAACTGGCAAACATTAAGATGTAAAATGCATATGAGAATGCAAATGGAAGGGGGAGGAGGAATTACATTCTCAGAACAAAAGTCCATCCCTGAAAGAGGATAGATTGAAAATAACTGAAAGAGGATAGGTTTAGATTAGATAAAAGAAAGAAATTCTCTACTGTGAGGGTGGTGAGGCACTGGCACAGGGTGCCCAGAGAAGCTGTAGCTGCCCCATCTTTGGCAGTGTTTAAGGCCAGGTTGGACAGGACTTGAAGCAACCTGCTGTAGTGCGATATGCCCCTGCCCATGGCAGGGGGTTGGAATTGGATGAACTTTAAGGTCCCTTCCAACCAAACCATGCTGTGATTCTATGATATTCCCTTTTTCAGAGGAGAAACCTGGAGAAAGTGGCTGCCATGGACCCATGCTGATAGATGCAGGGATGGGGTGCTGCTCTGCTGCCTTACGGGGAGGGCTCAGCTCTGCTCTGCTCTGGTGATCAAAAAGAAGTCTGAGGACAGCATGGGAATGGGAACGCACAAAAACCAATGAATGTGTCAAGAACATCAAATAGCACATTCAAATTTCACTCGTCATAGCATACTCTTCATAGCATACCAAACTCTTTTCTTTCCAGCATATTGGTCTGCACATCTTCATCTCTTTAGAGGCTGTATCTGCATAAATCTTTTAAAAAGTAAATAAGACAACATCAAACCAGCAAAATTGTATCCATGGAAAACAGACATCATTATAGATACCCCATGGTGTGTATAAAATTAAAGGTTGTTCAACTGTTCAATCTCATCAAATGTAGCTGGGCTATGGTGTGGAAAACATGCTAATGAATAAGTAATTTCTAGAATAAATACTTACATACCAGTTTCCAGCTTAAAATTGCAAATATACTGAAGTGCAAGGAGCCTAATGGCACATAGAAGGAACCTGTGTGCATCTCTCCGCCAGTGTCTGTACATTAGAGATGTGACCCTAACAGGGAGTGACCACTCAAGAGAAAGAATGTGTGGTGACAAAGGATTGAAATCAGATAAGAGAAGGGATTAACCCCCTTCCTGCCTTGAACTGTAGAAAATGGAAAATAAAAAATGCACCTATGGTTCATAGTGTAGCACAACAGAAGATCATGTTTTATCTGCTTTATCAAACTATGTTATGCAAGGTTACATAAAAATGAGTTAATGCTCTTGAGGGGAAGCAATTACAATATAGTCTACTGCAAACACATTTTTTCTGAAGCATTAATAAGTGCTCCCCCATCAGTTTTGAGCAGCATTTCTGCAGTCTCCTACCACAAGCACAGCAAGTCATGCCTGGGTGCTCTTCTTCAGACCACGGGGTGGGGAACCGCAGGCAGCAACATGTGGGACTGGCAGGAGACAAGACACAGCGTATGGCACAGGGAAAGACACCAGCTACAATGCTGCAGACACTGCACTGCAATAAAATAGATGTTCCATCTAATTCCCATATACTGCCTAGGCACACAGTCATAGGGTAGTTTGGGTTGGAAGGGATCTTTAAAAGTCATCTAGGCAACCCCCTGCCATGGGCAGGACATGGTTCTTTGTGCCATGTCCAGAGCACGTTAAGTGTAAGAGAAAAGGGAAAATACTCAGGTTCTGCAGTAAAAAGTAGCTGAAATCAAAACACAAAGCTGAGCTCCTGCAGAGAGACGGACCAGCCCAACTCCTGACCTGAAATCACATTTTGGTAGTTCAGAGCACTCACATTTTCTAACCTAGAGGACAACGGGGGAAGTCTGCGATCTTCAAGAACTGAGCCTTCCAGCAGGAGGGTGACAGAAAACCAACTGCTAAAAAGAGAAGTGAATTTGTTCATCCATTTTATGCTGGAGTTTCCTCACTATGACTGGAAATCTGTTCTGCAGATGAAGACCATGGCACAGTGGGTGCCACTGCGGTGGATGCACGCTAATGCCATCGCTCTCATACCTTGTCTTGTGCAGACTGAGGGCAAGGAGAACAGGCACAGAAAATCTTTGGTACTAGAAGGTAGCTTGAACTATTTACCTCTTTCAACAGGAGCCCAAGATCAGTTTAAAACCATGTCATGACCACATCACAACAGCTTCGTTATAACATAATCTAAGTAATTGCATATATATCTTACAAGAGATAGGACCAAGAAACTTAATGACTTCACACAACATGGTGCTACACATGCCTTATGAATGACTTCAACACTTTGCAATCACTGCAGAACTTCTTCTGCATACTGATCAAGCAAAAAGAAACTTGTAAAACAACTGAAAACTTTTTGGAAGCAGCATACTGTGCCAAGCCCTGGTAGGAGAGCCCCTGCCTTGGACTGTGGCCGAGCTACCCTCACTCTTAATACTACTGTAATTGTACAGCGATTGGCATTTTCAAGTTAATTCAGTTAGCACTAGAGATCTACTCATTGCCCAAAGCAGCGCAGAGGACCAGCTTTGGGGAAACCCAATGTGAATTCAAGAGGAATGCAGAGTTCAAGGATCTGCCAACTGCAGTACAAAGTTCAGAAAACATTTCTGCTGAGCAGGTAGCTGCTCCTCTTTGTGCTCTTAACCCTTGGCAGCTGAGCACTGTGGCATGTAGCTGAGGTGGAAAGGTTATCTGCTGCTCGAAAATGTGAGGGCAGAGCTACAGCTAATATGAATTGACATTTCTTCTTCAAAGCAATGGGACCATTGCGGTTTAGACATGCTCGGCATCTGGCCCAGATCGAGTTGAAATTCAGCAAAAAAGACAGAAAAACGATAAAAGGTTGCTGATGAGTTGCAGTGTTTCGCCTTTACCCCTGCTAAAACAGCTTTATGTACTGAAGGACTGACAGTACCATCTAGTTGCAAAAAGCAACCAAAATAACAATGACCAGTAATAATAATCCAACCAAAAATGCAGGGGGATATTCTCCACTTAGTCTCTCCTTGACTGTGTTATGAAAGACTTCAGAGTAGAGCAAGCTCGTGGGAATCACTCAGGTCCATCCCAGAGCAAAACAGTAACACATACCATGGTTTGCTTTGTCCTTCTTATATTGAAGTGAATCCCTGTTAAACAGTGTATATTATATACATGGTAAAGTGCTCAGTAACTCCAGTGTGCTGAAGGGACATGCCAAAGAAAGGCACAGTCTTTGCACCACCTTAGAAGAAGAATTTACTGACCTTGGCACGACGCGTCAGACTGCTGCCCTCGAAAAATTATAGTCCTGCTTGTCAAGTGTGAAAGGCAGCAGAACAGAGGAGCTGTCTTTCTGGGACCTACATGATCCCATCTGCAATGCACAAGCATCTTAAAATCACCATCCAGTGGGGGGGAAGGGGGCATGGCACCACTTGCCAGACATACGCCAGGAGGCTCCAAAAGCCCATGGGATGGATCCAGGTCTTTCAGATATCACAATGATTTTATTCACTGGGCTGTCTCCTCCTCCTGACCTGTAGACGCATTGCTTGGCAATGGACTGGGAAAGAAGTACTGCAAGTATTTCTACTGTACCAAATGCGACTCTACAGCTCTACAAAAGCATTTGATGTTTCTCTGGCTGTCCAGAAGACTGACAATTTTTTTCCCTGACCCAGATATACTGTAGTTTTTCAAGCCTTGTATTTTCATCAGTTCCAACAATAAAGAAGCCCTATTTGTCACTCACAGTAAACAATTTAAAAGCATTATAAATGCATCTCTCCCTGTATCACATAGCAGAAACTGATATAGTCAAGTGACAGCTTAAGCACAGTGCTCATACCCACACCCAGATATGTTAGTAGCAAAACAAGTGTCAATTTACAACTAAGTTGATGTTTTCCTGATATCACTGCTTTGCTTTTAATATTATATAAACAGTATATTGTTTCTTGCTGGTTTTTGTTTTGTATTCCAGGAAGAACAAATCAAAACATAGCAACCAGAGGTACAACAATCAGCCCAGCTGGAACAGGAACACTCATGGGTGAGAAATGGAAAACAAGACCTGATGCAGAAGAGCACTGGCATAAGCAAGGCCATCACAAGCCCAAACCATCCTCAACTGTAGCATTTGTCATAGCTTTGTGTGGCTCAAATTTTACAATCTGCTTAAAGAATCTGAGTGGCCAATCACTTTTTACAGGACTTGGATGACTAAATTATTTGTGTACCTTTGCAGACAGCATTTCCTGACACTGCACAATAATGTTGCGTGGAAAAAAGTAATCTTCAGAAATCTCTGTGAGCTCCCAATTCCTTTAATTTTTACCTTCTTTTTATTTTATATATATATATATATATATATATATATAAAAATGATTTCTCTGAGATTTAGGGTGTGTTTTCTTTTTCCTTCTTGAAAGAAAATTATAATCTCTTTCAATTTCATCTTCACATAGTTGTCCTTTACTCTTTCACATTTGATTTGCAATTATATTTTGAATGGCCATTTCTACCCTCCTCTACTTCTCCTACTTTGTTATATTTCCCCACCATCGACCTTTTTGACCGTGGTCCTTTGAATGCGTTGGTCATCTTGGCATTCCTAAAGATCTTCAAACCTTAAATTAGGCTTTCTGATGGAGCTAAGTTAGAATAGTGGGCATGATTCAAATACAGTAAAAAGCAATCTGAACATTTCACAAGAACTTCACAAGCTGAGTTGCAACTGGAGCTGTGGCAATTTACACCAGCTAAAGATATTAGCTTTTTTATTTTCCTGTGACTCAGAGACTCAATTCAAGCAATATCCCTACCTTTGCTGATACAAGTTCTCACCTATTAGGGATCAGCTAAGCATTCTGAAGGCTATTTACAGCAATTTCTTCTAGCTTTAACTGCACAGCACCAGAGAAACCAGGCCAGCACCCTTCCCACCTGGGCAAAGATCCTAAAGAGTGGGCAAAGCCATCTGAGCACACATGGAATTGCAGAAATATTTAATGGTTGGTAGTTAGCTGTCTCCAACATGAAATGCTTTCTCATTCCTCTGATTTCATTAGAAAAGCAATAATTCCTGGCTGATGAAGTCACAGATATGGAATTAGCTCACAAGATCACCACAGAGGCAGTCACAACACTGAGAAAAAGCCAGCCCTCAAAAATTGTTCACTCGTGGTTACACAGGAGTGGTCACTGGGATTGCCTATGGTGAAAAAGAATATTTTTTCAAACTCTTTTTGAGCCATTTATAATTTTGGCATAAAGAAGATTGCTCACACGTTAGCAAACGTTATTTTTATGCTGCCAGGCAACCCTGCTGGTAAAGCTGCTGGAAATGACTCAGAAAACATTTTGTTAGTTGTTAGATCTGATTGCCATAATTAACTTCTGATCATTGGCTTTTTCATTTGTTCCTTTTTTTAAATTGCTATTAAATACCTGCATCTTCAGAGGCTTTACTGGGATCCACCTCCACTGGTGGGAAGCAGAAGACCACCAGTTGCTTGTTTTGCTGGGGCACAGGTCAGAGATTAAAACGGCCCAAGTCCTGGGTCTCCCCTTTTCAAAGCAAGGGGAGGGATGGAAGGGAACCCTCCCCACAGGGAACCCTCCCCACATGGGAGGGAGCTTTCAGTAGTGGATCCGTGAACAATTTTTAAGTTGGATATTTGTTGTACCATAGCTGCACTAATGCACATTCCTCATGTATTTATGTATATCATAATAATCATAATAAGAATTTGAGAATAAAGAAATAAGAAGCTAGATTTTTCCTTACCTTTTTGGAAAGCAGGCAAAAGCTATACAGTAGGTGGAAGAGTGTACCAAGTAACAGATTTTTGAACACTCTTTCTTACTGGTGGTATGCAGTCTACAGGAAAAGTAAATACATTGGTATGTATAATATGTCTGTTCACAATAAACTCTTCAAATTTTGCCCTGTCACGAAGGCCATGACATTAATCCAAGTAAAGGGCCCAGATTAGAACAGTGATAGTGGAAAGCTGAGAGGCGCCACTATATGAAATTAACCATGGGTTAGAAATAAATGAACCAGTTCGCAAAAGTTCAGGTACCTCTGAACATGGGAGCAGTTGTTCAGGAAAGAGCAGGTCTGGTTGGGTTTTGTTTGGTTGGTTTTGGTTTTTTTTTCTTCCTCTCCCCTAAACAAACTTTGGAACATTTTGGCTTTAGATTAAGACTTCCCAGTCCTTCCTCCCCTATGCAGTCACTCTCAGGTTCCTTAGCATCCTCAACAACCACTTTAGCTTTTTTCCTGAGAAAGATGGAATAAGCAACATCATGTCAGTGATGTTAAGGATGAACAGGAATGAACACACAAACACACCAGGGAACAGCATATGAGCATTTGCAAAGTGGGCTTTACATGTCTGTCCTAGTCAGGGGATTCTTGTGTTCCACATACACTCTCCACAGTTCACTGATGGGAACCAATGAAGGCAATGTCCATTCTCAAAACATGGAGAAAAGCGAGGATGGGCACATACTGCTGTCACTGCCGTCGTGATAGACAGGACATGACAGCACACAGGAAAGCACCATTTTAAAATGGAAACATGCAAATGGTGCCTGGTCTGTGTGGGCAAAAGGGGCAGTGACTGCACTTCACTACTAGAACTGAATCAATGGCAGGTAAGTTCTACTTAATACTAAATAAAGGAGAAAGAAAAAGAAAATGCCTTGACTATGTCTGTACAGTTTACTGAGCTCTCAAAGAACCTGCTAACTAAGAAGTCTACAAAATTATAACAGTACTGAAAATTAGACTGAAAATTCCAAGTTTTTAGACCTTAAAGTTTTCTGGCTAGCCCATGGTGACACTTTTCCTTTGCCACTTCTCAACAAATCCCAGCTAAACTGCTTAGTGAAAGGGGTCTCCTCCCATGAGCTGCTCCATCTTTCCAAGAGTTATCGGTCATTATGATGCGCTCTGTCTTTGCCACAGAGATGCTGCATGCCTCCTATTCTCTACTATCTACTATTAGGCAACTCCACATGACTCATCTTAGTCTCGGAGCCATTCTCATAGATGGTGAGATATTCCCCATGAGATTGGAAATGGGGACACTGGAAGACCAACACTGTCAAGTCCCGAAAGACCCTACCCTATTTCTGCAAGAAAGCATCTTCCCAGAAAGGCCAGTCCTAGAAAAGTAGGTCCCAGAAAGTACTGAGCAGCTTAGCTTCCTTCTCATGTCTGCTTCCAGAGGGAAATGCATGAAAGCAAACACTCTCTCTGTAAGGTCTGCTCGTCCAGCCTGACAGAAACACAACCTTCTCATTATCAAACAACTGAGATACTGATTTCCCTGTGACTCTGTCTGGCAAAGCCACGAATTAAAACAAGTTGGTAGGAAAAAGGAGTAATTACCTGTAAATCTCAATATAAGTTAAGCATGGGTTGGACGTTCAAATGTTTTTGTCATAGCCTGACACTCTGCTCTGGCAGCAGAAACACAAGCAGACAACTGAGCAGAAGCACTCACTATCTGTTCAACTTCAGACTTGGTGAGAAGTATCTTCTCATAAAGTGTGAAATACAACCAAAGGCACATGAGAGCAGAATGAACTTGTTACATGGATGGAAGCTGCTGTGCACTGAATTCTGCTTATCTGAATCTGCTGCAAACATATATCAGCAGGAAAAAGCTGTTGAATGAGTAAAAGCATGAACATGCCAGATGGCAAACTGGAATGATTAAGAGAGTTTTCATAAGCCACACAGTTGCAGATTGAAAAATTTGACCTTAATATATCCTATTCAGCATGAAACCCCCCCCAGGCCATGGCTGGGAAGCTCAGCTTCTAATATTTCTTGCTTCCCATACATCCTAACAAAAAGCTGCAACACAGCAAGTCCTCATTCTTCCTGAGGGTGGGATATAAGGTCACTGCATTTCAAGTGATTTTCTCCCATGTTAATGCAGTTTCTTCTTTTATACTCATGCTAAACTCCCAGTGCTTGATCCCAGCTCTCCTGAGTGCTCTGCTCATTTTTTCTGAGCTCAAATTCTTGCAGATCACCTGATTGCTGCGCACAGCGTTGCCAGACGATGTTCAGCACTGCTGCTGAGGACCACCTGCTCTCAGGGAGCCACTCAGGTAATTTATAGACCTTCCAGTTTTACATGCACATCTTCAGTTCATTAGGCATTCTTTTAAAGGTCTACTAAATCATGGAGATTTTTTGCAAGGCTATTTTTATGTTAAACCATCCACATTTTGTTTTTGGTTTTGGCTCTGGCGTATAAGTAGGACAGGCCACAAATTTGGGCTTAGTCACCAAATTCCCCAATGTTTGGAGGTACGTGAATCCCATGCCTGTGGCTCAGTGTTAAAATCTTAGGAGATATGAAACATTTGCGTATTTTCAATAGAAATGGCAACTCCAGTCTCCAGTACCCGAGCAAGCCATGAAGAGCAGCATCACCAGGAGATACAGTAGAAAATCAAACTGGAAAACCCAACTGTACTTTTCCACTTATGAGAAAACACTTGGCAGCTAAGCCAGATCAGTACTTCAGTTAGCTTTGCACAGTGCCGATGAGTCTCGGGCTCATCCTTTAATACCCATCAATTAATTTACTTTCAGCCGATAGTTCCAGAGGAGCCTGCACAGAGTGAACAACCAAAACTTCCCATCCCTGTGCTCCCCAGGTCACAGCAGGGAGGTTCCTCAACAGTCACTGGCTCCCTTCTGCATCCATAGATAATGTTAGCCATGATCAGTGGATTGAAACCAATTTTAATAGGAGAGATACTGAAAACATGTTCTTTTGTTTTCTTTTGAAAGCTATTTGACATTTTTTAAAATGCTCCTAGCATTGATGGAAACATCTTGGGCAATTTTTTATTCGCATTTCCTATTTTCCAGTTGGTGTAATTCTGAAAATTTCCCCATCTGCTGTATAAAATAGATTTTTGTTTAATTGCTATGAAAACATCAAAACTTGATTTATTTATAAACATCATATTCAAAATTTCATTGAAAATGAATTTGGGGGTTTTGCTTAGGTAACATTGTTTTTGTTGAGCACGCTGATATGATTTTCAATTTTTCCACCTAAAAGTGGAACTTTTTTTTTCAAACAAAATATTAGAGTTAAAAACCCCACCCCTTAATTCAGGTATTGAATTAATCACTTGTATAGACATACAAGCTGTATGTTGTATGTTAGGGGTTGATTGACAGCCTATTGAACGATATAGGAAAGTTCCCATTAAATGTAGTAGTAGCCTACACTGGGTCTAAATGTACCCGCATACTTTAAGTACAGCAGTAGTTTATTTCATTTGATTTTCTAATAATTTTTATTAACACACATATGCAGGGTATGAAATAGTCATAGTAGGTGCAGCTGATAATATGAACAGATGGTACTATATGTATAAATGATGAAAATAGTTAAAAGGAAATTTATTTCCCAAACCATAAAGTATTTAAAAGCCCAGTACTCAGAGAAAGACATATAAATTAATATAAACTAATAGTAGTGCACATTCCCTTGCTGGCTGGGTTGAACGAAAAATAAACAAATGTATATACTTTAGAATCCTAGATGTAAGCAAATGGTGTCACAGAAAGCATTCTCCCCTCATGCACATCAATTTTGAAGTTCTGAGGGTTTTGTTCCCAGTGGATTTTGCCCCAGCTTTAATTTAGTGTCAACAAAACTGGGACTGAAGACTGGATGCTTAAGGCCAGATGTAGTACATCTCAGCAAGCAGGGACATGCTGTCCCTCACTACTTCTCCTGCCTCTTAAAAACATAGTCTAGTATATAGTCCTAGAGGACAAAATGTATTTCACCAGAAACATGGAGGTTTAAGGAAGCAATATTTCTTTGTGATAAACACATCTCTTTCCCAGGGAAAAATCTGACTGTTCTTTGGCAGGGGGGAAATGTTCTCAGAAGTGAAAACTGCAATAAGATGCAGCACAGGAGAATGAGAACAGAAGGGAAACCCCCAAGCTGTAGTTCCTTCAGAGGTCTACTTCTGTTTCTACACTGAAAATGGCATTGTCAGAACCTTTATAGCTTTGTTGTTGATCGAGTCTTTGAGTGGAAGTTTTTAGATTCTGGTTTTTCTGGAGAAGGAACTGAACTCCAACTCATTTGACCAGAGCAGCAATTAGTGAAATGCAGTTCAGCAACTCCCCTGCCCTTCCCAGATGTCTCTTAAAACCCCCTTTTCTCCTCCTCCTCTCTCTCCCTCATTCCCAAAGGCCTTTCCCAACCCAGCTGCCTCAGCCATTCTCCCAAACACCCAGAGGAGGCTGGACTCTGCACTGGATGGTCAGATAGTGACCATTAGAACTCAGTAGTGGCAGCACCACAGTGAGGGCTGGATTTAGAGCCCAAAGGTAAAGGAAGGGGTTCCTTCACCATGACCTGTATCACTAACAGAAACTTGACTTGGCAGAGGGCTCTGCTGCTCACACTCTTGCTGGATAATACCCCTTCTTGCAGTGCTGTCTCTGTTTGGTAGGACTGGGGGAGTCACAATATGGTCCTTAACCTACGAAAAGCATTTCCTTACTGTCTTATGTCAAAATCATAGTTCAGATAGTTCAGTTTCCAAAGACAAATTTTGTTTTTCTACATAGGATGCATTTTGTATATCTGCACGATAAGACATCAGAGAAAAACAGTCAAGGGGTGAATAAAAGGAGGAAAAGTGCTGTGTCAATAATTTGCTGGCTGTTTCCACTTTGCTTTGACAGCAGAGTTTCTGCTTTGAGGCAGGTATTCAGGCAGCAGTTAATAGACAAGAAGTGGCAGGGATTTCAGCAGCAAATGGATGAACGGATCATGGGCAAGGAAAGGGCATTTCTCCACATTCAGATTGGTTTTTCATAAAAACTGCAGACATGCCTAAACCTTTCCAATATGCTATAAAGTTGTGCAGCTGTCTCCTTCCTCAACTCCTTCCAGATTCAAATGCAAATCAAATTTGATGGCCTCAGTATGTAATTTTGTGCTACACTATACCATGCTATGCACACTAAGGAAACTGGAAGTGTCTTTTCGATCTAGTTTCCTTTTAAATCAGTGGCAAGATTTGCATTAGGGCTGGATGAAATCCTTAAATGGGAATCTTCAAGGATTGTGAGATTTTTGCAAAGAATTTTGCAAGAAAGAAAATTATAACTCAGGATAGCAGAGTTATCAATGAGTTTGGTACTTGTCCCTCCATCCATCCTGCAAACTGTACCTGCAGGGTTAGGAAGGTATGGTTTTGATGCAAGCCTAAGGGTCCGGTACTCAAGGATGCTGCTGATATCTCCCTCACAGAGGAGAGAAAGGAGGAGGATTTACTCACAGCTACGAAAAATTTCATGAGGAGTTGCTGCCAACGGACACAACTCAAAAAAGTGAATTAAAGAAGGACAAAAAAATGTGTGTGAGATCGAAAATCTCTGAGAAGACCAACAAACGCAAACCCCCTAAACCTCAGATATCGGTCCATGCCTCCAAATCCCCCAGCCAGCCAGCAAACAGAAGATCAGCAGTACTTACTGTTTGGGTCTACGTTCTCACACAGCTCCGTTTTGGCTTCGCCGTTGGGCCTGTCGCTGGGTTTGTGTGAGAGCCGTGATGACATGGTTGCTGCTGTGACCACAGCCTTGAAGCTGCGCTTCCGTTTCTGGACGTTTAGCTCAGGGTGGAAGATGATGATGTACACCTTCGGCATGTAAAGCATTCCCAGGGCCACTGAAGCACTTAAGTTCATGGATATTGTAAGTGTGGTAGTTTGTATGTAGAGCTAGGAGACACAACACATGAGACACTATTACAAATAAGATGATTGGGAAGAAGACTGTAGTATTTCAAATGTTAGCTCACCTTTTAAAAGCCAATTTTAATGAGTTTGCAACCAAAGATGCAACACACATTAGCTACCTGATCTATGAACAGTCTCTTTGAGGCTCAATGGCAGAAACATTCATTGCCCTTAACAATAGGATTTTTACTGCATGCTTATGGTATAGCTTCTGTTTATTTAAAGAGCGAAGATCAGATCTGGATTGAAATAACGCTGGTATAAATTTAAATTCAGGTCTACTGTAAGTTATAAAAGAGGAACCATAATACTACAGATTAGTAATAAACTTTTTTAAAAATATGAAAAAGTTGGGGTTTTTTGTTTGTTTCTATACTTTAATTCTCTACAATTCATTGAAATAACTTTGCAGAGAATACATAATGATTTATGTGCTCTTGACATTCAGCTATGCTTATTATGAAAATACAGTACATGTGCAAGTCAGAGAACAGGTACTGCCATGAGATCAGTATCCAAAGAAAGCATAAAGATCCAAAAAAATAGGGAAATATACAGTGATAGAAAAGCCTTTTCTTTTTCCTTCTTATTATTACCTTTTTATAGGACGCACTTAAACTAGAACAGTTCTTGTGAGTGAAGAGTATTAGGCACAGTTAAAAGGCACAGAGACAGCACAGTACAGGTGCGAGGGAGCCAAAGAGGTAGCAGTGTCTCTGCAGATCCCCTTCAAAAATCAGATATACAGCAAATACATACAGATGGGAAAATCATTACACATTGAGGATGATTTCTTCAGAACACTATTTCTTTTTCTCCACCTATGCAGTGCTAATCAGTCTGAATTTCTGATTAAAAACTCCATGAATAAATAAAATAGGAGATTAAAACGCTGACTCTGCCCAGGTACTTCCAAATTCCTATATTTAGAACAATATGAATGCCTCCAGACTTGCTAGTTATATCCACAAAACAGTTGCTATTATAATGATTAAGGCCACCACTGTTAGCAATAAAATGCCTTAGAGAAAAGATGAAAAGCATGCTGTGTATGGGTGTGTCTCCATACAGATGCAGACAAGCAGAAACTAAAGTGCCTTCTCAGTTTCTATTTACTCATTACCAGAAGGAAATGACACTGATGTTGTCAGAAACTTTGCCAAAGTCAAGACTCTGGGACATAGCCCATCTCATCTGGTGAAAAGACACCAGGACAAGTTACACCATTTGAGTCTGGGAGGAGGCCAAGGGGTCACCTCATCTAAGTCCCTGCTCAAGAAGCAGCCGTTCACACTAGAACTACTTGTGACAGTTCACCCTTTCTACCCACATCCTAAATTCACCCTCTGATAGAGGTTTCACAGCCTCCTAACCAAACCCTTGCAGAGCACTCAGGACTCTGAAATGTTCAGTTTGTGCTTGAACAAAGCTGCTAAGTGTCCTCTCCAGGTGGCACGGACAGCAGTGCCCACCATGCGCTCTGTCGCCTTCTTTTATATTTTTTGTCTTTTGCAGAACTTCTAAAGATCAGCATGGTACCAGGTTGCCCCGTGGTCTTTGACAGATAATGGGATAATTTCTGCCAACTTCAGTCACTGGGAAGATCTCAGGCCTTTCTCTCTCCCTAACCTGGGTACTACTGTTGAGCCGCTGCATCAGTGAGATGCGATGCTCCAAGGCAAGTGTGCTGCTCCACTTAAGGCCTTGCTGGAGGATTATTTTCTGAATTTATCTTACAGCATTGTTGTGAAACATGATGTTTGTTTTTTCACAGGCAGGCAATGTTGTTGCCTGCTGCTCTTTGCTGAGGAGTTACTACCTGGCTGGTTATTCTTCACCATATACTTTGCAGTTGAATGATGTTAAACCACAGATATAGAATCATTGAATGGTTTGGGTTGGAAGGGACCTTAAAGTTCATCTAGCTCCAACCCCCCTGTCATGGGCGGGGACACCTTCCACTAGATCAGGATGTTCGAAACCCCATCCAACTTGGCCTTGAATATATATATTCACATATACACATATATACATATATATATATGCACATACACACTATAATAAAGTACTATATAAAGATATATATGATTTATTTCCATGTACATTAGCACTATGGCTATTTATCTTCTGGAACATTTAAAAGAGAAGACAGTTCACAACCCTTTTCCTTCCTTGGAGCTCATCCTCCGTTCAGTTATGTTCACATTAATCAGCTGTAACTCAGTTGGGGTCAAATGCATTGCACTGATATAAATAAAACAGACTTCAATATTTATTAAATAAATATAATAGCTAGAAGTGAAATATATAAAATATAACATTTAAGGGCTGATTGCTAAACAGAAAGATATCCTCCTTAACTTTAAAGTGTTTGTAACTTACTACCAGCTTTTGTCTTTGCTGAGTTAGGTAATTATTATATCTATTTTATTAAAACCTCCTGCAATTGTTGTAGAAGCTGCAGGTACCAACACCTCTAAAGACCGGTGAGATGCTGTGGACTGCATACTTGACAAATGACATTACACCCAGGCCCATCTGCCTCCCAGCTCTGTATTCAGACCACACACACTTGCTAATACTTGGGAGGAAAGGTTGCTTAAATAACACCTTCAGTCCTGGTTTAGTCTGAAAGGGTTGCAGCAGAGAATTACCTCTGTTTCTGTATACAAGATATGTAACTAAACCTGACAAGCAGTGCTACTAAGCAGTGTTCCTGAATGGGATCTACATTTCTGCAAGGTTATAAGAGATCTATGTCAGTGAAGAGCTCCATCAGAAATGCAGAAGACGTATTGGTACTTCAAAGGGGTGTTCTATGGAGCAGTTATCTCAAATGACCTGAAGTGGCAGAAAGTGTGTTCAAGTAGCCATATGGTGGAAAATGCATGGTGATGTTTTGCAACTAACTCTTGATTCACTTTCCTAGAGAATATAAAGAGCCTTTCTAGAGAAAGCAGGAATTTGGACCACAAGGCAAAAATATAAAAGCTAATGGCATAGCATTGCCAGCATGACACATGCGATCAGTTGTTTATGTTCCACAGATAGAAGTAGCATATTCATGTTTGGTTACAGATCTTCTCCACCCAAATCCAACTACTTCTTCTGCATGGAAAACAGCAGCTCCCCATAGCAATTTTGATGAACTTGTCAGTTAAGCAAACTAACTTTATATCATCACACTCATAGACACGTCACTGACACACTATGTGTGACAGCAACTAAAGATCGTAGAAAAGCAGAAGGAAAGATGCATTTTGAGTAAGAGACACTTTTAAAAGCACTGTGTAACAAGAAGTTTTCAAATGGGTCCTTGTAGAGGTATTTGTTACCTATGCATGGTGGTTTCTGAATTTTTTTAACAGCTGATGAGTTGGATATACAATACTAGCACTTCTTTTCAGAAATAGAAGATAAGAGCAAGAGAAGAGGGTACACACCAAGAGAAGCTGAGGATCCTGTTTGCAGAACTCCTTTGAAACAGTGAACACAACCTGCACAGAGGCCACCTCCTCTTGTGCCAGAAACAGATAACTACATGTGATGAGCTTGTGGGTTTCCGGGTACTGTCAGCTACCAGCAAACACCTACCACTGGAACTATTTGCTGTCCTCTGAGCCACTGCTCCTAACACAGGTGTTTCAGGAGGGTGGGCACAGGTTTCTCAAGAGCAGGGGGCAGATTTCTGCAACAGTGCTCAAGCATCTCCTCAGCCACATGTACGGTCAGCACCTTCCCCATGTGGTTTTCCATGGGCTATTCCCAGGTGAATTTGGCCATACTTCGATTTCACTTACCCTGAGATGGTTCAACCCAACATCTTCCCCTTATTCTTGGGCTGCTGTGACTGCAAAAGCTGCAATCACCAGAGCGCCGGTAACATTTTTGTCTAGGTGCACAGAGGCATTGTTTTTATTTCCTGCTACTATTAAGGGGTTGAAGGTTAAATGATGGTTTAGTCAACAGGGTCCTTCGCAGAACCATGCCAGCCAAGTTTCCTACCTTGCAAATGCCAACAGGAGATAAAAGGAAAGGGAGAAAAGAGCTTCTGTAGAACAAGGCAGGATGAGTGACACACAATGCTTCTCATGACAACTGGGAGCTTTATAAAGATAAGGAAAACTAACAGATATGCTTATTATGCAGAGCCTCAGTTTTATGTATTTTATCTCTGCTTTGTGGTTTTACCAGTCAAACATAAAAATGCAGTTTACGTGAAACTATTTCATTTCTTATTTCACTTCTTCTGATAAACTCTCTGAAAGCATTTGACATGAATGCAAATGGGTGACTTAAAATACAAAGGATAAGATTTAACTGACAATGGGAGTCTAATAATTCATGCATGCCTTTTACAGCAGGCTGGTGAATCTGAATTCCAAACTTGAGATCAAATTAAGAAATTAAGATGCAGATTTAGGGAGAGATGCTTGAACTTGACATGAATGAGAACTGGGATTGAGCTAACTAATGCCAGTGGAAATCAAAGCTTTCTGAAAACAATGCTATATTGGTCTCTGCAAGCCCACTCACATGGAGGTTTGGAAGCCACGTTTGCTGTGACACAAGAACAAAGCCATTCTGGATGGTCACCTTCATTTACACCACTTTTTCCTCCTCTCTCTCAAGCAGACTCTGAATTTTGACAAATTTTAACTTACACTGCTGTTACAAATGCATCAGACTTTGAAGCAGTGCACTGGAGAAAACTCAACCCTAAGGATGTAATTCACATGCAAAAGCACCTAGATTTTATCATTCATTTTACATAAATGATTTCCATTTGAATTTTAGATTTCTATATTTTCCAGATTCTTGCTTTATTTATGCAAATGACAAAAATTACCTTCAAAACCTTGAGAGAAAATTAGACTGAAAAATACACACATATAACCAGCTATTTTTTAAGAACAGATTATATCAATGGATGATTTTCATGAGCTAGGATTACTCTCAGAAGTAAAGCACTGCAGGATCAGACTTTTTGGTCTTTGCTAACCCGGTGGATAGATTTCCAGCTGCTGGGCTATAATAACTGAACTTATAGCTGCGGAGCTTAGAAAAGTCTCTTTAGGAGTCAGAAATACTTTCTGTAGGCTAATGCTTTGCATTTACAGTCTAATCAGGAGCAACTGCTCCTTTTATCTAATTCAGCTTTCTAATTATGCAGTGAATTGTGTTATTTTGTAATATGGAAATAAAGTGGTAACTTGAGATATTTTTGGACTTGTGTTATTACAAATCAATTTATCTCACTTTTATATGGGAATTAAAACAAATGTTCTTACGTATGAGGTAGAGAGTTTATAAATCTCCCAGAAGACCCTTCCAGGGCATCTGAAGATTTTGTTTCGTTTTCTACATTATGTTGTTCAAATATAAGAATGAGCAACATTTTTCTAATAAAAATTAAAATTAGCTTCTGTTGTGTTATATGCTTGCAAAAACATGGAAAGCAAAAAGACTTGAATATAAATGTGTTCTTGGACATTTTAATGACTAATGGCCCTACCCACTGAAGTTACCATATTATTGTAAAGGCAAATAAAAAAAGGAAAATATCTGTTTTCCAATGAAACCTGTGCTTCTTGCACTTAGACTTTAAATGGACTTTGCTTAGGAAGCACCACTGCTCTTCTACCTCCAACAAAGGCCTTTTGTTACCCAGACAGCTGCAAGTGGCTACATCACATTTCTCATAGACCAACACCAGTTGCTATTATGGTGGCCTACAGCCAGGACCCCAGGCAGATGTCACTGTGAAAAACATCTTCAGTCCCAAATCACCCCTAAAACTACACTAATTCAAAAGAGACTGAAGAGTCAGCAGATGGTTACATCCTTCTGCGGATGCTTCCTGCCTTGATGACCGAGGCTCTGTGTGGCAGGGAGAACAGGCTGCGGCCACAGCCCTGCACAGGCACTTGGGGGGTGATGGTCCTCCAGTGTGAACGCCTCCTTTTTGGCAGCATACCCTCAGCTGAAAAAAAACCTCCAAACCAATCCAGCTGTAAAAGCAAACACCATTCCCATTTCTGTAGACAGCTTGATTTATGGAAGTTTCAAGCAACTTTATGCAGGCAACCCTGTCTTTCCACAAGGACTGTGCACTTTTGTTGTCTTAGAAATATAGAACAGTATGTGTGAAGCAGTCCTGTCAACTCACTTTACCGATCTGGCTCAGCAATTCTCTTTTCATGCCCCACTGAGGTTTTCCAGCAGGTTCCTGCCATCGGCTCCTGCAGATACAGACATATACTTGCTTTCTTCACTTGGATGGTACCAGTTCAACTGCAGATAATACTACACTGCCCTGAAGCTTATCTACCAAAGATTTCCAGGACCCCTGCCTCTATCCCTATCCTTTTAAGCATCATAATCTGCTCAAGCTGTCATTTAGCAGTGCCCTTTGGAAAATAGAGCAGTTTCAAGAAAAACCAAAACTCTTCCTAGATTAGGTTCCAGCAGTGTTAAGGAAGGCAGTTTCCCTTTCTTTTAGGGTAACATTATTTTTGGGGAAAAAAACCCCAACAAACCGAAAACACACACATACCACAAAAAAAAACAAAAAAAAAAAAAACAAAAAAAAAAAAAAAAAAAAAAAAACAAAACAAAACAAACCACATCTGTGGACACCAGGCTCCAGCATTTGAGATACAAGGGGCAAATGAGCCAAAAGAGAGGTTTCCAGTTGCAGGTGGCCACTTAATAGATGAAAGGTAGTGACTACACCACCTACCCATGGTTCTAACCTACTGCTCATGAGGATATTAACATAATCCATGCTGTACCAGTAGTTCATCATACATTTACAGTGTTAGAATTTTTTTATAGGCAAAAAATACATGCACATGCGAAAACACACACTCTATACTTCCAATAAACACTAAAGGTTGCAGTGTCAAGCAGTCAAATGCTGCAAAGTCAAACCAGGGTTCCCTGTGCTACTTTAACCTCGTCTTATGGTACACGAGCACTACGATACAGCCATCAAATAAACGATCACGTGTTTGTTTCTCAGAACTCTCTTCATTCATGGATGATTGTTTAATATGCTCTTTCCTCCACACTTTTCAACCTGTTAATTCTGCTGCTCAATAAGTATACCCCTTGATCCTTGTGGTGAAGATAAAATGCCTACTTACTTTGTAAGGCTTTTACAGATTTTTGCCTATCAATCATCTGTGCTGTTGCTCTGTTCAATGTGCACTCTTCACAGCCATGCAGAGGTGAGCATCAGCAGTGCTTCAGAAACACAACTCAACAGCACCAGGAGACAGGCAACGATATGTAAATCGTGATGCTCACCAGGTTTTACAAATGACAACAGATGCTACCTAAGGGACGTTTGATAAACAAATCATAGTAGTTATGCTGATTGCAGTTATTACTGTACAAAATAGCAAGGCACGCAAATAGCCTTTGTGAAACGTCTGTGGGAATGTCACAGAATCAGTCGTACCATTTAATTACAAATTCTGCGCTTAGTAATTATACGAAAGGTGACACTGAAGGAAATGATGGGATTTTAGTTTCAGAAAATTTCCCTTTAATGGCTGGTTGTTTTGCAGGCTGACAGCACCAGGGCAGCTTATCAAACATGCTGTTCATCAACACACCTATCTGAGCTGATTCCAGTGCAGTGGCTGCACTCGGTAGACAAGGGTACACATGGCACGTGGGACACATAACTTCTGGGGCACATGTTCAGCCCCATAATACTTTTTTATTTATTTTTTCCCCCAAGCTGATTTTGAAGCTAAAAGCCATGTTTGTTCTTTGTGTGTCTGACAGGAATCATCTTTCTAGGTGGTTGCAGCAGACCTGAGATGGGATGACTTTCATCAGTGAAAACAGTTGTTCTATTAAGCCAACTATATTCTCTGGAAAATCTCTCAATGTTACATCAGGTAGATGAAAAAATAGAGCAGGTTAACTTTGTGAATATAATTTGGTGTAACAGAAAACCAGAAACAGTTCCACAGGAGTAGCAGGTACCCACAGGGTAACATCACAGTTCCCTCAGAGATATGAAAGTAAAGAAGATTAAAGTTTGGAAAGTAGCTCCCCAAATTACTTTTCTTTTACACCCAGTAATAACAATCACATCTCACTCTTTCAAGAGGTCATCAGCTATCTGCTGGCCCTCACTAAGCAAGTGCGCCTATCAGCATAGAGCTGAATCCCAGCAACAGGGGCCAAAATATTCATCTTGTGGCGGCAGCTCTGAGGTAACAAAAGGGGATGCAGAACCCCAGCTCCCGGCCAGGCACCCGACCACCAGCACAGTGCACCAGAAGTGGGCCAGTAAAGAGTCTGGTAAACCCAGAAGAAAACCTTCTCTCACAAGCAAGGAGAAACATTTTTGCCTTCAAATTATACTTTCTCTCAGGGCAGATTAAAACAATTCTTTCTTCTAACAGGTTCACATGCCTTTGAAGGCTTTTTTTTCTTTGCCAATAGTAACATGACTAAATATCACAGATTGTTCTGTGCTTTTTTAGATGTGATCTCTGTTTATCCTTACAAAACAGAAATGTAGAGGTTCAGATAAACTACAGAAGTAATAATTAATAGATGATCATGAAACCATCCTGTGCCTGGGCTCACAGGATGCCACATGTGCTGTGAACAGCAAAGGTGACCCGCAGAGTAACCACGGCTGCTTTAGAAAGAGGGTTTTCCTCTGCCCATAGAAACTAATGATGCTACATCAAGCTTTGATGACAGATCTGATACTTATGACCACCTGACGACAGCCTTTGTTGGTCTGAAAAGTTGTTCTGTGTCATATTGCCAAATACAGGGGCCTGAGAGAAGAACATGTCCAGAGTTGTGAAATTACCCAAGTCACAAACATGCCAGATGGGATCTTGTTCCCTCTTTACAGTACGGTAAAACACTACAACAGTGATGCACACGTATCACGCTGGGAGAAAGAGCAAGGTTGTGATAATGCTGATAAACCCTCAGATGTGATTACAGACGTTGTCATGCTTGCTGCTGCTGGTGGTTGCTAGCTTCGCAATGACAACATCATACACCAGAGTTATGCAGGTAATGGGTGTGATGAATTGTGTTTCAATATGTTTCTAGCAGCAGGAGACTTAGCATACCAAAGGGAAAATTGAGGTCATATTCTGAGAGATTACCACCTGCAGAGGCCAAACGCAAAGGCAGACAGCAGAGAAGTAAACAGGTGTAAAAGGACTAATTTCCAATTCCCTCTGCCTGCACTGTAAAATTGTTCCTTCTAATGTCAGATGGCAAAAGCTAACTTAAAATTTCATGTCCTAAGAGCATTTGACACATGTAGTTTTTCAGCTTGCATTTCACAGGCAAAGATGCAGATTAAAGATGAAGTAAATGATGTATTTAAAGTATATTTTATCTATTTGAACTAAGTATTTTATACAGCTTGCTGCCTTACAATAGGGACTTCCTTATGCAAGAAATTTGCATACATCAGATAAAATAAATATTTATGGCTTAGATCCGTAACTTGCATAACTCAAAATACCAAATGTTAAAGCACTTGCTCTGAGGGTTATGATGCAGATGCAGAAGGAATTTTGTCTCTTCAGTCCAGTAGAGAAACTCTAGCAGCTTATCTAGAAGGAAATTAAATTAGTCAGATAATTGGACAGAGCAGTGATGGAAAAGCATGTTGCTGCTTTCAAAGTGCATCAAATGGCTAAAAGAGAATTTAAACCAGTATCAAAGAGAATCCCACAAGTCAAATGGTTTATACAGACCATAGTCAGCAGAGATTTCACATCTGCTGGGGAAAAGAGCTGTCTTTACTTTCTGTGTCAGCTACAGAGACGATAACAATGCCCATTGAACTACTGAGGATCATTTGGATCATTTGGGAGTTGCTCAGCCAAGAAATGAACAGTGACGGCCCCGGCTTAGGTCAACAAAGGATTAAAGTTGTTTAGAATTGATGAGTCCCTGGAACTGACTTTACAAGGATTTCTGAATTTTTTTGGATGGATGGCACACATGGATGTGCCAGCAAAGCCATCATTTTCAAGGACAGTAACGTTTAAAGCAACGTCCATGCATCTCCACCATTGCAATAAGATGAAGTGCTGTCTCCTTTTGGATTCATCTGCTCTTATTTTTTTTCTTCTGGACATACAGCACTGCTGTGCAATGCTGCTGTCCCCGGCATGGTGATGAGAAACATGTGTCCTACTGAAGATCCAAAGGTGGTGGGGTGGGCAGCCAGAGACAGTGGCAAGGGTGTGAACCATGTCCAGATCACAGCCAGGATGAGTCCTCCTGGTCCTGTGCCTGTTAACACTGGTAATGGTGATGGAGAGCCAGGAAACAGCTGCATGTATCTCTCCTTCCTTTTTTTTTTTCTATCATGCTAATTACATGTGCATATGCTGATGGACATAAGAATTTAAAATGATGAAGTTTTCCCACAGGGATCTCAAGTGTGTGCTGTGATCCAGCACAGATGTCCGTCCACAACAGAGGCATCCTGAGACCTACAAAATCATTTTACTTGAATCATTGAAGGGTCTCCAGGTGGTGACATATTTCAGTCACAGCGGAGTTTGGCTGTATTTGGAGCACAGACAGAAGCAAACAGCTCAAGAAATCCCATTATCAATCCTCAGAACTGTCTAATATCTCTTGCTTGACATGCATGTTTGTTACAATAGCTATAAAATAAGTTACACATCGCTAAGAGACAAACACAAAGTGTAACAGAAGTAATGTACATCTCTAACTTCTATTATTAAAATAATGGCTTTTCCCTCTCTCACTGGCTGAACATTTGGCTTTTTTGAGCTAGAAAAAATTCTTCATTTATCACTTTTTTAAGAAAAAGGAAAAAGAAAAAGAAAGCCTTCATTTCATTCTTGACTGCTGCACTGCTAAACTGACTGACATACAATCTTGGCATTTTAGGGTATTCAGTGCCAGACTTCAGCTGCTGTTGTAAATCATATTTTGCCACACTTATTGCATTTTATTCATTTTATACATGACCAGAGATTAGAGTTCAAATGAAACAGATTTTGCTATCCTTCTTATATTCCAAGCGTCACTAGTGTAGAAATCTTTAATTTTGCTCACTTCAACTACTGAATAATGCAATGTGAAAGAAGAAAAAACCAAACCCTGCAATACTCAGTTTGAGATTTTGAGCAAAATAAAGTGAGGATGCTCTGACTGCCATGGCTGTGTCTCTAGCTGGTGCAGATACACTGTACAAGCATGGGGACCACTTCTGCGGTAGGGATATTTCCTGGTGGAGGGAAGACCTCAGGAGGGCTCCTGAGAAGGGAAAACATGGGCTGACACTAAAAACTGTGCACGTTTAAACACTCACCCTGAATTTTGGGATTTGAGAAAGTACAATCATGAACTAACTGTTTTTCAGGCAATATAGTAACACCAAAATCACTATCTTCTATCCTTAGTTTTCAAGGGAAGATTTGTGGAAGTGTTTAAAAAGCACTGCATTATACAAATGCTGGTCATCCGGTGGGAAGCCAGCACAGCATAAGTGACTACTGTGAGGCCCTGAACTTCCCAGAAATATATTGAGAATCAAATACTGCTCATAACACTAAAGACCAGACAGCCTTACCACACTTAGAATTTTCCCTTACCAAATAGCTGCTGAGCAAGCAAGAGGCAAAGCTATCTTGCAATGTTTCTCAAATTATTAATGCATTCTAGAATAGAAAATAAACTCAGGTCAAACTATTTCAAGACAATTCTATTTATGTAAGATGAAGGAATAGGCAAGAGTGAATATTCAGTGAAAGGTATTGATTATAAAAGGACAAACAAACTGCAAGCTAATGTGTGTAGAAGTAAACATAGAAAGGGGCAAGTAGATGGGGAATTAAAAATATTATGGCAGTCACAAATGGTCATGCATAATAAAACAAATCTAAAGAAACTCACTCAGAGAAGCTGCCTAGCTTTCTACAGCTTTACTTTGCAGTCATTCGGGATACATGGTGTTAATAAATAGTTCAAGAAAATGTTATTTTTTCAAAACAACTTTAGATGCTGAATCTCATGCTAATCGTGTGCCAAGGTAAACCTCCCTGATCACCAGTCTAAGAAGTGAAAAGTTCTTAGAAGGTCTCTGCCAGACCAAATGAGGTGCTGCCACTTATTATGCACGACAGGAAAACCTGAAGTACCATTTAGGTTCATCTGACTTCCCACACTGGAAATGCCTTTTCCTAGAGTAAAACTCTTAAACATACAGAGAAAATCACTTGAGAAAGTTTTACCACAAATTGGTGCTTGCTTAGTACCTGGTGTACTAAGTGCGAAGACTTCTGACAAACAGAAGTACAGATGTGCAAAGCACCAGTTGCCTGAGGCTACACAACATCCTGCTGAAGCATGCTAATAACACAAGCTAATTCCTCAAACTCTAAAAATTTAAGCTGCAGAACAATAATTAGCATTAAATCTCATTTCACTTCTTCTTAAAAGTTTCTTTTCTCTGAAGCAAAAGTGTTTATGTCCTTAGAACACTGGCTTGGGCTAAGGTTACATAGATGCAGTATCAGCAGAGCAACACCTGTATGTAAATAAAATATGCCCATTTTAGCGTTTCTGTAATAATATGGCCCTTAGGAGAAACATGCTAACTGCTGTTTATGTGTGATCAGAATACAGATGGTGGTTTTTCCCACCTACAGTCAGAGAAGACAGCAATCACAGCATCAAAATGCCCAGTTTCTCCCCTTTAGCTAACTTGATTTACCTCCATAGATAATATTGCACCGTTTCTTTCTGTATGTGGAAAGCAGAAATAAATATGGAAAAGTAACTGAATGACTTTTCCATTTATCTAGAAGCAGATCATCTCAGTTGGGAGTGAACTTTCTGTCAGCACTGGAGTATGCATTTATTCAGCAAAACTTCTACTGATCTTCTCTTCAGCTGACTTAAATACACAACTTACAGCATCAAAAAAGTGAATATCAATCTTGTATTCCGGGGCATACAACTTAACCTCCCATCCTCACAGGCCATCTGACTTCCAGACAGCACCTGGGGCTTTGGAAAGCCATGGTCCTTCAGAGGTGCTGCATTTTGAGAACTCACAAGCACAGAAGGACTAAAAAGCTCCAGATGCACCACAGCATGCACCTTCCCATGGATCTTGTGTGTTTAGGATGAAAACAGACCTGCCAAGGTAAACATATCCCAACCTCATTGCAGCAACATATCAGGATACATGTGCCAGAAGGATCAAACACTTCTCTTCCATCCTTTGCATGAAGCTACATGGAGCCTTTTGGAAGCTGCATGAGAAAGACAAAGTACAAAACTTCTGAAAACATAAATAGTCCTCTAAGGAAAAGCAGCATGGAAAGAACAGAGACAGCAAGAGCTTCTAAAACTCCCTTTAGTCTGCAGGCTTGCTCTTCACACTTTTATCAGTGTGAGCAAAAGGGATGACATGGCAAGTATTATGCAGGTAGACTCCTTTGTCAAGACGCAGGTCACAACTGATGATGGGCTTGACAATCAACAGCAGCTCAGGTATCTGCACAAGGTTGTCATGGCAATGAAATGTCTGTGAATATGGCTGATATGAACCACTGCTTTGCCTTGACAGCGATGAAAAATATTGCCAAAATTATTCATAGCCTGGAAATGAGAGACACAAATATCTTAATGGCTTTCTCCCCACTATATGCTGTTAACCATTTGGGATTTTGCCATTTCCTTTATTCTTAGCGTACAGTAAATCAGTCAGCCTTACATTACAAAGGCAAGCAGCCGTTTCATTTCAAGTACTCGGGTCCTGCAAAATTTAATTTCTAATCCAAAATAAATATGAGCATTTTTACACCTTTATAATCACACACAGTAGCCTAGTAAGCTCATACTACAAAAAAGAAGTAAATGAAAAAGGTCACATTCCAAAAGACCCATACAAAAGAGGCACACCTCTGCAGTGCTACAGAGCACCTCTCCTTGAGGCTGCTCCTCCAGGTTTGAATAGGGCTCAGATGGAGCTGGAAAGGACAAGGACAATGTGCACACACAGTGCCCTGCTTATCCTGCTCTGTGAGGCCAGGTTTTCCTGAGCTGTCAATTTAGAGTCTTAACCAGGAAAAAAAAGAAGGCATTTCTACCCATGCTATGCTCCTAATGAAAAGCAGGGTTCCATGCAGAAGACTCATTTTACAGAGAGAGCTTCAAATATTTTTTCTGTCCTTTCACGTTTCATTTGTCTCCCCCGATCCAACCATATGAATGTTTTATTTATACCCAGTCACTTTCACCCAGTTGGAAGGCATTCTCTGAAATAAAATTGCTCTATTTCTGAGACAGGCCAGTTAATAGATTCCCTTTGCATCCACTCTCTCCAGCAACTGAACCTCCTTGATCTACTGACACATCACGCTTAGAAAAAAACCCACCCCAAATCATCCTTCCTCCAAAGAAAAAATCCTCTGGCCCTTCCAGAAGAACAAGACTTACTCTTCTCCACAGCTGGATGCAGCATCTTTAATACTTCCATAATTCTGAGCATACACATTGGGAATACTCCTTTTTGATTTGTCACAGAAATTTCTATGAGGTTGTACCAAATCAGATTGAAGTAACATGCTGCCATGCCACAAGACCTCTGAATTGTTTTTTCACCTGCATCACCAGGTCTGGGAACAGTTTCTGGAGAATTTACTTTATATCCTCATAATTCTACCAGCTCCAGGGTATTCACTTTTGGAAGCATCTATTTCATGTACACACTTGTTCTGCCCCTACTTTACCTTTTACCTCAGAGCAGACTCCACCTGGCTGACAGGGAAGCAGGGCTCCATCCAACTCTTTCATTGTCCAAGCAACCACGTATTCATTTACACAAGAGCAACTGGTGTGCAAAACCTCAAACCAATCCCGGAAAAAATATCTTGCCCATCTAACACACCTAAGAACTCAACTATGGCAGCAGCCCTGCCTGCTCCCATGCTGATTATGGTCAGCTCGTTTCTTCCATCACTGTGACCCCTCTATAAACCCTAGAAAAGTCAATGGGAATCTTTCAATGCCAGTGAAGTTTGATCCAGGCCTACATTGAGAATATATTCCATATATTTGCATACAAAGTAAGATATAATTCTGCTTGGAGACCTTCAGGCGAAGTCAAAGTGCAAGCTGGTATCAGTGGAGGAGTGGGGAAGGAAAAGGCTAATCCTCTACATACTACTTCTCTTTAAAGACCTTTAGAACAGAACACTGGTTATTAAAAAGCACTAGCAACTATATATATAAAGCAAGATAGGTTTCAATGGCTTTTGAAATTATAATGTAATTATTATTTAAAACAGCATTTACATATTGCTTTTGCTGCTTAGAAACAAACTTGTTATGTCTGGAAGTGCCCTTTCTATTTAACAACTCTATCACAGTGCTGCACAGAGCATGTATGTGACCGTGGAGACTGAATGCGTTTTTGGGATCTAAAGGCTGCACCAGGTACAAAGATCAGTCTGCAATTCTAACCAATCAGTTACTTTAACTGGGTTCTGATTTATTTATTAGCATGAAAATTATTTTATTTTCTAAAGTGTAAAGGAGAACAGAGTGTGTTAAAGCTGTTTAAAACAACAGTTGGATTCATATAAGGATAAGGCAGCAAACCTTTGCTCCCGACTAGCCAACATTAGGAATTTAAACCCTTGCAAAGTAAAGAAAGGCTAATTCCTTAAAAGAAAAAAGAAGTTAAAAATTAAAAAAAAAAAGGGATAAAAACTTTTAAATGTTCTTTTTCTGTCAGTTTCCTGGGGATACATCACTACTTTGATGGAGACTAATTTCTCAAAAGCATCAACAGGCGAAGAACAACACGACAGTACAAAGCTGCTCCAGTGAGCAGCCCAAAAAGCATGACCTGGGCTGTTCCCTGTGCGGTACTCAGGAAGCAGCTAAAACCAAACAGGCTTCTTCACATAATCTCTGTTTCCACAGTCCACAAGAAGAAAAGTTCTCTCTGTTCCTGAGGACACGAGCACCCATCGTGCCATGTAACCCAGCAGTTACTCAGAGGCAGACAATTAGAAGGAAGAACAAAATATATTTGCCTTCATTCTGTTACGATATATTGGTTCTCAAAGTACTGCATTCCTCCAGAACTCTAGAATGGTCAAAGTGTACTGTTTTAACAGGGGCAGCAGTGTACTGAAACCATCATCCTCAAAAAAACCAGAACCCCAGAACCCCAACACCTTCCCCCCCAGCCAAACCAACCCCCCCCGAAAACCACCACCACCAAAATGCAACCAAAAAAACCAATCAAAGAAAGGATTTCACACCTGGATTGGGGGTAGCAGACAAAGCCCCACCAAGGTTTTGTCCACGCATGGTTACTGACAGCAGCTCAAGCCAATCGTGCCTGCAAGAATGATGAACTCAAATGGCTGATCCCCAGCTGCAACCCTCAAATTCCATCAGCAAATCCCAGCATCTTCCTTTCTGAAAACAAGACTGGACTTTCTCTGATGCTCAGACGTACTTGTATGAATACAGGAAGGTTTGTGCTAGCCCTTTCCATCACAACCCCTTGTCCCCTTGCCCAGCGCTCTTCCCTGATCCAGACACGACGTTTCCCTGGCCCCTCTCACTGCACCTTCCAAGTAAAGCATACTGTATCCCACAGGAAAACATGCAAGGTTGGGACAACACATCCAGAATACAGAAATGCTTCGTGATTTTTTTCATATAGATTGTTGACGTTTCATAGGTGTGCACTAGTAGGTGTTAATTTTCTCTGTTATTCCTTCAGAGCTGTCCCAGTTTGCATTTAATTAACTAAATGACTTGAGCCATCCAATTCTTGTTGCTACTAATGTATCACAATTAGAACAAACTGTTGCCACGGCAACTGCTCAATCTATCATAATTCATAACTTGGAGTGAGCTTGCTGTGTGGTTTACGCAATCCTTGGGTTTCTGTGGCATGCAGATGGGCGTTTATTGTTATGCTAAATTGGGAATGGGTAATCCCAGAATACAAGATGATTTAGGTGCTCATTTAAATGAGATTTAATTACAAAAAGTCTATCATTTTAGGACCTGCCAAATTGCAGTCAGGAGGTATCCATGCATATCAACACTAATCCAGAGCATCAGGAAAGAACTTCCTCAATTATCAAACATTGTGTTTATTTTATTGTCAGAACAAACTGAATCTCCATCTAAAGTTTGATGCTGCAATACACAAACCATTTTCCAATACGGTCTATCCTGTATCACCCTACAACAGCTCACAGTTCTTTCTTACCAGTTAACTCTGAAATTAACTCCTACACGTCATGCCTCAGAGATAACATTACAAATCACTACAAATTATTTAGAGCTTCTTATCAGCAGCTTCATTTGGGGTACTTATACAGAAAGCAATCTGGAATATTAAAGGATGAGAAAAATTGAGTTTTAAGCCAAATGAGCTCACACTAACATTTAACTAATCCATGACCTGACATGAGTTAGAATAGATGACTACATAGACTAGGCATAGATGAATCTGCCTATTCTAGGGCACAGACCCAATTCTGCACCTATACCTTATTAAATATATTTTTGACAGGTAAAAAAATCCAAACTGTTTATTGCTGTCTTCATAGCTGCACAACATGCCTGCTTTTAACAGAGATTTATTTACTGTCCTCTATCCCTAATTATGTATCAAGAAATAAATGTTGAGTACCGAGTAGTTCCCTTATCTCTGCATAAGGAAGCCACAAGGAAGCTTGTAAATACAAAGCTGAATTTGTGAAAAACTATTCCTTCTGTCAGCACATGCAAGCCCTGTGCCTCAAGGGAGAAAAAGCATCCAAAGGAAGAATTTCTCTGTGTGTGTTGATTGCAATCAAATCAAGCCAGTCCTGCTGCCACAGGGAAGTTTTCTTTAATAAAGGTTGTCTTATACATTACCTTCTTGAGCCAGTGACACAGCGCTGAGCACTGAACAACTCCCCATGCTCCACAGACACTGCTTGGGCACGCATCCAGAAGATGTGTTTATTTTTTCCCAAGCAGCTCCTTGCTCAGGTCCAAGTTAGACAGAATGTGGTGCTGGCACTGGGCTCTGCTCAATGCTTGCGAGGCAGCCGGCAGTGCTCAGCACATGGAGCAATTATCAACAGGGATATTTGGAGGCCCTGACTTTTTTTTTCGTTATCTTCAGTCATTAATAGATTTCATCTTCCACTCAATACAATTCGTTAAAACTACATTGATTTTGAAGTTCTGGAGACTCAAATCACTTGATCTTTGTGCTTAAACTTCCTTGGGCCTCCAATTAAGGTACCGGAATAAATCTTAGCTGCTACCTAATATCAGTTCTCACAAGACTTTCTCTCCAACTGTAAGCACCTTGGCTAAACTAATTGATTTTCATTCCTTTCTGTTAGCATCACCTAACACACTCTAGTGTTAAGCTTTTAAATGCATTTTACTCTTCAACTTACTGGTGAATTATTGTTGCTAGTTAAGCTGTTAGCAGGATCTGTTCCACTACTAAAAAGAGCTATCTTGTCTTCAAATTATATTTAATTATCTCCATTAAACATTACAGGCTGCTCTGATGCTGAAAATGTAAATCATAGGGAGCAAGAGGAAGATGATAGCATATTGTTCATCACATATTTTGTCCTCCTACTCCCTCTGCATTCTTTTAAATAAATGTCTTTAATGATAAGTCCAACGAATATCTTGTGATATTTAACTTGCAATATATACAGTATTTTTTTAGTTATTAGAAACCCATGACCATTAATCGGTGAAACCATATGACTCAGAGGCAAGGCAGGGTTATTCTGGTGGAGGCAGTTAATGGCTGAATGGATGGTGTTTAATGGACAATTAGCAGTGTAAGATAAGAGGTTATTGCCGAGTTACCCGTTCTTTGTAAATACAGTTTCACCTCATTCCCCCACCCTCGGTTTTGTCACCACAGATACTTCAGATATCTAAAGGCCAAATGCCAAGACAGATTGAACAATCACTTGGTGAAGCACCTGACGTCATTAGCTGAAAAGTGCTAAACCTGAAAAACGCTTCAGAAAGCCTTGACAACTAAAGAGGCTCAACAAGGTTCCCCTGCAGCTGACCCCATCAACAGAGACTTGGCTCAAAACGTCTGTCAGATAAGGCAGCTTCTCTTGTGAAATGCTCTTTGGCACCACCAGAGCTTGGTGGGTACATTTTCAGCTGCTGCCTACCTCTTTCCCACCCCCACTAGTCGGTTTGAGAAAGAAAACACATGGATCGTCAGTTTCTGCTGCTGAGAGAGCACAAGAGGCAGGCACATCAGTAATAGCGAAGACGTTTAAGACGGAACCAATGTCAAACCACCAAACTGCAGAAGGAAAAAGTCTTCCTCATTTTTCTTTCCTCTATCTGGGCAGTGCATCACACTCACCTGGTAAGACCCTGAAGGGTGGCTCTGGCTCCTACACCCGCAAACCCTCCACTGTGGTGTGACGGATCCAGGCTTCAGAGCAGCTCCAGCTTTACTGTGCTACTGCACTTCCCACCTCCTGCAGCTTTGCCCCGGCGTGTCAAGAGGAACCCTTCTCCCTTGAGACCCCTTCCTCAACAGGAGGGAAAACCAGTCATTTCCCTCTGATCTCTTCCCTTAGGCTCCCTTTTCTCTTCCAATTTGTATCCTTGCCCATGCATCAGAGCAGCTCTTCTTGTATATGCTTTAAGGCATCTTTGTTTTGGCAGTTGCAGACTAACCTCTTTCTCTTTCAGAGGCTTTTTATTTGTAATCAGGTATTGACCCTCTGACAGTAGTTCTCAGCTGCTTTGTGCCATATAAACAACATGACTGATATCTAAAGCTGCCTGCAAGTAAGGGCAGAGTGGGAACTGGTGACATCTCTGTACCAGGCACTGCAGAGGGCTCCAGTTGTGCTCACTGTTGAATGGGGACCTCCTTGGACCCTCTGCAACCAGATTAAATGGTGGTGGTGCAGCTCAGAAGCTGCAGGGTGAGTTGGCCATGTGCCATGACATGCTGGTGGCAGTGACCTGCTGGTGACCACGGTGGTTCCCTAGCACTAACACCCCACAGAGCGGCACACATGTTCTGCGCTGGCACAGCACAACTGGGTCTGCCAGAGCCCTTCAGCTCTGCTGCATGGTAAGAAAGGATCCTTGCTGGCTTCTTTTTGGCTGAATTGTTTCTGCTGAATATGAACACAGATTTTTAAAAAGCCATTATTTCAAAATGCAGAAGTAAACGCACACTTTTGATGGGGCTCACTTGGGACACAACATCTTTGCTGCAGTCTACGAGAATTTGTTGCTGTTTCTTTTTAACCTTCTGCTAAACTTATGCCTCAAAGACAAACTACAAGGCAATTCCTTTGACTGTGATACTTTCGTTAGTATTACATGCCTGTTTAAACCATTTAAAACAACAAGTAAATGCTTCAGGTCAATATTTTTGTGTTCATCTCTTATGTATAGTGAAACCTATTTCTTGCTTTGCATTGAATTGACCTTGATAGACTGAAAATGCCCTTTCAAGAATAGCTGTTTTCTTCCTCTGCAAATCCAGCTATATTTAGCTCACTGGTACGCACAGAGGACCTGACATTTTCATGTTAGGAATCTTATTGAGAGCAAACTGCACTCATATCCATGACCAAGTCCAGGTTGGACAGAGCCTTGGGTGACATGGTTTAGTGTGAGGTGTCCCTGTCCACAGCAGGAGGGTTGGAAGTAGATGATCTTAAGGTCTTTTCCAACACTAACTATTCTATCATTCTATGATTCTATCAATGGAGGTTCTGCTTTGCGATGGGGGAGATTTCTTTACCAGGCCCTGAAACTTTGGATCTTTTTTCTTATTTTGCAGAAAAGTCATCTCAGCATTACTCTTTCAGGTAAACCACGGAGTTTAGTTTCAGAGTTGCATATTTTCTCTTCCTTCCTTGGTTTGGTGCAAGGTAATATAGCTGTACTACATTTAGGAAGTCACCGCTGATGCCCATCCTGCAACAAGCTCACTTCGACCAAATCAATGGCAAAACTTCACTTGACTGACTCTCTCTCAGCAGGTTTGTTTTCTCTTTTCATTTTATTTCTGTTTATTCTAAACCAAAGAGAAGAAAAATTTAGCTCTGAGTGTGTGACCCAAGTTTGGTTAATAAAGGATACTCCTTCTGTGTCGGACTGACAAGGGTACTTGATTTCATGCCCTTCCATGGGCTGCTTTCATAAGCCATTCGTACACAATGACAAAAGTGCTTAAGGACCCATTCTTTCTGCTGAAATGCTTGATCAAATGAAACTCTGACTCCAGCATACAAGTTCAGCAAGAAAATTGAGAAACATCTGCATAACTTATATTGTATTGAATAAGCCCTTCATGGATTTCTTTTTGTTCCTGGATGAGCTTAGAATCAGCAGCCATTATTTCTTACTCAAAATAACATTATTATGTTTCTACAATACCCATGGGGCTCAGAGACTGGTTGTGATCTGCTCTCACAAAATGCTACTTCAGTTCCTAGCATTTGGCTTACAACGTTAGCCAGGATTTTTCTGAAAAGATGATTAACTCTTGCTTAAACAAAGGAGCATTAATGGGAACTAAGGTTTTCTGCAGCAGAAATCAAACTGTGCTATACATTGTCCAGACCCAGCAAAGCACAGTATCCTCTGACCACCTCCTGTATAAAACTCTGATAGAGGTGAACACAGGGAATGACCTTTCAATGCAGCCCCAATGCATCCGACCTGAATCCCCGAAACAGGACTCTCCCCAAAAAAGCATGCTAGAAGAGGATCAAGGTTGCAGGAATATATCAATTCCTCTGGGAAACCACATCATCTTTGTAATGTACTTATCTCAAGCCTCACATGCTCAGGAAATTCAAAATAACCATTAAAATACATTATCATGAATTGAAACTATCTGCAAAGACATTCAAGTAAATTTACCCTACCCTATTCTGAGCAAAAGAGATAATTTTGTGATTACTTCCTTGAAAACTAACTTTGAAGAGCTATTTTGTAATTATACAGTTACCCCTTGTTCATATATGTAGCTATCCTGAGGCACGTGTGACTATTCACACTCTTCAGAAGTGCTATTCATGAAATAGGATTTTGCAAGACTGAGACTTTACTGTTGCTGCCATAGAGATACAGCAAGCTTGAAAAAATCCCCCACTAACACCCAACAGCAGTTGCATGGTCGATGCAACAGCTCTGCTGGAGAAATTATGTTGTCAGTTCAAGAGAGTTTGACATTGCAGAGATTTCAAAATGCAAGCAAAAAGAAAAGTTTCATCAACAAAGTAATTACTCTTCTGGACTCAATGGAACTGCAATTATTTCATGTTGAGGTGTTGTCAGTTTATGCTGCAGATAAAACTGTTAGGTAACGCTGACAGGGGCCTATGCAGAGATTGCTTTTCAGATGTAAAATTCTCCTGGCAGTTCTACATTTTCTAAAAAAAAAAAAACCAACCCCAAACCATAAGGAACCAAAAAAGTACATGTCAACACTATGCATTAAACACCCACACTTTTTTCCTTTTCAGAATTACATTGCTTTTTAGCCAGAGGCAGTTAAGTCTGCACTAGAAATCACAGAGGATAAAGATACCCTTCTTCCACACCTTCCTCTGGCATCTTTTTGAAGTTCTGTGCTTGTGTGCACCCAACAAAACTGAGCAGGGACTCTGTGCCCAGAGAGTTAGGGCCAAATGCCTCTGCCACTTCTAGGACTCAGAATAGGCGGTGTGAAAAGGCACAAAAACCATCCCCAACTCTGCTGTCTCAGGCAATCCGAGGTCGTTCGTACCTTGTGGATCCTGGTTAACTGGGCACAACTGAAATGCAGAAGGCTGAGGAGGAGATGAATGACTCCCCGCTTTGCCTACTTGATGCAGCAGTTCGCCTGCTCTATGCTATAGCAGTAGCATGGAAGAACATTTCTCCCTGAATGCCAGTGAAAAATTATTCATCTATGGTTTTAGCCCAGAAAATCCTCCTCCTTCCCTCAAGGTGGTGCCTGGAGTTGCATGCCCTGCCATGACACATTCTCAGAGACCTGCAGTTCCTCTTCAAGGGAAGAATATTTTCAGTTGCACACTTCTGGTCTGCTGAAGTGGTTCAGAGAGGAAGACCACAGACCACAGAAGGGAATCTGGCTGCCCTGTTGCGTTGTATCTTGGTCACTGCGGCACAGGGGACACAGGTGAAGCTCTCTGGATCTGGGTCGAGGTATTTCCCCCTCTATAATGCATGGTCCTTTCATTTATTTTTACATCCAAATCAGATTTTTTCTCTCTGCTCAATACAGAAGGGAAAGGAAAAGGCTAGAATTATCACAGCAAAGAGTTCCTTCACTTTCCAGGTCAGGCATCAAAGCAGCATGCTCGCAGGCTTCAAAGAGTCCCTTGGTAACTGCAGAAATACCGCAGGGCTACTAACAAAGTAATTTCTGCTTAAATGAATACATCTCTGTTATGAGACAGCCACATACAAACATAAATGTAGCATTATTACTCCATAATGGAGATACCTGCTTCAATAATTGAAAATTTCACAAAATAAATTGATTGTTAATTATCTTTTAGCTTTCACCTATACATTCCTGTAAGGCTATTACCATATAAGCGTGAACACAACGACTGCATCACTTATACCTGACTAACGGTTGGTGGCATCCCTTCATCGGAAATGCACACCCTCCTCCTTAGGTAATTATGTGGAACATGATTGTGGCCTTGGGCTCTGCCTGCTCAGTGTTTTCAATTAGATTTTACTACAAAAGTACATCTTAACATTAAAGGAGCATTACAATGCAGGAAATGTGATAAAACAGATCAATGTTAGATGCACCTTATGGTTCTGTTGTTTCAAGAATCATAATCACCATTAATTTATGGTCTTCTGAGGAGGATCTAATTACTCTAATCATCTCTTATTTCACCCAGAGTATGCACTTTTGCTGTTACCTAACTTTAAATACCTGCCTTGACAATACAGACAACATAGACCTGCATTTTTAGCAGTGCTACAGCCTTTTACCAGCTTGGCTGAACTTAGGAGGTTCTGAACACAATCAGATAATCAGGTGGGACATCTCCCAGACAGGATCAAGTGCAGGTGGCAATTTCTCTTCCAGAAGTGTCCTGACTTGGGAATATGATGGAGCACCAAAATGTCTGTATTCTTCCAGTCACTAAAGATGCCTCTTTGGAGTACAGGTGTCAGATCCCATATCCTGGCTGAATCCTTGGTGGTTCTTTTCTGCTCAGTTTGCACTGGCCAATCTTAACCACTTGATGATGCCATTATTAACATGGTTATCACAATCCCGAAGCGGCTCTCTGCATAGCCTGGCAATGAACATAGCCTGAAAACATATATAAACACACCTCCCTGCCTAAAACTGTATTCCTGAGCTCTGCTAAAATTGCTACACAGCAGCTGATGCAATGCTTCTAACATGTAGTTTTTAAATCCATCTGTAAAACGTTTTAGGTTTCTTCTGCAAGCAAGGAACTGTTACTATTGTTATTCTATTCATTTCTGAAAGACTCCAATTTTTGCCTCCGGAACATTATGCAGATTAGTGGTGGATAAAAATCCAGAATCATATAGTTCCAGAAATAAGTGAAAATCAAAGCTTCTAAACCACATTTAAGTATACAGAAATATTTTCCCACCACTCATTGTTTTCTATCCAGTGTAGAAATGCAATTACAAGAAATTTCATGGCAGCACACATTAATACACCCATTTTAGTCTCACTTCAGAGTAGCAAAACTTTAGGAAATACTTAACACTTTACAAAAATGACTCAGAAGTGCTTTTGAGATACTGAGTGTCAAATCCAGGGTACAGAAATGCAGCTTCATCAGTGTAAATGAGGTTGCAATTGGATGACCCAGAGCCAGGTTCCATTTGTTACGTGATTGCTCCTTTTTTATGTGTTGCTTTCTGCAAAGACCCCAGCAGCTTTGCTTCACAGCATTGCTTGTGTAGTCTAAGCAGAAACAGGGCTTGTTTCCCAGGCTGAGCTCTGCAGCACTGCAACTCTGTGCTCCCACCTCTGACCGACACGAGTGCCCTGGGACAGCAGCAAGTCCCATGGATGGCACCTCTGGCCCTCTGCCTCAGAGAAACCTGCATTGTGGGCAATGGTTGCTCAGTATGAATGAAACGCTTTTACATCCATCTCCTATTGTTGGATAAAGCTGTATGGAAGATAGCTCTCAGTCATAGCAGAAGGATTGCACTCAGTGCGATGCAAAGCCGCAGGAAAGCATGCAGGATTTTGCACAGCCGAGGAATTAGTGTCCCCAGTCTGCCCCACAATCCAGGCAGAATCCAAGCCCCCGCAGTATCTGCATAGAAAACCAGCCCCTTTTGCAGCACAGGAGAAAGGCTGACTTGTCAGGCATAGGCAGCCATGCAGAAACACAAACCCACGCTCCTCACTTCCCATGCACAACTCTCCCATGGCAAGTGGCAAGGTACATTTAAAGCTTGAAATAAGGCAATGAAATTATAAACCAGCCTGTCTCTTCTAGAGATATTGCCTCAGGCACATCCTGCATAGCCACAAAGTAAAGCAGCTTCAAGTTTTCTTAAAAATACAGCCACCACCCCGAAGTAAAGCTAGCTTTCATTGCGCATCTCCTCATGAATCTCAGAGCTGAGCAGCCTTCATCCGATCCATCACTTGCTAACGAGTCACGCTTGTCCTCCGCGGGAGCAGGTACAATATCATGTCACAGCAGCCTCTGAATCACCAGCCCAAGCGGCCAACATTCCATCATCCCCCAGCCTTGACCGCAGAGGGGAGAGTAGGGCACTGGAAGTATCAATCTCCCATCCTTCCTGGCATCAAATGGTCTACCAACTTGTCCTAGCTAAGCTTTAATTTGTCTCTCTGTTCATGACCCCTAAGCCGTTTTCTGTCATATCAAACTGAAGTGACAAATAACCACGTTTCTCTTCTCCATGCCAAAGTGTTAGGGTCTGGTACAACCAGAAATCCCAGGTGCTCAAGTTTAAGGCCACTATAGTTTTGCTTCACTTCTGCATGTCCTCGCCACCCAGCCCCCTTTGCTTCCCCTTACCCCCAAATACTTTTACAGCAGCTTACTAAGCTGGGGAGATGGGGCAGGTATTCCTGATGATGACATCTACCTGAAGTGGTAAGTAAAACCTCCAAAGCAATCCAGTCAGTAATACTGCATTTTTCCTGAGTTATACTCCCCCTTAGGAGTTCTTAAAAGCAGCTGCTAAAGGCCTTCCTTAAGCCAGCTATATTCAATAAGCAGTGGGTCCACGAGTGCCTGGTTGTTTAGGGAAGAGACCTCCCACCAAAGCACCAGGGAGAGAGAAACAAGCGTGTAGCTCCGGAACTCAAAATTCCTGTAACACTTACTGCTTCAATGATACGTATGTAAATATTGACTTTTCATTTTAGGGTTAAACCATTAGTAGCAGTGACATGTTACAAGCTTTTTGTTCTATTTTTTTACTAGCAACAGCATCCCTTTCCATGTGGAAGATTGAGAACTTTACCAAGAATTATATGTTTAAGAGTATTGATTAGTTATACAGAAATTAACTTTGAAACTCTGTAGACACTCAAAGGTATTCACAAGGCTTTTTATGTACTTTTGCAGTAGTGCTCTTATATATCCTGATGAAAATACAAGCCACCAGGATCATTTCTGTAACAAAGGTTATTACCCCAAAAGATTCACTGATTATTTCATTTCCAGATTTCTAGATTTCAAAAAACACTTAATTTTCCCCTCACTTCAAATGAAACTCTATGTACTCACTGTGAATAGCCCAATACTGTACTGAACCAGGCATTTCTGTATAGTCTGTCCTTGGGGGATGTCCAGACCTCACAGCTCCAGCCTGGAGAGCCTTAAATGAAATTAAGTGAAGCTGCTTTTCAATTCAGGCTTGTCTCAGGACAACTCTAATGATAGATCCTTATATTCCATGGTTTCCTTGGGGATACAATCTTGAGGCTGGATAAAATTAGGAACTTCAGCGTGTTCTGAACATGCAGATCCCTAAGATAACGAAGCAATGAGTGAACTGAAATCACATCAATGAAAGAAATTAGTATTTGTGGTTAACAAGTTTCATGCAGGTACTATTACTAGAATGCTTCTTTAAATGAAAGCTTTAGACTAGAATGCTGCTTTAAATAAGCCCCGAATCATGGAAAATTGAAAGTCACATTCCCTATGAGCCAAAAAGCCTGATTTTCTCCACCATCCAACATATAAAACTCCAACAAATGTTGCATTAAAATCCTCATAACTCCAATCCAATATGTAGAGTTGCTATAGCAACTGTCATCTGAAGCCTTCCCAGGGGAGAAAATAAATGTGTGTCCTACCTGGTTAATTGGTATTTGTGTTACAGAGAATTGAAGGGTAACCTAGTTTCACCAGAAAATAGAATATATTCTGAAGTGCTACCATCTTAATATGACATTATTTAATCTGCATATGTCTTCAAATAACAGTACTTATGTAACATTCCACACAATAAGTAAAAATTTTGCTGCCAAATATGCCTGATTTACCCTATTTATTGATTTGAATAAAATGGGCGTTAGAAAATAGAGACACAAGAAGGAAGGTGGAAGAGTTGATGGGATTAAGGACTTCAAATTTTATAGTGGTTGTATTACATTAAAACAAACCCCTTCAACCAAAGGTTCATGCAATCTGGATGC
The DNA here is from genome assembly GCF_963264785.1 of Psittacula echo. NCBI lineage: Eukaryota > Metazoa > Chordata > Aves > Psittaciformes > Psittacidae > Psittacula > Psittacula echo. The sequence goes on along the minus strand of NC_137745.1, from coordinate 13,701,603 downwards.
AAAAATAAGCTGATGTAGGATGATGAGTGTATGGTCAACTTTTCTCCATTTCTCTTCATTCCAGGATGAATGAAGCTTCCAACCAGGAGGACCACACTGGCTGAGAAACCATCATCACTCACAGTTATGTCTATATGTTTTTTTCATTTGAAAAATGTCCTGAAAATAATTCAAGAAAAATCCCATTTGGAGAATATATCCAAGAGCACGTTGACAGTTATTACTAGCTTGTAAATGTATCCAGAAATGTATTATTTTAATCTTAGCCATTACTAAATAAAAGTAATCACAGCCTCAAGGCAATAAAATCTCTGTGAAACATAAAAAATATAATGATGGCACATCCCTCTATATTAGTTCAATGACATAACTTGAGAAAATATCTTAGGGGAATATTCACCATACACAACTACATTTGAACATAGTCAAAGAGTACAGATAGGGACTTCAAACCTGCAGAGACAATGATTTCTTTTAATCTGCTTATAGCTCTGGTAAGATTCCAAATTGTACTCCTCATTCAAAAGGGGAAGAGCACACTCATGGGAACCACACACCTGCACGTGCTAACACGTGCTGCCATCAGTCTGAGGAGAGCTCCAAATGTGATGTACTGCAATGCAAAGCAGAGAGAGGTGTTGGGCAGTGCCCAAAGGGATTCTGGCATTCCTGCTACATAAAGCAGACTGATGTTCAGGTTTGCCATTAAAGAGACCTAATTTTTCAGTATTACATTCTAAGGATTCAGGAAATTCAATTTAAGCTACAATGTGTGTGTGTGTATATTACATATATATATTTTTAGTATTACCATATATATATGGTATATATATATTTTTAGTATTACTATATATATATGGTAATACTAAATAAGTGTAGGAGAGGAAAATAGCTTGTGAGCTCATAGTCTTTCATAATTAGAGCCAAACACTGTTAGAAGAAAGGGAGAATACTCAGACAAGAAAAAAACCCCACACTAACAAAGGTTATTTAACACAAACCCACCATCAATTCCTCCTGCCCCATTAATCTCTGCATACCACCAATAATATAGCTAAATTCAACATTTCCATTGTCTCCTATTGTATCCTTCCTGTGCAGATTTTTTTAATAGAAGAGATTATTTCTAAAAGCTTGTTTAAATTCGGGATGTGTGTTTTAGCTCAGCTACTTTCCTAGGAAATTCGCCTGTCAGCGAGGAGAAGGAAAGGGATGGAGCAGCTCTGGGAAGGATAATGCTCTCTAGGCTTTGCTGCCAGGCTCCATAGGGATCTGCTACCTGATTTTGTTGCTTGGCACCAAATGCTGGTGAGCAGGACTCTGGGGCCATGCTATGCACAGCCAGCTTTATGGTTAGAGCTGCTTTGTGGTGGCTCCACCAGAGGACAATGAAGGTGAGTTTCTGCCTGTATTTCTGCTGAAGGTACGGCCTGAGGATGCCATGCACAGCTCTGGAAGGTATACTTCTATCCACCTGTATCAGCTACATTTCAATATTCACTTAGTCAGAACTACAGCTATATCATACAACACAGGTTAGAAAACATGGTAATGAGAAGTGTTGAAAAGTATTGCTTTAATAATAAATAGGCTTTTATGTACAGAAAAAGTAAACCATTATTTGAACATCTCTCCTTATATCACATTGATTTAACTACAGATGCTTCTTTCCCTTCAGCTCACTTTTACCATTAAAGTATTGCCTCCGGAAATAATTTTAAAACATTTACATAATATTTTAAACTAAACTATTTATAAAATATTTATGTCAGTTTTTAAAATATTTACATTACCAGAGAGACTAACAGCAAACCAGCAAACTGTTATGGCCACCTGTGAAGTGGTGTTTTCAAACTGTGTTAGAGCATATCCCATACTCTGCCATCCTGTTGCCCTTTGCACTGTCTAAAAGGAAAACAATAAAAAACCCCATGAAATGAAAACATGTGACCTCATGAAACCAAGTTAATCTCAAATGCATCTCCTGAAACTCAACAGCAGTGCACTGCTAGGGAACAGCCTTCCCATGGAAGGAGCTAACACAGCATCCCCACGGCAGCATCCTCAGCCTGTGTGAGGAACTGTGTAAGGTGGAGCATGCAGAGGTCACTGTGCTGCATGCAGGGACAGAGCATGGGGACTTGGCCCCAAAATGCTGGCCCCTACCAGCCCTGGCAATCCCTTACGGCAGTGCCCTGCCTCTGGAAATGAGTTAAAAATCAGATAATCAAAGTAAAGGTGAATGAACAACCAGACAAGAGGCTGCAGGGACTAATCAATCTTCAGAGCAGGATAGCGTAGGGCAGGGTGTGAGGCACAGCTTCCCACAGGACACATTTCCTCACCACCTGCAAACCTTCCCATCCTTTTACTTCCATACTCTAAAATTTTGACTCAATTTGGCTTATTGATTTAGCCGTGTTTTGCCTGACCTTACTGAGCAATCTGTGCTCTTTTCAAGTGCCACTTTGTATTGACTCTGCCGTGGAGCTATGACTCCTATAATTGGTTTAACAGCTCTTTGAGGCCACTTTGCTTCTGATAAGATACCCACACATCCACAGAGAATTTAAAATAGTTTTGTTGTCAAAAACAATTACTCCAGGACCATAAAAGTAGCGTTTCATCCCTACAGTCCCCCTAACAAATGTTTGGGTCAACAAGCTGAGCAACACCAAAGCAGGAGCTAGACATTGACGGGGATTGACACCGTCCCCAGTCCTCAACCCCCAAAACCCACTGACTTCCGCTGATGAAGGTTCTGATAGTTAAGAGCTGCTCAGAGCTGAATAGTAAGTGAACCTTTCTTTTCTGCAGGGGCTCCTCTCTATATTTAGTGGCTTTCTACCAAATACATACTAAAGTTAGGATCTTTCTAAGCAAAGCCATGGCATGATTCCAGTCCCCAGTATTGTGTCCTGGTACTCGAAGGTTACATCAGCATTTTAGAATACACACTAATAGTCATAGGAAAACACAATAAAACACCTCACCCCAAAACAGAACCCCCAAACCCCAGACAACAGCAACAATGTCCATGTATGGAGCAAGGGCTATGTGACCATTGCACTAAAGCCAATGAAACTCCAGGAATGGTGAAACGTGGTAAGGACCATATTGCACTTCCACTAGAAAACAACATGCTGGATTACCAAACCAACTGTATAAATTATAACTGACCATGTGTTTTATGAATTTTTAGATAATAAACAAAGAAACTAAGTGCAAGCTGTAAGAAGGTTGGGAATCCACTTTTTTCCATGTGCCATCTCCCATACTCCTCATGTTTTATCTCCAGTCTGTAGCACAAACTCTGATATCTGGCCTTCGTCAAACCATACTACTTCCCTCCAGTCTGCTGCAAATGCTACTGCTTGAATTATTTGCCTCTTATGAATTACTTGCAGCATACTTCTAGTTCCTTTTTTTTCTGTTGCTGCTATTTTCTACACTGAACAAGGTAGGTATTTTCAATATGCTTTCTACCAAACAACATTATGCTTGTATTTATTGATAAAATAAATCCATACAATGAAAATCACAATGTTATATATAACACCATTTCTCAGTTTAAAAGATTGTGTTGCATGAGACTTTCAGCAGGTGCAATTTCCATTTCAGCAACGACCTGGGTGGCTAAGCTTAGCACAATATTTTCCAGAGAAAATACCTGACAGGAAATCACTAGCAATCACAAAAAAGCACAATCGCCTCTCCCCTGCTCAAAAAGGAGAGACAGAGAAGGAAGCAAAGCAGGAAAGCCACTGCAGCTCCGTCTCTGTGTAGAGTGGGAGGGGGAAAGAGCCCCAGCAAAGCCATTGATGGAGCGCTCAGGTCTGGCACAGCACCGGGGCCAAATGTGCTACCCAAAACGAGGCAGTGCTGGTCAAAACACAGGAGCTTTCAGTCCCAGGAACTGCAGTCAGCAGCACTAGAGGAGCTTGGGCTGTGACAGTCAGCAGGTAGCAGAGTTCCTTAACCCCAGCACACCCCTTCTGTGGGCACACCAAGCAGCAGCAGCAGCACAGCAAAGAGAAAAGCTGTTTCTGTTGCCCAGTTCCCTCTTCTGTGCTCTGTGTGAAATCGAATTAATCATTATCTTTTTTGCTGTCCTACACACATTTGTACAAGAATCTTACACTTTCAAAGAAGTACAGGGTAATTCAGCTCTATGACTACATGGAAGCCATAGCTTTTGCTATGAAATGATCTTGAATGCTGGCAGCAACCTTTGAAATTCTTTGAGTCTTTCTATCATCTGGTTAAATCTTTGCAGACAATAATTTAAAGCACTTCATCTTGGTCACCTGCAGGCCTAAAGCATTCCCAGTCAGGGAGCACAAAAGCTGCACTATACTCCCTGCTCCAGACCAAAGTTACAAACGGGCCCAACTGTGTTTAAAGCCGCTTATGCTGTTTCTTATCTCTCCCTCAACAGGGAGAACAGAGATGTTTGAAGCAATTGCAAGACTTGGCAGACCTCCTTTCCAGTTGAAATTAATTCCCTTTAGGGATGCAGTGGCTGCCTGTAAAGCCCACTGCAGAGGTGAGATGATACATGAAAAACTCTACAACCTCTGCTTCCACCTGAGTGATCCCCTCTTCCACCGGTGAACTGAGGCCAAAACAATAGCAATTTCTGTACCACCAGTTCCTGAATAGCAAAGAACAAAGCTCTAGTGCAGGCACCTTGCTATGGAACAGGCTTGTAGCCAAAGCACAGAATTTCCCGAACGATACCGCTGTCCTCCTGCAATTGTACTTCAATAGCCTGTAAGTTTAACACTACAAATTTGGAAATTATACCCCTGCCATAAAATGAGATGTGTTAGCAGGGATCTGACATTTGCTCACTCATTTAAAACATGCAATAATTTTATCCACAGCAGTGAGTTTGCCCAAGTCTCGTGTTAAAGAACAAATATTAAATGAAGACAGAGGTGGAAAAGAGGGAGCAAGAAGTCAAAGCTCTTTCTGGCACAGGGAAGCTTGCGCTCAGTAAGTGGGGATAACTGACTGTACAGTACTAAATCAGTGCAAAATCTGTCAGAGAGCATTTGAGGTGAGGTGAATGATACCTAAATTCAGCCAGAGTATACCACAGGTGAGGAGACATGACAGTGGTTTCCTCTGGGCTGGGAAAGTAGATGGGATGAGGGCTGGGGCAGGTAAAAAACCAGTATGACAAAGGTTCAGGACAGCCTAAGATTTTCATTTCTCCCTAAAGACTAGGCTTGCAGGTATTTGCCAAAACACTCTTAAATTACAGCTATCTTCAGACAAGATTCAGAGAGAAGTAAGTCCAGAGAGATCTTTATCACTGAGCATTAGCTGGAGCCACTTGGGCAGCAACAGGAATGGGGAGAAGGGGCCTGAGACCCAGGAGGTAACTGAACTTGTAATGCTCAGTCACTCACAGTGATTTAGCCCTACACATTATAATAGCAGGTCCATTTTTCACCTCTTGAATACTGTTCACTCAAAACACACAGCACAACTAAGGTTCTCCCTTTTTAAATACTGCAAACTGAAAAGCTTTTCCTTGCCAACAGACCTTCAAACAATGTTTAGAGAAATGAATCACAATGTCTTCTTGCTGTTTATTATAGTGTGCTTTTCCAAGGCCACCATCCCCTCCAATACACATAAAAAGAAGAAGAGAGCGACTTTCTCCTTATTGCTTTGTGCAAGACAAGAGAGACACTGTTCACATTTGTACCTAAACTACCACAGCACCCACTGCAGCATACTGGGTTAGGACCCTAGCTAACTGCTGGTCCTTGCAGGGCTGATATGGTATATTTACAATAAGCATTTTAAACCTGATTTCTGTTGGTGGCAAAGCCCAAAGCTGACCAAGTTGTGCATTTCTTCATGCGCACATCTCTGATTGCCAGGGTGTATTTTCATAAGCTGCCCACCTCATTTCCTCAGCTGCCAGTGCTGGAGCAGCTGGGAGCACAGGATGAGATCAATGTCCACTGGAGCCTGGTGACTGACACACCACAGATTCCCCTGCAACATCTGAAGTCTCTCAAAACCAGTGGAAATCTTTTAATTGAGTCTAACAGCACTTTACAATAATTCATTTTCTTAACAATTTGCCTAATGGATTAGAACCTAACGGCTGGATGATTTTTCTTAAGTCACTTATGTGTAACATTTTGGACTGGCTTTTGGTGAAGGAACACCATGGGCTTAAGTGGACCTCACTTATAAAGAGAAGTGACCTGGCATTCACTCCAGGACTGGCTACACCCTTGCCATGAGCCATGCAGTAAGTTTACCTGGGTTAGTTTAAAAATAACCCATGTGGAATGCAGTGTCAGTCTGGTCTCAGCAGCTGCAGCTCAGGACCTTGTGGTGTAAATGTGCCCCAAGGCTACCGTCTGTGAAGCAGAGCACTCACTTATCAGGCTATGTATGCACTGCCCTCAGTGCTGAACTCCAGAAGCACAGGAGTCTATTTGAGTGCTTTTTGACACTTTTTTTGCTTGCACCTTGTATTCAAAATTATTTAGCTAAGGGATGTTTCTTTCTGGACAATATGACAGCTAGTTCTCACCCTACTGAAATAATACAACTGAAATATATGCAACACTAAAACTCATGGCTAATGTGATTGTTATTGATCATTTGCCAGTTTATCAAATGAATAGCCCACCAGCTAACTGGAGAAGGAGAAAAGTGCTATATATATCATGTCTCAGTCACAAACTAACTGGATAGCTCATTTTAAAATCTATATAAAGCTGACCATCAGTACGTAGTTTATAACTATTATCAACCCTCGTGTACCAGATGTATGCTTGTTCATCTTCACCTACCTTTTCAGCTGACTGGGCAGTGCCAAAAAATATTGGAATGAAGGCAAGCCATACTATACAGGTAGTGTACATAGTGAATCCAATGGGTTTAGCTTCATTAAAATTCTCTGGGACACCCCGAGTCTTGATGGCATACACAGTACATGTAACCATTAGAAGAATGCTATAACCCAAGGAACAAATGATTTGTAGATCCGTAATGTCACATTTGAGAACTCCTCTGGCTTGATCAGGGTTCATAGTTTTCTGCTCATCATAATCTATGATGATGTTGGGTGGGTCAACTGCAAACCAAATAAAGACACCTAGAAGCTGAACAGATATCAAACTTGACGTGATCGCCAGCTGTGATGTGGGGCTGATAAGCCGAGGTGCAGTTACAGACTTTTTGCCCTGTTCAAATATGCGGTAGATGCGGTTTGTTTTAGTTAACAGGGCTGCATAGCTGATGCACATCCCCAAGCCCAGGAAGATACGCCGGAAGGAACACACTGCAACGTTTGGTTTTGCAATCATCAAAAATGTGATTATGTAGCACAGAAATATCCCTGTTAACAGGACGTAGCTGAGTTCCCTCCCAGAAGCACGGACAATGGGAGTGTCGTTATATCTGATGAATGTTGCCATGACAAAAATGGTGGCAATAATTCCCAGCATAGCTAAGAAGACAGGTATCACAGCCCAGGGAGAGTGCCACTCCAGCTTGACAATGGGTATTGAACGGCATCCTGTTCGGTTCTCGTTGGGCCGCTCGCTGTATGAGCAGAGCAGACAAGTCACCTCGTCAGCCTGGTACTGATAGCCATCACAGAGCTCACAGTGCCAGCAGCACGGCATCCCCTTAACCATCTTCTTCCTCTCTCCCGGCTTGCAAGGCAGGCTGCAGACTGAGGATGGGACTTCACGCACGCCTTTGCCCCACTGCATTTCATCAATCTGCAAGACATATGAAATAGGAAGAGGCTGGTTATTTAGACATTAGTGTCAGTCAGCTGGAGTGGTAATGGAAAATGGGAGGACCAAGGGGGAACCTACAACAGAGAAAAGCCAAAAGTATAAACTTTATATGTGGTGGACTCCTGGTAAAGCAGCAGGAGCTGCACATGCTAGTGTCTTCACACGGGACTCTAATGCATGACTGTATTTGGTGCCTTCATTTTCCATTTTTATTAGTAGCTAATTCTGATGGAATATCACACAACATCAGATAATACAATAGTGTGCTAACCTCTTGTTTCATGAAAACTGTAAGAAAACTGCAATGGGAAGGCAGCAGTTACATTCACAGAACTGCTTTCCGTGCATCTTGAGCTTGAGGCTTCTTACCAAGACCACAATAATACATCTCCCTTCTTGGAACTACTACTGATCAGGTTAGTATTTTAAATTAGGTGGAAATATGTCTTATATAGGGCATGGAATCAGTGAGGATGTGTCAAGATCTGCAATACAAGCCATGTAAGAAATATGAAGGACAATAAAAATAGACATCAATGAAAAATGCAATAATTAAATAATATTTGACTTCAAAGTCACATTCTGCTTTTGAAAGGCCAGACGTGCCTCTGGGAATGCAAATTAAAAGCTATTATATTAAATAAATGGCAAGTCTCATTTGTTCTGCAGTCTCAAGAACCCTGAACTCCAAAGTATGGGCACAAAGGCCCCAAATCATGCAGAAAATTAAACTCAAAAAATTTCTGAATGTTCCAAACTAAAGCCAGTTTCCAGTTTCCAAGAAGTGGTGCAGTTTAGCATTGAAGCCCCCTAGAAAATATTAGTGGCTTCAATAGCTGGTGTTTGTGTGGCTGGTGTGTGTGTGGCTTTTCCAAATATAAAACCTGATGATATCCTGGGATAGATGTGAGTGTTATTAAAAACAAAATTTCAGCTATTATTTCTTTAGGTTACTTAAATGCTTACAAACTCCGCTATTTTCCCTACAAGTAAAAAATTCTAGAAGAGTTTTTTGAATCAGCTGCCTTGATTATTAATGTATACAGGAACAGTGAGGTTTGCAAGTCTCAAATTGAAGGATTAAGTTTCGCTTTCCTAATTTAATTCAAAACAGATTCTGTATCATCTTTATTTCATAGAATTAAAAAAAAACCCCTCAAGTCACACGCTGCTCAAATACTGCACCACCAAGAGTCTCTGCTGTGAGTGTTATAAGAATAATCCCTCAATAACAGATATTCTAGAGGTCTGCCACTGCTTGAGAAACTTCATTAACCTTCAATATTCACAACTTATTCTGAAAAAAAAAATCTGAATATCCATGAACTCTTCTTTCATACTGTGCTGAGCTGAAGCTATGTAGCTTACAGAAGCTGAAGGAATACTGATGATAAAGCAGAATAAAAAGACTTGCTTAATTGCATTGGTAAATGGTAGTTTGGTCTTACTGGAAGAGCATGCAGAAGAAGCCAGGAAATCCATTTCTATTCCTGACTCTGTCACTGCTCCCATTGAAGGTTAGCAAGCCCTTTACAAACCTGAAGTTGAATTCTTCAGTTGTGTGCATGCCACACAAGTGAGCTGGAGTAAGCCGGCATGTGTCCGAGTAACTTACTTGCTGCAGGGGCATAACAAATGATGTTAGCCGGAAAGAAAACCAAAGAGGTAGTGAGTAAAGAGGACTAGTGCCAAGATTTCTGACCCATAAAAAGGGTAAAAATTTCATGACAATTGTTTAAGAAACCCACTGACCAACAGTTTGCTGCCTCTTTTACTCCATTGCTGATTTGTATCTCACCCCCTTAACAGATAGACTGAGACAGGGTAACTATAACTTACCTGGGCTTGCACAGCTAGAAAGAGAGACACATCGATCCAGTCCAGATCCTCTATTTTCTATCATAACTATTAAGCACAGAAGTTACTCAATGCCCTTTTTACAGCAAGCATTGAAATGAAATGAGAAAGGCATCTTAACTGTGTGGATTTCAACCCAGTCTGCAAGTGATGAAAGGATTTTCATCAGTTTTCTGCAGGCTACTATCTCACAGAACCACAGAATTATTAATGTTATCATTTCCCCACCCTCCCCTTATGACTACAAAAGGATGAATTTCCATACTTTCAAATGCATTCCATGGCATTGCTGGGTAGTTGGGACACCCTAAAGGTACTTCAGTCTGCACAGATACTGTGCATAAAGAGATAAATAGAAGATCAGGCAGAATTATGGAAAGTCCTTTTTCTCGACTACTGGGATGACGCCAAGCCAACTCTGCATCACCGCCCTCAGAAAGATTTGCAGCGTTCTGCTGCTTCTGGAGAGAAAATGAATGATGAAAACTGCCTGTCTGATAATTCACCTGGCACCAGAGCCTGGTGCTGAGAGATGAGAATCAAACTAGAGACACTTTCTCCACCCAGAAAAGAATATTCTTGACAAAAAATTGTCTTTGAAATAAATTATGGTTTCATCACTCCTTTCAAAATGCAAACAAACCTAATAAAATGTTAATCTGTGCATTTGGCTGCTTTAGGATTGAATAATTGTGCCTGATGTACTTTTTTCCTGTCCCTGTTTTCCTCTCCCTTCTTCTTCCATCTTTTACTGCAGTTTCCTTGAAATAACTTAGCTTTTGAGAACGTGGATCTAACAAAGACTTCTATTGCGGCAAGTAATTGTTATATTCAGCCACTTCTTTCATTTACTTACATCTAAACCTCCTCAAATTCAATGACTTTTTTAGTCACTATGACCTGGAAACTGCTTACTTAAAGTTCTTGCTGAGTTCAGAGTTTCAAGATCAGGATCATAAAATTCTGATAATCAACAAGGATAACTTTTCTTCACTACTACTGTAAGAGGACCTTTGACAAAACTAAAATAGCAGAGTATTTCGCTCAGGGGCAGGAACTGCAGCAGTGGTTTGGTTGCTTCTTCCACGCGAAGGTAGCCATGGTGCAGCCCACTGCCACGTCCTACCCAAGCTCTCACTGATGACAAACCAGCAGCAGGAACATCTGAGCAGCATTCAGAGACAAAAACCACAGGAAATGGAGCCACAGACTGCCGTGACATGTCTAAATTTCTTGTTTTTAAAAGAGAGACACAACAGAAGTAAAAATGGTTTTGAGAATGATGATTTCCAAACCCATTGTTTCAATGCACAAACAGTCTTGCCTGCCAAGATTCACAGCTAAACCACATCTACTAAAAACACAGATTAAAAGGTTAACTAGAGACAGGGCAGATCCAGCACTAAGGAGGTCCATGCTCTTTTGCTGACCATGCCCCCAGGCCGGTTTGATCAACTAGGGCAAGGCACTTCACATATGTTTTTTCTTCTGTTTTCCCACCTATAAGCTGGAGGTACTGTCATTTATGTTTGTAACAAAGACCTATAAAAATCTCTGAGAGCCACAGAGGAAGAGTGCTATATATTTATAAATCCTACATTTCTATAAGCAAATATGAGAAACTCTTAACCCAGAATCAAAAAGTGATTATGAGAACGCTAATTATAATCTAGAAAGCAGTAAGTAAACAATTTCATAAATCATGAGACAGTTCTTTTGCAATTAATACAAAAGTTGCTTTTACGTAGAACTTTGTATTTCAATCATACATAGAAATAGCACATAGAGGATAAGCGTGCTAACGATAAACTTCAAAGTTGGCCTTGCTTCATGGTACTTGGCTCCACTATGTTTAACTGGTGTGCTGTTTTGCCCTACCACTACAGTCTAGAGGAAAAACTCAAAACTGAGCAAACAAACAAACAAAAAAAGAAAACAAAAAGCTCCCTTCCAGATTCACTGCCTTCCCCAGAACCACAGGGCAATGAACTGTCTCAGTAAGGGGTTAACTCTAATTCTCATTTTCCTCAAGCTGTCCCAACTCCGACGTATTGCCCACTTCATAAACGCCTCGAGCTAGAAGGATGGGATCTATTTCCAATATAAACTCTCATTATGTTCACTACAGAACAAACATTAACAAGAAATGCTTAGTCTGTCTCATAAGGCCCATCATAATTGTTCATTTTAATGACTAAAATAACTCAATATGTGTATATAATTTAAACATTGTTGCTTTTTTCTCACCACCACAAACATTTCTATAATGAGCTATTTGTTCTGAACTAAATTGTTCTGTGCAATGTTTGATTAAAATAAAAATCAGTACAAAAATAATTACGTTAGTGATAATTAACATACTTGGGTAAAAAAAATGGCCATGTTCCCTGATACGACTTTCATAACTGTGCCATTAATTTCATGGACACATTAGAAAACAATTGCAGAGGATTGTGCTCAGATTTATTGCCACCTTGCAGATTGCTTTTAGACTGCAGTTACTAAGTCAGCAGTTCAAACAGTTTTTGTATGTTCAACTTTACAGATAGTAATATTTGCATGACTTAGCTCTTAGGGCTTAGCTATTAATGTTTTGTAATTAGATTCTAAATCCAGGGCTTTAACATGCTAATGGCTTTAAGCTAAGAATATGTCAATAATACATAGTTAACAGAGCCTTCTGCAAAATATCAACTAAAATCCCTTCAACTGATAACAGCAATGATAAGCCAAACTACAGAGAAGGATGAAAAGCTACTTCACTAGCTTGACCAGACAATGAAAAGAAGGTGTTTCACCTCATACTGTAACTTATTTCAATTTCACTGCCTGCTTGGAATTGACAGAAAAGCCTTAAGACAAGTGCAGTGCCTACAAGGTGAGGAAGGCAAAAGATCCTGATAGTTTCTGCTTGTCACAAACAAATCACTGCATTCTGAGCAGTGCAGGTATTGTGCATTTTCAGGATATGCAAAAAAAAAATCACAGAAACTACAAAAACTCTACTTAAACAGAACGATGATTTTCACAGTGGTAGCTCTGCTCTGGGTAACAACTATACCCCTTCCCCTTTCCATGGGAGCCAAAGCTGTGGTCCCACCCCAGCACCTCCGCAGGACCTGGCTCTGCTTGCCCTTATAGCCCTGGCTCAGGAGTCATCCTCTTCACCTGGGCACTTGCAGCACAGGTTTTAGCCCAGTTCCACTTCAGCACCCTGGAATGAGGTTAAAACTGAGCTCACTCCTGCCTCTTCATTTTCTTTCCATTTTGTGGCTTTAAAATCAAAGTCAAAATCCAGCTATTTCAAAGCAGCTTTTAAAAGCTGTGCAGAGCAGAACTAGGGCACGTTAACCAGCAGCTCCCAAACCCCAGAGACAGCAGTGTCTGAAACTGACCTCCAGCTGCTCTCAAAGCGTCTCTGCTGGGATGGGGGCTGCTATGGCCCCTGCAGAGCCCAGGCACTCCTGCTCCCCACAGAGCACCCAGATTGTGGTCCTGAAGCTCTGCAGCTCTGCCTCATGACAGCTGTTTTTTCTCCCTACTCTCAGTGCCGTTCCACAGAAACACTTCATCAGTGAGATGGAGCATCAGCCTCGCGCTGCTTCCTCCTGTCGCCAGGGAGGATGTGGCTTGTGTGAGCTAGTGAGTGTTTTTAGGTACCTTGGGATACTTCAAAGAAAGCTACTTTAGAAGAAAAGCAAAATCTCCTAAGTTTTCCTGTTCTGCTGCATTAATTATCTTAAATCCCTCCAATCTTTCTTCTTTATAAACAGAAGTCAAATGTCCTTATGTACTTTTTGTTCTGGTTTCTCCTACTGCTGCCCTTCATGTTTCTGCTGTAACACTATAGCAACTGCTGCGGGAACAGACAGTGTCCTGTGTCTGAACACACACAGGACAAGCAAATCCCATCTTTACAATTAAAGGTGATGGAAACTCATCACCTCTCAAAGTCTTCCAGCCAAAAGCTTGCAATTTTTCATTGTCAGCACAAAATAGAAACATCAAGAAATCATGACAACATTCTCATTCCCATAATGCAAGACCCACATCTTCACACCTGCTGGTTGGGATACCTATTAATGAGCAAAATGTCCTCAGGATCAGCCTCACCCAGCTCCAATTTCTTCCTCTCATTAATGCTATGACAGCTCCTGGGAAGCCCCGGCTTGGGCAGGGATCCCACAGTGCAAGCTGCTGTATGAACACATGCTGAAAATAACTTTCCTTAAAGCTTTTGGAAGGTGCTGGACTGGCTGCCCAATTTACTCCCGCATGAGGAGGAGGGGGCTGCTCCACGGGGGAGAAGTCTGGCACCCTGTGCAGGGCTGGGAGATGCCTCAGACCTGCCCTGAGGCTGCATCTGTCCCTACTGCTGTCTGGGCTGGCATAACTGTGTTTCACTGAGTAAGGGCAGAGGCTTACCCTGCAATACCGGAGGTCAGTCATCTGTCTGCATTTTTTCCTAGTAAGAAAACTCTGATTTCATATTAGCATCTTTAAGCCCTGCAGGTGAATTGGGAGAGGCCTCCCACTCCGCTCTTCTCACACCAAATGTTCAGCTGTCTGTTACCTATCATGGGTAAAAAGTCCCCTGGCACTGGTTTTTGCCCCCTAGAGTAAAGGACAGCTGGTATTCAGGTACAGCTATAAACATCTGCATAGCATCTGTGTCATATTTTGCTTAACACATTACATCAATTATGATTTAAACTTCAACTAAAAACACCACTTTTTTCCTTACACTGTAACTTCTTTTTGGTGATCTCATAATAAGCAGTTCTTAACCCTCATATAAACCTCATTTCCCCTTTCCTAATCTTGCTTTCTCTTTCATTTATAATTTGTCATCATTTTCTACCAATCTTACCTGCTTTAAGGACGCCAGAAGCAACTTACACTGAGCACTTATAATGACATCTTTAACAAGCTCCAAAGGCTATTTGTTCTACATTAAAGCAAGGACATTTTTAGCACAAACCCTAGAGAAAAATACTTGATCTACAATTTTTGCAAAAATGCTTATTATCATACATTTCTGTTGACACACAATAAAACTGAAAATTAATTATTTTAATGCTTTTATATCTAGCTACAGCTTCATGTTGTCTTCTCACTAGTGGAAGGGCATGGACCACACGTCTTCAGCATTCATCCTGCATCCCCTGTGTAATTTTATTTAATTACAAAAAGAGCATGTTCTTCCAAACATGCATTTATAATACACAATTCTTATCTATTTAAATTGGTAGGTTGGAGAAAATCTATCTTCTGAAAACAGAGGTAATCTGAGATAATTTTTCATCCTTAAGTAAGTGGCTTAGAATGAGAGCAGCTGTAATCAGCCCCGAGCCCAGGAGCGAATGGCAGTGTGTCTGGGGTGTTCTGATGCTGCCCTTTGTGTTGTGCCCCCCCATTCCTTTCCCAGCTCATCTCACCATCAAACTGGTCAAAAGAGAATCCACGCTAATAGTCCTTCTCCATATTTCACAAAACAGACTAAGCTCGTGGTGCTTTTAATATTCCAAATGCAGAAAATAACATCTCCCACATGGGGAGCAACACTGCCATTCTTACACGCTGGGCTTCATTTCAGAGTATCATCTATTCATTTGAAAATTAATAAAACCAGTCCTCACTGTCTATCGCTGTTCATTCTGCTGCAGCCATTTTTTTACCCTCAACAAACAACAGATATTTTTAGGGGAAAGTTTGGTCTCCAAGCTCTTTCCTTCAATTCCTGCTACAACCCAGCACAGGGCAAAACCTGTGGAGCATAAATTATCTGGTTTTTTTGGGTTTTTTGAAGGGTGCTCTAAAGACATTCATTGTCGAGGGAGGAAAGGAAACCCTGTTTCATGGAATTAAATAATTTACACATCAGGTTTCAGCTTCATACAGGGAAAATGCCAGCTCACTGTGGAACCAGCGTGGAATGCCTTAATCAAGTGACACTCCCACTGATTTCAACCAGAGCTTTCCTTCAGTGAGGAATGATGGATCAGTGTTTAATTGTACTATAAATCACCTTGAAATCATCAGCAGGTTACTTAAGAGCACAGCTATGAGAGAGAATTTACCCTAAAAATGGCTAACACTGTTAACACCTTTTTTTTTTGGGGGGTGGGGAAGTTCAAACTGATGTGGTGCTGAGATTATGAAAAACAATAACCTCTCTCTACTCCAACTACTGGCTCATACTGCATGGACCACAGACAACTAACCTGCCAATGTTGAAGTCTACAAGTGTCAGAAATCCTGCGAATCCATTTATTAGGTGCCTTACCCCACTCTCAGGAAGCACCATCATTTTCCTGGCTCAATACCTGCACTTCTGGCAGCCCCCTTAGCCAGAACCCTGCTCACTAGAATGCTCCATGAGAATCACCAAAGGAACTCTCTGCTCAGCACAGGGCAAATGTGGTTCTTCAAAGTCCTCTGGCTCGGCCCGATAAAGACAGAATTAATTGTCGTAACAAAAGGCAGCTTCTTGCCATGAAGGTCTGTGGCTATCCTCGATTTAGACAAGCACTTTTGCATTACTCAGAGAAACTATTTTTTTCTAGATTAAATCTCAGAAACAGCTACTTTTTACATTTTTTTTGCAAATGTTTCAATAAATATTCTTCTCAGATATCTGTGGAGAGGAAAGCTCAATGATTTAAGACTGGCAGTGACTGACAGAACTGAAAGCATCAGACATCTTTTACTAATACGCAATACAGTAGCCTTCACTCACAGCACTGCCTGAAAGCTGATTATACAAGCAAGGTGATAAGCACTTTGCCTCAGCAGCCGTGAAGCACAAAGGACGCACAGCGCTCAAAATAAGAGCTATACAGAAACACTTTTACACATACCGTCTCGGTTCATCTTTACAAACAAACCTGCTAAGTCAGAAACTCTTTCTTTAATTCCAGCTACAGATCTGAATATTTGAGGAGAGGATCATCCTCCTTCATTTGATATTTATATTAGTCTAAATATATCATTTAACTAATAGGCCAAACGAGACTCCCCAAACAATACCAGAATGCATTAGTCATGTTGTGCAGAAAGTAAGATATTTATGTGCTTCACTCAGGAGAACCTAAACCTGTGCATTCTCAAGGTTGAGAAAACTCCTGCCATTCCCCTTCTCATGTGACATTTCAACCAAAGAATTCCCCTTAGGGCTAGATGCAGCATCTGCCCAGCACTCAGCATCTGCATATCCAAAAAAGACACCAGGAGAAATGTGCCGCAGGCTTACACACCAGCTTGTTGTCCCCTCTGTGAGCCAAGCTCCCAGAAACCTCAATCTATAACACTAGAAAACAGTGAAACACCACAAACTGGTGAGACTCATTTAAACTTCTGCAAAGGGACACTCAGGGACTGTCACACTTCTGGCTCTGAATAAAGTCCTGGTGGCTGAACTCAGTAAAACATCCTTTTCCAAGCTATTTCTCATGGCGCAGCCATGAGTTGACCTTACCCAAATTTCAAGAAAAGGATTAGCCCCTTATGCTTGCTTATCTCTGATTATGAGCTAATAATGTTTGGTGAGGTTTGGTTTTTTTCCCTGTTGTTTAGGATTGGGAAAAAGGAATACTTTTACCAAATCCAATATACGTCCTTCAAAACGGAAAG
Source organism: Psittacula echo (assembly GCF_963264785.1). Classification (NCBI taxonomy): domain Eukaryota; kingdom Metazoa; phylum Chordata; class Aves; order Psittaciformes; family Psittacidae; genus Psittacula; species Psittacula echo. The sequence goes on along the minus strand of NC_137745.1, from coordinate 13,684,330 downwards.
GGTAATAACTAGAGATGTACCAAATGGCATGTGTGTAATTTGGATAGCATTTATCTTGAAGTGCCTGCCAACTCAAAATGCTTTGGTTTATTTATCCTCCTAATTCCCAAGCTGATTCAAAGACCAGTATTTTCTAGTCAAATTATTTGGTCCTGGTTTTCCCTTTTTGAAGAATCAGCATCAATGGTACAGTCATTTTCTCATCATGTCTGGCGTGCATGGCATAATGACATACAGGCCGGGGAAGCAAGATGAAAGAAATGCAAAATTCTGACTGAAACTCAGTACCTAACTCATTTAAGCTCTAATTAGATTGCTGCAGCGTTATTAATACTATTAAATTATCCTGCTCAGGTTTTACTTGGTCAATTGGTCTCTAAAAGAACTGTAGATAGTACACAGAAAATTAAGATTGGCTGATGGGACTTTAATTATCCTGCACTTGGGGCCAGTCTCTCATCACTGCAGACACGTCTCCCTGAGACTGAGTGGGAGAGGAAATGGAGAGTGATGCTGTTGTGGAAGCGGGTTGCTGCAGGGGGAGGTGGCCAAGGGCTGACAATGGCATCTACTTCTGCTCCAAAGCTGCAAGGAAAGCTGGTTTGGTCTGTGCAGAACTGCACACTGCAGCAGGTAAAGACAAAACAGAACCCCCCCTCAGCATAGGTTGAACGGGAAGATCATTCCACGGATTCAGACTCTCAATTAATTCTGGCTCTCCAACCACATCCTACCTGAAATGATGATGATACTGGTCCAGTTGAAATTCCACTGAAATTCTGCAAAAAATATCAGAGTCTTTTTTTTTTTTTTTTTTTTTTTTAATTAACCTTGTAAACCTGAGGAATTTTGTGCCTCATCACATTTTTGCACACTAAGGCAATAATAACACAACACTTAGCTTCCCCCACACTATGCCTTTCCAGCTCTTTGAAAGGTTAAAAAAGGATTTGAACTGGTACCTTATTCCCTCCAGCTGAGCACTTTAAATATTTAACCATAAGACATACTTCCAGCTGTGCACCTTCCAATGCAGTGAATTTTCCTCCCCACTCCTTCCCACAAACATGGTAATGTATTCAAGAAAATTGTGGAGAGCATCCTGGTGTGCTGCCCTCTCACAGGGAGCATCTGGCAGTGGGGAGATGGATTTACTCCCAGATGAGAGGGGACCACGTGTAAAACTCCTATGTCCTGAGAGAACTCAAACCTCATGTAACGGTGGTGGAGGGGAAAAGCCTCCACCACCTTTTCCAGTTGTATTTTTGAGAGGAAAAGGGATCCAAGATCTGCTTTTACAAACAGAGGTTTAAGTCTGCCCTATCCTTCACCAGTCAGCCTAAAGGACAGACTTTGCAAGAATGGAATAAAATATCTAATTATAGTTACCACTGGGAGCCAGATGCTCAGATGCTACTTTTAATGGTCAAAAAAACACCCTCCACCCCATTAATGGTGCAACTAACAAGTAAACAAGGTTGTTTCATGGGATTCATTTAACCCAGCGTTTTCATATGAAATGTACATTTTCAGATTAGTGGAAGAAGAAACAAATAAAACAGGGAAACAGAGCAAATAAAAGGCTTTCCCTCATGTTTTAAGAGCAGGCTAAAGACCCTTCGCAGATGTTTATTTGGGGCCATTATTGCCTATCATGTGAATGATTAGCTTGAGACACGTTAAAAGCCATGCTATATATCCAATATTATAGTCTTGCTGCTTGTCAATTTTCTACAGGAATTAGTATTCAGGAACTTTTAAAAACTGATTACTTGTGACCCACTCAATACATGTTCTGTGCCAGGAACCTTTATGCTTTGCTTAATTGTTGGAAACTCTAGGGACTGTCCACATTAAAAGCATTTACATGCAAATTTGGTAAGTAAAAATGGCGACAAATGAGCAAGATTTAGGCAGCTGTTACTCTTCACTGGACTACTGGTGTGACTGGAGGATCCAGCCGATACCTATTGAGGATCTATTGAAATAAAATCTAGGGCAGGTATGGTCCAAAACCTGTAATCCTGCTCACTGCTCTGACTTCCAGGTTTTGCACATGGAAAGCACTCCTCAACCCTCTAAACATGAACAGCAACCGGAGCGTATTTCACTGGTCCTCTGCATACAAGTACAGTAATGAAACCTTTTTTGCCCTTTGCGTCAGGATGCGCTGCGGATTTGCACTCTCTGGAAGATTTTGCTACAAGAGCTTAACAACCAGCCCTCAGCATGCCTCACAGTGCGGAGCATGTGCTCTGCCTGTGGTAGGCCGCCTTGGGTCCCCAGCTTCATCCTGACCTCTGGAAGAGAAATTCCAGGTATTCACAACTCACAGAGACAGGAATATTAAGCAATACCTTCTACCACAGCAGACAAACTGCAAGAGGGAATATGAAGTGGATAAGAAAGGAGACATCAGAAAAAAACATGACAAGGGTCTTGAAGGCTGCCCTGCTTGGCTTGCTAGATGTGAACCTCCAGGACAAAAGATTACACTTATTTTGGAAAGGAAAAGACAAAACTTAAATACGTTTGACCTAGAGGCAGAAATGCAATCACTATGTTGCTGATACATCTTAGATTCTCACTATTTTTCATGCACAGCCTTGGTGTATCCTGCTTTCTACCTTTAGAGCAGTGGAAGAGTAGCTGCTTGGCAAGCAGAACAGCTTTGCTGCACATATGTAGAGTTTTTCTCTATGTAGCTGGGTGGACTTCTCCAAGCACATCTGTCATTGAAAAACAACTTTGTTTTCAGGTATTAAAAAAAAAATAGAGTATTTTGTGCTCAATAACATGCAAACTGACATTATCACTCCTGCCCAAGCCAGCCAAACCTGTTAAAAATGTGTAAGATACTCACCAAGTATTTGCTCTTGAAAATATTCATTGACAAAAATACATTAGTCTTGCAGAAAAGGATTTACAAAGTGATGTGCAGGAGCAAAAACATCACCTATTTTAAAACCATACTGATTTACTTTTTGGCCTTCTATTTCTTATGATGCTCTCAGAGCATAAGTCTGCCTGCCTACAGGCTCATGGACATTTAAGAGAACAGCACAAGATGAAGCAAATTCTTAAGTCCCTATGTCTTCTACTATGTAATTTTTTTCCATTATAGCTTTTATGAGTTCCTTACGTTTCAGTTTTTTTCCTATCTTTGAAAAGACATGTAATAGATCTTAGATATTCTCTCAGCGTGGTTTCTTTTAGCATTTATATCCCTACAAACATTTTACCTTGTGACATTCTCAGACCTCGAGGAAAATTATACTGATGCTCAGAGCTGCCAAAAGCTGATATAGCTTAATTCACTTTGCTTTGCCTAAGGTAGTACAGCTCATGCAGTATACATTACTGCCTTGGCAAAATGGGTCAATAACAAAGAGGAAATGACATTTCACGTCTTTAAGTCCAAGTCTGAGCTAGCTTTCAAAGTGAGGTGTAAGATTTAACTATAGCCTTCCTACTTTTATATAGCTAAAAACCTATATAGGAAGCCCAACCCACTGAATAACCTTTCTTCTTTTAAACCCACCCCAGTTTTCATGATTTTTAAGTGTGGTAAATAACACAGAGGAAAGGGGCCCACACTGGTCTGCGTCTTCTCTTTGTGGATTATTTTCTAGTTCTGCAGAGAGTGGTGACCGTGGCCATGTGTACTTGCTCTTCTGATGGTTTTGTCACCACTATTCACATTCAACCTTAGCAAAGCCTCTTAATGCTTTACCAAAATTGCCACCCTGGCAGGATTTCTGGTTCAATTCATACGAGGCCTTGTTGAAGAACAGTTGCACAGGACTCCCACCCGGGTACCAGCTGCCACAGCACACATTCCAACTATGTGCCCATGTTACATACACTTCAGCTTTCTAACGCTTCTATGCCAATGTTAATGCAGACAGCATCATGCTGCTCCCAAGATTTTCTGGCTTAATTTGGCATTACATGCTAAATGTTTGGCATGAGTGTATTGAAGGACACTTGGTGACACACTGGGATTCTCTGGATTTTGACATGCATTGCCTAACACTTTTTCCAAAGAAAGCATAAGTACTAGCAGGATTATCTGCATTTATTGATGATTTGTGATGAGTTGTTTAACTATCTTCTGTTGTTCTGCTTGATTCACACGGTTACTATCATGTATTCTGAGGTTGTGCCCTTATCTGAATGAAAATTATTTACAGCAGCCATTTCTAAACCTAATGCATCAAAACCATCTGTGGTACTACAAACCAAAAAATTGGGTTTATTCCAAGAGCACTTTATTCCAAGTCAGGCTGCAATCACAGCTTGTGAGCAGGACCTGCATGATTTCAGTCCTGCTGCCTGTTAGCATACATTTTAGAGACCTGATAGAGGACTAAGCAAATAGCATATGGTCATTCAGCGGGCCAGTGGTTTGAAAAATTCCCTTCCAGTTGGCTGAAAGTTAATTCCAGAAGTTAAGATAATTAAAGGTGTTCATGCCAGTCACGGTTGACATGAGCAATGAAAGATTACTGAATCTAATGATAGAACAAAACAAACAACATCTATTATTACAATATACATTATAGTTATTGACATGTTGGGCATAGTAACTCACTAGCCAAAACATGTAATTAGGATGTATTTTAGTAACAGCCTGATGCAATTATTCACCTTTACATTTTAACTGGACTGCAAACACGATTTGGCTGTGCTCAATATAGTGTAATGGAGGCTGAGCTCAGAAATGGCCAGCTATGGCAGTGAGCTTTGCAAACAGGCTGCAGACCTTTCTGGAAGGATTTCTCATTCAGCAGCATTTATGCTGTGAAATAAGTCCTATAAAGCCAGGCACCCGCAGCCCCATGAGTGCAACTGTTGCTGTGTGTCTGATGCAGCACTGAAAAACAGGTGGAGGAACAGGACCAGGGTCAAGGAAGCAGAAGATGCAGTGTCGGTAACAGTGCCACAGGGGAGGTTTAATTCATCTCAGTGGGGTGTAATGCCTGAAGAAGCATCCCAGATCTTTTTTATGTACCATAAAACTAGTTATTTTGGGGAGAATAATGCTTCCAGAGTGCCTTGAGAAGATAAGGAATGCCATTGCATAGCAGCTAAAATAACTCATATTTTTGCAGCTATCAGAAATCCAGTTACTTCTGAATACAGCTACATCTCCATGTAAGCCAATGCGCTGTAACATACAGCTAATGAAATCTAACGGTTTAGCCAATTTCATTAAAAATGTAAATGGTGCTAATTTTCAACAAGTGGCTGCAGCAGCTGAAAGCTCAAGGTTCTGCATTGACATATGAAAATAAAACACGCTAATCATGCTTAATACTTAAAATCTCCATTTTAACTAATACCCTGACCTCACCTGCTGAATTTGTTTAATGAGACTCACACCTGAATAATGCATTCCTCCTGTCAACCCATCAGCTCACACGATTCCAGGCTCCAGGTTGTAAGAGAGATGTATTATCTTTGTTCCAGCTACTTATTACAGTCTGTAACAGGAATAAGAAATGACACTACAAGGGCCAATTTATGTGACAATAACTGAAATGAGAAGTGAAATGGATACCAATTTTTATCTATCTTGATGTAATCTTTGAACCATGATTTTGAGCTTACTCAGATGTTGCAAACCAACCGAAATCTTAACGATTATATATTGCAAAGGTCTGTGCACGGATATACATCCATCCACATATACACATGTAAAGGCATGTAATCACACATCTTTTTATATATATTTGCAAGTAGGGAAGTTGTGATTATACATTACATGCACAAAGGAACTGGAATTGATAATGCTATCAATAATTGTACTTACAGTTACACGCAACCGCATTAAGGTGAAATCATTTAAGATGAAATTTTCTAGCTTGGCAGTTGCCAAATATCTACTTCTACATTTCAGATAAATACATCAAAATACATTCTTTTAAAAGCATCTGAACAACCATATGGTGATTCTGGCAAAATTCTCTCATCCCTTGCTATTTGAAGCATAAACTTATAGTTGGTCAGGTACATGTACTTTTACTCTCCTTCTGCCAGAAACTGGGGAAATCCCTGACAAATTTGTATCAAATTTGTATCTGCTTCTGCATCTGCTCTGAACACGCTCTACTTTAAAGGCAAAAACAAACAAACAAACAAGCAAACCAAAATAAAGCCAAAACCCAACAACAAAACCAAAAACCAATGAACAGCAATAAATTTGAACACATTATTTAAGAAAAATACTCTCTGCTGGCAGGATATTCCTAAGCATAAAACTTCACTGAGTAGTTGTTTGGATCTAATTGCCATCCTGAATATTTCCTCTCAAAAGTCACGTACCTGTAGCTCTCTTTCCATAAGGTAAGAGATTCAATTATTCTTTTCATTCACTTGCTATTCATAACGTTTATCTCCAAACTCTATAAGAGAGGTGTTTATGGCAGGTAAATAGATTAGTCTGAGACCAAACAGTTTCAGTAGGTGTTGAAGTCTGCAGGACCTACGTAAATTGCACAGATGATTACAAACGTACTTCGTATCTTTATATTTATGGGGAATTGCAGCATTGAAGTTGCATCATTCTCTTTGCCAATGACTTGCTGTGCAGCAGACCCTGCCTGTGTCAGGATTGGCAATGGCTCCCTGTCCTCTGTAGGGTGAAAGCTGGAATCAAGCTACGTTCACTTGCTTGCTCCAAGACCAGACTTTGAGGTACAGGAATGTTATTTGCTTTAAAGCAAGACACTTTTTTCCCCCCATTTTCCATGCTCCTCTAAAATACTGGTCCAAGCCTACAGAGAAGAAAACAACATAATACAGCTATTTCCCCAAGGAGGAGGGAGTTACTAATAAGTACACAGCAGTTTCCTTCGCGACGTATAACATGAGCCAGGATTTGTAAGGGGATTTAAATCTACATAACTGTGTGTTTCTGGAACCATATTGATAATTATCAATACTATTAATCTTCTAAGCACTTGTTTAGAAAGATTGCATCAATATATCACATTGCTGGAGGAAATTAATAAAAGCTGAAGGAATTGCTAAGTAGCCAGCCTTCCCGACACTGCATGCAAAACACCCCGTTTAACCGACAGTCATGTTTCAAGCTGTACACTGCCTCATGTGACTAAACAATTTACAATTCAAGGGCACATTTATAAAACAATACAGATTTTTGTGTATCTCTGCACACAGTATGTTTAGACACCTTTAATATGTATTTGTTTCTGCTTGCAAACAAATTAATTAGAAATATATTTTATCTGGAGCTTACAGTTAACCCCGTCTGATGCTTTGGAAGTGAAACATGTTTTAAGTAAGAGCTACTTGAAATCTCTGCAGGGTAATAATGGATGGGACATCATGTTTTCCATCCATAACATCATGTTTTTCATTCATAGTCAAGGATACACCTTCAACCATCCTGAAAATGTGCTGCAGCATCGGATCTGAATCTGAGCACCCAGTGGTACCTTTATGAGCCATAACCCCGAGCTGGAAGAGCGCGCTTGACAAGCTGGTGATGCCAATGTAATTAAAGCAACACGATGCACCCTATGTGGACACTAATAGGCTAGAAAATACAGCATTAATTAGACAATCAAACTGAAAAAAAACCCTGCACTAGCTTGTATTAGGAAGATATCCCTCTCTAATGGCAAATAAATAGGTCTCCTGTAACTACTTCACTACTCACAAAGACAAGCCTGAAGGTGAAACAGGGTACCCATGTCCCTCACCACGCTGCAAGTTGTGGAGGGCTGGTACGAGATGAACACCACATCTCAGCTGGGTGCTCCACCACAACTGAGGCAATAAGCATGTCTCCCATGGAAAGCTTCCTTCTCGGTATTCAGTCAAGAACTCTAGTCCATCATGCAGGATCTCAGTGCCCGACAATTCACTTGTTACCAACCACAGAAAGCAGCATGAGTCCATACACCGGAGCCCAGGCAGGTATTTCCAGCCTGCTCACAGCTCTGACACATCCAAACAAGGACTAAGCCACTCAACCTGAAAACTTCAAACAAGCTCAGCCCTTTAATGACCTCTAATAGCTATTCAATGTGAAACAGCAAATAGGGTAGAGACGGAAGAAAAGGCAAAACCTCTGCCTTTTCAGTCAAATGAAAGTCTGTTACTCCCTTCAATGACAGCTGTATTGCTTGTCCAAATCCAGTAATAGCTCACTTACTGGGCAGCACTTTTGCATAAATCACATTTTTAACAAAAAATATTAACAGCAAGAGTAGCTTTTCTTTTCATTCTGCATAACTGCTGGGAATTTCTAAATTTTGCTGTCACTCTTGAGGAAAATTTGAAGGAAGTGGAACATATGTATGCTCTGTCTCTTTCTCCATCTGTCTGTACCAACTTCCTTCCTAATAACTTCTGAACTTGCTGGCCAGTTTGAAGTATATTTGCTACAGCAAAGATTTCTGAAGTGCATGTCTGCAGGATTAGTAAAACTCAGTGGATAGTTAGCAGAAAGATCCACCCAACACTGAGCATCTCTCTCACCCTTCTGGTTTGGCCAGCCAACCAACCAGTTAGCATAGGTGTAATTCAAAGACAGGCTGTCACTTGCATGGCAAATGGTACAGGGATGTAGAATGGAGCAGTGAAATTATGGAGACAACTATGGAGAAGGAGTCACAGGAAACATGATGGAGAGTGCTGCTGACATATGAAGAAGACAAATCCTTGGAAAAGTAAGATTCAACAGTTTCACAGGGATTGTTTATTTTTTTGACATTTCAGGGATACTTGCAGGGGTTTGGATGTGAAAACATGATAATAAATCTGGGACCTGCTGAGTTTACTCTGTATACAGAAAGAGAAGCAGTATCACCAAATTTCCCATGAGAACCTGCAGTTCCTCTAGGAGTGATCCATTTCTTTCTCCTTCAGGCACATCAGTTCCTCCAGGAGAGATGCATTTCTGGTTTTGTCAGACACCTCAAAGCATTAGAAGTTGCACTCATAGAAGCCAGACAGGTTCCAGAGCTCATCAGCCAGTTCCTTGCCTTCTTCTAGGGCCTCCTACTGAGCAACCTCAAAGTGCTTTACAGAGACTAACAAATAATGGCATGCATGTCAAGGAGGGATATATTGTTATTGGATATATGATGTACATGGGGTAAAACAGACCATGGAGGTCTAATTACCTGCCTAAAATTCAAAGTGAAACATAAGGCATGAAAGAAGAAACTGTGTCTCCTGGCCATTCTGCCTTCATGTTTAAGCCACAGCATCATCCTCACTATTTTCTATTGCTTAAACACATGCATTAGAGATCTAGTTATTGCTAAAGTAAACAAACAAAGCAAATAAGAACAACCCCAAAAAGCAAGGTACTCATTTGAAAAGTGAAACAACAAAAAACCAGATGGTATATGACACGCCTCCTTTTCCCCATGGTAATTTCCTTCTTTTTCCCATTAGCATTTTTGGTTTTTGAATCGTATTAAAGACAGTCAAAATAGCTCTCATAATGATGCAACTACCTTGTAATACTTGAGTGTGCCCTCAACACTAGCATAGCAAAATACAATCCTGGTTTCAGATGTTAATATTACTGTGGTCAATGGTTTTACTGTCTAATTGCACTAGCTGTGTCTTTGTTACTCAACAGGCTCTGGGGGTTGTGATACAGGATTTCAGTAAGGATGCAGCTGGCCAAATTTCTGATCCTAACTTTCAGAACAAAGCATTTTAAATTGCAGGAGGTCATGTAGTATAAATATTGTACATGAAATTTGCATGCAGAAGGCTGAAAAGGGGCTGACAGATCTTGACAAGATCTTCATAAAGAGGGAAAGGCAGGGGGTGCTCATCCATGACCTTGTATGGGAGGTGGGTGGGCATTTTGTAATCATAACTTCACTGCAGGGAAAACAAAGCACTGCAACAGTTTTTCACAGAATACTGGCCAAGCCATTTAAAATAAGACATCTGCTCATTTCATCCTTGTGTAGTAATCTGTGAAACACAGCCAAAATTGTTACTAAATCATGCATTGGGTACTAAGAAAGCTGTGCTAGGCTGCTTGACATCAGGCAAGAAAATGTCATGATTATACTGTCCTCATGTAAAAACTACTTTATGTCCCAGGTTCACTGTAGCAAAAAGTCATAAGATATTTCCTTGTTTATCAACCAAATTCTGATCACTGATACAGAAATGTAAATCCAGGGTGAGTCAACTGCAGTAAAGAAGACTCTTTCAGATACCAGTGTCCTAAAGAGACAGCAGAGCCTGGCTCGTGTGCGTGTAGGGAGCAGACATCTGCCTTTACTTAATACTTCTGCCAGACATAAAAAAGCCAAGGTGATACAAAGATGCGGAAAAGCAATAAGGATTAAGAGAAATATACAGTCTTGGATATTTTAAGAAACAGGTTTGTAAACTTATAGCAACAAAAATAAAACAATCTGATATAGCATATTTTAAGACATACAAATATGTTAATGATCTCTTCAGCCTATCTACTGTCTTATGCAATAGAAAGAGAAATGTAAAAGGAACTTATTCTGTAATTTTACATGAAAAAAACGGTAGAACCATCAGGATTAATGAGACCCATGCCCCTCCTATTTCTGCCTCTCACTCCAAAATACTGTGAATGGCAAGGCGACACAGACTGTTGTATATCAAACCAATGACAGGCTGAACAGTAGCAATACTTCCACAGATATAAAATGGCAGAATATTCTGGCTCCTTCTTTGAATGGGAACAGTGGAAAAGAAGAAAACATTTACTTACCTATGATGATCTTCATCACTTTTCGGCACTTAATTTACCTACTGCATTTGCTATCTGGAGTGCCCTTACCATTAAGGCCTGCATCACAGGGCAGAACAACTTTTCTCATTTGTAACTGAGGAAATCCAGACACAGGTCTAAACAAGACTGCCCAAGATGACAAGTCTCAGAAAACACAGGATTACTTCAGCATTTTCTAAATCAAAATTAGCACTCTCATCAAGCATCCTTTTGTTTCCCCTCCTGTGTTAGTATTAAAGAAATAAGAATTGGGAAAATGTACCTCAAAGTGTTATCTTCACAATAAGTACTGAAGACAAATTGTAGCCTTTGGTACTTTTTGCTGGGATGTGTTTAATAGCAGCTATCATTCTGGTTGCTTGTTTTACGGAATCCTTGACTTTGCTAAACTCTGCAATTTCCTTTATTATTGTAAGAAAATACAAACAGGGACTATCATAGCAATACTAATCCACTGTGAGAAACTAGGACCCATAATGAATAGAAGGGAAGTTACTGAGAGAACCTCAACTACTCATATAACCCTGTAGCCATAAGGATAAAAGGGTGAGGAAAGTGTGTTTTTTAGGGAAACAATACAGCAACAGGAATACATATCAAGCTTCATGAATTTATCTTTAAATTTTAATGAATTAGGATGTGTAGTTTACATAAAGAGGATTTATTTACTAAAACTTGTTTGCTAAAAGAACTGTAAATTGCAAGTTAATATAGTTTTCCTTAAATAGAACATCAAAAGTTGAAAAACACTGAAAGAGTGTACAGCAAAATGAGCCAGAATTCTAGCAGAGCAAAAATATTGTGGTCAGTCTCAAAGACTGGACCCTTGGAAATCCAAATTATTACTTCATTTCACAAAAGACATAAAAACATTATTTTCAAAGGAAATCCAGCAACAGAGGCAGGGAAGGAGACATAAAGCACCAAGAATGGATGATGTTGGGAGAGATATAACCTTGGGTGGAAGCTTTGACTGAGAGAGGAAAAACCTTCTGTAGCAATTGGCATTTCGCTTCAGAAATACCTTGATTTTATTCAGGCTTTGCTGATGAAGAGCAGTCAAATAGAACTGAAAACACTATCTTTGTGATTTAATAACAATTTAAAAGGAGTCAAGTAACTGTAAGGTTAAAGAGGCACCACTTCTCCATGAATATGAAGCTCAGTCAACTTGCACGAAGTCAAGCAGGAAACCTGAACCCAGATCTCCAAAGACCTGATACAGACCATCCTTGTATGGATGAAGACAACACAAGAGTCTCCAACTTTCTCAGTCACAAGTGATGTTTTTTTAATCTGGGAAACATCTAGGTGTCTCGAAGGTCTTTGACCACCTGCTCTTATGCGCTTGTTTTTCCTTAGGCGTCATTATAAAATGGCCATCTCATACGGATATCTTTGCTATGTGCTTAAAAGTAACACCAAAACAGTGAGTCACTCAAAAAACATTCAGTTAGTTTCAGCTTTCCTAAAAGTAGGAAAACTGAAAAGCATCTACAAATGAAAGCCCATTGGTTTCAAACAGCAAGCCATTATTGCCTCATTTTCCAAGCTGGCAGCTAGGGACTTTAGACACATAAAAGCAATAAAATTTGCATGATCACCTAATGTCTCTATTAGTCTGATGAGCTTTGGTACTCAGGGAACAGAGAAAAGGTTGCAGGACAGAGTAAAAGAAGATAACATACAAAAACCCTCAACACCATTATGTAGTTGCGAAGAAATATCAAAGCTCCGTATTAATTTTGCAACATTCAGAGACAATATCTGACAATGGAGAGCAAACAAAGGATAAAACAGGACTCACATTGAGCTGGAGGTCATCTGTCCACTGGCCAACAAGGCGGTAGCCCGGGGTGCTGGTGTTGGTGGTGTGGTACTGGAAGATGTCATAGCGCCCTGGGGCATCACCGTTTTTGTTGAACATCACTGGAGTGCCAGCACTGCCTAGGTGAAGGAAACAAGACAAAATCCAACCAACACCAACTCTTTACAACATCTGTTTTATTTAGTCACAATTGAGAGCTTACAGACTAGCAATGTGTTTCAGGCAAAGGTAATTCGTCATCCAGCCATCTAAAAAGGGTACTTCAGAACACAGTGGCATCATCCTAGCCCGCTTCCAGAGATTAATTGTCACTGCCCAAACCTCCCAACTAAAAATAAAGCAAAGCAAAACTAAATCAGCCTTATTTCACTTTTGCTTTGCACAAAGTGAGAAATACCAGCAGGCTTTTCTTCCTGCCCTCCACCCTACCTCCTGTCTATCTTTCCTCAGGGAGTTCTTTAGTGAAGATCACTCCTGTGAATGAAGCCTCTAAATGATACCAACCCCCCACCCCCAAAATATTGCATCTGCTTCTGAGAGATACTTTTGTCAGAAGTCAGCCCAGGTCTAGCTGAATCTTGACTAGCATCCAGAAATATCTTCCTCCTCCACAGTATGTTCTTATTCCCATAATCAGCATGCAGTTGGGATGGAAAAGAGCAGACTAAGCTATAAGAAGACTGATCCTTGTGTACTTCATTATTTAGGTTCTTACGACCCTGACACAGGCTAAGAAGTATCTCAGTCAGGAACAGTTCACGATAGGGTTCCTAAATTAACTTAATTTGCCATATACTAAGGTGACTAACATAGGTAATGAAGCACAGGGCAAGCAACAAGGCAAGGATATCCCCCCAACCCTTCTTTTGTGCCTGGTGCTGAGCAAAGCCAACCAGCAGCCTGAAGGTACACCAGCAGCTGAGCAATGGGACAGATGACTCTTGATATTCAGGTGAGTTCTCACCAGAACGTCTGTATTTTATTACCATGGCATTAGATACGAACCCTTTCTTAGATGAGAATTCAAAACAGCATTGCATTTCCTCAGATCTCTAGGTGAAAATTTCAAGGGTGACATTTATTTCAAGACATATTAAAATAGGTTTCAGTAGGGTAGAGTAATATTGTGTCAAGATTGAAGATTATGACAATACTCCAGCATATCTATATTCAAAGCTTCTTCTTCCCGCACAACTTCTTTTTTTTTTTTTTTCCCTAAAGCAATGAAAAAAATCTCTCCTGTTGTACCATTGAACTTTAAGATTATGGTTTTCTTCATGCTTCCCATTCTTCACTGAATTCCAGTGAGTAAAAAGAGATTTGAAGGAGTGAATTAGCATAGTTTCCATTCTAGCCCTGGGAAATTGTTTCCTGTCTATCCCTACAATCCTTCGAGATCAGATAAAAATTCAGTTCAAAGGCTGGTACAGAAAATCTTCCACTGAAATCTCCCCTCACTAGTTCCTTTATGAATGCTAGGCAGATATTTAATTGTCATTACAGATTAATGTATCCAGAATACATTTAATGAAAACACTTAGAGTGAATAAGAAGAAATGGCTGTAATTCCTGGGCTTTTCTGGAAAGTCAGCACAAATGGTAAAATGGGATTTAGCTAATCACAACTCTTAAAAGGCTATATATTATTAGTTAAGCTTGGTTTTGTCAGAGCTGACAAAAAAGTACAATTCCCACAAGAGTGGGAGCTCAAAGTGAGGGTCCCAAAATGCAACATAGACATTTGTGGATTCTCCGCATCCTGACAAAACCCTGGCATGGACATGGAAGGTCCATACCTACACATGAGCAGGCAGACCGAGAGATGATGCCATCATCATAGCCATGCCAAAGTCAACAGTCTTCCATAGGCTGAGGGGAAGCAGCCAAGAACACGTCTATAGTCACCTTCATGGGCCATCAGCAACATTGCCCAGAACCCTCCCAGCTAAGCCCTGGCCATTCCACCATGATCCATTGTGCAGAACCAAGCCCCTCCAACCGCTGCCTGGGCACCCAGAGGAGGTTACCCACCTGCAAGCAGATGGTGCTGGCAGGACCCCCATTCCCTACTGGGGACAGGCAGTGGACAACAAGGTTAAGCAGAAAGCCAACATGAAGGATAGGTGCCGTTATGGACCTAAGAGGTCTTAAAATGGCAAAGTATGAGGAATCATCACTCCAAAATGTGCAATTTCTGTGTTTTGCAGGAGCAAGACAGCTTTCTGTAGGTTACTGTTAATTGTTGCTTTGCATAGCTGCATGCAGACAGATTTTAGACACTGACATTTAAAATAATCCTTAAGGTTAGTGGATGCACTTGGATGATGCAGGGCTGCAGACTCCACAGCAACATGACACAATACAGCGTTGTCTGCTGTGTCACCTCCTGAGACCCCTACAGGAACAATCCTTTGGGACATTGACCTCCTGCATGGATGTGGATACTTGATAGTCAATAGTAAGCACCTGCTGCTGTTTTCAGGTTAAATCACCATTTATCCATTAAAATTATACAGAGAAATGCTGTGAAAAGTCTGGTATCTGTAGGGAAGACGAGTATCTATAGAAACGCAAAGAACTGATAATCTCGGGTCATAAGTCAAGCACAAGTGTCCCATTTTCTGACTTTGAAGTTGGGTTCCCAGCCAAGGATCTGCTTAGTAAGTGCAAGCCTTCCTTAACCTTTGTGTGGGCTCTGGCGCATGCTTTGGAGCCCTTTTTGCACTGCCTGTCTGTAGGGACCTGTCAGTTCTGTTTGAAATTGCTTTAGCATTTCAGTCTCTACTCACAATTCAAGTTTGTTTGTGCACTTATGAAAATAATAAAAACTCATATATGAAACCTCATTACAGAGAAGAAACATTTTCAAACATGATCCTATTTATTATTTGACTTCTTGATCTTCTAATTATTAAAACGTGGTTGTTTAGCTGTTTTTTTGATAATTTAGGATTTATTTTCCTTCTATTAGGATTTACAAGGATTTTGCTCAGCCCCAGAGAGCACTTCAGAAACTATTAGCCTCCAGACTGCAGCTTCTTGCTCATTCAGAAGCTATGACAATTTAATTCATCTTCAGTTCCCTAAAAATAAGCTGCCTTCTCACTACACAGACACAGAGAGTATATGACACCCTTTTACCTGCAGAATGCTTTAAAAAAAAGACATTACTGACTGAATTTGTAGGATTTCAGTCTCTTAATCACCACAAGATGAGAAATGAATTAACAGGAGAAGGAAAGGGTGCTAGACAGCTGTAAATAGCTAAGGTGTTTCTTTATCATTCAGTTCACGTTTACTGCAGTTTGAGGACCTGAAGAGCTCATACGAACAGTATTGTTAGTTTGTCACGGACAAAAATACAACCACTTTGCACTTTGAGATTATCAGAATCTCACTGCACTTGAGGTTTTAAGTTTTCCTTACTTTGGGCTTTTTTGTTCTCAGTGTAGTGTGATGATATCAAAATGCATACTGAGCTACTCGTACAAATCCTGTCTCTCTTCATTAAAGCATTGCTTGAGCTTTTTCTGCATGAATGTCATTATACTTTTGCAAGGAAGAAAAGACTCCAAAAGCAGGTACAGACAGGATGATTTTAACTGCACGGCGACAAGGAGATCTATTACATGCAAAGAGGATCTCAAGCTCATGGGCTCAAGATGCTTGAAAATGGGCTACATTTTTTCTCTGTGACACACAGTTTGAGCAGAGCACTCTCACTGCTCTGCTTTCCAGTTTTACTATGAATTTAGACAGAAGTCTCAGAGAACAGGATTTTAAGCACAGACTACATATTGCTTTTCAAGTCCTAACTTCAAAATCCCTGGAAGTGTTCAAAGCCAGGTTGAATGGAGTTTCAAGCAACCTGGTCTAGTGGAAGGTGTCCCTGCCCATAGCATGGGGGTTGGAACTGCATGATCTTTTAAGTCCCCTTCCAACCCAAACCATGCTGTGATTCTATGATTCTTATGTTTTCAGAAATGTGAATGTCAGGAAGATCCAGGGCTTATTGATCTGGTTCTACTCCTAGGTGGCTTGTCCTTACAGAGCAGCCTGCAGGGAAGAGCACACCCCTCTGACTCTGCTCTCCCAGCCGTGACATGATGGCCAATGAACATGCAAGCACCAGCACCCGTGTTCCAGGAGCTCACAGATTTTATCAACAGGAGTACACTACCCAAACCAGCCAAAGCCTCTCTCACTGCTTCTTCCACTGCCTCATCCCTCTTCATTTTTCAGGCTGGCTTAATCCTTTTGGTGAGTTTTGACAGCTGCTTATCCTGCCAGTAGGAAGACCAAGCCAACCCACAGCAATGCGGGGAATTTACTTTTATAAAATACAAGAAGAAATTGGTTTCAAAGCATCTTTCCATACCCTGAGAAGCAGGCCCAAAGAGGGCTGCAGCTGAACACGGAGCCTGGGTGTAGAAACACATGCACACTTATGCACTATGAATGCCATAGCAAAAAGCTAAACTCTGCCCCTGGATAGTCAACCATAAAATAAATTGCTTCTTTCCCCATGGAAAATGCCAACACCCAGATAGCCAAGTGAAATTAAAAAGGTTTAAAGCTATCCCAGTTTTGCCAACATTCTCCTTCCCATGCTAAAAAGAAAACCACTACTTCAGTCCCTGAGCTGGACATGAATTACAGATATAGAAGCAGAGAAAAACACCATATGGCCATGTAAATCAATCACAAATGGAGGCAAAAAAAATAACCTTTTAAAAGCCTGACTAAGGAAACTCAAATAAGGAAACCGTAGTTGGTGCAAGCCCCTTCCTGGACCTGGACATTAGGCAACATTAGCTGGGCATCCAGTTTCTCATAAATAATTTCTCAGCTCTATTAGATGACCATTCAGCATCATTATATGCATGAACTGTCGAGATGACCATGTGTGAGCTGCTTGTCAGTACTAAAGTGGCCCAAGTGCAATACTGTACATGAATGCTGTACTTCTACAGGAGCTTTGTCCTTTATAATTAACCTTCTAAAATGAGGAAAGTAGAACTCCAGAACTCTCTCAGATCATTCATCTCAAAATTTGCTCCTGGCTGTAGTTAACATCTTACTTCACCTTTCGTTACTTCAAGGGAAGAAATTAAAAACTCCTCATATTCACTTTGCTGTTCATAAGATGATTTATACGGGAAGGAAAAATATCCTTGGCACAAATTACCAAGCTTGACCATGAAATACCAGCTGTATTGCTGCCTTTAAATCTCTCAGGTCCTATTGGCTATGTGTGGGTTTTGTTAAGTATATTAATAAAAATGTTTATTAGCAGATCACAGTAGGCAATGCCTTGGTGTGCTGCCTGAGGAGAATGTGAAGCTTATGCAAACCTCTTCCCAGGCAGTGATGGCCCTGGCTGCCTCACCCAGTTCAAAAGGATGTTTTTTCAGGACTTTCCTAAATCTGTTCTAAATATGGATTTGGAGGTCTAACTTCTGGCTCCTGGTTAAATCTCAGATCTCAGTCTTACACAGAGCTAAGGTTAGAGCAGTAAGACCTCCTGATAAGCACATTCCCAAGGTTTATGAAGAAGAAATAACACTAAGTTGCTGGAAGCAATCTGATCTGGTGCATCCAGGCTGACTGAAGGTAAATATTTGTTATACGAAACAACATTCATATTATGAAACAATATATATTATGAAACCAGTAAAACATATAAAGGCATGAAAATTGTGCTAATATTTAGGCCTTATCTATATAGTGCAATGCAGGGAAAATACATGAAAGCCAGTTGTACTGTCTGAAACAGCAGGTTGGTATTGCAACCATTACTGCCACACTTGGGAAGCATAGGTGGATAAGTGATAAGCAGACAAAAAGATAAAGGGCTCCTATCTTCATTCCCAGGATGCTTTGTCTCCTCTGAAGTCTTACTAGAGGAAGGAAGGTTGGAGTAACTACTGTCTAAATTGCATAGGTCTGGCTCTGCAAGTGGACCTGGCCTTTTAACTGTCCTCTCCCATCTCTCGAGCATGCAGTTAAGCTAGGTTCACCCCATAGTTTTCTCTAGGTACAAAACCAATATAAATTAAGAGAAAAAAAGATGTGTGATGCTAACAAACTTCTAGGGCTTCAACAGGCTTACTCAGAGACAAGCTTAGGCTTTTACCCAGTTACTTCTCCCATAGGAAATCAGTCTTCTGGAAGGTATCCTAAAATATCAGCAGCAATTTCTGTCTTTGGGCAGTAGTAGCCTGTTTGCCTTGGCCAAAACATGAAAAAACATGGTCTTCTTCCACAAACTAGCATAACAATGAAAAAGTCTTAATCTGCACTGAATGAAAAATAGGTAAAGTGAAATTAAGCGGAAAAAAGTCACACGGCTCAACATGCTACTGAAGCAGTGGTCTCTGCTCACCGTTGAAGTTAACACTGCGGATGTACTTGAGCAGCTTTTTGCCTCCCGCGTGCTCCATCTCAGGGCAGACCCCCGGGTAGTCGGCACAGAGGTCCTTGTTCATGTGGTGAAGAGCGTGTGCCATGGCATACACAGCATCGATCACAAACTGGACCTTCCCCTCCTGCTCATAGTGGGAGTCTTTGCCAATTCTCTCCTGTCCTGCATGTTAGAAACAAACACACACAGACACAGAGAAGGACAGTAAGGAGCAGCAATTTCCTGATATCAAATACAAATGAATCCTCTTAGAGCACACTTAAAGAACTGCATGCTTTAGTCAATATAATAAAAAAAATTAAGTTATGGTTTTACTAATTGTAAGCCTTTCTTGATAGTAGGATAATCAACACTTCTTGCAAGTTATTCTACCATAGTCCAGAGAAACAAATCAAACAAAGAAACAAGTCCAGAGAAACAAATCCATAATCACAAACTTGAAACTAACTTACAGGGACTATCTTACAGAGAGAAAACACCAGACTCCGTATGCTCCCAAAGTATGTCTTTGAAAGAAGAAAGCATTTAAAATAAAGCACAGCTGGTATTTAAAGTCTGATGTTTTGTTCTGTTGCAAATCCCAGTCTCTAATTGAAAGACAGCCAGATTGAGGGAAGAAAGAATCACTTCAGAGATGCAACCGAAGGGGTGCTCCAGAGAACTGAGTGAAAGAGGCCTGCTACTAATGCCACTTGGGTAGCTCAGTCTGTTTGCATTAACTACACACCTCTCCTCTTCCTAACTTACAGAGACTGAAATGTCCTTCAGAATCCACTGATTGCCTTTAAAATATTTTAGCAGGCAAGAACTTAAGGAATCCAAATGCTTAATGTCATCTCAACTGCAACAGGGGAAAAGCAGTGGTTTTAAAGTCATTCCTTGATTGCTGCAGCACCCAGCATGTTAGAAACTACAAGCCCTCTGCTCAGAGATCTTTCATCCAACAGGCCAAGGCATAAGAAAAAGTTTGAGAGAAAGGAGGCATATTTGCAGATAGAAACTTGGAACACAGAAATTAAACCACAAAGAGCCAAAAGAACTCAATAGCAGTGACAAAAAAAGTATTTCAGGTGTTTGGCTCATGCCTTAACCATTCTCTCCCTCTCAGACTTGACATGGATATGTAACATGACTGTAAAACCAAGCAAGAAGGTGGTCTTGCTTTTTATGGTTATGTGAACTGCAATTAAGCAAACCAAACAGTATATTCAGAGCTTGAAGAAGGCACAACAGAGAATCAAGAATCTGATTTTTTTTTTTTCACGACATTGTCCACTCACTTCTTGTTTTACCTTGTCCAAGTAGCACCTGCATGATTCAATCTGTCCAGCTGAAAGATGTGTGATTATACTTCCTATCTCACCAGGGTTTTATGAAACATAATTACCGCTTGTGAAGAGTTCTGAGCAGCATCGATGAAAGCAGTAGAAGTGCAATCTATTCTTTTCCAAGGGTGGCCATACTCCACTTGTTTTACCTGCAGCATCACACTTATTTCTAACCTCACATCGGGCTTGATCACCTTCCTGCAGTACCTGCAAGTCTGCCTACTGCCAAGAGCTCTGAGAAACCAGCGCTTGAGTCATCTCTTGCAGCTATTTGAGAGACATCCAATCAAAGTAAATGTTCGGTTGGAGGACACAAGTGGGAGAAATTTCTTTGTTAACATCCTTAATTAGATATAGGGATGAGTGAATTTAAATTAGCTGATTGATACCAATAAGAAAAGGAAATCAGGTTCTTAATGAATGTGAGAACTAATGATTTTTAACAGAGGCAAAAAGTCCGTTTTCCTATTGTTGTTCAGCTAAAATGTTTGTACTAGCTCATGAGACAAAGGCAGTTCCCCCCAAACAATTGTTTTTCCTCTTCTTTGAGTGGAGAGGCAGTAGACCAGAATTACAAATAAGCACACAGAAATCACCACCTTGTAACAGAAATGCTACTAGCACAAATAATGTCTACATACCCATAAAAGTGACTGAAGATAAGCAAAGATGTTAATTCCCTTATATGAATATCTTTAATTATCTAAATTTTTCCACCTTCTTTGGTTTCCTCTGTAATTACCAAACTGCACCTTTGATGTCTAATCCACTCAACCTGCATACCATATTTGAGAGATCCATTACCACAGCCCCTCAATTTTAAATCTCAGCTACACTGGAAACATTGAAATCCTGCAAATAATTCAGCAGTGTAAGCCAGCTTCCAGACTGTGAAGATCCACGTACTGACCTTTTCATTATTTCACTCCCCTCTCATTGATTACAGAACTTACTACATTTCCAGGCCCTGACAAGGAAAATGCTTTTAAGTGGTTTCAGCTCAGCTAAATAACCAAATTAGCAATGCAACAGAAACACAGGCCAGTGAAAGTGAATTTGGAATTGAAATGCTCCACACAAACAATACTGATTAGGCATATTAAGTTCCAGAAGCATGGCTGGCCAAATGCACAGCCGAAAGAAAACTTTTAGCAGTGGAATATCTGTGAAAGGAACCTGAGCAAAATCCACTTCAAAAAAAAACCCCAAGAACAACGTTAGCAGTGTCCCAGTATGAAAATAATAAAGATTTGAAAAAACCAATAGAATTTCCAGTAACAAGAACACTTTCCTGTACTAGAAACGGCCACTTAGTTGAGTTTATTATCAAGAATTTGTGCAAAATAAATCCAAATATGTATTCAAATTTAGCTGCCCTCCCGGAAAACATATAGGAATTTATACAATTAGAACAACAGTTTGCTATCCTTCATCTAGAACGCAGGTTACCTTTTAAAGTGGCTTTATTGAAATTAGAAGTTTAGCCCAAATTTGAACTAGAAAAGAACCTGCAAAGCAATTCCCATATTTTACATATGTCAAAAAGCTTCCAGACTTCAACACTAAAAAAAGAAGAAAATAAAATATCCAGTTGAACAGTGCTCCTTCTAGTTTATGTCAAACTACCACCATATTAATCCAGTTAGCAGCAAATCAGGCCCAAAGTGTGTTCTCAGGCAGGAATAAACCTAGGTGATGGGCCACAATTTTATTTCCAATTTCAATGTTACTGTGGCAATTATTTTCCCCTCCTTGGTTTAGCTGAAGAAACCAAGCAGAAAATTTTACCACATGCTTCAGAACTAGTTCCTGCATATATGGCTGCATAGAGATTCAGTTATTAATTATTCCTGGAATAAAAAAACCCAGAAGGCATTAGCTTCTTACAGCTAAACATAGCAATCCCAGTGCTGTGTATGCCTCCTGGCAAAGGGGTAGTCTTGAACCCCCAGCCCAGTCCTATTAGGACGTCTCAAAGAAGCAAAACTTGGTGCAAGAGAAGGAGCCAACAGATGAACTCAGGTGTTGGGTGCAGCAAGAAACCATGCACCCTGCATGCTCTCAGAAGATACCAAAAGCACAGAAGGCAAACATAAACCCCATTTGCACTATGATATATATATATATATACATATACCCCATTTGCACTGTGAATCTTCTGCTCCTCTTACATGCCCTGCTCTTTACAGGTTGCCTTTTTATCTTTTCCTTTTTAACTCCCCATAACTTGGTGATTTCAGGAGCCATGCGATAACATTATTTTCTTCAGCAATGAAGTAGCTGACACCTGAGATATGCACACAAAGCGATTTCAAGAGAATGCACTTCTGCTCCATGGATTTGAAATGGAGTACCTTGGGATGTCAGGAGAAGGATGAAACACAAAGGCAATTTATTGACATGAGCACTTTTTGCTTCCAAAAGATCTATTTGAAGGTGATGACAAATAATTTAACCTCACTTCTTACTAAAGTCTCAAGTGCCCATCATTATGATTCCTACGAGGCTGAGCAGTCAGGTCTCTTGCTTCAGGCAAATCTTCACAAGAGAAAAATACTGCAACAAAGAGGAAAAATATAGCCGCAAACCCAGAGTAGTGACAATACAGGGAGAAAGAGGTCCTCTTGTACTGTCTCCTTCAGATGACAGAAATTAAATGCAAGTTTAAGTACTCTTGGTCACCCTTGTTGTATCTCCACAAGGGTGACGCTTAACACCTCCTTGTACAGAGAAGGAGCTGACAAAATAGTTTTTCATACTGTATTTTCTCAACATCTCCCCTTCAACTGATTTTTCTGGACTCATCACTGATCATAAAGTACGGAATATGATACGATGTATACATAGTATTGCAAGGACAATTTTTATCACATATAATTGATACAGATAGATATCAAAATCGCACTTCACTGGTGCTTACATTAGTTGAATTCAGACATTGGTTCAGTTTCTGAAGGATTAAACACATTTTCAAAGGAACTTACATAACTGTGCTGCTAAGAACCCGGTGATAGTCGTCATTAACAAGAGATTTAATTTAAAGATTGTAGAATGCTCAAAGTCTCAAACGAGCAGCTATTATTTGTACAAGCTAGAATTCAGCAGCTGGTTAAGTGCTGACAGAAAAATGTATACTCTTCATCCGTCTCCGGCATATTTAGCATCATTAGAAACCTGATGCCTGTGAGCAAAGAGACATCCATGAAGCAACAGCTACAATTATTAGTCTGTAACTGTGCAAGTGCCTATACATGCTATTTCATAATGATACTGAAGCTTCCTCCAGCTACACACAGAATGTTCAGCCTGTGCAGCTGCAACGGCTGTACTTGTGGTACTCCAGAAACATGCACAAGAGCATAAAACAAGTGGATCCATCTTTAATAGACAAGTACCTACATCCAGGGCTCTCCAGAATAAGATCAGAGCTGTTACTCCTTGGATATTGACTCATGATACAGACATTACTATACATACAAGGAGGTGTAAAGTTTGAATGCTTCTCCAAATAAGCTCTTTATTTGAAAGCAGCTGAGTACTACAGCTTGAGAAAAACTAGCAATATGCTAGAGTAAATATTGTAATTTAAACAAGTAGAGTATGACAATCAGCCCTCTTTGCAATATAATCCATGTATTGTCATTTTACAAAGAAATGCAAGATTCAATAATACAGCTATGTAGTTACAGTCATCTATCCAGCCCATCCTAATTCAGAAGATCTCATTATAGACACAAGCCATTATCTCAAACCCATCAATCCAATCCTCGTGGATTTTCTTCGGGAAAGGAGATGAACTTTCAAGTTTCTACTGCTAACCACACAAGAACATCCTTCTGTGCTAGGAAAAGATTTCTGCCTTACTTCTAATGGTTAAAGAGAACTCTTGCCTAATCTCCTTTGCAACCTGCTGTGTCAGCACAGCTCTACAGCCTTCTGTGACTCTGATGAAGAGAGATAAATTCATATTGCACAACAAATTTGGAAGTCAGGCCAACTGTTCTATGCCACTAACAAGCAGGGAAGCCTTTTTTAACTAGAATGGCTTTTTTTTTTTCGAAGTTGATATACACTTGACCCACAGTTAGACATCTGCAGCAGCAGATATACAGAGATACAGCTGTGCTTAGTGACTCTATCACTGAAACCCTCAGAAAGCAGACAGAGTCAGCTTTAAGCCCAACACATTAACACGCTCCAATCAAACTTAGGAAACCAGGCTCTCACAATGCCTTACACTGTATTCCTCATTTAGGAGGACAAAAAAAAAAAAATCCCTGTACTATAACTAGTCTTCACTCACAGGTATTACAGTAAAAACCAAAATGAGCATAGTGCTCATCTGCACAGTGCTCATGAAAGTCCTACTGAAAATTTGTTGTTCCAATACCACAAATACCAATATTACATCACAATGATGGTGATAATAATAACAATGATAATTCTTCAGCAGTTTACAGAAAGTTTACAGGGATGCATTGAGTTCTGTGAAGCTCCATCCACTTCCATCTGTCAGACAATGATTTTTTTTCCTCGATTACACTGATTCAAGCCACGTCACAGTTTCTGTTCTCAGGTGTGCATGTGTACACCAGAGTAGATCTTAAATTAGAAAACTGACCTAATTTTCTTACCTGAGATGTCTTCTGTGCATTCAACATTCTTATTAAAGCATGCAGTAGGTCTCAACTATATTCCAGTGCTGAAGTACTACACTCATAAATAAAAAAATCAGCACCAGGCTAGCCAGCAGCAATGTAACTCACAGACACTTTACAGCTTTATATTGCTAACCTGTAAATAAAGCAAGCTTCCTGTAGCAATAACTGCTGGTGAAGACGGTGATCAAGCAAAAGTGTAGAAAAAGCACTTTTTAAAGATTAGAAGGCCTACACTGGAGCTATCTTTGTATTTGAGCACTTGGATGAAAATGCAGTTTGCAAATAGAGGAATATGTATGTAAATAGCAAGATGACAGTAATTTGGATCATGGGGACTTGCTGGCAATTCACCTTGGCAATCTAGAAATCTAAGAGATTTTAAGAAATGTATTTCTGAAAGATAATAGAGTTTAGAAATACATAAAACTTAAGAATAAAATCTTCAAGGCTGTTTTAATGAACTAACCCTTGCACGATTCTTTCAGGAATTTCAGGTGTACATATATTTTGAGGTACTATGATGCTAAATGAGATTCACTTTTTGAAATCAAAGCATAGCAGTCATTAAACTGCAATGCATACTTGGAAAATGCAATATTGAATGAAAAATATTCTTCTTAGAAAGTGTTACACATAGGCAGTCAACTTGCAAGCTAGTGCTTAACATGGCTTACTTGCACCTAAACTTGTGCGTGTGACATTTTTTCAGGCAAAAAATTGATTTTTTTTTTTCTCATAGGTGTTAGCATTGGGATGTACTGGCAGTCTGAAGATTGTTGAAGTATTTACAAAATAAGATGCAATGCAACCTAGTAAAAGAATAGAGAACTGAAATCCTGGATTCCAAATATAAGTCAAAACCATGTATGTATGTATGTATGTATGTAAGTCAAAACTAAGATGTACGGTTGGCTAACCATACATCCTCATGAAAATCTTAGCATCTCCGAGCTGTGGCTGCAGCTGTGTTGGCTCAGAAAAGTTAGAGTCACCTGAAGGTGAGCTGGACTTGGTAACAAGCGGTTTCTTGGAGAGCATACTGCTTCATTCAGGAGATGTGTCTTGAATTTGTTTTCCCCTTTAAACATTGTAATTTGAGAAGAAACCTGTCTATAACCAAGGTCACACATTACTGGAAAGACAATAATCACCACAAAGAGAGGAGAAAGCAGAAACTGTCAATGGAAAAGTTACAAAAATATAGATCAGCCACTCCCTAGCAAGGAAACATCATGTAGGGGTCCTGAGAAAGAGGGGAGGAAGAGGCAGGCTATACTAGCAAAGATGGAAAACAATTACCCAGATAAATTTCCCCTCCTGGTGTGCCTTTTAACCTTATTCATAGCTTGCAGGGCAAGCAAAAGAAGATAAATTTTAGTCTTTATCCTTTCTGCACTGAAATAGTATATACCTTCACACACACACATTAACACACATTTTGTTCCATACCTCGGAGCCTGGAGGAGAAAATGCGCAGAGCAATCTCTGTAACAAGAGCTAACCAAAAGCTTTTTTGCTCACGCCTATGTCATCAATCACACACCATAAAATCCTGGGCAAAAATCCACCCTGAGATACAGGCATGCAAATCCTGCTGTGTCCAGTGGCAGCTGGGAAAGGTGAAAGACATCCAAGGCCAGTATTTGACATAAGAAAATTGTTTTACAATTTTTATACAGGATTGATGACAAGCAGCTTTACTTTAAATATTTCTGTATTTCAGTTCCTTGACTCCTTAGGACTACTGTCTAGGCAGGACTGCTTACAGATGATGAGAGTAGGTGTTAACAAAAGGACTTGGTCTAGTAGAAAGACCAACCATCATTGGCCAAGATTTGAGGGGAAGAAAGGAGAGGGAAAGATGGGGAAAAAAATAAAATAGTAAAAGGGATAAGAGGCATAGCAGGACCTCCACAGTCTTTGCTGCTCAACCACAGAGCTTACAAGTCAGTCAATTTGTCTTTGTGTTACACATAGAATAATAAAATTCCCCCACCTTTATGTAGCTGCAGAAAAAAATCATCCTGATGCACAGAAAATTGCCTGCTAACTAAAGGGAGCTGACCAAACTGCTCAGCCCTGTGTAGCCTTGGGAAGGGAATTCAAGGCACACTCATCATGTTCAGCACACCTGCAACAATGGACAGAATGTTTTCTGAAGCTGTGGATTCTCGGACAAAAGAAAAATGTACTGTGGATGGCTTGGATCCTCCTAAACCTTCTTTTCATGAATTTCTGAAGAACTCATGATATTTGCTGTAGGACCCATATCCAGTGATATCCACAACCCTTACCATGAATAGGAAGAGGGTGCTAAGAAATGCTGGGAGCAACCGGCAATGCAGCCCTGCGCTGCTCCCTGCAAAGACCAGCAGTGTTCTAATGGAGCTTCAGTTTCACCCTTGTATTCTAGCGACAGCAAACATTTGTTTGTATAAACCTGCCATCCTGAACCTTGAGCAGTGCTGGATATGGAGCACCTTCAGCACTCACAGCCCTTGACACCATCGCTGGGAGTCAGTCTAAACTTAGCCCCTGTCCTTGACACAATTTTTAGGGCACTGTAAACAGTTAAAGGCTTTTGATACCCTCAAGTCCAATATATATTCATCCTAATGAAGACCATGAAGCTGCTCTCATAAAAAGTGAATCACACACACCATGGCTCCTGGCATTTGTTTAAAAAATGCTTTAGATGTTGGCCACCTGCCATTAAGTTGCTTGAAACATCTCAGGCAATTTATTTTTTCCCTGAGATGAGGAATTTTGATGGCCTTTAGAGAACTATTTTCCTTTCCATAGTAAATTGCACTTTGCTAATCTATTCGTGCACTAGATCACTCTTTGTAGTCAAATTATAAAAAATAATCGGATATCCTCAGGCTCTGCTATTTGCTACATCCTTTGTTTCTCATTATTTGCCTTTCCCTAACATATGGCTTCATAGAACAAGCCATCTCGACTGCTGGTGAAATAAAAACAGAATACTGCTATAAGCTTCCTTATCCTCAAAAAAAAAAAAACCAAAAAACAACAAACCCCAAAACCCACCAAATCCCAGCTTTTGGCATAATTTTAAACCAAACTACAGATAATAAAGTGGTTTGCCAAAATTTTCTGTTTTCTCCCATCCCTATTTTTCCATGGCCATGAAACACAGTACAGTGCCACACTGAGGGTAACATGCCAGGTATCTAGATTTGGGCTTCCATCATATTGAGTATATTGATATATTTCTCAGACTCATTTTTTGTTTTGAGAAAACCCAGACCAAGTGCAGCTCTTAGCACTTTGTATTGCTTCTTCCTCTTCAAAGGGTAAATCGCCTTACAGAAAAAGCATTTACAGGAAATTCTGACAGACATATAGTAAATGCCACATAACTTTACAGTAAAGTGTAAACGTCTAACTATTCCTTTTCTACTTTAACCTTTTTCATTACTAAATGGAAATCTGATCCCTTCTTCCCTCAGTAAACAACAGTTGTATCCAAAGCAGGCTGATAAGCAAGGCATTTACTGATCTTGCACAAAGTCTCTGATGCACATTGGCACAAAGTATTCTCTCCTCAGCTTCAGAAGCGTGTGTGGATATACACACATTCAAATTGCTGCCTTTTTAATTATTATTACTTTTACCAAAGACACCTGGGTCTTTCAATCCTTCCTTTTAACATTTTCAGATAGAAACTCAGTCCTTAAAGTAGCCTTTCGTGATTGATGCTCCTTACATTTGACAGGGATTTGGCCTCTGAGCCACTAAATCTTCGCCCAGTAAAATCCTGCTGATGGAGCAAGCCCCCTCCCAGCATCACCCTCCTCCAAAGCCTCCTTCTCTTCCTCTAGCCTTCCATGAGGACCCAACACAGGCCAGGGCTCTGAGATGCCCCAGGATGGGCGGGTCTAGGAGTTTCCTCCAGGTGTAGCATGGCATGTGAATTTGCTCACAACAAGGCTGGGGGAGATGCTGCTCAGTGCACAATGACCAAGAAGATTCAGAGTCCCGATACTGCGCCAGCCTACACACTGCCTGGGAAGTTGAATCTGGGTCCCTTTGAGGCATTTTCTCTTGCTCCAATTTAAATTCTAAACACAACTGTCCCACTTCAATGAAGCCTTTTGTTGAATTTCTGTCATTTCATCTTGCAGGCAGTATTCTCACAGCATTTACTTTAGAGCAAGTCGTTGTCTGAGCCATCCTCAGGGCTGTGCCTTTAGATTGATTACACTTGCAGGTAATTAGAAAAGCTCTCTGAGTAATCTACATTCTGATAAATGACATCCAAGGTGACATCACCCTCATATCACTTCATTAAGTCTCCTTGAGTGTAAAGCTATCTGAATTAAAAGCTATGTTTAATAAGGGAAACTAGTCAAGTGTTGTAATTTCCTCTGCAGGTAGTGGTACCTGCCATTAAAACGCAGGCACTCTGGATATAGCAGATGCCTCTGTGTATTCCAAGTGCTTGTATTTCTCTCTGCCATACTTCTCTTTCTGCCACAGGTGGGTGCAGGTGCTTCTGATGGCACAGGCAATATTCCATACCCTCAGGTGGAGACATTCCTGCTGGAAGCAGGAGCACCTATCCGCTACCTATGCTGATGGCTGCTGTTAGCAGGGCGACCTGCAGGCACACTATGGCTGTCTGCACAGAGGTGGCACAGTATAATACTATTAAATAGTCAGCGCTGTATATTTGATGTCAATAATCACTTTGAAACTTGTCAACTTCCTGGCTCATGACAATATATATACAAAATGCTTGTTTTATCATCCGTTAATTCTAAATCCCCAAATCTCATGGCACTGGTAATGTTATTACAGTATGGTTTTGTACATGAAAGTATCTTCAGTTGAGCTCACAAAGCCCAGATCCCATCTCTGCATGTAACACAATGTGGGCAGAGCATTCAGTATGGATTCCTTTGCAAAATCACAGCTATGAAACAGAGTGCCGTTTTCTTCTGCAAAGATAGTTGTTTTCTTCTGTTAATCCTTTCCCGTAAAGAACATTTTTCCCCAGTTAGGGAAAATTTTTATGCTTAAATAAATACAAGCGTTATTAAGGCAGAAGTTGTGCATGTAGAGGTATTTCAGAAAGTTGTAATAATATGAAAAGGTAAGCTGCCTGCAATGTCCTTCTTGGAGAAGCTTCTCTTCATGGTCGCAGCCTGTGCTCCATGAACACTGAGCTCCCTGCTATGCGCAAGCAGATCGATTCAGAGCAGGAGCTCCCACACCTCACGCTGGTGCTCAGGAGCAATACTGCTGTCAGGAACCGATGGCCTGTAGCCTACTACCTTGCTGCATTACAAATTACCAATCAAATTTTAAAATAATGATGATGATCATTCATAATATTATTACATCAGTGAGACATTACAACTCTCATACTAGCAATATTATTCAAAGCTAATGCTTTTTCTGATGCACAATTTACTTCAGTTTGTAGAAGAAGGAAGGAAGATGTCAGGGCATGTCATTTGGTACAATATCGAGCTATAATGCGGCATTTCAGTTCGATAGGGTAAGTTAGCCATTGAAAACAAATGTTTCTGCTGAGTCTTTGCTGAGGGAAAGCAGAACGCCATTTTATGCTCACATCAGGAAGCATAGACTGTGAGCAACTGTAATAAAATAATGGCATAAACAATAAGGGTGAGATGACACTTTTAGAAATTATCCCAAAGATCTTTTAGGAATTCTTAGTCCAATTCCAGCCTTCGAGGGAGATTCCAAATGCCAAAATTAACAGCAGCGTATTCCCAGTGCTAACTGCACTGTTTCTATGAACAACACTCCTACTCCCATCCATGAATTGAAACCAAAAGCAGATGATATGAAATATGGAAAGTTTTCATCAATTTTCAAAGTGAAACATATCCTCCCTATGAACTAATTTCCTTTGATCAAAATTCAAGGCAATTATTCAACATAATACGTTAAAACTGCAGTCATGAATTATTAAAATGAGAGGGAAGGAAAGGCAAAGGAAGGCAAAGGCAAGGTGGATGTCAGACAATGTTATTGGCCTTACCATCTGTATCATGGGATATATGTTCTGGTCAAAGCTTCTCTGCTGCCATTTAAGCCCTGAGCAAATGCCCAGCTCTGCACTACAGACATTAACGTCACAAACACCAGCTCGTCAGCGACCTCGCAGTTTGAGGGCAGATCACCACATTTTGGAGTTTTAGAAATACTTTTCTAGACAAGTACCCCCAGTACCTTCAATCAGCACAAGATCATTAAACTGGCAATATTGCTGTTATCCCTATGGTAGCACTTGGCCAGTCCTGGATGACTCCAAGAACACATCAGTGCCATTAAGATGGTTGTGCTAAGAATCATGTAACTCAGTTAAAAATGAAATCGTCCTTGGGCATCTCTGTACTAAAAATAAGTCCCTGAGTCTTCATGTCATAAGAAACAGGAATTCCTGGAAAAATATGATCTTTCAAATGGTGGTGGTACCTCATACAAGGTAAAAAGGGGTGAACCTGTCAGCCATCAGAAAATGAGAGGCCAAACAAGACATTACTAAAAGTCACGAACCTCAGTCACAACTACAGACTGAAATTTACCTAATTGAGGTTGCAAAATGAATTATTTAACCCCAATTTCTTAAGCAACATTAGTGAGAACAAGAATCTGAGTAACAACTTTATGCTACCTAAAATGAAAACATCTCACCCTGTACTACTACTTTCCTACAGGTGCACTTCCTCCAAAAGTTCAGTTCAAATGCACATGGTTAGTACAGGACAGTGAGCAGACACAGGAGGTGGCCAATTTGTGATTTGCAAGTGGGTGACAAGGCACAAGTTGTGGAAATATTCTCATGTCTAAAACAAACTAACAATCCCACCCCCCCAAGCCACCCTGTACTAATCAAAAGCACTTCTGGGTCCCATAGAAAATATTGATTTTGCTGCTGGATGGACAGCCAGAAGGAAGAAATAGAAGAATGTATTTTTTGCTGCGTCTCACCTACTTCTTTTGTACTGCAAGGCAGATGCTGCTGTTCCGTTTTCTCTACAACCTACAAAAACACAATTTATTTCTCCAATCTGTCTCCAGCCAAGCTTCCCTACATCAGCCATGCTGCCATTCCACTGTAGCTCACGTCCAGCAGCGCAAGGAGGGTGAAGCGAATTAAGTTACCTGTGCATTTACGGTCTGTGTCTTCCTTCTTCGATCCGCTGATGGTTAACTTGCAGTTGAAGTTCTCCTCCCAGTACTCTGCAAACCACACGTTCCTTCTGTTGTTCTCCAAGGTGCGGGAGGTGAAATAGGTATCAAACCCTGGAGAAGGAGACAAGTAGAAATCTGAAGTTCAGTTCGTAATGCACGGGAACTACTGCAGCCTGGAAAACAAGTATTTCTGTTTATAACTTTTTCAACATCCAGCACACATTCACATCCCTATCCAGACGGGATGGCCATGGAAAGGAAGGAAGTCCATTGCACATTTTACCTAACCAGCTACATCTTGCAAGTCAATTACGTTGCTGCTGTGAGGTATAAAGCTAGGTAAGATATATGTAAAACAGAAATTAATATAAAAGAGAGTTATAAGCTGAAAGCATTAATTAGATATATACCAATAAGGAATGAAAATAAATGATATAGTACAGCTGATATTAGATTGAGCTCAACACAACTAATTTTGCAATTAACCTCTCCAGACCTCCAGAGAAGGCAGTTTCATCTAAACTGGCCATTATCAGTCCACCTTATTGGTTTCAGAGCATAAATTTTTCCTTTAATTTCCTTTCAGAAAGGTACAGATAAGCTCAGAGAGGAAAACTTCTAAGAGGTAACTGTGAATCACCACAGTTTACTGGGATTGGACATCCTGGGATGGGTGCAGGGGGAAGGTTTCCTTCCTTAGACCTGTGAGATTCAGTCTACTAGTGAAGTCACAAACAGCTTGCAATACTGCAAGGGTAAAAATGATACACAACTCCAATATTAAAATAATGGGGAGAAACATTACAATTTTCAATACTTGAGCTGAAGGGCAATGAAGATATTTGAAGCCCCCACGTTGCCTTGCATTGCAGAAACCTAGTCCTCTATTCACCGAAATAAACTGCATAACTATTGAGTAACTGTGAAGCAGCAAATAGTACTTAGTTTTCATACTGCTCTTAACCATATCCTCTCTCTCTCTGTAGCACCTTACCAACTTGCCAGAACAGAAATATACTTTCCTTTGGTTTCATTATTTTTTTTTGCAGAAATGTGTATCACTATATATACACACCTATCTACGGAAACACACACATGCATGTGTATAGTGATTAAAGAAAAGGTTTATCTAAACGTTTGCAAATCAAGAAAGCTAATTAAAAAAAATAAAACTCTGCTACAAAATTAGATCCTGATCCATTTAATTCTGATCACAAATTACATCTGCCATAAGGTAGGGATTGAGTTTTCAAACTCTGTAGTTTAAAAGTGAGCCAGATACCCTTTCCCAGTTCACACAATACCCCTTCAAAGATTATCAAAAGGAACATCACATTACTAACTATCCCAGGCACCTTGTTTCACTTGGCTGTATTTAAGCACCCTTCTATCCTTCATTCTCTTCCAAAACTGAGTTAACTCCCAAAGGCTTAAATAAACCTTTGTGCAAACAATCACAAATCAATAGACACTTGTCCTAAGTACTAGCACGATAGCCGAAATCTGACCTTTGGTTCTGCCGTGACTGAGGATCCCACAAGAACACAGTGTGCCCCATACTCATAGGGCAGTGTCTCGGGCACCCATCTCACTGCGTGAAGCCACTCCTGATGGACAGTGGTGGGTCCTCAGGATCATGAGAGCAATGACAGTGAGGATCACCACCCTCCCACAACATTTTTATTGCATTGCTATCCCAGTATACTTTTGGGTTTGCTTGGCAAACAGATGATCTGCACAAGGATAAATATACGAGTTCACATCTGCACACTCATACACAAAGCCTTTTGTCTTTTTTCTCTTGTCTTTTTTTTTTTTCTTATTGCAGCCAACAGAAGCTGTATTCTCTCATCTGTTCAGAAGGAAAAGCACATGGAGTGACACTGCCAAGTATTCTTGGCATAGAACATGGAAAAGGTTTATCACCTCTACACCAGAGGTGCCAGGAAAACAAGCAATAGTTGTTCCACCCCTTTTGCCAGTTTACAGGCTCCTGTCAGCCAAAATCCCTCCTTGGTTTTGCAGACTTTCCTAAATCTGACAGTCCCTCTGATATAAGGGCACCATGCCCATTCTCTTCAGAGAGTTATATCAGTCTTACAAAAGCATATTGGAATAGCAGGATATTCACCACTATCAGTAGTGCTGAGTACTTTTCCTAAGTCTTTCTAGTTATCTTGTTTTAGCCTGCAATGAGCAACATCAGAGCTTTTGCTTACAGAGACAGTTAAATTTAGTATTCTTCATGCAACCTTCCAAAACTGTAATTCCAGTCAAGTTCAGTTACAAAAGAGTTTTTTTCTTTTTCTATGAAGGCTGTTGAGGTTTTCAAACTATACAAATATACAAATCTGAAACCTGGATAAAGCAGATCAATCAGAAAGAGGTCTTGAAAATGCTGGTTGCACACTGAGAAGCTCAGAGCTAAATTACAGTGCAAAACCATTGAAGATGCAAATCTCAGAATATCTACTTTGTCCCTTTACTTGGCTTTACAGCCTATACTAGCATTGCAGAAGAGGGTGGAAACACAGAAGCAGCAAGCTCTTATAAATACTAAACCATCTCTCTATATTGCATGATCACATGGTTCCTTTTGATTTTGCAGTTAGGAATGACAGTAAATACATATTCCATTGAAAGAGAGAAAAAAGTTCCTTGCACCATAGCCAACAATTTCTCTCACTGAAATAGGTGGGTAAATTGATGCAATCTGGCACTCCACACAATGAAATTGAGTCAGAGGAAAAACATATGGCATCGTTAAATTAGCATAGCAATCCATCCGCTGTGGGATAAAAATAGACAGCATGTAAACAGATGTTTTCAAATAAAAAAGAAGATTAGGAGTGGGGTCAATCTGTCTGCTTGTATTAGCTTTGTGTACCATTGACCCAACTGTAATATATATTTTCCTAATTCAGAACCTACTGTTCGTGACTTGCATCCAAAGCCCACTGCTCCATAAGACACTATCTCCAAAAATCAAATCAGAAATATAAGTATTGGGGTCTTCCAGAAACAGGCTGAAAGCAAATTAAAATTTCACCTCCAGCATCACTAGAAAACATGGGTTGGTTTCTTCTGCAACAAATATCTCAGAGTGCTTCAGGATGGTGACAAACCCTAAATGACAGGCCATACCAACTCAGTACCATGCTCTCTAGCTGGTAGCCAGCACCTGAAGGACTATGGAAACCTGCAAGAAAAACATCAGAACGGGGCAGGAGAAAACCTCGGTGGTATATTTAAGTACTACTGAATATTTAAGTCAACTCCATATACTCAGTACAGCTCATCCTGCCCTTAACGTGGATTTTGTAGCTTGAAATAAAAGCTTCTGTTGTGGTTTAAGCCCAGCCAGCAACCCAGAACCACGCAGCCGCTCACTCAGTCCCATCCCCCCCCACCTTCCTCCCACTGCTCCCGGAGAGATGGGGAGGAGAATCGAAAGAATGTAACTCCCATGGGTTGAGATAAGAACAGTCCAGTAACTAAGGTATAACACAAAACCACTACTGCTGCCACTAATAGTAATAATGATAAGGGAAATAACAAGGGAAGAGAATGCAAACACTCACCACCAGCTGACCAATACCCAGCCCAACCCAAGCAGTCATCTCGCCCTTCCAGGTAACTGCCATCAGTTTATATAGTGGGTGTGACATGCTGTGGTATGGAATATCTCTTTGACTAGTTTGGGTCAGGTGTCCTGTCTCTGCTTCCTCCTGGCTTCCCCTCTTCCCCTCATGGCAGAGCATGAGACTCAGAAAGTCCTTGGTCAGAGTAAACATTACTGAGCAACAACTAAAACCATCAGTGTTATCAGCGCTGTTCCCAGGCTGAAAGTCAAAAACACAGCACTGCACCAGCTACTAAGAAGAAGAAAAGTGACTGCTGCTGCTGAACCCAGGACAGCTTCCCAGAATAAAACTGCATGAGGCTGCAGGGAAAGAGTTGACCTGTGATTGCAGAGACCCCTGATCTGTTGCATTTATGCTCAAGCAGGGACTTAACCTGTGTTTCCTATGTTTTAGGGAAACAATTTAGTAAAACTCTCCTGTCACAACTGTTTTACTCAATTAATAGCAAAGCAGTGACTTAGGAATGTTTCTGTGCATGGTCTCTAGAAGGGACTGCACAATTTCTGCACTACTGGAATGAAATTTCCTAAGGAAAATATACAAGTGGATGGGTGAGAAGAAAATTTAGAAAACACTCTGAGGTTTTAGGTAAATGCAAGCTAAACCTGTTTTCCTGTAAGACCATGTGTATTAGTTTTACTCGTAATTAAAAGAGCATTTCAAAGGGGATATTGAGTCATAAGATCTGAGATACATACATGGCTCAGAAAATTATACCTTACCAGTGTGCCAAACTACCCGACCTCTGGGAAAAGTGCTGTACAACTAATAAGATAAAAATCAATGTCTTGATAAAGCTGTAATAGAATTCCATGAGAATTACTCAAAACCTTTACAGATTTAATAACAAATAATAACATTATCATTGATTTTTTTAATGATCCTTCTGCATTCTCAAGAAGGAATACAGATCCCTATTAAAGTGTGTACATTTTTTACCATTAGTTTGTATTGATCAAAACAAGTAGGCAAGTGACTGACTGAGGAATGGAGTTATGCAGCATGCCAAACTTCTACTCCAACCAAGTGGAAGTACTGTGCACTCACTTGCTGTTTCGGTTGCATTGCATATCAGTGCACTACTGCTCCCACATAGCCAAAATCCTGAAGACTTCTAAGGCATCACCTTTGCAAATAGTCTTCCTTCCCAACATACTCATGGCTAAGTAACCTCCCATCTCCATAGCCAGGATCAAGTGGAAAGAGTCCTACACGGCTCCACAGGAGCAAGGCCAGGAGTGTGCTCATAGGCACCACTTTCTAGTTGATAAATGTTTTCAGTTTTTACACAAAGCGCTGGCACATGTGCACAGCTGGGGTATGATGTACCACAGAATAAGACCTAGAATGTTTCATACTATCAACTGAGTGAGTTGAATGGTGACAGTTCACAGTGGATGAGATTTTCATTCAATTTAAGAGTTAGCAAAGAACGCTCAGTGGAATCTCACCACTCCTAAACCAATTTTTTTTTCCTGTTCTGTTTTGGGTTTTTTTTCTATATCATTCTCACGAATCCTGTCAGAGCAGTTATTATGACTGCTGAAATACACTGGCTGAACTGAATACACAACACGCTTGTTGCTCTGTGATTTGAGCCAGCAAATCCCTACCATTTCATTTTTTTCCCCACCATTATTTTCAGAAGGATAATTGTGTTCAATGTACTTTAAAGCAACTTAAAAACAAACAAACAAGAAACCTAGAGGAAAAATAAATTTTTCAATTAAGAGAAAATAGGATCAATTTAAAGATCTTACCATTTTTAAGCTTCACATTAGATGTATGCTAATAAGTAAAGCAAGCCCCACATAACCAGTTCTCAGCAAATACTAATCTTTTGCTAGTGTTACTGCTACCATGCAACTACCTTTGTTAGTGGACTTAAACACTAGGAATCCCATGATGAGTTTAATGATTAAATTCCAACTAAAGAATATTTTGTAAAGCAGTTACATATCTATGTTATTGTATTTTGAATCTTAAGGCTATGATGGATCTATACAAAGATTATGAGCTAATGCATAACGATTTAATTCACACAAGTTTAACAGCCACAACTACAGTAGCTCTCCAGTTCTCCCAAGCTCCTCCTAAGGCATGAGCACAACTGTGGCAAGCATAAGCACCTGCTCTTACCCTTGTACATGGCCAAGTGCTACACCCAAGTGACAAGAGTTAGCGATTTCCCAACATTCCTCATATACTTAAGAAAATTACTTTTTTCAGCAAATACTTTTAAGAAATACAGATGGTTTGTTTTTTTTTTTTTTTTAGATTTTACAAATTAAAACAAGTCTCATTACTTTAAATCACTGTCATTTGATTAAATCATTATTCTTAACACATACAGACATGACAGTACCTAAATGTGTTCATCTATTTTTGCACCCAGGATTGCTATACACATTAACTACGTAGCAATGAAACAGACTTAAAATAAAAAAAGGGCCCTCTCCCAAGCATGATGGAGGGCTGGTGAAGTCCAGGTGAGGGGAGGCACATTAGAAATTTCAGGGGGAATTCCCGTGGCTCACCCCCAGCTGGCTGTGGTCAAACTCTGCGTGTCAAATTTCACCTGGGCATTTTATGGTCAGTCATCCAGATGGAGAGTGCCAGCACAGTGTCCAGCCCTGCCCCAGGAAACTCCTGCTGCCCTCCAGCTGCCCCATCCACTCTCAGAAACCCCTGAAGTCATCCTGGACCAGAGCACCGCACCAAGGAAGGATGCCACACAGCTGCAGAGCCAGAAGGACTTTTAGAGCATCTCAATTTTCAAATAGAAAATGAGGTTGCTGCCTTGTGGTTTTTCGTTTTTTTTTTTTTTTTTTTTTTTTTTTACACCCCCCAAAAAAACCCAAACAAACAAAAACCCAGACCCAAATGATTTATTTTTAACATTAATCTTGCATCTCTCCTTCTATTTGATATTGCATTTTGCCCATTTTCTGCCTGAAAGCATAATGCTCAGCTTCCCTGGCAGAGATGGCTGAGGGAATTATACATGCGTTGGAGGATAAACCAGGCTTCAAAAGTAATGATGTGGTTTGCCATGGTCAGCTGCATTACAGAGGGGAGAAAAAAAAAACGTAGGCTTGCATAGGAAGCATTTGTCATGGGAAGATGTCAGGCACACATCTATGGTGAAAGGACAGGCTGCAGATGAGAAAGACAAGAGGGCAAGGAGGTACCCAAAGAGAGAGAGGAAAAGAAAGAGATTAAAATTACTTTAGAGGATGCAATGTTGTGCACCAGTGAAATTACCAGCAGCCAAGTGAAGTTCCCAGTATCTCAGGAGGAGAGCTGTGGGCAGGCGGCTCAGAAGATCCATGATGATAACGAGCCATTGGCATGGACAAACCAGATATTTATTAGGAGCGCTTCTGTCACTTCTCATTGACCAAACTGCTAGCACACGCTGTGAAGCATCTATTTCATGTGTCAGCAATGACTTCAAGGGCTCTTGGGTTATTTAATAAGGAAAATAATTAAGCCTAATTAAAACACAAAGTTGTTGACCTACCACATTTCTCATGTGCCTGAAATGTTTTCTTTCTCAGCCAAAGTGGCTCGGGAGCAAATACAGCATATTGACCCAATTTCATATGAGTAGATTTTATCAGTTTCCAATATTTTTATTCTTCTCTATTTTGTTCAAAGTATATCCACACTAATGATTGCTAGTTATACAAATTTTATTTACCCAGCTACTAAACCATCACTTACTATAATGACTGATATCAAGTGAGTTGAATGCAGCTATTCAATATTCTGATTTTCCTAGCGTTCAAGCCAAAATAGTTTGATTTACTGACATTAAAGCTGGGATAAGAGCATTAGGTGTAGAATGATAAGATCAGTTTTAAAATGGATAGTCTTTTTCTCAGATTTTATTATGTTGCCCAAGCCACACATAAGTGTTATGTATTACAAAGCCATTAAGATACTCTACAGATATTTTCTTGACCTTCTTAGTCAGTAAAAAGGCCATAATATCTCATGATTTTATTAATTTCCTTTATGCCATAGAAATGCTTTGCAGTTGTTTTCTTTTGTAATAGTTGCTGATTATAACAGCGAAAAAGGGTACTTTAGTTGATGTCATATTTGTCTTTTTATAGACATGTCAGAAATCACGCATAAAGGAAATTCAGCTTTCCACACTTAGAGCAAATTTGGGATTTTAAACTATAAAGCTTTTATTATTGAAACAGATATTGGCTAAGTATCCTCACTATCAGTTTTATAAAGTTATACAGCTGCCACAGCAATGAGATCATGACCTAGGTGGTGTCTAGCCACTGCTGTAATAGAAAGGTTAATATAGAAGTACATTATTATTCATTATTCTACATTTTATTGCCCTCAGGCACTTCTTACTTTCACAGAGCTCCTATTTTTATCAATATAAACAGCAGAAACTCCTAAAATTGTTTCTCCTACATGCTATTTTTATCGTGATACCACCAGCTATATGCCTCAGCTGAGGATGAGATTTTCCCATTGCAAGAGGTACTGGACACACACAACAAATTGCTCAGCCCCATCTTTTTTCCCTTGTTGCCATGGTCTTCTGGATGGCATTGGGATCATCCTTTTGCCCGAGCAGGAGGCTGATGTTCTAACCAAGAGGGACCCACTGTTTTCTTTATGAAGAGCAAAAGACGAAATCCAAGTCTCAAAGCATCAAGAGAGTTGTTACGGGGCAGAAGATGAAGGCAGCTTGTGTTCCTCTTCCCCCAAAGGACTGTAAGCTTCATAAGGCTCTTGCTTTTTCAGCCACAGAGGGACTTTCTAGGTTGATATCTGTATAACACATACAGTGCTCTGCTTTCAGCTGAATACTCCACTTATTATTCAAACAACTCCTGCTGCAGGAATGAATAATTTTTTGTGAATTGCAATATGCAGCATCCCAGTCAAGGAAGAAGCGCTGCTCACATAAGCCTACTTTTGCAAGTAAGGATATGTATCTGCTATGATGATTATCACCAGAGTCAGGACAAACAGGACAGATTTAAGAATACATCCAGAAGCAGAATGTTTCTCCCAGTAATTCACCCTTTCACGCTGCCCAGTTATTGAAAATGGGCCATTTGTCTTTCTAGGACCTTTAGTACTGCTCATATCTGAAGATGAGCAAAAAGCTTTTCTTTTTAATACTTATCACAAGGCAACTTAGCTAACAGCTTGCTTTCCCTCTCGCTTGCATACCCAGTCTTCCTCAAATTATCTGTTGCTTTCTGCTTTACTGAAAAATAGATCAGCTTCTGCAGCAATCTCATGCAGCAGCAATGAGGCTCAAGCAGAGTTAAACAGCATCACCCAGGCACATGGAGCAAAGTGGTAGCAAGGCAGGTCCATGGGTCAGGATACAGATCTTTCCCATTAATAACACCCCCAAATTCTCAGCTCTTATTTTAATTTTTCATTTGCAATTAACTACTGAACTAAATCCCTTTGTATGCATTGATGTCTCCTTCCTTTCTTTTTCTGAGTTCTTCCTCCCTACCCTTTTGGATTAAACAGGAGAAGCTGTTCCACTGGCGGCCTATTTTGTTTTAATAATGCAGAACAGTAAAATCAGAGAGAGATACAGAAGGTCTAAATGCAGAACATGAGAGTGGCTTTCCTCTCTTTGATAGCAGCAACAGACAAAATGCTTAAAAGCATTTAAACTCAAGTCATCTCCTTGCATAATTTAAAGTGAGGATAAAAACACAGAAATCCCTTTACGTTGTAATGCAGCAACTGGAGTAACCCCTAAAGATGTTCAACAGGTTAAAATTAGTAATAACAAAAAAATACAAATTAACATGCCACAGTAAGCTAAGTGGAAAGTCAGAGCTGCCCATGGAGGAGAGGCTGTGGAGGAAAGGCTGAGGTTGGCAACGCAGCATCTCCCCCCTAAGGCACTCTGACCACTCAGAAGATCACACCCCACACTGCTGTGCCACACATGCTCTAATTCAGCTGACAAGCCTAGGACAGGACCAACAATGATGCTACACAAAAGGTAGTTTTCCATCACCCTGTGGTACACGACCTAAATTCCAAGATGTAGAGCCATAAATAACCCGGCGGTGGACAATGCACAGCCCCAGCCATGCTGTTCTGGCACACGTACTTAAAATCAACTTGCAAACACCAAATCAATGCTCAGTTGCATTGTTATACCTCCCCAGCAAACAATACATGAAAGGAAATCAAAGCCCGTCCTCCTCCTGCCTGCAGTGGGAGGATAAATTGAGACACGTACCAATGAAGGCAGAGACGTACCTGGCTTCTGCACACAGAAGGGAGTGCAAGGAGCTCAAGCCCTGGGCTGCAGAACTCACTGTGTTTCAAGCATTATTTCCTTATACTGCATTCAATCCCTTCAATTTACAGAATTAATTTTCTTTCTTTGTGTACATTTGCGTATGCCTTGTTACCATGCCAACAGGAATAATTACAGCATGTGTAAATACATTTGTGTATCCTAAAATCTATAGGCATGCTCACAGACCCATACTTATACACTCACAGTCCCCCCCCCCAATCCAGACATAGGGAGTTGCCTCATTTTTTACTGTTGACATGGTAACACTGGCTAGATGAAAGTGACAATGCTCTTCCAAAATGCTGTTTTACACAGTGCTGCTTTTCTGGGGCACCTTTTCAGCCAAAGACACGGCAGCCACTTGGCCAGGGAATCCCGCACACAAACTGGCATAACAGCAGCCAGTCACATACTGTGCTGGGAGCTAATACCATGGGCTGTGCACAGCTAGGTCATGTCTCAGTTTAAACTACTGTGTATGCTACCAATCTTATCTTCTAATTCTGCTCGAGACAACATCCCTAAAAAATATATTACCTGAAGACTCCATTGCACTCTTCCTTTCCTTTTGTTTCTTAGTCTTCAAAAAAAAAAAAAATACTACTTCCTAAATTTTGACAATTGACTTTGTGATTATAAGGCAGCTTTAATAATGCCAGCTAGCTAGAGTGTGCTATGATGTGAGACAGAGCTATAGAGCCACTGTTCCCTCCCTCCCTCTTGACAGACTTCTCAGCTGCTAACATAAAGTTTCAGCTTCCATTCCAATGGTGCACATTAACCCCATCAAACCACAAGGTACTATCCAGAGCGCTTAGACTTTTATAGGAAAACACGAAGACAATAAGGATAATTTCTGAGGCTGGGAGATATGGCACAATGGGGCTAACCTCAAGGCCATGGAGTCCTGCACAGGATCACCCGCATGAGTACTTATCATTGGAACACCCTGTGTCTTTTAAGGAAAGCAAAAGAGCTTTCCAATTTGATTTAAATATTTTAGGAGCAGAATATCCTCTGTGCACCCATTCCTCATCCTCTCATCATCTCTATTTCTTTTTCTCTCCATTTGGCAGGGTGTTCAGCCCCAGTTCAGCATCCCCTCTGGGATCCTGGTTAGCCTTAGGGACCGCCAGGCAAGTGCCCCTGGTCAGCTCTGGCTTCATATCCCCTCACCATTGATCTGTGTTTCCGATGCACATCCAGAAAGCCAGGCTGCAACCACAGCACACAACATAGAAACTCAAACCTTGCACCCAGGGAGCAGCACATAGATTTTCTGAGAAGATAAATAGCCAGATTCATCCCCTGGCTGCTGTGCTGAGTCCAAACCCCGCAAGCCTTGCTGCCCAAATGCTGAGTACCAACCACGGCAAAGGCACTTCCAAACCCAGCAGATTCGAGGGGGACCTCTTTCAAAGATGCCTTAGTTGAGATGAATAAGGCAGTCTAAATATAAGGAAACTTTTAAATGGCTCTCAAGTTGCAAGATAATTTGTATTCCCCCTCTCATCATACCAACACATTAACCAAATACATTATTTCCATAATGAGGAGATGAACATCTGTGTGGCTTCCCAAAATTTCAAGTGGCAATACTCGAGACAAGTATTCTCTCTTTGGGGATTGACACATCAGCATTTTAAAGAACTGCCAAAGATAAAAACATAATTTAAATTCTAAGGAGGCATTAAGGAAGGAGTTCAGGTGTGATTAAGGTTTTTTTTTTATAAACAAAGCACTCCAATTAAATTCCACAAATTAAAGCTGCTGCAGTATTGTATTAAACTTTGTACTTGACCCTGTGAGAGTGAACTGCTTAACGCAAACTTTAACAGCATATGAGAAACAAATATCTGAAGCAATACTGTTACTGACAATTCACTATAAGTTGCAAATGTTGCTGACACTTACTGTAAGACACAGTTGGGTCTCTAAAGTGCTCTGGTCCACCGACCCTGTGGTACAGCAGATCAGTCCCCATCTCCTATGAGCTGGATGCCATCTCACCAGACAGAAACCCCACACCATCAGCCAGGCACAGAGATGTGCTCCCAGCTCTGGCTTCATTTCTTCCTAGTTTTTGTCCAATATGTCCACTAGATCTCCAGGAAAAAAAAAAAACCACCCCAAAAACCCCAAACACCTGCTAAAACAGCAACAAAAAGCCCCCACAAATGGCCAAACCACCCAACTTCACAAAAAGGCTATTTCACTACTTAGTTTCTGACTGAAGTAATTACTTATTGCAGCTGAGAAATCTCAGAATTCATTTCCAGCCACAAACAACATACCTCCCTTGCAGGGAGGTCGGGATGCTCATGAAAGGGGCCAACAGACTCTGCTTGGAAGCAGCCACCTGACAGACTTTGTTTCCTTCTACCCCAATGCCTCAGCTGTGTGTTACTACTGATAGACAACAGAATACCTTCAACATCTTTCTTTCTGCAATACCCCAGTCATTTTTCTGTTGCCCTCAACTCCTTTACAGAGCAGCAGGCTGTAATCATCATGGAACCATACACATTACAAACCAGGGGATGAAGCCAAATGCAAATACCTTCAGCAACAAAGCCTCAGTACACCTATGCTGGAGAACAGAAGAGATGTCAATAACTTCCAGATGTCATTAGCAACTCCGTTCATTAG
Organism: Psittacula echo; assembly: GCF_963264785.1. NCBI lineage: Eukaryota > Metazoa > Chordata > Aves > Psittaciformes > Psittacidae > Psittacula > Psittacula echo. The sequence continues at coordinate 13,639,503 of NC_137745.1, read as the reverse complement.
ATCCCAAAATATTTTTCTTTGGAAATTTAGGCTATGTGAAGTGGTAACTAAACTGAGAAACACTAAACTTGAAAACAAAGACTAAAGGTATTTCCTCATTGCAAGGATAACTAAAAGCTGCTCTTAGCAGGTTAACCACTGGAAGCACCCCAGGAAAGAAATTAGAGAAATAGAAACAAAAGCTTCTTTTCACTTCAGAAATACCTGTGGAAGCTTACTGGATGGCAGGGGCACATGTGCATGCCATAATGGAAGAACATCAAGAACCTCATCTACACTGCTCCATGCAGGGCAGTAAAGATGCTGATACCATCCCTCTTCATGAAGAATACATTGAAGCCTAGGCCCTACAGGTGGCTGTTATTAGTGCAAGAGCAAACCCCTGACTCTAATTAAGCTCAATCATTATTCACAAGCAATTACACCATTCTCTTCTCAGTAGTAATAATGAATTTGAGGCCACTCACTTGCTTCATACTTCATTTTTAGAAATTCTAGCACAATTACTTTTTGGAAGGAGAGCTACATCAAGACCATTCACAATGAGCTATTGCTGAGCCACCAGCAGAGCTGAGCAAGCCATGTGGGAGTTTATATCTTTTCTTTTTTGCCCTGCATTTTTAGATATTGCATTAGTAGAAACCTTTCATGTGCCTGGCTCTCCTTTATTAAATAGCTTGTATGATTAATCACATTATGAATTGTGTCCTAACTTAGCTAAGAGAGAGAAAAGACTACAGGTGTAAAAAGCTTTGGTTGACTGCAGCTTGATTCTAGTTGTATATGGGAGCTCTTGGCCCACTCAGCTGTGCAGGCCTGAATTGCAAACAGAGAATAATGGCTTTTAACTCTTTAAAAAGCAGTTGCTGCTGCAGGGGACAGCAGCCCTGAGGAAGGCAGCTCAACCAGCTGCAGGAGTGGACAAATAGTACCTGAGCTTGGACTGAGTCCACTGACCCTGCTTCTCCACATACCGAGTTTGAAAGTGATCAGAGGCAGTGTGACAACTTCACCAGAAGCATTCCATCTTATAGCACTGCACAGTAAGCATATTATTGCACAAGAAATGCAATGTGCTTCCCAGGACCACATCCTTAATCTCCTTTCTGCCCCAAGCTCTGAAGCAGAGCACCAGGCTCAGAGGCAAACTAGAGTATGTTGCTTGCACCACAGCTATATTAAGTGAATTAACTTCCAGATGGACCATATAATGGAATTGAAAAAAAAACGAATTACACTTTCAAGACATATCACCTTAAACTGCACAGAGGGATACTCTGACTGGCAAACACCTAGCTCTTCACCATCCTGAAGTTACATTTTAACTATGAGGCAAAAGGTTTGTGTTTCTCTGTCCTTACCAGGAGATCCAGATCATTGGTCTATTGACTTCTGCTTCACTTTAGTAAAGAGCTAGCATATGTGATTACATTGAGGAGCTGCTTCTAAATTATTTTCCATTTCCTTTGTTGTCACATAGTCAAGTCAACAAAATAAAAACATATTCCCAAAGCAGATCTGCAAGCCCAGCATGAATGAAGTGGGCACTTTAGCATTCACTGTACCATCTTTAAGGAAATTATGTGTATTATTTCCTAAACTATTACTTTCAAAAGCCTATAAACATTCACACATTAACAATGCAAACCAAAAGGAAAACCCAAGCAAACTAAGAAGAAAACCCTTTCACATCTGTCTACTTCCTAAAATGACCACATTTATTTATGTGTCTGAACCTCTCTGACCAAGCAGAGTTAAATCCAGTTCAGAAACACCCAATTCATGTGTTTCTGTGCAAATGGATTCCCCGCAGCAGAAACACTGGAGCCCCCCAGAGATCTTTCCCGGATGCTCCACATCCCCACAGTGAGAACTATGACAGTAATCATTAGCTACTCATGCAGAAAAACAGATATACTAATAAACATGTAACACAGTGAATACATTTTCATTATATAATGTAGGCATATTAATTTGGTACTTGCAAACGGGGATGCCATGCTTGCACTTTATTAAAAGCCTCAAACTTTTATTTTAGCTTTGCTTGAGAGATTGTAAAGTAGTATTTCTTTTCTGGCTTGCTAAGAAAGAGAAAGAATGAGTAAGTCATAGAGACTTTCAGAGATTAATTTTGAGTGGCCTAGAGGAGAATCTTTTTAGGTCGTAGTTACCAAGTCAGAAATGCCATAAGGAAAACATTTCTTGTGAGAACTTAGGAACTTTTGCTTTCCATTTCTTTCAGTGACAGAGAAAAACTGTCTTGAAAGAGGAAGAACATTAAACAAGTAATACTTTTTAGAATTTGTAAAGAGCTATGGAATAGCTGATAAGACAAATATTGAGATGCATTAATTTAAACAAAGCAGAGTGGAAATAATGTTAATGTAAATATATTAGACTTAAAGTTATCTTGGGAGAGGATTTAATATACATGAATCAATTACACATGAGATTTAATAGATATTTCTGATAAAATACATGCAGTTTCTCAGAGGAGCAGAAATGAGGAGTGCTAACCCTTGTAGAAAAGACTGATGACTGAACTTTTTATTTCCTCCATCACCTTATGATGCAAGCAGATTGTATTTGTATTCTGTGTTCTGCTGGCCCCAATTTCAGTATCTAAAGCTTCCCAAATTAAAATGCTGTAATAACTGTAAACGAAAATGGTCACCTAGTGTCCATGGACCTAATCACAAAGTCCTTACCAAGAGTTCCTTCTTAAGCCCAAATTAATCACAAACATGAACATTAGAGAGACCATCAGCTCTTCTGCTCAAATATGTGCCATTTTTCATTGCCTATTTCTCAGTATCTATGGGCAGTCCACCAGGCCATGGACTGGAAATACTACATACTCTATTAAAGTCCTTCTGCTTTGCCAAAGCATTATATCAGAGATGAAAAATTATCTGTTCCATTAGGAACAGTCTGATCCCAGCCCTCCTGCAGGATGGTGTTTCTAAAACCAGGTATTTTGCCATTTTAACATAAATCAGGAAGAGTCCCTTTCAGAAAGATCCTGCAATTTCATTTTTACTTGAAAAATACAAGAAATACACATGCAAAACAAATACTCTGCCAATATCCTTTCCCTGAGTTAGAAAAAACATGTTAACCTCTTATAAGATAGCATGAGATGTATCAGAAGAGATGTAATTCTCACACAAAGAGGAGAGGGAGAGGAGCTCTTCTCCCTCCCTCCCCCTCCCCACAAAAGCAGCCTCAGATGTGGACCCTGCTGTACTGGCAGACATAGGGTACAATGCTTCAGATGGACTATGGGAACACCTCTCCACCCACTCTTCCTAATTCCCTTCTCCCGCTCCATTGTTTCAGGAATGACACTGCTTGTGTTCTCAGCTCAGTACAGTAACATCCTCTCAAGCTCCCTGCACCAGCCATGTTAAGGAGGCAAACACAGTGCCAGTGCTGTGCTTGGCATGGTGTCAAATGCTGCTCTCAGGGAGTGGGAGAAGGTGATAAAACCTTTTTTTGACTTCTGTTTCTAAGCCTAAACAGGATTCCAAACTAAAATATCACTTTTTCTAATAATTCTCCATGGGCGAGCTCTGCTTCAGTAGCCCCAGGAGGGGCTCTCTCATGCAGGGTCTGGTGAGGTCCCCTGAGCTTCATCACTCCCCAGATCCTGGAAATCATGCCAATTTTACACAAAAGCAGGAAATAAATTCCTTTCAATAAATGAGTCTGGAAACTCTGCACAGAGGCAAAGACTAACAGCACTGGAAAACACCAGGATTTCCTAATCTGGGGGAGGTGGGGCTGTATAGGAAACTGTAATTTGCCTTCCTCATGTGCTAACTGCAGGCTGAACACCCCTCGCAAGGATGGGAAGTCTGGTTGCCAGCCCAGGCTGCCCTTGGCTCTGCTGCCTTGCTGAAACACTGGAAAGCAGCATATGGCTGGCTGCTGCGCGGAGGAAGAAACCCTCCCCGTGCAGCCTCTCTGTTCACAGACACCCATTAACGCCTTCTTCACAGAGCAAACTTGCAGAGGAAGGCTTGGAGGTTCCTACCAGACCACAGGCAGATCAGGAGCTGGCACACAGATAGCAGGCTCTCTAAAAATAAAATTCTTCCCTTCTGGATGGAACCGCTCTGCCAAAACGTGTCCAATGACAGCTCTGACAACTTCAGTGGTAGACCATTGAGGGGAAAATTATTTACCAGAAGGTGCAATTCAGGGTATCCCAAAACAAAGACCACTGGTGATATATCTGAACACTGACCAATAGCCAGATATGGTTCTGTTAATTATCTCTTCTCACAGCATCAGCCAGTCTGGTCTGTCTGTGTGTGTGTGTGCACATCTCCCTCTGTCAAAACAACCTCCCACACAATCTCTAGTGTCCTGAAATAACAGTTAAACACGAACATCAAAGAGAAAATGCCAACATAAGCCCTGGGAGCAATACCTAAAATGCAGAAGGAGAGAGGGAGAGAGACGTATACCCACAGAATAAATAACAGATGGCTCCAATCAGAGAAGACCCTCGATTTTGAGCAAGCCAGGTCTGTTGCAGGTTGGGCAAGCAAATTATTTCCCTTCAAGCAGCCAAAGAGAAAGCTCCTGAAGTCTCTATTTTATAATGCTTCTTTATGGTCCAGTTAGAGTTTTCTACCTCATTTCTTTCTTTGCTATGAAGCAACAAAGCCATTTGAAAAGGTACTGGTCCAAACCTCAGATGAGACAGAACTTCTGTTTAATGCTGCTGTGCTTATGAGCTGTGCTTGCCCTGAGCAGTGGCAGATAACTCTCTTTTATACGCTAAAAGGATCCCACCTTCAAAGTGTCTAAAAACACTCCAAAGAACTCCAATACCTGAACACCATAAAAGAGGCAAGTGTGTAACTTTAGCAAAACACTGCACTGAAAGGATGTAGAAGTTTACATTTGGAGTTGCAATGGTATGTGTGCTCTCTAAGCGTGCTGCCACACAGGTACTCAGGTTTGGAGTGCTATGGGGCACTGCCTTTGAGTCTGCAGCAGCACAGAGATTACAGCTGAGACTGTAATTCCCAGCAGCTCACATTTCTAGAGAATCTTAAAGAAAAAAAATATAAATAAAAGTGTTCAATGATTTTGTCTAAAAAAATCTACAAAAATAGCATTAATTTGAAACTTTACAAAAATTGTGTTCCTTAACTTCTCTGTGTCTGCATATTAAAAAATAATACTACCCTTAAGCTAATGTCTCTTTGAACTTACTAAACCTCTCCCCAAAGCTTTCACTTCAGCCCTTTACAGTTAAGCACTGCATTCCTACCACAATGCCACAGTGCATTTACAAGTCCTGCCTACAGTCAGGGAACAGATCCTGTTTGCCTGAACCATCAGCATCATGACATCTGTCAGTCTCAGGAGATCAGCCATCACAGTGCAGTGGTATTTCAGCCAGCGTTTAACTGCACCACACTTTTCATCATGAAGCTTCAAACTGGCAGCCCATGAAAGAGCATCTAAGACAAGCAAGGCATGATGCATTTCAGCTAAACAAAGCTCACTCTGGTCATGATCAGCCCAGCCCACACCACACATCTGTCTGTCCCTTGTACACTGCACTCCCATAGCATGAGTCCATACATACACAAGCAAAAGGCGATGAGATTCAGCACTAAGCCAGGAGGAATCAAAGCTGATCTTAACTCCCAGAGTGACTTTCCGACAGGCTGGAATCAATATGCAATAAACTTTTCAAGGCTGTGATTCCCAAGTAACCATGGTATTAATTTAAATTCCATTAACGGCTTCATCAGCATTAGGAAAGATACATTGCCAACAAGTTTGCAGGTAAAGCAACTTCCAACAGTGTATGACTGATACAGAAGAGCGAAAAGGTAAATTCTTCCTTCACCTGCACTTGGCCAGCAAACACCCACTGGTCCTCTGGGAATATGAAGTACCATTTGAAAGCCTCTTTTTGACAAAATGTACTGGATTAAATAAAAAAAAAATATTTCAACAGATTATACATTTCTTTATTTACTTAATGATATGGGTACAGAACTCCCTTAGCATTTTAATTTCAAAGCTAGAAAAAACAATTTACTCATGGGGAAAAAATGCAAATAAATCTTTATATATGTATAATATATATTATATGTATAATATATGTGTATATATATATAGTCATAGAATCATAAAATAGAATCATAGAATCCCAGGATGTTTTGGGTTGGAAGGGATCCTAAAGCTCATCCAGTTCCAAACCCTGCCATGGGCAGGGACACCTTCCACTAGAGCAGGTTACTCCAAGCCCCACCCAACCTGGACTTAAACGCTGCCAGGGATGGGGCAGCCACAGCTTCTCTGGGCAACCTGTGCCAGTGCCTCAGCACCCTCACAGGGAAGAAGTTCTTCCTTATATCTAATCTAAATCTCTCCTTTTTCAGTTTAAAGCCATTCCCCCTTGTTCTATTACTCCATGCTCTTTTCAAAAGCCCCTCTCCAGCTTTTTTGTCAGTCCCTTTATGTACTGGAAGCTGCTCTAAGGTCTCCCCGGAGCCTTCTCTTCTCCAAGCTGAACAAGTCCAGCTCTCTCAGCCTGTCTGCATAGGAGAGGTGCTCCAGCCCTAGGATCATCTTTGCAACTTCCTCTGTTGTCCTTGATGCAAACTTTACTTGTTAGAGGTAAGTGTCCAAACACGCATCACTGTCAAACTACAGACAGAAACCAGCCTTGAAGTGTAATTTCTGATTGTTGGTGCTTGCAATTGCACTATTTAAAGCCCCAGAAATCAGGGACATGCCTCCTTCCAGGCACTAGAGCCCACTGCTGAGCAGCATGGAAGGAAAGATGCTGATCTGGTCCCACTGCTCTCAAAAAGCCAACCTGGAGTTGCCAAAGAAGAACAAATCCACTAGTGCAGGAGCCTTTCCAGGAGTGCAGGAAGTAAAACAGGTCAGTTGGGTAGCGACAAGGAGATGAGACAAAAATTCAGGGGAGGTAACAGGAAGAATAAGAAAATTTGTAGGTGATGGTACATGCTACTTCTCCTATGTCTTTTCCCTTATGATTGGTGCCCCTGTGGTATTTGGTGCCCATGGGCTGGCCCCACAGCCCAGGATGAACCACCCCCCACCCCCACCCCTGAGCCATACCTTTCCATCCAACTTAATGTCTTACAACCACACACTTGTGCCCTAGGGACACAGAGAAAGAGCTTGAAAACAATAGAGCACTGAGAAAGACTCTGAATCAGGCTGTAAACAACAAAAAACCCCACCCCAAAACCACAAAAAAACCCCACACAGAAACCCACCAACCCCCTCCTGTCATTCCCCCCCCACCCCCCCAATTGACTATTTTACAAATACTATTATGTGACTAATACAGCCTCCTGTTCTGTTCAGGGAGGAGGTGGTAATGGTAAGTGCTGTACAATGCACATCGTTCCCAGAGAAACATCCTGGGGTAAATGCAGCCATAGCTAGATGCAGAACAGCATGCCCATATTTATTAATGTTGGATAAAATTCAATACTGACTCTAATAGAGAAAAAAATTAACCCTGAGTTCCTTTGATTTTCTAGACTGGGGCTGTGAAGGTAAAAATATTAGAGAGCCCCTTAAATAGTGAGCTATAATTTTGTTCTCTTTTTTTCTTAGATCATTACTTTTTCATCAATTTATTTTTTCTCAGGTTTATTACTGCCCAAACAAAAAAGAAGCAAATGGACTCTTCTCGGAAATAAAACCAAAACATTAAAACTATGATTCACCATCCCTTTGGAAGACAAACAACTGAAAAATTCAAGGACAGTCATGTTGGTTTGCAGTACTTGCAACACTTCTATTTTTATTAAATAGCTATGTGCTTCCTTGTGCTGAATTTGAGCCATCCTTTAACCTCACAGCTGAGAGCTTCACGAGATTACAAACCTCGGCCACAGCCATAGCTTGCTGGAATTGAATCATTAATCTTAAATCTAGTTGAATCCCATTGTTTAGTTACATCAAATTCTGAACTCAGACAGTAAAGAGCATTTTTTTCATTGCTGGTAAAGCATTTTGCCAGACTTTCAAAATAGTTAACATCATAGATATGTATGTATTAGCCTCAGTATTTCTCTCACAGCTGTTCCTCTCCTTGGTTTCATTTCACTGTGAGCTGGTGTCCATGAAAACAGATCACATGAAGTAAAGCAAGATAAGGGAGACTATTTTGAAAGAAAAAAAGTCAGAGGAAGCACTTGATATCTCTGAAAGTGCTAAGTCAGTAGCATAGATGCTAACAACATGAATGCCAGTATAACAACCCAATTTGAAAATATTCGCACAGAAAAGAGGCATAGGAACAACAGAAAGCAAGAGGTAAGCAGATAGCTGTTCATCTTCTTTACAGTTAAGGTTAAGAGGAAAACAATTTCTAAGATATCCCTGAACAGAGACATTTTCAATTAATGGAAATGATATATATCTAGTTTTGAAACTATGTAAGAGCTTCTGGAGGCATTTGGACTCCTTAAAAATATAGCTTAATTATTAACATTAATATTAATTATATTAAATATTAATTATATTAAAATTAACATATCTCTATTCTAGTACTATCTCCATGACTTTATGATCCAGATTTTCTGAAAAAGGTGTTCAATATTCTCTACAGGTCCTGTGAACCTCAATGTGGGTAGATTACAGAAGAATATCCAAAATGACTATTGTCTCTTGATAATGCTAGCTTTCACTACTTCATATGTGGGGGTTAACAAGACACTAACAGGTATTTACAAGGTCTTACCAGGTATCAGTTCTTCCTGTGCTAAGCCTCCAATTGAAGGTCTGAGGTTAGAGGGATGCTGCCCTGGGCATCCTCTCCAGACAGAAAAATGGGAAAGGAAAAGAAAAAAACTACCCAAGAGGAAAAAAACCCACAAACAAACAAACAATAAATCAAAACACAAATGGGTAAGATCATCATTCTGAAACCCAAGACCATCTGCCTGACTCCATTCCTCAGACCTGAGTATTTTCTGGACATGAATTGTCTAACAGCTTTCCATAATGAATTCAGCAGGTATTACACAAACCTACTCCAAAAGGATCAGGCTTTTCCATCCCTCAGGCCACAGATATTTTCTTATCACTGGCAGAAAGATCTGCTCTTCCTCCAGTGATAGAATTTAGGAACATGTGAGTCTGAATCTGCCGCCAGGGAGAACTTTAATTTATGTCCGGACCAGTAGTATTATCAGCTTTTATCAGAGCGTCAGCCAGGTGACTCTTATATACATGTATATGGTATAACAAAGAGAACTACCCTGAGCCATTAAAACATACAGTTAGATTTGGGTATAGTAGTGATAACAAGAGGAGGAAATACTCTGAAGTTCATTAGCTCCCCTGAAACGTGAAGAGGCAAAGTGGCAGTGGAGTACTTGAAGGTCAGTTTCTGATTTAAAACATTAGTGTGAAAGAAGTTCATCCCCATCTGCAAAGATACAGGGTTGCAGTTCATTGAGCCATCATCTGCAGAAGTCCACAGCTGGAATGACAGCCCAAGCCATAAATAACCAGAGAGTGATTCCATATTTTATTTCTTGCTGGTTTGGATAGTCTACAAAACTTCTGGGCTTTGAATTAAAAATGCAATAAATAAACTTTCTCTTGTACTATCACTGCCTAAGGAAAAGACAATAATTTGCTAGTCTGAAGGCAAGTAGCTCAGCTGAGCTGCAAGAACAAAAATACCATTTTTTTTTAAGTCTCAATCTTTCTTTTTATTTTCCATCGTGCTCCCATTTGAAGCACTTGAAACACTGGGGACTTGTTCTGCTTGCCTCAACATCTTATCTTCCATTTTTACCATGATCCCATTAGCATCATTACTCCATAGTAGCCTGCTTTTGCTTATCCAAAATCCTCCTGTAGCTCACACTTGCTTCTCTTCAAGGCATTTTACCCTCCTTGCAATTAGTAGGCACTCTTCTTGTCCTTCAACACAAAATTGACAACACGAATCTCCATGTGCAATGTTTGTCTTTCTACTGAGGTGAATGAAGAAGAAAAAGGGGTTTAGGGAAACAGCATCAATAGCTAAAATCCCACCAAATGCATTTCAGATTAGAAAGACATTTTGCGGATTTTTTTTCTATTGTGTTGTTGTTTTAATGGATGTCAGATGCATGCAGAGCCACAGATGTTTATTGTTGCTATATTACTGTAAAATGAATATAATAGTAATAACAATAATAATAATACATCCCATTCAAACTTTAATTAGCAAATACACCTTCTGTCTGTTGTTTAATCTGTTTAATTTTTCTCATCTTTCAGCACTAATACTCACTCTGCGGTTGAATTACACCTCTTCACAAAAATGTTACACAGATATACTGCGAGTAAAAAACTATTCAAAATGACAAACTCTTGCACACATAAACACAGGCACTCGCAGTTATGCTATGCAACACACTATGCTTGTTCCTCTAAGTATACACTGAGTTTCAGGACTGGTTTAGCTGATGTTTTAGCAATCTCTAAGTGTGAGAACATGCCATCACAACCTTCTTTTTGGAAGAGTTCAAAGCAACAATAAAGAGAACAAAATATTGTGCAGTCATAGTTGTTCTAGAATTAAACACATTCTGCTTCCCCCCCCTCAAAAAAAAAAAACGTTCCAAAACCATTCAACGTAGTTAACACTTGATTAAGTTGGCAATGGAGCTTGTTCCAAACACAACTTTCCATGGAACGATTACTATTTAAGTGTGCACTTCCTCTGGCTCAGTGTCTGCTGCAATTATGCAAATACGATGTAACTTTATCCTTTCAGCATAATTACATCAAACACAATCGGGCTATATTAAGACTGACTTAAGATGAATGAATTCAGTTCTTGTAATGATTTCCTAAATCACCCCATGGGACTATGGCAAAGAAAATTTTGTCCCAAGAGCAACATGAAGCATCAAGACAAATAATCTAGGGTCTGGTTCTACAAGAAACTGAGCACTTCAGAGTCCCTCTGGAGTTGAAGACTGCAAGGGTATTCCAGCTGTTCTCAAAATAAGAACTTCAAATGATATTTAGGTAGATAGGTCTAAACACACCAACACACCTGTGTTTCACATCTGTATTTTGAAGTGAGGAGTCATGGCTGGCGGAGCTATTTGAAAAATGCCTTTTTCTATATAATGACCGCTTTAGTTTATGACTTACAAGACCAGTAGCTCTAGACACATTAAAAAATGTGATAACCCAAAGTACACCGTATACTCTTAAACATGCAGACACATTAATTTTCAATGCAATTTAACATTTCTTGGTTTAACATTTTTCCCCTGAAGCATAAGAAGGGGCTGTCAGTGTCACATATTTCAGGTTAGGGTACAGGAGCTGCAGATTTCTCTATTTCCAGTGAGGTTTGTTAGGAATCTTTCCTTAGCATATTACAAATACTATTTAACACAATGATAAAAGGAAAAAAGAAAAAAATATATACTCTTGAGGAGTAAAATAAGGGTAACCCCTCATTCATGACTAACAAAGAAACTCTCACCTAACCCAGTGGCACGTCACCACACTACAGCACAAAAGGAGACTGCTAGGCTGCCATACAGCTTGAAACACAGTCCTTTGGGGCAAACTTAGATCCATTCTGGTAATTTGGTTTGTTTCCATCAATTTATAGGGAAAATCAAGGCTTTTTATTTATCTCTTCATCAAAACAAACGCATTGATAAATTTTAGGAAGCAGATGTTCACTGCTGGATGATAAAAGAATAACACTAAAATGTCCATTTCCAATTCTCTTGGATTCATAGCCAAATTAAATTACTCCAGCAGAAGGAAAAACAAACCAACATACAGCAGTCTATATGCAAGAAAGGCAAGCAATCCATATGGATAACAGCCTCCCTAAGCAAAGAAATGCTAATACCTAAGGATTACTTACTTCTATACGTAACAGATTTCACCGGATGTTTCTCTTAGTGGATGAAACAGAAATCAGTCTGAAAGGGGAAATGCTGAGTTCTGGAATACTGCTTCAGGAGAATGGGAATTTACTCTATTCTCTTAACCATCCCTTTACTCTTCCTCCAGACAGGACTAAGCAGATGGCATATGCAGATGGCAATTAGGGATGGATGAACGGGACTGAAAAAGGTAAGAACCAGCCTGAACCTTTCTGAGTGGTCACAGAGCAGCCAAGAAACATTTGCTACTGACAGAGCAGCTGCTATTCTGGGACACTTTGCTCTGCCTCTCCTTTAACACCAAGTACAGAACCTGCTCCTGGCTGAGTGTTGTTTCCTTTCCATGCAACTCATGGACCTCAAAGCATGGCAGCTGCTCCTGAAGAACGAACACAATTATACACATAGACAAAATGTAGTTTAAGCATCACAAACAAGTAATCATGCAATCTAGAAGCGCAAAATGCAGCCAGCCATCTTTCAGGCAATAATCTAATATATTCACTGAATAAGAAGATATTTGCAGGCTTAATGGACTTTTTTTTTTTTTTTGCAGATATGCTAAATACGTTGATATTTGCACCTGTTATTTAACCAACTTTCTATATCTGAACTTTCCATTCTGTTATCATCACTTACTGTGTCTAAAAACAAACCTTATGCTTCCCATTATGTCCTATGTGCTTAATGCGTGATATAGAAGGAAAATATTTGAAACAAACAAACTTGGAAAGTTTTTATTTCTGTGTTCTGTTGGCAGACTTTTCATTTCTGTGTCAGAAACCCTCAGGGATGAAAACAGACAGTATGAAATGATTATTAAAATGTCCTGGTTTTCAGAAAGAAAACACCTCATTGTGTATCAACTGTACATATTTATGGAGAAATAACACGCTAAAATGCCTCTAAGGTTTAAAAAATGTAAAAGGATGGAGCATATTATATACCTGAGAAGAATAACTGATGAGGTGGCAGTGTAGACACAGTGAAAATGAATGTAAATATTTAGGTTTTCAGTGAGTGAAGACAACAGAACTTCTTTTAATGAGGGCAACATTATCAAGGACTCCTTGGAGACTCTCCTGATGCAATGCCATGTGCAAGGAGTTTCTTTTCTTGACTCAGTATGTCCCTTGTAAAGAACTTTTTTTGTTATATTATAGAGAAAACAGATTCTAACTGACAAGTTTGGGTTGCTCAGAGGAAGCCATTTGGATAGTTAAGCATCTGTACAGTCAAAATGGATAATAAATAGAAGTAAGATCTGACCATAAACACTTCAGAACACAAAGAACTATTGAGAAACAAAGGGACTATGTAAAATATTTCCAACAATTTTTATATACATATACATATGTACACGTATTTGTGGAACACACAAGCAATATGTATAAATAGAGTGCTTGATCTGAATGAAATAGAAGTTAAGCTAAGTTCAACTGGAAATTGCTGATTTAAAAATCAATTTTTACCTCTTCAGTAGAAAACTTATCCACTGCTTCAGAAATGATACATAAATTGCAAAAATATTTTTTCTTCCTATATATACATGACGTGTTAAGATCATTTTGGTTTACTTTCAAGTGATAAAAGCCCTGTCATATCATCACAGCTTAATATAAGCTCTGAAACTGTGCCTTTAATAACTGTTGGTAGCTTCTCAACTGTGGAAATAATGTATAGGTTTTGTATGAGGAACACAGGCATTTAGGAAAATTTCAGGAGTGAAGACTTACTTAACGTACTTTATATTCTTTGTATCATACCAAATCTGTACACATTTATTCATAAAACACATGAAAGAAAGAATTACGGGTGATCAGTTTTGTACCAGCAGCATTTCAGGAAGCAGGAGAGAGCAAAGCATAGGAGAGCTCTTACCCTCTATGGTCGCTCTCTTGGGCAGGATGGTGATGGCTCCCTCAGCAACATCCTCCTGATGAAGCAACGGGCTCACCTTCGAGCCCCACGTGTCTGAGCCCACCCACAGGAAATGACCAACTTGATCTGCCCTCTTCGCAGCGGCAAGGATCTGCCTGCAGAAAAGAACATTATGTTCACAAATTAATTTCATTTAAACACATAATTGCTTGGGGAAAATGGCACGTTGCAACTGCAGAATGAACAGAAATAGCATATTCCTGTAAGCAACAGAGCTCAGGAATTTCACAACACACCAGACCACGATCCGCACAGCACAGATAGGACCCCTCTTTTAATTCATCCTATTCCTATGACTGACATACTGATTCCACCAAAACTTATTATTTTGCCATCGACTTTACTGAAACATTATCCTGACTTGGTGTCTCGTTTTGTGGAACTGAGCCTCTCACCAATTGACAATGCCAACACAATTTCAGGAGACAGAATATGGGACACAGGCAAGTGAGAAATGACAGTCACACTTTTAGAATATTCTTTATACTACCTAATGAGCAAGTTGTATGTGGTCAAACCTTGAGCACCTTATGTGGTTTAACCTTGTGCATCCATTTTATCACTAGTAACCATCAATTGTCATAAAATAGACTGTGAATTAATGAATACTGCATCATAGTATAAACTTGGAGAGAGGGGCATCTTCTTAATGCCTCTTTGAGAGGTAAGGGCAGGTATGTCATCCATTGCATGAGTAACCCTATGCCAGCGAAAGCTTCCAGACCTTGATTAACATTCTCGTCCCCCCACTACTGTAATGCACAACATGAGCCAGGGCAGCAACATCAGCACCCAGTGCCTGGCAGTACCCTCCACAGTGTGAACTCCACATCCTCACATTGCTCTTACCAACAGGCATTTCTACTTCATTATTCATAGTTCTATTTGCTTTCTCTTTTCTGCATAGCTATCAAGCACAAATGAATTAATTCCCTCAGTCATCCTTACTTTATGTCCTCATCATTGGCAAAAATAACGATGGCCCTGGCATTGGGAGTTTCTAGGAGCTGCTTGATAATTTTATCAAAGTCGATGGTCTTGTCCTTGCGATCCTGGGGGATTTTCAGGGACTGAGCAATGCAGAGCCCACCTGTTTCAGAAAGAAGAAAGGAGAAAGAAGAAAAGGACTATGTCAGAGGAAAGCATAGGAAAGACAGTTGGAAATACACATGGCTGGAAGGGGAGCCTGGGAGGAAGAGAAACTCTCCGATCGAATCACTGCCCTTACGGAGCACTTAATCTTCTTGTCAAGTTTCCTGAGGGATTTGTACAATTATTTTTTTGCACAGAGCACTCGTTGCGATACAGTCTGCTTGCCTGGGTAGGGTCAGGGATTAAACAGATGGGAAAAACCAATATCATAGAATAGCAGAATAAACAAATAAACCAGTCAGTGGAGGGATTAAAATAACCCCCAACAAACAACAACCTGAACAGAGTTAAACTGATTTTAAAAAGAACAACAATATGCTGAAAGGCAAGTGATGCTGACAATGCATCAGACAAACATCATCTTGGTGAAGAGCTGAGATTCTTTTTAATTTTGCAAGTTTAAGGATATTGAGGGAAAATGTTTCCACTGAAGCAACTTATCTGCAGCTGCCTGGAACATCACAGTTCCTCTCCTTGCACCCAGAAAATTTGACAATGTAATAGACAAGCTCTATCTTGTTAAAAAGCTGAGATTCTTTTTCATTTTGCAAGTTGAAGGATATTGAGAGAAAATGTTTCCATTGAAACAACTTATCTGGCACAGGAACAGCAAAGGAACTGAGATATGGGCAAAGCAAATTGGAAATTTGCTCAAGAATGTTCAAATGCCCACCACAAATGGGATGGGGTAGTCCAAGCAACTGAAGCCTCAAAAAAAGTACTTGTCTGTGAACTGGACTTCTCATAAATACACAGGTAACATGGCAAAAATAGTATCAACACAGTAACAGTGATAAATACATCCATGCCAAATAAACACTCACTTTTAGCAAAGTTCACATATTTCAGTTATATAGCTTGTCTTTAGGGGGAAAAAAAGCCCTAAAAAAAATCACATCTTCAGTGACATTCTGCTTGTCATTGGCAGATGAAAACACAACTTCTGCCTTCATTATTTTGTTTCTCAGTGATAAATACTTTCATCTTTTATGGCATCTTAGCTACCAAATTCCTTGGTATACTGCACACTGTGTTAATTAATAAAGTATCAGAGATGCATAAGAAAGAGCAGCGGGGATGGGTTAATTAAAAGACAGCAGGACAAAGGAGATATTCACAGACATGCTTTAAAATACACATTTTAAAGTACTGTTCAGTGAAGTAATATATAAGATGTTCTCAGGGATAGAACACAGAGAAGGCAGCTTATCCCTCATGAGCACATGCTGCCTGCTGCAGTCTACCGAAGGCTAATGCAGTCACCCTACACCATGGCACAGCAGACATGCAAACACCTGCAGGAAAACCACCGAACAGCCATGGAGACCAAATGCATGGCTTTAAAATTGTAACATGTGGCTCTTCTGCAGAGCTCCAAGCACTTTAGGTCAGGATTGTTAGATAGGACAAGGGGTGATGGGTTTAAACTAAAAGAGGGGAGATTCAGCCTGGACACGAGGAAGAAATTCTTTACAATGAAATGGTAAAATATTGGCACAGGCTGCCCAGAGAGGTGGTAGATCCCTGGAGACATTCGAGACAAGGCTGGATGTGGTTCTGGAAAACCTGATCTAATTGAAGATGTCCCTGCCCACTGAAGTGTGGTTGGAGTAGATGACCTTTGAAGGTCCCTTCCAACCCAAACTATTCTGATTCCATGATTCTATTCTGTGATTTTTTTTTCTCATTTTAGACATAGAGAAAAAGATTGGTTTTGATGGGAAGAAATAAAATGGTGAAAAGGAAAGGCTGAGAAAGAACAGAATAATAAACCCCAAGTTTTTCACTGACTCACACAGAATGTTTCATTTTGTTTTGCAATTATTACAACCTGAAATTACTGCAACATGAGTTTTTTCCTTTAAAAGAAAACAATACTGATTTTTACAAGTAAAATTCATTTTTAAATGAGGAAAGGAAGTCTCACTCCTAGTAGGTTCAGAAAGCTTAAACATTTTAATATGCTCAGTCAAAATTAGACAGAATCAACCCAAATCCATGAGCAGAGTTATCCAGCTTTCCTGAAATGTGCCACTGGGCACAGATTATGTGTTGATGAAAAGCACAGCTCTGGTTCTGAGTCCACAAGCAGGGCCACAGTGCTTCTCAAGTGCAGGGCACCGTAGACCAGTGGGAAATTGAGGATGAGCCATCCACACATCTCTGTTGGGAAAGAATCTCTCCATCCTGGCATCATGCCGCAGGAGAGTTTGAAGTTATTAGCTACTCCTCTCCTCCCTGGCACTCCATGACGCCAAGCCAAGCTACTTCGAGTCTCCCAGGAGAGACTCCAGTCTCTGTTGTTAAATAAGGACATGGCAACTTTGGAGAATTCACTGAGAGACAAAATAAAACCCAAACCAAACCAACCCACAGGCTGTTACAAAGCTCCAAGATTTGCCACTTGAAAATTTATGCATTCCTTCCATGGCGTCCTTTCAAGAGGCTCCCACTTTGACACAGCAGAGCAGGACAGGATATATTTTCTAGTGTCAACGCCAAAGGACTTTCGCATGCTGGATGGAGCCATTATTTAGACACATCTAAAGCTGCTGTGAAGGTCCTTTGCAATCCTTCATAGCTCTCCCTTGCTTTCACTCAGAACAAGTGGTCTCTCTCAGGAGAGGATTGACAATACAGTCCCAAAGAGCAGACACCAGCAGACAGGCACACAGAACAACATTCCCCAGCACCTTCTGGTTTCTAATTACTGCACCAGTAAGTAGATTTAAGAGTCTTTTAAATGAGGAGCAAAGAATGCTTACAGGTGCTTCTCCGTGGATACCATGGCTCAACCACATGAACAAACACCCCACCAGGCATTCAGAGAGAAACAGAAGCAAAAGGATCTCTGGCCTGGCACCCATAATAGTAATATTTCTGTATTTGAGAGGCTACCTATATTAAAGAATCCTTTTATCCACAGGGAAAAAAAGAACACACACACATGCAGATCAGGTGATACATTGCTGTTATAAAACTACTATTAAAAGCCCCACAGTATTTAATATTAAGTAATTGTGACCTACATGATTCAAGTGCTTGGAAAAAAGGCTAAAATTGCTGGGAAGGCTGCTAGCTCGGCAACTGACCCTGACCATAATTACACCTATTGTGTGGGTCATGCAATCTCTATTGCCTGGATAGAGAAGCCAAAAATCTTATTATAGTCGATAATGATTACAGCTGAACTGAGCATCTTTGGACAGAGAGGCAGCTGTGGCCAGGCTCTCAATAGTGAGGAAAAAAAAACCCTCTAATGCAATGTACAGCTTCAAAGTCTGTAATTTCCATGGGTTTTTTTAAAGAAAAGAGGTGCCATGGTGGAGAAAGGAAACAGTTTGGAATTTGGGAGGGCAGATTTCAGGTCATTTTTGTGATACCCTTTTCTACCTTCTTCAGGGGGTCAGCTCTTAGTTTCTCTGCTGTCCGCTGGTGAAGGGAAGCAACTTTTTTAATGTGCTGGCTATGGGAAGCATGTACCGGTCACACACTGTGCATTTAGTCCAAGCTAGGCGGAGAGCAGGTCTTACAGCCAGGATGGTGGAAGAGGTTTTTCAAATAGAGCAGATGATGTGATACCCTGTTATTCTTTGTGCCATCTCTGGCACAAGGGAATTAAGGATAAATGGTAAATATCAATGATTAAACTCAAAAATATTTTTATCTGAAGAAAAGTGGCTATGATGCTTTCAATATATCAAGCAGCAGGAGACACCAGCATTCAAAAGCACTCTCTGGAGCAGTTAGGAACAGAAACAGCTAGAGGCAGATCAAGGGCAAATAAAAAAGGAGAGAAGTAAGATGCAAGAGGACCAAGATCCAGATAATACAATTCAGACACATTGACGGATATTCTGATTTTAAACTGCTAGTGTCTCTTCCAAGAAAGTGATGCTATTACAAATGGACTAATATGTCACCAAAATGGGTCAACGTGTATTATTTTCTTATTTGCTTTGTTTTGCTCAAGTCCACACCGAGCATTATCTGACATCAGAGTATAAGCTCTTCCTGCAGCAGCAGGGTGATCCATTCCAGCCACCTGACTATACTAGTCACATTAGCTTCTGGTTACAGCTGAGCTTATGAGCTTGAACAAAAGTTCTTCAATCTCTGTGGAGGACCTCATGGCAGGCAGAGGCATGTGTCATTTTTCATTCCTCAGCAATAAAAGATGCCCAAGGAATTGGGTGTATATTGTCACGTACAGAATAAGTTTAACTTTCATATTCCCACCCTGCATTCTTATTACAATAGGAAACATGTGCACAGTTATTTAAACGGTCAGGTTAATTCACAGTGCTCCCGAGGTAAAAACCTTTAAGGGAATTAAGTGGCAAAAATCTGAAAGTTGCAAATTAAAGATTTTGTCATAGGATTTCTGCAGTAATGTATTACCCCTGATGGACTGGAGATGTGGCAAATGCTCTAACTAGCTACAAATTGTCACGGCAATTAATGGCAGTCTGGGAGTGGAACCCATGCTTCACCCTGTGCCTGAGATGGGGCTGCTCCACACACATCTGGCAGCAGCATGGCACCAAGGAGTTTCCCAGCCCTCCAGGACTGCTCCCACCAGCAGCCCCACGCTTCAAAACAGCTGCCTACAGAGGGTTCTCTTTGTCTGCTAGGGTTATTTCTGCCCAGTGAGGGAACAGAACAAACAGGCAACAAATTCTGCAATCAAGTGCAAAGGCCATTATGAAGATAATGGATATTGGAGATGAATAAAGGTGAAGTGAGCTTGTGAGGTGGGCTGATGCCAACCTGATGAAGTTCAACCATGCCAAGTGCAAGGTCCTACACCTGGGTCGGAGCAATCCCAGGCACAGCTACAGGTTGGGCAGAGAAGAGATTCAGAGCAGCCCTGCGGAGAAGGACTTGGGGGTGGTGGTCGATGTAAAAATGAACATGAGCCGGCTTCAGTGTGCGCTCGCAGCCCAGAAAGCCAACCGTATCCTGGGCTGCATCAAAAGGAGTGTGACCAGCAGGTCAAAGGAGGTGATCCTGCCCCTCTACTCTGCTCTCGTGAGACCTCACTTGGAGTACTGTGTGCAGTTCTGGTGTCCTCAACATCAAAAGGACATGGAACTGTTGGAATAAGTCCAGAGGAGGGCCACGAGGATGATCAGGGGACTGGAGCACCTCCTGTATGGAGACAGGCTGAGAAAGTTGGGGCTGTTTAGCCTGGAGAAGAGAAGGTTGTGTGGAGACCTCATAGCAGCCTTCCAGTATCTGAAGGGGGCCTACAAGGATGCTGGGGATGGACTATTCATCAGGGACTGTAGTGACAGGACAAGGGGTAATGGGTTCAAACTTAAACAGGGGAAGTTTAGATTGGATATAAGGAAGAAATTCTTTACCGTAAGGGTGGTGAGGCACTGGAATGGGTTGCCCAGGGAGGTTGTGAATGCTCCATCCTTGGCGGTGTTCAAGGCCAGGTTGGATGAGGCCTTGGGTGACATGATTTAGTGTGAGGTGTCCCTGCCCATGGCAGGGGGGTCGGAACTAGATGATCTTAAGGTCCTTTCCAACCCTAACTGTTCTATGATTCTATAATAAAAGAGATGTGAACTGTAATATACATAAAATACATCATTCAAGCAATTTTGTGAGCAAATCTTTAACTCCTTTAACAATGGGATTTTATAAATTCACGGGAATCAGCATATGAAAAGTGGTCAAAACAATGATCATGAGGCAGTCAGTTCTGTACCACTTTAGCCTTAAAACAATATCCTTTCTCTTGTAGGCTATGGATAGCTGTTTAACAATGACATCTTTATCATCCTTCCCTCCCATCGGCAAATGTTTTTGTAACAACATCAAATCTGGATGGGAACACCAGCAGCAGACCTGGTAGGTTCAGCCTTTCCAGATGCGCCTTTGTCCAACAGGCAAGCGTGAAAATCACAATCACCTATGAAAAGGATAAGACAACAAGGCAAAGGATTTCCTCAAACAATAACTTGAAAATTATTTGGTTTTACAGCTTCTAGTTTTCCAGTGGTTTGTGCCACATTGGCAAACTGACCTGAATGTTTGGATTGTTTCCGGCATTAAAATTCCTGACACCGCGCCCCTGGCAGCGCTCTGAGAACACACAGAAATACTGACATTTCCACCAAAATTAACAACACCTCCAGCCTTTTTTTTGGCAAACATAACAAAATGCAAAATGAAGTCAGGTCCTTTCTCCCAGGCTGCTGAAAAACTGGTTTTCTCCCAGATTTTATTTCTAGAAGAGCCCCCTGAACTTCATGAAGTCGTTGACAAGACTCATTTTAGTGGAGTTTCTGTCTCTAGAAATGCCATTTCTAGTTAATCTTTGCACAGAGAACCTGCTTCAGCTTCACTTTAGATCCTGATAATGGCCCCTGCCTACTCACATGCTTCTGGAGAAGTTTTATTTAAGCGTTGCTAGAGACAGAGGAAATCTACCTTAAGGTATTGCTCAGGATCCTGGCAATTACAGATATACAAATAACCTGATTTTTCACTACTTTTTTTTTTCACCTACTTTTCCACTTAAACTTGAGAAGAAACTTCTTCTCAGTGAGGGTGACGGAACACTGGAACAGGCTGCCCAGGGGGGTTGTGGAGTCTCCTCCTCTGGAGACATTCAAAACCCGCCTGGACACATTCCTGTGTAACCTTATCTAGGTGTTCCTGCTCTGGTAGGGGGATTGGACTAGATGATCTTTTGAGGTCCCTTCCAATCTCTAACATACTGTGATATTGTGATTCTTTTGTTTGGCTGCCAGACTGAAAAAGAAAATTTATAGATCAGACTTTTTTTTTTTGTTGCCAGATCTTCAGTTTTACTCATTAAAATAAAAACTACACAAATAATTTTACCTAAACCAAAAGCTCTCCATTTAACTTGAATTGGAAACAATCATTGTTAGGGTCCTGTAGGAGGAAAAAAATGAGGAGCTACACAGGAGATTCTGGTGTCTCCCTCCTACCCCATGATTAAAACAGTAATCCCGTTTTCTTCCTTTCCCAGAGAGGTGTGAATTTGTACCTCAGACTTGGTGTCCTGACCACATCATTGCCTACATATACAGGGGGGCCACAGACCCTGCACCCATCTGCTGGAACAGAAGCTGACGTGGATTTTCAGTCAAACAACAGCCTCAAAAATGACACGAAAGCCACTACCACGCACAGAAGGTGAACTGGTACCTCAGGGGATTCCTGCTCTCCTGCATGAAGCTGTTGAGAGCAGCAGGATGAGCCAGCGACATTCATCCTTCTCCATGTTCCTTCCCACTCTCTTCAACCAAAGCTGCAGATTGAAATTAGTCTCAGTGTGCAAATAGATTTAGGAAGCATGAAATCGCATTTTTCCCAAAGAAATGACTATTTGCCAGAAATTTTTGTCTTTTCTTTTTTTTTTTTTTTTTTTTTTTTTTTTTTCCCAGACCAGTATCTATTCAATTGGGAACAGAAGAAAACAGTACTGAAGGTCAGTGAAGGAATGAGCAGTAAGGGTGCTCAGAAAAAAAACCAAGATGAGCAGGTTAGCAAAGGTAGACTGAAAATGACTAGTTGTGCAACAAGTGGGATGATGTGACATCCATTTTTTGGCTTCTTGTTTTTAGTTTTAGCAAAATGGCTTATAGGAGGGATTCAGTTTGTTCAATTACTGTCAGGAACAATAGACTAACCCATTCTTTCCCTAACCACATAGGATGCCAGCTTTCTTCTTTTTCCCCTTTCCAACAGAACACATATGTGAGATTTTGCCTCACAAATATACTCAAAAAAATGTTTTGCTGTGAAAACTTTGTATTGAGACATTCAAGGAAGGTGGTTTTGAACTCGTATAAAAGACAATTTGTAAGTAAAAAAAAAGAGAAAAAATAAAAAATAAAACCCAGTAATCTTTAGAAAAGATGAAAAAATGAAAAGTTGCTGCTCACACTTTTCCCATCTTCAACCTTTTGCATCACATGGCATTTCCATGATACAAAAACACCCAGAGTTGCACGAATGGTCAAAGGCAGACATCAAGCCCAGCCCCACCACAGAACTGGAGCAGAAGCAGGCACCAAAATACCCACATTGTGCTGCCTGTGTGCACATCAAGAAGGTGCTGGAGCCATCACTATAAAATCATGGTTAAGCAATAATTTTTCCAAGGCTCATTGTCAAAGCACTTTTAAAATGCCCATTTTGCTTCTTCCTTTCTACATTTCATTTTCTCACTCAAGGGAAAAGGAATGGATCGTTCCATGCAATGAAAGTAAAAAGCCAAGCTGGTGGCAGCGGATCCTGCTCAGACCACACAAGTAAGAGCCCATCAGGCACCTATCCTGGGCTTGCCCTCAGAACCCACCACAGCTGCTGTCCATAGGAGGCTTCTTCCCAGTGTTCCCATTCCTGCTCTGCACAACAAATGGAGAAGTCAAAACTCTGGTGGGAAAATTGCATCATCAACCTCATGATGGATCCTGTACCGTGAAATAACCAACATGCTCATCGTGCCGTGGTAAAAGGTCTAGTGTTACAGAGACACAATATTGAGCCCATCCATTCCCTGTGGAGTGAGCCCCAACAGCACAAGCACTGCAGATTAGCAAATGACTTTTCACCATGGGAATCCCACCCATATGCCATAGACATGGGATAAAGATTGGGCCGCATCACATAATGCTCCAGTTCACAGGCAGCTCGGTGGGTGAATTGAGCCATCTGGGTGGCAGCAGTTGCAAAGCACACAGGAGCTTGGAAGACAGTCTTAAAAATATAGCTGCCTCCCTTTCGCCTCCTAACATATTCTGTGCTGTGCCTCTGAGAGGCAAAACCTCGGGAGAATTTTCTGTGCAAGTTCAAGCAGTCATGCATTAAATTGTTCGGGGCATTAAACACCTAACTCTGGTATTTAAGGGTAATGGATGTATCCAGTAATCAAAGTGTTGCTTCAGTATCCATGGATACCCATGATTATGTGGTATTTTGATTCTGGTACAAGACTAAGTACATTATTCTGCTTCCCTGAAATCCTCCAAGAGCTATTTTTCTTATCAGCACTTAATTGGATTATCAGGTAGCAAAAGAGACAATTTAACACTTTTTCAGATGATTTATCTACAGAGATACTCTTTTTTTGGGGAATCACTCTTAGCAACACCGAAAACACCGCTTCAGAAAGTTATGTTTGCTGTTGCTAATTATTAAAAGGAACTCTCAATTAATTTGATTAATATGTTACTTTAAAATTAGCAGCTGCCAAAAGCTGCCTCCTGGATGTTTATTACAACTACAGAAAACATGCAAAGCAATGGGCTCACACAGCTTCCTTCTGAAAGAAAGCAGCTGATTACTTTGAAGGGCTTTTCTCCCTCTTTCCCCCATAGATCTATCACACTCATGAGGCTGCTCTCAGAGTAATTACAAGTTTTGTCATTTGTTAGGTTTTGTACCAAAGAAAAGCTGAGCCTGCAGCTAACTGTGATCCCCGCCTCCCTAGTTTGGCCAGGGGGGCTCTAGACTTCTCCACTGCTCTTCTTCCTGGCCCTCTGGAGGGCAGCCCCACTGCAGGGGCAGCCCGGCTCAGCATGGTACGGCTTGGCTATTCCTCCACTGGCAGGGAATTGAATACAGATCTCACTGCACACCAGCACAGAAAACATCCTAAAATTGGGATTTTAAGGAAGGCTTATTGGGAAGGGCAAGAAAAAGTCACGTTAAGTGCAAACTTAGGGTTTTTTATCTAAACTACAAAAATAGCAACAACTCTGGTGCTGAGGAGTTCTGATCCCCCCGATAGATACCCACCAGGGAGCTAAGGCAGTTCACAGTGCCCCTGTCATGGGATACAGGGTGCTCAGTGAAGCCCTGCACTGAAAGCTTGGCGAAACAAACAAAATGAGCCGGAAACCCCACATTTCACTAGTAGAAATAAATCAGTTTGACCTAAGTTTGGGATAGCCCAAAGGAGAGGAATTAATTGGGGAAGAAATAAAATAAACATCAAAGGCACATAGTATTTTTTTCATTTCATTGTACATTTATATGCCACTGCCGGGTTTTGGCATATACTTATATATCCTGCACACACAATTTATTAGCTGCAATGAATTTGACTTCTAAACCTCATGTATTCTGTAGAAGAAAAAGAAACCAGTAACACTGAAGACTGAGTTTATAGAAGTCAGTATTCTCCCCATGTGAAAACTCTGATACCACAATTATGGATATTTCCCTGATAAAGCAGAATTACGTCCTAAAGGAACTGGAATGATAAAGATTATTTCATATTCTTGAAATAGAGCTCAGCTTGCCAGCTTGCTTGCCATCAAACTCCTCACCAGTAAAAAAGTTATTCAAACTGACACAAAAGCCACAAAATCTTCAAAGAACAATCACGGCAAAGTCAATACATGACTCACACTTTTTAGATAAGAGCAAACGTTATACAGCAGGCGCCTGTGTGTTGGGTAGGAGTTTTAAGGTGATTCTTTGTTATATGTGGAAACTCACATTTATTGTTTTAAACGAAAGCCAAAATAACCCACGCCCCCCACCAATGTCTACTTTATAGGACTTGTCATCAACCTCTTGCAAGAACTAGTAAGGTTTTCTATAAGTTAATCTAGTGTAGGAGAATTTCCAGTCCCATTCCCCAACCTGTAATATCACAGCAAACCAAGCTAGCTAAATAAATCCTCACCACTTCACCGAACATCTAATATTCCCCTGTCCCATCAAGGAACAAGGTGCCACAAGTGTGGAGTTTGCCACGAGCTGATCTGATGCCATCGACATACTTCATATATAAGCTCTCAAGCACTCATCCAAGAGCAAAGTTCAGATTCAGAACTGATCCGTCTTCTCCTGAAAGCAGTGACACACAGCCCAGAGGAGATGCCCCTGGGTGACCTGCTCCAGCACCAGCTCTGGCAGATGCCGGTCAAGAAACGTTAATCTATGGAAATTAGCCCACTGTTAGAAAAGTTCCTGCCATTCCACCCAGCCGAAATGACCCCCAAAATGAAAACAGACCCAGGCATACCCAGACTAAGTAAATTATTAAAACTGTTTGGACTTCATTCTGCTTGCATCTGCTGCATTTGCTAACACAGTCACAGCTCCACCCGGAACAAACATGGACCTAGAAAAATGGAAAATTCAGGAGCATGGGGTTACCACGTTCTAAGGAAAAAAAACACCACCACCACCACCAAAAAAAGCCCAAACAGCCCAAAACAGTAACAAAAAAAACCCAAACAAAACGAGGGAGACTTAATCAGCATAGAGGATGCAGAATCCTCGAGAAAAAAGAACTTTAAGTAACTTTTTACTAGAAATCATTAATATCCTACTTACCAAGAGTTACAAAGTTCTTGCATATGCCAATAAAGGAAGTTTACAATTGCACTGGTGTGCAGATAGCCTAGAATTTAAATTATGTCCCCATAGTGTTGTAATTCAATTGTAAAAATAAAATGTACACCAATACTAACATTACATTAAAACATGAAACTGCAACAATTTACCCAAGGGAAAGCATCCTTGTGGATATATTACATCTTTAACTTGGAAACTTCCTATACCTTAAGATTCTAGTGAATCATATAAAAAAATCTATTTTTGTTAAGTTTGCTTATTGTCTCATTTTTTCACATTAGATCTCATCATAATCAAAGAACAGAAGACCTAAACTGAACAGAAGAAAAAAACAGAAAGACTGATATCTCTAGTATGTTATTCATTAATGCTTAATTCTATTGTGTGGTAGATTTGCTGCATATTTAATGACATTCCTAGTGCATTTTATCATCTCAAAATTGTCCTTTTTTATGGCAGTTAACTCCAGCAATCTACAAAAAATTAAGACTCTCTCTGGAACACTAAATTAAATTAAATTAAGAATAGTATAAGAATATAATTTTCAAAGATTTAGAAAAGCTCTGTTTGCTAGACAGAAAATAAATTAGGATATCCTGTTTGATCAGCAGCAATCCCTGCTCCAGAGCTCACATGTGCTCAACACTGCAATGCTCCAACGTGTCTGCGAGCAGACTTAGTCTAGGTATTTGCAGTAGAAGGGACTTAAGATTTATTGGCTTCTTAAAATCTGTGCTACAAAAAGTACGTTGGAGCCATAGAGTGTAACCATGTAGAAAAAAAGACAATATACTATAAAAGTTCCACTTGTGCTCCAAACATTTAAAACGCTGTTGTTGTTACAACCTCATACCAGTTGTGCTGAAATGACCCAGTCCAGATTAGGACTGCCCCGTAAAGCCTCTGAGAGGTGATAACCACTGCTTTGGAGAACTAAAGGAAGACCCAGGGCTGGAGTCTGAACAAGCAGATTGTCAGCTAAATGTTATTTATCTATTATAGATAGATATATCTATTTCTAAAAAAAAGTGCCTGTTATCAAATAGAAAAGAGAGATTCCAAATCCAGACACCAGAATTAAGTTGGAAGGACTATAATTAGAGGTCTGTAAGGAAGCCCAGACACATCTGCGGGATGAACAGCCACAGGGATGCAAAATGCTGTGTATAATCTCATATGGCACAAACCCAAAAATAATGCAAACCTCCCCCTGTCTTTTAAGAGTCTGATTTAGCCAGACTAAGACCAGCTCTAGTGCACTGTGCATAAAAATAGCACAGGCAAAGTTCTCAGAAACAGTCAGAACACTTCATAAAAACACAGTTTCTTTAGGAACAACTGTAGGCGGTAAAATCTCTGGCTGTGGGTAGAGACAGCAACAAAGCATCAAAAATACCATGTTTAAAAGCAGAGCATACAGCCAGGCAGTGATACAAATTAGAACTATGCTCAACACAAAACAGTAGCTAAGCAGCTGGTACAGAAATCTTCAAAACTGGCAAATTTGAAGTCCTGAACTGAAGTTTGCAAGAGCCACACAATGATCTTCCTTCTACAGCCCCTGACCCACCGACCACCGGTGGTACCAAGGTTTCCTTGAGCATCACCCGCGGCACATGATGCCAGAACCCCAAGAGAGGGTAACCTGGCAATGCCACCTCCGGGAAATGAAAAATAACCACTTTGGAAGGAGAATGGATTCCAAGGGATCAAGAAAGAAATAAACAAACTGCTAAAACATTGCCTGTTTTCCTGTAAATAGGGGTTGGATTAAGATACATACAGTTAACCCAGGGTTTCTCCAGCTGAGGCTCTGAGCCATTAAAGCAATTTAAAATCAGACCTGTTACCTGTTATAGAAACTTTCTGGCTGGCCACATTTTGCCTCCCAGCACAGTCAGTAGGGGCAGCGGGCACCTAAGCTCAATCCCTTCTCATCTCCAGGTACTTGTTTGCTTCCCAAAGTGCCTGAATGCAAGACTTCTCACAAACAATACCCTGAAACGTTGGTTTGGCTTCCTTGCAAAAAGCAATTTCCTGCAACCTTCACACACACTAAAGAATCTTGTGCTCTATGATGTGGTTTTATTTGTCTGAACTGCCTCTTGGAGCTCCACACTATAATTTAGGAGACTGCTTGGTGCTGTGCTGTTCTTGCAGAGATATTTCCCCCCTAGTAATAATGATGCCACCTCTGGGTAGTGAATCATTATAAACTGCAAGCACAAAATGATCTCTAATGATGAAGCTTTTACAAGTACAATTTGGACCGTTCCCATGTTTCTAACTAATTTTTTCTTGGAGAGGTAACACACAGAATTTTAGCCTTCTCCCAGTTAATGGTATTTTTTTGGTTGTTATATATCTGTTAGGGCAAGTAAAGACTTGCCAGTTCTTCAAAGAATGAAAAATTCGAAGAACAGCAATGACAAAGCTCAGTGGGAATGGAGGATTAGACAGCATTTCAGTATACTTTTGGGAGGAAACTTGTTTCCTAATTTTTCCACCCAAGAAGAGACCAACATTAACAACATGAAAAATATTATTTCATGAACCCAGTATCAGGCTTGCAAAGGCACCGCAGTAGATAAGGTACATGAGAAGAGGTTGGTAGGAACTCCTGGGTTTTGACTTATTGAGAGAAAAAAGTGAGACATGGGGCCAGAGCACAGAACTACTAACGTAAGTACCTAAAAGCAAACAGCATTTAGTATTCACTTAGAATTCACTTAGCTAGAAAGATCAACTCAGTTTTTGAGTAGGAAACAAGAGAAAACAAGACATCATGCTGGGGCACATGGAAGGTCAGAAGAAAAGAAGACGGCTTCCATAACATTTGGTTTCACCTCCAGTTCATTCTGTCTCATAAAAAGGAAGGCAGAAGAGATCTGCTTATTGCTTCTATAAAATTCTAGCAGGATGAAGGTCTCTCTGCATGCTTCAGCAACTACCCCCAACCCTCCTCTGGGGAACTGCTCTCTAATTAGCACACACTAATTTGCTCATTGTTTCCCAAGTTTAACTGAAGCTCTAAGTGATGCTTCTCATACAGTACTAACCCTCAGCTCTACAGAGCTGCAGGTCCCTTTCACACAGGAGATCATAGCAAAAGCAAACTACATGGGGTCTAATTTTACCGAGAGAAAAATTCATTAACTATCATTAGCAAACTGGCATTTTGGTAAAAGCTGAATAAAGCTCTGATTCACATACACATTTGTTAAAAGCACATGTAAGCATAGCATTCTGCAGAGTCTCAAAAGCAAATAATCTCTAGATCAGATTTGTGGATGACAGTTCGGATGACAGCAGTATCAAAAGATAGTTTTCCTGTTAGATCCTACCTGGGTTTCTGAGCAGTCCTCAGTCTTGCTGCAGAATATGTTCTCAAAAGATTTACATACAAGGTCATTACTGCAAGCTTGTACACTGACCACTGCCTTCTGGGACTCAAAATGTGTAAATTCAGCAAAGCTACAAATTATTTAAATAGGCTGTGTTTCCAGTCCTTAGATGGGGAAAGTGAAAAATAGAAACAAAGCTCTTTAAACTCCTTGGTCTTTTCTTATCTTTCTCATAAGCCTCATCTCCTTCACACTGGAGTAATGTTCTTAACGCACAATACTGTGCTTTAATAACCCTCTCTCAAACGAGTACTAAAAATGCAATATAGTTCAATAAAATCACTATCCCAGCATTGCGAAAACCACCGCCCATACACTGCCTGTGGATGAGCAGTTCAATTTAATGGAGTGCTGCAACAAAACGTGGTAAAAGGCACGAAAGTTTGGAGCAAGCTCTTGGAAGTCAGTCCAGGTTTCACCCGAGCGGAGCCTTATCTTGTGTAAAACAAAGGCTGTTGTATCACAAGGACAGACCAAACCTCAGCCAGGTGCTCTGGGGACGATGACTTAGGCATCTCAAGTGCGAGGTGAAAGTCAGCTTTACACTCAGGAAGTCTCTGGGGCCACATACACTGCAGCTTAGAATATGAACCCAGCAGAAAAAAGTCCAGGGCAGGGGGTACCCGGGGAAAGAGTCTGCTGGCCAAGGGGTGCTCCTGGTCCCAACTAGAGCAGTCTCAACTAGAAATGAGGTGGCTGAAGAAATGAAAGACCTAGGGGTGTTGGTCAATGAGACGCTCAACATGACATACACAATATACATTATACAATATACATTATGCAATATACATTTGCAGCCGAGAAATCAAACCCTGTGCTGGGCTGCATCAAGAGAAGCAGGTTTAGATTAAGGAAGAAGTTCTTCCCTGTGAGGGTGCTGAGGCACTGGCACAGGTTGCCCGGAGAAGCTGAGGCTGCCTCATCCCTGACAGTGCTCACGGCCAGGTTGAAAGTGGCTTTGAGCAACCTGCTCTAGTAGGAGGTGTCCCTGACTGTGGCATTGGGTTGGAACAGGATGAGCTTTAAGGTCCCTTCCAACACAAACTATTTTGTGATTCTATGAGGAGATGCAGCTGGCTGTTAAGTCATGGTTGGCATGCAGAGGTGAATGGGGAACACTTGCTTATTTTCTTTCTAAAACATAAAATTGAGTAACTTAGACTCCAAAAGCAGTTACATAAAATAATGCGGGGTAGGGGCCTGGAAGCACGTGTACATCCTCACACCTTCACACTCAGTCTGGGCTTTCTTTATTGGCCCTGACTGGTGTGGTGTAGGATGCTGAGCTACACACACAGTTCTGACCTGCTGCAGCAGCTGCTTTGAACACTGTGAACTGAAGAGGTGCAAGTGTCACTGTGAAGTAAACACAAAGGACAAAACATATCACCCTCTGTCTTGGAAAGCCAAGCTTTGCTCCAAAGGCTTGGAACCTCAGTTATGGTCTGGTTCCTGACATGTCTGAGTATCTCCTATAGTGACCTTAATACAGTTTGTAACAGACTCAAGACCTGGCCTCTGCCCAGCAAGTGCATTTTATCTCTGCAATTTGCCTGTAATCCCACCTAGGCAAGCCAAATACGGGTGTATGGGTTTAGAAGCATGAAAAACTTAAATAACAAAAAATGTGCTTTACCCAGCAACTGGGAACCATCATCCATCTATGGCCATTTGCATTCACTTCACATGGGAACCTCAGGAGATGGATTCAAAATGGTTATACCTGAGTTATTTCAGCATAAAGCTCTTCATTGACTGTTTTCTAAAGAGGCTTTTCAATGAAGAGCCCATTAAAGACAATGTGATTCTCTTAATTTGATGCTGAATTCAAAAGCAGTATGAAATATTTGCCAATATTTGGACTGCTTAATGTGTTTAACTGAAAGAAAAGTGATTGCTTCAGAAATCATCCCTTCAGTAAAGCCCATACTGCCCTACAAAGCAGCCAAAAATATTGTGAATCTTTAAAGTCCTCATTTTCCTTTCAACAAATAGACTTATGGCAATTGTATTCCGTATCTTTGGCAAGACAATTTTTAAGAAAACAACCTTTTCCTTCACAGGAGGAAGAACAAAGGAAAAATAGACTTTATTTTCCCTTTTGCTGCATACAACAAAAAGCTCCAACCCAAGTGTTAGGACTTACGGGAATCAAACGCACAGATCAAAATCTTTCAGACTGCAGTAGAGGGATCCTGAGATGCTGAAACTACCAAAGCAAAAATGTCATCGGGGAGAAGGACAGAACGGACTTTACAGTGTTTGTTTTTGTTAACTTGTTACTTGCTGACTCAAAATGCGAGTTATTAAAATGAGTGAAATCAAATGAAAACGTATGCAAAAGTATCAGCAAACACATCAGAAAAAGTTTTCAGGGTCCTGCAGTTACAATTAATTGCCAGAGAAAACTTAAGCACCAGTAGCAAGCAGTGGAGAAAAGCTCATATTTTCCCCAAATTGCATGCATAAGGGAGAATACCACCATCAATTTGTCAAAATTCACTCCTTATCCTGTGCATTTTAAAGACTCCATTAAGGTTGCACTAATACAGTGAATATCCCACAGAAGAAGGGCAGGATCAGTGCATCAGGCACTTAATGTCATTAAGAACTTTTATGCTCTTATAGAGATTGTCTTTGCACTGATGCAAACCTACAGACTCCAACAGATATTTTTTCACTGTGTGAGCAGGAGGATTGAGTGTCATGTTTGTCTGAGATCTGTTTTCTGAAGTCCCAATTCAATGAACTGTGCATTGAGGTCTGTTGCATGCGATACCAGTTTACTGCACTACCCCAAGAGAGAATAAAAGCAGGAAATTCACTTTGAACCATGAACTTTGGAGTGTCAAAATATTTTTATCTTCTGATCTTTGGTACCTAAGGTAGCAAGAAATGAGGTCAGACCCTCAAATCAATATAGAAATATT
Organism: Psittacula echo; assembly: GCF_963264785.1. Classification (NCBI taxonomy): domain Eukaryota; kingdom Metazoa; phylum Chordata; class Aves; order Psittaciformes; family Psittacidae; genus Psittacula; species Psittacula echo. The sequence goes on along the minus strand of NC_137745.1, from coordinate 13,606,776 downwards.
TAAACAATCTTTATGTTACAAAATGTTTTATTACTAGACCTTCCTTGGAAACTTAGTGTATGTCAAGGCAACAGTAGCAAAACTGGAATGCAAAAGACCAAAGAGACACAGAAAGAAAAAAATCAAGAAAAAATTATTATGCTGAATATACCGCTTTCCCTTACTGTTGGGGCACTCATCATATTAGTCTAAGTTCAATTAAATTTTCTTATATTATTTGCAGATCAAATTCCACACTCTTCCACCTACACCTACACTGCTGAGCAGCCCATTATTTCAATTGTCATTTATTATATCTCACTGGCATTTCAGAGAGAAAAAGCTGAACTTGATAACTGAAAACTCACATGTGTAACTTAATTAGTATGAAGAGGAATTTTTGCTTGTATTTTCAATCCCTGTGCTTCAGGATGTGACCATACCACCGAATTCTTCCACACAAAACCACACCAACTTCATCACTTTTTGCTGTCTCAATCAGCCAGAGGACTACCTGGGACCAGCTAAAATTCAAACATTCAATCTGGAATGAGCAGTAAGGGGCAATATATTTTCTCTGGAAATTGTTAAGCCTGCTACATGTATGAAGGAATTTAAAAGATTTACTGTGTAAATTAAAAATCAGTAAATAATTATAGTTTCTAAGAAAAGAGATGTTAACTTTTACTTCACACCCAATGTCCACTTTCGGTTTGATTCATTCTGTGACCAGAAAGAAGACAAAAGTTGTCTTCGTTTGGCATAAATTACTGCAATATGCGCAGAAGAAATTAACACTGAAAAATTAATTTCAAATAATCCTCTCAGTTTCAAAGGTTTTACATTAATCATTTTTCCCAATATTTTGGCATGTTGGAAGAACTTGGTTAGATTGATTCCAAAACAACCACTGAAGAGACAGCTCACCAATTTTATTAAATTACTCTCTGGCATTTCATGCCTACCTACTCAAAGCTTGTGCTTGCACCACAGAAAGCTGCTTTACTATCATATCTATTTGAATAGCAAGCACTGAATTTCCTATTTAAAATGCTATTTCTCGAAGCTGACACACACATCAGTTCATTTCATGGCTCATATCTCTGCATTATAACATTTACAGATATTTTTCAAACTTCGTACATCAAAGTTGAGATAAGCCATTACAGCCGTTTGCTAACCATATATCCAATCTCCCCATCACTCATGCAGGAATGTATAACCCTCTATGGACTTTGATAAAGGCCTCTTGTATTTCCAGTAAGGCAGCTCCCTGGTGCATGTAAAGAGCAGACATAAGGGGAAGTGGGGAGGCTGGGACTGTCCAGCCAAGAATAGCACTATCAAAAGGGATAAATTCAAGAGAATGAGTGCTAGCTCAGCAAAGCACAGGTCACTGCTGAATACATTACATCAGATTGCTTTGCAGATAATTTTATCAATTTCTCGGATAAAATGTACAAGGCACTAGCTCTTGGAGTTATTAGAGATACCATGGCCTCAACAGCCTCAGGGCTGGGAACTCACCCAGCTGCTCATCAGCAGCACTCCCCTGTCTTTCATTCCCATTTATTCTCTGCTCCTTTTAAAACTTCCATAAGAAGCTTACTTGGATGCTCTCACCCCAGCAAGATCACAATGCATGCGTCAGCAGCATGGCCATAGCAGCTTCTGTCTGTGCAAGGCCAGGCACACGCACCCAATTGTATCAGAATACTCTTCTTTTTGCAAGTATCATTGAGCAGTGTTCAACTACTGACAGGGTTTAAACATATTTATTTCTACAAAAGCATCAGGATTTGGCACACACAACACAGCAGTGATGATGACTGTGAGGCACTGTCCTCAAAGCAGCTTTGCTATTTGCCTGTGACCAAAGCAAAAGATCAGGAACAGTCTGAGTCTTAATTTTGCTCTTTCTGCTACTCATCTAACACTGCTCCAGGCCAGGAATGGACCCTGCATCCAGAAGAGGAATTTCCTGATGAAGTAGCCCCTTTTAAAAGTCAATAAGCTTACTTTTATATGCCTTTCTCAGAACACGACAATGTTCTCTGCATAAAAAAGGATAAAAGAAGAATATACATGATTCCAGCAAGTCTTGTTTAATCAGCTTGGTTTCATTTGTTCTACAAAATTCTTATTTGGAGGAAATAAATGTTTTTAATTAAGTTGACTGCATAGTTATTAAGCAATAGCTGACTGTCAAATATTTTGAACAGTTCCACTTTACCCAAGCTGCATATCCACACCAATAACTTTAATTTATTGTGATAAAGCAATTTCTTGAGTCATGCTCTTTTTCCCCCCTCTACATCCAATCTTGATTCCCCAGACTGTGTCAGTTCTCCATTTGTTAATCCATATTTAATTTTTAAATCACAAAACATCATGGTTTTAAAGATAAGCTTTTAAAATGCCCTCCTACGTAGTCTTTCTTGCTGTCTCCCGGGATATTGCTGATAACAAGCAAAAATCATACACTTCAAATATTAATGAAGAAGCTGCTACTGAAAACCGGGAACTTAAAGGCCAGGTGATTATTGTGTGGAGATGTGATGTAAAAATCAAACCTGGAGAGAAACAAGGCTAAGGAAAAAAAGAGTTCTAAAGGCAAGACAGCACTTGCAAGTGTCAGATAAGGATCTATAAAAATATCACTTCAGACCCAGGGAGCAGGGGAAGGAGCTCTGCTCTCGTGGGTGGGGATGGGAACCCTATGGCATGAGGGATGAAAGGTCTCAAATTTCCTCCTTTTTGGGAACACAGAAAATGCAGAAATAACCACCAAGCTGTTGTTCTTTTCTTGCTTGGAGATTCCTTGGGACACACAAGCAATTTACATGAGACAAACCCTTTCATCAGCAAGCTGCCTTGCTGAAATCCAGGCACTTATTAAAAACCCTTGAAAAATATTTATCACGGAGCTATTTGTCTGCTGTTGTTTTCAGTGAAATATCATTTGTATGGTAATTTCCTGACCACCTCAAACTGAACCTGAAAGCTCCCACCACCCGCAATGAGAGTTGCTTCAGGTCTGTGCCGGCAGCTCCTGGTCCCAGCCTCTGGCTGGGGGATGCTGGTGTGGGCTGGTGTGCTGGGATCTGCTGGCACTGGGACTGCAAGGTTGCTGTACAGCACCCAGGCACCATTTGCAACACCCCTTAAATTCCCAGAGAATAATACAGTCCCTCCTGTATGAAAAACAACTCTTCTTTGTGTCTTTTCAAAAGTGGCTGAGGTGAGATGGGCACAAACGTTCCACCAAAGGTCTCATCTCTGCGTAACATGATCGAAGAGATTGCCAGGGCATTGCTGGAAATCCACCCTCTTCATTTGTGTGATCCGCTTAAACCCCTCTTTCTGCACGTTAGCAGAAAGGAACCTTTCAAGAGCTCTGAATTCACTTGAAAACACCTGGCTGAGAGGTACAAAGGCACTTCACTCGTGTTTTTCAGAGGAAGGCCCATGGGCTGTACGTGGTAAACAGAGGTTTAAATGCAAACTTGGTTTCTCTTACACTGGAAAAAGATTTCTGTTAAAACTAAAATTATTTTGATGATAAACTTTAATTAGCAGTACTGTTCATAAAATACTAAAATAATCTGATGGACAAGGAGAATTCCAGCTGGAACAGCAAATATGTAAATCCTCTGCCTGATTTACAGATCTTGGAAGCAAATCTGGAGTAGCTCCTTCAGCCTTTCTTTCAATATGTTTTATTTCTCTCTAAAAAAGTTCCACTGCCTCAGAAAACTCCTATTTGTAGATCTTTTTTATTTACTAGCACAGGCTGATTTGAGTATGCTTTTTATTAGAGTTAAGATCACTGTCACTAGACACCTTTGTATTTCAAATATCAAAACAGTAATATCTAATTCTGAGCTCTTTGATTAAAAACGCTATATCCATTTTCTACAAGGAAAAAAAGTATTCCAGTTTTTCAGCTACTTATTTATATGTCTACTAAGACATTTGTATTTGTCCATATCACATACTCATCCTTCAGTCATCTCTGGAAAATGCGAATGCATTTATATCCCGCTACTTACAATAATAAGGCGGCAAAACTCACAGAATATCTGCAAGGCAGTTTGGTGCTCTCACACTTTGCAACTGGGTGGCTGGAACCACCATTACAGCAATATTTTTATCCAGAGTCAGACTCTGTTGGTACTGACACCCCTGCCCCAGTCATCACAGTACATCTTCACAGTACAAGTGAGTGCCTGCATCACTGGTTAGGCCAGGGTGATGGTCTGGAGGTAACCACTTTTTCTTTCGAGGTAAAGGATAAAAAGTGAAGTTATTGAAACTTCCTGGATGAGTCCCCTGTGGATCTCCAACTACTGCTGCCTTGGCATTTGAAAAACAATGACTCTGATCTCCCTTTAACAACCACGTTCACGGTCACAAAAGCAGCCCAGAAGCAAAGCTAAATTCAGACCTTGAGCCTAAGGTGACTCCTGAATTACTGTATACATCACATACATTAACTACTCCATCTGTCTTCCTCATATATTGCCCAGAAAAGTGCAAAATCATTCAGGTAATGATTCCTTCTGCCTTCCACCCCTCACATATATGTCCCTCAAGACCTCCAGAAGGATGCTAGAACAGCAGGAAAATTGAGGGATAAGACAATGGCCGAATAAGAAGCAGATCATCCCACCATATCCCACTATAGAGCTTGGTGGCACTATCAGGTGATGCAAGACCATCTCCTTGACAAAGTCAAGGAAATAATTCCCAAATCCACAATTTTAAAGAAGAGCCTTACGATCTCTCCAGATCATTGACATTCTAGCCTTTCGCTCCCCACAGAAACTTAGAAAAAACATCTGTTTCATTCTATTACCATTATTTTAACTTCACTCAGTATTTAGAAACATGATTTACTGTTTGCTTTGTCCAGCAAATGCAGAGTTCAAAGATTTTAATTTACTCTGACTGGGTTTAGAGAGTACTAATGCAATCTCTGTGTCAAGACACCGGAGTTTGTATAGCAGAAGATGGTGTAGAAACATTTTTTTGCCACATTTCAACTATATAATGAATGTTTCCACAGGTGTTTTTTTAATGTAGGGGCTTTCTTTTAAGACAGTTCTTGTGAGCTGGGGGCGCAGCATGGAATATTTTTAAAGTATGCTTTCATTCCTGAAAAAGCACATGGATGCCGCTGAAAACACAAGAAAAACTATCATTCAGAATCCTATTTCTGAACCCGCACATCATTATCTCCCCATCACACTGTGAAGTATGAGATACACTCATTAACTTGATGCAGTGTCATATCAGGATGAGAAAAGGACGTGAGAGGTTTAATCCTCTACACTGGGTTATGTCCCATTCCGCTTTGTCTTCAGAGAGATAACTTCTACTAAAGTGTGAGCTCCCACTCACCCTGCAGTGGGAATGTGCTTCAAATGTTTACTCCCTTTTAAATAAATAAATAGAATTCTTAAAATGATGGTTCAATTGACTCCCTTTAAGTTCGTAAAATGGAACATCAGAAAAAGGATATTAAGTGCAAAGCTCAATCTCATATTTCTTAATATCCCCTGATAAAAACATATTTTAAAGCATCATCAAATCTCACTTATCAGGTGTCCTCAATAATTTCATTCAAGTTCATTATAAAACTGTTGCAGTTCATGACAGTATTTGAATTCAAAACACAAGCTACTTAAACCCTCTTACGCGTATACTGACAGAATTGGAAACGCACTTTGAGAAGATAAACAAGTGTATATTCACCCGCTATTTATAACATTATTGCTATTGGCACCACTATGGCTATGACGTGTCAGCATTTAAACCATAAAACCCCTTAAATCTCAGCTATTAACATTCTACTCCAGATAAAATGTTTCAGATGGCAGGAGCCTCTTCCCCCCCAGTCCCTCCTAATAACTGAAGGGCAAAGCAGCAGAGTAATGGGAGGACTTTCTGGTTTTAATAGAAGGCATGTTGGTGTGAACATGAAACTTTTGCACGCAGTCTAAATGGAAAGAATTCAACATAAATCATTTGTATGCATCAATTTTTGATCAATAAAGTGATTTTTGCCCAAAAGCCAAGAGCGTGTGTGTCCACCAATTTATCAGGTAAGTGACATTTAGTAAGCTTTCAAAAATAAAAATTGGACTCTGTTATAAGTCCTATATTGGACTTTAGAAAACTGACTATAAAATCCTGTGATAATAAGAAACACACAAAACATACTGTGGTGAGGGGCTTCATGATACAGCATTGACCCAGAATTTAGGAAAAGTGGGAAGGATCCAATGTCAGATACTGTGACACCAGCTGAGAACACATTTTCATGGTAGTTTCCTTCTGCCCCTCTCCAGAAGCAGAACCCCACAAAGGAGAACAAGAACAAAACAGGAAAAAGCCAAACACACATGTTCATTGCTCAAAATTTCACATTAGCTGCAATTCCCTTGTCTATCTGATAGACTACAAATAATATATGACGGAGGATAAGCTCAATATACCATCTGATCCTGCCTCAAAACCTCTAAGTTTTACCTAATACATGGTTTCATCAGGGTGAGAAGATGATTTTTAAAAATTTAATTTCCTAAGAAACCTTTTCAAATGTAAGCCATTTAAAGAGAAAAATTTGCCTTTATTCTCCAGAACTGTTATTTATTAGGATTATCTTTATCAGGGAAATTATCACTGACAGCTGAACATTTCTATCTCACATTGCCTCATCAGGGAGCTGCTCCAGCTGGGCTTCCTGGCTTCCTCCCCACCACTGTCTCTCTACTATAAGCTTGGCATCTTCAGCCTAGTATCCTCAAGTCTGCTGTCCCTTAAGAAACATTTACTAGAATAAAACATCAGGATAAGATGTGACTAAAATCACCGGGCAATAATTTTGGCCAGAGGATACTTTAAAAAGTTAATACTAAAGTAAGGGACAGACGAATTAAAGGAAGAGTTGCAGGAAAATATTTTCAATTATGGAGCAAAATTGTTTGAACAGATTTTTTCTTCCTTGCAGACCTGGGTTTTTTCTGCTTTTTTTTTTTCCTTCTCTGCTTAATAGGAGGGGAGTTCAAACGACTTGAACAGAGATAAATTAAAAAAGAATAATTGGAAACTGAAAGGAAGGGTGAGATGGGTATGGGAATGCAATAATGAAGGACTGATGTAATTGAAGTCCCCACAGCACCTCTGTGCCATGCAAGGAAAGGTGCAATTCAGTCACACTGCGAGCCACAAAACCCACAGCTCTGTGGGATGTAAAGGCCTCAGTGGTCTGATGGTTTTAGGAATTAAAACCTTTTCTGATATGTGGTATCAGGAAGAAGGTCTTTCCCCTGAGCATCACTTAGAGTCAGCATAGTCATTGTTTTGTTGTTAAGTAGGGGTTTGGGGGGGTTGTTTGTTTATTTCTGAAGAAGATATAAAGATAATAATGCCTTCTGCACACTTTAAAAAATAATGATTTTAAATATGCAATAATTACTTCCTGGTAATAGAGTTACTGTCTCTGTATAAAAGCAGCCCTCTTTCACAGGAAAACTTCATATAAAACAGACTGGGAGAGCATACAAAACACCTTCATCAAGACCTCTGAGACCTAACTAAAAGACAGTTTCTGGAGTAATGCTGTGTTGTCCTTTTTTGTTATCTTTATTAATACCCCCTTTACCTCTGACGTGTGACAGCTCTTCTCCTTCAAGAGAATTACATTTTTATGCTAACTAGGACTGTAAATCTTTGTGCTTCACACTCTAAGAGCAGCCTTGGCTCAGGACAGACATCTCACCATGGGGCAGTTCTGAATAGCCAAAATGCTGCTGTGGGATTAGAGCTATTTCTCCTTCCCTCGAAACACTTGGTACCCAGCACTGAGGCAAAGTTGCTCCCTGTTACTCTAGAATAAGTCAATACATTAAATTCTAATTTCCACCTGTGTAATTTAGAATTTATAACTGTCCGTTGCATTAACAGAATAGAAATAAACATTCCAATTAGACCTTGTTTGGCATGAGTTCCTCTGCCCATGCAGAAAAATCACAGGTTGCACTTCAGCAGCTTCAGGAGAGCTTTTGGGCCCCATCAGTGGGCATCCAGCCCCACGGAATCTGGCCAGGCTCTCCTGCTTCAGTCCCATTTCCCTTCCTGCATCTAGAGATGTGAGGTACCCATTCATGTAAGAAGCTGCATTGCTACACCAGCCTTTCTCCCTGGCTCTAACCTAGCACACCCACTTTCCCTTAATGCAACCCAAGATCCTTCTTATACTGGGTGTATTGCTAAAAGTCCTGGTGAGGTACTTGCAGCCCTTGGTGGTAAGGCAAACATCACATGCATCTTCATAATCTCTGCCACAATTGTTTCTTCCTTGCAGATGAGCTTCATGCACAGCTGACATTAGATAAAATCAATCAACAAACAGCAACAAGAAGATTTCCATAACTGCATGTCAGATGGACTGGCACTGGAAACATTAGAAAGTCCAGAGACCTCTGAATGAATTCAGCAAGTAGTTGCATCATCCACCCACAAACAGAAGTTTAAAAAAACCCAACAAAACCAACAACTAAAGAAAAAAGAAGTTTCTAATTGCAAGGGAAGGGAAAAGTGTTATTCTACCTAACAGGGATTTTTTTTCTTTCCCCTATTCTTTTTCTTTGAGTTCACAATGGCCACATGGACCTGATCTACATCCTATACATAGATAAACTTTGGTTATACGACTTCAGCATCTCTCATCCAAAACCCAACCAGCTTTAGGGTAGAAACTGAATCCTGTTCCCAGACCAGAGCCAAGTTCAAGACAGCTGTGCAAATAGGTGCCATTTGCTGCCTGTGTTCTGCCCAGTTGTGGTAACACTGCTAAACCCCGCTAAACCCTGGGGGGAGCCTGAGATTACTGAAACATTTTAGGAGTGTGTCTGCATGCCCAAGATTAGTTTTCCCATTTGCCCTCTTAGCGCATGCTCCAGGTCTCCTCGCGCTGCTACAGAGCAACAAGCCAAAAGACAAATTTATAGACAGCAATGTACAGTATGCTGTACTCTTATTTCACATAACTATATGAACATTTACATAATATATTACATAAATATATATGGGAGGGTGGTGGTGGGTTACTTAATCTTAATAATAGCATTTCACAATGGTTGAAGGAGAAACGGAAACGCTTTGTACCTACCAAAACACGGAGTTCAATGCTCTGTGTTTCCTCTGCCACAGCTGAAGACATCACTAACGCCTAAAACAGAGCGAAGAGCTGCACTTGCACATTAAATGCCTAATGACAAGATGCTCTCTTTCATGGTATGTATTGAGACAAAGGGGGGGCATAAAATCACAAAATGGAATATATAAACCTTTAGAATTATTTTTAAGTAATGTTAAGTTTGATGGCTTTGTAACAGTAGCAGTGGAAAATTACTGAGGGGCATGATACACAGAGGAAAAAAGAGTACAGCTACAGAACATACTGAGAATTCTAGTACAAGATAAACCGTTATAGTTTAGGCCCTATGATCTTAGTACAAAATGAATGGAAGAAAAACAGTCTAGAAGAACAGGACACAGGGATAAGTAGTATCTGGGAATGGCAGGTGTCCAGGATGGGCTACAGTTAAACTAACCGATAAGTAGATGGATAGAAGGATTATTATGTCTCTGGTGCTAACAAAACCAATTAAGCTGGTATGAGCATCTACTGCACATGCTTCAAAGGCTGCCAGAAATGATGAAGACTGTTGGAAGAAGTAAACGACCCTCAGAGACCACCACCACAATTTTGCACGCATGCGGGGAACTTTCTGGAAAATGATGTAATCCATACGTAGCCTCGTGAATATGTATGTATGCCCAGGGACTATATAAGGACGGCTTTTGTAGCAATACGGAGACATACATTAGGAGGAGCTATCCCCCATGTCTCCCGGTGCCAACTTTGTTGTTTGAAAAGTTTGAAAACTTTGTTGGCAAGTTTGCTCCTGGAGTTTTCTCCCAACCAGTATCCTAAAACAAGCATAAAAGTTAAACCCAAGGAAAATATCTCTTTTCCATACTTACTAAATAAATGTGGGGCAAAGATTGTTTTCTAATATGCATTTCATGGGGAGAAGTGAAGCAAAGCACCCAGTTCAGCCAGCATAGAGTTGCAGAACTGTTTAGGTTGGAAGGGACCTTAAAGCTCTTCCAGTTCCAACCCCCTGCTATGGACAGGGACATATTACACTAGACCAGGTTGCTCAAAGCCCTATTCAACCCAGCCTTGAACATTGATGGGGCAGCCACAGCTTCTCTGGGGCTCCCTGTGCCAGGGCCTCACCACCCTCACAGGGAAGAGCTTATTCCTTAAATCTAATCTGAATCTCCCCTCTGTGAATTTAAAGCCATTCTCTTTTGTCTTATCACTCTATACCCTTGTAAAAAGTCCCTCTACACATTTCTTATTTTCTGATTTTTCAGCTCCTTAAGGCACTGGAAGCTGCTGGACAAATTTAAAACTGTTCATAAGGAGTTGAAATATAACTTCACATAAAATCATCAGGTGAGCCTGAGACGTCAGAGGTCAGCTGCTCTCCAGACCCAGCTGAAGAAGGGGCTGCAATAAAACCTCACCTGCTCCATATCCATCTCCAGAGCGATCATCGAAGGGGACGGGTAAGCCGCCTGTATCAGCAGAACCTGTCAGCCCCCAAAACCACTGTCGCTGATAACCCAGGCACTTCACCTTCTCCATTATGTGAAGCACATTGTTAACTCTACAAAGATTCCTCATGTATTTCAGTGAATATATTGGCACGAGTCATAGGAAGAGATGCAGGAACAAAAACAAACAAGGAGAAACGCAGGAGTGGAAGAAGCAAAACAACAAAACATTCTCTTTTTGTGCAGATTAGCTGCAAATGCTAGCTGCTGCTGGTAACCAGTAAACAACAGTCGTCGCTGTTGAAACGTATGCTGCCTGTGACTTCACTGAGCAAATGGATCACAGCTTTTCTGCATGCTTAATAATTTTGCTTTATCAGTTCTACCTTCTGAGTTGTTTTGACATTTGCTCATATAATCAGATTTCAAAAACAGATGATACAATATCTGCTTATAGCCAACAGATTGTTTGATACTTTTTTACTTTTTTTTTTTCAACCAGACACTCTCAATAGCTTGAAATTTCTCTTAAAACCAGACAGGAAAGCAAATGAAGAGAGATAGCAACATTCAGGAGACAGAAGCACGAACAAGATTTGTTTGTGGCTATAGCTTTGCTCTGGAGTTGGCTATGCACAGACTGATAATTTTTGAGATGGATTCTATCTTGTTAGGATCTCCTGGTTCATTTGCTGTTTTTTATATCACTCCTCCCAACAACTCATAATCCTTTGCAAATGAAAGTTGCCTTTGGTAAGAATAATACCCAGAGAATATTCCTAGTACTCAGGCAGAAGCCAGATGCAATGAAGCACTGCTGCAGACTGCAGCAAAACCATTTCCTCCATTGTAAGGAGCCCCCCTGCAGTCCCCGTGCATTGACGACTTCTGCCCCTGGCATTGCTCCACTCCTGCCACGTGTCGTCTGGAAAGCAGCGATGCATGAATTGCAATGCTAAAGAAATAAGAAACTAATCATAAACAGAGCCATTCCCTCTGTGCTTGATTTTCATTTAGCCGCACCTGCACATAAAAGAGCTATCAACGAAAGCTATCTGTTACCTGCCAATTCAAAATGACTTCGGAAAGCAGTCCCCAAGCTTCCAGTGATAGATGTCCAACAAAACAACCTTCTAATCTCTGCAAATCGTTGGTAAGAGCTACATTAAACCAGCCTGCCATCAATCTTTGTTCTCCTTGCTGTAACTCAATTGGATGTACTCCCTATAAGTACTTAGAAGAAACAACTGCACTAAGCTGCTAAGTTAAAAGTAAAACTAGCACCACAAATGAGAGCTTTATGTTCAGAAATCCAGCACCTGCATTCTACTGCTGCTATACCATGGGAAATGTAAGGAAGGAAAGACAATTAATAGTGTCAGTAGTTTCTTCTTGTCATCATTTCAAAATCCACTGCTAGGCAACATTTTCCCACTTCTTCCAACCAGCAAAAATAATTTCCTTGGATAAAATTGTAAAAGTTTATTTTTTTTGGTTTTTTTTGGGTTTTTTTTTTTTATGATATATCAATTAAAATACATAAAAAATAAAGCCCCAGCTACCGGAGTTACCTGCCTCCAGGCTAGCTTGGTGCCTGAATGATTAGTGTTGAATCTCATTCAATTTATCATGAGTCCATCAGAGGTGAAAACGTTAAAGAAGTCAGTGGCACCGATCATAGCTTCCAAATTCTAGTGAATGTATTTGGATTTTTGCCTGCCAGCTGGAATATGAGCCAAAGTGAAACTATAGCTCTCCTGCTAACAGCTCGAAATGACTCCGACTCCCAGGAGTGTGTCCAGTGATATTGGAAGGGTTTAATAGGTTAACTTCACTGAGTTTTTACTTTGGCTCATTTATTTCATGGAAGGATTTAATCTTTGCTGTGTTTTCTACAGTCAAAATTTTCTATCTGGCCTTTTCTTCCTTTCTGTGGCAGAAATAGAATTCAAAATTAAATAGCAAAATATCCAGAATTTTGCATCTCCAATAATCTTAAAAGTGGTGGCTGATCTGTCCAGTTCAAAGTCTGTCAGGCAGTTTGGTCAGAAGATGAGCTAGAGATGTACCAAGGATCTCTTGTTTCCATGGTAAATCAGGATGAATAACACTGAAGTCAAGTGAGTTAAATCCATGGAAGAAAACATTATGGAGAAAGGAACAGGAACTGCACAGGATTAGGCTTGTTAAGCTATGAGTGAATACAAAACCAATCAAATCTCTGTAGCTGTGACTGAATGTGCAGGGGACACTGGGAAGAGTGGCCTGGCTGGTTTCATCCCTTCAGTGTCCCTGGAAGAGACACTGACCCTGAGCAGATGCATGTGCTCCCTGGGAGCGTTGTGAGCAGGTACATGCATATCAGTGCTCCCCAATATCTTCTTAGAAATTGCTGAATTTCTGCAACTCTGAACTTCTTGATCCCTGAAAGTCATCCTCTAAGCCAGTGTTCTGGTACAAAAACTCACCTAGGGTTTGAAATTAACCGAGGACACAGCAAGGAACACTGTGCAATAGTTTAGCTGATCATACAGGTCCAAGATCAATTTTCAAGTAGACTACACCTCTTTCATCTCAGACAACTCATGGAGAAGTCTGCCAAGTGTGAGCAAGAGAGGAAAACATTCTTAATCAAGGCCATGAATAATTCCTTTGCACAAGTTTATTCTGCCTTTTTAGACATAGTTATTCAGCTGCTTTGATAAAAACTGTCTTCATTTAGAGATAATTTTTAACTGTTTATGAGATTACAATAATCAGGCTCTCGTCAGTACATCTGCTCCACAATTAGGTATTTAGAGATGTGGTCAGTGGAGCCAAACCCATTTGCACATGAGTGAAGGTTATGGACTGTACATTGAGGGAAGGGTGCTGAGGGCATCTTTCAGACAACGAAGGCTCTTTAACACGCTATCCTGTTAGAACTCAAGAGGGGACATTTTAAGTAGAATACTGCAAACATTTAGGCTGTCATTATGTTTGTTATAAATTTTCTAATTACCAGTCACCATAAAAAGTTAGTTAGTTGGGTTTTCCAGCCAGGCAAGTACAGCTTCACAAGTCACCATACACTGGAGCTACCAGTGCCTGGAGGACTGCGCGCCATCAGTGCTGAGGCCAGCTGCAGCTAACGTAGGAGCAGGGTAATCACTTCAGCTTTACAACGCTGACACCAGCAGACCCCCCAAGAGACAAATAAAAGGTTTACACTACTCTGCAGGAACTTGGTGCTTATTAGAAACCCCTCCCTTAAGTCCTACCACATAATGATAACACAGCAAAACTTCTTAAAAGTTAATTAGGAGTCTATACCAGAATGTTTTAGTCCCTGACAGAGTTTAAAAGCTCTTAGATAGGACTGACTCTATCATGGATGAACAGTTAACACAAACCTATATTTACAATAAGCAGAATGGGTCATGCTACACAAACTGACATTCGATGGAAGTTTTCATCTACTCTAAGAGCTGGCTTTTTTTTACCAAAACTGAAGAGAATACAAAAAATGATATTCAGGAAAAATGACTATGAGGCCACAGGCAGCTTTCAAATTTGGTTAAATCCAAATGCAAGGGATCTGTTCATTAACACAAAAGCTACCTAGTGAGAATTTACCATAATTGTCCCAACACTACATTCCCCAAAAGGAAAAGAATAGGAACATATAGAACAGGTATGTGAAATCAGGTATTTCTGCTGATTCATTAGAGATCTGTATGCCTGCCTCCTTGAAGGGGTGGCTGATTGCATGCCGAGCATCTGGCATGTTGAAAAAAAAACCTAGAAAATCTTTCAGAAATGATCTGAAATTACAAATATCAAGGAGGCTCCACCTGTGCCTTTGAAGCCAAGACCTGGCATTAGCAGGGAATGCAAACGAACAGAAACAGTTTGTTTCCTAGTAGGGTTAAAACTTACTCTGTGTTGAATACTCTTGGTATTTGCAGCTGAATCCAGTTCTAGAAACATTACATTGGCGTGCCTAGGTCTATCTGAGGCCTGAGGCACTGCCCCTGAGCAACTCTCCAAATGCCCAAATCCCAGCATACAAAGGACAGGACAAGACAGACTCTATTTTTCAGGCTCAGGAACAGGCTATGCAGGCAAAACACAGCGGCACTAAAACATACAAGCACTCACTGGATTCAAAACGCGATATGCTGAAAGATTCATGATTTTTTTATAATTAATGTTTCAATCATTTTCTTAGTTACTTTTTCTTCAAATAACTAATTTTATTAGATGCCAGCATATTGTATATGGCAAACTAGATGCTCCATTTTTTCCATGTAAAACCCTATGAATGCTCCCCATTGTCCACACAGCATCTCCTAAGATTGCCTGTCATCAGCTTTGTCCCCTGACTCAAAGCGGAGCAAGTAACAGGCCCTTTCAGAGCTCAATCATGTCTCCAATTTCTTGTTCGGTTTCAGAAAAAGCAGAGAGTTTTCCAAAGTCTACAAAGGACTTCCAAGCCCAACCATTCAGGCAAAATGAGAGCTAATCTAAAAAAATCACCCTGAATTTCCTGTAAAGTATCAGCATTATAGCAGTTATCTACTGTTATCCTATTTTAACACATCTATTTGTTTCAGGTGAACAACAATCGGTATTTTTACCACCATTATTTGGTAGAGAGTCTGGGGGGTGATGCAAGAAAAATATAGTGCTGAACAGTGCCTAAAGAACTGCTTCTGGATTAAACACAAAGCTGGTACCTATGATATGTTTATTCAAAGCTTATTGTATTTTCTTTATTTTATATTTTTTTATATATATAATATAATTATTTATATATTATATTATATTATATATATAATATAATATATAATATACATTATATAATAATTTATATATTGATTTTTCTTTAGCAAGATTCCAGTTGACCTACATAATAATACTTCTGGTACAGAAGGTGCACATTGCTTTTCATATTTTTGTAAAATACACATGTAAATGTATATTTACTTGGTTATTACACCTCTTTTGAGCTATAAAAATCAAATTTGAACAAATGTTTCAGTTTTGTTCAATTTGCAAGCCAAATTCACAGATCCAGTACTTTTTCAACAGAAGGACGCAACAAGGAAAAAGTATTATTATTCCATATTAAGTCATAAACCTGACTGCTTTTACATTTATATGACACTGAAGAACTTCAGTACACAGAGGCAGCCATCACTGCCCTACAGGAAGAAGACAGAACTTCTTCAGTTCCTGTCAATGTTGATCAATTTAGCAGAAACAGAAAACATGGTAAAATAGGAAGACAGATGCATCAAAATAATTTTCCCATGATTCTGTTACCCTTTAATTGTCATAAGTTAATCCTGTAAAATGACAGATGCATTGTTTTCCATTCTGGCTGTCTCGCTGTCTCCTTCCTTAAAATTCAACAGCAGCCTCACCTTCCTGTCATTTCCCAAAAGCCCATAGTCCACGCTTTATATCAGTGTGTCATAAGTACATAAAAAACCTGGTTATTTGGTTGAAAAATATCTGATTTTAAAAAAGGTACAAAAGATGTACATGTAACTCAGCTGGCAATCTTAGGACACGCTATTTGCAAAACAGTCATTTTCACAGCTTTATTTTGCAACATCCTTCCCACAGCTCCCCATTTCCATAGTGATATATGACATGTGTTGCATCATGTTGAGAAGGACACGAAGAAGGTGAAATCTCCTCCTTGGCCGGAGACGGCCGGATAAACAAAGCACGTCCCTGCAGTGCTGGATGCACATGCAGAGGCACTGGTGGAGCAAAGCCAGGGCACATGGGATTCTGCTGCCCCAGTAGGAGAGCAGTGTACTACTGAGAAATTATTCCAAATTGCAGGTGTAAAGACTAGTAAGAGCCTGGCAATGAGCCCATCTTGTGCAGCTTGCTGCCCACACTCCTTATTTGTACTCGTTTTAAGCCTTGTAACTGTGACCCCAAGCATATTATTTCTCAAGCACCAGGCATCATCTCTTCACATTAGCCCAGGGCAGCTTTGAACAAGCCATCTTCTAACGACCCACAGGCATGAAGATGAGCTGTTCTCATGCACCAGCCCCAGAATGGTCTCCCTCTTTTGAGAGTGGGAAAAAGTGGAGAGCTGCAGTAGGACCACAGCAGAGGGGCAGTTCGGGGCTACAAGAGCTGTTGGAAATAACAAGACACATCACAAAGAAGGTCATCCTGTGGATGCTCCACAGGGTGTCCCCCAAAGTCTGCCCCAATCACCTGTATGGCTTTCACTGTCCACACTCCAAGCACAGAAAAGAGATTAAACTGTCACAGGAGATAAAGCTGCAGACTTAAAACTTGAGATCTGAATGACGAGCCTGGAGCTCATTCTTGGCTTCTAGCACTCTGTCTCTTTCCAAGTTATTGATATTCAGCTCATAAATTCTGAAGCTTACATGTTTATAGGCATTAAGGGAAAGGCTTTTCTCAAGCAGACCAAAACCTAAAAACTGGCCATGCAACTAACGACTGGAAAGGTAAGTCACCACAGCAAAACAAATCTTGAAAAATAAATTACTGAAGAGCTTAAATTCAGCATATGTTCTCATTTGTTACAAATCCCAAGGCTGCAGGCAAAAAATGTGCTTCATCACTGGGGGAGCAAGCAATGGCACCAGATACCAAACTACGGATGAGCAGAGTCGAAGAATTAAGAGAACAGGAGAAAATTATTACCTGCCACCACTCAACTACTCTGCTGTTTGGGAAGAGAAAAGCCAAAGAGGATAAAACAATTCAGAAACAAACATCAAAAAAAGGACACGCTTGCCAAAATAACAAGTATACCTATTACAATGGAGAAACTTTAATCCATCTCTGTTCATGTTTGCTTACCTTGGCATTTCCTGTCCTTCCTTTTAATACTTACAGAGAAAACATTTCTCCCTGTCAGTAATCTTGTTTATTTTAATAAAAAAGCCATTATCTTAAAACAAAATCCTGTGAATTGATCATTGAGTCAAAACGGCAGAGAAATTCCCATAGGCAAATCTTTTTAGTATTCTATAAGCATGTCTAATTCAATTAACACCAGCCAGAAGAAGATTATGTAAAGCTACGAATTATACATATCTATATGTATACAATAAATAAAAATTAGATGTTAGGGAACAGACTTTGTTTCAGGTAAAAGCTGTATGTTTTGCACTTTGTATTTCAACTAGTATAAAAATCTGACTATGCCCAGAGATCTTTTCTAAATACATCAAAGTTTCATAAACCTCAAGACATGCACACTCCTCAGGCACAACTTTACCTGAAAAAAAGTTAATGTTTTTACTCAAATTCCAGATGCTGACTGAAATACAGCTGTTTCTATCAGCCCATGTTTCCAGCACAACCCACTGCAGCTGCACCAGCTGACAGCAACTTTGGGATAAGGAGATGGAAAAAAAACTACTATTACTCTAATTTTGGGAGAAAATACACACTTGTGGTGTGAAACATTATGAAAGCTCAAGACAACAATACAGCTAATAGCATCTTACTGTTTGCACTTTACTTATAGAACTGATTGGGTCAAAAATCTCATAGCCAGTAAGTGTATAGCATATACTGCATGGAGCACAGCTTGGAAAATGAAGCGTGAGAGCGATGCACTCTGGTTGATTTCTCCCAGAGGTATACACAGTACTGTAGAGAGAAAGGTGTCAATACTAAGGCCCAGGACAGCAAAACACCAAAGCCTGCACTTTACACTAAATAGGCTAGCAGGCCCACCAAAGTTAAAAGCCCTATTTGGTGCCTGAGTGCTTTATGAGTTTGGGTTAATGAGTTCAGTGTCTCATAGGACCACTCCTTCAGTTTCCCCGCACTTCTGTTTTTATTGCCAGTTTGACTCCACAAAGAGTTTACAAACTTTGAGACATATGTGAAAACAATTTTGTTTTCTTTATTTAAATCACTATCAGCTGTTGTTATGGCAGGGTTATCTTTGTCTGTTAATTAGTAACCACACACACACATGAGCAGAAAAGCCTTTACCCTTCTTTTTCTTCCATATTGATTCAAACTCTTCATAAAGCTCACGAAAAGGAAAACACTAGAAAATCATGGAAGCGGAAAGAAGCCTGTCTTGTGGGTCACCCATGCAAGGAAAGAATTCAGGATTGTCCTTGAAAGAACTTTTCTGAAGACTACAAAAACCACAGAGCACAATTAAACCGACTATAGAGTCTGAAAGTTCT
The DNA here is from genome assembly GCF_963264785.1 of Psittacula echo. Classification (NCBI taxonomy): domain Eukaryota; kingdom Metazoa; phylum Chordata; class Aves; order Psittaciformes; family Psittacidae; genus Psittacula; species Psittacula echo. The sequence goes on along the minus strand of NC_137745.1, from coordinate 13,587,961 downwards.
TGTGCCAGAAAACACCTTCTTGTCTGTTTCCTTTTTCCTTGGCTCAAAAAAGAGTTGAAGGTTAAAAAAACCCAACCAACTAAACCACCAAATAAAACAACTGGCCTTTCGGACATGAATTAGAAGTTGAAAATGAGGACTGGAATTAAATTAATGTGAATTCTGGGGTTAGCGAGTCCAGCTAATCTGGCTGGTTTTGTTTCAGAACCCAAACACCTTGTGACAACCTGGGCATCAGAAGCAGCATGGCTTTACCTAACTAATTAGGTCTAAGAATGCAGAAAGTTTTCAGAACAAGTCTCAGTTTGGGGTTCTTTTTTCCCCCCTGTAAAAAATACAATTTTTTTCTGCCTTAATTTTTCCTTCAGCTAATTTAAAATTCCAGATCAGCCAGAGCACTGTGAAACTTTTTCATCAACATGCATTGAGACATGATGAAGTTCCACATTCACATCGTTTTTGCCTGAAAAGTGAACTTACAGTAAAAATGATCTACTTTTTATAAATGTGTGAATTAGGGCTAAAACTTAAAACTCAAAATAAAATGCTAGTTAAACAGCCATATGGAGAGATCCTGAAATACAAGGCAAGGCGAGGACCAGCGCCTCTTGCAGCACTGTGGTTGTGCACAGACCTGCTATATTTGACCGCATCTTGTGTCTAACAGTCCCATCTAACAACAAAACCTTTACTTCCAGGAAAATCTCAAAGCTGTTAACTGGAAACATCTAGAAGCTTAAACCTGAAGTAAGCTTACGTCGCTCTGGTGTTGCCCTCAGGAAAGCTGAAACAGCATGGTGAAAAATTTCTCTGACTTCTTTTGACCACAGCCAGCCTTGGAATATTCTACATAAACCTTGGTCAAAGCCCTGAACCTAACGCTTGGCAGAGCTGCAGATTCAGCTCCAGCTCTTCCCAGTGTCAAATGTTTGACCAGACGCTGCTGTTGGTGGAAGGGAGCAAGCCCAGGGATGTTCTGAGCAGCACACAGCACATCATTTAAAAAGTAACAAAGCAGAGGCTGGAGGAGTTGTCTCTTTTTTTTTTTTTTTCCCTTTCTTTTTTTTTTTCCTTTCTTTTTTTTTTTTTTCCTATGTTTTTAACTCCAATTTTAAATATAACGGTAACTTCTGTTCTAGACAGCTGCCAGGCAGCAGGCTGAACCCACTGACTGGTCTCCACACAAACTAGGTCGGTGGGTATATAATTTTGATAGAGTAATGGCATATTCTTACTGCTCATGAGCATCTTCACTCAGCAGCTCAGTTCTAAAGATTTTGCATACCAAACAAATTGGTTACAGCAGCATAGGAACAAGCATCTACTCAACTTGCTCCCTTCCATGTCCACAGGCACTCAGCTGCTCAGCATTGCTTGTTCTATCTCATCAGGTCTGTTTCAAAGCTCAGTTGGCGACTCCTCCTCTCACCTCAATGGTGCCTCTGCCACACTGCCCCCTGCTCACTGAGGGGACGAGCCAGCTGAACTCAGCACCACACATTATTCACACAGAAAAATCCTGGTTTGGGGATGTTTGCACATGCAACTGAAGGAACGCGACAGTGGTCACCCCTTGCCTCTGCCATCCTCCTTTCAAGAGAGGATCCTAACAAGGGCTAGCACTGGGTTTCACAGCACAGTGCAGCAAGCTTGGCTCACCAAGCATTCCTGGCTGTTTCTCCCACCCTGCCAGCCGACTGCCCAACTCACAAGATAACAACCCTCATCCTTGGCCTCCCTTCTGGGATGAGGCAGAAGTCTGGTGCCATAATGGCGTTAATCTGTAAGGTTAAGAAAACCGGATGAGCAGTGATCAAGCTGAAGACGCTGATCTTCAAGATACATCATATAACTATATATATAGAGAGAGAGACAGAGATACATACATACACTCTTATGCATAAACACACACACTTAGAGGCAAAGCAGCAGACAGGAAGTCACTGCACATCATCACCATGCAGACTGTCTCTGCAGCATTTTTACCTCAGTCTGAGGATCACCCCCACCCCAGTGATGTTGTTTATGTCTGGGTTCAGCTAGAACAAAGGTGAATTTCTAGAGTTTGGTTTTTTTAAACACATCCTTGAAGGAATAATGACTACATAAATCTGCAGAGGGAAACAGCAATATGTACAGCCTAACATAAGTGTTAGAGTGTCTTATGTAACAGACAGTAATAAAAGAGCTTACAGAAAAATAGCATTTTCAGTTCCTTGAGATGAAAGTTGTTCACTACTGTGTGACTTCCTTGCACAATATTCAAGGCAACACAAGGATTCACTGCATAGACTCACTATGCAAAGGCACAAGCTGTTGCAGAGAAAGCTGGAGACCTTATGGCAGGTCTGAGCTTCATCTGGTTCTTTTTCAATTGCTGCTTCCTTCCATCATGATGCAAATCTCTATGGCCACTCTGCTCTTTGTCTTTCCAATGCCTATTCGATTTGGTTTAGAGTAAATCATTTACGGTAGATTTAATTTCTTGGAACTGATAATGACTGTAGGTAGATATGGATCCTTTCATTTAAAACTTGCCTTTGCAATTTAATCAGCCTCCTCAGCCTCACCACCAGCTTGAAAGTAATGTGGGATGATTGTAACGGTGACTAAAGAATGAAAAAAATTAGACAAAAAGTAAATTAATGATTTTTTCAGAAATATTGAGCTGCTCTCTCTAATCAAGTTTAACTGTAATGTGCTTTCCCAACACACTTGTACTTCCCTGGGGAGGATTACATCTTCGTAAGCAACCTCAGGTTTTTTTTCTGTGCTGAATAATTAGATTCCAGTCCTCCCCTGAGCAGACTTCCTTCCATCCCACAGCACACGGGTGCCTATCCATACTCAGGAAGACAGGATCCATGCACAGGAAATCAGGAGAGAAACGCCATTATTCACATTGATTTTCCCATTCTTAAGCTTCTTAAGAGATTTCTATGAATGATGTGAGACAACATCCATAGCTATTCTGTTGATCATCAGGTAGCCTGTTGAAAGTCACCCTCCCTGTCACCTTGCATCTGCCACCATGCCACAGAGCTCCATGCCCCATGGCCGGGGTCCTCATCCCCATCCACACTATTTTGCAACTCCCCTTCCTCAGAGCTGATAGGTTGTCCAGCCCAAACTGTAACTCAGAGGTCCTGTATAGGCAGTCTGTGTTTATGTCTAGTATGCCTGCAACAGCCAAACACAAAAATGTTCATAAATAGAACAAACGAAAAAGCCATTCTATATCAAGAGCAACCACACATCTATCTTTCCATCAGCAGATGTTGGAATCCCAGTGTTGGAATCTTTCTTCCAGTGACTGGAGCTTTTTGACAGACACAGACGATCAGGATCAATGGAGATGGAAGATTAGTTATAACAAAGGAGAGACTATCTACAGGAACTGTGGAGAAATACCAAAGGGGACCTGAAAAACCTAAAAATCAGATTTCAATATTTTTTCCTGTTCGTATTTTCACATTTAACTGAGTTGCTTTTGCTGCCAGTGTATTTCCTTATTTTATCTTCATAGAAAACATGAGTCTTTGAATGCTTACATAAAAATTACTGAAAAGAATGCATCAGCGCAAAGGAGAATGGTACAATAATGTTTTAAGTAGTATGGGAAAAAATAACGTATCTGAACCAATGAGCAAACAGCTTCCCTTTAAATGTATTTGATTTGGGTCTGGAAGCTCGGAAGAACTGATGGAATCCAACAGCTTATCTCACAGAAAGTATGTCAGTTTTATAGAAGAGTTAATTTTTCAAGGAAAACATCAGCTGCCAAAGCAATGAGACATTTACTGTTGATAAGGATGCTTAAAGATTCACAAAGAAAACTTTCGCCATTCCACTATAATAGGATTAGAAATGTCTCGAAAGCTCCAAAAGCTGGAATTTTGCCCTGAAGAAAAAAAAAAACCAAAGACATGCCCCCAGAGCAAGTGAAGAGAAACTGGGTTAAATTTCCAGAGCTAAGTTAGATCAATACGTAAGAACCATTTAAAAATTGCTAAGACCAGAGGGCTGCAGCAGGCAGCGCTCTGTTCTCACTGTGCCAGGGGATTCAGGGCATCATCTGCAATGGAACAGCCCAGGTACTGCACACCAAACAGCAGCTGCCAGCTCACAGAATCACAGACTGGTTTGGGTTGGAGAGGGCCTTAAAGGTCATCTAGTTCCAACCCCTTGCCTCACCTGAGTTCTGGAACTGCAAGGCAATACTTAGGGTTTTGTCTGTGTCATGTGGTGCTGAGCAGAAATACTCAAACATCATCGTGAGCGTCTTTGGGTCCTCCCCAGCAGCAAGACACCTGGTGCCACTGGCTCAGTCAGGCTGTAAGGAACATCTACCATTGCCCCACACCAAAACCTGCACAGCACTGTCCCCTGCCACTGCAACTCAAACTCAGCTTCCCCCACTGACTAACCTGGCATGGGATTTTGCATTTATTTTTTTACAATACATTTCATCAGTAGGAGATTTCTTGTCTAACACTTACAAGCCATAAACTTTCCCAGCTCGTGCTACTGCAGTTAGAAAAGATTTGGGAATAGCTATATTCAAATTTTTTATCAACAGAATGCTCTTAGTGACATTCTGAGAAAATCATCCAGCTCCTCTATTTCTCCATCTTGTTTTTCTATCTGTAATATAGCTACACTAGCACCCATTCACATCACAGAGGAAGTGATGTGTTAAGTCATGAATGAGGTCAGATATATACATATATGCATATACATATATACATAGACACCTACACAGTTTTAGGCTGTGTGATGCTGGAGCCTGAGAAACAAGATGAGAAACCCCAAGTCTGACACTGCAAACTGAGGACATTGCAAATGGTGCACTGATGACTCAAATGGTGGGGGAAGAAGAATCACTTTGACTTAACTGGTATGAATTTTTTCCTCCTTAGACTTAAAAAGATATTAAAAAAAAAAAAATACATGTGACTGGAGGAGAAGAAACTGCTGTTTCTTCCAAATGGGTTTATATAAAAAACAGTAAGACATTTCTAAAATAGAGATCTGCGTTCAGATGTTGGTTTTTAACTGCCATAACTCCTCACAAATAAAATTACTATTCTTGGGTGTCACTAATGAGGCCCTATGAATTGTTATCTAAAATCTCAGAAGAATTCTTTATTTGAATCAACTATGCGAAGCATTTGATCTTCCTTAAGGATAGTCAGCTTTTAAATATAAGTATATATGTTTCCATTGACTGAAGAGCTAACGCTAGAATGGAATGAATTATATTCACAGCAAACAAATTAAAATGATTGCAAGATCAATGACTGTGTTGTAGGTTGTAGTTCAAGCAGGAATAAGAAGAAAAAGAGAACTACGGCGTAGCAAACGCCTGTTAGTGATGATCTGGAAATGATGCAGAAGTGCGGCCATTACCACTGGCGTCAGCATTACTTCTTGCTCAGCCTCCTCCACTTAAATTGAAAGGCCGTCATGAAATAACCTGCCTCACTAACTAAATCAGTCTGTTCAGTTGCTTTGTTTCCAATTTACTTTAGCTTGAAGCTCTCTTTCTCTTTTAAATGGCTCCATCACTTCCCTGATGAAGAAGGGAAGCCTCAAATCACACCTACTTTTCTTCCACAGGCATCTCTGTATTACCCCCCCTGCTTTTGGAAAGAACGATCCTTTCCAACGATGCTTCCTCTCTTCCTAAAACTCTCTTTATACTATTTTAAGAAACTGTGTCTGGCAAGAGCGATGGGAAGTAAAACCATGCACTGCTCTGCGTAAAATCCAATCAGATTCAGAGCTTTGTAACATCCCCGTCTATCATCTCCTCCTTCATCCCCCTGACTAACATATCCCCTTTTTGTCTAGTTTGCCACAATCAATTGGTGTTCTGCAGTGCTGGTGGTATGCCAAGTTACATGCCTATGGGATACAGACTTATTAACAAGGCAGGACAGATTTATTACTAGTGATCTCCAGACCAGCCGCTGGCCTTGCTTTGCCGCATGCGAGTGCACATGCGTAACCCCCCATGCATAAGCAGGAAGATGATCCTAGGGATACACAACCTGCAGCACGAATTGATACGAGCTAGTCTGGAACACATCCAGTCTTCCCTTCTGCACCTACCCTTCAAAATATCCTTAACACTAACACATAGGGTAACAAATACTTGTCTTTTTCTTCCCTTCAACTGCATTGTATGAAGGCGTATCACAAACACCTGTAACCACAGCATAGAACATTTGCAGAGTTTGCGCTTCCTTTTACATCTTGTATGCTTCTGAAGGTGTTACTGGGCAGTATCAGATACCCTCTTTCCATGGAAGATGCTAAATTTTACGATCTAATTAATTTGCCTCTTAAAGGAACAGGTAAGACTAAAACATTACACATTCGTAAGAAATGCGCAAGTTACTTCTCTGTTTTCTGTTAATCTCTGAGACAGCTTAAGATACTACCTTTATTTACGTGGTGCCAGCTGCTGCAATTTGCAAATGGAAACATATTATTTCGAAGACCCACCGTATCTTTTATTCATAAAGCTATATTTAATGAAGTTCAAAGGTTGTTCATAGAACTGAAAGATGTTTTCCCCAAGTATGATATATGCTTTGACAATCACAGACCTCTGTATGTGCTAGAATGCCAGTGACCACATCTATGAGCACTTATTGCCAATTACTCTTCATGTTTTTCATCTAATTAATTTAGCCTGGCCAGCCACAGTGCCCAACACATTACAGTAAGTCATAGTGATGTAACAACAGTGCTGATCTTTGCTCTAAAACCATTTCCCCAACTCCATACGTTGGATCATGAAAAGCAGAAGCTTAGAGGGTAATTAATTTTTCTCACTTAGGCAGAGTTAGCTACCCAGAAAATGTTCTCCCGGGCTGTCCTAAATATGGCTCTTAGTTAAAATAATGTGACTCTGTCTGATCATGTCATTGTCATATACTTTGCCTTTGAATATTTAAGATCTTGCACTTTTTTGATCCTGTCTCCAAATCTTTGGTTTCCTTTATATGACTTTATTTGCATATTTGGAGCTGTCAACCACTTTTGCTAGATTAATTCCCTAGTAATACTCTTCCCTGTAATTTAGAGCACAAAGAACTTCTGTACCACAGTAAACAAACCTACAGACAAAGCATAACTGTTCATCTTGAAAAATAAATTAGTAACCATCTGTGTTCCAGTAATAAGCATACCTAGGAAAAAGCATGTATTTTTGTCTTTTCGTCTTTTCCCACCTATTTCATGCGACTCGTTTTACAGACAAGTCTGCAATGTGCGTGATCTCTCAATCACAGCTCTCCTCTCTGTCCCACACAAGCACATTTAGGGGTCTCCTGCAGGATCTCAAAGCCATATGTCATACATATTACACTGCAGAGATGCTCTTGAAGTACAGGATAACGCAATTCATTCCAGGAGATGTCTTTACTTCTGGGGCAGAGAGGAAGGGAAGCTTTAAATCTAAATAATTGTACATTATCTACTTAAAATTGAAAACTAAATTGGAGGCACATCCCTTAAAGAGACTCTGAAGACTACGGCCAGTATCACTAAGGCAGCCCCTGAACTCTTCAAGCAGTGATTTACGCCCATTGGTGCCTGAACAGTCACACACCCTTATGGGGGTCCCCAGGCAGCTCCTGTTCTCTCACAGCCAGTTTGGTCCCCACCTTGCATCTGACAGCCCATGATGCAGCCCTCTGTGTGCACCCTTGTCCGTAGCAGGACCAAGACCTAACTAGGAAAGAATTTTCTCATGTGAATTTGCCATCGCAAGCAACATTATATATATAGATTGTGTGGTTAAAAGAAAGAAAGAGAGCACTCCTCTTGGATGGAGATCAATTCATTACACAACTGCTTAGATGAGCAAAGGACGTATCTGCAAATAAGCTTTCAGTACCAGACATTTTCAAACACTTTTGATATAGGATGAAGCAGGAAAAGTCCTATATTCAAACCCAGCTGCTAATACACCTGTGCACATTCATGTACTGAAGAGAAAAGCAGCTTAAGTACTAATGACATCTAAATTACGTCTTTCCTATCTTTAATGTTTATGAATCTCGGCTCCTTTTTAAGTAGAAGATGTCATTAGAGCTTAATCAATAGCATTCTACTTTAAGAAAAGCTTTCTGAAGCTGAAGAAACTACATAGGTTTTGCTTTGAAACCTGCTTGAATTTGAAAAACGATAAAAAGAACGTGCTTTATTTTTCATGCTAAGGAGGTTGTTGAAATTTCTCAGGAAAATCAAACACTGACTACAAAACACGATGTTATCCTGCTCTGTTTACGTGCAAAGCAGGGCTGAAACCAGGGAGAAGGGCTACATATGCCAACGTGCAGCTGCATGCTCGCTGAGAAGCCAGAGATCAATAAAATATAATAAAATCTATTCCACCCAAAATGGGGAAGATTATTATCTTTGGATTCAGTCAGTACTTTACGCAGGGCTGCACTCTGCTCCCGCTCACCAACATGGAGCAGATGCCCTTTAGCATCACATGCTGCCTTGCTCAGCATTCATAAAGTGGTAAAATCCAGGTCTGCAGTTCTGGTGGGAAGTGCCAGTGGCTGCCTGGGGATGTCAAGGCCACATTACCTGCTGCCTCACACTGGCAGGAAGCAATCGGTGACCAACAGGTTACTTGAGGAAGCCATAAATATCAGTGAAGTGATTCATAACCCAACTGAGCGCTGCACATGCACTCTGAGGCATTCATTTTGCTCCTGGTCAGCTCATGTGACCCTCAGCTCTGGGCACTTCAACTCAGCATCACCAAGCGTCTTGCACAGATAAAAAGGTCTTTCAATGGATGGTCAGCCCTTGAGAAAAAATAAATTAAAAATAAAATAATTACACTTCTCCAAAGCAAAATTTCTATAAAGGCAGGTTTTGGCACAGTCCCAGGCTACAGTATTTGTACAGTCTCTCCCACTGCAAGCAACTGTTTCTTTGGGTGACTGGTTTTGTTTTCTGTATTTTTAAATCCTAGAGTGCCAAAGATTTTTTCCTGTTTCCCAGTAAAGTCTGAGGAAATAGCTAAGATGGCCTAGAAGATGTGCTTGTTCTCAAAGTAAATGAAAGACTTTCTTGGACATCAAAGTTCCTCTTGCACTTAATCCGGAATTTCAGAGGCAGTAACACAGATGCAAGAAAGGAAGAAGAGAGAAGCAGAGAAAGAACATGGTGTTGCTTTAAAAAGAGGTGGTGCTTTTAATGAGTTTTGAAGTCCTCAAAAGTAGGATTGTAAATTGCTGTATAGATTGCACAGTAACTCCATATCTTGCATTTGTTCTTGGAAAAGACTGAGGGGAAAACAAAACGCATCAAAGAAACCTCAAGTGAAACAGCACTATCTGCCAGAGCCTCAAGAGGCAGAAGACTAATAAAATTTTGCAAAGCACTCCAAAGTGCTAATTGCTTTTTTAGTGCATCTTACAGAGTGGTGGCATTGTAGGGCATCTAAGTGTGAAGAACCTAGAGAGGGGCTATACTTTCTTAGAGCTTCTGTAGAAGATTTTTCAAAAGATGTTTATTTCAAGGAGGAGTTTGTGTACTCTAGACTTCGGCTGCAATTTTGTGATGCTGTTTCTCTGTCGTCCCTCTTGATGTTAATAAATAAAAGTTATTTGATTACAGCAATTGGAGGTTTGAGATCAGTTCTGGCTGTAATGAATATGCTGTGCTTTCCTAAGAATTCAGAACACAAGCAATAAACTGGTTCAGGGAATTACTAACAGGTAAAAACTTGAACCTGGCAATATCCAAGCTCAAATTCATCCTGGCTTGGGGTAAATGGGACAATGCTCTTATCACACAGTCTGAGCTGGCAAAACAAAACCAATTTTGATGCACAAGCATCCAAAGGAAACATGCTTCATCCCAACTCCCAAATAAACACACTTCATTGATAAACCAGCCAGCACAGACTGGAGAGGAATTATTTATCTGAGCAAAGAACATTACTTTGGGTAGCACAACTCCTTCTGGGATTCTGCCTCTGATAAGACACTTCACCAGGTTACTGCACTATGGTGCCAGAGCTTCATTTTTCAGGGTTGCCAGTCACCTTATACAAATGCTAAGGCCCCAGCGTTGAGACACAACTATTTAAGGCTGGATTGATTTCTGTACATACAGAGCAACTGCATCTCCAATCAATTTCAATGGAAACCACAAATGCTCAAGATTTTTTGGGGGGGAAAAAAAAAAAAAAATCTAGGCACTCAGGTTCCTTTATATAGATTCAGATGTTGAAACATAAGACTTCAAGTGGCATTTGGTTTTGACATTGAAATAGTCAGATATGAAAAAAGCCCTCCCAAGGAATAACAGAAGAAAGCTTGGCGAAAGACACATGGTGCGAAAAATGAAGGCCATTTCTTAACAAGAGTCCACATGCTATCCAGCAGTGATATACCAGCAGTATAATCTTAATTAGCCAATAAAAGTTCTTAGACAATCTGTCTAGACTTTCTTTTGCCTGAATATAAAATTGGCCTTAAAAGAAATATATGAACAGCAATGAAAAGTCAATGAAAAGCTGTCAAAAAAGCTTCCTGCTGTTTCACATCTGCACCCTGCACTCTTCTTAAAACATGATCATTTAAGTGGAATCCTTCATTTTCTAAGCAGAAATGCTGCTATATTTGAGATTATTTCATTGCAAGCTCACAGTCAGCTTCCCAACTTGCCAATGTATAACGTAACCAGAGGACATCTCTCCCAGAAAGGCGTAATAAACACAGTCCAACACGGACCTTCATCTTGAGGAAAAGGAGTCATTACAAATCATCTTAACCGAGTATAGTCATGTTTTGAAAGTACACTGAGCTTGCCTTGGAATGGTATTTTCACTGACGCAGTAACACCATCAATGCCACAATACAGGGGTTAACGTAGAGAAGACCCCACTTTACATGAGAACCAGAATTTCACCAGCTGAAGGGAACTACCATCGCCTAGCCTCGGAGTGACAGAGGCAGGGAGAGCAGACCTGCTTCTTCTCCAGTGGGTGCAGCAGCAGAGAGGGCAGGAGCACTGCTGCCTCTGCTCTGGATAAGTTTTCCATTGTAAAGCATCTACCTGAAACACTGCTACTTATTATTTTTCGTAGGAAGCCACTTTCCCATATCCCAGAGCTCGTACCCAGAGAACTGTCTGACCTCGCACCCTAAGCAGGACCAGGATGCACCAACGCACCAGAGCTCAAGCACAGCAGTGGGGGAACGGACGATCACAACAGCTCCCATCCTTAGGCGGGTGAGCAAGGCTGAGCGACAAGTGACAAGCTGCTCATCCTCATCTCTGTTAAATCCTACATTGGGCTGTGTTTGCTTAAAGGCAGGCAGCCAGCTCACTGAGGAGAGGAGCTGGAGCCCGGAGGGACCCACACCACACACTACTTCCTGCAAGTGACACATTTCATGGACGGTCAAGACAATGTCTGTATCTAACCTTAAGCAGAATATCTTATTTTAAAACCAAATCTGGACAATGGATGCCTGCTCTCTTTGTCATACCGGGACGATCCCAAACAAAACAGCAACCTAGTGAAGCATTGTCATTTATCATGAATAAAGAGACAGCTTCAGTGCATATTGCAGCATCCAGTGTCAGCACAAAACCCAATTCAAATTTCAAATTAATATCTGCATATTTGAGCTACCTTTCCATTACCCAAAGTTTAATCTGTTTCATCTCTGCATTTACACAATGTAATACATGTCAAGTCTTTTTTGGTTAACAAAATAGTTGAATAATTTGCTTTATTAACCAACTTTTTGTTATTATCAGGCAAAAAAATATGTGAACAAGGAATACTGAAAGCACTGTGATTTGCATCAGACTATTTGCTGCTGACATGTCTGGTTTCATGTACTGATGCAAATGCCTGTAGCATTGCACGACACAGGACCAGCTGAGGCACCTTCCTGGCAAGAGGGAGGGGCATTGTCAGCATGAAGTTTTCTTTAAATAATGAACATCAGTAAGGTGTTAAAATAATGCCAATAGTCTCCATTACAAGAGCAAGCTAGATGGCTTCCTGATGCCTTATAGATTGAAAATATATGAATCTTGAAATACCAAAGGGAAAGGAAACAGAACAGCCTGCAGTATAAACTGTGTATATATATCTTCTCAACATCCTGGATATATGTATAAATCTCTTAAAATGCTGTATTGCAGTTCATATTTTCAGCTCGGATATCTTGTTGAATATACTAGAGCAAATAGTCCAGGTATTTCAAACACTGCCTTGATGAATAACTTTCCTAAGAACGTGTAAAGAAAGAATATAAACTCCATTGATCGTAATTTACTACCTGCTATGATTTTGCAAAGTGGGGTACATATACCCAGTTACAGTGACTTCCTCCTCTCATTGATCTTTTTTTCTACACAAGGAAGCTGGTCTAAGGAAAGCTTACATAGCTTCAGAGATAGACAGGGGAATATATTTCGCATGCCCGGAAGATCACTAGCAATGCATGAAAGCCGTCTTCCAAGAGTGTGAAGGGTTCAGGACATTTGTCATCCTCTGTTGTCTGAGGAAGTATAAGGAATGAAGAAGGCAGGGGAGGGCACATGATGGAAGAGGCATCTTAGAATTATTTATGTGCTGCTACTCCCCCATGGCTATGAAAGCTGTTCCTTGCATTAGCACAAAGTGAAAAGGGACTGTGAAGCATGGAAGGTACAAGATGGGGCAATACTTTGTATTTCCTCCTGGGATGAAGGATTTCAGGGACAGAAACTGGAATAACTTACTGCATTTGATTATATATTACCCTTCAGATACAGAAATGCATTTAGAGCTGGTCCCAAATGAAGTTCCAAAAAATTCATCCTACTTTGCAAGCCAGACATATCCCATAGGAAAACCTCACTGTAATCACAATATTTCTCTTTTCCATAGGGAAAGTCAAATGACAGCAGGGGCTTCCTCTGCAGAAGGTTTTTGTGAAATTCATTTTATTCCTCCAGGAAAACTGACAAGACGCTTTGCACCACACACTGGAATAGGCACTGTAGGCGTCAGCGAAATGGGAGCCAGGATTCACAGGCTCCACTTCTCCCCCTGGGTAGGTTGGGAGGCAGGAAAAAAATATAGGGAAGAGCAAAGGCTCTCAGATGCAATAGTCTAGGAAGTCTGCTTTCAATGTCCCCAGCAATAAAAAGGGACTTTGGGGAAGAATTTTTGTCTCATCTTCCAGGAGTTTTTAAGTTTTCACAATCAAAGTCAATTCTCTTTCTGAAATCATTACTTTTTTTTTTTTTTTTTTTTTTTGTGAAATAAATGTGATTTTCTAGCCTCTACAGCAAATATCTTCTCTATTCATAGATGCATTTTTCCCTGCCGTGGCTCAATCTTGGCAACACCAATCACTTCTTCCAACCTTTGTCTTATGGCTTTTCATCTTTCCTTCTTCTAATTGTCACACTTGTCTTGCTGTTTCCACAGACCTGTTCCTTCCTTTTATTGTTCAGTAAATCTGGACTCTCTTCTTTTCCCCTATTCCTCCCCAGATCAGCTTTTGCAACTCAAGAGAATGTTCTCGTCAACCTGCCGAATGCATATTAACATACTTTTTGTTCATTTGTCCATTCCCTAATATTTCCTCTGCGTGGGCTTTTGGTTTAATTTCTATCCTTCCCAGCAGAAGATGGATGCAGAACACACACTTAGTTCTTGCTTCTCTGATTCTGTTCCATTCTGCTATCTTTACCAGGAGGAACACATTACCCTTGAGATGCAGAAAACCTGCCAAACAACAAGTGAAAACAAAACCTAAACAAACCAACCAACCAAAAACACATAACCACACCAGGAAAAAAAACCACAAGCAAACAAACCAACCAACCAAAACCTCCCAGAACTGGATTGGAATGAATACCTCAACCAAACTTGCATCAAGCCAACTACTTCACTTCTGCATCATGGCATATGCACATTGCAAAATCCAGGAGCATACCCCTGGGACGTGCAACTTGTCTCATAAATATAAAGGCTCAACCATATATTTGCTTTGAATAGCAAGGACTTTACCAATTGCTTTTTGCCAGGTGATCCACCTGACACATTTCACATAACCACAAAAGCAATGTTTTATTAAATTTAGGGTAACATTTTAAAAGGGTGCTGGCAGTTATTTGTTTAGTAACAGGAATCACCTAATTCAGTTTTATTCTGTCCTTGAAATGCTCCCAATCTCCCAATGTTCAACAAATGCCATAAAAAAATGGATATTCATAATTAAAGTGAGTTATGCTATAACTGCAAGAGCAGTCTGTTACAGCTATCCAAGAACACTTCGCCAAGAACACCCTGTGTGAGATCATCCTGGAGGACAGAGTGCAAGTTTCCGCATGTATCAACATGGAACTGGTCTTGGATTTCACATAAGCAGACGTGAAGGTAATCAGGTCATATCTTTACCTCTTTTCCTTCTTCCCCAACTCTATCATATTGATTTTTCATGAACCTGTTTGAGAAGGAGGAATTACTCCAACTCCTGCTAGTTCCATCACAGAACTATATCACTGTTTGGGCAGGCAGGCATCTGATGCTGCCATGTCATCAGGTAGGTAACCAATCCATGTGTTCCCAAGCTCATCAGCTTCACTGCTTTCCTGAATGAGATCGTAACAACCCTACAAATCTCCACCAGGTAATTGTCTTCCAATGACGACAAAAAGATAGGAAAATACGCATATCACATACATACCAATGATTGGAATTTTTTTTTATTCAAACTCTTTAGTGACATGCCTATATTTGGTGCCTACACTCCCTGTGTAGTCAAGAGAGAGAAATAGATGTTTCAAAAGGGCAACTCCGATCTCATCACTCTTGGTTAGTGCACAGGGAACAGAGCCAACAAACTTAGACATCTGTTATGTCTTAGGTAGGAAGATGACTTGCTAAAGAGATGAAGATTGCATTCACAATGTTTTGATAACCTAAAAATACAAGCAGGCACCTAAATGGATTCTCAGCATCTAAGCCAGGCACCCAATGAGTTTCACCCAATATGACAGGCAGGTCAGAAGTCCAATCATCACCCAAGGGCATGACCCCTTCACTCCTCTGAATGACATCACTTCTCACAGGTTATTAAGAGAAGTTGCAGCAGCATATACCATGCGCACAGAGTAACAGATTTACTTTGCAGAGACATGCTTTGCCCTTTCTTTTCCATGATCAGACGTATACAATTGAACTCTAAATGCAATCCAAAATACCCTCGAGGAACAAGCCCAGTGCATCTTCTACTAGATCAGTTACAATTTAAAGGAAATACTATTAAACCTGACAGACTGCAGCATACAACACAAGTTGGTTCAACTTCAGAAAGCTATTTTTCTTGACTTTTTTTCTGAAATGGTAAAACATTTGTTATCTGACAAAACATAGGAATAACAATAATAAATTTCCTAACATTGCTATTTAAAATAACATCACTGCACACCAAAAAGACAGATGCATGAATATTTGAGAAAAACACAAATAAAATGGAAACCACTTAAATTGCTTGGATATAAATGGCTTGGTTTCATTAGTGGTTTATATATTTCTTTTTGCTGTATTTGATCCAGAAAAGGGGCTCTCAAGAAAATGAATAAAGGACATTCCAATTGGAAAGTATAATCATTTAATACAACCAAAGATGAAGGAGCAGTACTGCACTGCTGCTTCTCCATCCCCCAGAGACCTCCATCTCCCCCTGCAGACACTGAGCTGCCCACCAGGCAGGAAAGCACAAGGAGGGATCTGCAGGGCCAGCAATTCACTGGGAAAACTCCGTAAGACTTGGACCATACTCTATACCTCAAACTCCATAAAAGCACTAGGGTGTGAGAGCCTCCCGAGAGCCAAGATACATGACAAACACCACTTTGACAATACCTGGGGTTTTGTACAGCTGGCTTTTGGACTGTGCTTCAAAAACATACTTATAGGTCTATTTTGTCATCCTGTAAGCTCAGCTGTTTGTTCTAACTGAAATGCTTCAGTTAGAACAAACTGAAGTGGCTTTTGCCCCTTGGGTTACAGCAGAGAGAGATGCAATGAGCACAGTTTGCAAAACACAGTTCCTTCAGCAAAATAAACAGTTACCACAGTGCAGATCACAACACCTTAGCCCATCTTCTTTCAAAACAGTGACTCATTCAAATAATATTGGAACAGTGATTCTGTTAAAAGTTGGGTTCTGTGAGCTGCCACAAAGAACAGAAATCACAGATCATAACTTCTGGGCATCACTGGATGATGTGTGTTATCACCAGTTGCCAGTATGTTGTGCAAAGCTTCACTAATAAATCACAAGTATTTGTTAACAAATAACACAGTCAATGCAATCTTTGCCCACCACAGTGAATCACAGTGGCTTCACTAACTTTTTTCACCTTCCCTTCTCATTTTTGGGATTCTTTTCACCTTTGGTTATGTTGTAAAGTGATTGCCTTTTGTAATGAGCACTCTAAACCCATTCAAGTAGGGCTTTAGTGGATCAAGCAAAAAGAGATGTTTCATTAACATCAGAATGTAAGACAAAAAGAAAATAAATCAGGATTTTCTACTTGGCAATAGGAATCAGTATTTCATTTGAGACTACAGACAAATTAGTCTCCTCTCCCTTCTTAAAACACAGGCAGTTGCACAATTCCCACATAGCACTGATTTAACTCTCATGTTATCTAGCACTAATTTGTGCTAATGGAATTCCCAACAGACAGCATAAAATTAAGTTCTTTTACAGAAATGCAGATTCAGGATCATAGCAGGCAATTGAACAGACCTACAGGAACCTACAGAAATGTTGTGTGAATCACTGAGGCATGACAGAGCAGCTCTTGGCTTTTAACAGTGTCAGCTTCCACAGAAGATACGTACTAAATTAGAGCACCATATTACTATATGCCACACTGAAGATTTCATAGGAAGTATCATGAGATGATTCAGATCACCAAGAACCCAAACTAAAAGATTCTGATCTTTAGAAACACATCAGTGTAGGAAAGACTTCAAACCTTTAGGAAAAGCTGACATATTTTCATATTTAGGTGGATAAAGGAGTTTAAAACAGTCTTTGCTACAGATAACAAACCCACTGAGAATAATTTCTGTAGGAGATACTTTATTGTATGAAGGCAATTTGCAAAGAAACCAATGATTTAGGAGATTATACCATTTAATGAACAGATTTTAACCACAACCAGAGAACTGGTTCATCTGATTATACTAGAGTGATATGTGTTAGATATAGATATAGAGGCAGTGTGTCTTTCAGGTATGCCAGTGTGTGTACACATATAGTTTTTACTAACAAATACAAAGCTGGGAAAAGCAGGATAAAGAAGAAATCTGAAATTATATTGAGGGAGAGTAAAGAAATAATATTCAGTATCACTGCTGGGAAAAAAAATTTACTTATGAGGATAAGGAGAAGGATTCACAACTTCAAGGGCCTCATCTTTGCCCTGACAATGAATATTTTTTGATGTTTCTTCCGTTTCTGAGCGAATTCAGCTCCCGCAGCGTGTGCATCTAGGCCGTTCCTACTGCATGCAGATGTTCCCAGCATTACATAACAGATGTCTGCACAGCACTCATGGATCATGGAGAGAGAGAAGTAAGGAAAAATATCTTTAAAATCCTCCAGCAGAAAAAAAGGAGAAAAGACGATAAAGAGACTGTTGCAAGTGTTGTGCTTCCTGTGCTGAAGTGAATTAAAGTTTACTCTGCTTTTTGTTCTGTCAAGGTGATGATAGTCCTTTAACAAATACAACACTGCAGCTAAAAGTCTTCAGAAGAAACTTCAGTATATATAATCGTATCAGCACACTGGTACGCAAGCTTTAATCTCATTTTACCGTATCTTTAGCACACAGGGAAAGAAAGCATACTTTTCTAGCCCTTTTCTTCTCCAGTCCTTTCCAATGTTTGAGAACTTCATCATCAAAACTAATACATGGTTTGTAGATTGAGGTACTCTGTTACTGACATGACGCTTTGTACAACAGCAGATCTAGTTCAAGCAGAACTGTGCTCAAAATCAGCCTTGTTGAGCGGAAATACTTATTTCTGAGATTAAATTGGACAAGAGAGCTATAGAAAAGCAGAAGAAAGAGACAGCGGGCATATGGGATTGCAGATCCGGAATCCTTTTCTTTAAACCGCTTGTGCTGCAGACTGTGGAGTAAGCATCAAAGTCTACACAAGCAAAGCAGCTAGTGTACTCGTCTGTGAAAATGGGCAATTTTTGGAGAGAAAAAGATTAATAAATGGATATTAGATCTTTCATTTATCTGTTAGGAGGCATTCAAGTGGTCTTTTGCTAATGACTTCAACATATATGTTTATTACAGATAGCAATTAACCTTCTGGTACAAATTAATCTTTAAAAAAAAAATCAAAGATAAATTAATCTTTGAAATTCAAGTATTCAGTAGTTTCATTAATAATCTGAAATTGTCCTTTAGATTTTCCATAATTAGACCATTCTCCTAATTTATTAATCCCAAAGACTGCAGAGCATGTTTCAAATCTTCATCTCCTGCCACAATGACATATTCAAACTTGCTTGAAGTACTCATAATAAAAGTCACTTTGCGGAGAATTATTAACTCAAAGGATCAAGCAAAGTCTTTGTATGCTAAAGCATATTTGAAAACTAAGCAGGGATAGCACTTCCTGATTCAGCCAAGATCTTACAAATTGTGAGGGTGAGTAGAAACAAGTTTGGATAAAACACTGAATTTAGCATAATTAACTTGCTACAGATTCAAGGCCAAAGATTATAAACGTGCTGGTACCTATAGACTAAACCTTCCTTTCTGCCAAAACACATGGATTATGAGATACAAGGCAATTGTCTGACAGCTCATTATGACTGCTTATTGCTGGTGTGTCTCAAACTTTGAATAATTACCTCTGCTCAGGGGCTGTTCCAGCTCCTGGCAGATGTACTTGGTCCTAACCGCCACATTATCTCAGGGGAGATAAGGAGCTCTGCTCTGACACCTCTCCCAGCTCTATTGCTCCACTCACTCAAAGATGGGGGCAGGATTCATACCACTTCAGTGACCTCCACAGCCAGCAAAGATCTAAAAGAGCAAATCAGCCAGCAGTGCATCATCTTGTCGCAATCCAGGCAGCATGGGGAAGCCAGGACTAAAAAGAGCTTGGAGCTGTATATGCCCCTCTTGCATTTCCTCATTTGCATCAGGCTACAGAGCTCATCCTGCTACTACTTTGGTTATGTGTTTACTTGCATGCTGGGCTCCCATATTTGAGAGCAGTGGAGAAGCAAGTCTGCTTGCACACAGACGTGGTGTTTCTGCAAAGTCTCACTGCAGCCTTGCTGGGTTTTGATGTCTGCTTTGACCTGGGGCAATCCACCCAGCATCTGAACCCTGAGCAAGACTAAAGCCTACACACAAATCAAGCAGATAATGCTGTAAGCATAGTGCAACTCCTCCTAATGGACATTACTAACAGCTAACTGGGAAATGAGGTAAACCATGCCTTATACTTTAACCCCTCTCCTGTCCTTCGTCCTCCCCACATCACTGCAGAGTACACCAAATATGCTCTCTGAGCTGGGAAGAAGAGATAATCCGCTGTCTCATTGATTTCCAGGAGAACTGGATATTTTGACTACAGAAAAAAAACTTCCTCCCACCAGTGTTGGATTTTTGTTGCTTCTGGCATGAGTTTTCCAATTAGTGAGAGTGTTGATTGGCACCCCAAGCACCACATTAATCTACTCACATGGCAGCAACAGGATCACCACCCCATCCCTTCTCCAGTCCCTGCAGTGTTATAACAGCATGGCATGCATTACCATGCTTGACTGTGTATCTTTTGCAAAGATACTGCATAATTACACACCTCAGTCAGGCCACATATACTTGAACCCATCTAAATATATTTATACTCAAAGTGCAACTGATCTCGGTAATATTTCTCTACCTTGTGAAGCCTCCTGTCCCTTCTGTTCCTCATTAGAGCAGACTGTTCACTTCATGCGTTCAGACACATGGCTCTGTACTATTCAAATGGGTTTACATAGAGAGATCAAGCAGCTACTAACTATACCACAGCCATAAGTCAATGAAATTATTGCTGTTTATTGCTTCATCAGGAGGCTCTTTCCAAACCCTGATACTGCAGCAATCACCTGACAGCCTGCTTAATTATTTCTTTTGCATAAAATATCCCCAGGGAGACACAGCCACATCAGGCAGCAGGAAAGCAACCTCAAACCACTGCACCCTCAACATCATCTCCCCCGGAGCACAGGCAAATCCCTTTGCAACAAGACTCCCCAGAACAGCACCTGAGAGATGGTCACAACCACTCCTGAAGTTGGGGGACACAGTGCCATTTCCTTACAGGGGATCAAGGTCAGGAGATCAACCTGTATCTCCAGACAGCGTGGCTCCATTACCTCTAGACAACAGGATCTTCTTACACTTCTCAGGCTTTAAAATCTCAGGGAACTTGTTGACAGGTATAAAAACCCTTCAGAACTTCACCTAAGCTTCATCAGTGTAATATAAAAACACCAGTGCAGCCCTAAGGAGAAAAAGCTGCTGCACCGAGGGCTGGATTATTCCAGTTTCCAGACAAGGCAGGCTGCGTACAGGGAAGAAAGTTTATGCATTATCCCTGTTATTGTCTTAATCTTGCAGGTGTGACCTATATCACCTGCACGCAAAGCTAGTTTAAGCAGGATATTCTTTTGGTTTTATGCTTTATATTTTATGAAGGACACTGAATTACATGTTGACTACATGAATAGCTCCTGTCATTAATTTAATTCTACAGAAGATCTATAAAATGATTCAGTATTATTCAGCTAGAGTTCGTCCTTGACTTAGAGAGAACATTTCTGATATGATTTTGCAACTGTGGATATTTGCAAATAAAGTCAATTTTAAATTATAATGAACACTGGTATTTGTCACTTTCTGTGGTATTAAACCAAGAACCATTTTCTTTAATACCACATAAATATGCATTCAAACGAACAGACAAACTTATGCAAATACAGGTTCTTTCTGTGATATCAATATAATGAAATAATTCTGGATTCGCTTCTCTAAACTCCCTTCTTTCAAAAAGTGCGGTCGTCTTCTCTGCTCAGTCCTTGGATAATGCTGCCAAAAGCAATCCATCAGCTACACCCTGGCAATTTGGGAGCGTACTGATGCTCCACCTCACTGATAGCTCAGGGTATTTGCAAAAGCAGAGTGCATGCTGTAGAACCAGCTTTGCAGCAACCAAGAAGGTGGAAACCTCTGACGGCTGCTTCAGAGCGACACCTGGCCCGTCCTAGTCCTTTACTTCCATGCACTCACTGATCTGGCTGGTGATTTACGATTTCAATAAGGGAATTGCGGATTCCGATGTGTTGTTTGTATTTAACACAACACCAGGGCAGTTACTGGTGGGAGACCTGCAAGTTCATTTTAGGAATACAACAGAAATTTTTTGTACAATAATGATGGGTTCCCAATCAGGATATATCATTGAAGGCTTCTGAAGATGGGCCTTGCATGTATCACCAATAACAAAGGACATCATCTGCTTATTTTTCCTCACCAGAACAGCAATGAGCTTTAAACAATTCAATTTCCAAACATTTATGATTCTGGATAGCAAATCAGCTTCCCAAGGATTTATACCTCTATTCCCTGAAGTGCCATCTAAAGTCCTCCTATGCTCTGGCATCTCTGGAGAAACTTAGAACTATTTATGTTGAAGAAAAAGTTATGGGGGTAAGGGGATGAGCACACTGACAAAGCAGACACACCTTCAGGACAGGTCTCCTCTATGTTTTGCACTGGAACAGGAAAGCAAGCTGTAGAATTGGAGAATCCTGTCAACAAAATTATGAAGGCTCAACTCAATACCATAAGCCTGATCCAGGGCAAGACACAGCATTTCCTTGTCCTCTTGGAACGTCTCTAACTGGCAAGCGACATTATCCGACATAGTTTGGCCTTCTTGGGACACCATCGAGTGAAACCAGTAACAAGAAAAACGTGATGCATCACACCAAATGTCTGATGTGCCTCACACCACACCACTGAGTCTGTTGCCTCCATAACCCAGGCCAGTAATCTTTGAGCCTTCAAGTGAAAGATTATGAATTTTCTCAACTGAATTGGTCAAGAAAAATGCTAAAGAAAAGCAATACAAACCAGGCAGCAATCTGAAAGGTGAACAGCAATAGTATGACACAAGTCAGTATCAGGTAACAAGCAGTCTTCACAGAATTTCTAGCTGTGGAGAGATAAAAGCTCAGCATTTTACAATCTGTCTTCTACCCATGTAAACATAATATAATGCCATTCACTGTAATAGTTGGAGCTTGATAAGACTCAAGGTTTTCTATTTTCTCCAGAAATGACTGAAAACTATTAAGGCTTCAAACTCTCTGAAACTCCAAGGCAATTTTGGAACGAAAGTATCTAGGAGCCAGTAAAGAGGATTGCAAAGAACTGAAGCAACTTTAGAGTCAAATATATGTTCTAGAAAAATAATATAACATTTAGTACAAAATAACATTCATTACTTCTGTAGCATTTTCTGGAGGGAGGACGGGCATTGCCTACCTGCCTCTCTGGAAATTTGCATGAAGGACTCGACTCCTTTTTCTCCATAATTCCCTTCAGATGCCAAAGTGGACACATAATTCCATCCCAAAGCTTTCACAATGTCCACCATTGCTTGTGCTTGGAAGGAATCTGGAGGAACCACACGTGAGAAGAAATCATAGCGCCTGTCATCACTCAACTCTGGTGCAGTTGAGGCATAACTGATTTGTGGGATCTGTAGAAAAAAATAATTTCTGATAAATATACATATTCATATACTTCTTGCATTTCTTGCAGCAGTTCGCTAAAGCAGTTAGCTTCAGCTAAGCCTGAGTTCATCTTCACTGTCTCCATCTATGTTTCTCCACCATGTTCCTTTATAGTGTACAAGAAAAAGAAACAATCTTTTTGTTGCCTTAAAGTTACACCAAAAAAAAAAAGAGAATCACTGATCAATTGAAAACAACTGTATATATGCACATGCACAGTTTCTTCCTTTCAGGCAACCCTAATCAAATACAGCACACACAAACCATTTTTCTCACTACATCCTTTTTATTGGTGGTCTGGTTTTAAGAATATCAGGTTATTTGGGATCCTGAATGTAACCCAGTTTAAATCTATATCAGTCATTTCAGCAGAAAGCCAGAAGGATCCTGCATCCATTTTTGGAGCAAGGAGAAGCTCTTCAACATTAAATGCAACTCCAGATTAAAAAAAAAAAAAAAAAAAAAAGAGAGAATGTTTATTTTTTTTTCTTTCTGATGAAGATTGGTGAGCATGGACATCTCTGTTCCACAAAGACAACCTGGTCATGTTTCAGTTCTGTTCTATAACTCTGCCTGCCTGTGACAAACAAGCCACTGTTCTTCCTTCTCACAGAAGACGATGAAAGAGACTGACCCTGACTTTTTATAACCAGAGAGACCAGATTGTTGTTCAGGGCTATTTTCTCCTTGATAACAAAGGTCCTTAAGCAGTTACCAAGCTGACAGTATGTTAATCCCCAAACCCATTATACAATTGTTTGACTCACAGTCTGGAGCTGCTCCTTACATTAAGGAACCTGCCATAATCTTCATTTGAGATGCCAAGGTGGAAAAAAAGCAAGATTTGCAATATAAACAAACATGATCATATATAATGACTTGAGACTTCTGGGCTGCAGAAAGGTATTTCATGCCTCAGTACAAGCATCTTCTGCATTCTCATATTCTGTCTCTGCACAGTGTTCCTACAGGTATTTATTAGCTCTCCTACCTTCTCAGAAGAATAAACATATTTCCCCAGGCTCAATGCTACTAAGGGTTCAGCACCTTCAGTTCCCACAAAGTTCAGCAGCAAGTGAGAGCAAATGCAACACTGCTGCAGAATACACACTAAATCCGTGCATCTGTATGCACAACTACTACACCAGAGTAAAAGCAGACCTGGAAAGCTAAATTGCTGCTGAAAACCCAGCAGCTAAGTAAACTTATCCAAACCATACAAAATTATTAAATACCCCAGCATTTGTTGAGACACGTTCCTGTTTCTAAAGGTACTGGTTTATTATAAACCACATCAAACTATAGCATAGGACTTAAGACCTGCTTAGCTTCATTCTGCATCAGCCTAGAGAGAGTCATGTCTCGTAGCCTTGCTTAAAGCTCTTCACTGGAGGGATCTCTGTGCAAGGAGCTTGCTGAATCAGGTCCATGGCATAGTGCCACTCTTACTTGCTATGAATTATTAAACCCAAACACTAAAACTTCAAGTGGGTGCTCGGGCTGTCACCACGGATGTTGGAGAACTGAATCCCTGTCACTTGGCATGGTCTTTCCTTAGGATATGTCGTGTCAGTCCTTTGCAGGCCACTGGTTTTACAACCATAAAGGCAGCTAATCAAGCTGAAAGGGACACTCTAGGTTTTTAATGCAAGACAGTAGTTGTTTAAAAGCCTTGCCAGACTTATTTTAGATCTGTGGCTTGCAGACAGCATGTTGCCAGCAAGACCTCCAAGTGCTTGAGCCACAGAAAATTAACAGTTAAAATTGAGGCTGCCAGGAAGAACACAGCATGGTGTTGTCCACTGGTACATGATTTACTTGCTCAGTATTTCGCCTAGAGGACAGCAAAGCTTGGGGACCACTCTCAAAGACAAACAGATCAATTACATCAATTTATCAGGGTTCTTTTTATTTAATCTACCTTAGGGATGACTTTCAGCTAACACCAACTACTACGGTTGAAGTCAGAAAATGCTGAGCACCCTGGCCATCAAAAATAAGCTTAATTCTTAATTTGTCTGTGCTTACAATTGCTGATGTAATAAATAATTGATGACATTCTAGGATCACACTCTTCTCATTTGTACAAAGCAGTTAGCACGGCTTGCTCAGCTGCTTATCACCTTAATTCATCTGTTCATTGGATGATATTATATTAAGTGGAACAGTTCACCAGGCTGACTTTCTGGGTGCTGTTTACCTAGTCTTAATTAGACAAGCATCCAGTAAATGACATACGATCCCACACACAGAACCATATGGAGATAACCAAGTGCTGGGATTTTTTTAATTATAAATAAAAGAAAGGATGAAATATGATTTATCTTTTTATCTATGGCAACTATGTTTGTATTGCAAATTGCCAACAACTGTTTTTTCAACTCAATATCAAAAGGAACATATTCAGCCCTTTTACAAAAAGCAAGGCTTCTACAGAATGTGCTCTACTGCTTATATTACTTAGGGGATCTTTTGGGTTTTTTTAGTCTTTTTTTCTCTGTCAATAAAACATTAACCACTTCTGGCTGTTTTGATCACTTGCAGTATAAAAAGAATACATTTATTTTTTTTTTAACCGGTATTCCTTACAGGTTAAGTAACATAAAGTTATATATATGAGGAGTAGAATTAGCATAAGATTTTGAATATGGGGAGAAAAGTCCTTAACTAGGGACAATATAGACCGGAGCTGTTAGACTTTAACTTTGTCTAGTATGCTGTGTTCAACTTTGTCCATCATGCTGCAGACACCTACAAAAGACATTTTCCCTTCCCACATGCTTTCCTGTGCACGCAGGCAGCATCCCAGATGTCCAAACAGAACAT
This sequence comes from Psittacula echo, assembly GCF_963264785.1. NCBI lineage: Eukaryota > Metazoa > Chordata > Aves > Psittaciformes > Psittacidae > Psittacula > Psittacula echo. The sequence goes on along the minus strand of NC_137745.1, from coordinate 13,562,243 downwards.
CTGTTTGCATCAGCTAAAACCTAATAATTCAGCATTTTTTCTTCTCTTTCGTTTTTTAACATTCACATCCGATTGGATGTGGACAAACCTCCCACAGACTCAGCCGGAAACCTTTCTCCTGCGCTTCAAACCATATGCTCTTCCACATCACTGTTTTGTATTTACTAAGAGTAACTTTAGTTTGAAAAACACATCGTCATGTTAATTCCGGGCAAATCTCAATGGTCAGGCATCCTCTCCTCCCCAAGATCCCTTCATAGGGCTTATGCACATCAGACCATAGCCAGAAGACAGCACACACTGTGAGACTGCTGCTCACCAGATAAGCTCACAGCCATGCACCTTCAGCTCCTATGAACATTGAAGCAGACTTCAAAATAAAAATGGATTGATCCAGTTCAAGACCCAACCCCAAGCTGGCCAAACATCACCATTCTCTGATCCCAAAGACGATGCACATGGGCTCACCATGCAAGAAGCGTGAGCAGGGACCAAGAGAGAACAAGAAGGGCTGTCATTTGATTCTCTCCAATGATGGAATTTATTCCCTTGGTCCACCTCTCTCAAACATGAGCTAGTGCTTCTAGAGGCCAGTCAGGCCTCCCCATCAGGGCAGCAGGCTGGAGCCTTCCCAGCCTCCGACCATGCAAACCAACCTCCTATCCCAGGTCCAGGAGGGCAGTGGCTGGATGCACACAGACTGGATTTCAGATTCAAAGGGACAGAAAAAGCTTTAGTAAAGCTATCCGCATAAAGCCAGAGGCAAATAGATGCACATTTAATAACCAACTCTTCTCCACCCTGATCAGTGTGTAAAACCTTTAACACTGCTGCAAGGTGCTGAATGATCAGCCCTGGAACAAGCAGTCTCTCGTTCACATACAGACACAAGATGAATAAGAGGAAGGCAGAAAAAGCCACAGTACAATGCCAAGGAAGCCTGAGAAGTAGAAAATCTTAAATGTAGTCCTACTGCTACCTAGTGCGTCTCCTAAATGTCCTCTCAAGATTTGCCAATCACTGCCAGTTTTGGTTTTGAAAGCTGTTGCTATGGCTCAGGCTTGTGAACAAAAAAGCCCTCTGACAGTACTGACTATCCTGCACCATGCTCAAAACACACAAAAAGCTTGAAGTTTATTCACTTCATTCAAGTTACACACTAAAGAGCACCTAAATAAAAAGGTTTGCATTCCCCTTTCCCAATAGCTTTCCCCATTTCTACAAGTTTTTAAACATATGGCTCTTCTCAAGCCATACTTAATTATCCTTTTTGGTCCTGCAAGTGTCCAGTTTGAGACATCCCGTCCTGCTGCCATGGGAAGAAATGGGACATCAACAAACCCAGCAAGCATTACAGTGACTTAATGTCAGGATCACAGCACAGAGGATTTTAAATGAGGTTGTGGTTCGGTTTTAGGGGTTTTGCTTGTTTGTTTTTAATTAATCAGATAAATATTTTTCATCCCTCAATTGGTTTATTTTTTCTTCCATTTTGGTAAAATCTGTTATTTGTCATCGCTATCTCACATTCAAAACTTTGGTTTAAAAAAGCAAGCTCTCTCTTCCATCACATTTTTCTTATTTTCTGTTCTGAAACATGTCTGAAACATCAAGAAGCTCTAGGGAATTACAGTCTGCTTTCCAAATGGCTCTAACACCTTGCAGAAGAGTTGTGTTCCATAAAGCACAGGAATAAAAATTCCCCTGGCCTTTACACAGCAAGACTGTGAGTGAGAAAAGCCTGTGGTCCTCCTCTGTGACCTGCACAGCAGCCAGAGCCTTCACCACAGTAACAAGACACAGTTGTAGCTGGAGCTTTCAGAAGGGCACTAAGGTGTTGGCAGATGAGTAAGCAGATCACTGGTATGGGAGGCAGATCCTCCTGAAGACAGTCCTCCTGTTTACAGGACTATGGCAAACATCACACTCAGGAGTTTTACATATCATCTGCCTGGCTGATGATCTTATTACAGTAAGAGTGAAAGATTAATGCTGGGAACATTGTGTTATTCAGTGATTAATTAATGTTAATTTATTTTTACAATTGAACATTATTCTTCATTTACTTCATTTTCTTCTGGCAATGGAAAGGTCTCTCTGGATCACACTATGTTGCCTGTCTTGGAAAGCAGGGCTTGTTTGTGAGCAGCTGCACCAAAAGCCACGGCAGAAAACACATCAACGATCATCTCCTAAGTCACTATTTGCAACATCAAATATCTTCCAGCATCAGAAGTTGGAACTGCTCATTTCAGAGTAAAAAGCAACTAAAATACAAACTTGTTTCACTTCTTCATTTCAAACTTTTTTTGTATTATTATCTCATCCTGTGTCCTCCTTGTCTCACTCTCCAACAGATCCTTCTTTTCAAGCAAAACAGAAAGTGATGAACTCCTTACTAATAGACAAGTGTCTCAACTGGAAACATGCAAGAGACCCAGTGCCAGAAGACAAACTAACTCCCTGAAGCTGCAATAACTGCCAGAAGCATTGGGCTTCCTGCCCACACCCTCATCACCTCTGCCTCACTTTGCCTGCAAATTCACTTGCACACCCAAGAACCTCACAGATCAGCGCAACCGTAAAAATAATTACTGCTAACTACGCTACTTCAAATGTGATTGAGTTAGGCTGCATCTCCTCAGTAACTTATTAAAAGATTAATAAAATGGTGCACCTGAACTCAACTCACCAAATGACAGTAGTTTTCTAACTTCAGAAAAGGCAATTTCCCTAAGGACCATGTGCAATTAAGATAATGCATGAGTATACCTATTGAGATATTAATGAGCTCCCACTAGGGTAATACTCAGTTCACAGTTTGCTGCATTTTTAACTCCCATTTCCTATTAAGTTTTATTGATATGATTTCCTGACAATAGAGAAAACCCACCCCACTTTGATAAAGCATCTTGAACTCATTTACTAGAGCAATGTCAGTCTACACAAACTGCAGAATCCTGCCAATATCCTAACTTGACAAAACTCAGATGTCTGAAGACTTTTCACTTGACTGCAAAGCTCTTTGGTGTGAACTGATGGATGACTTAAAAATCTCAAATCTGTTTAGGTCTCAGATTTTATTCATGTAGAAATTTATCATGTCAGGATTTAATCATCAGTTAGTAAAACTATTCTTTGTTCACCATTTATGTCTCAAATTGCATAACAAACAGCTTCAGCATCCTGTGAACTGCATATAATTGTTTTCATTGCCTTGAATTAAAATTATTTGAAGTTCCTAACTAGCTGGTTTCTATGGGCAAACCTCCTGTTCACTTGCTTCACTTTCACTTTGTTCCAAACAGGAAGAAAATTTTACCTGATAGACAAAATAAGATCAGATTATGACTAAAAGCTTGTGAAGATAATGGGAATGAACCTTCCTGCTGATTTCCACTATGCTGGAGGGGGAATTAGAGTTCACTCTGTTTCGTCAAGGAGATGACATCTGTGGGAGGTGCAATGGCCTCAGGTCTCGCCTGCCCAGCAGCAGCCAGTGGCCTCGTGGCACACCAACCACCTATTAGACATGGGGGTATATATAACAAACATCATCTCTGCCTTTTGTTCTCCCACTTGCCAGCTCTTCCCAAAAACTAAACACTGCTAAATCCCTAGCTTTGGGTTGATTTTCTCAAGATGTCAATCTAGCAGCATGTGCCCTATTTCTGTCCCAAAAGGTGCATATGAAAACAAATATTACTGCCACTCTTGCTCTAGGGCTCTAAAAAGACTAGGAAATAACATCCCCAACAGTCTTAGGTAACAATGAGAACAAATCCTTCTCAAGTGCTTTGATAATCCCTCCTTATTGTGTTATATGATGAAATTTCAGGAGCACATTTCAAGCTGGTTTTTATACTCAATAATCAAATGTTGACAATAATAAAATGAGGCAAAACAATTACCAAAAATGTGTTCATATAAATCGATTTTAAAAGCAATAGAAAATATTCCTGTACAGCTCTGCCATAGTTCTATAAGATATTTACATACAGCAAACCTGTTGCTACATGCAAAAGTTACATGACAAGAGTAAATTCCTTTGAGCAGTGAACAAAAGCAGCACATCTAAAGAAAGGCATCTGTATAACAGAAAATTTTCAAAACCATTAATCTATTTACAGTTCACCTCTGTTTTCTCGCTGTTTACCAATTACTAAAGCCACCAGCGTTCAAACATGGTCCTGTTTGCTCACTTCACCACCTCTCTTATGTTATCCCACAGTGAATCCCTAATGATGTATTAGGGATCAACACAATCACCTACAAAGGAATTGGATGGATATTTCATAAGGTACAGGAATACAAATATAAACAACATCAAACACAAATGAGAGGCTGAGCCTGGAGAAGGAGAAAGCATTTAATAGAACAGAAATATCTTCAAGAGCAGCAAAAAGAAGCACTAAGAAAGTAAACCAAATAAATATTCATATACACAAATTTTGCCAGTATCCAAATAGGCTCGTGTCAGCAAACCATACTACATTGTGCTGTATGAGCTCCATCTCGTGCTACCTGCCAGTATCATGACTTCAACTTGACCACAATGACTATTAACATGTCACTCAAAGGGAGTAAATCCCACTTTAAGGAGAGATTGTCAAAGTGCTCAGCATCTGCAGTTGAGGGCCTGTGTCAGAGCTCCCAAGCCTTGTGTAAGTTCCTTTCTTTATTTTTCTTTCAAGTAGGATAGCAAAATTCCATACTCAGGAAGAGCTATAGATGTTCTTGACAAATCATCAATAAAAAACTGGATGAGGTCACTGCTTTGTGGACCTCTCAGTATCAGTTAATTCAAGAGTGACAGTGATAGGAGAATAAAGTAGTGTCAGGAAGGGTAATGGATGGACAAAGCACAGGAAACTACAGGGAGAAGTTATCTGTAATTTCATTTCACTGAATTGTCTTGCTGTGCAGCATAGACTCAGGTTAAACACATAATGAATACACATTAGAAGCTCCATGCAGATTATTGGATGGAAATTAAGAGAGAAAGCCAGTCCTATTAAAAGACTTACTGTAACTGAACAGTGCAGTAATAGACCTTAACAGAGCCATTCTGACAGCAATGAGCCACTGCTCTGACATTCTGACAACATGGAGCTACATAACGTACTCTTGTCCTTCCAGAGTGATGGTTCTGGTTAATAAGACGTTTTAAAATTCACAACTCCTTGATTACCAATATTAGAATGGATGCAACCCATTACTGAAACAAACACCTCCAACGCTAGTTTGGTTTTCTCAAATAACTGGCCTTCTAATTTCATGCCTTTTTTTTTAATTCATTTCAAACCTGAGAAGAATGTTTGAAAGAGCCCATTTCCAGGTACATAAATCAACCTTTGTCACCAGCATAACTATCACAGCACTAAAGTTGAAAGACATCCTGAATAATATTGGCAAGCTAGGAGTATTTTCTGTACCTGCAAGGTCTCTCGCTTCCTCTTCTAGGAGAAGAAAGTACTCCTGAAGAAAATAATTGTAGCAATTAAGGGAACAATAATTACAGCAATTAGTACTGTCCACATGGCTCATGGGAGCACTTTATCAATTCAGAAAGCAGGAAGGAAAACATTATAAACACATAGTAAAATAAGATGTGTCCATAAATATGAAATATCGCTATATTTCATCTTGATGACTGGTGCCTAGAACTAGGTCTATTTGTGACAACAATGCTTATGGCATAGTTTGGATTTTTATAGCTGCAGAATAGGAGGTGATCTCTGAGCTTCTAAAGGCTAAAAGATCCTTGGATCTTGAAACCAAGATCCACAATTTTAATGAAATCTAGTCATAGTACCAAAATAAGCATCTCATCTCCTTCCTTCTGATAAATAAGGACATAGCACCTGTCTCAAGTTTATGTATAATGGAATAAGGATTGACCATTTATAGTTTCATCATTAACACTTTCAATTGCCTAATCTGTGCGTTAGGGTGTTCAGGCACACAAAGACAGATACCCAGGTTTCACTAAATGTATTCCAAGTGGCTTAGATCTACAAACGCTTGTACTGAGTCAATTTATAATGAACCTACAGGCTCACTTGTCTTCCTACACAGGCACAAATGAAATTTTATAAAAATCTCTTCCATGATACTGCCTCCCTCTCAGAGCAAGGTTCTCCCATTCCCTATGCCTGTAGGTGCTTTAACCTGCTCCCACCTGACCAGAGTCAATTCCTGGCTCTCCTACATCACCAGAAGACACTTGACTCAAACTAAAGAAAGAAAAAAAAAAAAAGAAAGAAGTCATATCAGTCATGCTTATCTACTACTCAGTAGGAGGAGGTACATGAGCAAAGTGGGTAGCATAAAGCATGGCTGCAATTCCAAGCTTTTGTCCCTAAGGCAAGGGCACTTACATTACCTTCATATCAAACACGTAGCCACAGAAGACCTCCTCAAAGACCTACTGCAAATGGAGAAGCCAACAAAGTCACAAAGCAACAATAAAGATATAACTTATCTCGCTGAATGCTTTGAGATTTACAGCTCCAGGCTTTCCATCTTCCACTAGACCAGAGCTCTCTGAGCAACCTGGTCTAGTGAAAGCGCCCTTGCCTGTGGCAGTAGGGTTGGATACAGATGAGCTTTAAGGTCCCTTCCAACCCAAACCATACCGTGATTTCCATGATTCTTTCCCATGGGCAAAGAGCATTCTTTATAATCAAGCTCCTTTTAGCAGGGTTTATGAACCAATTTAAAATATTTCTTTCACTTAAAAATAATTCATTCAAACCTTTGGACCAAGCTGTACCAGAAAGCACGGTTCCCACAGTACTGCTAGTACAAAAATAGAACACCTTTGAGGAAAGCAGAACAGCATTTCAACACCACTGTCAATATTGCAAATTGTTTTAGAAATAGGTGAGGCCCACATGGAATTCAACTGTTCTTTCACTTAGTATCCTTTAGAGAATTACTTAAATAAAAGTATCAGAATATGCTGTAGCTTGGACACAAAAGCTTCCTACATGTTTAAGGCTACTCCTTTAAGAGACAAAAATGTGTTTCCTTTTGTATCAAAAGACATCATGCTCTTTAACACTTTATAGCTGTTGTGTTACAGCATACCCGCAACAATAAAAAATAGGTTCTTTGTGTTTGCAAGTATTATTTGTGTTTACAAGACCAACTCTTACCATCTGAATTGTTAATTTTTCCAGTAAATTCTCATACTTTGGAACCTCTTTCGTTTTCATACATTCCTTTAAAAAAAAAAGAAAAGATCACAAAATATCACAAGAAATCAGTATTTGAATTTGCACTGCAATGGAAAAAGATTTTTAGACACACACTTGCTCGATTTGTGTTTGCAAATTCCTCTTTGGGTATAAAGTTGGGCTTTCATAATCATGAAAATGATCATTTCTGAGTTATCACTTCTCAGAAGTAGATCAATTTTTATTACTTACATTTGAATTTCTCTTGGTTTATCTGTATTTTGATTCAGTAATATTAAATTCAAAATTTAATTTGTACATTTTTATTCTTATTTCTAGTCCTAGATACATGAAGATCCTTCTTTATCTTGAGGGAAGACTGCCTTGAAGTTATCAGTTCCTATGGCAGCTGAAGAGCTATGCAGCCTGGGATGTACTGCCAGCCGCCAGCATCACACACTGGTGGACTTAAAACTCCTCGATCCCTCTGCATGTCACAGAGATGCATTTGCACACCCCTGATGCAGGCAGATGGAGGCACAGGCTCCTTCCCCCATGCAGGCTGGGTCCTTCCTCCCTGACATACAGGTGTGTGCAAGACAGATAGAAGCCTAAGTTTTCCTCCGGTAGACACAATGAACACAGGTGATGGGAACCTCTTACAGCTGCTGTCTGCAAACAGAAATATTTATCCACTGCACCATAGAGATTATTGATAATAAAGACAAAGGAACATGTACTATTATGAAACTTCAGCACTTAATGTTTTTAAGTGAAATATTTAACTTAAGAATTTTAGCTGGCTTGTTCATAAACTGGCAAGGCGATAAAGTTTTACTGGTTTGCAGATCTCGTGGATGAGATATGACCAGCACAGCACATTTGATTTTACAATACTAACTAGAATATTACTCCTAGGATACATCAGTTAAAATACCAGTGGTGATTGCCCATCCATTGCAATGCAAGAATGCACAGCTCTTCATATTTTATCTCCAGCTCTGATAGAATGAAAGCTGGAGAACAGCATTAAAATAATAGATGGTACTCTGCCAGAGGTAATTTGAAATCTTAACAAAGCATCAAAGGATCTTGCCTATTATGAGCTAATACTTCAAGCCAATTTTTAGCTGAACTCATGTCAGGTGATGGGAGTACGGGGACCCTATAACCTTTCTAAAGGCCACATTTTTGTAATCATTTGGTAAAACAAAGCTGCTTATGCAGCAATAGTCTTTTCAACCTCAAGCTCTGATTCAGATTCAGCCTACAAATAACACATGGATATTCCACCACAACTTAATCCCATGACATACTACAATGTCTAAAACATAATTACAAAGATATTGTATGAAAGAGAGAGAAAGAAAAACTTTATAAGAGGCATATCCTGAATTCTTTGTGTTTGTGCTAAGGCTGAATCTGCTTTTGGGGTTGTTTACTTCTACCACAGCCTAAGAGAAAGCATACGTGTTATCTCTAGTGGATAAAACAGGCAGTGGTATTTCAAAGGGAAGAAACCAAGGTCTGTCCATTAAATGCTACAGATTGCAAAATGACTTGTGTCAAAAATGCTGTATTTTTACCACATTGCTAAGAATAAGATTAATGGTTGTCTAACCCATCAGGCTCTTGGGAATGGGAAAGGATAGGGGAAGCCTCACATTTTGGAAAGGCTGACATCAAGACTTTCCAAATCTTGCACAACAAAACAGAGGGAGACAGAGGGCATGGCTGACCCTTACATGGTCTGAACGTGCACTTTGAGATCTTCTAGATGACAAAAAGTCATTTGAGTACTTGAGCCTATTTCCTACAGCATGCAGATTTACCTCCAGCAAGGCATTCTCAAAAGGATCATTTCAATTATTCAAAGAAGTGCTGAGCAGAGAACCAGGGCCTGTACATCCCCTACACTCACATACGGGACACGATAGCACTAAGCAGATTTGCTTTCCTTTCCTTTTGCATATATCAATCCCATGCACTCTCTGCATTTCCAGAAACTGAGAACTCACTGTGAACAGATAGAGAAGTTACATATGTACACCAGGTGTGTATATATATATATATATATATATGGAAGCATAAATATGTTTGCAGTGATAGCAGCTCAGACATCCCAATACGGACTCACAAAATCTAATTATTTTCAAAATAAATCAGAACCATTAGATAAACACAGCAAAGCAGCTTTTATGTTTTATTTATGTGTACACATTGCTCCACTCATCGCAAACATATAATTGAACCTTATATTGTCTATGCATATTTTAAAATGGTTTTAATCTGCAAGTATAAATCTCATTGATTTTGAAGTAGACACCAACAGTAAAGACTTGTTCAGCAGACAGGCTGAAATACAGAAAAGCTCAATAGCATAACATAGCTTTCTGAAAGTAATACGCAAACACAGACACACAAACCCAGTACAGCAGAAACAAACTGCAATGTGGTACAATGAGAAACAATCATCCTTCAAAGCTTAGTTATTAGCCTTAATGAAAGCTGTTGAGTTAGTATTTGAGCATATCTCATAATTGCATTTCTAGATGAGCATCCCTGTTTATGTTCTGGAAAATAAGGCTGTGATTTGAATATTTATTCCTAAATTTTCAATATAGCAAAGTGTCTTATCGTCAAGGAGAATAAAGCCTATGGGCTTTTGTCTTTACAGAGTAACACATCTAAAATCTGTCAATACAGCTTTATCTATAGTAAGTGCTTATTTACCACATCATTGTAAAGTTAAACTTTCAGTAAGCAGCTGAATCTCATGATGAGCAAAACTGACTTCCTGTGAATGACTGATCAGATACTGCAAAATTAAGAATCTATACTCATAAAGATGTCTCCAAGTGGTCTTTATTTTAATGGAGATTCTTGCAGAATGAGACTTCCTCCCGCATCCCTCCCCTAGATCCTCTACAAAAACCCCACAAGGATATCACAGCTGCATTTCAAGCAGTAAAATGGTGTTTCAAAGAGAATTTCTGGAGCTCACTTCTGCCCTTATTTACTTCCACATGATATTGGAACTATTCTTGCATTTTAAAGTGTGTCAAATAATACAGAAAGGTATGTTTTTACAGTCCTCACACACTGCGGTTGTCTGAATGGTTTTGTTTAAGCTGAAACTGTTTTGTTTTGTCTTTGCACATCATTAAAATGTTGATACCAGAGCAAAACTCTGGGTTAAAAAAAGAATATGTGTAAACTCTTCTTCAAATCTCTTACTTCAGTTCTGGTCATTCATACCTACATGCTTCCATAGGTTTTTCCACTTTTTCCTTCTGCCCTGGAAATAGCGCACTCTGCGCTGACTACAGATGATGCCCAGGGTGAAACCATGGTTAACTACAACTGGAAATGATGAATCCAGAGCTAGAAAACGCACCTTTGTTTATGATCAAAGTGACAAACCTCCCTATACCAAAATATCAGCCTGCATTATGAGAACAGCATCACCTCTGCAAGCATTTCCAGTGATATCAAGTAGCATAAATTCCCTTTAAGCCAAAAGGCCTCCCAATGAACCTGCAACACTTCGGCACACTGCCAGAGAGCATGGGAGCCCTAGTACTCACACACGGCACTGCATGTGGGGATAAGAGAAACACAGAAAAATGTCACGGCTACTGATTAACATTCTGAATATTATACACATGTCTAATACTCAGTGGTAGCTACCAGGATGAGACTGAATACGTAGAGCAGATTATCCCATGTCTGACTGCAGTGTTAGTTTTCCTTCCTGTCATAAATTAATTCCGACTGCTAGAGACAATTATGGACTGTATGAACTCAAGGGTAAAATCTAAGTTGTCAGTTTTGGTTTTTCTTCTTTAGACAAAACACTTGCCTTCTTTTACACTGTGAAATTCAGAAGAGCATTTCAGAGCATTCAAAATGCATGGAGTTTCAGTGACAGCCAGTACATAGAGCAATGACCTGTTGCCCTCAGTAAGTGAAAAATACTCTGTGTGTGTAAGAATACAACTACATATTTTTATCTCATATTCCTTACAAATAGTGGGGTGAACAGGAAATTCCTATATACAATTTTAATACAGATATGAGAAAAGGTGTTCTCAATTTCAGATATCTGGAGGAAAGTCTTCATTTAAGAATAGCACTTCCAGGCCTTTCATTCAGATGTATTCATTAGTACTAAAGCAGAGTCCAGGAAATTAGAATTTGCCTAACAAAATCCACGATAAATTATTTCTATAACTCTATTAAAAGTTATCACCTGCTGCAGCGATGACAACTCTACCAGAGGAAAAATATGGCTGTTAACCCATAGCAAAAGCAATTTCATGTAAAATGGTTTACTGTAAAAAGATGAGCTACATAAACTACAGCCAGGACTAACCTTGGAACTACAGGTTGCATGAGAACAATACAAGTATAACGCTGGTCATTCCCTGGAGGCATTCAAGGTCAGGATTCCTAAAGGATATTCTCCTGGTGAACTACAGCCTTCCAGCACCAGCTGACACAGACTGTATCAGGTAGGAAATCATATCTGGTTGTGAGGACCATAATCTTTTCTTTGGGAATCTGTCATCTCTCAATATCTGTGATCATATCCCACCTGGTTTTCCTCTTCCCTGACCTGGAGAGCTTTACCCTTAGCTCCCTGGAAATGCTCTCTAGACTATTAACCTTTGCAGTCACTGCCTTCTCCTGAGAGCTTCTCTTTGATGCAAGACCCCATGTTTCTGCACAGCCGATGGTGCCGAATTCCACTGCCTGACTGGCATCTGCTACTGTTTCTCCTTGGCTTTATACCCAAGTCATTGCCTGCTCATCTCCCTAGGATGGGCACCATGGCAGAGGCAGAGGGAGATGAAGGCACTGCCAAGATGAGCACTTGGACACGACAAAATGCTTCGCTTCATCGCCAGCAAGGGCAAAACTTTATTCCTTTGAAACGTGAAGTCATGGGCAGCATTTCATATTCCTTTGGAAAGTTTAAGAGGCAATTCTGTAGGGACACTCTGTTGACCCTGGGTGCGAGGATGGGTTTCATCAGGGAGACTGCGTGATTATATTTAGGCTGTCTTTGAGTTCATATTTTCTTTAATCCAAAATAAACATTACCATGAGTAAAAAGGCCTGTTATGTGCTCTGAGCCTAAGAAATCGAACAAGGTCCTTTAGGACACAGACTTTAGGCATAAAGAAGAGCAAGGAAATGCAGCGAGAAGAGATGTAAGTGAGAATGGATTATAATTATGGGAGAAATCTGCATTTGACATTTCTTCAACTACATATACAAGAATTATAGGGCATAATGAAGTTTCAATGAATATCTATACCTTTTATTTCCTTATATTTCATTTCTGGCCTTTTAAGAAGCGCGTCATCAGCGTGTAATTCTATGTATATAAATATTTATGTATTATTACACCAAAAATACAAGGCAATCACACTTTTACCTTCACAAGTTTTCTTCACCTAAACATTAAGCTTGCCAGCTAAATAATTACATTTCTTCTTATCTAACTTGTGGGAAAACAAATTTAATAACAGAAATACAGCTAGAAAGGCAAATACTTAGGGGAGAATAATTTTCAGACTTAAACTTCACAAGCTTGATAGATTATTCTGGACACTGGATAATTACTCGGCATGTCTTTATCGCAAAAGTGCCCAGACATTCTAATTAATCCAAATTACTTTCTAAGGGCCCTGTTATTACACACATGCAGAAGCAACCTATAGATATAGAAATGTATTATGGTTTTTTTAAAGGTCTCTAACAGCTCTGTCTTTCAGCACCCTGATGAAACTTGCACTGCAGAGGCCACCAACTTCTTCCCTCACACTGTAGCAAGCCCAGAGCAAGTGAGGAGAAAAGAATCTACAGAGAACTCTATGTAACAAGGAACACTCAGAAAAAGCTGCATGGCTTAGATTATAGAGTCTTTTCTAAAAATATAAAGAAAATTGCCAAAACAGAGAGAGGGGAGCAGATCTGTTCAACCCCTGAGTTCAGCTCTCTGGCACAGTGAAGCTGCTGGCCTGTTCCCCTGACACCTCAGCCCTCAATCCACAGAGACAACAAAACTTCCCTGGGTCACCAGCACCGGCTGGGCTGCAGGAAAACCCTCTTGCTACCAAGGCAGCTCCTTGCAGCAACCATGCTGCTGTTTTACTGTCATAACCCAAGAGAATACTTTTCCTTCCTCAGTGGCCTCTTATTTAGTTCTCTTTTTATCTATTTCACATTCCTTCCATTAGAAACTATAAATTTTCAGCTCATGTTTCACCTCCATGTGAAAATCATTCTGAAACATTCTCATATGCAATGCAACTCCACACAGGGCTTCTTTCTGAACTTCAGCTGGTGCTTCAGCCTGATGCATCTCAGCAGGATGCCCTGGCTCCAACTGCTGTGAACCAGAACCAGTGTAGCTGGTAAAGTACTGGGTGATGGAATGGATGTAACTTTCTTCCTTATCTCTCATATGGTAACACATCACAGACAAGAACTAATCCCTCGAGTCAAAGGAGTGCTGGTAAACTGCGTCGCTTAAAGGATTATGGAAAGCTGCAGAAATGTCCTGTGTTCTTCATGCAATTATTTTTATCATTATTAGCCTTTAATAGCCTTGTTAAGTATGACTTTCCTTGAACCAAATATAAACACTCGATTATTTCAAGCTTCTCTTTAAAAGAAGGCAACACGTACAATTTGAGGCAGTTTACCAGAACAGACACATTTCTTCCCCAAGCAATTTTAGGCATTCCTATAAAATCATACAGATGAGAAACATTTATAGGTGCATGGACCAACAAAACGATACAGAAAATTTCTCGTTCTTCAAGAAAATGTGTGTTCGTATCTATAATGAAACTAATCCTAAGTAATACGCACCAATGGACATTTTCAATGGATAAAACAACCTTTCCTAGTCCTCATCTGTCTTTCTCTTACCTTTACTGAGCCAGGTAATATTAGTCCATCATTAACATAATTTTTGGTTATTAAAAAAGGATCACAATTCTCTACCAAGTGTCTTTTGAAGTTTCACATGTGCAAATCTGGTGTAAATTACTGTCAGCATTCAATATACCAGATATTGCGTGCAATTGTTGATCAAAGACAACATCTGTGTGAAGTGCATGCCCAAAGTAACATAGGTCTAATTTGTTATAATAGGCTTGCCTCTTGTACACTGTCATAGCTGCATATGGCTGGGTTGTTTGTATTTTGAAATGAAAGAAGAAAAACAAGTGCAAATAAAACCACATTTACTCAAATATTAAAACAGTTTCAAACTAAACTTGACAGTTTTGTTCCTGCAATTCCTTTAGCAGGAAGGATACAGGTACTCTGGAACTTTGAACAGTACCTGGAGGACCCACATGTCAAAATCTGGAACACCTTTTTCTTCAACAAGCTGACAGCTTGGGCTCCCTCTGGCACCGAATGGGCTCCTTGACTGGTTCATTGCTGCACCTACAAGTTGGCTTTAAGCTCTCAGAGATCAAACTAATGGGCTCCCTGTGCAGTTTTGTATTTTGTAACCTTTCCTTCCATGTTTGACTCTTTCAGTTGTGGGAATTCTGCTGGCAGTTAGGCCTTATGTTTTGCATAGGATTTTTTAGCTGATCCATGCATAGGCCAAGAGAGCTTTGTGAAGATGAAAGAGACTGCTCTGACCCTGAAAAGCTCCAAAGATAGAAGGTTCAGAGCCCATTTCTGAAAAACTCTAAATATTTCAAGACCTCTTCTCTATGTAGCAGGCTGCTAATGCAGGAGTTCATTGTGCTCATCATTATTTAGGGTTTGCTCCTGCAAGGTGCTCATGCACCAACCCAACAGAGCAGAGAAACCTGTTTACTTTCAGGAACCACATGAAGCAAGTGAACTATGGAGGCAAAGCAGAAGAAAACCTGCAGGCAAGAAGGAATGATACAAGACCATATATTTTCCTTTTATGAAATAAAAATCATATGTAGAGCATTAGATCCTCAGCTGGTGAAAATTGGCATTGGCTTCAATGGAGCTCAACCACGTTACACAGCTTGAAGCTCTGATGCACAAAATTAACACTGCAATGAATGGTGTTCTGCAAATAATTGTGCATCTGTATTTATCATATTAAAATGAGCATCATGATTTTGGAGATCACCTCATGTTTATGCATGTGCAGTTAATGCCCTAAATCTCTGTATTTTTTTTACTTCTGATTGAATGGATATTTCTAGAAGAAAGTTTATGCAAAATGTCGGGTGTCAGATCATTTTGAACAACTGAATATAGCAGGTCTTCAGCAGCTCTCACCAGAACAAATTAAGCATTGCCAGAAGGTCCATAGGAAGAAGAGCTCATTTTGATGGTGGTGATGGGATGTGATTTTCCCTATTAGTCCCTGACCAACAGGGCAATGCTTGGCACATCATCCTCGCTGACAGAAATTAGACAAGCTCCATGACCCATGTTTACAGAAGCCTAAAACCATCTCAGTGGTTGAACTCAGTGCATGAACGGATTGGCCCTTCCAGTTCCAACTCCACAAAACAAGGAGAAGGGAGAGAGGAAGAGAGGAAGGGCGGAAAGGAGGGGAAGCAGACAGGGAAAAGGGTAGGGAGGGGAATGTGAAGGGATCTTAACTCTCCACTTGAAAATACTTCTAGTATTTTTAATGAAAGAAGTATTGACGTGAACAGTAAATGCCAGCGTTCACAATGTGAACCTCCCCAGAAAGAAGGAAACTGGCACTGTCTTATTTCTGTGGGATAAGCCATAATAAAACACGAATGACAAATGAAAATCCACATATTTTTTCAAACCCTCAGCACATGACTCCTGTTCCTTTACTGCACCTCCCGCTCTGACGCCATGGCACAACAGGATTTTTATCAGGATGCTGGTAGCTTTTTAATGCCACCTCTTTACACTTAGATCTTGCAAGTGTCTATCAGATTCCTAGGTGTCAGCTTTTGAAAGGAGCATAGGAGTTTTATTTCCTACTTCATTACTTTTTTTTCAATTCCCTTCCCTCCAGTTATTTATTCCTCTGGAGGGTAAAAGCACTGTGCAAAGGAACAAGCCCCTTGTGCGTACTTCATCAAGATCTGTAGACTTGCTACTAATTACTGCAGTCACAGTTATCAACCTTACAAGCAGTTCTAAAGGATCAAGGCAGCGTTTCGTCACCGAAGCTCAGCAGGTTATGCTAACCCTGCAGTTTACTGAGGCTTTGCATCATGCCACATTTTTGGAGCCAAGAAGCAGGGGAATTTTTGAAATGCTGTGTTCTGCAAGCAACCAACAGGAAAATTAGCATTGTAAAATGGCAACCTAATTTAGATAAGCACTATGTGAAGCCATCTAATTTGTATACAGACTCATTATATGGTCACAACTGAATGACTCAAGCCTCTTTCTTTTCTTCTATTCCTCCTCTCCCCCCTAAATAACAGTGCTCTGGGAGTATCCTTAGTTAGTTATGCATTGCTGCTAGTTGACAGATCACTGGCAGGCATTAAATGGCAGGAACATTATTGTTAATAGCTCAGGAATGACAGCTGTCAGAGCCAGGGAGGAGGGAGGCAGCAGCAGCTCTGTCCTGAGCCAGGGGAACCCTCCAGCAGCCAGTTCCCCCTGAGCAGCCCCCTCAAGCCAGCCCTGCTCCCCTTGAGGATGCTGGCTACCTCTCTGGGCTTGGAAACTTCAGTGATCCTGCAAAACTTCTCCCTGCATTGCTTACCAAGTTGCTCACTGTTTTTTGCTGTGATTTTCTGGAGCCGCTGAGGAGCTACTCAAATGGTTGTCAGCCACTCTCCACTAACTCAACACCTACTGCTTAGATGGTCTCATTACTACACATTTGGGCATGGAGCAGGACCTCACTGTAGTCAGCCCAGGTGCCACAAAGCCCTCAGCTGCACAGATTGCAACCAGCAGTTTCTCCCTGCTTCAGCCCCCAGTGTCCCACACTCACAGGGGCTGCTGGGCGAGCACTCGGCACTCCCTGCCTGTGGGCATACACGCGTGGGAGCTGCTTGATTTGCAGGCTTTGTTTTCCTGTGGTTTGTTTCATTGCCAGCAATGCCAGAAGATTTTAACATCCATGCTGACAGCTTGGAAATCACCATGTTTAATAACAGAAAGCTGACAGGAAACTAGATAAACAGAAATACTTTTCACTTGCTTACTGTCCTGGTCCATTCACATTAGTCCACACAAGCAGGAGATTCGTATCTATCTAGGTGCTCACGCCAATTCCATCACCATGGTATCCCAGCAGCTCTCAAGTTTTTAAAAACAGAACAAATAGCATTTGCTCCTTATTTTTTTCCTTTCAAGCCTTCAAGAGAATGCTCGAATCATTTACGACTTTATTTATTCACTTGTTTGTGAAAAAGGATGATGGAAGCACATAGCTACCCCTTTGTATCAAGGCGAAAAAAAAAAGGACTTTAAAATAATTGTTATGTAGTTGCATTCCTAGTGCCTGTGAGTGCTCGTATGTCCTTGGGGACTCTGTTCCCCAGCCTGATCCTGGCTCCAGTGGAAGCCCTGACTGCTGCACCTTAACTCATATGGGATGGCAAAGTGGGGAGATAGAGGAAGGAGAGTGCAATCCTATACAGAGCTTAAGTAGTGCAGAGATCCAGACTCAAGAAAACAGGCAGTACAACAGTGGTTCTGCATTTTTTAGTTACCTGCAAACTCAGGACAGCATGTCTGGCACAGTGCGCACCAGGTACAGATGAAAGGGCTTTCTGCTACTCCAAGTATCCAAACCACAGGGAAATGGCAAATCAATTTAACACTCTTAAGACACTGTGCCTGGCACAGCACGGTGTATCACAGAAAAGACAAATGGCCTTTGAATCAGTTCCTTCCCCCACTCCACTCCTATCTTCTATTTTCTCCCAGGCTGGAGAAACAGACTGGGGTGTTACCTGTATTTACTCTTTTAACATCCTTCTCAAGAATTTTCTTTTTAATTAGTGAGATGGCAAGAGCCTTGCAGATACCTCAATGAGTTTCTCTTCATCCCTACAGATCCCTACCCTGGTGAAGGTACCCCAGCTACCAACTGCCGGGAATCTGGATGTGGCAGATGGAAGCACAACCAACCTGTGCTGCACGGCTGTCCTGGGCTCGAGGGAGCAGCACTCCCACCTGCCTAGGGGAATACAGCACAGGTGCTTTAGGCTTCAGTATTAGGAGATGAGACACTATTGTATGGTTTCCTCAAGCTGCGGGATATCTGAACCTCCTCTGGGGACCCACAACTTTTGTGTACAACATGCCACTCTTCCCCAGCAATGTGTTCCCAATCCCTCTGCTTTAGAGCTCTTTCCTTACAGATAGATTACAAAATACAGCAGAATAAGAAGTAATGCAGAAAGGGATGACTCCATCCCGTTTCTGTTGTCCCCTGATGGAAGCAACTTGACTGTGTTCATTTTATTGCTCACAATGAGAAGAAAAAAAAAAATTACAGCAAAACTCTTTAAACAAGGCAGGAAAAATTCAGTTCCTCCATTGGTATCTTCTAGGACTATGGAAATTAGAGATGGAAAAAAAGTCTTTCAGACCACCTATTCCATATCTAGGCCAATGAGGAGGAGTATTCCCCACAGATTCCTGGCCGCTCTCTCCTGCTTATTGCAGCATAATTACAGTGAACAATGTCACTTCAATTTTCCCCAGAAGCAAACTTCCACATCCTTCGCATATGCACAATCTTGTAGGTCTCTTATGGACACCCTCGCTTGGGCTTGGATGCATCTGCAACCCTCATTTCCAGCAATGATGTGGCTTCAGCACATGCTGACAGAAACATTTTGTATCTCAGGCTTCTAACCATATTCAGCCCAGAAGTTAACCTCCGAGATTTATTCTGTCCCATTTTGCCACCATAATAGAGAAGGAAGAGATCCTAATTAGCTCAGTGCTGTTGCAGAAATGCATGAATATTAATGCAACCATCCAAACTAATTTCACCAATTACTACTGTTACAGCAGCTCTATTACAATTCATAAACTGAGGATTGATATGAAGATCACTCTTATTAAGAGAGTGAGAACAACTATGAGTAGAACTCTATCATGCCTCAGATGACCCTATCAAGGTTAGAAACTTTCTTTCTCTATATAAAATAATAATAAAAATCTGTAAATATTTTAAGAATATAAACATGTCTTAATCATTGACTAGGGAAAAAAAAAAACCCATCCAGTTTTCAGAGATGCTTTTATAGCCATTAACAGAATGATAGGATCTATGACCTGATATTTTATTCCAGCTTAAACAGCAAGGGTCATTGCCTTTCTACTTCTGTCAATCAGTTATGCTGGCTCCTCAGCCAAAACATCAATGTAGACTGCCTTTCTGCTATAAAATATACACAGAGCGTCCTTCATCACAGATTAAGCACAAGGAAGTTTGTCATCTCCTGTTCCTAAATTTCTCTAGTATGGAGAATTTAACACTGAGAAAGACAGAAAGACCCATTAAACCAATGGACTGATTCCTGATTTGGGATCTTTATTCTCTGTCTGGATTTCACATTGATACTCCCCTTTACAGTGTTTGAGCTCAGGAACACATCAGTATATGAAATGGCTGACTGATTATGAGACATGTTAAAGCTTAAATGCACTTTTACTATGCACAGAGCATTACAGTTTTGTATGTATTTCCTTTTGTAATGTCCCCCCCTCCCCTCTGCAAAGATTGCCAATACTTGGAAAGTATAAAGCTAAAATGTACTGCAATTACAATGAAATTAAACCATTTCCTGGGGAAAAAGAATCATGATATACATTTAGATTTTATCATCAACTTACACTGATTCAGAGCAATGGTATCACTTCCATTTCCAGACTGAAGATGACCATTGCTTTACCACTGTCCACCACGATTTAAATGAGTGCCTACATATGCGTAATTTATGAGATTCACAGCACTATGAGACATCACCAAATATCTGACATACAATCAGAGCATTAAAAATTTAACTCTCAACAACGAACAAAAACAAGTTATGTGACAGCAACACAGCTTATAGAGATGAATTTCCAGCTCTGACTGACCACACACCATGACCATGACTCAAAGCTCACCTCAGCCCCAGTGACCACAACCACATTGCCAGAATGCTCCAGGAGCCTCACCATGAGCAGGGCTCTCCCATGTAAAGCTCTATGCACATGCCCGGAAGCCCGAGGCAGTTCTTGATCCCAAGCAGCCATTGGTGGTGTATAACTGCTGGTGAGGATGCTTGTGCCCACAAGCCTGGAAGCTCAAGCAGTTCCCTCTGCAAACCCTCTCACTACACCATACCCAGGGCCGTGCACCAATGTCAGTATTCATCATCTTCGTTTACTTACAAGAGGAGATGGGGAGGAGTGGACAGAAGGCAACAGCACTTTCTAGTAGATGAGTACTGATTTACTGAAAACATGGCTTTAAGAGAGGTATCACAGGACCCTAAACACCTAACCCTTATCTTGATGCTGCCAACTTTTTTACCACAGTAGACTTGACTGAATATTGAACCTATGTACCTAACATCATGCCTGATGCTTAACAAACACCTTTTATATTTGAGGGAAACAGCAAGTCAATTGAATAAATAGCAACGCAAAACATAGGGTCTAGGCACAAATTTGCTTTCCTGTTGCTTATGATGCATAAAAGTAGGGAAAAACGAAATAAAGAAAAAACCCCACTGGTAATGAACAGAAGAAGCTGTTTTAAAAATCACACAGACCGGGCTGTTATGGACCAGATGCAAGACTCACTGAAATTATATAGCATTTTATATCCTTTAATGGTTTGCAATTTTAGAAGAAAACAGCTTCTTTGTGAACAGCACAGAAGCAGGCAAGAGCCTTTGAGAGGTTTTTTTCTCTGCTTCCACCTGCTGGTGAGAACATGAGAATTTTCGATTGAGATGAGCACTGCAGATGGAGCTCAAAACACTTGGGGACTGACTACAGATGGATCGTGCCTGTGGTCAAAGCCCAGTTGCTGCACTGAAGCCCTGCTGACGTTCCCAGAGCAGTTGCTCTTTAGTTTCTGTAAATGCAGCCACAATACCAAGTTTTACAGTTATTGTCTGAATCACAATACATCTATTCCCTTGGTGGTATTAACAGCTCATGTGCAAATACTAGACACAGTATTACATGCAATATAAAAAGAAAATAAAAATGAAGTCATAGTCTCTCTGATGGCACCATGATTTCCATGGTAATACCAAAAGAAGATGAATGTAGCAAATAATAATTATTTGGGTGAAAAACAATCTCAATATATTTCAGAAGGAGTTTTTTTCCAGAAGGGATGTTCACTGAAAATTGGAATAGACTCATGAAAATTCTTCCTAGAGATAATTACTATTAATGACTTTCATCCAGGATGAATACCAAATTAAAGCCAAATTCTGTTGTGATGAGCACTCAAGTACGTAATTCAGATTTTTCATGCAAATCTACTGCACTTGCTAAAAATCAGGTTTATCTATTGCAGCAACCATCATCGTAAACATTTCTATGCAGTATTCTTCTACTTTTGGATAACAACCTCTGTGGATGCTGCCCAAAATGTACGTATAGAAGCAATGCTTAGATGAAACCATCTTGTTCATCTCAAATACATGCAAACCTTATTTCTGGAGTATTCAGTACCATTTTGAATGGTGTTTGCTCTATCACATAGAATAAACATTAAAAATATCCTAAAATACAACTGAAGTTCAGTATTTGAAAAGGATGGGGAAATCTCTTCAACATTGGAAACCCAAGAAAGAAGCACCTGAGCACACAGCAGCTTTCTGCTGGGGTGTCTGTGGCCACACAGTCACTTTTTGACCTGCCTCTGTGCAGTAGAAAGAAGTACAAGTTAAAAATTGCTGGAAACCTGACCATCCTTTCAGATTCTGAAGTATTTCCAACCCTCTGCCTCAAGCAAGGACACCTTCCACTAGATCAGATTGCTCAAAGCCCTGTCCAACCCAGCCTTGAACGCTGCCAGGGATGGGGGCATATCCACAACTTCTCTGGGCGACCTGTTCCAGTGTACCACCACCCTCACAGTAAAGAACTTCTTCCTAATATCTAATCTAAATCTCCTTGTCGTGGTTTAAGCCCAGGCCGTAAATTAGAACCACGAAGTCCACTTCCCCCCCCACCTTTCTTCCCTCCGCTTCTGGAGGGACGGGGAGGAGAATCAAAAGAATGCAACTCCCATGGGTTGAGATAAGAACAGTTTAATAACTAAGGTATAACACAAATCACTACTGCTACCACTAATAGTAATAATGATAAAGGAAATAACAAGGAAGAGAATACAACCGCTCACCAACCGGTACCTCGCCCCCACCCTGCAGTGATCTAGCCCTTCCGGGAACTCTCAGTTCTACATCCTGGGTATGACGTGCTGTGGTATGGAATACCTCTTTGGCTAGTTTGGGTCAGGTGTCCTGTTCCTGCTTCCTCCCACCTTCTCCTCCTCCCTGGCAGAGCATGAGACTCACAAAGTCCTTGGTCAGTCTAAACATCGGTGTTATCAGCTCTGTTCCCAGGCTGAAAGTCAAAAACAGAGTGCTGCAACAGCTACTAAGAAGGAGAAAAACTGACTGCCACTGCTGAACCCAGGACACTCCTCTCTTTCAGTTTGATATAAATAGATGTCTTCAAACTGCCAGCTATCATGCTAGTTATGTGCAAAGTCATCTCTCTTTCATAGCAAAAGCCATTGCACCATAAGCGTTCGGCTATGCCTTTGGACAACCGGTGCAGAAACATTCATGGTGCCTTGATACCAAGTGACTGACTTCACTGAGTTATGAACTATTTATACAGGTCTCTTGCCAAATGTGTTTCTGTACAAGATTGGAAAGCATCAAAAACAAGTAAGTGATGCACTTCAGCTACTCACACAGACCTTTCTCATCCTCTGCATTAATAATTTAGTGAAATTGCGGCATACCACATACATATACAGTCAAAAATAAGCAAAAAATGCTGCAAAGGGTTATTTCAAAACAAAGTAAGTGTGGTAATGTGAGAAGACCACTTCAGAATGAGCCCTGTCACACCCTTCAAGCAGCAGCTTTCATTTGCTTCCTGCTTTTTCTTTTTTTTTTTTTTTTTTTTTAAATAAAGTGTCTCTCATATATATTGGTTATTTAGCCTCAAATACAAAGGATATCAGTTCCAGCAGAAATGACATTATGCAGAAGCATTGTAGGAGGCGGTATCAGTGGTAGCCAAGGATAAGATGGAGCTTGAGTTTCTCTTGGTTTGGTGAACCCTACCAAATAAGCAGATCTCCAAGAGGCAGCTACTTTTAAACATAATATCATCAACTGTCCTCACCTTAGGGTGGCAATGCACATAACCCCAGCTATGACATGCGTTTGCAGGTCTGATTTACAGTAGCTAACAAAGAACAACTATCGTCTTTCATAGAAATCGCAATTTTCTTGTCATCCAACAAGACAAAATCACCTGCATCTTCTTATAAGGAATTATATCCAAATACCAATTTTCAAACAGAAATTGCCAGCCCAGCAGCTGGAACAGTAGGTGAGACATTGGAGAACTGCTCACCTCCCTAAGGTGTCTGATTTGGAACAAGAAGGGAGGAGAAGCTTGTGGTACATGAAGGGGAGAGGATGAGGAGCAGAGCTTCCCAGGCCAGGGCCAAGGCAGAAAAACGAACTTGTTTCTCACTGTTGTTATTCATCAAAGCCACAGTAGTACTAATAGGATAAAATAGAACAAAAGTGTTCAACAACAGTAAATACTTAGACCAAAAAACAGAACTGAAAGTGTTCTGACCTACTTTATAGCTAACTGTATCCTTTGTCATGACTCCTTTTATGTCCTTCTTTCCCACCAAGGACCAGCTCTTAGGTTTCTTCCCCTCAAGGCCTGTTAAGCTTTTCTTTTTCTAGGTTTATCTTTAAAGATATTGCCTGTATTTCTAAGCCTTTCGTATTTCTCTGTTACATATCCCTGCTCCATCTGGCACTTGCAACACCTTCCAATTAAGATTCAACTGGAATGAATCCAGCAACAGCTTCAGAAATACTGAAACAGATGCTTTAAACAATGTCTCTTCCCCCTTCCACACTGATAGAAAAGACGGGAGCAGTCAGACCTTACTGCCCTCTCCTCCACAGCGTTCACCAAGACTACTGATGGAAAGAACGCTTGACTTTCAGGCTGTTGTGGCTATTTGGTGGCTCGGGGCACAAGCATCGAGTGAGCATCCTAGGTCCTGGACATTTCCCGGTTTTCTCCATGCCTCCTCACTGCAACTCCACTCCACATCCTCACTCTCCTGCAAACAAAATCCCATCCACTCTCCAATAATCTGCTGCCACCATCTTGCTCTCCATCTCTGCCAGCTGCCTGTAGCTATGTTGCCTTTTCCTTTGCCACAGCCATTGTCAAACAGCCCAAGTGCCATCAGACAGATATGTGTCCCATCCGTGAGCTACCTCCAGAGCTCTGCTGTCTCTGGAACTGCAGCCAGAGCAGGGGACAGCAGAAAGGTGTCACCACAACTTTTCTTGATATTCAATAATTCCTGAAGTACTGGAGGCAAAGCAGTGGCTCCCTTTGGGAGTCCTGCACTCAGAGCCATGGGGAGACAGAAGGCAGCATGAGGATGTATTGCTGCTTTTTCAGATGCTCAGCACAAACAGAGAGCAAGCCTTGTACAATCTGCTGGTACTTGCAGGTTTTGTGCCTATATTCTCAGCACCCACCTGCCTCCAGCCCTGTTCTGACTCTTCTCAGTGAGGCTGCTTTACTCCTGAGCAGCTCCTCGACCACCTCTGGAGCTGCTGGCACAACATGCATATATGTAATACATATGAATATTTAATTATAAGAGCCATCGGTCACACAGACTTCAGCTCCGTGTTTACAAGTTCATACTCAATATATACACCACATTTATTTAACTGACTCCATTTTCTTCTTTGTTTTCTTCCTGTTTCCATGATTATTGCCTATCATTCAGTAGCAAGTTACATCTATAACTCAAAACAGAGCTTCAAAACTGGCTCCTGTTTAAAATGACGGTGTGCTGTAGCACTGATCTAGCTTCTTGTATGCTGTAATAAATATAAATCAGACTTGTAATCCTTTCTCTTTTTAAATGCAAACTTCCCACAAAACAGCCAACCTTATTTTAAGATTTTTTCAACTGTTGCTAATTTTTCCATTTCAAGGACATATATAAACTAATTCTTTATTCCCTGTACAAGCTTAAACACAAGCTGAACTTAATCTGTAAGTGGTTTCAGACTTCACCTCGGATGCTGAAGAGGATGAAATTATCCCCCTTCACACAGAACATCTTCAGCAGTGGGACTGCTTCAAATTGGAGTGATTTGGTGCAAATTGTGACATACAGGCTGTGCAAGGGCCTGGCTGGGTGAGATTTCACAGACAATTAGGAACCCCTGCAAGTTTTTCCATAAATATGCCACTCTATGAAGACTTCTATAGCAACCAGCCCTCACAGGGAGTTCTTAGAGCAGATACGCGACCTGAGATTATTAAAGATCTATGACCAGTTTCTCTTCAGATAATAGTTTCAGCAATTAAAATCACTCTATTAAAAAGCATTTGCTCTTTTTTAAAGGACCACAAAGAAAGCTAGAGCATAAAATAAGCAGGAAAATTAACCAATGAAAGATTCCCTCCCCACGGCGTTCCTGTGCCTCTGCAGACCAACCTGCGCCTTGATGCTAGACTAGATGCAGGAGCTGGGTCTCCCCATTGGGATGCTCTGGAGCATCAGGAAATCTAACCCTTATTCCCCTCAGACCTGCAAAATCATCCTCACTCTTGACTGCAAGCCTGTCACAGCCACCGGAGTAATTCTCATTATTTAGTGGCCACAGGACCCCCAGAGCACTCATTAGCTGTGGGAGCCGTGCCACCCTGGTCCCAGCCAGTCTGGGTGGCTGACGCGGGCACCAACCCCTGTCCTCAAAAGAGCTTGGTGACAACTGGCAAGTCACATTGGACTCTGGCCCCTTTACAGGACATTGTCAGGTACACTTTGTAAATTTATTCCATCTCTTGCATGGGCTTACCAGAGACATCAATTTTCCACCTTTCCTGGTCACTAACACGAGCTTGTTCAGCAAACAGAGTGAAATATGGCATCAGTAACAAAACCCTGTCATTTCAGAGTGTCAAGAGGTACGCATGGCTAATCCATCTTGTGAACACTTGCACCCGGTGCTGTGAGGAGGAAGCCAGGAATGGAAAACAGTCTCTTATCTGAGCAACATCAACACGCCCGAAGGTACACGGATGCTTATCTTATAAAATCAGAGCTGCATGCAGCAGCTAATTGCGCAAGATGCGAGTTAGACATTGTGCATTTAAATGCTGAATTAAGCTTTGAGAAGAGAAAATTATATTTTGTTCACAGTACAAGACAAAGCTGCTGTAAAAACCCTCCTTCACTAAAGTTCTATTGGAAAATGCTTTACATGTAATTAAACAATACAGTTAAAAAAAGTATCAAAGTGAAGGGAAAATAAAGGTTTGAAGGCAAGGAAAAAATATTTTCAGAGCTCAATTCAGATTTCAAAATAATATTGCATAACGAGAAAACAAATTTAACAATATTATTATACTCTATCATTAAGAGGAAATGAGAACAATCTACTTAACACTAAACTGCACTTTTTAAACAAAAAAAAAACCCACTTAAAACAAAATACATGTTTGATATAAAGCCAATAAAAACTGGGTTATTCACAACAAACCAGACTGAAAGGTTTTAGTTAAGATGTCCTGTTTTTCAGAACTGCCTGTGTCCCACATGAGGAGGCAGGCACAGACAGCACAGGAGACCCTCACTACAGAAAGGGAAGGAAGCCTCCTTACTTCTGCACCAAGCAACACACGGAGGCCACTTCAAGCAGAGATTTTATCCCTTGGTCAGAAGCGTAAATCCCACTGGGAGCTTGCTGAGCAGCAGCATCACTGCAGTGCCACCACAGCCCCAGGTTAAACCCAGTTCCAGGTTCTGGGACGTCCCAGGGCAGGCTCAGATCTCACCTGCATCTTAGAAAACAGCAATGGAAGTGAGCTGATGCTCATCATAAAATTTTATGGTTTCAATATCAAGAATGTGCAAGTCAGCTTTTGCTATCCAGTAACTTGCGTCATGACTGTGATCTGCACCTTAATATAACAAACTGTCTCACAGGAAAACAAACAAATTGCATAAGTTAAAGTGCTTTTTTCTCCTCAGGCTCTGAGTGCATGACTCCCTCGGCAGACTTGTGAATTGAGGACAGTCTGTCCCCTAAACTCTCACTGCAGGATAAGAAACTAAATTGCATTTGGAAATACATAATTTGCTCTTGTGCAAACAAAGGAGTAAAAAAAGTTAGCAAGGTGAGTTGCCAAAAATCTCCATTTGGTACCAATTCTCTCTGCTCGATAAATTTTATAAGCCAATAAACCTCTTTTATTACAATCTCACACTACAGTCTCCCTCAAAACTCAGCGAGGTATGGGTTCCTCTTGCTCTATAAGCACCACCAGACACCAGCTTCAGATTCTGCCATTTCCAGCTCAGATCAGATTAAGTACAAATTTAAAAATAATTCCCATATATAAAAATTATTGTTATAAAAATTATTCTGCTCATATGGTGGCTGAATTATTCTGTCAAGATTTGCTGTTACCACTGAAGTGCCAGAAACACAACTAATACCCAAAGTACTTCAATATACTTGAAGCACGTTGAGAAATCAGAGTATAAACACGTTAAGAGTCACACTGAAGTTCACTGCAATGAATCGCACAAAAATTAAAGACGTGCTCAGCTACTCAACTGAACCAAATCCATTGCTATGATTATCTCAAGTATTTGGTTACTCCATCCTATGGGATTTAACGAAAACCACCGGCTGTCCCTGAGTGAAGTTCTGTTGTAGGTAGGGGAAAGCTAAAGAAAAATAGAAATGAGATTTGAAAAATGAACAGCACACACATCCCAGGACAATACTATCCCATTATTCCCGAGGGGAAATGAGAGTATTCCTAGGGTAGAAATGGGAGATCAGTGAGCAGCCACTTGGTCTAGGAATAGATACGGAGCTCCCTGGGCTGGCAGTACCCAAGGCCAGCAGCCAGTCTCTCTCCTCTGTCCATCCAACAATCTCCTCCACCTGATTCATTCCAGGGATAGATCCCACACACCCCACAGGAGCAGGGCTGCAGCTGTCATGTCTAAGTCACCCTTCACCCTCCTCATCCCTTAACTTTTGTGTGCAGAACTGGTCACCAATGCTGAAAAATGCAGACAATGCCCTCCCTGCTGCAGAGCATTCATAATGTAGCACGTGCAAAGCCAACTACCGAACTGGTTTACAAAACCAGCAGCTTAACTCCACCAGCCACGCCAGGGAATGCAGGAATGCTTGAACACACAAGCTTTAAGAAATGTCAGAATAAGAAGAGCCTTTTGATATATATTTAATTGCAAAACTCAAAGAAAATCCAAAAGCAACCCGAGGTGAATAACCAAGATGAGAGATTCAGCTAGGAGAGCTCAGAGAAATGCAAGGAATTGCACATTTCCCCCCAGCTGAATCCTTTTGACAACACTTCAGACAGAGTACAGAAAGCTAGAGTGGAAGTGGCTGCTCAGCACTCTGACAGTCCTGGGCAAGGTGTGCGGCCTGGAAAACCCAATGCCTTAACAACTGGGAAAAAGGTTATTATGTATTACCACGTATGTTTGCAAAGGAGACCATGATGGAAAGGAAAAACAAACAGGGAAGAAAAGCGGTGCAGCAAAGCTCTAAGGTGGTAATGCTTTTCTCAGGTCTCATCAAGGGAACACTGAAAATGTATGCTCTTTTAGTTTTAGCACCCAACCAACAGACAGGTAGTCTCTCGTAGCCACAGCCAGGGGTAGATTAAGCAGTAAAATCAGTAAAAAAAAACCCAAACATATGTGCTACAGATTTCCACACCTGTGAATGGGCTGGATGGCTTCATAGATTTGGGAGGCGTTTCTTGTGGACTTTTCCCTGTAAATTGTGGTGGTTTTGGTTTTTGTTTGGTTGGTTGATTTTTAATCTATAACACAGTAAAGGAGGAACATTTTTTTTTTTCCTCAACCAAGCAAACTTGATAGAGGTCATCTCTGCATTAAAACTGCCAGAACAACACCATCATGGGTGATACACCCCGAAATGGCCAGCTGAAAACAGAGCCACCACCTCCACATGCATCTGATTGCTTCAGAGCTGTAAAACATTCAGTAATTATTTTTCTCCCTTGAAGCAGCAACCTCATTGTGACCTCTAGTTTATCAACAAGGATGCTGTGCAATGGAAAAACAAAGGCACTAGTTATGCAAGTGCTTCTGCGATTTTACACTTGTGTGATGTGTTTTCCACTGATGCTTATTGGGACCGGCACTGTCGCACTCATTCGTGCTCAAGAGATCACCCCGCAGAGCAGCTCACTCCAGTCCTGCTGCAGCTCCTAATAAATAATGCCTTATTCCTCTACGGTGTACAGAAGGAAACGTGAAAATGCTGAGGTTGAAGAGTTGGTAAGGTAAATGGAAAATTGGGAAAAGTCTGTCTTGTCTTAAAACACAGCGGCCATGCCAGCTGTGTTTCTGCACTGAAGCCAGTCCACAGCCCTCAACATGAGATATCCCTCAACAGAGGGTGCCAAAATATAAGATTTATATTAAAAGATGGGGACAACCATCTGTCTTGTCCTTTAGCACATTATACCCATGCTGTGTTTTTAAATCACCTCGAAAGACACAGTGTGTATGTTATGATTACCTATGCACAGCCTTTCCATTGGGGGCCATTACTTGCAAGGTTCTCATCCTCATGGCATCACTACACGCATAGATCTTTCCAAGAGTTTATCCCATATTTCTACCAACTGGATGGGAAACAGAGAACCAAAGTAAAGACATAATGAGCCACTAGCCATGAGAACAGGGAACTGCAGTTGAACAGCATCATTTGCTCATTTTGCACTTCACCTCCAGATGCCAGAAGCAGCTGGTCTCTATGCTGAGGCCAAATCCAGGCTCCCTTTTTAACTTCTCTGTTAAGCAGAGGTTTGTTAAACTGTCCCTCTCAAGCCAGCCTGGCTCTTTAAAGGCACCTGCTAGGGGAAACATAGCCCAAGAGGTGAGAGCTGCTGCTTGCAGTTCTCTTAAGAAAATTGATCCAAAACAAAAGCAGTGCACTGAATAATCTCTGGCTGAGGAGCTGCCCTGTGGCAATAAGTGGAAACAGGGAGTTTCTACAGCACATGCATGGGTGGTTCACCCAACTCTGGAACAACGTGCATTTGAGAAAAGAAAACAAATAAACCATTTAGAAAGAGGCTCCCACACTGTATTTTCAAGACACGAAATGTAATTTCATTTGCAAAGACAGCAAGACATGACTGCACCTGGTGTCGGGCAAATATAACAAATAACAGGCTTCAGTTCCTGTGAGGGCACCATTGCTGTGCTGGGTTTTACATAGGTTGCTGTGCTCCCCAGAGGTAAAATGTAGAAAATACATGGGCACCTAATGTGGCTGAGATCTTGGCTGTCTGCTCACTGGTTCAGAACAAACCACTCCTGCTCCCATTAAGTTATGTCACACTTGAGAACAGATGCTTGAATGTACAGTGACAAAACCTATAAATACATTATGTCCACATATTATATAAACAGACATACTTGCAAGCACTATTCACTGCAAGACAGCTCACCCTGACACCACAGAGAAAATAAGGGACTAATGACTCTGAGGGCTCAGAGAGCACCTCAGCATTGTGCCTTCCCCATCCCTCTGAGCACCTTGATTGTGCAGAGCTGGTCGGAGTGTGTTAGAACATCATCTCCCATAGCTTTTATACACCTTCCTCTAATTTACCTTGCCGTGGTCAGGGATTAGGTGATCAGCTGTGATTCTCTGAACGCTCTCAAGCCTCAGAAAGGAGACTAAGCAACTTAATGCTCTGTAAGGGAGGAAAACCCATGGCTCTTCCAAGAAAGACAGGACCTGCTGATTCTTTCCAGTCCTTTCCCTCATGTCAACACCAGAGAGGACAGACGAGAGCAGCCAAGTGACCTATGCTGTCCTTGCCCCACACTCCTCTCCTTACTTATCTGCAAAGCCTGAACCCAAAAGGAAAAGCTCATTCTGAAACAGCAGGATCTTTGCTTGACAAACTGTGTTTTACAGTAAAAATTTAAGTGCATCAATCAATGTAGCCTCTGTTTTTGTTTTTGACTAATGAAGCTTTCCCTCTGAAACTTAGACAATAAAGTAATTCTGTTGTTGAGCAATGTTTCTCATTTACGGGTCTTAAAGCACTGAAGGAATTCATTACAGTATTTTTCAACAGCGACAAAGTGTTTAAATAAACACCCACAAATCCAAAACAAGCAGAGTCAAACAGGAACACAAATTCATGCATAAGAGCCAATGACAAAGGAGCTAAAACAAAACAGGCTCAAGAGGCTGGTTTTCTCCTCCAGTCTCAACTCACAGAGTCTGCAGAGCCTGCCCCACTGCAACATCATGATGCTCTGATCCCTGCAGCCAAGGTTCAGCACTGTGGGACCATGCTGGGCACCTAAGGCCAGATATGGGTAGATGGGATGGGAGATGCCCATGGAGCAGCCATGTGCCCTGTTTGGTAAGTGCTGCCCCATGTTCACTGGCTGCTCCACTCGTGAAAGGCTGAGAAAAGGGAGACAGATAAGGAAACCCCTTGTTCTGTGGCTGAGCCTGATCATGCGCATCTGCTCCAAGTACCCGAAACACTGGTACGTGGCAAACCTCACCAAAGCTTTCATGCAACATGTTACTGAGATATATAAGGAAGTGCTTAAAAACTTTGCTCCTTAAACTTCTGGTGCTTCAGCTCCCTGTCTGCAAAGCCAGTCAGAGAAACCCTGCACTGTGCCACTGAAGACAGAAGCTCACTGAAAGAGTTTAGGGATGGGCAAAAGCAGAAGACAGCTACAAGTGCACGTAAGAAAGAAGATGCATACGTTACAATATATTTTCCCAAAGGGTCAGGATCTCTGCTTTAGAATAGAAGTATCCTGAACTGTCCTCCTGAGAACTACATAATGCTATGGTGGAGAGGAGAGCTGGAACCAGAGAGTCTCCTAACAAAACCAGTCCTCCATTCTGTTCTGCCTTCTCCCCCAAAAAAATTATCTCCAAGTTGGGGGGCAGACCAACAGGAAATGCAATCCTTAAGAGAAGCTTTATCTTGCCTTCGGGAAATACATATTAAAATTGACTTCTCAAATATCTTTTACATCTTACAGAGTTAATTAGATTGAATGCATTTAGATTTCAAGTCATTACAGAAAGTTTTCCACTGATTTACAGATTATAGGTTGATATATCACAGCAAAGCTCCTTCCTGCTATATTATCCCAACGGAATCTTTTTTAAAAGTATTATTCAGTCCTGAAATAAATAGCTACCCTTGCAAAGAGAAACAAAATAAATATATAAATATGAAATGCAAGCTTTAAACCTGTGAGTGAATCTTATCCAAAGCCCTAAGCGAAGTTTTGATACCACCCAAGTGCCAGGAAGAGATATGCTGCCTTCCCCAAGGCCCAGGGGTCTACCAGTGGGATGGAGACCCTCATGAGGGGAGCAGGAGGTGGAGGAGCAGCGGGCTTTGACATGCCACAGTGTCTCAGGAGAATGAATACCCACAGTTATATTCATGGAAACAGGACAGACAGACCAAAACATCTCTTAATTTGCACTCCCTTCTAATTTCATTTCCCAAAATAACTTGTTTTCAATGTGAAAAAGATGATAAATAGCTACAAGCCTTTTCAAGTTACAAACCAGAATGCACCTAAGAGATTT
This sequence comes from Psittacula echo, assembly GCF_963264785.1. NCBI lineage: Eukaryota > Metazoa > Chordata > Aves > Psittaciformes > Psittacidae > Psittacula > Psittacula echo. Next base: position 13,529,143 of record NC_137745.1, on the reverse strand, counting down.
GGTCACCACTTTTTGTATCATTTTGGTGATATTTTTATATGTTTTTCAAAGAAGAGTAGATGAGTTCAGAAAGGCATGACATTTTACACAGCAACTGGAAAATATTGCGAACGGGATAATTATGTTGTAAAGAATGCATTTTAAAAATCATTCGCCAACAAGTACATTTTTTCCCAAAGCTTTAACCAGTTTGACAGCCGATGAGTCAGTCTACTTGAAGGTGTTCAAGAATGACTAATTTGAATTTTAAAAGTAAAAATACGAGGGTTACATACTTTGAGATGCAGGCCACATTAATCTCTAAGGAGATCTCTTAGATGACAGTGAAATAGGAACACAATCTCTGCTACAGATTAGTCAGCCGGTATTTTTCCTCACTCCTGTCCTTGGGCTGTACATCCCAACCCCTCTTGTGCTCCAGCCCTTCTCTTCCAAGCTCATCCATGTGTGCTTTAATCCTGTTGCAACACACAGCAATCGATAAGCAGATTGCTGAGAAAATTACACCATTTTGCATTGGTGCTTTTATGGATTAATCCATGAAGATAGACAGGCAGCACTAACAGCCTTTGCAGATGAACAGCATCTGAACTGCGGCTTAGCAGAGGACAAGCACTCTTCAACAAGTGGTAAGTGCATCCCACATCTGCACGTGATGCTGGGAGTCAGGGGCACAAAGAAGCAGTGAAGACATGATCACAGGGTTAGCACAGAGAGCTCTGTCAGTTAAGGATCACATGTTTTCTCCAATATTCAGGAAAAAGTTAGTTAATAAAATCAGTGGGTCCATTATTAGGTTCAGTTCCAGTCAGACTGTGTTCGGGCAGTGATACACCTACTGGGTGTATGCAGGGTGAAGGGAATAAATAAATAGCTAATTTTCACCCACTTAGCTCCCATACCTGGCAATGTCTGCCTAGCAAGTCAGAGAAGACTGAAATATATGAACCCACAGCAGAGCTAATATACCCAGAGCTGAGCTAAGGAGATCTGCTCCTCCTGAGGTGAAAGATTCATCACAGGCAACCAAATGCAGTTTAAATACTTCCATGGCAGAAAAGTTATGCAGTATAACTTCTGTATTTCAGATCTACCCTTTCTTAATCACGTTTTTTATAGCTGTGAAAAAAGGAAAGTTTATGTTATTATTTTAGATCTGAAAAACTGAGACAAGCCATGGGTATAACTGATGATTCACATTAGAGGACCACCACTTTTCTGGAGCCTTGTAGCCCCCCTGCTTCTTCCCTCCTAGCAGGGTCCTGTGCCCTCACCCACCCCTAATAAATCACTTTCCTTCAGCTGCTTTATGTTATTTTTAATAACAACTGCCTCCAATCTTTGTTATAGTAATGTAGGACTGGCTGGAATTGCTTAACTCCATAGGAAGATATCAGTGATGAGGGACCTGATTCATGAAAAATGCTACATATAAATATACATTTTAAGATTAAACTGAAAAAAATGTTGCTCCTGGTGAGCAAGCTGTACGCTGCCAGTTACTAGGAGTATTTATTTACGGTGTCAGCACCTTGCTCCTTGTAACTTGCCACAATATGGCATTTCATCACCTCAACAGCACCAGCCTTAAAATCATTATTGCTGCCTTATCCAGGTTTTACACTGCTTGCTCACGTGTAAAACTGATTTCACTTTCCTAAGCCAACTGGGTGCTCAGCACACCTGCATAAATGGGTTAGGATAGTGCAGTATATGCTGCATTGGTAGATATGCTCCTAAACCAGAGGAATTACACTGATTTTAGAGCTGTCTGTCAGTGGCCTGAAAGGTCCCGTTTATTGGCACACTCTTGTCCTGGGGAGATGAACTCATCACCACAGGTTTTGTCAGCCTCCTCCATGTTTTACACTTGTCTATCATTGGTGACGCTCAGCAACTCAGCTGCACCCACCATGTCATGATCTTTACTGTTTGCAGTTAATTATTGTTTTCTATATTCTACACCAGTATTTGCAGGGTTTACATACTACTTTCATGTGCCTGCTTTTATTTAAACAAGTCTAAAATTGTCTGTCCTGCTTTTCCCCAAAACGTATGCTAGTGAGCCCTTTTTTCCCTGCATGGTAGCTGCCTGTTTCATCTTTTCATTTACCTTAGTGCCTTTGCTTTGCTGGTTCCATCCAACTTCAGAGCCCTTCATCATTCCTTTTCGCACAGTGCCTAATACATTTAATCCCTTCTCCCCTTTTTACTGTCGTTGTCTTCTCTCACACACACTTTGATCATAAGTTTCTTCTGGCTGATTCTGTTTCGGCAAATGGATGCACTTCAGAGAAAGCATCTCCAAAAGACCTTTTTTCTCCTACATTTATCTTCCAGGATGGTTTTCTGTCCCGCTTTGCCTCATCAGTGTCAGCACTTAAAACGCTGCCTCTCTACAGTAGCCACCATTGCCTCAAGTAAGCAAATCACTTATGCATCACATCTGGATTTCTGATCATGAGCTTAGAAGTCCCATCATTACAATTAAAAGAAAAGATTATTCTCATGTAAGAAAAAAAATAACTAACTTTTCCAATTGAGTGTTCAGTATCACTATGGTCAGAATAGGAAACACAAAACCAGTGACAGCCTCCGAGAACAGGCATGCTATGGGGTGAAGGATGGAGAGAAGGCTGTGTTTACTACCTCTCTAGCAGATTATTATTACTACTACTACTAATTTAACCTAAGAGTTTTTCTGCATGCAGCAGCTGGAAATAAAGCCAAGAAAGAAACAGAGCCAATAAAGCTCTCCCCTTTCAGCTGCCCATGAGTTCCCCAAATAGCACTGGTGGGAAGCAGCTGTGATTCAGCGGTGTTTGCTACCCATTTCCAGCATAAAGCAGCCCAGCACAGGGAAGGCGGTAGTCTGTTTTTCTTACTCGTACCAGCACATGAAACAGGTCAGAGTACTCTTAGTAATGAACGCATTTGGAATTACTGATCCCTTACTGCATTCTGCAACTTGCACATAGCAAAATGATATTATAAATAGTAAAATATCTTATTTTCCCCACCTAGTGAAGTCATTCCTATGCAGCAGTATCATTATACACTTCAGCTCAGCTCAGCCCAACTTAAAGAGGAAAAGCTATTACTAACTCACATGATAATGAAGGCTTTTCTTTACCTGAATCCACTTCAGAAAGAATAGAATCAGATATGGCACTTTTCATCTAAACAGTGTTTTGCCAGAAAATGTATACCTAAAAACCTTATAAAAAAGCTCACTTAAAATTAAATCAGTTTGCTTTCTACTGTACTCCTTGCCTGAGGCATTAATTTGCTTAAAAAATGACAGATAACAGGATATCCCTGCCATGGGTACCACGGGACACAGCAGCTCACAAGGTGTGTGCTCTCACAATACACTGAGTTGGTTCCTTTTAAAATCACTCTTGCAGAGGCCCCCACCAACCCCTCATCATTACCTACAGCAGTTTTCATGCTTCTAAATGCCAGATACAATCTCAAAGCCCCTCGAAACAAGCTTTTCAGCTACAAACCATGCTCCAAGTTTTCACTGAGTGAAGGCACAGCACTGACAGCTTCTCCACTCCAATTAGGGTAATGGAGGGCAAGGGTGCAGCCTAAACACTGACAGAGAACCAGCAGCTTTTCAGCTGCTGTTCCAGGTCCCATGTGCAGCCTCCCGTGGATCACAACATCCCAGGAAGCGAGCCATCTCTAATACTTTACCCAACTGCCATAGGGATCGTATCAGCAGATGCTTGCAAAGCTCTACTGAAAGAAGCAGTTACATGGTGGGGCAGGCAAGAAGAGGCAGTGACTTTCCTTCATTGTAGTGAGCTGGATTCTGTCTCTGGTTATTCTTTCCACCAGCGAGAAACATGTTCTAAGGGGCTAATAAATCCTGGTTCCTTGCCTGTAGGCACTGCTGGTGGAAGAGGTAACCCAAGATGAAATTCAGTGCAAAAATGTGGGGTTTAGAAATTAACTCCAATGTTCATAAATGCACAATATGAATACATAATACATAAAGATAAGGGGATACACCCAAGATGAGTTGCATTGCTCACGCTTCCCATAGAAAATACTGGTGTGGGTGTAAGGACCTGAAAATATTAGTGTGGGTAAGTAGATTTGTGTGCAATTCTATACAGTTATAGTCCACAACAGAGAAAACAATGAAGGATGATATAATACGTATCTACCTCAACAGCATCCTGGAGGGAAAGAAGTTTATAACTACACCATCTAATAGAGCCTTAGAAACTTCCTACTCAATCATTTTCCTCTGAAGTTTCTACAGCTACTCTTCCTTTGCTGTGGTGAATATTTCAAATATTTCAAAGCAGACATTATGCTTTTATTTCAATTATTCTTCTCTCCCCCATTTCTTAGGGAATGTCAGCTTCCTACTCAGAATTGTTTATTTTATATTTTCAGAGAAGCATTTAAAGAGAGATTATACAGATGCTAGCCTGTAAGCAAGCTCATCACACCATCTCCAGTGTTTGATGCTGTCCTACTTCAGTGATGCTTCGCATGATGCCGTGTTATGCAGAGGCTATATTAAGCATACACATGCATAAATGATCTCTATAATGCCTGGGTGCCTTTGAATTGAACGAGTGATAAAACAATGCAAAACAGGGCACACAGACTGACACCAGCTGGGGCAAGAAACCCCAAATTATCTTATTGATTAAAATCATATCCTTAATGCTGAACAAACAGATAATGTGCCTTATTTATTTAAAAACAACTATGCTAAGTAGTATCTGCTAAAATTGAGGTTTTGTGATTAAATGAATGCCATTTGCTGTCTGAAATGGGAGGAAGGTGTTGGTGAAATATCTGCCTGTGGATCCAGAAGTAACATCTAACTTGCAATTCATAAATAATTCCTTGATACCATTAAGCTCAATAGCAAGCTCTTGTTTAATTCTAGACTCCGTCCTTTAACAAATAAACCAAAACAAAACTTCAGTAGTATTTAGGTACCAACCTAAATAGACCAAACAGCCTAAGACTGCATGCCTGAAAATCCCCCTTTCAGCTGCTGCCTAACACTGGAGGCACAGCTGTGGGTTGCCTATGAAGTCCCCCCAGGCTGCTTGAGTGAGAGCCCTCCCAAGCAGTGGAGCAGTGGCTGGAGCACCCAAGTTGGAGGCAACAGCCCTCATCCATTCCCAAGCTGTAGGGGCATTCAGTTTGCCAGCATCTTTCACATCTGCATTAAGCTTGTGCCACTCACCTGCGGTAACTACACATGCTGAAAACAGAAAAAGCAAAAGGCAGCGGGACATTAAGACTGGAAAACAGTATGCTCACCTTGCTGGAGAAATACCAGATCTTGTTCTTTGCACACAAGTCCCTTTTGCATTAAGCAATCACCATATAACAACGAGCCCCCCTGTGTGGGTGCATGCCAACAGTAGCAGCCCTGTGTTCAGCATCGCAATGTGCCCTGTCCTGCCCCATAGACCAAACTCCTGACAGGAGCATCACAGGGACGCCCCAGTCACTGAGGATTTCAGCCTCAAGTCTAAGTCTTAGTTGTGTGACACTGATTTCATAAATGCCTGGGTCCTTTTTTCGATCTGCTACTCAGAGCAAAGCAGCTCTCACGTTGAGCATCCTGATGGATGGCAGCCAAAGCAACCTCCCTGTTGAGCCACAGCTCACTAAGAAGAGTGATGATGGTTTTATACACTTCAGGCAGTTGTAAACCAGATTATTTTTCTTCTCATGAAGAAGTTAGAATCTCTAAGTAAAACTATAATCAACGTTAGCATTTTTTCCATCATTTATAAATTTTAATACCTGCTCCCACCATTGGTAAACACAGACGATCCAGGAAGAGATCCCTGTCTGCTGACAGGCCAAGATCAATATTTCTTCCCTTGAGCAGAGCAGTCTAAATGACATAAACCAGCTTCAACTCATCTTCAGAAGCACTAATACTTATCTAGACTTGCCTGTTGAAGTAGATCTACACACAACATTTAAGTCTCCCTCTCAAGCTCAAGTGTAAAAGCAGAAAGATTTTGCTCTTTAGCCACTCTGAAAGTTAAGAACACCAAAAGTTTCTAAGAGAGAAGCAATTCAGTATATCAGTTTAATGGAGGAAACAGAGGAAAAAAAGGAAAAACAATGATTGGTAGCCGTAAAACTCTGTAGATCAAATGTCAAAGAGTAATTAAAAAGAAAGGAGAATTTCTATGGACCTGAATGCATAATTAGAAAGGGAGCTACTGTTGAAGTGACACTGCTTAATAATCTCATTGTAAAAATTGACAAAAGTTGCATTCAGGGGAATTATTTTTTTAATTATTTAGAATTGGTAGTTTGAAAATGAAATGAAAATGGGTGCTTGTACTGTTAAATGCTGCTAATGTACAAGTCTCCCAAACAAAAAAGCTTCTCAATTAAAATACTTGCAATATAGTGCCATTACTTATCAGCTGAAATGCATTTTGTACTGCCATTGTCTTCAGGAGCGCAATTGTTCACTGAATTGGGAAATTAACAGCCAAACCCAGTGAAGTACCACGCTTTCTCCTATTACAAAGCAAACTCCCAATGTACAGCATTTGTGTAATGCTCCAACCAGAGACAGATTTTTAATCTGGACCATGGGCAGCTCTCAGTGGGTTTTTTCTTGATCTGGCACCTAAATACACAACACATGCAAACACACTCCATTTTACTTAACACTATTGGGCAAAAGGTCAGACATTTCTCCTGAGTAAACAGGAGAACATCTCAAAGAGTTTGTGAGCACACCATGGAGCCCAGTCACTTCCATTAACATCCAGAGAGCTGCTCACACGCAGCTCAGGGAAGATCAGCTCAGCTTTGATTTCCTCAGCAGCCTGCACACCTGAAATCGAGAACTGAGATTCACCTCACTGTCAGATGTATTTCTTCCCCTTGCACTGAATTATAGATATTAGACGATTCTGAGATAGGAGTGTTAATTATTAATAGGAATTATCTGAATTGATTTTCAATTACAGAATATGATTTTCTATTACATTGCAAAAAGACTGCAGGAATTCCATTAAAATCAAAATGAGGATCATCAATTTCCATTAAGACACATGTAAACCAAATACATTATATCTCTGTGGAAGCCAATGATTTCCATTATCCCTTCCCATTAATTTCCATTCATTTGAAGTGACTCCATTTGAAATGGGTTTTAACGACTTGATGGCTTATCAGTATATTCTTGGCTCTCTGATTTGACAGGGACATAACCTAGCTGCCGTCACTTGCTCCTGCACATCCACAAGTTGAAAACCTCCACTGAGCTCCACGACTGATTGTAGCAGGCAGCCAACTTCTTCAGACAGTTGTCCACAGACAACTGTGGCTTCTGCCCCTGCACTGAATCTGTCTTCTGAAACCTGATGCATTAAAATTGTCTACTGGGTTCCTTTCTCAACATTAAAAATGAGGGGAGAAAAGAATGCCCTTTTTTTCCAAAGATGTTTTGTCTTTTGACCATCTCTGGGGTTTATCTAAACCGTCTGATATCAGCTAGATGATGCTAGCTAGAAACAATTCAAAAGCAGGGTGAAAATTTCCCCTGAAGTTTGCATTACATAATGTATGTTTGTAATACTACTGACAGGGAGATTCAACACAGGGAACCAATTTGCTGATGAAATGCCAGCCGTATCTTCTCAATAATATGACATGGAAAGGTAAAAACAGAGTCTGCCTTTAAAAAGGAAGAAATACCTTCTATGCATACCATTTTGTAAATTAGATTATTTCTCTACAAATCTGCTCTCACTTGTACCTTTAGAAAAGCATGGCTACAAGAGTAATGCCATTTTAATATAAGCATCATTTTAATTTCCAAGTATTTCTCATAAGTACCCACCAGCAAACAGATAAGACATCTCCCTTGTGAAAGATTCCGGCAATAACAAGGTTTCTGGTAACTCTTAATCACACTTCATTAATACTAGAGAAAATCACAGGCTGGACTTGAAGCTGGTGCCAAGTCCCATCATGGTGGTTATACATTCTTGTCAGTCTAAATACTTTTGGAATAGGTCAGATAAAGAAGGATATCAAAGTCTGAGAAGATGAAAATGTGGTGGTTTGCTTTATTTGTAATTTTCATGTCAATTATATGCTTTTAAATGCAGAGTATATAGCCTGACTTGTGGCCCGTCCCCAGACTAGAGTACAAATCCTGAAACTGGATAAGAGATGCTTTAAATCTCGGCTTTCCCTTTCCTTCCTAGCTCAGGAAGAAAAGCATGACTTTTATTTTCATTTTATCTCATTTTTAGTCTATACTCCGGTCACCCTCAAGCTGAAGAGTGAGGACAAGCCATTTGCCACATTCTTCTCAAAAATCACTAGAGGTCTGTACTGGCTCCTGGCTCCCACAGCAGCAAGCCTGGGGCCATGCTCACCAGTGATGATCCAGCACCAGGGACCCCTGTTGTACTACGACTTCTGCACCAAACACATCAGGTTTTGTCAGCTTATCACATAGCAGACCAGGCTGGGATGACCTATTTATACCTTTCTATTCAGGGGTGAGATGAGTTATGAAATGATGAAAGCTGGGAGCACAACAGGGACATTTGGAGGTGCTGATTGCTCTTGGTGCTCAGAGAAGCCCTGAGACACAGACTAGTACCTGCAGAGGCCAACAAGAAGAAAAGCACTCTGACTGTGTAACAAGCAAGTTATGCCCACAGATCACCGCCAGGTAGCAAACAGGTGAATGCTCTGTAGGGCTGCACACCTTGGGATGTGCTGTCATAGCCATTCTGGAGAACAGATCATAGAATCATAGAGTGGGTTGGGTTGGGAGGACCTTAAAAATCACCTAGTTCCAACCCCCTTGCCATGGTCAGGGACACCTTCCACTGGACCAGGTTGCTCCAAGTCCTGTCCAACCTTAACTTGAACACTGCCAGGGATGGGATAGCCACAGCTTCTCTAGGCAACCTGTGCCAGTGCACACCACCCTCAGTGTAAAGAGCCTCTTCCTAATATCTAAGCTCTTTCATAGTGTAAAACCACAGCACTAAAAAGAGCAAAAAACCCACAGTCTGTACGCTCAATGGGGCCCTCTTCAGAGCCCAAATCCATCCTCCTGCTCAATGCTGCCCTGCAGAAACCACCCCAGGCTCTGCACTGACTGCAGCTCTCCCACTTTCCAGTTTCCTAGGCTCACCACCTCTCTCTCAATAGGACACTTTGCTTTCCACACTTTCCACTTTCTGCTGCTCCACTGTTCCTCTTTCGCTACCTCAGACCCAGTCTAGCATTATATTTTCAACCCTTCTCCTATATTCCTTTCTCCTCCTCTTCACCATGCAATCACAGAGCAAAAAATATGCACTAAGATTTTTTTTTATTGAAAACATGACCTATCTAGTGCATTTCCATATGCTTTTCACATCAGAGACGCTCTAACAGATGCTCAGTACAACTCAGCCATTCCCCTACATGGATATTTCTTTCTCTGAGATTATAAGATACATAGCATTTTACGCACAAACACTAAAATAGTGATTTATTTCTAAACTTTGAGCAGTAAAAAAAACATTGGATTTAAACAGGTTTTTTCCATCACCTTGAAGCGGGAAAAGACAGAATCAGGGTCTTTCTCTAACAAATACCCCATATAAACCATACACAGCTGGTAGAGCAGAAACATCCAGATGGCTTTTTCTTTTCTTGTAACACTCATTCTTTTTCTGTTTCTGACACTCATTTTTTAAATGTTATTCTAATTTTTAAAGAGCTCTTTCAACATAAAATGAATATACAGGCCAGTGTTCTAAAGACAGAATCAATAGATTAAAGTCCAAATAAATTAAAAATCCTCTCCCCAAAATGTAGTGGAAGTACTCTCCAGTTTGGCTACAGAAGGCAGCTTTTCAATAAGCAAACAACGTTATTATGGCTGATAAAAATATGATGGTATCTACAGCTCAGCGAGTCCTCACTACATTAGATACTCTGAGAACATCAATAAAAGTCACAATTCATACACCAGAGGATTGACTAGCTAAAAACATTCCCAAACCAATGAGGCAGAAAGATCACTGACATTAATTATGTTTGCATCAGAGAAAAATAAATAAATCTGAGAGACATTTGCTCCCAGGCCGCATTAGGTACAGTGCTTGGAAGACTGCAATAGGAGCATGCAAAGCACAAAGCCTACCAAGCAGCCAGCTTTGGCCATCATTAAATTACTGATTGCAGTACCAGTTCAGCTGTTGTTAAGCCTCTCTGTGACAGTGATTCTTAAAGGCCCATGAGATAACAGGGTGCAATGAGAGCTTGGCACCAGCACTGCACCCGCAGGTTATCGTATGGTTTTGTGTCCCTATGTTATCTTCTTCAGGGAAGTGACAAAGGCATTGCTTTGCCTGAACGCAAACTGTAAGGGGCAACTACTTCTTAATTTCGCTGCTGTTTTCCAAAGTGTTTGATTTGTCCTTTTCCTCACAGAGACTCAACATATGACCAGTGTGAGAACTTCTCTTCTCCTGGTGCTGTGTCTGCAGGTGAGACAAGCACCACAGTCACTGATCTGCTACAGAGCCCTCGCCCTCAGGGCTTTTTTCCTTCCTGAGTCCTTTATCTTGTTTTCTCCCTCTCCCTGTGTAGGAGGAAGAGTTTTATAATGGCTTGGAGCAGATGGATAGGATCTCTGTGTCCTATTCCGAGCTCCACTCCACGGTATTTGTGCAGACGGGCAGAAAACAGGCAGATATTATCAAGAAATGGAAAGCTTTACGCTGACCTGCACATTATTCCCATGCTCTCATTGCTGCCTCCTTTTCCTATCACTCTGTTGTATCACACGAGAAAGCAGTTCCCTGTAAAAGTACTTAAATCTGTGATTTGTATACTTTTTGTGACTTTTGATAATTACTGATCATTTTGGGTAGTGTTTTGCTGAACTTGAAAATCATGACTTGTACATCCATGTGACATCATTTGGCAGGATAATAGTAGGGGTGGGAGGAGAAAACTGGAGGGAACAGAGACACTTAAGATGTGCCATTGGAGGGAAGAGAGGAAAATAGAAAACTAAAAGGAGCCAAGAATAGGCCACAGTTAAATTGAGAAGCATCCTGAAGTCAAAAAACAATGTAAAGATAACATAGGAAATAAATAAAGGTCATTGAATGGCTTTGAGCAGGGGACAGGCAGTTGGATTTGTTGGAGCAACTGTTTTCGGATGTTTAGCTCTTGTTCTGTTAAATCTGGCAGATTATTCACAACACAAACTGGTGGGGCTAATGAAGACGAAAGACTGAATAATCACCAAGAGGTCAAGGCTCAACACACAGAATGACCTCTCCCCAAGGAGAAGTTGCAAACACTAAAACGGAATGAAATTGCCCATCGATATCAAGAAGTAGTAAACTTGGAGAGGCCCAAGGACAAAGCGCTAGTGACAGATGCAGAGGAAGACACCAGGAGAGCTGGCCCCAAGAGGAACATTGCTATTAGGTGTAAAACCTGAAAATTTAAAGGGATTTAGTTGATAAAAAACCCCTACAACTATTCAATGTATTATTCTAAAAGCCTACAGATTTAGAATTCTTTAGAGAGAGTGGGTACTATGCACAAGTTAGAAGACTCAGTTAGATTTAAGATCTCTACTTGATTTCACAGAAATTTGTTAGATTTCCCTACAACGCATTAAATACAGTAACTTCTAAAATCCACTAGGAAAAGATCATTTTCTGATATAAAAAGCTTAAGTCAAGTTAGGCCTTAATGATAGCCTAGCCTTTTTTTTTTTTGATGGACTGTAATGACTTCTGAATGACATATCTGATCCTCGCAAATATCTGGGAATTAAGCAGGCATCAGCAAGCCAGGCATCAGAGTCCAATTGATTTTGGAGAAAGCCAGGAAAAGAGGAGAGTAAATGAGCCACATATTACTCTCTTTATCTGTTTAGCAAATTAATTTCCTCCAGCATCTATACAATCATTTATAAGTAGTTGATGGCAGCTCTACAAAAAAAGAAGAAAATAATCAGTTCACATTGACATCTCAAATGCCTGATTTCCCATGCAGAAAAAAACATAACAGCACAAGGGCTAAGAGGCTGAGGGGAGGCAAGCTGGAGGGGCACAATGATGGCACAGAGGCTGTTCTGGGGGAATAGGGCTCCCTGGGACGTACAGCAGCACCTTCCTGGGAAACCCTGAATGTTGCCACACAGAAACCCCAAGCCAATTATGTTATATTTAAAATTGCTATTTGGAAAAATTGTAAATACAACCTTGAAGAAATACAGAGTTTCCGCTATCTCTATTTTACCCAAAAAATCAGTACTGCCCAGCATGCTTTTACAGCTTGCCTTTCTTTGCTTTGTCATCGTTGGGTTTGAGGCAGTTTTAATCCTTGCTCTAAAGAAGTAATTATGAAATAGTCTTCTTTAGTTGTTTGATATTAATCAACCCTTGAGATAATGAATCTATTTACATTAAAATTATATTGAACATAAAATGCTTTTTTCCTTTGAGTGAATATGCATAAGGGGCCTTCACACTCAACACTGTCAAAAAAACATCAAGTATGCAGCGCCTGTATCATTTATGTTGATTCAAAGATGTTTGTCCAGCAGAGGAACGTGAGATTCCAAAGGGATACCAATTTCCATGAAAATTTACTACATTACACCAATATTGTAATGGATGCCACAGCATCATTCAAGAACGCTGCATTTCACTTTTTGAGATTTCTGGTCACAACTACACCTTTCAAGACTATCCTTCCTACCTAATGCTAATCGTTAACATGTTATTTACAATTTGCCCATATGAAGCCACCTTCTCTGAGCAACCTGAAGCTATTTCTGCTGGGTTCTACTGCAAAAGTATCTCTCCCAGAAACAAGATGTGTCTTAAATACCAAGAATGAACTACTAATGGTTTTATGGGGTTAATTAACTGTTTCTTTTTAGAGATAATAGAATTTGCAATGAGGAACATTGGCATTATCTTTAGTGCTACCTCTGCAAATGGAGAATACAGGGTAATTGGTACTGCCATGTATTGTCCATTATGCACAAAATTAAGGCAGGGAATTTACACATAGTGATTACCATTGGTATTTTATTATCTTCAGTTCTTATAATAGATTGCAACTCACACAATAGATGGGCAAAAATCTTGTTCCTGTCTTTTCTAGAAACTATATATTCTGCTAGAATGATGCCACCTTCATTCCTCTAGATTGCAGGGCTTCCCCACAACCCCTCTAAGAATCCCATATCTCTCCCAAACCTGGTGAAAGCATTTTAATGCATTCTGCATCACATCCTAAATACTAAAGGAACTTCATTAGGATGTAAAGTGGTGCTCTACGAATTTAGGAGAGTCAAAAAGGTTATTAAATGTCTCACACTTCATTTAAGATAAAACCCTTGTAATGCTCTGGTCCTAAGATATTGAGAAGCAAATCAGACCACAGCTAAGAAAACACAACTTGGTAGGAAAGAAGTAGCTTTCTTGCTAAGTGCTGGTAGTAAGGTCATGAGCACCTGTATTTTGCTGGTGGGCACTTGGTGCTGGAGTTGAGTTTCTGGTGTCCTCTGAAGGCCCTGTGCCTGCAGCTTTGTGCTGTTCAGATCTGAGTTTCCTTACAAAAAACACAAGCTTAGCTTTTGCTCCACAAATTGTACAAATCCAAACTATCCCTAAAAGGAAAAAAAATAATGAATATGGCACTAGTCTAGCAACAGACAGTTCCCAGTTTTACAAAGGGCAGAGCAGGTTTGCGAAAGGATGAGTCACAGGCAGAAACTTCAGTGCTTTCCAGGAAAGGAACCTCAGCAACACGCATGCTCTGTTTTAAAATGTCCCTATGCAAAAAACCTCCCTGTCTCATGCTCAGCCTTTCCCTGCTGTAAGAGACCCAGGGTTCTCCATCAGGCTATTCCTAACACAGCATCTGCCCAGGACTGTGCTTCCCTTGGCCATGGGTCTGGGCCAACGCTGTCACTGCCCATAGCCTCAGCCAGTGACCATGGGAAAGCCACTTCATTCCCTCAAGGCTCGACTCTTCTCCTGCCAAACAGCATCACTTTGTCTGCATCAAACTAAATAAAGAAGCTTAAAGATGCTTGCTCCAGGAATACATCTAGGTTTATGGACTTCTTTTTCCATAAAAAGCAATAACATAAAACTTGAATATGACTTTTTCCTCCAGCAAGCTGATTTTTCACACTTGGTCTAATACAACAGACTTTTACACCAATATCAGTTACTGCAGCGGAAGCCTTGCCATGTGCAGCTGTCATTCATGGAGTAATGACAAGTACCACACAGTTAATGCTGCCTCCGACTTTCCATTGCCAATCTGATAGCAACACTGGACCATCCTGAATTCAAATAGTGTCCAGGTCCAGGAATTTACCTTTATATCTGGGATTTAGGAAGCTAGTTGGGTACAAGTGGAATCAATAAGGTATGAGATTCCTCCATCTAGACACTACATAACAGCAGCGGAACACAGCCCACACTCCACAGCAGGTAGCTTTCTGGAGCCAAGGCTGTAGGGATGCACCACATTCCCTGTCAGCCCCCCAGCTCTCCTTTAACTGAATGCATTTCTTCTCCCCAACTATAAAGTATTTTATTCTGCAAGTCCAATGCTATCATGATACCAGTGTTGTTAAACTCAGCTGTAGTTTGGAAAAGATTTCTTTTTAACTGAGGTATCTTCTCTCCTTCTTCCTCCCCTCAATTAGATATGAATACACTTAGTAGTTATCAGCAAATATTGGATTCAGCAGAGAAACCTAAGAAACGTGTCCTATTTTCAACATTATCTGGAATTTAAAGAAGAAACATTTCCAGTGTGATACTGCATGCCAATCTAAAACGCAACTGCCCAGTTCCAGCAGTTACAATGGGCCCTGCAGAAGGAGCTGCATCTGCCAGGTGACTCCATGGCCTCGGCTCCCCACCCTTTTAATCAACAGAAGTGTCCCCAGTAATTTCAGAGGCATGGCCCATGTCGGCGCTGAGACTTTTCGCTAATGGTTTTCACCACACACATGTGGTGTCAGAGAACCTGTTTGCACAGCAATTTGTCACTGCCTTGTAAAACGAAGTAACATAATAAGACATACATCTGCTCTGCCTCATGCTGACCTTTCCCTTCCCTTGCCACAAGAGGATGTTCTTCAGGGCAGAGGGAAAAGACACTTCACATGCAGTGGTGGTTACAATGCAGATTTTAAAAATGCTCTGGAAGGGTTCAATTTCTAAACAGCCAGAACAGAACCAGAATAATTGCTCCTCATTGAGCCAGACATTCACAAAAAGGGCATTAATAAAACAGAGCAGACAAATGTCTTCCTCTGTATATGAAAGCCCTGAGCAGATGCTACTACCTCCTCTCATTATCCTCACCAATACAGTGACTGAGAAAGTAAGCACGTGTGAGACAGACAGATGTAATATTTCTTTGGAATAAATTCTTCTCACAATTCCAAAATTCTGGAAAATCATTGGAAACAGTTTCTAAGCAAAACTGAGTTGAATATATGCAATTTGTTGCATTCCTCCCTCCATTTAAAGCTTTATATATTCTTCTTATCTTTGTCCCCCGATGACAAAGATGGTTACGAAGCGACAAAACATTGAGTGTATTGTAACTAAAAATAAAGGGTCTCAAATTAAATGTTAGTGGTGTACAATTTAATTTGTTGAGATTTTTTTTCCTCTACAACTCGTAAAAACTCTTAAATTGTGCTTCTGCAGCTTAGGACATCAGCAAATTCTCTAATTGCTTTACAGCACCATTGTTATTTTATGAAGAGACGCTCCATCCTACATGTTCTGCAGCTGGCTAATGAGATTACTGTTTCTACAAGTGAGGTGCATAGGAACCACAGCCACATTTCCACTACAACCAACCATGGCTGCTAAAACAGGAAAAGAGAATCTAAAAGGGGCAGGAGATGCAAAGATGAACCTCCAGTCACATCAAATCCCCCCCCCAGGCCCCTACACTGGGATAAGGGGATTGGCGCTGCATGCCAATGGAGAGATCCTGCCTTTGCATGGATCCCTCTGGCTGCCATGCAGATAGTACATGGGACCTGTGTCATTGCTGATCCCAGCTTACAGAACGGGTTAAGCCAGTGTCAGGGCAGGGATGAGGAAAGCCTTGTCAGAAGCAGGTATAAGGGTGCTTTCCAGTCTTTAGGGCTCCTTCTTGGTCCTTATACCATTCCAAACCTCAAAATTCGGGTCATAAGAAATAAGCAGAAGCCTTGTCCCTGACCAGTGTGCTAGAGCGGTAGATGTGTTTTTTCTTGATTTCAGTAAGGCATTTGATACTGTCTCCCATAGCATCTTCATAGATAAGCTAAGGAAGTGTGGGCTTGATGATCAGGTAGTAAGGTGGATCAAGAACTGGTTGAAAGGAAGAAGGCAGAGAGTTGTGGTCAATGGGGCAGAATCTAGCTGGAGGTCTGTGACTAGTGGAGTCCCTCAGGGGTCAGTGCTGGGACCAGTGCTGTTTAATATTTTCATCAATGACCTGGATGAGGGAACTGAATGTACCCTCAGCAAGTTCGCTGATGACACTAAACTGGGAGGAGTGGCTGACACACCAGAAGGCTGTGTTGCCATTCAGTGAGACCTGGACAGGCTGGAGAGTTGGGCAGGGAATAACTTGATGAAATTCAACAAGGGCAAGTGTAGAGTCTTGCATCTGTGGAGGAACAACTCCATGTACCAGTACAGGTTGGGGGTTAACCTGCTGGAAAGTAGTGAAAGGGGAAGGGACCTGGGGGTCCTGGTAAATAGGAGGATGCCCATGAGCCAGCAATGTGCTCTTGTGGCCAAGAAGGCCAATGGCATCCTAGGGTGCATTAGAAAGGGTGTGGTTTGTCGGTCAAGAGAGGTCCTCCTTCCCCTCTACTCTGCCCTGGTGAGACCGCATCTGGAATATTGTGTCCAGTTCTGGGCCCCTCAATTCAAGAAGGACAGGGAATTGCTTGAAAGAGTCCAGCGCAGGGCGACAAAGATGATTAAGGGAGTGGAGCATCTTCCTTATGAGGAGAGGCTGAGGGAGCTGGGTCTCTTTAGCTTGGAGAAGAGGAGGACTGAGGGGTGACCTCATCAATGTTTACAAATATGTAAAGGATGAGTGTCAGGATGACGGAGCTAGGTTTTTCTCAGTGTTGTCCAGTGAATAGGTGTAAACTGGAGCATAAGAGGTTCCATGTGAACTTCAGGAAAAACTTCTTTACTGTGAGAGTGACAGAGCACTGGAACAGGTTGCCCAGGTGGGTTGTGGAGTCTCCTACATTGGAGATATTCAAGGCCTGGCTGGACAAGTTCCTGTGTGATGTACTGTAGGTTACCCAGCTCTTGCAGGGGGGTTGGACTAGATGATCTTTTGAGGTCCCTTCCAGCCCTTAGGATTCTGTGATTCTGTGAACAAGGACAAACTGACAGAGAAGTTTAAGCTCCTAGAAAACTACATTATAAACTCCTTCATGCATATCTCTGAATAGTAGCAAGTGTGTGTGGATGTTTTCATCAATCTAATTCTGACAGCATATCACTTCAAGAAGAGAATCCATTTCTATCAATTTTAAAGGTTTTCAAATCATCCACTTCTTGCCTGGCTCCAGACAAATCTAATTAAGAAGACTGCTGGGAAACTGTTGGGACTATCAGGCGTCTATTTCCTCACTGGCAAATACAGGTCATTTGCAAATAAATAAATTCATCCAACATTTTGCTTTTTCAAACTAATAATTTATCCCCATTTTCCCTGCTCTTTCACTAAAAATAGTTAATTTTTAGATGACTGCCCCATGCTTCACACACTCTGCTCCTCTTGTTTGCCCTAGCAGGGCTGTTACTGCACAGTCTCCATCCAGTCATCATTTCCTTCTCTCAAGATCTTTTCACTTACATCTTAGCTGGTTTTGCCCATTATGGTGACCAAGTCTGTGCACTGTCCTAGAGCTATCTGGCTTTGCTAGCCTATACTTTTTGATCGTTGTTTACAACCCTTCCTAGGCACACGCTAATTTCCTCAAACTCTGTTATGTTTTTTAATTATATATCAAAGCCTCCCTTGATGAGCCCTCATTCTTGAAAGATGCACTCCTTTTGCCTTTCTGCATAATTAACTCGCTGGTGACAACTGTCTATTGGACAAATTTCTGTATCCTCCTTACAGTTTGCCTCACAAATAACTAGTTACAGTTGGCCTTAATTAATACAGTTGGCCTTATTAATTTCCTAAAAGGTGTTGCACTATTCTGAAGTTTGAAATCGATAATATTAGTATTACTGCATCCTTCACATGATTACAATGCAATAACTGCCAATTAATTTATATAATCTTTATTTATAAACAGACATTTAGGGAAATATGCACAAGTGTGTGTTGTTGCAAATCTTTCCAGAAAATTCCTCGATCAGATCCTTATAAATTCTCATCTATGCTGCTACTTGCAGTAGATTCATTTGGGGTTTGTGCTAATTCACTGGAGAGTCATGTAATCCCTTGTTATAAATATGAAGGATTTCACCCAGCCTATTAACAAGTAGAATTACAGATTGTCGGGAGTAAATTATCCACCCTTTTCTAGTCATATCAACAATGGATTGAGAAAAATTACTCATTCATTTTTATAATCCTTTAATTCTTGCAGATGTTCCTTTGAAAATTGATTTAAATCGATGAATCATAAGGTAAGATTGGTGTAAATTTTTCTAGATGAAAGCTTCACTTTCGATAAAGCAATCAGAGTATACACCCCTCTACCTACTATAACGTATCACTTCTGAATGCTTAACATGCTTAAAACTCCCGAGTCAGCTCCTGAGGCTGTAAGAGCAAACAACGTTTAACTAGGAGAAGCCCAACCTTTTCTGATACCTTTTTTTCTACTTCTCAGATCTGGCATTAGCCACAGAAAGAAAGCACTTTCCAACTCTTTACACAGTCTAGTCTGTAAAGATAATCACAAGATACTTTAACATTCTTTGGGTTATTGCTGTCAGCTGCTTCCGCGGAGATATTTGCCTGATATAATTTGCACAAGGAGAAATAAAACTAAACCACCAACTTGGTCATAATTACTCTTTTCCTTGTTTTGTATCTACAGAGAATATACATTTCAGAAAAGATGATGCAAAGCTACCCACTAAGGCTAGAAAAATCTTTCTTTTGCAAAACTAGAAGAATATTAAAAATAATTTCTCAGTACAACATGAAGTTACTACCCTCTACTGATGACAATGGATTTATAGTGCATGCAATAGTGAAAGCCAACAGGAAAAAACCCACAAACATTTACGTTTAGCTATAAAAAAAGTTTAAATGCACCCTCAAATCTCATTTTGCCAAGTCTTAAAATTTAGCGGAGTTGCATAGATGCAGCATGATGAGAGCATACAATTTCCATGTAGTGGCAAGGATGCCCTTTGCATCCCTGAGGAGAGACTGCCTGGTAGCAAAAGAAGATAAATATGGCTTCCTAAAGGCATATAAGCCAAAAAAAGTGTGGGTTTCAATGCTATTTGATGCAGGACACTCATCTCCTGCAAGTTTCATTGTTAACTTTTGACCACTGCCCATGAAGGATTCAGAGTCAAACTCACACCTTCAAGGAAGCTTAACATTGCAACCCTGCACTGTGCAAGTGCCCCTGCCTGCCTTGGGGTTGAATGTCCGTTGCAGTCCTGGAATCAAGGTAATTAAATAGAATCTGCAGCAACTCTCCCCTTTTCTGAGCTGGCCAGAGGATGCCATTGCTCTTGCAGATGGTGTGGCACCTGCAATGGAGACTGTTCCTTCCATTATTGGCAAAAGCGTGATACCAAGTAATTATTTTGCAATGCAATTTGAGCAGAGAAAATAGGAGCTTGTATCTGGATAAACAGCAGCCGCTGGTTGTAAACAATTATTTAGAAATAGAATTTGAGGATCCTTTCAGGGTAACAACTTAAATTGGTCAGAGCAGTGTGGAAGAGATTCTGTTTCTCTGCTGGAAGTATTGTGATCACATTCAGAAAACTTTTCCTGCATAATCCTTTAAGTGCATTAGCTTTCCACTGGAGTGCTACGGCTGAGAGAGCAGATCAGGAGGAAAGGATTGGTGCTTTGCCTTTATGATATAATTACCACTGAATTATATTCCAAAATAAGGCAGCTTTCATACATTCAATTTAATTTAACCCAGGGCTGGCAATAATTCCTGTTATTGTTTGAAATATATTATGTTTTAATATTTATTATATTAATATAATATATTGAAATATATGAATATTTATTATGTTCAACTTTTATTTATTTAATTAATTTATTTTATTTACATTCAACAATTCATTTTGTATTCATTAATAATATACAGAAAATAAATTTCAGGTGGGGGGACAGGCAGGAATTTGAATTAATTGTAGAGGAAAGTGCATGTGTTGCCATCTCCACCTTTAGTCTTTTTTGGATCCCGAGACCTTGATCAAACAATCTTGGCAAAACCAACTTCCAATACGAGAGGAAAAAATCCCCAACTTTATGTATGTTTATATTTTTAAGTGATCTCTGTTGTTGAACACAAATCAGTGCTAAAACCCAAGGCAACAGGTTGGGGGAGGGGGCATGGGGGAGGATTTCCAGGTGTTTTGACTTTCATGGTGGAGAGCAGAGCACTCAACTGCCTGCACGGTACCAGCAGTTACTTTGGCCCATGGACTAAGGCCAACATTAGAGCATTGCTTTCCTGAAAGAGAAGTTTAAGCTGCTACTGCAGCAGCTGCAGGTCTTTGGTAGTAATGCACATTTAGCTACTGCCTGCCCTGCACAGCCCTTGCAATTTGTTTAACATGAATGTTTTAAGGAATAATCCATGACCCTCAAACCCACACTGACCTGGCCTGGCAAACGAGCTCCTTGAAATTAAAGAGAAACAAAGAGGTTGGAAAAGAGTCTAAGACCAGAGAGAAAGCCAGAGGGGCTCTTCAGAAACAGGTGGCACTAGTTTTTGGGTGGCCTCATCTACCCCATCGCCACAGACCCCCCTCACCCCTGCGTGCAGACACATGTGTACATACATCCCACTGTGCCCTCACAGCCCCTGAGAGGGCAGGTCCAGTCTGGTTCATTCCTACCCCAGGGGCTGCCACAAGGGGAAGACATCTGACTTTCTGCTTCTATAGAAAAATTACTGCTGAATTTTATCTGTGCTTATTTTGCCAAGGAAGGCCTTTTGGACTGCTTAAATGTGTGTATAATATCTATTCTGTAGTAAGTGTTTCTTTTCTGGGGTTAGAAAAATTACATTATTCTTGCAGATGACAATGCCTTTAGTGTAAGAATGTACCACAGCTCCCAAACAAGGGGAGCTCTGTCAAAACAATGAATGATTACTGTTTTCAGCAGTTCTCTTTCCCTGCAATTGTTTTTTTAATAAGTAAAAAGTTCCTAGGGGACTATTTTTTTCTTCTCCCTGCAGAGTGCAGGCTATTGAGCTGGAGTATTTGTAACAGAAAAGCTTCTCATCCATCTGAGAAGGACAACATGACATCAAGGGCTCATTCAACAATGAGATTATAACAAACAGATGCAGGGAGACTGAATCTGGAACACCACCAGAGTCAAGTGAGAGATGAGCATTCCTGAGGGAGAAGACAGATTTGAACAGAGCAGAGAGAAGCAGCACCAAAATCCAACTGCTTTCCTCAGGCTATCTGCCTTTTCCTTCTCCACTTGTGTATAGGACAGCAAGAACAAGCTGCACCTTCATCTTCCCAAAGACAGATGAATTACATGATTTATTAGATCCCAGGCAGTCACTATAGCTTTACTTCTTCTATATCCCTTCTATCAACAACATGCCTACTGCTGAGTTCTTAAACAAGTAGGGCATCATACACTGCCAGGAAAATCTGGTCTCTGCAAACAGACCAGAAAGCAAGGTTAATACATTTTGTATGAGAGTTGTATGGAAAGCAAGTAAGAGGCTTTCTGGAAACATCAGGTCATTTCAAACAAAAAGCCAACAAGCTGAAACTGGCATACAAGGAGATTTATAATTCACATTAATATTACCAAAATTCTTATTCCAGATGTCACTTGAATATTCAAACCACTGGCATTAAGCCTTTTGTAAACAACAGCTGACTGTGCTTAAGGTTCACATTATGTCAGTTGCCTTCAACACAGATTAGTGTGGCTGCAGCTGCTACAAAACCTGCAGGACCAAGACTCAAGCAAAGACCTCCCCCACCAACCTGGCTGTGATGGAGCAGCTGCTCCTTCCAAACCTCAGAATATGCCCCCCATCCTCTGCAGTGTTCTGCTGGGAGACAGTGAGATGCTCTCCTACCACCTCCAGCACTGACCACAATGACTTTATAGTAAAACCCCTGCAAAACCCTAGGAGTTTTTGAGGTCCAGAAATTAACTTGGGGCTCTTTCCAAGCTATGCACTTGGAGACACAGTTCAAACTCATACTAGCAGAATATACAGTCTATAATTATCATCAACAGTAAGTGGGCTCTGCAAGAGAATCTTTCCTATTTTTATTTTCTTGTCTGAAGACCAATTCATTATCAGATTGACAAAAGCAGTGAAATTCCAATTAAATATCCAATACATTTCATTTTATTATTTCAGCATAATTTTAGTAAAGGGAGATGACACAAGTCTTGACAGCCAGAGCAAGCTCTATTTTGAAGTGGAAGGTCTCTACCAATCTTAGAAAATGACGTTACTAAATCAAACATATGTGAAAGCCTGGACTATTCTCATTGAAGTCTATAAACAAGTAAAAATCACAGTCTTCAACAGTGCACATGTAAGTCCTGAAGCTGAGAACCAGCTAGGCAAGTCCTCCTCCATTCCTGTCTATTCCTGTTTCTCTGCTCACACAGCAAGCCCTACAGTAAGGCTTTTTACATCACAGCCTCAGACACATCAAAGGATGAACTTGCTGAACAAGGCACACGTAAGACACATCTTCTGACATACAGTTAGACACCCTTTCTTGCCTAGACCTACTTCTGCTTGTGAGCTCCTTAACCCAAGGCTGAGTGCAAAGACAGGGAATGGAGGAATGACAAGGAAAAAAGAAGTTAAGAAGTGCATGAATAGCTTAGAAAACCAAGTTTGCACCTGAACAAACATGGAACACTGTTGTTGTGGTCATTCATATCCTTTCACAGCCTGACACTCCATGAACCCAGCACAGGTCCCTGTTCATCTGCTCAGACACCTTGAGCTTATTATAGTATGGAGGAGTATATAGTTCATGGTGATAATGAAATTATTGTGAGACAAAGCACATAGATAAAATATATTAGGATGCCAACCCAGCTGGAACATTAAGAGTACCTGACGTGAAAGCCACTGCCAGCTTTAGCAGAAGTAGGTTTTAATGCATATCCCAGAACATATTCTTCCCTCCTCCTTCTCCCCTTAATGCGGTTAGGAAAGCAGTTCTTCCAGTTTCACACTAGGATTTCTTATACAGTTGGGGTCCCAGCAGACCTGCCCCTCTGCTGCTCGTGAAAGTGTGTGGTCATCTCATCAGGGCACCAGGCTGGCCTTGTCACCTTTCCACACCAGTCCAAGGGTGGCGGGGAGCCAGGTCTGCAGCTGAAACAACCTGCAGCAGCCTCACCACATGTTCAGCTGAAGCTGTTTGGTAAAAGACCCTAGGAAGCCACAAGAAGAAGAAACGCTAGTTGCACATCAATGAGATAGCAGCACTCATTTACAGCAGAGCACACCCTCGGCAGAAAGACTGATGGAGCACCCAGAGCAGCTTTGCAGTCCTTCAACGTCTTGACACAGGTAAAAGCTGCAGAGAATGTGTCCATTTGTCAGTAATCCTGTACAACGCACAGCCACTGATCCAGATTATCTTTCTTCCCTAAACGCCTCTCTCAAGCCTACACGTATTGCGAGGCATGTGTTGACATTTTGAAAGCAACAAACAGGAGAGATTTCAAACCCCAAGTACAACATATAGCTGATGTAGCAAACGCTTTCTTTGAAGAGTTCAAAGGAGTGAGGTGAAATATTTCATGAAACCTAAAGAACTCTGCATATTAATTCTCTGCTGAAACAACAAGCACTGAAAATAAATGAAAGTGACACATGGACTTGTGACACGTATGAGATTCAGGACATATTACACAACAGTTACTGTCAACTTTCCTGGTGAATCCATGCTTGTGTCCTGTAATCTTCATTCTCCCACACAATCTCTGGCTGCAGCGAACACATAATTGCCTGGCTGCAAGGGGAAGAATCAACCCAACCATTAGGCCTTTCTGTTACTTAGGAAATCAGCCAGCCCTCCTAAATTTTCTAATTGACAGTAACTAAATTAGTAATGTGCCCTAATAATTGTAATAGCTTCTAGCCAACTTCTGGGGGAAAAAGCCAGCCAACACTCTCCATGGGTGTTTATTTTCTAGTCTTTGATTTCACATAGAAATAAGATATTCCAGAGTATACAATATTGCAGTCAATTACAGTACAGTGTAAATAAGTCATTCTGGAAAGAGAGAGGTCACTCTTTTGTAACATTATTCTAAATCAATAAAGCTCCTCTCAAAAATTCTCTTTCAAAAGAGGATGGTCTAAGTTACATCTAATCTGAAATCCTATGAATGCAATATTTTATGTGTTTGATACCATGACTCTCAGATGTAAACCCAGCATGCTATGGAAATAATTATAAAGCTCTTGACTAAAATTAAAATTGCTTCACTAAAATCCTTCTCATAAAGGCTACCTGACCTTGTTACAGCTGAAAGATGATTCTGAAAGTGCTCCATGTGGTAAAAATGTTCCTGGGATCTGAAACCAGCTGGTAAAGACCCCACCACTCGTCAGTGGCTGCTCCCTATGAACAGAGACAGTAATTCGCCTTTTGAAGAATAAGATATATTTAATGAGGCTGATTTGAGACAGACTAAGTAGCCAAAAGATAGAAAAAGGAGGTGGAACAAAAAGGGTCCCTAGTGCCCAACTGAGCCCCTCTCACTGGAGCATCACTTGTAAGTGAAACTCTCCCGTCCTGCAGCACCTTCATCAACACTTCCAATCACTTGGAAAGTGAGCAGAGCTTGGGAAGAGCAGACACATACATTAGAAATGCCTATGCTTGAATCAATTTGATTTGTATCAACAGCAGCAAAACCTTTCTTAAGAGAGCCGTTCACAACCACTGAGGTCCTACAGCTAATCTCAGCCACCAGGCGATTGCTTTTACAGGCAACACGGATCTATTTAGCACTCAGCCTGCAGTAATGATAATGCAAACAGATATTTGGCCTACAGACTTCATTGCTAGAACTGACTTATTAGTAGGACACACAGCAATTTTCAGTAAATCTAATATTTCAAAATGCTCTTTCTGCCAAAGTAGCACTTTATATTTCTGTTGTTTACAAAAGTGAGGAATAATGCATTTTAGATCTAATAGTCTCTGCAGCAGAGGGATCTCAAAGTGCTTTGCCAACACTAAACTATGATGCAAAGTATAAGGAAATCCACATGTAAAGATTGCTTCCCCCCAAATAACAGAAAATATAGCTACCTCCATACTGAAATCTAAGAGAGAACAATTTACAACACCCACCTTACACAGGCACACAGAAAAATATATGATTCAGAGGGAAAGTTCTGCAGAATATAACTTTAACTCCTTTGAGCTGTGATTTAGCAGGAGACACTCCAGTAAATACATCTGTTCTTCAGAGAGCAGCCAAGGAGCCTTGAATGACTACTGTGATCATACGAAAGATAACAGCAAAAACTTGGAGTCTAAATTACTTTCTTGCTATATTGGTTTGATACTGATTGCAATATGAAGTCACTAAAACTATAACTGTAGCATTTAAATACTCCATACAAAGCTGAAGCCTCTTGGCTTAACAGAGATGGCAAAAATAACAAAAGCTGCATCACTTCATAGCCACCCTCTTCTTCCAGAGTATGTAAATGTTACTGGGTTCAAACTATCTAAAACATGCATCATTAGCTCTTAACAGAGACAGGCATGTACCTCCAGCATATTAAAATGATTATTTGGGTTGTGCTTTGTTAATTTCAAGTACACAGAATCACATTTCTTAAATCAAAGGAATTTCTGAGTGAGGCAGGCTGTTGAGCTGTCAGCGAGGCTTGCAAAATGCAGAAACCCTACACATGCATGAAGGGGATTTGACGATGGAACGCAAACCTGATTCACAAAGTGAGAGTGGTGAGAAGCAACCATCCAACCTCTTACATGCTGGTTATCTGTCTGTGCAACTTTCTGGATTTCCAGATTACAAAGAATGATGTATTGAATGAATCTATGGCTGTTGCCTCAAGCACTTGTCAACTGGGAAAAAATTATGTGACAGTTTATCATCAGTATGGATGTCCACAGTGCATGAAATTCAGGATAGCCAAAAAATAATCTCTATTTCATCAGCAAACGCTTCAAAAACCAGAGCAGCCAGGAAGAATACAATGACTTTTGATGTTCATTGACTCTCACGCAGCTTTTCAGTTAGAAGGAAGAATGGATTCTTATTCTTTTTATTTCTGGATCAGAAACAGCCTTACTTACAAACTTATCCTTTAAGAGCTGCATCTTTTGCTTTGTCTTCCATTCCCCCTGATTTTCCCCTGATTTTAAAGTATAGAAGACTTTTTTTTTCCCCTCTATCTGTAAAAAAGAATATTTGCAAAAATATTTGAACAGATCAGAAGCTGCTGTGAGCACTGACCTGACTTACAGGACTTGAGCTGAACTGGCTTGCTTTCCTGCCAGCAGAGTCCCACCAGCTCTTTGGTTGCAAACATCAACGTGAGACAGTCACAACTTTATTTTTAGCATATCTGAGAGCATATTTCTACTGCTGTCTGCAAAATCTTAAGGGGGTATATATCCAACATAGTAATGACAGCCAAAATGAACAATGTGATCTGTAACAGTAATGTTAACTAATGGTTCCCATTCAAAAATAACCATTTGAGTGGGAACAGTTCTGTACACTGAGGAAGTGTATGGAACACACTAGAAAGTGATCAAGCAAAATACCAAGTGAAAGAGTCACTAAATTAGTAATGACTTGGCTGATCAACAACTGCATGTAACTGAAACCCAGCTGATAAAGACCAGTAACAAGGGATGAACTGACAACACATATGTACTGTACGCTCAGCACCATGTAGGCTATTGAAGTGCTTACTTGCAATATACTAAGATCTAACAAACAAGATAGTGTAGACGTAAGAAATGTGAGTCACAATCTTGGGGCCTGCCACCTCAAAGACCAATGGTAACAGAACATCCACAACACTGATTTATATACTTGCCCTCACGTTCTCATTAACTGCATGGGTTTCTGCAAGATTGTCATCAGTTATGGAGCCCTACAACACGAGTTTAAAGAGACATTCCTAGAAACACAATGTAAAGGACGGGCCTCTGTGTCAAGCACAGGAGAAGTTACCTGGGCTGGAAGCGCATTTTCGGCTCCTCAGTGTATTTCTGGGTTTTTAGTTTATATTTTCTACCATTTGGGGAAACCAGGTGCTTGCCACCAACTAAACCTTCCTATATGGCCTCAAGAAATGGATTTAGGAATTTCACAGGGACTGCTGGATTGTTGGATGCTGACTGGATGTTTGCATCAGCTCTGGGTAAGCTGAGTGTTGGGAGCACTCCTTTCACTCATTGTTAGTGTTCATTACAGACACCACCAGGCAGCTGTTGTAACCACATTAAATGTCACGAAAAACCTCCTCTTCTTAGAGAATTCATGTTCAGAACCACAAAAACACCTTCACAAAATTTCAAGTTCAACTGATGGGTGTGGAGGCATTAATTAAAACTTCGTATTTAAAACGTGCAACCCGCTTTTTGTAATTCCACAGAAATAAAATACAGATAGAAAACTGTGACTTGTGTGAGGGGAGATTGGTAAATACAGCCCTGAAAGACTGGTAGCGGCTTTGATCACTGGTTACTGTTATCACCCTTCCATCCAGTATTAAAGGCTAAGCTGCTTAGAGGGAGCTTTTTCACTGCACAGTATTCTGGAAGAGCTGCCTCAAATCTCAAAGAAAGGTTTAATCTTTAGACCCAGGAGAAAGGCAATGCCACCTTCCCTCTTTCTTGCTTCAGAAGGTAGAATGCTACAGAACAAAATGACTGTACCTTTCTGAGCTACACAGGCATTATACTGGGCTCTTTGGGAAAAGCATTCTGCTTTGGAAGAGGTGAAAATAATTTATTTCCACTACTCCTGTCATAATGGCAGAATTTCCTGTTGTTCATTTGAACTAACTGGAGTAATTACTTGCCAAAATCTGCACTTTTTACCCTTATTTTTTCTTGCATAAAAGCTTTTTCCAATCTTCAAATCTGATAGCATGGCTGACAAAGCACAGTTCAAACTAAGAAATGCAGAGACTTATACTCCATATCCCAAATAGATGCATGAGTCACACACAGACTTTAAGACAGTCCCTGGTATATTTATATTAAATAAGTTCACTGCTGAGATAAGCACTGATTTGGGGCTCATTTGAGAGTAGTGCATTTGAGACAGTTAAAGTTTGTGGTGAGTTGCAATAATTAGATAATACATTACAGTGGGGGTAATATTTCACTCCTGACACTCTATTTTCAGCTATCAACAGCCACATTTCCCTCACTACTGAATATCATTCACCATTGTGAAGGGCAATTTGATGCCAAGGAAATCAGAAATGAAAGGGGCATATAAAGCATGAAGAGGTGCGTTAGAAGGGAGAGACTATTCCTTGAAATTCCCTCCATATCTTGTTAATGACATTAGATTGGACAGAGGGGTTTATAAATCATTTAATAAATAACTAAGAGAACCAAACACTTTATATATGTCTAGCTATATGTCCATATATATATATATGTTATATATAGCTATATAACACTAGCTATATGTCCAGGGTCTAGATGGCTACAGCAATGCACACCGAGAACTTTGAACTGAGAGCTTGGCTGCCTCAGGAGGAGCACAGCCGTTCAAGCACATCATTAAGTGTTTGCCCATTTTCCCAATCACTCAAGATTCACCAGCCTCTGCTGGTGTTCAACAAAATTGGCCTTTCTTTCTACAGCATTTCTGAGCATCCAGCAGGTGCCCAGCCATGCAAATGGAATAGGATGCACCTGAATGTCCTACTAATATAGGTCCCATACACATTTTGGAGAACATGTGATGACCTAGAAATCCTACATTAGAAGCTTAACAGTGAGCTCCAATTTTTATTAACTGGGGTCTTCAGGATCCATGCATATAGTACTTTTTAGAATGAACAATTACATAAAGAAAATAAATCCAAACAATAACTGACCACTTACAGTAAATCAACTCTGGAAATTACATGGGAAGAGCTTTAGCTTCATCAGTACTTGAAAAACACTTCTAAAGAAACAATTAATATATAATTATCTATTTCTAATAATAATATATATAATGTATTTTTCTTCACTACCTACCAGTGTCCCACTAGGGTGTTTCTCAATAGACAAGAATAACACTTCCACGCGTACAACATATGAACAAAACAGGTTTAACTGAGCAGACCAGATCCTCAGCACCTGGAGACCAGCACAGCCCAGATCAGGCAATCTCCGTAGCTAGCAAGCATTTAAAGGTATCACAATGGCAAAGCCACACAACAAAGCAACAAGCTTTTGAACAAGGATGCAGACATGAACTTGAGGAAAGGGCAAAACAATTGCAGCCTAGCAATTTAATTACACTGCCAGAGAATTTAGCATATTCCAAAGGCACAGAAATAGCTGGTACTTTCATTAAGTTTGTGTTATGTGTGGAGATGTTGAGTGCTGGGTCAGACTTTTCTCATTAGTTTAATGGGGATACCACTCACACAGAAAGATGTGATGCTTGTCTAACTGTCACAGTGGCTCTAATAAATTGTGCTAGAAATACAGAGATGAGGCAGAGGAGATACATCCTTAGACTGCCTCAGCTGAAATTGTTACAACAAGATAGTGATAGGAAATCAAAAGTCCCTGAAAAGCAAGATTTTATATCAATACATCAGTGTAAATTCTATCAAACCTTAGTTTGTCACCCTGATGAACTGCTTGAAGTGGTGGCCCTGCTTACATGCTAGATGGGCTGGCTCAAGGCATGAGCTGCTTGCTTATCTTAAGCCAGCTGAGCTTGGTGTGACTTTGTGCAGGGTATCTGAATGACTAAGTACACAAAGACAGCTGAAAACAAATTATTATCTACTTGGATTCCAGCCAACCTCCAGATTAAGTTGCCAAAGTGCCTTCCATTAACTTTTATTTTTCCCACAGCCATTCAGTTTTCCTCTCTACTTTAGCCGTTTGCCAGTAAGTATTAATTGCCAGCTCTTTATCTTCCAGACACCTTGGGTTGGTCTGGTGGCCCCGTAACCCTGTTTATCCTCTGTATGTTGACATACAGTCATACGTAGTAAAGAAACTGCCTAATGCCTATAGGTTTGGTGTAAAATCCACCCAAGTCTAAAAATAAGTCTTCCCTCACCTCTCACAACCTTGAAGGAAAAAGCTATATATTGGACTAGACCACAGAAATGCTACTGATATCTATATACAAGTATAAAGCTATATAAGGCTATTAAAGAAAAAACTTTCTCCAGGATGACAGCCACACCCAAGTTGTTCTGGGATTACAGCTACTCCTATTTACAACTCCACTTTTTCTTGCTTTCCCAAATTCAGATCAAATTTACCAAGCATTAATACATATTTTCTCTCATATGATGTCCAGTTTGGCATACTTTTATACACTGCAGTGAGAT
Source organism: Psittacula echo (assembly GCF_963264785.1). Classification (NCBI taxonomy): domain Eukaryota; kingdom Metazoa; phylum Chordata; class Aves; order Psittaciformes; family Psittacidae; genus Psittacula; species Psittacula echo. Next base: position 13,498,299 of record NC_137745.1, on the reverse strand, counting down.
TCAGTATGGAACCTAATTGAGAAAAAAAGTGAAGAAGATGGAAGGAGAGCAGTGAAAAATGCTAGAGGTTTCCAAACCAGCCACTAAGGAAATTTAAGTGGTCTGGTGTCAAATCATCACCATTTCCATAAGCAAGAAGCTGTCAGCTGATGGATGAGGACATACAAGCATCTATATTTTGCAGGCAGAAGTGGGACTAAGGGTAGAAATATTACCACATTTGGTGTGACATTCTCACTTTAAGTCACTGGATTTTTAAGTATTTTACTTCAGGAAGCTTGTCCCTCAGAAACCACAGTTTTCCAGCCTGGAAAACTGCCTTTCAGTCATTCTGCCAGAACTGATTAATTATGCGTTTTCAAATGACAGCCCCTGAGAAACAAAGGTCTAACATCTGATTTACTTGCTCTCAGTAGAGTGACCCCCTTGCTGGCACTTGGGCTTTGGTTAAGAGCTCTCCACATGAAAAAGAGGAGGGCAGCACAAAGAACACCAAAATAAGTGAAATGCTGCTGCTGGAAACATGGCAAAAATCGAAGGTTTCACCATGTAATTTCTGCCCCATTGAAGTCAGCGTTTTTTACCCCAGGGGACATTTCAATCACAGCATTAGTAGCATATTTCCAACATACAAAAAGGCCTATTGAAAAATCACACTTCTATTAATGAATCTTCATTTACCTGCAAATTTTCTGCTTGGTACTTTTTCTGCCTTGTATTTATCGTTGCAGTGGCAAAGGCTTGTGGTGCAAGTGGGATGCAGACCGACACATTTATTCAGATAATACTTGTGAATCTATAAATACGACTTTGAAATATCCTCTTTGATAACATCAGGCCAGATTTCATAACTTATTTACTCTGAACAGCAGCTAACTCCACAAATAATCCTGCCAACTGCAGAAGGATTACTTCCAAACTAAACCCAGGCATATGCGAGTGGCACAGTCAGGCCTGGGACATGTTTTAGGTTCAGTATCATGGCACCATTTCACCAGTTCACTGGAGGTTTTTCCACAGCATCTTGGGTGAATTTCCTACCTGTACTACAGGCACTTAGGGAATAACTAACCTGGCAAAGACTTTTGGGACTGAGCATACTAGCCTACCCATGTCCCCCACTGTCCACTTTACTGGCGCCTGGCTAATTTGATGCTTGCCAAACCAGCCCATGACCCTTGCACAAGAAAGATGGGGAAATACAAGGTGTCCATTACCATACACCTCTCAAAACAGCTTAAAATCACAACGGGGGGAGTGACCACTCTTGCTGCTGACACCTGTGCTGATAGGTAAACAATCCTGCTCCATCATTTCTCACCCCCAGCATCCCCTTTTTCACCAAAAAGCCATCACTTTGTCTAGCCTGGCACGTTGGGTGGGGGGAGCTCTAATGTTGCCTCTCCACCGGTGGGTACCCAAGTGATACACCATTATTGGGTTATTACGAAACAATGCACTGGCATCAAACCCAGAGGCTGTTCTAGCACAGTGGATGCTAAATCCCTTCCCTGCATTCAGTCTTTATGAAAGGATGTTAGGGCCTGCAGAGGAGGCAAATGTTGCCCCTGTGCTCCAGAGTCCCTGGTGCTGATCTCTTCCTCAGCTGAACAAGAGATACCCTCCTGACTACACCAGGACTAAAGAAATGACCCCAGAAAGCAATTCAGAAAAGACACATCACCTATTCTGCTTTCATAATATTGGTGAGCTGCTACTAAATACCGTAGACTCCAACCTCAAGCACCAGGCTAATAACCCAGAAAAGGTCCCCTGATGTAGCACCATAGCAATCAAAAAATTTCCAAGCTAGTAAAAAAAAACCAAACCTAACACTGAAACCTACAGTAACCCAGATTTTGATACTCAGGAGCTCTGTAATTTGCAACATCCACTTTGATTTCCTTCACAGCCCACTCTGCTCCTGCCCAAAATAACAGCTCATCTCCGTTTGTTGGTCATGGAGGACAAGAGTTTCAGGTCAGGTACAGTGGGGCTCTTCAAGTAATGAAAGGACTAATTCTGCTGTGAATACCATCACTTATCCTCTAAAACTCATCTCATGGACTCTGAAGTTAAAAACACATAAAGCCCCCCAGGGAGCAGCGAGAGGCACTGGTACACACACAGACACACGCAAGCCTCAAAGGAGACCATGCTCTAAAATGCAAAATTCATCAAACTCCTTTAGGAGAAGAATGTCACTGCCTTTCGTAATTACGTTGACAATTTCTCCTCTTCTTTGATGTTGCTGTTCTTGTAAAAAGAAGAGAGGGTGGAGTTTTATTTTTGCTGTTTGTGCTTGAGAAAGACTCATTAAAATGTGCTTTGGGATGTAGACGTTTGAGGGGGTTTTTTTCCCCCAGTATTTCTCATTATTTTTCAGATTAATTTACTTGAAGGATCATCAGGGGACCAACCTACATGCACATTTAATGCTATATCATTTGTTTTCAAACCATAAGCAAGATTTTAAACAAAACAGAGTGATTTATACTACGTTGAGACATGTTAATAGATGCAGCAGGCGAGGGTTGGATCCCAAGTCAGCTACAGATCTCCTTCAAGCCAAAGCCTGCACCAATTACTCTTGCAGACACAGAGGCATGATTAAATTCTTTTATCAAAAAACCAGCTTGGGACTCGGCTCTGCTCTCTGAAACACCAAGTCGCAGGGAAGATCAGAGTCAAACTGCAAAGCCAGATGTATTTCCCCAAGTACAAATGCAGAGGGCATAGCTGGTGGCTGCAACCTGAATGTGCTGGAGATAAGCGAAAGCCACACGTATTTGCAAGCATAAACGTGGCAGGAAGAGGGATTGTTTAGCAACTGATATACCAGAGCAGCAGCAGCACAGAGAAATTGCTTCCTTTAGTCTGTGTTTGTCTTTACGAGCCGAGAAGGGCCTTTCAGGACATTTTGTATAAATAAGCGTTACATTAAGGACATGACCGACCTATATACCATCTTAATGGAGCAGTCTTGGGACAGCTCCACTTGGGAAGCTCCCGAGTTGTTCCTCATTGCCCAAGTAAAGGAAAAACCCAGCGTACTGCTCAGCTCCTCTGTAAATCACAGCTGGTCCTGGGATCAGGCTGCTTGCCATGGAGGAAGGCAGGGGAAGATCTTTGAAGGCTAGGGTAGCTGATTTGCAAGTTTTCACATGAAGGTTTAACGGCTCTTTTATCTTTGGCTCCCTTCTGGTGTTATTTCAATGTTGATTTGCACAGTCAACATAAAACTCTTTTTACGTATAAACTGCCTGTGAGGATGACACCATCAATCCTCAGCTCTATTCACGAAATTTATTATTTGTTTCAATATAAGAGAGATCATTGCTGGATTACACATTCGCTGATGAGATTTATATTTACATTTACAGCAAGCAAAATACGTGCCCTAATTTTTATTTTTTTTTAAAGTCATCTACACAAATGTGAAAAAAGGAACAAAAAATAAAATCAGTGTGCATACACTCATGAGTGCTTGCAGATCATGTTCTGTGGCTTATCTTTGCCTCAGACAATATTGCAAATTAGTCAGCATCAGCAGCATGAGCTTGATCGTAAGGAAGAATTAAAGAGTATTATCGAGACAGTTCTTAATCTTATGTGGCTGTGAAACCAAATGCTCATATATGTTAGCTGAAATGAGATGCAAAAGGCATCCAGTTGCGTTCCTGCGACATCGTATCAGACATCAGAAATCTGCACCCCTATGCATTAAACAAGCTTATTAACTTCCAGAAATGGATTCATCCATATAGAAATGTCAGGCTTCATGAAAAACAGGACTGTGAAGATTAAGGGAAGAAGAAACAGAGTTTCAGGAGATATTACACTTATCTACCCCGACCTGTTGAGCAGCATAAAGCTTGCAATGCAGCAGACTTCGCCAAATAAGTCTTTTGACATAAATCTCACAGGATGTGGGAATAAACCCAGGGATGCATCACAAAACCAGCCAAACCCTAGTTTCCCGTGTAAGTCAGGTAAGAAGATAACTGGGCTCTACATCATGCACAGAAGTCCATAAAAGTTATGGCTTCTCTGAAGAGGATGCCTGACTGTGAAGTTACCTAAACAGAAGTTGAGTGAACACTCCTGCCTTGGAAAAACTAAAGCAGACTCGCTTTCCAGGACAACAGCAGGAAAAATGCTACACCTGTGTTGCCCTCCATTAGCAGATGAATGTTCCTTGGAGGGCTGACGTGATCACACCAAGAATCTCCTGTTTTCCTTGACCTGCCAACATCTGCAGCACTCCCTCCAAGTATAAGCAACTTCCATTAATCTCCAAAAACACCAAAGTGAGAGCTCTTAAGGTTCTTTAAATCCATGTGCAAAGCAGAAGAAATGCTAGCACACATCAAAGATCATAAAAGCAGAACAGCGATCTGCTCACAAACCTCCCGGCTGTAAATATGAACCTCAAACGGTGCCATCTTGGGATCAAGGATTCATTTTATTTTCATGAATTATCACCTCCACAAGGTAACAGATGCTGGAATGACTCATCAGTGAATTAAACAATCACTACATGATTGGCAGAGATGAAAAGAAGCTTTCTCACTTCAGACCTGCTCAAACCACTATGAACACTGGCCTCATTAAAGGTCTTAGATAAACGACACCCATTCAAATGTGTCCTCCGTTCATTCAGCTGGCTTGTCTGTAGTATTTTCCACTGTATTTTCTTTCCAAGTTACCTGTAGTTAATAAATGGGTGTTGTAATTTGCACACAGAACACCACACCAGCCAGCTGAGTGGTCACCCAAGAGAATGGATGCTTATCACAAAAAGCGTAAGTCTGCCAGTCGAACAGTGTCAGCTTCTGCTGTCCTTATTCGGTTATCGGGACAGACAAGCAGAACATGAATCAAAGCCCAGCAGAGGAGTCTGATATTTATCAGTTTCACTAGCATCTGCATCAGACCCTTTAGCCTGATTGAAACTCACCAACTTCAGTGAAGTATAAATGCAGCTCTGGACTTGACACATCAAGCATTTACCCCTTCCCACCTGTTTTAAAGATTGCTTGAATCAGAGGCAGTGATATAGATCCCAGCTGAGGAACATCGGACCTCTTACTTATTCTATAAAACAGGCTTGCCCTAGGCAGCTTTGGTGCAGAACACAGTAATCTACCAATGCAAAATAAAAACCATAATACTCAGGCAGGCAGAGTAAAATTCAAGCCAAAGAGGTCCAGTCCCCTTCTTTTTGTAGCTCAGTTTGAAGCCTGAATCTGCATCCCGCTCAGTGCCAAGACTGTGCTACTGTCCATCACCGCAGTCTGTTGAACATTAGAACCACATCTTCTGAGTTACATGTGGTACTGCATTATTAGTGCATTAATAACAAAAAAGAATGTGTGGGTTTATTTTTTTACATATATATATGGTTTTGCTTTTTAATCACTGAGTAACATTTATCTTGGAAATTACTTTCAGTCGGATGTGCATCTGTAATCAAGGAATTGCAAAAAATATCTGTTGCAGGGCACGAACAACACATTTCTTAGGTCGATGCCCTGTTTCATTATAAGCACAGATTTGTTTATATGGACTGTACAAGGGTTTACAATCAATTCAGACTGGCACAAAGTTATTCAAAGATGAGTCAGAAAGAAAAATAGCACCCAATAGATTAAATCAGCCATTGTGAAAACCAATCTGTTTCAGAAACCATTGACACAACTGTCTGAGAAGGCTGCCAAAGTGGCAGATGTTGCTAAAGCTTCCACAACATAACATCTGGATCAGGCACTTGTTATTTAAACAAAAACCAAACCAAGAAAGTGGAGTGCTTTATGTGACCAGGCTCACCTGGAAGCCCTGTAGCATGGTCATTTGGTAGCACACAGTCGGGAGAATGAGAGATCATATCCATGGTCCAGAAGGCCGTGTCCTCTGAGCAGATAGACACAATTTGGGCGCTAACTCGGTAGTTTGCCACTAAGTGCTGACATCATCTTAGTTCTTAAAGTGCATTACATTCTACATCATTACCTACTGAAAAATAGCTGTGCTTGAACTTAATTGCTGACTTCAAACTTGCTCTACAAGCATCATCTTCTACAGGTGGATGGAAATTATATGAAAAAACAATTAGTCTCCCTGATCCAAAGTACATCTTTCCATCACTGAATTTCCAAGCACCTGGGATGGGGTGGGGAAACCAGTCACTATTTTTCCCATTTTGTAGTAAAAAAAGCTAAAAAATATAATAAAGAGAAATTGTCCAAGATATTCCACTTTCCTAATGACAACATTTGGTGGGAAAAAAATGGACTGTCATAATAAATTTTGTCAAGATCACAAACAGGACCATCAGTAGTAAATAACACTCTCTCCTGGGTTTAGCAGCAGCAGTCATTTTTTCTCCTTCTTAGTAGCTGTTGCAGCACTGTGTTTTTGACTTTCAGCCTGGGAACAGAGCTGATAACACTGATGTTTAGACTGACCAAGGACTTTGTGAGTCTCATGCTCTGCCAAGGAGGAGGGGAAGCTGGGAGGAAGCAGGCACAGGACACCTGACCCAAACTAGCCAAAGAGGTATTCCATACCACAGCACGTCATGCCCAGGAGGTAACTGGGAGTCATCCAGAAGGGGCTGGATCACTGGTGGGTAGGGGGCGAGTTATCGGTCGGCGGCTGATGAGGTGCTGTATTCTTTTCCCTTGTTATTTCTCTTATCATTATTATTATTGGTGGCAGCAGTAGTGATTTGTGTTATACCTTAGTTACTGGACTGTTCTTATCTCAACCCGTGGGAGTTACATTCTTTCGATTCTCCTCCCCGTCCCTCCAGGAGCAGGAGGAAGAAAGGGTCGGGGGGGAAGCAGACTGCATGGTTCTGATTTACAGCCAGGGCTTAAACCACAACACACTCCTCTAAAGATGTGTCCATAGGTTGTGGCACCACTGCCCTGCTTCCCATGGCTCCAGCAAGGCAACATTCCTGGGCTGCGTACCTCAGCATCCAACAGCAGGTTACCACTGCAGACACCGGCATTTTGGTAGTTAGCATGATTTAAAAAGTCCAACAACCCGGGATCTGTGCCCAGCCTTGCTTCAGGAAAAGCATAATTTCTGATTTGTGTGTCTGTAAAACCAGATTAAATACTGCTTACTCATGTTCAAAAGCAATTGGAGAAATGACCCAGAAATCACTTGGAAAAACTTACATTCAGTCATCATTGTTTCTACTACTAGAGATGGGTGAAACAGTCACCAGCAAAGAAAAAAACCCCAACATTACGGTCTCTCTCCTTTGTTCTTCACCTCTTAAAATGAATTTCTTTTACATTTTAAGACATTACCACTGTTTTGCAAAGCTTAAAACCACACACACCTACCGGCAACTCTTGTGCTCTGACCTGGAAGTTAGTGAAACGATCCAGAACTTTCCCACATGGAAACAAATTCAAATACCAGTTCTGTCAATTCATAAATGAAATCACCTCAATTCAGCCTTTTGTAGAAAAACTCACTCAGAATAAGGCTGAAGTAGGCTTCATCAATTTCCAGTGTGAATTAAACTAAACCAAACTACAGCCAGTTCTGCAAGGAGACTTCCACGCAAACGGCTAATGCCGCTTTCTTATTCTGAGCCAGAATTAATTGATTCCCTTCAGCCTGCACGTCTTTGGTCTGAGCCCATCCCCACTGGAATAAGTCACCTCCATGCTGAAGGGAGAGGTGGCTGAAAACATGCAACAGCCTAAGTTTATCCAATAGATTTCAGAAGTTGGTTTTTCATGGGTTTTTTTGGTTGGTTTCTAATGCAAACAGTTACAAGAAACTCAGGCAAGACACAAAGTCAAAACTAGGAAAAACCATGGAATGTCCAACTCATCTGATTTTAACATTTCCTTACTTGATTATATTTTCAGGCAGAAAGACCCAGTAGGAGCATGTTTAATCTGAACAGCATCTTGTGATGATTTATGATACTTGATATTTAATGGGGTAATTTTAGACTGGTGCAGTTAGCTTTGAAATCTGAGAGATCTGAAAAATCTTGCAGTGGAGGTTCTCTGTATAGGAAGAAAACTGCCTTCTTGTGAAGCCAGGAATGCCTGAAGTCTCTAGAAAAACATCCAGCCACAGGGTGGATAAGCAGGTATCTTAAGACACATCATTTTAGTAATATTTCCTATTGCAACAGGCTGAAAGAGGGAGAGAGGATACAGAAGAAAAACAGTGGCAGAAGTATGGCTGTGGGATCTAGAATGCAAGTATGGGCCTCAGGGATGGAGAGGACACATGGGGAAGGGAGGAAGTATATCTGAGCACAGAAATCACAGAATCACAGAATATTAGGAATTGGAAGGGACCTCAAAAGATCATCTAGTCCAATCCCCCTGCCGGAGCAGGAACACCTAGATGAGGTTACACAGGAATGTGTCCAGGCGGGCTTTGAATGTCTCCAGAGAAGAAGACTCCACAACCCCCCTGGGCAGCCTGTTCCAGTGTTCCGTCACCCTCACTGAGAAGAAGTTTCTTCTCAAGTTTAAGTGGAACCTCTTGTGTTCCAGTTTGAGCCCACTACCCCTTGTCTTACCATTGGTTGTCATCGAGAAGAGCCTGGCTCCATCCTCATGACACTCACCCTTTATATATTTATAAATGTTAATGAGGTCACCCCTCAGTCTCCTCTTCTCCAAACTATAGAGACCCAGCTCCCTCAGCCTTCCTTCATAAGGGAGATTCTCCACTCCCTTAATCATCTTTGTCGCCCTGCGCTGGACTCTCTCCAGCAGGTCCCTGTCCTTCTTGAACTGAGGGGCCCAGAACTGGACACAATATTCCAGATGTGGTCTCACCAGGGCAGAGTAGAGGGGAAGGAGAACTTCTCTTGACCTACTGACCACCCCCCTTCTAATACACCCCAGGATGCCATTGGCTTTCCTGGTCACAAGGGCACAGTGGAACAGGGAGAGATTACTCGAGTTACTCGAGTTGTACAAGGGGATGAGCTCTTAAGTGCATCCTACCATGGGAACCGTAATGCTGAGTCTCACTATCAAAGAAACCTGAGAAGTAAACAAGGCTGGCAACACTGAAATTGGATTTAAGTTTTTTTTCTCCCTTAGAGCAAGGGGGATCAGTAAATCAGATCCTACAGGTACTAGATGCTACAGCGTGGGAGGCCATTCCATTTAGCAGAATAATACCACCTGAGAGGAGCTTCTCTGTGATCTGGGGTACTTGGTGAGACTCCCTCATCACTGCCTGCCTTGCTGGAGGTCCACCCTGGACTCATCAGCTTAACTTTGCGTGAGATTTTGTCCTGCCATTATCTATAAGTCCTTATGTTTCTGACCCATTTCTTTTACTTAACATATCCCTCTCATTAAGACTCTATTATTCTATTCACCTACTTGTTTCTCAAAGCACAGCATCCTAGGCAGATAGGATTCAAAAAGCATCATTAACCCCTCCTCCCCTTGGTTCTCCAAAATTCAGTTACGTAACAGTAGCCTCAGACGCACTGTAACTGTGCCTTTTTAGCAGTCATTGCCCTGCTCACTCCAAGGTTTCAGTTTGAACTTTAAGATAAAAGGCAACTCACACTCACACACACAAAAACAAACAAAAACCCCCAAACCAACAAGCCAGCCTAGCAGCTGAGTCCTCCTAGGTTTCATTGTTTCAGCTGCATCTGGGTTATTTGGCTCCTTCTCCCTCTCTTTGTTCCCATCCAGACAAGGAAGACACCAAGCATTTCTCCTCTTCCTTTCTCATGCATCTGCACACAAGCAAAGCCTGGTACACCTGCTGATGCTTGGCCACACAGCATCCAACCTGGCTTCACCCCTGAATGCACTCCTTCTCTCCCACTTGAACCAAAGAGAGTGTGTACCTCCCAAAGCACATGTGAATGCACACCCCATATACACAAGATTTTAATTCACCTTCATTTGCCTGAATTTTACAATCTCCTTAGTCCAGTGAACCGATGCCCAGCATTAAGTCAGCATCTCCCCTGGAGCCACCTGCCCACAGATGCCCTGCCAGTCCTGCAGGACAACCTGCCAACTCCCCAAGGCAGGAGGTGACATTTGCAGCTCACTGCCTTCCCCTCAAGGAGCATGAACTTCCCACCGTGTATGGGAACAAATGCTACAGTTAAATACACACCCAACTGCACTCAGATTATCCTGGGTTTTTAAGAATCCCATTACCTTTATAATTATTTCTCTTTCACACTGTTTTAAAATATACCTTTGAGTTCTGTAACCACATCTTTCAGTACCAACTATAAGCCTGCTCCAGATCTGGAACAGGCACAAGAAGGGTTTGCTCTTTTTATTTAGGAAAGGGGAGTTCACTGTAGTCTTTTGCTCCTTATTTTCCCCTACTGCATGTAAAGATCACCTCGATCTTTTGTATTGCATAATGGCAAGTCTTTCGCTTTTTACCAGCCTCTAATAAGGAGGTTATTTAAAAAACTTTTAAGTATATGCCTTTGATTTGTACATTAGTATTCACTAGGCAAAAAAGAAAAACAACAATAGGACAAAAATAGGACTTGCTCTAATGCAGTCTTCATTTTCTTGTTTATTTCTTATTATTTCCACCCTGTGTAACTATGTAGGTCAAACAGATCAAATTAATTTCAGTGCACCTGTCCCAGCCCCAGTAACATGTAGGTTAAATGGCACTGATGCTGGGCTCTCTGAAAGGGAGTATGGCTGCATTAACCCCCTTAACTGGAATAAGTTTGACCCATTTATTAAGCTTCAGTTTTACAGCCAACATTTCATAATCTACTTACGACTGCATACCTGATCTTGTCAAAATTCTCCTGATGTTCCTAATTCCAGGCCTCCAGCACCCACAGACAATGTTACAGAAAACAGACTACAACAGCAGGGTGTGAAAAACAGTCAATATGGACAAGGAGGTGGCAACACACACTGGTTTGTAATCACTGTGGCTGCAGCTATTACACTTCAGTCTGGAAATCTCTCCTTTATGTGTCAAAGTGATTTGTCAGGATATTTAGATAATTTACTGCAAAAGGCAGTGTATCTGTAAGTGCTTTCTTAGGGCAGTCTAGCCAATAAATTTGGCTGGCAGAAATGCACAGAAGCCAGGGCACTCCATGGTCACCCGCTGTCTTTGAAAGTTGCCAATTCAACCCAAAGCCAACCCATGTTGGCTGACACAGGCAACCCCAAGCCCATTCCCTGTGCATCTTGCTAAAATAAATAAATAAATAAATATACAAGTAAAAAATATTTGGAGAAACAATAATCCGATACCATTTCTTAAGCAAACATAAGTAGCTGTCAACAACATGCGAATCGAACTCACTCTGAAGATAGAAAAACCCCAAAACTGCAAGGATGCAAGTCTCTTCTTTCCTCTGCTGCCACTTGGATGTGATTGAGCAAAACCCAGCCCATCTTATTTACCCCCTGTACAAGTAGCCCCAAAGCTTGACATGCACACAGATGACCCAGCCCAGCACCCCCTCCCTGGGGAGGTGGGGAGCAGTTCAGCCCCAGCACCTTGTCCCAAATGCTTCTACTACCACCCAGCTGTGGCCTTGGAGCCTCACATGCAGCCTGCATGATCCTAAGCCTGTGAGTGGCTGAAAGAGAAAAGCCATCACAAAGAACAAGAGCATCCCAGATGTTCTGCTCCAGGATCACCTCAGTTCATTTTTAAAGCACTTGGGAAGATTTCTCATCTGCCTGGCACAGCACTCACCGGACAGACCCTTATTCATCAGGAAAAACCCCAAGCCAGCTGTCAGACCTGTTTACCTCTTCCCTCTGAATAGGCTGGAAATTCATTACATGTCACACACAATCCATTTCTATTTTTCCTCAGTGAGCACAGATCTGAATTATTGCATCATTTGCAGAAAACAAAGATACTATTATGAAATGCAGATTTCAAGGAAAAAGACTTTCTGTGGATGAGTGAGAAATTCATGACCTGACAGAACTCGGAATTCAATGGCCTCCTTGTGGGGAAAAACTCAATGCATCATTTTTGATCAATTGTACTTTCAAGTCATTTTCTTATTTATGGGTGACTGAGAAGACACTTGAACTAGCAAAATAATTCATGTTTGTTTGCACAGATAAAACTGAATTTAATAATGCAGCCTTTTTAAAAATAAATAAAGTCATGCATTACAAAAAGTGCATTTAAAGTCACTCTTTGTCAAAAATTCACGTGAACTCCAAAATGCTCCTTTTCCTTCTCCTCTCAAGTGAGAACCTTTCCTAAGGTCTATGTGATACATTTCATACTTCACTAAAAAAATAACCAGCACCTGAAGTTGCTGCTACTAAGATTCATTAATACCAGTACTTCCATTCAGCTCCTAAGTCCCAGAACAAGATCCTAGCAAAGGTGCACATCAGTGTGTGCGAAGATGACTACAGACTACATTGAATAAATTTCTTTTTGCCCACCCAAGGGGCTGTTTAACATACAGATTTGTGGGGTCTTAAAAGTCAGAAGATAGACAGGAATTACTGAGGAGAAATCGGGGTCTCAGATACTTCATGGCAAAAGAACTTTCTTTGGGAACTTTGAACCTCTGAAGAACATTGAAAATATCCCTGGAGGAAAGCCAAAGGGCCTTTTCACTGTGATTACCTTTTGATGTTCCTTTCAAAGAACATATCCTGTAAGTATGTTATGTTACAGTATCAATATTCACCTTGCAACAACAGCAATTAACCCAAGTCAGTCTGGACTATCACTCACCTGATAGGAACACACTCTTTTGCCTCATACTACTCTTCACTCCCCTTCTGCTCATCTGTCCCTGCCCCAGCCAGTCAGCTCCTCTCTCATTTATTATCTTCCTCCTTCACCTTCTAATTGATCACATCTGTGTCACTGCACCCTTGATTCATCTTCACTTTCCCTCTTGCTTTTGTCTTGCTCCCTCCCTGGACACACTGCATTGCTGCTCAGGGATGTTACTTTTTTCCTTCCCTTTTTTCTTTAATAAAGAGAATGGCATTAACTATCACCTAAATTGATATTTTGATGCTTTCAGTTTTATATCTAGTTTTAGCAGTAAACAGCAACAGGTGCCTAAAAACTATCATTTTCACCCACTGTTAATCTTGATTACCTGGCTTAGTGTCAACATATTCACCTGACAATAAGAGATCTCTACATGCTGGGAAAACAAACCGGAGTTGGCACAATCCACTACTTCTCCAAAGAGAAGACTTTTGCCTTAGAGATGCTAGGAGCAGAGTAGAGGATGACAAGGGAAACAGAGCATGAATATTGAGCCCTAGAAGCAAGGAAGAAGGGAAAAAAATTGTGTCCCATTGGAGAAGGCTCCCTTCTCCCCTATCATCCAGATGGGGAAGGATGATTTTGTGGCCGTGGCTCTCACAGGGATTTACGTTATCGAAGTTCACTGCACAGCTCTCACAGATTGTCTTAAATGATCAGAGGCAATTTACTTAATCTCTTATGCCTCTCAGTTTTCCATCTGCAAGAGGGAGATAACACATTTTTCCTCCAATCCCTTTGTTTTTTCTGCTTAGACGGCAAATTCTTTAGAGCAGGGACTGTCTCATCATGTCTTTAAACAAAGCCTTGAAGAATGGTTTTGGTTAGGGTCTATCAAGTTGATGATAAACCCTCCCAAACAACCACACCCACAGAAAATAAACTGGCACCAAACCAGAACTCTGCCTGGTCTTCTTAAGAGTAAACAGCATTCAGACGCTGCTGTTTAACTTCCCTATGGTCTGAGAAATGGCTTTAAGAATTGCATTTGTGTTTTCTTATGACTTTAAATAAAAAACAAATAAAGACATCATTAAAATAATATATAATAGTTCCTATATATATTTTTTTTATTTTTATATATATATATGCACTAAAATGTTTTTATATTTTATGTGTGTCCTGAATTTAGTTTTGCCCCAAAATGCTCTCAGGGGATTTGCATAGTTATTTTAATAGTCCATTTAAATGTGTTTATGCACCTTTAGACCAAACTTATTCAGGCATTTATAACACAGTAATGAAATGTATGACAGCAATGTATAGACAGTAAGAAATCCTTTCCTTTGTAGAGCATATATTAGCACTGACTTTAAATTCCATAGTAGAGTTCACTGACATGCATAGAGTCAAGGGACCTTTGTTAAACTACGACATTTCACGATAACTATTTGAGAAGATGCATATTGAGAAAGTCTTTCCTATTTTAATGTCAGAAAGCTAGAAATGAATTTCAATTTTTCACATATTTCATCAAAGTCTTTGAAAAAGGTCAGTATTTCAACTTGTTATTTTAAAATGCCTACTGCAATTTGCCTTACTTTGGTAATTTACAAGGAAAGTTCCCACAGCGTAACACCAAAACAATCCAGGGAGACTCTTCTTATTCCTGATTGTCAATAAATTTCAGAATCTGAAGGAAAAAATGATGCATTTCACAGACATAATGAGTATGATGGTCACAGTAAACTTTCTATAAAGTACTTACATTTCATGCTTTCTCTGAACTGGGAGCTCCCTAAAGTCTGGAGTAGCCTGAATATGCTGAAATGAATTTATTTATTTTTTTTTACATTTTCAAACCATTCCTCCAGGTTTTGGGTTTAAAACAAAGCTATTTCAAAACTGTTTGCTGAATCTGACCCACATTTCAAAAAGGTTACACTCCATTGCTTCTGCTTTTCCTGCTGCGGTGCCTCCCAGCTGCAAAAGCTCACTCAGATCCAAGCTTTTAATCTCTTTATTGCTTATTCAGATTCCATCCCAGCTGCAAGAAATCGGGAGCTGTTGCCATCCCAGGGATGTTTGATGGCTACGAATAATATAGAGCTAATGCAGAATAATAATTAACATCCTGTCTCCAGTAAGTTATTTTTCCAGCTTCATGAAACTCCAGCTGCGCTGCTGGTGCTGAGCACACTTCTATAGAGGTGATGTTACCTGGTGACAGCATCAGTGAGCTGCAGGGAAGGATGCTTTTGCACCAGCTAAGCTGCCTGTACGAACCAGGTACAGGCAGAGGAAAGCAGACCTCAGTTGTTTGGCTGAAATCACCAAGCCACTGCTTTTTAGGAGAATGAGTAGCGCCGGTAATGTCTCTGTTAAGGCACGTGAGCACAGTGACAAGTACAACCTGCTCCACCTGAGGAACGTCTCACTCCCTGCCCAAAAGGAAGTGTTTTGTACTGATGTCGCGGTTTAAACTCGGCCATGCAGCCTCTCTCTCACTCCCTCCCTTCTTCTCCCCCCGCTTCCGGAGGGATAGGGAGGAGAATCGAAAGAATGTAACTCCCATGGGTTTAGATAAGAACAGTCCAGTAACTAAGGTATAACACAAACCACTACTGCTACCACCAGTAATAATAATGATAAGGGAAATAATAAGGGAAACAGAATACAACCGCTCATCACACCCCGACCGATACCCAGCCTGACCCGAGCAGTGATCTCACCCTTCCGGGTTACTGCCACCAGTTTATATAGTGAGCCTGACGTGCTGTGGGCTAGTTTGGATCAAGTGTCCTGTCTCTGCTTCCTCCCCCCTTCCTTTCCTCCCTGGCAGAGCATGAGACTCAGAAAGTCCTTGGTCAGGCTAAACATTACTGAGCAACAACTGAAAACATCGGTGTTATCAGCACTGTTCCCAGGCTGAAAGTCAAAAACACAGCACTGCACCAGCTACTAAGAAAGAGAAAAATGACTGCTGCTGCTGAACCCAGGACAACTGACTACAGGGAAATCCAACTCCAAGTCTTTCTGAAGCATCTCTTTCCATGCCACTACTAAAAGACCTCATTCCTGTAGCAGGCCTGAAAGGTTAAGGGAGGTTTTCTTCTGACTACTAAGAGATAACTGTCCCTGTAAGAAACCTACTAGATATTCAATGTACATTTAAATCAGGTTCAATCTTTCCTTATTACAGTTGTTATCTAATTCAGATGAAGTAACAAAGCTGCACTTCCAGTGATTTTAACTAAATGCAGTTAACCTTAAAAAGTCACTCTTACAAACATAGCAGACTTATCTAGATTTAAATTTTAGTTCTTCTACAAAGACTTAAGAACAGGTTCCTCCCCATTATTCAATTTAACAATAATAATAAAAACCTCCATGACAACTATAACAAAAAAGCTCTGATAAAGCCTGAAACCTTTTTGATAATGAAACATACAATTTCCCTGTTTGAAGCATAATTCCCCAGAGAACATTCAAAAAAAGGATATAGAAGAACTGTCGTTTTAACACTGTTAATGTAAAGAACTGACTACAAGAACAGCCCATGTAAAAAATAGAATTTCAGAAAATCTAGAGAAAAAATAGTGGGTGGGAGAGACTAGACAACTTAAATGCAGTGTCCCATTAGGACAATTACAGGAGTCAATAAAAACTGGCAAAACTGAAAAAGACACACTGTGCTGCTGAGTTCAATTTCCATCTAATTCAGAAACAGAGAGGTAAACTATAGCCAGTAGTCATCTCATGTGATTCCTGGGTGCAGATGACTTACCATGTTGGTAACAGCCGTTCTTCTCTTCCCATCTAAGTGTATCTTTTGTTGGATCACAACAGCTACTCTCCATCTTACTGTTTTTGTTTTTTTAAATGTCTATAATCACGTATCTATGATGCACTTTTAACTTTAATTAAGAACAAATAAACTGTCATATAAGGAACAGTAACACATTAATTAAGGTTAGTCTTACTCTTACTCAAGTCTTAATCTTCCAAGTTTTCTCATCAATACCTTATCATCATAGTGCCAGAGAGGAATTAATGCACTGAGAGGATGTCAACTGTTTGAAGAGGATCAAGCACTTGGGATGCCAAAATAACCAGCAGAAGAGCTGGATTAGTGAACTAAATGCAAGAAAGACAGTTGAAAAGTGCAAAACCATCCGTA
The DNA here is from genome assembly GCF_963264785.1 of Psittacula echo. Classification (NCBI taxonomy): domain Eukaryota; kingdom Metazoa; phylum Chordata; class Aves; order Psittaciformes; family Psittacidae; genus Psittacula; species Psittacula echo. The sequence goes on along the minus strand of NC_137745.1, from coordinate 13,481,390 downwards.
CAACATGCCTCCACAGCCGAGGTCGCTGATGGACTCTCCAGCACATGTGAATTATCCTTAGGCTCTGTACTGCATACACCACACAAGTACAATTTTTAACAGTGTCAGATTTTAATCAAATTTCAACAGCTTTTTTTACTAGCGAGTATTTTTAAATTGGAGAGCATGAGACCTCGTTATTTTTGACATGTCTACCTTCACCTGTCAACGCGCCAAAAATCTACTGAATGAAAACCTAAAAACTGCCTATAAACATACTTCTTTTTCCAAGTTTTGGTTCTTTCCTGTACTGAAGTGTCTTGAGAAATATCCTGAGCCTCCCACAGCTTATTCAGAGCTTTGTAATTTTACTGCTGCTGCAATTGTATTTGCATGACTTTCTAATAATCCCAGCTCCTGTGGCCCTGAGTTACTGTGAGAATCTATACTTCCATTAAATAATCGCGTTAAAACTTTACAATGATTTTGAGTTTTAAGCCTTTGGGGCAAGTTTTTATAAAAATCTCTAGTTTTAAGTGTTTTTTTCTGACTGGGTAGGTGGCTTTTTTACCAAAAAATACCAGTCCCTAAAGTACAAAGAGTGTGATCACACCTTAAATAAAGCGTATGATTGTATTTCTTCCTTTATCTAGATAGCTCTATTTGTTGCTTTCTCCAGTGCAGTGCTCCTGTCTCACCACGACCTCAGTGATACTGTTGGTTAGCCACACTACCAGCAAAGTTGTGATCGCTGCTCCCCAGAATAACGTTCTTGTAAACAAGGTGTGAGTTTAAAACCTCATTTGAAGATACATAATGATGAAATGCAAAGGGTGCACGTGGAGGGAGAAATCAAATAATTAACCCAACACGTTAATCTTAACACAAAGGGGGGGGAAATTATACTAGAATATATTTGACTCCTCTTAGGATCCACCCCATCAATGCCCAAAATCTAATTGGGCTGGATTTTGACAGTGCTTCATGCTTGGCAGTTCAAACTAACATCAGTGAGCTGGTCCTACCAGGTCTCCAAGAACAGCCACCTGCATTTTTGAAGCTGCAAAAGCAAAGTTTCACAACTGACACTTAGGGATAAGGTTTCTTACACAGAAGTTAAAAATATCATTGATTCCCTTTCTACTGCCAAGAGAAAAGCACTAATCCTCATTCAGCCTGGGGTTGACTCTCACAACTCTGTCTCCAGCGCATATCATCCACACCAGCTCTCATTCATGCCCAAGGCTAGTTTCAGCACAAATATTAACCAATGCAGAAATCTGAATTCACCACAACTCCTTCCATCTATCGTTATGTCAAAGCTGTTGACAATACCAGCACATCCAAAATAACATGCACCATTCTCCTAGTCAACTGGGATTCTCAAGCCAAGAGCCAGTAGGCTGAAAAGTCAGCAATCCTGGTGGTCACAGATTAATCCATGTTAGAATCTGAACAGGATTTTCCTTTGCATGAGGACTCTTCATTTTATTAATCTGTTACACTACTGGCAGAGTTTCTTTCTTTCCAAAGTTAAGTTGGTTATTTACGGGTAGATTTTGTGTTCATCTCTGAAAGATGATGAGAAAAATCTTAAGATAAAGGCAAGCTCTGCAATTCTACTGACAAATTCACTCCAGACAGAAAAAAAACCCAGCTCTTTATGCACTGTCATTACAAAAATTTCATAGAATCATAGAATCATAGAATAGTTAGGGTTGGAAAGGATCTTGAGATCATCCAGTTCCAACCCCCCTGCCATCGGCAGGGACACCTCACACTAAACCATGTCACCCAAGGCCTCATCCAACCTGGCCTTGAACACCACCAAGGATGGAGCATTCACAACCTTCCTGCGCAACCCATTCCAGTGCCTCACCACCCTCTCAGTAAAGAATTTCTTCCTTATATCCAATCTAAACTTCCCCCGTTTAAGTTTGAACCCATTACCCCTTGTCCTGTCACTACAGTCCCTGATGAATAGTCCATCCCCAGCATCCTTGTAGGCCCCCTTCAGATACTGGAAGGCTGCTGTGAGGTCTCCACACAGCCTTCTCTTCTCCAGGCTGAACAGCCCCAACTTTCTCAGCCTGTCTCCATACAGGAGGTGCTCCAGTCCCCTGACCATCCTCGTGGCCCTCCTCTGGACTTGTTCCAACAGTTCCATGTCCTTTTGATGTTGAGGACACCAGAACTGCACACAATGCTCCAAGTGAGGTCTCAGGAGAGCAGAGTAGAGGGGCAGGATCACCTCCTTTGACCTGCTGGTCACGCTCCTCTTGATGCAGCCCAGGATACGGTTGGCTTTCTGGGCTGCGAGCGCACACTGAAGCCAGCTCATGTTCATTTTTTCATCAACCAACACCCCCAAGTCCTTCTCTGCAGGGCTGCTCTGAATCTCTTCTCTGCCCAACCTGTAGCTGTGCCTTGGATTGCTCCGATCCAGGTGTAGGACCTTGCACTTGGCATGGTTAAACTTCATCAGGTTGGCATCAGCCCACCTCACAAGCGTGTTGAGGTCCCTCTGGATGGCATCCCTTCCCTCCGGCGTATCAACCGAACCACACTGCTTGGTGTCATTGGCAAACTTCCTGAGGGCGCACTCAATCCCACCGTCCATGTCACCGACAAAGATGTTGAACAAGACCGGTCTCAACACCGATCCCCGAGGGACACCACTCATTACTGGTCTCCAGCCGGACATGGAGCCATTGACCACAACTCTTTGCGTGCGGCCATCCAGCCAGTTCTTTATCCACCGAGTGCTCCACCCATCAAATTGATGTCTCTCCAATTTAGAGACAAGGATGTCATGTGGGACAGTGTCAAACGCTTTGCACAAATTTGTATATTTTCAATATTATACTGGTACTTAGAAGTCCCATTTGAGGTAAAAAACTTGCTGGACATCTTGCCAGACACATACTTAGAATAGTTCTCACTGTGAAGGATCTATACACTACACACAAATTCCACTGATTCACATCCCAATTTCTGTGACAGGGTACATTTCATAGGTCAGAAAACCCCCAAACATTGTCTTCCAAGTATTTTTCTCCTATCTGTGAGGCCTTAAAGTGAGATTTACATCTGTCAGTGGAATCAGGTTTAACAATACATCCTACACTTTGCCAGCTGTTATGGAAAACAGGTTCCAGTTGTACCACATTTTGCTTAATTTATGTGAGCACTGGGAGAGAGGGGGGTTGGGAACAATCTGGAGAGCAAAAAAATGTTTTTCTTCTATTTTTTTGCTGTTCTGACAATAAACTTGCCAAGTTTAAGAGACTCCAGAGAGAGCTCCTCCATCCTGAGCACCAAGGACAGATTCTGCTCACTCCAGGTGCTGGTGCTGAGGATCTGCCACACATCCCCGAGCTGCAGAAAGCAGTGATGAGAGTGGTCTGATCACCCACGGAACACTGAGGGGTGGCAGGGGAGGTCACTCAGTTATTCCCCAAGTATAAGCAGGGTCCATGGGGTTCACTGGAGAAGCCTGCAGGAGTGAGAACAAGGAGCGCGCAGGAGTAGATAAAAATCACATCTCTGCCTTTCCTAGCCTTATGCCAAGTACTCATCTGCTACACTTGGGACTCAGGTCAGGTATTACTCTGTTTGAAATCAGATATTATCTAATCTAGACCCAACAGACTTCACATGATGCAAGTTTTTACAACATAATGTCCTACAGAACAGCCCCATTTTTGCAGCTGATGCCCCCATCACCTCCCAGAGAGAGGCAGCACCTGGACCTGCAGCTCCCCACAGCAGCCAAACAGGGAAAAGTTCAAGTCTGCCGGAATTCTTTGTCCGAATTAAGAGTAAAAATAATTTGATAAGAGGAGGCGTATGAAAGCAGTAACTTTGCTCCCACCTGCAGCTAGCTGCCCTAGGTGAGCTCAGAGCCCTCCATCCCTCACACAGCTCAAGGCCCATTAGGACTAATTCCTGTCTGTCTGAGTGCTATGTACCTTCAAGTCCATTTTCTCCCTAGTTTCTATTTTTAAAATTGCTGTGGCTTATAAGAGTATTTTGTTCTGTGCAGTGACAGGCTGTCATTTAGGCCAAGATGCCCCTTTCCTGCTATAAGCATCCCAGATAAGTCACTAAGCACAGAGATATTTGCCTTAAAGGCTCACTGTAAGGCATACTGCAGGTTTGCAGTGGAATCACTGGGTCCCACACCACCTACTGTCCAATGTCACCAAGGGAACACCACAGACCGTGAGAAAACACTCCCAGTACAGGTGGGGTAAAGCATCCCTATGCTGCCCACTGGTCAACCAAAGTCAACATGGATTTAGCCATCCTAAACCAAACTAAGGAACTGACCCTGTAAACAGAGACCATGGAAAAAGTACAACTCATAGAGCATTGGTGCAGTAAGAAGTATGGCCACAAACAAAGGGTATAAGTCAATCATTGTAACATTAACTTTTGCAATCAAAATACTGTTCAAAAGACCCTCACCAGCTAAAAAACAAATTTCTTATTAAGTTTTATATTAATAATCAATATAATGATTGTTTTTCAGACATGGGCTGAGATAAAATGAAAATGAGAGGAACTAGAAATGCCCTTTATTTCTACTTGCTGGCTCTGTCAATCCCCAACCTTTCCAAACCTGAGGATGTGTCTGCACCCTTTCCCAGGTACTGCTGTAGCAAACCAGCGCTGTACCCCATGCTCCATTTCACTCTCAGTGAGTACCCCAGTAACAATGAGGAACCTTCAGGATACCAAGTAGAATGCAAAGCACAAATCTGAGATGTAAAGCAGCACAAACCTCAGCATAATTTTATTTCATTAAATAACTGGCATTTTTAATTTGTCTTCATGGAGTACATAAAAATACCCTCAGTCAACAAATACGACACAAAGATTCACGCACAGTACAAATAGTTCAATTGAGAAAGATTGTTTTCTCCTAGCTGTGTGTTTAAACTATACCTCATTATCTGTGATATTTTTAATGTGTGACATATTTATTATAACTGAAGTACTAAGATATAGCATGCTCTACAAAAACCAGTAGGAAAGACAAAAAGAACAGTTTGTAGTTTTGCTAGCTCAATGATACCTTTACAACAGCACAAGGAGAAAAAGAATCATTTCATGAACCCAATAGCATCTTATTCAGAATTCACCTTGGAGATTAGGATCGGCTGTCAAAGCAATTTTCCAGGCTGCTTAGGAGCCAAGTGAAGAACAGCAGATAGAGGGAAGAGGGAGAAGTACACACATTCATTGCTAAAAAATTCAATTTGAAAAAGTAGCAAAAGGAAAAACTATGCAGCAAACTATTATATAGACTTTAATGCAGTGGTTTATTTATACATATTGTTTTGTTTTACCTTGAGGTACCACAAATCAGCTAGTTCACCCCATGGAACAGCTGATATTTTTGATGAACTGTTACAACTTTCCTCATAGTTCAGAGCCTGAATGATAGACATCAGCTACATTGCTGCTGCTGCAGCATTGCCAACACGCTGACGTGTCCAGTGTCAGTAAGAGCAGCCATCACACCAGGGTGATGGCCCTGCTCTGGGCTGTTCATGGCACTTCCCCTGGGGCTGATGACAGCTCCAAGCCAGGATCAACTGTTGCCTTATAAAAGAGTTGTTATGTATTTAAATATGAAGTGCATGGTTACAGCACAGCATAGTGTATGCTCAGAAACAAGCATGGGTTTATTTCACATATGTGAATTTATCATAAACATAGCCATAGAAAGCACATTTGAATAAGCAATTGTTATTTCACTAACAGATGGATTTCTTAAGGAGAGCAGCAGGAGCTTTGCTTGTCTCAAGTAGGACATTATATAGAAGAGTTATCAGCCTCATTCCTCAGTGCTTTTGTGCTCAGAGGTATTTATTTTCTTCTGAAATGTATGAAGATCCTTCCTGAGAGAATAAGCACAGGGTTTGGAGGCTTTTTTAGTAACAATTTGATTTTCCAGCAAAATACATTTATCACAGGCAGGTAAAACTGTATTTGTGATTTCCTTCATTTCTTCATGGATTTAATGCCTTTCACAGTTTACCATATCACAAAAATATTCCTAAAGATGGAAAGCTGGCTCTCAATGGATGTCAGTACCTCTGCTCTGCAGTCTGGCAGGCCATTTGCCTGATCTCATGCCAAGATGTGTTACAGATCCCGGTGTGTTAGAGACTTACTTCTGCAGCTGCCCTGGACATCCTCCACAGCGCTTGAAGAAGACAAGTCATTTCTCCATTTCCACATACCCAGTTTAGCTAACAAAGTGAAAACAAGCTGTAACTCCCTAAGGGCTGATGCCATCATGGCTGCTGCAGGCAGAAGGAAAATGAATTTTTTGGTGTCAACTTCCAGAATCCCATATAGAACACAAATCACTTTACCCACGATACTAACATTCTACCACAGGAAATGTCTTCAAGCACTGGAACAGGCAGAGAGCTCCCAGTCACCACAGACTTGCTGAGGAATCAAAGCATGAAGATAGCTTTTCCTAATTTTGAACATCCTTCACTGTAGCAGTGGTATACACACCTTAAAATGGTAACTTCCTTTACATTATTAATACTCAGATATTCTGTACTGCTGACAGATAGGAAAACCTACAAAACCATCAAAAAGTCATTTAATTAATTTTTATTGCCAATATAATTTCTGAGCATTCAAGTACTACCGCAAAATTAGCTTCTTTTAAAATCACTGAAGCATCTCTGTTAATGCTGGATTTTATTTTACAAAGCAACAACTTCCAGCCAAATTTGCATTGACAGCTTTCTTTTAACTTCTTATTTATTCTTGCCATTTTTTATTAAATGGGATTTGGCCTTGATCCCACCTATTAGGACTCCATCTTGATGGGATCAGCATGGGAAATAACCTTGGGCACTTAGTCTTGTCTCTATAGCAGCAAGGCACTGGCACAATTAAAACTGGTGGTGATGCTGTCTAGGCTCTTATGAGTTGTCATTAAATTGAAGACAACAGGAGAATTTATTAGCTTTCAGCCATCCATTAGATTAACCTGTATATTATTGTTTCACATTCATCTCTTTATTATATTATGTATTGTCCTGAGAAATGACCACACTCTAAAGGCATCTCAGTGTGTCTGATGCCCCAAAGATTACAGAACTGGGGTGTACCCATTTCCAAAGGGAATAAATACACAGAAAAGCAAGCCACAGCCTTAGCTGGTGTAAGCTGTCAGAGGTCCACTGACATCCATCTGCAGGGAACTTGACCGCAACCATACAGAATCACTTTTTTTAAGCTGAACAAGCCCAGCTACGCCATCAGCCCTGGTTAACCTGGGAAGCCATGGGCCCAAAGCATCCTCATGTGAAGGCAGGAAGGGTGGGAAGAGTTATCCCCAAGGGTAGAGAAGGAACATGCAAGAGAAACAAGAAGTGGAAAAGACACTCTGAGGAAGGCAAGATTAGTAATACTCCCAGGAGGCCTTTATCAACTCCGTTTTATAATCAATAGGAAGGACAGAAAGAGGAGGAGGCAATACAAGCTGCTCTGGCTGCATCAGCTGAGATGCAAGTTCTGAACTTCGAAGTTTTATAGACAGAGTAGCAGCAAGCATTGGACACAGCCAGAATACACATTACAGTGCAAGAGAGGTGGTTATGGACTGAGTGTAAAGGAAAATTCAAATGCTGAAGGCTGGGGACTAAGGAGTCAATGGAGAATGTAACACAGTGAATACTAAGCTCTGTGTTGTCCTTGAGATACACAAAATACAGGCTCCTTATCTGGCATTCAATCAAATTGCCTTTGGTTCTGGGGTTTTTAACATAGAAATTAAGTACTGAGATACATGGGATACACTGCTACAACTCAAGATGAGCATTAGGGATCTATCAAACACTTATGGCCAGTTAATCTCATCCTGGAAAATAGATTATCTTTGTTTTGCTCTTAAATTAGCGAATATACTCTCACACCTCTCCTTGGTATTTAAAGTAAGTATGTTACATGGGATCTTGTATTACTGGGACTAAACATTAGTCTCTGATATCGCTAGTGGAAACAAAGATGTTGATTAAGTTTACCAGGTTGTGTTTATCAGGCAGAGGTACTTGGGAACCAGCAAACACATGGCTGTCCAAGGATAACAGGCCACGTTCACAGTGAAAAGGGAATTCACTATCAGACTTCGAGGCAGACAGCAGACTAGTCAGTCTAGTCAGGCTTGCTTTGACAACAGAACTTCTAACACTAACTTATCTGTGTTTCTCTCAAGGTGCCTCAAAATAAATTTGTGTTAAAAAAGTACAAATCTATCACCAAAATAATTCATAAATTTATTTCAAAAGTAAATTTGTGTCAGTCTTGGCAGCATTTTGGTTGCCCCGTAAGCAGTGGTGGCTGTCACAGTGTGCCCAAATAGGGTTCCCAGTGTGCTCCTTCTGAAAGCTGTGCGGTTTTGGCATCATCACATCAGCTGTGGTGCAGCTGGCACCTCTGCATCTCACAATTTGCATTTTATCTGTGATCTTGTATTAAAGTGTTCATGGGTTGCTGCTGCTAGAAATAGAAGCCTGCTGCACTTCTTAAGGCCCAAATTCTCCATTTCATGGAAGAAAATTTCCTGCTATCCTGCTCTTCCTGGTATATTGAACAGGCCAATAGCTGGAGACAAGAATTCTGAAAAGATGTAAATTCACCAAGTGCTGCAGTACATTTACAAAGCAATTGCACTCAGTTTGTACTGTGTGCAGAAATACCATGCATATAATTATGAGGCTGATTTTAATGACATTGAAACAAATCTCCATTCTGATGAATGCATAATTACTGTTATTAAAATATTTATGAAATAATCAATTTATTAGAAAATCTTCTGCAGATGAGCTTCCAGAATGCTTTATTCTAAAATGGCAATGAAGAAAAACTTGCAAGGTACCAAATCTGAGCATTTCCATCTAACATAATGCTGGTACCAAGGTCTCCGAAGATGCTGAAGCCTCTGTCCTTTCCAAAGATACTGAATAGAGAGAATTTGGACTTTACTATTTTCTTCATTTGAAACATTTTCAGTTCTTTAAACAGGGGCTATTGTGGAAGGAAACTTCTTGTAGGATTGTTGTTTAGTTGGTTTTTAACACAGGTAGTCTAGATTGGAAATGCATTACTGAGATGGGGCAGGCTTTAAAGTCACCCACCCAGACCACTGGAAATTTAGGCTAACATCTCGAGCCTGAATCAGGCAGAGATGGGGTTTCACAAGTCCCAGCTGAGTGTATGTTAATCTTGTAGATAATTCTCTCTCAACAGAGCATTCAAAACCTCTAATACCTAACTTGCAGCACAGGTGGGAGAGCGGAAGTCTTGCTTTAGGAAGATACCTACTGCATCCTGCATTGCATTTAAGCTTCATAGCCTCCTGTGAAAGTACAGTCAAAACAAAACCAGGAAAATTTCCAGCAAAGAAGATAAAAGCTGAATATTAAGAGGGAATAAAAATAGTCTTTCATGGAGGTTATGGAATGTTCCCCCACGTATAACAAAAGATTATACAAGAACTTAGTCAAGCACCTGCTAGGACCAGCCTGGCTATATGGGTCCCATCTCAGATCAGCAACTCACTGCAAGCATGGAGAACCACTGCTGATGGAGACAGCAGCAGGAGCCACGTCAACAGCCTCTGCCCCCAGAAACTGGGAGGGGAGCACTTAAGGGCGCCAGAGTGGGAGGTTGAGGGGACACTACTAGGACAAAGGAATGCCCTAAACTGTCCATGCCAAACAGCCAGCTCCTCATCCTGCTTGCTGCCTTCCCACTGACATCAGCCAATGCTGGTGCATCCAAAACTGCTGGAAAACTGTACCAAGACAAGTAGACGTTTCCATCCTTTACAATCTTTGGATTTATAGTCCTATTTATCTATGGGCACTCTCCTACAAAGAGTTAGGATTAGGGCTTTTATGTGGGATATTAATAAATGGCTGCTATAAAAACTACATGCAGGGATCTATATTCACTTTCACACCATCCTTTCTATAAGTGAAATCTAGTTTATGAACAAAAAGGATGACTTTTCCAGCTAACCCCAAAAACCCCCCTTAACCATCTTATAACCAACTTTTTCACACTTCCAGTGACAAGGGGTGTTTAAAGGCGTCAAGAGATGTTTGCTTGCCCCGTAGCTCCCACTGAGGTGCAGCACCAACAAAGGTGATTGATGCTACCTTGTTCTCATACCCCTGAACCCCACCAGCCACAGGTGCCACATACAGCACTGGCTTATTGTTGCATCCTGCTGCCAGCCACAGAAATATGAAAACTCTAATGAAGGAAGCAGAGATACAGGTTTGTATTAACTCACCTGAGGAGAACTCGGATCAGAGTAATTTTTCAAGACAACTGCAGCTTAAGGTTTTGGCTTTGTCAGCAGTTGTTATACCAGCAAGTGAAAAGCCAAAAACAGCTGTAAAACTGTAAAAGCAAGATCTAAGGGCATATCTACAGCAAGCAAGGGAGCACAGGGACCACACCAAAGTCAGGTCCAGATTATGTGGCTTTTGAACTGGAAGCTGTAAAGCAGCTCCAGCAAGCCATTGCCCTTGGGCTAAGATGAGCAACCATGACAGTTCCCCACCATGTAACATGCCACAGAGCTGTGTCCTCCCTGAGACATCTGTGTCACCCCCTGGCACTGATCTGGGCTGTGCAGATACTGGAGTTGACCTTGGCTGCTTCCCCTACCAGGGCATTGCGCTGCACAGTGACCACTCTCAGCTCCTCCACCCTGACCTTGATTCTGCCTTTGACTCATCAAAGCAGGCTCTAAGCAGAGACCAATGCAGCAAGCACATGGCCAGTAGCCTGCTGCAAAGGGAAGAGCCACCACAGCCCAATTGTCTATCCCCTCTGCCCATGCTGGGGTCCACAGAACCACCCCAGATATCATCAGGGGAAGATCTGAAGCTCCTGCTGGTGGAAGGAGGAGAGATGCTCCTGCAGAGCATCCTCCTTCCAGCACCCTCTTACCTTGCACCAGCCACATGCTCCATGATCTTCTCTCTGCTTTACATCACAGTTTCTACCTGTCCTGCCTTCATTCAGTCACTGGGAAGAAACAACCAAGTCTGAACACAGCCCATTGACTGCACTGCCTAACACCTTTGAGGAGCTCTGTACTACTAAAACACATCTTTCCTCTATTAATCACACATCATTGATTCTTCTGAGTCCTATCACACTAATGCAAAACAGACAGAATCGAAAAGCCAAACAAGCAGGTGACATGACTGTTGGCACACTGACAGCAGCAGCAGCCAGCAAAAGCTGCTCCATCCCATCCTCACCCACCACCCCAGCACTGGTGATGACTCTCCCTTTCCCAGTCTTATTCCCAAGCAAGACTGGTCACTTTTGTCTACAGCACAAATACCTAAATATACATAAAAATCATCACAGAATGGTTTGGGTTGGAAGAGACCTTGAAGATCATCTGGTTCCAACCTCCCACCACAGAAGTATATCTATATTTGTATCTATACAAAACACCTACATACACAAACAGATCCACAGTCACTGAGCTGAACCATCATCAGAATGAAATCTTGCAACCCACGACTGCTCCTAACTGTCCCCTCCACCCGCACAGGTCAGGCAATCCTTTTAACGAACAAAAATAGAGCTATTTGATGTGCCTTACATGTGAAAAGATTTTATCTGTGCCACACCAGGCAGCTCACAGCATTCAGAAGGGAAGGTCTCCAAAGTCTGCCTTCTCTTCCCATTTAAATCAGAGGGCAGGTAGTCTGAGTGCCTCACATGATCTCAAAGCAAGGAGAAAGGCAATCTCTAATAGGAGCACTTCACGGAGGTTTGGGCACACTTGCCAAGCTCATTTAAAAGTACTTGGAAGCAAGGCATTGACCTGCATTACCCCATCAGCCAAGGAATAAGAGGATGTATACTTTTCAACACACTCGCATTCATGCAGCATGCTAATGCCTCTCCCGAACATCCCAAATGACACAGCAAAAGCATCACTTACCACAATACAGACTCAAGTAGAGGGAGGTTGGGCAATGCTGCTGGAGTCAAGGTTTCTCTGGAAATGCAACACCACTTCTCAGATGTTATCAAATGGAGGCACTTGCCCCACAGAGAAGGGGCAAGACCCTAATGCAAATATCTCGGCAACAGTAGGCATGCTAAGGGTGCACCATCCTGCCTCCAGCCACTGGCTTCACATGTGCATGGTGCCAGTGAAGGACTTTGGTACAAAATCCAGTTACTCCAGCAAGGTAAAATGCATGGTGTCTGTGCATATATGACCAGTGGACCGAGGCAGGGCATGGCTACTGCACTTTACTGGTCCATAATAGAACCATGCTTTATTCTAAGCTAAACTAGTAATGATTCTGAATTATCTCCACTGCCTCCAGCAGAAGCGCTTTACAGGACCTTGAGAATCATCAGTAATGAGAAAAGGCTTTAGAAATACTTGTTTTTCTTCAGATTTCTCTCTGCCTGGATACCCACTCCACCACGCTAATGACCTGACTATATTGGATTCTATGCTCTTCAAGCAGCCTTAATTACATGCTTCGTATCTCTCAATATTACAATAAAATTCACCATGGTCCTATGTCTGGGACAGTCAGCATTGTCATTCATTGAGATTAATTTGAGTATCACTATAAATAGAAATAACAACATCTGATATTATGATGCAGAGTATTGTGGTGGATGGTTTTAATGCCTCCAAGCAAAACTCATTTAATAGAATAAAATACAGAATATAGTACATGCAGTTTTACAGTATTAGTGTTATGAAATTCAAAACCAGATCAATATTTCTTTCATAAAAATTAATGCCTTGAAATGATCCCTCCATTTGTCATTCCAAAGAGGTCACCTTATTTCATTTCAAAAAGTAAATTGGGAATTGCACAAGTGTACTTGCTGAATATATGCTTCCACCGTACAAGCTGACAGGTTGCTGCAGCACCCCTGTGCTGCCCCCCATGCCAGCCTCTATTATCTACTAATCCTCTGCTCACATAAGCACCATCATGCCTCTTCTCTGTCTCTCTCCATGGGTGAGCATGCCTCTCTTGGCAGAGCCAGCCTTTTCCCAAAAGACTCTTCGCAGTCTCTTCTACCTAACATCTACAGAGAGACACCCGAAAACAGACTGAGAGCTGAGATTATTGTTAATATTGAATTTTGCCTTGTCAAGAAAAGAACTTTTACCTCCAAAACATCGTGTTACAGAAAAATATATTCATAGCACCTCCAACCATAGAATCACAGAATAGTTAGGGTTGGAAAGTACCTTAAGATCCTTTAGGGTCATTAATAACTCCATGTGGAAACATGTTAATTCCTCAAGAAAGGATTTTCCTTTACTTTTGATCTATATAGGCAAGATAAAATGCCACGTCTTTTAAATGTAGCCCAGTATTTCAACAAGAATACAGTATTACTGCATGGCTCAGTTTGTTGTCATATATTAGGTGCATCAATAACAACAAGGACAATAATTAGAGGTTGATGCAAATGAAAGCTTGCTGAGAAACACAAAAGCAGGGTTTTTTTAAAAGAGTTAAAGAATTGAAATTGACTGTTTCCTATTTTCTGCTTTTTGTTAAATTCTCTAAGTGAGTCTAACAGAAAAATGTATAGATCTCCTGAAATCTTGTATGAAATCAACCATTAATCCACTTTCTAAAACCACTATTGTCTTATTAAAAGTTGGAAGAGGAAAATGCAATACACTGGTAATGAGTTCAAAATATACAAGCATCTAGAGAAAAATATTGTTAAAGCATGTTAGTTTTCTCCCCAGATACCAGTAACAACTCAATGGCAAGGGCATTGCAGTCCATTCCAGTCGCCATTTACTACCATCTCCTTAGGTCAAGTTCAGCAGAAAGGGGCTCTGCACCCAGAACCTTGGGTGAAAACTTTGGATTTACAGTCCATGTTCCCATGGGAAACAAACAAATCAAAGGGACAGAGGGAGGAACAATCAGGTTGCAAAGGTTTTTGCTGTGCAGTGAAGGAGTTTCCAGAAACTGATCAGATAAGCAGCATAAAACTGATTAGAAAACAAACACAAGAATGTCTCAAAACCATGTGATCGCACTGTCAGTAAAGCAACTCTCCTACAGCCCTTATACTTTTTCCCTACGGCTGTGCTGCACACCCAGCAGGAACGGGCACTGGTGGCTGTCGAGAGCCACAATGAATTCCCTCAAGGCAGAAGCTGAGGCAGAACCACACTCTCCGTCAACACTGGTTGCAGACCTTGAAGCTTATGGGTGCAGTCAGCCACGTTTTTTGGGTGCAGGTGGCTGTCATTGCCTTGGCAAAGAGGATGGATATCCTCACTTTCCTAAGAAAAATGCAGCATCTACCTCAGGGCTGCACTCTTAAGCTGTATCTCTTTCCAAATAATCACATTTCTGCTGGCTTCATTGTGTCTAGAGCAGAAGGTAGGATTGCAACTTTTCTCTTTCTCATTTAATAGAAAGGTGCCTGCAGATGGAAATATAGCCAAAAGCCCCAAAGGGATATACAGGAAGTTTCAATTTACACTCCCAATCTCATTGTACTCCTTTATCTCACACTGGTTTCTAAAAAGTTCCCTGAAGGGACTTGGTAACACACCTCCATGGGCAACAAGAACCAACATCGATAAAAGCAAGAAGGTATTTTGACACGAAAGAACGAGTGTTGGTTGACTACTTAAAATTACCTCCACTGAGAACAGAAACCTGAAGCAGTAATTAGTTCATTATTAAAGCTTGTAATGAGAAGCCTGTAACTGTAAAGGAGACCAAAAATTAGTTTCCCAGCATAAAAAAAGAAATCAGTGTGTTGATATTCCCCATATTGCATGGTTCTGCTCTCAGAAAATATGAAGCAGATGAAACATTTGGCAGGGCTTTTTTTTTCAGCACAGTTACTGAATTTCATGGAGTTAAATTTGTAAGGAAAGCTATGACACTGTGAAGCAACAGTATTTTTTTACAATGCAAAACTAGCAGCCTAAAAGCATATTGCCTTGAGCTCCCCGATGCATTTGGAAACAGCTTTCCAAATTGTTTCTGTTTTATTTTTAGAACAGATATTTAATTTACAATCCGCATACTATTTATTGGCACGCTTTAATAAGACTGTATGTAGAGAAAGCCACTGTATTTGACACCCTTGAATATTCATGCATTTCTGTCTCCATGGTCCACCACACATAGTATTATCCCTTCCACTGCATTAATCCAGGGCCTCAAGCAGCCCCGCTTCCGAAACGCACAGCTTCACAATCCCTCCCTGCCCAGGACAGAGATGGTGAATGACTCCCAGAAGAAGAGCAAGTCTTGTCTGCAGAGGGACCTGGTCAGGAAGGGCCACCTATCTCTCATAAACTCCTGCCCAGGCACTGGCATCCCTACTTCCAAAAAGCATCAAGTCAATTAACATGCAAAAAAAATCATGCAGCCAGAGCCCACCAGCTCAACCCCTTCCACCACCTGAGCTATCGCCAAACTGAAGAGAGCTCCAGATGTCTTCAAGTCAAATATTCAGCCACTTGTCAGTAGGTCTCAGGCCTGAGGTCCAACCTGCTTCCTCAGATGGGATCTTGATGCATGGCTGGGATGCTCTTCAACATTTTAACTGAAGCAACTCACGTAAGGTTCCATGCAAAGTTAATGGCAGTAACAAATACCGAACTTGGGTGTAAAGCCTCCTGCTTCCTCTAAACCCTGTTTTTGCATCTCTCATTAGTTGTTTTGGAAGAGAAATCTTCAGGTTTTGGCATTGACTTGGGAGACATGCTGACCTTATTGGCAATTCCAGCACTCCCTCCAACGCCTCAACACATCCCATGTGACCTGGAGAGAGCAGTGACCCCTCTGACTGTGCCCCAGTGTCAGCAGCCCCAACAGCTCCACTGCATCAGTTTGAGCATGTCAGTCATGGGCAGGCAGAGTTGGGGTCTTGGCTGCTCTTTGCTCCAGCAGCAGCCGTGCACAGCTGGGATTTGGGGCCATCCCCACAGCTCTGGGAGAAATTCCCCATCTGACTATTCCCAGCATCTTTTATTGATAGTGCAATCCAGCGACAAGTGGGGAGAGAGATCTAGAGGCAGGGGAGGGACTTATACTTTCATCACACAGGAAAAAGCCCAAGTCTAACACAGATCCTTCACATCTTTAAAAAAACAAGCTGCTACAAGACTTCAAAGAGTAATTACTCAGATGAATTCAAACCAGAGGACCTCAGTACTGTTCTCCCCTGCTGATCCACCTGTTGCCATTAGCCAAAGATACTCCCAAAGCAAAGCTCCATGCTAGATTGGGAACAGACAGGTGAGCTGCATGGAGAGAGAGTGTAGCTTCAGATGCAGAGAGGAAGATGAATAGACTAAATCTTACCCAGCCTGGAGAGAAAGCACCTTAAGCATCAGTAGCTGGCTGAGGAAACCCCACTGTGATCTGTATGGGTTGGTTATATATATTTTTTTCTTTTTCTTCCCTACATTAAGGTAGAGTACAAATGCTTCTCTTCCAAGATACTGTCAGAGAAATGTAAGCACTAGTAAGATTTCTTTGCAGAGGCTTCCACAGATGGAAAGCATTTTCACCTACAAGCTGTTAGGGAAAAGCCAGGTTGGGCATGAAAATACATGTTCAGGAGCCATTCACCCACCCCTCACCATACTGCCCTGGTAAGTAAAACCTATGGTGAGCCCTGAGAATCAAGTTGGCTGCAACAGCTCATGCACTGAGAAAGTACTTGCAGTAACAATTCTTTTGTGGTTGGGTAGTTGGTTTTTATCTTTCCAATAACTTACAGCTTCTCACCCACCCCCACACAACAGTACTTCATTGCTTAACAGGTCCAGCTCTCCTCCTTCCTCTTAAAATAGTTTGTTCTTTCTTATTTCTCTCTGGCTGGGACGTTTTTCTGAACTCTGTTTTGAAGGAGTAGAGGGCAATAAGGAACTGTTTTATTGCATGGAAAAATCTGCTTGAGAAAGGCAGAACGAAGCTGTAAAACATGTATTTGGTAAAATCCTTCTCAGTTTGTACCAGGTCCTGCTTTCTGAATTATTTGGTTCAAAAACAATTTTGAACAGATGCACAGTCACAATACCTTAAAATGTTTAGATTTATTTAAGTATCTTTACAGGCAGAAACTGCACAAATGTCTTACTTCCTGCAAACTATCTATCGTATTCGTAATGTATCACCAAAGATTTTGCAAGTATCATGGCATTATACAAACACCTCCTGGTACCTGAGGTTTCCCTCTGAACAAGAGCTCAGTAGAGTGCCCAGGATTTGCTCTTGGATGAGATTCAATATAGAACAGCTGGCTAATTTCGATCTATTGGCTGGTGGAAGTCTACAGCAGATCAGCATTTGCTGAACCTGTGCTTCAGCAGAACTTCAGCACCACTCACATCCCTTCATCCCTCCAAGCTTCTCGGCTCCAGCTCAAGCAGAACATGAGATCATCTGTTTTGCAGCCTGGGAAGGGGTGTTTGTAATGCAAGGAGTCTCGAACAGAAATAAGTACAGTGTACCTAGTGCTGCCAAGCCTGCTCACACACACCAGCGGGGCTGCTTTCTTGGAAGCAGCATTGCAATATGAAGACCTGCATGTTAAAGCCGCACAAAGTGTTAGAGATTCAGCACAGTGCTGAATCCAGAAGCAATACAAGCTGCATTTTAATTTGCCAAGAAGGGAGGCGAACAAGGAAGACAAAACCAGATTCTTTATGTTCTTTCAGGTAAACGGACTAGACTAAGTCTGACTGGGCAGTACAAAGGGCAGTGGTGGGAGAAGCCACATCGCTCTATCTTGCATGTGACGGCCGTACCTGGCCCCAACAGCCAGATTGGGAATAAGGACTAACGACGACTGCTGAGAGCAGAGACTGGATTTGCCGTGCAAACCTCAAGTTTCCAGCTGGGAAAAGCGGGGGATCGCTCCACCCGCTGCACAAAAATAAAAATAAATACCACCACCACCTTCCGCATGCGAAGGCGTAGGATAGGAAGCGAGAAACTCCGCTGCTCACGATGCATCTGGTGGCGGTTCTGGCACTGCCCCTGCACCCGCGATCGCTGCCGAGGATCACCCGGGGCTCCCTGCCGGCCCTGGCGGCTTCACGCAGCGCCCCGGGGGGACACCCCCGCCCGGGGGGACCCCTGACGCGGGATACCCCCCATCCCTGCGGGGGGACACCCGTGTGTGTGTGCGTGTGTCCCCTCCCAGCCGCCGGGCAAGCAAACCCGGCTCGGCCCGGACAGGCGTCCCCTCTCCTGGTCTTGGGGCGGGGTGAGGGCAGGAGGGTGCAGCCGTGGGCGGCAGGTCCCCGCCGAGGTGAACACGCTCACAGCGCGCCCCGAGGGGGGAGCGGAATGGGCAAGAGCTGCAGCGCTTCTACTCGCACACACACTCTAATCCGACACGGTCCTCTAACCCTCGGGCTCTGCTCACCCCTTGGCGCCAACGAGCGGCGCCGGAGCCCGGCCGGCGGAGCCGAGAGGCCCCCGCAGCCCCAGTCCCTGCCTCTTTCCCGGCTACGGGGACCCCGTAACGCGGGGAGACCGGAGGAGCTCGGAGTTGCCCGGCGCAGCCCCGGCTCGACCAAGTACCGCCGGGGAAAGCCCCTCCGGCTTCTCCGGTCCCTCGGCCCCGGCGGTGCTGCCTGCACCTTGCCCTCGCACAGCGCGGAAATTTCACACGCGCAGCCGTCCCGCTGCCTTGCACCCGCAGCTCCGCCGAGCCATATTCCTCTCTAACGCAAACCCATCTCAATCACCGCCTTTGCTTTTTTTTCTTTCCTCCCCTTTCCCTTCCCTCGCCACCTTTCCCTTCACGGATCGCTCCTCGCAAACGAGGCGATAAATCCAGAAAGTGCCATGCACCGCGAGGAAGGGAGAAGGCGAAGGATGCTGAAACGGAGAGGGTGGCTGCAAGGGAACCAAGACACCGGAGTGGTGGCAAACGAAGCACCCGGAGGGGCACGAACGGAGTTCACAGCAGCGAGCAGAGCCTTGCAGCACAGGCTCGGCTCTCCGCCACCCGCCTGGCCGAGCGCCTTCGCAGCCCTACCTGGAAGAGCCGGAGGATGTTGGCCACCATAATGGAGACTGAACTTCCCGACGCCCCGATCACTCCAACTACTTTCTCCGGCTTGACGAACACGGGTGGCTCGCCGTTGGTGCACCTCACGTCGGAGGTGTCCTTCTGGATGAGAGCCTGAACGAAGGTGAGGGACTGCTCCAGCGCGTAGGTGTCTCGGGAGCAGGTGTCCAGGATGCGGGCGCCTAGCGTGACATTAGGCAGCAGGTCCGGGTCGCTGTTGATCTGGTCCAGGGCGTAGAGCATCGCCTCCAGCCTGTGGATACCGTTTTCCTTCTTGATGTCCCCGCAGGGCACGCCCGGGGGGCCCTTAGCGTGCACGGGGAAGAGGCCGCCCAGGGTGATGTCCCCCTCCAGGCGGATGGAGTGGGGCGCGTACATCTCCTGTCCCTGGGCCACCGCCGAGAGCAGCAACTCCAGCAGGCAGCAGGGCAACTTCAGCAGAGTCAGGAGCCGCAGAAGCCTGCCCAGGCGGACCATGGTGCCGGTGCCGCCGCTCGGGCGATGCCCCGCGCTCCCGCCCGCGCTACCCCGTGCCTTCATGCAGCCCGGCGGGGCAGGGGCGGCGGGGCGGGATCGCCGGGGGATGGTGGGGGGGATCGTAAGGGGGGGTCGGTGGTTCCCGCCCGCCCTGGCCGCGGCTGCCTCCACCGCGCTCCGCGGCAGCACGGCACTGGGGAGCCGCGCCGCGCCGCTACCGCTTTAAATGGTGGCCGGGGCTCTCCGCCTCCCGCCCCCTCCACCGCCCCGCCCGCCGCTGCCGCTGCGCAGGATGCGGCCGCGTCGCCCGAGCTCGGGCCGGGATGAAGATGGAGATGATGGAGCCGGGTGCCGGCTCTGGCACCTCCACCAGCCCTGCCCGGGGCTGGGGGGCTACAGGTGGCGCGGGGTGGTGGACCCCGAGGGCAGCCCCACTCCCAGGGGCCGGACCCGGGCGCAGCGGCAGTGGCCGGCTGTAGCCGCTGGGAGCCGGGCAAGGGGTGAGCGGCTCGGAAGCTCCCGCGAAAGGAGCCTGCGTATAGGGGGGCGTCCGATCAGCCCCGCTGGAGCATCCTCGTCCTCATCCTCCCCCACCTCCTCCTCATCCTTCTCCTCCTGGAGGGAAGCGTAGCGGAGCCGGCGCCGCGAGCGCCCCTAGCTAGCACGGACTGGGACGGGTGGGGGATCGCTGCCCAAGTGCGGGAGCGTTCTGGTCAGGCTATGGCATCGAAAGCGGTAATCCGGTTTTGACATAGAAAAGAGTTCCTCCTCCCCTCTATGGTGGGTAACACTGGAGCCAGTGAGAAGGAGGAGGAGTTTGGCTGTAACCCCATACTCCCAAACCCGAAATAATGCAGGTGATAGATTGTTCTATTTTAAGATCTCCAGACCCGTGTTTGGTTTAGCACAACCGTATCTTGAGCATGCTGAAACATAGAATCACGGAATCACTGACTGGTTTGGGTGGGAAGGGACCTTAAAGCTCCTCTACTTCCAACCCCCTGCCATTGGCAGGAACACCTTCCACTAGACCAGGTTGCTCAAAGCCCTGTCCAACCTGGCCTTGAACACTGCCAGGGATGGGGCAGCCACAACTTCTCTGGGCAACCTGTGCCAGCGCCTCAGCACCCTCACAGCAAAGAACTTTTTCCTAATACTTAATCTAAACCTACCCACTTTCAGTTTAAACACCCTGGATTTGTTCACTTCATCCCAAAACTATAATATCCAAAGAGACACCTAGGCCAACTACAGCTCTGAAGAGTTACTCACGGACGAACAGCTATAGTGATTGCTTAATTTCCAATTCATTATATCTGTGAAGTCAGGGTAACATGAATGTTACTGTTGTAACAGTAAAAACATCAGTAAAACCTGATGGTTTTAATTTATTTTGGTGTGCCCAAATCTTATCTCACAAGACTGAAATACATGCTTCAGTGTGACACATGTTTCTGGCAGACACATGTGGGTGGCTGTGCTGGCCAGGTCTTGACTGAGATGGAGCTGGCTAGGAGTTGGTGACACATCTTCCAATAATTATGAAGGCATTTTAACACCTTAAAATTGTGTCCTTACCATATTTTCCAGCTTTTTTTTTTTTTTCCCTTTCCCTCATACATTTATTCTCTGTGTCCACTTATATTTGTCAGAAGTCACTATAACAAAGGTTTCCAAGCTGGTTCTATTCAAACACCACCATGACCAGAGAAGACACATGAATATTCCTTGTGGAAGAGGACTTTTGGAGAGGGGCAGCAGAACTTCAGCCTTGGTGTGGAGGATGCTCCATCCTTAACAGTGTTCAAGGCCAGATTGGACAGACCCTTGGGTGATGTGGTTTAGTGTGAGGTGTCCCTGCTCATGGCAGGGGGGTTGGAACTTGATGATCTTAAGGTCCTTTCCAACCCTAACTATTCCATGATTCTATGACTGGACAGCAGGCCGGAGGATTTTGCAGTAGGGCCAGGATATAACACGCATAAACAACAACAAAAGCAGCTGGAGTTCTCCACCAGAAATTATCATTTTTGGGCTTGGGACCAAAATTTAGTTTTTCCATGGACTGAAAGCATCATAAGATATTATTTCATTGTAATTTGGTATCATGACCCAGCTTGTGCCATCAGTCAGGCACAATTGTTTACCATTTCTGTTCAGCACTGGATAAAGGCGCAGCCATGATCCCAGGACAAGCCCACGCTTGTTTCCACTCATCACTATCCTGCAAGGGGACAGCTTATGCACAGAACAGGACACATGTGGACTCGGGGTGGTCATGTCATGCGGTTGGTCCCCCAGCCCAAGGGCCAGGCATCCAGACCTCTTCCAATCAAGCTGCAGGTTCCCCAGTGCACATATGCCATCCCTCGATGGATATGCACACCTTAACTCTTTACTCATCTGCTGTGCAGTGTGATTTACTTCTCAGCTACTCTTTGGCAACATCAGCTCCATCCCCCTTTTACATCCAATGCACACAGCTAGAGTGTAAGCTCTTCAGCATTTATTTACCACTTGCCCACTTAAAGCTCCTCTTTGAGCAGCTTAGCTGTATTTATTAGCATTAAAAGCTCTGACTCTAGTGGCTGTAGAGAAGAGTTTGCAAGCATGACTCAAGTTTGCCTTAAGAGCTCAAGATTTGGAAAGGATGTAAATTTAAATCGTCTTTTCTAATAAATCTCATTGTTTTGCAGGAAGCTACCTCATGAATTCAAAAGCTTTCTGCATTTTTTATTGTTTTGTTGGGCTTTTTTTACCTGTGGGAAAATCTACCATTATATTTAACACATTTATCCTCTCAACATTACAGAAACCCCATCTGCTGTCTACTTCATCCTTCTTTTCCTCACACCCTAGTTTACCTAAACAGCTAGTCTACATATTCCACACCAGATTCCCTAAGGGAGCATAGAAAATGGTACAGTTGATCAAGGCGGACCCAGGGTCCACCCTAGCCCAGTATCTTGTCTTGGTGTAGCAGCAGATGTGTCAGAAGAAAAGGCAGGAGCTCTGCAGTATGCAGATGTCTTTAATCTGTTCCTACCTTAAGTCTCATCCTTGTCTCTCATATATAGAAATTGGTTTAAGCCCTGAAGCATGAAAAATTTAGAATAATTACATTACAAAAATTGATATAGTTAATCATTACTCTGGATATTCTTGATAGCCGTAAAAGTGTCCAGTCCCTCTTACACTCATGATATGCACTTGGCTTCAGTGGCCTCCCTTGATAATGAGCACCACTGTTTAATTGGACATTGCCTGAAAAAACCTGTTTATCCATTTTCAATTTCCTGCTTTTTAAGTTTAACTCTTAAAATAGCCAGTAATCTCCCTTTCATCGTACCTGATCTCTATCCACTATGTGCAGTCAGCTACCTACATTCAATCTGGCTCTCTCAGACAAGAAACTAAATATAAGAGCCTGCGCATCTGTCATTGACATATTTTATTTCGAAGAAGCATTTCATTTCAGTTTGGATTACTGAATACTTGGAGGTGAGACAACGCTGACTAAATACCACTGTGAGCGTATCACACCTGCGCCGTGTAACAGCCCCTGTCCTACTGAGTCTAAAAAAATCCTCTCCTCCCTTATGGCCCACCAGAACAACTACACTAAGTGGATTCAACAAGCAGTTCCTAAGCAAAAATTAGATCATGTCCACTCACAACTAAACTCACCCACTCTTAAAGCCATCAGTGAGAATTTCGAGTTATGACATACTAAGTCATGTTACAGTTTTTTGCCATAATGTGAAATGCTCCCAGAAAGCAATTTTATTACAGGAAAATAGCATTTTATGTGTTTACTGGGAATATTGACAGAAGCATTTGAAAATGGTGTGAAAGACATTCCAACGTGACGTTTTGTATTTCACTTCACAATTAGTCATTCCTGCACCAAATCAAATTCCCAGCACAAGACACTCACTACATTCCCAGAGCTAGCGAGCACTCCCTGTAGATGTGCTGGTTCTACCACACAAGCTGTGACCTCCTGTCATAAGAATGAAGTTATTCTGTTTCTCACCCAAGGAACAACGTCCAGGGAAGATTGGCATTGGGTTTTAATGCACATGAGCACTATTCCTGCTCCTGGTAGGACCAAGCACCCTGAAGCCAGACTCCCAACCATGCCTGGGCATTCTTCCACTGCCTGCCTGCTTTGTGGGGCCGGAAACATGCTCCATCTCCCCCAGTGAAGGTTTGTTTCACAAAAAAACACACACAAAACAAAATTTAATCATAAAAAATAAGACAACAGAAAAAAACCCCAACCAAACCAAAACCCAAGCCCGGTCTTTTTAGCAGGAGAATTTGTTTAGAAATAAACAGTGGTTAAATGCATCCAAAAGCATATTCAAAACCATTTCTTAACTCATTTGTCAAATAAGATCCTGGATTTATCCAAATTGCTATTGGATAAGCAAAGACTTTGCCAGAAAGAAACCAGCATCATAGCTGGCATCCTTCAGGGGAGCTATACAGTTTCCATCACAGGAGGATCTTACCCACATCTACTTTCAAAGATGCTGTGTAATTAAACATTGCTTTTATATGGGCAGCTGGCAGAGCGAACAGAATATTGTGTTATAACCAACCAGTAGAAGCAAAACAAAGAGCAACGGACTAGCAGAAAGGAGAAATAAAACAATATTTCAAATTTCAGTAATGTAGGATGACGCTGCTGTGCCCAGTTGGAGGTCATTTTGAACAACTGTAACAGACATGGTACAAGCAATTAATTTCTTGGGCGAAGTCAGGGTTGGGATAGCAGCCAGAACTCCTGCTTATCAGGAGCTCAGAAAATAATGAATTTTTGGAGCAGAGGCCAGTGAAAAACCCTGATCCTTAACTTGGTGGTTTGCTGTTGCTGTTTACAAAGAGAAGGTGTCAGTGTGGCTCTGGTTTCTGGGGAGGACAAGAGACAGCAAATTCTCTTCAAGGATAGAGTAGCTTGGATCTCTTGCTAGATCTTACCTAGGAGAAATTTTATTTCTGTATTTATATCTTATTATAGAGTATTGAATTATAGATTATTAAAATATAAATGTTAAATAAATTATTACTTATACTGCATGTTATGTAATTAAATCTAAAATGCATGTTATGGATTGTTCCCAAGCCTATGAAGAAACAAATTTGTGCTAAACCACAATGTATCTGGGCCTAATTCTCTGTTGCAGCACACTAGTGTGGGCCCATATAAAAGCAAATCAGTGCAGCTTTGGGAGCTAACCCCAGCTACTCTATGGAGAGAAACATTTACCTTTCTTTGACCCTCACAAAGATCCACAGATTTACACATACGCAGTTATTTTCCAGTTTCAACCCCCTCCTAGGTTCTGCCTCCTGTGCACAGGCTGCTACTGCCTAAAAAAGCAAAAGGATCTGGGAGGAGGAGAAAATTCTTGGCCACAAGCTAAAGCCAATCTGCTAGAGGTGGTAACTAGGTGGTAACTAGTCCAAGTCCTTGACGGGGATGTTTCCTTCCTCACCACCAGGCTGTGTCAGGGCCAGGTCAGCAGGGTGCCAGCGGATGCCACAAATAAGATGATGTAGTACAAGAGTCCCTGTGATGCTGTAGCATGGGGAGACCTCCGCAGCATCCAACACAGGGCACAGATGCTCTCTGACCCACCAGAGCTGGCACAGCGCAGGGCTGGAGCTGTCACCTGCTGCTCTGCGTGCAGGGTGTGATGGTGTTACATCCCTGGGTCACTTCCCAACTGCTACGTTTTCCCAGAGGGAGGGATGCGCATTGGCACAAGGTCAGAGAAGCACTCACCAAGCCTGCAAGGGAGCTCTAAGCACTTGCTACCAGGGTATAAACCTTTTGGAAGTTATCTACATTATGAGAACGGGCTCATTGCTAAAAGAGCAGCTATAACAGAAGGTGCTAGTGTGCAGTAACAATGACTGCTCTTATTTTTATAGTAGCTTACACTATGGTATATCATATCCTGCATTTTAGGAGCTCACCATGCTCAGAAAGATAATTTATGATAATACTATTAAAATAATAACCATATAAAACCATATATAAAATTAAGCTTCTACAAGTGCAGAGATAGTGAATTTTGTAATTCTTATCAAAATATGTTATTTATACAAAATATCACCAGATTAATTTGTAGAACCTGCAGGATAACAAAAGGAAAATCATTGCCGACAAATCTTGGAATCTTTATTTGAATTTGTCTGGGTTTTCAAACTGCAATTGTCTCCGTCAAGAAGACAGTTTCAGAAATGATCAAAACTGAAATAAAAAGAAATCTAAATACCACCATGCACTCAGTTTTTAAGCCAAACTTGATGTATTTTGGAAAACAAAACCTTATGAAACAATCCCATCTGTGTAGTGTGTGTTCAGAAAAAGGGGTCCCAGTGCAGGGTTGAGTACCACCTACCCCACTGCCAAGGAAAGATGCACATGGCATGGGAGAAAACCCATTGCTCCTCCCAAGAATGAGTTTTGGTTCAGTTCTGAGCAATTCCCACTTTCCAAACAGGCACTCCCGTTAGTTTTGTCATTTCCGCCTTCAGTACAGGAGGAGACCTGAGGCATTTTTTCCACTAAACCATGTAAAACACAGATCCCCCTCGAAGCCCCATCAATACCTTTGAAAGCCATCCAAGCATTAGAGAGGAATGGTTCAATCAATTACGTGGGAAACACTTTAAAACCATTCCTTTGAGATCAGAAATATTTCAAACAGGCAGTTCTATTAGATGGGCACTTCAGCCAAATCATTACAATCACTGCAATCCACAGAGAACAATAACTTTTTCCTTTCAAACACTTATTATTCTCTTGGTTTCTTATTTACTAAGAATACTTTGATTCACTTAATGCTTGGAACATCTCCTCCAATGCTGAATTAAAAATGAAGGCATTGCACATTCATGATAATTAAATAAGATGGCTCTTCCAAATGATAACAGTTTTGTAATGTCAGACAATAAACTCATATAGTCAGCACAGGCAGGTCCCCTGTTCCCCAGCTGTCTGTGGTGCCTGGAGTTTTCTAAGGGACAAAGTGGCATTAAATCTATGGGCTAGGCTGATGGAATCACTCAGGATGCTCTTGGAGAGGCTTTTCCCTGCCAGTCATGAGCGCCCCTTTTCTGTTCTTTACAGCTTTAGCATATTTGAGGCAAAAATACTTTTAAAATATTTGACTGATTTTTTTTTCCCCCTTCTCCCCCTCAAAAAAAAAAAAAAAAAAACCAGACAGAAGATGGTTCATCTATTTCTGAAAAACACCTTCATCAGGTAACATTTGTATCAGCCCCTGATTAGGGCACAGCATTTTGTCCCCTTCAGAGGAGGCCAATACATAACACATCCATGCAGAGACAACATG
Source organism: Psittacula echo (assembly GCF_963264785.1). Taxonomy (NCBI): domain Eukaryota; kingdom Metazoa; phylum Chordata; class Aves; order Psittaciformes; family Psittacidae; genus Psittacula; species Psittacula echo. Next base: position 13,454,424 of record NC_137745.1, on the reverse strand, counting down.
CTCCTAGCATCAGGCATGTGACATCCATCCACGAACAAAACCAGCCTTGTCATCTCCCAAAAATCCTGAGCTGGAAGGAACAATAGGACCCATCTACTGCAGTAAGGTGCCCTCAATGCCTCTGGCAATCTGAGAACAACAGGCTGCTGAGATGCTTCAGGGCAGCTGTGACAAGAGGAGAGGATGGGAATTTTTCTTGCACTGATGTTGCAGGCATCCTCCTCCCTCCAGCCTTCTGTTTGAGTATTTCCCTGAAAAAGCCACAACGCCTACTTAAAAAGCAGCATTAAGCATGCAGAATCCATCACTGACAAAGCCAGAACTGTGATTGCTTCCTCAACTCGTCCTGCATGTTATGACATAGCCTTTAATTAAATGATCAAACATTATTTCTGCCAAGCCCCTACCTCATTCAGCTCATAGAATAGGCAGTGTTCACTTAATCAACAGTTATTCAATACATTGCTTTATCCTCAACCTTCAGTGCATGTCCCCAGGACTCGTACTGCAGAGCATTCACCGCATACTGAGTCAGAATTAATAACTTTTTCCTGGGCTTTTCTATCTTGATCATCACTATAGTGTCTGAGCATTTCAAAAACAGTAATTTGTTTTCATGAGATAAGTGATATTAGAGAATCACAGAATGGTTGGGGTTAGAAGGGATCTCTGGAGATCATCTATTCAACCTTCCTGATAAAGCAGGTTCACCTAGAACATGTTGCACACGTTGGCATCCAGGAAGGTTTTTAGTATCTCTAGGGAAAGACACTACAGCCTCTCTGGAGAGCCTCTTCCAGGGCTCTGCTACCCTCAAAGTGAAGAACTGTTTCTTCATATTCAGATGGAATTTCCTGTGTTTCAATTTGTGCTCATTGTTCCTTATCCTGTAGCTGGGCACCACTGAAAAAACTGGCCCCCTCCCTCTTGACACCTGCCCTGAAGATGTTTAAATAGAGGTGGCTTATAACGCAATAAATTTTGTTGTTTTTTTGAATAGAGACTTAGAGAAAACTCAGTTTCATGTTAAGAAGCAGCACATCTGCAGGGGCTGCTAGATACCTTCACCTTCCTAACAGCTCAGACCACAGTTAGCAGCAAGCCACTAAATCACTAGTTGCTATTAGCTAATTCTACACAATGAGCTATCTCGGTTGAGTCCCACTGAGCAAGGTGCCCTGATATCAAATGCTATCACAGCTGGCACTCTTCTTAATTAGTCCTGACAAATCTTTATAATGACTCATTGAGAATATGAGTTAAGCATAAAATAAAGCAAACAGCAAGAATCTTATGTAATTCTTCCTACTTCAATGGCTGCAGAAATTGAGTCATGAAATTGTTTTGGAACATTTTACAACAGAAATCAGGACTGCTCTTTGTAAATTAGAATTTAATATTTTTTAAGGTCTCATCATGGCTGTGCACTTTTTAGAAGAGTACAGATCTTTTCCTCATCTATTTTTTTTATTCCCTTGATGTCTTTCCCCATTCATTCTGTAGAAAGCTTGGTCTATGCAAGATTTTATCCCTGTGTACAATAACAAGCAAGCTTAGGCAAAACACATTGACAATCTGGTTTCCTCAGCTGATGATATTGGATTCTTTTCTGTTGATGCGGATTTATGTTATAGATTTTTACCTTTATTCATTTGCTTTGATCGACTATTAGACTATCATAACTTTTTGCCCTTTTTTTTTAGTACTCAAGCATGACTTTATTTTATGCCTGATTGCACTGCTTTTAAAAATGAATCTTTCCCTGAGGCTCACCTCTCTCAGTACTCACCCTGTTGGACTACTAGATCCTGATGTTAATCCACAGAGAAGCCTGTAGCTGGGTAGTGCTTTGCTATGCTGCATCCCTGCCTGGTCTTGGCCCATCCAGCTGAGGTCTGCTGGGGCACAGGAGGATGGAGCCGGGTCCTTGGTGGGGTCTGGTTCAATCTAACCTCACCTTACAGGACTATGGAAGAGCCAGCACACAGCAAAGCCTCCCCAAGATGCTTCCATGGGTGGGACCATAGTCTAGGGCCATGCAGTTTAAATTGGGGTCTACCCACTATGAAGAAGCATTTTTCCCAGTCCTTTCCCCTCTTCCTCTCCTGTGTCCTTGCAGTTGTCTGTTACAGCCATTTGAAAGCACTGTTAAACTAAATCAAGATGTATTCGCTGTGCTCGTAACGGATCCTTGAATACTGAGATTTCTCCATCCCGGGTGACAGCCTTGCAGTTTCACAGTGCCCTTCAAGACTCACTGCATTTTCTATGGAAGAAAAATATTTTACAGTTATTAGAATTGTCTCCATCACCTTTGAGCTGCTCCAATAATATATTTTTGTTTGGGATGCTTCATTACTGTAATTATTGAAATAAGACTTTTCAAACTTCCTGTAAGGATTTGGAAAACGCCAGTGCTAAATTTCTTCTCCCAGAAAATCCTGAGGTAATAAGAGCTTTTTAGACCGGTTGCTTGAGCTAAAAGATTGTAGAAAGAAACCCAAAATAACTTGGAGTTACTGCAGAACAAAACCAAAATATTATTTATTAAACCTCTCTCTGTCCAGAGCAGCAGGGCACATATGGCTGCTTTAATGAGATCCTATTGACATGGCTTCAGATGATGCACTCCAAGGTGCCAGGCTTGCGTGTGAAAGTAGGTGAACTACTTTTAGATGTAGTACTGATGAGAACAGCCAGAGCTGACAGTCTCGAAGCTGATCCACTTCCACTGAGGTCGATGAAAACTCATTAATTTAAAAGATTGGACCATTAATTTGAAAGCTATTGACAGAGCAGTGGGAGCAGGTCTGAAGAATTGAATAACGCAAGGACAGAAGACATCCTTGCAGTCTCATAATAAAAACCCCATTGCTGGGTACAAGCAGAACCAGGTTAAATTCCTTAAACAGGAGATTAACTGGGCCACAAGTGCTGCAAAAAGACTGCATGTGCACATCAATATTTTTACACCTAAGAGAAAATGGATTTTATCCTCAATTAGTTCAAATCAATGATTTTCCTGTTATTGGTGCAGCTGAACAGCATTAGGATGGCTGAAGATTTGACTTGGGACAAATTGCAATGCCCTGGGGGTAAATACAGGCACTGGATCAATATCCAGAAGTCCCAGACAAACTTTGAGTATCTTGATGGCTCACTTTGAGAGACAATTATGGTTAACCAGAAACCTAGTGCAAGATGTACACACAGTTAGAAAAAGGCTCATCAGTAAGCTGCATCTGCACGTAGCTGTCATTTTTCCAGCTTGCTGGCAATTCAGTTTTATTAGATGCTTCAAGTTAACCAAAACATTTTGTTTGACCCAAACCAAACATTCTTGGATGAACATTTAAAATAGTTTCTCTATGTTTTTCTTTACAACTAACTGGAAGCAAATATAATTATTTCTTGAAATGATTAGAGCATTTAGTTAAAAAACTAATGTCAGAATGTAGATGTTTCACGTGCAAGCTGTAATCCAGATGCTGAGCCACTCCTTGCCTTATCAGATCTGTCTATAAAGACTGTGGCCACATTAGCGAGCAGGACCGAGACTGTAGAGTGATGGTCCTGGCTGAGGGTTGCTGTTAGGAGATTTTCATCTAAAACACAGCCTTGAGTCCCAGGAGACTGCTTCTGCCAGCACCGCTCCCTGGTAACCCATCACTGTCCTCCACTGAACACACGATCCCACTTTGAGACACAGAAACACAGCAAAAGAGCCAACTCTTGCATCAGTTTCATATTTATAGCTAAAATTAGATATTGAGGTAATAGTGTAAAATACCTAATTTCATACCTTCTTTTCCCAGCTCTTACACAGATGTAAGGCACTGCACGCTTTTAGAATGGCTTGGTGCCGAACAACTTCAACACGTATTATTTTATTGTGATATGCACAGCTGAAAACCAAATCTGATATAGATATTGGATCAAACCTTGTACTCTGGGGCAATCTAATTTTATCCTGACGTTGATTGCTTGCTCTTCATCTACAGTTGCTGTCCCAAAGGGTGCTAAGTGAAAGAAGCTATATTATTTTCTTTTCTCTGTACAAAGCTGACATGAAATGAATTCAGAAGAACACACAAGAACTATGTGGGTTTTGTTATTCACAGGACAGCTTTGAGGAAGGAAAAAATTGGAGCTGAGGTTTGAGGGCTTCCACAGAAACATGGATGGCATGAAATATGGTGGAATTTCTTAATAAAACATATAGGAACATTCCTAAACAAGGGAATTTGGGCACATAGGGGCTTTTGAAAAATCCCCTTACTGCTTACCATAAGGTGGGAAACTGAATTTCTGTGAAAAGCTGGGCCTTCAACACATGCCATCTATGGAGGAATGATACTTAGGAATCTACAGCTCACAGACCAACCAAATTCAAACCCCAAATGTAATCTTTAAGTAAGAGATTTTTATTAGATACACATGTAACACATTTCAGAAGGGATGCAGAGCTTTGCTGCAGTGTGTAATTAATGACCTGGTATTTAAATAAGGGCTTGCGAAAATTAAGAGATATTTCACAAATATCTGTGGATATAAAATTACAAATGCAAAGTTGAGCAATCCCAACAAGGTACACAGCATCAGACTCAAATAACAAAAGTAACAATATCCATTGTGAGCACATTATTGTGGAAGCAAAGGCAGATACAAGGGAGAAACAAGACCCATGTCAGCTGAAAGTAACACGAGATACTTTGGGACATTTCACCCAGGTTGAAAAGAATGCCCCTTGCTCAGACATTTGGTATGTTTCAGCAGAAAAGGTCCGTAATTAAATAATTTTCCCCCCATCTGGCTCTATTAGAAACACACAGTTTAGAGCTGCTGCTCTCTGCAGTTTGAATACGAGCACTCCTTTTCAGCGACAATATCCCTGTCCAGTCTGTCTGTATCTCTAAGCTGGGGGTCATGGACTGAATTCAGCAAACATTTCTGCACTTTAATCCTTCTAATGAAAGATGAAAAAATGATGTTGATATTTACAGGACCAAAATACAGTAGCTAATTTTCTTGTAAATATTAAAGAAAAAAAATGAAACACAAACTCACCATCCCATTAAGAAACCATCATTTGCACCATGTGACTATCCAATTTTTCTTACTGAACCTCACCCACATGTAATAAAACCAAACTTTGAAGTGCTGCTTAATTTCAGCAACTTTTTTTCTCTTGACCCAGATATAAACAAGCTTTTACTACTGGGAAATGAAATGTTCATGCAGCAGTACTAGTTTCCTCATCATTTATTTTTGCATTAAAATAGGAGAGGCTTTCTACTTTTTAATTACTTACCTACCTTGACAATAGTTCTGCATTAGCTGTAAGTTCGGAAGTTTGCCTGTATTCCAACTCTGCTTCCTCCATTAGCTTAAGGTTTAACTCTAGCTAAATCAAATTGAAAATTTTAAAATATATAAATGGTGGCTCAGGATTGGCATTAGTAGACCAGAATAAGTTCTCCTTTTATAAGGTTGTTATTAAAGGCAATTCAGTTTAGAGAAACAGAAAATGAAATTAAAAGAGTGGTGCTGGAACATACATTAATTTCAGATGGTTGATTTAATCGGAGGGGAAGCTGATGAGTGCGAAACATCACTGGCTGGAGCCTCAGCATGGACTCCAGTTCTAGCTCTGACACAAACATAAATTAAAATCAGTGTCCTGGATAAAAAAAATCAGATTTTTTAGTTGTTTAATTTGTTAGTAACTTTTTTTCATGCTTTTTGAGGAGAGAATATTAGAAAGTGGGATTTCAGACAAAAGAGGCAAAGTAAAAGGTTAAACCATGAAAGCACTTGAGGAAAAAACTCTCTTGTGTTTCTTATATTTCTCTTCTTAACTTTCATATTTGCACTCAGGTATTTCAACAGTAAGAATATTACACAAGGAAGTCCCAGATCAGCAGGGGTAGCTCCAAGCTGTCTGAATTTCTCAAGGACAGAGCTTCACCACGGCTGGGACATGGAAGACAAGGCTGCCCATTGGCCTCTGGCTTGTAGTAAACCACATCAGTTTGCATAAGGTTTTTTTTTCTTTTTAGCCAAGACATTAATTCTAAACATGCATTCTGATTCAAACCCATAACTCTAAACATGAATTCTGATTCAAACTTACCATCAAAGGAATGTTTTATAGCCACCAAGATTAAGATGTGTTGAGCATTAAAGCTACATCATTTAAAATCACAGTAACAACTAACAATCTTTTTGAAATAGAACAAATTACCTTTACTTTTTATAGCCAGAAAGGAGAATGTCCATTTCCAAAATATGAATTTTTACTATCAGTTTATATCGCTCTCTGTTTTTATGAAGCAAAAATTATAAAGGCATTTCAAACATAAATTGCTTTGAAACTTCTCCTATGAATTCCCACTAGAACTAAGCTCAAATTCTCTAGATCAAAGTAGGAGTTCATTTTCTGATTCTATACCAGTATAATTATTCACATCTAAGGAAAATAGTCTAGAAGTCAGAAAAAGCTAAAAATGGTCATTAGTACAATCCTTGCAAGAAACATATCTGTTCCACCTCCACCTTTGCCTTTGGTGTCCAGTTTTTCCATGTTGGGTTTATCAGCAGGATCTCAAGTCTTCAATCAATGCCTTTACCTGGTCATTCTGTTGTGTGTGGCCAACTTTGCAGTAGGTTGGGAGTACTCCAGATCTTGAATGTACACGGAAATGAGAGACTGGAATTTGGAGATTAAATTCCCCCATGGGCCAGATTCTGTGCATTTACAAACAGATGGAGCAACTGTCCCATCTCATGCTTGTAGAGGAGAGGCCTCCAGAGAGCATAGCTGTGGTGGAAAACAGAACTGTGAAGAAGTAGATGTTACCCAGCAAAAGGCCAAATGCTGGAAAGCCAATGGGCAAACCAGGCAATTTTAGCAGTTGCACTACTTGAAATCACTTAATTCACAATGAGTGGCTGTCAGAAAAAAAAAATACTTAAATTACTATGACAAAGTAATTTGATGATTAATCCCCAAAGTATACTTTTAATGTCAGATCTAAAGACCTCAGGACACAATGGTCCTGTTTTCATGGTGCCACATCATACTTTTCATTTTACAAGTGCAGTTCTCATTCAAGAACCGTAATTTCTTACTTGGTTCAATCTGTAAGAAGTCTGTGCCTTCTCCTGAAATACATGGAAAAGCATTCACAGAAAGGTTGCAACCAACAATGAAAACAACCACCCTAAAACCACCATCAATTTGGGACATTTCCATCAATTCGGCTCCTGCTGGTGCTCTTGTTGGAGCTCTGGATGTTTCTCACTTTTATTCTTAATCTGAAACTGCACAAAATTCTCTCATTCAGCCTCTGCTGAAAGCAACAGAGAGAAAGCTGCAAAGCTGCTGGGTCTCTGCGAGAGGCAGGGAGTGTTTTGCCTAAAACGTACCTGTTTCCATCACCATACTTCATGCTAATTGAGTTTTAAAACTTGAGCTGAGCTTTCTGTCATTGGTTCCTGGCCCATAACTCCATAGGTTTTGAGGCCATTCTGTGTCTCCTAGGACCTGGGTTCAGTTCCAGGTTTTCCACAGCTTTCCTGTGTAAGACTCAGGGGAACGATCTCATTTCTTGCTAACGCAGTTCATCTTCTGTTCAGTAATAACATACCCACTAATTCACAGAGCTCCAAGACACTTAGAACTATAACAATAAAACCTGCAAACATATAATAAATAGAAAAGCATGTAAATATGATCCAAAACCAATCTGAAGTTACTAAAATTCAACTGAATTCAAATTTCTCTTCTTCCTCTTCTCCTAGCTGACGTTTCCCCAAAGCTACTCTCTTGGATTACGTGTGTGTAGTCATCCTTAATCTAGATCAGTTGCATTTCTGTGTCAAAAAAACCTGCTATCTTGTATTGCTTATGGAGAAAATAGATTAAACTATGAAAAAGCAGTCCATAGTGTTTTATATTCATAAAATAAGAACATAAAAAGAACACACCTCTGATACTAAGAAAGGTTTGCAGGAATGAAACAAAGAAAGTCTTACCACTATTTTCAAAGGATAAGAGAGTGTTTACAAAAGCAGATCAAAGGGTTTGAACAGCTTAGCAAAAGCAATCACTATTACTGCTGAACAAATGAGTACAAACTGGGCTGGAACAAGCATAGGGGAGAGTGTGGGAAGTTTCTCACCATCAGAAGACCAAGACTTCCTGCTGAAGCAGCAGAGGCACAGGCACTTAGTCAAAGGGATGACAGCTGGTAAAGTGGCCATGCTGCAACGGCACCTGTGGTACTGGATGTGGTGAAAAACTGGTTGTTTCCACTTTTTCAGACCTGGGTAAAAACAAAGCTATTGATTAGACTTAGTTGGCATCACTATAGTCTGCTTCTTAATGCCAGGGCCACATGGATTTATGGAAAACATAGTTTCTCAAATTAATACGTTTATTTTTGTGAGATTAGGAAATTGGCTGGTAAGGGTGGCAGCGTTGAGCAGACCTTCCAGTAACCAACTGTAAAATAGTCTCCTATCACAATGACTAAGAAACTAGTATAATATATGAAGACACCTTCTACAGAGCACACAAAATAACACTTTTTTTTTTAAAACCACCTACATCTTCCAGGTGTCATTAATAGGAGCCCCATACACAGGCCAGTACTCTTTGTGGCAGTGACTGCAGACATGAGGGGTGTCACCATGCAGCCAGCCACCTGCACAATGGCTGAGTGCCTTAGTGCAATCAGGAGTGGCAGCACAATTAGCTCTTAACTATAGCTTAAATGTGAATTCTCATCTGCAATACATCAGACTGTGTGGAGGCCTCTTTCAAAACCAGCCCTAATATTCAAAATTTAGAAACACCATCTGTTAGAGACTTTGTTAAATAAAAATATCTCATTACTGAATGTGAATCTTCGAGAGGGTTCACTTTCTTTCACATACATCTGATTTTCTTTAGCTGGACAATCAGAAATAGCTGTTGCTCAGTATTTCGGAGCAATTTCCAAAGGTTTCTAACAGGATACATGTTCCTAACCCATAGCAAAAGAAATAATTGTACTATTAATCTTCAGCTGTGTCATGGTTTAAGCCCAGCCAGCACCCCAGAACCACGCAGCTGCTCGCTCACTCCCCCTGTTCCTCCCCCCACTCCCAGAGGGATGGGAAGGGGAATTGAAAGAATGTAACTCCCATGGGTTGAGATGAGAACAGTCCAGTAACTAAGATATAACACAAAACCACTACTGCTGCCACCAATAATAATAATGATAAGGGGAATAACAAGGGACTCACCATCTACAACCACTCACCATCTGCCAACAGATATCCAGCCTGACCCGAGCAGTGATCTCACCCTTTCGGGTTACTGCCCCGAGTTTATATGCTGGGCATGACATGCTTGTGTTATGAAATACCTCTTTGGCTAGTTTGGGTCAGGTGTCCTGTCTCTGCTTCCTCCTGGGTTCCCCTCCTCCCTGACAGAGCATGAGACCCAGAAAGTCCTTGATCAGAGTAAACATTACTGAGCAGCAACTAAAGACATCGGTGTTACCAGCGCTGTTCCCAGGCTGAAACTCAAAAACACAGCACTGCACCAGCTACTAAGAAGGAGGAAAATGACTGCTACTGCTGAACCCAGGACAAACTGGTAATAACTCATGACATTTGAATTATGTTGCTGAAAGGAGTCTTTTTGCCAGCTTTATCTCTGCTGGTAAATAACAATTCCCCTAATTACAGATATAAGTCTGTTGAGGTATGAATGCACAGTTGAAAGTGATGAAAATGTTTAATAAAGTATGTCTCAGAAACAGAGAACGTGATTAGATTCAACATGTTGACCATGGGGGTTTTTTTGATTTACTGATAGAACCACAGACCTTCAGTATGGCAACACACTCTTCATTTGAGTGATAAATGTAAAAAGGAGAAAAAACACTTAGTCTGGTGATTATAATTGTTCCAAGACATCTGAGCAACCAATGAGGCATAAAAATCCTTTTTAGCTACACAAGTTCTTATGGCTTCTTCAGGGAAGAGCATATATTATATGTTCTGCTTATAAACAGCAGTCCTCTAATTATTTTGGTTTTTAAGTGAAGTTTTAGGAAGATGTGGTTATCTTTTGTGGTCTGAATTTGTCACCTCTATGATTCAGACTCATGTCACAAATCTCTAAAAAACAGAAATTGGAAACAACTCAAAACTATGGGGTTTAGTGTGTGTGTGTGTGTGTGTGTGTGTGTGTGTGTGTGTGTTAATAGATATTAGTAAAAACATTGTTTTAAAAATTCCATTCTAAGTCAACTATTTTACAAAAGCCACAGCATCTTTCTCTGAAATGGCCTTTGTCTTGGTGCTTTGTTTTCAATTGTGGAGAGCATTAAATTTATTTACTTTCTTGCTGCTGTTGTTATTTTTTGGTAGTGGATAAAGACAAATTCTGTTAAAGATTGATTATTGCAGCTGTAGCCTCACCAAAAATCACCAACACAACTTCTCAAGTGTCCTAGATCTCCTCACTGACACCAATACAAAGACTGAGAGAAAGACGGTACATGTAGTTGGATGGCAGAAGTTTGGTTGTAATGCATATAGGTTGTGGAATGGATAATGACTTTTCTGACCTTTTATATAAAATGTAGAATAGCTCAAAACAGGATACACGTTGGGTTTTGTAACTCATAGATTATAATTTTTATTATAATAAAATAGAACTACAATTTCATTCCAAAATTTCTACCCCATTTTTAGATATCTCCTTTCAGCTGAGGCTGGGAGGAAAGCCGACTAGCTCAGTCTCTCTGAACTTGCTCAGAGAATAAGTAGAGAAGTTCATTATCAAACTTCCAGTCTAGTTTCTTTTGCCAGAGCTACATTCATTTAACAGTGGAGCATAACACAAAAATCACTCCCTTTAAGCATCTGCAAAGATTTTCATGTCACACTAGGGGTGGTTATGTCTAATCATTGCTGCTTCTTTATTTTTGCATTATTGATATATATATGCACTTCCCATGCAAGTATTAATAAACTGCATTCTAATGCATGTATTCCTTGAAAAGAAGGAATCCTTGACATGATATCTGCCTATTTGTGTTCAAATTACAAAAACTATACTCTGGTTCTGATTTCAAGCTTCCTGCCATTGAAAGTATTTCCCACATTTTATTTTTCCAGACTATGTATACAGACAAAACTATATTTTCTAGCTCTCTTCAGCAAAAAGCTAGAGAGGAATTTGCAGTTAATGGCCAGAGTATCTCTCAGGGCATCCCATAACCACATCCTGCATCACAGGGCTGTACACAAGAGTTCTCAATCTTTTGGGAGGTTTCAATAGCAGCTGGAGAAGGACAGCACACTTCTCCATTGGATAGAGAGAGGTCCTACAAATTAAATGATCTTAATAACTAATCTTCCAACTTGCACACCATGAGGAAATTAATCACAAGAGTATTCTTAATTCAGATCTTAATATGAGTCAATACATTACTTGGTGTTCAGGAATACACTAGTAGATAACAGTATATATTTACGGCACTAACACCAAACCTTCCTCACGTATCTCTGCTTCATTACACATGAAAAATAAACCCACCAGCAAGCATTAAAAATAGGCAAGAACCAAAAGCAAGTACAGGCACTGCCATTTTAAAATCAATTCTCTGGGCTAGGTACCACTGAAGATTAAACCAATAAAAGGGGTTTTATGAGGAAACTTGTATGCAAGAGGAACAAATCGGCTGCAGAACCCGGAGCTGGCATGCAATCCTGAATTAATAGCTTAATGTAATTCAGTTCTTACTGGTTGCCTGGAAACTAACTTAGAAAAAAAAAGTAAAACAAATCATAATGGGTGTAGAGGGTTTAATAGGGAATTATTGATGCCACCAGACTGTTAGACAGCCTGATGTATTTCTAGTAAAAATACTCAAAATGCTCCTTTATTATTGTATGTTATTCTAAATAGCAAAGTCCAAGGCCAAAGAAGATAAAATATTACATAATGCTTGCAGTTAATGCAGACAAAAGAGCCTGGCACACAGGTATTTGCCATCATACCAGCGATAGACCATCCATTCTCCTCCCTGCTGTTGCTTTTCTCCCTCCCTCTTTTTTCTTTACATAACATAACTAATGCTCTCCAACAGTAAAACAACGACGGCTTGGTTTATTCCTCATCAAGTCAGCTGGCTTGGATCAGCCCTATAGATCTGCTCAAACAAGGAGATGAGCTTACCAATTTCAGCTTAAAACAAAACTATTTTCTGAAGCAAAGACACAGCCACCACTGTATTGGGGAAAGTTCTAGTGAATACTCATGTGCGTTGGGGAAAAAACGCCAACACCTGATCAGTTCACTGCCATTCCAAAGGATGTAAAGTCCTTTTCCTTGGTTGATGAATCCCACCAGCAATTACAGATGTGTAAGTGATCACAGGCAGCGCCAGCAAGACAAGGGGACTGGCAGCAGCGCTGGCTCGCAGCAATGCACTGAAGCAAATGTTTGTTGCGACTGAGAGGTTCACTTTAATTCCAGTGAGGACCTGAATAATCTGGGAATGCATGAAGTTAACTGACTGGACTAAAAATGCATCTCTTAGTTAACAAAACAAGCAGCTTAATGATTCTGGCATCACAGAGCTAACAGTTTCAGCACCAGTCACCAGTGCAGGTTGCAGCTACCCACACCACGTGTGGCTGCTCACTCGGAGCAGCTCCAGCACACAGCCTTGGTGTCCAGTTTTCCAACTTGAAAAGTTACTTGGGGAGTGCAGTTTTTATCCTGATTATTTCTGACAGGAATTAGGTCAGTTTAATTAGTTTAAAATTCAGACAAACAACCACCTCTCTTCTAATTACTTTTGGATATATAAATAACGCATTTACAAAACCGAAAGAGAAAAATGCCACGAAAACTATCATCTTCAGCATACCAGAGACCATCCATAAACATATAAATACACCAACTTTGTACTTCAAAGACAAATCCTGGCAGATTTTCAAGGGGTTAGAAACAGCTTTGAAAACAGACTATCTCCTAACGTGCAAGTGTACAAAAGATGCATTACATGCACCGTAATACAGAACATATTGCAATATATAACTGTGCGGAACTAATTTTGAGTCTGCTACTGATTTATTTGTGATGTTGAGATATTCGATAGATACCTCAAGAGCATTTTAAATAGTCTCTAAATAAAGAAAGTCATTATTTCTTACTAAAGATGGAGCTTTCAAATGATCCAGTTACTGAAAACCCAACAAACCGTAATTTGTTTTTAAATTTCCTATTAAATATAAATTTCCTATTAAAAGTACCTTTCTCCATTTCTAAGTGAGCTACAATAACAAACTATCAACATAGAGATCAAATGTCACAACAAAGAAGTTTAATATCTTGCAGACAGTACATTAAATTCCTACAACCTCAGGTAAGACAAATATAATCACAAACCCTTTGCATTGCAATTCCTTAGGAACTGTGGATATAAATAGAACTTAGCACACCAGTTATGTCCCACTGTTATTACCCACAATTTCTGTTTTCTATGTCCCTCTTCTTATGGGTTCTTGAAGTAGCAAAAACAAAAGATGAAGCTATTTCAGTCTTCAGTCATTACAGGTATTTATATAGTCTTCAGAAATAACGAAAGTGAGGACATATGTTTCAGGCTAAGAAGCTGAAAAACGTTTTAGGAACAAACCACACTCTAAGCTAGTCTAGATGATTAGCAATGCCATCTTTGCATGAGAGCTCTGTGCCTGCTCTGCACTCATGTCTGCTCTTCCTAGCTTGGGCTTCAAACACCCAGAGTGTGATGAGCCAATTAGCTGACACAGACTTACCACTGTGAGGGACCTTCATTGCACCTCGTTAACAATGATGTTGTAGGCTGTTGTCTGTAGGAATGAGTAAATTTTCTTCCACAGGTATCTCTACAAAAATAAGCTCCATAGATTAAGACTATTGCAAAAGCATTCAAGTGAGAACATTCCCCCTTCATTCTCCCCTTACTTCCTGTCCCCACCCCGCAATGCTTCTCCAAGCTGTAAAACACAGCGATTAGGATGTCCACTCCTTCTAAACGAGTTTGGTACCTAGCACCGAGCACAGAGGTCATGGCACTGTGTTCTAGTGATATTCTGCAGAAGTTGAAGCATTTAAGAAACTTAGTGGCTAAACCAGCCATATGTTTGAAATTATTAACATGCACCTTATTTGAAGTGGATTTCACTAGAAAAAGCAAATACAGAGAACCCGGATATCTATATCATAACTATTTGAAACATTTTTCTGTGTTATTTCACTGACAAGCTAGGCTTCAAATGGATGGTATGGTGAAGTCAGACAGCTAGGGAATGTCAGGGGTTTTATTCTGCTTCATAGTATTTTTTAAATCAGAAGAAAGTGAAGTGAGAAGCAGAAATAATTTGACTTGACATTATCATCTGCAGCCCAGCTGAAAGACCCTCAGTCACCAGAATCCAGTGTGACCTCTATGCTGACCAAACCAGACTGTGTAGTCCTTGAGACAGGACCGTTGAAAGCAGACATGGAAGCTCAAATCCTATTTTTGTACATTCATTTCCCTGTCTACAACCACACTATTGCTACCGGAAGCATATGTGATTAGCCTGAAGTTATTATGCCAGCAAACTACAGCTCAAGACAACTCTCATCAGAACCTTTTAGCGTAAATTGCTGTCTCCTCACCATCAGTGGAATTAAAGTGATTTATTTTAGTCCAGGAGCTGTCTCTTAGTTTATAAACTTTTTATGGTGGACATAATGAAAAGTATCCATTAGTCTTTCCTCCTGGAAAGAAGATGTCTTCCTGAAGTTCAAAAATGTCAAACTATTTTTTTTATAGTTGCTGGAATAAGTAATTCATAGATTGCTACTCTGCATAATAATTTATAGATTATAAATACCACTATATATAGCTAAAGCAGAAACTTCTAAAATCTCATGGATTTAATGGGAATGTTGGCAGGTCCTTTACTATGTCAAAGCTAGCAGCAGTGTTAAAAATTCAGGTATGAAACCATCAACACATGACAAATGGATGATGAACTGCTCATGTCACACCACTTATTGAGTTGGTACCATAAATTATTAAGCTGATCGATGTTCACTTCGGTCTTTCTCTCCTTCCATATTGTTACAGCTATTTTGTAGAATTCATTTAAAAACTACAAGAAGAAACAAAAAAGCAAAACCTAAACCACGTGAAACAGGAAAATTAATTTTCTTCATGCTAAATTGTCCTCTATTATCTAAAAACAAAAACAACAAACAAAACAACAGCTGAAGGTGTTGCAATTAATGAAACCCACAAGGCAAGAAAGTATGAATTGGAGATGGATCAGACCATGGAGTTAATATATTAAATGAAAATTCCAAAAGTTGAATTAAGAAAAGTAAACGGGTGCATGTATTTTTTTGAGAACGAAGCACTATTTATCATCCAATTTATACTTTCCATTACCAAATGAGAATTCAAGGGATACACTTAGTGCAGACTAAGAGTCCCTTTAATGTCAGGTACAGTGCTCTAAAACTGATTCTCTTTGGTTTTGCACAAAAAAAGAATATCACATACTTCAGAACAACGAAGTCCAACAGCCCAGCTTTGCTCCACTGCTGCTGCTGGACACTCCGCTGCTCTTCCCCACACTCAGAGGATGCTCACAGCTGCCAAAAACTGGCTGTTTGGTGACAAGTGAAGAAAACACATTTTTGATTTGTCCTGAGCTGTCTCAGACCAGTGGGATGCATGGTCCTTCCATCTCTCCCTGAAAGACTTTTAAGTATATTTAGTTTCTCAAATCACTCTGTAGTTTCAAGTATGTTGCACAGTTGTTAACTTCTGCTGGAAAAGGCATTGACAGCAAAGGCAAAACCAGATTCCTGCCAAAAAACAATGCTGCACCCCTGTAAGCATCATGCAATTAAGCGTGTGACCAGGATCATGCTGCACTCATCATTTAGAAAAGGTATCACATGCACAATTAGAAGCAGCATGACAGATTCCATTCCAAAGGCAGCTTTGGAGGCAGTTCCCAAGTGCTTTCCCAGATCCTGCCAATCAGCAGGATTTTAAAACACTCTGTACCTTTGAAACCACATAGGATAATTACTGATAACTGCTGGCATTTCATAAGCAAGTGCTGTGTGTTCTGATGAGGCTAAAGGAACGAGCATGGCACCAATCAATTGCAGCCCTGCCTGTGCCCTGATGCTGCCCAGAGCTGCATCTACATGTCCCTAGCTCCCTCCATGTCCCCCCGGCTCCCTGTACAAGAAAACAAGAAAGATATTTCAAAACAGTACCTCTCTTTTCATTAGTCTTTTTTATCATCTTGGGTAGAATTGCTATTATCATACATATATTTTACTGCAAAAAAACCATGAAACAATGCTGAAGGAACATTTCCCCCCCCCAACACTTTTCTCTGACAGCACTTGATGAACAACTTATCTTCCTAGAAATTACATTTATGAGGCTCATGCAGGGAATACTGCACACACTTTGACATCATATGAACTAGACAAGCTTTACCGGATCATTGCTGGTTAAACTTAATGGAGAAGCAATGTCTCTCACTTTCTTGCCAGGTCCCAAGGATTTTCTTTAAATCAGCCCTGTGCTGCAAGTCCAAAATATTGGTTTGGGTCTGTTTTCTGTAAAGAAACCTGTGATAAATTGCTTCTGGGGGAACTTCACAGTGTGAGCACAGGATCAGGAAACCAGACAACCAAAACTATGAGTGTAGAAAAGACCATGTTGGATTGCTTTGTGCAGTATGATGGTGGCCAACATCACATGCTGCAGTAGGGACTGCACAAACTGCTCAGAATCTGAGACTAAGTGCCAAAGTACTGGCTCATAAGAAGTCTTATGCTGCTGTTTATTATCTGCTATTACCACCTTAGAAGGAACGTGCACAGCAGCACTGCAGTGAAAATTGTGATCATAGAAGTGATCCTCAGTTAC
Source organism: Psittacula echo (assembly GCF_963264785.1). Classification (NCBI taxonomy): domain Eukaryota; kingdom Metazoa; phylum Chordata; class Aves; order Psittaciformes; family Psittacidae; genus Psittacula; species Psittacula echo. The sequence continues at coordinate 13,437,421 of NC_137745.1, read as the reverse complement.
AGACAATAATAGTGTCACTGTGTTGGGGTGAATGGAAGAGAAAGAAGAACCACTAACAGCTTTTTTTTTGTTTGTGGGCATTAGGTGGCTGTGCCAAATAAGGTGCTAAAACCACCCTGTTTCAAGCATCACTGCTGGAGCTAGTATGTTTAGTTCACTTCCTCATGCTCATCACTAAGCCGGGATTCCAGCTCCAGTTGAACAAAACTGTGCACAGAGGAGGGCTGCTGGTGGAGACCTGCACCGGGGCTGGAATGGGACATGGTGGGTGGGAGAAAAGAGAAGGTTGTGTCTTCTGAGGCTGAGCCATCAGGGTATTTGGGGTGCTTAACTACGGAAGGATATGTTTTTCTCTAGAGATGCTATCACAATTTTACCTAACATGTAAAGTCTGAATTTTGACAGATACCTGAAAATTCAAATATTAAACTTCACCTACCTTAAAAGACTGAAGAAAAACGTGTGTCTCCCTGTAATTTTAACAACTTCAGCCTGGATTCTATGTATATAGTGGAAAAAGCAAAAAGCCATTGTAGGCCTTCTATGCAAGTCTCTCAGATCCCAGGATAAATTCTCCCAGCCTACAAAGAGACATTTTTTTAGCCCTCTTGTTAGCCATGTATCATGGGGTTCTAAAGGTCAAATACCTCTGTGCTTTGTGTTGCATGATCATTGTAACAGCTCTCCCAGTCAAAAGTTAGCTGAGAATTTTGCAGCAGATGCATAAACAAACTCATTAGTCTTGCAGGTTCAAGGTGCTAAATAGCATCCATAAATCTTCTTTTATTCCACATTCTGTCCTATTGCTTCCAATTTACACCATTATATTTGGTTTACATAAGAAGCAGCCTGCAGTGTAAGTCAGATCCAGAACAACTACTTGCTATGGAGACTTACTCTTCAGTGTAGAGTTTGTGACATGAAAAAAATATTTTTGCATTAAAATCAAAAGAACAATCTCCGAGGAGTCTCTTCTCAGCACTCAGACTATTGCAACAACACGGCATGGTATGAAATGAAAAATCATGCAATTTCCTTCTCTATACAGTTGGAAAGGTTTAACTAATTAAACCAATTATTTTGCTATAATAATATGAAATTACATTTTCTTTGGTTAAAAATAATAGAAAACTGCAGTCTAATCTTGTGCTTAAGCTTACATGAAGGATATACAGCAGTGCTACTCTAGGGCAGATATTTAATGAATTACTGAATAAAATACTGCATGCATCGCCTGTGTCTTTATTGCATACTCCAGTTATTCTTTACATATTATTTTGTGAATTATTGCCCATTCCTTGATGTTTACGTACGCAATAGTCAAATACTTCACCTACATGAGTGCATTTCCTAACAGCCTGAGGCAGAAGGGGAGTTTTACCAAGTTTTGTGGTTTCCAGAATCCATGGCCATGTGGCCCTGCATTGTGGCAGGATCATCACTGCACATCTCTTTAGGCATAGCTATTGCTGCTGCCCTTTGACTGCAGTCTCCTACAAAAGAATTAATTTCTGTGCTGCTGGAGTGATGGAAGCAGCAGACCCTACAGCTGGAGGAGGGCAGCTTTCCTCCACATCCAAAAGAAAAAGGCATGTTGGCTCTCACCAGCATCTCAGTACTTTTGCCCCTGTCACGAAAAAAAATGAAGCAAGTTTTGCTTTGTCTTGCGGGAAAAGATGGATGGGCTAAAGTGAAAAGAGGGTCAAACCCCAAGCTTTTCCATCCAGTTTTTGTTCAGCGAGGTGTGGAAAGCTGAGGTGTGGAGGCTAAAGGGATGTGCTCACTTGGCCTGGGTAACGCATCCTTCAAAAATAGGCAGCACCACAGCACAGACATCCTAAACACCACAGTTTCCATCACTGCTTTAGATGAGATCAGGTTTTGTTCATATACTCTTCCTTACTCCCATCTGTCATAGTTTTTAAAACTCTGCACAAATGATTACTACAAGACTGTATCTATATAACTGTCCCTTTGCTTTTGTACTCTTAAGCACTTGTTGATGCCTATACTGCAATTAATGTTCAGAGAAAATTGAAAAATTACAGGGTTTTTTTCCCCCAGTGATTCTAGCTGACAGGATAACAACAGCTTTATGGCTTTTACTGTCATAGGAATGCCCAGGGTAACACTTTGGAGTAGTTCTCCATGTGATCAAGGCTCAGTCTCAAAATGCTGTGTGTGTGTATACATACTTATAGATAATAATACACACACACAAACTTATCTAAATGAGCCTTTCTGTCTGCACATTCTTCCTGGACAATCATTATTGAAAACTTTTCTCTTTGAAGCACGCTTGCTGAAAACCAGAACTTACCTGCAGGAAGGCAGTTTTCGTGTCCCAGGAATGCTGAAAATAGGGATATCATTTGCAGGACATTTACCATTTAAATTAGGTCTTCAGATTTCACCAGCAATTTGAATCCTGCTTCCCCCATTTCCCAGTGCAATCTCTCTTCGAGTACTCACATGGCTGTCCTACAGATGCTGCTGACAGCTCCATGCTGCTCGCGGCACAGAGATCAGCTCACACAAGTTTTGTGCCTGGTGCGGGCTCTCTCTTTTCGGACTGCTTCCCCTTGTATGTGTCGTGGCTCAGCTGCCATGAGCCAAAGCTGGGGGATGAAGGACTGTGCTGTAGGTTTGCTCTGTAAGGGCAGGGGCTGGGAAATAGCCACAGCAGCAACGAGGTGACACAGCCATAGCTGTGAAATTGCAGCTCCAAGTCTGAAGGATCAGGAAACCACCCATAGACAGGCTGTACCTGCTTCTCCCACCAATGTGCACAAATGCTCTCTACCTCACCTGTAATTTTACATTTTAACCTTCACTGAGGTCCTCTCACAGCCATACATGCACCAACTGTATTGAGAGGATAAATACACTATCATCCACACAGACTTATCACTTTCTTTATGATGGGAATTACATTTCAAGGCATCTCATTAAAATATTGTTTAACAACTGTTTATATTCTATTCTATCCTGTTCTTACTGCATTTGTACAGATAGTATTCTGTCCCTGTGAACTCTGTCAGTTGGGGAAAACAGGGGGACAGGAAACATGGAAAACTTCAGTTGTCTCGTTGGTATCACTTCTGTTGACATCATAGAATAGAATTGCTTAGGTTGGAAGATCATCCAGTCCAACTGTTAACCCAGCACTGCCAAGCTGACCACTAAACCTTGTCCCTAAGTGGCACATCTACATGTCTTTTAAATCCCCCAGGGGATCCAGGGCAAGCAGCACAGATATCTCAGAACAGCAGCGTGCACAAATCAGCAACTTCACCTACAAAGTACTTTCCATAGACTTGGAACATGTTTTTATGTACTCTAAATATAACTTTCTTACAAAAGACACTTACTTTTTTCAGTGCACAAGTATAAACTTACATAAGTCTCTGAGTAACTAATTTACTTATTGCATATTACACATATTATGTTCTATTATGAAAATATTATTTCTATTTATATTATTTGAAATTAAGTGCAAAATTTCTGATGGTTTTTTATTGTTCTGCCCTTTACAGAACAGCGAGCTTTACTAGCAAAGCCAATAATTTGCCCATACTGCACAATGGCAAATCTAACCACAAAATAATATTTGTGACATCTATTTATAGCAGAAGTAAAATCTCCTCAGGAAGCTGGTAAATCCCCGTTGTGTTCAAATATTAGGGGTCACAGCATTGGTTTTCCAATACAGGAATAGGGTTTCATTATCAGGTACTGGTGATTGATGCTATTCCTAAGTAATATTTCAGATAACTGACCCCTCCCCATCTCATTTCCATAACTATCTTATCACAGTGTGAATTAGTTCTTCACACTTTTGCATAGTAAAGTCTCAAACATGATTCTTTTTTTTTTTTTTTACTGAATAATAGAAACATCTATCAAATAAAAAATATCTCTGAACTAGGAGACAACTAGTGCTAAATATCTCCTAATACGTCTCATAGAGATTCTCTTTAAGCAATTAAAATATAATTTATTTTTTTTTTCATTGATTCCTTCAGAATGTGACTACAGGCAAGAAAATCCAAACCATAAAACAAGGACCAAGCAGAAAGTAGGGTACATTTTGTAGGACACCATAGGGAAAAGTAGTGAGTGGCTACCTAACTAAAATAAAATAGACTGTAAAATCAGTATATTAGTAAAATATAATAGACTATCAAATTTTGCTTTTTCATTGCCTACAAAGGATTCCTAAAACATCTCTTCTTTCTAGTAAATAGCTCCAAACCAAATTTAAAAAACTTTAAAAATAGATTTTGGAGAATTTGGAGACGAATAAAAGGCATTACTTTCAAGGCAATCTAGTTTTGCTTAGACTGCTTCCTTCAACTCTAATCTGAAGAAGGCGTGAAAATAGATGAAGACAAGTCCAAGATTTTGCTAGCCTTGATGGTGTGCCAGAGCACAGGATCAAATCTCTGGAGGATCAATTCTAGATAACTCTCACTATGTGCTAACACTCACTGTAAAACCATTTTTTTGAGGGTCTAACATTAATTCAAACATACTCTCACACTGCATGAAGAATATAACTAAAATGATGATAGAGTTTTGTTGATGTGAATGGTTATGTTTAGCTACAAAGTTTTCACAGTTCACCAGTGGTACATATTTAAGATGCTTTCTTCAGCAAAATATTTACATGCCCTAAAACAAAAGGAAAAAGAAAGAAAGAAAAGGAATATATGTAAACTCTTTTCTTGAAGGACAGAATATGAGACCAGAGGAAAAACTAGGTTTAAAAATAATGACAATTATTCAACCATTCAAATATTTCAATATTATTTTTAATTTAAGAGTTGTTGTTGCTAAAAAAGTTGTCATGGCCACACATTGTCTAAATGCATGCTATAAATAAAGGATTTTAATTCAGAATTATTTTAATCACAAAAAAAAGCTCTTAAATTAGGTTTTAAATAAGAACCTAATGCTATTATGTAGAATCATACAATCATAGAATAGTTAGGGTTGGAAAGGACCTTACGATCATCAAGTTCCAAACCCCTGCCATAGACAGGGACACCTCACACTAAACCATGTCACCCAAGGCTCTGTCCAACCTGGCCTTGAACACTGCCAGGGATGGAGCATTCACAACTTCCTTGGGCAACCCATTCCAGTGCCTCACCACCCTTACAGTAAAAACAGTAAAGAACTTCTTCCTTATGTCCAACCAATTATCAATTTAGCTAGCAGTTGTCAGCAGCAGAGTATGGAAAAAAGAAACTGAGGTTCAAAATCTATCATTTAGAAGGAATTTAATTGTCACTTTTCTATTTTCAGAGACTTCCATCCAGTTCCATGCCTATAAGATCAGAGAGGGCTGCTGGCTGGCAGTGCACTGTTGCAGCTGTCAGGGCTATGGTGATTCACATTTTCCCTCTGTGACAGCCAGGATGTGTCCCAGGAGATATGACAGCAAAACCCCTTTGCCACCCCCTCCGGTGCTCTGCCTCGACTCAGCAGCTCCTGAAATTCCCCTTTTCTAATAGTAGAAAGCATGGGAAGGGGCCCTGGGGCTGGAGCACACCTGGATACAGCTGCAGGAGGACCCAGGGAGGATCCCAGGCAGGGATTCTATGAAATAGAATTACCCACCATTAACAATATCTGATTAAAGGACTTTTTAAATATTTGATGGTGGTGATGAAAGGTATCATTGTAGATAATCATAAATTAGAAGCAAACCTGCACATGCGCTTTTTACCTCTCCTTTTTAATGAACAAAGCTCTACCATTAACTCACTTTACAAACGTTAGCTGCCACAAGAAAGTCCTTTTTCTGATGAGAAATGCTGGCATTCAGCCTAGTTTTTCACTGAGGTCATTACAAAGTTGTAAGCAGTACATCCCAAAAGAAAGTGAGGATGGCGGTGTTCAGATATTCATATACCACGTGCCTTGCCTTGTTACCATGACACCAAGGCGCCCAGTCCTACACCCCTACTCTGTATACATGGAACTGGAATTTCACCTTTTATGCACAAGCACACACACAGTTCCTTCGTTATCCAATAGAGAACATTGACAATGCTTTGTACGGACTATGCATTGACTTCTTTCAAAACACTTATGCTCTTAACACGTCTGCTGACATCTCTGGTGTGTTTTGAACAATTTGTATTTCTCCTGTACGTTGTGTGCAATCTTACATAAAGCATGGCATTCACTGGGAAGTAAAAAATAGAAAATGCAGGCACAGAATCATTAGATTCTCAACTAGGTGACTTTGTTCCTGCAATAGCATACAATGACAAAACTTTATGCCAGCGTTGCTATCACTCAAGGAGTTCAGTGGGAAATACTGCTCTTCTAGACGTGTCTTTGCCGGCAAACAAGACTACGCATGAAGGATATATTAATTTACATTCCTTTCAAGCTGATGCCAAAGTGTCCTTTGTGTGACTTTTTCAAAGACCTAGTGAAATTTGCATAAACTATATGAAATTACTACCTCTTAGAAATCAGCATTTTTCTTGAAATCAAGCATGTTTCCCTCCATATCCTCTACTTGTTCCTCACCCTTGGGACAATGGTTCAGAGCTGAGTTTCTGTTGAGATGTCTTTCAAGCCTTAGTTCCCCCCACATAATCTCTGATTTCTCTTTAAATATAGAAAATATTTATGTTAAAATGAAAGGCATAGCAGTTACCTGTAGTGCAGCTGGCATGCAGGTAGAGCTCAGCCTTTCTGACTCTGTTGGGGTTTGTCTTCTGCAGATCTCCGAGCAAGGACACAGCTGTCTGTGCCACGTGGGAAGACAGACCCACTGGCTTTTATCATCTTCCTCTTCATCTTGAAGGATTTCCATTCCTCTGGAATGGCGTATGTGAAACTGCGTCAAAACAAACAGCATTCAATTTATATTTTTTGAACAACAGAAGAAAACATGCAAAATATCTTTGGGTTTATTGTTTGAAAATTCACACTAGACAGTTTTACCTTTGTGGAGTAGGAAGAGAAAAAGATAACAATCTCTCTAGAAATAAACTAATTTTTTTATGACCAGTAACCACAAATGCTGTCCAAGGTATTTTACTGTTTCTGTCCATAACTGGAAACCACATACCCCTTCATCAGCTCTGCCAAATCATGGACATTAAAAAGCAGATTAGAGCGAATGAGAACCTGCCCATACTGCCCATCACTCCTAGGGGCTCGTCTCATTATTCCCCATCCCCAGGGCTGTGCCTGCACAACCAGGTACACAAATCTCACCCCAGCCCACTCTACTGCCCTCCAAAGATACAGTTGCAAGGTCTTCCCTGAAGTCTGGATGGTCAAATTTACCTATCCTTTAAAAAGGATAGGACAGAAGGAAAAATCCTCTTTCCTGGAGACCTGGGGCTGAACCAGGATTATGGTAGCTCTGAGTCTCTGGAGGAATGCAAAAGTATCAAAAGAAGCATAGAATCACATAACGGTTTGGGTTGAAAAGGACCTTAAAGATTATCTAGTTCCAATCCCCTTGCCATGAGCAGGGACACCAGTTTCACTTTTCATTTAAGACTTTGTTCAGACTTCATATGCAGGAGTGGCAGGAGCTACTTACCAGCCCAAAATGGACCAGTACCACAGAAGCAGCTGCTTCTAGTCCTTGCACAAAAGCACAGTAAATGCTTAGACATAAATGCAGGCCAATCCTGCCTCTTGAAACCATCAACACGACGATGAAACAAACAAAGCAGCACCACTCCACACCGCAAGCTGCTGGACTCTTCTCTTGGCCTGTACACTCAGCCAAGAACTCCCACAGAAATGTTTTTATATCTCAAGACTACTTGAGTCCAACCCAAGTGCTGCACTTCCACTGCCAAATTAAATTTCTTCATGGAGCCTCTTAGGAAGGCTGGCAAGCTTTTAACTTGAGCTGAGGACCAAGCACTCTTCAGGCCACTCCTGGTATCTCCGATGGAGGCACAATTAGCCACAGAGAGGCTGTGCCTGCATGCCAATAACGAGCCTCGTGCTTAATGCCCCGTCGGGTTTTCCCATCCTTCTGCATTCACAGAGAGCAATTCAGTATCTGAAGTACATCTTCTATACTGGCTGCGAAATAGCATTCTCCTGCAAGAAGAGCACTCCAGGATTCTCTCTGATGTGGCAATCCAAGAGAGGAAGGCAAGATGTCCTTTTGGCAGCTGGATGCCAGCAAGCAGAGAGGGCAGTGCTTATGCTGCTGAACCAGTGAGGACAAGAATGGCATGATCTGGGGGCTGCAGCCACAGCACAAAACTATGTAGAGACAAGCAGCAAGAAAATATCAGCCAGCACGTTTTTCATATGTGAAGGTGAGAGGGCAGATCCTAGTTTGTATATATATAAAAATATATAGTTTGTCATGTGAAAAAATCTCAAAAAAAAAAAACAAAAACAGAGAGGGAGAGAAAGAAACAAAGGTATGACAGTACCGAGAGTAAATTAGGGAACCAAAATTAGGAACAATCTGTGTTTCTAAACTGTGGTCAACAGAATGCATCACCATGACAATTCTTGCTAGAAGCAACAAGGGATGCTTCCTGGCAGTGCAGGAGTGCTCTTTCAATAGTGGAGAATCATCAAAATGCAATTTACAGCACCAAAAAAGAAATTAAAAAATCTGTAGTGGCATTTTGTTGACTTTTGTTCTTTAAAATGTGGGAACTAGACTGGAGAAGCATTACCTCACACTGAATTCTATGAAAATCATGATCTCATTTTTAATGACAGAAAAATAAGAGACATCTCTAGCATTTTCCTCAGTGGTTACATTATAGACAAAGCTAAAATAAAGATCAAAGATTTATATCACAGATACAAAATGAAATCAAATGAGAGTCTCATATTAAGACACACAGAGGTGGGCTTTACATAGTAAAAATATTTCTAAAAGGAAATTTAAAGAAAGGATTAAAATACCTAAGCACTGAAAAATAAGAAAATAAATTCTTTTTAAAGGTCATCAGCCAGTCTAAAATATGTAGAATTTGTAGCAACGAATTACAGCATAACAGTGCTTATATACGAGCTGATGATATCTCTCACATAGCCAGGTAAGTGCTGCATTCTCTATTTTGCCTTGTGTCAGGCATTTTTGTGGATAGCAAGGCAGGGGTAAGTGGGTTACTTGGGGGATACCTGCATACAGGTGAGTAAATAACTCATCTTCCATCCTGAATCTCCACAGCCATGGCCAATGGCTCCATCCTCATCTTCTTTCCTTCTGCATCACAATATGTCCCTCCTCCCAGCTACTACATAAGAGCAGAAGCTGATGCAATTTTAATGGTGGCTCCTTCAAAATATCCCATGCATGAGGCTGGAAACCTCTGGGCCATCCTGTCCCCAGAGCAGCCCTTGCTGGCACATTGCATGAAGATCCACAGCCAATAAAAACGGTTGAGAGACAGCTGAGAGACAACGACAGAGTTCTCATGACTGATGGAATAGTACAAATGCATTCATTTGCATAGCGATGGGGAGAAGGCTCAGCTGAAAAGTGAGAAAATGAGATGAGAAAAGCCATTAAAAAAAAACCAAAAAACTTTGATGACAAATGAAAAAAAGAAATACTGTGTCTATGAGTGGGGAAAAATTGAGAGAATACAGTTTGTTTTCACCACATGCCAGCACAATACATGTACTTCTGACGGTTATCATGGCAATTACTGTAGAGCTGGCACACATAATATCACTGCTGGTTAATTCTCTCCATACCATCCTTGGCCACAGCAATAGCAGGTAATACCTGCTTGTGTGGCCAGCACTCGAAACCACACCTGGCACCCCTGGGGGCAGTGACCAGTGGCTCTGAGATCAGAGGTAACTGTTTACTGCATTTTAGGAAGTTCAGGCACCAAGGATAAATTTATCCTCTTAAGAACATAAATGTGTACAAGTCTGGCTGGATGCAAAGCACTGTGTATGCATGTGGCAGGGGATGATCTTGAGCTAGAGAAAGGTCTGTTTAAAAACATATCCATTTAAAAACCCCACAGATTCAGGCTGATCTAAACACTCCACAACTATCCATCAATTTCAACAAGTTATCTTAATCTTTTTTTTCTTAAATAATATTTCTTTATCATCAAAATACTTTCTGTCAAATATTTAATTTTAAATGCTATTTTTTGTTAAAAATACTTAATGACTTTGAAACTAAAATGAAATATTTAATGGGAGGTCAAATGGAATACTTTGTTGATCCTGGGATGAAATTAAAATCTGGTTTTGGGGTTTTTTTTTTCAACAAGGCTTTATTTTTTTTCCCTAGGCAATTTAGAATCACCAAGGAATAAAGGAAATATAGTACCCACAGCTAGATACCATACAAGTAATTTATAATAGAGTTATAATAGAGAACACTGAAAAACTCCATTACATTCCCATTTCTCTGTCAGAGGCAGAACCTGCCTGGTTACAGCAGTGCTTGTATATCTAAGTAATACCTAATTCTCAGAGAAAACTTACCAGCAGTGAAATCAAAGCTGGCTGTAGACAAATAAGGTAATCAAGTACTGACAGAAAAGAGACTATTCATGTACCCGGGGAACAAAAAAAACCCCAAACAAACAGCAAACCAAAACAACCAAAAAAGAAGAAATGGGAAAAGAGACAATGCATGTTATAGTCATAATTCATAACAAAATGACTTTAATAAGAGGCTATTTCTCCTTGTACAATTTGAAGTGTGGCAGGAGTCAGACAACCCTTGAATGGCAACTCTGATGATTTTGGTAGGATCAAACAATCTCACCCCTGAGATCTTTAGGAAAAAAACTCTAGTGACAGCACCCTTGCTAAGGGCCCATCTTTCCAAGCTCCTTCCTACCCAGTGGCTTGATGTTGTGCCTGTTAATTCCTCAGCAAACTGTTGTAAGTGTGTAACCATAGCGTATATGCTGTGTAAAAGCAAGACTATTTGATCTATCACTCTGAATCCTTTGAAAAGTTCTTTTCCCATCCTGTTGCCTCCTGAAAATCATAAAACCTTTAAGTAGATCTGTGGCGCAATAGGTACATGTACATAATTAAAACAACTCATCTTGGTCAGATAGGGATTATCTGATGCATGCTAGTCATCTTTGTCACCCGTTATTTTTCTGAACAATGTTATTAAAAGAAAATCAAATTAAGGATGAAAAATAATTGCAAAATAAATCAAAGCATAAAACAGATGTTAAGTGCGTGGAATAAATAGCTGTAGGGAAAAGCTTTAAAATATTGTGAGAGCTTCAAAGAATAGCTTGTATTTCAAACACATTTTTATCTCTTATTCTTCTCCCATACTTTTTTGGTACGGAAGGAGGCTTAAAACTCAAAGATAAAGAACAAATAAATGTTGTCTTTCATTTCCAAATACAAAATGGGAATCTCAGACTCTTTAATGTGTAAATACTTGATCTGCTTCCTTCAGAGTTTATCCTAGCCTGGTTTATACATAAAAAAAGGAAAGAAATAGCACCAATGTCTAAGCAGTTGAGCATTACCTTCTATTTCCCCTCCTCCTTCACAGAAGTGGGCCAACAGATGCAAAGTGATTGTCAGCATGGCTGGATCCAACTTCAGAAACAATGCTCAAGTTTCAGTACTAGCAACGTGTTACTACACATCACCAAAAAATTAAACCTTCTTCATCCCAGCGTGGCTTGCAACCAGTGGGATGCCCTTGCTCTGGTGTTTGCAGGGGAAAAGCCAGGTTGTGACTCAATTGCTGCCTGCTGTATCTGAAGCAATCGGTGCTTTATCACTAACTGCTCAATAATGAGATACTTTACTTTTTGACAACATCTTTCCCATCCTCCATGTCCTCAGTTCACTATAACGGCAAAGGGAAGTGAGGTTTTTAGTCACACAATGTGCAAATTTGCCGCTCACTTCATAAAACACTTTTCTAAAGCTCAAAAAGAAAGAACAACTTGTTCCCATGAGTACCAGAAAGACACTAATAGCATGAGGCTTTGCAAGGAAAGGAAAATGAGCAAGGGTTGTGTGCCCACCTCCACAGCCAAACCCTTCTACACCACACCAAGGCCAGTGGCCCGTACAAACTGAGGCCAGCTCAGCTCTGCTGAGCTATAACACAGATGTATAGCTTGGACAACCATTCACAGCCACAACTTTATTCTGTGTGAGTCATCCTCATCCAACCGACTAGTACAGACACTACCATATTCAAAAAAATAAATACGATGTTTACTGATGCACAGAATCCTGCTAAATTATGCCAGCTATTCCCCCACCCAGTAATCCCGGTTGCTGCTGTAGGTTGGGATGCCTGACTAACACCCCACACTTGCGGAGGGGAGCCTGGATCTGCATCAGCGCAAGCAGTTGGGACCTTGGCGTGGTGACTCACTTTGTCAGCGGCTGAAGTGACGAAGTGTTGAATTTCCTCTACACCCTGTGTCACGGTGCATCAGTCAGTGAGGGGAAACACCTCTCCTCTACGCATCCTTCCAGCTATATTTATTGGTGAAAAGACAGAAAAACATGCTCCTGTCACATTTTTAAATAAAATATACATGAATTTTGTGAAAAGCACCGGATGATTGCACACAAGGATGAAGAGAGATTAACAGAGACAGTGACACCTCCAGTTTCTTTGTGCTACATGGAGAACACACCAGCAGAGATGGCGGGCTCTGCTTTGGGTACCTGGCTTCCTTCTTATTCAGACCTAGCTGGTTTAAGCAGGGGGATGGCAGGTGACGCATCGAAAACATGATAAGCTCTGAAAAATCACAGACAAGCTAAATTCTGGTTCAACTTTTAAGACAAGGTGGCAAATGGTACTGAAGGAAAACAGAAACACTGGGATATTTTGAAACATTTTCATTTTGCAAAAAATTAAATTCTATGAAAGCCACTGATGCATTTTAGAAATTTTTGCCTTCTAGTATTTATTTAATATAGTCATTCTTCCAAGTATTTTACAAGGATATACAGTTTTTCAACTGAAACCCTATGTCAGCAATTATAAAATGCAAAGGGCAACACAAATAAGAGAGACCTTCAATGCAGGAAGGTTTTAACTTCTCTAAACCTCATTTGGAAGCAGAGGTAAAAGGGAAGAGTAAATGGAAGAACTTGATAGCTTCATGTCAGAAAAGACATGAACCGTAACACAGCAATGTCAGCAAGACTAAAATGAGCTGTTAAAATACCTGGAATGAAACAACACCAGATTTCTAAACTGGCAGATTGAAAAAAAATATATGATAATGGATCAAGAATGATGAAATCTATACCCTGTTTCTGCCATGCACTGGGACTTCCACTTTAAAACTGTCAGTTAGAACGTATTAGATTGCCTCCAAAAGAAAGTGTCAAGGTAAAACTCAGCAAGTGTAGTTCAACAACTCTGTAAAAACATTGGTATTGAGGGAAACAAGAAAACAAACCTCATTCTGATTTTACTTGTAGCACCTGTACCTGAAGAACACACCTTTAGATAGAGGCATTACAACAGCATAAATATGATAAAAAAATAAGCCCCGCAGCTACAGTATATAAGGAAGCTTTAAGCTCCTGTCAAAAGATTTTAAGCAAGATTTTTAGAACTAAAACATGATTTAACTTTTCCAATATCATATAAAACTAAAAATCAAAAAAGCCGAGGTTTTTTATTGACCTTCAGGGGAAAAAAATTCTTGATAGCTGATGGCTTTTGAGAGTGGCAAAGAACAAGCAGTTACAGCTCATATGATTACTGAGCAAACCATTTTTTCAGTCATTTTTTCTACTACTTCAAGCAATGGCTCAGCACAATTTAACAGTTTCCAGCTCAGTAACTAAAAAAGCTCAAAAGTTTTTATTTTTCTAGGGTGAGAAGGGCAAATGACAAAATAGAAGCACGCCTGCTGTCAGGGTAACATAACATTTATCTAGCACAAAACGTGTCTCATCACAGACCGGGTGCCCACCTCTGCATTTTCAAGGGCTTCTGGGATGGAGACGGAAAGCTCTGCATTGCTTTTAAATATCTCTGGTAAAAGACTATGGGGAAAAGTAATTTTTCCTCCTAACCCTGAATTTGTTCACTCTAAAATACAGTCATATTTTAATTATTTCTCAGGAGTCTCAAGCAAGCAGTGAATTGATCATAGCCCACATACGCTCTAGAATGGCTACCTCTTCTCTAAAAGTTTAATGCAGCTTTTTGGAAATCTCATCAATTGGAACAAGAGATGTTACTCGGATCATAAACTCTGAGGGGAATCAGTAGATTCTGCTATTTTATTATAGTGACCTTTAGACCACCCTCTGCCTTTTTACTGTTCAGTTTATATATCAGAAAATACCACAACGTATTGAAGCATGCATTGCATCACTGCTAACAGCAGACCTTAAACTCTTTACTCACTGAACTGGAAGTTACTTTGTTTTTCTTTTTGAGTGAGTGCTTGAAGCAAGTATAAGGAGGAAAAAGCCCTTCTTTATAAACCACTTTTAGTTGGTATTAGCTATCAAGATCTTTTTATTTGCTTACATATTTTATTTTTTAAATATATTTCCTCTATTAAGACTATGTTTTAAAAATTCCTCAGCATTTTAATTGGCTTGATATTTCAATTCTCTTGTCAAAAAAAAAAAAAAAAGAGACTTGATCAGAAAGCACAACCTGATTTCTGTGTGGATCTCTCCTTCTTAGAGCCTCCTAAAGGCTGCTCACTTTCTGCAGAAGTTTGCAGTTCACCTTCTGCAGTTATTACAGAAACTTCTACATTTGAAACAAATAAGTCTGAAAAACCCAGTCATCTCGAACAGTGATCAACCAGTAACAATCTGCTTGGGGGCAACTGACTCAGAATTAGAGATTCCAGACCAAGCTTTTTGTTTTTACATTTAAAATGATTAAAAAGCTACAAAGAAAGAGACAGGGAAAAAAAAGAGCTACATCTGGCTGGAGATCTGCATAGCTCTAAGTAAAAGCTTCTCATGGAAGCTGCATTTTAAAATTGTACCTTCGGTCTCCAGTTCCTCCTTTTCAGCCATCCTTTGCTCAGTTTGGATTGGAAGATCAGAATTGTTCTCCTGTGAAACTGGGCTACCTGAAGAACAATGAGGAGGCATGAAGTGATGGAGCTGCCACAAGGATCACCAAGCTGAAGCATCCAGGCGAGTACTGCTCACTCTAGTCCTGGCCTTCCTTGAGCCTGATGCATTTAGCAACATGCAATGTATGTATCACAAGGAATTGGCAAATACAAGGGAAATATTAGCAGGTAGCAGTTATTTCTGTTTAATTTAGCAGAAGTACTAACAATGTTAGCCTCTTTCTGTTCTGCTTACTCTGCATTAGCTTTGCAACATGCTCACACACCAGTTCAGACTGTGGGAAAACTGGAGGGGATATTTGCTGCTTAGGTCACCCTGCTAAATGTTCTCCAGCTTGGTTTTCTGCAAGAAATAGGTTCCTCCAGTCTGACAGAGAGAGCAAATTACAATTTGCTCTCTCTAGTTAGCCAGAGATGCTTCCAGGCATCAGTTACCTTAGGGCTGAGCTAAAGCAATCTTACCAGCACCCCTCAAAAACGGCAGGCCCCAGCAGAGGCTCCTGCTTTTCAGTTTCCAAAAATTAAGATAAATTCAAAATTGCTGCTAAATTTCAGTCAGTTTGTGTTATATAGCAGTGTTCATTTTTATTTTCTTTCAGTACCTTATGCAGGTTTATTTTCTTTTAGTATCTTTCACTAGGATCTGACAAAGCTTAACCATTTTGAGATGATTCAAGAGAAAATGAGGAAAGCTGGGATTTTTTTTATATCGGCAAAGAACAGCCTGCTTTCTTTAGTAAGTTACAGGTTAATCAGTTTGCATGAGAAAACAAGGATAATGGCCAGTTTTGCGTAAGATTCAGTTTTGAGTTGCTTGAAAACTGGAAAGAAGGTCAAGCACACCCAGTCAGGTTACTCTGCACCTTTGTTTTATTTAGCTTTGCAAATCAGAGTTCTCTTCATTTCTTACGTCTGTAGTGCGAGAGTAAAAACTGAAGTTGCAACACTGAAATTTTACATTATTATGTTCCCCATCTTATTATCTAAATTGCTTTGCCATGCATGAATTCAAACCAGAAGCCTCTACTGATCTACATCGCTGTGACTAGAACTACTTTTTCAAACCCTAGCGTGTTTACATATGGCTGGAACAATTTGGAAATCTGTTTACAAGCTGTCCAGTGTAATTGAGAAGGATTCTTCTTGTGCCTTTGAGGTCACATACTTCGAAAGGTAAAACTTGCTGCACTTACTATTTTAAAAGGAACAAGGACAAAGAACGATTACTAGTAGACTGGGGACCAATAAAGGGAAATCCACTGAGAAGTCTAAAGACCTAAGAAACAATCTAGGCAAGGCACTAAGAACAAAATGACTCAGAAAAGGAAAACTTGGACAAAAAAGTTAATGCAATTTGAACAAATCACATATTATTAGATTGAAAAAAGAAATTTGTAATCTCAATAATTTCACTTCTGCTTTTTTGCCTTCTCTTGCCTATAGATTTTAACTGGCCATGAGCTCAGGTCAGTGTTAACTGAGGGGCTGCCACCACCTTGCCTTTCAAGCAAGAGGCCTGACCTACAAGTATGAGTAGAAGGTGAAAACGGATTATATATACTTCATGGATTTATTGTATAGGAATTCCAGTGTGTAGCCTAAGCTCTAGCACTTAAAAAAGTTTAGCAAGTGTTTCATCAAGCGGAGAAGTACAGCAATGAAATTGGAGAGGTCAGGGTACACAGTGTTGGGCAATTCACAAGATATAATTCCATAAGTACATTAGTAATAAAGACATACCAAAAAAGGAGTGGGAAAACCATTAAGCAAGTAAGCTGAATGCTTAATAAGCTTTCTTTGCTTCAGTCATCATGTAAAAGGCCAACTGAGAGCAGATGGTCGGCACAATGATACTGTAACAAAAAGGGAAGATTCTAATCTCATAAAAAGAGAATGGTGAGAGTGTCTAGCTAATTTAGATGTTTTCAAATGGGTTATGATGATGACCTTTATTTTTGCATACTTAAGGAAATGTCTGAAGTGATATCAGATTCTTAACTATTATCATGGAAGACTGAAGAGGAAAAGACTGGAAAAGGTAAACATGCCTTTAAGAAGGAGGAAAACATACTGCTTTACATATCAGCCTACAAACCATCCATTCACAGAAAAAACCTCAATCTTTCTATAAAAGCAACAAGATACCCAAGGCATGAGCAGCAGCAAACAGCATTTGCTGAAGTGCACCATACCAACTGCATTTCCTTCTATGGGACATTAAAGAGGCACAGCTTGACTTCAGCCTTAGCTATTAGTATGGCATTTGAGGATATGTATAGAGGCTACAAAGCTTGCTAGAAGACCATTCATTTCCAGAAAACAGTTCTATTCAAAATAAAAGCATGAACCATGCACAGTTTCAGAGAGACCTGCCTTGAACTCAGTATTATTAATATTTTCATTAATGACTTGAATGATGAAAAAAGGAATACGCTTATTACATTTGCTGATAACTCTGTGCAGGAAAGGACTGCAAGAACAAGAGAGAACAGGATTAAAATTCAAAAAAGGTCTCGACAAATTGCGGAAATAATCTTTAAAGAAAAGGTTATTCAGGAAAGACAATTCCTGGTATTCAGGAGAGACAATACAAGACACTATACTTGGGGAAAAATAAGTAATTGTGTAATTACAGGCTGGGGGGAAACTCTGCAGGTTGGGGAAAGCTGACGATGGCTGCTCTGGAAGAGGCAATCATTCTGGGATCACAAATGGAAGTGTCGCTACTGAGATATGGGAAATAATCCTTCTGCTAGGCTTAGTCCTCACTGGAGAAAGAGATATCATATGTCAGTAAAGTTGTGAGCTAAATGAAGGGAATTGATAAAGGAGAAGGTAACAGTTCAGAGGTCTATGAAACATAGCCAAGAGGTGAAACAAAGTTGGGAAATCGAACTTTAAGCCAAAAAGAGACTGAGAGAGAACTCAAAAGCTTAAAACATTTTCAGGATAACAGCAAAGACAAAGGAATGGCCTGTTCTTCAGGGCTTGACCCTATCAGCCATGAACTAAAAGCAGGGAACCTCACCATGGAGTGCACCCTGTGGTGCAGAGCTGTGTGTGAGGCCAGCATTGCTCCCCGGAGCAGCCCTGAGCACAGGGACCAGCTGTCCCACTTCCATAGGCCACTCTGACCTGTGAGCCTGGGTGAGCCTGGCTGATTGCTGTCACAAACCACATAACAGCCCTTCAAACCATTTACCAAAGAACCCTTGAATATTAAATGAAAAATTTCAGGAAGGTCAATTAAACTGGTCATGGATATTTAATAATAGGGAAGATGACAAAAATAATCAAATAAATTACTTGTTCCAAATTATCACTCAATTCTAGCTGTAGTTCATTGCTGACTCAGATTAATGAATGCTGAAAAGATATTACTTTCGTATGAATATTCTGACTTTGATACCTGATTGCAATTTTTGCAATGAAAAATGCAGCATATCGATTCCTGATGAATTTTTAATAGAGTCAACTGTCAAATGCCCTCAGTATCATTTAAAGAGATCCTATTGGCATGCCAGGCTATGAAGAAGTTCCCTCCTGAAAATACACGACACCAAAGAATCGCTAACATGAGGAAATTAACTCAGGAATTGAGCTCAGGCTGGCGCATGGAAAAGCATGCATTTCTCCATAGAGCTCACCACACTTCAGCTGCTTTATGTTATAAATAGTGATAACTGTGAAAAGACCTAACCTTCCCTTCAGTGTTTTGTGGGCTTATTTTATTCATTTTCACCTTCAGAAAAGGAGCTTTTGCCAGGGAAAGTGCTTTTGTACAAAAAATAAAACCTGTGAATCACCAGGGAAGCTGAGTGGGAAAGGTCACCAACTGGTTTCTCTATAGCAGCAGACGTTTATTTTATCATTGTAGGACCTGAACTCATTCATGTGATCATCCAGCTTCAGATTTTAATAGACAGGATTTGGTGAAGGTGACAATCTTGTGTTTCTTTAGAGAGAAGTAGACAGGAAGTGACAAACAGCATCCTGCTCAGTGCCGATGCTGATTTACTTTCCCAGATACTGAGTTTATTCCATTTGCTTAGCTCGGGAAGCGGACCAAACCAGAAACTCCAGGATGAGAAACTGCAGAATAGCTCAGTGGAGGTTAGCTTAAATGTGTCAGGAGTTGAGTTTAGCCCTCTCCAGGTAAGAGAAGCTCCCTGCTCCTTTCTGCTGCTCCTTTCTGTCTTGAGAAGCTACTGATTCAGACAGCATCCTCCTAACCAAATCCCACAGAGGACAAAGAGCCCTCTGAAGGTCCCTGAGAGATTTACAGCTCAAAGCAGGCAGCAAAGCATGACATGTAGCTCCTCCAGAGCAAAAGTGTACCAAACTTTCTGCAGAACTCCTGCCCTTTTGTGCAGGGTTGTGGCACATGATGGAGATACCTCCCCCCTCTCCAGAGGTTTACTTACCTATGGAAAAATTATCTTTGCAAGGCATGCTGGTCACTTATTTACATGGAAAGGCAGGTGACTTATTTCCTTGGTTCCTTTGGAAACCCCAGTCTGCTCAATAAAGACAGACGGCATGTTTACGGCTCTGCGACAGCTACACCTTGTAAACTGTGTCCTTCAGCACTGTGCTCACAGGTGAGCCACTGGAAATAACAGCTCTCAAGAGCTACATAAGCAGCACAATTTCCTCCTTCAAAGCATTATAAAGAAAGATAAAATGGCTTACTTAAAGCCAACTTTGTCTTCATGATGATTTAAACTCACGCACTTCCCAGCTGGAACTGGCTGTGAATACAACAGAGTCACGTACTGCAGTGTCAGGGATGCAAACTCATTCACAAAGCCTCAGTAACTCAATGCCCTTGGGGTAAATGGTCACAGCTTCCTCTGTTGGACTGGTTTAGGAAGAAAAAGATGCAAAAGAAAAAAATGCATTTACCAGCCCCATTCTCCCCACCACACACACAGAGCGCTTGAATTATCTTCAAATTCTCAAAGCCAGAAAGTTCTGCCCTCTAAGGATTTAATACCTTCCATTTGTTAGTGAAATGCTGAGTTAAATGGCAAAGCTATTTAGCTCAATGGCATTAAAACTCATCACAGTCAACTTAGAACTTTATCAGCCATTTCAGAGGTACATAGCATATTCAGAGATAATTGCATGCAGAAACATCCATAACTTGCATGTGTGTACATACATACACACACACATTATCTACTGAGCAGTTAACTAAATCTCTGCAATAAATATGTTGTGAATGTCTTATCTAATTATTCGCTTCATAAGTCGTTTGTTCACATGGGGGTTTTCCTTATTTTCCTATCTTTTATATTAATTCTTCCCATAATGAAGAGGAACTTCCTATAGCTCATCTCATAAAAGTTTGGCATCAGGACCAAATCCACAATAACACCTTCACTTGCCACTTTATATTCTCCAACTTGTAGATGAGTAACAAGGAGCCAGACTCCTCTCCCTTGTTACTCTATGTCCTTATTTCTCTTTATTCTTATTTTATTCTTCTTTACGCTTATTTTGTTCTTTACCTACTAATATTTCTACTGCAGAAGGTCTGTACTTTTCTCATACCACTCCAGACACTCAGAAGATCCTGTCAGGCACTGCAACACATTCAAATTTTCCCATTTTCTGTGCGGAATTATGTAGGCAAGTGGACAAAAACTCGTAGTGCAGCAAGGTAGAACTGGGGGCAACCAACCATGATGCAAAGGGGCATAGGGAACCAGGGATTGGAAATGAAGTTAGGAAATCCCACTGGAAAAGGCCAAAAGAAGAAAAATCCCATCTGGCAGGAGCAGGGCACTGACAAAGCTCTTGTGCCAAGCTTATTCCTCTTTGCCATGCTCAGCCCAGGAGGCCTCAGCTGAAATTGCTTGAGTGATTTCGATCATAGATTTGTTTTCTTTATGGCTCAGTGCAGGTTGTTCTTTTCCCCATCAAAATCTCTTGCACTCAGACCAGCCTTTTCCAATTACTGGTTTACCACCTTTCTTACAGATGAAGGGGTAGCTTTCAGATCTGCAGCTTTCAGAACTACTCAAACCTTTTCTTTACTATACATGTGTCACAGCAGCTTCTTGTTCTGTTTATTAAGAGCTTTCTGCATATAACTGCTCCAGGTCACCCATTTCTCCCTCTCCCAGGCTGTGCTGTTGTCACATGCTAGGCATCGCTGTGCCTTCATCCTCTCTTCTTCAGCCATCTCACTTTGGCCAGTACTTTTCTCCCCATAGAAACCAATATAACCCTCCAGCATTGTGTTCTTCTTTTCCTTTTGAGAATGAGACACACCAAGTTCACTTCATTTTTTGGCCAAAATCACCTCTATTATCAAGAAATGAACTTCTATTATACAGAAATCAGGCAGCACATCTCACTCACTCTTTTCTTATGTGCAGAGATGTTTCCACCCAACTCTTTAGTCTGTTCCTCTTCCTCCATCACTTGTTTTTTCACTAGAATTGAGTGTGTAACAAGGTTTTCTGTTAGTTTTTTCCTTAAGCTTCACAACCAACAAAACCCCAATGCACACAAACTATGTTTTATGATGATGCCTGATGCCCACATTCCTCCACCTGCTCATTTCCTGGCCAGACGCTGCCACCAAGGAGTTTTTGATGTCTAAGTTCTGCCTGATTTGCTTTAGGACAGCCCTTTAACCAGTTTCTTTTAATAAGTGTGTAAGTATTTATCTCTGCATTTTCTCTCCCACTGTAAAATTTAATTGATTTTACGGAGACCAAAATAGATGCAAAAGGCTCAGCATTTCCAAGGGTATCTCACAAACCTCACTTCCTTAAAAATATAACCAACAAAACCAACAACAAGAAACTAGGTCAAAACAAGAGCTGGGGTGGGTGATTTGTGGTTGCACAGGAACCTCAGGAACACAGAGAGCAACGGGTCAGATCCCTCATTAGGAAGTGTAGGTGGGTGCAGCAAAGCTTGCACCTCAGAGTGCCTTAAAAAGGAAATGGGAACATACAGCAAGTGGTATTAGTTCACATCCAGATTTGGCCTAAGCAAGAACAAATTGCCAAAATAGGAAAATTATATGCTAGTTCCTTAATGGTTGGGATGAGGTAGGGATCGGTCTGCCCATTTCTCCCCCGCTCTGCTTCACACACCCAGCGGTTCCAAGAAATTATACTTGATAAATTACTTGTTTTCTTCATTCTCGTGTTCAGGTGTCACTAAAGTAGGAGAGTGGGGAATTACAGCCTCTGCTGCTGCTGCTGCTACTATTATTATTTGGCAGTAATTCCTCTAACTTTCTTCCCTGGAGGAAGACACGACTAGCTGGTCTCCTCCTCCCAAGGTCATCCCACCAGAAAATATTAGCTATTTGCTTCTATTAGTTTCCATTATCAAGGTACAGAAAACCAAATAACAGTCAATTTACAGTATTTCATGGCTTACCTTAAATGCGGGACTTGAACACATACCTCAAAGCCTGACTAACTACAAGACAAAGTCTCCATGAAACCTGCTGGCACCATGAGGATGGGGGGGAGGGGTGGTTCCTGCACCCCACTTCTCAGACAGGCTTGGGGGAGGCTCCTGCCCTTCCATTTTTCTGTCATTTCTATAGAAAGGGACATTTCAACATACTGAGGGGCCGAGCGGATTAATTCCTAATACAATTACCACTCTTCTGGCCTGCTTTGTAGTCTTCAGAAGGTGTGAAATGAGTAATTTTCCACAGTTTTACAGGTACAATATAGACACTCCCAACAGCAGCTGATGCATTCCTATGCTACTGCTTCCCTTTTGACTGCATTATTTAAATCCTTTCTGACTCGCATTGTGATACAACATCTGTTCCCTCTGCCCAGCCATGTAGTGGGTGGTGTGTTATTGGTTTTAAAGATGAGGGATATTTCATTTCAAAGTGCAAGCACTGATGAGGAGATACGCTTAGATAAATTACCCCATTATTGCTGCAAATTCTCAGCCCAGACAGCTTTGTGTCACAGCCACTTAAAAGGCAGGTTTGAAGTGAAGGATCTGTCCCACAGAGAGCAAACATAGTATCCAGCTGGGAGCTCCTCCGTGGGAGCCCTGGAGAGATGGGAGACAAGCATTACTGACAGCCAAGCTGTGAAAGATAGAAAAAGGGTATCAGCAAGGGGCACCAAGTCTTCCAGTTCTCTCTTGCTTTGAGGCTACTGCCTGTTAAATCAGTGCTTTAGAGCCAACTCAGAGTATTCAGTCTCAGTCCAGAACTCAGAAAACACAAGAAACACTTGGACATGTCAAGATTTTAACATTGAAAGTTTTTTGAAGTTAATTTTCCTTTTGGCTTTATCTTTCACAGTGTTTAACTTTGCTGTTCCCATCATTTGCCTGTTACCCCAACAGCTAGAAGAGATCCTGAAAAGAAAGTGTGAGGGAGGGAAGAAGCCCCCTTTGCACTTCCTTCCCCAAGGAGCCAGAACTTGGTGAAGAAGGAACACATTCACAGTATCAATATTTGCAATAAGATGGTGCAAACCAGCAGTGTCAGCAGGTGACATTCCCTTTATATTTCACATGGTAAAGCAGCACATTCTAGCTGTTTGATGCCATCATTTTACTGCAAGAATGACTATATTCACTGCAAATTATTTCCTGAGAAGAGCTATGTGAATACAGTAATCCAAAAAAGGAACAAGATATTATTTGGGAAGAGTTGTTTCCTTTTGCACACAGTTTCTATGAGGTGTCACAATTGTGAAAAGAATAAGGTGTCTGGATACATCCCTAAATATACCTTTGTGCAAGCATTAAGTCAACCACAAATTCATCTGGAAAATGCTGCTGCCCTGCCCCACTCCCCCAAGT
Source organism: Psittacula echo (assembly GCF_963264785.1). NCBI lineage: Eukaryota > Metazoa > Chordata > Aves > Psittaciformes > Psittacidae > Psittacula > Psittacula echo. The sequence goes on along the minus strand of NC_137745.1, from coordinate 13,413,545 downwards.
GGTGATATCCTCACACTGGCAAAAAAAGAAAAGTATTTCTTCTTGAAAATTCTCAGATGGAAACATTTCACCTTTTCTTTCATTTCAAAACATTTTTCCTCTGTTTTCTTGCAATGGTACAAAGGATGCCTCTAGAGTAGCCGGTTGACTTTCTATATCACAGACAACTATAACAGACTTTTGAATGTAGTTCAGAGATATGAGGCAAGCGCCTAAATTGCTGGACACCATGACCTGTTCCTCTGTCCCTACCCCTGACCCTCTGCACACACCCCCTGTCTTACTGCTGCCTCACCTTCCAGCTGTGTCCCTGCAATACTGCCCTGCTTCCCTTCAGCAACATTTTTTCCTCCTTGCAAGATAATAAATTTCTTTCCAAGGAAAAAAGACACCGGTAATAAACCCTCTAGCTCTCATCCTCTCAGTTTCCTTTTGCCCTTTTAGTGAAGGCCATTTTGGTTCTAACCAAATAATAATAAACATCAAATAAAAATTTTAAAAAGCACAAAAAAAAAACCCTAAAAAAAAAAATAAAAAAAAACAAACACACACAAAAAATCCCAGAAAAAAAAAAAAAAAAAAAAAAAAAAAACCACAAAAAACAGCAGAGAGAAAGCATCACCTCATCTTTAACAAATCACTCATGTGAAAGACAGGTTAACAAGCACACTGTGGGAAGCACGGCAAAAGTCACCCATGCCCTTCCATTTTGATAGGGATTTTTTTAATGGATTCAAAAATCTGCCTTTTTGAATTAATTAAATTCTACGAAAAGCTTCCAAAGGGAAACAGCTGATTGGCCTTCATGAAACCTGAACAACAAGCCATTGGATGCCAGGGAATGTCCCACTTCTAGACAAAGCTAGCAGCTGAACCACTTCCTCCATGGTTTGGAAGGTCGTAGTCTTCATGGAGGATGGGTTGTGTTGTGTTTGCTTCTGCCTGCACAGAGGAACAATTGTCCCATCACATCTGGGCTCTGCTCTCAGCTCCCTGGCAATAGCCCAGCATGCGGAAAAGCCTGCCCAATCTGCCTCCTGCATGAGAGAGACCAGAGAAACCCTCCAAGGCAAGAGAGGGAGAATATAAGAAATCATGTCAACAGAGACAGCAGAAGACGTGAGATGCTAATTTGTGTTACAGCCATGGTTAATGCCACTGGGGCATGGTGCTTATGATAAGCTGGCAAAGGTCAGAAATCCCCCCACAGCAGGGATGCCGTGCCAATATTTACATAGGTACTTCTGAGCATTTTCACTGTTGATCTCTGGTGTGTTCATGGGCAAGAATGAAGAAACCCATGAAATCCTACCATCACCTGAACAGCAACGCTCTCCAAACTGTAACTCAGGAGAAAAAGAAAACCAGTAAAAAGAAAAATCATTTGAAATGCAGATTCTACAGAAAACACCAAGATAGTACAGGTGGAAGGGAGGTGATGGTGAAGCACTCCCTGTGCTTTCTAGGTTTTTAATAATTTCACTCCTCAAAAATTAACCAGGATGCTAACTCACCAGAGTGCTTTGCTTCTGGCAGGAAAAGAGGGGTACAGATAAGTCTGAAGTTTTTACATCTTGAACACTTTGGCAATTGTTTCTTTCAGATGTAATCTGGAGCATCCTGTTAAACAGCTCTGAAACTCAAAATAAATAATATAAAACACAGTGACAAATAACCATTAATAAAGATAGGTTCACACAAAAAGAGAGAAAGGGGATGCAGTGGGGAGAAGAAAATCAGTCTTGGCTTGCCTGGTTAAATATAAATATTGGGATGGGGTCTCAAAGGTACTCAAGATCAGGTAGTTGATAAGCTGTTTACCATACAATGAGATTTTCCATTTAACAGTAAAGATTTTTTTACTGGAGAAACAATACAAACTGGGTTTTAGCCTCATTTATCTTTTCTGTGGTTAGACACTTCCTTTTTTTTCCATTTTTTTTTTTCATTTGATTGTTGCTTTATTTTCTTTTATATAAAACATTTAGAAAACCCTGCAGGTTCTAGTGAGCTTTCATGGTCTTTTGTACATCTTACATTTAGAAAGAGGAATTTTGAGTTGCAACAAAGCTACAGAGATTACATTGTTTTTCAGTAATGCCTGCCCTCAAAATAGTTTTCAGTTAGCTTTATAACTATCCAATATTGCCATAGCATTCCCACCATTCAAATATCACTGTCATCATCATCCAGTTTGCAACAGCAAAATTGAGTTTCAACTTCTCCCACAACATGTAATGTATTAGAATAGGTAAAACTTTGTAATATGCCATGAATATCAGTGGGAGTTTCAGGTAAATTTAAGGAAAGAAACATTTAGATTATACTCCTAGGTGAAAATTGCGTGCAAATAGTAAGATTGATTTCCCTACTCAAGAATTTATCTCAGGAAATGGAAAAGAGCCCAAACACTCAGCAAACTGAAAATATACTGTGGCAAAGGGAAAGGAAAACATCAGAGGGAACAATCTGACCTGAAGTTGATGAGCTTCAATTCAAATCTTTTATTTCTAGGCTTTATTTTTGCAATGGAACAGTGCAATAGTGCAGGTATTCCTAAAGTGATTTTTCCTCTCGATTTTATTCAAATCATCTGTAGTCTAAGGAACATGATAGATATGAGTTATGGCTCCTAGTATTAAAATACCAAAACAAATTATTAGCATATAAAAATTGATATGATCTATTCGGATGCGTAACTTTGAAATATGGTACATAGCAGAGTGCACCTATCTTGAATCATAAAACTTGTCAAAGATACCAAAAGTTTATTGCCTTGGAAGATTCATGCAGCAACATTGGAACACTTGATTTAGGTCTTAACAGCTTTTCATAATTCTTGCAGGCATGCAAGCATTTCACAAGATGTATTTAAACAGAGAAAAAATAATTTAAGAAGACAGAGCAGCTTTTTCTCCTTATCAGGTGAGATAGACGCACTTTCAAACCACTCTAAGGATCAAGTTTTTCATTTTCCTTCCTATAATTGTTTAATACAATAAATCTTTCCACTTAAATTCATTTCATAAACCTAACAGTTATTAATGCAACAAAGCAAGCATGTTTTCATACTAGCAATAGACAAGCAAAAAGTGTATTATACCCAAATGATGTAATGACACGTATCTGTTCCACTATCTGTGCAATACAAGGTTGTCAAAGTGATTCTTCCTGTGGCCCCAGGCCCTGTGCCCCCACCAGACCTCCTCATCATCAGCAGTTACTGCCTGCTCTCCTGGAACACTGACTGCCTGCAGTAGTTTTAAAAACAGTCCAATTTCTTTCACTAATGTAGCTCTGATTGAGTTTTGCTGCATGAGCGAGGGGAAAAATTACAATAGGAAAATTTCTTAATACAATAAAATGTGAAACACAGAAAACAGCAACAAACACAATGGGCCTTAATAACAAAGCGTCTGACAACGCAATTTCTATGCAGCTTGCAACATAATTACAGTCTCCCATAACAGCCTCAGCCTGGAAACTACCTTCCATTCACATAACTTTCAGTTGGCTCAGGAAAACCAAAATTCAAACCGTTAGTCTTAAAATGCATATTCTCCAAATGCACTAGTTCAGCTTTTCCTAGATGTAGACATGCTTCCAAATAAAACAAAAAGAAAGCCAGCATGTTTTAGCGGGATCTGTTCTAGAGACCATACCTTTTTCTGCAATGATTAAAAAGATGAACTTCAGTTGTCAGTAACTGCAGTGAAAAGTACTGAAAGCTCAACCCTTAATTACAAAGTGAAGAACAAAATGTGGCAATTAACCTTTGTTCATGATAACAGCAAAAAGGCATGGCTGGAGGCTTCTGTGTTTGTTACTGAGAAAGAAAATCTTTAGTGCCTGCCATGAACTTTTCTCTTGATGCTGACTATGGCTAAAAAAGGGACAGGTATGCTGTTGGTTGCCAGATAAAATGCCATTCATAAAACCAGCAAGGTAAAGGCTACACAAATTCCAATATTGAACATCTTAATACTACCTTAACTTTGTCTGTTTGAAGTATGCAGACACAGAATGCAGAAGAGACAAAGCACTAGCATCATTCTCAGATGCAGCCCTTGGCCACCAAACGCCACATGTGCAGGTTAGTGGGAGCCCCAGGGATACGTGGGAGCCATGTACAAGACAATTTTCAAGTTTCAAATACAAGAGTCTCATGTGAACTAACGTTTGACACATACAGATTTATTTAGGTGCCCAATAGAGGAAATTCTCTTTTTCCCCATTTTGGTGGAGGTAGGATTGAGGCAGGATAACTTTAAATGAGCTGTTGAAACTTGTTTAACAGGTGCTGGGTTCATTGCACTCACATTTATCCGTTAGAATCAGGTGTGTAGGATTGTCTCTACCAACACTCCCAGAGCTTCAGCTGAAGAACATCCCTCACTGCTGGTAACACCAGCAGCCATAAATAATTTCTTTTACTAGGACTTGAACTATATATAAAAGGTAAGGGACCTCCAACATATCCAAGTATTGCTTGTGAGAACATTACAAGGAAATCAGTGTCCAGGAAGAAATTAAAACTGCCAATATTTATTTCAAGTTATTGAAGCCCCCTGGCTGCAGGAAGGCTCACAGGGAAACAAGCTCTGAGAAGACAACTGTCAAAAGTCACTAAGTCCAGTCTAAGAAGTACTAGACAATGATCTGAAGCTAATTCAAAGGCTTTCACATACAGAACTCACATAAGGTAGCAAAAACCTCTTTTTTTCTATAGATTGCATAGCTGCAAAGGTCTTTAAAATTACCAAAACTGCATATTACAGTGCAAAATCATATGTTTATGTTGGACCTGCAAAATGGGACACACTATCTCAAAATATATAAATTTAAGTACTATAAAAGCTAAAAGAATCTCTCAAGATCTTTTGTTTTGACATTCTTTTATAAAAACATTACAGTATTAAAAAAAAACCCACAGGATACACCTCCACCAGAAGATACTCACCAGGAATACCTCCAAGGGATCCCAAATGTTGTAACAGGCCATAAAGCAACTGGGATAGCTGGAGATGATGGCAACTAATGCCCAGTGCTGCGTCTGTCCTCTTTTCCTTTAACCCAAGAAGAGCTGCCAAAGGAAACTGGGAATTTCCTCAAAGATCAAGGCATGTTTAACCACAGAGCTTTGGTCTGTGGCCAACTCTTGCTCTTTCAAGCAAAAAACTTTAGCACCAAGCATATGGCAAATGCTGTTTCCCTCCAGATCAATATGTTATCCTATCGTTTACAGGAGTGAAATGTACCCAGCCTGTCTCCTCAGTTGATCACAGAACTTCTTTTCTCAGTTACAGCACACTGCTAGACATCCATGCCTCCATACTAAAACAAACTTTTGCAGTAATGTAATAAAGGTGTAGAAGCAGAGTCCCTGACCTATTTCAAAGGCTAGTGTAAAATCCTGACTATATGATCATTTCAAAATCCACTACAAGACTGCCCAATGTTCGGCTGCAATCTACTGCATGTTCATAGCATGGCAGTTATTCCACAGAGTCTCATACAAGATTAAAAAAGGGGGGAGAGGGGAAGTGGACACATCTTTAGAAAACATTTTCTCTCAATTCTACAGTTATGCTTGTCATCTGATAAGAAGATCATAGTGATATTCTGATCCTGCACTATATCAGTGTGATCCTATTGTTGACTTCAGAGGCATACGTGCACACTTAAGTCAAGATGTACAAGCCTTTGGGGGCTTATTTCATACAGGAAGTTGTACTTGTCCTGCTTAATATCTTAGAGCACCACAAAGAGATAACTTATTCATGTAGTAGGGCTTTAAGTTTTTTGAGGTCGTGGTATGCTATATACAGTAAATGTGCAGTATTGCAGTTATTAATAATAAGTAGGTTTGGAATAATTTTGTCCAATTTTTCGCCTTCCCCCCTTTTCTGTTGATCTTTGTGACAATTCCTTTAGAAAATGTAAATGTTCCTCTCTTTTTACAGCATAATCTCTTTACATTTATCAGCTGTAATTGCAGCTCGGTCACAGAAATTAAAATACATAACATCTACTTGTTAACATAGGCAAGAAAAGTAATTTTCACTGTCATAATTTCAAAACATTTGTTCAAATTGTAGCCACAAAGAATACACACCTGCTAATGTATCAGGTGCCAAAAAAACCCCTCTGTATGACTCAAGAGAAGCAAATGCCAGCTTCATCAGCAACAAATTTGATGGATAAACCAAAAATCTGTCATAGTAAAAGCCAACATTTATTTTTCCTAATGTATAATAAATTATAGTATGATAAATATCACAGTTTCCTTAATATCAAAAAAGCATCCTTTCTGTCCTTTAAGGACACTAATAGCAGGGCTCCCAGAGCCACTGGCACTGATGGCTGCAGGGTCAACGTCAACATATGTGCAAGGAAACCCATGGCTGTATCAGAGGCTCCATTAACAAACAGCTTCCACCCAAAACCCATGTTTTCTTACCGTTACAACAACCACAAAGTTATCCAATCAACTGATATTTCATGGAATGCAAGTCAAAATGAAGATAATAGAAATGTCAGACTAAATTAACAAACCAATTAAACCAAATTTTGTGTGAAGAATGAAATGAGACCTAAACAAATCAGAGATTAAGCATGCTCCCTAATTTGTTCACATTTATTTACTGCTAAAAATAAGGTCAACTTTAATGCAAATATTTAAGAAATGCAAAATAAAAGGATATTTATTGTTTGGTTGGACACAGGAGGCTTTACTTGTTGACACGAACCGTAGACCAGTTACTTTGCCACACACAACAATCATCACTTATCTCCTGGGTCACACTGCATTTGCCATCCTTTTAGGTAAAATCTTGAGATTATTGATTGCATGAATCAAAGCACCAGGGTACCACTGCTACCTCCAAGTCACCGCACACCAGGCTGCTGGATGGGATGGAGATGAATGGATCTGTTCTCAGTGTGCTCCTAGGGGACAGGAGGAACCAAGGAAACTGGTGAATGTTAAGTATTTTTCTAAATGGCTGCCAAGTCACTTCCCGAGTGCAAGCAATGAAGTCAGTTCTCTCTATTTTATTTTGCATTCAACCTGAATGGTGGTGAACCTAATGCTGAAAAGATGTGAAAGCTCAGCTAATCCTTGGGGGTGCATGTGAGTCGTTGTTTAAAATCCCATCAGAACAGAGCAATAGCTTAACAATTATCCTATAGCATATCTTGTCCTTCCATTAGCCTCTGAGCTCAAAGTGTGCTTATTTCAAACAAAAAAAAAGCCATAATTTGAGGCTTAGAAATTAAACTTATTTGAAATCATGTATTTTGTGTTATCCATTAATTTGGCTCTTACAAATCTGGATTATTCAGTCTTATGTAAAACACTAAATTTTTTTCAAATACTCAAGGAAATTTAGGAGTAGGTACATAAAACCCCCCAAACAAACAAATCACATGCCTTTTCTCTTGGGCAAGGAATGGGATACACAGAGAAAAACTAACACGAGCTACAAAGTAATGATCCAAGACCTGTGCAGTCCCATAGATTCATCTTACAGGACTAATTACATGATGTTAGCTGGCACTTCCAAAGGCAGTATGGCAGCTATATACATCCTGGTGAGATACGCAACACAGCAGCAAGAGAAGCTGTCAAAACGCCAGATGCTTTTGAGACCCTCTTGACCCAATGCAATACCAAATTCTCTCTTCCTCTGTATATACCTCAATTGCCGAGGTGAGCAGCGCCCGTGCTGGCACAATTGATGCATGGGGGGTGTTCCCAAACTGCAGCTCATGCAACAGCAGCTGAAGGGACCCTAGTGGGGCTGGAGCAATGGTGGGCAAGCCCCCAACACCTGTAAAAGAAGCTCTTAGGAAGCACTAGCAACCAGGAGCACTGTATGGACAGCATGGATGGCAGCAGTGAGCACACCCATGGGAGATACACCCCTGTAGAGGAACATCTCTGACTACTGACAGAGCTCTGGGAGGAGGCCAGTAGGTTGAGGACTATCAGGGAGCACACGTGAGAGAGAGGCAGACCCTACTTTCCCTGAGACAGAGCCAATACACAGACAAGATGTGACATGGAGGATTCACTATCCTCTCTCCACCTGGCTGAACACGGTGACTTAAGCGGTAGGGCAATGGTGACAAGTTCCTGCCTGGCGCAGCAGTTGCATCTTCTGTATGACCACCCCATCTTCCCAGATGCCCTTGAACAATAGGTATGAGGCTCTGCATGTGGAACCGAGCAATTACAGGAACGATAACAATCATGAAACGAAAGAGGGTATGATTCTTGGCCAAGTAAGGAGAGGGGGAGGATCATCAGAACCTCTACCTTGGACTCCCTGAGGACAGACTGTGGCCTGTTTAGGAGCCTGGTTGAGAGAGTTCCTTGGGAGGCTGTCCTGAAGGGCAAAGGGATCCAGGAAGGCTGGACATTCCTCAAGAAGGAAACCCTGAGGCACAGGAGCAAGCTATCCTCAGGTACTGAAAGATGAGCAGGCAGGGAATAAGACTGGTCTGGCTTAACAGAGAGCTTTGGCTGGAACTCAGGAAAAAAAGGAAAGTTTATGACACAAGTCTTATGAGGAACAGCTGAGGGAACTGGGGTTGCTGAGCCTGGAGAAAACGAGGTTCAGGGGAGATCTTATTGCTCTCTACAACTACCTGAACAGAGGTTGTAGCGAGGTGAGGGCCAGTCTCTTTTCCCAAGTAATATGTGATAGGACAAAAGGAAATTGCCTCAGATTTTACTGGGGGAAGTTTAGATTAGATATTAGGAAAAATGTCTTCACCGAAACAGTTGTTACGAATTGGAACATTGGAACAGGCTGCCCTGCCCACGGCAGTGGTGAAGTCACCATTCCTGCAGGGATTTAAAATGTGTAGATGTGGCACTTAAGGACATGGTTTAGTGGTGGACTTGGCAGTGCTGGGTTCACGGCTGGACCTGATGATTTAAAGGTCTTTTCCAACTTAAATGATTCTGTGATTCATATGTGATTAATGTCAGTTATGAAATGTCTACAGAGAAGGCTGAAAGACCACCAATTTGCTGAGGAAATCAGAGGTTATCACAGGCCATCTTCCTGACAAAAAGATTGATCCTCAACAAGAAAGAGAATCTGCCTTTTCTATGGCTTTGATCAGTGAGGACTCATGCATAATTTAAACAGTGCTTTGGCTAATAGCAAAAGAAATAATTTACTCCTCTTTTAACGGATAAGTACTCCTCTCTCTTTTCTCAGCATACTAGAAGAGCTTCCAGCAAGTGATCACTCCTGCTTGGAGCAGGCATCACCCATTCCCTAGCACCACTGATGTGAGGGGATCTTGCTCAGACTCACTGGGAGCAGCAGGACAACAAACGGCACTCATTGCATGGGAATACCGAGTACTGCTGGCAAATGCCTGTATTGCTCTCCCCATCCACATTCCCTGGGGTTTCTGGAAGAATTGCACCTCTACTAAAATAATCAGAAGAAATAGCAAACTGAGCTCCTAAATCCTTCCCACCACTCACCAGCAACTGATGAACCTTCCTTCCCCTCCATGAACACTGCAGCAAGCAGTAAGATTCTTGAAAGATTTTCTTGATTTATTTTTGTCAACATGCAGATAACTTTCCTACTTTGTGGTAGAAGCAACCTCTGGAATTGCACATGGGGCAGGGACGTACCTGGATGCACAAAGCCAGTGGCTCTCCCACGTGCCATGCAACACTGCTGGAAGGGAGCTTCAGGAACACAATATATTCTACCAATTCTCACAGACTTTTACATTAAGGAGCTTATGAGAAAATGGCTGTTTCTTTACAGCACAAAACATGTTACCTGAGAAGATAAATTCTGTTAGGTGATGAAATGTGCTTCATTTCAATAATAAAAACAGATTTCCAGCAGGTTTTTTTCACTCTTTTCACAGCATCTCTTTTTGGTGGTGAGATGGCTTTCCTCCTTTCTTTGCTCCTAACAATGAAATAAAGTTTGCAGTTCCCCAGATATTAAAGTTAAGCAGATAAAGACACAGACTTAAGTTGGGGGATTGTGCAGTCTTGTGGCTATGATCATATAATAAGATGCAGAAATGCACAGCAACTTATAGCAACTTAAGAAAGCAGTGATAACTAAGGAAAAGGCCAAAGCTCTGTGAGTGCTCCCATTGTCCATGGCTGAGGTTAGTACCACAAAAATGTACTACCACCTATAATTAATAGAAATCATGTCATAGAATCATATCATAGAATGGTTTGGGTTGGAAGGGACCTTAAAGCTCATCCAGTTTCAAACCTCTGCCATGGACAGGGACACCTTCCACTAGAGCAGGCTTGCTAAAAGCCCCGTCCAACCTGGCCTTGAACACTTCCAGGTATGGGACAGTCACAGCTTCTCTGGGCAACCTGTGTCAGCGCCTCACCACCTGCACAGCAAAAAACTTCCTAATAATCTATATAATGACGTGGGTACACCTGCTGCTTGTAAAATACCTGTTTGAAACATGATCAAAAGCAGCTTCAATTAAAGAAAAAAACCCCAAAACAACTGTCTTTTATATTGGTGTTACTGGGATCTTGCCTTTGTGCAACACTGGGGATACAGCGCCCTGGAGGAGGACAAGAAGCTTGAGCGTTTAATGCAGGGATGACAATTCCTCCATAAGTGCCCCTGGATACTCTCTTATACACCCCCCATTTTGGCAGGGGTTACAAAACAAGCCACCAGGAAGGTGGACGCCTGCCTCAGTGCACAGTGCTCCCAAGGCAGCGCAGCCCTGGCCCCACGCCCAGCCCTAGCAGCACCCAGCCCTCCCCACTGAAGCCTGCTGCATGCCCTGTTCTTCCCGCTAAGCCTGGCCTTCATGGCTTTTCCAGCATCAGTGCACACCCCAGCTCTGCTCGGTTGCTCCAGCTTGGTTGGTTGAGTGACCACACCCTGAGCTGTGGAAGTCTAGCAGAAATACCAGCTCTTGTCAAAGAGCTTGTGAAAATCAGAGCCCTCAGCCAAGGAGGTGAATCCTCAAAGTGACTTGCGGAAATGCTGCTCCCCTTGAGCCTTGGCAATGGGCTGTCAGTGAAGTGAGCAGTCACTAGGTCACAGCATGGAAATGCTGCTCGCACTAGAACAGCGTTAGAGCTAAAATTCATTTAAATTCATTACTTCTTTATTATTATTATTATTATTATTATTATTTTAAAGGAAGCATCAAGAGCTAATACATGTAAATGTTATTCCTTCTTCCGAGACATGAGGTGTTTCAGTATTAAAGTCTCCAGGTGGATTTTGCATTTGTATGACTGGAAAGAGGGACATCATCTATCCAGAGATCAGGGCATCCTGGCAGAGCTATACCAAGGCCAATGTCTCTTTTGCCTTAGAAACAGACTGTATGAAGCAAACACCTACATAAACACCAATATTATTATGCCATGCTATGCTGGGTATTTCCACTGAGGGTATAGAAGTTTTGTTTTCCACTTGTAATGAGATAGTCAAGACTGCTACCAATCTAAAACCTAGTTGAAGTGTATTCTAAGGCTTATCAACAAAGTCACATTATCTCAAGTTAACATCCCATTAAAAGCACATAATTCACTTAACCCTTACACTCTTAGATGCTGTAGGAAAGGAACAGTAAATTTCTTGCTATTTGAGAATAAATTCAAGTCCTAGAACTCACTATGCAACCTATTTTCCAATAAATAGGGTTTTCATGCTACACTAACGCACAGCAGGATCAGGAAAAATAACTCTCATTTATTTCTCCATGGGGAAAAAGCCACAGACTGAAACTCACCCTAGCTCTATCATCATTATATGTATTTTAGCAAATGTATTTGAAATGCTATGCAAGTTCTTTATTCAGGAAACAACATGACAGTCTCTCTTACTGATGGCTGTGCGGCATCTCACCACAGGCGCCAAGCTCCCAACACGAGTTCTCAGACTCCATAAGGCTGTCTTCTTAATTACTTCACTAATATCTTGATTCAGATTGAAACTCTTGTAAAACATCTATTGCCTATCTAAAAGGAAAAGTTATTCACTTCTATTCACATCTTAGGCATAAAACGTAGGTGCACATGCATGAAGAAGAGTAAGACCCCCATCAGCTTGTGGACTAGCAAAGGATTACAGAAACTAACTTAGAGAATTTGATGCTCTAAATCTGATGGAATTAGTCAATACAATCAGCACAAATGGTTACAAAACCATTTTACTTATGGATGCTTCTTTTCAATTTACTGGCTGTTAAGACAGGATGTGTAAATGCTGCTATCTTCTGTCCTTTTCATTAAAACACACACTGGTTTGTGTAGGAAGGGACCTTAAAGCTCATCCAGTTTCAGCCCCTGCCATGGGCAGGAACACCTTTCACTGGAGCAGGTTGCTCCAAGCCCTGTCCAACCTGGCCTTGAACACTGCCAGGGATGGGGCAGCCACATCTTCTCTGGGCAACCTGTGCCAGTGCCTTACCACCCTCACAACAAAGGATTACTTCCTAACATCTAATCTAAATCTATTTTCTCTAGTTTAAATCCATTTCCCCTTGTTCTGTCCATACCTGCCCTTGTAAAAAGTCCCTCTCTAGCTTTCTTGTTGGCCACTTTAGGCACTGGAAGTTGCTTTAATGTCTCCCTGGAGGCTTTTCTTCTCCAGGCTGAATAAGCCCAACTTTCTCAGCCTGTCTCCGTAGCAGAGGTGTTCTAGCCCTCTGAGCATCTTTGCAGAATCCTCTCCATTTGCTCCAGTGGGTTCTCATCCTTCTTATGCTGGGGGTCCCAGCTGGAAGCACTACTGATAGGGGTTCTCACAAGAGTGGAGTAGAGGGGGAGAATCTGTAGAATTTCTCATATGCAGAAAGTAAATCCCGTGCTGACTCTGGCATACTCAACTAGCCACACTACTGCAATGTTTGATAAGGCATCATTTTATGCACCAGTGTCATTCAGCTGTGAGAGTACCACCAGGAGAGACTCCAGCCAGGCCTTAGCAGGATAACCAACAGCCTCAGACATTCTCCCTACCAGTGAAACAGAAACAATTCCAGTTTCTTTTTAAAGCAAATCAATGAAACCCGGCTCTCCGTATTTCACGATATACATATACACCCAAAACAAATAGCTCGCAGCAGTTTTGTGGATCTTTTCCTGGATTTTTCCTTTCATACCAAGAAGATTCAGAAAGTATTAATTGAAACAAAATCTGAAAATAATGTCAGAATAACTGGCAAAGTATTTCCTATTCATTAGAAATAATTCACTCAGTTTGAGCTGTTACAAGGGTCCCACAGTTATTTGCCTCACCCACAGTAGATGCTATCACAAGGAAAGGCTGATCATATGGACAAGCAGCACATAATTTTCTTCTCATCTGATCCTCAAACGTAGCATTTTTCTCTTTTATATCATTTTATGGCGAGGAAAGAAGATGATGAGTAGGGGAAAGAATAGGTAACAGAGAAGATAATAGTAAAAAGAGTCAGGAAAGAGGTGATATATAATTTACCATGAACAACAGCAGCAGCACAAAGACTTCAGGAATTATATAGGCAAAGCACGAACAAAATCTACATTCTCAATATAGACATTTTCTTGCATTTTGTGTCCTTTCTTTACACTTATTTTGGAATATATATTTTAGGGATTCATTTTAATAAAAGAAAAATATCTTCCTTTATAGAAGTACAACATGTTCCTCTAGATAAAGTGATACTGTCTGGCCATTTGATGCAACAGTTCAGCAGGTTTTGGCAATGCAGAAAGGCATAACATGGTAGAGAAATGAGACAGAAATAAGAAGAAGTGTTTAACAAAAGTTAGCTTGTCTTAATTCAAGGTTTTATACAATATGCTATATTTGATACGTATATGAAATGATAACAACAAAAAACAAAATAAACAACAAAACAACAGACAAAATATTGTTGTTTCCTTTGGCATTACCTATAGTCTGACATATGTGAACTGAAACCGGTATGGCACTATTTGGTAGACACAGAGTATCAGGAATAGGACTGCTAGTTGGTCAGTTCTTTTTACAGAAAATTTTCACTCAATGCTCTAATTCTGAACAGCATCAGCCTGTTAGGATGAGCCACAGATTTATCCAGAGACTCTTTCCACCACTAAGGTCTTCACAGCCGTGTGGGAATTTGGGAGAGATTTTTGTGTTATTTTTGTAAAATAAGAATAATTAGAAAAATTTTGTAAGAAAATAACTGCAGTGAAAGGTATTTCATCTTTCTCAACACAATGAAGAACCTAAACAAAACTACAGAAACATAAACTTTGTCTTATTCCCGAAACTCTCCTTCTTTAATTTTGTTATGAGTGTATGGGTGAAACTAATTTTTCTTACCCAATATAACTCAATTTACTGCTTTTTTTACAGCTGAAAACTGCCTCAAAGCTGGATCACACCCTCTCCCTATCTTTAGTCAGGCACATCCACCTCCCATCTTCCTTCTTGTGGTTACTGCAAACAAGAGGCAACAGTATTTCCAGCAGTGAAAAGAATATACTTTCAAAAATAACTTCACTGCATATTTGTCAGGTGAACATCCCACACAAACAGCTTGTATGGCACAACCACAAACCATTAAGCAGGCAAGTGCAAAGCCCTCCTGCTCCTTCTGCCCTTCCACTGATGCTCAGAGTGGGTTTGTCTTCGCAGGAGAAAACACATTCCCCTTCTCCAGCTGACTCCAGGCAAGTGTTCACGCAACAGCAAGGACGAGGTTGTAAGCTTTGTTGTAAAACGACTGTATGTGAAACAAGGAATGACAGCGTGTGATGAGATGCTGGTAAAATCTCATTACCTGTGAGACCCGAGAAAAATCTCCTTCGACCTGTCAAGCTCTAACAAAATGTTTTTTGTTGACAGCCTTCTACTGTCATTCCTGTGGCACCAAGACTTCTGTTATCTGATCCCAGTATTCACAGCGGGAACAAGGATAGGACTTCCCATCAACTTCATGGTTCCTAACCAAGGTTTTGTCCTTGTTGATGTCTGCCCTGACAAAAAACTACTTGGGGTTGTGCAGTTTGGGATCTTCCCAAAAGCCATCTTCCAGTCCGAAAGCTGTAAGGCCTGGATTGCCATCAGAACCTCCTTTTTTAAAATCACATTAAAAAAGAGCGTACATTTTCAGAAACTATTCCAGAACATGCATCTAAATTAGCTTCTTTGAATGGCATTCTAGCAGATCTTTTCACTCGAAGCATACAAAGAGCTTGCAGAGCTGAGCCTCCTGGTTTTGACACATTAAGACCAGCAGGGTAACTAGACCTGGAGCTCTTTAAATTATCCAAGGTGCAGGGAATGAGATCTGAAGCTAAAGCAACCTCCAAAAACATGCACACAATATCTTGCTAAGAAATGAAAATAAATACAAATATTCCAATTACCATTTCTGCACTCATTTCCAGTCTCCAAAGACACCTAGCACGACCATCCCTTTCCCTCTGAATAGCTGATCAGCAGATTAAAGTACTTTCATTAGACTCCTTTTGTTTGAATGGGAACAACTGCAGCGATCTCTCAAAGACTGCAGCTGAGGAACAATATCAGAGAAATGCCACACAGAAAATCTCTCTGTCAATAGGATCATTTCCAACTTATCTGAATATTTCTTCAATTTCCCTGTTAACACAAAATAAATAAAGAACATTTGGTTGCTAAATTCATGTATACTGACTGGGAAAGAAGAGGTAAGACGAGGTGGGGAGAGAGGATGTCTGTGTTGCCTGGAGCAACAGGATATTCTTCACGGATTTCTGAGATCACAGTTTTGCTGATTTCCCACCCTGACTTCCCAAAGGGACGAGGGAATTTCTGCAGTACAATCATCACTGAGAGCCAAGATGTCTATCTATAGCTTTTGTAATTGAAACACCACAGCAAAACAGTTATTTCACTACTCAGTAAAGAGTGAGTCTTACTTTGAGAAAGAAGGTGAAGCCAATCAAGGACATGCTTTGGCCAATCATGAAAACAAACCTTAATGAACCAAAGAAGAAACTTCACGCAGATCCCATTGAGAGCATTTATGCAGCTCTGATTTCCACAGTGCAAGACCCATGCAGATGAGTGTGAGGGTGTGTTGTGGTTTAAGCTCAGCCAGCCACACAGACACTCTCTCACTCCCCCCCCCTTACTCCCCCCCACTCCTGGAGGGATGGGGAGGAAAATTGAAAGAATGTAACTCCCATGGGTTGTAGATAAGAACAGTCCAGTAACTAAGGTATAACACAAATCACTACTGCTACCAACAATAACAATAATAATGATAAGGGGAATAACAAGGGAAAGAGAATACAACTGCTCACCACCTGCTGATCGATACCCAGCCCGACCCAAGCAGCGATCTCACCTTTCCGGGTAGCTGTCCCCAGTTTATATACTGGGCATGACGTGCTGTGGTACGGAATACCTCTTTGGCTAGTTTGGGTCAGGTGTCCTGTCTCTGTTTCCTCCTGACTTCCTCTCCTCCCTGGCAGAGCATGAGACTCAGAAAGTCTTTGGTCAGAGTAAACATTACTGAGCAGCAACTAAAAACATCGGTGTTATCAGTGCTGTTCCCAGGCTGAAAGTCAAAAACACAGCACTGCACCAGCTACTAAGAAGGAGAAAAAATGACTGCTACTGCTGAACCCAGGACAGGGTGTGCTGGGCTTGCTTTGAAAACCTGAAAGCTACACTCCCTTTTTCACCCTGCGAGCTGTTAAGATGGAGGACCACAGGGAATGGAGAACAATGTGCCATGGGGTAAGCACAAGTGTCAGCACCTGTGCTGCCCCAAGACCCCAGAATCCTGAGAGCCTCAGGAAAGCCATGTCCCCCAAAGGCAAACCTGCTTCCGGGCTCTCAGACCCCAGTGGAACCAAGCCCAAGGTGCTTGTACGTGCACTACTATGCAAAAGTGCAGGTACAAGCTGCTGGAGCAGCAGGAACAGTACTCACAGCCTGAAAGAGATGTGATCTCCAGTGGCCTGGCAATTGACCTCTGGATGCAAAAGTCATCTGGAAAAAGGCTCTTCACAAAAGCATCCAGACCCATTGCAGTAGCTGATCCCACTAAATTAATCTGAAATATATCTGCTGTTTTCCTTTTTCTTTCTAGATACTTACACCAGACTTGCAGGGAGATGTACTTTCAAAATTCAAATTCATGCTGCTGAAAGTTTTTGTTTCAAGTGTTAGCCATACAACTTCAAGCCTCATTAAGTTACAATATATAGTTTTTCAGCGAACTCAGCTGGTAAATACTGGGATGTTTCTGTGTTCCCAAGAAAAAAAAAAAAGAGATTTTCTACATGACTACAAGTTGCAGATGTAAAAAGTCCCAACAAAACATAAACCCAAACATTTCCCAGAGAGAACCAGCATGCTCTTTTTTAACATATGAAAAATCATGACAATCAAATCCTATTGAAAAACACACTTTGGAATTTGTTTCACCAGCTTTATTACCTAGACATCCGGGATATTTTTATTTTTCCCCAAGTAGAAGCAAGTATCTAAATGAGAGGAGAATTGATGATATACAGCTAGCAAGCAGTTATGAAAAATAAGAGGCCAAAATTCATCTCTATTGTTACTATACAGTGAAGCTCATGTGCCATAAACTGATACTGTAATGGAATAAATCAGAATAGTACCAATGATCATAATCCTTATTCTTTATGGTACAGACTAGAAATCAGGATTCAGGATCCCATTTTTCTTGGCATTATGAGAAGCAGAGCAGGGGAGACAGCTGGCAAGCTAATAACCTGTGTGACAGACAGAATGCTACGAGAAGGAAAAACAGAGAGGCAAAGGTTGGGAGATGGGGACAGCAAAATAACAGGGAGCAGAAGTTAGAGCTTGTCGTTTACCTAACCAGTGCCAGAGGGGCGAGCTGCAGCCATCAGAGCACAGCGAGATTTCAAAAGGGATTTAAAGGTTAACATAACAGCTTACATAAATGATTGGGACTTTTTTCCCTGCGCACAGGATGGTGTAACACATGAAGAGAGATGAGAGATGCAGGCACAGAGGTGACAGGAAGCGCTGGCAGAGTAAGGCACAGTATGGAGAGAAGATTTTTCAAGCACTTCTGGGGAGAAAGGGGCAGGATGCGATCGACAGGGATGTCTGCTTCCAGCAACACATTTACTGCACTTAAAAGGGGAGGAAATACATATGGTCTGGATGAGGGTCAAAACAGCCTGGAAAAATTCCTCTCGGGTGGAGCTCAGGGACAGTTAAACTGTGCTGGCGAAGTGAGGATCAAGGTGAAATGCCAGAATGAGCATCTGGTGCGTAGTTGCCTGGAGTTACCTGGGGCAGTATGGCTGGATGGAAGTCAAAGAACAGATTAATGCTCCTAAGGACTGAACAGGCTGAAGCAAGCCAGATCCTGGATTGACATGCAAAGGAGCAAGATTTATGTTGGCATTTCTAGGCAGAAAAAGGCTACAATATAAATCCGGACCTTATTACATGCTAGAGAATCCACACAGGAAAAAATGAGAACCCACACAGGAAAAATATGCTTCTCATTGCCTTGTTAATGCAACTGCTTTAATCAACAATTGTTTGAAGGCCAGGAACCCATTCTTTCAAATGTTACTCATATGTCCTTACTCATTCATATACCTAAAATTGAGATAGAAACTAAGAAAGATTTCAGAATAAGCAGTCTCACTGAAAGGCAATATACAATAATTCTTAAATATGGGTAATCTTTTAATGAATTAAGGGCTTTTATATTTATTTCTTTTCTTTTTAATATGTAGACATGCCACTTGGAAGAGACATAGCTATCAGTGTTAGATAAGCAGTGTAAACTGTTTTACTTGCCAAGCACCTGGGGTCAATCCTCACTCTCACAACTCTCATCCAGCAGCACGCATCAGCTTCATATCTTCATCCTCACCCGTTCTACTTTACTAAGGCATTCGCTTGAGATACAGCTTACGATCAGAGGATGTAGAGATGTGTTGTTTACTGAGACTCCTGTGCTTGTGGTACGTTTAACCCCAATAAACAGTTACTACGAAAAACAAGCCTAGTAAGAGAGGACATTTCTCTACTTGCATAAATAAAATAATAATACAGTAGAAACTGGCTCATAAGGTGAGGATAGCGTGTGCTTTGGCTGCAGCATCCGTCTCGCTGTCCTAACAAGGTCAAGGCTGCATAGAGAGCATCCCGGCCTGGCAGTGCCAGGCAGGTCTGGCTGCCAAGCCCGCATGGGCAGCAGGACATGGCCTGGCAGCCCCCAGCCATGGGGTCAGCCAGCCTGAGAGACTGAGCTGTGTGTGCAGCCAGCCAAGGACGAGGCCTCGCTTGCATCAACAGGATGGTTTTCAGCAAGGAACCTGCCAGCAGCTCCAACCCAGACAAGCTGTGCTGGAGTACTGAAATCACAGACTTCAGCCCTGGTTATAATTGAGCCTGGCTCAGCCTCAGCTAAAGAACTATTTAATTTTTAACTATTTCACATTATGTATTTTATATATTTAAATTCATGGAGATGTTTACTTATATACTTATATTTCATGGACTATAAAACAATAATAACAAACTCCAAATTAGTCATTTCCTTTCAGATAATAAAGTCACAATGAGAAAAATTTGTAGCTTCCAATTGTTCCAACCAGTGTTTGAAACGACATGAAAATCTCTTCGGCAGTCATTACCGCCTAATTGTTTTGGAAAGCTGCAAGAGAATCACAGCAGCTTTTTTTGTTGTTGTTTGCTTTGCTAAAAAAAGTTAATTTTATTCAAAATTATTAACTATTTCAGTCTCTGCATTCTTCAAAACAAAACAGAAGTGCAGTGGGAAATTTTGATGAATATTCTATCAAAACATTTTTCTATGAAATAAATCATACAGCTCATTTCTCTTGAACCTTACAGAAAGCAACTCCATCTGCCAAAATATGTTGTCTTAAGTCCATTGCCAATGAATGTTTTGTGATAAATTGAATATCTGTACGCAGTTTTATAATCGCAGTTTAGTGCTGGGAGTTGCTAAACTCATGGATTATGCATTTAATTCTATAAACCCAAAAGAAAAAGCACTTGCAACATGATTAGCTTATTTGGTATTTTTAAAGATCATTGCATTTTAACTAATAAGTAATAAAAAGACTATATCTAGTTAATATTATTTGGGGGATTCTCTTGTATTCTTTTCTAGGGCTGATGTCATGTAGCCCTTGGGATGCCAAGGGAAGGTAAGGGATTTCTTTGTCAGGTGCAACAGAAAATCAGATGTGAAGTTCTCGAGATAGAAGGCAAAGAAACCTGATGTTCAAGCACTAATTTGAGACTCCAAACATCTTGTTCCTAACTTTGTTACAAATTCACTGTAGCAACTAGAAATACGTGTAAGGCAGGTAGCATCTGTGCTTCCCTTGCCTTGTCTGGGTTTCAGGCTCTTCCAAGCAGGAGGAGGCTGTTCCCATCCTCTCCCTGCACAAATGCAGTACAGTTGCAAACTCTGCTGGTCCTGCAGACACTAACACAATGAAAATAAAAACAATACTTGGTTCTACAGGTATGATACCTCAAGTCTTCTCTTAACACTCAGTTTAATAAATAGTCTATTTTCAACACTGCCTCTGGATAACTTGCTAGCATCAAGCCCTGCATTTCTTCCGAATATACTTCTGGATCTAATCCGAGATCAGAGCTGAGTTTTTCAGGATTAAACTATTCTTATGTCTCATCTTAGACTTAGCAGATTCTTGGGAATCTTTAATATCTTAGCTTTAATTAGTTTATCATATTGTCATGTCTCTTATGGAAGCTGACTGAAGTTTATGAACAACTTTGTAATTAGGGTACATATATTGGGAACAGGATAACTTTTCACACCTCTGCCTGCTGTAGATTTCATCAATGATTTCACTGTATCACTTCTACATCCAGCCTGAGAGAGAATAGCATCTGGCTGCCTGCTTGTTCTAGATTTCAAATTATATTAAGAATTTGTGTGCTGGATAAACTCTAGGCCCATTCTTTAAGTACCATAATCCTGATTATAAGACAACAATCCAAAGCTCCTCGTGCAATGCACACATGTGCCCTCTGGCAGCTAAAGCAGGATTTTTAATGTAGCTCAGTCAAAATCATTCGTTCATACAAATAGCTTAGTATTTTGGCATTCCCAAAACATAGCAGAAAGGCATGACCAACACCTACCTGCTTCTATTACTTTTGTGGTAGCACTGTAGGTATTACAGACCTATAATCAACGGTCAATCTGTTGGTCCAAATGGGTGATTAAAATAAACCCTTTTTTTGGGGTTACAACTCCAAGAAATCAGTCAAACCTGTTCATACTCCTCCCATAACATGCCCAAAGAACCCAGTTAGCAAATAAAATGCCAAAATAACATCACTAGCCCCAGGTATTGAGTACAGAATGTCTCTATGGTATAGAGACCTCATTATTTTCAGTAACAAAGAAGAAATTATATCTGCTTGGGGTTTTTCTGGTACATCATTGCCATTAGGTGCTTTAAACATCGTGCAGTACCATAGAAACCACAAAGAGGCAATGCCTCCATGCTGCTGCTTCTTCCATGTGGAAAAATACTCCCTTACTGAAAAAATATTCAGGAAAAAAAAAAAAGTTTGATATTTAGCCAACATCCTGGTTTCTACAGAAGTGTTCCAGCAGCAGCCAGCACCAAAGTCAGTATGATTCATTGGATCAATAATTCTAAGGTCTGTACCTAAAAGGTTGAAAAATGTGATATAACCTGGCAGAAGAGTAATGATTGTAGTGTTCAGCAAAATAGTTAACGAGGCCTGGAAAAAGCAGACTTTGGGGGGAAAGAAATACGCACAGGTTTAACCTTGTGCACTAGCTTGAGTAGAACGTTTTGTCTTTTAGGTTAACTCTAAAGTCCCCACAGGCATCTTCATTTTCTTGACATTTTCATTCTTTTACTGATAGGCCTTTTCTTTTCCCCATTTACACGCACTGCTTATGGAAAGAGGACATGGCCTCTTCTGGCTTACAATATCCATAACTGTTACTTGTTGAATGGTTGATTTTAGTAGCACAATTACATAAAGGCACAGAAAGTGAGTTTCTTTACCTTCTCCCCTAACTGCATGTTTTGCTTTTAATTCCTTCCTTTTTCCTCTATCAGCTGCCATCTGACTCCAAGCAATAAAATCGTTTCCCAGATCCCTACTTTCTCAGCTCTCACTTCCCTCAGATTCTACACAGAAGTATTTTTGCTCAAAGCAAGTCAAATAGCAATACTGACACAGCTGAGGCTAGTGATGCTACTTCAGCATTTCATTATTCTAAGAAAAAAATATATAGTTACAACTATAATTTCCTATCATTCTGTCACTCCTTGGGGAGGACCACCTGGTCCATAAAAGCATTTCCCACAAGCTAGCCTTTTTTTGAGACATGCGCAATGGCATCTGCCACTGTGCCTTACCTGGGATAGGGATAAGATACCTGTCATTGGACCAACAGTATCAGGAGATCAAACTGAAGAAGGAAATCTTAGATAAATGATTTAAAACTCTTTATCCAGGTAGTCAAAACCCCACCTTCCTCCCCAGCAAAGCACGCATCCTACATTATCACCAATAAAGCTTTCTTTAAAAATACAATTTACCATTAATTCTTTCATCTTCCAGAAGCTGAACAAAGGAAATGCACTTTGTAAGTGTAGTGAAATATTCTACAGTTTGCCCTGTATTTGTCAGCCTGCATTAGCAAGAGACCTATTAGTAATCTCAGTGCCACCAGTGATACTGCACTCCCCTTCCATCTATAAAGCATTGTGTCCATGGTGAAGACAATTAGATGTTTCTGATCTCTCTTCTATAATTCACTTTCCTGTCTAATCAACAATTATACATAATGAACTTTCCATTGCTAGTTCAAACTCAGCAGTTTCTCTTGCCTAGTGTGAGATATAAAGGAAAAACCAGTGGCAAATGGCATATAATGTTTTATGAAGTGATTTCTGAATAATCACACTTTAATTTTAGACCTGTTTAACAGCCATAGCAAATGGCAGACAAAAGAACTGAAGTGAGGAGTATGACCTATGAAACTGAGGCAAATTCATTTAGAAAAAACCCTTATTAGAGAAGGGTCTCCTTGTCACAGGTCTATAAATCATGCAGTAAAAATGCAGCTTAATTGTAGAAGCAAGTAATTTCATAATTTTGTAGTAATCTGGGTGATAGTAATGGTGTAAGTAAAAAGAAATATTTTTGTCATGGTGGACTTTGCATAAGAAGTTGAGCAAGGTTATAAATTTACTCTGTTATTTACAATATGTCAGACAGAGAAATAACTCAGAGATTGGTTTGCACAATCACCTGGATTAATCAATAGTCTAAACTCTAAGGTCAAGCTGATCCACCTACTCCTTGTTGAGAGAAACCCCACCGCCTTCAGATGCTCCAGCAGCCTTTGGCAAAGATCCTTGGGGGTCTGTGCTGAGCAGGGCAGGTGGCCAGCTGGAAACGAGCAAACACTTCCGAGCTGTAGTGAGTTTTCATGCAAACACACCCAACCTCACCTCCAAAACTTCATGGACTTCAGTTTTGATGAAAGCCTGGAACAACTCTGTCGCTGGCCCATTCCTCTTACCAAGTAGGCAGGCTGGAAGCTGCACACTGGCAGTCAGAGCTCACCAAGGGAGAGCGACACAGCCTAAGCTCACTAGATAACCTGGATCCAACCCATTATAAAATACTGAGAGCCATCTAAAGTTTCCAAAACTTTGCTGTTGTATCTTAAGGAGAAGACATATTTGTCTTAAAGATAAATAAATAAAATAACCACAACTCAGTCACTGTTATTTAACTCTTCACAAGCTCCAGGCAATGTGCCGGAGGCGTGCATCTCTTGTTTGGGTGCTGCATCCTACTGCTGGATTCTGGGGATGAACCACAGCAGGAGGCTTCCCTAAACTTTAAAAGAGCAGCTCTGTCTTTCCAGTATGATTCCCTCTTCAAAAGGATTGAATGCCCTCAGTCTTTTTTGGAGTAAGATTTTGAGAAGGTAACTCCACTCACCACCTCTAATGATGAAATTCTGCATTGCTTTCAGTATATTTATGGTTGCTTAAGACATGCTGTATCCTATTGAGGGTATTATGTTGTGCCCTTCTCACAAAATTTGAACCACATAGGTTTAATAATTATGTTCAAATACAGTGACCTATGCACCAGTTGTTCACTATTATTTAGCTACTGTGGACTGACAATTCCACATTGTTTTTTCCCCAGAATATCCAAATGTAAAAAAGAAGATGGTGCAGTCCCTCACACAGGGTTGCAGTTAGCTGCCTATTTAATATCCAAATTTCACCCACATCACCAGTTAACAGCTGCAGCACTCAGGAAGGAAAATGTTTGACTGGGAAATATCCAAATGAGGATTTCATGGCTGCTAACTTAGGTTTTCCTACCATGCTGAAGAAAAAAGCCCATGCACCCTAAGGGAAGAGCCACAACCGGTGCTGCGGAAGGGCTTCTTGAGCCACAGCATCCCTTTGCCGGCAGTTCTCTGAAATTTCTGTGTCAAACCAGTCAGGGAAGGCAAGAACTAAACTAAAGCCTTCATGGAAAGCATGCATTTATCTTCACTAAGACTGAAAAACGACTGCTTCTTCTCTTGAGAATTTAAATAGTGAAATTGTTCTTAAATGTCTTGAAAGTGTTCAGACACTGGTTGCAAACCCATTATTTTATCCACAACAGAGGGTTTTTTGAAGGGGCAAAGAGCAGAGCTGAGTACTTTCAAAAGAATTACTAGTTGCTTTGCTTTCTTAAATACCCTGGAAATACATGCTATACACTTTGTAATGCAATTACTGTCAATTGTAACACTTCAAAAATGTATTGCAAATATTAAAACTTTGTGTAAGTACAGGGGAAAAAGCATAAACTACTCCCTATATGTGCTTGTTTTCCAGTGCTTCAACCTGCAGTACTGGATATGTCAGACCAGCTCAGACCTGTGAATTATCTGATCAATAGCAAACAAGAACAAGAGTATTTTCAGTTCACTGAAAAAGTCAAGGAACTGAGAAATAACAACGGCAGCAGTGATTCAATCAGAGAGAGCTGTAGTAGGTGGCACAAAAACGTAGGACAGACATCAAGCACACAAACAAATAGCACTGCTGGAGTAAAAAAACTTGAGTTATCAGGATGTCTTTTAGAAGGGCTGCATGGGTCACCCTCTTCCCTCCTCCTCCAGAAGTGGTCTTGTTGGAAGAAAAAGAAATTATTCATGGAAGTAAAATTGTGTGAGGCTGCAGCATTTGTCAAATTCACGGTCCCAATTTTTAAGCCACGGTCATGTTGACCTTCCTGTCAGTTTTAGACTTGAAAACAAAGAGAGGAAACAACACAGGGCCTGGCAGCATGGGAGAATAACTGTTTTCTAAATCCCGATGTTTGCAACTGCCTCTTTGCTTAACAAAGAGATTTTTCTTCCTGCAAATTTAAACTCATGAAAAGACAAATGTGTTTTAACTGGTTGGAGTGGAAATAGTTCATTCTTCCTAATGTCAGGCAAAAGACAAGTCAGAAGTAAGAGCAGGGTTTTGTTTCTTTTTCTCTTTTTTTAGTCCCAAATTTATTAAAAAATATTCTTTTTTACCCTTCCTAACTAGAGATTAAATTTAGACTACAACTGCCCTGACATCTACTGCAGTGTTGCTGTCCCTCCGGCAGTAGAGCTGAACCAACCTGGTAATGGCTGGACCCTCCTTTGTGGTAGATGAAAAGCTGTTTTAAGGATGTGCTGGTTGCCTGAGGCTTCAGCCCAGCTGAGCTCACCTTTATTGAGGGGGAAAAGCCCAGCTCACCCCAGGACTGGGTGGCTCAGCACATCTCCTGGCCAGGGCAAAGCCCCAAGTGAAGCAGAGTGAGGAGATGGAGATGGCAGAGAAAAATATAATACGGCTACAAGAGTCATGAAAAATACATAGTGGAGGAATGCCTGGAGGGGTGAGGAATGGTAATAAAGTGCAGTGACAAAAAAAAAAAAGGCAAAAAGTGCTACATACCAAGAGTAGAAAATACCAGAATTAATCAGGCAACGGGAGCTGCACAGACCTCCCCACAGACGGCACCGACTGGCATAGGGACACAGTCCCAGTGATGCCATGGCTGTCAGAGATTGCCAGACATCTGTCCCAGCCAGCAGCATCAGCATTGCAAACACAGATGTTTTGTGTCCCAGGCTTTCATGGCAGCTGACAGGTTATCAAAGCATCAAGAATGAATCAATGTGTGCTTTACCTCCACAAAACCTACCCCCAATGCTGTATCCCCAGTGCTTGCAGAAATGGTCACAGCTATCCAGATTACGTCCACCTTACTGATTTCAAAAGATGCTCTGTTAGATAATGACAGGGATGAGTTACCTGTCTCAGGAGCATATCTAGGACCTTGCCCAACCCAATTGCTCTGAGAAGCAAGGTGTGAACAGAGGTGAAGGTCCTCACCACTTCCTTGTGCCTCTGCCAGGTCTACCACCTGCACTGGCTAAACAGCTGCCTGCCAAAGCTACTGTTGCTGGGGGCAGCAGCAGATCAATGGTTGTTCCTGCCTGCCTCACTGGCCAAGGTATGAGCTGCAGCTGTCCCTGTTCCCCCCATAGCAGGAGCTGCCCTGGCCAATCCCCAGCCCCTTGGCACAGGGGAAGCAAAATCCACACATGCCCCTGCTCACCTTGGCAGCTCTGCAGCAGATAGGCAATTCACTGCTTCCCAAGGGTAAGGATAAATTAGAGATCAGTGCTCAACAACAGAATTTGCTTCAGTTCCCTGGGTAGGGTACAACCTTACAGACAGTTCAGAGATTGAATGAACCTAATTCTAGACATGGAGGGTCTCTCTCTGAGCCCTCCCACCCATTCCCAGGATCTAGGACTCCAGATCTTTGCTAAAAATTATTACTGTTAGATACCTGTGCAGGATCATGTTTGTTTCTTGTGGAGTTCAGGTATTTCCCCACTTCACAAGTTATCAGCAAAAGGGCTTATCTAACCTACAGAAATTCCCTGCAGACAAGACATCTCAGCTGCACCAGACACCAGGATCTGGAAAGCTGTCACTCACAGACTTATTGAATGAATATTGCAACTAGATCCTCAAAGAGTATTTGGGTCTTACTATACAGTAACAGACATAATGCTCACCATTTTATCCAGGTATTTGCTTACTCCTTCGCTTTATAATTTTCTTAGCTGGATGAAGCAGTGCTGGTTGATCAAGTGCTTTCTTTGCATCATGCACTGAAATGTACACCACAAAATATAAGAAAACCTCACAGTACTGTAGAAGTTAAACTCTTCAATGAACTGATCTTCCCCAGTCACTTATATGGTGTTGCTCTTATATCTGCCTCTCTGCAACACTGATGGTAAGTCTTGCTTTAATCGAATGTATTCACAGGTGTGATACATACTCATCAAAATACCATAATCTCTAGAAATATTTCTAAGTGCATACAATAACAAGAATAAAAACAAATATTTTCTTCTGGCACTGTGCTGGAGTTCCATAGGGGCTCTATTCAGCCTTTTCCGAAATGATACGTGGGGGAAAAGTCAGAATTCAAACCTGGGTAGTGCTCATGGTAAAGGCAATGGGGTTCTGCTTGACAGAAGACTGCGGAGTTCAGCTAATTGTCAGTAATTTTTTCCTTTCTTGTACAGCATGATGAAAATGCTGTGGAATAGCAATCAGACTGCTGTGATATTACATGCTGAAAGGAAAACAACAGATTTAGTTGTGAATGTGGGCCACTTTAAGAGGTGGCTCTAGCCTTGCACAGATTTAAAAAGGAACTTGTTAGAATTTCTGCTCACTTGCCAAGCTATTATCAGCCAGCACCTTCTTGATTTCTTCCCAGAGCCATGGAAATATTTGGCTCTCACCACAACCTCAAAATACACTCACCTGCCTGATGTTCAATGCTTTGCCCTCCCCTTCCAGTGCTGCAGTCCCTGAAGACACTTTAGGGTTTTCTATTCAATTTTGTCCTATCTGCTTTTCATTCCATGTGGAGAGAACAAATCACACCTCTCCTAATTAGGAAACCATCCATGCTGCCAATAAAGGGGTCAGACAGACAGATGGACTGTCTGCAGTATTGTTAAGCACCAAAACTGCAGAGCAGGCCTTTCAAAAGCACAGCCCAGCTTCAAAATCAGTGGACAGCATGACTCCCGCCTGGATCACAGTCCCTTGCCAGCACAGGCAACCATGACACACCATTTGTCAACTGAGGTCTCCAAGCTGCAGCTGATGAGGTTCACTGTGTGATCTGTTCCCAGAGAACAGGGGCTCCAGGTCCTCATCCTTTAGTGCATTTTGGTCTTAATTTACTCAAAAGAAATTTATGCTGATCTGACTGCATGTTACCATTCTTTTAGTTTTGTAGTCACCTTTCCGTATTTCATCCCAACACCTCTGCAGAAAACAAGTTGATCTCTCCTCCAACTTTGAACTGCTGGGCTGTTTCAACTGAGTCCTTTCACAATCCTAGTTGACAGACAGGCTGTGATGCTGATGGGGAAGATGGAAAGCCCTTTTCTACACCTGTTCTGATTAACATTCATTTTGAACAATTGTGAGCAGAATTGTAAACAGCATCTTACATGCAACGGTTTGCAAAGCTGCACCAAGTTCTGGTTTACAAGAAAGGATCTGCAAGGATATTAAAAGTCCTTCTCTTCCTCTGTCATCTAAAAAAGTAATTTTCAAGTTATGGCAGAAATTTTTCATTTCTAAGTCCCTAAGTGCATAATTTTGTACTTTTTATTATTATTCATGTTATTTTTACTACTGCAGCCCTCCCAGACAGTTATATCTTTTTCTGTACCAAACCTCCTATGTACAGGCAATATCTCACTAGCTTTTGTGTCACTGGCAAATTTCATTAGCACACTGCCAAGCTAACCAGCAGTCTCAAAACCGGTCCTAATGAACCCTAATAACTCCAGTCCTACAGAACAGTCTTTCTTCTAACATTAACCATACCTAATTATCCTGTGCCAGTTTTCCACCCATCCTACAAGTAGGTACTAAATATAAATGACTGCATGTAATGACTTACAGGTTCTTTTTATTCTGTTGCATCTTGCAGCTCTTATCGTAACTAAAGGTGAGAGCTGGCACAGAGTTACATATGCTATAGATGCAGCCACAATGCAGAGGTGGCCCTGGCAGCACTCACATCTCCATCACCATATGGTTTCAGTATGAGAAATAACTTGGTTGATTGGTTTTGTTGCAAACTGGGACATACAAACTGTTATGGACTGATTAATTAGCATTACCACAATGCTTCTCCTTCGTAAGCAAGCACACTCAGAATTAATTTGGGTACCTTGTTATGTAGACACCCTCATAAAAGCATTCAGGGGTGACCTGGCACATTAATGGCTCTGTAAAATACCAGTTACAACTTAAAAAAACATTCAGAGAGGATCAGTCAAAGATCTGGATGATCCTTTAGTGGCACATGGCAAAGTATAACAGTATCACAGTATGTTAGAGATTGGAAGGGACCTCAAAAGATCATCTAGTCCAATCCTCCTGCCGGAGCAGGAACACCTAGATAAGGTTACACAGGAATGTGTCCAGGCGGGTTTTGAATGTTTCCAGAGAAGGAGACTCCACAACCTCCCTGGGCAGCCTGTTACAGTGTTCTGTCACCCTCACTGAGAAGTTTCTTCTCAAGTTTAAGTGGAACCTCTTGTGTTCCAGTTTGTACCCATTACCCCTTGTCCTATCATTGTTTGCCATTGAGAAGAGCCTGGCTCCATCCTCGTGACACTCCCCCTTTATATATTTATATACACTAATAAGGTCACCCCTCAGTTTCCTCTTCTCCAAACTATAGAGACCCAGCTCCCTCAGCCTTTCCTCATAAGGGAGATGCTCCACTCCCTTAATCATCTTTGTCGCCCTGCGCTGGACTCTCTCCAGCAGGTCCCTGTCCTTCTTGAACTGAGGGGCCCAGAACCGGACACAATATTCCAGATGCGGTCTCACCAGGGCGGAGTAGAGGGGAAGAAGTGACTTCAATTACCTCCTGCTCCTGGGAAGCAAGAGGCTAAAACAAGCTGCAATTGCATGGAATTAGGGATCAAGTAGCCTCCTCCTGTGCCTGGCATTAAATGCATGCTCGGGACATTGTGTCTGCTGAAACTTGTCGTAAAGACAACATCCTTCTGGCCGTGCTTTGTGACTTAGGAGGAGCAGGCTGCAGGGACCTGTATCAAATTAAATTAACTTAAATACAGATTTCAAAGTTCTTGCCACATGACCTGCGCTTGGTCTTTCTTCCTGATATCTGTGCCATAAAATATTTCTTAATTATTAAATTGCATAGTGCTGGGCTAGAATGTGACTATTTTTGCTGTGGAGCCAAATAAAGTACTGTACGGTTATTTGCACTCCCTCTACATTCCTGGGAGCAAAGCAGGAGGTGGGAGGAAAGGCTTTGCAGAGCAGTTCAAGTAGTGCAGATTTGCCTTGTCCCAAGTACAAATCATCAAGCTCAGCCCAGCTTTATTTGGGAAGCAGTGTAGCTGTGTTAATGCACACACACGGCTATACTTCAGCTTCTAAGGTGAGCACATATGTATGTATATATAAAAGCATGACTTAATATTGCTTCCTTCCAGCATCGGTGGGGCTCTTGCAGTGCTCTGTGTGGAGCACTCTGCTTAGCCTACCCCAAGCACAAGTTATTAGACATGAAACACTCATCCACAAAGCTCTCCGTGCAGAGCATTGCCTGCCGCCTTCACTGCTTCTCATAACTGGTTTGCTCCTATAGGCACCAAATTCCACAGGAACACCGCTGTCTCTGGTCACTTTCTGCAGCACAGCAAGGCACATCATGTGTGCACACCTGCATGCAGGAGACAGCAGCCTGTGTCTGCAGTTCACAATGTAAAAAGAAAACCAAACAAGAAAATGCCAGAAAGCTGTAACTGGCAGCTCTGATGCATCACGTTTTCCTACCACAGCCTTCAGCAAATTCTAAGCTTAATATTAAATCAACTATTAGTTATAATTCAATATATAGCACTTAGTAATTCACCAAGTAAATTTCAGTATTGCCCTTTGGACAAAAATTATTACAGTGCAACACTGCCTTGCCCTGCCTCTCCTCACCCCCAACCTGCCAGGAATACAGCTACCCAGAGGGTGGCAGGAGACTGGAAATCCAATGCATTTCCACTCACATCCTGAAATGGTTTAGGCAGCAGACAATTTTTCTCTTTGAAGAATTTCCTCTCTTTTGACAAGTAAATAAATGTCTAACTTTCTGCCTCTTTTAGTGCCAGAAAGAAGAAGAAGAAAGAGGAAGAAGGGGAAAAGAATCTGCAACAGGTTTGTCGAATATTAGTTATTCATTTCATGAAACACAGCAAGGATACTTTATAAACTGATCCAGCTTTACAATGACTGCAATGTTGCCCTTAGTTTTGTGTTATTGGATAATTTGTCAGTTCTGGCACTTTGGCAAGTAATAAAGTAAGGAACAACTACTGAAAGCATAAGAAAATTATTTAATCTAGTTCCTCCTCCTCCTCCTCCTGATTGTATTCGAAACATAAGCTGATTTTAAACAAAACAGTCTTGGCAGAAACAAAATAACCTTTAGGATTTATGAAAGGCACAGTGCTAAAATAAGATGCTTGTGTTTAAGGGGGTTTTTGATATTGCTGTCTTTTCCCTTCCCTCCCCAGATAGATCACTTTCCATTAAATGGTTTGAGCTAAACATGAAAAATTCTAATCCTTACTCAGGTAAAGCTTCAGTTTGCATAACCAGTAGCTCTAACGAAAAAGAGCATTACAGTGACTTCAGTTCAGATGTGGACCACTGAGCACAAGCATGTAGATACAGCTGCATCTATTTACAATGAATTTTCTGGAACCTCAAATTAAAACCATACTTTAAAAACCCATGTACCTGCCTTGTCTCACTCCATTTCAATCTGTTGATGGAAACAGGCAGACATTTCCAGTGCCGGGCATACGGCAGAAAACTGATGTTGTTGGCTGTCTACTCCAGAGAATGCCATCCTCCATAACAAGAGGATGTTATGTTAAGCCCAGAACACTTCCAGAGCATTCCCCTGAGACATGGAAAGCCACGGCTGCCCCTGAGAGTCAAGGGAATTCACTAACAAATCAGTATTTCCACACATGCAACTTGTACAATACATTAGGGTGATAGAAGGAAATGAGTATGTAGCACTAGTACCCTACTTAAGTACAAATTCCTCGGTGGCTCACATAACCAAACCTTAGTGGTTGGAGCCAGAGTTTATTTTCTCTTACAGATTGCCCTAGAAATGAAGTAGGCACTCCTGAGGTTTTAACCTATTAAACAATCACAAAATACTAGGAACTATTTCCACAACAACAAGAAAACCAAAAAAAGGCTTCTGCATTAGGTATTAATTTCAATCCTCATGGTTGATCTGCATCTCTCTATGTTGCTAGTTACAAAAGAGAAAAGAAGAAAAGGTAGGACACAGATTTTGAACGTGTAATTATATTGCTGTGGGTACTTGATGAAAGAAACAAATCGCTATCTGTCCAAAATGTACAGAATTGTTGAAGAAACATTTAAGTGTTTGATTAGCTGCCAAATTCACTGGTCTTCATCAATATTTCACCCTTTAAGACTGTCACTGGCAGCAAGAAGCAGATAGGAAAGTTTTTCAGCAATGTCTTTGTAATGATACCTTCTTAAAAAAAAAAAATGCAACCATGTCTGTGACTCAGATAAAGCAGCTCATTTAGGACAAGAACATGAGAAAATAACTGCCAAAACAAGATAGAAGAGGCTCCAGCTCTGATCAATAAACTGGCTGGATTTGTTTCGGTGTGTTGTTTTATAGATTCCAATGAAAATGATACTGAGCCCGGATTTACTATTGGAAGACTCAAGGTAGTAGGTGGAAATATCACATTAATGTAGAAAAGATCTTTCAGGGCATTGAGCCTCTCTCATTACCTAGATCCCAAAATTGCCCTTAGGACTCGCACTTTGCTGACTTGAGAGAGATGAACTGTTAACACTGTGAAATAAAAAACACTGAAGTGTAGCACACTTGACGAAGAAAGCAAATCTGACACATCTGTTAGTGTCTTATTACTATCTCTGTGAAGACAACGTCAGTATACCATTTTCTTTCCTCAGCTTTTCCCACATACGAATTACAGGAGTTTAAGATGACATTTGAAAACCCTGCATAATTAATAAAACATTATTAAGACATATAATAAGACATTAAGCAAAGGGGATGTTCATACATTGACAGGCATGGATTTCATTTAGCACAAAGTTTTATTTATTTCTCTAGGTTGTGCATTTCTGATACCACTAAACAGGCCAAGTTAAAAATGTCTCACGTGCACCCCAAATCTCCCTCCATGATGGACATGGAGGGATGAGGGGAGTGAAAAGTTTATGCACAATAGTTGAACAGACAAAAGCACCTTTAAAAGCCTAACCTTGCAGACTATGTTGACCTACCTAAAACTTTTGCAGTTATATTAAAGTTTTCTTAGGGAGGTACATCCTGAATTATCCTTTAATCAGGGGGGTCTTTCCCCTCTGGAGAGCAAGGTTGCTCCAGAGCAAGCTGCACTTTCAGTAGAAATAGGCTTTAGACAAGTAAGTCCTGCATCCTAGCAGCCATCCTGAGGAACAGTGCCTATAGCAGCAGCAAGGCTTGATATAAGGCTGCTTTTTCTCTAGTAGTCCTCTCCTCTTTAGAAATAATAGCCACTTGCTTCTCACAGAGGCAGAATCTGTGATAACAAAAATGTGAGGTTTAATGTGCCCCAAGACAAACACACGGAGCTATGCTGCCCACATAGCTCTTGCACACCGATGTGGCTCACGTGTGGAGCTCCACATGCTCCAGACATTTTCTGATGCATCCTATTTCCCCTCCCATGCTGGTACGGCTGTGCTGGGTAGCATATGTAGAAATAGAGGCAGAGCTCTACCTGCTCCTAATGCTTTCCTGCACACATACATGGGAAAGGCATTAATGGCCAAATGGGCAGCTGCCCAGGCGTTAATGGACAAAGCAGCAAGTACAAAGAAGGGGGGACATCTTCAACATCCGTTACTTTACTGCATCATTTCATCCCCAGGGACACGATTTAGCCTAAAACACTTGTGGCTGGAGATTTTACTTTTGGACTCTGCTTATACAATTTTGCCTTTTAGTGTTCTCTTGTATGATAATGATTCCACCTTTGCCACTAATTAAAAACTCCACGCTTGGTCTGACAGTCCATTTTAAAAATTAGATAATAGATCTTGCTTAAAATGCTTTTGAGAGGATCATACAAAATGTATAAAACCAGCAACAGTTGTGTGGTTCCAGAGTTCTGTACAAGCAGATGGTTCATGGTTTCCTGGTCATTAAAAACTACCAGCTGAGAGGCTCAGGAAAGGGCTCTATAGCTGTGCAGGGACAGCCCAGAAGCCAATTACACACCCATACCATACATTGTCAGGAAATTATATTCCACAGCTTGGCACCTGCACCTGCCAAGCCATCTCTACATGAGCACTGACCAAGAATGTCAAGGTCACTGCTGATCCATGTGGAGGTGGAAATGGAGTTGAGTCACTGCTGCTAGAAATATGACTATATTCGGACAATTTAGTAATAGAATTACGTGGAGATGATGACATTATGACTTGTTTTCCATTCAAACCTAGAGTAGGGAGGAAAGCACAGTCTAGAAACTGTAGCTAGTGTAGCAAGGCAAAAATTACCACTTTTATATATCTTATGTAAAACTTCCAAAGATCATGTTATAATCTGCTATGTTGCTATCATCTGTATTTATTATTCCTTATTATAGTTCAACATGCTATTTAATAAGAAACTAAAACAAGCATCCAAATAATTTTCTTAGCAAAACAAGACTGAAGAAACATTACCTGAATTTCTCTGACAAGTCTGAGGACCCACATTGAAAAAACTGTCAAAATAAAAGCAAGCATGACACCTTGGAGGGAACCAGGTTCTTTGCAATCCCTGATGATAAGATTTCCCACAGAAAATCTGCAGAACAAGACTCACATCCTCTCTACCTCAGAAGCTTTCCATTAAGTTGGTGGTCACCTCCAGACCCTCCCAAGAACAAATCAAATGGCACTGTACTCAGCTTCCATTAACCACAAGAGTCCCCAGTGCCTGGAGCTGACAGTTCCCATCCCACTCCACCAGTGCCATTCCTCCAGCAGCTCCCTGTTCCCACACCGGGCCCGCAGGGGCAGGTGGGCACTCTGCCTCCAGCTCCACCTTCAGTTCCCTTTTACTCCTTCAGAAGCTGATGGCTGCAATTTGCATGTGTTTTATAGAATCATAGAATCATAGAATCATAGAATAGTTAGGGTTGAAAAGGAACTTAAGATCATCCAGTTCCACCCCCCCTGCCATGGACAGGGACACCTCACACTAAACCATGTCACCCAAGACTATGTCCAACCTGGCCTTGAATGCTGCCAGGGATGGAGCATTCACAACCTCCCTGGGCAACCCATTCCAGTGCCTCACCACCCTAACGGTAAAGAATTTCTTTCTTATATCCAATCTAAACTTCCTCTGTTTAAGTTTTACTAAATAGGAAATTAGTATTAAGTTCTAATGTAGCAAAACTGTCTAATCCTAGAGCAAAGGTATCTCAGCATGCCTCTAGAAGCATCTGGCCAGACTGTGGTAATCTAAAGGTGCCTGGTGCAATTAAGCTACAAATCAGTCATGATAATTACAAGAAAACATTTTTTATTTCTAAATCGGGGGGATGGCAGAGGGAAACGGGGGGAAGGGCCAATCTCCAGCACCTCAGTAAAAATAAACCCATATCTTAATTAAATGAATTTAAACATGAAATGCCATAATGACAAAAGCAATTCATGGTTCTTTCCTACTGAGTCTAGATGAAGTGTTGCAGGAAATTAAGAGCGTCATAATCTTGCAGGTTTGAGACATCAAAACTCAGCAAACAGTTATCCAAACACATGCAGAGTCTTCTATAGCTTAATGCAATACTAGTGCAATCAACATCATGTTTCACTATCCATCCCAAAAGGGAACTGAAAACAAATATTGTCCCTCATAAACTTTTAATAAAGTAGAACAAGAAAGTGGATTTGCAGTCCTTGTATCATCACCTTTACTAAGTACTGACAAGTGCCTGAGGGGAAGATGTGGCTTCCTCTGTTCTTCCTTCTTCTTTTATCCTTTCTTTTTTTCTTTTTTCTTTTAAATTTCTGTACTGGATCTTTCCTGCCCTTGTGCAAGGCGAAAGCTACTGCTGCCAGCTGAGGTGAAATCTTAAGTGCCCTGACCACCCAAAGAGAGGGGCTGAGCTGAGACAGAAGCTCTGCTTATTCCTCCAGGAGATGGGAGACTGAGCCCAAACACTTTAAGCATGAGCACCAGAGAAACGCACCCTGGTTGCTCTTTCTTTGCATATTTTGTCTGTGCTTGTTTAGCAACAAGAGCAACCACCCTAATTCAGTAACTTCCTCTCTTCACAAAGAAAATGAGGGCTTTGGTTACTTTTAGTACTACACCCATACAGTTCTTGTTGTAAGTTCTACAGGCAGGGGGAGATGAGGAATAGGAACATTGTCAAAACTAAATCTTTTCTCAATAGTCTACAAGTATTTTACCTATTTTCTCTCTTTGCATACCTTTAAATGATCTTTAAAAAGATTTTCAAGCACAGCTCTTGCAGCCATTTCCATCCCAAACCCCTAAAACCTAGTACAACCATTTACTGTTAATGTAAATACTGTTCAACAGTTTTTCCAGTGCCACTCTATTAGTCACAGTTACTATAGTACCACTCCAGGAGAACATGTGGAAAGAAGAGACCATAGATTTGAAAAGACTTTCCTGTCAGACTGGCAGTCTGGGAGACTGGAGGAACCCACAAGTATTTTATATTCACCCCATTTTGCTTCACCTTGGTTTGTTACAACAGACAAATCTGCTTTTAGGAGAGGCACTGACAGACAATTGTTTCCTCAGGGTCTTCAAAGACCCATTTACTTAAGTAATTGTTATAATTTTGATCAAATAAGCCTGAAGCAGGATATTTGGCTTACCTGGGTGTAGTTTCTAGCTGTGCTGCCTGGCTGCTGGATAACATAAAGCAAACCACCTTGTTCCTGAACTGCCTGCCTGCAAAACAGGGGTAGTGATACCGCGATGCTCTCTGAAAGCTATTGATTTACAAGGAAACAAGCATCCTCCCCCCAGACACATAAAACCAACCCTCAAACCCCTAACATAAAAGTTTGGTGGGATGATAAATGAATACACTGCCCTTTCAGCCCTGTTTGTTACATGGTGCTTACCTTCAATTAAGAAGCAGCAATAGTATAATATTGCTGCTTGCGGGACCTTGTGTGATTTGAATTTAAATGTGTATGGATTGCCAAAACTTTCACCATTGTTTAGTGCCAAAGTAGTGAAACACTCAAATAACTTTAAACCAATAAAACTGCGTCACAGTCTGAGCTCTTTTCTATATCTTGTCCTTGAAAAGGTGTGGGGGGGAGGACGGATACCACCCAAAATTAAAAGAATTGGCCATTAGCATCATATTTTTAATAAATGTAACCTGGATCTTAAAACAACTTCTTCTAGTTGCAGCTCCAGCACAGTAACCATAGAAATAATCTGATCTGAAATAATCTAATCTCTTCTTACTAACATGCTGTTTGTCCTTGATCATTATTCTTATTAATTGAAATACTTCAGGTACTTAGAAGAAATTGTTTCACAGCACATTATATTGCATAAAAGTTGTTTCATTTTGTAACCCGCTGGTACACTATGTCCTACATTTTAGCAGTTTTCTGGGAAGCTCCTTAAAGGCATGTTTAATTTTTAATAACTCCCTGGAAATCTGCAGAGGAAGGAAACATGCATCATATTTTTGGACATCCCATTTCTGACAGAGCACTTTGAACTATTTAGTTGTGATTGTGTGTATGTGTGTGTATATATATATGTATATATATTCTCTGTGACTTAAAATTTCATTAGATAAGCATCTAAAACCAGTAAGTCTAATTCCAGGTCAAGTAACTGGTTAACATTTTCTTGATTGCAGTAACTTGTAACACCTGTGCCTTCCTTTCATGTACGAGTGACAGGCACACCATACCTTATTCTGACACCAGAATTACCCTTTCCACAGCCTGGAATGTGAGTTCACCCTGTCCTAGATGGATCAATTTACCCTCGAGCCCATGGTAGAGAAACCCCTGCAAATACTTTCACTTACACCATGGGTGCAAAACTTCAGTGCAAGGCTGCTGCTGCAGAATAACCATGCAGCCCTCAAGCACATGATTAATCCCCCAGTTTCATCTCAGGCATGTGGTGGGAACACTCACAAAGGCTTCTCTGCAGCACTGCTTTATTTGTAAATTAAACCGGCACAGCAGACCTGCAGTCTGTGGCTGAAGTTTATTTCTGGCCAGAGACCTGATTGATGCTAATGGGATGTCTGACAACTGGACTGAATCCACAGCAGCTTGAGAAGGGGTGATTAAGAGAAGAAATGGCTGAAGAAGAGCAGACAGTATGAACACCATGGAAACGAGCGGCGTTCCTCAGGGATTGGGACTGGGACTGCTGCTGTTCAACATTGTTGTTGGCAACATGGACAGTGGGATTAAGTACACCCTCAGCAAGTTTATCAAGCGCACCAAGCTGCGTGGTCATGAGCTTTCCCCCCAGAATGCTTTGTCCAGCCCTGGGGCCCCAACGTAAGAAGGACATGGATGTGCATGTTATGTTAACTGACTTATAGACCATTTTAATAGGTTAAGCTTACTTGCAGACTGCAGTCAAAGATAGCGCACTTGCTCTTAAATTTCTAGCCCAAAGTCTTACTGATTTGTTAGCACAGATCAAGCCTTTTTCCAAGATTATCCTCTCATCCTTCCCCTGTCTTGTTATAAATTCCTTCCAAACCAGTGTGTGTATTATCAATAGACACAGATAAGCTCAACAGACAACAGGGCACAAAGTTTTAGTTTATCCATCTCTGTGATGGGCCGGATGGTCCAGTGTTCCCGCAGCAGCTAAAAGCCTGATCAATCGCTTCCCCTACAAAATGGCAGGGAGCAAAAGGTGCTGCTGCTGCATCTCCAGCACTTCTGGTACAGCAGGTTTGCTCTACCTGTTTGATCCTACCACACAGGAAAGCATTTGATAGAGTCAGCAGGCATTTTCCCAAGCCCTATTAGCACCAAGCAGGGGACGTCTTAGTCCCAGTCCATCACTCACTCTAATTGCTGCCATCTCAGGAACAGACTTTCAGCCCATTTTGAGGGGACCAGTGTGCTGTGGCATCTCCCTTCAAGCAGGGACATGATATATCACAGCTTCTTGATATCTCCCTGAAAACCTGCCTTCCTAAATGGCCATCAGAGGCTTTTTTGACAGCTTCCTAGCTCATTTATTTGGCATTTGATCCCAGGTTTTGAGAAATTATAGAAGTCCTCTGGAAGCTGTGATCCCCAGAGCAGCTAAAGAGGATTCACAGACTTTAATCCCCTAACATGCCCTGTAAAAAAATACCACTATCTGAAAAATAATCATATATGCTATGTGCATTGATGCTATACATGCATTCTCCACTACGGAGCTAAACAAAATGCTGAGACCTTGGACAAGGCCACTCGTGCTCTCCACATCTCCAGCTCTGCTCAGAATTCCTCTCTTGCACCACTCTCTGCAACATTCATTGCTCCCAAAACTTTCCCAGTTATTTGTACCATTGAATTCTGCCTTTGGTGACATTTGGTTTTCATACATATACAGGATACATTACAGATGAAATCCAGCATCACAACACAAAACCATTTCTGAGGAATAAATTTTCTATCACAGGGTGCTTTTCACGCATCACCAACACACTATAGAGAAGTGCTTTCCTCCTCCCTGAATTCAGAAGATACATACTGACATCGTGGAATGGAGAGCAAGTTTACATCACAAAGCAAAAGTAAGCTCGTACACCCTTTGGTGATGGGTGCATAGGACCTATAACCCGGGCTGAAAAACAGTTGAAAAGTGATATCTGGTTGCTAACATATACACAATCTGAGCGCCCGATAAATGATGGGCCTGAGGAAACCTGTGACCTGGCAGAGCAGAAATGGAACTTAGAGAGAAAAAAAAAAAAGCTCTTCCTTTTTCTGTCACTTTCAACATAAAATTTAGCTTCAAACCTTTTGGAAGTAATTTGACTTCTAGCTGCCACAGGTTTCATATCTGAAATGGAGAGACTGGATTTATTGGCATTTCACCAGCATATGATGGGTTTAATACTTCCAGTGCATCATGAGGAATTCACACATGACACCATTTGTGACTAGAACACATTGGCTTCAGTAGGGAATACCATGTTGACATTCTTACCATAAATGACATTTTCTGTTTTGTCTCTCTACAACGCTTGGAAGTCTACTGGCCATGCACTAAACAGAGCCTGAAATCCTCTTTGTGCCAGCCTTTCCGTGGTATTTCTGAAATGGTTAAAATCCTTTTATTCCCTTCTCTTTTTCCCCTGAAAAGTGCAGGAAAGCAACACTCACTGCTGAACTTGCCAACAAAATATAAACACTTGATGAATTACAAAGTTTTGAGTCATGCATTTCACCACCTTCTCTGAGATGAAGGG
Organism: Psittacula echo; assembly: GCF_963264785.1. Lineage (NCBI taxonomy): Eukaryota > Metazoa > Chordata > Aves > Psittaciformes > Psittacidae > Psittacula > Psittacula echo. The sequence continues at coordinate 13,372,784 of NC_137745.1, read as the reverse complement.
GAAAGGAGCCACGATTGCAGTCCTGCGTGTATACAAATTTAATAAAATAGAGATAAATTGACTTCTCTTTTATCCCAAGTCACATAGAACTCAACACTGTAGCATGACAAAGAAGCCGTCACACAACTTTAATGTATTTTAATTGCCTTAAGGGGCATGCTTGTTGGTGCCACTCAAGAGGCTTGTTCAACCTTGCTTTCTCTGACAAGAACTTTTTTCAGAGCCATTTAGGAGTTTTAAGCACAATCTGTCACAGAAAACACAGTTTTGAGCAAGCCTCCTCTAACAGAGCAAGCTGCCGGCTTGCTCCCTCCTGCATGACCAAGCCCATACTGAAATACTGGAGTAAGGGTACACCAGACCTGGAACAAATACATAGAAAGTACTGCTTTGAGGAAGATTAGGTCCTTCTTATCCAATCTTTCTGTCAGTAGCAGTGTATTAGTACTACAACGCCAGGAAAACCAACAAAGCCAGATGCAAATGGAACTTCCAGACTTGAAGCATATTGTGAAAAGACAAAGCTAGAAACCCACATCTTCACCTGAAAAGTCATCTCCAAAAAACAAAGCCTACAGTGATGTTAAAGCAAACTTAAAGCAGTAGGGATCTGATCCCAAAAGAACAGTTACTCACCAGCCTGCGTCCCTATGTCCAAGTGGGGGAAAAGGTGTGGTTTTAGAGACTTCACATTGGGAAGGACCAGCAGAAAACCTGCAGTCTTCATCAATAGCCAAAGCTGGCTCTGAAATAGTGGTTTCACTGGCCATAGAAGAGGTTATAGGGTTGATCACTGCAAGAAAACCCAGACATTAACCCATTCTTGACCAAAATCAGTGGGATTGCTTATTTATTTTGGCAAAGGGCAGTCCATATTTGCTAGGAAACTGAAGTGGCTCACCTGTAGTCCAGACCAAAAGCCTTGTGTGAGCTGGGTAATGAGGTAAGCCAGGCAAATAGATGAAAAACTGACCCTGCTGCATACCTGTGTATCCAGATTCACACCAGCTGCCAGCTCAGCAAAGGGGAATGCACTACTACTGTTTGGCTCTTTATCATCTGGCTAGAGATCCCAAATACAAGTTAAGAATGAAAGCTTGGAACCAACCATAAAAAGGAACAAAGTGGAGATAGTGAATATGTAAGAAATTGCCATTAAAAACTGAACATGCCACAGACGAGGTCATTGCCTAAAAGATCCAAACATGCTGCAAGTCAGTTAACAAGACAGCTGGGTTTCTCTTTCAGTATACTGCTCACCTTCCTATACATATACAGTGATCCACCTAGCACTTACTGCATGCTATACCAAATACAGGTATACCCCAACTGATGACTTCTCTGTGCAATATTTTCACTCTTAACATGTGTCACTAAGCTCATGAATGGGAGCAACAAATAGCTATGATTTTTTTGTACACACCAAAATCCCAGTATTTACTATACCTTGAATACAGTGGGGTTTAAACCTAGCATTTACCAGCATTTTTTAATATTTAACAAGCAACGAGGAGAGTATAATAGCAAACAACTTCCACTAGAACAATCTTCAGCTGTTGAATAAGAAATATATTGGAAAGGCTTGTTTAAATATTGAAAGTGATCTGCAGAAGATGCCAGTATCACTAGAGATGATACCTGAATAACAGTGGATCATATGATGTAATTAGAAGGATTATCCCACCTCTGAGACAAAAAAAAAAAAAAAGAAAAAAAGGAAAACTGAAATTCACGTATTCTTTAATCTCAATGGGACAGAATGAACTTGATGGTAACTGTATTTTGTTCAAAAGAATTACTCCTACTAATTAAGAGATGAAGGTGGCAGTTCAGAATCTATTCCTGACTGTCATTTCACATGTCACATCACTATTCCACTGAGAAAACAACAATCAAAAAACTCTCTCGGTCCCAGCAAGCCAATTTGTACTATAAAATCACTTTTACACAGCTGATTATTATGGTTTTCTTTTAGGCACCCCAGTGAGCCAAGATTGCCAACTATATTGAATAAAAATCAGACATAGTCATGAGATATAAATACATCTTGGCATGGGCTGTGTACCTCTATTAAAGACAGACCACGTGTTTTAAATTGCAATATAACATTCAATAGCCAGATTGTGAAAAAGGAGTATTTCAAAGTGGTTCATAATACTTCAAATGCACAAAGGTACGCATGCGGGGTCACATACCTAAGTCCCAGCGCATATTCACCTGTATACTTGGGCACCTAAATATTTTTGTGCATCCATGAGGTATTCAAAGCAACAAATACGCACAACTGCATGAAAGGATCATATTTCTTCCTTTCACCTTTGGCTGCACTGTTTCCCTATGTGGAAAAAAAATAACGTATTCTAAAATCATTTTGTCAAAACAGCCTGATACTTAACTGTGACTTCACCCCCACAATTCACAAAGCAGGACCTGCATCCTGTATCTTAGGTTTAACTGGGATTGCACTGCAAGAGCGCAGCGCTAGGATGGTTAGACAGAACGTGATTCAACATTTGGCAGCTGTTTGAGTCAAGCATGCGATGCCTATTAACAGTAATGGTATTGATCCTTCAAGTGCTATGAGCAGGAAATTACAATACGTTCCTGAACAAGTTCAGAGATCTGCTGCAGTCTTCTCCCATTTAAATTCATTCTGAAGATGACATACAAAAAGGAGCTTATTCAGTCATAACAATTCCTAAATAAAACTAAAAATGAGAACTATTGACAAATATTTATCTACATATCTAAAGTATAAAAATAGCATAGCAGTAACAATATGCTGATATAAGTGCACTGCACATCAGTGAGAGTACATAGTGTTGCTTACCTTAATTCTCCAGTCCCTCCATTACCTTTCTTTACAGCCTCTCAAATTCTTAGTCAAGTCAGTTAGATCTGTGCTCACAGTTGTTAATGCAAGAAAGTTTATATGTCATTTCTTGGCCTTTTAGCATTCCTGTAGAATAAGCAATTATAAATTATGCAAGTTTATAGAATTATGACATGTATTACTCATGGCTGATATCCCTATGAAATTTAACTAGGGGGTCACATGAGAGAAAGAACAAAATCCTATTACCAGGGTAACCATCCTGGAAGAAGGCAGTAGTATCACTCCTAAGAAGCAGATGTCTTAAGCTCCTGGCAAAGCTAGGCACATATAATTGAATGAATACTTCTGAGTTACAGAGTTCGTAAAGCCTGCAAAATGTTGTCTTTCAAACTCTTAATGTGTGTAAGATATAGAAAGACTAAAACTGCGTGCTTGTTAACTGTGTTCATGGGGTTCCAAGACTGTGTTTCAGGAGGTGCCATCCCTATAAAAACATTTAGCAGACAGCCAGGATATTCTGAGAGGGGGTTTGTGAGCTGGTAAATGAAGATAATCAATGAAGATGATCAAGCACAAAGAGGCTGCCCAGAGAGGTTGCATGGTCTTGGAGATATTCAACGCCTGAATGGACAAGGCCCTAAGAAATCATGACTCTAAATAAAAGCCATCCCATTGGGCTAGATGGAATAACAAGAACAGAGTAATGTACTAGAAAAAAAATAAAAAATTAACTATAATAAAGGTTGAAGCACTAATAATCAAGAATCAATGCCTTACAGTAGACAACAGAAGGGAAAAATTAAATTAAAAGGACTTTCTCCTTACTTCTGTAGAGGTCAATAAAAATTACCAGGGACTCTCCATTCACAAAAGCTAATGAATATATTGGATAACCTGTAACAAGCTTTTGAATTCAAGCCATCCCCAGTAGAGTAGAAAACTGATGCAGTTATTTTTTGCCAAGGGAAAAAAGTTGTCTGAAGTTCTGGTTGCTTGTCTATAAAAGTAATTCATCCATCTTGATAGACGCAATAGAAGTCCCATGAGAACGCTGCAAGACATAAGCAAGTCTGGTGGAACGCTGATCCTGACTTTGTCAAAAATCAGACAGACAAAATCCTCAAAGCTGTCAGGGAAAAAAAAAAACCACCAAAATTTCTTCCTGTTTGCCAGTGGCAGGGGGCTGAGGTGGACAGGGAAAGGCATTAGAATTATTCTGACCAAGTGCATCCATTTTATCACCCCTGAAATGTCAAACAACCCAATTCCTGAAGGTATCTTTCCTGGCAGCTGTTGAAACAAAACAAGCAAACCAAAAACCCCAGAAAGAAAGTAGCAGTTGCTTAAGTTGTTACCAATCCATTTTCCTGTTCTTTACTTTAATATTGTAATTTTTCCACACATCAATTTTCCTCTCTTAAACCACCATGTGAAGGACCAATAAGAGATTTCGCTCCTTTTCTGGTCTAATCACATCGATTACATTTCAACAGCTCATTTCTTTGCACGGATTAAGAGAAGCTACTGTATGAGCACAAAGTCTATTTGCACTGGGTCAGAATAATTATTTTAATTAGCACAGACAGTTGGGATAAATATGGAGAGCATTGGAAGCTATGTGTGAAATAGCAAACCAGCTAATATTTCAGTGTAATAATAATAATGAATTTATTATCATCAGTAGCATATGAGCAATCCTTTTACCTCCTGAAGTTTTCTGAGTCATGTAAAAGTTATTAAATGTATGATTTACTAGACAGTATCTGTAGATAATTACCATTACCAAATGGCTTCCGTGGTTTATGAGCAGTTCAAATGTTAATACTTGTTATCCCATTTCACAGTGGGGTTCAGTTTTGCTGTACATACAGATGTTTAAGTTACAGTGTAATGTTTGTGATATCTTCATTGGTTAAAAAAACAAAAACAAACTAACAAAGCAACAAAATCCCCTACTCAGACATTCAGCTTTCTAGCATTAATATTCATGTTGGAGAATATTTATAGAAAGTGAATTTTAAACTCAATTGCCTGCTATGTCTACAAATATTCTGCCTGATAAATTAATTAGCTTTAAAGAAGATAAATTCAAAGAAAGCGCTAAAGCAAATTCTAGTTTGTCTTTTCCTTCTCCCTCCCTCTTATCCCCCAATCCTCCAAATACCTCCACTCAAGGATACTCACCTCCAACAGTGATATCTCACAACTTATAATCTGCCTGGGGATGTGCCAATTTCATGACATGGAAAGCGAAAATATCGTGAAGTGCTGAACATACAGAATGGGGTAATTAAAAGATTTTATGTTTTAATTCTGACATAATAACACGATAGTTATCAGATAACATGATCTTTAAAGCTGCTTGATCCTTAAAGCTACTTGTAAAGCGTTTATTGAGTAGAATAAATCACCTCAAACTAAACTACCTTCTTACACAGGCATTGGTTTGGAATATCTCTGACTGATTAGAAACGATCTTATCAATAATTATAGGTAGACATTCCCAAATTTTTGGCATAAAAATTTGATGCACAGAAGAAAATGAATCCATTTCTTCGAAATCGATTTTTGCCGATGACACCAAGCTGTGTGATTTGGTTTATGCACTGGAGGGAGGGGATGCCACCCAGAGGGACCTTGACATGCTCATAAGTTGGGCTGATGCCAATCTTATGAAATTTAACCATGCCAAGTGCAAGGTCCTACGCCTGGGTCGGAGCAATCCCAGGCACAGCTGCAGGTTGGGCAGAGAAGAGATTCAGAGCAGCCCTGCAGAGAAGGACTTGGGGGTGTTGGTCGATGAGAAAATGAACATGAGCTGGCTTCAGTGTGTGCTCGCAGCCCAGAAAGCCAACCATATCCTGGGCTGCATCAAGAGGAGCATGACCAGCAGGTCAAAGGAGGTGATCCTGCCCCTCTGCTCTGCTCTCATGAGACCTCACTTGGAGTATTGTGTGCAGTTCTGATGTCCTCAACATCAAAAGGTTGTGGAACTGTTGGAACAAGTGCAGAGGAGGGCCACGAGGATGATCAGGGGACTGGAGCACCTCCCATATGAAGATAGGCTGAGAACGTTGGGGCTGTTCAGCCTGGAGAAGAGAAGGCTGTGTGGAGACCTCGTGGCAGCATTCTAGGATCTGAAAGGGGGCTATAGGGATGCTGGGGATGGACTATTCATCAGGGACTGTAGTGACAGGACAAGGGGTAACAGGTTAAAACTTAAACGGGGGAAGTTTAGATTGGATATAAGGAAGAAATTCTTTACTGTGAGGGTGATGAAGCACTGGAATGGGTTGCCCAGGGAAACTGTGAATGCTCCATCCCTGGCGATGTTCAAGGCCAGGTTGGATGAGGCCTTGGGTGGCATGGTTTAGTGTGGGGTGTCCCTGCCCATGGCAGGGGGGTTGGAACTAGATGATCTTAAGGTCCTTTCCAACCCTAACTATTCTATGATTCTATGAAATTAGAGCAAAGCCTCTAGGAGCCATGGGGCTTTAGGATGATTTCATGTAGAATCATAAAAAAAACCCAACCAAACAAAAACCGCCAGAAAACTTCTATTTTCTACACATCACACAGCCACACTATGGTCTGGGGAATGTTTTCAAGTGAGCAAGGCTGATTCATGTTTGTATCAGGTGCCCAAAGGCGGAAGGGTTTGGGTGGCTCTGCACTGTCCCACACCCAAAGCACTGGAAGAGCCCCCAGAGTGGCTGCTCTCCTGGCAGGGGTTGACCACTGGTGTCCCAGCCTTACAGACACCTTGCACTACACTGCCTGCCTCGGTCTACCTGGAGACTGCACCCGCTTCTCATTGGCTGTTTCCTCAGCACTGAAGGCAGACATAAAGCCAGATTTATATTTAATTTTTCCCTTTTTGCACTGTTCTGTGCTGCATCTTCATTCTCCTATTTTGCTGCCTCACCATCTCTTGTCATGCTGTCTAACTACATTGCTTTCATTAGTGCTTTTCTAGACTGTACAGCAAAACCAATCAATTTCAATCAGCATTTTTGTACATTATCATAATTTTTCTTCTCCAACATAAAGGCATAACTGCATTTCTACATTCAAACAAGTGAGTCTGTACATGTTAAGTTCAGGCGAGTCACCTGTTCTGATGATATATGGTGGACATGAATACCTTAGGGAAGTAGTCATGCCTGTGCTAGCAGCACTCTAGAAAGGTCTCCTGCAAGGGCATTACGTTAGACGTATGGCTACTACAGGAAATTGTATCTTGACCTAAATTACTGATTTGGAAGTGTAAAAAGGAAAAAAAATAGGGAGAAGAAAGGACACATCCTTACTCATGCAGGAGGCTCAGTGTAAAGGGTAGGCGAAACTCAAAGAAATGGCAGGAAGCAAACAATCAAAGAAGAGAACCACTCACCACCTCCCCATCTGCGCAAGGGATCCCACCGGGACAGAGACGCACATCACACAAAGCCTCCCTATAACTACAGATAGAGAGATTTCAGCAACAAACGCCTTGCTGGCTCAGGTCTCCCTGGAGTAGATGAGATGCATCACATTTCTGCAGAACCTTTGAACTAGAAAATTCTCTTTAAGAGGGGCCCATAGGGAAGAGTTACCTGGCAGAGGAGCTTGATTAATGTCAGTGCAGAAGCACACAGATGGCAATGATTCACGAATCTCTCCCCAACCCCAGAAATAAAGGATTTAGAGGGAAATTGCTTGTGATGGGCCTTCAGAGCTACCTGCCCTCTCCCGAGTCTACCTCCATGGGAAGGAATAGTCTCTTCTGCTCCTGCTCTGTACAACAAACTAAATACACGTCTACATGGATCCCAGTTAAGACTAAAACTTAAAAGGAAAGTACCAGGGAAGTGGATGGAACACAGGTGTTCAAAACTGTTTAAGGGCTGCAGAAAGAACACCTGTCAGTGCTTGACAGAAATGGAACAAAAAACTCTGTGGTCTAAAACGCAAGGAAAACCAAAATACAAGCCTAACCCTCTTCTCTTCCTTTTGAGACCTGTCTGACACTACTGAAGGACAGAGATGACACAATAAAACATTTTAAAGACTGCAGCTGACAGCAAGTTTGCAGCCTATTTAATTGGACTAAACACTAGCTCTGTCTTCATGTTGTTAAATATGAATAATACCTTTCTCTACTTGTGAAGGATCTTTTGGGATCATATTTCATAAACAACTCATCTCAAAATGTTTAGTGACGCTGTCCTAGTTTTGGCAGAGTATAACTAGAGTTAGTTTTCTTCCTAGTAGCTGGTGCAGTGCTGGGTTTTGGCTTTAGCCCTGAGGACAATGTTAACAACACACCGATGTTTTAGTTGTTGCTCAGTAGAATTTACTCTGATCAAAGACTTTTCAATCTCTCATGCTCTGCCAAGTGAGGAGGAGCATGGGAAGCAGGGAAGGAGCAGGGACAAGACACTTGACTCAAACACCCAGAGGGATATTCCTTACCACAGCATGTCATGCCTAGTATATAAACTGTCAGAAGTTACCCAGAAGGGACCAGTCGCTGCTTGGGTTGGCCATCAATACGTGGGTGGTGAGCAATTGCATTGTGCACCAGTTGTGTTTAATGTTTTTTTCCTTTCCCCTTTTAATTTCATATTCTCTCCCTTTGTTATCCACCTTATCATTATTATTAGTAATAGTAGTATATTGTACTTCAGTTATTAAACTGTTCTTACCTCAACCCACAGGGTTTACAGTCTTTCAGTTCTCCCCATTTCATCTGGTGGGGGTGAGCAAATGGCTAAGTGCTATTTACTTACCTGCTGGGTTTAAATCATGACAGATGCTCAGAGGACTGATGCATCTTACAGTGACAAATGGAAAGAGAAGATCAAGACTACTTCAAAGTGGGTGATAACGCTCCTCTACGTACAGTGTATTAAAGACTGTCTCTGGTATCTCCACTGAGAAAATAAAGGTGACTTAGAAAGCAGCCTTTGGAACAAGCCAAATTTTAGCATATATATATATATATATATATTTATAACCTGAATCAGAGTATGCAGCAAATAGGTGCATGAATAAAGCCTTCTGGCAGCACACATGGGGTTGGGTTAACATAACCATCTTTTCTATAGACTTGAAATTTATATACAGAAAGCTTCCATACTAATAACACGCCTCTCTATTATTATTAGACTCAATGGATATTATTTGAAGGAGAAAATATTTGTTTGTGCAGAACTATCACAGCTTTAACACCATCTTCCCTTGATGAGTTAAGGTAAATGCCAAATTCTAAGAGAAAGTGAGGTAATTGCAATATTGAAAGCAAATGCAATTATTTATTTATCTTTGCTCTCACAGAACCTCTTTCAGATATTAATTCATTCCACTTAACATTTAGCATGTTATATGTCTATAAACATGAGTTTAATTCAGAGTTGGTGTTTATTAGCAAGATAATTGTGCTTATTACTTAAGCATAGTGCCTAGCTGGCATTCAGCCCAGATTGGACTTCTATTCCTATAGTATCTGCAGAAAGATTTGGACAGATTTTCACAAAAGCAAATGTTTTACCAGTTAGGAAGGACTGCACCCAAAACCCATACTGACCCTCCAGCCTATTACAAGTATTTTGAGATTAAATGACCGTGCACAGAAACCAAGTGGTGTGAATCACAGCCAGGAATTTCGTGCATGGATATGGAAAAGGACAGGCATGGCTCTGACCAAGGCTCAGCAGTGATGCAGAGATTCAGTTTCCACAGTGAAAGGGCACTGCAGGTATGGAAAATAGAGAACTGACTTTTGAGGTGATTAGTATCAATTGTGGCATTTTCTTCCCATAGGTAGAGAAATAGGTTTTTAAAATGTCATCATAAACTGAAGGCCAAAGAAATGGCACAGCCAACCTTGTCTATAAACACATTTGGGCAGATTAAATTCAAAACAAAGTAAACCAAACCCTTTTATATAATAAAGTGGTAATATAGAATTTCAGATAAGAAACTGCACTGGCATTTTGATGAAATTAATACATTTGGGACTTGTTTTAACATTTAACATAGGAAAATCCAGTTTAACATGCCAGATGACATCATCATACTTTTCATGTTGCATATACTGTAAGTTCTCATGATTCAAAAGTGTGCAAGAATACATGATCATGATGCTGTTGACAATGACTTAGATATCCACTGAAGTGCAATATTGCCTTAGAGAAGAAATCAAGTTTTCAAAGGGTATGAGGGAGATTATTTTGTTCTGAAATAAATTTTAATAATATTCTAATGCCTTTATGTTATTGGGATGTTTTCAAAAGAATAGCCCACCATCTCACACAGTTATAACAAACCCCAAAGTTTAATTTTCTACTTTCTATGATCTTCCAAGAGGCTTTCTCTAGATACTTTCTATGCATTGCATTAGAAATTGGGTGCATTAATTCCTGTGACTACTTTCACAGTAGCTGTGATTTTGAAGCAACGGTTCAAAATGCATCAGGATTTTTTTGAATTAGCTGTCTGGTATTTTTACGCATAAGGTGTGATGGGAGGGGGAGAGAGGGGAAGTTCACACATATCAAGAGTGGTTGGTTTGCAAACATGTGAAAGCCCTTAGATCCTGTTTCTGAAAGGGTTAGTAGCCAACACGCCAGCTGGTTGGAGCTCTGCCTAGAATGGTTATTTCTTAATGAATTTTTAAGTGAAAGGCCTGAAAGACTCAAACCTCATATGGAGTGCAGTGAATCTGGGGTCTTATCCAATGCCTATCAAAGTGTATCAGCACAAGCACAGCAGACAATGAGTAGCATACTTATCAAATGCCTGGCTATTCACTCCACCTTCCAAATAGTTTCCATAATCAAAGACCTATTAAATCAGCATATCCTTTAAAGCCATATTTCACATTTTTGCTAACTTAAATACGTTGCTGCCTTGCACAAAACAATCTTCGCTGATAAATGTTGCTCTTTAGTATACTAGCTTGCAGTATTGTAAAAATGGCTTTAATTTGACAAACAGATGCAACATAGAATGTAAATCAGTGAACCAGACATACCCAGAAACTCATCCTAAAACTTCACCATTTTTGCCTTCTTTCCTTTGCTAGCTGGTAAGAAAAAACAATGTTATTCCCTCAGTTACTGTAATTTTTTTTTCCCATTCTTTATTTCAATTTGTTACTCAGCTGCATATTGATAAAGGTTCACAGAGTTTGAGGGAAACTGAATTGCTGACAGTTTGCCATGAATGTTAAGAACCATATACTTTCGAAATGAATTTTCCTTTCCCTCCGTAATAATTAACTTCTGGTGATCAAATACATCTTTCAGTCTGTCTATAAAGGAAAAAAACTTAAAAAGTAGAAAAATATGCACTCATCCATAAAAGAGCATCTAATAGCAAATTTTTTTCTCTGTAACTCAGTGCTCTGATCAGACTAACACAGAGCTGGACCATCAGAGAGGGAAAAAACATACCATGTTTTTTTACATCTTGAAATCATGTTAAACAGTGTCAAATCGCTTTCACCAAAAAGCTGACTGAAATTTACATCTAAGATAGAGCATGATCAAGACTGTAAGGAAAACCACAACGCAGATGATGTGTTTCACAAGGGATTTGCCCCTGCTGAAGGGAGACCTCAGCTGCAGAAACAGCTCCATAAATCTTTACCAGCTCCTTATCCACCTCTACCCTTTTGATCTCAGAACAATTCTGACAAGACAGGTGTCTCCATTATACAGGCATCTGATTTGCCCTGTCTGCTGTGAGAGTGTCAAAGATTAAGTGGTTCTTGGAATTTTAAATAATTGTCTTTCTGGGTCAAGATCAGGGTGCATGAGTAGGGGAAATAAAACCTGGCTGTTCTGTAGCTAAATGAAGCATTAAAAGAAAAGGTAAAGGGCTGGGCGATTCCAGAGCTGCATATTGCTGGAGCCTGGGAAAGTCCATGACTCTGGAGTGACAGGCTTTTTTTTTTATTATTTATTTTTATTAATGGCCCAAAGCCCTGACTTGTATCTTCTTGCAAAGGAACTGATCCCCTTTTGCCTGCCCAAACATGTCAAACCTTTCCATAAAAGCAAGCAAAACTATAAAAAGTTTAGTTGAGGAGCTGACATACATCACACACTGTCTGCTGCAAAGCTTGTCAGTTAGGAATCAGGACAGCTGGATAGTCACAAGCATTGAATGGTTTAAACAATTCAAACATAAAGCAGCTGTCTGGGTCATCACCGCATTCTTTATCTTTGCCCTTCATAGAGAGGTTAATATATTTTACCATTACTACTCTAAATATGTTCAAAGATGTTATATCTTTTTCAAAGATACACATACAGGGTGTGCGAAGTGGTCAGAAAGTCTAGTGTTTTCAATGGAAAACTTTAATTTCTGATCAAAATCAAACAAAATGAGAATTGGAGTCATAATGTTTCAGCATCAAACACAGAAACAAGTTTCAGCTGACAGCTTTCATATGCTTGTTTCAGACAAGGTGAAAAATCTACATTCAGATTTCCAATGAACAACAAAGAAGCAACCACTTGAATTCAGCTTTCCATTAAAAACAGTTTCATGGAACATACACCAAGCACACCCAGGTCCCTGCTCTTGCTGGGCAACTCTGTGCCACACAAGGTGAACCAGGAGGCTCAGCAGGAGCATCTTCGCTGCTCAGACAGGGTGATTCACAAACAGTGATAACTGAGAAAATGAAACAGAGAAGTTACTCAGGTAGCGAAGAGCTCGAAGTCCCTCAATGCTCCATCTAATGTCATGTCTAGAACACATTACCCAGAAATGCAAACTAATTATACAGCAAAGAGTGGGCCCATATAAAGTATTTAAATGCCAATACATGTTTTTGAAGAACAGACTAATTATAAGGGGAAAAAAAATAACAGAGAAATGCATTTAAATATTTTATGGCACAAGTGAAGATGTTAATCTTTTGTAGTGTTTATAAAAATTCATAACAGAATAGCAATGCCAAGGAAAAGAAGCAGTAGTAAAGACAGAAAGGAACAACAGTGTTTTGATAAAATCAAGGCTCACGTTAAGTGTTCACATTTAAAGTCAATCCTCTGTTGTAGTGCTCCCAGGATCAGGCCCTAACCAGCATTTTCCACCCTCCAGCGTTAGAAATTAAAGAGTATTTTGTCACATTAAGACGAAGATATGCCATTTCTGAAGCACATATCTTATGTACATTTAAATTAATATTATTTTGTTGAATGATTAAGAATGATAGCAATGATTAAATTTCAGAATGGAGAATAATAACTAGAACTAGGGGTAATCCCTCCAAAAAATACCCATGGAAAAGACTAGAAAAGTGTTGCTATTAACTTTTTCAGTCTAACCTTCTTACTATAATCACAGACATCAACTATCAGATTGAACATATAATTGACCTATTTAGTTAAATAGATGCATGTCAACTTAAACCTACCAAATTAATTAGTTTACACCTGCCTTCCTTCTCCCTCAAAGGAACAGCGTTTGCATATTAATCTGCAGTATTTGCAGGTGTGTGCATGCGACTGATCAATAAATCATTTAATGGGAAACAACTTAAATGGCACATGTCTTGGAGTTAACTGCAACCTGCTGCAACATGCAGGTTTCTATGAGCAGTGTGTGTGCCAGTGAAGCCTAATTTCTGAAGTATTTACAGACTGAGCACTGGAATAGACAGATGAAGCTCAAATGAGGATCCATTTACAATTGGCAACAAATAATATCTGAAATCTACCTCTAGAAGAACATACTGTAGCTACTATATGCTATTAAAGGAATGCTTCCACCCTCATTTATCACTTTTATTTAACACTGCCAGTACTCAATTCAAAGACCTGGTACCAACATACATTTGTTTGCCATTCTGAGAATGAAACCTTTACTCGCATTCACAAGGCAGACAGGATAATCCATCAAGCTTTTACCCACCAGCGACTTGGTTTGAGCCAGTTTTCCACTGATGAACGGCTTTATGCAACATTTTCCCTTGCCCAGTATCTGACCCACTTGAAGAGTGTTGATCCAAGAATTTATAGATAAATTACTTATGCAGTTCAGCACAATATATCTTTGTTCCACATAATATAATTCACAGAAATTATTTCCCACAATGATTTACAGAGTTATATAATGCAGTTAGAGTTAAAATAATGGTAGAGTAAAAAAAAAGAAATTAGAACCTGTAACCACCACAGAAAAATGTTTTCAAATGTGATTTGCAAATAATAGACAGTGAATCAATGAGGTAGACAGACGCAAGAATACTTCCATAGGAAAAGTAGCCAGGGAATGGGAAGTGGGGCATTTGACAATGAGGATACTTCTGTAGGAAAAATAGCCAGGGATTGGAGAGTGGGGCATTTGATAAAGCATTACACTCCTTTACTGCCACTTGCTTGGACTGGCTTCACCCATTAATCTACAAATTATTCTCTACTGGATCCTCAGTAAAATTATTAACACCAGGCTTTATTTCTGGAGGTTTTTTCTACTCACCATAGACATCCAAACTGATTTACCTACGCTACACAACAGAATTACCAGCCTGGGTACTGCAGTGATGTGTTGCAATAAAAGTGACTCCTCCTAACAGCAGCATCTGACATTAGGAGAGGTTATGCTTCAAAATGCACCTCACCTCCTTGCCCACGCACTCTGGCCTGTGTACTTACCGTAACAGCCCGTGCCCATTTGCTTTCCAGTACGTATTTTTCACTTGAGTAATTACTAGAGGTTTTCTTCATGCACAGGAATGCTATTTAAATTACACCTAGATTTCACCTGTATTTCCAAATTCACACTGAGGAATTTGCACTAGCGTATAGTAACTACATGCTACAGAGAGGAGGACAGGCAATGACAAACTCACATATTATAGATACCAGAGCCTTGATAATGGCAATAAAAGGAGTAATACAGGTAGTAAAATTAATTTCAGTAAATCACATGTGCTTTACAGAGTAACTTCACTGGAGATGCAGCAAAGGCCAGCCTGACAGAATATATTTAAATTTCAGGGGGAGTGTACTGAGTATTATTGGACAGTACCAGACTAAGTGTACATCTTTACATTCCTAGTTACATTTAACAATAAATATTCATTCATTCACAAAGTAGAAAGTTCTGGGAATAATCAGGCCATTTTCAGCCTGCAAAATACATCCTAGTCACATTCATCAAAGCTACTTAGAAGTCAAATTTATATGCAATGGAAAAATTGATTCCCACATCATTGCTCCATGCACTTGATATCTGTGGGGTCACACTGCTTTGCATTCAGGCGTGTGAAAGGTTAAATCCCAACCCCACAAAACCAATGACAAAGCTATCATTGTTTTAACTTTTGCTGTACTGCAGAACATAGGTACAACCACACAACAGAGACCAGCCTGGGTCAATCTAATGGACTGGAACAAGTTAATCGCAATAATCCTTCCACAGAATAAAGTTTTCAAAAGAAAATCTGTGTAGCTTCAGGTCACGACAGTCCCTCAGGATTTTATTCCTCCAGAGTTACAGTCTGACAAAGAGAGCTTATGCAGGAACATTTTTTTTCAGTTTTCATTCCAAAACAGTACAGAAATGGTTTTTCCCTACAGAGGAAATTTTGGAGTTATTAAAAAAAACTCTTAACAGCAAGCCTCTGGCTCCATTTGGGACACTTTTGCTGGGACTGTAAAAGATGCATCTATACTGAGAACCTTGGATTTTTCTTTTTCATTTTTTGACATTAAAAAACAAGATATAGCTCCAGGGCACTAGAAGTCACTACTGTTAGGTGCTGCTCTTTCTGATGGTCCTGAGAGCAGACAGCAGCAGCAGTCTGAGCAGAGATTTCAGAATTTAACAGTGATGTGACCTCTTGTGGGAAAAGTATGAGCTGGTGAAAAGTCAGAGACGTGGTACCTGAACTCCAGAGATCACAGATGGATATTTTAGTTAATATGTGTCTTAAAGCTTTGTATGTCCTAAGCAGGATCTGTTCACTTTGTATTGCATTCAAAAGAAATTCAGGGAAGAAAAAAAATAAGTTAAAACAGAGCAATCTCTACCAGAACTATGTAAAACTTTCTGTCAAAGACATCAGTAGTCTAAAAGTACTAAAAGACAGATCTCAGTTTCTGTCAAATCAAGCTGACACAAAAAACTTAGGTATCAGTGTATTTACATTTATCAGTATTTATAGCAGACAAAACCATAAATCAATATCAATCCATTTCTTCACTCAAAAGTGGCAATCTAAAAAAATGATTATAGCTTTAGCACTGACAATGATTTCTGCACATTCTTAACTGTATTCTGGAAGAAACTGAACCACAGGCATTCTGGTCAGAACTAGCATTTTCCTAACTGAAATTTCCCTAAGTCCTCTATTATTTCCAAAGACAGCAAGCATAAAATAACAATGGATCCTCCAGCTCAAGTTGCTTTTTTGATAAAGAAGAAAGCAAGAATTACTGTAATAGATGCAAATTAGAAGGACTTCTTCACAAGGCAGAAAAACTTTTAGGGCCACCTGCAGTTTTGGGGGGGGGGGTGGGTGTTTACAGCTATACCTTTTTAGATAGGGAGGATATTTTTCACCTCAATCATAGCTGCTGAAGCATTGTCTGTCCAATATTCCATCACTGATGGATGGAGAAAGACAGGAATCACCAGAGAACATTTCCTTCATTTATCAGCCAAGAAAGCCAAGGCAAAGTTAGGCTCAAAAATATGAGTTCCATTTTCAAACACTCAATAAGATTTCAATGATATCCAAGTAAGACATGACCCTGCAGCTGCATCAATCTTTAAAATAACAGATATAGTAAGAAAAATAGCAAGGGAAGAATAGCAATTTAATAACAGTGAGAGTTAAGGACACCAGGAGAAGCCTATTGATTTCCTGAGCTTTAAAGCAGGTCTTGCTTCAGCATAACATGGGAGGTATTCAGCAGTTACAGCTCCTGATGTCCTGTTGCTCTTAAAGGCTTCTCTTACACATTATAGTGAGCAGACATGGAGTGCCCAAGCTATCCATTCCACAAAATAGCCTCAGCTTCTCCTGAACAAAAGCATCATCTCTCAGCTGTTTCTTTCCTCTGAGTGGAGAATCTCGATCTTTGGCTAGTCTGACCTCTGTACCACCATTGCTTCCCATAACCACCTGCAAAAAGCGCTCCTGAGCACTTGTCTCAAGACACCCCATAGCACTTTTCCCCTAGGTTGCAATAGATTACTAGGTGTGTATTGCAACCGTTTCACTAATTTTTGTTGAGGGAAAAACCTTGGGTTTCACAAAGTGGCTTTGAGTGGTGAAACACAGCAAAGTACCTGCCATGTCTTGTTGGAATAGCAGATTATAGCTTCAGTGATCCCCATGGTTTGAAAAAAAAAAGTTCAGACTAACTAAAGCTTAAGAATTAAATAAAAAATAAGTAAGGTGAGAGGGTGCTATTTACTGGGCAAGCCAAGACCTTTAAAAAAACCACAGTTTTGAACTTATTGGTTAAATTAGTATTTGCTGCTCGGAGTACGCACATCCTTCAAGCCCAGCCCTCCAGCTCTCCTGCAGTGGTTCAGCACTGCACAATAGCTCACAAGCTGAGGTAGCCAATAATTCAATTAGCCTGATTTGAACTGAAGGTTGTATTTTATCTCAATAATGCAGTATTTTGGACTATAATAATTCCCTCTGGCTGATGAAAAGGAACTTGTACATAACAACATGATGAGTGGTCCAAATAGAAGTGATTTTTAACTTGATTGTGGAGAAAGCTATAAAAATACTATAAAACAATTAAAAATAAATGTTAAAAAAGCAGTGAACTGCATATCTTGCTCAGCCAGGACTGTGGTTTTTACTTTAACCTTGTAATAGACATAATTCAATTTAGCTTAGTCCCCTCAAAGGGGCCACAGTGTTAAGCGGTGACACAGAACCTGGGCTGGAGTCTAAGCCGTTGAAGTTGAACACAAAAGCTATCCAATTGTTTGATTTGCAACAAATAAAATAGCAAACAAGTTAAAAACACATAGTTATCATTTATATGGATACACTCCAGTGGAAGAAATGGAGGATTCTGAATAAACTGTTTACAGCCACATGCAGTTTTGCTCCAGCCATTATAAATCATTTTGTAATCTGGCAACAGGTAAGAAATAAAATGAAAATAACACCAACAGAGCTCCCCAGTAGACCAAATAAAGGATAACTTTAATTGCTTTATTGCTAAAAGCACAGATCAGTGCAGCAGAGCAGAAAGCTTCAGGTTGAAAACCTAACTCCCTTAAAAGGTCAGCTCCTCTATGCCGATCATGTCAGCTCAAATACAGTTCAAGAGAAAAACAGCAAAAAACCATCCTGTCACTGTCTGCCTCTGACAGAGACTTTCTTTTGATGCAAAGTAATTTGAATGCTCCATATATATATATATCCCAATATGTATGGTGAGAAACTAATTTGATTATTTAATTTTGATTTGATTTTTTGATTAATCTAATTTTTCCATCCTGTAGTATTTTGAGATCTAAAACATTCTGCATTATCAAGCTACACTGAAATAGTTTTAATGGTGTATTTTTTACCATGGAAGGAATGGATTGCTTGTTTCCAAATGCATTAGCCAAAATGTTAGGAAAGTGCATCCATGAAGCTTGAACCGTGAAATTCAAACTCAGTTGAAATAGTAGACCAAAACTTTTTTTCAGCTAGATAAAAATTACCTTAAAAGATGCTTTAATTGTGTGTATATATATAATTTAAAAAATAATAATAAAGATGTTTTAATTTCTGCTTTAGAATCCAGTATGAACTAAAATCAGGAATCAAAACCACCTTGCTCATTCAGACCCAGATTCAACAAGGTATATAAGCCCATGCTAAAATAATCATTAGTCCAATAGACTTTACTTCTTCAGCTATACTGGGCATTACTTGAGGTAAAATATATGTGTAGCTGGACAGCTTGAAATAAGTTTAATGTTAAGAGTTTAATACTACTGCTGAATTAAGACCTAGCTCACAGTTCGCATTCAAAATATGGTGAGATTTTAATAGAAATATAAGGTATTATTAAATTGCTATTCCCTACTAAACCCGCTCTCCTTGTTTAAACCATCAGAACTGGCAATGAAGTGTCATGAGCTTTTCACACAGCTTTGTTATAAAACAGTGCAGGAATCATGAATAAGCAAAACCTGTGATACTGTGGTGAGCAAGCAGCAAAGGTAGGATATTGCAGACATATCACTCTTGACAAGGCTAAGCAATAGGTGATACAGATAAGTGGGGTTGGAATAAAATATGATTAAACCAGCCTTTTCCATTCTGTTTTGATTTAAGAGTACAAAGTGCGAATTATTCATCTTCTGTCTAGAGGCAGTAAATCAACTGATAAAGAAAAGTGAAAAGTAAGTGAGGTGCCAGGAAAATCAAATCATCACGTGCTGGTAAATTTCTTACAGAAAGGAGGAAAATAGGATTAAATGACAATGCAAAAGTATTGACCCTTGGCATCATCAGAATTTATGCAAGGTTAGTACAGACAAAAATTAACATCAACGACCAAGCACAAAAGAAAGAAAGAATAAATATCAGTAAAGTCAGGATATTATGGCGCAGAAGAGTTCAGCTCTGGGTCTGAGGAAGGTTTCCTCTGTATATTTTTCTTTTGACTCTGCCAGCATACCATAGAAATAATGTGTTTTAAGGAGTAGTAGGAAAAGAGCTGCAGTGCTGCTGAAGTACCACCACTGCAAGGGATGGCCATAGTGCTTCTGGCTTACTGAGAAGAAAATACACCAACAACTTCTCTCTCAGTGAAGATGATTTTATAGATCATTATAACCAGTGCTCATTTCCACTTGCTACTAATTTGAAGGTCAGTAGCTGTCATTCTCAAAGGTGGAATCCAGCACTGTAAAGGAGGGTAAACCTAAGCAAGTATCACCCAGCAAAAGCAGACAACCCATATGAACCAAGCCCACAAACCAAGCAATCAAAAAACCAAAATGCCCAAACAAACAAAAAAAACCCACAAAACCCCACACTTGTTTGCTTCAGTTGCAATTCCAACACAAATAAAAAACTTTAGCAGAAAAATATTTTATAATCCAAATCCAAAACCACATTTTCATCAAAGATTCTACTTTTCCGTGTTCCACTGCACACGATTTTATTTTTTGTTCTATGGCAGACAGTCTATTCCCAAAGCATTTGCCAAACCTGCAAATAGGTAAATTTTTTACCAGAAGTGAATGGTAACTAGAAGTGTTCCCATCTTTATCGGAAAGCAAGGCTGAGGAGACTTTCAGGAAAAGCTTTCGCATCACCTTAGGAACTGCAGAAAGATCGACACCCACACAGTAGACGTTCTTCCAACTGCCAAAACAAAAATCTTCAAACACTTTCTTAATTGCTTCTTCCCTTCCCAAGCCTCATGCATTATGGGGTTTTACTTTGAACCCTGACTACATGGCAGCTGCCCTTACCAAGTCCTAACTTCACCTGCTTTGCCTAAGCACACACACCGATGAGCAGTTCAGGAGATGCATGTGATCATCTGCAGCCATATCCTGGCAAAAACAGCTGCTCCTAGGACAGGGATCACAAAGTGTTTCCATCACACTTGTTATAGCATAATTCACAGTGGCACGTACCTAACCTGGGGCAGACTCTTGAATTTGACAAACACCCCTACCCAGCACCACTTCTACTTCTGTGATCACAGAAAGCTTCTCTTCCTCAGGGAGTGTTTAGAAAAGAGAATTCAATTCAAAAGTCCAGATACTGTAAGATACACCACTATTATATTTCCCCCTAAAAATAGTTATTCCATTAAAACATGCTTCATATTGCAAAGATTTATGATTCACCACTGCTTGTGTTGGGCTGCTGAATGTAGACAGCAAAATTTAGCATATTTTAAACTTGTAGGATGAGAAAGTCTTGGTGTTTTAAATTAACTCATTATACTAAGGTTAGAACATAATTTTGAACTAGCGAGGAGCATAACGCGGAGCCTCCTGAGGAAGGATCAATGTGTCAGCCGGGAAGGAATGAAGTCATGAAGCAGAATTTGCATTCTTTAGAGAAACAGAAAAGCAAACTGAGTTAGAAACAAGCCGAATGGATAAAATGAAGGGGATAACCCTGCAGGTTTCACAGAGCCTACAAGGAGTTTAGTTGTTAGCACTAGCTATATTCTTGCAGCATGATGGTTAAAAGGAGCACTCAGTGAATACTTAATAATTATTTTTAATTCACCAATATTTTAAATCAGTAATAATAATAAAAAATCATGTACTGCCATCACCACTGCTGTATAATTAACAATACTACATGCCCTTAGATTTTAATGACATTACAGAAGAACTGAGAGACTCGGGTTGATGGGACAAAGCAAGGGGGACACACAGGCAGGGTTGCATATCAGAACTGGCAGATGAAACCCTGCTTCTAGCACCACACCAGTGCTGACCAGGACATGCCGCATCCCTGATGTCAAAGACACGGTCACAAAAAGGGGTTCATTACAAAACAATTATGTTTCATGAAGCAGTGTGGGATCAGCGGTCCATGGCCACCAAGAGAGCAGAGATGAGTCCACAACCGCTTCCCCAACTCAGCATGGAAGGGGCTGTGACAGCAAACGCACATGATATACTTTGGATAATTCCTCTAGGCTGGAATTCCTCAACCCGCAAGGCCTCCTTATCACTGGAAATAAATGGGGCATAAAGTGATACCCACTCCAGGACCATTTTCTAAGACAAGATACAAAAAAATCCTTAATTGACTGAACTGGACCATAAACTGTAAAGCGTAAGAGACATTGCCTTGGGTGCTGCTGCTCAGCACCAGATCTACTCTGCTCATGGTGCTGAGCAGAGGACCCAGACACAACTGAGGACCATCTGATCACTTCACTGTCCTCTACACTTACTGTGGAATATAACACATCTCTTTTACAGTTGTATTTTGCAGCTGAGTTGAATTTTTTCTGAGATTACAAGTCTCGGGGAACAAGCAAGCCCCTTCAGGTTTATAAATCCAATGTCATTTGCACACTAGGTCTGTGAAAAAAGTATTATGTTTTTCTGTTTCAGCTGATGTCAGCAGTTGCAGTGGATGCGAACAGAGTGAAGAGAGAAGAAATAGAAAGTATAAGCATACATGAGCTTTTCTGATTTAACTTAAATCTCCACATCTACTGGAGGAAACAGTAATAGGGTAGATGTGAAAGGAGCTACACAGGATCTTCATTTGGAGGGGTTCTCTGCTCCTCACAAAGTCTATTGCACAGAGCAGATTGATTAGTTCTAATAAACTGCAATCTCTGTGAAGTGGGTCCCAGTTCATGGCTGGAGCATTTACCAAGGACTGGTCATGAGCGGAGTTACATGTGCAGAGTCAGGGTGATAATATAAGAGTAAACCACCATAGCACCTTTAAAACACCAACTTGTACACATCTATAGAGAAAGCTTCTATGTATTACTTTACTTTTCAGCAGTACTTAGACTATAAGTGTCATTTCAGTCACAGACTATATCTGTGTCATTTCCAGATCCATTATGTTACCATATGGTTTCCTTGCACAAATGGTCCAGATCTGAAGCTCTGCATTACAGAAGAGCTGTAGAGCTCCTCTTCCTTAGAGCATCATTCCTGAAAATGAGCGAGCAGCAATAAGGAGAGCAATAGTCCTAACACACCGCTTTCCTGGCTAATGTCTGCTCGGAAACACCTCTGTAAACCCTTCTAGAAGTATCCTCACCACCCTAATATGATTGCAGCATCACCAGGCAAGCTAGTTATGGTATATATTGTGGTTAATCCTAACCCATCAGCCAAATGCTAAACTAAATTTATAAGCCTAGAGAGCAAATTAAGGTTGTAACACAGTTAGAAAGAGAAGTGCAGCTGTGGGTGCACTGCAGCAGTTGGTGAAGATTTATCACAGAGGCTCAACTGAGAGTTATCTCAGTTTTTCACAGGAAATGAGCACCAGCTCCTGCTTACTGGAGCCCCATGCACCGTAACCAGCCCCATGCAGCACCCGTACCAAAGCAAGTCAAAGTCCAAACATGAGGCAGTCTGCACAGATAGGTGCTTACATTTGCACTGTGCATTATCAAACAAGTGTGAAGTAGCAGAGCGTTACTTTCAGTGATGAAACTAGATTTTTGGACACTGAATAGAGCTTTAAGTATTTTTCCCCCCTTTGTGTGTCTAGAAAGTTCTGTCTGAATAATCCTATCCTAAAGCACAATTTGTGGAGTACTTCGCATTAATTCTTCAGGCATGCTGCCATGAGTATTCAATCAGGCTGCTCAATTACACAGTAACTGAATGCTGACACCTACTGACACACAAAACCCTCAGACTGTAACGCAGAAACTTGACTGATGCACATTATGCACATGATTCAGCTTTTCCCTCGGCAGCATTAGTGGCAAGGATGGGATCGTGAATCTTTTCAAAGGGATTAAAACTCCTGCAGTATTTTAACAACCTCAGCAGCAGTGTTTTTACTAAGTTTGCAAAGGAACTACATGTGTACGCATTGAAGTCAAGCAACGTTATCCACATAGTTATTCGTAAGTCAGTTCCGTATCAGGCTAGGAAACCTGAGAAAACATGGTGATTCAACTACTGCAGTCATTCAGAGGTGCATAAGCTTGAAATAACTATGTCATTTAGGCTGCTGGGATAGTGTCACACTGCTGCTTTCAAGGGTGCTGATCTCTAGCCTTCAGGCTGCATTTGAAACCAGAGCTCATGGCAATCAGGACTGAGCCAGAGGAGATTAGCATCATAAAGTGATGCCTTCCAGTGAAATATTTACCTCGAAATGAGAACATAACAATGCAGTGGTTTATATGTTATTTCAGGAAATCACATTCTTCTGTTCTGTATGCACTCAAAGA
The DNA here is from genome assembly GCF_963264785.1 of Psittacula echo. Taxonomy (NCBI): domain Eukaryota; kingdom Metazoa; phylum Chordata; class Aves; order Psittaciformes; family Psittacidae; genus Psittacula; species Psittacula echo. The sequence continues at coordinate 13,349,051 of NC_137745.1, read as the reverse complement.
TGACGCTAAGACTTGAAAATAAATAATGAAATGCATTAACCTTATCACCATCAGTCTGTCCATCTGTTGACCTCAGTCCATACTCTAGCAACTACAGAAAAGTTTTGCTGAACCAAATCTTAGTAAAAGCATGAAAAAAATTCAAATATTACTGATTTTACTGAGCTGGAACTAATTTTTGCTGTACTGCACCATCCATGCACATTTACACTAAAGCATGCATAGTAAACAAAAAAAAAAAAGATTTAGGATAAAGTTTTGACTAGACTCAATGGCCTGACTTTCAGAGATCAGTTAAGGACAGATAAGCAGAGAGTATATTATTTATTTGTTAATAGAATATACTCTTGGCCACTTGGTGAGCTAACAGACTCCATTAGCCATAGAAGGAAAAACCAATCTACTGCAAGTGTATTCAGAAATATAGGTATAATTATATCACATCCATGCTTTAAAAGAGGAATTGCTTCGCAACCCACCATAATTTTCTGTTCACATTTGTGCACCAGACTCCACTGGTTTCAACAGAGGAGGGTGACCAGAGGCACAAGTCCATCAGTAGCCACAGCAGTGCATGCAAGAACAAGTACCTTGAGGAAAGGATGAACCACTTCATTATAACACTTTGTTACATTTCTGAAATGTACAAAATGAGTGCTATTAAAACTGGTTGTCATTCCTTTATTTCAACAGTCATCGGAAGCAGAAGGATCAGAAAGATGCAAATAAAGTGAACTGTATTAACAAGGTTGCCCTGACCTAAATTATCTTTTGCCATTAATAGGGTGCTGGAACCTCTATCTCAGCTGCGTGTGAAAAGTAAGCATACTAGAATCACTAACTGATCGCTTCTGATTTCCTTTCTGTTAGTGAACCAACAGTGTCAATTCGAAGTAATAATGAATTAGTAGTATATAAGCACAGAATTGACTGTTAACTCTTTATCCATTGTGGTTGTAATAAAGTATGGCTCCGAGAGGAGGAAAAAAAAAAGTCTACTTGAATAACACTGAAAAGAATTGACTATTATGATTATTTGACATTACACAGAAACTTATTCAGCCTTTATACGGGGTTTTGCTGTTATTACTGTAAGCTGCAAACTCTGACACAGAAACACACACAAATTCCCTTTTTTCCCATTCTCGAAATAGAACAGCGAAAAAGCCCTTTCTGTTCTCTAACACCTCCTTAGCAGATGGCGATGAAACTAAACACCTCCCACACCCAGCTGGGAGGTATGGTACAGGAAAATTCCTCCCCCGGGTCCAGTTTAAAAAGGAACCCGCAGAGCAAACTGGAGGTGGCGAAAGCCCCCGCGGGGATTGCCCGGCGCCACCCCACATTTCCATATGAGCCTCCTTCGACATTAACAGCTCTATACCGACACTCCTCCTTCTGAGCTCACTTCTGAACTAAAAGCAGCTCCAAGATCCGCTCTGCTTTCCCTTCTCTCCCCGCCTTGAGCAGCTCCTTTCAGTTCCTGCTCTGCCCTCAGCACGGGCGGTGGGCATTACCCCTTTCCTCTCTTCCTTTTCCATCTAGCTTTGTCCTTCCTTGTGGAAATGATTCAACATTTCTGCAGCTTCTCAGAATCACGAGCTTTTCCTTAGCAAGACAGTAATTTTTTTTTCCAGATAATGAGCAGGAAATCAAGAAAAAGCTTTCAGGATCATCATTCTGCTCTATCAGGTTCCACTGACAACGGGGGAAACAAAAAGACGACGGAACTGGCTCCTGGTGGAGCTGAGCTAGTTGCCCAAAGCCCCACGACCTGGTGTCCCACGACACATGGGTACAGTGTGATCAGTAATCCTGTGCTACTGTGGCTTAAAGTCCTGTACTAGGTGAGCTTAAAAAAATCCAAAACACACTTACCAGCAGTTACATTTTAAGCCATCAGGTCTGGTTAATATATATCATCTACCCCTAAAATTAATCCAATATGAAAAGCAATGTAATTTGAGAATTATGGTTCAAGCATACTAACACACCACCAGGTACTGCCTGTAAACTAACGCACAGAATGAATGGCTGGCCTAAATCGTTGTCCTGGACACATTAAAGTTCTGCTACAGCTCAGTTATCTTATGTTTTCCTGTATCTTTCTCAAACAATGTTAAAGCAGTAGGTGCTAGTTCTGGCCTCCACATGATCAAGAGAAGACCATGTTCAAGCACTTATGGGAATATTCTACATTCTGTAAATAACAATGTTGGTTTGGGTTTTGTTTCGGGGTTTTTTTAAATGTATTTTTAAACAGATAATACCACCTGGTTTTGATAATAATATATAAATATTGTCTAAATATGAATTATCCTCTTACATGTGTTGCTACTGTATAAAAAGAATTCTGATATGATCAATAATTAGAAATCAATTACAGAGCTTTATGTGAAACAGAAGATTACTCTCATGACTTGAGTGCCTTTATTACAAGCATTTGTAAGGGTGGTAATCCATCTTAATAATTCTTAAATCATGTATGAACATAGAAGTGCCTATGGCGTTATTCAATTCCTATTTAAGTCTAAAGAAAGGTGCCTGTTTAAATTATACAGAAGTCCCATTTCCTCTGAAATGCACTTTGATGTGATTCTGTGCAAATGCACGTTTGCCATAAAAAAATACTGGTTTTGAAACAAGTAACCTAGTAATGCTGCTCATCGATTCAGGCTGCAAAGCCAGGTCTGTTTTTATTTCTCCCAAGATATGATTTATAATTTTTCCTTTCCTTATAAATAAATTCTAAGGAACAACAAGCATATTGGCAGGTCTCGTTCTCAAAAACGAACACAGGTCTGCAGTGATGGACGCTAATGTGATGGTTTCATATTTCAAACTTGCATTCAGCCTGGGACTATTGACCCACTCCTCCTGAGGCATAAATCAAGTTTTTCTCACTTCCATGGTCTGTTTCATTCTTAATTTCTCATTAGAGAAGTTTTAGTGGGTCAGGAATACCAGAATATTGAGCAATGTACATTTGATCGTAGAGGTTTTAGGTTTTTTCCCCCCTTTTAGTTGAAAACCAGGTCTGAATACAGATTCCTGATGAAGCCTGTGGCTCAAGTCTCAACAGCTGCCACCATTAAGCCCTGGATGATGACATCCTTTTGCCTCATTTTCTGACATGTATATGTGAATTTCTGGGGTCTATTAGAGAAATTTCAGGGCTTCTTTTCCCAATGAAATAATACATTACAGAAAGTTACATCTTTTTCCTACATCTGTAAGAAGACAACCTTACTACACTGTAATTCTGAGATATTATAGTTGAAGCTAACTAGTCCTCAGACTGCAATAAACAGACAAAAAATAGTGTTTGGTCTCACTTTCCAGCAATACAGACTATTTTCTGAATGGCTGGTTTGAACCCAAGTACAACGCAATTGCTGGAAAAAGTGTCTCCCAAGACCAAATTTAAATATAGCATGAATTGGTACAAGCCGAAAAAGAGTTTCTTCCTCCTGCAAAATGACCAATGACATAATAAAACCTGAATTATGTAACAATATTGCCTACCATTATTAAAAACGAACATCACTGAATAACTGTGCCTGGCAGGCACAAGGAAGCAGATCATGGGCTGATAACACAAATGTCAATGATCTCCCTTAAATGATATTTGAGGGGTACCAGAGAGGCAACAATGTTGGCAGTCCCCACTACATCTCAGGTGAGGCAGCAGGCTATACGCAAGTGCCTAAGCAGTGTTACCTTCTGAACTACTTAATGTAAACAAATCTGTCTTTCCTTGTGCTGTACAAAAATACAGGAAGCACACTGAATTCGTTGGGACTTACGTTTAACGCTCTTCAAAAGAAAGCATGCTTTCAGAAAGTTTATCTTGAAAACATTACTGGTTCCCAATAACAAGAAAAAATTGAAAACATCCAAAGAATTTTTCTAAAATAATTAAACAAGTAAAACAAAAAATCCCAAACAAACCAGAAAACAACAACAAAACAAAAAAGGGAGGAGCACCAGAGGTCGTGAGCAGAACCACTGGACACAGCTTCAGCTTATCTGAAATGTGCTTGTCATAAGAAGGGAAATTTATGGCAAAAAACACAGAGTTCAGTCTACCAACCGAATTCATGCATCAATAGCCCCAAACAACCCCATCAACAGCAGTATAAGGTTGAGTGCAAGGCAGGTGAAGGCTTCAGAGGCCAGAGATGAAGGCGAGGTGAGAAGGACTGATTCTCGCCTTAGCACATCCACAAAGATGACGCAAGAGGAAGTGCCGAGAGATGAGAACATGTAGCCACCAGCACTGGCTTGCTGAGGAGAGGCTGGAAAGAAAATGTCTCATGGTGCACAGAACCAGGGTTCTACCTATACCTACAGCATCTCTGTAAATAGGTTAATTTTGATATTAAGGAGTGCTCTCACATAGTCAGTTGTTTTGACAGGACCAAAGAAACTAGTTATTTATGTAACAGAAGAATAAAGTATCAGCTTGGATACTGTACTCTGGTGAGCAAGTGAGCTGGCCACACATTTCAGCTACTTCTACAAATTATTTAATATAATCATCGCAATGGTAGTGATGTTTAAGGAAGCATTTGTGGTTTAGCTTGATAATCTCTCTTAAACTGTGGTTTGTCTGCATTCCTAGTTTAAATGGAACAAAATAAAGAAGGTCTATGTATCTTTTACAAGAACTTATACAAAATCTTGTTGGAAACTGGATTTAAGGATGAGAAATAGCAGGTGTTTTTTGTCTGAACCTTTTTTCCCAGGTCTCCACTCCTACCTTTTTCCCAGAAGCATCTGATTCATATTCAACTTAGAAAAACTTTGACGTTGTTGCTCTAATTTTTTTTCAAATTCTAATTTAAAGAAAAAAGCCAAAGAAACTGCTTCATATCTATTTAAATAAAAGATTTAATTTGGCTCAAAGTTGCTTTTCTAATGAAAAAATATACATATATATAAAAAAATGAAAGGGGGACTATATTGCCTTGCCCTATTTTCAAAGTTCTGTACCCATAGAAATCTTCTGTAGATGCAGAGGAAGTGGAAAGCAAAAAATAGTAACTCTCATTTCAGCAGCTGTGACTGGGAGGTTCAGTTCAGGTTAGCAATCCATGAGTACAACCCATGTTATTACAAGGGTCAGTTCAGCTTAATAAAATACTTCTTTGCTTTTCCTTTGAGACCCATGTTTCAGTGCCTATGAGCAAACGTCCCCTTCTCCTTAATGGAAAGGGAAGCGAGCATCTGCTTTCCCCATAGCAGCTTTTCTTGACACTTGCAGGCGCTCTTTGATACAAAGTCCTATGTGACTGACAAAGCATTAATTCCTTTATGTCTACTTTGGAGCAGACAAATAAGGGATAGAGAATCAACTTACTGAGTTATCCAAAGTAATTTTTAAATATAAGGGGTTTTCTGTGCCTTTTCTAACAAAGGATCCTGAAAACGAAAATGTCCACCAGATTGCTTACCACTCTAAATTACTCTTTGCACCTTCTCAGCCACCTTATCTGTGTTGTTTCTGAGAAAAACCTGTTCGTTTGCCAACATCCATAACTGTGATAAAGTGTGATTGAAAGCTTGGTATGTCAGATACAGAGCACTTATCACAGCTTGACTTTGAGTTTGAAATTATACTATATAATATCCTCCCCAAAGAGCATACCTTTAAAATGAATTTATGAATGGCCTTCACTAGATCTGAGGATAAGCTTCTGATAATAGAAAAGAGTATACGAGCTGATGGATAGCCTTATCAATGGTAGGTACATACGTTTATACTGCACTGGGAATTCCATGGATCAGAAGAAGTCCCTTTTCACTAATTAAACGTCATAGATAAATGTCTTCAATTTTGAAATAATTTATCCTTCTTTCATTCAATTTCAAACCAAGGGAATTGAACTGATCAAGACTAGAAGCACATTAATATTTAGTACGTAATTGCCTATGGGAGTGGGAGAAACTGCTAGGCATCGTTTCTGAGCACCAACACGCTCTTCGACCTCACATCTGTGTCCACATTCATGCTTCTACCCAAGATACTTGGGGCTGTGCACTGGAAAGAACCATCGGCAAACTGTATACTGTGATAATAATTTTGCATTACACTAGCTGTAAATTCACAGTCCACCCTTACCTGAAATAATTACTGAAGATAGCTTATTGAACAAATTTTGTAATCAATCCTAACCAAGAGCAGGGCAGGCTCAAAATCTGCATGGCATGTAAGCTAATCCTCATGGTCATGCAAAGGGGATTTTTTACTGTTTGCATTTTGCTGCCCCATCAATGCACACCTCTGAGCCGCTCAGAATTTTACAGCAGCTTGGGTTGTTTTGGTTTTTTTCTGTTTTCACTTTCAATTACAACCAGTTCTACTGTTAGGATATTATACAGAAGCAGGTAGAGGAAAACAAAAACAAACACTAAATACCACCATCACTGCAAGCAACTAAGGCAATTTAGGTCCATTTAATTTCAAGTTTTGTTTTTTCAGTAACTGTCCGAGCCAGCAAAGATTTGACATATCTGTTCTGGTGGTCTTTTCAGTGAATCCATACAAAAGGGTTTCTTTTGACACTAGATCTTCCTCGATTTCTGCCCAATTTTTTCCATTGCATTTTACTGATTCTGAATTTTGTGTACAATTATTATTGTACCTCTAAGTACCTCTAGGTAGTAGTACCTCTAGGTGTTTTTTGAAGTAAATTAATATATAATCAAATATAATACTTTTGATCTTTAGCAGGAAGTCTACATTGATCTATGTAGACTATGCATCTACCTTTTAAAAAACACAGTGTGTGAGCCAGGCAGTAGCAATGGGTGAGCAGCCACGGGTGAGCGGGCACCTATTGCCAGAATAGGCTGCTGTCACTTAAAATTAGGATGCTTTACAGGAACTAAAAACATGGGTAAGAAAGTAGTTTAAACATTCATAGCTATCATCATCTAAAAAAATCAACCCAGCAGTACCAGCAGTACGGCCCACCTTACCTCAGAAGACTCAGGAGAGAATCATCACTAGAGCAGCTAATTCAAAATGCCGTGTAAGAGGAACTGAACAATTATGCCTATGTAGCATAAAGCAAAACCAAACATTTTGTTTTCTGCAAGTAATGGAAAACTACAATTCTTCTGTCTGTGCTCTTTCCACCAATGAGTCAGCCACCAGACTGCGTATGCTGATCCCATAATTTTATACGACATCTCCTTTGGAAGTAAAGAGAAAGCAGGAGTATATTTTTTTCAAAGGAAAATAATTTGCTAACAACATTAGTTTCTTTCTGACCTTAACACAAGAATACAAAAACATCTGGAGCATTCACACTTTTGTAGCTGCAACAGTCAAAGATATAGCGAGAGGAAATTTACAGGAAAAGTTATTATTTTGTTAGACCACTTGATGCAAATTGACAGAGAAATAAGTCTTCAAGCAGTCAAGTCTCCTGCGATTTTGTTAGGCTTTTTTCTGGGCTAATAAAATGCACTCTCTCTCACTCTGGTTTGCTTAAGAATATGTACGTGAAGAACTGAAATCCAAGCCTTTGGTAGATCACTTGCGAATGACATCAAAAGGCTCTCCCAAAATTCGGGAGAGATGGATATCAAATGGATTCATTCTTTTACACTGAAAAATAAACCAGATGTTTCGATTAGAAAACAAAGAGTTAATCTGAGTGAGGAATGTCGTAATGTAATACAACATAACAAATGCATTAAAGTATGGAAGTCTCAGAATTCAGCTATTGAGGAATCATCAAGCTGGCATCCGAAAGCTATACCAAAAACTATACAAATGAATATAAATAGTAGAGGTAACAGTCCAAGAACTTTATCTTTTTCAAATCATCTCTGTGCTTCCTATGAAAATACAAATTCAAGAGATTTCCAAATGACCCATTCATCTGCCATATATTCAGACAACTTTTATATCATTTTAATCATAAGAACAAGGGTTCTGAAAAGCAATTGAGACATCTATTTCAAAGGTTTAGGATTTTTTTTGTGTTATTTTTAACTAATAGAGAATAAAGATTCACCACATAAATCAGCTTTATCCATTTTGGGCAATTTCACCAAGTTCTTATTCTCTGATTAAAATAAAAGGATTCAGACTTCTCAGGGGCTCCATCAAAGGCAACACTAAACCTACCATTTATTCCTTTTCAGTATTTTGGAACTTATTCACAATCATGTAACTTGCAGGTATCTGATAACTGAAGATTTATGCACCTGTTATCATCATGAGAATACCCATGATAATAGCAGAAGTTCAAACTCTAAACCTCACATCCAGAGGCCAAATCCACCACTTGATACCCAGATCCAGAAGTTCAAAATTCTAATTTAAAATTCTGTGGCTGTCACAGGTGACGTGGTCAGAAGATGCTTGAGCACCCATCTCATGATTTGTATCCTCCCCAGAGGGCAACCTGTCTGCAAGGAAGGATGCTCTTTCTCTACCCTCCCATGGTTTTCCACTCAGACATCAACTTGCAGTTAACAGAAGAGCATCACAGATGGTGCGAAGTAAAAAGCTGCCAAAAAAAAAAAAACCAACAAAGGGAGCAAACAGCTCTGCATGTCCAAGGAGGAAAGAGTAAGAAAAACATGTGCACTAAAACTATGTACTGTGCAAAGTATTCCAACTCTAAGCACAGTCAGGCTCTGGAGCAATAAGTGTTGCAACCCATTACAGGAAGGGGTTTTTTGGTTGGTTGGTTTAAGGAGCAGCTACACATTTACCAGTTAGGAGCAGTTTTAGTGTTTTAGAGCAAAAGGGTGAATTGGAAGGAGCTTCTAACAAAGCGACCAGACATATTTTTTAAAATTCTTTTTAAATCCACAAATCAGAATGGTGCAGCAGGATGATGAAGCACATCTGTGAAATAAGAGCATGCTTACCTAACTGTGCTTTTCCTGCTACAGCCAAACATTTTAATTAGGCTGCAATAACTGCCTAGTGCCACTCTCCAGCTGTAGCTCCCCCAGAGCTCACATACAGAATTACCAAACCTACATGCAAGTCTTTTCCTCATCTTTTTCAAGACTTTAATTTCTGGGAACTACCAAAAGACCATAATATACGAGGTTAATTAAATAGGTAATTTTTAAAGGACCTTGATGATCCTTTGATGCTCCAATTATGAAATAAGTTAACACATTGTTTATTTTTACAGGTTTTTTTCCACACTGTAATGCTATGCTATGTGAATGCAATATTTTTCCTGTCTATAGAACCCTATTTCCTTGAAACAAGAGGGGAACAAAGATCACTCACCACAAGCAGGGACAGCAAACTTCTACATGGGTCTTTAAATATCCAAAACAGGAGTCAAACTTGTGCTGAACAGCAAGGTGCTCATGGAATGAACAGAAACTGTGCTGCGTTTCCAGATGGTACCAGAGGCCCTGCGAGCCTTCAGGTCTGGTCCTTTCCAGGGAGGTGGGCAATGCAGTCAAAAGAAAGGATTTGTTTCAGCATCGTCACCAAGAGCATACTCAGACCTGTGTGATGCCTGGCTATGTTGGCTTACAAATGAGAAAGTCCCCATTGGTTTGTGCTTGAAGCCCAGCCTTCACCAAGCACTAGAATAATGCTGACCTGCTGCCCAGGACCCAGTGCTCAGATCAGACTTGACTTCTTGAGAGCATGGAGAAGCAGAGTTTGAGATACACAGGGACCTCTGAGGTTGAAGGAGAAGCTACTTCAGGAATTCAGGCAGCAGCTGAGTGGGATTTTCACAATCACAGCTTTGGTCGCAAATACCAAACTCCTTTTCTCATCTGTCCTTTATTTATATGCAAGAGAATGAGGTTATACAAGTGATGGTCATAGTTGACTAAACAAAACCACGTCCAGTTAGGTATGTAATTAATACTCTTACTACTCTGATGAATCAACCTCTCTTATATAAAACACAAACACGCTTCACCATCGTTTATTCTGCAGAGCAGGCTACACTGTTTGGATGGCCCATTTAAATGGAAATCAAGTGTATTCACCTACAATTTTGAAATTGCATCCAAATAATTCAAACACTTTCCACACACACCCCTCAAATTCCATAAATAACTGTGAAATACGCATGTCGAGTACTTTCCATTTGCTTGCAGAGGCCAGGTTGTCATCTAACATGGGCATTTCCAATACGTGAGCCATTCTTCAAACTTTTCATTGCCAAGGACAAGTCAGGATGCTTGTAGGTCTAGCTGAAACAGCAGAGGAGCCTTCACAAACACTAAACAGAAGTAAAAAGTTCTCAGACCAGACATGAGACTAAGAAAATATTCCAGTCCATGTTGTGGTAGGAAAAAAAGAGAATAAGGGAGACAAAGGGTAGGAGGAATCAGTGTATCAGAGGCTTATGAATCAGGAGTTGGAAGCTACAGCACAACAAAGCACACTCAGCACAAACAATGGAGGAAAAGTAGGTGGATCATTGCAGGTAATAAAAGACAAATGCATCATGCTTTCTTCCATTCTCCCACTAAAAATTACTGTGAAAATACCTGCATAAATTTGGCAATAAAACGTTTGCTGTGGTTACTGCAGCCATCAGATATTACTAGGTCAGGGAGGAGAGACAGCAAATTAGAGAGTGCGCTATGATGTCCAGATCCCAAAAATACTTTAGAAAACTGCCTACAGTGAAAATTTCCAAGCACCTTAAACAGTTTCTGTAGGAGTAGCCACAGAAATCACCACTTTGCTGTCTAACAGCATCCTGGTAAGTTAGATTTATATAGAAAATCTCAACACGAGCAACCCCATGTTTTTCTGTCCTTTCCTTCTACCAATCATGATTTAGGAACCTTTTTCATGGAGAGTAGACCCTTGCATTTATAGTAAGGTCATAAAATAAAAGAAATAACAGGCTTTAAAGTTACTCCATCTCTGGCTTAGGCAAGTCTCCTCACAAATATGTTGCACCAATGAGCATTTTCTCCAAAGCTGCCTACAAAGCCTCATCACCAGCACAGCAAGCAGCCCAGTTACAGGAGCAGCTCTACACAGATGGATTGGCTGAAGTACCAAGTCTTGACATGTTTTATGAGTTAATTTGGTGTTATTTAGTGAACTGCATGGCAGCACTAAATCTTCACATCCTTTTTACTGCTTTAAGTAATGCTTTAACTTTTTGGTAGCCACACAAGCTGGTGTTACTCCTTTTATATTTATTTGTTTAATACCCAGGGCAGCTGCAGAATACATTCTTTGCTAGAGGACAAGCGATCCAACCTGAAGTTATGAAGCTCTATTTTTCAAGGCATTTTTTCCAATCAAATACAGATAAAACAACAGGAAATAAGGGGGAGGAAATATATCAAAACCCCCAAATCCCTTAAATGTTCTCTCTTTAGAGACTGCTGTTTTATTTGACAACGAGATTAATAGCTTTTCCATGGAGGATGCAGCATCCCTAGTCACCCAATGCCAATAGAAATGGAGGAAAGGCAGGGTAAACTCCTGAAGCTTCACCTGCCTTTTCCTGTTCTGAAAATACCAAGATCATTTTATCCTGAAAGTCTGTAGTCTCCTGAAGTAAAATCTATACTTTAAGAGATATATTAATTAGTATATGATAATCAGCCAGTAAGGAAATAAATCACAGTAGATGTTATTTCAGATTGTCTTATCAGAACCCTAAATATCAAATGGTACAGCTACATAATATACAAAAGTCAGTCATTAAGAGAAACTCTCAATAAATCATAGAAATCAACGCTCAATGAATCACAGAAAATGTTCTTAAGTGTGAACTAGCAAAATCTATAAATACTAAAACACATCTCTTGGATTTAACTATGCTGTTTGAAATTTCTAGTTGAAGTGTTTCTTTAGCCAGGTAATATTAGATTGACTGACTAGTGGGTGGACACAAAGGTCCATCTAGTATGTTATCAGCTGCCATTCCATCAGTGGTAGGCAGCTAACATAGCACTCAAAGGAGTTTTCCACCCATCTGTTCTTAATAAAATTACATCGTGATGTTCTGAATCGAGCACTTTTCATTTTTATCTCCATTAATTAACACTGCAACTATGAAGTTCATCCTGGGAAAAAAAAAAACCCTACCCAAAACACCAGTTTACAGACTGTAAGAAACTCATGACATCACTGGCATTTGCTCCATTAGATATACTATATGAGTCCTTTTTTTCCTCCTTTTCTAATTTATTAGCAGGAGTTATTACACTTGAATACACTTAATAGAACAATTTTACTGTTCTGTTGCTAGCAACCAAACTAGATTATTGTTGTTCAGTGGCATTGGTCTTACACTGGGGAAAATGCATGTTAATGAAATTCTACTTTTATTCAGGAAATCATAGGCTCCTTCATCAAATACAGCACATCCTGCATTTAACAAAAGTGGATTTTATACTCCACAGAAGGTTATTGTTAAAAAGTGGGTAAGTATTTCCTGATATTCAGTGGTAGCAATGGAAGAGGGCATCATGAATACATGTTGTTCATTTTACCCACGTGGAAGGCAAGTAGCATCGCTTACCGCTACCTCTCCTCCCACCTCCACAAGAGAAATCTTGTACTCAACATTCAGCCTTGGATCTCTGTTCCCTAGAGTGGTACAATCAACAAAAACAGCGTACAAGAAAAACAGCAGAAACTTCAACTCATCTTTTAAAAGCTTTTGAAAAGACCATTGTCTCTAGAAATTGACTGAAGTTACCAAATGTGGACAAGAGGAAAGTCAGCCTGAACCTGTACAATAACAGTGTTTGCCCTGGGAACTTCCTCTCCTTGTGGTCAAAACCCTCTAGTTCAAAATAAACTGATAATAATCCAAACTGAGAACAGAACAATGATTATTTTTTGAGATAAATATTATCTTCAAAACACAAGTCTGCCTTTTTGCATTTTGACTGCTTGTTGAGATGAAAAAGAAATGTTTATATCTAAATAACTTATTAATTAAAAAAAAAATAATAATCACCCAACCCCTCAGAATTACAGTGCAGGTGATGGAACCCTAGCAAAATTCAGTCCTATGGACTCAAGCTTTATGTTTGGAGCTTCTACTTTAAGATTTTCTATGTTTGATTTTCTTAACTTTTGGGAAATAAAAAAACAAGGAAACAAACACAAAACCAACATTTGCAAGTGGTGAAATTTATCTGTCACATCAGATATTAATAGTGTATTTTAACAGTTAAAATATACAAAATCAGAAAAAAATTGGCCAGTATAAAGTATGTCCATGTATGTAGAACATCCTTGAAAAGTCACTCAAGCAGCTCCATTTGCAACCGTTATGCTCCCACAGATAAAATATTCTCCAATTAAAAGTAACGAGCAGCACCTCTGTGATATTTCACATTTTCTTTTCAAGCCCATCCCACAGTCAGCTGAAGCCTGTGACCATGGAGGTTTGCCTCCAATATTAGTGGCTACAGGAGCAATTCTCCCTGTGCAGCCATGTTCAGCGGGAGTACTTATCATTTGCACTTTGACTGGAAATGTAAATCCTATCCTTTTATTTTTTATACTGGGTGAACATTATTTTTATAAGCATAAAAAGAGACCCAACTAATTTACTGGACCTCATCCTATGCTACCCAAGAAGACTAAGCTATAAATACATGCATTAAATGGGTTTATCAGAGCTTAGGAGGAGTTAAGCAAACCAAAGAACTTAAGCTACTATGAGATTCCTAGGCAGTATCTAGCAATAAAAACAGACAACATCAAAAGTCGTCTCCAAAAACAGGTGCTGGCTGGTGCCTTGGAGTAGTTCAGCTGCATAACTCAGTGCCCTGGATGTTAACTGCTGGCTCCTTGCTCCAAGTGCTTGGCTGCCCTCGCCTGTGCCAGATTTCAGCCCCTGCTCTGATTTGCTGCTGCCGGTACAGAGATCCTCCATGATGGGGACATCACCTGTGCGGATGTCACTGAGGTGTCTTTGTATACAATGCTGTCTTAATCTGGCATCCACCTTCCTGATTTGGCATCAAAGCACACAGTGAAAAAGTAATTTCTATACCACTATACGTGTTTAAATCAGGGTCATGCACACTTTGAAGACATACGCATTTACTGAGCTCAATGTAAGGGATGCAATAGAATCATAAAATCATAGAATAGTTAAGGTTGGAAAGGACCTTAAGATCATCCAGTTCCAACTCCCCTGCCATGGGCAGGGACACCCCACACTAAACCATGTCACCCAAGGCCTCATCCAACCTGGCCTTGAACACCGCCAAGGATGGAGCATTCACAACCTCCCTGGGCAACCCATTCCAGTGCCTCACCACCCTCTCAGTAAAGAATTTCTTCCTTATATCCAATCTAAACTTCCCCTGTTTAAGTTTTAACCCATTACCCCTTGTCCTGTCACCACAGTCCCTGATGAAGAGTCCATCCCCAGCATCCTTGTGTAGGCCCATAGCCACATATCTTCATTAAAGAAAGCAATTAAAACACCTTTTAACTGAACAACTACATTTCAATTTTTTTTTGCTTAGTAGAAAGCACAAGGCTTAGATTTCCTAGTCAAAGTGCTGTGTATATAAAAAAGAACTAAAACTTTTGCCTTTCTCTTTATAGTTGTTCATTATTATTTCTGTAGTATTTTTAGAAGTCTGAATGGAAGAACACTGCCAGTACCAAACCTGTAAAGAGTTATCAAAAATATGCACAATTATGAATAAATTACTTGGGGAGATTCATAATGGTTATGAAATGTTCACAAAGAAAATACCAACAAATATTAAGTTCCAGAAACAGAGAAAACAAGCTGCATCTTTAAAAGAAGAAATCTAATCTCTTCTAACACTGCAGTCAGAGAATATACAAACTCACGTGCTTTGTGCCATGGAATTAAAGTCTATTTTGCAAACTTTCAGTCCTCATACAGAGAGCTGTTTCCATCTCCCATGACCCTGAAATGCCATCAAGTCCCAACTGAGCAGCCACAATGTCAGCAGGATCAGCCACACTGCTCCATAACACAGCAAGAGAAGGATCGATGCAGTTTCTCCAGGTAACTGTAGGAAAAGTTTGGGAAAGCAGGATCTAAGTGGGTCAGAGCAGGAGCTAAACTCCACAGGGAATGTAGTTTCACCTAGTTGAATTTCTGCCATTCTCTGAGTCAAAGCAAATACATTTTTTCATTTACATCCTGTTCCTTCATCATTCTCTCAATTCTCATTTCATTTACAAACATTTTCCAGGATGGCACCCAGGCTGGGGAAGGCTCCCAGCAGTCCAAAGCTGGACAGTACCAGGCAATAACACCCTGCAAATAGAGAGCTCGTGCTGGAGATGCCAGCCTAAGGTAACTGCTCCTAGGGGTGTGTACATCCCTCCCCAGCAGCTCCAACCTAAGGAGGGACCAATCCACACTGCCAGATATTGTACCTGGAGAGACAATACCACCCTAGCATGGTCTTCACATACAGGGAACCCAACAGCAGGGCCTGCACCTGCAACCCCATGGTCACATCATCTTTTGTCTGCAGAGCTTTGAACAAGGAGGGCGAGGCAGTGACAGCACTGCCATGCTGCTGCCAGACAGAGCAGATGCTGGTGCATCTTCACCAAGTCCAATCACAGCCTCAATGCCAGAATTATGTGTTTGAAAAGATACAGAATTCAGCCGTTGAAGGGACAACCGAGCACACAAACTGGTGTTTAATAATTGGACAAAATTATGCAAACAAACCAACCTGAAGTGTTGCTTCTACTAATAAAATTGTGTCAAGATGTACAGCTCAGCAAATTAGCTTGCTTTAGGGAGGTTGTTAACTCAGCCTAGTTTTAACAAAATAATGTCACAAGAGGAGAATACAAAAATAGATCCTTTGAGACTGCAGAGGTATCCCAGTGATTCATGTGAACAGCTTTAAAGACACTAACCTTTAACCAAGTTGCATGTTTTCTTTTATGCAGCGCCCTAAATCACAGTGAGGAAAAGACTACTAATGGTTTTTTAAGCTTTACCCTAAGAAAGCTAAAGTGACTATTTTTTAAATCTATATTAATTACAGCCCAAAACCACGCATATAAAAATGTCTTACAAAGAATCTAAAACTCTTCAGAGGTAAATCACATGTGATAAGACAGAGTGCTTATAATTAGTTTTAATTAGAAATCTGCAGCAAATTTCCATGAATTATTTAAATTTATCTTGAAAGATACCCAATTCTTAGGGAAGAAAAAAAAAAAAGAGAATAAAAAAGTATTTCACTCTGCATTTACTCTGCTCTCTTTTCAGCAACAAAGATATCTGATCAAAAGATATTTTCCCTAAATTGCCTCTTACAAAATGCTGAGATATTTCTCAAATGAGAGCACAGAGCATGCACAACAGTGTGCACACTGCTGAGATTCATGAGATGCAAAGCTGAATAATTTACTTTAGGAAGACATATCTAATTCTAGTCCGAAATTAAAGAGAAATATGAAGTGATACTACATGGGTAAACTCAGCCCTACAACTGTATTTAATTCTGGCAATTAGCAAGGCTCAGTGTAGAAAGGCTCAATTCAGTCCTAAAGTTCAAAGCATCGGTCATTACATGAGCAGACTCTGAGGAAGAAATGATGCCAAGTGATTGCTGTCGTGAAGATATACAAATGCAAAGATTTAAAAGGAGCATGGGCTTGGATGTTGCATCAAATAACCACATTAGGGACGATCACTATGAGAATCATTCTGCCTGTGTGCTCATTGCCATCACACCACCAAACCTGACGTTGCACATGAAAGGTGACAGAGCACACACAGTAGCAAGTCTCCTGGAGACTTACACTCACAGGTCGCATGGAGAAAGAATGAAAAGGAGAGACTCTTTATGTGGAAAAGCAATGGGCTAGCTGAAGACTAGATTATATAGTTATGATTATATGATCTTGTTTATGAGCCCGTATATACATGGGCCTGAAAATCCCACCAAGGGACAGACCACAGAAATTCTTCAGACACCCACTGAAGGTAGGTTCACAAAAGCCAATGCATTGTGTAAGATGATATTGTTGCATAACCAGTGTGTGGAAAAAATGCATTTTAATGTCACTACTGATATAACTGCACACGTGCAATTCTTCCATTAAAGCTTCTTAATATTGTGAGACATCATATCAAAAACTAGTGTTTAATTTTTCTGTAGAAAATCTCACCTACTACCAATAGCCATTAACACTATTTTGCCTTGTCTTTCAACAGTAGCACCTCAATGCCAGTTGTAGAGGCTAAATATACATTAGTGTTATGATTAGAGAGACAGAGTGGATTAGAAACAAATCCTCTAATCGATCCCAATTACCAGATATTAATGTAATTCGCAGAGCAGTTTCAGTGAACACCAACTAGACTTCCTTAAGAGGAAATTAAATTAGGAACTTAATTCCAAAAGTGCTAAAATATAGATTAGCTTGGACCATATTAAAGCATATAGATAAGCTCCAAGGGCAATTCTTGGTCATTCTAACAGCCTTGAAATATACCTGTGTCTTGATCCTGGGGCCAAACTGTATGTACTCTATAGAAAAGACCTATTCTGCATGCTGTGTGATATGTACTCCTGAATTTAATCTACTGATACTCTCCTGTGCTGTGTCACCCACATCAATATTCAAAGCTTCCCAGTACAGCAGAAATCGCCTGTGAGAAGTCTGGGTCTCCATTAGTCCTGGCTTCTCTGTATCTGGTGGGTCTTCAGACCTGCTCTCAGGTACATCAGCTTCAAGACAGAGGAGAGGGTAGCTGCAGGCTGCAGCCTTTGAGCAGATGAGCTGTCTGCATGGAACAACTTCACTGAGACAGTGAGCACTAAAAGCACCCCTTCTTTCTTTGAGGGTATGCAAATACCAGGGGTTTACTGCATTCATAACCCGGAGGACTCTGCTGTGTGCTCTTACGGAGAGGCAGGCTACTGCAAGGAGATCCATGCGGAATTGCACTCAAGTGTCTTTTCAAAGCAGCAGCTGACATCAAACACCCCTCTAGCTTTGTAAAGAGAGTGATATTGATGCGAATATCCATGTTTGCCTGTGCACCTCTGACTTCACAGGGTTTAGTTGATTCTTTGTGCAGTGTGGGCGCAAGAGTTCTTCTCCAATCCTTCTGTGCCACTAGGACCTGCAAAGGCAGCAAAGGTGATCTGCTCTGAATTACTCTGCAGCTTCCAAAACCATCTTATTTTTGTTTTCCCTCCAGTCTTTTCTTTCAAATGGTCTGACCCCTGATGAGTGAAACACCTGGTTTCCACTCCTGCCATACAGGAGTGAAGAGGGGACAGTGTTAAAGTGCCTCAGTTACATTTCAGAGCTCTTTGCTGCTTTTGCTTTTTCTTTAACTGGCCAAAGATGCCATCCACAAGCAGAGAACTGTTTTAGGAATTATGCGTATATAAACCTATGTAAGCAAATTAAATATATTAACAGATTCATACAGAATCTGTTAAAAAAATAGCTATTTAAGCCAGAAATTAAAGATTACCTACATGCACTCCACACCACTCACCAACGGGGAATTAAACTGTTAGGGCAGAAAATTGTACATCATTTCCCCCAATTCAAGTGCAGTTTCATAGAAGATTTTGGAGCATCTGCAGACTGAAACCTCCACGTGAAAACTGGTTTGGTGCCAGAAGAACATTTAACTCTGTGCCAGACCCATCATCGCAATCAGTACCTTAAAATTATCTCCATTTACAGAGGGTAATTGAACATGAAAACACAATCTTAAAATCTAAATGGAGCAAAATGTATTCCTGTTGGGCAGGCTGCAGTCAAGCCAGTTCTCTGACATTTTCTCAAGTGAAGTGACACTTCATCTGTCTGTCACCTCTGAAGTTCATCTCATAGGCTACATTAAACACAAGGAATACGTATTGTCCCACTCCCATGACCTATTTTAAAAACAACAGTTCTTAAAGATTTTTTAATCCTAAGGGTCAGCCACCAGTCAATTATTCTTTATTACAGTGGATTCTGACCTTTCCTGTCACTTTACAATTTCTGTACTTAAATAAATCTAAATATTTTCCTAATTACTTTTTGCAACAGGAATTTTAGAATTAGATAATTGCAACTGCATTTTCATAATGTATTCATTACTCTCTTAATATAGTATTCTTGAAACATAACGTTTTCCATTGAAAACATATTTCTATATTAGTTTCCACAAGACAGTTTTAAAACTAGATTAATATCCTTTCTACTTATATATAAAAAAAACTATTTCCCATTAAATCTGAATTAATAATTTACAATGAGTAACTTATTTGATTAATTTAGTTCCCCCACAGATTATCCTTAGATGGCAGAAATTATCTTTGTTCATCACTTAAGGTAATTCAAAGTTCATGTGCAAGTCTTGAAAACTAAATTCCGAATAGTTCAAAATATTCAAGATATAATCTAGCTATCTTATGAAATTATTTTTAATAACAGAGTAATGGAAAAGCCACAACCTTGTATTCAAAACTGTTGAAAAAATAAAACTTTGAAAGCTCATAAGCAATCAACAACTCTTAGAATTAGCCTAAACAAAAGATCACTTTGAAACTTCTTGCTCTATCCTATTTTTTCTAGTGTACAAGATACAGCAGAAATAAAAACAGTTATATTTAAAGTTTAAAGATGGAACTGTGAAATGGGTCCCATCTGACCAGCCATGACCACTGTATTGTTGGTTTTGTTTTGTTTCTGAGGTAGAAACGACGAGTGAAATTCAATTATTCTTCAAAGCCTTCAGTTTCCCAGTGAGCAATAAAAACCCCACACATCTGGGATTCACAAATTTCATTTGTAAAGGATTTTCACTGAAAAGCAGAACTTTATGAAATTAGTCCTTTGTACAAGAACAACTCACAAAAAATGCCGTCTTTTCCATTTAAGAATGCTTTGGTAAGAACATTTTAATCTACTTCACTCTCATTATACAAGCAGCATACTTCAAGCGCTGCTAATCTTCTGGCAACAGGTTTGCAGCAGCAGTAGTGGTGGGGATTGCTTAGTTTCACACACTGGCCAGCGTTTTATGTGGAAATTGTCAGTGCTGCTTACAGTGGGGTCAAGACTTAATATACCCTCCAGAAGATAATTTTTAAAACTGCATAATGCTTGAAACTGTAAAACTCTGCACACAGTCCAAACAAGCCTGAAGGCAGAACGTGCTCCACAGCACAAACACCAGACTATATCCACTTTGATAACTTACTATGTCATTTTAAAACACATTTAACTTAGACAGTGCCAACGATCTGTAAAAAGCAGCGACATAAAAAGGATTCAAGCTAAACAACCAGCATATTACTAGGTAATAAAAATCAACATTAATTTGGGAATCTCCAAAACAAGTAATAGTGGAAATATTGTTGTGAAAGGTATGCATTAATATATAAGCTTTTGCTCATTAGTACTACCTATTGCTGAACAGGTTAGTCAGTTGGCTTAAATATGACTGCAATAACATTAGTGCTGTAATGGTGATGTTATAAATTATTGCCAGAATTTCTCATACATGAAAATGACATCTTTAATGTTTAAAAAGAATACAAATAGCATACATATCTCTGCTTCTTTCTAAGTTCCTGTATTAAATTTGGAATACCACTTTTTACCTTGAGTAAAGCATAATGTCACGTTTTGGTAGTGTAAGTATCCTACCATATCAGAGTTTGCTGGACTGGAACTTTAACTTAGTAGAAAAAGAAACCCAGTAGGTGCTGGAACCTATAACAGGAGAATATGTACTTATGATCAAGCTACAAACTTCTGTCATTGGACTGGCTCAAGCACTATGATTTCTAGTGTAATTTTGTTCATTTGGAGGTTAAGATCTGAAAAATTGTGACTGTTTCTGTGCTTTGGAACTCCCCTTTCAGAATTTCTGTACAAAGCCTGGAACAGCTGTTATTACAGACACTTCCAAACAGCCCATGGCTTTGACTTCTTCAGTCTGGCCTTCTGAGGATGACAGAGCAATTAATTAGCCTTTGTCCCTCAGCTCAGCTACTGCTTTACATCAGACTGTCGTAGAAAACTACACTGAAAAACAGCAGCTGAAAAGACATGGGAGAGGAAATACAAAACAACAGGATACAGCAATTTACCCTACCTCATAAATACCACAAACTGTATATCAAGTTCCTTTATCAGAACCACCTTGTCAAAATAGTCTACCTTTAGGTAAAGTCCACGCATTGCCCTGCTCACTGAGCCAGCACTGAAGGGTGAAGTGACATGGAAAGAGAGAATGAAAACCAGGAGAATCCAACTGCTCTATCTTAAACAGCCAGAACACCTCAGATTCAAAGCTAGCATAGCCACATTTTGAATTCCTGAGGGTCTACATGGGGCCTGCATCTCTTCGACGTTAGGTATTCAGAGACCTATGGCACAGTGCTCCTATGCACAGAGGTGCAAGTGCTACAGGCACAGTCACCCATTGCCAGCCTCTCATCCTTCCTGTAACTGCAGGACCAGGTACGCCTCATATTTTATCACAGTCAGTATTGAAGAATTGCAAATGACATTTTCTACAGGCTACAGAATTTGCTACCTAGCTGTGTCCATGTAACAACACATAGTGTACTAATATCATAATGAGGTGGGGTTTTTCAGTCAAACAAAACAATTATTCATATATCACGTTAAGAATTGACAGATATTGCCACCAGAAAAACATTTCTCCCTTTGCCTTCTTTTCTTAAAATACAAGATATCTGATCCAAAGCTGAGGGGAAAGGGGAATAGAATGTTATCCTTTGACACATTCAGTTTTTCATATTCATGGATTTAGATAACTTAGGAAAATCTCTTTACAAGTGACAGCTCTGTTTTTCAAAGCATGGTACTTGGAATCTACAATTTTCTGCAATACGGAAAATATATTAAGGAATTTTCATAATACACAAGAAATCAATTTGGATTTCCCAAACTGATCAGATTTACACTCTTTTGGTAACACAATGACTAGAGAAAAATCTATGCTACTTCCCTTTTTAGCAACCCTGTTACATCATTCCTCCTCAGAAATAGCAGTATCTGAGCCAGGACATGTCAGATCCCATGATTTATTATTAGTTAGCTTGCAGAAGAGCGGAACAGTGAGCTGTTAGCTTTTGTGCAATGTATAATCAAAAACACTGTAACAAAGCTCTGTAATTTATTTTGCAGAGAGTCAGAAAAGTTATTGACAAAGCATTAATAAAACAGAATCATGAGATGAATAAATGTACAAAGTCTTGAAGATCCAAACATAAAAACTAACTACAGAGCAGATTTCCAGAGTGCTCAGCATCTACTCAGTTCTGCTCCTAGTGGAGTGGGCAGAGGAATATTCAGTGTCTATAACCATGAAGTATTTACTCAAATCTGTAGTTGATTTCTGAGACTAATCCAACCTATATTTAATCTCAAGCGATTTACCACTATCTTCAATAAGAACTTAAGATACTCCCATTAGGAAAGTACATCTGCCTTCGTGGAAGTCTCCTAACTTCTCTTATACATCCACATTTTCTATATGTTTAATTAATTTTTCTTAGTTTTAAAAGCAAACAAAGGCTTGTTTTACCTGCACTTAACGAATATGTTTCCCTTTTTGTTTTCCAATTGACATACATTTCACCCCAGCAAGTCAAATCAAGTTATATTAGTGATCAAATGAAATAACACAGTAAGTCTGGCTAATGCAACATGCTGTGAGGTGGTTTCATGGGTTGGACTCTGTAGGATCAATTCAATGAGAAACAGTAAGCAGTGCAAGAACCAGGCAGGGTGAGGGGGAGAATGTAGGAGCAGCCATTACTGGCAAATTATATCTGGAATAAGAAACTGTTCAACCTGCCTTTGTAGATTTGCCCTTATTTTTTCTTCCCTCTTTTCCCCTACCAAATCAGATTAAGCAAACATTTCCTCGCATTTCTTCTACAGATCTCAACATATTTTCCTGATTCACTAAGTTGCTGTATATGTGACAAGCAAACGTAAGATCTTTCTGTTCAGGCATGCCAAAATAGAGACCATATGTATCTACCCACTGTATAAAAGTGGATGTTGAAGGAGAGAATGAACTTACTATCTTCTTAAATAGCTACTAAAATTAAAATCTTAAAGTATGCTGATTATGATTTTTTTTTTTAACAGGTACCAAGTAGAAACCACATCCACCTAAGCAAGCAACATGGCTGAACATGTTCAGAAGGCAGTGCACATAGAGTAAGTCAAAGACTCTTAACGATATGAAGCCAGAAGTCTTAATTTGCTCATTAATGGAGAATTTCTCCAAGGAGGTAATAGAGAAATAACAACCACTGACAGCAAACTAAATAGGCTGGTGCAGACATGAAATCTATATCTGGTACAGACAAGCAAATTAGCTTCAAGAGTTAGTTAACTCATTTCTAACCCATTCCTTCATGTAGAAAGTACTAACACCTCACAGTAAGATGACAATGACAGATTTGTTCTGAAACTTCAGGTCATCATATCACAACAAAGGATATGATTCATATCATAAAATTAATATGATCTGAATAATCTTAACAGATTCCATTTTAACCAACATGAAATAGTATCTATTAAAGTGACAAAATCAGGAAAGTAAATAGAGAGCCTTTGTGAAAATTAGGAAATCAATATCTAAAGTTGCACTTTCTCTTGGGCATGTGTAAACCCTGTAAAAAAATGCAAACAAAAATCTGTCGCGCCTTCATCTCATTTATGATATACCTGTAATGGTTGCTTAGAACATGTACATGGAAGTACTGCACAATAATTTGTTATTTGATTTTCAAGTCTTGATGAAAACCCAGGTTTCAGAATTAATGAACTACACAATCATCATATCTGATATTTTTTTCCCCTTTCTTTCTCCAATTAACTGCTGCAGTGCACTAACTGAAGGCTAAGACCACCTGCCAAAGGAACATACATTCATGTTGTGTCTTTTCCCCTTGCAGCTATGGTTTGAGTCTGCACTCCCTTCTTCTCGCATGTGTGTTTTGAAAACTGTTTCTTTTGAAGATTCAGCATTTTCATCCCATCTTTCAAATACTAGAGAATTCAGAGTTCCCTAAACTATCTTCATCAATAGTTTGAATATGTTAATGTCGAAGGGAAAGGACTGTCAGCTGCCAACCAGCAATTTTCACATGTCAACATCTCCCTCTCCCAACCTCTTCATGAGTCAAAAAATCCTCTTTAACACATGTTGAGCTCATAATGATCAAAGATCCTGAAGAAAAATTAACCAAAATGTCAGTGCCCCTGTCAGTCTTTACCACCTCCCCTAGGCAGGGCAATCACAACTCCAACACAGGAATCAAAGTTCAGTTTCCAGGTTTCTGGTTATTTACGCAGTGAACAAGAATACTTGCCCAAAGCAAACCACGACAAAGAAGAACATATTTGGGTGCACAAACAGGGGCATGCAGGAACAAGCAAGTACAAAAGGAAGAAAAAAGCAAAATAAATTCAGTCACTGGGGAGCCAAGGTCTGGATCTTTTCTGAACAAATTGAAGTCACTGTAATACGGGAAGGAAAACAGTAGCTCTTAAAATAAAACTTAACCTGTTTTTATTTCTCAGCTATGCAGAAGGCAACTGTGATTTTTGCCAGATTACTGAATTTTAATGCACGTTTCAGAAATATCTCTTAGATTGATCACAACTAACAGTCAAGCTCAAAGTATCCTGTTCTCCCGCTCACATGATTAAATCGCCTCTTGAGGGAATGTTTGTTGATGACTCTAGAAACTTGCATGCAATTCCTTGAGAGAGTCAGACAGCATGGACTGTCTTCGAGAAACAATATTATATGTGAACCATATGCTTCCCGTAGAATTTTTCCATCACTTTTACAGATTCTGTCAAGAATGATGCCACTGAGGATGTCAGACCCATGTCCCCAAGCATCAACATGCAGACTGCTTTGAGCTGCTCAGTGAGTACCAGCACACCATGGAGGCTCTGCAGAGGTACAATAGACACCTGAAATATTTAACACAGTGAGGTCAATCATGCCATACAGCCTTACAGTGAGTTTGAAGTTCTCCAGGTAGGAACTTCTACATAAAAATCTGCATGCTGCCTTAGTGATCCTGCAGTGGCTTTAAAATCTGATTGGGCATCTTCTAAATCTCCTCAAGATAGATAAACAATGGGATTCTCATAGGGTTTCTGAGAGTGATCCACAAACAAGGCTGTACAGGTAAAACATTTTACCTCAGGTGCATTCAACAGGTTCAAAACAATCTCTCCATTTCTCCTTCTCACTACAGGAAGAGCAAAATTCTCCTGCCCAATGACTCGGATTAGCCTGGACTTTCTATCACTGTTTGACTGCAGTGTCCCACAGGGAAAGCCCCAGATGCCAGCCAATAGCCACAGATGCTGCAGGACACAGATAGTACTAGAGGACTTGCATGGTGGATGCCTGTAAGCCTGGTAACTACGCTGCTAAGAATAACACTGTGTCTTATAAGCAACACCATTGTGAACTTTTAGGCAATGCTGCACACTTAGAAAGCAACCTGTGAACTGTGCCAGTATGCATCTCTTACAGCTCTGCTAAGTAATTAATAACGCAGCTATATATGCAAATAGCATTGCAGAACACTGAAAATTAGATGTTAATTCATTATTAAAAATTTCCTTCTAAAATGACACATCAGATGGAGAGCCTAATATAGTTTTGCCTGATTACTTGGTTGGCTTCAACATGCAGTTGTTATTTAACAAGTAGAAGAGGAGCAGGTCGTCGTTAGCAGCTATTTATAGACTCCAGAAAGACAGCACAGGGATCAAGTGGAATAAAACCACATCACCAGGAGCTGGTGATGCATGACCTGAGATTTCTCACCTGATAATCTGAATATTAGTAATATGATTTACAACTCCAGCATTTTATCACCTTTTTTTAATCATCAAAATTAAATTTTAATAATCTTACAAGTCCCGTTACTTGTTAACTTTTATGATCACAGTCTCAAAGAGTCTATTTTTGGTGACTTTTCAACTTTTTTCTTATCTTCTTCCTAGGGCTAAACTATGAATCTGCATTCTGCAGAGTGTGCTAGTTAAGTATTTCTTCTGAACACAAATGTTTTCTACTTCAAGGGAATTATCTGAAAGCTCAAAGCCAGTTCTCCCACCAACACTTACACGCAAGTACAAAAATATCCATGCATATAGTGTTCACATTCTAAATCCTGTAAGAAATCTGCAGTGGATCAAAACTGATTAATCTACAGACCCTTACACAGACCTACATTTAATACGGAATTTTGAATCTAATTTGACCAGATTTATACACATGAATAGGATATGGTGATCTAACCAAATGATTAACCATGAAATCGAAAGCATTCAGTATGAAGAGTCTTAAAAGATTAAACTCCTACAGGAGGACTAGAGAGATGCCAGTACACTGTGTTTGAAAAGCTAATTGCTTGGAGGTAACATTCCACCTGTCAAACAGTATGCCAGCAACATTATGAGCTTCTAATGGCTTTAATTAAAGGTCTTAGATTTAACCACCTTAGTTTAAACATAACATTAAAGTTATACTGACTGTCATTCACATCAATCAAGGGTTTTACAGGCTCTGACTTTTCGGTTCCCTTTTTTTAACCCAGTATGTTGCTTTCACATGCAGCCACACACTCCTTTATAGCCTTTGCCAACAAATCTTCATTATTGAGACACTTTTATTATATTAAACTACATGCACCTTCCAAGGAGAAAAACAGTGCCTTATTGCCATTGAAAGAAAGGATGCCTGGCAGAGCATGGTTTACAGTAATTAGCAAGATTAAGAACCACAATTAACTGCAATTAGACAATACTCTATTAAAGGAGAAAAATTACCATGCAGAGTGTCAGTAAATAAATACATGGACAATTACTTCTTGCAGATGAGGCAGAGCAGAACTGGTCAGCTTGATTCACAGGCCAAATCACTTCTTCACACCCACAACAATTTATGTCATGCAGGAGTACAATCTGCGTAAAATAATTTTCAGGTTTGATGTAACAAAGCCACAATCATCTATCTTTGCAAATGCGAGGTTCACAAATTTCTGCTTCTCTGAGGAGTGAGGCTATGACATTAGGTAGAGAGTTTACAAAGAGAAAGAGGAATGCAGGATGTCTGCAGAACATAGGAGCTTTTCCAGTGTCCCAAGCAGCTTTGACATTTTTGCTTCTAGAAAATGAGTGAATTGGCACTATTCATGAAAAGCATTTTTAAAAGTTTATTGCATCCTGCGCAGACTTCTTTTCACTCCTGCGCCATCCCCTGCTCTCTCTTCTCTCTCCCTCCCTTCACTTCTCCAGCTCAGGGATCAGCTAGACCTGACTTAAGGTCCAGGACTCTTTTCCAGAGTTGTTATCAACAGCTTGATTTTCCCAATAGGACAAAAACTTTGTTGGAGAGGGGTTTATTTTGGGTTTGATTGGGGTTTTTTTGCCCAGTTTAACAAATATTAGATGATATTTTCTGAAACAGATCCTTACAGTCAGCAGCTCTAACGTAAAGTCAAGAAGAACATCAGTGACATTGGTTTGCACTACAAATAAAGCCAGCAGCAACGCTGTGCTGCTCAGATTTAAGAGCTACTCAAAGGCTGTCACTAATTTGTGAAATATCCCTTATTTACTTGTTTGCAAGAGTCTGTTCAAATCCAGCACATCTGTCTTCTGATGAATTAGGAAATTAAAAAAAAATTACTATTTCTTGTAACTATATTATACATCATAACTACTCATCATCAGTCTCACGTTAGACTATTGACCAGACCCTTTCCTATAAGAAACTGCACTGTTACAGACTTTGTTGCATTTTTTATAAATATATATGTCTATATATGCACACTTATATATTACTGAAGAGGATCATAGTAAATATACAAGTTTTCCCCCCACAGCACAAACCCCATAAACGGACAACTAGCAGGAATCAGCAGAAGTTATATTTCCCCCAAAGCCGATTAGACTTCTATTCTCCAAACCAAAATAATGCAATACAAACTTCTTTTTCTGAGAATTTTAACTTGCCTTGGTTACATTTGGGTATGTACCTGACTGCCTGGGAGCCTTCTTGTAATCAAGACTGAAGCAAGCAGCTCCCTGAAGAACAGCAACAGATATGTTTAATGTACAGTATTAAACACAAATAGGAATTCCTACATCTAAACTTTCCAATGTTGTACTTATGATTAATGCTAATTATTATACCTGGATTTCAGTAGAATATTCAATATAGAAACTGTGAATTCAAGAAGAAGAAACAGGGATTAGAAAAAGAGCTTCTGGTAGGTAAGGTGAGGGTAAGGAAAAGGTTAAGGGAGCCCTCAAGCTTCACAAAAGTTGTTAATGGAATTCTCAAAGTATCAGCATTATAACAGATTGGTTTTAACTTCTTATTGATTTTTATTTGGTATCAATCTGAATATGCTAATTAAATTGGCTAATAGAAATTAGGATGGTTTCTTCACTGGGGAGTATCAGATATCGCTGAAAGGAACTACGCGATACTGACTCACAGCATAACTCAATTTTACCACTGTGTATGGAGACATAAAAACATGGCTATAACCACTGTGGGTGGAGACATAAAAACGTGGCTATACTTAAGTGAAAGATGATGTTCTTTGGAAGCAACAACAATAATCTCTGTTAAATATCCAGAACTTATCAGTAGAAGTAAAAGAAGAAACCCTGTATGCTTTAGGTAGAATGGGAATTTGCAATTAAAAAAGTTAAATTCTATTACCCATCCTTTTTCTAATAAACAAAAACACCAAAGAACTCAATTTTCAATTTCACGTATAATTTTGTACATCTTTGCACAAGAAAGCTGAATAACAATGTATACAAGTACTGCAAAGAAGTGCATGGATGAGTGAGAAGAGAGGATGAGATTAAAACAAAATTGCTTATTTAGCCTATAAAATTAGCTAGACTTTGTGCCAGTAAATAAATAAGGAAATGAGAAGTAACAGTTATGCTACAAAGACAAAGTTAGAAAAAAGAACAAGTAAGCTGGCTGAACACCAAAGCTGAATAAAACCAGTTTCTAACAATTAGGAAAAATAAGCTCTGGAATAACCTTCCAGCTCTCCAGAGAAGGAAGCAATTGAACCAGTTATATGATCAGGCTCTATCACTTTATGAAAGAAGGGGTGATGCTGATGCCTGCAGAAGCCACTTGATTACCCAAGAGAGCCTGCAGCGCCCCTTGGTCAGTGATGATTACTTCATTTTTGCTGTCTTTATATGCAGAGTATCTACAAACTGGATGCTACATCACCAGAAGTGCTGGCTCTTCACCTGTCCCTTTGAATTACCTATTTGCTCGTGGATGCAGATACATACACACAGACACATCACAACCCAGACAGCCAAAATGCCAAAATCAGAAAATTGCTTCCTAAGTAGGCTTTGATAAAACATATAATATCTGAGAAAAACCACAGCCCTTAAAAAGGCAAGAACACCTTGCTATCAAGCATCAGATAAACATCATCCAAAGAGGAACATAACTTGTATTACATAGTGGCAATGCTGGAAACACCAGCTTCTGCACACTACCCAACAGCGGTTTCTAGTTTTCAGGTATTTGAAGTGTTGAATGTTAGAAGTTACATTACAAAGCACCTGCTGAAAAGCAGCTTTGCTTCTAACTCAGCTGATTTATTTGTATTTCAATGAGAATTTTGAGGTACTGTGGAATACAATTTCTTGTGTTCCATCCAATACATCCAAAGAGTCCCACAGTGCTGGATTCACCAGGCTTACCTCCAGGTCCCACACCCCAGCACTTGCCTGCAAGTAGCAGTTGATCTCTTAAGGATGTTGATTAAGTGGGACTGGAAACAAACTTTCTGAGGGAGGTACCTCAGAATTTAATGTTGAGCACCTCTAAGTGGGAATGAGAACAAGCCCATACGGAGACAAACCTTTGTGCTGCAGAATTTATTGTCCCTTCTGGACGTTACTAAAGCCAAACTGCAAGAAACAGAAACTCGAGACTAGTCATCTGCCAATAAACTATATAATTTAGTGCCTCCACTAACTACAGCAGAAATCTTCTGTGCCTGAAGAGAGGCAAGAACCTCACATTGATCTGAAAGTTAATTACTGTACTCACTGATGAGTAACTAGTGGCAAAAGCATTCAGGCCTGGAGTGTCATTTCTTCACCAAATTTTTTTTTATTGCACATGAAATATGAACTAAAAAAAAATAAAACCTCAAACAGCAAGGTACTTCCTCATTCACAAAAGAGGACTACAAAATATTTACACCCTAGTCATATACCAAAGGGGAAAATAAAAATAATTCTAAAGTTATGCACCAAGAACAACACCAGAGTTTCTTCTTGTCAAACCAATAATTACTGTCTATATTGTTCCTTTAGAGAAAATATATTGTCCCAGGAGCCATCTTAAGTCTGACAGATAAAGGTTCTCACCAACTATTTCCTTTAATCATATCAAATATAACAGTCTGAGCCAGACACATAATCACCAAAAAAAGGGCTGTTTTCTCAAAACAAACAGGCCATGCTCCTGTCCCTGTACACTTCTATCACACTGGGAACCACTATGTGATCATTCAGAAGCACCCACAGCTTTTCTGGCTGAAGATACCAAGTCTAGAAGCAAGCCTGAGGAGTTCAGCAATGGTGCAGGGGGCTACCAAGCTGAATAAACCAGGAGGAGAATTTTGCAGCTCACTGAACAAGGTCAGAAGGCAAAGGAGATAAAGGTACAATGACAGTTAACAGTCATACCCAGTGGGTTGCAGTTTTGCAACTGGCTTTTAATCCTATAATATCAGCACCTCAACTGTGGGTTCTGTTCTCCTCAGGATATAGAAGCCAATCTTTCTGCACGGGGTTAGCTTAAAAAAATAAGTGACTGTGAAGGCATTCAGAGCCAGCTGGAGGATACAGCTAAACCTTTCTATAAAGACATCAAAGAGCTTCCCACCTCTTATATTAAGACAGAAAACCAAAACACCACAATTCTCTAAAGACAGAAAATGCAGATCTACTAGGGGAAAATATCTTAAAAATGGTGAAATAAATGTACCTTTTTCAGATCTTTGTTCCACTCTTGCTTCCAGTAGCCTCCAGTATCCCAGAAAAGTCTTTTCCTGATCTCAGGATGTTATTCCGAACCCTCTCCACTGCACAGAAATCCCAAGCACCAGCCAAGCATCATATTGCCACCCCACACCCTCCTCCCAGGTGAGCAAAATCCCCAGCCCCACCTCTCCAGACCCACAGCAGTCTGATTTGCTACCCAAACAGATAAACAACTACAGAATAATTAGTGATAAAGCAATAAAACCAGTAAGTATCATGTTACAGAGACAAAATATCTATAGTTTCATATTCAGTCAAACTGGCATAAAATGAGATGGTTTTCTTAGCTGGACACATAAGGGAAACCCACAGAATTCATGTTTCTCATTCTGTGCTTCATATGACCCATTTGCTTCACTGGCTTCCCCTGCTTTATGGCTTCAACAACAGCATTCCAGGTTTTAATTACTGTTAAAATTTCTAATTTGCTCTGACTTACTTTATCAAAGCCCACCAAAAAAACCCTCTCTGCACATTAGAAAGTTTCTCAGGTTCACTGGATTATTTCTGTGTTACAGGGATGGAAATTAATAGTAGCTTAGGACACTCATGCAAATATGCTTTACAGCTACTATGGGTTTAACATTAAACTCTGACAAGTATTATTTCCAAGCATGCTGAAATGCTGTGATGCGAAATGAGACTGAATTCCCAGGTGGTCCTGGCTAATCTGCATCACTCCCAGAGATCTCCTCGATTGACACCTTGAAAAATGATGATGATCTGCTACAACCTGTCTTAATTAATTGAACTGTTCATCCCCTCTCCTCCCCCCTATTAACACACCTGCTGTGCAGAATCAGTAATCTGAATAATTGCAGTAGGGAAAGCAGGGACACTGAGGGCAAAGGTAGGAAAGTGCAAGAGAATGATTTTTATTAAAAATAAATCAGTCACCCATAGGCGAGATCTCTGGTTAAAATTAACATCTTAAACCAATTTCTGCTGTTTCTAATAAACGAGCATTTAAATAGGAATTGTCTATAAAATAGAGCGGGTATTTCTGCCATCTTTTTGCATTTCCCCAGCTCCTTGTTCAGGCTCAGACTTTGTTTATTTGTAAACAGGGAGTTTATTGT
Organism: Psittacula echo; assembly: GCF_963264785.1. Lineage (NCBI taxonomy): Eukaryota > Metazoa > Chordata > Aves > Psittaciformes > Psittacidae > Psittacula > Psittacula echo. Next base: position 13,316,852 of record NC_137745.1, on the reverse strand, counting down.
AATGTGCTCTCAATAACCTCAAGAGGCAGTGACAGGACCTCAGCTGTCTCAGTGAGCTATGCCTGTGCTTCTTTGATGGAAACCTCTTGTCAACAGGAGAGGGGAAAGATCTGTTTTTCAAAATAATTTTTATAACTAATGACTCAATATTATCACAAAGATTAAGCTTTTAATCTTTTCTTCTTTAATTTGATGTAAATAAGATTTATTTCAAAAGAAATTAGAAAACACAGTGACGTTATCCCCAGGAGTTCTCCTCATAAGTTCTCACAGACTAATTCATAGATAGCTTTATATTTTAAACAGTGCACTATTTAGATATTACATCTCCTAGAAAGCTTATTTCAGCTAAATATGCAAATAATGATAACAAACCTCCTGTCTTTTTGGATGTTGCCAGCACAGTGGGATGAGCAGAGCCCCATCCTTTGCTAGCAAAGCCATGACTGCTCACACCAGCCAAATGCCACTGCAGTGAGCTCTGCCTGGCCAGCACGGCTCAGGTCTCCTGCATTAAAGTCAATTTTACTTTCTTCATACCCTCAGCACCCACCAAGATAACTGAAACCCCAGGCGAGACTTCAATACACTTGTAGTCCATGGTAGAGGCTTTCTTTGTCACCAATCAGTGTTTGCCATGAGCCAGTTACAGAGCTGAGAACTAAGAAAGAAAGGGATAGATTCTGTATGCAATGCAGTGCAGTTCGGTCCTATTCAGTGTAATCCAGAGCTGTTAACCATAATGTAAACATGCACACGCTCTTCCCTGGGATAGAAAGCTTGTGTTAATCATATGACTTAGTCTTTCCATTATCTCGAAATCATTATTTCCTGCTTGCTGGTAATAACATTATTTGCTTAGGCAAGCAATGCAGCTCACATTTTTTAAATAATATGCTTCATAATATACATGTATATATATTGCATAATGAAGTGAATGGAAAGATAGTAATTTTATCCCAATAGCATGCTTTAGAACTTACAGTAGCAAATTCATCTCCAGCGACGTTTGAGGAGAGTGGAATTTGGACTGGCATTTTTTATTTTGCAAGGTGAATCTGTACAAAATTAGGTACCTGATTGTGGGTTAGATATATATTGCAATCATTTTTCCATGAATTCTGAAGAGACAATCTGTCTCCCTGTCTTCAGGCTAAAACAAAGCATCACAAGAGTAGAGGCTCAGAGCAATGACAGGATATAATAGGTTCACACCACCAAAATCCTTCTTTGAAAAATTTATAAGAAAAGGAGAAAGTGTCTTGTTTTCTTGTGTCTTTAATATTGCATTGCACCATCTACTACAAAGGCAGAGCAATAGTATATTTTTCTTTTTAACCTGAGTTTTCTTGATGCCTGAAATAAATTAAGTCTCTTTCAAAGAAATCACCTACATTTTGTAAATTAAAGCCATGTAACAGTCACAATTGGCATTTTAAACATCTGAGAGTGTGAGAGCTGCTGACTGAAGACTAAAATTTCCTCCATTAACAAGCAGTTTGACTTGTCTTAATGCAACCCTGTAATAACAATTAAAGTCAAGCAAAACCTATCCTTCCCATTTGCTAGCCAGAACCTTCAAAGGAATTGATTTTTTTCCATTTAGTTTTAACTCAAATGGGCAGGCTGCAATCCTTAATTGGGGCTGTTCTCCATAACAAGGAGCGCGGGCCTCATCAGTAATCAGCGCTGAGCCCCTTGGCTGGCACACACTGCCTGCCATCACTGCAGCCACATGGACACCCTGCAGCATCCCCAGCTGATGCCCAAGTGCAAACCACCCCGTGCTCTTGTCCACTCTCAGATTTTAAGCATTTGGAATGGAAGCACTATGAATTGAAGAGAGACTGACATGTACCCCATGATGCTAAAGCAAAGCATTACCAGTCCTGCAAAATTTAACTATGGAAGAAGCAAAATGTTTTCAGTACTGAAAATACATTAGCAAGGAGCCCGGCTGGCATGGTTGGCAGTATGAAGGGCTTACCTGTGAGGGCACACATCCTGGCATGCTGAGGATTCTTAGCAATTCCCAGGGCGTTATGTAGGGGAGTCATTTCTGCAGCAAAGGGACCCAACCTGCATACATTCTAGTAACACACACACATATCTATCCCACTGTATTAGGATTATAGAAGTCATTAATCTTTAAAATGTATTTATATTCATTTTCCTTTCTGTTACACCTGTGTGCTGATGAGAATATTAAAAAATCTAAATTGGGTTAAAAGCTGAAAAAAGCTGTAGTTGCCCCAGATGAGCTGAGGTAGCTGAACACGTGCACATTCCCAATGCACTGCAATACAGCATGGAGCGCTGCTCCAGAGGGAGCATAGAAAACGCTTCAAAGGCAGTTTTACTTGGCCCATGTGATCCAATGTGCGCTCTGCATCATATGAGGAGGATCAAAGGCTTTAGCCCTTGAAAGCTCCTTGGGTACTTGCTTTTTAAATCTGCAGTCAATAGGAATCAAACCACCCTCAAATGTCTGGGTCTAAGTGACCCAACCAAGTTCAGTGCAGAAAGATGACGTCCCCTAAATGCAAAGCTCCTAAATCCGTCGGGCCTTGTTTGTCCCCATCACAAATATAAACATTGATTTTTCACATGGAATTTTATGCAAGTGAGATGCAACCATGGGACCTAATGTTCAGATAGATTTAGTTTGTGTAAGCGGAGACTGACCTAAACGACATCAAGGCCTTGAAACACAGCTCCATCGCCATTTTTTGCAGGGGTACTTTTTCTCCCCAGGCAGGCTGAATCTAGATTTGCCATTACTCAAAGAAATGTAGCATTCAGGAAAAGTTCAAGCAGCGATCTCACTATTGCCTCAGGATACAGGACTTCATGATCCTCACCACAGTTTTCAGTTTATAAAGCCCAAATTAACATTCCAGTACGTAAAAGCTTGAAATTGTTACCTGAAGGAGTTTTGAGTCATTGGAAGCATCCAGCTTTTAATTAAACACTTTTCTGTACAGCTGGGCATGCTGTAGTCACAGTTTAGCTTGTTAATTATGTTGTGCAAGGACCACTATGCTGTACTCATGGTGAATGATTTATTAACTTCAGCAATATAAAATCTTCTCTATAGTACTGGCACACCAAAGACAAAAGAGGTAATTACTGTGCCCAAAGACTTTAACTTCATTTATACTCTGTACACTGTGAGCACCAACACGGTGCCCTAAATCACGGCATTGTTATTTAGTCCTCAGCAAGCTTTCCATTGTAAAATGTTCGGCATCATCCTCTGCTTACTTACGGGCAAAATCCAACATAACAGATTATGTCTGCAAAGGGGATATGCCATATCAAACTTGCTATTACAGAAGGACTCGTTTTTTCAGGCTGAAACAGCAGTTTCCATGACTCTTCCTGTGGTTGTAGGACATGAGTTACAGTGTAAAGTCTGCTTAAGAACTTCGTTCAGTTCTGTATACAATTACCTAGCAATGATCCTGATATTAGCAGCATTTTTTTTACTCTTTTCAGCTCTGAAACATCCTGATATGCCTGAAGCAAATATGAAATAATATCTTCTAATAACCTGCATTTGTTTAAATTTTTGTGTCTCAGTTGCCCAAGATGTTTCATTTTGCTGTCTGGCACCATTCACAAGCAAATAGATAAAACATTAACATGCTGGGGAACAAAAGACCCAGCAGCAGGGTCTGTTCAGAAAAATAGCTGATGCGATTGCCCATGTGGAAGCAGCTCTTGTTTGTGCCAGGTGTGTGTACATCACTTGCTTGGAGTTTACATCTCTTCAAAATTGATGTGAAAAGACAAAAACCTAAAAGGAAAAGGAAAGTAGTCATTTTAAGGTGAAGCATAAACATTGTCAAAAGCATTAGAGCTAGTGTAATTTGGCTGCCTCTTTCCTGGCTGCTTCTGTAGCAGACGTAAATCAGAGGAAATCACAGTGTGACAGGCTTTGGCACGACAAGGGGATCCTTTCACCACTTCAAGAGCTTAAAAACTAAGCCTAAAAGTCTCACTTGAATGAGCATGTTAGTTGGTGCAGCAACTTCCCTAGCTATTTATTATTTATATTACCTTACTCGGGTTAACCCCCTTGTGTTAGGCATGTACAAATATAGAGCTGAAAAGTGGTCCCTGTGCTTGCGGTTACATCAGGTAGAGCAGAGGGAGTGACTGAAAGCAAATCACATTGTGGCTGACAGGGCTGAGCTTACCACAAACAGGCTCCTTGACTTCTTCCTTCAGGAGACAGAGAGTTTTTCAGACATCATTTTTTAGTGTCTTCAGGCTGTCCCCTAACATTAATTATTGATTCAATATTATCCGAGTTTCTCAGGGGGGCAAAATAAATATGCATTTTCCTAAGTACATGTAGTTTTTAAATAGCAGGGTAATTGTAATAGTCTGCAGATAAGCCGAATGAACATTCAACAGCTAATACATTGTTTATACAAGCAGCGCATGCATTAAGATATACTGTTTACCATCACCTTGGCTGACCCTCTTTGTTTATTCATCAATAGCAGTCGTTTGGGAGAGTTTCAGTCTGGCACAGTTCTGCCCTGGACTCAGCAGGTTACCTTCCCATAGTGTTAAACATGCTGTAGTGAAGTTAATTAGACATAAGTAGCTTGCCTTTTTTTTTTTTTTCCAAGAGAACATAATTCATTGCTTGGCGAGCTGTGTACATCATTCTAGATGCAATAAACCACCAGAGAGGTGTTGAAATCTGGTAGAATGAAGGAAATAGGTGTAAAACAGAGGGAAAATGCGTGCAAGTTTCATGAGGTTTAAAGATAGGTGGATTCTAAGTTGATAAAGAGTTGGGGATTTTTGCCAAATGGGGCTATATTAACAATTAAAGCATAAGGACATCATAAGGTATGTATTTTATTCAGATTAACCAGGATAGAAACCTATCCTGTTATGTTTTCTATCAGATGCCAGAAATATATCACAACATCACACTGGCCTCCCATTTTGTCTTTCTTCTCTCCAAAGAATCATAGAATAATTAGGGTTGAAAAGGACCTTAAGATTGTCTAGTTCCAACCCCCCTGCCATGGGCAGGGATGTCTCATACTAGACCATGAATCAAAAGAAAGATTTTAATTTTCTATCTGGTGTTTTTAAGTATGTTTAGGTGGTCCACTCAAGCTAACTGCTGTGCAGTAGTTGACCAAAGGCAAACTAAACCACAAATGAAGAAAACAGAAGTAAAAGAACACTTGCAGCACACTGAAAAGTCTGTGTGACAGTTCTTTAAGTATTGTAGAACCATGTGATTTCATACCAGCTGGTGATGTGGTTCATACGCTTCATATCCATAAAGGACTTAGAGGCTGTATACTGCTCTGGAAATTCCTATCTCTACTTCCATTGTGTTTTACCGGCTATTAATTTATTTTCCAATGTGAACCCAGTCATACGAAGCTATATTACAATGTTACTTTGGAGTTGCAAATTGGTTCTATTAATCTTATTTACTATAGTTGTTTTGAATTTGAGATTGTAAAAACTACATTGTGTTAGAATAGGTCACCTTGACCTAATCAATACTAATCAGCTACCAGACTTTTTGAGAACAGAATGGTTTGCTGTACTCTGACTGAAGTCTTACTGTTTTCACTTACACGTGTCTTTGTTCTCTCTTGCTTTTTAATAGGATAAGAATCTGAAAAAAGCAATTAATCTGTAGCTATATGTTAAATTCAAACACAACTGGTACAAAACGACAGAAAATAAGGGGCTGCATTTTCAAAGGCAGATCAATAATAAGTTTATACCGAACAGATTATAGTAAACATTGTATTAATGAGAAGGAGAATTTCTGCTACCTTGATGTTGCATTTATCAATCCAAGCTGTCCATACAATTGAATTTTTCCTCCTCATCAAACTGCAATCTGTTTCCTTTGCTATTATTTCTAGTTGGCGTTAAATTGGGACTGAACAAAACCTTCAGGTGATGGGTTGCCAGTATTACTCAATTGATTCAAGAGAAAGCAAAAGTACTGCAGGAGTATGTCATGTCCTATGAAATCTTGTAGCCAGTATTTACTGTTCAAGGCCTTTGTCTTTTATCCACTCAGAAAATAATATTCCCCAGTGCCCTTCCAAAATTTTGCTCTGCAGCTTTCAGTCATTTAAGCAGTTTTAATGCCTCACACCTCTGCAGATACTGCCCACTTAATTATGCTGCATTGAGAATGACAGGTTCCTGGCGTCCTAACAAAGGATTATTAATAATGCACTCCAGGAAAGCAGAACCAATAGAAAACAATTAAAAAATAAAATTTGACAGGTTCCCTTCCTCTCCTCTTCCCTCTTTCCATCAAGGGAATCGGTAACCCTGTTTTACAAAATATGGTTGCATAATAACTTATTCAGGGATAGAGAAGAGCAGGACTTGCTAACCAGAGATGGGAGGCATGTGGGAACTCACAGACGTCCTCAGCACCATCTCTGCTGCAGTAGTTTCACTTTCAGTGAATGCAATGTTTGAAATCCAGGCAGGTACTCCATTTCCAGGGGACACATGGGCAATGAAAGGGTGACCCATAAGGATCACAGATGCATTTGCAACATTTCATGTACTCTCAAACCCCTTACAGTGTGTCGCCAGTTGTGCATTATGCTCTATCAAGGGTATCTTGACAGAGTGAATCACTTACAAGGCCATGTGAATGTACAGAGAACAGAACTCCCACCTCTTCCCTAAAAGCATCCCAGTGCTGGTGCAAAGGAAGATTTTGCTAACCCAATGTGGAATCAGCCAGTATAGCAGAAATAAAACATCACTTTCTTTTCCTTTTATAATTATTTTTGCTCACCTCAGCAAGAATTATGTTTATTAATAGTACAAACCACGGAACCAGAGTAGGAAGATATTCCCAATATGTTTAGGAAATCCAAACCACTCACCGTTAATCCAACAAACCCACAAGGCAAGCTGGTGGTTTTCTGGCTGCAGGAACTTCCCAATTATTTTTGGTTTGTAGGTGGGAAAGACTTATTTGAGGAATATTCATTGTGAAATCAGGTTCTATCTGTTTGAAGCTTAGGTTTTACTTCTTTACTGTCAATGAAAATTCACTGCTTGAGTTATCAGTTCTAATTTTGGGTTTGGTGGCTGTCGTCTCCCCCACCATGATGTAAGGTCGTCATGTAAAAAAGAAATCATACTTCATTTCTGTTGCTTGCTGGCAGACAAGTCTGGAAGTGTTTTACTTGGATGTACTCAGAGAACATATTGGAAAACCAGAAAACATAAGGAAAAGGGTGTTCTTGCCAACAGATTTTCCTTTTCTGTCCCACTTGAGAGCAACAGCTATAAATGGCTGTGGAGAACTCCTGCCTTCAGCATCAATGCAATGGATGAATGAATGGCCTTCAGGTTTTGTATAAGACAGAGTGCTAAGGTAGGTCTTTACTGTGATATTCATAAAGAAACAGCTTCTCTGCTCTAAATCTTTAACACCCATACGAAAAATAAAAAACAAATATTCATTTTTTATGGACTTCTTACAAATGAAACAAAACCCAAAACCAAACCCAGAAACTCTTTCAGGTGCATAAAGATGAAACCATCTCCAAACTTCAGCTCCCTGCCCCTTGGACTACAGTATTTTAATATAAATATTTTAAAAGAAGAATTGCTATTACTCTTGATCGCTCAGCTCCTGAAAATTTTATTCCAAATTGCAAGATATATTGGCAATGCTCTTCCCACATTAATGTGTGGTACATTGATGTCTCCTACTCCCTGATAAAGTGTTTCCTTAGCTGATGCACTGGCTTCGTGGGAAGGAAGCGGTACATTGAATAAGGACATCTGAGGCAGGGCTATTCTTTTTCCCCAGTTTCTGTACCAAGGCACTGCTATTTGTTGATTCTAAGATGAGAATTTGAACTACTCCTTGTGTCTTTTTTTACTGTGTTATTTAGCTCAAGTATGCAAGAGATTTTGACATCAACTCACAGTAGCATTTTAGGCAACAGACATATTTTTTAGCTGATACATTGGTACCTTTCAACCAGCAGTGGCATTACCTTCTCTCAAAGTGCACTTGTCCTGTTATTAAAAGAAGAATCAAAGTTAATCATTCTGTATACACATGGTATTTGAATATAAGGAATGTTGATTACCTACAGGTTAGCCTTTTTAACATTTTGGTGTGTCTTGGGGTGGGGAGGGTGGGGGGAAGAAGAATAAAAGCCTTGTGATAATTTGTGGAGGAACTCGGACACTGGCTGAAATCTGATTCTGTAATTCTAAGGTTTTCACCAAATCCTGCAAGAAATTTTTTTTTAGTAATGGCAGAAATACTACTCATAGTATAGATGTGCCCTTTCATTTTAGGTTTTGAATGTCAAGTTTGTTTCATTACTGACTTCAGGCAGATTTTTAGCTATATTGGATATGTGTCTGTGTGTATGAAGATACTAGCTCTGATGTTCCCTGAATTTTCTAGAAAAAGATGACTGGTCCCTTGCTGACTGGATGGCAGCAGGGGAGTTCATAACACTCAGACTCAAAAAACAGCTGTGAAGTTTCCCTTCCACTACCCTGAACCCTCCCATTCCACATCAGCAAGCTCAGGAATTCTTTCCTCCTCTACTCTCCTTTCTGATGATGTGCAGTTTCAGGGGTAGAGGGAGGTGAGCTGCATCCTGCAGGTGAGCAGCATGGAGGTGGACACCGTGACTGGTGCCACATTCCCCTTTGCAGATGCCACAGGGGCTGGAGCAGGGTCTCGCCCCCAGAGAGATCTGGAATCGGCAAGTTTAAACCCATTCTCAGCAAATTACATGCCAGTTTGCAAGCAAAACTGCAGTTGATGTTTCTGTTGTCACATGAAAAACAGTTTGAACTTTTTTGCCTTTTTAGCAGAATAATTGCTTTCTTCAAACTTGCAAAGGAAATGGTGTCATGAAGAGATGGGAAGGAACAGATGTGGGAGCTGGGAGAACAGGAAGACAGCATTAATTACACAGAGCCTGACAGGTAGAGGAGAAAATTTTACACGTTTCAAAAGGAAAAGAATTAGCAGATGACTGAGAGCAGGGAAAACTGGTAATTTCTTTGAGCTGTTAAATGGTTTGCCAACCTCTTTATGGAGCTGTGTGTTAGAAAGAAACCAAAAACAATCAAAGCAGCAGCCTGTAAATATCTAGATCATCATATTTCTGAATATTTACAAAGTTCTGGGTATGGGAAAAGCTTGTGCTTTGTGGCTTTGAGGTTTTGTGTTAAAATATAATTAATTGACAAAATCCACAGGCACCTTAGCTGGCCTTGCTCTTTTACCATCCCTATACATCCAAACTCTCTCCCGGTAAGAAATGCAAGGGTTGTCTCTATGGTAATGTCTATGGAAATTTCTAGCTTTAAAACTACATACTTTTAGTAGTGCAGAGTTTAGTAAGATTCATGTAGTATACATTATATCCCCGCAATATAATAGGGCAAATGAAACATGCAGCTCGGTAGTGTTAAATGATATGCACATGCGTTTCCACCTCCCTTGGCAGAATCTGACAGCCTTCGGGGCACTTCCAAATAAGCACAAACAGAACCAGGCATTAGGTTTTAATGTGCACCCTTACTAGTATGAGAAAAGATGGTGACTTCTGAAATTCTAATGGTTTAATATTACCTTTAACCCCAGATATTTCTTGCTTTGTGTAGAAATCAAAGCCTGAAAAATAAACCTTTGTTTTGTTTTTACATTGCAAGCATTTCTTGGCAGAAACTGTGCTCCAAATTTTGACCAATTTATGCTTTTCCCCCTCTTTTTCTTTAAGGCAGGGGGAAATGCTCTTTACTCTTTACTTTCTGAAGGTTTAACATGTATTTCCCAGAAAGAACAGCTCTGAAATACTGTGTCACAAACTGTATCGTGTATGGTTCTCCTCATAACAGCCCAGTTTCATGGAAAAAAAGTACTGACACAGAGAGAAAGAAGAGTTCCTACAGGTCAGGAAAAGAACTCCTCTGACAGTTATTAAAGTTCAGTGTATAGGCAGTTGGGAGCCATTAACTTTTCTTTTTTAAGGGGGTTGCTTCAAAAAGTCATTAAAAAGGCTTCTGATATTTGACAGTTTTCTTCTGGTATACGGAGAGGAAAATCGAAAGGGCCAAAGGAGGTAGAGCAAGCAAAGGCTCTGCCAGCCCATTACACAAGGAAGATGAAGGAATTGTTAGATCTTCAAAGAAAAGAAGGGCAAATAACACAAAGAAAACACAAAGAGTAAAACATCTGTCAGTGCCAAACTTGCTTCTATCTTTGCACATCAGGCTACCTGTGTCCGGGTACCCATTGCTTTAGCATCATCAGATGAAGGTCCAGGAAAAAAAATACAGGTCAATGAACACTAGGATAAATGAAAAGCATTCAACTCATTAATGCATGGTAGAATCATTCCTGGTGAGCTTACAAGACATTAGTAATTGTCTTTAATATCCTGCGGAATGGATGAGAACTCAGAAGACTTAAGATGATGACCAGGGAAAGCTTTGATACTTTGATACACAGAAAAATACTAGGAGGGATGATTTAAAACTTTCAATTACATCACTGAGAAAACAAAACAAGAAAGGAAAGAAAAAAGTAAAAAACCCAACCCAAACCAGACTTTTGGTTAAGACTAAAACAAACCCGACCATTATTCAGTACCCCTGTGAAACCCAGGGTGGTCTCACACTGAAAAGCATGAGCGGAACTCAACTGAGAGTGAAATGGGATAAAAAGTGACATTCGTAAAATGCCAAAGAGCATCCTGGGAAGAGGAAATACAAGGCAAAATGAAGACTACCAAGCTAAGCAGCAAGACAGGCTACAGGAAATGAGACAAATTCACATTGTGAATACCAAGCATTTCCAGAAAATAAAACCCACGGCATCATCACATGCAACACTCCAACCTCACAGCATAGGAGGACTGTTTAGTTACAGCCTAACCACAACCTGTGGCACCAGTGTTCCCAGCAATTCCCATGAGACAGGGGCTCTTGGACCCCTGCTGTATGTGAAGTGCTTTGCAAAAGACAGGGTTTGGGGTGCTGAATTAATTACAGGTAACTCTTCCATAGTCACAGTCTCTCTGGGAAATTATTATGCAGCTGCTAACTGCATAATCTTTTTAATCAGCTATATCAAAATATATTCTGGAGTAAGACACACACAGCTTTTAGTTAAACACAAATAAAACCTCAACAAAATTCCAGTTATAGGTTTGCAAAACCAGCTACTGTCCTTTCCATTATTTGCCCCAGAGATTTCATGGTTGTTATCAAAAATATCAGATTTACTCATAGCAGCAAGTACACCGCAACTGCCTTCACAAATAGGCTGAATTTATTAGGATATTGAAAAAAGAGCTAAGCAATATGTGCTTCACCAGCTGGTTGCAGTTGTGTGTTGAACAACCCCAAAACAAGAAAGGTATTTAGCTGCACTTCCAGCTTGTGTCTGCCCCAACAGATTATGTGGGACAAGGCAAATACAGAAAACGCACAGAAATGGAAAGCAGGAGAAGATGGAAGAGACAAAAGCTAAAAATAAGAGTGAAAAAAGAATTAAAGACTTATTTTACGTGTCAAAATTATCTGGAAAGATTTGAGATTCAAAGGCAAAGAGCTTCACAGCTGAAGACAATACAGCCCTCATGTATCAGGGCAAGGTTAAGCACAAGAAGTGGCTGCAACTTTTTCAACCACTTTAACTTAAAAATACAATATGCCCAAACTGATATTGTTTATGTGAAAAGGCTGATGTAAAAAGCTTCCTGAGCTGACAGAACATGAACCTGAAAAATACTTTTCATTTTGAAATGTAAAGAAAAAAAGTTAAAATTCAAACTTGATACAAATCAAAGTGCTTTGCAATGACCAAAAGATGGAACATATTACTTTCAGAAAAAGCAACAATAAAGAAACAAAACCGCCTCAATTCAGGAATGGAAAGTTTCTGAAGTATTTTGCAGGACTGGAAAACAATTTCGCTCACAGGTTCCTGAGGGAACCTAGAAGAAAACTGGATATTCAATTTATAAAAGCAAGAAAAGAACCCATTGCAATGTTACCTTTGGCTATGAAAGATATAAATGAAAGTAAGTCAGATTCAGAATAGCAGCAGTCAAACATGCTTCCACATTTTATGACTGACATGTAAAGTGCTTCATTAAGTTTCTCTTGCCATTCAAAGCCTTATGTTGCTAGGGGTCAATAACAGTTAAATGTCAAGGTACAAAACAGAAAGCATAGAATGTGAAAAACTATAGTAAATTAAAAACCTGCCAGGCTTCAAAACTCACAGCAAGTGATGTAGGAGCTGGGAGATGGACGAGTGTCTGCAGCTATGGCTAAAAGCTAATATTCTGTCTAAAAGATACAGTTTAGACTACATTTGTACCAAAGCAGTGAGAAAGTGATGAAGGGTTTTACTGTAGTTATTCTGAGGAATGAAAAGATATCTCAGCAAACATCCATAAGGGCAGACTGGAGAGAGAGTTACCACTGGTATTTCGGAAGAAGGACTATGGAAAGCTATAAAGGTGACTGTGCAAGAAGGCCAGTACCTTTCCCTAAACAGTTTGAAATAAATATTTTAATTCCATTGTATTTTTAAAGTATCTTAACATCATTTGGGGCAGGGTATTTTTATGGTGAAAGCAATGTCATATCTTGCTAATTCAATATATTTGTATGCAGACATCCTTAAGCATAACGCCAATCTTTCATATTATGAATTTGGAAAGGTCCTTTTAGCTCTGTTTTACTTTCTAAATAAAGTCCAGGAGACATCCTCCGTGGTTTAGTTTCCAACCTTATTCAGACCTCCCAGCACTGCGTTTCAGACAGACAGGGGCAGGAAGATCCGCCAGGCACCAGCCAGCATGCTCTTTAATGTTTGATGAAGATTATTCTCATGTTTGAAGAAACCCATGTCTATAAGGAACCACTTTGCAAAGCTCTAAACGTGGACCAAAGGTAAAGCAGAAAAACTCTGAAACAATGAAATTCCAAAGCAACACAATTACATACATAACTTCTCCGGACTCTAACCTGTGCAGACGGATCCTTTCCACATGATCTCAGCAGTGCATCCAAACATCTCATTGCCGATTTTATTGCTACCCTATGCACCTTCCCACCTGTTTGAATCTTGTTAGATATAAATTATCTTCTTGACTCTAGCCTGGTAAATTTGTGTGGCTTGTTAACTCATTTTCCTTTGTCATTGTTTTGTGGTATCTATCAGACCAATATGCAAGTAATATTTTCTGTCATACTAAAAGATTAGCTGTAAACAGAAGAGAAACAGAAAAGTTCTTTGCTGCAGCACAGATTTCTCATGTACTAGTAGCATATTTGGCATTACAAAAAAAGATCATATGAACTGTGAAAAAATGGTAATGAAACAGAACATGAAAATGTTACAAAGAATTCTAGTTTTACTGTGGTAAAATAAAGGCAAAAATCTAAGCAGAAGGGGGAAAAAATGTGAACAAACTTCTGAGAAATTCTGCATAGAAAGCAGGATGTGATTGGAACAAATAATACATATCAGAAAGAGAACAGAAGAATGAAACTATGCATCTAACTATTAAATGGATAACATTTTCAGTGTGACAGCTTCAATAATATACAGTGCTGATGAAGACTAAAAGCAGAACCTGTTGAGCAAGACCTCCTTTGGTCTGAGGATGTGATGTCTCTGCTCTGTTAATTACCAGCAGCTCACAGGGTGGAGGCTGTTGCCCCAGGAGCAAACCCTTGCCATGGCACATGCTGCAACCTTCCCTTCAGCATAAAGCCAGGTGGGTTTGTATTCTGTATCTTTGAGAGTGGGCCATTGGTACCATTGGTATGCTCTTCCTGCTCACAGGCTTGCTTTCGGCAGGTTCAACAGTACTCAGAAAGCTGTAAGTGAGCTGGGACATGGATCCCAAGGAACTGCTGGCTCCTCTGCAGGGAAAGTAGTGGTGACGCTCACATAGGACCTGCTTGGAGTCATGAAGGGGCCACCAGTCCCCACATGAGCCATGGCCATTGGTGTGCACATTAGAGTGAGTACACTGTGAGGTCTGCTTTCCTCTCAGGTGGACAGGTTTGAGCAGGACAGATGCTGACAGGTAGAGAGTTATTCTGCTTGTTGTCTGAGAGGCATTGCAGTATTTGGAGGGTGGAACTAGGTAATATTTAAGGAACAATATATTTAGCTATTTTTATGATTCCTTTTTATTTGTTTCCCAGAAACTCCATCCTTCAAAGTGGAGAGAGGAGGAAGAGACATGAGAAGGAAAGTACTAACCTGATAGTCCTTGCTGGACAGCTGGCCCCAAATACTAGCATGGATCCAAATGCAGAGAAAGCTGGTGTTAATGTGATTTTTGAGGAAGGATTCATGAAGGAACCAGGTATACAGGAAGAGCTGTAGCTAACAGCTACCTTTATGGTAAGTAGTACCTCAAGAATCAGGAGCTCTTTTCTCCTTCCACAAATTTCAGGTATTTGGGTCATCTTCTTGGTTAGTGTTTTAAGACAAAACTAAGCACCTTTTCAATCTTTTTTTCCATAATAAAGAAAACAACTTTTTTTACTCAATGGATAATTAAATTCTCTGCCTACATTACAGGAATTATGACACAAAGAAAAAGTATTTGTAGTTCTTATTCTCCCCCACCAGTTAATATGAAGAGATTACCACCATTTACATAAAAAACCCTCTGAATCAGTTCAGAAGAAGGAAAAATCAATGAAGTGAAGTTGATTTTTATATTTCAATGAACGTTCAGAGAGACCTACACTTCAGTAATCTAACCAACATGTATTTTATGAACACAATATATTCAGCACTAGTATTAGAATACTGAATAAAACATACTTAGAATGCAAAAGCTCTGTGAAAAACATTTCAGAGTGCACAGCTCTGAGGTAACAACAGAGATGAATGACAATTCTGTATTTGTCTATTCTAGTTTTAAGCAACTGAAACAAACATTTATTTCAAAGAAATTTAAGGAAAAAATGTCAAATTTACCTACATGACTTGAATTCCATGAATGAATATATCTCTTACAGCATGCACAAAACGATAAGGCTTATATAAATGCCCCACATCATCCAAGTAGTCACTTTCTGATCTTCAAAATCCAACAGAATTATTTATAGTTTTGTATGAAATATTCATGGAAAAGTGTCCATTGCCTGGGATTTCTGCTAAAGAGTAATTTAACTTGGTTTTTTGCATTCGTTACTATCATGATAATTTAGGTCAGGCAAGAGCCAACAATATCATTTGTCTAAAAATAAAAAAAATCTGTGATCAGTATTTCAAAGTCTTGAGGTTTGTAGTACTTATTTTGTAAAAAGCACAATATACAACAGGCCCAACCCAAGCCAATCAAAGTAAATAGTAGTATCTGATAGCATGGATGAAGACTTGTAAGCTATCTTTTTAATTACAACAGCTGACTCAGTAATTCACCCCATATCCAATGCCACAACATCATATTGTGCAGCAGCAAGTATTTATTTCCTAGTTCCAGTAATAAAACAAATAAATCCTGCCATATCCCTCTCCTAGTGCATGCAGCATACATTGAAAGTCTCTTTTCATTTAACTCTTAGAACAACAAATGCAAAGGCACAGGAGAGACATAACTGGTGCTATTGGCCTGAATGCAGTGAATGCTGTAAGCGAAAATGTGTGGTGTCATCTCAAGCATTGTTGAACACGGGCCAAATTATGTAATCATTATGCCAACATATTTTACCGTAACTTCAATTATATTTACTTGCTAAATAGATTCCTTTTTTCCCCATCTTTAATATTTTTAGCTATTTTTCTGAATAATATGATTACCTTTAACTCTATGCAATAAATATGCAAAAGACCTAAAGCAATAGATGGTAGGGAACATTAAAATACAATTAAAAAAAATATGTATAAATATATAGATGTATTTAAGGAATGTATATATATATTTTTTACAAAGAAGAGTTTTCTCCAGAATGTTTTAAACTGCCATTTTCACTTTAAGTAGCTGTGATTTTATGACCACCAGATGTCATAAAAACATCTACATTCCCACTAGTGAGCAGAAGCTGCTTCCATCCCCTCTCCTCATGCAAGCTTTGCTTTGCAACTGCTTTCTCTCTGGAGAAGGAAAACTGGAGTTAACTGAATGTCATTCAGTCTGGTGAGGTGTCTGGTAAAGAAACAAGTAAATGGAAATGTCTTAAAACATCCGAAGCTTTCCACAGTTGTGCTGTCCACACAAAACCCTGACCTGACATAACAGAGGTGAAGTTGACAGCAGAAACCAGAATTCTGACCCCACTCCAACATTATTTTGTCCAGCAGAGCTCAGTCCCAGTTTTCCCATCATTGACCTCCCCAGTTTATGGCTGCCCTTGGGATAAAGCTGCTGCCTGCGCGATCCCAGCCACCAAAACCACACTGAGCAGCTCCACTCACTATCCCCCTGACATCTCTCTGTCCTGCTGCTGGTCACTCTCAGCTTGATGGATGGGCTACTCCTCTGCCCGACAGAATCCAGCTTGGTCCTGAGCATCTCCAGGCTGTTCCTACTCTCCATAGAAACTAATGATGATCATTTTGGCAGAACCACTCTGACGTGCCCCAACACAGAGAGTACTAAGAAAGCCTCAAAGCTAATTTATGCTCCTGCCCTCTTTGGATTGTATTTGCAAAGATGTGTACAAAGAGTGATAGAGCACCCCTATTTATGTATTTCAGTTTGCATAGATCATAATGTTATAAAAGAAATCTGTATTCTCATCCTAAAAAAGAGTTAATCAACAGCAACTTCTAAAACCGACAAGTAAGAATTTTAAAATGCTTTGAATATGATAGTTATGTATCTAAAGAAGTTATATATCAAAACAAACACATATAACAGATATAAATATTACATACTAACTATTTAGGCAGCCGCACAGAAAAGCACTTCTTAAGAATAGTGCTGACTAGCAATCTAAAGTCCCAAAGTTTTCAAGCTATTTAAAATACACCTCTGAAGGTTATCATACTAATTCATTTTCAAAAATTATTACTACACTTAAAAGCACAGTGGTTTTCAAGACACATATCTCATGTTCCTGTTCTCTTTCTGCTCATGTCTACTTTATCTTTTTGCATATTTTATATGTATTTATAATTAAAAAGCAGCCTTGGCCGCACAGTAAGTCCTAAAAGGTATTGTATATCATATACTACATGGATGTAATGGATAAAGAATAGGATATATTTACTTCACCTCAAGAAAGCCATTTGCACACAGCAAAATGGGAATCGGAACAATGTACCCTGATGTCAAGTGGTAGAACAAGAAGAATCAAAAATCACCTATCTTTTACACCAGGTTGTCATTACCGTTTTAAATAATACATCTCAAAAAAAATTCTCGCTAGCAATTGAAAGGAAGCAATGTTCTCGGGAAGCTGGTGTTTTTCCCATTGCTACCAAATAATTTAGGATGGCACATAATATTTTGACAGCGCATATATGCAAGCTTGTGTGTGTGTCTCTGTCAGGCAGAAATTCTCCTCCCAGACAAAGGCTCTGTGAAAAGTGCAACACATAATGACATCAAAGGCTCCAAACCCTGAGGAGGTCAAGCTGAGACCAAAAATGTAATGCTAAGAATCATATTAGTAAAAGATCATATTTGTTAATTAACAAAATAGGACAAATTAGGTGTAATTTCAAATTCTGACTTCTTAGCCTCAACAAAACAAGCTCAATGGGAATTCTTGGGAGCTGTAATTGTTTTATTAATAAGGATGTTGCTTTTAATTTAGGTTGCCAGAAGCTGTAGGCTCCACATGTTTCAAAAAACAATCTGTATAGCACTACTGAAGTCTTCATCACCATTTCGTGTTGTTCTGCACCAAAGCCAGGTATGAATTTCAGATATTGAGTGCAAAACGAGGTCAACAGTACACTGGTAATAATTTTTGCAAAGATGAGTCAAAAGTTAATAGGAAACCTTCAGATCAGCTCAGGCTTACTAGGTGCAGACCTTTACTGTGTGTATATTTACTAGTTTCAGCTTACACTACTAACATAAATGGCACTTAGCCTCCAGGCATTTTGGTTTTCACTATGCTGGAGGCAGTTAGACATTGCATACAAACATACATGCTGAGCTCACACCTGTTCTAACCCCAGTAGGAAATTTTCTTCAAATATTGTCCCCTCCTACAAATAGAATAAAGTTTCATTAACATTAATATTCAGGAAAAAATTACATTTGCCCAGTTGGTTGTTTGAGTAAAGTAAATGTTTTGCTTTCCCGTTTCAGAAGGAAAGATGTTGGCTGAGACCAGCTGATCTCCTGTTGTCTTCTGACCCTTTTGGCTGTGCCCAGTCCCCAGTACTCGATTGTCACCTCCCATCTTATCACATTGTCATTAAAATACTTCAGACTGGGGACTTTGTCCTTCTCCTTCAAGAAACTGCTTAAGAAAATGTGTCCTAATATGACCTGTAATAATTCCCTTGATGCTGGTAATAAATATTGTGAAATTGCTGGAGAATGTTCCTGTGAGGAGATAAAGGACACAGGGGAAAGGAAGGTTTCTGTATGGGCTTAGCCATAGCCGCCTGGTATCTCTTTTGGTCTCCTTCAGGAAAATCTGGCTGCAGATTTACATAGATATTAACTAAAATTACAGTCCACATATTCTTGATTCTCTTCTTTCTTTCTGCCTCTTTCCATCCTTTTTGATAGTCACATTTAAACCCTGAAACTCAATAGATCTCTCTCCAACCTCACGTAAATGTAAGTTCACATTCTCATGACTTTGTATACCAATTTGTGATAATGAGGCTTGATGCACATCTATAGCACCACTATGTCACTGAATCTGTTTTTATTTCATTAAAAACTCAAATCAAAAATGTGATTTGGTGGGTTGGAAAAAGACAGATCAAAACTAAAAGGCAACCTTTTATCTACCCACCAGAAAAGAAAGGAAGGCAAACAGTTCAGTTTTGACAAAACCTGCCATAAGGTAGCAATTATTCATTAGAAGAAACTTTATTTTAGTATAAATATATTAAAACTCCTTATATATATGAAACACAAAGTTTCTGCCTCTTTTTCATTTATCATTTTTATAAGAATTAATTGCCTCTATATTATAGAACTCCATCTGTTCAAACAAAAAATTACCATTAAATAAAGAAACAGCATTCAGAAGTTCAAAAAACATGTTAATAGCAATATTATGAATACAAGGAAACTATGCATGCATTTAAAAGTTGTGCATTCTATTCTCATAGGACTGTTACATTTACTTTGCATCCTCACTTTGCTTTAAAAAAATAAATATGGTATTTACCTATTTGACAAACCAGAGTGAAGGAATCTTGTCTTCATGACCTTGAATGATAAAATGAATGACTATATGTCAAAGAATTGTAACCTCAAGAGACATAGCTTAAA
Source organism: Psittacula echo (assembly GCF_963264785.1). Classification (NCBI taxonomy): domain Eukaryota; kingdom Metazoa; phylum Chordata; class Aves; order Psittaciformes; family Psittacidae; genus Psittacula; species Psittacula echo. Next base: position 13,297,383 of record NC_137745.1, on the reverse strand, counting down.
GTAACAAGAAAAATCTTTTGCATAACATAACAGTTTTTCCTTCTTCGTTTCAAAGTTCCCCTCCACACAGACACTTTAGTTTGCTGGATTCTTTGTAGTGGGTGGGAAGCATCATCTTTAAATTCTTCTTGCAATAGCACAGATTGCAGCCTGAAACACTGACCCTGTGAAGCCAAACAAAAATGTTTGGATTTGGGGGATTTTGCTCAAAACGAAATCTGAAAAACATTTGAAGTCCAGGTTGCTGCATAGCAACATTGGTGCACAGATCAGCACTGCCACAACAAATGCTGTTATCCAGGAAAAGTAAGAAACCCGAAACAAACACAACACAAAAAAACCCCCTCAACCTTACCTGGCCTGAGCATTAATTAAAACATAGCGGACTGAATATCCACAGAAAAATATCACCGTGCTCAAAAACTCCTCCAGCCAAGCAGCACTGGATATAAAATCTATCATTTCAGTACTTTGTAAAAATAGAAGAGCAAAGATGAGGCTTCAGGGAATACAGGAAAAACATATAAAGTAAGTGTCATGGCAGTATAGGCATAACAACTATTAGAAGGAGCAGTAAAGCAAACTGTACACAGGATAAAAGAACAAATTACAGACCACCTACTAAAGATGGATGTCTACTTATTTGGATTTAAATGTACCAGTTAGGCTGGGAAGATCAGAATCCAAACAAGTTAAAAAACTTGTGGTGCTTTCTGGCCCAAGACAGGCAAATATTCAGGCCTCAGTTCTGAATTCCAAGCACAATTCTGAATACACCTGCAAAAGACTTTTCTGCTCAAAAGACATTTCTGTTCGATGGCAACATATACAGGTAGGTCATTATCATGTTAATCTCCTGGATTATTCCTGTCTTCTCTGCCTCTCTTCCCCAACTCCAAAGCAAGCAGCTAAGAAATCCATACAGGAAATCAAGGCAGCAGCAAGCTGCTCACCTCACACAGGGCTGGAACACGCAAGATGCTTGCTTGGCAAAAGCAAATGGATGGCTAATGCATCATGGGAAAAATACTGCAAAAGGTACTCAAACATCCTGTCATTCACAGTACAAGGAGATACATCTGAATGCACCTCAGGGCAAACACACCTCTTCACTACAGTAAACTGCCACTGCAAGTCAAGATAAGATTCTGTTTTCCTTATTCGTAAGCGGCGCTGGACCAAAGCAGCACACAAAATACTCTGTGCTCCATTGGAGAAAGCTCTTCAGTAATAACCACAAGGAAAACGGCCAGTGAGACCCCAAGGAAGCAACAGCTAGTCAGCTCATGATGAAAATAAGAAGAGAATGTGTTGTTTACAACCATATAAAAAGGAGCCTATGTCGGCTTTTCACAAAAACAATCGCAGCAGAAACTCAACTTTCGATTCTCTTGCAATCCATGCTGACCTTTGCCACCACATCTGGCATGCAGCTACAGCGTCAGGATTAAATAAGCAGCCCTGCTTGTTACAGCAGAACTTCCTAGAGGTTAATATCTAAATTTAAACTTGCCTTCATACTGCTCTGGTGTGACTGAATGGCCTTTAGAAATTTATCATTGATCTCTGTGGAATTATGAGGCAAACTATTAAGCTGGGGTTATGAGCCCTATTATTACGCCAGAACAAAAGTGGTACATATGGCAACTCATGTAAAGGGGTCTAGAACTACATGGAACAGAAAATTAAACACGGATCCCAAGACAGTTCCCTTGGGAGAGCAGCTACTCTACTGGTATGTTATACACAGCACACACTGGAGGAAGCACTACACTTTATGATATTCTCCCTCTCAAGTACTCTTTCTAAAATCTCCCAGAGTCATCAGCTTAGCTTTTTCCCTCCTTTTCCATTAACAGAAGATAAAATCAACAGAATCAGGGTCCAGAAAAGCCTCAGCAGAACGTGGGTGAAAGCAAAAATAAACCCCTTGCTCTTTCTTGCCATTCCAACCAGACACCACATGATGCTGACCCTGTCTCCTGCAGGACACTTGTGCGAGAGCAGTTCCTAAAGATTCAAGAAAAGGTGATGAGTCAGTTCCTCTATCTTGATCAAATTCATCTGGAACTGCAACAGCAGCAAAATGCAGTTTTATCTCCAAGAGAGGGAGGGAAATAGAGGGCACAGATTAGACACAAAGGACAGAAAAAAGCACATTCCAAAACCTTAGATTCTCATTAAGCCAGAACGAAAGAAAACCAGTGATAAATGTGCTGTCCTGTGAAGTCGATAATGGAAAAGGTAAAGAAAATGTACGTTATGCACAGGACATGAGGACGTTATAATTCTTCACAGCACAAAGTTTGCAATATTTCAGTAAAAAACCCAACCCTGTTTTGTTCACAAGGCACAGGGAGAAGGCCGCCTTATGAGCACATACTCCAGGCTCTAAGACTTCAAACTATACAAAATACCACGGGAATGAAAAAGTGGATTAGACCATGAAATACAAGTATGGCACTATTAAACAATATTATGATACTTCATATTGTAAAAAGAATAAAAAAGTAGAATCACTGGGTTGTGAACACATAAATATGGAGCATAGCATTACCTGATTGAGGGGAGAGAAAAGCTGTTGCTTCAATAGTTTTTCTAATTTACTGAATTTCTTAGAATATACTGGCAAGCTGAAAACCTCTAAGACAGAGGAAAGTCTCAGTGAGATAAAATACACTATCAGTAATACAGCCAGCCTGGGCATCAGCACCCAGTGCATCCCACCAGCACCAGGGATGAGCAGGCTGCAGAGTCCCTGCCTGCACCCATGGGCTGCTGCAGAACAGCTATTTTCTCCAGAGCTTTAGTTTAAAAGAGGGATGGAAGATGCTATGGCATCCAGCGAAATTCAACAACACTGAGCAAGAATCTGATCTTTTCCCACAAAATGGGGAAAAGGTGCACTGGGCGGAACAGAAAGGGGATGAACTGCAAAATGCCACCTGAGACATAAAGTGGCTTCGTGAATCCCAAAACTATTTACAAAATATCCTTGTCCAAAAAAAACAAAAATCATAATCACAGAAATATTTTAAGATGCCAATGCCCTGAGAGCCACCTTGAATTAGCCAGTCAGAAAATAAATGCTTGCTTTGACCTGAAGCATTTTAGAATGATTCTATCTTATATTCAGAGAATTTTTCCCCACCTCAGTGTCCATCCCTCCTTTTTAAAAGGCACCTCAAAAAAACATTTCCAAGAAGATATAAATATTTTTCATACCCACATGAGTGTTTTACTGTGGTGAATGGAATTAGGAACTGTCATCCAAGGCTAAGATACCATAACCCCCTGCTATGCCGCTGTGCACAGCCTCAGTGGTGCTATAGGACTCTGCAGTGCATGGTACCTGCTGCAGAACAGGGTATAAAGATCTGCCTCTGCTATGTATAAATCACTTGCTTCTGCAACCAGCAGGAAAAGTTCCATAGGGCCTGAGCTGAAAATTATACTGATGAACCTACATAGAATCATAGAATAGTTAGGGTTGGAAAGGACCTTGAGATCAACTAGTTCCAACCCCCCTGCCATGGGCAGGGACACCTCACACTAAACCATGTCACCCAAGGCCTCATCCAACCTGGCCTTGAACACCACCAAGGATGGAGCATTCACAGCCTCCCTGGGCAACCCATTACAGTGCCTCACCACCCTCTCAGTAAAGAATTTCTTCTTTACATCCAATCTAAACTTCCCCTGTTTAAGTTTGAACCCGTTACCCCTTGTCCTGTCACTATAGACCCTGATGAATAGTCCATCCCCAGCATCCCTATAGCCCCCCTTCAGATCCTAGAAGGCTGCCACGAGGTCTCCACACAGCCTTCTCTTCTCCAGGCTGAACAGCCCCAACTTTCTCAGCCTCTCTCCATACAGGAGGTGCTCCAGTCCCCTGATCATCCTCGTGGCCCCCCTCTGGACTTGTTCCAACAGTTCCAGGTCCTTTTGATGTTGAGGACACCAGAACTGCACACAATACTCCAAGTGAGGTCTCACAAGAGCAGAGCAGAGGGGCAGGATCACCTCCTTCGACCTGCTGGTCACGCTCCTCTTGATGCAGCCCAGGATATGGTTGGCTTTCTGGGCTGCGAGCACACACTGAAGCCGGCTCATGTTCATTTTTTCATCGACCAACACCCCCAAGTCTTTCCCTGCAGGGCTGCTCTGAATCTCTTCTCTGCCCAACCTGCAGCTGTGCCTGGGATTGCTCCGACCCAGGTGTAGGACCTTGCACTTGGCAGGGTTAAACTTCATCAGGTTGGCATCAGCCCACCTCACAAGCCTGTCGAGGTCCCTCTGGATGGCATCCCTTCCATCCAGCATATCAACCGAACCACACTGCTTGGTGTCATCGGCAAACTTGCTGAGGGCGCACTCAATCCCACTGTCCATGTCACTGACAGAGATGTTGAACAAGACCGGTCCCAACACCAATCCCTGAGGGACACCACTCGTTACCGGTCTCCAGCCGGACATTGAGCCATTGACCACAACTCTTTGCGTGCGGCCATCCAGCCAGTTCTTTATCCAAGGAGTGGTCCACCCATCAAATTGATGTCTCTCCAATTTAGAGATAAGGATGTCATGCGGGACAGTGTCGAACGCTTTGCACAAGTCCAAGTATATGACGTCAACTGCTCTACCCCTGTCCATCAGTTTTGTAGCCCCATCATAGAAGGCCACCAAATTGGTCAGGCAGGATTTCTGCTTAGTGAAGCCATGCTGGCTGTCACCAAGCACCTTGCTGTTTTTCATGTGCCTTAGCATGCCTTCCGGGAGAATCTGCTCCGAGATTTTGCCAGGCACAGAGGTGAGACTGACTGCTCTGTAATTCCCTGGGTCATCCATTTTCCCCTTCTTGAAAATGGGGGTTATATTTCCCTTTTTCCAGTCATCGGGAACTTCACCTGACTGCCATGATCTTTCAAATATGATGAACAGTGGCTTAGCAACTTCATTCGCCAGCTCCTTCAGGACTCGCGGGTGGATTTCGTCTGGTCCCATGGACTTGTGTACATTTAGGTTTTTAAGATGGTCTCGACCCAGATCCTCTCCTACAGTACACAAAGAAAGTACTAATGCATTTATAACACTACAGACAAATATTTATGTATAACAGCTCCTTCAAAAGCTATTCCATTTCTGAGCAGCAACAATTATCCAGAAAGGCACATTAATGCCAACATAGTTGCATACAGAGTAGCTTTAATTATGTCAGTATAATCAAAGAAACAGGTTTTTAACTTAAGCAGGACTTTATTTTTACTGTGACCATATTTAAATAGGAAATAAAAATCATATGCTATCTATATAATAAAACTGATTAGGAAAACTATTATTTTAAGCCATCACTACACTAACAGAAGCTCTAGTGAATCTAGTGAGCCTAAAATGAAAGGGGTTCTCTGATGAAGTAGGTTATTTTGTCCAGGTAAGAATACTGCTCTGCAGATTTGAAGTCTTACTGCCAGATTCAGGAGTTGTCCTAGTGCAGACAGGCCTCCAAAACCCCTATAGACTTCAAGCACATTCTCAGGGGCAAGAAAGAAAAGACTTTGGGGAGCCAACAAATGACATGTATTAAAAATAAGTTTTGGATTATAACTCTTGCAGAAATAGATAAAAGCTGTTAAAATAATTTGTACATCCACTCACCTAAATAAAAGGCAATTTAAATAAACAAAATATTTCTAACAACTTTTGAAACTTACTTGAAGCTCCCAGTTCAAATAAAACAAGCTCTTATTAGGCAGTAAAAGACTGGAATACTTAAAATTGAAGTGATCTAAATAAGGCAAATAGAAGGCATAAGGGAATGACACAGCGGCTCATTAGGAACGGTTCACAGAACAATCTTATCAGTGAAAAAAAAATCCCCCTACATTTTAAGACAGAATGTCTTTAATAGGAAAATTAATTCAGAATGTTGACTAAATTAAGCCTGGAGAGTTTCAGAGGGAATATAACAAACTTGGTGGGTGCTTGACTTTCAATTTATGCCCCAGACAAGTCTGAAATAAAGTAACTTTGATTCACATTAAAAATACACTCTTGTAATTGCTTACCCAGTCTGATCTGTGTGTACCTAGGGTGGCTGCCCCCACCTCTCAGCTCCCCTGGGCATCAAATCAAGAGTTAGACATTGCCAAATTGAGTGGGTTGTGCATAATAGCAGAGTTTGCTCATCTCCCATAACAGCCTGATCCCGACCATTCTGCACTCCCCTGTGCTCTGAGCTTGCTGTGAAAAAGCAAGTTGGTGTGCATCTCCAGATAAAATGAGATCTGAGAATTGACATCTTGGTTGATATTTCCACTGTTTTCTACAGTGGAAACATCTACAGGGTTTGATTGGTTTTATTTACTTTGCATAAAATATGGAATTCTTCAATAAGTCTTTTCTGGACACTGAAATGTTTTTTAATAATCTGCCTTTGGAAGTGAAATACCTGCACTCCCTTTAAATGGAAAACTGAAACATTTAATTTGCTTTTTCAAATACAGGCTTTTGCAGTAGTGATAGGGAAGACTCCAAAGAGTTGGTGACTCAGGTTTTCATTTAGATAAGCTGGTCATGGCCAGAGAGGTTATTTAAGCTTATCCCTGCCATCACAGCATCTTGGCTGTGCCGGACAGTACACGAGGAAAGCTCTTCTTGCAGAGTGTCAGCAAGTCTAAATCTTATGTCTGTTGGGGTATGGGAAGTAATGGAAAATTATCTGCTATGTCAGAACCTTCAAACATGCAGTAATTCCATACCATTAACACCTTCCTCTGGAGCATAAATCTTAAGAGGTATTAAGGCATTTTGTGTATCACTATCCCACAAAACACATGGAGAAACCAAAGCAGGCTTCACAAAGTCCTAAGGACTAGCAAATTCAAAAATAAACATACTAACTAACAAACATCAGCTAATCAAAGCCAATAAATATTAGTTACATATATTTGAACTTACAACTAAAAGTTCACTGGTCTGTGCTCAGTCTCTAGCAGAAACCCTGACTCATAGAGGGGCATTCAAGGCATGCATTAGCCCTGCTGATACTGCTAATTAGTACTGTAAGGGAACTTCACTGCCCGGACAGACAAGCGCAGCAGCCTGGCTTCATGAGTCCTTAAAATGTATAAGCACTCTTTTCAGATGCTGTGATGGATTTTAAAAATCACTTGCAGTTCTCTGGTGTGCTTTAACATGGCAGAGGATGTAGCTGACTTACGAGCTGTGATTCACAGTCATAAAAAGATTCAAAAAGAAGAATCAACTTATTTAAAGCCCGCAATCTGTCTTTATTTAGATATGGCCAATAGATAAACACTGCTCAAGAGATATGGCATGGTGAGATTGGCATTTTGACATTGAGATGCACAAAGGCACATTATGTTCTTCTCTTGCAATAGTTTTAATTCTGTTTTAATCCAAAATTGCTTTAATAATATTTCCCCAACCTCTTTCTTTAAGTGAAAGCTGCTAAAATTAACAAACATAAAAGAATCTGATGCAGAATTAATTAAAGAAAAAGTGATAGGAAACAGTATAATTCAACTACTGCACTTTATGACAACACATAAGTAACCAAAACCTGTAGCTTTATCTGTATTAGCATTAAAAAGAAGAATGATACACTTATTACACCAATTTCCTCTTTAACACTTACTCCAGGAACTTACTCATCTCTTAAATACAGGCCATATGTCTGCCTTCACAGTAACTTATGCAAAAGTAATGCTTCATTTAATTCTGTGATATAAATGATTATTCTAGTAAATTTTGTTACGGGACAGTATTCAACCCTGGTTTGCAAGGACAGAGCAAGTTATAAAAAAGGAAAAAAATTAAGAAGAAAAATAAAACCTTCTAGTTTCTTCTATGTAGCTGCCTAATGATTACGCTGTTGTTAGCATCCTATGTTATGCCTCTCTTTTCCCAGGGTATGAAATTTAATACAGCTCATTCTAAGAAAACATGGAAGGCAATGCCTTCAAACTATAGAGAGGAAAGGTGTGACAACTTTCTGAGCAGGATTTTCATTAGAGGATTATAAAAATCTTTAAAGAAATAACATCATTACTTATTGCACTCCTTCCACCCCAGTTGGGCTTGGTAGTGGATAAAGCTTAAAGAGGTTTTTTCCATTGCCAGGGGAATTTGCTGTTGCTGCATGTGTTGATAACTGAGACGCTATCTAACCTCGTCAGAATTAAATAATATTGATAGGAATTATATATGCTTCTTAATTGTTAGTCTTCAGGTATGTCCTACTTCTTTCTGGATCTGTGTGACCTGACATCCAAATTTTTCTAAAGAAATGTACTTGAGTGACATTGAAGACAAATGGTACAAGAGCACAACGCAGAATTCAACAGGATCCCACCAGTGCCTATTTGCAATTAGAATAGCTCAAATGCATTAAAAGTGTTCAAGATACTACAACTACAGAAGGGTTTGGCCAGCTGTGGAGGGCTATCTACCTACTGGAAAGATATTTAGCAACATTCATTTCCTATGGCATGCATATGTAGGCCTAAACTGGTCCATCCTTGTTCCTCTTTCTTTGGAAATGGGTGGTTCAAAAAAAACTTAAACAGACATAGCAAAATTTTGTTCCAGTCACAAAAGTAGCCACAACAGATATGAGTTAGTTTGACTGTATATGTGTCTGGATGTTCCCAATTAAACTGTAATGAATCACTGAAAGTATAAATGCCTTTTCAGTTTATTTTTGCAAACCCAACATGACAATCAAAAAAACTCTGAACAGCAAGGAGAATGCCTGCCACTAGTTCACAATATGACCTTCAAGGCAGTCACAACTTCTCTACATATAGTTTTATCCATCAAAAAATATATAGGATAGTTCTTAGTCACAACTCACAGCAGTGTTTGTTCTTCCAAAGCACAACAGGTACAAATTTATGTAGTATATCTAATCACAGGATTAACAGTGGGCACCTAATCAACTGCAGAAGAGGAGGATCAATGCAGTGAGGTAGAATCCAGCTGTGTCCATTCAGGAATCATTTTGCATAAAAATTGCACAGATTTTACTTAAAGAGCCATTAACAGCACTACAGAGCTGAGATGGAAAGTGGCTGTGTTTCATTTCCCGGCATACCATGTTCAATCAACAGCATTAACTTGGAAAATAGCAAGTAGTAAGGAACAATCTGGGCACCTGGTACATGAATAGTTCATCAAAAAATCAATTCTTCTGTAACCACTGATTAATATAATCTAGTTTAACTTTTGCGATACTTTCAACCACTCTAATAATCATAGAATCATCACAGAATCAAAGAGTTTGTGTTGGAAGAGACCTTAAAGATCATCAAGCGAAAATATATTAATTCTTGCTAGAGTGGAAAACTTTCTCTTTCCTCGAGTGTCAGTTTTCTGTTACCTTGCGTTTTCAACCCTGGCTCCCCCCTGTCCCTTCGTTCCAAAAATGCACAAAATTTGCAGTCCTGTGGTGCTAAAATCCATTATACCAAGTGTGCTTCACTAAGCCGAATTCAATGCTCAGAGGTAAAAGGTAAAAATAAATATGCAGTCTCCTAGACAGAAAGAAACCAGTGAGGCATACAATAAACACATAATAAATCCCAAAGCCGTTTGACAAGCTAGAAGAAAGTAAGTTAATGTTGTGTAAAAGGTACGCATTTATTCCTGGATTATCATCAGTCTTCTGGATCATGGTGCAAAGATTATGGAGAATAAATAGATGTAATTTGGGTAAGCATTTTGTGTTTCACTGCCTTTCCAATAGCAGAGTTTATATTGCTCCTTGCCCCTTTGGCTGGTTACCAGTGGGCAGCTGGTGAATCTAGATACAGTGTGCAACTGATGCAGTAGGTAAAGCAATGAGATTTACTGACAAAAGAGTAACACCATTTCTTAAAAAAGAAAAAAAAACCCCAAACCCATGGAAATTCAGAGAAATTGAAGGAAATTAAAATTCTTAAATGTCTTTTGATTTTTGTCTTTGCATGGAAAAATACCTACTGGTAAGGCCCTCCTTAAAAACAAATGTTTATGCTGATTTCTGTTGCCATTTTGTTAGAAATCCTTTATTATTATTATTTTAATATGAAGGAAAGAATTTCTCTCTATTCATGGGGGTTTATTGTTAATTTCTCACTTTAGGAAATCATAGGTTTTCTGGAAGTTCAATTGCCAGTGCCTGCAGCTGAGGGCTTGTTCTGTTTTGAAATGTATTTTAGAGAGACCTTTGGTTTCAAACCAAACAGTACATATCAACATTTACATAATCATGTATTACCTATTAAACCAATGAGAATCCTTCTTCAATAGATTAGGAAGGGATAAGCTTTTTTGACTGAAAAATATTCAAAACATTGCACATTCGTATTTTATCAAGAGCATTTAAAAACAAAGACTTTTCTTATTTGTATAACACCTGTTATCAAGGAGGTTTCAGTCAAGACTACCGCTCCATACAGCAGTGTCAAAGAAATACAAACAAAAATACAGAGTTATAGCCTCCCAAAGTCTATGCTCTATGAACAGACAAAGCCACCAAAGGAAGCAAAGTCAACATAAGTGCAAAGTCTCTAAAGGACACCTGTCCTTTTGTCGTTCCCTGGAAGACAGGAACATTTCTCAGGAGACCTTTCAGCTCATAAAGATGAAAGAGGAGATGGGACCACAATGAATAAGTACTCACTGCTGTTTTCCTTGTACATCTAGTTGCATCTCCAAACAGGCTGCAGGTGTGACTTCTGCACTTCCAGTTGCGTGGGAGAAATTTGCGTCATTCTACCAAGTCAACATCAAGTTTTCCAGAAAAGCGTGGCTGTCACAGCTTGTCATTAAATCTCCTTTAAAATCTTTTTGCATAAGGACAGGACCTAGTGGACCAGTTGTGAGTATATTTTCTTAATTTGTTACTGTTGACCTTTTTGAAAGTCTCTAGTTGGAGCTCATTTGCTCTGATACTTTTTGAGTTATATAATGTCATCAATAGTTTATGGAAATAGCTCGTGTAGCTACATTGAATAAATACTTAGAATTTCTGCTAAAGAATAAGCTTGCACATGATAGTAAGTTTGCAAGAACAGATTATTTTTCCCAAAATTATACAAGGTACGAGGGAAATCCACCTCCTTTCAGATCCAGTGGGGCTGAATTCTTACTATTCAGTTCTGCTACAGCTGCATTTATGAATATGAACTTGTCATGCAATCTTTCACCTGGGAACTATGCCTTCATCAACAAGAGCATTAGATCAAACAGTATGTATCTATCTAGAAAGTGAGGCGGGATAAAAACTAGGCAGTGACACTGGCCAAAGAAAAAAGAAAAACAAAACTAAAAACAACATGGAAAAATTAACAAGCAAAGTATCTTAGGGGTATTTATAGCCTACAAGGAACTTCAGCACTGGAGCTCTGTAAGATCTATCTCCAACATCTACTAGACTCAAAGTCACTAAGAGATTTCCCTTTTGAAAGATAAAAATAAGGCTAAAAGTATAGGAAAGGCTTTATTTTGATTCACGTTTATTTTCCTGTAGACATAACTGCAAAAAAAAAATAAGAGAGCTGAAAATAGTATTTAATGTATACAAGTACAATGGTGAATTTACAGCATGATGAATGATGGTGCGAACACAACTCCATGCTCAAGTGCAGAGGTGACAACATGACCACAATTATGAGAGCACTTCCAATGTGTCTGTACCTTGAAAGGATTTTTAAGGTTGCACATTTCCAAGGTAACTTGCCATCATTTGGAAGCTAGTAAAATTGAATTTGTCTCCAAGAATTAATGTAAAGGAGAACTTTCAATACTACAAACAACATTTATTTTTCCCTTCTCCTCCAAATTTACCCATGTTTTTTCACTTTAGCATTGTTATTGTCGTATATTATAATTGGAGAACTTTTCAGGCCAGACTCACATTTTCATTAAAATGTGGCAGCAACAGCTGTTTGTCATTGAGCTGGAGTTCATTTGGTGAAAGAGAATCAGTGTGTTCTACACAGCAAGAACAAACTACATTTAAATATGACTCATTCCTGTTATATTGACTTTGTCTGCTGCACTGTAAATACTGAGGCACTCAGGTTATGACTGACAACATAAAACACTGGGACTATGTGACAACTGAGTATGGAAAGCATGACTCATGTCTCTGAGCATCTGTCTTGGACAAGAAACGCAGTGCCAAGGAACAGTTTATGAAGCCAGGATAGTAATGGGCTATAATGAAGTCTTCACAATTTGGGATAAGGCAGCCTGGTGGGTTTTGTAGAGCAAGATAAGAGCCTTACACGGGAAGCCTTCACAGCATGGAAGACCTCTTCAGTGCAAGCACTAAATTGCCCTCAATTTGGTCATCCATTGCCAAATGAACCTCTTTGGTAAAAGACTGCAGCTGGAGGGAGAGTGATCTGCAGCATCTGTGTGACCCAGAAAGAATGCTTCAGCAAACCTTCACTGACTTTCCATCATAATCCCAACTACACTGGAGAAGTTGACCCTAAGACAGAGGCTCCTATTATAGTAATATATGCAAGGAATAGACTACATAAATCCATATTCAGTTACAAGGAGGAAGCACATTGTTTGTGGTGTTCATGCAGAGCTTTCTCCAAGTGCCTAGAGAACCCCAGGACTTTCACCCATGTCAGTGGCCATATCTCAACACCCTAAAGAAGCAGAGCTGGTGCCAGCAGATCAGGATAAGGGTCTGCTTTTCCAGTAACTTAGGACCTGATAGAAGAATTAATTGCCTTGGCAACAGTGTCAAAGTAAGGGGTTGGTTTCTTTAGTGGCATGGGCTAGTTTAACGGCACATAAGGAACACTGAAAAAATTATGCTCCCTCTGTAAACATCCAGATCTTGAAGATCCTTCCATCAAGCGTTCCCAGACAAATTGTTCACAGCCCTGTAGTTGTAAGGAAGGACTGTGGAAGAATGACCTTCCTTATCACTTGCAATGGTTACTTATGCAGAAGATTGGCATACAGATAGAGAGCTGGGGGAGATATTATAGCTCCAAAACATCGCAGGTCGGTCTACATTACTCTCTTTTTTAAAAAAATGTTTAGCACTTCCGAACAACTTTCAACCATGAAGCTCCACTTGCATCTGGAAGGTGACCAGCTCTGGTCCCTCCTTCCTTTAGGAGATGTGAACTTAATAAGATAAGACAGATGAAGTGACTTACAAAGAGTTGCATGGCAACATCAGTAGTTAAGATACAAACAGTAAAGGTTCCCTGCAAAATGACTAAACAAATAGTAAGCTAAAACTATGCAGCATGTGCACTTTTAATCTTCATATGCCATTTGAAGTAATTATATGCTGTGGGTGTATTAACCTAGTTTTTGAAGGAAGCTAGGGAGAAAATACTCCCACAAAAGGATTAAGACCTCCCTGAGACTAATTCCCAGCTTTTCCTCCATGTTCAAAACCACATTTCTGTTATAGAAGATCCTTTCTGCTCAACAATTACATTTTATTGTTCAATACATGATTTTGTTTTTATTTTCCAACCAGAGCCATTATTTTAAACCACTCATTTAAAAAGTCTCAGGTCTAGTTCACGTTATAAATTTATACTGGAAAGTTACCTTTTAATGGCACCATTTACCATTTATTTCTATTGCAATGACTTGTTTCCTTGGCTATTTTCATTTTTGCATGATGGCCACTCACTGTGAAAAACGCTACAAATGCAGACCAGACTGACTTCAGAGGGCAAAAAATATCCTCTCCATTACATCTAATTTAACGTCACATAAATCAGAGGCAGAGCTCTAGCTGCTGCACCTCATACGCCAAGTCAGGGTGTTGCCAACAATACCAAAGTTTCAAAGAAATTATAAACAAAATATGACAATGTTCCAGGCAACAGAAGTCAGTAGCCTTTATAGGGGGAAACAAATGCTTTTATTTCTACTGCCCTCCCCATGGCCTTTGAAGCCAGCGTTCCCCCGTATTACTCCTTTGGAGAATGACTGAACTATGAAAATTGTTATTTTATTTTTCCCAGCTTTCTCCTGCCCCCTCTTTTTGAAAATGGCCTCTCTTAAAACAAAACCTTTCAGCAAAAAACAGAAGGAATAGGCAGAGAGGAGGTGGGGTTTAAATCCTTTGCAAAAGACACAGGTTTTGAGGTATTGATTTTTGATAGTTTTGTCCTTCTTACCAGGCTTTTTGTCACGAATATCAAAGAGAATGACTGCTCCTTTTGCTCCTGTTAACTGTAGTCTGGCCAAATTTCTGTCATCTTCTAAAAGGTGAAGAATGAGAAGGAAAAATCAAAGTAAAAATTTACCCCAGAACCTTGGGTCCTGAATTTGTGAATGATGTTATACACAGCTACCTCTGATGGAGAGCTGCAAGAGCTGAAACTGAGAATATTCCTAACATATTACAGCAGGCAGAATTACTTTAATTTGTGAAATACTTGTTAAATAAGTCAGGAAGAAAAAGTCAAGCAATATTTTCCCAAGGGCTGTTTCATGAAGGGAAAGTGTCCAAAACAAAATTAATTTTGAAATATTTTCAATGGGCCTGCAATCCTTTTTTTTGTTGTTGTTCATTTAGGTTTTTTGGGTTTGGTTTGGTTGGTTGGTTTTGGTGGGGTTGGTTGTTTTGGGTTTTTTTTTGGGGGGGGGAAGTTGTTGTTGTTTTTTTGCCTTCCAGCTTTCCTTTCTATTAATTTCTTGGTTTGCATTAATTTAAACCTATTCAGGTGGACACAAGAGCCATACCAAGCACCAGAAGTAAAATATAAGCTGGCTGAACACAGGCCATTCTGCTCATAGCCCTTCCCCTGCTCTGGGTGTGGGAGGAAGGGTTAGGTATGCCTCTTAAAAGAAACAAAAAGCATTTTCCCACAAGCAATGTGTTACAAAGAGCTGAACATGCAAGTTAATTGTCATACAGTTTGATGAGGAGAACCCCTCTAACTCATCAAAGATCTTTCTTCTCTGTTAGACTACCCTTTACCCACACACAAACAGCCTAAAAGAGGGAAATTGCTGTGGTTCTACACTGACAGAAAGGTAAAGGCTCTTTTTTGACTAAGACAAAACTTAAAATCTTAAATTTAAGTGTCTAATTGAGCATTAAGAGAAAGCATTCAGACCTGAATGTAAGCTTTCTTAGTCACATTTTGGTTCTATATGTGTATTTTTAAAGCCAGTTTGGGTTAATATTAATTATAATCCAATTAAAAATTAACACCTTTCTTGTGAATAACGGAAATTATTTTATAAAGGAAAGATGTTTGTAATTTATAACCAGAAAACTGAGAAACAAACTACTTCTTGTAGTTCCCTGAAAACTGTATGGAGAGTGGTAGCACTGCCCATGGCAGCTGAGAGCATAAGCTGTGGGTCTCCCTACATTCATTCTATGTCACACAAGCTTTCAGTCTGTCAGGTTTGGGCTTCACAGCATAAACATTTTCCAAACCAATTCAAAATCTATGCAACTACCTGCAAGTTATAACCTCTCTGAAGCCAACCAGGCACGCACCCATTTCTTCCAAAACCAACTGCTCAGAATGGAAAGCCTACAAATCTCTGCTCCATCCACGTAAAAGGGATTTTACTAGCAATAAAATACAAAAGGTGAAGGCAGAATGGAGACTGCAAAAACCTCAACCACCTGCAGCTTTTGCTTTTATCTGCTTTAAACTTCCACCGTTTTCTTTCTACGTCAGTAATTCAGATTTGTCTGGAAAGGCTTTCTGTTGCTTCCAAGACCAAATACAGAATGAACAAAACCATATCAGAACATTGGCATAGAAACTGATAGTAACTGCATGTCCATGTGGCTGCCAGCACTACAAGCTGCCTTGCATCAGTTCATCAAAAGGGTGCTGCTGTACGGTCAGCAATTGCTTGGAAAGCTGGCCAGATACTCACAAATACCTGGAATCTATCCCGATTGGTACAAATGGAGATAGCTGGTATAAAAGAGTAGATGGATGAAAGTAATGCAGGACTGGACTTCAGTCAGAGTGGAGTCATGATTTCACCATGGAAATAGCCTAGAGCTGAGCTGGTGATGTTCTTCAAAGCACAATGCCCAGAGGATGCATTACTCCACTAAATGAAGCACCAATTTGGAAACATACAGCCTGAAGAAGAGCAAAGCAATTCTAGAAATTCAGTTTAAACAACCTAAAATCTGTCCTGTGTATAGTGCCAATTTCTCCTTATACATTCCTGTTTTACACAAAGGCAAATAAGAGCAAAATCTGGCCCAGAAACTGCTAGCAGTTCTTTGAATACTAATTTAGACTTTTAAAATATGCAAGTATATATAAGAGCACAGCTCAGAACTTAAAACACAACCAGAACTGGCTGCACTCTTTTGTTTCTAGACCTGCACCAGGCAGACCAGCACTGGCATATGGCCAGTGCACCGTCACTAGAGGAATAACTCATTTTTACCAGTGCTGACACTGAGGCTCACACTCAGCTGCACTCTTGCACAGCTTACAGTGTGATATCCTTGATCCAGAAGCTGCTCAGACATTAGCAGAGTCTCCCTGGGATGCAGACACTGGCTGCAGAAGTTTGGCAAATTGGGGTTTTGTCACATTGTGGGCTTTTTTGAGCTTTCATAGGATGACTAACATAGCCAAAATATTCAGTGACATATTTTCAGAGTTGGAGTTACCAAATGGAAAGGCCAATGACTGGTAAATTGAAGCAGTGCAGTCAGTACAATCAGCACATATGTCTGCCAGCTTCAACTAATTGTGCTGTGTTGTTTTGGCAATGCTGTCTGTTGCAATGAGATTAAGCCATAACAGCTGTATTCAAATATCAGACCAAAACACCACCAGAATTCCTACAGCTTGGCATAAACCATCAAATATTTCCTATTGTACTGAAATTTGTCTTAGGGCTGGAATAGGAATATAGATCTTGAGCACCATTAAATGTGCTTTTGGAGCATCTGCTAGTACCTATGCTATATGGAAGCTTAAGCAGGATGTAAATAGTCCAACCAAATAAAGGAAAGCTACAAATGGTGCGACATTTTGATGGGTGTAACTGATGGCATCTCAAACGGACTCAGAGTTGTCTGATCACTTATATATCATTTCTACATTCCAGGTGTGGCACACAGAAGCCAACAGAGAACTTAGGATCACAGTATTTTCCCTAGCCAAGATACATACAGTACCATTCACAGCAAAATGGTTTAAAGAAGTGTGATGGACAAGCCTCATTTTTTAAAGGCAACTGCTTCAAAGGAAAAATTTGTTTTAAAGACTTTCTATTATTTTTTTATTGTATAAAGGTCTCATCCCTTAGCCCTTCATATCAACACTTACTTTAATTAAGCTTTCCAAAAACTCATTTCAGGATTTTCATTTGACTGAGTTCTTTCACTGAATCAGTGCCAGCTCATACTTCTAAAACAATTCTGAGCACCTCTTCGAGGTTGGTACACTAGGAGTAAGCTGTGCAGCTGCCTTAGAACTGTTCAGCCTTAACACAAATAGTTACAAAAATTCATTAGCTTATCACAGCAACTAAAACTTCCAAGAATTTTATTGTGCAGGATAGTAAACTGCACGGCAATTAACCGGCAATTAATTACTTCAAAATATATTCCCTTGGTCTTTTGAGAATGGGATGACTACCTATTTTGAATTTTAAACAAAGAACAGTGCATTCAAGTAGCACAAAGCAGCTTCAGCAAACCCTTTCAAATAGATCCTGTGATGCCAGGCCCAGTTCCCCAGTACTGGTGTTATTCGGCCTGGGGTAATTTCCTGCATTCATGGTAAAAATCAGTCTTACCAGTTTTATTGCAGTGGTGTTCAGCAGCATCAGTGCCTGGTAGCAGTCATCATGTGCGGTGTGCTGTACAAAATAAAACATAACGCCCTTGCATCACAGATTTTGCAATTGAAATTATGGGATTTATGTTTGGAGCCAGACTTTTATTAGTGGAATTAACCTTTTATATCTTATTTTGTATCAGTGGGTTTGTACATGTTGTTATTATTTATGAATCAAAAAACATTGGCTTTAACATTATGATAAATTTTAGCGAATCATTTGAAAGCTCTGAAAAGCGTGCATGATGTATCTAAAACAAATATGCCATTTATCTTATTATTACAACCCTCCTCTCCCTACTTATTTTGCATTTAATTTTCTTCAGTGAATCAAACGGGACCAGAATACTCAAACTCTGGGAGTAAACAAAAGTCCTTTCTATCATGTAAAATACATGCTTTTAGACAAACTTGTTCTCCCTAGAATAGTTCCTCCACAGGCAAATAAAACCACGTGGAAAGTCATGTTATCAAATAATTCTCATAGATATGACAGTCTCTTTTTTTTTTATTTTCTATCCATTTCTTTTTATCTTGAACTATTTCAAAATAACTTTAGACATAAACTGTGGCTTTTTAAAATGATGACTTACATGCTGATATTTTCTATTTAGATTATGAATTTTATGTCCATTTTATTAACTCCAAGCATTTAAACTTCCATGCCCTCAGCTTGTATCTCTTTGTTAAATAATGCAAAAAAGGCAACAGGAAAATGGGAAAGTCTACTGCATGCACATACTCCCTTTCTACACCAAGTTTTCACTCCATAGTTTACTATGATCAAAATAACGTAACCACAATGGCATCTTGCAGATTGCAAAGTGAGCTCATTATGCCATCAGATTTGCACTATCATGTTAAAAAGACTTATAAAATACCTGTGTTTACATTGGAAATTAGAAAATTGCTGTTTAAAACTAGTGATCAAAAATGGGATCAAACTAATTTTACCTATGCCAAATCAAGGTTAAATTATAAAACAGACACATTTACTCTGCTATTTATAAATGCAGACATAGGTTTCAGGGGTTTTGTGCATAATATAAGGCATGCTTTAAAACTTGGCCACCAAATGACAATGTTTTGCTGCTTTTTGGGGGTGGTGAGGAGGGGATAGGAAATAAAAACACATTTTGCCTTCATGTGAGCTGTGAAACGGCTCTGTTATGGCTCTTCACTGAGAAAAAGGGTTAAAGCAACTCTGCTCTTTTAGGTCTACAGTGCATTTTCATTACAGCATGTTCGTGATGCCCTTTGCTCCCTCTTAGCTTCCCCAGTAATAACTCTCCTTTCCCC
The DNA here is from genome assembly GCF_963264785.1 of Psittacula echo. Classification (NCBI taxonomy): domain Eukaryota; kingdom Metazoa; phylum Chordata; class Aves; order Psittaciformes; family Psittacidae; genus Psittacula; species Psittacula echo. Next base: position 13,278,241 of record NC_137745.1, on the reverse strand, counting down.
TAATTACTTCAGAATATATGAGTCTTTCTGGTTTCCCAGCCAGGTATTCTTTTGGTAGGGGCTACCTGATTATTGCCATTCTCAGGCTACACTCCTGTTTGAATTCAAGGGAAGCTTTGAGCCATGGCTAAAAGACCAGGCTGATGAATTTTTAAGATCAGACTTATGACATTTTTATCAGCCAACATAATCCCAATGATTATGCCTGTATTTGTCACATTTTCAGACCTGTCCAAAAAATTAATTTGAATTTTTCACTTTTTATAATAAATAAATAAATGAATAAATAAAAGAGAGAGAGACAAATGCTTCATCCCTGGCAGTGTTCAAGGCCAGGTTGGACAGGGCTTTGAGCAACTTTGTCTAGTGGAAGGTGTCTCTGCCCATGGCAGGGGGTTGGAACTGGATGAGCTTTAAGGTCTCTTCCAACTCAAACCATTCTGTGAAATATTCAGGGATTCCACAACAGTCAGCTGCAGCTCTGCACTTTAAATTAAACTCAGTTTATGACTAATATCTGAACTTCTGGTGGTTGCTTATGGTCAGCTCCCTATCTCCTCTCCCTTCACATCCCACCCCTCAGTCTCCTGTGCATCCCATGTGTGCCTTGAGGAATCAGTCAGATCACCTGTGCACATTTCATGTCTTTTTGAAGACCCACACTAGCAAATTTAGCACATCATAGATGGAAAAATAAGACCGAGTATCTCTCAGTCCTTTCTTGTCCTCCCCCTGCGGTACAGTGGATTTCATTCTGGCTGTGATGTAAAGCCCTGTGAAAGGAATGGGAGGATTTTCATTGACCTCTGGAGCCTGTGCAACCTCTAGCTCTGCCAGGCAAGAGGAGGGGAGCTGTAAATTCTCTCTTCAGGCTGAACTTGGCAGAACTAATCTCTTTTAATCTGCTGTCTTTATGGCATCTGTTCGGTCTGACAAAACTCCGATTTATTGACTGTCAGAAAAGACCACGAGGCCTATATCTTTCTTCAGTAGTTCACTCTCTTCAATGGTGTTGAGTAGTGAGGGAGCGGATTTAAAGGAATCATTTCACCCACTTAAGCCTGATAAAGTTGCACAGTGTTACATCAACAGTTAACATTATTTTAAAGTGATACAAAATTTACATGTATTTCACAGATTAATGGAAAAATTAGGACTCATTCAATTGATACTCATCCCTATAAGCAAATGAGAGCATGGCATGGAAGAGATCTGCTGGAAGGACATCATTTTCATAGCAAGGTTATCAGGTGTTTGTCTGTCAACATGCCCACAGCAGACCTGAGGGCAGCACTGCTCTACCTGTATCGCTTCATTTTCCATGAAACTTATAAGAATTATCCCTATGTGTCCTAGGTTTAGCACCCTCCCCTGTTTTCAGGGTGAAAAAAAGAGACATTGCCTCAGGGCTTTGCGACAGTTCAACTGATTAGTCTCATGGCTCTGACTTTATTGATTTGCTCCCTAGTGTGATCTCTTGGGAAGAAGTGTATGCATTTTGTGAAGCAGCTAGATTTAGAGTTTGGAAAGAGAAGAGGCTTGAAGATTCATAGGGTAAAAATAACTACCTTTGATTCTGAAAAATCTATATCTTTTTTTACCCAGTCTGGCAAGACTACATCAAACCAGTTAAGGCAAATATTATTATCACTTAATTAGTACTTAAATGCCTTCAGTAGGATATTCATTGGCATAATATTGTGAGGGATACTAGTTAAATATTAACTACTTAAACACAAACAGAAAAATAACAATAGCTATCTTGACTTTACAGGTCAAAGCTAAGTTTCAACTAGACCAAGCAATTCACCCAAGGTCGCATAGATGGTCTGCAGCAGGAGCACAAACTGAGCACCAGTATTTTGTATACTAGTTCAGTGCTTTAACCACCAGCTCCTCTCTTAATTCCCTGAACCTATTCTATCACGGTCATCACAGGACAGAAGTTTATGTACTATGTTTACCATCTCACCCCAAAGGATTTAACTGAATTAACCCACGCAAAGTTATTCACATGCATGCAAGCATTTGCAGAACTGGTCCCTGAATGAAAAATATTTTAAAGCATGTGCCGTGTAACGGGAAAAATGTTTGGACCACTCTTTTCCACTACATGCATGCGTTGCATCTGTAAATTGTAAACATAAGGTAAAACTACAGCAAAGCCTCGATGGAGCCTGGAGTCAAAAATGATCTGTTTTGGTCTGCTGGTTTGAAAATGGTTTTCTTGATGAAACTCATGAGTCCACTGGAGACTGAGACACAGATGGATGAGCGGAACATATGATAAACCTGCTGCATGAGTTTGTATTTAATTGCCCATCATCTTTTTTGTCTCACCATAAAAAATTTCACGCCCACCTTGCACAGTAGAGGTAACCCGAGTGTCATAAACCATTTGTCTCCTGTGCTTTCTTTGCTGCATTACCCAATCGGTCTTGTTAGAGTGCTGCTGAGACAAGACAAATTTGCTAAGCCTTTTTACAGCTGAAGTATACTGCATCTTTCAGTAAATGATCTCCATTCTCTAATGAGAAGAAACACCTTCCAGAGTAATTTGCATACTAATATCTTTATTTCTAAAACAATAAGCAGGCCATAACTCACAAAGCCCTTAGAAGAGAGAGATTTCATTTGCATGAGCAAAGTGCAGAGAGCTCACAAAGAAAACATACCTCCATAGCACTGTCTCGGAGGGTAGGTACTCTGTGCTCAGCAAAAAGAGGAGCTGAAAGCTCCAAGACAGGAACATAACATGGGTAGGGACCTCACAAGAGAAGCATTCTTGTCCTCTCTCTGTCTTCACCTCTTCTATTGGGAACACATCTCCTACCTTCTCCAGGAAACAAGGAGCAAGGCTGGTAGTTAAGCTGCAGGACAAGAGGGCTTGAAAACAGGAGCTGACACGGCAGATACCACCAGTGCTTCTCAAATGTGTTTATCACTAGTACATTGCTCTCACTCTCATTTTTTTATTATTACTTGGGGACAAAATATTGCAGAAACAGGTCATTTCAGGGCAGTACAGTAGTCTTACTCCAGGCAATAAGAAAGACAAAAGACTAACCACAGCACTTCTAAATCTGCTTTCAGAAAAATTTACCTTTTTGCTTGGATACCACAACACAGAAAGGCTGCTCTTCCCTGTGACAGCTCAAAGGCAAACAGTGTCAGTCTGCGTGGATCTCCGGTCTCTTCCTGCCTTCCAGTATCTTTTGCTGAGTCTAGTGGGCATCACTCGTTTAACAAAGAAAAAAGAAAATTAAGTCTTCCTTGCACTGAGACTCTTACAAGAAAATTTAAACCTTTTCTCAGTCCTGGTGGTGTTGCCTAAGGGGCCATCTACAAGCAGCCAAAACGTTTAGAGATGTCAAAGCTTCCCCAGAAAACAGCTTTTCTACTGCAATCACTGACACTTTAAGTAGAAATGAACAAAGTCTAATGGGCAGTTAAAGGAATTAGCCCCAATTCCCCTAGTGTGCTTTACAGTCCACAGCCCTGATTTACAGAACTTAAATCTTTGGCAAATGGATTTTCTTCATTCCTTTCACCACACTAATTCCCTTACCCTTTCCATGTCTCCCCTTCCAATAGCAGCAGAAGGCAGAGGAGCTGCCAACACAGTGATCCCTGCTCTCAAAGAGCTTCTGGAAACAAGATGGACTCTGTTCAACACCTGATTTTAGAATCTGCTGAACATAAGCAGAAATGTCTCATAGAAGAGGAATAAACTCTTCCAACAGTCACCATGTGGACCATGTTGAGGCATTAAAAACAACACTGATAATTGAAGTGGGATGTGCATTTATTAATTTAAGAGGGTGACAGTTTTAAGCACTTGAGAAGTGATGAAGTGAGTGAAAATAGTCCTTCAATGAAATAAGGCCTAGAACTGAAATAAACTCATTAACATTAGGAAACATTGTTTTCTTACAGGTTACTATGACAGTGCATTACGGATGACCATTCTTCCCCATTGAAGTGGAGCCATTCCATATTACATGTGTTTCTTTCTGACTGTATTAAAACAAATATTAAATGGAAGGTGGTTTTTCCCATATCTTTCAAAAGGCTGCCACCACATGGGGGATTTGTTTTAATACAAGGCACAGTTTTGATTTTTGCAAATAGATCTTCCTGTAGCATCAGCTCAGTCTCTGAAAGGAGACATTACTGCAGGTCAGCCAAGGAGCTGTGGTACTACACGAGGAATAATGACACAGAAATAACTCTGTACCATGAAGGATTTAGGGCTGTAATTACCCTCCTTTCTAAAAATCTTCACTTACTGCGGAACATGTATTTTATCCATTTGCATTATAAACAGTTCTGTGTATTCTGAACTGTATAATTTAAATTCTGCTGCATTGTAGCTAAAATACTAGCTTTACTCCTACATATTTTAAAGGATTGTTGTCACTTAGATACATTTTCTCATCTTGCCACCTGAATGCCTAAGCATCCATAATGCTTTTCATGGTGAAGATATTTTTTTCTCACCTGTCTTTTTAGTTCTGATGTTGCAATTAGGATGAAGTATTCTACAGGTATTCTTATAGAAGCCAGTAATCTTCATGGCACTAGGAAAAGCAGCCCAGCCGCAGGCTTGAAGGTGTTGCTACAAGAGAATACGCAGCTCAACAGCCCGTGGTGCTGGATAGGCTGTTCCACATTGGACCCCTGTTGGGATGCTGCCAGGTTCACAGACAAGGTCTAGTGTGCCACACTCCTTCAGTAAGCATAAAACCTCCCGTACTGTTTACGTCTTAGAATGAGGACAGACCCTACTTACTTCAATTAAAACACTCAGCTTAAAGTTGCACATAGAAATAAGTGGGTTTCTGACTAGTGATGTAGAGCACTTATTTCCAAATGGCAGAAAGAGTCTGATGAAGATAAGACAAGACCAGAGCAGAAATGTAAAATGGATCCTTCAGAAATGTGAAATCATTAAAATAACGTTCTGTGTTTTCATTAACTTCCTGACTTTAGCAGTAAACAGAATAATGAAAATACAAAAAGAAACACTGAGCAGTTGCCATGCCACAGTATTTTTTACTTGCATTAAATCGGAACTCATATTTTGAACAGAATATTTCATAAGAAAACCTCCTCTACAGAAGTTTCATTTCGCTGAATAACAGATGAGCAATTAGAATAAGGTTTGCATATGCTCATGGGCCAAGTTCTGACCACTTGGTACTTGTAACTAATTCAGTTTCTCAGAAAAAAAAAAGTAAAAAATCCTTCCCACTTCTTTCCTTTAAAAGGTGGATATACAAAGATTTGACTTCTAGATGTTAGGGCGTATAAGTCAAATGATCGATTTCAGCAAACTGCTCTCTTATTATCCCTATGCCATAGAATGGATTAAACATATATTACCAAAAAAAAAGTGTTAGACCTATACGAGGGAATAGGAAACAAGACAGCAAATCATCACCTTAACACTGACAAAGTTGTAAGAAACGTCTAGAGTGCCAGCATTGCCTAAATAAAACTGTGGGTTAAAGCCATCAATAGTCTACAAAGAAAGCTATTTCATGGATGCATAAATATTTCTTTGCTGTTCCTACAAAGGCAAGCAGGGAGCATTCCTAAAGGTGTTCTACCACAAAGCTGTGCAGAGAAAATCAGCTGTAAACTGAGAATGAGGTGGAATGTGCTACGAGGTGACATAAAAGCAAGATTGTATTGCACAAGCGGCCATCTATTTGCTGCGTGAGAAACACCCCATGCACTATTAACTTACCCATGCAGCTCTTGCCAGCATCATAGGAAGTTTTTTTCAGAAGCCAGGAAGATAAACGTAGTAGGAATGAAGAAAATAATACAGTTTACTATACAAATGTCATATTGCACCTACCTGAGTCATGTGGCTGTGGACACAAAGCAAAGTATAAGTTCTCCAGCCAAACAGGGTATCAAGGATGACCTGAATCTAGACTACTGGCACTGCATTTTCAGTCAGAAGACAAGCAGTGGGTGAGTAGTGAAAGCTCTTACTCTGCAGTTCTATGGGAATAAGCATAAACCAAAGCAAAACACAATTTTTTTCTGAATTTCTATTACAATTAAAAATCAAACTGAAGAAAATAAGAGAAGGTGAAATGAGGGAAGCATAAAGCCTTTCCTGAATCAGAATTTCTTCACAAGACCCAACACTATCATACACCTGAGCAGCTATGTTGATAATACTGCAGCCGCATCAGATTACATCAGTTGAAGAACTGACCCTAAAATTGTACTTGAATTTGATAAAGGTATTCTTCATCTTAAAGTAGAACCTATTGAGCCAGAGGTTCTTCTTATCAAGTTGACAAATGTTACCTAAAGATCAAGTTCCAATCTAACAACAAGTGTTTCTTTAGCAAAATACTGCAGAACCTGCACGCAAAGGTTAAACAGAGTAGGACATTTCAAATAACACTATTCTTAAACTTCATTCTTCTAGCAGACAAATTTTCAAGGGAGAAATAGAGGCAGATTATGTGCTTTGTGTGGAATATGAAAGCAATGTCCTGACCACTCTGCCAGTTCACCCTCTAATGCACATGTTCCCTTTTCCTAACACAAAGATGTAAATAGCCCAGCATGAACTTTCTCAAGAATGTGCAACTCTGTAGATTTCACCTTCCTTTTCAAATTCTGATTTACCCAAGCACTTATTTTACCCTTTGCATGGCTTGAAGATCCCAGCTACTGCATTTGCATGAATTTGGACTGCAGAAAGGGCAATACAGTCATGATGGGAAAGCAGAGCTCAGAGGAGGAAACATCTGCCCCAAGCCTACTGTGCCAGATTCTCGGCTGGATGTGCTGTGGAGGACAGAGGTGGGCAGTGCATGAACAGGCTTGCTCCACACTGGGTAGTGATGCTCTCCAGCTGGATCTGCAGCCTCCTGACCAACAGATGATCCATGCTTGCTGGCTGAAGTCAAGAGGAGTCAATGAGGCTGCAATGATTTCAGGACTGGGTGCTGTGGCTGGTATTGCCTAGAATCTAAAGAGCTCATGTCCAGTAATACTGGAATTACACTGTATTTAGAGCAAGGCTGAGCACCAAGGTTCAGCACACTCCCTAATCTCCAGCAGAAACTAACTTGTCACTTCCAAATGGGATGTAGAAGTGCCACAAACCTTCCTATGCCCAGATATCTACAGAGCATTGCTGAAGCCCAAAACTGGAGTTATCCACCTGAAAGAGGTTGTTTCCAGCCTTATTTGACCTTCAGAGAATACATCTCTATGTCTGTGCAGAAGAAGTACCAGTGTCTGGGGCTCTATGCATCTCTGCTGTTTGCAGAGCATTGCTTTGTAGCAAGAATTGCCGAATTGCATCAAGCCAAAAGTCTAAATAATCCAGTCTCTGGCAGTGTCTAGGCACTAATACATCTTCAAAGCAGGAATACATAAAGTTTTTTGATACAGGCAGCATCCTATATAGAGAGGAATTTATGAGGAAGCATGGCTTTAGAAAATCAAATTTCCTCTTCTTTGCTGTTGTCCAGAGTCACTACAATTTTCAGATAATGATTAGGAAGCTGGAATTTGACCAAGGGACATCTACAGAAAAAAGTGTCACCAGAAGAAATATGACGGCTTACTCTGAAAGATTAATTTCTTGTGTCATATATATATTAACAGGAAGGTATTTTTTTCTAGCTTTTTTCTTTTTTTTCCCCAGAAATCTGTTGGAAATGAGGTAATTTTGGTCTTACTATGGATCCCTCTAGCCTGTTTTAAATGTTTTAAATACATATAGGACCAGATGTTTACCTGATTATATAAATAAGCACATCCTGTACACTTCAACAGATCTATATTGATTCACTTTGCCCAGAATCCGTCCTATAGACTGTAAGTTAGTCTTCCTCTGGCCCACAGGGTCCTTTAAATTCTTTCATCCTAATAAGGCTTTTAGAAGGGCTTGACTTTTATACCCACCAGTCTTTTCCCCCTATATAAGAAAATTGGTATTTCCACACTTTACTATTTATCATCAAAGGAAAGCACCACTGTTACAGGGGAAGGAGGATGTGTGTCTTTTTAAATTTGTATTATTTTATTTTAAATACTTCATACATTAATAACTGAGAACTTGAATGGAAACCCTTAGGATCAATAGCCGCCAGCATGCAAAGTGATTCCCCTGCTGGATTTACAGCTTCAACGACAAGAAAACCTTTGAAGGATGAACTAAATCTTGGTGACATTTTTGCAGAGAAAACAGGTCAACTAGTATAGACAAAGACAAAAAAACCCTCACAAATTTCAGGGTAAAATAATCACCATTAACACCAGAAATGTTAATTTCTTATTACGGATGAGCTGTCATTAAATTATAAAACAAGATTTCACAAAAATTTGGCCAGGTGGCCTACATTCATAAGATTTCCTTCACTCTGGTACCTGCTATGAAACAGCATGTACAAATGTCAATTCATCACATAACACATACTGGTGTTAAACAGGTTAAATTCCGCAGCCTTTTTCATTTGCGTATTGAAGTATTGATAGTAGTTCAGGAGGAAGAGAAAACAAGTTTTGGAGGTGGACAGTTCATGTACTTCAGTCAACCAAGGCTCCACCACTGCCACCCAATGCAGTCTGCAATATCCTGCTTTCCATTTTGAATGCCCGATTTGTTAAATCTTTGTATGCTTTAAGAAAAACATACTAATCAAACCAAATGCCTATTAAAACATGCCCAAACTGCTTTGGATGTGCGAATTATCTTGTAAAAACTGGCAAGCTTTTTTTTAAGACCATACAATAGTCACAGCAGAGGAATGAATATACAGACCATCATTTTCAGGCAGCTTCTTTTTGGCAGTCAACAGCAGTAAGAAAAGTAAGATGAAAACTGTTTTCAGCAAAAGCTTTAGTTTTGACATTGATTTAGTGATTTATCCATAAGCCCCTTATGTAACAGAATTTTTAAAGATACATTTATCAAATTAATCCATTAATCAATGATAATGAAATAACTAGACACGCATCTGGCCCGCTCTGCCTTGGGCACTTTCTCCCTTCCTGTAATCCTGCCGCATAAACCTGTACATTTCTGTTTGTAACAGGAGAGCTCTCATTCAGCATGTAAAGAGGGGAGCTGCTTGGCCCTGTCAAATATTAGGTAGGGGTGCGAATGCATAGCTCTGAGGCTAGCATTTTTATCATATTTCTATAGTGCCACTGGATTTTACTAACAATAATATTCCTCGCTGAGATTTTATTTGCCTCATAAATTCAAAGAGTTGCCTTTATTAGCTGATAGGGAGCTTGTGAGGACTCTTACTCTAGAATAGCAGAAGTCAATAAAAGTAATAAATTAAATGTACTCAAGGTACTCTGCCCATTTTGCCTTCATCTGGCTCTTGACATCACTGAAAAGCACTGCTAATACCCTCCATTACAGTCAGAGGGGTAAAAAACAAAGAGAAAACAAGTAAAAAAAGTATTACTTAACCACAAGAAATTACCCAAGTGTGCACAGCTCCATCCTTACTTCCAGCAGCTAGAAAACAGAACTGCAAAATGTTTTGGCTACAAAATATTGTGGTGTAAGTTGCCTCATACACATGAAAGAGGATTTTACCTGGCCATAGACCATATCTCTTGATGCCAAAAGACTGAAAAGATGAAGAGTGAAAGTTACTACACTCAACATTTTATCATTAGCAACAACAGGTTTAAAAAAATGCCTTAAATGGTTTCTTGCCATGTTCCCCTTACACAGCCTTGGGAACCAGAAAAACGTTTTGCACTTTGTCAATTGCTGCAAAGCGACCAGAGCTTAAATGAGGTTTTACCTTTAGCAGTGTTTATTTCACTCCCCATAAAGTAAAATGCACCTCAGTTTAGAAATAATGTATTCACAGCCCTGAGTATTACGGTGAACCCACTATTTTTATTGCTTGCCATGTAAAGAATATTTCATATTTAGGTAACAATGGTGTTATGACATAAATAAGTAGGTAGGATGCTGCATAAAAATACTCATAGGTGCAAAATACACATACAATTATGTGCCTAAGCAATGTAGAAATACTGTAACTGCTCACAGAAGTTTTATAACTGTAAGGATTAGCACTTATTTACATGTGCAATTACCCCAATTGCATATGCAATTACATCAATGGTCCAATTACATCAACTGTTTTCTAATGACCTAAAAGAAAAAAAAAGCCAAAACAACCTGCCACATTTCTCTTTGCTGCAATAAAAATACAATTTGCATACACAGAAAAAAAATGTGTTTTCTGGGATATGGAATTAGACTACTATGGGGTAGAGTGCTTTTCTTTTCTTGAATGAAGCCTAAGAATTTCTGTGGCATTAAAGGAGGTTGCAGCTGATTTATAGCTTGGGACTTCACAGCAATATGTTCTCTTGGGCCACAGTAATTACTGTACAGTATGCCGTTGTCATCAGAGAAATTATTTTACAGTTAAAATTAAGAACATATAGCTTTGGCTCCAGGCTTCTTAAAGCATTCTTTTCCTTCATAATGACTTAGATCATTAGGATTAACACGTATTTCATTTCTCAGAAATGTGGAAATAAATGAAGAATTATAAATTCCAATCTAGAATTATATTTTCAGAATTACCTAGCATCTGCTGTTTCAAATAACAGGTGGTAGGAAATCCCTTAATCTCCTCATCATCAATTTAGACTTGTGAAATGATAGTATCTTAGAGTGCACCTATAATCACAAAAACTTAAAAATGGTACCCTGGATTTTTTCAGTGTATGCAGCATTTCCAGGATTTTCCAATCTTATTTCCTCAGTTATAAAGTTTTACTTATTTGCTTCACTGCTACAACAAAAATACTGTGCACTTTCCCTGTGCAGCATAAGCAGAAGTGGAAATTTGGCCTCCAATAGAGAAATATTGCAGTGAAATATTTACAAACCCCTCACCAGATTCGCTCTCTCCATCCTCATATTAAGGCTGTTCCATCATCCAGCCCTCTCCCTGGCTCAGTCCCTACAGCTCAGCACAACGCAAGGGCACGTGCACGATGCAGGGCCACCCAGGCCCTCAGAAATCCCTATATGTGGGGCTAAAACCACAAAAAAACTATGCCAAAGAAGCAGCATGCCACCCAGCCAGTGTGTTCAGACACAGCCAAGCCACCATACACATGCAACTGAATATAGATGTCCAGTAAAGGGTTTTCACCCAGGGACACTGTAATTTCTACGGCACTAGAGAGATGATATTCTAACCCTATATCATATTCTAAATGTTAAAAGAGAAAATCAATTTTGTCTGCTTTAATAGATGAATATTTAAGTTGGAGGAGCCAAAGTCTGCTCTTCCTTGAGCCAAACAGCAACAAAACCAAACCAGCACCCGCTCTGCCTTTCCGTTCTTATGGAGCAGATGGAGGAAAATGCTGTGTAAGGTAAGAGCTGGGGGTAGGTGTAAGCTATCTGTCAGTGAAACTCAAATTCCTGTTGGGTTACATTGTCCTAACAAGAAAAGACAGGTTCTCTCTTTCATATACACCTCTATTTAAGAAAATAGGAAAGGTAGTTTAGCATTGATGGCAGACTCTTCATAGGCTTTTGCACTTTTTAGACAAATACCCGACGTTATTTAAAATGGCATAAAAGTACATGATCTGTTTTTGCTTCAAAAGCTGACTCCTGCAAAGATTAGAAAACCTCACGTAGTTTCTACTCAAAGCTCAGAATTAAACACACACAAATATATCTGCCCCTGAAGAATAAAACCTGAAAACATTTAACTCATGTTAGTTGTTCATTTTCAACCTCTTTAAAAATAACTCAGCCCCTGGATGAGGGATCCCCTCTCCCTGCCAGCCTGCTCCCAGGCATATACCACACAGCACTTTTGATCCCTATTATCTTCAACACAATATTACCTTTAATATTTGTTCATTTTGGATGTATTTCCTCTTTCAAGTGATCTTCCAAATCTGGCCATTATAGATAATCTTTAGTCTTGTCCTCAACTGCATTTTGTTTCCATGTGTAAGTATCTGTATAACTGTATATAAGACTGAGCTTTCAAACATAAATAGAAAACTTTATAAATAAATGCCTAAACAAAATAAACAAATGCAGAAACAAAATCCTTTCATTTGTATTTGCTGGTTCTTGAAACAATTGCTTTGGGATGGATGCCTGGCTCTTCTGTCAGTGAAAGGTTGCTATTAATTTCTCCGCCTCAGAACCATTCTCCACTCAGCAGACATCTTTGGGGTATTAAATGTGCAACTGCACATCAGTTTTATAGTTAAACATTTATGCAGACAAGTCTTGCAAGATTATTGGATGTTTGCTTGGAAGCAGCCAGCAACACAGAGCAGCTGAGCACACAGGGTAAACCTATCCAAGTGCCAGCAACCAATATTTATAGACATTTAAGCACCTGAAATGAAGTAAGACCTTAATGCACAATACGATCTTCATTTCTTTTTACTTGCCCAACTGTCTCTTCCCTTTTTCCTTAAAATCACCAGCTGTTCTCATCCAAGCTTATTTGAGTCACACAGCAGATCTGTGTTTGAACCATTCAAACAGATCAGTTAATTGTGTTTTAATTCTGACACTTTAAAGTCAGAAGCTGTAGAAACCATTTAGAGCTCTGGGACAAGAATAAGGTGCTTGTTATTTTAATTTTAAATTCACTTTATGAGCAGAAGTGTAGAAAGGAAGTATTTGATTAAATAACAGGGCTTTTCTAGACTTTAAAGCATTTGCTTTAAGCAAATTAACCAGATAAAGTTACGATTGAAATCTCTTCAAACAGAGCATTTGATCTTTCCACTGTCCACAGAGCAGGTAAAAGTATGTAACTTTGTGGTTTCAAACAGCACAACTCTTTCATATCCAACTTATGCTCCTATTTTTAATGCTTCTCTCCTGGAAAAATTATCAGTATTTTTTCCCCTTTAAAAGTGCTAATCTTCAAGGCCCTGATTTAAAGGATACATTTAAAGATGTGTTTAAATATATTCCTAAGTAAATACATGTTTCCAATGAAATCTGCGTTATTTATCAAAATTTCAAAATACATTCATGCACTGATCATCCAATTCATGGACCATATTCAAAGACTGTACACATCCAATACATTTATCTCATATTTCAGTATTATATCTGACAAAAAATACATGCACCAAAACCACATCTTCCTGACTAGAAATCCAGAAGGAAAGGAATGTAGTTACAGAGACTGCAGCATATGAAACACATGGTTTGTTCAATTGGTGCGCTACAGACTGGGACACCTTGTTATCAACCACTATTTTCCGCAACGAGGCAGAAGATATTGTCAGTCTTATAAAATTTCCTACTGCATAAAGCAAAGGTGAAAAATTACTATTCCATGCAAAAGTGAAAAGGGTAATAATGTCCATCTCTGCCTGTGTGCTGGATTTAAGGAGCACATACTGTCTTGAACAGGAAAGCGGAATAAAAGAGCATGTTCAAAATCAGGCACACACTCTAATTTGATGTCCATTTTTACAGCAGCAAAAAATTAGCAAGCGAGTATTATTTGCACCTAGAAGTAAAGTAGAACAGCTACCTTACAGGTAGTACAACCAGCCTTGATAAAGACAGCTGAGCTGTCTGGACAAACCAGTTAGTGCTGCAACACCTGAATGAAGAACAAACTGCTTCTGTATTTAGCCCAAAGAAGCAGGCTCTTGTCCTGTGCCTTTTTTTATTTGCACATCAGGTGTCAGGGGCAGAAGAAAGTTCAGCTCTAAAAATGGTTGATAAAGGTGAGAGAAAAGCTGTACATTTAATGCTGTTGAGTACTGGTGTGGTAAACAGCACAAAATAGCTACTCATTCCTACAAAATATTGTGACTCACACATATATGTGGAAGGTGCCCCCTGCCCGTGGCAGGAGGATTGGAACTGAATGATCGTTAAGGTTCTCTCCAACCCAAACCATTCTATGATTCTCTGATATACAAGACTTCCTACAGGAGAAGCGAAAGTCCAGTTAAACTTCAAAACCAACTTGTTCTGGGGTGGGGAAGGTGCTCACTATCACTTTAGAGTTCTAGATTTTTAATTAGAGCTGAAACTTTGGGAACTGGTGGGAAAGTTCTAGAGAAGGCAGGAAGTCAGAACAGACTGCAGCATTGGCAGTGAAACCTAACAATGCAGAGCAGGTTGCAGCAGAGAAGCCACTGGAGAAATGTACTGGCGGTGGGACAGGTAAAAGGTGCTGTTAAAAACAGACCTATCCAGCAGATGCACATTTTGCCTTCAAGGCTGCTCCCAAAGAAAGTATCCAGCAAAGCACAGGCTTTGATGCCACCTGTCTTTTCCACAGGGAACATGTGCTGGTGATTAGCCAAACCCTTGGCTACCTGCATCATCTGGGGCATCTGCTCCTCACTGCAACTCTGAGGTATTGGACAAAGGCAGGCAGTTGATGCTAATCATTAACACTGCTCTTTGCATGCTTCCCAGTGCCTTACCACATCAGTTTCTGTTGAAAGCAAATCCAGTCACCTCACTGTGGACTTTGACCCGGTATGGTAGAACTAGACTGATACAAAAACACAAACTTTCCTAAGAATGGATTCTTGCCCCATTACCTTCATTACCACAGTAGTTGATAATGAGAAGAAACAGAAGTTTAAAATCAGCATTATTGTATTATCTCATTTCATGTTTGAGATTCTAAGAAGAATACTCCACTAAAATGCATCCTGGAGATAACAACCACAGTATTGTCTTCCCAGAGTATACAGGGGAGTTCATGTAACACAATTTGTGTGAAAAATGTCCAGTGAAATATCACATTCATATTTACCTTGACAGAACTAAAAACACTCAGAAAGTTACCCAGCATCATAATGACACTGAAACAAATACCAGTGATGATTATTCCAAACACTAGTGCAAGTTATTTAGCAATCATAGAATCATAGAATAGTTAGGGTTGGAAAGGACCTTGAGATCATCTAGTTCCAACCCCCCTGCCATGGGCAGGGACACCTCACACTAAACCATGTCACCCAAGGCCTCATCCAACCTGGCCTTGAACACCACCAGGGATGGAGCGTTCACAACCTCCCTGGGCAACCCATTCCAGTGCCTCACCACCCTTACAGTAAAGAATTTCTCTAGATCCAATCTAAACTTCCCCTGTTTAAGTTTGAACCCATTACCCCTTGTCCTGTCACTACAGTCCCTGATGAATAGTCCCTCCCCAGCATCTTTGTAGGTTCCCTTCAGATACTGGAAGGCTGCTAGGAGGTCTCCACGCAGCCTTCTCTTCTCCAGGCTGAACAGCCCCAACTTTCTCAGCCTGTCTTCATATGGGAGGTGACTTGACATCCTTGCTGAGATCTTATCTGTACTCCTAGTCTACCCAGAGAAAGACTCCAGATGCTGCTCCCCTCTTGCTAGGGCTGAGCTGTTCCCATCTGCTGATTCTGCAGGTACAAGGAAGAATTATTGGATATTTGTACTGAACTCCTGCCCACAGAGTTGAAGATAAATCAAAGTGGGAACAATGACTAGAGAAAACAGGCCATTGCAAAGTGTCCAGGATGTACTAAGAGAGAGAAGAGTTGGGCTTGAAACACTAGAGGTCTTGCAGAAAGGGAATGTGCAGAGAGAGAATATTTCTAGCTACCAAGGATCTCTGCATAACCCTGGACCAGGGTTCCAGCAGGGTGTTTTTTCATTAATTTCAAGGCAGGGACATAATAATCTCTAGTATTGGAAAGGAACTTTCCCAGGGGCTAGTCCTCTTGTAGTTCTTACACTGTGGAGATGGATGCAGATAGTTTGAGTCAAAACCAGAACTTTTTTTTAAGCAGCAAACACACATGAATTTGGCAAATCTCCCTGCCCACTGTATTTGTAGTGAGGTTTCACTTTGTGCCACCTAAATCTTATTCTCTCTACAAGCATCCCATAGCACCACTAGGTTGCCAATTAGGATGGATTTCTGTATTGCTGCCTTTTTATTAATTTACATGTAAAATATCCCAGATATGGTTACTGTGGCATATCTAGGTCAAACCCATCTTTCAGGCAACTGCAAGTCTTAGTTTTCATTTATATTGCTCCTTTTTGGCACAGAAAGAAAGAAAAAAAAGTCAGAAAGATCAAAGTTGCCCTATTGCACCTGACCCAATTCCTGACCCATTTGTCTCTCTTCTCACAGAGTTAGTGTGAGAGGAGGTAACCACACTTTTGTACATAGCCACAAAAATAACAGAAAAGTTGTGATGTGCGCAGCACAGCTAATTTGAAATGTGAGGAAGCAGAGCAAAGATAGATATTGCCCATTTCTGTCCTTAATCCCTTAAAGGCCTGATAGATACTATCATCAGTCCAGTGCCCTAGGAGTGATGGAGTTGAAGGAGATTCTGCCCATTGCTACAGTTTTTCATAAACCTCTGTGTCCCCATGACAACTCTCCTGCATCCTCACAATCCAATACACTTTTAATGGCAATACTTTGCCTTTCTCCAACTGAGCAGGCTCTAGCTGAGCTGCTGACAGAGCTAGAGGAAATCACTTTTAGGAACTAAAAAGAAGCCTGCAATCACTAGTCCACAGAAGTCCAGAACCACTTGGCTAGGGGCTGGGAGAGAATACATGAAAACACCACCATGTTCTTCCCCACTTCCCAGGACAGCTGCTGCTGGCCACCAGGCCAAGGGGGTGCATGCCTTCAGTATGAACCATCTGTTCCCATCTTCACAGAACCAGCACCTCCAGAAACTGTTTGCTGTGCATTGTTTCCTCTCAGGATGAGGATGCCTTTCCTGCCCCTGTGAAAATTATCAAAATTATCTCTTCTTTGGTACTAATTACAAAGAATACAAAGTTTTGGAAATCTTGCATCATCTCTACACCATTTTTACATCCCACCATTCGTCACACCGCAAAATAAACTAGAATTTAATTGCATACTCAAGTTTAAATGAACTCTGCTTTGTTTATGACTTCCTTTTTCATATATCTGTAGTCCCTATATATAGGAGTAAGAAAGCTATTGAGGCCTTTCAGATATTTTCAGAGTAAAATGCTATTAAAAGGGCAAATTCCAGACCTCATATCCTGAGACAGTCAACACATGTACACACATACCTACGGGTGACATCTGACATCGATAATTTCACGTATTTTCCACTCTTTATAGTCAAATTGCTCATAAGATGTCCTTTCTAACTTTTTCTCTGTCGAGCTACAGAGCATTGTTCTGAAATATCTAGTTATAAAAACCTTCAAAGTTCTTTATTTTCTTTCTTATCTCTTGATACAATATTAAATTAATGCCCATGTTTTTAATAATTGCTCTGCATTTCCTATTCTAGCCCAAGGTCAATCTGATATACAGGATTTCACAGGAAGTGCAAATATGACAAGGGAGCACCGGAATTTTTTTCCTTTATACCCTTTGCATTAAAAATCAAATTGCGTTCTCACTTGCAACTTTTGGTGGTGGTGGTTTTTGAGTTTGTTTCTTTTTTGAGGGAAATAGAAAGAAACACCACATATAAGTTCAATGTTTTCAGTAACTTCAGGAAAGCTAACTGAAGAAGGTAGATCTTGCTCAGAAACAACCTGGAAAATCAAGAGTTCTATATTAAATGTAGAAAGTTGTACAGCACTGAAGAAGAGCTCAGATTTTAACAAAAAACAAGTGGATCATTTATGACTACATGAACCAAGCTTTTTGAGGTTGAAACTTATTTCTGACTCAGTTTCAGCAACACTAAATGTTACTTCATTTTGTTATTTGTGAAAAGGAATGAGTTTAAAATGCTATGCATTCAGAAATTACCTTGACCATTCCCTTTTCTTGTCCTTGCCTTTTGAACTCTCCTACTGAAAAAAGTCAGATTTCCATTAATGAAACAAATTTATTTCACCCTGCAGGTTGAACAAGAGAAAAGCTTTGTAAAACTCCCAGCTGTGGCTTTGAGATACTGCTGCTTCCCAGTTCTCCTCCCTATTTCTTGGCAACTTCTCCCTTATTTACATGCATATTTTAGTAAATTTTTAATGGCAAAGTGTCTCAGTGTCACAGTCTAAATGGCTGCTTTGCAGGGGTTTTGTGAGCAGTGTTACAATAGTAAACCACAGCCATGTCTTCTTTACAGCACATGACAATTTTTTATTCTTAGAACTACCCTGTCCAGTCACTGAGCAAAGCAAACTGAGGTGAGTGCTGAAACCGATTGTCAAAACTAAAGATCATCAGGTAAAAACTGAAGAGGCATCCATATAAGTCTCAGTGGTCCTTGGAAAGGGACGGAAAAGCCCTTCTAATTCTCATACTTCTGAGGCTGTTACCTTCGCTTGCATATGGCAAGTACTACTATAATGATCCCAGCCAGCCCTGTCACAAATCTCTCACCACCAGGAAAGTGTGCTCTTACATATGTGTGTATAATCGGAATAGGATGCAGTGAGAGTGAAGGAGAAAATTAGAAGTTTCTCATTATTTCTGATTATTTCTATTATGCAGAGCAGCAAAATGAAACCACAGCCAATTATCTAATGTACATCCCAATTTGCAGCACTGTTTGGCAAAGGTAAACAGATGGTATCAGCCCAGTTCCTTCTTAAACTGTTCATTATCAATCACATAGTAGTTCTTTGGGGAAATCCCAACAAAAACTATGAAAATTGCTTCTTCTACCACAACATAAGGAAAACTCAAAGCCTGTGTTTTCCCATTCAATAGCCAGTAAATATGCAAGTGGTAGGAACAATTTTAACATCTGAAACTAAGTAACGAAAAAAAGAGTGAAAGGAAGAGCCATCTGAGTTTACTTACATTAATACTTGATTTTTTGGCTCACAACATAATTATTAGCAACTAAAAAACACACAGTGTCAGCCAAGTCCATAACAATAATTTGCAATACAAAGCATAAAATACAAAACATAAAATGAAGTTTTCTAAAAAATTATAATGGAAACCTGCATCCCATCCACCAGCCCAAATGAAAATTTTGCTCATGCTTATTGTCCAACAGTCATATGGCTTATATCTGTGCAGAACAGTGAGCACAGTCAATGCAAGACAAAGTTGTTTCAAACTTATGTTCCATCTGCAACTGAAAGGCAAATGAAAAACAAAACCAGCCCACCTAGAGTCATGTACAGTCCAAGGCACATCTAACAGATATTATGATGAACTAATTTTATCTTTTTTTTATGATCAAAACCTACCAGGATTGAATTGGTATCATAAATTTCAGCTCTGAATCTTCCAAACTGAATATTCTGAAGAACAGTAACTGAAAGGTTGTTAAATTCTTCAATGCTTTAAAATTAACGCTCTCAGGAAAAAAAAAAACCTGAAAAGCCAGGTCAGTACTTTAATAAAACAAACACTTAATTATACCTTCACAGAAAAAAAAAACCCTCTCAGTAATTTTCATTAAAATTGGAAAACACTTTCTTCAGCCACATCCTTTTTAATAAAACCCTGTGAAATGAAAATACAGTTAGCCTGTTTAGAAGCCTGGTTTTACGCCCTGAATGTTGGTAACTTTATTCCATGTCTTTTCTCAGTGAAATCAGAAGGGCCACTTAAGTATCCAAAATGAGTTGCAATGAGTTTCCAACACTGGTACCTGTAAGTTAAATCTGAAAAAAAAGTATATTACCTGGCTTTAAGGTAAATGGATAACATTCTTCAGCAGGTGCAAAAATGAACTCAGTTTCACTTTCTCAATCAACACCATGCCTTCATTTAAGAAAAGAAATGCCACACTTGAAATGCCACAGAAGTAATTCTTGTATCATTGGAAACTAACCAAGAATATCTTCCTGATGTTTTGCACTGAAACTTCTTCCACCTTTTATTCACTAGAAAGTACTTGAGCAGAAGCAAATAAATTGAACATCAGGTGAAATGTGGCACAGCTGAACAAACGTACCTGCTGCTCATTTATACCTCTTACAGATACTGCACCTTAAGTCTGCAAAAGAGCAGATCGTGCTTCAGGGAAGCCATTAACAATTTTGACTACTATTTTTTAGTACTAATAATGCAAAATGTATTCGGGGAGAACTCAGTTCACCCCAGTATTTGAAGCCTGTGTAAAAGGGACGTGCAATAACACCCTGACAAGCAACACTAATGAGCTGCTTCTCTGAAGTGTTTTTCCCAGGGTGGCTTTAGAGTGATTTAAACCCCGAGTCCTGACGGCAGCAAATGGACTTCCATGAGTGTGCTGAACCACAGGCTTCCACCAAAAGAGCACAGCAAAGGAACAAAACTAAACTGTCTTGTCTGCTTTGCAGACTTTCTAATTCTGTGTCTCCTGTATTGATTCCAGCTACTCACATTTGTAAATAAGTGCAGTCATTAATGAGCTATTTCTGCAATAAGAATCCCCAAATTCTGTGTTCATGCAGACTAATTAATGTTAACCTGACTACTTGGTCATCTCCGGAAAACTATACATTTTTCATTGGTATTTCTCAACTTCAGTAGAGGGAGGAAAAAAAGAAATAAAATACAAAAATAAAATCACAAATGCTTGTGGTTATTTTTCCCGGCTTTGAACACATATACTAAGCCATGTTCATTCAGCCACCTTGTGATCTTTGCTGTCAAACCCAGTAGTTTACGACCTTTCTAGGACAACCACCTCTCCCAGGAATCTTCTGGCAAATAACAGAAAGATCGGAAACAATTCAAAGTTGTTAATTTGCCTTTTTATGTAAGTGGTTTGCTACTTTCCCCCCCTCCTCCCACCCTTTAAATTGGCACTTTAGTTACCATAGTCAATGTGCTTAAGCAGCACTGTTTAATTCAGCTAAACATACAGAAACTCTTCTTGGTTCACTGTGATTTGCAATTTAACAATACATATGCAAATGAAATTAGTGCTGGCAAAAATAATTATAGTTACTCATAGGAGGATTAATAACTGAAGTCTGCCCTGCTTATGTTGAAGTTTAATTTAATTCTGTTCCATGTATTAAATGAAGAAACTAATTCTGCATCCAGCATTGTGCTTGGCAGTTAATATGTACTTACATGAATGCATGCTTATTTAGATGGAGTGAGAAGGACCACGTGCAGAGATGCACCAACACATCTTGTAAAGATACAAATAGTGGTAATTAGCTGGTAGATGAACAGCATAATGGTTTTTTCTGGATATGCCAAGAAAACTGCCATTCATCATTTGAAAGTGATTAGGACTGAATTATTACTATAAGGTGTAATAAAGTTGTATAAACTGTCCCCTAAGGCTACAAGTATTTAATAAAAGAACAACCACCTATCTATACAACATTCATGCAAACAAATCAAATTTAGAGCACTGCTGTAAACATCTTCATCACAGGCTGGCTTTCTCAGTGTTGACTGGGCTGAGCTGCAGCAGTCCACAGGCCATGCCCCTACTGACACCATCTCAGCTGTAATGCCAAAGGGGAAAACTGGGCAGGAGGGTAATGCTACAATTTGTACAGAAATGCATTAACTTGCTGGTAATGTCAGCCAGCAGCTGTGGAGCCAAAGCTATAGGAGACATCCCTCCAACCCCATCAGGAAACTCCTCCTTTGGAAGAGCCTGGGGTAGAAAAGCCCTCCATCCCATTGCTCATATGGCATATAACTGTACACTTCACCAACAACATGAAATTAGGCAGGATCCCTATCCCATCCCTCACCGCGGTGATGCAAACCCCCAGTAATGCTGGTTTGAAGGTGTTCATAAACATGAAAACAAAACAGAACAAAATGAGTATTTTAGGCTTGTAGGCACCTTACAAGATGAAATCCCTTCTAAGTTGTAACGCAATTATCTGGCTGTTTATAAGCCTTTTATGAGCTGGATTAACTTTATTGAAGCTGGTGAGTACAACAGCTGTCTTTTATTTCAGATTAGCATAAAAATCAATCAAGCCCCCTTATGGAGCTAGGAAGATGAAACTGCAAGAGTTCCAATAAAGACAAAATACCACTGAAAAATACGGAATTTTTATGAAGCCAGAGAATACATATCAAAATTGGATGGTACCTATTGGAGATGTGTTCGAAATCAACAGTTTTACTATTTAGCACTTGTTTCAGAACTTAAGTAAGGTGAAGGTAATGTTATCTAATTAACTCGTAAGTCTTGGTTTTATCCATTTAAAACTTTCCAGTGTTTTACAAGAGATCATACATTGCCACACCAAGCTAGCTTTCTACCGCCAGTATTTATGTGAATTCTTCTGGAAAAACACTTATTAGTGTTTAGGACATCTAATTAAGCCCTCAAAAAGGGGTCCTGGAAGCATCCTGAACAGATGCACCAAATACATACTGAGCATTTTGGAGTAGTTTCAAGTTATTGATTTGGGCTTTTCTCTGTGGCCAACATCATGGTCGAAATAAAGGGGAAAATATCATCAATACTCTAGTAGTAACTAGATTTACTGGTAAGTGAAGCAGCCAGCTGGATGTTAATTGACAAGAGAAATTCATACAGCCAGACTCCAGTGTAAAAGTATTGCATTAAAAGCACTGAAAAAAATTATCAAGATCTCTAAATGGCTTTGATAGGATTTGTGCTAACTTATTGTCAAGCTACAGAAACCAGAACATTTTATTTGAAATGGAAGAAAACCCCTTAGGTAAAGTTCACAAAATCATAGCCAACACGACACTTCTCTAAAATTGTATTAAACTTACACATAGGTTGCTACAGGTTACCCAAGGTTTCTACACTAACAGCTACCAAAAACTACATGGGCATTTACTAAGATGTTCAGGCCAATCAATATTTCATACTAACTCCCTTTCTTGCCTTAAGCTTTCTTTAAACTGGATAAAATTTAATGTTTTCCTGTGATTTCTCCTTCTACCTTTTCATTTAAATACTTCCTGAAATGTCACTTCTTTTTTATAATGGCCAGTATTGTGAACTTACCTCAGTTACACACACTTATCACCATTAGTAAAGTTATTTGTTTACAATAAACACATTCTTATATCAGGATCAGACTTTCATTCAAAAAACAGTATAAAACTATGATAGAACTACACGCACAGAGCCTAAAGAGAAAAAACAAACATTCACCATGCAATCCTACATTAAGTACTTCAGTATTAAACAGCAACATCTTTAGAACTGTGGGTAAGTCTCCCTAGGATCATCACTTAAGGATTGCTTAAAATTCAGGTGGTGAAGAAGTACCACTCCTGCATGATAATGTGTTAAGTGATTAGACTTTGAAGAGAAAAACAATTTGCATAAGGGACGAGTGTTTAAAGCACATGGGTGGCATGGATGCAAGCTCATTAAATTTTAAAAGTTACTGGAATCAGACACTGAAATTCCTGTGTGCAGTTAATTCCACTTACTTATATGTGGGCATAGAAACTGTGAGACAGTATTTGATTTTTACTTTTTTCTATGCAGGCTGACTAATTGTACTAAGGAGAGTACATCCAGTACGACGGTAATTATCCATGTGCAAAATTAGTTTTTGTAGGAACTAGACTTGTGCTCTTTGCTGTCTAATTGGTGCATGGCACCAAACAGCGTTTAATATAACATATCTATGCAAAAGAAAGCATGCAAAGAGCTACAGCTGAATGCTAAAAAAGAGGGGTCTTGTTGTTATTCTCACTTCTGCATCTTGTCCAGGGTTCCAGGCAGGGACAAGCATCCCCTTGTACTGTGCAGTACAATAGTTCAGATCAAAGAAGGGTTTCCTGTCTCAGATATTAAAATGTCATTTAAAATAGTGGTAAGCCCCTTTCAGATACGTAGATAATTTGTGCTGCAATTTCTGAGAGGTATTTTTCAAACCACATGGGGGTTAATGAGAGAAGCAGAGAAAACTGCATCCACCTCCCATATTCACTTAATCAGATTTCCTTATAGTGACAGATAAAACTGATGGCACTGACAGTGCTCGTGTAACAAAGTCATGTGGAAACACTGGAATTATATCTCTGCTGTACCCCCCACTATCTCCCTGCTCTGCAGTGATGACCAAGGAAAGAACAACTCAAGTGAAAGCCAGGACCCAGCACTATATCTGCTGTAATGTTTGAGATGATCTTGTCCCTTGCTCCCATTGATAGTTAGCCCTTGCCATTCCCAGGGAGTCACTCACACCACCACCTTCACGGCAGGACCTTCCGTTCTTGCAGGTCAGAGAAACGACACGTTTCATCCTGATGCTATGCTGTTGTCTGGCAGATAGTAACAGTTCTCTCTTCCTTCTTTCCTTTTTTCCTCACTCTGCCCTCCTAAACTTAATATAAATCCTGCCCAGTAATGGTTACCAGTAGGTTAACACCAAAGGCAAAAGGGAAAAGGCCAATGAATAACTTAGCAATTGCTTTATTCATAGACAACTCGTTCTGACAGTGCAAAAGGAGACACCTTTCACAGCTAATTTAGCTGTGGGTGTCTAATTTACTTTACCTTTATCAGCAATATAAACCTACTTCAGTTTTCACTGATACTCATTAATGAGAATAACATTATAGTTAAGACCTCTTTTGTCTTAGATTTACAGACTGATTACTGAAAACTAACCTAGTATCTATTTAATTTGACAACACTACTTAATAGCTCTATTTTTCCCCCCCAATATTTTTTTTCTCCCACTTTACTGTTTAAAGCTGGAACTTAAAGGAATCAATTTCCAGACATTTCAAAATAATTTCATTGTCATCGAACAAAACATCTGCATTTATCTCCACTGGACAGAGTGAAGGTGCTTATCCCACTACAGATAAAATAAACAAAAATTCCCATTTCTGCCTGGGGAAAGATATTCATTATACATACATACATATATATATGTGTATATATATATATATAAAAAATAATTTCCAAATTGTTGAAAATGCTTGAAGAAAGACTTTTTGTTAACTCATGTGATCTTTTCATAACGTGATGTGACCTGCAGGACAGACTGGTGAAAAAAGCTGCCCTTCACGTGATCTGATACTGCCTCTGGTGAAAATGCCCTGAATACAACATATTATCACAATGGGCCTGATCCTGAATTTACTCATTTCCTTGTGTAAATACACTTCTCAGAGGTATTAGCATATGAAGTAATATCTACAGCACATCCTTGTCTTTTGCTGTTATGTCACAATAGATCTTATTGTGAGAGAGTGGGTGTTAAAATAAAAATCCTATGTGATTTAATGTAAATGTTTTATTGCATTAAGATTACTTGCTTAAAGCTTTAAAAAAAATTGATTTAATGAAGACATTAAAGTAAACAGTATTATGGATGTAACTGAGGACTGTTACCAAGAAAAGCATTAACATCAGGGTACTACAGTATTTTTTAGTTCCTTATTAAAACAGTCAGCATGGATATGAAAATTTTCAGGGATGTCTTGCCACATAAATAATTGGACCATTACTTCATACATTGTACACTACATAAAATGTTAATAAGCCGTTTAAAATAGCTCTACATTATAGAAACATGGTTTTATATTCCATAAAGCTCTTGGAACTAAATTATTCACCACATTTTTGATATTTTTTTCTAAAGGCTCACATAATGCAAAAGGGACACAAAATCATCAAAATGAAAACCAAGACATTTTAGATGAGGTTTCAAATATAGAAGGCAAAAGAGTTGTGGTTGTATGCAGCATAGGAAAGGTCATCCAGGACTGGGTAGAAGGGCCTAGTGGACTTCTCTGGATAGAGTAAATCACACCTTGCTGATCTTGCAGCACGTGTGGGAGTTAACCAGGTGGAGGAAAGTACTTCCTCCTTTCCAGTCAAAGCTCACCTCGGAGTTTACCAAGAGCAGAAACAAAGACCTAGCCTATTTTTTACAATATTTTTTTAATTCATAATTTGTAAGCTGATGGATTTCATATGAATATTAATAATTTTATCTACATATAAAATGGTTTAACAAGGGACACAGATATTTCAATAAAAAGACTAAAAAATTTCAGCAACCTGTTGCAAAATTCATTAGACTGACACTGTTTTATATTAGCCTACCAAATAATAACAGACCATCACACAAAAGTAAATCCAGGCAGTTATTACTCCTTTCCTTTTACAAACAGAAAAGCCAGAGGTCAAGTGCCTAAGCCAACTTGGAAAGGAGTCAGAGGCAGCATCTTTAACAGCATTCAGGGCTTTTTAAAACTTCTTCCTGGAAACCTGAAATTATGATGCTCCTTTCAAAAGTGTTCCACTGCTAGTGACAGATTAATAACTCCAGACCATGTGTCTACACAGGGATGCCGCTGACTGTCCATTAAGGACGTTAGCCAATGCTGTTTAAAAGAGACAGAGCAGCATGATAAAAGCCAATTTTGCAACCCACAGAAGTCAGCCGCAACAGCAGAACCAATTGCTGCTTCAGTGTCCAGAGGGCCTGTGCAGAAGGTCAAGGGAAGCAGCGGGGAACAGTAGGAGAAACACTTGCTCCACTGCTACTGCTGACACCAGGAGTGGAAGTAACAACTGTGATCAACTTCAGCATTATTAAGGAAATCAAAAGTATGACCATAGCTGTGCTACACAGAACAGTGGCTTACAAGTGGACTCAGCCCAGAGTTTCCCATAGAATGAAATCTGTCTCAGATCATTGCTTCACATTCAATAATGTTTAATCAGATAAAAGGTATGAGCCCAAAACAGATTCAGATTATCAGAAACAGCCAAAGAGCAAAACAACTCAAAGTTTGGGATATTTCTTGTTTGACTCAGCAAATGAAAGTCATTCTATTTATCTGACTCTCCTGAGAAGGTGAATAAATCAGATATAAAACCCTACAGTAAAAGTGTTTCCTCCCTATGATGCTATAATTTACAGAAACCTTTCAAGGTTGTGTATGTCATTGTGGTTTGATTTAAGAGAACCTATAACCTATTGAAACCAATGACAAACTCTGGATGAACTCAGCAACCTTTGGAATATCCCTTTCTAAACTGTTCAAAACCAAACTTTTGAATTCTAATACCACTGAAACAAAAATCAAAGAAAATTTGATTCTTTGGGGGCTCTCTTATGGGAACAAGGAACATGTATTTTATCTTGCAAACTGAGCAAAAAAATCCTCATTGTTATAACCATGAAGTTACTGTGCGTTCACTTATTAACAACAACGCTTCATGGATACCATCACTGATGTGCCACATGCTTGACATCTGCATGGGTTCAGGGCAGAAAAATAAAACTACTATACAGCTACAAATGATTATTGGAATTTACTGTGATATATATTGATGTACCTTAAGAAGGGAAGGTGGCAACAGCAAACAGGAAAGGTATATATTACTAGAAAAACACCCCCAGCTAACCCCCAAGCATCACTTACTCACCCAAACTGCCTCACTGTTTTGCCAAGAAGGCTGTGAAAAGACTCACTGTGGCCCAATAAAGGGCTATTTATCACGGGGTACTTACTCAGATTTACTGTAGATCAGCAATTCTTCCTTCCTGTTACCACATCTTTGAAGAAGGAGGGTCCACTCAAGTGTAAAATCCTCATCTAAAGAAATGCTTTAGGAAGGCACAAAAATCCATTGGTTTTGGGGTTTTTTCCTTTAAAAAATGAAGACTAACACAGTCCACTCAAAGACAATAAAGAAAGCCGATTTCTCCATTCAATATGTCCTGGTCTGTACCTGTAAAAGAATAAATACTTATCTTCATTAATTAATATAGTAAATAGAGGAGGACCTCAGGGAGACAGGGGTATCTCTGTGAAAAACAGTCTCATCTGACTTAATGTTATTTAAGCACAATTTTCTCTTGCTGTTACTGGCTGCAACAAAACTCAGGCTTTTATGGGGGGGAGAGAGGGAAGCATCAGCACAAAGCCCAAATGTTGCTCCAAAGGAGGAAATATCTTTTAATTACTTCTGAGCACATTGTCTATTTATTTTCCAACAAACATTTGATGGAGACAAAATCATTCATGTTTGATGTCAGTGGACCTAAGTAGCCAGGACTCATAGCCCCTGTATTACTTAGCTGGGTACAGAAGGCATTTGTGATCTGCTTCCAAGCAGCTAAGTGAAGCTGGTGGCACTTTTGCTCTGTAAAGAGAAAGCTTTTCAGCTCTCCCTTTCATAAGACACAAAGTTTTGTATCTTCTTTTTTAATAAAGTATATTCAAAAAAATGCTTTTTCTGACATCTGCTTTTATGGTTCTTAAAAACTCTCCATCAGCTCAATGAAAATGCCTTGCGTGGATCTGGAAGCACACCCAGGAGACAGGCAGTGATATCGCTTCTGCTGTTATATACTCTCTGACTCACTGGTAGAAGTTGCTTATTAGAGAAGGTACTAAGAGCCAAACAGCTAATAACTATACAGTAGTGAAAATGTTCAGCAATCAAATTAAAATGAAAGACCACATTTTCATCCTCTTACCAGGCAACTCAAGAAACAGAAAACTCAAGAAAATATTTAAATTTTACTTTACAAAGTCACAGTGCTAAGAAAAAGGAAGTTTGGGATACATGGGTTTATTTATGGAACAGGAGAAACAAAATGTGGGTTTGGATAGGATTCTTGAAAGTGTTAAAATTAGGTATTTAGACACTGAGAAAAGTGTTATATACACTGCGACAAGCTAGTCTACTTAATGAGGTTTTAAAATAAATTGCATTAAGGTTTTAAAGTTTAAGTAAAATGCATTAAACACTTGTAACTTAATAACATGCAAGTTAAAGAATTCAGCCTTAAAAACGGACATAACACAGGGAAACATCACCTAAAATGGACAAAATTTAAAAGCACCTTGAACGTTCATCACATCTCCAGTTCACACTGCATGATCAGGGAAGAACTTTTTCTGCAGCATATTGTTACTGCAGTCATTAAAATATATAACTATTACAAACAGAAAATGTTATGAAAAGGGAATCTGCATTAGTCTTCATGGGAACCGTGTTAACTAAATAATCTTGACAACAAACAATTTCAATCTTAAGTCATAAGAAATCAAGACCGGCAGGAAGCTATTTTGCAGCTAAGCGCTTTTCTGGATAACTAATGATACCAGCCTGACATTACCCTTCCTAAATCCCATTCAGAAATACACAACTGCATGCACTGGAAAAGTCTATTTTTTAGCATGTGCAATCTCATGAATGGAGTTCCAGTTCACACTTGCCTTGAACTGTGCAGCAGAAAGAAGAATAAAGCTGCAGAGGTGAAACGTTAGTAACACAGAAGTCAGTTATAGATAAATCAGAGCTGGAAAATGATTTATTTAGCCACTGTTAGAGGCTCAGAACACAGATTTTATTTATTTATTTTTATAGACAAGCTTGAAAGCCAGTTTAAAACAGCATCACATCATACTATTCTCATAGCCTCAAAGGCAAATGTCACCATTTCTTTTTCATTGACGTCTTTTATCTTGAA
Source organism: Psittacula echo (assembly GCF_963264785.1). Taxonomy (NCBI): domain Eukaryota; kingdom Metazoa; phylum Chordata; class Aves; order Psittaciformes; family Psittacidae; genus Psittacula; species Psittacula echo. Next base: position 13,248,867 of record NC_137745.1, on the reverse strand, counting down.
AATGAAAAAGCCTGAAGGCAGAGCTATACTTACTGTCTCATGTCTCAGCCCCGCAGCTCCTCTGCACGCTCACGCACCTCCAAGCTCACACATCTCCAGCCACACGCTTTCCTTCAGCTCCTGCATCTCCCACAAAAACACTCATCCTGACAAGAAACTATGGATCTCATGCAAAAATCAGCAGGCACGGACATAGCTCTGCTGGTACAAAAGAGTCTGTGACATTAATAATTAAATGCACTTTACTGTTTCTTTGGAGGCACTGGGTGTCAGTGTGCAGAGCCAGCGCGAGCTCTGCTCTGCCTTGCCACATTGTGCAGGGCCTAAAAAACAGCTGCTGACTTGACTCCCTGAGAATTCGCTATATGACTGCGAAAGACACAAGAAAAAGGATGCTGTGCAGGAAAATGAGGGGAAAAAGAATCATACCTTGGAATTTTTTTTATTATTACTTTCTTTTAAGAAAAGTGAGAGCTCCTGATCTGGTGTCTACGAGAGCATCTCAGATTTAAGAGTTACTTCTCAATTTCAACCCAAATAAGTGCAAAGCTAGGCTGGCACTTAAATCATACAGATATGTGACAGATTTCTGACAGTGAAGAATTGTAGATTTATTTAATGTCCTGCAGAAGTTAAACAAGGAAACATCTTTCACGCACATTGCTGTTTGTTTATTCAAAACACCTACACTTTGCAGCACGCAGGGGTTCAGAGGTAAGGATTAGCAGCAGCAAACAATGGTGAAAGACAAGGACAAAAGGTCTGGGCTGACGTTTGGAATAAACAAGGCCATTACTGGCCTAAGGGGAAAAAAAACCCAAAACATACGAATGAGCAGCTTTGTATCTAAATATTTGCTTTGAAAACAAATGCTCATTCACATGCAGATTATCAGGGCATTGGCAAGGGCAGTATTCCCGGAAACTGCAGCTACCGACTAAAGGAAATGCAGACAGACACTCAAAACATGTTACAATGTACAGCATGCACTTTCAAAGCTGACTAAACCCTGAGTGAGATACGAAGGCTCACAAGCATTAAAAGAAGCTGAGGTCTAGCTGTCCTAGGTTGAGGCTCCAATTTGCTATTGTTGTTTCTGATAATAATAATGAGAAAGATTGCAATGGTTTCTATCATGTGTGAATGCTGTGACACACGACAGGGTCCCTGGTGGGCACAAACACACAAACAGGGTGTACATCAAACAATGCGTGTTGCATCAAGTTGGTAAATGCTCCACGCATTTATGGGTAGGTATCAAACAATAGGTATTGCTCTAGGAATCCCAACATAATATTTTGGTAAGGTTAAAATGATAGACTGCTAAGATAAGGGTTCTCTTTTGCTGGTAAAAAGCCTTACTAGATGCTACTTCCCTCATAACTCTTGCAAAACGCTTATTGATTTTAGAGGGAGTTTTGCTGAAATAAGGGCTAATCAGGGAATGCTGCGTGAAGCCCTTTCTTGTCTTTATGATGGAGTTCACTCATAACATGAAGTACCTGAAGCTGTTGCAACTCATCCCATCCTGCGAAAAGAACAATCAGGATGGTAATTGTCTATCCAAGGAAAAACACTGCGAATATTCCAATAAATAGTCTAAGACACCAGAAAGCCTGTTAAAGAAGAGTTGATGACTTTTCCTTGTTTAAGCATGGCAAAGGAGTAGGCTGTTTGTTGTCTTTTTTTAGGTTTGTGATTTGCATGCACTAAATCATTAGCTCCAGTAAAACACAGGAATATTTCTAAGCTAGCAGCATGTGTGGCTTCTAGGGAAGTCATTACATTTTGAAAGTCTCATTATCCCTGACAATAATACTGCAATTAGCAACCATTAATAAATATTACATATTATTTATATAATCCAGTCCTTCTATATTGGCAGAAATAAGTTTTCAAAAAAAGCCATTCATTATTGATGTATGGCACTTCAGTGCTGTTAAGTAAATTTTGCTGTTAGCCACAGGGTGGAATTAGGGACTCATTACTATGTAATAGGTTGCCAACCCACATCTCTAACAGACACTGCATGCTATTTACCCTTCAACACTGGCAGAATTTAAAAGTCCATTTGGAGGATGTCTTGCATGGTTTTCAAAGCTACTGTTTTGCCTTTATCCAAGGTCGGTCTTGAAGGCCATCTACCTCAATCAGATCTTGTCTAATTACAGAGAAATAAGGGATTCCCTCAAAAACCTCAGGGCTTGTGAAGAACATTCTTGAAGTTGTTCTGGTTTTCTAGTCTCAAAACACAGTGAGAGCACAAGCAGGGACAGGACTATTCCTCACTTCTCAGCATACATATGGTGAGTGTATACAGTTCCTTCCCTTACCACTGCACAGGACACAGGGACAGTCATGCAGTGATGTAATCTGTATCTAAATCTACACATACATAGCTATGTCACAGAAAGGCATTTCTCATCATACAGAAATTCCCAAGTGACTAACTGGAACATACCTAGTAAAAAAAGGAAGTTATTTATCAGTAACATCTTAGAATTTAACTTCATAAAATCTTTCTCCCTCTTCACTATGGAAATTGCTTAAGATGTTTGACACCTCACACGTGAATCCTTTTCTCTCCTCAGGAATTGCTTAAGACATTTTATTGATGACACTTTTGCAATTGTAGAGCACTATAAACCAGAACAACAACAAGCCTTCTGAAGGAGTATTTATTCAGGGAAATGCATTAAGACAGGATTATAGGACATCCTGGTATAAGGCTTTAGCCCTTCAAATTGCTAGTTCATTCAATGCACTGCTGAGGATTTTTTGATTTTTCCTCAAAAATATGCTTTGACGCAGCACCAGAGCAGAAGCTTCCCCAGTGATCTGTGAAAATCACTCAGCATAGTTTAAATAGAGAGGTCCAACAGTTTTGAAGCTCATACACTGGGTCAAACTGAATTTATAGCTACACATGCAAGTACTACACTGGTAAATGAAAATGGGTTTTGCCTTTTGAATTTAAAATGAAATGTGCCCAATGTGAAGAATATACATAAAAACTTAAGAAATGCTGCAACAGTTACATACCCTGTCTTTTTTAAAATGATTTAGGCATTCATGAGAGAAAGTTTCATCTGACTTTGCAGACATTTGGGCACATTTGAAATGATGTTATTGTATTTTATTATGTTATTATTCTTCAGTCTTTCACTATATCACCAAACCTGATATTGGACATCAATGGCTCTAGAAATAATTTTCTAAAACATACAACCTAAGCAAACAAAACCAAATGAAACTCAAATTTTTGGTTGCTTCTTTGAAAATGAGTATTAGGTTTTTTCTATTCTTACTTAGATTGGTGCATAGGGAGAAATAGCTCAAGTCCATCCATTCTCCCAGCAACAGACTGACCCAGACAGCAGCAGGAAACCTGACAGGTTTTACCAGGAGTAGAAGCAATAGTGCTGCATTCACACTCAGGGAATGGCTCATGGAAATTGAATGACTAGTACCCATGGACTAACCTTAAAAATCTCCTAATAGTTTTGAACGTAGTTCACTGCACACATAATGTCTTATGGATGTGAACTCTCTTTCTAGCTGATGACTTGAAGACACCAAACCACACATTGAGTCATAGAATAGTTAGGGTTGGAAAGGACCTTAAGATCATCTAGTTTCAATCCCCTTGCCATGGGCAGGGACACCTCACACTAAACCATGGCACCAAAGGCCTATCCAACCTGGCCTTGAACACCGCCAAGGATGGAGCATTCACAACCTCCCTGGGCAACCCATTCCTGTGCCTCACCACCCTTACAGTAAAGAATTTCTTTAGATCCAATCTAAACTTCCCCTGTTTAAGTTTGAACCCATTACCCCTTGTCCTGTCACTGCAGTCCCTAATGAAGAGTCCATCCCCAGCATCCTTGTAGGCCCCCTTCAGATACTGGAAGGCTGCTAGGAGGTCTCCACGCAGCCTTCTCTTCTCCAGGCTGAACAGCCCCAACTTTCTCAGCCTGTCTTCATATAGGAGGTGCTCCAGTTCCCTGATCATCCTCGTGGCCCTCCTCTGGACTTGTTCCAACAGTTCCATGTCCTTTTGATGTTGAGGACACCAGAACTGCACACAATACTCCAAGTGAGGTTTCCGTGCACAGAGTCAAGTTACATCAAAGCCCTCTACAGACAAAAATAAAATTACGCTGGGATTTCAATAACAAGATGAAAAGGTAAATGAGATGCAGTTCCTTCACAGAGAAAAATGAGTATGTTGCGCTGTGCTCTAGAGCTTTTAAAGACAATACAATCTGGCATAAAACTCATGTTTCTGTCACTAACCTAAGCAAAAAAACCTGTTCACATGCTCTGAGCCATGTGTGTAACTATAGTTAGGAAGTAGGCGAGACCTCAGTTTTGCACATGACCTCTCAAAGATGGTCTGTTTGAAAAAATGCTGTCAAACTACACAAGAGCATTTCAGAGCTCTGCTTTCTCTGCATATCCCACTGCACCCAAAGTAACTTTTTTAAAAGGAGAAGGAAAAGTAAAAGGAAAAGGAAGGGGAAAAAAAAAAGAAAAAGAAAAAGAAAAAGAAAGACATGCATCAAGCATCATGTTGTTCTCTGTCCTTGTGATCTAGAGCTTGCACTCCAATTCAGGATGCTCAAGCAGCAACCACCTGCCAGTATCAGGCAAAACCAAGGCCAAGAGATGGGTAAGAGGGCAGGACAACGTGAACATCAGTGATGCTCCATGCAGTCACAGTAGAATGAGTACATGGAGGAGACTCTAGGGGAGGGAGGCAAGCTGCAGTCATATGGCCAAGCTGAGGATTAGAGGCAGAAGAGCCACTTTCCTCGGAGCATGCCTGAGGCCGGAGGCACTGCCTCTGCACGCGTGGCTCAGGAAACTCCTCAGGGGTGGAGCTTGCAAGGTGCACAGCACAGACCTGCTGGTAAGACAGACATCCTTGTGAGGTGTTGACATTACCTAAAATACACATATTGCAAATTACCTGCTTTCAGTTATGAGTTTCTCAGGGGAAAAGAATCAAGTTTTAACGCTAATGGAATAACACATCAAACAGATCCTTGAATCCACATATAAAATATTATTTTAAAGGAGCTGTTATTATATATACAGGGCTTATAAATTAACACATTTCTTTTCCATGAAAGGTTCCAACTGAGAGTTTTGGGGTTTTTTCAGGTTCATTCTTAAGTGAATCCAAAGAAAATTATTCTTTCTAGAAGAGTGCAGGAAAAAAGCTTTTAGTAGTCTGAATTTCCCCACTCAAGGGTAGTTAATTCGTATGCCAAGCAATGGTAATTTATGAGCCATCACTACTGTGGCCTCATCACTAACAGTCATGTAAATATTGAATGAGAAAACTGCAAATATGTAGCTTCTGTGCTCATGTTCACAGCATGGGTAGCGCTGAACTCTCTCCAATCCCAAAGCAAAAGTGGGATCAGTTTCCACAAACCCAGAAAAGCCCTGAAAGCACCGCAGAGGCAGAACAAGTGGAGACCTGGAAATCCTGTCCAGCTGTATCTCTGATCTCCTGTAAGCAGCGTCTTGTTTGGCAGCTCAGGCTGGAGCCAACTCCTTCTCCCTGCCCTGCCACAGACTGATTCTCACATGCACTGAATCTTCTGTACATGGCTTGACTCTATTAACAAATGAGACAAATTTCTGAAAACACTGGCTGACCTACCCACAAGATACTCAGGAATAGCATAAGCTTCTGGTTTCCAAAGAAATTACAAAGAATACCCGGCCGGGGAGGTGGCACGTGAGCGTCCGTGCTAGGACCCGAAAGATGGTGAACTATGCCTGGGCAGGGCGAAGCCAGAGGAAACTCTGGTGGAGGTCCGTACCGGTCCTGATGTGCAAATCGGTCGTCCGACCCGGGTCGAGGGGTGAAAGACTAATCAAACCATCTAGTAGCTGGTTCCCTCCGAAGTTTCCCTCAGGATAGCTGGCACTCGGCCGTGAGGCAGTTTTACCCGGTAAAGCGAATGATTAGAGGTCTTGGGGCCGAAACGATCTCAACCTATTCTCAAACTTTCAATGGGTAAGGGGGCCGGCTCGCTGGCGTGGAGCTGCGCCGTGGAATGCGAGTGCTCAGTGGGCCACTTTTGGTAAGCAGAACTGGCGCTGCAGGATGAACCGAACGCTGGGTTAAGGTGCCCGATGCCGACGCTCATCAGAGCCCAGAAAACGTGTTGGTTGATCTAGACAGCAGGACGGTGGCCATGGAAGTCGGAATCCGCTAAGGAGTGTGTAACAACTCACCTGCCGAATCAACTAGCCCTGAAAATGGATGGCGCTGGAGCGTCGCGCCCATACCCGGCCGTCGCCGGCGGTGCGAGGCCCCCTCCTTCCGCCTCCGACCCCCGCCCCGCGCCCTGGAGCACGCTGCCGGGGGGCCGGGGGCCGCGGGGCTAGGCCGCAACATTTTGGGTTTTTTGGGGTTTTTTTGGTTTTTTTTGTTTTTGTTTTTTTTTTTTTTTTAGGGCAACAGAGATGATTAATTGAGTGGAGCATCTCCCTTATGAGGAAAGGCTGAGGGAGCTGGGTCTCTATAGTTTGGAGAAGAGGAGACTGAGGGGTGACCTTATTAGTGTATATAAATATATAAAGGGGGAGTGTCACGAGGATGGAGCCAGGCTCTTCTCAGTGGCAAACAATGATAGGACAAGGGGTAATGGGTACAAACTGGAACACAAGAGGTTCCACTTAAACTTGAGAAGAAACTTCTTCTTAGTGAGGGTGACAGAACACTGGAACAGGCTGCCCAGGGAGGTTGTGGAGTCTCCTTCTCTGGAGACATTCAAAACCCGCCTGGACACATTCCTGTGTAACCTCATCTAGGTGTTCCTGCTCTGGCAGGGGGATTGGACTAGATGATCTTTTGAGGTCCCTTCCAATCTCTAACATACTGTGATACTGTGATACTGTGAAATTCAAGTCACAAAAGCATATGGGATAGTTGTATGCCTCCTACTGCACTGTTTCCTCTCTGCAAGCAACCACTGCACTTCTTTTTGTAAGAGCTATTTCCTTGTGAGGAAATTACAATTGATTAATAATAATCAAGTTATAAATATAGAAATGCCTCTTCATTTGACCATATGCTATACTTCATAGCATTACACAGTACATCTACATTTCTATATCGTACTTCTACTTCCCTTTTCTTTCAGCCTTTTCTGCCAGAGCATTAGCCAGAGCATTTATGGATCATAAGAATGGAAATTTCTTGCACATCTGTATTCAGGGTTGCTCAGTATCCACTACATCTTTTGCTGCCTGCATCAGAACATGATCAGTGCACTTGATCATTTCTTTTAGTGCTTAATAAAGGGTCTACCTTGCAACACTGGACTTTAGCAGAACAATTTAGAAGTCACTGGAAACACTCACTTAATTTTGGCATTCAAGAGAATGGTTTAACCTAAGCATTGCCTTTATCTTCCTTACTTAAGATCTCAAATAATTTGAGATCTCTGACAGTTTGACAGGATATCAGGAGCTAAATTATCCAGCACTGTCCTGAGAGGCACTGGGACTGGAAAGAGTGCAAAAATGGCAAACATGTCTTTAATGGGAACACTTCTGAAACAGAAACACATCAGGACCGCACAAATCCAACTGTTTTTTCTTTTTACCTTCACTGATCAGTACTAAAACAGCAGTGTTTTGAATTATGGATTTCCATAGCTTCAGGCTGGCTGAACTGCAGCCACCCCAGGCAGTGCTGGACAGTTACCCACCTCCTCCCACCAACACTTGCTTCTGCCATGCTGGTGGCTCTGATAGCATACACTTCCATGGTCTAAAAGCACCCTTGCCCATTTATATTGCTATAGATATTCAGGAAATCTTTGCCCTATCCCTCTCTTTCCTTTTCTCTCTTGCCGTTGTTTATTGTTTTGAAACTTCCACACCTGTCTGGTCAGCTGGGCAGATCTCAGCTCTACCTCCATCATCTCCTTAACAGCTTCTTCATGGCTGGTGACAGCTCTGCGCCTTCTTCCTCCCACCTTGGTGGTATTTGGACCCACAGCAATGACCCACAGGTTCACTACCCTCAGGCTGTGTCTCACCCAAACCCACATCAGATAACAGAATGTGCTTATAATATTCAGAATTAAGTAAAGCTCAATATTTGCCTTTTTCGCCCTCTGCTGCTTCATAGATCCAATAACAATTATCTAAGTTCCAGATGTCTTGTGAAGAGTAACCAAAGTCTGAAAGGCATTTTCAAATTACAAGCATTACATAAGTGTAAGGTAAGCTATTATTCTTACAGTTCCTTTAAGCTGATGGCTTAAGATAATGGTCATTGCTTTCCAGGGGTCTTAGGCATCCTTTTGTAATGAGGCATTCAGCACAATGAATAATGGAATTATGCTGAAAGAACAGTTTACTCTTCTCCACGGACTAACTGCACTTAAAGTGTGTGCTAAGCACAGCACTGCAAAACTGAACTGCTGCTTTCACAAATCCTTCCTCTTCATAGGACACAGTAGTGAGGATTTTGCTGTTCATCTCTAAAATATACATGCAGTGAACTCTATCTAGGAAATGGTGGAGGGGTGATATATGCAGCTTCTATAAAGCAGAGACACAGAAAGATGTTCTCTACGAATTTTAAAATATAAATTAAAAAAAGGAAAGAATGAAGAATCCAAGACAAAAAAAAAAAACCTTGGATTGCAACAAAACTACAACAGCCTGACCTAAATATCCACAAAACCAAGTCTTCCAGCTTGGAAACCATCAGCTGCTTTTAAAACAGAAGTCACTGAGGATCCATCAGTAACACCAAAAGTTAATAAGCTTGCTTTGAGGCATTCCTGGCATCATCTTCCAGGCATGAGAACTGCAAACTTCTGCTTCTAGATTACTGATACAAATAGGTTCTCCCCAAGATCTATGTAAACCTGACAGCACTTAACAGAAGCTGATGAAAAAGAAAGCAATGCAGATGCTGCCATCTGACCTGCTGGCTAGAAAGGCTAATGGAAAGCCAAGCTGTTGCTCACTCTCAGAATCACCAGCTGGAACCTGCCTCTGTTGGCTGCTGCATGTTGCGACCACCCAATTGATTTCCTATAATTTATTTCAAATGGATGGTGGGTTGGGTGGTGTTGCTGGAAGAAGTGTATACACGTCACTTAGTGACCACCACAGGTCACACCTTTGTTGAGGAAGAGCATTAGATAAACACGCAGATCAGAATTCATCACCACACGCACTCTCCTGGCTTGCTCAGGGACACAGTGCTGGCTGGTAGAAATTCATGCTGATACTGTCAGATTTATGGCATGTAAAGCCACTGACTTTCTATTAATCGACAGAAAAAACTCATAAGCAGAAATCAGATGTGTTTTTTCCCTGAAGAATGTTGTTAGGGGCATTCTGAGTGATGTGCAAATAGGTAAGAGTATTTCCTCCCCAGTTGTCATTCATTAAAGCAGCTGGTAAGCAGGTGCAACACACCTGGAGGAGACAGGAAATGCACTCACTTGTATAGGAGCTAAATGAGTGAAGTTTCAAGGTAAAAGTTACTGTAGTGCAAACACCGCACTGTGTTAAGCCTGTACCACTTTTAGAGACAGCAAATGTCATTTGATCCTAAGCCATACTTCCCTACAAAGGCCAAAATTACTAACAATGAGAAATTAAAGTAGACCCACAGTCAGCCCATGATGAATATCAAGGCATGAGAAGTCAGACACTCTCCTTTCCTTTTGTCATTTCGAGTGACATCTTGTATTTGATCCTACATAACTATGCTGAGCTTTTTCTTAGCTGGAAGTAAGTGACTTTTAAATTTAGTACATCTCCACAGAGATCTATGGGCTGCTCACCCCGCTCAGGATTCAGCAAGACTAACACCACCTCGTCGGACCTCCACACCAACATCAGAACCATCAGCTGAGAAGTGATGATGACAACATTTTTACAGTGGGAGGCTAATAGCTGCCTCCTCCAAGAGACAGAAATTAGAGATCTATGAGACTATTTGGTCCATCTTTCTGTCAAGCTCTTCCTCAACCCTGCCTTCCCAAGACACAGACATGATTTAGCACCTCTGAATCCAGCACTGTGTGCAGTCAAGAGAAGAGCACAATAGTTGAGACTCACTCTTTTTCTAATAGCCCTCACAGTGAGAAGAGTCTGAAATTGATTTGTTCCTCCAATTCCAATATTCCTAATTACACCCTCTGCACTCATATACTGCACATTTAACATTGCCCAAACAAATATTGTAAGGAACTAAAACTTTCTTTCAGTGACCAGGCAGGGAGGGGAAGAAAGGAAGAGAAGAAAAGCAAAACAAACATGACTAAAAATATATTTGCGACAAATGCACTGCATGAGTTTTCTAAGGATGTGAGATTTTGGACTCCATAATATTGCCAAGGTCTGAGGCAGAACGTTACTCTGGATTAAGGACACCCATAAATTCCTTTTCTGCTTTGAAGTCATTGAAACTTGTGCATACACGAGGACTTCTCTAAGTAAATGCTTTGTTACCTTTGTCTCCAATTTTGTTTTCCTTTGCCCTTTCAGGTGCATGAAACAACTTTCATCTCATTAGATACAAAAAATTCCTCTAGATGGTTACCACATCCTTAGAGAGGGAGAAAGTTTATGCATCCTTTCACTAAATGAAAGAAATGCCTTCCTCCACAATTGTCCTTTATTCAATCTGAAACATAAATTATAAAAATAATAACAGCAAACAGCATTAAAACCTCATTGTCTTCTCAGGAAAATCCATGGCATTTAATTTATTTCTCTGTGACTACCTGCTGTTGTACATATTCCCCACAGAGAAATTGCTAAGTTAAGTTATAAGGATTTTGGTGTTTGCAACAGCGGAAATGCAGAGTAAGAGAGCCACAGAAAGAATTATGCCCCTGAGATCAATCCAATCCCTGAAGCAGCTCAGCTATAAGTTGTATCATCATAGTACCTGCCCTGTTCAAATGAGACATCTACCTTCATCCTCCTGGAAACATGAGATGGAAATTGTCCCCAGGTGGACAATATGCATATGATGCCATGCCAGCTTACAGCATGACAGATCTCAGAGAAAAATGGCCAAGAGATTGATAGCTCCCTCTCATTAAAATGATTTTTTAAAACCCTATGAAATTACTTTGAGGGAGTAAAAGTTAACCTGGACCTTCAGCCATGGCAGGCAGGGAGTTTTGATCCATTAACCTCACATAATAAACATGATATAAGGGATGTCAGAAAGAAAAACACAAAGGAATTCTTTTATAATTCACAAAGCCAATTTGAGACCAGGGTAATGACCATCCAGAGAGTATGTATGAGTGCTGTGGTTTAAACCCAGCCGGTTACTAAGTACCACGCAGCTGCTGGCTCTCACCCCATTTTCCTTTCCCTTGGGTGGGATGAGGAGAATCAAAAGAATGTAAACCCCACAGGTTTACATAAGAACAGTTTAATAACTAAAGTACAATATACCATTACTATTACTGATGATGATAAGGGAGATAATAAGGGAAGAAAATATAAAACCAAAGGCGGAAAGGAAGAAAAATGGCAAGCAACAGTGATGCACAATACAATTGCTCACCACCCACTGACCAGTGCCCAGCCTCACCCAAGCAGCAATCAACCAATTCCAGATAAATCCCCCCAGGCATGATATGCTGTGGTATGGAATACTCCTTTGGCTAGTTTGGGTCAGGTGTCCTGCCTCTGGTCCCTCCTGGCTTCTTGTGCCCCTCCTCACTGACAGAGCATGAAAGACTGAGAAGTCCTTGCTCAGGGTAAGTGCTGCTCAGCAACAACTAGAACATCTGTGTGTTATCAGCATTGTTCTCAAACTAAAGCCAAAACACAGCACTGCACCAGCTACTAGGAAGAAAGTTAACTCTATCCCAGATGAAATCAGGACAACATGGTCACTCACAACCACTTCTGGAGAGCCCATTTCACAGGATCACCCAGTCATGGCCACACCAGTGAGCACAGAATGATTTCTTTTTGGCCTTTTGTTTTTGCAGCACTCTGCATTCCTTTATGCGATTGGAGAACCATAAAAAAGAAGAGCTGCCTGACATTAATAGCTTTATGATGCAGCTTTTTGGTGGGGCAAGCATTGGAAGTCAACAAGCATAAATCACAGAAGCAGAAAGCCAAAGTACTCAGGCACAGAAACTGCTGCTACATTGTTTACATATCTCAAAGGAGTACACACATAAAGACTGTGTAAGGAGCTATAACAAGTAGGAGGTATTTCAGGTATGTTAAAGAATACCTGCAAAAAGCCAAATGACACCCCTCCACAGCCATTATAATTTTGATAAGGAATGCCAATTGCCATTTAAATCACGAGAGAAGTGCTGAAACCAGATACCACAAGCCCTAGCCCTCTACTGATTACGGTATTTACTGGCTACAATGCACACATGATTGCAAGCAAACAAAACAAGAATTAGGTGTGTAAAGGAAGGGGGATTGTATTTTTCAGCATAAGTTTCTTATTTCATGCAAATTCTGTTCTCTTTTACAGAATTAATCTCACAACCACAAAGATGTGCCATATCTAAAAGCATGAATGTGGGTATGCAATTGAATTAATTTTGAATATGGATGAAATCAGAGACTCTCCACTGCAGATTCCAGAGCCAGACATGGTTCTGAGGTGCATAATAAGCTTAGCAGCACTCCTATAATAACATAGATAAAACATTTATTGCATATGTATTGTAGGCCATCAAAACATTCTAGTATACAAGTTCCATTTGCACCTGCACTCCCTCTATCTGACTCTAACACCTTTCCATTTTGCTGCTGTGGGAGTAAAATATTCATTTATTTTAAATACGTTTATCCTACCTTGCTGCAGGCCAACACTCTTCAGGATTTCCTTTTTCCTTGTGGTATCCTGACAGAATTTGAGAGGTGATATCTCAAAATTCGCCTCCTGTGGATGCTCTCCAGTAGCTCAGCAAAGCTCCTTAGTGCCGATCTTCCTCTGCCAGCATTACAGATGTCTTCTGCCATTACGAAGCAGTATGCCAGCTCTGCTCATTGTTTGCAGCTGCTTTATAGGTACTCAGTGGTTATGAGAACCTGGACAAATCAAGAAGCAACACCTTGTGATAACTGGTGGACTGCAATTTGCAAATTACCAATGAAGGTGGCTCATGAAATTAGCAAAGCACGAGTTAAAAGGCAGAAAAGCCTTCATTACATGAGGTGCTCAATATCAGAAAGAATGAAAAAAGCAAATTGGAGGCCAAATTGTACTCCTTTTAAGTGTCAAAAAAAGGTTGGTGTCAGCATCTAATCTGCCCTCCAGCCAGACAACTCCAGGAGAGCACCTGTAAGCAAAAGTTATCACCTTAAAGTGAGGTTCGCAAACACTTTTCTTTAACCTTTTACAACAGATCACAAGCTAGGCTTATTACAGACCTCAGATGAAAACACAGCAATAAGTTCCATTAAGGGAAGCACGCCATGAAATGTCTGCTGCACATCTTGGCACCACACTTGCTGCTACAGAGGATAACACCGTGCTTTGCAGGACTGATGATCAAATTCAAACTACATTTAACCAGGTTACGTCTTCCCTTGCAGTCTATCATGAAAAGTGTGAGTCTGATAATTACAGAAGAAGCTATACATCACCTCTGTTGCTCTACTTTAGCTGCAGATGTTTCCAATTTTCAAAGTTGTGTGTCTATTACATAAGAAACATTTTATACTCAAATACTTCCGTTCTGTCTGAACGGACTGTGTCAAAGAGGCATTAAAGAGCCTTTGTGCACCCTCGAAATAGCCATTCCTTTGCCTTACTCTGTCCTCATGGGGAGCAATTTTTTAATCTGAATTATTTAGCAGTTATAACACCAGATACCTTTTTCCAAGACAAAAGAAAAAGAAAAAAAGTGTAAAAGGAGGGAAGGGGAAAACAGAATTCCTAGTCTCGGTCATTACATGCCAAATCTCTACTCAGAATAAATTTACACAATGGATCATATTGAAAATGCCAACAGATTCTTAATTGGTGTTTCACAGAGCGCCATACACAGCTACACTGCAATAATTTGGAAATGTCTTGTTTAAAATACATTTAGGCTATTCAAAGCAGATATTGATATTCACTTGTAGTATGAGCATGCCAACAACGCCTTGAAGGCATCTCTCAGCAACAGAATCTTTTTCAGCAGCAGGTGGGATGAAATGGTGACAAATGGGATGGAAGGCAGCACATATGAATAAACTATATAATATCCTATTTGTTTTCCCCAGCTTGGCTGCATGCTTTGTTATTTTCCATGAGCTGGCAGTGTGAAAGCAGCCAAACCCATTCCTGCATCTCAGTCCTACAGAAGATTGGAAGTGATTTCTGCTCAATATGCTATCCCCAGGAAAGCACAAAGCATCTGTGGGGACACTAAGAGAAAGCGGCGCTGCCTTAAGCAGTAAGCACTGATGAATGAAACTCCAGCCTTCTTTCAGAGTACATTTGCAAGGAGGGTTTATTAACAATAACAAAATTGCAATCTCAAAGAGGAAAACCCTGCAACCTGAGAGCTCCCTCCAAGCAATCTCGCGGCTGCTCCCCCAGTGGGTGCACCATGTTTGTTCTCACATAAAATACAAACAGGCTCCTGTTGTGCCCAGACCCCCACTGCTCTGATGGGGAATAAAAATTTGTCCTCTAAGGATTGCTTCAAACTGTATCATGTGCAGTTGCATCTGGTGAGGATCCAAGATTTAAAATTCTTTCCAAAACAGAAAGAAGAAGTAAAAAACTGGGGTTCAGAAGCCTGTAATTTTAGTTAATAATAAAAAAGGTTATTATGTTACACGTATTTTGTTTGTGACAGATGTAAAAAGGCCTCTAAACAATACTCAATTAGGAGAATAAGTTCTTTACAGAGATATGATCCTGCACTCTTCGGACCCAGCAGGAGCTTTGCCAGTCTCTTTCCTTGGCCTCACTTTTAGTCAGGCACTACAGCAGGTTTTGGTCATCATTTATCATCATGTTGTCTAATCTCATGTTGCCTTAACTATGAAGTGAGACAATTAATATTTACCTTCCTTCCACAAATGAGGGATGGTTTAATAAGTTCATGTGTGCTCACTGCTTGAGGGACTGCTAAGTACCAGTACAGACTTTGACTACAGAAGCAACATAGCAGCAAATGCAAAGCCTGATCTAACATGCCCATGTTCAGCCTCACAAGTAATTCCCTCTTGTTCTTCTTGTCAGAAACACTGCTCACTGCCAATGGAGAGACACAGTTACACCAGAATTCTTATAAATAGCTTCCTACCTTTATGTTAACTTTTCCTTTTCCATTTCTTCTCTAATCTGCCCAAATCTACACCATATCTCCACTACCTGAACAGGGAAGGGCCCCAGCACTTTCTCATAATGGCGATCAACAAAGAGAACCCTGTTGTGGATTTGCTCAATAGGAGTTAATGACATCATTTGTTATAGCTCCTGGGGGAAGGAGGGGAGGCAGGCAGCAGGACACCATGAACACTGAGCAGCCTAGCTATTTCTGTTATTACAATGAAAAAAAATAGGCTGAAAACATAAGCATTTTGTGAATTTCCAGAAGGAAGACTATAAATAATGTTCTTTTAATTCCAAGATGAAAAGCGACTGAGCACAAGAAGCAGGACTTTTCCGTCAAGCTGATTCTTTCAGGAAAAGAAACAGGGAACATTAATTTGCACTGCACTGGATGCACTGAACACCTCATCTTTGGGGAAAACGTGGATATATTTTCACCTTGCTAGAAAACATTAAGGTAAAAATACCCTCTATAGTCCTCATCAAAAAATCATGAGCTGACAAAAGAATCATATAGGTGTTGCACACGACAGGTATCCAGGTATCCATCCAGCCCTCCTGTAACCACTTAAGTGCATCACTACCGCTTCTATTTCCAGAGTCATTAAACTGGAATTTATGACCCAAATAATCTAAAAAGCTATTTCACAGATGATTTGAAACCACATTTTAACACAAACATTCATAACGTCCACAGATTCTTTGTATTAGCATGCGTCTGTAACAGACATAAACTCCAGAATAATATATTAATATATATTTAATGTATGTAGTGCTGAGATTCTCAGTTTATTGATTGAAGGGTTAAAATGTGTATAAATAATGTAACGGTTGTGGACAAGAATATTAATGCTGCCTAAGAGCAACATCACTGGTATTGTCTTTTGCTATTGTAGTTTTTAAGTATTGCCGTAAGCATGATTACCATTTGAGCCTATATTGTTCAATAGAACTTATAGTTTCCTAAAATATACATATTTTACACAATAGAACCTATTTATATTTTCCAAAATAAAATTACATTTTACTTCAGTTGTTACAGTAAAGTTGTTACAGTTGTTACAATAAAGAAAAGCGTTCTTTATTGTTGCTGTGGTAGAAACACTACTCACTCAAAGGAGCTTTGCCTTTGATGGGAGCAAGGACAGATTATTCCCAAATGGCAGTATTCCTTTATGCAGCATGCAGTTAACCTGTTGCCTGTATACTTACGGTCAACTTCAGAGAAACATTTTGTACTTTGCATGATAATGAAATTCTTTGCATCAGCAAACATGGGTCTGAGTTACAAATACCACTTAATCAAGAGAAAATCTATTTCAAACAGAAGATAAATTGCCTCAAACCTTGGTAATTATCTCTCTGCACTTAATAAGCAACACTAATATAATAATTGGCTTAATATTTCCTTTTTGAAATTTACAATAATTCTCATACAGTCTCTTAAAAAATAATATTCCCAGAATCATATTGTTTGATGAAAACAAAGATAAACTGTCACTGGAAAAAATAAAAAAATCAAAGCACAATTTACAATCCTTAGGAGGCTTTCACAATGCAAAATAACCTTTGACAGGACAGCATCATGAGTTCTGTCATTTAATGTGCGTGATCTGTCTTAAGTTCTCAAGAGCCCAAAGCATCTGTCAGTGGAGTACCAGCTACAAGGCCTCAACCT
The DNA here is from genome assembly GCF_963264785.1 of Psittacula echo. Taxonomy (NCBI): domain Eukaryota; kingdom Metazoa; phylum Chordata; class Aves; order Psittaciformes; family Psittacidae; genus Psittacula; species Psittacula echo. Next base: position 13,231,852 of record NC_137745.1, on the reverse strand, counting down.
TACCAATCCTCTCTCTATCAGAGTTGAGTTTTAGACACACACATGCAGCGGTAATGGATATGACTGACATTGATTGTTAGATTTGCAGATACAATCAATTCCAGATTAACTTCAAGAAGCACTGAGGGTCAGCAAAGAAAAGTGCAGTTCCACTCTCCCAGGAACTTGAGCACCGTTACTGTAAGTGTAGTCAAAGCTCCCCAGACCCTAGTCCTGCCAAAGTGTAGATTGGGTTGCTTTGCATGTATTCAGTATTTTGTCTTCCCTGAGAACCTGTTTGTATTTTCACATGGTCCACTAATGCAGTACATGAAGAACTTTCTAAATATTTGTATGTAAAAATGACAATGAAGAGATGGCGATTCTAGACATTTTAAATAAATTTGTGACTGAAATACTTAAGATCATTAATGTAAACTTCAGCCTTTTTGCTTTCTTATAAATGGCTTATGACCTCATAAATGACCTATAGAAATCAATACAATATCTTTTATTTAGAATGAAATTTGATGAAGTATTTAAAGATCCTTAGCTTAAGGCAAGTCCTGAACAGAGGCAGCTGAGGCAAAGATCTGCGTCATTTGGGGGCTAAAAAAACTGCAGAAGCTTGGAGTCTTCTCTGAGATTTTCTAGATATGCCTGATGATTATTCTGATGTGTGGAGATTTCCACCTGAAGGCCTTTTGTTCTGCAGGTTTTCATCTACTGATTTTTATTAGAAATTCACTTGGCCTGGAAGCAAAGTTCAATGCAAAACTTCACTGTGTGTTTTCTGGTGTTAGAGATTAGTTTTAATTCTGCTGAGAAATGGGTTTTCCCTTCATAAAATAACAATCCTTTCTACCAGCATGACATGAAGTGTTTTGATTTCACATAGCCCTGAAAATACTTTTCATTCCTATTGTGCAGAAAGCTTCCATGCTGTTCCTAGGAGATTGCAAGCTGAAGTTCAGTGTTTCCCATTGTGCCAAAGTGATGCAAAAGGTGTATTGGGGTCAGACAGGGTTAAGTTGCAACAACTGTGTTTCTCTCATACTGTGAAAAAATAATTACAAACATCAAAACCTGAAGGTGGACGTAACATGCTGAAACATCACTGAAGTCTCTGTCCAAAATCACATGTAGGAACAAATTCTTCAGTTTCACAAAACCGGACTAAAACTATGTATGTCATGAGATTGGCTGTATCACGTTAACTTTTTTCCATGGCTTATTTCAAAGAAGTTGTTCCCCTAATGTCAGCCTAAATTTGATTTAGCATTACTTGCAAAATTAAAACACACTGGATAGAGAAAGCTTGTTCATCTATTTTCTAATACCACTATGAAATCTGTTTTCAATTCAGAAATCAGTTACCAGGAATTTTATGAATAGATGAAATAAACTTGAGAAGAGCTGTTGTACCTTTTCACACATCTACAGTGAAAACTTGCGCCTTCATTTTGCCTGTTCATTACTTTATTAATTTTATAAACTTCATTAAAGTTGACTTTAATTAAAGTTTCCTAATTTATTATTGCCTGATTTAAAGAAGAGATGATCAGAATCTGTGCAGTCAGGTCTGGTTGATCTGGGGGCAGGTGCAGCAATTCATTGAAAATCAGACACATAAGAGTCAGTGCATCTAGTCCTATAGAAAACCTTTACCCAGTCACTAGAACTGACTCACCACTTCCATTAGTGAGCGAACACCACACACATGGTACTTATAGTAATATTTCCCAGCACAACAATTTTCTTTTTTTTTCCAGTGGATTTGCTTTCATTTAGTATTAAAGTTTCCTTTCCCTCCTATTGAAAGACAGTATAAAAGGCTAGTGAGCACGACTTATAACTCCACTCAGCTGCTTTTTTAACTTTCCAGCCCAAAACACTAATGCTGTTCTCGTTTTCCTTGCTGTGACACACAAACATCTTCATCTTTTGTGTTTCACAGGACATCCCCCACTCTCATCTACGATAAGAAAGAGTAGAGAACAAATCTATTGCCCAAGTTAACAAAAGAGTTTGTCAGTGGAAAGCATCCTCATGTTTTCTGGGGAAAAGTGAGCAGGATCACAAACCATGCTGCCAGGGCATGTACAAAGGACTCTGTGCTCTAACAGTGCAATGGAGCTAAACACCAGCACGTTTCTCCAGCATCACCAACTCCAGTCCCTGCATGAGCACCATCAGGAAAGATCTTGCGTTGGTCTTTAATGAAACTACCTTTTCTCTGTAGGTGTAGGGCTTAAGTTCTCAGTTATTTTCATCCTTACATCATCCAGTGTCACCCCACAGACATCAGCCTAGTTTCTGTCAGCACACAAGGACCAGGACAAACAGGACAAATCTAACCTATTACAAATGGAAGTAATTCCTATGTGAATGCTCATCAGTTATTACTGTCCTTAAGTCCCCTTTAAACTCTGCTTTCCTTTTGAGGTCATCGTATTATACAGTACTCACTTAACCAAACACATCTAATCTTTCAGGATTCCTCATGGAACTGCAGTTGCTCTTTCACATTTTTTTCCTCTTCATGTTAATTTTCCTCTTTACATGCATTTGCAGTCTCTGGAAGGAAAAGGGATGGAAAAGAAAGGCAAATTTTCAGACCTAGAGCAGTCAATAAAAACAATGCTACAGAAGTCAGTGTGTTCCCTACTGCATTGCCTGCCCTTGAAATATTGATACTGTTGTGGTAGATCTTTCTTCCTTTCTCTTGCTTTTTGAAAATACAGATAATATAAATGTTCCCATTAGCAAGAAATATGTCACATCAAAATTAATGGTATTCAGCCAATAACAATACTACTCTCTGGTTGTCAAGTTAACTCAATTTCAGGTTAGCAGAGCAATTCTGCCATACAAATCTCATTCAGAGACAGAGATGAATTAAAGCAATTGTCACAAGCTATACACACATGAAAAGTGTGCCCTAGATCTGAATGATTACCTGGGAGCCTTTTGCTTGCACAGTACCCTTTTATTCCAGTGCTAGGCAAGACTCTGGTCCCAGTAAGAGATCTGCAGGTCTGCAGTAGCTCACAACTCCTGGGCAAATCTGGAGAAACGGGAATGAAATGACTTCACCTTTTCACTGGTTAGAAGGGTCAGATCTGCTCTGTATATGTCTGATCATGACATCTTGCTTTACTTAGCTTTATTTAGTTACTCTTTAAAGGAGACCAGTGTCTTCAAAATAGTCTTAGATCCCTGTACAAAAAGCCTGCTCCTATTGAAATATTCAATAACAAGTAAAATATTTGTTAAGACAATTCAGATATTTTTTGCTTGCCTTTCTAAAAAAGTACTATCAAGATAAAAATGTATTAGCAGTTTTACTAAGCTGAAGCAAAGCCAAAATGCAGGTACCTGTTACAACCTCCAAGAATTATATTAAATCCTTATTATGAAAAAAGGTTATAGACAGATGAATGCTCAAATGTGATTAAGTGACTAAAGTATTTAATATAAGCAGCATATATTTCATTGACTAGCAGTGGACAGAGAGAGTATGAAATTAGGTTGCAAACTGAAATGCCCATAATGACAGTGGCATAAATCTATTTTAAATACTCTGGGTACAACAATAAGTGTATGACTGTTCATATGCGGCCAAATCGAATTAGTAATGCCAAAAGCTCCTGTAATACAAAGATCCAACATTAATGATCATAAAACACAGCTATCCATGCTCAAATCACTTTAAATGTTTCATAAAGCTCCCAGTGGCTTTTGAAAAGTGCCTAGGCACTTACCTCCTGTTGATATGATTAAACAAACACTTCTGGAAATTATACAGGGTGCCTACATGCCTTTAAAAACTTTGCTGGAGCTGACTATGTGAAGAATTTGATTAATGCAATAACTTTTAGCTCAATCTAAATTTCCTCCCAGAATAAATTTCTTCTCACCAGGGCTACCCTGGTTTAAATATTACAGCTTAAATTCGCTACAGAATTTATACCAGAAAAAAACCTTTGCTTGCTTAGGAAAGTTCTAGCTTCAACTCTTATGGCATCTTAGCTTAATTGTGGTCATTTTCCACCAGGTCTTGAATTGTGCTGGGAATTCTCTTGATGATTTATTTTAAATTTCAGTTAGCAGTTTTATGTATTCATCTTTGAGTCATATCAAAAAAAGGTATTGTCTATTTCACTCATGTTGACCAGAACTGGTTTCCATTATCTCAGCAGAAAATGGAAGCCTGCATTCATAGTTCAAGTACAATGATTAAAAACTCAGAAAGGAGGCAGCCTGACAGAGCAAATATGTTTAAGAATTACATTACATTTGCTTTCTCTTGCATACATTTGGATGAAGATTACTGGAGTTCCACTGGTGTTAAATCAGCATCTTGAACCTATAAAACCTTTGGTATGCAGGTTTGGGGTTTTTTTTCCTTCTGTGGGAAAGAACTTTGTTACCTTTTCATTTCCATGGGAACTCCAAAAAAATTGCTGTTCTGTGTTACAGAGATGGAACTCTGCAGTAACTCCTTGAAGATCATCAGCATCATTCCAGATTTAGATAATGTAACTAAAACCAGTATCCAGGCATATAGTAATTAGCTTACAGTCACAGCAAAAACTGGAAAGCCATGCAAATTTTCCACTTGCTTTCCTTCAACAACTACTGATGTTCAGCACTGTAAAGACAGAGAATTATTCTTACAAGGCTATTATGAGTAGTATGACACATGTGAAACTAAACAGAACATGAAATGTTTTATTTTCTTAAACAATATTTCATATTAGAAAATGAAATATGAGCTATTATATTTTGTATAATGAAATAAATATAATGCATATTAAAGCAGCAGAGTTTATTAAATCACTGTATATCACAGTTTAATGGCAGGAAAAAAAACAGTATTCCGTTGGTATTATACTGTGACAAAGCAAATTTTCCTATCATGCTCAGTGTGGAGAATGCAACATGCATCATATTCAGATCTAAATTCAGTAAACAGATTATTTGGAATCTCACTGCCTAGATGCATGAATGGGAATTACAAGTCTACTAATGAGCAAGCAAAGGAGAATGTGGTAAAACTTGCTTGTTATTTGTTAAGTTACTGAGCAGTGAACAGAATTAGACAAAAACTGATTTTCCGTTCTCAAACACCTCTTATTAAGCCACCCATGAATAAAACAACAGGACATAAGTCTTCAGGAAGCAGATCTACGCACAGACTGGAAAACAAAATCACAGAAACCAATCTGAATTGTGTCAAGCAACAGAACAAACTATAGTCACAGAGAACTTACCTCTTTTTTTAACATTAACTGAAGCGATGGCATGTGGGCAGGAATTAGGGAAAAGCATGGAAAAATAAGTCGTGTCTTTGGATTGCCACTACTGCCAGGTCCTGGGACATCCATGGTCTATCGCTACTTACCACAGAGCCAACTTTTCTCCTTTACTACATCACTCCCTGTACTGATTTTTCACATTAATAAAACCAGACAAAACCAAAACCGACACAAACAAATCAAAACCGACACAAACAAACCAAAACCGACACAAACAAATGCCAGGGAACATGGTGAGTTTGCAGTTTGTTTTATTTTTTCCCCTCTAGACTGGCAGGACTGAGTGTGAAGAGAAAACAAAACCGAGGAAAATAAGAAGTCCCCAAGCAAAAGAAAACCCAATATCTTCACATAAACAGAAAAGCCATATTAGATAAGTAGACATTAATACAAAATAATGCACACAGTACTGGAATTGAGGCAGAGGAAGGAAAGAATGCCTTCAGAAGCTAATTGCTTCTCTATATATTTTCCCAGAGAGGTACAACATGAAAGTCTCAATGCCACCAGACAGCTGTAGGAATTCCTTACTGTCAGTAAATCTAGCAGCTCCTCTGTTTTCTACTATGGAAAATAGCTTGTAGCTATACAGGTATGGTGAGCCTATGCATTTGGTCACAAGCGCAGTATTTTCTTCTGTTCTCTGTCCCTAAAGGAAAGAAGTTCCTAACTTCTCAGCAGTTTATTGCATCTGCCATTTCATATAGAAATGACAGCTCCAGTTCTGGAAAGTGTCCACTGAAGCCCATTAAGAAGTCTGAGAGATTGTTAAGCCCCCAAGACACATTAAGACAATCTTTTTACAGACATTGGTTGAAGTCTCCTAGCAATATACATGAATTGCAATTTAACAAAAACTATTACCATGAGAAATTGTGCTTGTTTCTATATTTAATATTTGGCTATATCCCTTCTAATATATTTTTTCATTTAAGGTATATTTTACAACTACTTTCAGCTCTGTAGGTAGATGCATCTGTTCATACATATACACAAGAATGGTGGAACTGGTCCTTTGCTAATGTGATGATACAGTTTCCCATGAGAAACAAAGAAACTCTGGCAGATGATATCAACTGCACAGTCTCACAGCTGTTCAAATACCTGCAGAACTCCTACAAAAGTCCAACTTACCTCCCTTTTCCTGTCACTCTTTTTAAGTTAAATAATAAAGTGAAAGGAAGTTGCTCCCCTGTGCTTGGTTCTGACAGCCACCACCATGCTGAGACCCCACACAGTTAAACCCAATGATTACAGAGCATCAGATTCTCACTCTTGGAGAGACAGCACTAATACAGGTGACTCTCTCCACCTACTAAAACCTTGTAGATCTCTCCCTATTAGTTATACAAAAGAAATGTTCTGGCTTGGCAATATTTCAGGAGGCGTAACAAGACCAGATATTGAGGATAAAGACCACAATCTGCTTCCACAAAAGTATTCACCTTGGTTAAGCATAAAGGTATTCCATACAATCCTCACTGAAATCTCACTTGCATCCACACTGCTTTGGAGAGAACAAAGTACTGACTCCCAAGATTTAGCAGCAAACATAAGAGGTTATCAGAATAGCCAGTTCTGCAAGAAGACTCATGATCCACTACCACATACTAAGCATCCTCCATCCACCTTCCAATAGAAGACTACATTATTAATAATTAATATAATGAACTAACAAAATTAAATCTGGGAACAATGGCTTCAAAGCAAAGGCTCAGAGTATCTCTCCTTGATGTTCTTAGATTCTGCTCATCTTAAAATAACTCCCTACCATAAATGTTCTCAGGTTATATTAGAGCCATATCTCCTCTACACAAGAGATACATGCCAGGAGGTAATCCCTGTGAGTGAAACCAACTCTTGAGATCAAAACTTGCCCTATAGCTCTCATTTTCCTTTGACATAAACCACATCATATCCAATTCCACTATTGTTTATGAGAAAATTGCTCCACCAAGCCTCGCAAGTGAAAGTAAAAATATGGAGGAAATAAACAGTAAATTTTGATGAAGAAAAAGTGAAATTAGATGTAGAATTGCTGTGTGATCACCTTACCCTTAGAAATTTATTTGACAGCTACCACAAGGGAGTGATCTTCTAAGACAGGGGAAATATTGGAACATGCGGAGTTTCTGTTTTGCTGTATTTCCACAAAAAGAAGATTATTTCTAATTACACACTCTATGGGAATCTATTTTTTAATCTATTTTCTTCTTATTCCCACCCCTCCTTTTTGAAGTTTAAATATACCCCATTCACACACTGACAGTTAAATCAGGAACTGATTGGAACAGTTCTGAATAACACACCCTGGTAAAATAGTTCCAGAAGACAAAGAAGCAATGTAAGAGGTACAAATGTAAACTAAGTAGCTCCTAGTTTTAAACCTATAGTACAACATATATAAAGTCTAAGACAAATTGAATTATAATTCCACCCTTCTCAAGTTGTGAGGAATATATATTTTGTACAAAATGGGAAAATAAAATGAGCTTTTTTATATGAGACATGGAACAAAGAAGAACTGTTTTCTATCTTAGTCTAAGATCAAAATAACCAGTTCTGTGCAGGGTTTTTTTGCCATTATTTTATTATTTAATCATAACTGTATTTTGAGTAATTGTTCACCATTTATGACCTATTTGATTGTCAATCTTTGACTCCACACACTTAAGTATATACTGAACTTCATACATAAATGTCAGTGGGATTGTTCTTGGAATGGAGTTAGGCAAGCAGGTTGATGCTTTCAAAGACCAGTGCCCTTTGTGTCAAAACACCAGTAGATACCAAACAGCTGAGCAGTCCTCCCAGCTGAACATGGGACAGAAATAGCCTTGATAACATATCATGAGCAAACATTCTCTATCATGTACAAGATCTGACAACATTATCACAGTAGCTCCTTCTGATTTTAAAAATGAAGAGATGATAAAGTGGTACTTGAAGACATACTGACATTTCAGGAAGGACCATAAAACCTGCTCATGGTAGCAAGGTGTCATATATATCCATTTCCAGAATGACACAGTATGTATTAAAAGAATATCTAAGTTTTAATATGCAAGAACTATTTACTGATGTTGCATCAGTAATATTTTATGTTATGATTATAAGCAGAGCACCTCTTCCTAGGACCAGTTCTTCTTAAATGCCAAGATCAAGCCTGGTTAAAAACACCATGACATTTGTTAAGACTGAAATACCATTCCCTGTAAATAAAGTAAAAATTTTGCCAGTGATTTCTTCTCAATCAGAATTGTACTGAACTCTTACAGAAAAAAATTCTTATGGTTTACATTAAAATTTACTTGTGAAACTTTGCTGACATAAAAACGGGGACTTTAATTTTTTGTTAATGAGACAAGTGGAGTTAAGACACCACAATAGACAGTACATAATGCAAAAGATCTTTTCATTGTGATATTAAAGCTTTGAATGAACTAGTAAAGCAGCTCTACTTACTTTTAAGCACGGTAGCCAAAATCCTTGCAATGGTCGGTGAGCAGGAACTCTTCCCAGTAGCTTTCAGGATACCACTTGCCATGCTGCCACTTTTAAAAATTAACTCTAGGTATTTTCATACGAAATATTCACAAGCAGACAATTAATACTTGTTCTGCTTAAACCTGCATGGTCTTATGAATGTCCTCTAATGTCAGGGCTGTTAGGTTTACAAGAAACAAGTCTTAGATACTTACTTTGAAGCTTTTGAAAGAGAAGCAGGAGATTGTCAGATGGATCTGAGTTACACACATTTCTGAACGAATCCATTTCCCTAGTTAAATATTAGTTTAAGACACTGATAAATTTCTCTGAGGTTAATACATCTTTTATTTCAATTAAAGCCTGAGTATATTCTATCACTATAGTGACTGTTTCAAACCTTTCTCCATTTCCTGCAGTTCTAGGGTTTCATTTTGTAATGCTGTGTTTGGATACAGCTGCTGGTTGATGGCAACCATACTGAGCTTAATTTCCAGGCCCAGTACTAACAGTAAAAATCTACTGCTTTCACACAAACCAAAGAAGCATCAGAAAACTACTTTTCATTTTGTCTTTTCAGAAGGCAGTAGCTGACAATGTCAGTCCAGAAGGTTGCAAATGCATTGAACTTCACTGCATACAAAAATAGAATAATTGGATATGGTATTTCTTTATACATTATTTTACCTATTTACTGCCAAAAAAAAAAAAAACCTTCTCTCTATCATGCCTTCATTATATCAATTAGAATTGCTTTCTTGAAGATCTGATCAGGGATACAAAGAAAATAAAGCAGCCTTCAGTTAGCCTTCCTGAAGAATCATTAAGATACAGATGTCTTCAAGGTTTATATACACTCATTAAACAAACTTGACACATAGGTACACCAGTGTATTTTACCTGCTGCTACTATATACCCAATTTTTCAAGTAGCACACTTCATCACACGCTGCAGTTTTAAGATCAACCCATTTAAAAAGAAATTGAAAAGAATTATTAGGAAAAAGAAATTGTAGAAAAACTAATTATAGGATTTGCTTGGATTTCTAGTTTCAACTTTAACAATTGTATGAATATTACAGTAGTCATGACAGACTTACAGGTAACAGCACATGACAGGCAAGATAACTCTTGTTCATCTCTGCCAAAATCAATCCAGCTGGAAGTAGCCTGGCCTAGCTTTCTTACAGGAAGGGCAAACATCCACATGAGTGCGTTTACTTCTCTTTATGTCCATATGGCTCAGGTCCCCACAGTTAAATTGTTTGAAAATATCCCGAGTACCACTGGAAATTTTACTGCAGGTTTTAGTAGACAAACTCTGCTCTTAAGTGGACAATTACAAGCACACGGCTCTCCACTCACCTTCTCTTGGGTATTTAAATAGAGACATCATATTTAAAATACTCTCATGGAGACATGTTAAAATATTTCATTTTCATTTAAAGTACTCTTTCCTTGCAAGACTACTCTCAGCCAGCATTAAAATGTAAAATGGTTTGACAGTACATGCCTGGATATGCATTTTGATCCTTTTTGAACAGTTGCAGTAAACAGCAGAGCTCCACAGTGGCTAATGAACCAAAGATAACGACTGGTACTCTTATGATTTACTGTGTACAAAAAGCCAAAAAAGAATCCTTCACTTTGGTTAGTGGAGCATACAAGAAACTGTGGTTTTGCCTAAATGTGAAGCAGCAGCAACAATTCTGCAGCCAGAGAAAATCTTATACCCTTTCAGATGTACAACAGGCTGCATGGAAGTTAAAGAGCTTGCTTTAATACAAAGCTGTGCACTCTGAATCGAGCCCACAATCTTTAGATAACTTCCCTGGGAATTGCTTCAAGTTTCTGTAGCAGCAAGTTTATCATCACTGCATTTTATGAAGCAGCCAAATAGAAACTGATCCAAGTGATTGGCTTGCAACGGCTTCAGCCTATTTAGCAAGCTCATTAGGGATGGCACTGGAACAAACCAGAAGTTTGTCACTTTTTTCATTTGGTGAAACACTGTGAATAGGATAAAAGATGCCGTGTCCCTTGCTGAGCTTTGCAAGTAGGAGTTTTAATGCTTTATGTACTGCTGTTCTCCACTTCATCTTAACCGCATCTTTTATCCTAAAGGTATTCAGCAGTAGGCAGGAGAGCTTAAGGAAAAAAGACAGAAGGCTAACAGTGATTTCATTCCTACCAGGAAGGAATCTTTTTTTAAAGATAAGCAGCTTACACTGACTTTTCTGCAGTGAATCCTCTCCAGCACAACTCTTCAAAGAGCAGCATAAAAGCCAGCTCTTCAATGGACTTGCGCGTGCACCTGCATGTGTGAGTGTGGGACAGTGCTGATCAGAGGCATGCAATGCATCTTGTCTCTTCAACACCCTTCCAGACCGCATTTACTCTCTGAACCAGTGGTTGGTCCTGTTAGAAATAACTTAATGAACACAACAGAAATGTCCTTGCTGTATTGTCTTTTTTGTGTTGCTTGCTTTGTTTGTTTGTGGGTTTTGTTGTTGCTGTTGTTGTTGGTTTGGGTTTTGGTTTGGTTTGGGTTTTTTTACATGCTTTATTCTTCTCATTTATTTGTTGAATTGTAAGGTAGAAAAAGTGAAGGCCATTCATAAATCACAGCTTCAGAAAAAAACAACATCCTAAGGGCTGTAAAGTCTGGACAAATAACAAAGTTTGGACATACCATTCTTCTCCTGTCTCTGTTTAAGGACTCAAACTTTTTCACCTTCCGCTGTTTCACCAAAACCCCTTTGACCCTTGGTTTGTTCATTTTTACCCCTATTTCTAGGAACTTTTCTGTAACTCTTCCAATTTCAGGAGTGAGATAAGTCTCAGAGTTATGCTGGTATGGTACTGGAAAAGTTCAGAATGTAAAAGTTCAAGGGAAGAAACATGGCCAGTTTAAGAGGCACCAGGGCTGAACCTCCCTGACTGCCTTGGGTTCTTCCCTCAGCCACAGACCCATCAGTATCTGATCCTGCCTAGATAGGAAATTCCCACCTATAGGTGGGAAGTACGCTAGGTATAGGTTGGAAGTACAGTTGGTTTAACCAAGAAGCAATATAACCCTCACTCGTAGGCATTCAAAACTAGATATAACTGTAGCGTTTGTCTGTTGGGTTTGTTTTTTTTAATTATCTTTAGATGCTTTTCAAAAAAAATCTAAGCTAAACTGAAAAGACCCTTTTATTTTACTGCAAACTGAGAGAGTTTACAAAGAAGACTCTGTTTCTATATCAGCTGCAATTTACGTCTTGAGGCTATACCAAAAATATTTTCTGACCAAAAAAAGATTTTAGTGCAGTACATACATGGTTGGAATACAGTAGCCATTACAGAAATGGGAAGAGGACTACAAATGCCTACATAAATTGATAGGTCCCTTTCTCTGTGAGATACACAAGCTGATGAAGAAACCATGTATTACAGTAAAGGGAGAGAGTAGGAGCACCTGGATAGATCCCTCCATACATAAGAAATGTATATGAACATGTGTCTCCCATTTCCTGAAGCACAAATAATGATTTACTGTTGAGTTTCAAAAGACATATCCTCACAAATATGAACCATGGGGGAAGACTTTTTTGTTAATTCATCAGAAGCACTTCCGTTAGCACCAAGCAGCAAGGTAATAGTTCAGAAGAGCTCAGCTGTTCCACATACTTCCAAATAACAGAGCTATATGGCAGGCAGGAAACATGCACGGGTAAAGGTTTTGTCTGATTCTTTCAACCTATGAAATAATCATCATTACATTGAGTTACCAAGTAAGAATGTTCCCCTCTAAGATTCTGTGTTTCATACATAAAATTTCTATGGTTCACACACTCTTCCTTGGGCTTTTATCCCCTTACAGGATTTCATTTTTCTGGATTACATTAGCTATACAAGAATAAAAATGCAGTAACTAACAAGTTACTCAGGACTTCCTCTAAAATGTTGGATGTGATGACTGTAGAATACAGCTGCACTGACATGCCTCTAGCACACATGCTGTTAATTCTTCCTGTCTTATTGGCTGCAAATTCACTTGTAGACCACTATATTTGGGAACTGTCAACATTCCTCAGTGATTTGATAAGCCAACGTTACCAGCCAACCTAATAATAAAGACAAAAAACTATCTGCTCTTGCATTGCTACTTATTTGTACTATAGCACTGCTTAGAAATTTGAACTGAGATTGAAGACCTACTTACACCTCCATTTTTAAATTGAAAGCAACTGTTTTTCTGGGAAATAGACCTTAGTGGCATATAATTTACAGCACACAGTGCAAACATAAGGGGACTGTCTGCTATGGCTGGGGTTCACCTTCTGCCAGCAGCCAAGGGCCAGACCCACAATCTACCCGGGTTGGAAACCAGTAGCCGGGGCTGGAAGGGGCCAGACAGGGAGCCATGCAATGGGACAGGCTCAAAGACAATTACTCCAACCTTCTATTTAACACAGGATGGGCTGGCTCAACTTTAGCAGCCCCACAGGGTGGATCTGGGGTTTGACACCACACTGGGCATCTCTCTATGGAGTGCAACCCACCTCCATCCCTGCAGCAGCAGCTTCACCGACACCAACAGCTCTTTTACTCTCAAATCCCTGCAAAGGCAATGGCTGCTGCAGCAACATGTTATCAGCATCTCACAGCAGTGCACACATCAGGGAATGGAGCACAGGAAAGACAGCAAGCTCTGCTAGCGTGAGAACAGGAAGGTCTGTTCCAAAACTGGACCCAAATCCCATGAGCATGAAAATTTGACTTACCTTGTTCTGAGCTATGTAGCAGGACCAAGCAAATAAAGTTATATCTCTAAATTCTTCACATATTACAAGATCTAGTTCAGTTTAATCACCATCAGGTCCTCTGGGAGTTGGCAAGAACAAGGCTAATTCTTGTTTCATTCAAGCTGATTTACCCTACAAAAAAGTGGGGACAATTGCAAATAAAAAGGCAAAATGCATCCTAATTTTCTGAAATAGCCAGAAATGTGAATGCTGCTTTGGGGTTTGGTTTTTTTTTTTCAGTCTGTTAAAGAATCTAAAAACTATAAACTGTGTTATTTGAATACAATCTTTTTTATTCTAAATGCTGTTTTGTCTCTACCACCAAATGTCTGCTGCTCCACATACAGGATATTGTTGTGCCCCAATGCTATCTATCTGAAAATTGTCTGCATTTCTTGGCAGTAAGGAACAGAGTTACATATAACAGAAAGGCAGTGGTAAAGAGGATTTGGCTTGTTCTGGCAGAACTATCAGTAATCCTTTACAGAACTGCTAACATCATCTGCTAAACTGTGTACCCAAATGAGCTCACCACAGTGCTCAGGGCTGGCACAATCTGCTGTGCAGGTTTCCCTTCACACCTGCCCATTTTACCTGCTCTAACCCCACCACCATAGGGACATGGGCTGAAGGAAAGCATAAAAAGTTCTTCAGTGCCCCAGAAACAGGCTTCTGCCATCAGAGGAGAAAGAGCTACAGACACTCCTCTTATTTTCCCTTTTTTCTCTCAGTTTTGCTGCTGTTTCGGATGTTGGAGTGAGTCAGAACTGGCTGAAAGCACAGGAAAATTAAGCTGGAGGCTGCCACGGGGAGCAGGCTGCCAAATCTCTCCCTGTCAGGAGATAGTGGTGGACTGGAAGCCACCCCTACTTCAGGCTCCAGCAGCCCCAGCATACCTGGAGGTACCAACAGAGAAGATATCAACAATGAGAAGACCCTGTGCTCTTTTCCCCTCCTTCTCCCCAGGAGGATAGAAAGAGGATGCATGAGTCTCTGGAGCACTTCAGCTCCCTGTCCTGAACCTACCTTTCTCTCATTGGAGCCCATTTCTTTCTGATGGGCTCAAAAAATTTCATTTAGTAATTCTAGAATACCTACATATTTGTTTTATCTCTTTCTAAAGTTGCGTCTATTTTTAGGATAGTTTTTATTACTAATCCAAATTTACAAAACCAGTTGTTTAATAATGAAACTCCCCAATTCACCCAACACTAGTAAGACTTTAAAAAAACCTGACCAAAAAATACTCATAAGTGATTGGAACCATTTTGATTTTAGCAAAGTGACATTTTCATGCTCAGGAATGATTTCTGTATTGCAAACCATGCATTATTCATCTCTGTTCAGAACCCAATCATAAAAAATGCAAAAAATTTCAGAAATCCAGGCCTTTTTACTTTTAAGCCTTGGAAAATTCAATAAGAGTCATTTAAAACATTATTCAGAGGACCCGGTGATAATCCATTATAGGCACCACCCAGGGAGACAACTACAGCAGGAAAGATATTTTACCAAAGCGCTGGCCAATAACAAATTGCAAAGCACAGAGGCACAGTATTTCTCCTTTGCTATATTTTCAGTCACCATTTTACTGATTATTTTTTCCCTCCACAGTATCTTATTTATCATTTTTAATCATGTCCTAGTGACCTCCACGGTTTGTAATTGAAGGACCAGCATACGCATGATTAAAGAACTAGAAAAAAGTAATAAATAAAAACAGGAAAAGTATGAGTGTGTGGAAGTATTCAGAATATTTTGAAGTGTGTTTTCTCACAGGACTCCAGGACTATGTGGGGAGATGGTTTTATGTTATGAAGACACCATAGGATACATAATTTAATATGAAGGCTGAGTTGTTCCACATTTTCCTTTCACACTGCCCTGTCCCTGCACTCACTGCAGGTACAAGGGGGAGGCAGAGCTCCAGCCCCAGCATGCCTACATGACATCCACAAAATCCTATTCTTGATTTTCTAGACTAGATGCTCCTAAATGCTGCTACCAGGTCTGCTGAAGGCTTACATTCAACTGACACCTGCAGAAGAAGGTTACCTGCCACAGTTCAGGACAAGGTAGCATTCACTTCTGCCTAAAGCTTCTACCAAAGGCAGAACCACAGTCATTTTTGTACTCTGACACGCTAGAGCACTCAGTTAACCCTGTCTTCTGGCAATCAGCAAGTGGTGCTTGAAGTGTGCACTCTATCTCAGAGCAGCTCGGGCTGCCCGGAGCTCCCAGCCCCACCTGTGTATTCCAATAACCCTGCCAATAAATGTGACAGCAGCTCTGTGGCTTTGATGTAAACTATCACCCCTGCCCATTTGGTGTCAAGTGGTGTCAAATAACCACCAATAAATCTGAGGTATAACTCAGCATCAATTTTTATCTTGTCCATGGAATGACTGATACTGATTTGTTCCTACACCAAAATAGAACTGGCCCACTATTCCCAGTGGTACCATCAGACTTCTCACACCTAACCTCAAGAATTCAGTTATGAAATGAGGGTGGCAAAGGACGACGAGTGCTCTGCTATGGATCATAAAATGGACAGTATAAGGATGGGAGGGACGGAAGTTCAGACAGATACAAGGATGTCCAAATTCCTTAATAATTTGTTTGTAAAACAAAAAATAAATTAGGAGAGGAAGAAAGAAGCAAACAGGCTTCTTAAAATATATACTTCAAATAAAATATAATTCTGTCAACTGTTGTCTTACTGTGAGCTCCACTGCTGTACTAAAGCTGCAAGTTGTATTAAGAGTTGCAGAAACCATAGACTCTAACATAACTCTCTTTAATTTATAGTTGCCTGACAGTTTTCTTCTACTAAGCTATTTACTTGATGTATACCTAACATCACTTCAAATGAACAGTTCGAAATAGAAATACAATGTAGATGGGATAAATGATTCTGTCTAGAAGACTTTTTCAAAGTTGGCCTGTAAAATGCACCAGTCACAAAACTTGCTTACTCCCACCTGCATACACTGCTGTTCAGAGCCATTACCCATTTCACCATCCACAAGTATCCTCCCATACAGACAGAGGTTCTGCTTTGTCAGAATGCAAAATAGCATCTTTAGGTGAGATATGTCACCTTTACTTTGCGCGTAGGCACCTGTCCACTGATAAATCAAAAATCCCAAGAACAGGTTAGAAAATGCACTGTATCTCCCACCACAGTGGACAAATACGATGTAGAACCATATAGGGCACGGACCAAGAAAGACCTTGGTATAAGAATGGATTACATTTCAAAGACTTCTGTGGAATTCAGCAGCCAGCTCTGGAAGGACATGGTCTTTTACCCTCTTTAACAGTTTCATTGAGGACTCTGGCTAGATTTTCACAGCCTCACACGTGTTAGCATTGCCAAAGCTGCGCTTAGTAAGTAAGTAAGATGCTGTTACTCATTTATTTGGCAGAAACCTAGCAGAAGGACAGCAAAGTGTGATTAGGGTGATCCCACTCTAGGAACTGCATAGGCAGCACACACAAGTAATTACACATGTAAAAGTACATAGGTAAGCAACATACACAGAAAGGGATGTGGAAAACAAATCTTAAACTTACATTAAAAATCCACTCCTACGGAATTCATTACAACCTTGAGGAATGAAGAAAAGCACCTCAAATAAGGCTTTTAAATGAACAACTCAGAACACTGGATAAACACACTTGTGCTAGCCAAGGAAGATTCAAGAGATTTTCACCAATATTCACTTTGGAAGCTGATGAAAACAACATAAAAGGTGCTAGAAAAATGGAGATTTATCCCTGTCAAGGTTATGCTGGCCTCAGTCTCGCAAAGCACTAAAGCACATGTACAGTTTTTAGCACAAAAATAATTTCAGTGTAAACAGCATTAAAGCAGCTTATAAGATCAAGGTTAAAATACCTACACCTTTTCTTACAAAGCCTTATAAGTACAAGAAAGTCTTAAAAGCAGTTTATTAAATATAACATCTCCCTGAAGATCTGACCTTGACCTCTTTCATTCTGAAGAGTAAATATGTTTATCAAAATATTCAACAATTAGTCACAGCAAGAACAAAAAGTGAAGTCCCATCATATTACAAAGAAAAATGTCCTTGTGATAATCAACCCTTTTGCAAGCAGTAATGCAGTAATTATCCCATTCAAGGCTCCACATCTTCAAACTTTAGTTTAAGCATGGAAGTTTGATTCATTTATCCAGCATGTCTGCTCCTCCTGCTCTGCAAAACCACCTGTGAAGGATCTGTACTATAAAGCAAGTCCACATCCAGCCAGAAGCAACGACAAAGACAATACCTAACTGCTGCTGCTGCAAAATGGTTTTCACCAAGAGCACAGTAGCCCATTATTAGATTGTCAGGAATCTTTGATTTAAAGGCCATAAAAACTATATTTCATCCTGGATTTTGCTATATCAAGGGTTTTCTAGCCTGTAGGATTAAATTCTTTAAGAACTGAGAACTTTCCAATCTTAATTGCATTTTTTATTTGTTTACACTGTTGGCATATGACTCCAGATTCTGTGCACAGTCACTGCATAAGAGAAACAAGGTGTACAGCACTCAATTCAAACAAATCAGAGCAAGCATTGTACCACACATATGAATTCGTTGACAAAGCAAAGGTACAAGAGTGAGGTAAGTTCATATGTATGTTCATATGCCCAAGACAAAAGCAAGACTTGATGCTTTACTAGGTACAATATTCACACCATGTCTGGCTCAATGTTTGCAGATATTTAGAGAAACATCACCTCACCTAAAATCAGGGCAATATTTTACTCTCTCTTTTAGAGAATCACTGGTGGGGGAGAGCTGGAAAAGGCTTCCATCTCAGGGAGCCTCTCTGAGAAGGTTATTAAGTGCCCAATGAGAAGAGACCCAAGCAGAAGCTGAACTGCTTCATTTCACAATAGCTCTCACAATGGGCTTGATCCGCGTTGTGAATAGAGCTAATGAAAAAATAACATAGAAGGCTCCAAGAAGTTCTCTTTTATTTCCTCCTTAAAAAACTAATACAGTCAAACTAAGAAAATAAAAAAATCTGAGAGATGTGTTGCTTAGCAGAAGCTTCATGCAGAGCCAATGCTCTTGTTTGTACAAGGCAGAGCTGTCTTATATCACTCTGTAGGGTGGGTTCTTGCAATGCCAATGGACCTTGACCTGCCTTTGGGGTTGAATGTAATGGGGGATAGAGTTCGTTCAAGGGAGTAGACAAACAGACTGGAATGAGACACTGAAATAAACAGATTAAAAAGCCCATTAAGCAGTGAGTCAGTGTAGATGAATCAAACTATTTAAATATTTTTGGTTGGAAAGAAGAAGAATGATGGCATGAGGCTGAAGGAGGAGGTGGATATCCCCCCGGATATCAGTTTACATGCAAACTGGAAAGTTTCACTGAATACTTTTAGTTACAAAGCAAGTTTCTTCCTGAAGCAAGAATAGCAGGAGATTTTTCTATATCTCAACAGAAGCCAGCAACACTTGGAATACCATTCAAACAGCAAACTGGCAACCAGTACACCCCTGCTCCAGCCCTCTGTCTCCCCCTTACCCAGCTGTGCAAAGCTGGGTCTGCACTATAAGAAATGTGAAATGAAAGACAGTCTTTTTGTCTGAGACAGCAAAAGCTTTTGAGAATCGTATCTCAGATGGCGACTATGCTTCGCATATCTTGGGGAAAAGAGCACTCCACCTCTTCTTTGTATGTTTGGTAATGATTTCCCTGAAAGTAATCCATTGATAAAATAGGAAACAAACAAAAAACACCAAACAAAACAAAAACAAAGCAGAGAGTAAAACAAGTAGATCAGGGATACCCTCAAGGAAACCGAACAGAACTACTGCAATGCACCCTGCTGGAAGAAAAGAAGAAATCCTGACAAGGGTTTGGGAATGCTGGAGTGACTACAGAAGACGATCCCTGCATACAACAGAAGCAAATCTGAGCAACACAGGACATTTGATGAGCCCTCCTGGGGCTGGAGCAAGTTTGTTTCATTCTTTTAAGCTGAAGTGATGAATTCATAAAGTATTTATATAAAAATTCCTATAAGTGCATGCATACCTTATAAAATACACAGTGAAAGGCAGAATTTGACCAGAAAGTTCATTACTGATGAAAAACAGAAAAAAGATGCAAACGTGGAAAACAGCTTCATACCTAGTACGTAGATCTAAATATCAACATTGATGTAGCGAGGTTTATCTTGGTGGCTTCCAGCCTTGCCAAAATCAAGGAAAGTGCAGAGAAATTAAAAATAATAAATTATTTTATAGTCATAGCCTCACAAACATGAAGTTTAATCAATATTTTTCAGAGAATGTCAAAAAATCTAAGCTTAGGATAAAGGAAAAATCTGAGTTACCCACTCATCTATCAAAAGGAAAACCATGCACACATATTGATTACACACATCAGGTATAGCATGTTCTCAGTTTACAACCACATATTGGCCTTCATAGGATTTTAATGCAGAAAAAAAAGTGAAATACAGTCTGCCTGCAACATGTATGGTTCCCCATATTATTTTTCTTTAAGTCACCATTTATTCTGCAGGTTCAAAAATTCCAAAGAAAGTCTGCTTTCTGAACTTACAGCATAGTGTTCATCTGGCCTACTTAGAGATTTTGTCTGAAATTCCATGTCTGTTAGCATTAAGCAGACAGCCCTTCAAAGGAAGACTTCTCCATAAGACAGATGGGAATAGTAAGTTATTAACAACCAGGAATAAAGACATTTTCCACAGTCTAAGATGCTACCCAATATTGGAAGCCGTTCCAGACATCAATAAATCATCTCATCAACAAATTGTGCCAGTTGCTCCCTGAAATTATTTGGAGGCCATGATTTTGAACACACTGCACTGAAGATTATGACTTTCACAAACCTCAGTTTTATCTCCAAGAGAAATTATCAAATTTAAAACAAAAGAGAAAGACACATTCAGATGTCATCACACCAATAAATTAACTCAATACAAGTAATTTTTCGAAGGATTCACCACTGCACATCACAAAGTCATAATACCCATTCATTCCACAGAAGGAACGATTTTGAAGGGACAGGTGGATAAATCATAGATTAATGATTTTTAATAAATAAATAAGTGCAAGAAATGTCTAGAAGGTCCACAAATAATGAAGAGCTCTATTTCTTTAAGAAGTTCCTTAGTGATCCTTATGGCTAATAATCATTTTGCCAAATTTCAGAACTCCCAGTCTGCCCACAAAAAAACATAATAATAATTTATTTTTTACCTGAAATATCCGTGAGAGTTGTTTCAGGTTTGTACTGTCTTCACTTACTGTAAACAGCAGTTCTTTTGGTTACTGGACATGCTTATTTGCTATTTAATAAATGGCATTTATATTTTGCCATTATTTCCCTTCTAATTACTACACCACAGACAAACGGCTTTTTTAAATATATAGTTTGATGAAAAATTATAAACAATAATCAATCAGATCAAAATAAATTCAAGTCATCACTGGCATCTACATGTTATATGGGTGATCTTTTATTTTACAATCCAGTTAAATTTACCTCTATTTATGTCTTTGTAATAAATATCAGTAAATTATGTACTATTTATCATTTCAGATTACGGCTGTGCATATATAATACGATAATATTTGTGCTCACAATGGTTGATAGGAGTGAGTGAAAATTTGCAAGAAGAGGGTCTGCTTGGCCCTTCCTTTTAAGCATAACACCTTTGTAACCCCCATACTAAGACATATGAAATTCCAGATGAAGCGCAAATAACTATAAAATCTCCAGTATTTAGACTCCCATACAGTAAACTTCTTCAAACAATGGATCAAGTTGCTACAAGCACCATTGCTAGAAATAAGCTTTAGGAAGCCTTTTTAAGCAAGTATTTCCCAAAGTAATCCTCTATTTGCACTAGAAAAAAATTTAAAGAATTAATATGACTATATCACTCTGTAACTCAGAATGTATATCTATTAAGGGAACATAATAAATCATAAAAGTCTGTCACAACCAAAGTAATGAGTTAAAAAGCAACGATTAAATAAAGTTTAATAAAAAATATTATAAAACAGTGATAAATGTGAATCAATACTTATCCTGTAGTTCTACCATATTGCTTTGACATGAAATAGCCCAAAATGTCTGATACTTCCAGTATTATCTGTTTTTCAGCTCAGAAAGAATTTCAGAGAGATTGCTTCAAATCAAAACTCTTTCGGGGGATAGCAGTAAATATTACTTGCTCAATAAACAAGGAACTGACATGCCATCACTCACCTTGTATAGAAAAGACAAAAAAACCCAAACCTCCAGAGAAATTATATTTACAGTAATCAAGAGAGCCCAGGAAACAAACAGAAGATGGGGTTTCTGGAAATAAAGCAGCCAAGAAAGGGGGTGCTCACCCCAAAGTGAAGGTGCCTGGTGGACGAAATCAGGCAATCTTCACTCACAGATGTCGCAGACCAGCATCTCCCACCTGCTCCTTTCCTAAGGTGGTGGTTGGAAATGAGAAGGATACAAGTCTGTAACAGGGAACTAGATCTAGTTTACATTCTTAATTCTCCATTGTCTCCCAGTCTGCACTAGCAAGTGAAAACACAATACATTCAAATTTGAACACAAATTCTTATTTTAGGCAATAGTTGTTCAAGTACTGTCATGAGGTCCCATATCATGATTTCACGCTAGTAAATAAATAACTCCTAATTTAGATAAGATAAACAAATGAGAACTGGGAGGAGTGTCTTTTAAAAACACTATGTATCCTCTTGTCATTTTACAATTCCATTATATTGGAAAAGGAGCCGAAATGGTTTGTCTTTTTCCCTGCGTATCAACAAAGCAGTTTTGCAGTAGTCAGGACTAAGAGTGGTATTGAGAAACAATACCTTCTGGGGAATGTTTTGCTGGAATGGATGGCTCGTGTTTAAAGCTTAATAGAGCTCAGGCAATTTCACCTTACTCCCCATCCAGATGAGGAAGATATCATAAATAGATGAACTTCAAAATGAAATGAGACTTTCTGCTACGTGCAATGAGATTGCTATACTTCAAGTGCTGGTGATAGGGATATTTCCTGTTTGTAAGGAGCTATTCCAAATGATCACTGCTACATTCAGTAGAAAAATGTCTTCAATTTTCACGTAGGGAATATACGAAGTGGTTTTGCCAACTCATATTCTTCTTTGTCAGACATTTAATTTATCTTGCAGTTGGCAGAAGACACAAGAGTCATGTCTGTTGCCAACATCAGTGTAGCTGAAATGGTGGCCCCTTTGTTTTCAGACATGGTTGAGATTTTTCTTCTGGGGAAAGACATGGATGTGGTAACTGACTGCACAATCTCACCACAGATCCCCACTGCGTCTGCTCAGTGTTGCTATCTCAAGTGCAAGAAAGAAGAAAAAGAGAAACCAATCTGACAACCAGGCAGGGATCAGTGGGGCCACAAAGCATCAGCTGCCTGCCTATCAGCAATCCTGCAGTGTCACACCAGCCAGCTTCAGCACTGCTTTAAGACTTTCCTTCAGCAAAGCAATTAAAGCTTCCAGAAAGTGACTAATGTTGCTTTAAGTGTTGGTTACTCAGCCTGAGTATACATGTAGTATAATTCAGCATTTCTCTGTTCCTGACAGATTAGATAACGTGGCCAGTGAATTTGAAAAGAATAAATGCAGAACTCATTTGCATCAGTGCTTTCAATTTGCTCAGAATGTTTTCTCATTTATTTATTAGCCCACGGTAAACTAGTTATCAATTAATTGCTAGAAAATGGAAGTAAGTGTGTGTTAGTGCTTAGATCTCTAATTGGCTTTACTGTTGCTTTCTTGTTAAATGCTAATTAAAGTTTTGAAACAGCCAAACATTAGTTAACTTTAAATGGTTTAACAAGATACACTAGGGTATAAACACATTTATATTACACGTTATATTTATGCCAGATTATGGGAACCCCAAAGCAAAGATGGCAGATTTTTTTTTTTCCTCTAATATATGCCACTATTTATATGGCTCTTAATTAAATGAGCAATGCCTTTTTCTAAATTTTATTTGTCAACTATCTATTCAGTATTATAAATAACACATATAAGTCAAGAAAAAACTGACTGCAAATTCTTTCCTAATTCTAGTTTGTAGTTCACGCAAGGTCTCAGTCTGGGGAAATAAAAAAAACCAAACTCAGATTAAGCATTATAACCTGGACTCTGCCTGCTAACACAACACATCCTACCTTCCTCTTCTGCAATTCTGACTTATCTCCAAGAAATAAAGCTCCCTGTCCCAGACACTGTACTTGCACTCATCGCTGCTGGGGTCTGCATTCCAGGTAAGCAGCAAAAGAGGTTTCTTCCAATCAATGTTTGTAGGTACTTTTATTTCTTCAAGATCTTCTTGATATATCACCATGAAATGTAGCTGAGCTGTGACTCCCTGCTTGACTGCTGGATGCATAGCATAAACCCTCTGTACATGTATCTGTTTTACCAGCTAAAAATCATTATTTCCTATACCCCTTCTCAGTTACACACCCTGGTATTTCTCAACTGTCATAATATGCCATTTCCCTTATCATCATTCTTTCCTAAAATACAGGAGAACTTGCTCATTGGATCACTAAGTGATCTCATTGCCATGACAATATATAGTCATTTGTGCACAAGTTTCATTTCACCATATTCATCTCACCAGCTTTTTGGAGGGAAGAATCTCATTTATGGCTTCCACACACATTCTAAACGTAAGGAACAATTGAAAAATTTCCTGAAAGGAAAGATGTCAAACTAGACACTAGTGTTAAACCAAGTGTTTGAAATTCACTCAAAAATGGATACTATAGGCAAGAAAACAGCTGTAGCAACCCCAAATGTTATTTTTAGTATGGCATTTCAAGCTTCAGATGTAGCTTAGCTGCTGGAACTAGAAATGTGATAGATTAAAGCTCAGTTTCTCCCTTAGACATTGCACTCCATTAAAACATTACAGTCATCAAAGAAGAAAAAAAAATGTCTTAGGAGGGCAACATCATCATCTCAGAGCTGGTTTCCACAAAATAAGAAAGGTGTTTGTATAAAAAAATAAAATGAGATGAAAATATAAGCAGTTTGTAGCAATCACCAGTACAAACACTATCTTCTGCTAATGCTTCCAATTTAAAAGTAATAGATAATTTCATTATGAAACCAGATCTCTATGAAAATATATGAAGCATTATTTTTTTTTTTCAGTTTGAGTACACCTGTACGCTTCATATTCTATTAGACATTGGGTAAGACAGGCAAAGATGCTGATATGTTTAGATCCTGTAGATCAAACAGAGCATTCACAACTTGACAAAGAGGAGTGTAAGAGTAATACAAAGCTTCATATCTATACTATAGTTTTCCAGAAAGTGTTTTAAAGATTTGATTCAAAAAGCCATCAAAGGTGTGTCCTAGTTCCAAGTGTACTAAGCACAACTTCCACAAAACTGTCATCACTATTAAGGGAGGAGATTTAAAAAGGCCCAAGTAGTAGGTAAAAGCAGTAAAACCCAGTCAAAGCTACAGAGTACTTCTGAAAATGAGACAGTAATTTAGAGTCCTAAAGATGGGATTTCTGAAGGCGTTACGGTTGTTAGAAGTGTAAAAGTCTCATTGATTTTCAGTGGAACTTTATCTCTCTAGACAGCTGAAGATCCCATTCCAAATGTCAATTAAAGAAGCCAAAAAGTTAAAACTTTCAGCTGCTATTTGATTGCCACTGAATTATACCTGAATATGGCCCTTTAGCTCCTCCAGGGCTTTTCAAACATTCCAGCTCCTGAACTAATTTAAAAATGTTCTTTGATATAGAAATATGTGCCAGTAGATTTATTAATCTACCTGCAAGAGACTAAACAGATGCTTTAGAGCACACAGCTGCAGCTCCAGATTCCATTCTCTGGGTCTGAGCAGGGTGAGCCCAGAAACAGAGTGAGTGGAGAGTGATGGCTGGAATACAGAACAGATCCCACAGCTGGAAGGCTGCATCCTGCAGCAGCAGCATCTGCCCCAGCCACAGAGCAGGGAGAGCAGACCAGGAGAGCTGTAAGGCAAGTGAAGGCCAGCCTGGGCTCCACATATTCCATACACTGCATCCAGAGAATTAACAAACATTCCCTACTTACAGCCAATTATCATCACTGGGCATATCCTTCATTATTTTAAAACAGCAGAAGGGCAACTAAGATGATTAAGGGAGTGGAGCATCTCCCTTATGAGGAAAGACTGAGGGAGCTGGGTCTCTATAGTTTGGAGAAGAGGAGACTGAGGGGTGACCTTATTAGTGTATATAAATATATAAAAGGGGAGTGTCACGAGGATGGAGCCAGGCTCTTCTCAGTGGCAAACAATGATAGGACAAGGGGTAATGGGTACAAACCGGAACACAAGAGGTTCCACTTAAACTTGAGAAGAAACTGCTTCTCAGTGAGGGTGATGGAACACTGGAACAGACTGCCCAGGGAGGTTGTGGAGTCTCCTTCTCTGGAGACATTCAAAACCCGCCTGGACACATTCCTGTGTAACCTCATCTAGGTGTTCCTGCTCTGGCAGGGGGATTGGACTAGATGATCTTTTGAGGTCCCTTCCAATCTCTAGCATACTGTGATACTGTGAAATAGAAAATTCCTTTTTCATGCAAAATTTGTCTCCAGACTGACAGTCTGTGCTGTTAACAGGAGAGAGATGCCGGGATTTTCTGCCTGGCAATGAGACTTTTCAAGATTCATTTGAAAAGTCAGCCCTCAAGACTATATTTTCCAAGAGTTCAGACATACGAACAAGTTACTGTACAGAGCAACTTTTCATAAAGCAGCTGGATTTCTACATTTACACATGCACTGGGTCTATAACTAATGCAAGGTAATCCCAGTTAATTTAGAACTTCTTTCGTTAAGCTGATACATGGTAGCAAATTAAAACTTAAACTATCTGCATGTCTGAGGTGGAAGAAGTTACAGAGAATGAAAAGACACAGAGAAGCATTTAGTTAGATTCCTAAAGTGATAACACTTTCTTCAGCTTAAATTGATTTCCTAATTTCAGTCCATTTCCACCGCAGGTAGGCATTTCACTTGTGCACCTACCTGTTTGTCCCTCTAGTTGCACGAGAACCTGCGAACACCTGGTTCAGAAGGAACAGTCTGATCAAGCACCGTAGCAGGCTATGTGCAGACTGACTGTTGAATAACAATAAAATGATGCACAAAATCACATCCTCCTTGTGAGATTGTATTCTTAAACATAAAATATATGGCAGTGTAGATACCAAGCAAGGTTTTGAAGACATCTCTGGGAGGGTACGAGGGAGATGTAAAGGCTTTACAATTCCAAAACACCTAGTCAGTGCATGCATGTTTTCTGCTTTACTGAGGGGCAGCAGCAACAGAGCTGCTTCAGGCTGAGCTCCAGGACAGACCAAATCACCTCATATGGCACCACGGCTTTTCCAGCTCAATATTTAAGAACATAACTACATCAAAACTGCTCTGTGTCTGAGCTCCTGTAGAGAGAAAGAGAAAGCAGAAAACTAAGGGGGAAACTGCTTAATAGGAAGAATTAAAATGAGAAAAAAGTAAAGAAAGAGCTGCCACCTAGGGATATTAGGTTGAGTTTGAGAAAAGATTGTATCTGATCAAAAGCTTATAATACTAAGGCCTATACTGGAAATATAAGAAGAGTCAGAGGCTTCCCTGACTATTTTGCATACACAGTTGCTTACCTTTCACTAGAACAGACGAAATGATGGTCCGTATACATATATTCTGAGAGATACAAGGAAATCTCTTGTATACAGGTTAATTAGAAATGAAGCTTTGCTGATGCTATTTAACAGTAAACAGCTACCACATCAAATAAAATTCACTTCAATGTATAGCTTAATTGGAATAAAGGACCTTTGGAAGGCTGTTTTCATGTACTCTTTGTTAATATCAGGTAGTGATCAAAATACCTCTTCAAGGAGAGCACATAATTTCTCAGAGGGAGGTGTCCTGCTGAAGGCCATGTTGGCAACACTGATACTTAAATGCAAGAGTTCAACCCCAATTCTTGTGCTCATCCTCCAGGTGAAGCTCATTTATCATCTCCATGCAACCCCACAAAGATGAAGACCTGGAAGAAGAGTCTGGAGATATTTCAGTGGAGGATGACATTGTAACAGGAGAATTACCACCAGCATACAATGAATATTTTATATACTAAAGTTGGGAAGAGTGCACTTGTCACTACAATTGATACCCCTGGGGCTGGAATCAAGGCGAACAAGAATTTCTCAGAGTTTGGCTGGTTAAGAGGTAGCTCAAGGATAACAGTCTTGTAAAATACATAATAATAAAGCATGTAAATAAGCTATTTCTAATGGAAAAAATAAGCTCCCCAGCACATTATGAGATAATTACCCAAATTGTCTCAAATATCCTCCTTGAAAGTGATCACCAAAGGCACTAAAAAGAGCCAGTTGTGAAGCTGACAGTGGATGTTTGTATTGTCATCTTTCTGTAAAAACTGCCCAGGAATTAAGTCCTTGACATCAAGAATTATGTTCCTCATAGTGGAATAAGACACAGAAAGAAAGTGTGTTTTATATATAAACATCTGTGTGGTACAACGCAAATATGTTTGATCACACCTTAAAAGTTTGCAGAAACACTGTCTAGGAAAACAATTTGTCGCATCCAGATATTCCATCACTGAGGCTAAAGAAAATTTTTTGGACATTAAAAATCTCTAAATTTCACTTGAAGTTATTCTCAAAGTTATCTGAAATAATTTTTAAAACATTTTGACTGATTTAAGATTAGAAAATGCAACAAAGAAACATTTGTATCTCTGGCAATGGGGTCCTGCAAAAAGATTCAAACAGAGAATGACACTCTCCACTGCAAACGACATACACCATGCAAACATACTATACATAAAAGTAATTGTCATATATTCTGACCTCATAGCCCAATATTCTGCCAAGGGTATTGGGCTCCAGGACATCCTCCAGGAAAGCAGTTTCTTCTGTACGCACAAATCCTCTCATTTAACTGCACAACTGGACAGACCTAGCTGTCAAGCAGTCATTAATTCTTAAGTTATCTGCATCTCAAGTCACACACTATCACTTCAGTACACTATGAACTTCACAACCACAGAATTAGAATATACTTCCTACCCTAAAAAGCATAAATAAGAACCCACGGATGATGGCCAAGAGAAAAGGAAAAATATTAGGTTGTAATGCACAGCACCTCTAGGAGAGGTCCAGTATATCCCCGCCCAAACTCATCTCAGTTTCAGTGGGTATACATGCTTGCATATGAATTTATATACATCACATGGGAAGTAAGATTACATACCTGCTAAAAAACCAAGAATCCCTATGACAGTGCTTATTTGAGCAAAGCACTTTTTAAGCAAATTAAATTTTAGTAAGATGCTGATTGTTTGGAAAAGAAAGTTTTTGTCCTGCATTGCCTCTTCCAAGAAGAGGGAATGCTTTTCTTTCACCTTTCAATTCCTTTAATTGATTTCAGGAGAAATACTCCTGATATGTGTTAAAGTACAGACACCAACATATAAAACATGTGTCTGACTCCTAGGCACAGTTTGTAATGTGTCCATAGCCCCATTATGATGGCAATAGAATTGTCTTCATTCTCTACATTATTTTAGCAATAGGAATATAATTCTCAGTGGTTATTAGGCATATAATTTCATTAGAGCTAACCCTGTTAGCACACTTTATCTTCAACCTATATGTATTCTATTTAACCTCTCTTTGAAATACATAAACATCTCAGATCTTCTATACCCAGACAAGCCTAATTCCTGCCTCTGTGACAGTTTTCGTGGCTCACCAGAAGACACAATGGCCTGAATTGCTTTTAATATATTTAATTTACCACATTTGAAACACAGCCAGAAAGGAGGGGTTTAATGACACACTGCAATTATCCCCTTGTATTTCTGACACTCAAAGAATACGGATGAAAGAGAACATGGTACCCGATGGTCCATCACTGTCTAAAGATGAGAGATGGTACCTGAAATGAAGGTTGACTGTGAGCCAAGCCTACAGATATGGGTTGCAGCAGAGCCAAAAGCTGGTGCTGGCTGCCACCATTCAGCTCCCGTGTGGACTTTTTCCTATTTGATACGCCATCATTTCCAGAATCCTTCACCATTGGACACATGAGATGTACACCAGCTAAAGGCTCCAAAAGCTGATAGACTAAATCAGTATTCCCCTAATTCTATCCTGCTTAATCATAGACATAGGCGTGCATAAAAGCATAAATATCTGACTTGAGGCAGAGATGTCAACATTCAAACTGGTGAGTGCAGCACTGAAGCCAAAACTAACCTCATGACACACCTACAACTTTAACATTTTAGCTTATTTAAATTTACAGCTCTAATAACAAGACAAAAGAAGTGCTGCACTGCAGAGGGAGGTTATGAGCTCAAGTTTTAGCTTGAGTCATGAGATCAGAATAAGCCCTCAAACCTCAGTACAGCTTTGAAAAAAAAATGACCTTGCCACCAAGTTAATCTGGTCCATAATTTAGTTACTCAGTGCTCAAAATACTCATAGGCAAATGAGAAATCAGTTGCTGATTTTACCTGATGTGCCCTTTATGATCAACATTCACATATAAATATTTGATTATTGTACATAAAATGTTATAAATACAGCTGTGGTGTCTGCTAAGGGTGCAAAGGCAGGAATGTGGGCATGCTGTTTACTGAGATACAGCTTAGATATGGCTGTGATGGGCTCCACAGGATTCTCTGAACTAGATGTAATCACGTCTAGAAGGTGATCACACATTAACCACAAGCTTAAAAGTCTAGAAGGTGCTGTGGCTCATTACAACAAAAGTATGTATATGTCTTAAAAGCCCGATTCTTCCTGACCTTTTGTCACATGCATATAATATAGTGGCACTGTTAAACTGGCACAACTTTATTAATGTGATAAGTTTGAAAGGCTTTTGGAAGAAGCTGTTAAGGTTCAATGAATAAATCCATTTTTAATATAAAGATCACTTATGCGATAGCCCAGAATGATTCATTCCACCATTTATCATTTCAATCCCACTGCCCCACTTAAGTCTTCAACTTTTTTATTTAAAAAATAAATCAACTAAAGAAAGCTTCAGGAAATGTTTATTGAAAAGTGCCAGTGCATGTTTAAATATTGTTAACAGCTCAGTGACTAACCAATCACCATACCTTCTCCATAGAGTATTCAGACTGAAATGGCTTAGTTTATGTTATTATACTTCACTGTTATAAATAAAAATTCTTCAATATTGCCTTAAGTGAAGATGAGCCATAAACAACCCAACATTTTAACAAATCATTAAAACAAACTTACAAAATCTTCTAAAATTAATATGCTTGGGCATACATCCTCCTAAGAAAATTATTTTTTCCATTTAAGTAACAAACCTGAGAAAACACTAGGATCAAAAATATTTCTAATTGATATAACATAATCCCCCACCTACCTAAACAGATGAGCAACGTATAGCATATTATTGTTCATACGATTTGACATAGATGCTAAAACACAGATGTTAAAAGCCACCCTGTTAATGACAGAAATGTAAAAATAAATCTTCTTTTGGTATTATATTAAATGTGTGGTGTAATAGCAATAACCTCACGACTGTACATTACACAATATATGTTCTGACTGAAGTAAAAAAAAATTATTATATTTTTAATTAAAACCCCTCATTTTCATGTGCATTTTTATACATTGTGAAGAATTAACCTTAGGTGGTTGGATTGAATTCATTAGCTACATTATGCATTGACACCACAGAATAATCTTCTTGTTAGGCCAGCCAACTTCTTGCAACACTCTTAAAGGTACTTTGAAATCCAATTTTCATGTTGAATATAAATCAGTCAGTTCTGATTTGGCCAATGATGCACAAAATAGAATATTTAAAGCTTTACCTCTGCTGTCAGGCCAGGTGTCAGGCAGCCAGGTGTCAGGCTGCCGAGGGGATGAGCCTTGTTTTTCAACATCTAATAAGCTGTAACATCTCCTGTTCCTCTTTCCTTGGGATGTTCTGTCTCATTCTCAAAAGAATGAAAGTCTTGATAAAAAGCTGCTTTGAGACTTTCTCACATCAGCACAGCCCAAAGGCAAAAGGCAGAAGTGACTTGCTCATGGTCATGGAGGAAACCTACAGTAAAATAGTGCAAGAACCAGTCTCTTCAACAAGAGACCACCTCATCTTTTCCACTGCTTATTCGCCAGTGCAAAGATAACATAACATCAAGGAGTTCCCAGATACAAATAGTTGCAGTAAACATGTAGACGGGCCATTAGCCAGACTGCTTGCCCTCCAGTTCCTCTTATGGAGGAACACCTCACCAGACCATCCGTGCGATCCTATGATCTGCCATTTCATTTTACTTTCAAGTATTTTAAAGAGGGAAAAAAGAAAAGAAAAGAAAACCCACAAAACTTTTATAAGTGCATCTTCAGTACAAAGAAATATTTCATGCGCTTCAGAAGATTAACTTTTCTACGAGTTATTTCAATGCATATTGCTACAATCAAAAGACAATTTTGTTTTATGACAGTTATGATATTTCTAAGTCAAAACCAAAAATAATTTGGTATGGTATATCACTTTCATTTCCTCATTCATAAATCAGATTATTGTGTTTTGCAAAACTACTTCAAAATACTTTCATGTACTTTGGATCTACCCTGACTAACCCTTCCAGAAGAGTCTTTCAGTGCTCCTGGCATCATCAGGTTACATAGAACAGTGTGGTACGAATTCTTTATCATATTGTGTTCAAAGGTATGTATTTTTAAGGATGTTTGGCAATTCAGGCTCTATTTTCCACCAGTATATTACACTGGTATACTATGAATGCTCTATTACCTTTCAAAAAAATGTATCTTATCAACAATACATTAATAGTAGGAATTACAGCCCCCAAATAAGCAGCATGAGAAAAGGTGTGTCCTGAATTTTGGGACAGAAGAGCTGAGACTTTCAACATTAAGTGCTCAGACTAAGAGAAGATAAAGCATTGGGGTCACAACAGCCAGAAGACTGAGTCTCTGAAGGACCATGGTAGTGCAAGCAGCAACTGTACTGCAACATACTTGTTGCCTTGAAGCCTAAGTCTCAATGACTACTTTTACAGTCCCATGCAAGACCGTTCTTCTAAAGCATAGCCAATAAAATATTTCTCTTCTGGTATTGCTGTGGCTTGCAAGTAAGAACTGAAACAATGCTGACAAAAGAGCATTTCAAAGAAAAGAAATAAATCCCAGTCTCTAAACCAGTTTAGAAAACAGTACATTTCCACATTTCCAACAACTTCTGAAAAAAGCCTTGGATATCCCAGCTGCTGAGCTGTCCCAGCGCCAGGGAGTCTAGATATAACAAGAGGGTTTCTAAGACTCAGATTTAAGCAGTTCTGGAAGTTCCAAACCTTAGGACAGCAAAGAGCTGAAGCTCAGGATAATGCCAGCCTCCCACCTGAGCCGCCAAATAACAATTCAATCAAAGGCAATATACAGCAATGCCCTCATTTTGACTATGGCAAATCCTACCAGAACAAATGTTTGCCAAACAATTTCAATCATCCTTAGCTTTAAGTCACTTGAACTTCAGTGGTTAACATACAGGTCGAGCACCCCTGCAGCTGCGGATGACAGAGAGGTAAAGTTTGTGGGTTTTTTATTTTTGTGTATTTCTTTGCTGGCAGCTTCACTGAATTATTGAATCCACATCCAGCTTTGGAAGTCCTTGAGTTGAAAATGGTTAGCAGCAGAGTATAGGAAGAGGAAATTTCTTCTTCTTCTTCTTCTTCTTCTTCACTGGCTCTCTAAACTTTCACTGCTGGCTACCACCACAACCAAGCCATGGATCAGAATCAGCCTTGCTCTGACCCAGTCCAGGCACCTTCATGAATTCAACAAGTGACAGAAGCCATTCTTCCATTTATTACCTCTCACTACCGCCTTGCCTCATTTACCGTCAGACCATCATAGTTACTGCAAAATACCAATATTGAGCAGTAAGAGTAATTGAGGCCCCTATCTTAGGAGACATTGGCAAGTACAATCCAGTTTTATTAAGAGTACTGATAGTGATTTATTTGTGCCTAGGAGAGATTACAGTTCCATCCGCACAGTGTTATGTGACCACTGTACATACACACTGATTTTTCAGAAATGATTGGTTATATCTTCGGAAGTGATTCATTAAGAGATCCTTTCACACAAAAATTTCAGAAAACGTGCTTTGAATACTTTAATAAAAGACAAAGACAATGCTTTGGCAGCTTATATCACTATTACAGTAA
This sequence comes from Psittacula echo, assembly GCF_963264785.1. Lineage (NCBI taxonomy): Eukaryota > Metazoa > Chordata > Aves > Psittaciformes > Psittacidae > Psittacula > Psittacula echo. The sequence goes on along the minus strand of NC_137745.1, from coordinate 13,197,910 downwards.
TAAGTGTAAATTCACCCTCATGTTTTTATTATTCAGATGAACATGAACCAGAACAAGAAATAAGACACTTTGCCCTGTTATTGCACAATTTGTCAGGATCCATGAACTAGTTCTATTACAGTAATGGACTCCTTTGCAATCTGTATTCATTTTACCATACTGAATGGCAGTCATGATAACTGGCCCTGGTGCATTTATCCAAGATCAGGGCTTCTCATATATTACTGAAGACCACACTGTTGAACCTTCCAAGTAGTTATCCAGTAAATGTACTTCTCTGAAGGTAATAATTTCCACACCACTGCAGAATGCAGTTACAAAACTAATCTTCTAAGGATGAGGAGCCACAGAATTGAATACCAAAAAGATTTATTCATATAGTTGCATGTTATGTATTATTGATGCTGAAGTTGCTATATCCTTGAGCAGCACAGTCAGTTTCATCCTGACACTGTCTTGATCCAAAAAGCAATTATTTGTTCTATGTCATTCTTTCAATTGATTGGAAAAATCAGTCAAGTGTTAAGTAGCTCATGTGTGTTCTGCTGCTCAAACGATAATATACACTCTAAATTATATTATGTACAGCATAATATAAATCCAGGACGCAAAAGTAAAGCTGGACCTCGTATTTGCCACTTCAATAGACTGTTAGTGTTACTGCTATCTACACTTAGAACTGTAATTTAGAATAAAGCTGCTGGTTCAAAGCAATGTATGGGGTTTAGTCTCTCTCACTAACTCTGAAGAAAAAGCCTTGATAAAAGGGTCTGAATCAGCTTCATCCAAGCAGTTAAAATTAGGAAAAGATGAGGACAGACAATTTTCTCTCAGTTAAATGATCACTTAACGACAGATATAGTAGCACCCTGAAATAATCAGAAACTGGCTTCCAATATCAGAACAAAAGCAGTTGTCTAGATATATACGTAGAACTCTGTCTACCTCCAAATGCTTCAATCTTCTCCTTGAAATAGAATTTATTATGGATTATTTTGTTTGTGGATTTACTGTTGTTTTCTATTATTTTAGATTTAACTTTTGATGTTTTCTTACATTAAATAAAACATCTGAATTAAAAAATGATCTAATACTAGATCTGTTTTAAATCAGATAAGTTTATACGTAACTCTTCTCTATAAACCCTGCTAGGAAGGACTGGAAGGGTTTTGGCATTTGGGAATCAAAAGTGCATCATACTGACCTGCTAAAAAACACTCACCAAAAAAAGCACCTTATATTTCAGCAGAAATAGGCTACAGTGACAGAGTTTAGAGTTGTAATTGCCACAGGAGTATGAGTATCTGAAGCATCCCATTGGTGAGTACACAAACAATAATGGTATGTTGCAATTTTAAAATTGCAGAAACGGTGGAGAGAAACAAGAGTGATGGACTATTTCATATAATAAAACAAAGTCACACAAGGCACATCGAGATAGCAGTTCATCAAGGACAATGCACCCCTAGGGCACAAAAGAGATCCTCAGCATAGACACTTCTAATAACATTAAGTCCAGTGGGATTTAAATAAGTTATAAAATATCTGAAGCAACACCAGTTTTCTTGCTTTTAAATACAATTCTTTAGTCCTTCCATTTTAAATGGCCCACTTATGTGATAATTTGCCCTGGCAAATACCACATAACTGCATTTCTATCACCACTTGAAATTACAGCAAAACTGCTAGTACCCTCCTCTTTTTGTGCTCATTCAACAGCGTGTGTCTGTGCATGTGTGTATGTGTGTACGCATGTACATCTATAGCTATAAGAACTCCCATTTCATCTCTCGCAAGAGGACAACTGCTAGGACAGTTCTGTCTCTCAACAATAACTTCCTATCAGTGTTCAAGCAGATCAGTGACTGCTTAAAAAAAAGCCAAGCTCTTGTATTAAATATTTTCTGCTTCAGACCTTGTAGAACCGGGTACTGTGGTCACCTGAAAGAAAAAAAAAAAAAAATCCTGCCTTTTTATTTCATTGTTTTCACCTTTTGATTATTTTCTTTTTAAAAATTATGCCTGCAAAACGCAGACAGACAGCATGATGAAAAGCTAGCAGGCTTTATAGATTGTAAAATGACAGTAACGTTGTATGAAGAAAATAACTTCCAGTGACTTTCATAGATCAGGTCAAGGGAACAGGCGTTTCTATAAAGTCGTAATCTCTACAGAGACTATTCCCAGTAGTTTAATTAGGGATTTTTTTTTCCTCTGAAGCAAATAACTTTTCAGTTGTGCACTCCACACAGTTGATGCTCAGAATTATGACAGTAATTCAGAGTTACTGTTTGCATGTATATAGGGGAAAATGTATTTTGTTTGAGTTTGCAACAGAGAAAATTAAAATGATTGAAGTATTTCCAAAAATACGTTTTTTCAGTTGCTATGGATAACAAATTGGACATCATTCAAAAAAGTACCCAGAGAAATTAGCAGAAGAGAACTTAATGAGGGGTATTAAACACAAAGTTGCCATTTCTAGCTCAAGAAATCTCCGAGCAATGAATTGCTGGAAAAATGGGCGGAAATATCAAGGAAATACCAATGTGTAATGTGCCACACTTACACTTCGCCATCCACCATTACCACTGGAGTTTAAGAATCTTTGGTCTGAGCCAGTTCTCAATCACTTCCTTCTCTCAGGTCCTGAATCATAAAATTCCCTCAGCTTGTCCTTCATATCAGGCACGTGTTGTTATTATGGCTATAGCTGCTCACCCCCTGTATTGCCTGATCCCTGAGAAGAGATGCGCAGCAGAACAGATCCATGCAAGTCCCTCATAAACACCTAACAAAGTTTATGATCTCTATCAAAATGCTTGTAGTTCAAACAAACTATTGATGTAAAATTACAAACATACTGGGACTGTTCCCTCCTGTGCTGAAAAAAAATAGTGGAATGTAACAGCAGAATAAAATAAAATGTTTCCCATTACCTTGCAATCTCAGTAGCACAAGGAATGAACAGTGAATCCTTTACCAGAAATGATTTCCAGAGACTGTTGTGCACCATTACACAAATGCAACCAAAACTGGAACAAGCATCCCCTATTTTAGAGGTTTCTGTATTGACAGACTTGCTTCTTCAAATGATTTCACTGGAGGCAGTGGGTTTGTCCTAAGGGTCTCTGCCACTATCATTCTTGTTTGCTAAATTCCCTGAGAAAACAAATAATGCGGTAACATTTTAGTCAGCCCTCCTCTGTGCCACAAAGAATTCTAAGCTAGGTCCTGATCTTTGAATGTGGCCCTTAAAGAAAGAAATCTTCAGACTTGCAAAGTGCATGCGAATTAATATTCATCCACAGACCTTTTAATTTCTTCACTGAGACATTCCTTGGTTTGGCACATCATCTGATGGAGTGAACGTCACAAATCTGGGACAAAGAAAATCAAATCTTTGATTCCAATTGCTGCAGCTTCAGTACCAAACACAGCCCACTGCATCCTTCTCTATAGACCCTCCTGCCAAGGCATGGATGGTGGTGCAGAAGACACCAAAATTTTGATATTATCATGTGACATTTAACATCATTATGGTCCTAAGATATCACAGGCATTTCTGACAGTTAGGGTTTTCATTAGCAATAGATTGTTCATCTCCAACATAAATATTAAGTAATCATTCATGTAGTGGATCCCCAATTTCAGATACAGAGATGCCCTTTGCAAATGCTAATTTAATGAGTTCCCAGCCCATGAGGGAGATCGCAGGCACTCTCACCATGCTGACAAATAACCTGCAAAGCCAGCAGAACAAGATCACATCCTGTGAAGTCGTGGCAATTGTGTAGGAGTTTTGGTTTGGGTTTTTTAAAGTTTTATATCAGGAAATATAATACACACAGTAACAAATACAGATATCAGCATGTTAGACCTCTCCAGGGAAGAAGAGTAGTTTGTGAAGAAGTCAGATATCTGGTGGCTTGTCATAAAAGCTGGAACACAATAGCTGCATTTAAAACCTATACTTAAATCTTATCCAACTATACATAGGAGAATTTGGGTTAGAAGGGACCTTCAAAGATCATCTAGTCCAACCTCCCTGCAATGAGTAGGGACATCTTCAACTACATCAGGTTGCTCAGAACCACATCCAGGCTGGCCTTGAATGTTTCTAGAAACGGGGCATCCATCACCCTCTGGGCAACCTGTGCCAGTGTTTTACCACCCTTATCAAAAAAATCTTTTTCTTCACATCCAGCCTGAATCTCCCCTTTTTAGTTTAAAACCATCACCCCTCATCCTATTGCAACAGGCCCTGCTAAAAAGTCTTTCCCTGTCTTTCTTATAGATCCTTTTTTAAGTACTGAAAGGCCACTAATGCTACAATTAACATTCCATTTAATGGAATGTCTAACAAAATCTGAAGGATTGAGGTCCAAAACCATCAACTCTTGCTCCAGGCAACTCTAAATTCTTTGAACATGCAAACTGCACTGTAAGCTAAACAATTCTTCTATAATTCAGGAAATTAATGGTGTATAAAAAGCTATGCAACATGCAGGATGCACTAGAGGAAGAGAAGACACGCTTGTTCTTAATTTAAGGTAGCATTTCCTTGTATCTAAATCTTTACCAATTTTTGGAAGAAGCAGAAAAATTACACAAAGATAATTTTCCTTCCCCATTTGACTGACACCAAGCTTCGCTAATACCCAAAAAAAAAGTGTTTGTCCAGTGAATTGAGTCACCAACCCAGTGCAAAAGAGAGCAGAACTCCGTATCTTCCTGAAGGGTTCAGTGAGCGCATTGCTCACCTTCAGATACTAGCACTTAGCAATGTTTAAATTTCTTCATCTTCATTTCTTTAGAGCTCAATTACCATCCCTAAAAATGTGTTGAATCTGATCTTAAATATACATTGGAATACATGCATAATGATTGTGAGGTCTTCGGACACCATAATAATGACAGCCATAAAAATATGAAGTCTACAGAAGTGTCTCAGCTATTTTCTCTCCTTACATTCTCCAGAACTTCATTAATAAATATTAATGCTATTTTAATACTTAAACATGTTCTACTGTGTATTTCTTGTACTTTCTGCCTTGGCATCTAAGCTTTCCTTAAGAAATTATAATGAATTTCTAAAGACTTCCTCAGCACATTGCCTCAGACCGAGCAAACTGTCATTATTTCCCATTTTACTACTTCTTCCTCTATATCCACAATATACCATCCAGAATACAAGTAGCTGACAGCTGGTTCATTCAATTAGAGTTGTGCAGTTTACTGAATGTTGTCCTATAACTGTTATATAACTGAACAGGAAAAAGCCACAAAATATAAAAAACCTTTTCTTTCATGTATTCAGAATAGAATAGAATAGTTAAGGTTTGAAAGGACCTTAAGATCATCCAGTTCCAACCCCCTGCCATGAGCAGGGACACCCCACACTAAACCATGCCACCCAAGGCCTCATCCAGCCTGGCCTTGAACACCACCAAGGATGGAGCATTCACAACGTCCCTGGGCAAATCAGCCTGGGCACATCTCCCTGGGCACATCTCAGCCTTACCAGAGAAACATCCATCCATTTAATAGCAATGATTCACAATATGAAGAAAAAAAAGGTAGAATAATTCGTTAAGCTCTGATGTTACACAATAACTTCAAAAGCACTGTCAGCACACCTTGCTGTTTTGATGAGGTATTTTCAATCAGGCACCTCCAGATAATCTGTGCGCACCACATGAATCAGGCCAAAACAAAGCGCTACCTGTGCCTCACACAGCAAAAGAATAACTTGTACTATGCCAACAAATTTAATGAGCTATGACTCCAAATCCCTGACAGGGAATAACTCTACTTTATTGTTTATCCACAGCGCTGTCTAAGCCTCTCCTCAAATGTTTTACACAAACACCATTGCTCGGGTGGAAGAACCACACACGGCTGAGCCGCTAACTGTGCCTCCTTCACGAAATCACAGGCTTCTGGCCAAATGCTATTATTCAAATATTTGCCCTGCCTTACGCCTTGTGTAAGCAAATTATCAGCTTATATATGCTCTTGACTTTATGCAATTAAGCTTCCTTTGAATACCTAAATTTTGTGAAAGCTAATTACCATACTCATTGCTTCTTGAGATTAGAAAGGGAATATATAGAAAAGTTTAATGTTGCTGTACCTCTATAACTAAAATATCTTCCAGAAATAAATTAGCAGAACAGCCTCTAGCTCAAACGTAATCACCTTGTGTACGCAAATATGTGTATTATTCAGCCTGAAACATCTCAAGGTTGGTTTTGTTATTCACACCATGACATCAAGACAGCCATGGAGCAGGAGCACTCTAAGCCATGTGCTGAGAGAACACAGAGAAAGAACTACATAAGCTTTGCGGTGTGATGGTTTGCCTATGTATTGGAAAAGAGAAGGCTGTGTGGAGACCACATTGCAGCCTTCCAGTATCTGGAGGGGGGCCTATAAAGATGCTGGGGAGGAACTCTTCATTAGGGACTGTAGTGATAGGACAAGGGGTAACTGGGTAAAACTTAAACAGGGGAAGTTTAGATTGGATATCAGGAAGAAATTCTTTACTGAGAGGGTGGTGAGGCGCTGGAATGGGTTGCCCAGGGAGGTTGTGAATGCTCCATCCCTGGCAGTGTTCAAGGCCAGGTTGGACAGAGCCTTGGGTGACATGGTTTAGTGTGGGGTGTCCCTGCCCATGGGAGGGGGATTGGAACTAGATGATCTTAAGGTCCTTTCCAACCCTAACTATTCTGTGATTCTATGATATTCTGTTAAATTCCAATTATTTTGCTGGCATAAGTTATGTTAACTCAAATGAAGAGTACCAGCATCATTTGTGACCCATACACTGCCACTTGTTACCATAAATACACAGTTGCTTGTTAATTCCCAGCACTTTACACTGCGATAACTTTCAAGCCTCGACCAAATTTAGGTATTTTTCTATTTATCAATTATTATAATCACAACACATTAACACATAACCATTTCAGAAACACGGACACTTTTATGCTTACAGGTTGCTTCTGAGAAACAGGCTATATCTCTACTTTACTTTTTGCTTTGGAAGAAGGACAGAGGAAAAATAGGAGCAAATATAAAAAGCAGTAAATATATACATCAAAAGTAGCAAAGTCCAGTGATTCAACTGCATGATCAATGGTTGCCCACAAATGCAACCATAAACTGCAACAGTTGGGATGTCTTCAGGAACAGACCAGCTAAAGAGCTGCACCTTACAGCTAAAGGTAAATTTAAAGAGAGAAGCTCAGATGCTTTTCACAGGAAAGAGAGGATGTCTGACAACAGAGTGACTTCAGCCTTTAAACAAAGGTTTAAAATGTGAATTCCAATAGGAATTGATGTGCGATTGCAAATAGCAAAATGAGGCATATTTAGCTGTAAATAAGTTCCCAGTATTTATGTTGTGCTATCTCCCTAGATATGTTATTACTAAGCACATAACAGATTTAATACTGGGGTTTTTTGGCAGAGAATGCACCCCAGCTCACACCAGAAAAAGTAGTGGAGCACCCAATAGCATAGAGCCTTACACCACACTCCAAACATTGAACACTTACTACAGATCCAAGGAGATGTGCCCATCTGCTCTGCATCCACAGACAAATTACTTTGAAGTGGTACAAGCACATTTTCCTCTGAAGTAAGTGAGCAGTATTTATCCAGTTCATCAGAACCTGGCAGAGAAGACAGTGATAGTACAAATGTCAAAGTACCAGAAGTGCTTATATTCTCCCAAAAGCCTATCTCAAGAGTGTTGGTATCCTACTGGATCCATTCTTAACCATGCATACATAAACCTTGACTTCCAGGCAGTAAGCCCTTGCAGGATAAAGACTTCATGTGTTTTCTTGTCGGATTCTGAACTGCAGGAGGCTGCCATCTGAAATGAAGCATGAATCATTTGTAGGGGAAATTCCTCTCCTGTGTGCTTTGGCACAGAGTTAAATTGAAAAGTATTTGTTGCATGCTCCCTGCCATGTTTTACCATGCCAAAAGTTACTTAAAATTAATTAGCAGCCAGGTCACATTGATTTTTTTCCCCAGTAAGAATCCAGGGCAGAGATAATTAATGAAACAGGGGGTCATGTTAATTATACATTGTTTTAACTACAAAGGAGATAAACTTAAAAAAATGTATGAGAAAAAGATACCAAGTTACATTCTCTTTAGACCAACACAGACTGAAACCTTATGGGATCCGTCCTCATATACTGTAGTTAGGTTTCAGAAAAAAATCCCTTTTTGTTTGATATTCAAGCTTTGTCTTTTGCAAGTTTAGAAAGACTTCAGAGAATCCACATACCATCACTTCTTATTACATTTTAATATTTAAGGAGCCTTGATGCAAAAAAAAATTAAAGCACAGAGCATTCCAGAGGGAAAAAATCCTATTTGTTCACATATGGGTAGTCCATAGCTTTAATATTAATATAATAAATAATAATAAATATATATTAAATATTATAGAGTTAAGGATAGGGGAGAACTGGAAAAAAAAAAACTCCAAGAGATTTAATACTAGATTTAGAATTTGATTTTTAATTGATTACCAAGTAATGGAATATTTCTAGTTAATTACCTTGTACGTCTATAAAGATTTTTGTGGACCTCCCAGGTGTAATTCATTTTACCAGTGTTATTTTTATAGTAACTCATTTATCTCAGGAAATGAATCTCAAACTGTGTGAAAACAATGCTTTCCTTAACCTCCCAATCATATAGGTAGGGAAGCCTGTTTTAGGGGAAACTGAGGCACAGGAGGGATCCAAGAGCTTTATGATTCAAGATTTAAGTTGTCCATACAGACAGTAGTCTGAACTTTGAGGTTGGAACTAGATGATCTTAAGGTCCTTTCCAACCCTAACTATTCTATGATTCTATGATTTACTACTAAGTTACTCACATAGTATATGCCCCTGCAGACCTGGAATTAAAACTTGCTGTTTACAAGACAGAAACCCATAAAAGGCAACAAAACAGCACAAGCTGAAAATTCTCAAATTGCCTCCAACCTGCAACCTAGGAACCAAGAACTGTTTGGAGAATATCACATCTAACAAGGTGCACAACCAGAAACAGAGACAAAATATCTGAGCAAGGTTTTGTACTAATGATTTCTCTATTTTGCCTGTGCAGAAGCCACTGACTGTAGATCTCAATTTCTGTAAACAGTGAAATGAAAACAACTGAGATGCAGACACCCTTGCTGCTGGCCATGTACATTGGTCAAAAGCGGCAGTTACTTCTCTGCTTCCTTCTTTTTCCCCACTAGTCTTATGATGACAGCTTTGTGAAGCCTTTCCTTTACCTTTCCTGAACAAAGTCTGAAAATCAGCAAAAAAAGCTAATAAAGGTAACATGAAGGACTAGGAGTTCTCAAACCGATTTCAGTGAGGTTGTTGATGGGGATAGTATCTTTTCACCAGGGAGGTAAAAAACGCAACTGGTGGTGATGCTGGATGGTTGGGGCTGGGCGGAGGGGGCTGTGCACTTGTGTGTTTATGTGTACGCATGTCTCTTTTTTGTTCTTTTGCTTAAAAAGCAGCTAACTCAGCACTGTCTGATCTGGCACATACTGAAGTTCTCAGTACAAACACAAACCTCACATCTTTTTTTTGTTATGTTTCTCTTCAATAAGATCATTGGTGATAGAGGCTGGTTTAGTCTATGCTACAGTGATGAACACCAGTTAGGTATACAGCCCCAAACTTCCTTCTGTAAGAGGAAACCAGCCCTGAAACTGCCTGCTGCCCTATTCCAAGGGGGAAGTAAGGGGCTAAAGCCTCTATCTTCCATAAAACCATTACTGCTTTCATAGAGAGCTCTTGCTGTAGCCCACCACAAGGACACCAAAGCCAAGATCTTACCCCATAGCTCCAGGGGACTGGTCATTCTAACTTACATGCTTTTTAATTGATTTTCCAAATGTCAGCTTGGTCCAGGATAAGAAATTAAGCATCTCATTTATCATAAAAGTGCTTGCAGCACTCAAAGAGGGCAAGATTTAATACCAGCACAAAGGACCTGGTGAAGGAGCACGATTGAAATTCCTGGGTGGACCCCCCTACACATCCATTCTATGCACACATTGTACTCATCCATGCACACCTCTGCTATTGCATCCCCTGCCAGAAGACAGCAACCTATCTGTACCTGAAGGATCCATTTGCATCCTGGCACTGGCTCAGATTCTTGATATATGTTTCTGCAGGTCCAGTGGCACAACACAACCACTTCCCCACTGCCCTCATTCAGGCTTTCTGGGAGATGTTTAGACCCCTTTTGCCATACAAGCAGAGTAGTTTAGCTTACTGCTAACTTCCTTTAGAATAATTCCCTGATAAAAAAAAGAGTCTCTGGAAATTATTTTATGAGGCATCTAATAAAGTATGAGGCATTTTAACCAGTTCAAGCAGGGGTCCTTTCCTCTTACGGTGCAGGTTTTTCAGGAAAGTGTATTTCATATCAAATCACAAGAGATACAATTTCTGTTATTTCCCTGAAGAAAGAGCAGGCACTAATCTAAGAACAGATATCATACCAAGCCAGGAGAATTCTCATCCATTCATGAATTTGCATAGGATAACTGTGAGTATTGGTGAATAACAATGAGAAAAATTGTTTCTAAAAAGTACAATTAAAATGACTCAAATGTTGCCTCAGTAGGCATCAGTCTCATATACCCTGCAGCACAGCTAATTTGAAGCAATGTGAGTAGCACTGAACCGTGTTTTGTAACTATGGGCAAACAGAATTAGTAATTGCACTTCAATGCCAGCAATATGCACAACTGCCTGTATATTGGTTCAAGACTAAATAACACAAGTATTGTTAACATTATTTTTATGCAATGCAACAGCTCAGTCTTCTAGATATCAAGTATTCACTTATTTCAGGTACTGCTTGGCTCAGTTTTGCCCTTGCAAGGACTTGACTCCAGATTCCTGTTTCCATCTAAAGGCACATGCATGCACACAAACAAGAAACCACAGGTGGCACTGGTTTAGAGCAGAGGAACTAGAAAACTAGAGAAAAAAAGTTCCAAAACAACATGAGTTATGTTCTTTAGGCTTACACAATACACCACAAATTTTATAGACATGTGTCTCAAGCAATCTAATATGGGATATCCATAAAGATGACAAATTCAGTTTCACTGACACATCACATCAGGTACAGAGGAGAATTAAAAAGTAAGAGAAGGCTCCTTTATGATACCTATAGAATCTTCCCTCTCGTTTCAATTACTTTTCAAATAAAATCTCTTGTAAGAGATAGAACTAGTTAATTTCTCTTTTACTTTTCCAAGATTTTCCATTCTTCAACTTATTTACAATTAAAAGGTATTCCAAATGCCGAGACAATCTGTTCTTTCGCAAGGGATTTAAAGAACTGCCACAATAAATCAATGCAAGGGCTAGTATACATACAGGGAGAGAAGGAGATGCTGTCTATATGAAACAGCAATGAGCTGTGAAAATCAGATTTAGGGGGCTGAGCCGCTTGTCAAGCATGTCAGCGTGATGGCAGGTCAAAGAAGAAATCCTATACATGCACAGCAATTCAAAGCACCCACGTAGCACACTTCATCTTGGAACAGAAGTTACAGAAAACACATCCCCTACCCCTTTAACACCAGACTTATACCAGAATTCTTGGATTACACCAGCACAGAATATGGGCAGCAGCTGACACCCATTTTTTTTCCTCCAAGTTCCCAGTTGAAACCTACAATATGGATTCACATGCAAGCAGGAAATGCACAAAAAACACAGCTGTGGATGAAAGAGTAAAATCATACCTAGTAAGCTGACTGTATGTGTTAGAACTTTTGGAAGATTTGTCCTTTGCTTTTACCACAACCTGTGCAGGAATTCACTTACCAAATTTCTTGATGTTACAAGAATTATAGGGCAAAATACCCTGCGCAAGTCGGAGCCTCACAGCATGTGAAGCTGTGTAGCCTTCATAATCAGCTTCCATGAAGTAATAGGAAGTATATCCGCATGTGGTGCTATTGTCATCCGTATTGCATCAGCACTAAGAGACCACAATTAAAATCAAAGATCCATTGTTGAAGACTTAATAGGTATCTATGTATTCATATTACAAGGAAAAAGCCCTATTTTGAAGACTTTACAAGCTAAATGTACAAATAAAGAAGATAGCATTATCCATTTCACAAAGAATTGAAAGGGAGGAAAAAGTACAGGAAAATTAAGATCTAAGTACACAGTTTACTGGGTTTCACCTTAATCGCTCTGAGCAGTTCACAAGAAAAGACTGACACACAGCTGGGAACTAAACATCACTCTTCCCAATCTAGTACTACAGATGCAGAGCAACAGATGATGTTTTACTGGAGGATATGGAAAGCCCAAAAGATTTGTGAACATGAGAAGTTTCAATTCCTTTCCTAACTTGCAATGTGCAATATTCCATTGAGTGAAAATTAAGAAAAATAGTTCCTCCTATCCCTTTTTCAGTGTATTTTCTGCAATAGTCATGAAAAGCAAATTATTCCGATCTTCAGGGAGCTGCACAAACTACACCTTCTCCAGAGCACACAACTGCTTTATTTCCATCTCTATTTTTAATTTTTTGGACAATCTTTTAAAGTCTACAGCAAGCCTATAAATAAAAGCAGGGAGTTCAAAGAAGCAAGGATTGACTTGTGCCTGTCATGACCTAAACCCTCCCTTCAAGACAATTCCCCATCATGGTCACTTCAAAAGGCCATCAAAACAGGAAACCCACATGCTGACAGGCTGGTACAGGGGAGGCCTAAGGGAGTTAATGCATTCAGAGCCATGCACTGCTAATGTATCTGCTGCTTTCAGACTCATTGCAAGATCTTGCTTAATAATACTCTGTATTCGTAGAGAATTATTCAGCCAAGAACCTTGAAGTGCTGCCATCTGACTGACAGGAGTTAGCTGTAGCTCTTAACACCCCTGTAAGACTGCTATATACTATTTTACTCTCTTTTCACAGATTAATTACCCTGAGAGGGTAAAAACAAACAGCAAGGCTGACTGTAATGAGTATTTAAACCAGATAAACTGTGCCTTCAGTTCATATCTATACATTGGGCTTGGTCATAGACAGGTAACCTTTAAAGTGACTTGTTTCAGTGACTGAGCATTTCAGAGTAGAGCATCACAAGCGCTGGAGCAGCTGGGTATGCAGGTCCCTCTTGTCTTGAGAGGTTTGCGTGCCAGCTTGTCAGGCTCATCTCTTGGTGCATGGGTTGGCAGGAATTGCAATGCCAACATTAGACAACCAAGAGAAGAACAGACTGTATGAAATCACTACAGTAATCTAGGAAACCAGTTCTCTCCATTACAGCCATATGTAGAAGGATGCATAACTCCACACTGGGTGGTTTCTAGGGGTCATATGTCTACCAAAGGAGAATGCACCCACCGGCTCACAGTTAGACCATGTTCACAAATCACATTTGAATAGCAGACCTTACTGATCACAAGATCTAAAGAGCTGAAGAAAATTCATTCAATACACATTAGAAGCATTCATTATTTACCAAAGACATTTCACACCACATAAGATAGAACCACAATTACTCCTTTGTTAGTCCCTCCTAAATGATTTTCTCATCATCTCAATAAAAGCTGTCATTTTTTCCTCTAAGTCAATCCAGAGTCTAGTATATTAGTTTATTTTTATCTACTTGCAAATATAGAAACCCAGTGAAACTAGAAACACAGTAAGAATTTATTACTTAAAAAAACTACGTAAATGAGCACACTCATATGCATATATACAGTATTTAAATTATTCTCCCCACCATCTGTGGCAATGACTTTACGATGGCGCGTTTTGAACAGGTATAGATTTATATGGACTTTCTGCTTAACATTTCAGATCTATTCTCTAAACAGAGTTTTCCTTCTCCTGTGACAGCAATACCACATTTTGCTCTTGCCATTTATCACTTTCCACATCCCTTGATGCAAATTAAAAAGAAGTAGAAAGAATGATGGAGGGTTCACAGGCATTTGCTATTGTCAAAAAAGGCTTACTTTATTGCCACAGGGCCCTCCACCCCCAAATCCTGGAGATCATAGGGGATGTCAGATTGCTTTACATTGTACCACATAGAATGTCAAACCAGCCCACACTCAGAATAAAAGATTATGCCAGGCAAGAGTACCAGGAAGCTTCCCAGAAAGGATGCTCTGAAGAAATATGAGAACATTCATGGGCATGTACAAAGCATATGGGCATTTCAGGAAAGTCACAGTTCTCAATTTAGACAATAACAAAGAGATGCCTTTCCATATGAAGAAAGTTTCCATTTGTTTTTAAGCAACTGAAAAAAGATTTCATTAGCTCAGAACACAGGAAATTTGCAGTAAGATATTTTATTCAAATTTCTTTATGCATGTACAAGCAAAAGTGTTTTGTCTTTTCTACGAATTATTACACAAATATAGATTACTCCAGAAAAATTAATTCCATTCCTCCGTAGTTTACAGATTATCCCATATTACTTCTTTTCAAAGTCCTTGAAAGTACCATGTATTATTTAAACATGCATAATTCAACAATAGCTCTGATGTTTAGCAGAATCTTACGTTCTTTACTCACAATTAGACTTTATACTTATTGCTGTAGCCCACAATTATGAACATATTTTGACTACATACCTGAAAGAATGCAGAAGGAATTTTGTCTCCTGATGCAGACCCTGAAAAAATTCCATAATTGCTTGTCGTTCAAAGAAAATTAAAAATCATTTTGGGAAAAATATGAATTGAACTGCAATTAACCTCAATAATTTCAACATTGCAAGGAGAGGCCCCATGTATATCAGGGGCCTTCACCAGACAGATGAAGGACAGCAACCACCTTGTGTATCATTAGTCTTACAGTGATTGAACAGAGATTGAACTCTGCCCTTTGGGAGCAGGAAACCTTGGAGTCTGTCAGCGGGTGTTTTACTTCGCTACAACCCATGGCATGCCATGAATTTTACCTCACCTTGGGTTGGTTCCATGACTTCAGAAGTTAAATTTTACCCTCATATGGATCCCATATGACCAGTATCAAATCATGATGCAATTTCCGCCATATGCCTTGTTCTTTAGTTGGGTGTTTTGGTTTATTTTGGGGGGGTAGGTGGGGGGACATGGCAGTGGTTTTGGTGTTTGGGGCTTTTCTTTTTTGTTTGGCTTGGGGTTTGTTTTTTTTTTTTGGGAGGGGGGTCTTGTTTGGGGGGTTTTTTGTTACTTTTTGTTTTGTTTTTCATTTCTTATTATTGCTACTATTACTATTCTCCTCTTCACATTGTAGGAGCAGCACCTCCAAGCACCAGTTGCTTGGCCCGCTCAGCATTATAGAAATGCTTGGACAAAGCTGCTCTTAGCCCAGAGCTCCTACAGAATCCTGAGTTATCGATAGATCACAGACAACAGGTATGATTTCAGACTAAAAAAATGACAGTGTTGAGCAATGCTGACAAGGCACAGGGAACATAGATGCTGTATATAATAACGCTATTACTATTTTACATAAAAACGGAAGAAAGTATCTCTCTCATATCTTGATTCATCCCACACCTGTAAGATCTCCACAGTGAAGGGAAGATTATCCTGCTGTGATAACAGTGCAGAGGTCAAAGAGGGTTAGATATCCAAAGTCAGTAAAGGACGAGTATGGTCTTTTTGAATTGTAGCAAAAATCTCAGCATCTTCCTCAGCGGAGGGTATAACATCATGAAGGGCACCAATATGTCTCAGTAAGGAACCTTGAACATGCATGAAGCTGTTTCTAGTAGAAAGTGGTGTGGGGAAAAGAAAGATGCTTGAAAATAATTTGTAGAAATGAAACACATGTCAAAGCAATGATGGTACCTTCATGTTCCGCTTCTTGGCTTGAGAGCTGCCTAAGGAAATCCACCAAACACCACAGCAACTCTCCAAAGGACAAACAGAGTGTTTGAGCCTGGCATATTTCTATTCAAAAGCCTTTCATAATACACAACTGCATTCTGTAGTCTCTTGAAAAGTTGCAGATTTCACTAAACTGACATTTTGGCTGCCTTTATATAGCAATGTAGCTATTATCTTGACTACCAATAGGGAACTTTCTAATCCAATTCACTCTAGTTTATTGCTTAGGAAATCACCCATTCATGAACTCCCTGCTCTCATGAAGCATGCAGTTGGATTGGGTTAACACAGCCAAATGTGTAAACAGATAGCTGCAGACTTTCTGTGCAGAGAACATTGCTGAAACTTGACCCAAAACACTTCCTCTAAAAACACAGAACTACTCAAACATACACTTGGTACATTTCCTTAAATGAGCTTCATTCACTTCAAGCTTCCTTTCAGTCTCAGCAAGCCAATAGATGAGATTTCTCACAGTAAAACCTAAACAAAGTTGTTATCTACTTGTAGATGTTCTAGCAGCCAATAAACTAATGAATTAATATGTGGTAGCCCTTCATCACATCACCTCCCAGCTGCTGAAATCCTTCTGGAAGCCCCAGAGCATTGAGTATCTTTCCCCTGATGTTACTGACACAAAAGTGTATGCAAAGCAAAACTAATTCATCGTGAAGCGTGAAGCTTTTCAGGCATGTCAGGGAAACCTTCCTGTATTAATAAAAATCGAACACTTCAAACCCCCAGCTTTAATGTCTGTCTACATTTCTTTTTTCTTTAAAGGTTAAATCCAGAAGAAACTACTTGCTTTTCTCATGGTATATCTGGCCCTGTAATCCATACTATATTTTCCTATCAGAAGTTACTCAGAAGTATTAAGAAAATATATTGATTTTCACATGGAAATATTTTTGTAATTGAAGCAGCCAATGTTTCAAAGTCATTTTAATACGCATACAGAAAAACCCTGATGAATACCTGGTTTAAGGCACACAGATTACAGAAATGCATGACATAACATTGCCTTTGCAATCACAGCTCCAACATCCTGTTTATCATCGTTATTTGCATGTCTTTAATTGCAACATCAGCATTTCCCCATGTGCTTTCTGCTTCCCTGAACACATAGGATGAATCCCTTTTACTTAATAAGCATGTATTTAATATTTCTGGTTTGCCTCATTTTTCACTGTGTGTCTGAGGTCTTATCTCTTGCTACTGTCCAAACACTGCTCTGAATAAAGAATTTTTCATTTCCTTTGGCTTTTCTCTGCTGTTTGTCACTATCTGAATGCTTCACAACATTAATTAAACTGACAAGGTAAGGCAGCAGTATTATCTCCATTTTACACATGGGGTACTGAGGCACAAAGAAGTTAAAGTCAAAAGTAAAAGTAGCCATAAACTTCAAAAAAAAATATTGTAGTTGAAATACAAGCTACAAAAAAGAGAGCATTGCCTTTAAGTGAAGGTATTTTATGAAGACCTGAACAAGAGCCACAGGTTTTGAGTGAATGAAGTGCAGAGGGTTAAATCCCAGTCATTCCAATCTGACAACAGAAAATGGCATTTCCATTCAGCAAACATCTTTGAATGTTTCAGGCAGTTCCAGCCTAAAATCTTTGAAAGTTATGAATTTTTAAGTTTTGCTGGTTCACCTGCAGCTATAAAAAAAGCCACTCACTTTGGATGTTCTATGAAGGTCTTTAACTGCACAAATCTATTAAAGGGATTTGAAGCAAATTAGCCCAAAAGCAGCACTGGAAGATATTAAAGCAAAGGTTTCTAAACCCCAGTGTTGATAAAGAAGCCAGCTTCACTCTCTAATTCAGATAACTAAAGAACTGTTTTAGCATAAGTGTTTCTGTATGTGCCTCTGGAACAGTGCAAACAGCTCCATTTCAGAGCACTGATGCTTTGCCAGGATTTCCACTCTTCCTTCCCTCTGCTGTTCAGTTTTCCAATATTTTTTATTGCCAGACTAAAAAGTCTGATCTAACCTTCACAGCCCTGGGGCAACTGAAAGGACGGCAGATTTATCATCTGACAGATCTGTGACAGATCCCAATGTTATTGGCAAAATAAAACTAATTTTACGTACAAATTGCAAATTCTTAGAAGTCTGCATCCTCAGCTGACATGGGCAAAAACCGCTAAGAGAATTACCTGTAAAGCCTCAAAAAATCAAGACAAATATGACTACTGGGGGCAAGGGGGAGGTTGTCTGCATTTTTTCTTCGGCTATAAACAGCCACTATTATTACAAATTATCCAAGTCTGTTACCAAATATGATTCTGTTCTTTATGCGGCGAGTGTCTACTCACATAAAAATTCATTGAAACAAATACATCTAATCCAAGTCGCACAAATGAGGGGCAAATGTAGGTGTCTGTGTTTATACAAGTAACAGAGATACCTCTGCTTGCTCCGATAGCTGCGAACTCCTCTTGACAAGACAGAGCTACTTGACATTGTCCTGATACACACCTGGGTCTAATCTTTTGAAAATACAGGTTCCCAAGGTAATTTATAGACTTGAAAAGCCAACATTTTCAAAAATAAATGACAATGTAACAGCAAAATCCTTAAAATACTTGCAGAAAGTGATGGTTTAAGGACTCAAATTGCCAAAGAAATGTCATAACAATTTGACTGAAAGCATTTTCACCTTGTTATCCATTTCCTTCTAATCAGTTCCAGCATCTCCTATTTCTTTCCCTCTCTACAAACTGCTATTAAAAAGTAGAAAGTTACTGATTGCAAGAATGCGCCTCAACTAAATCCCTTCACAACATGTCAAGTGCACGAATATTTCAACAGCTAATGGCAAATTCCACAGCACTACATATATATTTATTCATTTCAATCATTCAGGCCAGGGAGGTATGAATAAGGGCACTGGCATTTAGGGCTGTAATTAATCATCCTGGACACTTCATTGTCAGCGAGCATAAATCAAGGAGCAAGTGTTTCTCCTCAGTGATATGTAACCAGCATTAACACAGTGACAAAATCTAACACTTGTCAGTAACTGATATATATTTTATCTGTCTTTGACACCTAAGATGCAGGGCTATTTCACACAACTGCCCTCCACCTCTGAATTTATTTTCTGGATGTAGAGAACATACTTTAAAAATATTAATAGTGCATAAACTCAAGGCTGAAGAAAGAAGTTGCCAAACACCAAGATAAAGGTTTCTTAAGAAAAAATCTTATACATTAATACAAGCCATAGCAAATACATGTTAAAAATAAGATGGTGCGAATGACCATTTGCAGGACACTGCAAAGCAATTCCTATACTGTAAAACAGTTGTAAACCGGTTTAGGTCCATGTATGCATTTGTTCAATATCCACTAGGTCATTAAGAGAAACATGCAAGTACAAACTAGACTTGAAGCACCCCTTAAAAAAGGAAGAAAACATGAAGAACTAAAGCTCATTTTCAAAAAAGTTTCTATAAATCCATAGAACATCCCCATGGTCTGGATATTCCAAGTGTCGGTGTAACTGGACACATGAATCTGGAAGCATAGAAGTCAAAGATTTTATGCTCATTTTTTGTGCGACCAGGATTTTCCAGCCCTGTGATTCTTAAAGGTGTAGGTGTTTTCCTCCATTCAAAAATTAGGTTTCATGGAGACAGTTAACCCAAAGAAAGCCAGTGGCATGGTTTAAACTACTGACTGCAGACTACCACAGGAAAAAATAGTAGGTTCTTTTTTTAATCACACAATTCTATCAACAATACATGGAGCAGAAAAATGTATGTACAGTTGTATTACTGTCTGTACTCTAAGTGCTAAGGCAGAATTCTGCCCACAGGCAATAACCATAAACCCACATCTGAGATAATCCATTTGTAAAACACTAAGCATACAACACAGGCTTTCAGTATTTGATAGAAACATTCTTCTCTAAAACACAGATTTACATTTAAATTCATATTGCAGGGAATCAAGTACTAAAAATAAGTATCAAGGTTTTCTTTTTCACTGAATTATTTCTTAATTAGATTCAAGTGTTTTGTCTCACCATTACACACTGTTACTGCTTTCTGAAAATAACAAAATTTCTTTAATTATCCACAATATCTAACTACCGGGAAGTGCCTCAGATTGCTTTTGTTAAGAAAACAACACTGAGCTGCTGGGACACAGAAAATAAAAGGAAAGAAATTCCTACTCTATCAGATAGTTCTGATGAAAGCCAGCAAAAATATACACATCATAGACTCATATCATAGAATGGTTAGGGCTGGAAGGGACCTTAAAAATCACCTGGTTCCAACCCCCTTCCATGGGCATGGACACCATGGGGGTGCCCAGAGATGGAAGTGTCCCATCATCCACATCATCGATCACTCTCCTGAGCTTCTCCCCACTCGGGAACCTCCTCCATGAAAACATGGTGGTGGAGGCAGCAACCCACTTGCCTTTGGCTGGTCACTTTTCTCTTAACATCAACCCTAATAATTTGACTCACAAACCCAGACTCTCTGGACTCCTTAACTATAACATTTAAGAAACTTCTGGCCACCTAAATGGAAAGTGCTTTTTCAGCAAGAAAGTAGTGCTTCCCAAAAGGAAATACCTTTATGCAACTAAAGAGTCTGAAGAATATCTATAACCCAGATAAACCTCACAGCTGAAAAGAGCAGTGGGCAAAGTGTGCAATGCTGACAGGGAGGACCCTGACTACAACTTGCTCAGAGAGGAGCAGCTGAGATGCTACTCATAGTGCCTCTACAAGAGAAGTCCCGACAGACAAACACACCCAGAGCGCTAACGACCTTGAAGAATCACTGCATCGTTCAAGCCACCATGCTTCAAAGCGTTCTCTACCCACCCTGGGTAAAACAGGTGTCTGTTTTATTCTTTCCTTTCATGGCTGCTAGACAAAGGATGGGTATTGCTATGGGCTGTTACATACACACACCAAACAAATAACTATTTTAAGCAGTACAGCAAGCTGTTCAGTGGTTCCCTAGAAATATTTTGTTTTATTCTGGCAAAAGACTTAGTAAGAACAAAGTTAAAGTGACTAACTTCTTCACAGGTAACATAGAAAAAGAATTAACCAATAAGGTTTCACACAGGAGCCATACAAAGTCCCTGATGGCTGCACTTGAAAATTGCTCATATTAACAAAGTACTTTATACCACAACCCAAATTCCTTCATTACTGTCCCAAGTACCACAAAAGAAAACAAATCAAAGACTGTTTGCACTCACCAAGCTCAGCTGCAGCTCCAAGCCATTTCAAAACCAGATGTGTTAAGATCTCCCAGATTGACCAGGATAATTTTTAATTCAGAAAAATCTATTTCTGCACCTGGGTTTTATATCCTATTATGCTTCTAAAAGAACTTAAGAGCTCTTAGTTTCAGCCAACTTATTCCGCCAAGTGCATGCTGGTGCACTGCTGATAGCATTAACACAGAGAAATTTGACTCATCACATCTTGTTAAAGTTGCATGTGCTGCTAATTTGTGAAATACTTGGCCTGACCCATCAAATCAACTGAATTATTTCATGCCCTTTCTTCTTTTTAGCATGATAACTAATTCCAAGTCATTCAATGCACTTCATTAAAACCAAAAGTTGACATAAACAATAGCTGTTAGAGCTTATATTGGATCAAGCATCACCTCCTCAATGAAACAGCCAAATGACAGCAAAAGTCAGAATGTCATTTATTACTAAATTATCACCTCCTTCATATCAAATGATTTTTCAGATATTCTGCACATCTTTCCCTGTTTTTACATTTGATCTAAACTTCCGCTCTCAGCAGCCCGATGCAATGGCAGCAAGACTCCAGCAGACACTCCACTGAATGTGGGACATGCTCAGCAGAAAAACTGGCCAGGAAAGGGTCATCCCATCTCTCCCTGCAGAGCATATGGAGAAGCCTTATGTCCAGGATCATCAGCTACAAATGTAGAACTTTGTTCAAATTTAGCACATCTTAAAAGCAACCTTAAATCTCACAACCACATTTCCTCCTTCACCCACTAGTCCAGGTTCACCCACTTCAGCCCAAAAGCACAGTTATCTTCCTAAAACTTCTAACTCTCAAGGAAGAAGAAGAGCAGTAAAATAATGATGACAGATTTCAAGGCAGCTCAACAACTACTAAATGCAGTCCCTAAATTAAGTAAAGGTGAAAGGAATGAAAAGACGTTGACTTTTTTTTACCACAAGCATAAATCTTTCCCCTTAACAAAAAAGACAATGGCTGGGTGAAGGATTTCAGTTTTTCCCTTGTATTCACTAGTAAAGCTCCAATTTGGGTGACATCTGTGTTTTAAGCACAGATTCCTACCTAACAGATTTTTATCAAATTATTAAAAACCTGTTAAGTAGGTAACATCAAGAAAGTAGAAAAGTTCAGGACCTCTTTTACTTTTTCTTCACTGAGAACTGAAATACAACCATACAACTGTTAGCAAAGCATTTAAACCTTAAAATGTAATAGAGAATGGAAGATTCAAACAGTAGCTAAGTTAAAGGCTGTCATTCATTTTGGGTCAGATAAAATTCATCTCTGGCACTTGGGGAACCAGCAGGTGCAATCCAAACCCTCAGCAATTACCTTTGAAACTTGTGAAGACTGATCAAGGTCCTTGGTTACAGAGAAACAGGAAACGGTCTAGAAAGGAAAAGAGCAGCAGAAAGTAGGAAGCTATATGTTAGTCAGCTCTACCTCCAGCCCGGGAAACACCTGGCAACAATCAGCTAGTGAGCAAAAACAAGGCAATGTGTAACAGCTGACATAGTTTTGTCAAGAGCAAATCACATCAAGCCCATCTACCTTCCTTCTGCAGCAAGGTAATAGGATGAGTCCATAGAGCAGCCTTAGATACAAGAAGGATTTTGACCCTGACCTACATGATGCTGTCACAAGCCACTAGTAGAAACCCCTCTCTCCATGATGCTGAACTGCTTGTATAACCCACTGGGAAACACAAGAAGCAATTACGTATGCTCACTGTCAAGGGAAGCCCGCAGGGATTTGCCCAGTGTCCAGTATAACTCAAAATCTTCACTAATGATTTGGGTCATGGACTAGATAGTATGCTGACTAAATCCCTCAATGCCAGCAAGCTCAGAGTAACAACAAACACACAGGAAAACAAGAGCAGAATTTAAACTGACCTTACCAAACCTTGAAAAACAGCTGGGGGGGAGGACCCAGCACCCAAAAGAACACAATTCAAGCAAAACAAGTGCAAAAGTGCAAAATTTGGGGCTCGCAGGTACAGTGCCCCCATGCTTTCCAGAGCAATCCCAAAGAGCTGATCACACATCCGCTGACTTTGGCAGCCTTGAGGTTGTCATTAGCAGCGCTCATCTTTCCAGATGGACTTGTTTCCCACATGATATATCAGAAGCCATGCATGAACCTGAAGCAGCCAAAATTTTCCCAGTTTGCACCTCTATCACTAAAGCTGTTGGTTCAAATAACTTTACCTCACAGGAAATAAGCTGTGCAGCCACTGTCATTAACGTTAATGCAATCTTGATTACCAAGCCCTGCCCTGTGGGATGCCTGCTGTTTCTCATATTTCTGTCTCATAATGTCATCGCAGGAAAAGTTTGCCTTAATAAATGCTTTCTATGACAGCTAGGAATAAGAAATTGTATATCTCTTCTCCCTCAGCCTCACACATGCGCTGATTATAACCTAATGAAGTTTATAAAAATCAAGCAATGTGGTTAGAAATACCAACCAGGAAAACTCTCTGGAGTAATGATAAATCATGCCTCTAATGTCCTCATTTGTCTGCAAAAAAGAAATTATACCATTAGTTGGGTAGTTCAATCCTGAGCAGTCAAAGCGTTGGTAACAAAATCTGAAACTTTTAAAGGCAATATAATTCTATACTTTTTAGCAGTTACGCAGGTAAAACTGAGCTTAACCTTAGGAGAGAAATTACTAAAAAAAATGATGTTCTGTATTCTTCCACAGATATTTGCCAAATCATTTCTCCAACCTTTAATCCCTATGTCACAAAGCTAAGAAATAGAATATTTAATTAAAGCTATATTAGGAAGGGAAGACCTGCTTTCAAATTAGAACTGGTGTATGCACCAGTAACTAATATACGTATCTTGAAGTGGATATACAGCTGGCTCATGGTTTGCTTGAACAACTTATGCTGGTGACATGATGCTTTTCAATTTCAGGTGGAATCAGAATAGAAAGAGATAATCATGAAGAAAAACCATCATTGCATCAATCGTTGCTGGAGCACAGGGTGCACTAACATGTTCTCAGCCACTGTCCCTCAGCATGCTTTCTCTGTGAACCTTGTGCACACATCACATATCATGCAGATAAAAATAGCTACAGTATATATATCACCAGGAGCCTCTGCCAGAAAATGCTACTCCATAGCAGAGCTGAAAAACAGAAATCTGAGAAACACTGCAAAGTGTTGCTGAGAATCAGTGGAAATGAAGGAAGGTTTGTAAAGGACAAACAGTGATTTCTAAAGTGCTAGTGAGGGAGATGTTGGGAGACATGTACTAATTGAATATTTTACCTGGAAAAATATGAGAAGAAATAACAAAACAGTGATAGAGACATGTTCACAGTCAGGGAAGAGACAATAACTTTCTCACTTAAAATGTGTAAAATAAAATTAGAGAACATAATCGCAAATGTATTTAATATTAGGAATAAAAAAACCCATGGATTATTGAGGATAGCATAGCTAAATATATGTTTGTATGGTAGGTGATTTTATAATACTAGGTTTATAAAATATTTCCGTTAGGAATATATGTATTGCATCAGATGATTGCTAATTTCTACCACCAATAACAGCCAAAAGAGTATATTCAGAGGGGAAAACAAAACAAACCTTTTTTAAAAAACAAAAAAGCAAATATAGCTTGTGGTCATACCAGTTTGATTTTTAATATTAAGACAAAGAGGAATCCCAGGAATAAGTAGTATCTCAGAAGGGTGGAGGACTCCCTTCTCTCTGCTATTTCTCATCTGAGCTGGTCTTTCTCAGGAACCGGGACCTGCACCTAGCATCCTTCCCTGTGGTAGAAGATGCCTGATGCACAGAGTGATGGAGCCTTCTCAAGTCCCTCCTTCCTCTAGTGGTTTCCGTTTTGCCAGACAACGCGTATACATGTGCTTTTGGCATTTGAGGAAGAAAAAGGGCAAGAACATGCCCATCCACCTCCTAGACCACAAAAGAGAAAATTACACCAACCTAATGCTAAAGAATGAGAACGGCAGAGCCGGATCCACCTTCTGCTGAAGACACCTACCCTTGCAAACTAGAATGTCAGAGGCAATAAGAGGGCGGGCTGCACAAAAGATAGTTCAGGTGACACCCATAAAGGTTCCAGGCAATAAAATCTTTAAGAAACACTGAAATACCACTTCTGTTTTTCCTCCTCTAGGTATGACAAAGATATCCTATGAATATGGTAGGATTTGCTTCCCACTTTGGAGTTGTGTGGCTTGGGGAATTTTCATTCACATTTACTCAGGCAACTTCACATCACAAAGATCTTGGGAGCTTTCTCCAGTGCTTTTTCTGAAATCATCTCCTGCTGTACTCCTCACAACCAATTGTATGTCATTTCCCCGTGAGTAATACAAGCAATTCACTTCAGCCAGGCTTCCAGATTATGTAGGAATCATGTTTATAACAAGCTCCTATTATTTGCATGCTTTTATTAGACCAAGAATATCACCAATGAAGAACACAGTGTTCCTTTAAAGTCCTGCTTTCAGAGCAGCAAACTTTAAAAGCAATCATTGAAATATATAATTTACAAAATTACTGTAATTGATGTAACTGTTATATTGAGAGGTGTATGAGTTCAGAAGCTTCCAATACAGTGCATTCTGGTTTTAAAATTATACCTTCTCTTGAACAATGGAACATAACATAGCTAATAACCTGTCTTTCAGCAGCAACCCAAGTCAAGCAAGTGGCAGGGCCAAGCTGCAGAGCTTGCTGAACTTGTCATTTTCTCATATGACAAGTAAATAGATGAAATTATTAAAATTAAATAAAAACCAAACCTTTATGCTGTCGCCAACTTTTTGGAGGTGTGAAATTCTACCTGCCTTGGAGTAAAATGTTATTTCACCTACCTGAACGACCAAATACATGAGACAAATGGGTAGAGATTTTCTGTGGTCAGGTGATACAAATTTATTTCTTTTAATGAGAAAAATCAGTACTCTATCCATTCCATCTCTGTGAAATGTGAAGATCAAAGAGGTCTCACTTGCTACTACATTACTCTTAAGTAGTTAAGATTTAACAAATGTTAGTATGTATCAGTAAAGAAGTAGCCATCATTATAAAAAAAATACCAGGTATGTGGCGTACACAAGCAACAAACATTGCATTCAATTTTATTGCAAATTACAGTCATGCCTTTAAAACACCTACTGAACTGGCATATTTATACTGTCAGTGCTGTCCTAAAAATTGTTCAGAAACCTCTCGTGTTTGAAATGTCTATTGTTCATTGACTTACATAAAATAACTGGGGCTATAATTTTATACCTGTCAAAAATCCAATATACAGCACTGACTAATTGCTATTTTGTGTGCTCAGAGAGGTATAAAATCAATTTAACCACTCTGCAAATCAACAAATTCTTTTGTGAAACCGTAGAACAGTAAACATAGTTATGGTTGCTACTGCCAGTCTTTGTTTTCAGTCTTTGGGGAAGGCAGATTTGTTTATCTCATATATAATCTTATAACAGTTCTGAGACCAATCTTGTGAAGTGCTTAAACCACTCTTCCATTGGTAAGAACCCTAGAAACCTCTTCATGAGGTTTTTGGTTTCTACATGAGTTTTTGGTTTCTACATGAGTTTTTAGTTTGCATGGCTTCTCAAATGATGCAACATGTCTGAATGCCCAGTGATTTACACTTTTCTCTGCTGCTCTTTGTATCTATGTCAACAGCAAAGAACTTCAAAAAAATGTAAGCTTTTTAGGCTTTGTATGTGTGAGTATGTGGCAAGGTGTATACAAAGCCAATGATTTGACAGGCTATTCAAAGGGATGCAAAAAATACTGAAAAATACTCTATATTTCTCATCTCAATCCCATTAAACAGTCTCATTCAGTCACATCAGTTGCCATGTACAGAGCACAAAATAGTGTTATTTTCTTCTTTTTGTGCCTCGTCTTACCATGCTCTAATACTGTTCCCACTGAAACAAGTAACAAAATTTCTCCTTTGAAAAAATTTTTCATTAAGCCACTTTTATCTGACCCTGGAAAGACATGAATGAATCTTCAAGTGCTGCCACCAAATATCATGTCTGTGTATTTCAAAAAACAATGTATCTGTCTTAATTTTACAAGTTTGGGCAGAATAGTTCCTTCTGTGAAAATAACATTTCCAGCGTTACTGACTGTGGGTTTTATTGGCAATTGAAGTGTATTCTTGCAGATGAAAGAAATAAAGGCAAAGAAAAAATAGTTACAAACTGAAAGAAAAAGGTTATTATCAACAGGTAAAAAGTGGAAGGATGCATTCGAGAAAATGGTTGCAGTGAGCAACTGTGGAGGCACAGATTTCTACAGCTTGCAATAATAGTTTTGCAGTAAAGCTAACAAGCAAGGGCACTAATGATCCAAAAGCTGATGCAAAGAAATGAAAATACATTCTTAAATAAGTCACTGTTTCTGATATATCAGTAAGCTATCACCTGTCCAGCAGAAGTTCAAGTCAGCACCAACTGAAATGAACTTGAATTACAATGGCATGAACATACCTTGATTAACAGAGGCCAAATGATGCAACATGTAATTGCTTTTGCCTAGAGACAACATCTACCTTCATCAGTGGTGCCATTTTCTAAGAGACATTACCTGTTCCAGAGGCATTGATCTTTAAGTGAAAAGCTTCATCCTGTTCGACTCTTTGATATAACATGAAGTAATTTCTTCTCTTTCTATTTGCTGTTTTAGTGCATTTAAACAATTAATCCATAACTTGACAGAGGCAGCATGAAAACAGATTTACAGCTTAGTTTTAATAAGCATTAATATTTTTATGCTGGTTATGGCAGACCAGCCTTCTACTAACACTTGGCTTTCCAGATTACATCCATGAAAACTAATGATCTGTCACCAGACTTACCGATGTTCTAGTGAAGCAGTTAGTCAAGTACAAGTAAAGTCAAGTGTAAGAAGCAGCCTCTTCCCATTTGCAATAGAGCCTTTCTTCCAATTTTGCTAACAAATTAAATCAGTTGAGAGTAAAAATTTAATTACTGTCATGCACCATCTTTGTATTTGTGATCAAGTAAAGCATGTTTCTGTGAGCTTTGTAGTCTCTTACTCTACTGAAATGGGAGAGAAGTAAGATAAACCTAGCTGAATATTGGAATAGATTTATAATTATTGTTTGCTTAGAGAAATAAAATTTGGGAAAAAAGTTTTAGTTCTTTCATTTAAATAAATAAAAAAATCATTTTAGCAGTGCGGTGGCAGCATTGCCATTTCATGTCTAATTCGGAGGAACACAATTATATCTGCCTAATATACCGTACTTGAGTCAGAGAGACAATGATTTCATAACAGACATCGTCTTTCTGCAGGGATCCATACTTTGAGGACTATGCTGTAGGACAGCATGGAGAATCGCAAGGACAGTAACCTGCTGCTTAAAACAGGCATCATGCAACACCTACAGAACAGACAACAAGATGACAGGGTGTAACATGCCAAACAAAGCAATCTTCAAAATATGTCTGCTCAGCTGTGTCACCACAAATTTGCTTTATCTACTGCCAGTTCCAGTTCAAGTCGTGAGTTTGTTTAGAGATTATTATAGGACATCTTTTCACTCACCAGCTATTTCTGTCTGAGACTTGTGCTCTCTTTTCCCCCACCTGAGTTAGGGCTTTTTGTTCTGACACCCTTCCAGCAGCCGGATGAGAGCTCCTGCCCCTGAAACTGCAGTAGTTCACATGAAGTAAGCACGGATAGGGGATGGAGGCTGTGAGAAGGGCTTGCATCTTCCAAGTGCAAAACATATAATGGAGATTATGAATTATGCAGAAAAATACTTCGTCTTGTTAATGTGGGTATGACTGAGGGAAGTATGTTGGTATTAGGCTTAACCATGTTTCAGAGTAAGAGATCTTCACAATATGACACATGCCTCAGGAGGTTTTCTGAGACTTGATAAAGCACAGGAGAAGAGGGCTTTCGGAGCACATCTGCTCAGGGCTAACACATTCAGTAACAGTCCTGAGGCAGAAAATGGTGCAGTGAGCCTGTCATCTGCACCACACAATCCAGCTGTTGAGGACCCTGCTGCCTGTACACTGACGGTGTTCTAACTGTTTGGTATTTTGATGTCAGAGCCAAGAAAATAGATCACGATTAATATCATGAAAGAGAAAATAATGTTCAGTCCTGTGCTAGGAAAAGAAGATAGAAAAACAGGTCTGAAAACAGTCTGAAGAGGCCATCCTGCCCATGATGGTCTTGCTCAGTCCATGTCAACTGGCAACAAGCTCCAGAGACTAAGAACTGGGCTTCCCCAAGACACACAATCCATGCTCCTCTTGCAGAATGACGTCATCTGCGTTGTATGGTGTCACTGTTGAATTCAACCTACCTACTGCCAAGGTAATGCAATTAGAAAGACTGGGAACTAAAACAGAAAGGAAGCATTTACTGCCTAAACACGGTACTCAAGAAAAAGCTTCTAAAAATATATTCATGGAAATATAAATGCTCCAAACTTCTCAATAGCTTTAATACAATCACATATAATGCTAAAAGGCCAGGTGACTAGCACTCCAGTGTAACACTCATTGTAGCAGAAAGTCTGAATAACCTGGATGTACTCTACTTATTGCACTTCAAAATACATTATACTTTTCTTCATAATGAAGGGAGTACTTGCACTCTTGTGCCATTTTCTTAGCAATCTCCCTTAAAAAAAAAAAAATCCAAGCAATTCTAAAATCTTCAACTTCTTGGTCTATAATTCTGTGAAAATATTTTCCTTAAATCTGGTTTTCAGTCATATCTCTTAAACTGAAATCTCAATCAAGACTTGTTTCCTGCGCTACAAGGAAATATATGTAGCGTAAATATATCCATGCCTGGAAGACCTCGTAGTTTAGACAGATGTGATAATCTATTATTAACTTCCCTGCAACTGAAATCAGAACTGTGTTGAAATGTGCTACAGCTAATAACAGCACTTTGCTGTCAGACAGCATCCACAAATCAACTAATCATGTAAACACTTAGCTTCCTAATTGCTTATGGGTGATAATACTTCTGCATACACATACAAATTTTCACATATTAACCATGATTCAAGAAGTTTTCTTACAAATTTGAGGAATAAGTCTAAGGGCAATACCAAGCTAAACTGACTTGTTACACTAGCACAGAGAACTACAGAGATGGGCTATGCCTTTCTTCTGCTGGAAGGGAGATGGCCATGGGTCACTGCAGGGTTTGCATGCCCTCTCTTTGGTCCTGGTGGGATTTGGGGTGTTCTGAGGACCTTATCCCCAGGTCTCTGCCAGCTTCATGTAGCAGTAGAAAGGTGTGAAGGGCATCCTGCAGACCACAGACCTCTTCCAGTAACAGAGGGAATGATGGTCTGATGGGCAGCACAGGGATGCTTTGTGTTTTGGAAACAACATGCAGGACTCACAGAATTCCCACCACATCCTGCTCCTGCAACTTCCCAGCTCCTATTACAGTTAGTCTTCTCTGAATTATTTGGCTATGGTCCACTGCACTCAAAATCTAAAGCATTTCTCTCTACCTGACTACTCCCAGTCAGACCATACATCAAATAGATCCCCGGGGACAAACAAACCCCATCAGCCTCCAAGAAGATCTTTTTTTATCAACTGTAACAATAAGATATTTCTGAAACCTGGAAAAAGGTACATAGTTTTCTCCACTTTTCTCACTCTGGTGTGATGGCTTTCATTAGGTTAACTATTTCTTTGCTTCCTCCCCCCCAGTATTGATATGTTTAGCATTTCTCAAATCCTCTCTGCAGGAGGAAGTGCCATTTGGGATGGCAGAGCTGAACAAAAGTACAACGGAGGAGACATTTGGCACATTCCCTTCTGAAGCCTGGTGTTTTCTTTCTTTTGTATCTTCATTATTTTTACTGGAAATTGAAAGGGTGGAGATTTGTGGGCTCTTCACTTCAGAAGAAAGCAACACAGACATCATCATCCATGTGTCTTGATAGCTAAAATAAATAGCAAATGGGGGCTCTCCTCCTACTAGGCTATTGGAAGTTAGGTGCAAAGAGTTTCTGTTCCCTTAAACCCTGGATATTTTCAATACTGAAAGTGTTAACAAAGAACCTTTTTTTCTTAATCTGATGTGTCTACTTACCTGTTGATAACTGCAAGAAGCACCTAATGACTTCAGTGGGTGGCTGGATGCACACCAGTGACAGGGCTCCAAAGCTTTTCCTCTGAGCTATATGGTGAGTCAAATGCTAAGTTTTTGGGCACTAAAATTCAGAACATGCTCTTTACTCACTGACTGCAGCCTGGAAAATCCTGTTACTATTTATGTCTGCTGTAAGCAGCTCACCTTGAGACTGAAAAATAAGACAGGCGTGTGCAGCAGAATAAGAAGATATACAAAGTCCTGCTCCATCCCCACAGCTCAGTGCCTGCTTTGGAGCTTTCCTTATGGTACATGCTGTTCTATCCATGCTCTGAATTAGCAGTTTCCTTGTGGACATTTTTCTGTGGCACTGATCATGATGTTACCAGAGTGTTTCATGCACCTCCACTGCATTAATTTGCACAACTACTCTGCATGGTAAGGTAGTATTATCCCCACCAAAGCCTAGAATTAAAAATCAAAAATACCCCTAAAGTTCGGCAAGGAGCCTAAGACCTTATCACAGGATTTTCCAGAGTGTTTATTATTTTACACTCCAGCACAAGCAGGGTGCAGCATGCAGGTTTTTAACTGAAGCTGTCATGTGTTGGAGATGACCAAGGTAAATGAGCACCTGTGGCACAGACTCTCCGCATTGGGGTATTTTTCATTAGAGCCAATAGTAAAAATTACAGAGAACAATTCTAAATCAACTTCCATTTCATCAGTTCCTGGGGGGAAACAAACAGTCCAAAACCACCACTTTTCTAAAAACACCTCTCTCATCTAGAACAAACATCAGCTAATCCCGACAGGACAGCAAACATTTGGTGTTTACACAACAGCAGAAGTGAAGCACTAGGAAAAATGGGATTTTTAATGTTCTCTACCTCCAGAAGCAAAAGCACAGCAGTGTATTTTCCAAAACTGCTGTTTTGTGAATATGCATGAAACACACATAGCGGTGTGGAATGAGCTCTTCTTTCAACGGGCAGCTCATTTTTCACACTCAACAGAAAAGAAACAGCATTATTTGTTTTCAAATAATCACAGCGTTTGCCATTGTCTTAAATTCAAGCAAAGTGTATTGCCAAATGCTAAACTTTGAAATCCTTAAATTCAGATAACACTATCAAAAGTTACAATTTCCACAAAGCCAATCAGCAATCCAGTAAACCAAAAAGTAATCCAGATCTGAAAGTTAGGGCTAAGTAATGGTATAGATTACACAATTTTGGAAGTGGGAAATTTTCTCCCCGAATGTTCATGTCAGGTCTCACATGCCTGCATCCCTGTCTCAGGGATGCAGGCACTGACCTGCCTCATCTCCCTCTGGACCAGGCACTGATCCTGGGTCTCTTGCCCTCTTGGGAGGAATAGTAGCCCAAACCAAAGCAATGGGAGAGAGAATCAGTGGGAGTTCAGATCGTTGTACTGCAAATCTGAGTGTGCCATTCAGAAATTCACAGGTTAGATGACATAATTTGTTTGTAAGATGTCATACGGTTCATTCTTGCTTTTTGCTGTTCATAGGCACAGAACCATAGCTGCTCATTAACGCTGTCCTAAATGATACCCTGCATAAGCTGCAATCATGTCACCAGGGTGAATGATACAATGATAGGTAACCTGCTGTTGCTTCAAGAAATATGCTTTATTAGCTGGATGGCATCAACAGCTCTGTTCCAGGCATGTGTTGGAGTTAGAAACTTCATTTTGTGATTTATAACAGTCATTATATCTAAAGCAAATAGTTGCTTGGATACATAAGAATGGAAACCACATATCCATCACAGTTCAATTATCTGCTTTGCCTAAAGGACTCTTACTTTTCACCTGTTTTCTTGCCCCTTCCAAAGAGTTCTCCATTTAAGATTCCACAAATTGCTTATTCCTTGTACATTATCATCCTGGACCACAGCTGGCTACATGACTTGGGGTTTTCCTGCTGCTGTAAGACGGAAGTATGTGTGTGCATAAAATTAATTCAATTAATTAATTAATTTTAATTTATTTTAATTTTATTTAATTTATTTTAATTTTATCTAATTTATTTTAATTTAAATTTATTAATTTATTTATTAACTTTAATAAATAAATTAATTAATTAAAAATAAATGTCCCTTAAAAATTGCAGGTCACCAGAACTCAGAAACTCAGATCTAAACACTTTCACTTCTCCTAATACTGGACTACCTGAAGCTTTCTCATTCCCCTGCATTTGTGATTCCAGGCCAATCCTTATTCCAAAAGCTCCTAGATCCTACACCACTGCAGTCTCAGAGAATGGTATCTGATGTTTTAATGAGCTTTTAACCCAAATCACAGAACAAACAGTATGGAAGAGGAGGGGGGAAAAGCAGAGTAAGCTAACAGACTCCTACAGGCGTAAGCACTAGACCCAGCTGTGGTGCTCTGTCACACCACTGCACATGATCCCAGACTTTATTAGTCATGGAGACCATTCTAAATGTGACACATACTGGCCCTTTGCAACCATGATGTAAAGACAAAACTTGGCCCTGACATGGTTAAAAATTCAGGCTTGTCCATAACCCTACCACCCTCCCACAGTGCTGGGGAAGGTCCACATCAGCCACCCAGTCTGGCTGGCAGCACTTGAAATGGAGTCTTCAAACCCTGAAGATAACTCAGGTGTGTTTACCAGCAAACTGATAGATCTGTAATCAAGTCAGAACTGTTTTTTTCTGTAATACACGCTCACCGGCATGACTAGTAGAGACCAGATTTTACTGAGGTAAGAGGTATCAGGATGAGCTCTTGGCTGGTGGCAATAAACCTCCTAGGCCACTTTTGTAAGAAAACTTCCACATCTGCAGAATTCAGGTCATGCCTTTGGGATCTTGTATAGCCTCCCAAATAATACAGTTTTTCAGAAGGAAGTTACACTAAATTACAATGATAAGGCAACTAAATCAGAAATTATTCAAAGAAATATTTTGGCATGGTTATTTAAACTTTGTTATTCGTTTGTTGAGAAAGATGTTCAGTTGCTTCCTATTTTGTAAAGAACAAATATTCTATCATTGTTTCTTTTACTCAATTGGTGAAATGACATGTGGCAGTTTTAAAGATTTATTTGCACTACATCTCTCTGCTGTTGGTTGCTCCTCAGGGAAGAGTGAGGGGAGAAAGGGATGCGATTGTCGGAAAACATCCTGAAATATTTCAGTATATTTATTAAAAACAGAATGCTAAAATGAAATTAAGAAGCCATTAGCTTCAAATCTCATTTGTGCCAATATTTACTTCCAGTATATGAAGAGATCTAAAATGCATGGTGCCATTCGGGATCACGTCCATAGCATGCCCCCTCATGTAATGACACGCTTTTAGGTTGCTGGTCCAGCCTACTATCACATCCTGTTGCTCTAAACTCTGACCTACCCCTCACAAGGCTCATCTCTCACAACAAGGATTAAGTGCAGGAAAAATAAATGTAATTATTGTTAAGCTGGGTGAAAATTGAATTTTCAGGCTGAAGACACTGAAATGAGAATAAGGCATTTTTCAGAGCATAGCCCCATGTACTGTCAAGCTCTGAGAGGTGAACTGGGCATCATAGCTGAATGGTACCCAAAACCATACCCAGGGTGCAGTCACCGCATCCCTGTTTGATGCCCATGAAACAGACAGTCCCCTGCATCACAGGGCACTGCAGCCCCAAGCACAGGGAGAAGGGAAAAGTTTTCATTCCTATTTGCACACACATACCCACAGGGTTTGGATATCTGCAGACAGCAACCTGGTGATCCAAACCTAGCACCATCCTGGACCCTGCTCACAACTTACAATGAATTCTGATAAGCCCCATGTACCTCCTGATTTACAGCAGAATATTGGAACAAGAATCAAGTTCAGCCACACAAATTCAAACCAGGCAATGGAAAGATGCACAGGACTATAGGCACATGCTTTAACTGCATTCAGCAAATCCAGAAATCCCCATGCCAAGCTATAGAAAAAGATTTCACTGCTTCTTCTGCTCCCTATAGCTGCATTGCACTGTTCCCTCCAGTACTGATGCTTTTTATCATGTATTTCTGCCTTGCACTCACTGGATTAACCTGCTCCTGTTGTTAAACACTAGACAGATTGTTGACAATCTGTATTAAATGTCTGCAAGTACCTCTTCTGTATCAATAATCTTCTGCTTACGAACACAAAAAACATTTTTAAAATCCTCTTCAGTAAATCTTAAATCTCATCAAAGAGACCAGAAGTATTTACTGCCCCTGGCTTCAGCACTCAGTTCCTCTGGTGGCAGTCTCAAATCTCCCAAGCCTTTTCAGTCTCATTCTCCTTCTTTCCAGACACCGTAATTCCTTGCATTCGAACTGCTCTCTCTGCCTGTTCCAAACTCCAGAGGGAGGAAAGCAAAGCAATGCAGCAGCTGGTTTTGCAAGAGAATGTTACAATAACTTAGGCCAAAATCTCCAGAGATTTCTCTGCAACATTAACACAGTCTGGCTCATTTGGAGGAGCATTATTCAGCTTTTAGAGGTGGTGACTCTACACAGCTGGGAAGCCACTGGACAGAGATTCACTGCTGCTCTGTGGATGATGCCTCTATCATGCAGCTTGCAGGGGAACTTGTCTACCTATTTGCTTGAGCTATCTGCAAAACTAGGGTCTGACGTTCTTGGTAATACTTATATGTAACTGGGAATGGCTGCAGGCAAAGGTATTAATAGAATAGATAACATAATTGAGAAGCACATGCACACCACTGCTCCTGGGACAGCAACCACGTAGATAGGAGCAGAGGATAACTAGAAATGATGGAAGTTTCATGCTAACACAGTTTGGAAAGCAGATTCATGATTAAACTCTCTTTTTAAGAGTAGAGCATCACTGAGCCGTCAGTGTGAAATCCATCCCTCCTCACATGAGATTCTCTACACGCGCATCCGGCACCCACCAGTCCTACGCACATCCCCAGCAGGGCTCCCTGCAGCGTTCCTGGCTCCATGGTCCAAGCAATGCTTTTGAGATCGATCGTGTCTCTCATTAAAATTCTGATGCAAAAAATTACTGGTGGAACATTTTCATGCAAGGAACAGAAAAGCTGATTCATGCCTTTAACTAAAAATTAACATGAAACCCAAGACAGCCTTAAGCACATATTGTAGTCACCAGCTTTTTTCCAGTAAATAAACTGAGAAAATGCTGCTGAATTTGTAGTGTACAAATCGGTTGCAAGTTCCATGGAAATGCACAGAACAAGCATCACATTTGAAAGCATGCTGAAATTGGACGTGACCTTCAGCCATATCTGTACTAGCAGCACTTGGACAAGACACACAAATTGGCATTTTGCGCTCAAAAACTACTCAAAACATGAGTGCAAATACAGAGGAAAATACCACACCTCTATGTCAACACTTCTGCTGGGGATGAATTAAGTTACTTAAGGCACTTCCTGACACCCCACTTCAAATCTATGACCTATATAAGATGTATGAGGTGAGTTGTAGACATGTGAATGCACACGTGAATCACAGCAATTAAGTAAATGAAATAAGAATGTTGCTCTTTTACAATCAGAAGCCATGGTTAGTTAGGTACTGTCAATTTCACTTCAATAAGAAGGACATGGTTTTTAATTGAAATATTCATGCCTAAGTGGTCAAGTGTTACTATTTTAGTAATCTTACATATGTTCTTATTTCCTCTTTGATTTTTAAGTCCACATTACTGTACATTTGGCCTTTTATTTTTTCCATTACTTATCCTAAACACAAGTTCTTCTGAAAGATCACCAGTAATTCACATAAATTATAGAGTTGTTATTCTTCTTATCTTAAAAGAAGCATAATAATTGCAAACTGCAACTACTGGAGCTGAAAACAACTCTCCAGACAGTTTCACATGCAGAATTAGATTAAAATGAGCTCATTTTTTAAAAAGACCTGATAATTTGTAGGAGGGAAATAAAAAATAAATCTAACTATTTTCATCAGTAGAGAATATTACAGTCCTTAGAGCAATACAGGAGTGCCTTACCACATGCAGATGAGGCCAACATGACCTAGAAAGGCCAGGTTACCTCAACAGAGGGTTGTAGACCATGTTGAAATAACCATAATTCCATTGTCCTGCAAAGGACAACAAAGGGGCAGAGGGTGAGGCATCTTGTACCACTTACTGGAGAAGAAGTTCAAAACAACCTGACACAAAATATCAAGAGAAAAAGATGAGTACTTGAGGTTGCAAGCCGAGATGAGTCTTTTGTTCTCTCTTATCTTGCAAGAGCCTCATGCGTGGCAGGAGGAGAAGACTGAAAAGTTTTCAGGTCAATGGTTTTCTCTGACCAGGAGAGCAATTATGACCAAAATTTGAAGTTGCTGGTCAACTGCATCAAAATTTCCCTTCACTGGAATCCTCAGAGCTCCTGCAGGTGCCATGAGAAATACTTGGCCAGCGGAAGGACAGAGTCCTCACTTGCAGAGCCAGTGTAAAGCATGAACAAGACCACACAGGATCACCATTATGTATATGGGAGTCCTGATTACATGAAAAATACCAAATCACTAGGCTCTCAGAAGACCTAGCTGGGACATAGCAGTCCCTAGGAACTTGGTTTCATGAGTCAGCAACTTGACTGTTATGGAGTGCCTGTTAAACCACACCACTATTTTGACTAAACCTCCTAATAAAGTACTCTTATCTGGTGAGAAGAAGCCCTTACTTTATTGAGCCAAGAAGCCCCTCCTGATTTCTGGGTGACAATTTAGAAGTCAAATCTAGAACAAGAAAGACAGACTGTTAAAACTCCAGTTTCCAGGGATTACTATGATGAATTACCATTGCAGCCAGCTAGTTTTAGAGTTAACCTGTAGTATTGACAATATTAGTAAAATCCCTTTGAGTAGGCTTTGCAGGTTTATAAATATAACCAATTATCATGTATTTGATGAGATTTAATTTAAATCTAGCAAAAAATATTCCCAAATGAGTCATCTGTTACTCATAACTTAAGATGAATTCAGCCTCCATGTCACAACTTTCCTCCTCCTCCTTTTTGAGACCCATTGCTTCTACATAAATTAAGTCATTCATTACATACATCCAAGTCAGATTTCCTTTTAGAAAGGCGTATTTTAGAAAAAGCAATTACATTAGGTCATTGATATATCACCCAAACTTTCAAAGCCCCCCAAAATGGAAGAGGGTTTCAGATGTTCATTTGAACCAGGTTTACACTTTGATAATAACTTGCTGTAGAAAAGATCCTGCAATATCAGATGAGAAAATGAAGATCATCATCTGATGTAACATAATCCTTTCAAGACACAGTGATGGAGGTTTGGAGCTGCTTATTGAACGGGGCTGAGCTACAAACAGTGCCATCTGCAACCACTCTTCATTACTGTAATTAATCGTGACAACTTGTGTCAGTGAAAGTTCCAACCCGAATCATGAGCAACTCATTGCCTAACCTCCACAGCACCCAGGTACATCAGTGTAAATGAGCATAGCTCAGAGGTCTGCTGACATTGAGGATCCTCCATGCCCTGATATCAGAGGTATTATGAAAGGTGCAGCTAGAGAAGTCTTTGTTCCTCTGTAGAATTCCATATATCACTTTACAGCAGTAGCTCGTTTAGACAAAACTGCAAGATGTACAAATAACTTACAAGAAGCATCGTTACAGTACATTCGCTGCAATGCTGTGAATTAAACTGTAACACTACAGGAAAACACAACCACATTTAATTGAGTTAGGGAAGAACGATTTATCGACTTGCTTAGACGATATGCGCACCCAAATGAAGAGGAAAACATGACTCATTCGAGAAGCTGCACAAAGCAGAAAATGCTGTTGATCTATAGCCTGCAGTCTGATTACATTAAATACACATTTTGCTGCACATATTTTGGGATGAAGAGACCTATCGTAGACACAGGCTGCTTAGCTGCAATCAGGCCAGAGGCAGCAGGAGGTTGTCTGTGCCCAGCAGTCCAACAGTATCCTGAAGGTCTGGCTTTATGGAAGGGAGGGGGACAAGAAACAAAAAATTGCTAGTTTTCAGTTAAATCCTGCAATACAGCCCTGTCTTCCTCCCTAGACCTTTTCTTCCTCTTTTCCCCTTCATTTGTTTGTGCTTTGTACATGCATTTCTCATTTTGCTGTTTCTGTGCCTTATGTGACCTTGTGGATGCCTATATAGCTTCCACAGAGACTGCAAAACTTCTAGTTTCCTTACATTTGCCTGTGGGCTTTTCTTGACTGAAGCTCCCATCTGGCCCAAGCACCAGCCTGGAGCAAGTTAATTAAACCCAGTGCCCCTGGTTTTGTCTCTGTGATGATGCTCATCTAAAGCGTGGGAGACAGGCAGGTTGAGAGAATTTACTAATATTATTATTATTGTCATCATTATTATTATTAATTAAACATTGCTACAGACACTTGGCCCTCGAGGAAAAGAACCACTGTTGCATTCCTGCAGCCTGCGGTCACTCTGAATTTCATGCAGATTCAAGGAGGGAAAAAAGGAGGAGAAAGGCAGAGGACAACTTCTCCTGGCCCCTGAGAAAGCAGTAGGGTCACCAGGAGAAGGTCTGTAGTGGGGCTGCGGGCAACAGTTCATATATATGAGATGGGGCAAATAAACACCTTGC
Source organism: Psittacula echo (assembly GCF_963264785.1). Classification (NCBI taxonomy): domain Eukaryota; kingdom Metazoa; phylum Chordata; class Aves; order Psittaciformes; family Psittacidae; genus Psittacula; species Psittacula echo. Next base: position 13,157,942 of record NC_137745.1, on the reverse strand, counting down.
TATTAAGTTGTATTACATTGTTTACTACATTTTTTCTGAGCTGGGAATCATTTTCTTCCTTCTGGATTTCAAAATTCTGTTCTCCAAATGTTCATGCCAAATTCTCCATTGCCCCTCTGCGACAGAAGACTTCTCATGGCTCACCATCTGGCTGCCCCACCATCATGAGGGCCCCCACATAATCCCTGTATGGACATGCAGAGCAAGGCACCATTTGAAAGGTTTATCCATCCCACCAGAGCCCCAGTGAACGTATATCCAGACACATAGAGGCAGCAGAGGGTTGTTCAACACAGGAAAATCACATTTCTAACAACCTAATGCAACAGCTCTCCCTTTAGTTGATTATCTAAGCCCAATATAGGTTTTAAACATTAACAGGGGAAGTGATGCAGGGTTTTCAGATGAATGTTCGCACAGGGATGTATCTGATCTTGCAACGTGTGGTATCCAGACCACAATGTGCTGCTCTCAGTAGACTTAATCACTCTGGGATCTGCATGGAACGCCACCGTCAGCAGAGACACATGATCACAGTGCACTACAAGCAGGGTCCAGTGGCTTCGTTATAACCCAGACAAGTTCCATTTTAAAATAAAAGAGCAGAGATACATGGATTTCATTAACATTAAATCACAAGTCAATTAAATAAAGGCAGAAACTATGTGCTTTTTGATGATCCTAAATCACAAGCAATGATTCATTCTCAGGACTCTTAAATGAAGATGTCTAATGACATGTTGGAAAATTAAGCCTTTTTGTACCAGGAATGGAAACATTGCATTTTTTAGCAGTAGCTACTGAATAATTAACTTGCACCCCTGCTAAGAGTATTTGCCATTAACTCCAATAAAAGACACCATATGAGGCATGGATGTGAAGAATAATAATGAAAAAAATATATTGCTTAGAGACCACATTACTGGTACAACACTCAAGTTTCTGTCTGAGCCTAATATAGGGTACATTGTTTAAATCATTTAACATAAACAGACAAAACTGCTTTATTGGTTATTTCAGTTATGAGTCTAGGGTTGAGAAGTTTGACATGCTAGTGCCACCACTAAGCATCATCTAAAACAGGTGGTCTTCTACTTTTGGACCATTAAGTTCATCTCATTTGCACCTCACTTGACCAGACATATTTTTTTCATATGCTGCCAAGATTAAAACCTTTTCACAGGCAGGAAAGCAGAAGTTAGGCAGAGAATGTCAAAGCAGCCAGTGATAGCTGGTGACATATTGTAATAACGGACCTTTGGAAGCAATCTGCTAAGGTCTGTAATTCACAAAATAAATACACTTTCATAGCTCGCTGCAACAAAGGTGTCCTTTTCTCTTTTCCATAAACAAAGGAATATTTTACAATTATACGTGAGAGGACTTTGGCACTCGTGGCTCCACCGGAGCCTACAAACCTTCACAAGAAGTCTTTTTGTCATTGGACTCATTAATCTTTACTTTCTTGATTAAAAACATCTGAAAATCCTAGTGCTTCAGTTTTTAACAGTTTCAGGCTAAGACTTGGAGCACAGCATCACAGAACCAGCTAAGAGGCAAATATTTTTAGAGGTTTGCAAACTGAAGTCAGTTATTATATAAAACCAGATGTGATTATTGAAAATAAAAGCTAACAAATCCCACTGGTAATTATACTTTAAAATTTATGCCAGGTATACCTTGCTATACCCTGCCAGTCTGTGCAGTTAAGTGACCTTCAATATTGCTATTTAAGGTGGCCTGATAATTATTTGATTATTATTTCATGCAAATTAAGAGTTACCTTTCCTAAAATAGCTTATTTTCAATTTCATCCTTATTTGCACACTGCATGAAACCCTGACATTTCAGAGCTCTCCAGAGTCTTTCAGACTGCTTGGCACTATTACGTGTTGTTATCCAACTCATTTTTTCTTCTTAATTTATTTCCTAAATCATTCTTTGTTATTACCACAGCTGGATAGGTACGCCACCTAAATGCACGCTATTTCATGCAACACGAACTTAGGAAGTGAATAGCGAAATAGCCTTGTTGTAGCAGGCTCCTGGCCATCCCCTTTTTCCAACAGCAGCTACAGGAGGGGAAACAAAAGTGTTCTTGTAGAAGTAACAAAACACCTTGAATAAATCACAGCTAGTAACTGACCAGCACAAATACACAGGCACACAGACACACTCAGATCACATCCTTTCATCTTAGAGGGGTGTGCACAACCCAGCACATGACCATTTACATAATTTAGAATCATAGAATAGTTAGGGTTGGAAAGTACCTTAACAATCATCTAGTTCCAGAGCCCCTGCCATGAGAGACACCTCACGCTAAACCATGCCACCCAAGGCTCTGTCCAGCCTGGCCTTGAACACTGCCAAGGATGGAACATTCACAACTTCCCTGAGCAACCTATTCCAGTGCCTCACCACCCTCACAGTAAAGAACTTCCTCCTTATATCCAATCTAAACTTCCCCTGTTTAAGTTTGAATCCATTACCCCTTGTCCTATCAGTACAGTCCCTAGTGAAGAGGCTGCTCTGGCATCTCCACGCAGCCTTCTCTTCTCCAGGCTGAACAGCCCCAACCTTCTCAGCCTGTCTCCATAAGGGAGGTGCTCCAGTCCCCCGATCATCCTCGTGGCCCTCCTCTGGACTTGTTCCAACAGTTCCATGTCCTTTTGATGTTGAGGACACCAGAACTGCACACAATACTCCAAGTGAGGTCTCACGAGAGCAGAGGGGCAGGATCACCTCCTTCCACCTGCTGGTCACGCTCCTCTTGATGCAGCCCAGGATACAGTTGGCTTTCTGGGCTGTGAGCGCACACTGAAGCCGGCTCATGTTCATTTTCTCATCGACCAACACCCCCAAGTCCTTCTCTGCAGGGCTGCTCTGAATCTCTTCTCTGCCCAACCTGTAGCCGTGCCTGGGATTGCTCCGACCCAGGTGTAGGACCTTGCACAAATTTCACAAAATTTACAAATTTCACAAACTTGGAGCTTATTTTTAGTAATTTTTTATTAGCTGTCTGTTCAGACCTCTCACGTGGGCTGCAGAGCCTTCAAACACTCTTCTTACTGTACAAGAGGAATACACTACCAAAGAAATACATGAGTTTCAATAGTTTGGATGTCTTCATGAGATTCTCCAGACAAATCACATTTACTGTGTGTGGTAGGCTCCTGCACCTGAGAGCAAGTCAGTGAACATACAAATTCTCATGTCCATATTTTTTAAAACTTCTGTCAATTCTGATCACTGTAGTGTAAATAAAAGCTCTTCTCTAGTAATCCAGCCATTTCTTCTTAAACATTTATTCACTGATGCCTCTTACCTACCTTCATGGCATTATCAATTTCCATATAGGAGAGTGGTACATCTCTGCAGAAAACTCCAGAGCTGTTCTTGGGGGCAGACACGCAGTCTTTGTACCAACCTCCTTGCAGTTGTCCTTACAGAAATTGCCCATTTGGAAGTTCAGGATCCACAAAATTGTAATTGAGTAAAACAGAAAATGAAGTGAACTAAATCTTTCTCTTCCTGAACAGCCAGATCCACATGCAAACCTTCCCTGCAAAACTACTGCTTCTGCCCCTGAAAGGCAGCAGTGCCAAATGCTGATCAGGTTTCAGGATAGCATCAGAAGGACCTGAAGCTGCAGCAGGACCTAGAAATATTCAGTATTTCAGTAACACTCTAAAGAGTGAGGCAGTTAAACACACAATTGCCACGAACACAGTACACACTGCTTTGTCAGCAAAACAGAAATGGGCTCACAGAGAACGTTGGCGCTATAACCTCCATGCAGATGGAGAAGGAATCCCTCAGAGTTAGATGTAACCTGCCAAAACTTACTCAGCAAGGCCGTGAGAAAGCAGGGAAATCTCAGGCTCTGCTTTGATGCTCTAGCTTATTGCTAAATTGTCTCAAAAGCCCTGAAGTCTCATCTTTGAGAGAGTTAGTTAGATAAAACCAAGGTTCAAATTTGCTTATGACAATTTTGAGAATATTACACTTGAAGAAACACCAGAAAAAGCCCACACTTATTCTTCACCAAATAAATGTAAGAGAAAAAGCTTATCGTAAGGACTACATAGGCACCTCTAGTAGTGAAAGAGCTGAAAAACTGCAGAAAGAAAAAGCTATGCAGGAGGTACACAGTAGTGTCCTTGATAATCCCCTTTCCTGCACTTGATAATCCAAAGAAAACAACACAAATGCCAAGAGGTTCTTCAAACACAGTGCGGGTCCTCAGCAAAGCATTAAAGGCCATTCAACATCCATCCATGAAAAAGAAAGCCTTACCTTCCTACTCGTTAAAAAAAATAAAGAAGCGATAAAGACTGGGGATCTCTTACAGAGCAAACAAAACCTAGCTTTTCTGTACGAAGTCCCCAGAACTCAAAAGGAACATCTACTTTGGATGTTACATCTTTTCTTCTAAATTATTAGTATTTTCTGTTGAATAAGAATTCAAAATCAAGTAAAAGCTTCAAGGTCAATAATCTTTTTGTAGTAGCAAAAGCCCATGAGAGGAATTTAAGTAATTATTCTTAGCCAAAGGAGCAGTCAGGTCAAATAAATGTATCAAAGCCTTCAAATTATCAGCAATAAAATCTCATGTCCTCTAATAATGACAATGATGACAATAATTACTAGGACAATGATTTAAAGCTCAGCATTTTTATGCTGCCTAATTTAACAAGTACAAGTTATTTATTTATGCCTTTCCAGACTGAAAAAGCACTTGTCTGGGTTTGTTTATTGTCTAAGATTAGACTTTTGGAAGACAAAGAATAGCTTCTAGAAATTACCACAAGAAGTTCCTGCAGAAGATGTGCTGTATGAATGGAAGGCAGAAGTTTATGGGTGACAGTCTCTATTCACAAAGATAATGGAAGAAATACAAGCAGAGGAGTTGCAGACTTGTGGAAAGCAAAGACAGAGTTTAGAAACCAGCTTTGTTTTCAGATCAACAGCCTTCCAAGTGGATTTCTCATGTGGAAATCATTCAAATATTCTCTCTGTGTCTCTCAGACAACAAAATCTCTGCCTTGGAGGTAAGAGCTGGGAAGCCTATTTACATGTGAGTAATACTAATAAATATCTCTTGCATCAAAAGAAATTCAGTGCTACAGCCTTTTGTGGCTCTGAATGCACAAGTAAAATTCCTGAGGGGAAACAGAGGAAGAACCATGACTTCAAACACAGCTCAGTTCTCCTGACTGTGAGCATTCCCAGAGGACAGGATGTTTCATTGGGTAATTTCAGCATCTGAGACATCAGTGCAGAGGAGAGAAACACAATTAGGCTGGTGAGGCACTGGAATGGGTTGCCCAGGGAGGTTGTGAATGCTCCATCCCTGGCAATGTTCAAGGCCAGGTTGGATGAGGCCTTGGGTGCCATGGTTTAGTGTGAGGTGTCCCTGTCCATGGCAGGGGGGTTGGAACTGGATGATCTTAAGGTCCTTTCCAACCTTAACTATTCTATGATTCTATGATTCTATGATCCCATCTGCCTGTGGCACCTGGATGGACTTGCAGTGCACAGCCAGCTTGGGCACAAGAACCTTGGTACAAATGGTTTATAGCTAAGCAGTCATTGAAGACAACGCCAACAAAATGCAACATCCCTCATTTGCTTGCTGGATCCAAACTGCAGCTTTAGAGGAACACATAGATCCCTGATTTTGGCCCCTGATGCCTTGTGGCACGGGAGCTACAGCAGCAGGCATGGGGCTGTCACTGATGCAGCAATCACTCTTTCTAATAGATCATCTGCCAACACTCTAACCCCATTATTAAGTTTTACTCCCAATATGGATAAGAAGTCTTTGAGATGTGGTCCAAGGCAGCAAGTTCATGCCTTGATGGCAGCAGGCATTGCTGCAAGACTGCAAAAGCATGCCCGCAAAAGCATGCCCAGCAAGTTTTTTTCCTCTGTTTTAATCTCAGCCACTTTTTAAATGAACCTCACTCCACTAACATGGAGCTGAAGAGGCTTTCCTTTCTGTTTTTTGTGGTTTTTATTTAAGCATGAGAAATAAACTACATTAAAAGCTGCAAAAATTACCTCTTATTATAGACAAGTAGAGGTCAAAGGCAGAATATTACTTTAGATCCATCCCAAAAGGTCAGCTTTTGAAAGATCTGGAAAACACCATGTCCTCTGCATTAACCTGTAACCACCAAAGCTTCTGGCACAAACCAATGTTGTGTTACCCATTAGTCTATCTCAAGCAAATTATTCCACCAACCTTTTGCAGTCAAATAATGAATTTAGCAACTGTTAACTTCACTTGTCTTATCCACAGAAGAGACACAATAGAGGAGCTTGTGCTCAGCTTTCCAACTGTTCAGAGAAGGGAGAGGACGTAGGCAGCTCTCATGCAAGGTCCTAAAATATAGAACAAAATTGCCTTAGATTAATGAAGTCTTCATATTCACTTTGTTAAGTTCTAGAGGACACAGCTTTTTCCTGTTAAATGTAAAATAGCAAAAGGAACGAATGATACTGCATTTGTTGTTTCTTTTAAGTTTGTGCACAGCGAGTCATGCCAAAGCTGCTAAAATCTAGCTCTGATGTCATTTAATGATGACGATTTTCAAATTGTCTGCTTCACCCATCTATAAGGGGGCTAATTAAAGCAAAATGTAACTGCACACACTGCTGCCTACCCCACCTTGGTCTCACAACTTGTGATGTAAATTGACACAGCAAACAGAAATATGAGGATCTATAACAAGAGCTGGAGAAAGTCTCTGTGATCAGCAGGAAAACCTATGGGAGCTCAGCTCTGTGCTCTGCCGTTGCCAGCGTGTCACATCACTGGAGAAAAACTCATTTCTCCATGTACACAAGTGCACTGCGATTTGCTGATGAGGACCAGATCCTGCATACTGCCATTTGCCTACTCCACAAAGTACAGTGATTATTTATTTATCATTTATGTTCCATAGAACACAAAGTTCAAGATGCACTTCCTGATATTTCAGCTGAACTGCAGGTTCCTGTCATCCTAAGGAGTTCATAACAACAAAGACATCTCATGCATGCCAGAGATAACTTGTTTCTACGAATAATGTTCATATCATAACAATTTGAAGGACAAGACCTAACCCAGCCAATATTTCAAAATACCAAGACTGGAAAATGGAGCATAGCTCTAGCAGGAGATGTGAGTTCTCTTGTCTAAACCAGGACTGGATTCAAACTGTACTGATGCATATAATCCCATTTTATGATTTACTAAACTAAAGGTTTACTTCTCCCAGTAAAGCTGGAGTACTGTATAAGCTGCAGTACACACAGAGACAGCCTTCTGTAACAAATTCTATATGAAAACTTGATAAAATTTTTATATAAACCCATGACACATATCTGCAGGAAAGAACAGATCAGCACACTGTAGTACAGCCTGGTCATTTTCAAAGCCTCAGGTTGATACCTGTATATATATATATATATTCACTATGACAGCAGGACAGCTACAGTTATTTTTCTAACCAAGGAACTTAATCTTAAATTCCTGTATAGGTACCAAAATAAGGGGCTGGACAAAAGTTAAACATTTTCATTAATAAAAAGGTTTAAGAAAAAAATACAGCAGAAACTGGTTGTGAGTTTCTGTAACAGTAAAAAAGGATTTTATAGCTAATTTTTCTCAAGCCCAAAACATGTTTTTTATAGAGCCATTACCCACCAAGCTGCACCAGACATCTTTGTAGGAAAACAAAATCCAGTACCATTTCTTACAAAGTACAGTGTTAATGCAGTAAGTCCATGTCACTATCGACTCCAGAGACTTCTCAAAGCAGTTACTGGTAGTGATGAAAAATGATCTCGCAAGTTATGTCAAAACAAAAGCACAGTTTATGCAGTTTGTGTAAGAACCAGCACTCATGACACCAACAAACCTGGCTGTGGCCAACGCACTGTTTTCAAACACTGAATTGAATCAAGATGTTTATTGACACCAGATCAGTGTGTTTGCCTTGAGTGCAAACAAATATTTGGCATGTCCTGAAAACGAGCTGGCTGCAGCTTGGCAAAACCACGCTGTTTCTGTGAGGAGAAGTTTTCCTGCTTCTTTTGGAAGGGGTTTTCTCAGCAAACGTGTTTGTGAGTTGTTTGGCTGCACCATCCAGCCCAGCTGGCAGGACCACGTCACTCATTCATGTGACATTATCCTTCAAGCAAACACTCCTACTGATGAATTTACTGTCTGCTTTTCTGAGCAACCACAGGAGAAGTTCTTATCAGCAGCTGATAAACTACAGCTCTGATGATGATGCCCTTACAAGCAGCACAGGTGGCTGCCAGGAGAGCCACAGCTTCCAACAAGTGACAAGTGACAGCCGCTACCTCTGTCAGGAAACGCTGTTTAAATATTCCTTGATGAAAAGGCAGGTGGCACAAGCCCACTTATCTATAATAGCAACCTATTTAGTGGCAATGTATGGATGAAATGTTTGCGATTGCTAATGAAGCTGTACGTGCTGCATTCAAAACTTCACATCAAAGTTGTCTTGGCTTTCTTGTACGTTCAACATTCGGTCACTGACGCACACAGAAACTCCATAGTTCTGAACCCTTTCCACACATTCTTGTTGTTTCAAAGCTCAGTGTTTCTAAATAACCATTGGCCACCAGTGAAAAGAAGTTAAATTCAAGTTCCTGTTTCTCAGTCCTCAAGAAGCGACTGGACTAACCTGGCATGCCATGCATGCTACAGCAGAGGGTCTTTAGCAGCTCTCATCTCACCTGATGCCGGAGATGGTCCTCGCAGCTCTCATTTCAGCTCATTTACGTGAATTTCAGAATGCTTTGTTGAGAACATTTTCCTCACTTGATCTGAACAGGCCAGGACATCGATGTTTTTCAAAGAGATTTCAAGAAAAATCCCTCTGCTGTCAGGCTGTCTGGGACGTGAAGTGGAGACTTGTAGTGACAAAAGTCTGCTGAGTCAGCTCTCCTGTTCACTGCAACCTTTGCCCCTCTGGCTTCACAGAGAATCACTTGCATGCATTCTATACAATGGGTTTTGTTCTGCTTATAGTTTCCACTGACAGAAAGCACTCTCAGGAGGTTTACTCCATCTTCCTCTTCAGTTGACACCCACTGCATATCCAACCCACAGAGAATATTACACCACTACCTCTGTTGAGAGCACATGCTCTGTTTCATCTGAATCTTCTATTGCCACCTTGAGGCATCATTTTCACCTCAACAGTATTTCTGCATTTCCTCGCCCCATTTCTGGTCTGAGTGTGCCACATACCCAGTCACTGCTCCCTGGGCTTCAGCTGATCATCAATAACTTCAGGAGCAAGAGACCTGTCGGCTTCATCTGGCACTAAGAACTCTTCCACACCCATTTCTTAATCAATGGATTAATCAATTTAAAATCAAATTAATTAATTAAATCAAATTAATCAATTTCTTAATCAATGGCCATTGTGCTCTGCAGTTAATAATTTGTCTGAGGTTTAGCCAGCACTATTTGGGAAGCAGAAAACCTGCATGCAGGAGCATCAGTGCTGGTCTTGCAAAGGGGGATAGACAGCAGAGCAAAGCGCCCTTAGGCAGGAGGAAGAGCACAACTTGCTTTGTGCACTTCTGTGCCAACACACATATCAATCTCCAGAGTCACTTTCTGAGCATGGAGTGACTGCAGACTAATAAATTATTAACTTCTTACACTTAGGAGATAGCATCAGCATTAATCCTGGAGTGCATTTTCAATACGTTTGGCACAACATGTCCAGAAGAGTCAATATAAGTGGTGTCAGTCACTTTTACAGCCTCTTTCCTGGGCATCATGGCACAAGCAGGGCTGTAGGCACACCCACAGAGCATCCTCACGTGATGGGAGGGCTGAGCGACCTGTTCTGTATCCCTGTGATCCCCACTGGATAACCTGTCAGCCATGGCACAGGGACTCCTTCTTCGTTTGGGGCACATATTCTTTTTCTTTCCTAATACTTTTCTGCTTCTCCATAAGTTAGAATTTTTCCAAATGCTTAAATTATTACTCATTAACATGAAAAAATACATTTCCTTTTGGCAGTATTACAATGAATAAAACATCCTGGGATAATAATCTGCTTGAAGCTATAGGTGCAGACCTTCAGAAGTGAGGACAGAAGAACTTTAGTGGTATTCCGGGCTGAAAAAAAAGTCACTGACTTCCAATATTCCTAAGCTTGGAGGAGACAAGGGAAAATTTTCCATTGCTGAATATTCACATTACAGGCATTTTTTGAGCTAATCATTTGGTTTCAGAATTTTGGCACACTGCCTGTGAATCACTGTGAAAATGGGATGCTGTATAGGTATGAGCTGATGCAACTTGCACATTTTGGAGGCCACTGCAGGTAAAGGAAAACACAAGCAGTCAGCCCAGACAAGGCCTTGGCCCAACACCAACCTCTGCTTATGGAAGGCATCCAGCAGACAGAAAGGAGATGCAAGAATCTCATAGCAGATGAGGAGGGCAGGGGGTTATCCAACTATTTAAGAGGTCTCATCTTCATTTTTTACAGACTGGTTGAAGTATGGAGCTTAATATCCTCTCTGAAATCTTTATTTCTCTAGTTTCTCCTATCACATAATTGAGTCCTCCATATTAGGATCTTGGAGTGGTAGGAAATTCAGCTATTTGATTACAGGCTGCTTCTAATTAGCATGATATTCTGGTATTCTCCATGTGATCGCAGTCTCAGGTCCATATTGGAAAAAGCTCAATCTCTTCACTTTAAATATAGCTTTGGTAGTGACTTTCGTATTGCCTATTCAAGTAGGCGCACACAATTGCATTTGCAATTCCAGACAATTTACACAGAAGTTCACACTCTGCTCCTGGCCTTTTGCCATATTTCCCTACAGCTAATAACATTCTGTCTAGAAACAACCAAGCCAATAATTTGTACCCATCAACCTCATGTAACATAATGTGCCAGCTATTTAGTACTGGAAAATTTATCAGCCAGCAAGAGTCAAAGATCTTGTACCAAGCAATACTCCCACTTACCAATTCCCATCATTTCACTTCCTCTACACAATTTGCCAAAACATCTCATTCCCTAGTCTCCCCACAGATTTAAGACCAGCACTTATATGTATTAGACTCGTCATAGAAAGCCAGCTATGAATTTATCTGTAAAAGCTAGCCACACAATATGTAACAGAATAGTCAGGTGTAATATGTACAAACATATAAATACTGAACAGAGCAATTAGACACTGCAACATTAACAACACTGTCACCTCCATGCAGCGAAGGAAAAGGGATGTTTTTCTTTCTGTATAGGACTCTGGACTTGTGTCATACGAGTGGTGCAGATGACCAGTAATAAAATGTGGGAAATTTGTCATCATAATGAATGACCATGAATGCAATTTTTTTTCATAAAATGTTATAGTTGCAGTAATTAACTACCTGGTTGTTCAGTTGCATACCATTGCTGTTACACATAATCCACCACAGTTTCCAGTGGTAACAGCACATTAAACACATCCTTAGTTACAAAATTCAGTAGCCTTCGCATGGCAGTGAGTTGCCAATGTAACTGATTAATCTTTGCAGGGAAATCTGAAGTGGAGACAAAGGCTGTGACCTAAGACCCCCACTGTTTGAAAGCAGCAGCAGCGACAGCAAAAACCGGACAAATTTGCAAGAGGAAGAGTTAGGGCTACTCACAGCTGTGTGCCGTGTGTCTGCCGAGGACTGGTGACTTCCAAGAGAGAGGGAGTCATTGCTGCAGCTTTTATGGCACACTGATGGAGCTGTGGTGGGCACGCTGAACTTGGGGACTGGTGCTAGAAAGTTCAAATTCACATTATATGTCATAGCCAGGCATGACAAAGGGAGGTGCCAACCCTCTGGCATGGCAGGGTTACATCCAGGCGGACCATGTCCTCCCAGGGACTGCAGCCAAGCCAGGGCAGTGAGGGGCCAGGCTGCGAGGCTGCAGCAGGCACAGGCTTGTTTAGAGGAGCCCCAGCAGCAATAGGACACCAGTTTGCTTTTATATCCCAGGCACCTCTCTGCATAAGGACAGCCCATGTTTATGTCCTTCAATTATGCTACATAAGTCCCTGTTTGAGCACTGCCAATAGTATGCACAGAGCTATCTCGGCAGGTGGCTGCATGAGCTACTGCTGGGAGCTGGAGGGTGCCCTGCCTTGCACAACTACAAATAAGTGTAAATATTAAATAATAAACCTTTCCATTATAATAGAAGACTAATAGGTTTGCTGTAACAGATAGCACATTTCTGTGCTGCTCTGTGTCAATGCAGATGTATTGCTACAGGCAACACAAACAATTAAGCTGTAATGAGATCTTCCTCTGCATACGCAAACCTGATCCTGAATTTCCTAAATGAAACTGTAATGAATGATCCAAAACAAGATGGATCAACAGGGGACAGCACAGCACTGCAGCCATGAAACAGCTTCACAGCTCATTCTTTGCCCTAATCTTATATAGAATTTCAATTTGTGAGAGAATCTCATATTTATTCTGGTGGAAGGATTAACTTTGGAGAGGGGTTTCAAATATCCCAGGCCTATACACATCTGGTTTATTTTCCATAGGACATCTTTCCACTTCAACAGGAGCTCAATCTAGAGAAATATCCAAAAGGTAGACAATAAAAAAGTAGGGATGAGAAGAAAGTTGTATAAAAGTTCTCACAATACAGTTGCATGATCACAGGCAGTAAGAAGAGTTGGTCATTGCAGACTAATAAGATAAACACAGCAAGACACTGGATGATTAGAACAGTTGTCCTTATGCAAAATTCAGCAGAAATTCCCAAATGTCAGTGCCAGACAAATCGCACCATCTGGTCAGTGAGGTAAAGTCTTTTAACAAGAAATTGTAGACTGAAGGTTCTCATCCATAAAAGCAGGCCATGCTGGCACACTGTGATTTTCCAAATTTACAGCAATCTATTCCTCTTGTCTCCTACTTCATTCTAACTTTCAAAAGCACATATGGTGCATCTCCCGAGTGATACTGTCCAAACAAAATAAACAAATAAATAAGGACTTGATCTTAACTCTCTCTTTTGTTACAGTGATAATTCCCTATTTTGCCTGTTTCCAAATGCCAACATTATTGTTGAAAGACAATTCATCCTACTAGAAAGCTATCTAAATGAGACATATAATAAATATGTAACAAATATATGATACATGCGGTATAGCTAAATATTTACAATTTACTAATACATTGTTACATGGTATTTTAAAATAATTATATATTTTATGAGTAAATGTAATATAATAAATAATTAAAATTTATCTTGCTTTACAAAACACAACAATGTCTAAACTATCCAGATAAACTTGACCAGAGCACTCTTTTTATCTATTTGGATTATCTGATACTTTGAAGGCCAGATTTCTTATGCCTGTTCAAAACTATTCTCTGAACTGCCTTTGGCTAACACAATTTTCCTGATCCTCAGCAAAAGTGCTCCGCACAGGGTTGCTGCCTTCTGAGGGTCAATCCTGCTGCACAGGATCCAGCCCTGTTTCATTAAGGTTGCTGGAGGGTTTTGTCCTGTTGCTTTGCACGCAGTGTCTGACATTTGCACATGCCCTCAATAAGATCATGATGTCCAAAATAGATTTCAGGGTGTCTCCAGCACTTCTGGAGAAGAGCTGGTGAGCTCTGCTTAGGAAACATCTTACCATTTGGTATATTTGTCCTTGGTTTAGCAAGGGGTATGTCCAAGTGTCAGAGCCACTGGATGCACACCTGTGCCCTCTCAGTAAACCCAATGGGTCTGGTCATCTGCTGCACTTAACCCTCTGCAGAGCCGCCACACACACATGTGAAAGGCAAATAAAACTGTCTTCCGTGAGCTGGTAACACCGTACAATAGCTTTGCTGAGTCTTCAGGATACAAGGCATCGGGGAGGCAAACCACAGGCACATGAGGGATTTTTCCAAACCCACCACCCACCTTAGCACTTCCTACATTGAACAGTGTTACCAGAGGAGACCTCTGCACACCCAGAGGTGCTGGGCACTCCCAGACCTCTGGCAGCAGGGTCTGAAGCCCTTTCAGCGTTAGCGGTATAATTACTCATGAACTCCTCATGCCACATCTGCAAGTAGGAATACGCTCCCATAAGACTTGATAGGAAAAGGTAGACATAATCTTGCCATTTACCTCAGCACAGCTGGATCAGCCACTGATGCAAAAATCTACTGGCCTTCCCACATAAAACATCTGTAATTTGGCCATTATTTTGGCATGCCCAGACATAGCTCGTAAAAGTTAGCCAATAAGTTGAAAGCATGAAGCCTTTACCTAAGGTGCTGATAATGTCAGCGTATCTGGCGACAGTTGTTCATATGTGGTTAAACCTACCAAATTCATTTTGAAGAGATGAATAATCTCAAAGGATGGATATCAGAAGTATTGCAAGAAAAAGAAACAGCTCTATATGGTGGGGGAAATTCTTCTGTGTCAGTATGGGTTCAGAAATGTAACAGTATTAATTACTGTTTTATACCTAGTACTGGTTTCCTTGATTGTATTGTGAAATCAAAACATCTACTGAAGACCTTTTTCTCCTTTAAAAAAAAGCCTGCAAATAAATAAATATTCATACACATCTGCACATCTGAATTGAAAGGAGAATGATTCAATAATTTTCATAGCTTAGTAACATCCAGCCCAGTGCCCTGTTATTTTGAGATTTTTATGTGGAGTTTGGTGTTATGAAATTCTGTTTAATACAAGTTTAAAAGTCAGACAAGCATGGTGCACTAAATCAAAGCTGTTTTCTAGGCTACATCACATGGCAAAATATCCATCTGTTCCCTTAACACACATTGCAAGCTGGTATTTTAGCATTCATAGCAGACAGTTATTTTCAGACATTAAAAGTATGGCTACAGCAGTGCTGTATCCATTGAGACACCTGTATATATCCTCATTTCTATATGCTAAGTTACTATGTATTGAAGGCCAACCCTGTCCACCAGCACTGGATTTGTTACCCTGTTAGAAGTACGATGGGAAAGACAATCAGATGACCTACTTCAGATAATGTGGGTGGCCTGATTCTTACTGATGCACCTTAAGACTCAGGGTGTAGAGAAGGGGTATTTAAAGAGGCATTTGGAAAGAGAAGAGAAACTACAGGTGGTGCTCATATTTCCAAGCACTGGAGTGGTAACAGGCCATGGCGCATCAGGAGAGTGTAAGCACTCCTGAAAAGGCTCTGTGAGGACATGAGTATATTTACTGATTAATATGTAGCGTAAATCTAGCTACTCTTTGTCACACACAGTCTTGTAATAGAAGCGTACACACAGCACTGGGGATGAGAAGGAATAATCAGAAAGGTAAATGCCACTTGTGGCTTTTTTTTTTTTTGTATCTCATGATATTTACAGTAACTTGTGCTCTTCCTCCAGCTCAAATGTCCTGCTAGGGCAGGAGAAGCAGCTGGATATTCTGCATATCCAACCTGCTAGAGCATCCCAGGAATTCAGGAGGAATGGAGGTGCGGGGTTCACTGCAGATAAGCACAACATTAATGAAGCAAAGGACAAAGCCTAGGACCTGAAGATTCCCAAGGGAAGCCAACTCCATGGTACCATGGGAGTCAGATGACCTGGCAACTCATCACTGCAAAACCTCGCTGTAAAATCAGCCACCCTGCCAGCACCTTCAGCTCTGAGACAGGATGAAGAGTTCAGGCAGTCATCAGTGAAAAGAATAGTAGATGTAAAACCCAGGAGCAGAAACCCCATCTTGACCCTCAGTTTGCAACCAGATACATTGCAGTTTCACAGTCAGGCTTATTAAAGCAATGCTATGGGGGATATGTATATACATATTCTTACTCATATATATCTCAAGGAAAGGAAAATCAGTCTCATTCTAAACCAGATGTTGGACATAAATTTATTAGAGATGAATGAAGCTCCTTCATTCAGCTTTGATGTCTGGAGGTTGAAAATACAGGCAATCTTACTTCTCTCTCTGGCATCAAAGTGCTCTATTTCTCCCCTCCTAAGTTCTCAACAATAATTCATGTCTCTGTGTCGCATTGACCAAACCAGTCTTTGAGATCCTATTCTTTTGTCTACGTTTCTCTTACCAGCTCCTAAGACCATGGGGAGGTGAGGTTTCTGGCAGAAAAGATAAAAAATATTTCTTGTACTGACCTTTGTGATTAATAGGTGCAGTCGGGTATAAAATCGTTTCTATCCTGTGAACACAATGACTTGCAAGAAAACAAAAGGGCATTTCAATTTTTTATCAAAACCTTTAGTGAAAGCATAATTCCCCAAGGTGAACTTCTTCTGGGACAGCCCAAGTAGCCAGCAGTGAATAAATGTCTTATAACTTTGGTATTAACCGAGAATTGATTCACGAATCAGCAGGGATCATTTGAAGGAGCCGATCGTTTTTTATCCCTGACTATGGAAAGCAGTGGTGGGCATGAACCTGTGTTGCAAGTAGACATTAATTAGTGTCTGACTGTGCAATAGACTCTAAAATACGGTACTGCATAAAACCTGGGTCCCAAAGTTTATCAGGTACACAAATTCCCAGCAAAATCATAGAATTGTTCCCATCAACTTCTGTGGAAACCAAATTAAATACAGACACAGTTATACTGGGCATTTAAATAGTCCATTACACATAAAAGTTTATATAAGTTTAAAAATACCTTTTAAGTCACTTATTGAATTAATGAGTACCCATCATCTATTAACAGTCCCCTAGCTGTACTCACCATAAGGAGAGAAAGCAGATCACAGGAAGAGACATAACACAGAGCAGAGACAGGGAAGGCAGTACGGGCCACAAGTGCCTCGTGTTAAGACACATACAGGCCACAAAGCTGTGTGCCAGCACAGTATGTATTTTGAAGTGTAAAATATAGGTACAGAAAAGGCTTGTATTGTATTAGCAAGTTACAATCCTTTTGCTGACTTAAGTGTATCTTTCACAGCATTCCCCTTCCACAGGGAGATTGCAGAGGCTGGGGCTGGACCAAAACCCTGGGAAAGGACTGGTCTGTGATGCTTTTTTTACTCTGGGAGAAATTGAGCAATTATTCAGAGGCAGGTACAGTGTCATAGTCCCCAAATGCACTGCTGTTCTGTGCAGCAATAATGATTCTTTTAAAAAATGGAGCAATCTTGAAAGTACCCAATCCTGCACATCTTCTATCACATTGGCTGCTATTACAGCAAATTGAAAAGGACAAAAGAAAACGTCCAAAGTGCTTCTGCTGCCAATGTCTCCTGATACAGCCATCCCCATACAAGGGAGCTGAAGATAAATTCCCCAACAACAAAACCTGGAGCTATTTTTGTGCAGAGATTCCCAGGCTACGGAGGAGATCCATGCAACAGGGAAAAGGAATCAACTTGTATGTTTAACCAAACGTTAATTTCTGAGCTGCCACCAAGCCACATGAAGGCTCTCACTCGTACCCATTGAACTAAAATGCTTCATCAACAAACCCCACGAGTTAGGAGCATTATCTCATCAGAAACACAGTGATTTGCACGAGGACCCAGCTCCTTGCAGCTGATCCTCCACATCAGTCTGGAGAGCAATGCTTTCTCTTTGCTGCTTTGTATCACACAGCAGACACTTGCCACTATTTGAAAGTTGTTCAGAATCAACAGTTCTTACCCAAGACCCACCAGATGGATATTTCTGGTTGTGTGTGCTGAGGCACTGAATTCTCCCAGACACTGGAAAACTCTGTCTGAGACTTAATTACCTTCTATTTCAATGCACCATGATTATATGAAAAAAAAACCCTGCACAGACCTAGCTATATCAGGCATTAAAAAGTGACAATATTTTAAAGGAAAAGAGCCTTTTAATGATACTTCTAAATACAGCATGGCTGAGATTCCAGGTTGTCATAAGAAAGCAAAGCTCCTCTTTCAGCAGAGGGCTGTTAAGGACACGCTGTCAGCCAGCATTTTGTTGCCCTGTACCCATCAGCCTTCTAAAATCAGCGAGAGCAGATGACATGGAAAGCAGATATAAAACAAGAGCTTGCTACATGGTCTGTAGGTGGAGGGGGTGGAAAGAGACCTCAGAGTATTTGGGCCACCCCTGGGGGTTTTTGGTCCCAGAGGGGTTTCTCTGGTTAGAAGGTGCTGGATGTGCTGGAGCTCAGAGCTGCTGCTCATCCCCAGTGCCTCCTGCGCCCTGAGCGGTTTCCAAGTCTCGCCCACCCAGGGACATAATTATGACGACTTTGGAAATCATTCCTCTCTGCCCGTCTCCATGCATAATTTCAAATAAGCCTCCCAGGCAACCAGCAAGAAGAGCTCCACAGAAAACAGTGCAGGCTTTGAAGTCTGAGTCTCTGTTCTCTTTCCAGAAAGATTTTGATTTAATGATAGATGCATACTCTGCCTGGAAAGAAATTTTTGTAATGGAAAGCAAGTTACCTGGGTATAAATATAACCCCACTGCATGGAGCGGTCCTCGGAGAACAGGCAGGTCCCCTGGTCAAGCTCAGGTGAGCTCAAGTCTGGGCTCAATCACTCCTGGGGCTAGGAAGCCTACTTCTGTCTCATTTTCCATAGCTAGAAGGTGGTAAAGATAGCAATAACCCAAGCACAGTTGTGAACCAAAATGTTTATCTGGAAGCATTAACCTGCACCAGTTTTATTCCTTTCTGAGAACTGCATATGTATGTCTTAGCTATTCAGAATGCCTGTGAGATGTCAGAAAGTCATTTAATGGTTATTATAAGTTACTTTTAATTACTGTTTCATAACTATATATTCCATTTGATAACATCTATTATCTAACACAAGCACTATCAGTTTACTGATTATAATTAAAGCAACTACCTTAAGAAGAAAATTCCTTTCTTATCCCAACTAAAGCAGACCTTGGGTTTTTTTGCCTCTCCCTAGGTACTCAGACACTTTATTAAGCCATAACAAAGTACACAAAGCTAATGACAAAAGCAGCAGCTCTGAGAAGCACAGCTTTCCATTAATTTAAAACACACTGAGCAATCAGAGGCAACCCAGACTTAGCCTTTTGTAAAGCCATTTTGCAGCCTCCACCAGGTATATCACATCAAAAAGTGTTAAATGGGCGATTTAGGTAGTCAGTGGCCACTGATGGCTTTAATTGAGAATAGGGTTTTATCCCATGATAATTTAGATAGCGTTTGTGCTAAAGGAGCCTTTCCATTCTCTTTCTATGGGGCAGCTTGGGACAATGGCATTTTTTTAAAGAACTATTATGAAGGAAACAAAAAGCGCTGATGGAGGTTGCAATATCCAAAGCAAGCAAGAGTCAGCCAGGTTTTGGGTACATTGTTTACAGCTGTCATTAATTCTTCAGCTCATCCCAGTCCTGCTTCACCCTACCCTGAGGCTGGAACTGGGCTTATCGACCCTTTTAAACTGCTTTTGCGGAGGTGAGACCATCAGTTCATTTTGCTTCTGAAGCCAGACTTGAAATACAGAGTCCAGAGACAAAAGGAGGGTGCTCCACGCTCAGTGCAGTGTCCTCTCGAAAAGATTTACACTCCCTTTTCCACATACACACACACACACACACAAAGCATTTTTCACCCTATGACTTCTGGCTAGGCTATTCTTGCCTCTTCTATGGGTTTCCAAAATCTTCATCCTATCCAAAGACCCAGGTACAACAGGCTTGCTGAGGAGCTGCTCACAGATTGCAGTGCAACTGAACACAAAGCTAGAAAATTAAGCCATATTTTTCATTCCACTTGCACGGATTTGGACATTATTAGAGCAAATCCCCAGATGATGCAGGGGAAAAGAAATTAATATCAGTATTCTTCACCTGAGCATCAGTATCTCTTAATTCTAATAGCAATAGGTGAAGCTGTCTGTGAGATCATTTCTTTATAAAGAAATTTATTAATATGGACTCTGAAGAATGGGGTTGTAAATAAGCAACTATAGAGACAAGGAAACGCCTAAGATAAGCACTGAGCAAGAGCTGGCCAGAACCAACCTAGTGGTTATTGACATAACAACCATCCTAAAACAAAGTGATGAAGAGGAAGATGATGAATAAATAACCACAAGGGGTCCCAAAGCCCACTGCCACATTTTAGTACGCATGCGGGAGGGATTCTCTAGAAGTATGATGTAATGTATAAGTAACGCGATGAATATGTATGTAATCTAATGAATATGTATGTTCAAGGACAATATAATCACAGCCTGGTTGATGCTCTGATGAGACACGTTAGGAGGAGATATCCTCTGTATCTCCCATAGCCGCAATAAAAAATACCTGCTTGTCAACTTAAACTTTGTTGGCCAGTTCTGGAGATTTCTCCGAATCAACTCTCATAGCTCTTGTGGAGAGCCCAATAGCTGGGGGAGGCAGGGACAGCTACAAAGTACACAAAGCCCCTGGACAGGACCTGCATGTCAAGGCACACAGCCGAGGCACACATGGGCAGAAGCATAGCCCTTGGTGCCTGGCAAATCCTTGCCAGTTCCTCCATACCTCTCACTATTGCTTCTCCCTTCATAAGGTAGCCACAGTCTTTTCTTGAAGACTTCGAGAAACAGAGATCTCACCAGGTTAGTTGCAGTGATGAGCAACATCGCCAGTCGGGCTGCATGCCTGCTTTACTCTTCACATAGCTCTGGTTTGCATTGCAACCTTGGTTTCTGTCAGAGGGCTGGAACAGCATCACATCTTCCACATGCAGCTTTAATCACCTCTGATCAGCTGAGACTAGAAAGCTCCTTTAGCCCCTCCAAATAGCCTGGGAAACTGAGGAACTACTGCAAATGGGCACCACTCAGCTGGTTTGTGTGAGCTGCCAGAAACTGGCTGGGAAGGAAACTCCTCTCCCAATTCCCCGCTTTTTTCCTGTGCACAATTGTGTGCAGCTGCAACTGCACTTGAGATGTGCCAGTGTAAAACCCACTTTCCTTATCTTTAAAGATGTATCTTCCAGCTCATGCTTGTAGCACTGATATTTATCTTAAATAATGTCAGCAAAATGAACCCACCATCACTTAATTTTCAGAACAGTATTCTTGTCAGCAGTAGAGGGCTCAAGTGTTCCTTCCTTTCACACCTATTAGGTTGGAACAGGCTTTAAAAGCATAAATAACCTTCCCCACAGCGTAATGAAAAACCCCATTACAGCCAGGGATTAATTTTTCTAATCTATTTACAAGCAAAAAGGTCAAATTCGAAATTGACACTGAGGAAGGGAGGCAGGACTCATTATCTACATAAAGACTCAAGAAAATGGATGAACATAAACATAGGATAGGTTTGGAACTTGAATCTTTGTCCTAGCTTCTAATTAAAAATTAGCCAGCAAAGCTCTGCATTGCAAACGTCATTAGCTACAGGAAAAATGAAATTCCTAATTACTGAGCAAAAATGTTTTGATCTCAATGATTTACTTATTTTTAAAAGTCATTTTAACTGCCTGAAACTGTGTTCCATTCCTTTTCCTTCTCCGTGTGATCCTTTTATTACTGAAGGACCAGCAGGAGATAACTAGACACAGAGCACAGTTTTTCCCGGGGCCCTCACAAACCCCATCTCACTGCCCATGAATTCCATCTAATTCCCTCATGCTGAAGGACAGCTGTGGGCACTGCAGGCACAGAAGGCATGTTCCAGCATTGCTGTTGGGACAGCCAGCCAGCCTGGGCCCAGGAGCAGAGGCAGAGGATGCTGCTACACCAACTGCCTGAAGTGAGTACTCAGAAAGAGCATTTTGCAAAATTAGTTGCTGCTCAGTAATGTTTGGTCTGACCAAGGACTTTGTGAGTCTCATGCTCTACCAGGGAGGAGGGGAAGCCGGGAGGAAGCAGGGACAGGACACCTGACCCAAACTAACCAAAGAGATATTCCATACCACAGCACGTCATGCCCAGTATATAAACTGGGGGCAGTTACCCGGAAGGGCTAGATCACTGTTTGGTCGGGCTGGGTATCCGTCGGCGGGTGGTGAGTGATTGTATTCTCTTCCCTTGTTATTTCCCTTATCATTATTATTACTGGTGGTAGCAGTAGTGATTTGTGTTATACCTTAGTTACTGGACTGTTCTTATCTCAACCCATGGGAGTTACATTCTTTCTATTCTCCTTCCCATTCAAACGAGAGCTTTGAAGGCCAAAGTGGAGCAGAGCAACTGGCAACGCAGAGGTAAACCCATCTGGGCTGCTGCACTATGACAAGATATTGCTGCCGGGTGCAGAACCTGGTGGTGAAGGTACGCCATGTAGATGCTCATGTACCCAAGAGTCGGGTCACTGAGGAACACCAGAACAACCAACAAGTGGATAAAGCTGCTAAGATTGAAGTGGCTCAGATGGACTTAGATTGGCAACATAAAGGTGAATTATTTTTGGTCCGGTGGGCTCATGGCACTTCAGCCCCTCAGGAAAGAGATGCAAAATACAGATGGGCTCATGATCAAAGGGTGGACTTAACAATGGACACTATTGCCTAGGTTATTCACTACTGTGAAACATGTGCTGTAATTAAGCAAGCCAAGTGATTAAAGCCTCTTTGGTATGGAGGATGATGGCTGAAGTACAAATATGGGTGGTGGGACTTTCAAACATTGGAATACACATTTACCAAAATCAAACAAATCTCACCCCAGAGATTTGGGAAAGGGCTCATTTTCTGCCTCCACACACAGCCCATGGCTCCCTTCCCATGCAGGCTAGGAGCTGTAATTGCTGCTGGTTGTCAGTTCATCAAACCTTGCTCCAAGCAAAAGTTAATTGACGTGGGCTTAAGGTAGCCGGCACTATCAGCTGGACAGCCTGAACCATGGCTGCAAGCGCTGCTCGTTTCTGTCGCGGGTAGCGATGCGGACAGCCTGCCAAACGCGCTTCTGATGGAAATCATCTCACGGACCATGAGAGGTGTCATGCTGAGCTTCAGCTCAGGCTGTGAAGCTGCAGAATACAAAATACAAGCGTCTTTGTAACTGGGTATTTCTGTCCTGTGTTCATGTCAGCTTTGCTCAAATCCTCGGGATTTCATCTTGCAATGTCTCAATCCACTGCATTTCCACACTGTGTTCCCCAGCCCAAACTCTCGGGAGGGTGCAGAACAGAGGCACAGCACCCTCCCTCACTCTCCAGTAGCCCTCACAAGGCTGGAGCATGAATCCTGCCAACATCCCATCCTCCTAGTATAAGAATTCCTTCTGTGTCTCCATCCCGAAGAATTCACAGTGCCCCTGTGATCAAGATGTTATCGCTCCTTTTCCCCTTGTGTATATTAGGTATCTTGCTCAGGGACACCCACAAGGCTTTTCCCACTCATTTCTCTGAACTTTAGGACTTGTAGGACTTTACTCCTAACTGTATTTTTGTGGGAAAGCCCAGCAGGAACTTGCATTTCTAGCTGCACTGCCTTGGGGCAAACTCGGACCCAACCAGGTCTCTGTCCCTGGGCAGTGTGAGCAGAGCTGTGACTGCCAAGCGTATCAGTGGCAAAGCAACCCTAACTCAGTCCTGGTCATGTCTGGAGAGAAGTGCTCTGCAAACACACCCATGAATAATGCTAAACAGGTACTGAAATATTCTATGAACAGGGAAAAATAGAATTAGTTTTGTAAATATTATTAATTTTCCTCACCTGCCAGTTAATAATATTGACTTTTGTCCTGCATACCGTCCGTCCCTGCTACGCAAGAACAACACACATTCCTAAATACAGAAGAAAGTGCTTGACATTTTGCCCACTAATAGCCAAGAACTGCAATAACCCTGGGATAACCCAGCAACCAAATAAACCAGACTCCCCTTGTAATAATCCCCCTCCCAAAGAGCACTCAAGGCTATGTTCACAGCCAGAGCTGGGCTGCACCACTTTATGTAAGTATTTGCAGTAATTGAGTAGCTGACTACACTTCTTGGACATCAGAGGGAGTCACTTTACAGAGATCGTATATCTCAGTACATACAGTGTGCTAACTGGATTTGTGTCTATTGCATTTATAATAAGAACTTAACATATTTATTTAACTTGAAAAATGTGCCAGGAAATTTTTCAGTTTGTATAGATCTTCACCAAAAGTAAATAGAACCAACCACATCATGAACCCTGCATAGATAATTTTTCCATTCGTACTGAAAAATTGATGCTGCCAAAACTGATATTACCTTATTTCTGCACAAGAATTATGACATCCTGTTGCCTAACAAAGCAAGAAATGAATGTAGGAGGAAAACAGTATCCAGAACTCCTGGAGCTAGCAGTACAGCCTGTGCAGAGCCCAATACACTGTTGTGTACAATTCCTACCATAAGAAATATGCCACTCATTTTTATGAACTGTTTCTTGCCAGTATCAGGCAGAAGGATGTGGCTACTGGGAGCACAGAGGATGCGAGTGCATCTCATAGCAAGCTGCATTCTGCAAGCAATCTAGGGAATCAGGCATTAACATAAACCTGTTGCTTTTTATATTCTTTTTAATACAAAGAATCCCTTTTTATGCATTCGAAGGCTGATCTTTGGAAAGGATGGAAGAGGATGGCTGAGTCTCAACTGCCTCTTGCCTGGGAAGTGGAAATGAGGATGATGAAGAAAGAAATCCTACAGCTCCAGATGTAAGAGTTTCTTTGCTCTGTCACTCAGGGGAAATCAATACCAGTCTCAGCTGCAAAACGCAGCCCATACACAGCAAATTGCTTATCTCCCCCCTTTCTTCTGAAATCCATATTGCTGTAGATAGCGAGCATTTTGGAGGAGCTCAGCCACACAGAGTAGACTAAAATGCACTAATCTACTAAGATAAGCAGAATTTTACAGACTATGGTTATGTGCTTACATGGAATGTCTCCCTCCTCCTGCATTCCTTGGGCTCTTATTCCCAGAGAATTCAAGTACCTGGAGAAAGAATGAGGAGTTCAGTAATTAGGCCTCTGGCAGTCGTGCTG
Source organism: Psittacula echo (assembly GCF_963264785.1). Taxonomy (NCBI): domain Eukaryota; kingdom Metazoa; phylum Chordata; class Aves; order Psittaciformes; family Psittacidae; genus Psittacula; species Psittacula echo. Next base: position 13,132,993 of record NC_137745.1, on the reverse strand, counting down.
GGTTTTACTCTGAATAGCTCTTGCGATTTCTTAATGCCAATGAAAAGAAGAGGTGTGGAGGGGGAAGCCAAACAAGCATCATGAGGACATTTATGTCCCAGACTAAATGAACACACAGGATTACAGACACTGCCTGAACCAAACAGGTTTCCTGCTTGGGGCAGAGAAGCAAAGGAAGGTGAAAAAAAAACTTTAGGACATCTAATGGTGTAAATCAGAGCAGATTTTAGGTACAATCTGATTTTGCAGGCACCACACATCTCTGGAGCATTGGGTCTGGCCCTGCCACCTGTAAGTGGGACTACTGAACTATTGGATTTACTACAGAAACCATACTTCTGAAAAACTTCATCCCTGCTGCACACATAATCAGGAGATAATTAGGACTTAGTGAAGCCTACAGCTTTTCTGCTCTTTCTTTGCTTCCCATGAAAGGGAGCAGATAAGAGCTTGCACAGCATGCTAAACTCTTTTCCTTTGTTTTTGTTATCACCTTGCTAACTACCTTGTGATTTCCAAATCAGGCTATAGAAAAAGGCTCCGTTTCCACCTCCGCCTCACACCCTTCCCGGAGCACAGGAAAACTGCAGCAGGTTTCTTATGATTATCACTATATTGCTTTCCAACATGATTATCAGTAAACAATTCTCAGTAACTATTTGAAAGTATTTTCAAAAATTGCTTTCAAATAAGATTTATAAAGCCCATAAAATTCCTTTCCAAAATCCCTGGCTTCCGTTTATGAAAACGAGCCACTTCTGAAATAGTCTGTTATCAGTATTTATATCATCACTTTTTGACTTCACAGCACTTTTTTTGACTTGTCTCCCATGCCAGCCAAGAGAACAAAGCCCAGCAAGCAGGGCTGAATGCTGCAGGACCAAGGGAAGCAAGAGGACACAAAACTTTAGCCCTGAATCATTACCTCTGGAACAATATACCTTTCCTCTCTGTTGGGCTCACTAGACCTACTCGGTGACTGAACATACGTGCTAGTGATTAAAGAAGTGGTGTTGTGGTGCAGGGGGTAGCCAGGATGTGGGAGCCCCCAGCATCAAACTCCAAAGCCTGCAGCCCAGCCACAGGCCAGCACAGATGCTGCAGCTTGCAGGAGTGCAGAGGCATCCTGGAGCAAAGGCAGAGCTGTTACCCCAGCAGATTGTGTTGCTTTACCCGTGTCCTTTCCAGCAACCCTCTCAGCTATTCCAGGCAGTTAGGATGGTTCACAGCGCGTTTAAACAGTTTGGCTGTGTCCTTTGGATAATGATAATGAGCTACAGCCTATCAAAACTCACCACAAAATGTGATTCTACTCCTGCTGACTGCAGCACACATCCTGTCTCCTGGGAATACTTATGAGAAGTAGGAGACCTCTTGCCAAAACAAGGTAAAGAAGGGAAAAGGATCCTGTCGTCATTGTTCAGCCACCTTTCCATACGCCCGCTTACTGACATCCCCTACAGCAGGGAGAAAAGCCACTCCAAGTCATCCAAGTCACAGCAGCATGTCCTGCAGCAACACATCTGCCGTTTATTACCAATTAGTTTACTGTAAAGATCCTTTTGGGCTTGCAAATACTGAATGTAAAGTGACTATGAATGTGAATTATTAGCCTTTTATAAGCATGTGCTCTCTGTATCTACAAGTCAGTCCTCTGACAGATGCTGCCACGGGCAGATCAGAGTGCAGGTCAGGAAGGGTATGCATTCATTTTGCCCCACTGTGCTTTGCCTGCTCCTTCAAGGCAGGGCTGGATTTTTGTTCAGCTTTTCCTGAGATAGCTGCTCCCTCTGACAGCTCCAGAGATGGGATTGCCTCCATCTTCTCATCAGGGGAGCTTGGAGCCAGCCAGTGGCCACCAGCCACAGGGCTCTGCCCACTTGCTAAGCCCACTGCTGCAGTATCTCTTGAAGCAAGAAGAAATGCACATCTTCCTCGCACCACAGTGATAAAACAGACTTTAAAAATCCTCCTGGGTGGGTGGCTATGCTGCAGGAATGGGGCTCTGGAGGCCCTAAAACAGTGCGATTCCCCACAGGGATGTGATTTCATGAGAGCTTTACTCCCACACAGGCACTGCTGCTTTGGGAGGAAATTGTTTTCATGAAACAATCACTCAAGTTATATGAAGAAACACTTCAGCGGTCTCTGCTCCTCCCAAGATGAATTGGACTTGAGCCTCCTTTCGATGGTGTGCCACCTGCTTTTAGCCAGGGACCCAGAAGGGACAAGAAAACATGGAAAAAGTGCAGGATGCTGTACGGTCATCTCATACAGCAGAACAGAAATGGGGAGTGATTTAGCTGGCCAGGACTAAGAAATGGCAAAAAGACCTTTCTGCAGTGGCAGGAAACACCAAAAGAACTGGTAAGCAGCACACCCTGTGTTGTGGTGTAATCTGTTATTATTTATTATTGTTATTATTATTAGTCTTTTTCTAGAAGCAAATATAGACATGACATACAGCTGGGGACAAGAATGACATTGTACTAAGTAAAACAACATCATTAATGGATTTGGCTGGTAAGGCACTGAAAAAGTATTTATCAACAAACCCTGTCTCCATCACCCTTGGCCACCTATAATGACTATACTACTATAGCACAATAACATAGATGCATGATATATCAAGCACAAAATGTGTTTTCCTAAACATCTGTGAGGCAGGCAAGCAAGCAACAAATCAACTTGTTGTAATGAAGTCTGATAATCTGATGATTGGTGCATGACCTTTGTAAAAAGGGCAAAAACCCTCCACCATCATTCATTAATATTAATAAAGAAGGTGAACTCTTTGCTAAATAGATATCCATCAGTGGTACATTGCCAAATTGCTACACAGGTAGTCTTAATTAGTGTCTAGCAGGGCAGGGCATGCTACACGTGGGCTATGTAGTAAAGAAGAGTTCAGTTTTAGGCATTAAGAATTGTATTGATACTGGAGACAAGAAGAGAGCTTCACTGGTTTGTCACCCAGTTCCAGATGGAAATGGCTGGGATAACCCTCCACAAACACCCCCAGAGCAAATCTGAAGGAGACAAGGGGAGAGCTGCAGCTCAGAGGAATGAGAATTGCGGGAGGGGAACAGTGTGGGAAGTGGTGCCATCCATCAAGTGACTAAGCACAGCCAACACCAACCCTGAGCAAACAGAGTGGCTTAGACTAAACAGAAAAAGCTTTTGCAGGAATTCTTTACATTTGCCTTTAAAATACCAGGTGGGATCTTGCTTAATCGTGTCACACAGCATTTTAAGAAGAGCACAAAAATCACCTGGACCTGTCCTATTTGGTACTCTCCGTGGAAGGGGCTGTAGGTTCAGCAGAGACCCTCCACACCAACTGGCAACCGAGAGCCATAAGGACCAGGCAGAAAACCTACCTGCTCTTCCTCAGCTGTCATGTCTAGAAAATGCATGAGCTACACACTCTTACAGAAAAGCAGCTGTGAAGGGAAAGCTTTCCAGGTCCTGATAATACATAGACACCACACATTTGAGCCTTACCTCAGCTTTAAACCTCCTCTTGAGCAGCTTCAGTGGACAGGAAGATCGGCTGGCTGGTTTTTATTCTGGCAGAGATAACACATATCCTTTCTACTTATTACAGTTCAGTAACAGGTTGGACCACAATGGTTTTTACTCATCAAGTGATTTGCTTTCAGATCTGTCAGGCAAACAGCTGTGTTAGTGATCCAACCTGCTTTCACCAAGTAAAGGACAAGAGCTGATTGCTCATCCTGACCTTCTGACAAATGCATCAAGTGTTTATTGTAAAAGACAGTGAGAAGCGAACCTCTTAAAAAAAGTTGTGGTATATTTTTAAACTGCTTTAAAGCAGTTTGTTTCCACAAAGAAATATTTAAACATGGAGGGCATAGAAATAATGGGTATTCATATCCATTTTGCTTTCAGGAAATTATTCCTATGACATTAGCCTTACATTGGGGATAGAAAACTCACAGGACCCATAGAAAGCAGGTTTCCTCAACTCTTTAATTGTACTTGCCTTCCTAAAATTGCAGTGTGAATGCTAGACAAGTGCTTGGTCCCACATGGAAGCAGCTTTGTAATTCCCGGTAGCCAATAGGTCAAGCAGATTGTCCGGGGTATCTTTATTCTCAGCCTTATAAATGATTGATTTAGTTCATCTCTAATACAGCAGGGAAAACTCAAGTTGTGCTTGTATGTTATTCATAAATGATACATCAATGAATTAATGATTCATTTCTACATGTTTTTTACGTACCTATCCATCACTTCAAGCATGGCCGGGCACAGAAGCTGCACAGGCTCCCCAGGGGAGTCCAACCAAGTACCTCCAAAGGTTGAGCAGCTGTAAATCAGGCAGATGCTTTGCCCTGGGGGCTCACTACTTTGTGTGGAGCCACACTGCAGAGCTCTGAACTCAGCAATGAAGTGAAGGTATGATTTTCAAAGGAATCTGAGCAAGCTGTGCATCCAAGCAGCATCCTCAGTTCTTGCCCTCTCCAAGCTCCCAGCTCAGGTGTTTAGACCTGCCTGTCCCGAAGCCATCATCCATTGCTGCAGCAGCCCACGTTACTTCACTTTTCACATTGGCAGTGGATGAAGAGTATATGTGGCTAATGGAATATGTGGCTAATGGTTTCAATCTCCTCTCTCGTTACCTTCCTAGGGAATCAAAGGACAAGATTCACACAGTGAAAGTCTGCATTTCCACCTTGAATTCATTCACTTCTGCTACCAGCTGTCATTTTATATGCAAAGCTAGACAAAACATGGCACAAAAGGGAAACAGAAATCAGTAATACTAAATTGCACTCAAAGTGTAAAGGCTGCAGGACACAAGGGTATGGTCCCATGATGAGGCACATGGCCAAACCTCTTTCAGAAACTCATTTGTTTAGGCAAGTTAAACTATCCACAACTGACATTAGTACATCAGCCGCGTTCTTGAAGTTACTTAGGCACCAGGGTTGTGAAAATTATTGAAGTTTAACTGAGATATTTCGGCAAAATTTTACAATAGAGAGAGGCAGATCCCTTCCCTGGTGAGAGGGGAAGCCTGTGTCCCACCAGCTATGGACCAGGTCATGAGTGCATTACCCATGCCACCAGGAACCACTCACAGTCAGTTTTACCAAAGTCTGCTGCTTGGCACCATCATTAGTGAGCTCTGCTCTGAACTGCTGCCATAGAGAGCTGGGGGCAGCAGTATCAAGACCAGGAGCCACTCCAGGAGGCGAGGGATGCTTCAAGCTCCTCACACTATAACAAAGACCGTATGCTTCGTGCTTTCTGAAACGTGGACCCAAATAATCAGTTTCTTTAGAAAAGATAGGCCTACATAATTATCTGTCCTGTGCACTGCCAGGCAATGTATATTAGAATGTATGAATAGAGGGTATTGCTCTAAGTCCAGTTTTGATTTTTTGTCTTCTGGAAAATGTAAAAAAATAGAAGTGAACAGAATAACCAATAAAAGATAAAAATTCTCATCTTCTTTCTTTTAAATTGAAGTTTACCTACGTTACACAGATGTAGCATTTTAGCAGCACCTTTTACACTTCAAAGGATTTCTATGTTTATATTAAAACATTGATCAGTGGGGTTTATTATTTAACTAATTCCATTTACAAGAACAAACCAGAGATACAGCAGTCTTCATTTTCATGCATTTTTCTTTATAATATGTTTCCCATTTGGTAGGCAAAGGAAGGGAAACCATCCATCACCAAGCCCTACAGTTCATTTTATCAAACTCACAGAGCTTTGAGCATGGACTTGCAACATGCTCTCCCCCACATCCAGCCCCAAGAAACGCAATTGCTAAACTTAACAAGCATGCAATGTCCACCATGCTCTTGGCACTCAACTTGGCTAACTCAGTGGGGAATCACATCCAGCTTGGGCAGCAGTTTGGGCTTTTGAGTTCACATGGAATAACCAGAGCACTGATAGCCACCACAACAGCCTGCAGCTTCACAGAAACAGCATCCAAAAAGGCCTGTCTCTTTTTCTCACAGAAGATCAACAGGAATATCCTAATCCTCTGAAAAATAAGTAACATTTTAAAAAGGATACTTAAAGAAAAATGTGCTTAAATGTACTGCAGTGTAAAGAGTTTATCCACCTGTGTCAGTACGGAGGTGCTAGCCAGAAGATGGGGCAAACCACTCCAGGCCTACAAATCCTTGTGGATGCACATTTGAGAAGCTGTGAAGACAAACTCATACAGAATGCTCTCATGCTCTATGTCCCCCAGTGTAGGGAAGCAAATCCATTTCACATGGTTCGTGCACAGAGGTCCTGCTGCTAGGCCAGGGTTACAAATGTCACCCGTGGTGACACAGCATTCAGCGTTCATGCCCAGCATAGGTAGCGCTGTACTGTTCTGCTGTGATTACATATTTGAGAAAAGAAACCAAAGTTAGTTGCTTCTTGCTTATGTTAACCTATCTTTGAATGGATGCTTGTATCTTAGTATGATGATATAAACATCAAACAATTCTTATTTAAAAAAAAAAAGAACAAAAACTACATAAACTAGAACTTAACAGGGATAAGCAAACATAGCTCAGCTTAGTGCAATTAATCTTACTCCACCTGCCAAGGCTTTTGTTAACCACAAAATGACCTGTTAACCCACTTGCTCAAGTAGGTTGTCTAAAGACTCTGAGAGAATGAAGTGCTCAAGTTCCCCAAGTCTCAAGTCACCCCTATGTTCCTTTGACACAATGAGGCTTCCCCCATTGCTGGATCACCCAAGAATAACCAATGTTTAACTGCTACCTTGGTCAGAATTACCTCTTGGGAAAGCGTCTTCAGGCAGGTTTTGTCCATGGAAAGGCTGTGCCTGTGCAGGAGCCCCGCACAGAGCTTCCCGGGAGGCAAGTTGGAACTCATTCCCTTAGTCATTAACAAATGCTTCCCTTGTCCTTGAGATCTTTCCATTAAATACACCCCTGTCTCCTGCAGAAAGCAAGCTTGACCTTTTCTATAGAATTAAGAGCCAATTGATTGCATATTTTAAATTCATAATGAGATCAAAAGGGATAACGCTAAGATGACCTGGAGATCAGCACAAGACATGGGAGAGAATTGTTTCCTTAATTGCAACAGCTGAATTTAATTACTTTTGCACTCTGTGTACTCAGATGATATGTAAAATAGAGGTCTCAGCAGCCCATGGTCATTAATGCTCCACAGCCAGCTCCTGCAGGAGTAGAGGAGTTCACCTCTTGGCTGCCGTTCAGGCAGTTACATCCCTCCGTGTCCCTGCTCCTTGCTTGCAAACACACACCATTGTCTTCACTTTCTGCTCCCAACAGCCGCTCACCAGTGCAGTCACTTGTGCCAGAGCCACCAACTCCCAGCCAGGGACAGCTGCTTTTCATACTCCATTGCCACTAATTAAATTCAATCCAGACTTTACTGAGGTAAGAAAAAAAAAACCCAGATGCATACAGTGACAGGTGTTTAGAGAAGGATCAGAAGCTACACCCGTCTTTGCCTATAGAAGAACATTTTTAATCTAATAGTGACGTTTGAAGTCATTCATTTTCCTGAGAAATCAAACATTTTTGTTAGGGAAAGCTAACTGTTCTGCATCAGGAAAAATAAGCCACATTGCTTGTAGGGAAAGTTTTGTTCAATAATACAGATAGCTCCCAAAGAAACCTATGAATTAGCACCCAAGGACAGGTGCTTACTTGATGTAAAACCAAAGATATCAGGCTTTACAAAAGAGGTTTACTTTATGAAGACTTGATAAATTATTGTCTAAGATTTTAACAAGCAGAAAATCAATAGTTATAAGTTGGCTGGATGCTTGTAAATGATGCTACTAGGTAAGCAGGCATCCTGCTGGTGCCCTCATGTCCCTCTGCAGCTGGTAGCACACTTGGTAATGTGTTTATAACACATATGGACTGTTTGTTAAGCACTTACACTTATGTTTTGCAACTCTGTTTGCCCAGTGAGAGTTTAATATACAAATAGAGAGTTATTTACTCATCGAGCATAAGCAAGTCATGCTGGCTGAAACACCCTTTCCTGGAAAAGGGGACTCCAGTTCCAGGGATCATGGTCAATGCTCTTCATCATTCAAAAGCTGCATCTTGATCTTTTGCAGATATCCTCTTTCCAAACTGTAGTAAAACCCTACAATTATTACACAGAACTGCAAGTATAAGCCCCTGGCTAACCACAGATAGCAATCCTGGCAACCATTTGTTTTGGAAACACAGCTTAACATTTCAAAACATATCAGGAAATATTGACTTGAGACCCCTGAAGAGTCCCTGATTGAAAGGAGCAGACACAAAAAGAAGATGTTGCTATTCATTAGACACATTTGTTAAACGCTGAGCAGCGTTAATAGCACGCAAGCACAGACAGGTCTCACCTTACTGCTCCCAAACTGCAGCATGTTGGAGTCACAGGCATTTTATGGTGTTATCACTGAGGCCTCTGGTTTCCTTTCAAACCTGAGAGGCAGCACTAGCAACATCACGACGCTTCTGAAAGCATCGCTGAGTCCATCACAACCGATGATGCTTGAAGACACTAGCACCAGAGAGAGCCTTGATAATGAAGTCACAGAAGAATAGTCAGAGGTCACTCAGTCAGATCTGATCTAGTAGTTGGTTTATTGAGTTCTACTCCATAAATTTAGGTATGTAAAATATTTAGTAAGTACAAATGGATTGGTGCTTGATACTCTACTATTTACAACATTTAAAGTTAGCCTGGGATACGAAGATTATCATGTAAGCTTATCATACGTACCGTAAATGTTCCATGGATGCAAAAACTGTCACTTACTGAGACATCACGGCCTGGTGTCAGGTAAGGCATTTCTCATCCTCGAGGTGTTGCATCCCCATGCAAGAGGAGATCCCCACTGGGCAGCCAGCTGCTATGTAGGGAGAGCTGAACAGATCCTGATAGCTGCAGGTCTTTATAGCATAAAGTGATTGATTTGTAGTCAGACTTTCTGTTGTGTTCATGTAGTTTCAGCTGCTTTTCAGCCCAGTCTGTTGCCAAACTGTTTTTTTGGGTTTGGTGCCACACTCTCCCTGATTGCCTCACACAATAAGGTTATCTTTGGTTAGACCTGCTTACTTGATCCACACAAAATGGCTCCAGCAGGCAGATTGACTGCCTTGCTACTTCCTCAGTGACAGGCAGAGTCCCACTGTGAACTCGGCAGCATAATTCTGCCCCAGCCTCAGCTAAGAAGTTTGATTTCCCACTGTCATTATCCCAGGCATCTCTGGGCATGTTGACTTATTTAAACATATAAACTCTACTGCACTGCCAGAAGAAGTCTTTGTGTACAGGGGGAAAAATTAATTCAGATTGAAGCTCTGCCCAAAACCAGGTTTTATCACTGTAACCATTTCTTACAAGAAACACAATCATCTCACCAAAAGCTGTTTGCATTTGCATGCCATCATTTAAATACAGGCTCTAAGATAGAAATCCACCCTGTACATGACACCAAATCCTCTGTCTCTTGCCCTTATTTAATCACTCTGCTTTCTCCTTTGCCCTTCTGTACATCCCCAGTTGTTTGCAGGACAGGCATCTCATGCACTTGTACAGCATGCAGCACAGTGAGGTCCCAGTCCCACTCGAAACTGTAAGTGTCACTGTGGCATAAGCAATAGCCTGGTGGTTTTTCACCCATAAATAATCTATCAATGGCCATTTGCCAGCTGACAGTAGCAAAGTGGTATTTTGAAACCATTCATACTAGATGATTAGCTAATACTTGTTGAGCCAGCAGTGTAAAAATTAGATGATTTAGTTTCATATGGAAGTCAGCCCTCTAATCAATGTGCTTTAGTTCATGCAATTCATATTGAATTTGTAAGTACAACAATAACTGGTGAAGATTATGGTTCTGCACCTGAAAGCTCACAACAGCTTTACAGTAATAGAACTGAGATTTGAATAACCTTTAAAAATAACCCACTGCTATCCTTCCTGAAGAGTGAAGTAGCTGCAAGAAAGTCATTATTTTTAATCTGTTATTTCTACTGGTCATTTGCACAGAAGCAGATACATAGCAAGGAACTGGTCATCCTGGAAGAAATACTCTCTCTGTCTCGGGTGCACAGGATCACAGTCGCCCCAGCAGCACTTTCTTCAACTCATGCATTCTCCAGAGACATGTCATAAATCACTGGTGATATTAATTACTTGCCTTCTGAAAACTTGTTTTTCATTGACCAAATGTGCCAAGAACTAAACACCCACCCCAGAGACCTACGGTTTCTGCTCTGCCTGCATCTGGACAGACCCGAGAGTTACTGCAGAGCTTTGAACGATGTGCAAACCTTTTGGACCTTGTCACAGTTGAGTCCATTGAGAGCTTCTTTTAGTTACAGAGCACAAAACAGCATCCTTCCTTGATACCTGGTGATGACTTCTCTAAGACCAAAAAGGGATGTCAGTCCTGAAGCAATTTATTTGCAGAAAGATCCTTTTTTCTTCTAGGACAGAAACACCCCAATTGCAGGGAAACACTCAGCATTGTTGCCAAGTCTTCTTGCTGCTGTTATATTGCCTTCAGCACTGAAGCAAAGACATGTGTGTTGCACCAGTCCTGAGGCTGCTAGGGAGCGTCTGCAGCCACTGCGTCATTCCACATCGGTGATGGAGAACATCAGCCACCACCGTCATTGGTAGCGAAGGGTCAGAGAGCATTTCTCACAGTCAGATTCACCTTTGTCCAGAGCCCTCAATACAGGTTGTTGAGAAAAGTGGATAAAGATATTGATACGCTTATTACACTGCTTTTCATACATTATTTATAAGTGGCTAAGAATTTTGAACTGTTATAAACATCAGCAAACATAAATAGCATCAATTTTAAGTATTTTGTTATCACTATCAGGTTACGGATTTTATTCTAGTTTATGGATTTGTTGAGTTCTCTAAACCTGCAAAAACGATCACTAAATAAAAACATCAATGTGAAGTGCAACTTCAAGTTATTAACTTGAATATGAAAACGTATTTAAAACTTATAAGGAGGCCTAATTAAAGACAGAGAAGACATAACAGCACATCGCTGTATTTTTGGTATAAGCAATTCAAAGAATTAAAAGATAACATTAAAATATATTAGCAACCTCTTGCATATGCCAGATTCCAAGCTCTCACTGGTAGACAGCCAAATTAAATCAACTGGATTACATCAATTTACACCTTTGCAAGGGGTTTGGTCCCAGACAGATGCAAATAACTTCACATGCTTGGTCTCAGGGCAATAGGAGCGCTGGGGTAGATGAATGAGCTGTGTGGGAAGTTATAAGGTCAGGCAGAGGCCCAGGTGGGAGCTGAAATGAATCTTTCAGGCAGGAAGAGCTACAGTGGGGTGACAGCCATGGGAGTGACAGCATTTCCACTCCTCCCTCCTGCTGGGCTCACCCAGCACAACACCTTCAGGAAGCAGCTATGGCTTTGCATCATCTTCGTTTCCATGGCATTGCTACCCAACAGACTAGCAAATCCAGCAACACAGGAGCAACCATCTGGGAGCATAGGTTTAAGAGAAGAAAGACTTGAGGCCAGCATCATTCAGGTCCACTTTGTGGAAGCCAATAGAGCTAATCCTGGTCACCTGCTGAATATTCAGCCTTCTAAATGTGCCATGTAACTGGTCTGCCTTCATCGTGCACACTCACAGCTGCCAGTCACAACTTACACTTCACAATGCATTGAACACACATGCAAACTGCAAGCACAAATTACGTAAGCTGTCCTTTTTCAACTCAGAATTCCATTTTTATTCATTTTCTCTAGCCAAAAATACATTTTTATGCACACAGTAGTGGGAGCACACACACATGTGCATGTTATACATTCCCACATGAATTAAAGAGAAACCTTCCAGATGGAAATGATGAGATTGTATCTTACAGCTAAGAGGGTAAATGGTATAGTTTGCTGAATCCTGGAATAATAAACCTGGAAGCAAGGTACAAAGAAGGATTAATATCAAATAAAGGGTTTGTGGGAAGCTGATTGGAAAAGAACCACTGATAACTACCATCAAAAAATCCCCAAAGCCTCTATGTAGAAGTCCAGCTTCAGTCAAGGAAGATGAAATCAAAGCAGAGAATAAGGTTGGTGGTTGTAAAGAGCGGAGAAATCTGTTATAAATCAGACAAAGATGCTGAGGTCCCCAAGAGGACACTGTCTGGTAGCATTCACTTACTGCAAGGAAGAAACAATTGCTTTAGAGGAGGTCAATGCAGAGCACCCGAAGTCCATTAAACATTATAAACCACATTAAAATGTGAAGCACCATCAGCCCAGGTGAGTCCCGATTTCGCTTGCACAGCCAGGCTTCAGAAGAGGGAAGACACAGGTTGCTGCAGGATGTGAAACACAAGGTTACCAGAGCAAGCAGTCCACTCCTGCCAATGTGACCAAGGGGAGACACCGAGCCCAGTGCACCCCCTGGAAATATCCACCCCAGCATGCAGTTTTACCACCATCAGTGTCATGTGAGTGCTGGAGAGCCACTGTTGGGGCCTGGGTCTGGGTAGTGGAGCCGCACAGTCCTCCCACTGCAGTGTTTCTCATCAGCTGCATGCAATACCCAAACAGGTGTATTTTCTTCATGCTGCATTTCATGGACTCTGCAGAAGCAAGCAGTGGACCTGCTGAGTCGTTCACCTCACCATAACCTCCAGTACTGGTCCACAAAATGTAATTTCAGTATTAAGCCCTCTCTCCTACAGTAGCACATGTAAAAGACACAAAAAAGACAATCAAAAATAATCCCTAAATTTGAAAGTAAATGTACAACTTCAGGTTCATTCAGTGAGCAGAGGTAGGCACACACATCTATGGTAACATCATCTAATTTTGGTCAACCTGCATTTGCAATGTCAAGAGAAAAATGATCTCTTTCAACAGATATGAGTACTTTTTTCCACCTGCACCACAATCTGTCCCCATGCATTCCCTGTAAACTATCTTTTGACCACACTGAGGAGCAACTCCAGCCAGGTCTTCTAAGACATGAGCCTCTTCATTGATCTCACTACATTATAAATGATTTCCATAGAAACTGGAAATATTCCATAAACCAACAGAGGCTTCCTTATTTCCAGCAATTATCTTAAGGTCTGATTTGCATTTTAAATGTCACCTGTACAAATTAAAACTGTTTACTGCTACCACTGTCATTATTCTGAGTCATCTGGCAATAGCCAGCTACAGACAGGTTTTGTTTCCTTCAGAAAGCTCTACTACAAGAACATCACCCCAGAACATTCTCTGGGGCTGCCTCCTCCAGACGCCAGTGCCTAGACACTTCTGTAGGCACTTAAACTGTGAAACACACAATATTTCCTGGTCCCTTGCTAATTTCAGCAGTACAGCTACTTCAGAATATCACTTGTGGTACATTTTTACACTGGTGCTCCAGATTACATAGCTGATCTTTGCTCCTGAAGTCATGCCCAGGTGTCAACAGTCTCAAGTCATTTCAGGCACCGGTTTGGATTCTCCTACGTTGTTTTTTCTTAAACTTGAAGTAATTTTTTAGATTATAAGTGTTTTTTTCTTATACTAAGCTTTCATGACAAACAGAAGGTCTTCTCCCTATTGACAAGCTTGAAAACCAGTCAGGTAACCAGCAGGCTGTGCTCCTAAGGGACAACCGTCAAGCTGGTTGGCTCCCAGTTCAGGCCTGTCATTTAAATTCATGCAACACCCTGGAAGTAAACCAGAGCATGTTTCACCTGCAGCCTCAAACCCTTACTGCAGAGGACCATTTCCCCAACGTTTTACCAACAGCCAAGTCCCTTGAACATAAGAGAGGTTAGAAGTGTAGGTCCTGACCACTCGCAAAGACCTTTTGATGAATTGCATTCCTCTTGATTCTTGTGACATCCTCATAACAATTTACACCATTTTTCTTCTGTTTATTAGTCTGTTTTCTTCCACCCTTCTGACAGCTATACCTGTCTGCACCCAGGACTGAGAACAGAAGAGGAGCTGCTAAAATCACAATTCCTTCACAGAAATTAAAAACTCTGAGGAGAAAGTTACTTTCCTGAAATAGTCATGAATGAAACCTTTCCATTAAAGAAAAAAACAAAAAAGGCAGAAACACTGGAGATCTTGAGGACCTTCCCATGAGGTCTGAGTCCCACCTCAGCATCTGCAGCTGTGCACATCTGCATTGGAGACAAAACACTCCCACTTCTTGTTGCTGAAAAACAACAGCTCTGCTTCTTCATCCTTCCCCTCAGATGCAACATAAGGGGGGATCAGAGCCCCACAAGGTTACTAGCTGATGTCCTTCTACATAATGGTTCAGGAAAATCATTATTCTAAGGAAGTTTATGAAATGATTATATTGTCCAATCTTCCAGTTCAGCTTAGAGATCAATCTAGGTGAAATAATTTCATCTCCCTAATGATTAAATGTTTCATGTTAATATAACCCTGAGAAGGCAAGTTCAAGAAGCCTATTTTTTCATTCTCTGGAATAATTAGATCTTGAGAATAATTTTGTACCTCTTTGGCTTTTGCCAAATTTGTTATTTCTTAAGAAAGCTTTCCTGCACCTTCTGTTGCCATCTGTTCTAACAGGCAAAACAACATTTTAACGTTCCCTGCCTAGCAAAAACATGTATGGGTTTACAGACTAAATAAACTAGAAAAGCAATGAAGAACCAGGCTAAGAGAGCTGAAGTGATTAACACCAGCATCACTCAGCAGGGCCAGGACACAGGCAGAAATACTTCCCTTCTTTAAAAGCAAGCTGAAAATACTTAAGTCAAGGTTGGTTTGTTTGTTTTTTCATGGAAATCATCAAGAGAAACAGATTTGCCACAAAAACATCTTTCAATAGATGCAGCCTTAAAACACAGCCTTTGCTGATTGTCCAGTGATGCTGCAGAAGCAAAGCAGAGCACAGCAGCTCTCAGATGACTTCCAGCCTCCTGTGTCTCTGGTCTCCATCCAGGACCAAGTGATGGGAAAAGTTGTTAAACCCACTGATGTTAGCAGAGGTTAGGGAAATTAAACACACTAAAATTAATTAAGACCCTGTAACAAGCTTGAGGCTGAGCAACCTGTGCAGAGCACACTGCTCCCTCTGCAGAGAGCAGAGCTCCCTGTGCAGAGCGCACTGCTCCCTGTGCAGGGCAGAAACCTCTCCACCTTCAAACACTACCAGCACCAGGGAGGTGGCCATGTGGACGCAACAGTTACCAAAAGCACAGGGCCTACTTTTGTAGTCTGAAGCATGACCCTTGCATTACATCACAGGACAGCAGCTGAAAACCAAGTGTTTTCCTTTTAACCCAGCAGTAGCCTGTCAGCACTGAGCCTTGACTGCGCTCGGTGAGGCAGACAGCAAAAGAGCAAGGACAGGGAAGAAACTTTGCAGTGCAGATCTCTCTTACGTTTAAAAAGCATCACATCTTAGTTTTCTTTTTAAGCAATTAGAACTGATACAGAAGTTGTTAATTATGTCTTTGTTTCATTTGAGGGCTCTCAGCTCAATTAATTTGTATTTGCACTGAGGTTCCAGCTCACTGTAAATGACAAGGTCTCCCTTCACATACCACTGATTCCAGCCAGCACTTCATTTTAATGATAGTTAAATGAGGAAATGACAGTTATATACCTCACATGCTCTGCTTAGGAAGCACAGCATGAAATTTCCACTGTGATTTACAGCCCTGTAGATCTTATCTCTCAGACGTGAAGTTACGGTGGTGTGTAAGTTAATTGCACCAATCTCTATCAGGAAATATTGCCCAGGCCCCGATGGGAGCTGCTTCATTTCACTGCGATTCACATGGAGACTCCCCACACCACAAGTCCAGCTTTGTGCTGACCTGTAATCTCAGCATTTCTTAATAACTTGACTTGCAAGTAACAGCACTGACAGTTCAGGAGTTCTTCTTTCCATATTCAGGGATTAAATCTACTCATAGAGATAACAGAATAGCAGGGCAGAAATCCTCTCTTTCATGCGAATCACCACATTTCTTCATAGTCTTTAAAGGAAGAGAATATTAGGGTATATGTGTCATAGTGTCAATCCTGCTTTGAGTTTTTACACAGGATAAAAGCAGAATAATAGAACAAAAACAAACAAACAAAAAAATCCTAGATATTTATTTACACTCAATTAAAAAAGAAAAGAAAAAAGCTTTTAAAGTCAGTGTTATGCAAAGTTCACTGCTCCTTTAGGCAAAAAGAAGATATCTTTTCTGTATATTCTGAGCTGAATACATCAGACCATTTGTGTCATCTCACAGCTGGGGTTTGCAGCCCACTGGGCTGCAGGGCTGCTGCTACCACCCCATGAGCACTGCACACAGCCCACACTGCCCCAAGCAACAGCAGCAAGAAACCAAGCTCACATCTTTGAGTGGGATGCAACACTGCATCATGCCCAGTACCCAGAATGCCAGCAAGCTTATGTCTTCCATTACTTGTAAAGCGAAAGTTATTTGCTTTGAAGCAGTTCAGTTCCCTTCCCCTCCAGGGACCAGGCTGCACAGGGTGATGAGATGCTCTGCCTGCAGCAGGGAAGGCTGCTCCCTACAAGTACACTTACAGCTTACATGGCACCGCATTACCCAAACAGCTTATAAAAACAGCTGTAAGCACCATTTAGAACAAGCAGCAGCATACCTCACTCCTTTAAGAAACAGAGCCTCCCAGGTGCTGGGTTTGAGCTGCAGCCCAGGCCCACATGTCATGTCTGCACTCTTGCAGACACACTAGTCTTTAAAGTAAGAGAACATCAGGGTATATGGGTCATTATAGTCTCAACCCTGGGCCGGTGGGTGGCAGCACAGTACTACCCTGATGCAGCCAGCAGCAACCCTGCCGAAGCTGCAGCCTCTGCTAGAAAACCACTGGAGCTCCGTTTCACCCTTCTCTCCCTCTTGCATCTTTCCTTTTTCTTCCTCTTTTCTTTTGAGCCATTTTCATTTTTCAAAGCTTCCATAAATCTGGGTTCAGAAGGTCTTTACAGAGCCCACTCAGGGCTCACACCACAGCTAATAGGATTGTGTTCATTCAGCTCAACCGTATGGTTCTTACAAACCAGGATTCACATAAACTGCAAGAATCCAGGGGTAGAGTAGCCTTATCGATTGCTGCCTTATTGATGAGACATCATTTCATACAAATTTATGTCCCAGACATCACCTACCTTGAGTTCCAATCCCAGGATAACCTCTCCCTCCTCAGGTCCCAACAGCTATCACAGTTTCGAGGTCAGTTACTGAGACACACAGACACAGGAGTCAGGGCTTTCAGAGAGACTCCCTCCAAGGACCAGGCTGCTCCAGCAAACCAGGGCACATGCGTTTCCACACCAGGAGCACATCCCAAAACAGAACCAAAGCGAAGGTGAGTACTGCTCTGCTTCAGTGTAACGTGCCCTGGTATGCTTTTGTTTAATTTACCTTTCATTTTTGCTGTTATTATAAGGCAATGCAACTTTCATAACCATGCATTCATTATCATCTGAGTTATCCCTCCAGGAAATTACGCTCGAGAAACTGAGAACCAAAGATAAATCACACTTTGTAATTATAGTGGCAAGCTCACTGCTACAATAGCCTGGAAGTTGCAACATGGAAGCTATAAAACAGATACAGGTTAGTGCTGCTGGTAGCCAAAGAAATAAGATCAGACCCTAAAGCCTCGCTATCAGGAAAACAGAAATAACAGCACAACTGTAGTTCAACAGGAGTCAGAGCACTGCACTACGAAGGATTACAGTTTGCCTTTCTGTTCAGAAAGGATTTCACATGAACAGATCTAAAATTAAATTGCTGTTGAGTATTACTCCAAAGGCCATTCTCATCTGTTTGTGTATAACAGCATTCAGTGCTGCTGAAACAAATTCCTAGTGATCAGCTGTTATGTTCTTTTTTCAAGGTTTGAGTGAAATGTAATGGGTCACACTGACATTTTCTCAGCATCCCCTTGGCTGTGGCATGCCCACTTGCGCTGAGACTAGCAGACCTCTGAAACCAGCACTGCTCCATCAGCACCAGGAGCATGAAAGCAATAGAAGCACTTTTGCGTGTAAAGAGGCATAAGCTCACCCATAAAGCCTCTTCTCTTTCCTCCCTAGAAAATAAACCACTCCTGCTTTAAAGCTGTAGCTGATATATAGAATGCAAATGATAAACGGCACAGGAATCAAAGGTAAATGTGTAATAACTGCTGCTATTCAAGAAGGAAAAGTGGCTGCAGAGTTGGGAATTAAATCTCCTTCCAAGGACCTAGAGCTGCCCAAGCAAGCAGGAGGCCACCCAGCCTGGAGGGACCTGGGTTTCCTCAGGGGCTCTCAATTCTTCCTTCTGCTCAATGATTGTAGCTGGAAGTATAAAACAACCTTTTCTTTTGACCTTTCTTTTTGACCAAGTATCAATAAGACCACCTCATGGCACAGACCTCAGAGAAGTCCTTAATGTAATAGTAACGTTTAGAATAGCGTTTAAAAATCATAACCTCTAAATTAAAAAGGCAAGTATACACAACCTGCAATATTGATTAAAACCCCACAGCTTTATCACCAGGTAATTGCTTCGCGATCAGTTTTTCAGCAGCACAAGCCTCAAACTTCCTGAATAGGAAATTTTAATTTCAGGGTACTGCTAATTTATTGTTCCTGTTACTGCTACATTACAAAAAGTAATGCAATATCTCTACAGGCATGACATTTTTCTTCCAGGCTTCAGCTCAATTCATTCCCACATTCCCAAGTGACAAAACACGCAGTTTGCTGTCCCTGCAGTGTAATGCTGCATTTACACTCCTTTGCTCTCTCACCGCCTTCCCAACACGCCTGAAAAGCTGCTAAATGCAAAGGGTCAAGGGGAAGCACTGCGGTCCTGCCCTTCTGACCAGTGTCCCTCCAAACTCATGCTCTGCCCTCAGGGGCTGACCGAGGGTACACATCAGATCAAGAGGCTTGGGAGTGTTTCCATGTGCTGTAGGCTTCAACAACCATCACATGTGAGTCACAAGTGATATTCAGCAGTTGACACCGCTGCAGTGGTGTCCTCAAGAACAGAAACAGCATCTGGTGTCATCATGTTAGAAATTCTTTATATTTAAAGACACCCATGCAGTGAAGGCACCAACACTTCTTTCCTCCCAGCAGTGATGGTGAGCAGCAAGTGCCCAGTCTGGAATAAGTGGTACTGGAGAAGATTAACTGATATAAGGACCATTCCTGTAGTGAAACCACTGGGCAAACTACAGTTTTCAGAGGCATTAAATGTGCATTTGTTATTTACATATCTTTTTAATTCACTTAATGAGGCAAGGTTTCTTAACCAAATTTTCATTCTGTGATGGTGACGTGGAGGAGCTGTAGCATTTCGGCATCACTATGGCATTTCTTGTACTACAGAGCAGCTTACCCAGCCATAGCATCGTTTGTTTGGAGGTCCTGTGATAACTGGTGACACAATTGCTGTAAGTTATGTGATAATGAAGGGTTTAATTGTTATTTATTTTACTGTCATCTATCTTTATTTTAAAACTAAAGCTATTGCCAAAGACGATCACTCAGAAAGAAACACCAAGCTGTCTGGTGACTTGATTATTATTTCCTACAGTATTTTCCCTTTACACAGCCAAGCCCAGGAGCCAGTGAAGTCAATGGCAGAGACACTCACTGACAGCAAGAGGGCTGTAGTTTGTAAGACTTTGTGCACAGCATCACCAAGACTGTTTTCCTCAGACCACTGTATGGCAAACTGTAGCACCAAATAAAAATAAATCTTTTCTTGTTATTGCTCAGAAAAGTGATCCCTCTCTTGCAGAAGCAGTGCTAAATCAGTACCCCCCTTTCAAAGCATCCCTACCTTTGCTACAAGATGTGAAGCATCTGTCTACGGCTCCACCACTCCTGGTTTGTGCCAGCCCTGCTGTTCCTTAGTGGTGGCCATCAGCAGATGGGGTGAGCAGGAATCCTGCATCTACCGTGATGATTCATGTCATTGTTCTGCTATGGATGGCCATTAGTAGTTTTGACCTCCCATGGGCTGGAACACTACTTACATAGAATCAGATACTGTTTGCATTTACCATTCCTCCATGTTGCATCCACTTGTATCATTTTAATTATCTTTTAAACAGAGATTAGAGTCTCCTCCTTCCCTCTAAACTGATTCAGCCACAAGTTGTTGCACCAGAAGTCAGCCAAACCACAGGCTTAACCCAAGGGGTCTCCTACAGCACTCACCTGCCCTGTTACCTGTGTCCTCCTCTGTCCCCAGGGAAAACGAGCTTCCCATCCCAGCCAAGAGCTGATGTGCAGCGGTCAGTCCCAGGCCAGCTCAGGCAGCAGCAGCTCCCTCTCTGTGTGCCGGCTGCGCTGGCAGATGCCTGAGCTTGTCTCCAAAATCCATCCACACTTTCAAGCTACAACTGGAAGTGTTTTGACATGAGAGGGTGAAATACATAAAAATAGATCTGCTGGATTCTTTCAGTATTAAAGCTTCAAAACTTTGAGGTTTTGCTCCTGCAGGGACTTCACTGAACTTTGATCCCAGCAAATCCCAGTGAAATCCCTGGCCCCAGGCAGGAGAAAGAAAAGAATAAGGCAACACACTGGAAAATAAACTAGAGATTTGTTTTATCACATCCCTGCCCATAACATGGGAGGCAGCACAGCTCCATCCAGCACTAACCTGTTCAAAACCTGTTGGGACCAAAATACCAATGTGCCAGAAAATAAGGGGGCAGGGAAGGAAGGAATGCGTTCAGACTGTGCCAGTTCTTCAAAACTATATCTTTTCTGTGTAGTGCCTTCAAGATGGAGCAGGTCATGTCCCCACTGGAGACTACAGGGAGGGCACCCAAAAGCCAAGCTGCCCCAGGCACTGGCTGCAGGGACAGGACCAGCTCTTCATCTGCAGAAAAGAATTCTTTGGCTTTTTCCTGTGAAAGCTGGTATACAATCTATCAGAGTGGATGTGTTTTAGTGGTAATACAAAATGCCTGCAACAAATTGATTTTGCTGCTCCCATATTTATTATTCAGGCAGAGTTGCCCCTAATTAGATAATATTAGATTTCTTGGCTCACACAAAGCAATTCAGAAATAAGACTCTCATTACTGATGGGACAAACCATACAGAAGCCGGGCAGGGTTTAATAACGCAGAAAAATATCAAAGGCAGAAAGGTTTTAATTCTTAATAAGTAGATTCATGGGTTTCGTCAACCAGCACTCAAGACTTTTTTTTAGGGTTGCTTTTATTACCTAATTAATTAAAGCCTGACCAATAAGATAGATTAATCTAATGGGATTGCATCTTGTTTTAATAGCAATTCTAATTAATCACCAAAGTGGAACATTCCTCACCCACTGAAGAGAAATTTTTCTGGTGTGAAGCTAGAAAAAACACTGAAAAAAAAGGAAAGAATGGGCTGAGCTGGTTTTATGTCCCCAAAATGGGGCTGGGAGGAAGCTGGGAGATGAAGGCAAAGCTGCACTTCTGCCACTGAGTGGGACATGTGTGATGTGGGTTGGGACATGCATGAAACATCACCCCCTGCCATTGCACACAGGTCTGCCCTCACTCGCACCGGGTGAACACACTGGCAAAACCCAAGCTTTGAGTTTTACTGTTTTAGCGTCTCCAGGGCTTTTATCAGCCAGGGAACATGAGCCTGCAGGCAAACAAACGGGCAGGTAAAATGGTGCGATGGATGCTGCAGAGCACCCTCACACCTCATCCAGGTCCCTTTGCATCCCAATAGATCAACCCAGCAAAAGCCATGCACTTGCTCTGCTAGCAAGCAGGTACCCAAAATATAAATACGCCCTCAGTTCAGGACCACAAGGATCACATTGCAGCACAGGTCACTCATGAAATCACTCCTGTATGTTTTTAGGGCTAGTACATGCTTACAGACAAGGTCTGTTTGTTTTTCTTTTAGCATCATGCTGATTACTAAATCCCTTCCCTGGTTCAACAAGTTCTGGTGCTCATTTGTGATGTGTCAGTAGCAAAACAAATTCAGGTGCAGTAATCCTCCAGACCTAATAATTGTGTGTCAACAGAAGTGAAAGGCTACATTTTTCACATTCCGAATAATACATTTTTAATGGCATTTTCAATGGCATTTTCATTTATGAAGTTTTGAAATGTATCATCTTAAACCCCTTTTCACAGTCCCCTCCTCACTATGCCTGTGTGTTGTGTCTCAGTGTCCGAGGATGTAGGCAGCCATGGATAAACCAAGACCATATCAAAACACAGGGGACCCTATATCTATTTTAACATCACTGTGATCTCCATTAATACATGAACTGCCTGAACTTCAATGAATCTCAAACCTAAATCTTATTAAGTTAAATCTTTATTAACTTAAATCTTATTGCACATTTTCAGCCAGCACTAGATGCTGAGATTTCAGGTTGTTTTAAGAAGAGCCATCTGAGGAGCTGTGGAGCCATTAACCTTATTAAAGCATTCCCCATTAGGAGCTACTTCACAGCTGCTGCAGAGCCACAACACCCATTATGCTGGTGTTTGCAATTAAAGGGGAGTTTGCAGGATATGGAGGGCTGCAGTCCTGCTGCAGTGCCTGGGGCTGCCCCAAGACCCAGAAGAACATTAGTTCCAGATCTAGTCCCTTCTGTACAGACATCACCACTTCCTTCAGCCTCCATGGTCACCATGAGCATCTTGGCTGGGTGAGGCTGGAGGCACCTCTGGGGTCATCTAGGCCAACCCTCTCCTCAAGCAGGGCCACCCAGAGCTTGGTACTTGGGACCATGACCAGATGCCTTCTGAGCATCCCCACAAATGGAGGCTCCACCGCCAGTGCTCAAAGAGGAGAGAAGGTGCAAAGCACCCATGCAAAGAACTGACCTAACTCATACTATCGATTTCCACCAGGAAGCACAGCCCCACGGAACCTCCCAGCTGGATTTCAAACATTTGCAATATCCTCTCAGAAACATGAAACAAGGAAATGGGCTGTGCATTCACCTGCATTTCCTGATAAACAGGAGTTTTCCACATCAACGGGTAGAGCACAAACAGCGCTTCCAGCCCCGAATCTGCCAGTGTTTGAGCCAAGTGCCCCATGTCCTGCTCCCACTGACTGCTAGGGGTGATGATAGGTATTATTCAAGGCTCTTAGCTGAAGACTGGGATGCTGCTATTGTTTGAGCTTCTCATGGTTTGGCAGCCGTCAAAATCTAAGGCTTTGGGAAAGCTGCCCTTCCAGCTGCCCCACAAAGACGATGAAGCTGAAAGCCAAGCTGTAATAGAAGCAGCAGCAAGAAGACTCTTGCCACCTCCTCCAAGGCACAATTGCATCCATGCCATAATTTAGCTATTTTCAGGCATTTCACCTGTTTTAAATGAAAAGTGTCAGTTCCAGTACCCTCATGGAGCTTTTCTCTGGGGTTTTTACAGGCCAGTGCCCACCAGCTCTGCCTGGTGGCTGCAGCAGCAAGGAGTGATCAGCACATCACTCACACACAGCCTGAGAAACGCCCAGAGCTTCCCCAGCTGAGACACAAGGGACAGGACAGGCTCAGCAGGCGGCAGTGCCAAAGCCCCTCACATCCAGCCAGCATCTCCACTGCTTGCTATCTCAGAGAGCAGGTGCCCCACGTCAGTGTACAACTGCCATCAAACAACTGCCATCAAAGTGTCACTGTTCACGCAGCTCTTTGCATTGTATCACGCAACCTGCTCTGTCCCAATGGGCAGCAAAGGACTTCAGCCTGTCAGTCTCCAGTCATTGTGCAATCAGGTGCAAAATGTGCTGGCTGGGGTTTATATTGTGGGATAGAGAAAGGAGGGAAATAAAAAAGCTAGGGAAAAACAACCAGCCTCAACTTGGATCTGATTATTCTTTCACAGGATTAGGGATTAATTATTCTTACTACACCCTGCAAAGTACCATACTGCTTAATGACAGCACATTAAGATGGCAAAAAGCCTGTTGATGTGCATAAAAAGCAGACCTAGGCTTTGCTGTGGTGTATCAGTGCTATACACAACTGCGGGTATGGAAGGAAAAGGAAAGGAGGAGTAATCATTTGCAAAGAAAATATAAAAATCTGTAGCTACAGCATAATTTGGTTTTTTTCATTAAGCAAGGGGATATTTGTTCTATTAAAAATGCTTATTTAAAAACTCCTTTCAGAGTTCATTTTTTCTCCTGAAGGCTGCTTTAAAAAAATAATCTCTGCAAAAGAGGAGGAAAAAGCAATATGTTTTCAAAACAGAGTTTTCTATTTCATCTGAAGTTAACGAAATGCAGCTCCTTGACATAAACCATATAGTGCCCGATTGCTGGCAGTACTGTTACAGGATAAAGATAATGATTCGCAGTACTTTTCAAGAGCTATTAATGTTAAGAATTACTTATTCCACCAAATGAACGTTATAAAAAATTAATAGTATGCAGATTGCCATTATTGCAAAAGCCCCTGGGCCTTAATGGCAAGGCATTTCAATTATTCCAAAATATTAACGCAATTTTTTTTCCTTAATTCCGCCCCTTTTTTTCCCCTTACCCTCTTTCTCTAAACTGCTTTTTTCCACTGTTTTAGAGCATCCACCTCAAGTGATCCTGCCCTTTATGATCTGCCTCTAACAATGTACAGCGATACCCACCAAGGAGAGCCCTGCCAAGGGAGCGGGCAGGATGATCTCTGCTCTCCCCATGGGCAGGGGAGGTTGCTCTCAGCCCTGCTAATTGCTTTTCTTGGAAACTGGAACACCGTGCTCCTTCCCAGACCTTATAAATCCACACGTGATCAAAAAGCACAGATTGTGGCTGGTCCCAGCCCTCTCAGTCAACCCAGCCACTGCTGCAGCTCCCACCCTGTCTTCAAAGCCATCGGCACAGGTTGTGCAGTTCTCAGCAGGTCAGACCATCTTCACCAGTTATGGCTGGGCCTTACCTTTTTCATCCCTATTAGCACTACCTAAATAAACGGTG
Source organism: Psittacula echo (assembly GCF_963264785.1). Taxonomy (NCBI): domain Eukaryota; kingdom Metazoa; phylum Chordata; class Aves; order Psittaciformes; family Psittacidae; genus Psittacula; species Psittacula echo. Next base: position 13,108,014 of record NC_137745.1, on the reverse strand, counting down.
ACCTTACAGAACTTCATAGGGTTACTATTTTAAGAATCAAACCTGCTGTCTCCTGGAAAAAGGGAGCAACCAACTCTCATCATTGGAACACCAAGTTGTGCTAAATGAGGCTGGAGCTCTCCCAGGTTGTCATCTATGGTCATGCAAAATTTAAGGCAGCAAAAATTGCATTATCTTTTGGAAAATAAAGGTGGTTTTCAATATAATCTTTCTAATCAAATGACTTTCTCATCAGTGTAAGTTAAGTGGACAAATAAGGCAAAATTAGTACAAAGCGGCTTTAAGCAAACACTTGCTGGTCTCTGTTAGGTGACTAAACGATGCGAGTGGTGATCAGCAAAACAAAATATCTCTCTAAAAGAAGTTTCAAGCAATAACAAAAGTAAATATCTCCAGGAGCTGGAAAAGGTGATTTTTCCACACATGTGCATAGAAGCACAGCAAGGAAGCAGTGCAGCTGGATGGGCTGGCCGCAGGACACATCCCTGCCGTTCACACTCATCTTTCCCTAACACTTCTCAGCTCCCCCCGAAGGAGAAGCAGTGCTCCACAAAGCGATAAAACTACATTTCCCAACACTCCATTTTAAAGATATTACGGCTGTTTTGCGGCTGTACGACAGAAATCTCCAATCAGTAGCACAAGAGTGGTCTCTGGTGGAAGCAGATCAGATCTGCAGCGTTGCCATCAAACACACAGGAACGCAAGGCAAAGATCTTTGGCTACAGCTACCGGCAATCACTTTTCAGCCCTAATACTAGGTTAGCCTGATGCATTATACTCCCCAAAACCGAGTTCATATGCACACTTTGGGACTTTAGATCTTTTATCACGTACAATGCTACTGTACTCAAGTCTGCCAGAAAACCCAGAATGGGAAGAGTGGCTTTTTAGAGGCATTTTCTTAAATGTGAATTAGAAGAAACTGCAGTCAAAACACTCAGTCTTGACTTCAGAGCTGTAACCCACTGACCAAACAACTGTCCAAAAGCAGATGAGGAAGCAAGGCAAGATACGAACAGACAGCAAATAGTAGCTCAGGGCAGTGACACCACTTTGTAAACGTACAACCACAGTGGAAAACATTAATGCTCAGGTTCTTTCCCCAGAATTAGATTTCAGCCCATTTACACTTACTTCAGAATTGACACTTAGGAGTCTAAACCCAGCAAAAGTAGCAGGAGGTGTGCAAAACACATCATTCTCATCTAAAAATTCAGAGAAACTTCAAACACATTGCAAAAATCCAATCACTAATGTTCAATAGACTTCCCTTGTAACTTTCAGGTTGATCAAGACAGACAACAGAAAATGCCCTGTCAGCTTCAACAGCCTTTGAATCAAGATGACAAACCAAAAAACAGCAGAAGATAGAATATCAATCAAAGAGGGAAAAAGAAAATCCAGGAGAAATAAGAAAATATCACTGTGCTATTTCCCAAAGTACAGTTACCCATCGACCAGGAAGAGGTTCACAGTGCAGAATTCCCATCTGCACTTCTCCACAGACCAACTTAAGAAAGCCATATCAGAAAACACCAGCAGGTAGGTCAGTACTTACCCAGACTCAGCTACCTGCTCACAAGGCCAACAGCTTGATGCTGCCACGCTTCATTTCTTCTTTCCACATCAAATCACTGCTATTGGCATAGGCTGTCCCTCCAGCCATTATGCAGGGAAAATGAAGGGGTTGAAGGGGCAGGCTTTTTGTTTTGGGAGGTTCTTCTCTAGTTTTCCTGCAGTAAGGAACCATCTCTTGCTCTAACTAGACGAAAATCCAGCATACATAAGAAGGCATCTCATGTCTAGTAACCAAGGCAGATGAAGCCGGCAAGAAAGCCCACCCAAGAGAGTAAGCACTTCTGCAAACCATTAACTTATTTTCTGTGTTATTGCAAGGACATGGCTGAGAAGTGTAATTTCTCTTAGGGAAGATAAAAGCTATTTCTTGCACACCTCAATTATGTTTTCCTGAGCTAACCAGGTTTAAGGTGAAGACACAGCCAAGCTATCCTTAGAGACAAAGAATTGTCAAGTTCTGGTTGAGACAGTCTCTCTTCCTCCCCAGAATACCCAGCAGCATGCCTAACCTCTGACAAGTAAAGTACAAATCATTACAAGTAAAGTAATGGCACTTGCTGTAATAGACAGCAACACTTAGCAGCGACAGTTCATCACTAAGGCTGGCTCACAGAACAAGTGAATTCCCAGCCAACCACCCAACCCTCTCTGCAGCACACAGTCAGGGACTTCCATTCTTCCCACACAGCAGGACTGCCACAGACACCTACAACAGCACCAGAGAACTCAGCAGGGACTTTTCGTTATTTCAAAGAAATCAGGGTCTTGAGCTCTTCAGATTGGCCAAGTCACAGAGGACTTAAATGAGAGCCACAAACCTGCTTGCACACAGGCTTCAGGTTATGCCTTCCTTTACTCACCCCTACTCCCAGTTCTACTCAACTGCTGTTTTTCTGACTGGTGAAGGGCGAAGACCAGGTATACACACTCCCTGTGTTTGGGAAATCATTTGCAAGCTTCACGATGACCTTACAAGAACTATACTATAAGGAAAACACACACAAAAGTGGTCAAATACACTATTTTTTTAATGCAGATTCATAAAATTTAAGCTCAGTGTTGAAAATTCAGGACATTTCATGAAGAGTGTTTGGTCCTCTTAAACATTTCCCATCCGCAATTAAATACTTTATGGAAAAACAACAATTAAGCATACATTGCATTTTTAATTAGGAAAGGTTGATATTGCACATTATACCAAGAAATACAAAAGTCTGTTTCAGCAAGTTATTCCAGCAGTGTTACCAATTTCATTTTGATATCATTGATTTACACAAAAGGTTCAATTTTAGTGCATAGCATGTGCCCTGTCATTACAGAGTAAAAACATATCGAAGCATTTATAAAACAAAGAGGAAGAAAAGTTGGCTCTGTAAAGAATCCAAAGTCTTTTACCACCGAGTCAGCACCAGTCTCCTTGTAGACAAAAACTGTTCCTATGAAAGATGACTGATCACCTTCACCTTGCACAAATTCCAATGCAGTTTCTAACCATATACTATTTGGCTGAAGCTGACCGTATCCTATTTGGCACTGTAACTAATGGTCCAAGTCACTAAGGGCTGAAAGGCTGTGATACTTGCCAATACTGTTCCATTTTAGCTTTCTGGTGATATACAAGAAGGGAAAATCATGGTGGCAGAACAGTTGTGCAGCTTCATTACAGCTGTGTAATTTGCTGAGGACAACTCTGAAGCAGATTTCTGTACATAACACTCAGCTGGAACCCTCACCAGGGCTCAGGTGCTGCAGAAGGCACAAAACACTGAGAGGCAGTTACAAGTGCAAATGAAATGCACGTTCAGAGAGCTTAACTGGCAAGGCAGGGAAAAATCACAACCAGAAGCAGCCACTAGCACACCTAGGGCAGCATCTGTCAACGCCATGACTTTAAATGGCCAGTTGTGGAACACTGCATGCGGCTTCCAGGCTACCAAGTACTTGTCATTTTAGAGCTACAATTACAAGATCTGGCCCAGTAGCAGCATTTCAGAAAGCCCAGATATTTTTGCCTTCCTCAGTCAGCAGAAAGCACTTCCCTTCATGCAGCCTCCTGCACTTCTTTACATGATTACAGACTGAAGTGTACCTGCATGCCCAGGCAATGTTTACTGGTCAAGAAACTACCCTGAACCTCTCCAATACCTCTTTGGATTGTAACACCTTGAATTTAGGTTTTGCTTTTAAATAGGCAACTAAGACATTCCACTAGCAGGTCTGCAAAGCCAATACTACAGGAGTTGGAATTGCAGCTGCCTCAAACACCAAGGCAACTGACTACTGCAATGTTTTGTGAAGTCTTAGGGTTCTCTCTCCCCTCTCCAGCCTTCCCTCCCATTCAAACACACACAGTTAGACTAAGAAAACACGATTGTTATTTTTTTGCCTGAATACAAGATCCAACTATAATGGAATAGAAGAATCTACAATGAAGTCCCTGAGATGCATCTGTATACTAGAAGATTCAAACAATAACCTTTTCATCACACCATATTTATTAGAAATGCTTTGAGTTGCAACATCTGGTTGATGAAAACTGATGTTGTTATAAGAACGGGAAAATACAGCAGACCAAGTTTGCCCTTACGTTTAAGCCTTCATTTAAAAATAATTAACCCAACAGTAACATTCAGCTACTTCAACTGTAGTCAAAATTAAAAAGCCTGTAAGCAACACGGAGTCACTGGAGAAAAAAAAACCACCACCAAAACCAATAAAAACCCCAACAACTGTTACATTTAGAATAAGTTGGTTTGGCCTCACTTAAGTTTTCAGTCCTCAACAACCCTGCTTGAATTTAACTGCTCTCTTCCTGAAAGTCTATAGTTATTCCTCAAATATAACTGAGCTGCAGTTCAAGAAGGTGGGATGCAGCAACAGCAGGTTCTCACCATTCCTCACTGGAACCAGAAGGCACAGGTCACAGGTACACTGCACAGGTAGTGCAGCAGTCAGCACTGGCAGCTGCTGCACCCACAAACTCATTACAGTGGCATACATTAAACTGTCTTGTGGAACAGGGAAGTTGGCACAACGCAGGCTCAGACCTCTACCTCCATCTGCAGGACAATGCAGAGGCAGCCCCTTTACTAACTGCACTGATACAGAGAATAAACTCAGCCCAGATTAATAAAACTCAGAAATACTCTGGGATGGGCACAGAGGTTGACATTCTTCCAGTATTTTAAAAAATAGAAGCCATATTCAAGTGACTTTGGGATCCGCTGTATTTTGTAACCAGCTGATCAGAAACACTTTATCCATTTTCCCAAACAAGCTCAATTTTTCCTGCTAGAGAACAAAACTTAAGGCACTAATATATTAATGCTGACAGGAATGTGGAATCGTTTGTTCTTCATGTACTGTTATATCAGTTCTCAGCAGCATCTCTCTGGAAAAGGCACTAAAAACATGGCAGACAATACAACTTTTGGAACTTCGGCTCAGCTAAGCTATTATCAAGTTAGCTGCTTGGAAAGCTGAGTGGCAATTTCCCCTTCCCTCCCAACCCATTCCCCTATAAAAAAAGGCACCTGATTTGTTTTATTACTGGTTTCTATAGCTACAGGCTCTTGCGACCATGCAGTTCCATATAACTGAGGAATATCATGACTTATACTGATAGCTTTTTACATGATCAGGAGTTATCTTTTCAAGATACTATTCCAGATAGAGTGATTTTTTGTTTCAGCAAAACCCATTACCAGTGGGTTCCTACCTGAGTAGTACTTAAGGTTGTGTATTGCTAGTCAGAATAACTCAACAGTTAAAACTTGGTGTAAGAAATTGCACTTACCCATTCCTTCCCCAATCCCAAAATCATTTCAAATTAAATACTAGGCCCTTTTCTAAAGGGACATTTGTAACACAGCTACAAAGAGGTAGCTAAGTGGCACATGCCAATTTTTTTAAGCATATTCAGCCTTCATTTCCAACATTTTTCATAAGAAGTCTTAAAGAAATCTCTGCTCAGGTGGCATGTGAAGTTACCGCAGTTCAGAAGACTGAACTTGTAAGAGAACTTGATCTCCCTTCACGTCCATAACTGACAACTAACAAGCATGGGGAAAACCCAAGTGACTCAGCATATGCAGGTGTGTAGCTGAAGAGGAGAGGAATGTCTACAATCAAATCCCATGCTCCTCCTGACATACAGTAAAAGTTACTCTGAAGAACCATTCAGATCAAGCCCACCATTCGATCAATCTGTCTCATGTAGTTACTCTTCAATGGCAGCAAGTATCTCCTCTCATCAGGAACTCTGTTACACTGTTAACAAAATCAGAATATATGAAAACAGGCAATCCCATACCCTCCATAACCATTTCAGCATCAGTAACCATACATTTCCTCCCAGTACAGAAAACTGTACCCAACAGAGCTTTTGTCCCTCACTTTCTCTCACTTTTTGCAAACTTACCAGAACAGACCACATAAATGAGCAGCAAGTGTTTCCCCAGTGCAGGCTGCAAGCTTCTAAATACATGCCAAACTACTGCAGCTTGTTATTCAACTGAGACTTCCTTCACTATGACAACTGTGAACATTTAAAATAATGCTCTTTTTTTCTGCAGAACTGGGGGGGAGGAGGAAAGGAATCATGCTAAAACCTACTAGCAGAGACTTAAAAATACTGTTGTGTATTAAAAGCGTATCTACTTTGGTTGGTGATAGGCACTGGATCCATAGCTCTGCACTCAGTTGATGCCTAGCTATGAAAGGTCACCTTTACAGGCCTCAAATCCATTCTGAGGGAAGAAAAGTTTTGTTTAAATACCCTCTGCTTTTCTCTTTCCCCATGACGACAACACTGGAAAATCTGAAGGGCAAAGAACAGGCGAAGGGAAAAATAATGGGAAATTAATAAAGCACAAACTAATTGCTGCAAAATGCTTGAAAGGGGACAGGTTTTACCTTCAATATAATCACTCTCACATTATCCTAATCCATTCTTTCTGCTACTTAAAGTGTTTTTCACAAGGGACCTTCTAAGACAGTTGACATTTGTAAGGCAAACACTGCTGAGCTTTAAAGTAACGCTTCCAAATGGCTCTTTTTCTACTGCCTAACCCAGTTCAACATACATCCCTCCTCCAGCCACGCAACCAGAAACAATCTGTGCATTCCTTACATTAGAGCTGAAGTTGACTGCCTTTAACTCATTAGGTTTAATTTTTTCTGCGCCATCTTCTTCTCCAGGGAGGATGTCTTGCCACAGTGAGTTACGGAAACGTTCATCCACAGACACAATATGCCCCTCAGTAGTAAACATATACTTATTTCCAGATTTATGCACTGGATTTTCTTCATCAAACAACTAAACAAGAGATAGGAGAGACAGCTACAGTACACGTGCAACATTCTTCACGTCCCATCAACGTTAAGTTACAAAGCATGCACTCATGCATTTGAAGAATCAAGCAAAAAGCATACCTCTTAGTGCTAAATGGGCAACTACTGTTAGAGCAAATGGAAATAGATAGTTTTAATGCAAGTGATTTATTTTAGCAGTTAAAAAGGGAGAGGCAAAAGAAAGACTTCTCACACAACTTAAACTGCCCTTATTTTCTACACTGCACTATACAGGCATTGCTGGGCTGGCATTCACCGTTTCTGTCCAGTCACAGATTTATTTGCTTTTCTGCACTAAAGGAGACTGAGTGCCAAATTCTGATGGGGAGGAATGGGAGGCTGCTGTGAGGCAGGCAAAATGGCTACAAGTAACAATTTAGCTCAAAGCTGAGCAGTAGATGCAAGAGTATCCTTGAAATGAACATACACGTACCAGATATAAGTATTTACATGTTTCACTGAGAAAAAAGCTCTCCATTCGATCTTCCTTTGTCTTCTCTACAACGTGGTGCAATGTGGCATAGCCACACCTGCAAGATTTAAGATTGGTTTGAGTTTAGTTCCTACACATTCTGTTCTTGAAGCGCTCCCTAAATATTCCTTAACTTCAGACCACTCCAACTGTCACTAGGGGTGAAGTTAAAATGAAACAAGTCTTTTTTACTAGTAAGCACTGATTATTGTTTTCTGGTGCTTTGATGAGACTCCAATCATTGACCCTGTGGTTCACCTACTCCATTGTGCAGATTTGTTAAGAGTCTCTCAAAGAAGCAAGATACTGTCACAGCACCCAGAACAAAACAGGGTATTTCCCCATTCTGAGCACATGGGAAAAACCCAGGTCTGAAAGCCTGGTCTCATAGAATCATAGAATAGTTAGGGTTGGAAAGGACCTTAAGATCATCAAGTTCCAACCCCCCCTGCCATGGGTAGGGACACCTCACACTAAACCATGTCACCCAAGGCTCTGCCCAACCTGGCCTTGAACACCACCAGGGATGGAGCATTCACAGCTTTCCTGGGCAACCCGTTCCAGTGCCTCACCACCCTCACAGTAAAGAATTTCTTCCTTATATCCAATCTAAACTTCCCCTGTTTAAGTTTTAACCCGTTACCCCTTGTCCTATCACTACAGTCCCTAATGAAGAGTCCCTCCCCAGCATCCTTATAGCCCCCTTTCAGATACTGGAAGGCTGCTATGAGGTTTCCATGCAGCCTTCTCTTCTCCAGGCTGAACAGCCCCAACTTTCTCAGCCTGTCTTCATACGGGAGGTGCTCCAGCACCCTGATGATCCTTGTGGCCCTCGTCTGGACTTGTTCCAAGCCCTTTATGCAAAGGTTTCTTCCCAAACTACTCACTCTTAACACATCCCCCCCTCCAAAACTTAACATATGAAGCTTGTTAGTTCTTTCAGTCAACCCCCTACACAGCACCTGAATACCATTTAACTGCAGACTGGTACTGGTTTACACTCTCCTATGGTTAATACAGACTTGTCTACAAAATCAGTAAATACCAATAGTTGAATAAAAATTCACTATCTTCCATGTGAGTCTCTCAGTATTACAGTCAGGATTCACTAGTACTGTCTTGAAACAAAAGCCGATATGCAACAGCATCTGCCTTAAAGGCCATCCTTCCACTTTAGTTACACATCATGGGCCCATGATGTGAGAAATATTTTTGCAGGATCCACAGAAAAAAACACTTACTAATTTACCCGTTTTCAGCAATGGATCAACAGTGCATTTTGCAAAGTAGTTATAAAATTCTTAAGCCATAAAGTTGTCACTGGACTGTAGTTTCATTTTCAGGTAAGACAGAAATCATTACTCAATAAATAAATCACCACTTGTGGCTTTCATGGGTTTTCTGGTTTACATACATTTGGCAGATCAGATTCTATAGAATATTTATATAATAAAATATGTGCATAGCAGTGAGAAAAGACAAAAGAACATTGAAAACTGACTTTGCTTTTGTATATTTTTCCAAACTCTGCAGAATATCCATCCCCACATGAAGGTAAAACGGGTTCTTTGTGGCCTAAATAATGAAGACAGACAAGAGTTAATCAGTAATTTCAACAAAGGCCTAGTACTATCAAATTCTCATACATTATAGTAAACTTATCTTTATAGGAATCTGACCTAGATTACTCTCTGCAAGCTTCTCACATTTGCTTTAGTGCAAATACCAATACAATATGTAGTAAATTCAAACATTTTGGATAGCTTTCTTGCAGTCACGGTTATTTTAGATTACTGTATCTCCTGCCAGCTGGAGACTCTGCCTAGACTAAACAGCAAGGAAAGCTATTACATTTACTTCAACTATTTCTATTAAGAAGTCACAAGTCTCCACCTTGTAAAACTCTGCCAGCAGTTCCTTTAAAAGGTCATTTAGCCTCCTTTTTGTCTGTCCTATAAAAAAAGGTTATTTTTAAAGGAAACAACACAGAAACTATACTGCATAACAATCTAGTGCCTAAACAGAGACCTCCGTATAAGAACAGGCAGACCCAAAGGCACCAGATTTTGGCAGACCAGAGGCTAGGGGCAAAAAAAGTGACTTTCTGAACAAAGCCATTTTTGCCAAAACATGAGCTGTAAGTGCAGAAAAGTCAAGTACCTGATAAAGAAGATATGTGGATTCCACTAACTCTGGTCTTAGTGGATAAAATGGAACATCCGGCGCTTGCAATTGCCAGTTGTATCTTTCTGGGAGAGCTCCATATCGTTTCCATATGGCATAATAAAAAGCATGGAGACAAATAGCATCCTCCACATCTCCCATCAATACCTAGGCACAACAACAGCCATAAACATGCAGGCTTAATGCTGCAAGCCAGCAAATTACTTTCCACTCTGTGTAAGAACATGCCATATAATAAAACACTCCCCTCATAAGGCGAGACAAAAAATAACAAACCCTCTCCCTCCCCACAAAAGAAAGCTAATACATTAGTTCCATTGCATCAAAAGCTCTAGCAGAGCTCAGCCTCACAGCATGGTATGCAAATGCTAAGGTTAAATGAAAAAAGATAAAAGTATCTCAAATCTAGCAGGCATCAGGCCAGGCCTTCCAACATTGTTATGCTGATGCAGAAGCTGAACTGCCCTAAAACTGCCTTATCAGAACAGCCAGATGTAAACCTGCAGGTTGAAGCTCATCTCAAGAGATGCTCAGATTCATTCCCAGCCTAGGATTAGAATGGGTGTTTCAGACACCTCTCTATTGTGTTGTGCTGTCCTGAACAGAATGGAAGTTTACCTGTAGTCCAGGAAAAAACGCTTGCAAAGAGTCAATCCAAGTGTTCATCAGCTGTCCTGTGAACATGTTTACGTTAACATACAAAGGAGGGTCACCTTCACCTTCATTGCAAGCTTCTCGACTGCCAAGTAACAATAAGCACATGTAACTATTCACTATTTTAGAAGAACACAGTGCACGTTTCATTCCACAGCGCTGCCACCAGCCAAGAGAATAAGCCACACATTTGTCATGCTAGGTTCAAACCCATTTTGAAAAGAACAAAAAGGTCAGTCATGCTCACAGACAAATTCATTCATAAAGGCACGGACATTATATCCTAAAGTTATGCCAGCAGAATTGCTACCAAAAAGTGGTAGGCAAGATCAGGCCTTAAGAATTACTAAACCAACCAATTCAATATACTTCCTTTGCAGTTCTACAGCCTTCTCTCAGCTTCACATTTACTAACCTGGATGGTAACCAGTTTAGCTTCTTCACACCAATGACCATAGAGTGAAAGGAACATTAAAATTTATTTCCACAGTGACTACCATGGAAATAAGATACTGGTTTTTTAAAGGAAAAAAGAGAACACTGATTTCTAGAGCATGCCACAAAACACTATACAATCGTATCTCGCTTTGGGTCACTGCTTAAGGAATTGATACTCATATGAAATAACATACCCTCTTCTTAAGTGGTTCTGAATGTTGCGATAAGCATCATTGAACATCTCCAAGTCTTCCTTTTCTCCAAAGAGGATGTAAGACTTCAGAAGGTATTCATAGAATGAATCCGACCCCGCTCCCAATCCACTTTGCTTTCCAACCCAATGACCGGTTTGAATATTCACAACATTTCCTTTCAGAACAGACAAAAAGTTAAGACTAAAGTTGACAAGTACAGCACAGGAAAGTAGTCAAGAACCAGCACTTAGAAATATTATCTTCAAAAAGTCTTGAGGAACGATCAAAGACTACTATCAAAATGAAGTGTTACAATGCATTCATTCAAGGACCTAGCATACATGCAGTTGGTTTAAGTACTTTTAAACATCTGCCAATCTAAACTGTATTAATGGGGATACAAATGCAAGACCTGTTTCATTTCCCAGTTTCACAAAAAAATGTGTCTTTGGAGACCTATGTCCTAAGAACTCAATCAGATACTCCATTTTTCTTACAAAATTACACAGTGCCTTTTGATCAACACAGACCACAAGTACACAAGGAGAGCAAGACTTAAGAGCTACAGAGGAAGCAGACTGACAAGGTTTATGTAGCATGATGACATTCTGCTAAACGAAACTGAAGGAGGTTAAAACATGGAGGCAGTCATTACAGGATCTCATCAGAGGAGATTACCTAGCAGCCCAGTGTTATTGCTCCTGAGACTCCAGAGTGCTTTGACAGCTCTCCTGGCCACCCACTCAAACGTGGAATCACCAAGCAGCCTGCTAAGGATCCCAAATTCCACCAGCAAGGAACCAGCTCCTGCAGTACAGGTTTCATTATTGCTGTCTGGAGGTACCCCCTTCTTCAGATTGACCTGTGAAGAAGGTAAAGAGAGTGCAAACAGCGATAAGACAGGCTGCACCTCATGCAGTTGTGCTCTCATCTGCAGTCTTATATTTATTAGAAAGCCTTTTCCTTACATTTTGCAATATGTAGCATGCAATGTGTATATATTTAGAAAGCAAGAGTATCACTGCTTGGTTAAAAAGCTTTCCTGAAGAATTCCTGAAATTCATCTTACAGCTTTAACATCATGCTTAATGGAGCAATCCTAATTTTGCTCCTCTCTCACTTGTTCATCATCCCAAATTTCAGACCACTTTTTCATCATTTCTATTAAGCATTCAAGTTCTTCCAAGGGTGATGGCAGTGCTGCTCCCCGTCTTTTAGTGCTCTTGAAACCAAGAGCTTCCTCACTGAACACTCCTCAACTTCCCCATGCAACAAAACGTTGAAGAGAAATTAGACCACCCTCAACTGATTTACCAGACTTTGAACAGAAATGAAAGTTCATGTTTCTACAGGCTGACAGGTCTGGAAGAAAAGCAATGCTGCTGTGCTCAAAAATCAGAAGTAGTCAGATAAGTGCTAATTAGTTTAGCGCTGTTCCACAAGAACTGACATCCTTTTCCTTGCAAACTGTATGTTCAAGGAGAAGAACACAGTATTTGAAAAGACCACAGTATTTGACAGTGGAATTGAGCACGCCCTCAGCAAGTTTGCTGATGACACCAAGCTGTGTGGTTCAGTTGATACGTCAGAGGGAAGGGATGCCATCCAGAGGGACCTCAACACACTTGTGAGGTGGGCTGATGCCAACCTGATGAAGTTTAACCCTGCCAAGTGCAAGGTCCTACACCTGGGTCGGAGCAATCCCAGGCACAGCTACAGGTTGGGCAGAGAAGAGATTCAGAGCAGCCCTGCAGAGAAGGACTTGGGGGTGTTGGTTGATGAGAAAATGAACATGAGCCGGCTTGAGTATGCGCTCGCAGCCCAGAAAGCCAACCGTATCCTGGGCTGCATCAAGAGGAGCGTGACCAGCAGGTCGAAGGAGGTGATCCTGCCCCTCTGCTCTGCTCTTGTGAGACCTCACTTGGAGTATTGTGTGCAGTTCTGGTGTCCTCAACATCAAAAGGACATGGAACTGTTGGAACAAGTCCAGAGGAGGCCATGAGGATGATCAGGGGACTGGAGCACCTCCTGTATGAAGACAGGCTGGGAAAGTTGGGGCTGTTCAGCCTGGAGAAGAGAAGGCTGCTTGGAGACCTCAGAGCAGCCTTCCAGTATCTGAAGGGGGGCTATAGGGATGCTGGGGATGAACTCTTTATTAGGAACTGTAGTGACAGGAAAAGTGGTAACGGTTAAAACTTAAACAGGGGAAGTTTAGATTAGATATAAGGAAGCAGTTCTTTGCTGTGAGGGTGGTGAGGCAACTGGCAGTGTTCAAGGCGAGGTTGGACAGAGCCTTGGGTGACATGGTTTAGTGTGAGGTGTCCCTGCCCATGGCAGGGGGGTTGGAACTGGATGATCTTAAGGTCCTTTCCAACCCTAACTATTCTATGATTCTTGAGTACTCACTGAGCAAATTATAAATTCCAAGCCCAGTATAACAAATACTTCAGATTAGTTTTATTTTATCACAATTATCTTAGAACCAAGTCATTCTCAGTAGTTACTTTCCCAGGCTATTGACGTTCAAAGTATTTCTTATTAACCTGCTTACTGACAGCAGTGTTTGTCACTGCATGATATATAGGAAGAAAGCATGGGGCAAGGGCACATTCCAATCAAAAAGCACAGAAACAAATGACTACTGACTCATACGGAACAATACAGACAGAGTGAAAGAACAGCCTAAAGAAAACATTTAGTGCAAGGTCCTACACCTGGGTCAGAGCAATCCCGGGCACAGCTACAGGTTGGGCAAAGAAGAGATTCAGAGCAGCCCTGCAGAGAAGGACTTGGGGGTGTTGGTTGATGAGAAAATGAACATGAGCCGGCTTGAGTGTGTGCTCGCAGCCCAGAAAGCCAACTGTATCCTGGGCTGCATCAAAAGGAGCATGACCAGCAGGTCGAAGGAGGTGATCCTGCCCCTCCACTCTGCTCTTGTGAGACCTCACTTGGAGTATTGTGTGCAGTTCTGGTGTCCTCAGCATAAAAAGGACATGGAACTGTTGGAACAAGTCCAGAGGAGGGCCACGAGGATGATCAGGGGAGTGGAGCACCTCCTGTATGAAGACAGGCTGAGAACGTTGGGACTGCTCAGAGCAGCCTTCCAGTATCTGAAGGGGGCCTACAAGGATGCTGCGGATGGACTATTCATCAGGAACTGTAGTGACAGGACAAGGGGTAACGGGTTCAAACTTAAACAGGGGAAGTTTAGATTGGATCTAAGGAAGAAATTCTTTACTGTGAGGGTGGTGAGGCACTGGAATGGGTTGCCCAGGGAGGTTGTGAATGCTCCATCCCTGGCAGTGTTCAAGGCCAGGTTGGATGAGGCCTTGGGTGACATGCTTTAGTGTGGGGTGTCCCTGCCCATGGCAAGGGGGTTGGAACTAGATGATCTTAAGGTCCTTTCCAACCCTAACTATTCTATGATTCTATGATTCTATAAGGAGCCACTTATAAGGTCCATGTCACCATAACTTAGCAGTTACCCCCCACACCTTTTCAATGTCACTTCGAGCAGGTTCAGTACCCCGGCACATGTACGCAGGCACACACAGAGCACAGAATTTGAGTTGCAGGACAGGTGAATTACTACTTTTAGATTATTTCCCCACTGTGTTCGTATGCTCACTTACCCGAGGATATGGAATTCCAGTTTTGGTGTTTTCAAAGGCCGGAAGTAATCTTACTGCTAGGTCATGAGCCATATGCAGCAGTTCATTGTCATAATCCTTAATGGTCATATCACCAAAAGGCTGTTTGGTATCTGTGATTATTATGTGGGCAGAAAGCAGGCTTCCCAAAACCCTATGGGAAAAGGAAAGGATCTTCAGTTTTTAAATCTGATCTGAACCTAGTTCTTCAGCTAAACCCTTACCAGTATCATGTTTAATTGAAGTATTACTTTGTGCATAGGTACTATAGTGAGATCTGCTTTTTTCCCCACCAGCAGTGAAAACACCTAGAAGTCACACTGCTCATCAGCCACAGTAGTCCCAAAAACCGGTTCTGCAAAATTGGCCTAACCCAGGTCCTTACAACATATCAAGTGTATTCACGAGCAAAGACTTCCTTGCCCCTGCAAATGGCAGTAAAGTTGTTCTATAAACTCAGTATTCAGAAAAAAGAAAGCTTAGCCAAGGTAAGCAGCAATTAAATAAAGACTGTTTAAGACATTGAGAAAATTAAGCCATTCAAAATCAGACAGTATCTTAATCTCATCTCCAAGGAAGACAGGCCTATTTGTTGCTTAAAACAAAAGTGAAAGCAAACAGCTCCATAGAAGAAAACAAAAACAGAGTATCTGTTTTTTCATGAAAGGTTAAAAACCAGCTTATTTAAGGCACAATTATGGGGCAAAGCCTACCAAAGACATTTTTATTGATGATTTTACTTGGTTTCTGCCATATATGCGCATCAAGTCTTTAACTTTATCATTGATTTAAAGACCGAAACTTCAGAGCCACATACCTGATTGTTGCCTCAAAAACTTGGACTGTTGAGTCTTTATCAAATGAAACTGTGTCAATCACCAACTTCACTGCTTTCTGGAATTCCGAGGAGTTTCCCATTACCTTGATATAAAAACAAGGCTATTTTGTTTAATTGCTTCAGAAGAGGGTTAGGAAACAGAATGACAAGTTTATGTTTCAGACCAATAAACATATTAACTAGACACAGAACTGAGTATTGCAAGCTCCTATTAAAAAGACTTTCTGGAAGTTACTCATCCTACTGACATGTAAAACTGCATTTTTATGAAGTACGTGAAAACAGGGAAATCAACAGGTATATTTTTGTCTGTTTTACCAACCTATGCACTCACATGCTCTTCCACCCCCAATATTGGCCTTTTGGGTGATCTTTTAGAGCAGAAGTCTACAAACTCTTAAGATCTAGCACATTGAGTGTTTTAACTGCTTGAACTACCAGTTTAAGAGTTCAGTTTAGCTTAAAAGGTAACACAGTTTGCAGAACAATGAAGTCTGATTTGACGTTTATTTGACCAGTGAAGACCAGCCTTTCAGGCTTTTTACTCAACACTGCACACCCTGCCCAATAAATTCCCCCATGCCAGTTTTCTTTAGTTATACCTTAGCAATTGATTTCCACTACATCCAGAGGCAGACCCAGCTTCAAGGAAACAGGAATATGGAAGAAAAACACAGGGTCCCGCTTGCATTAGTTCAGGTAAGGCTGGGTGTACAGAACTCCCGAGCACTTTAACCAAGTGCCAGCCTGCCTGCTCTTTCTGTTACCCAGATCTAGCAGGAAAGCATTAGCATGCTTGATCTGAGCAGAGAAAGAGCTAAGCAGGCATTCTCCATGCAGAAGCTTCCAAAACACAAGAGACTCTAGGAATCAGAAGATAATTATAAAGTTGAGAAAGTTATGTACTGTCCCAAAAGGTATGGATGAGGCACTGAACCACTGGTGAATGAGCACAGAAGGCAACTGTTTAGCCAACACACCACCAGTCACACAGCATGGATCCCTACCCACTGCTTCAGTTAAAACCAACTTCCTGCTTTCAGTTCTGTTCAGTTAAACAGCTGAGACCTCCTCCCTCTACAGAACTGCAATTCCATGGTAGCAATGGCAAGTATTCTGTAACACTAAGTGCGTGTACAGTGCTTGCGCACACCACCTTCTGCACAAGAAGAGAGAAATGCACTCTGGATCCAGTGCATCAGTGACACTCCAGAAAGCCACGAATCTGCCCTGGCTGCAAAAATGCACCCGTTTCGAGGATTAACAGAGCAACTGAAACTCATACATGGCCAGGAGCATCCGGGATTTCACATCGCTAAAATCTCCCACCAACCGACTTGAGTCTTTCAGATGTTAATATCCATATCCCAACAAGCCACGGCTTTCCGAGCTTAATTAGCAGAAGAATTACTCTGCGGCAATGCATCCCAGCTACATTAATGCACCTTTGAACTGATCAGCAAAGTTCAGTTGGCAAAGTTCAGAGCGTCCCGAACTTCCCGGGGGGTTAAATTTAACGAGGCGACCCCGGAGCCTTCTCGTACAACACAGCACGGCGGTCGCGGATGGACGGACAGACAGATGGAAGGAAAGAAGGAAGCGTTCCCTGCAGGAGCAGCGCCTACCCTCCCCGGCCCGCCGCGGACTCACTGCCAGCGTGTCCAGTGCGTCGATCAGCGTCAGCGAGTAGTTCCCCAGGACATCGTTGATGTTGAGATTGGAGCTGGAAGGGAAGAACCGGGCATCAGGCCCCGCCGCGCCTGGCTCCCCCCTCCCCGCCCCGGTTCCCCCCTGCCACTCACGGGTCCCGGCGGTCTGGTCCGCGGCCGCGGCAGTGCAGCGGGTCGAGCTCGTCCCGGGGAAAGGCGTGCTGCATGTAGCTGTCGTAGCTAAACACGAACATGCCGCGGGCGGCGTCGCGCAGCCGGGCCCGCAGCTGCGGAGGGAAGGCTCCGCTGTACCGCCGCTCGTACTCGTCACCCCCCGCCGCCGCCCCGCCGCCATCGCCGTCCCGCCACAGCAGCGAGCCCCAGTGCGAGGAGCCGGCGGCGCCGGGCGGCGGCGGGAAGGGGAAGGGGAAGCGGCGGCGCAGGCAGAGGCCGGGCGCCAGCGCGGGCAGCAGCGCCAGCAGCGCCTGCAGCGCCAGCCTCAGCAGCAGCAGCCCCAGCAGCACCGACCGCCATTGCATGGTCACCTGCGCGCCGCGCGCATAGTTTAAAGGGGCCGCCGCTCCCCCAACCGCACTGCAAACCCCACCGCGCTGCCCCGCGCCGCACCGCCTTTAACAGCGGAAGGGAAACATGGAGCGCAGGGCTCCCATTGGCAGAGCCGGGACCGCCCGTCGGTCATAGGGGGAGCAGCGCCGTCACTCAAGGGCGGAACCGCTGCGAGAGCCTGAAAGAGGCGGGGCGGGGCACGGGGCGGCCCGGGGTTGTCGTGGCACGGCCTGGTGGCGGGGCGGCCGCGCCCAGGAGAGGGGTCAGGCCTGCGCCCGGCACAGCCCCCGAGGGGGAGGTGGAGAACGGGGGGTCCTCCGCTACCGAGAATGCGGCGGAGAATAAGGAGTGAGAGCTGTTTTCAACGCCCCATCGAGTCCAGTAACGTTTGCAACCCGGCCCTCCTGCTGCTGCACAGCCCAGACCCTCTTACCCCACAGGCGGAACCCAGGACCCTCGCCGTGACGAGCAGTAAGCGAAGCCTCACCGGGGAACGATCCCCCATGTGGCAGTACACGAGCTTTCCCCCTCACCCGCGGAAGAAAGAGGTGAGGAGCTCAGAGGAAGCTGTGCCTTGCTCCTGGGGTATGGAAGTGGGGGAGATGGATACAAAGCTGACAGCTGAACTGCGCAAACAGCGAGATGGGGAACGGAGCAGCGGCTGCGACTACGGCGGCACCGCGCCCATGGTGAAGCGATGTTCGGTGCAGCGCTGGAAGAGAGCAAAGAACAAGCTCCAAGGCAGCTGGAGGTGTCAGAAAGCAGTATAAATAGAAAACCTGACAAGGACCACTTGCAAAGTGTAGATATGGAAGGGAAAATAGACCCAACAGCAGTACTGGTAAAAGGAAGACCTCTCAAAGACAGTCAGAAGAACCGAATCAGCAGTACAGACTACAGCTGGGGGAGGTAAAGAGGATGCACATCTCCAACCTACCCTAGAAACCCTGACAGTAATACCACTCAACTGTGGTTCTAACCTCAACTGTTTTATGGTTGAACTAAGGCTGGTGTCCACTCTGGTGTTGCAACCTGTTACCAAGAAAGTGCATGATTTGTTACAAAGAAAGCCAATAGAAACAATATGGAAAAACCTTATGCAGGGAAAAAAATAGTTAAAGACTTATCATGCATTGTCAGACAGCCAGGCATTAATGATTTGTCTTCAGCCTGCATTTTATACTTTCTATTTCAAAAGCCAGATCTTGCTCTTTGTTTTCCATTCACTGCAACAGAAACAGTAGAATGGATAAAACTAAAAAAAAAAAAAAAAAACCACCCAAAAACCACACAAACACAAAACCAAAAACACAACAAAACCAATACCCACCAAAAAAAGCCCCAAAAACCTGTGGAATTCATCCATCTTTCTAATGGGGGTTTTTCCCCTCTTCAGCACAAGAAATAATATTCACACCAAGAAAGAGATAAACTCATTGACTCTAATGAAAAAAGAGGAAAACTCCACATTGTTGAAAAGACTGAAATATCTTCCCACATCTCAAGTTAACACAATTACACAGAAGCAGCTTCCCAGTTTACTTCACTGTGATGCTTTCCTGAGAGCCAAGTTTAGCTTACAATTTCACACACCACCACAGCTTTCTCCTTCTCTACCCACGTATTTGCTTTGCTTGTTGAGTAACATGGTTTATGAATTTCTACCCAATAGGTCTTTTCAGAAACACAAATGAGACCAACAAATGCTTTCAGCATCTAAAGCAAAGCTGTAATCAGAAATGAAAGCGCTTCACAGACCAACTACTCAGAAAGTTGCCCCTACGGAGCACAAGGCTTACGGTCACTCTTTTGAGATGAAGTTACTTGGTTAACACTCCTGGTTTCCAAAGAAACTGCTCTGCTAATACATGTTTAAAACATAAAGTTCCCCAATTAGGCCAGGAAAGATTTCCTGAATTTACTATTTGAACATATCTGCCTATATGGAAGCAACACCACTTGCTCTCTTCACTGTTCAAGGACTGCTTCAAGGAGTGAACCTCTTTGCTCCTCTCACAAATGATGTAAAGAATTACATGTCAGCACAGGTAGTTTTAGGTTAACTTGAGTATAATGGCATTTCCCACAATTTGGTAATGAGGGCTTCTTATACATGTCTAAGAACAATAAAAGCAGCTGTACTACTACAGATGAATATGCAGAAGGATTGTTTTCAACAACACTTTATTGAAGCACTGCAAAACGATCACAATGATAGATGTTGCCTTTAACAGAATAAAGCCTGTAATGTCATAATTTAAAGGCACTAATCCTGGCACAAAGGTCTACTTACCCACCTTCCACTGTGACAGAAATAAAAACACCCAGTATTTTACTTTTCCTTTAAAACAGTATGTGCATACCCCTCTGAGTGCCATTCTGTGTCATTTAAGTGACATGTAAAAGAAAAACCCCAATGTTTCACCAAGGCATACTTTGACATTCGACATCTGTAGTCCTAAAGCAATGGACTACTCATTGAGGGTTTACTGCCTAGTGAGACAAGTCATTCTACACTCACGTTTTGGGAATAAAAGTCCTGAAGCACATACCAGTCTCAGGCAGTCACACATTACTTCTCCTTTAGCACAATTCACTGCTTTGCTGCTTGTGTCATTGGCAATGCACTGCTCTCAGCAAGACAAGCTTAAATAACCTGATTTACACCCTCCGTTTAGAATTCGAACAGCTCTCTCCAGTCAGGGTCAGTGCAAAAGCAAGCCAGCAGGGAGCAGAGCTGGGGCATGCCACTGGGAGGAAGCGCATCTCTTTTACATCCAGTAAACACACAAGAAGCAAATCATGACATGCCACTGCACAGCCACAGTAACTATAAAATTAAACCTTAGAAAAGTTAAAAGCTTGATAATGTGGCTAAGCCATATTTCAAGTTATTATCGATCCCTGCACAACATCCCTATATTAATTTAATCAGAGACTGTTTAAGGCATTTTCTTTGGCCTCCCTTCTTCTACCAGAAAGTAAAGATTATGGAGCTCTATGTGTCAGTATCCAAAAAGGACTGTCTTTCCAACCTGTTTCCATAAGATGCAAAGAGAAAACACAAATCAGTAAGAAAATAAATTATTAGTTCCACAGATCACAGAACGGCTCCACATTCGTGCATCTTTCATGTTGCCAAGTTGTAGGACAGAACTGCTCCGTGCAACTGCTAAGACACTCGGGCTACAGTCCGGGTGATGATGAGAATTATGCTGCACTGTAATTGCACTTAAAGAAACCACCATCCACACTAACATTGGAGTTTTTCTACAAGGAAAACTCTCCCATAGCCCAGTGCTGCAGATGCATGCACAAACATCTTTCCAGTCTGAAGACTTCCTGCTCTACGATCAATAAGAGCCATCACTTGTACTGATCAAAACCAACACCAACTATTTAGAGTTGACAGCTATTTTAAATCATCGAGACACCACACAATAGCAACACATCACAAAATCATAAACATATGACTGATGTCCAACTCCCATGCATATTTATGACCAAGACTTCTCTCTGGCTCAGTATTTGCCTTTTCACAAGACCTGGTTTTCTTAATATGCTAACATTTCAAGGCCTACTGCAGACATATCAGAAATGAGTTTCAGGACAACGGCTATTGATACATAATTGGTACAATATTGGTACAATAATTTATATTACTAAATTGCATACCCAAAAGCAACTTTTCTTGAGAATAGGAAATTACATCAGTCTGTCTTTGCTGTCCAGGCTCACTACAGAGCCTGAGACAAGCAATCATCGTGAGAGACTAGACTGGCCCAACAGATTTCCAGAAGCAGAACACAACTATAGCATCTAAGGTCAGCAGACAACACCTAAATACCTGCCTTAGGCTCCACACCTTCATTAGAACAGAAAAGATTTAACCTCAGACTTAACTGTGCCAGAGGAGTGAGCAGTTTTTTAAGTCCAAGGCTGAAAGGTGGTGAGAACAGCCTCACTCCTCTGGAAAGACTTACTACACTTTTCTGTTTCAAAATTAAGGTAGTTGGCAAGTGAATCAAGCCCTGAAAAAGAAAAGTGTAATCCTTTACACTGGATTCAAGTAGTCACTTGAAGGTCTATACTTAAGCCATCTGAGTAACTAAGGGCATCTGGAAGAATAGTACAGGAGCAGCTCTGAAAACTTAGTCACTTTGTTAAGTAATGCGAATGTACTTTCTAGAGTACATGCATCACAGATGGCCATTGTAGCTCTCCCTGCTATTTACATTTAGTAGAAACTATTCCTGAAATACCATGTCAAGCAAAGAGCTGTTAACCAAATTCATACCACAGCCGATTTAAGTGATTAGTACTGGTATCAGACCAATCAGGGTGACAAATCTTGCAGCAGTAATACTGATTTTGTGTCTAGAAGTATTTTGCTTTGAATTTTCACTCCACGTAGCTTGCTTTGCATGCAGAAAACTCCCATCAACTGAAGAAATATGCACATGATCTTTTACTCAACAGTTCATTAGTCCTTCCACCAGACAATCTACACGTGAAGGATGCTAACTGAACACTACTGGAGCCTAAAAGCTAACCTGTTACAGTTCAGTAAGTGTGAAAGCTTACATGTAGGGAAGCCCTGAATAGAAGACATCCAGTTTGTTACCATTACTTGGAAGATGTTGACATATGGTCCTGTAACTTAATCAGGGACCTATGAGAACTTAGTGCAACAAAGCGTTTGGAAAGAACCATCACCTTAACTTTATTAAAGTCACAAAAGAGATTTTGTTCAAGACCTTAGTCAATGAGAAGCCTCACTTCCCAATGGGACAGGAATCTTTATGCTTTAATTGGCAGTGAACGATCAGGAACTGCTAGATCTGACACTTGTGCTAGAAAAGCAAAGGTTTTACTCTAGACTTGACAACAAGAAACAAGCTTGTAGACACATGCTTTTTTTTCTTGGAAACAGAGCTCCAGAAGGCTGCCTCTACTTAAGACCCTTCAGCTGACCAGTGCTTTTCATACACTGAAGTCTGCTGAGATTGACTAGCTAAGCTTGTTCATGTAAGCTGAGAAAGCCCCAGGCCTGAAAGGTAGTTTTATGTATTACACTTGAACAGTTGAACCACAGAACATAAAGAAACTCAGATATTTACCAAGCCTTCTGCCCCCACTCTAATCTTGTGGGAGAGGAGACAGACATCCCATAACATATTTCCATGAGTTAAGCCACATCAACTCAAGTCAGTCAGTTAAGTGTCAATACAACCCTCAAAACATAAGTTTATTGAATAAAGCTGAAGAGCAGTAAACCAACATATGCATCCACCTAAATAAAAAAATTCACGTATTTACAAAGTTCAGTAATTGTATAAGTTGTTCACATGCAGAGAGTAATGCACAGGTTAACAACTGGTAGTGTTTGGATGCCATAAACGCTGAAAGCAGTGAAGTATATAAACACCAAACACATTGAGTTTAGCTATAGGCCAGTTAACTAAACAGTGACCTGGTCCCCCACAAAGATTCACACATTCTAGTTTAGTTTCCTTATTTTAGGCACAAGCAAGTTTGCTAAATAGAAGTTACCTGTAGCAGTTCCTGGTGAACTAGGGACTACAGTAGCAAGTTAATATACCCTCTCCTCTACAGCACCAGAGTATGGATTAATTGAAATCATGCTTCAGAGAACTGAAAGGGGACAAAAAGTTAAAATGCAAATTCAGACTGAATGCAGGCAGCATGTAGTGTCTGTGCAACAGTGCGATAGTTGGTACAGAACAGTAAGGCCATGGCAGTCTAAATTAAAACTGGCTTGTCATAACTGATATGGACTAAACTGTTTCCAACCAAAGACTCCAACATAATGCAAACCACATTTAGGTGAAGAATCACACACAGTGTGAGGCAACACAAGCAGGTGTACCATGTATTTGCATACACTAGTAAGCTACACTGACATTACTGTATGAACAAACCAGTCTTGACAAGTCCGTCCCTTTAAATATACTGAAGTCATTGAGGAAAATAAAGCTACAAAAACATTACAATCTTTAGTTTATGCATACTTCCCTATACTGTAGGAGCTACTCAAGAAATAGGATCAATTCATTGGCTCTCTTGTGCTTTGACACAGTAGAACATCTCATTTTGCAACTTACAGACTTTGCACGTGGTTACATCAAGAAAGCAGGCAGGTCTAGAGTTGTCACAATAGCCTAGATATTCCATAGCACCAGGTGAAACTGTGCCCAGCCATTTCATGAGCAGAAGAGACACTAGACACTTACATAGATATTGTGCTAAAGGTCAACAACTGACTCTATACAGAAACATCAGTAATTTAAGTGTCATGCAGCTGCTCAGAATGTATGTTCTGGTTTCAGATAGAGACCACTAGTATCTGCAGATAGAAAAATGTATTTGAACAAAGTCTGATGTTCCTAGCAATTTGTTTTCATGCTGGAATACTCCAATTTTCTTGAAAGTTTGACAGAACAGTCCATTCCCATTCCCCACATAAATGTTAAACAGAAGCAACAAAATGATTTTAAACAGTTTGAATCTTTCCTAATTCATCATGAGAGTTTTCTTTTTCAAGTGACAGGGTAAGATCTCAGCTGTAGATTAGTGATGCTGATCCATTATGCCTTGTGCTCCCCTCTGCAAACAGCTTCCATTTCTCTGCTTACATACACACATCACATGCATTTGTGAGATTAATCAGTATCCCACAACTCACGCTTAAATGTTTTCTAACTACTGTATGTGGCATCTTACAGAATCTTAATGCTGTCAAGCATCAGCATCTTCAAGCCACTAAACACTAGAAATAAAACACCTGCTGAAAATCATATAAAAACCTGGCCCTGAAAAACCAGAACAGAGTGTACCATCATAGTTAACATGGTAGAGAGATTAGGTTATCTTTTCTTAAAAAGCCCCCCCCCCAACCCTCCCACCGTAGATGGTTGTAAAATAAATATTTGTGCTGACTTTATCATGACAACTCTAGTTGTTTTGTGACAGAATAGGAATACAAGTCTTCAGCAGTGCACATGAGAAATGAACTGTGAAAAGGCAGATTCTTGATACAGGATTTTGGGGTAGTATCTCATTATGGAGGGAAGTGGACAATTGAGATTATGGCCAACTGGTACTGGAGATTCCAGGAAGGCTTCAGCTTCTTCTTGATTTTGAATGCTGAATAAGCCACTGAAGCGTGATATCTGGAGAGAGAAGAGAAGTTCCATATTCAAGTGTCTATCTGTATTTGTATAACTGGCATCACTTTGGTATGCCAGTGTCCTCAGATATGACAGGAATATCCAAGTCCTTCTCTAGAGGATGATCCAAGACAGATCAACAGAACCATTTTTTGGAATGCCTGCTGTCAGTGCTTTGGTCCTATAGCTGCCCAGCATCCCTTAAGGAGCATTTAAAGGAACTGCCCCAGACATCCTTGTTCCTCAGTCAACTACACCTCTAGAAAAAAAGACCTCTTTTAACCTGACACTTTGGTATGACTCACATAATTAGTCTGAGGTCAACATTACTCTATCTAGCCAGTCTGTATCTCCTTACCTGATGAGAACAAAGTTAGTTTAGCCCTACAGTGTAAGGCATCAAGCTCCTCCATGCTTGAAACAGGGTCTCCTAAGGAAGTGAAATGCACTAACATCATACCAGCCAAACGCTTCTAGCAGCACCTTCCCTATAGCATCAGTGATGCTCAGCTGTGCTGTGAGAATTGCGTGGGAGATATGAGAGAAAGGAGTATGAGCTGCTCCTGTCCACCACATTTTCATCTTTAACTGATAGTAAGGTTTGTGGCTAAGAGGTCAGAAGAGTTCCAGAGGCTGATTTTTCTGCAAAGAAGTTGAGTCCTTAACATAAAGCAGTCCTGGTATCCTTTGTAGCTTTTTCCTGTGACCACCAGCCTGAAGTTTCCCTCATCAGTAAACTTGTGTTAGCCTGCCAGTGAACCAGTGTTAATCTCATGGCAGCCACAAGAAGGCAACACTTGCTATCCTTTTCCTGATTTTATTATTATTATATTATTATCCTGTGCTTTTATTCAGTTGAGATTACTTGGTTTATTTACAATACTTATGTCAAGTACTTGGTATTACACAGTACCATGGTTTCTGCCTTTGAACTTCAGAAATACGAAAGCAATTGATGTCAGCACCAGAAAAAATTACTGTCTGGCTGCATGGAGGAGTGACTAGCATAGGCCACAACAGAACTGCTTTGATAAGACAGCAAGGGAAGATGATAATTTCAAGGTAATGACTGAGGAAAAACCTGCTTCAAGTACTTGCTAGCTTCATGGAGCGTGGCAGAGTTGAGAACACCCAACAGAAGTATAAAATCATTTAGGCTAAGCTAATGGTGAGACTAGTCAGGTATTTGCTACAAACTAAAGGCAAGCAGCAGATTTCACTTCAATACCAGTCAAGCTTCCTCACTGCCATCAGGAGTTATACAAAATTTAACCAGTGCACTTACACATTATTCCTTCATTTGTTACCAGTTTCCTGAAGCCAGGAAGCTTGTGTTTAAGAAGTTACAGTCCCCCAAATCCATCCCCTGACAGCTCTTCATAATGTTTAATATTTTAGGTTAATAGTTACCTATATTATCTTTCTCTTTGCAAGAAATTGAGTAGCAGCAGATTTCTCTGTCCTGAATAGCAGCAAGATTCCTACAAGAAAGAGAACATTTCAACATACACTCATAACAAAGACTCTTACACTGACAATCTGACCTGTTCATCTTCAAATAACGTGTTTCTGTACAATGTTTCAGCTAGCTCCTGTTGCTGGGTTTTCTACTTACAAATAACAAACTTACTGATGTAACAACCTTATGTACATGAATTCACTTATTGAGTTAAAGTAGCCTTTCTTCGGAAGGGTTAGACTTACATCTTTTCAATTAGCTGTTTCTCATCCAAAGCATTAGGAAGGTCTCTCTTATTTCCAAGTACTAGAACCTGTAATCCAGAGTAAAAGGAAACAGTTGCAGCTTTGCTTTTTAGAAACAACAACAGAAAAAAAACCCACACCAAACCACACAACAAACTTCAGGGAGTCTGGTAAGTAGTCTGCACTAGCCTAGTACATTGAACAGAACGAGAAAATCACTATTAAACCAGATGAAGGAAGACTGACCTAGTCACAGGAAAAGTGGGGGTACAAATAAACTGTTACATGCAGAAAGCAAGCATGAGAACACATCAGCTGATAAAACTGAGAACAATCCCAGTAGACTTTACCTGTGATTCCCTAAACTTACTCTATACTTCTGTAGTACACTTTGGTTAACCTCAACTATAGCAGACTCTAGAGAGCACAAACTCATGCTGTGGAATATTCTACTATTGGAACTCCTGTCCTTTTTTTTTTTTCTCTCTTATTTTATTTTTTTGTTGCTGTTGGCACTGAACAAGAGTAAGATACTGAAGGATTGACTGAGGTCAACAATTTGATTTACGACACAATGGGCAGCTATTGTTCATGCTTATACTAACCAATAAGGTTAGGTCTTTCTTACACTTAACAGTTCAAGCCAAACTTCAGAGTTGCTGAAGTTATACACATTCTTCAAGTTTAATACTGTGTAAGGCAACATTACTTACAGGGATTCCTTGTAACTGTGGCTTATCTAGAAGATTGTGCAGCTCATTTCGAGAGGCTTCTATTTTTTCACGATCTGCAGCATCTACCATGTAGCTTTAAAGAGAATTTAAGGTTAGGTCAGTAAGACTGAACTACTTCAGGAACAGCAGTCTTTCCTTTACACTGTTCTAAGCACATTCAACAAGGCTCTAAACAAAGCTAGATCTTCTGAGCAAAGAATTTGGCTCTTTTAAAAAAAAATCTCCAAGATCAGAGTAGATGGAAGATTCTTTCAGTTAGACAGCACTGCCATTCAGTTCAGACAGGAAGCAGTTAGTACTCCAGATCAGACACTGGTAAGAAAATAACCTATCTTGAGCCCTTAACTTAAGGGTAAAAGAGGTCAATATGGCTGCAGTTCAGTTGCAAAATTAAAACAAGTACTACCAAGTCAGGCATGCACTGTTAGAAAGGGTACACGCAGAAGAGGAGCAAATCTGAAGTTAAGTACTAGCTGAAAGAAGACGACACTTACACAATAGCATTAACTCCTCTGCAGTATCGCTCCCACATGCTTCGGAATCGTGGTTGCCCTCCTATATCCCAAATCTTAGGGCAAAGGGAAAAAGACAATTTAGCCATGCACTGTGTCTAAACATGTCACACAAAGAATAAGACAAAAAATCAAAACACAGTTTTTCCTTTCACCTTAGGCCAGCTGCAGGACCTCTCACATATCAGAGCAGAAATAATACCTAGTACAGCTGCTCAAAGCTTGCAGGCCCAATAGCATAAGTTGCAAATTAGAGGATCTTATACCAGGTGCAAGAACACACTTGTGTACTAAATTTACACACTGTGCTATACAAGAAAATAAGATAAGATGTATTGATTTAAAACTGCTTTTTGATGTAAGCCTTCCTAAGCCTTCTCTTAGCAATACTGATGAGCAGAAGTGGAGAATCTCTGAAAATTAATTCAGATTAGAGCCAGACAGCTTTATCACAACATTGCTTTAACTAGTCCATAAGTCTGGAAATCACACACAGATTCTCATTTAAGAAACCCCATAAACAAACATATGCGCATCCTTAAGCTATTTGACAGATTTAGCTGAGCCTCTTCAGTTTCCTGTTCCAATGGTGGGAGCAAAACAGAGCAAATATACAAATTTTAAACTAAAAGCTGAAAACCACCTTGCATGGGTTTAAAAAGAGACGGATAACAACAGCAACATACCTTTATTGTAACATTACCCTTTGTAACTTTCCTCATGTTGAAGCCCACAGTAGGAATCATATCTTCACTGAATTGACCTGACTGAAAAAAAGAAAGGTGAATTTAGTGCTTACCTGATGCAGCTAGTTTACATATAAAATATAATCTTTTATTGTCTTTCAACTGAACGCTTTATAGACAAGAAGTTGCAGATATTATATCCATGTGTATTGAAGTTTGTGTTAAGTCAGTAGAGTAATTTCTTACAAGCACTGAAACCTTTTTTTTTCCAAGCCTTGAGGCAGTCAGGGCAGCAAAGTTACCTGCGGAAAAATGCTTTGCACAACTTAACAGATGGACAAGCAGGGCAAGTATAGGAAAAGAGCCATTCACCTACTTCTGCTGGAGCCAAGTTCTGCACATCAGGATCTTCTAGTTACCTGGAAGCTAGATTTTCCTCTGATGCAAGCTACTCTATGGACAACAGTTAGAGCAATAAATCACTCCTATGGAGTAAGTCTCCAACCCACAGGTATGGGTTAACTCCCTGAGGAGCGTTAAAGGCTAGAAAGTGGAAGGACCTGACAGGTCTGCTTCCTGCTAGACTACAGTGTCCAACCTGTTCCACAGTGGAAGAGGAATGCAACTGGAGAGTATTTCAGACCATTTCCACCCAAAGTTTAGCATCACTTTAAACTCTGACATAACTGCCACAAACCAGTGCTGTATTAGAGAGGTTCTCTGGTAGCAGATGTTTTACTGCCTTTTACACTTTTATCTGTAACAGCTTGAAAGCCAAGTTCACAGCTATCTCCTGCAGCTAACCCAGGAGCCATAACAAGCGTTACCAACAGCAGTACAGATTTCTTCCATGCTCCCTTAGCTATTTGGCAGAAGGTGAGTCTTAGCCACAGTGGTCATTATGTATCACACTACACCCATTATGTGTAATACAACCAGAAAGTCAACCAGATTTGGAAAAAAGATCAACTCAAATGCATTCAGTTGTTTAATTAGGATCTGGTATCATAGCAGCAGAAAATCTGTTTCTCTTCCCTGATGTTGCACAGAGAAGCTAGCCCGAGTTAAAAGCCCTTTAGGATCTCTGAAGCAGATGTCACCTCACCCTACAGTTAGGGCCCAACTGCTCACAAGCTGGAAGTAGTAACTAAGTCTGACTGGACATGCCAAGAAGACCAAAAGCATACGGGCTTGTATCAGGAATAGTGTGGCAGCAGGAATAGGGCAGTGATCAGACCCTGTGCTTGGCACTGGTGAGGCCACACCAGTGTGTCAGTTTTGGGCCTCTCACTACAAGAATGGAGCTGATCCAGAGAAGGGCAACAAAGCTGGTGAAAGGTCAGGAGCACAAGCATGAAGAGGAATGGCTGAGGAAAGTGGGGCTGTTCAGCCTGGAGAAACAGACGCTCAAAGGAGACCTTAACACTCTCTACAACTACCTGAAAAGAGGATGGAGCAAGGTGGGTGTCAGCCTCTTTTCCCAAGTAACAAATGAAAGGACAAGAGGAAATGTCCTCAAGTGGTGACAAGGGAGGTTTAGATTGGATATTAGGAAAAATGTCTTCACAGAAAGGGTTGTCAAGCACTGGAACAGGCTACCCAGCAAAGTAGTGGAGTCACCATCCCTAGAGGTATTTAAAGACGTGTAGATGTGACATTTAGGGACATGGTTTAGTGGGCAGTGCTGGGTTAACAGTTGGATTCGGTGATCTTAAAGGCATTTTCCAACCTAAACAATTCTATGCTTTGAGTAGATGCTGTTCAGAGTTTGCAACCAGAAGACAATCAGCTCGTAATACCAATGTTTTGTCATTCACTTCTATGCCTAGAAGCCTGCACTTTCTTCAGCTTGTTCCCATTACCTCACCTTCAACTCCCCCCATGATCTTCCCCTAGCATACCAGAGCTGCAAGCTTCACATAATACAGAGTCCGGTATAAGGCTGACAAATATTAGAAATCATATGAAAACATACAGATGATAACAGTCTCATTTGGGCTTATTTGGCCAATCTTTCAGTTAAATGGCATGCTGATCTTGCCATTGACCTCCAAAACAGAAATACATCCAGAGCTTAGACTTGAAAACACAGCAGTTGCTGAACAGGTGGTGATTTTTCACATTTAATATCTGCTTTCCAGATGCATGGCTATACAGACTAATTGTGTTTTGAAAGAAGCAAAAAAAATAACTAAGTCCTTGAATCCAAGGAATGCAACAGTAAAAAGCAATGATCTGAAAAATGGACAGCTTAAACCTCATTAGGCAGGTGTTTTGCATTCTCATTTGCAAGATGTTTCAGCTCTTTAAGCTACACGTATCAATCTCATGCAGGACGTTTCAGAAACTACTCTAACCTTTCTGCTAACTTGGCAAGGTAGGTGCACAATCTGCATGCTGGTTCAGGAGCTTCCTGTTCCTGCCTTGAAAGCCCAGTGTACAAGTTGCCCATCTCAGCCACCAGTTGGATTACGTGTAGCTCAGCAGCAGGTGATTAACCCTGCTTTCCACATCTGATGCAGTTTAGTTCAGTTCATAAAACATGCACTGCCAATCTTGCCTTTGAAGGGTCAGCTCGCAACGGTTGCTCAAGAACCACTGCATTCCTGCCTCTGCAGTCACACCCTACAACCACATCTTCTAACCAAACATCTCCCAAGCACTCCTTGAACCTCCATCTCTGTGCTACATCGTATTACCCACCACATATGCTGTCAGCTATCCCACTCATACTTCGAGACTCTTCACTCAAGTGCTGTTCCTGCCAATAGCTCATGCTCTCTTTCTTTTAGGATACAAATAGCTCTACCACTCTTTTAGAATACGGATTCCTTCAGATTGGAACAGCTCCTCTTTTGCCCCGTGCTTAATGTAATGCTGAAGAAATTTCTAGAAAGCTTCCTTTTGGTGCATCACAGTATCTTCAGAAAAGCTGCTGCACCCTATACTACTTTACTAGTACTCTACCCACACTACACACCCAGGTGGCATAAAAACTTGTTCTGACTTGCTCGAAAACTGGACTACAGAGTCACTCAGTTACAACTTGAGTTCCAGCTTTCTGTACATTGTTTTGTAGGCAAGACAACCAGCACTGACATACTTTCTGAGCTGTCAGAAACAGAAGAGAAGCATAGCACAGCTGCTTTCACTGAGCTGCCTCCAAAACACAAGCACACCCATTCCCACTATAGAAAGAGGCTGTGGATTCTGAGGTGAGGTGGGCTCTTTACAGCTTTGAGAGGCACACCTGACTGCAAGGTTTGAGCATACTGATCAACTCATCTCTTCATTTGAAAGACCTTACTCTGATATCAGTGTGGGTGTTCACACATTGTTCACAGCTTACATGAAGAAACCTTATATTTTACGCCACCTTATATTTTAAGATAGATCAAAAATGGTAAAAAGATTGTACAGCATTTTGCTAGCAGGCAGTGATCTCCTTCGATAGGTTCTGCTATTGTACCCAACCATCTTAGCTCAGAAAAGCTCTCTAAACCCAGAGTTTAGAGGGCTTTTGTTTACTACCTCTACAGGGGGAAAAAAGCCAGGAATTCAGCTGCATCTTATTCATATGCAAAAGCTACTTGCTCAGCAGAACAAGAATATGCTTTTATTAGTAAGCAATTCTGTTTGAATCAGACTTCCCTCTGGCCCTCCTAGAGCAGATAACTCAGCCCTATCAGTGTGTGTTCACAATACGATGCTTTCTCCTTCTAAAACAGGCATCAGCTTCCAAACAAGTTTGATAAGCACAGAAATATTTTCAGTTCGTGATCTCAAAGTGCTTGGCTGTTGTCATAAACAGTAGCATTGCTCAAACACTCAAATACTCAAACACTCATAGCTCAAGCTACTCAAGAGTAGCTGCTTACAAATCCAGCAAGAACATCCATTTCAGCACTTGTGAGTATTCCAGTAGGCAGACCCTGTAGTTCATCCAGGCCTCTTGGAAGATCAGCCTTGTGCACTACAAGTGACAATGAATTAAGCCATTAGTGCTGAGGTCACACAGCCTAAAACTGTTCACTGAAGGTCACAAAACAAAGTTAACTCTAGCCCCTGATAATAAAGAGGGAGACTAAACAGACCAAATTTCAGAGACCACATGCAGAAAGAACCTGCAGGATGTTAAGCCTCCTGGTTTAAGACCCTTCTCAATACTCCAAGCTCCCCAAGAACCCAAGCACGTGATTTTAGCGCAATATGAACCCATTTACCTGCCTGAGTATTTATGCTGAATAGGGATTATTCAGAGGAGCAAAACTGCTTCCCAGCTGAACTAAGTCCCTGCATTACATTACAGCACAGGGCCAACACCTACTTAAACAAATCCATTTGCATTCAGCTCACCTTGCATCTAGTCATAGTACGAGCTCTTGCACAGACTGCAGTGTTTATGCATGGTACTCTCCATCACTAACATTCCAGAAGTGTACAAAGGATGAGAGTTTGGTCTTAAGCTGAAGCCAGCTTAACCCATAAACTACAGGCAGAAGACTGCCAGCTTCTAGGGAGTTATGCTTACCAGACTGTCAGCACCAAGCCCTAAGCAGTTTGATTAAGTAATTGAGTGTAATACTGGAATTCTTCCTTCCTTAAAAGCTCATTTCAATATATCAAAGGAGCCATTAAAGGCAGAACTCAAACTGCATCAGTAGAACCAGTGTTCCCTCTTCTTTCCAGCTAAAGCAGTAAGCTTTCTCCTGCTGTCAGAAGAAAGCATGCTGCCTACAATGGTCCTCATGGTCCTCAACCACCAATTCACAGCTACCAGATTTTGATTCCACAGCCTGCACAAGGAGATTCTTTATAACAACAGAAAAAGTCAGGGCAGCCTTCAGCTTGCATCTCATAAAGCTAACATGATTCATTACTGTTACAGGACAAATTTCTTCATATAGTCTTTGTTACTACACACCAAGGATTTCTTTATCTTTACTCATAATACTTTTCATCCATCTAGAAGAGATCACAAACAAGCTTAGCTGATGAGGAGACAATAACTTTGGGAGTATGGATCCCAGCCAGGGCACTCCCAACTCACCTGAACCAGTATATAACCTTAAGCCCTGCTGCTCATCCCTAAACTTTTCTTTTCACACTAAGAAAATCATTGCATCTTTCAGAAATCTCTTCTTAAAAAAAAAAAAAAAAAAAAAAAAGGCAGGGTAATTTTAGCATTACATAAAGCTACCCCTACACTAAGCCTCCTCTGCAACATTCATAACCTCAACCAAAAAGCACATCGTATATGGGCAAATCAATTCTCTAGTTTCTGTAGTCTAGCTGCCTTCTTGAAATACTTCAGTGTTTCAGCTACTTGGGATCACATTCAGAAGCTTGAACTCTAGTTTAGAAGCTTCAATCCTTGTGATCAAACAGGCCCTTGAAAAGCTTTACAACAGCACTTCTATGACTGATTGCTGCGGAAATCAAAATAGTGGTATCTGACAAGAAAATGAAGTTTTATTTCCCCAACCCGGACTTCAATGGTATGTTTAAAAGGACATGGCCTGCTTATCATGTACTACACACAGCAGTTAAATAAGACCTAAAAAGGCACATTTCTATCTAGAAGTCAGTCATACAAGATTTACAGACATTTCATGCCTTTCATGAAAGCATCTTTCTCCAGGTGTTACCACTTAAAGATCTTCCACTGCTTAAAGAGTTCTATATGGAACTTAAGACCACAATGGGAAAACTAGATTTCAATTTTAATCACCTGTTTCAGACCAGGTGCGATACAGCAAGCAGGACCTCAAAGAAAAAGTATTAACTAGAGTATGAGTCACCTCATATTAGCTTTATTACCCAATGAAGTGAGGTAATCCATTTCAAGAGACTTCTCTGATTAAGAAACACTTCACTTAAAAAAATATATCAACCGTTTCACTTAACTACCATGTGTATGAGGTGACAACATATGTTATTTATGACCTACCTGGGTGTTTCCGAAGGCACTAACACAGAAGCAAAGCTCTTTAGACCAATCTTTTTCCACACTTCTCTGGTGTGGCTTGTTTAAGTCAAAGTTACTTTTAATAGTCACGAGGACAGAAGGAAGTCACAGCTCCCAACTGGCCAAGGGAATCCTTTCTTGAGGCATTTCTAAAACTGCCTCTCTCCAGAAACCAAGGCCTCATTCAAAGACTTGTCAGATATCCCAAAGTTAAAACCACACCATGCTAATTTAGGCTTTGACACAAATCTTAAAAAGGGATCTTATTTGCCTATCACTACAAACTGAACAGATTGAGTTTAACTCTTAAACCTGACAACCGTATTAGGGAAGTCCAACTCCAACCCCTGCTCTTCTCCTCTCCTGCCTGCTGAGGATCAAGCTATCAAGCTTCAATGTTCCAGTGCCAAACTCCTGGATCAAGAACAAATCTACCAGGTTTCAAGCAAGACTTCACAACAGGAAGCGCTGCTCTTCTATGAAGCACTTTTCTGAAGCTGAACAAGCGTCCCTTTATTCACCAGCATGCACTGCCCACAGCCTGGAAGCAGAGTCAGTTTACTTGAGTCACCTTTCAGTTGTGTCACGTGGCTGTGGAGCTCCTTGCCTCCCCTACCTCTCCACAACAGCATGGCTGGGACTCGCAGCTTTGATAGCATGTCTGATGAAAACCTGTTAATAGACGCTATCTGCAAAGATACAAATGAAAGAAGATACTACAGACTCCAGTAACTAATGGGCATTTCACATCCTGAGGTAAGAAGCTAACAACTCAAGATGTGATACTGGGATAACATGCAGTTTCTACAAACAAGAGCCACAGGCCATCTACATTATGGAAATCAGGACCAGGAAGAAATGATATCCTCCCTTGTGAGCAAGTTTACTCATGCACATGGAAAACTTATGCTTAATATCTAATTAGAGACAGTGACTAATACAGAGCCTCAGCAAAGCAGAAGCTGCATTAGCTGCATTCAGTTGTAACTAGATTTCACTGCTAAGGTCAGTTTTGAAACCTTCTAGTCAAAGTAAGTTTGGTCCGATCACAAACTAAGTGCATGTTTACACTGAAGGAATAGATATGTTCAAACCAGCTACCTACCTAGAAAAAGATTATTCTAGAATGGGACTGTCTGCCTGTCATGCCCTTTCTACTCCAGCAGCAGTCAAGCCTTGGATCAAGTCTCCTGTGTAATTGCTTGAGTTTTTCCTCTCGTTGCATATGCCTGATTTGATTGGCATAAATTACATTAGAGATTTATATTAGATTAAACTCACTGTTGTAAAGAAACTGGTAACAGCCCTCTGTTAGACAGAACACAACCTTATAAGCCATAGCAAGTTCCTGGTATGCAATCCAGCTTTTAGAGCTATTCTACAGGACTAGCATCTTGCTGTGTCATTCCTTTCATTTTGGTTTTAAGCAATCCCAGCGCTTGAGAGCTACATCCATCCAAACCATTAACTGGCCTGCAGAGAGCAGTTATTCTTTTTTGGCTCTTCTTTCCAAATGCATGCTCTGAATTAAAGTCAGTCAAGGAGGCAGCTGACAAGAAGTTAGCTCTTCATGCCATGGACAGCACTACTACTTCAAGAACTAATACTGCACTGGTAACTGAAGCTTAGGGCTTTTATTTTTTTTTAAAACCAGTAATAAACCCCTGAGCAAGTCCCCTCACTCTCTTCCTTTGAAAAGTCACTAGATTTTTCTAATTAAAAACTTCAGAAATGCAACTTGCTACTTCCAAACTTTAACCATCTAACTAGGCTGTGTCATTATGCATAACAACTTCCTTATTTCACTCAGTTTTGCAAGAGTGTTTGAATGACACTCAGATAAATGTCTGGGTGTGATCCTAATGTGTGGTTGAAACCTTGCAAGGTTCAACCACTAGCAAAGCAAGCTGGATACAGATGTCAGCTTCACTTAGGTGTATTTTTCCCATTTGAGATGATTTAGATGGACTAAACCAAAGTGCAGCTACTACAACAATTCAGTACTACTCCACATATCTGCAGTACAGTTTCACAGATAACTCCTTGAAAGAAATGTGCTGTTGATACTACACAGACA
Organism: Psittacula echo; assembly: GCF_963264785.1. Taxonomy (NCBI): domain Eukaryota; kingdom Metazoa; phylum Chordata; class Aves; order Psittaciformes; family Psittacidae; genus Psittacula; species Psittacula echo. The sequence goes on along the minus strand of NC_137745.1, from coordinate 13,071,564 downwards.
GAACAGCAAGGTCAAGTGCCATCACCATCTAGGATTCCAGAAGACAAAACACCTGCAGAGTAACCTCAGTGCCCAAAACTCTACGAACACATCAGCTCAGCAGCCACAGATTGAAGCTGTTCAACAATTTCAAAGTTCTATTTTTAGAAATCCAAGCTCAGAGGTAGCAGCACTTCTTATTGTGTTAAAGAAAAGGCTTCTAGCATTCTTTGTCCATCAACTTTCACCTAACACACCTAGGCAGAGTTTCCTTTTATGAAGGTAGACCCATTTCACAACATTATCATGAAGACCACCAATTGCTAGCATCCACAGCTACACAGGAGGTTAGTTACATTTCGACAGCTAGTTAAATGTAAGGATTCTGTATAACTGCAAGAGAATGACAGTCCTTTTCCTATCCTGCACCTCATTTAACTGACAAATAAACACATTCATAAAAATAGTAATATTCAGGTGACAGCCTCCAAAAAAAAAAAACAACACCAACAAACCAAACCAAAAACCAAAACATGCTGAAGCTCTTCTGATTGTAAGGTTGAAGACACCAGCTTCCTTACTCTAGAGGCACTGAACTCAAGTCAGCCATGCTCCTGCAAAACTAGAAGGTACCCTGGTTTCCCATTTCAGTCTCCCTACAAATTCCAGCTTGTCCCTTTGAATTGTCTTCCATCACATGCATCCGCAGAACAGGATACTGATGAAGCTGAATACAGCATTTAAGCAAGCCATGCTTTATCTTGTTCAACAATGGAAAAGTTTCATGTAGGAGGATTCCCACACCCATCCTTCATCTGCTCCAGGCAGATCATCAGGTAAGTAGGCCCAAGTTCAGCAGTGTGCTGCTCTTAGGCTTTAAAGTTGTACTTCTTAGCGCATACCTTAAGAGAAAGTAGATTATTTAATGCAGGTTTCACCAAACAAGATAAGCAAAAATCTGAGAGAAGGACCATGAGAAGGTAACACTTGATCATTTACTGATGACCACTGGAAAAAAAGTCAAATGGAGAAAAGCCACTGAAAACACATTACACTATCTTCACATTATGCTAACGCAAGCCTGACCAGACTAATACGCTGACTGAAACAAGCCTTCAGAGCACGCGGCAGAGCTCCGATACAGCTATCGGTGTCATCAGGGTCCCATTAGCACACAAAGGTTTATGGAGGCCCCGCGCACGGCTGGCTCCGCCACCGCCTAGGAGTCGACCCCACGAGGGCCGCCATGCCCAGCTCCCACCCCGGGCAGCCCCGCGAGAGCGGCTGCACCCCGCAGTCGGGCTCCGCATGTGAGACACGACCGGCCTGGGGCGAGCCGGTAAGCGACAGCGAGGACCGAGGCCGGACACCAGGCCGCTCCCGGCCCGGCCCGGCTCTACCGCGGGGCCTGCACCGTCCGCGGCGTGCCTGGCACCGTGCGGCTGCCAGGTCTACCCGCCAGCCCCGACACCACCCGTCACGGTTCCGGCGCGGCCCGCTCACCGCGATGACGTTGACGAAGGTGGTCTTGCCCGAGTACTGCAGCCCCACCAGAGTGAGCTCCATCTCCTCCTTCCAGAAGAGGGAGCGGAACCAGTCCAGCAGCCGGGAGAGTAGCGCCAGCATGGCTGCAGCAGACGGGCGGGCGGGCCGGGGCTACTGGCGGGCTCGGCCCGGGACTGGCGGCGGCGGCTGTCGGGCACCCGCGCGCTCCCACACGGCCCGGCTCGCCCCCGCGCCGTGGTCATATGACACCTCGGCGCGGCTCGCGCGACGCAACCAAGAGAGGACGCGCCGCCGCCAGCCCCTCCTCTGCACCGCCCCCTGCCGGCAGCCACCCGCGCTGCGCCCGGGGAGGACCGGCGGCGGCGGGAGGGCGGGGCGGAGGCGGGGCCGCACCACCCTGGGCGGGAGCTGGTCCGGCCCCTCACGGCTGTCGAGTTCGACGCCCCGGTTTCGGTGTACGGCGCACGCCGTTCCTGCCAGGCAGCTGTGCCGTGCTATGAACCATATCCACGGCCCCTGAGCCATCCCCAGCCGCCTGCTCCATCTGGCCCCGCAGAAGTGCCCCGGCCGCCCGCGGATCCCCTCAGAGCCCCCCCGTCCACTCAGCCACCCAGCAGGGCCGGCAGCAGGACCGCACCAGGGCTGCATGGAGGACTGAGGCTCCAGTTACAAAGCACACCGGTTGTGGGGACTCTTCTTGATGCATCCCCAGTTTGTTGCTCTCTCGGGTGGGTCTGTGAGAGCTGAACACTGAAGCATGGAGCTGCAGTGCCCTGCAGGCACATCGTAGGCTTGCCGAGCACCAAGGGTTAAGAAATACTAACCATGATGTTTCTACATGATACAGAGTGTTTTTTAAAGCAAGTGTGCTCCTAGAACTGCAAACATCACTGCACATGATCTTAACCTCGCATAACCAGATGTTCTCTAGAAGCTTTGCCAGGAATCCATGCAGGGCACTGTAACTGGTTATTATAATCCTTGGACATATTAAGCCTAGTTCTGTAAAGCCAATAGCAGGTGAAGATTAGAAATCCCCCAGCTTCAAAGAAAAGCAGAACGAGGAGGCAAACCAGTGCACACATCTGCATGGGTTTAAAACGAAAGGCGATTGGGGCGGTACAGATTTACAAGCTCTAAGCATCTTGATGTACATAATAAATACCACACCTCTCCAAACATCTGCCCCCAATGGGACATTGATGAGTATCCCAGTGTTTCTGTCGTTGACAAATTGCGTAGCTCCAGCTTTCCAGGTAGCTCACCAGCGGTGACTTTTGCAATGTGAGGCCAAGGCAGGAGGGACATGAGCTGAGCCTATGAGATGCACAAGAAATGTTTTCCATTCACCTGAAGTACAATCTTTTTCTTTGGGATTTCTTATGATGTTGCAGAAAACCTTTCATGACTGAAATGAAAAGGTATTAATGGATATTAAACAGGATTTTTTGGTTGTCAATAGGGTGGAAAACAGCTTCTGTTTTGCACTGTGCTGCAATGGTTCTCAAAGTATTTTACAAACAGTAAGGACCTCAGCTGCTGTGTGAAGAGCAAGAGCAGGGTCACAGCTCTCTGATGTGCTTTGTTAGCTCACTGTGCTTCAGTGTTCAGCAGCATTTTTCAGGGCACCAAGGTCACGCTGAAGACCACCTTACTCCTTAATGAGAACTGAAGTGCAAAGTAGTCCGGGCAAAGCTGGAAACCTTCAGCCTTCAGACACTCACCCACTCTTGGGGCACCCACTCCACGGCAGTGCCAGCCATCCAACCTCCATAACCCCAAAGGGCTCACCCAACACAGGCAAAAGGCTGTTCCTCCCCGCCACAGCACCACACTGGGAGAGGAAGGACCAGCACAGGCTGGTTTCTGTTCCCCCGTTGCCCCTGGCTGAACCTACGTGGTTACAGAAATCCCAGCTCCAAGGGGAGCAGGGGAAGCAGGTTAAGCAGTTTTGTGGAGGTTGATTAATGAAGAGACAGAGGCCAAGCAGCTCAGACAGTGCATAAGAGCATACAGTGAAGCGGTACAATCAGTACCTGGGAGTTTCGGCATTGTTTGGCATTGCTCATATTTGTAAAGAGCAGCAAGTACAGCATGGGTATGACCAATGCCAGCAGAAGCTAACAGGCCTTCTCCTTTTTATTCTCAGAGAAATGTTATAGCTTAGTTAGTTTAGCCCTTCACTAACAAAAATCATATAGGAACCGCTTTTAAACACAGGCAGGCCATGATGCTAATGCATGCAGCTGGCAGGTTGCCTTTGTGCTCCTTGATGAAGAGAGAGCAGCAGCATATGCAGCTGATGGATTTCAGGCAGCCAAGCGCTGCGTGCAGTGCCCTCCCGAGGCTACGTGCTGTGCCTGGGACACCTGCAAAGGGTTCTCCTCCTGCATCGCTGCCAGGGGATTCTCTAAATCACACTGCATTATTTTTCTGAGCCAATGAGTAAGAAAAGGGACACACACGCACGTAATTGTATTCTTCAAACAGTGAAAAGAGGTGAAAAGAAGCAACCAGAATGAGATTGGTATAAGATCACTGGGACCACATGAGAGGTTGGCATCAGCTATGCTGGCCACATCAGGAGGAGCCACACCACCCTGACTGCTCTTTTTCTGCTTGGCAGCTGCTGACCTTGGGAGAGCTGTACTAATTGGTTCTTTCTGCACAAAGGAGTAAGTACTACACGCAGAGAAAAAAGCCTGTTCCTGTCCTCGGCTTCATGGGCTGCACAGCATGCTGCAGAGCGTTTGTGGAAGGTGCCTGCCATCAAATGCCACTACTCTGGCACTGCAATTAGAAATTACCCAGCTCCCCGGTGGCAGGGAAGGTGGCTGTGCATGTGTTTTTCCACCCCAAAACATGGCTTTCTTTTGTATCCATAAAAAGCCAACCAATATTCTCCTTCCAATTAAGCTGTGATATGAACTGCACTTTGAAAGATCTTAATCCATTTTATGGTTTATTAACTCAGAAAATTTCATACCCATGGCTAGCCATATCAAAGAGGATGGAATGCCTGGCACCAATTAATTCTAATAACGAGCTAAATTGTGCACAGAGTTTTGAGTCTGTCATTAGTACAAGAAAATAGGACAGCTCCTCTCAAAATAGAATATCTTACTGGACATTTCTTTAATTTGTCTTTGGCTACAGACTACTCCCACTGGCTGATGCAGACGAAGACACTAATTGATTTGATGAGTTACAGAAGCCTGCTGTGTGGTACTTTCCCCTGCTGCTGAGCAAGGAACCATAGCAAAATAATAATGTTAATATTGCTCCGAGATTTTGCATTTCTGTTCATTCATGTTTTGTACTTTAAGGAGGCAAATACACACACCCTGTTAGTGCTGTCAGTTCGTTTAGAAGCTCATTTTCTTCCCAGAAGGGTTTCGATGGTCATTTGTAAAATGCCTTAGAAACTGTGGATGCTTTCAGGTCAGGCATCCTCCCTTATCAAGAGGGAAAGCAGCTGTCTGAGCTGGGGAAGCTAGGGAGGACCCGTGTGTACAGCTGCCCAAGAGCCTTGCCCCGCAGCACCGGCAGGTGGGGTCTGCTTCCAGCTCTGCACTTTCAAGTCCCATTTAAAATATTAGCAAAAGAAACAGAGGCAGATGATAGTGTATATGAAATATGCGTTATTCCTATGTTACAGATGCTTAAAGGAAAGGGAAGATTAGTGGTCACCTGTAAAGAGATGGACATTAAAATAACTGATGATTTCTAAATCTACCAGACAGCCTATAACACTGTGTCTTCCTGCAGTTTTACTCAAGGCTTGCTGTTTTGCAAGACTTATGGGTACTGCCACAGTATAAATACTCACTAAAGAACCTGAAGAAGAGAAGGAAGGATTTCACTGTGTCTTCCCCCCAGCTTCCCTGAAGAAGAAACATGTCTATTGTGCTGTTACTGCTGGAGCTAAACCAGAAGTATTCCTTTGCCGTTGAGGGAGACAAGCCTTGTAAACTAAATCATAACTTATTCTCCTAGAGATGTTTGCATGCTGCTATTCATGCCTTTCAGTCCTGTCTCTTTTCTGCGGCCCAAGACAGCATAAGGTCTGGGGAGGAAAGACACAGAAGGGGAGGGAGATGCCAGTGAAAGAAGCACAGCTCTTCTTCCCCAGGCTGCAGGCAGAGGCATGACTCCTGCGTGAAACCTGACATGAGCACAAGTATCTCATTTCCCAGTGTCACGGGATCATAGAAGGGGTTGGGTGTATGTCAGAGGGGTGCATGCTTGGCCCCTAGGTTTTCCAAATCTCCAAGAGGACTGCCTATACGTGAGCCCAGGGGAGAATCCTCAAGCTGTTGTGCCACTGAAATGATCTGGTGTCAGGTTTATTGGGAGGCATTACCTTTCATGCCCCAGCTTTACCTTCTAGTAGTCTAGCAGACTGGAAACGTGGCAGCGACGAGGCTGGCAAGCTGTAAGATTTTCCATCACTGACAGTGCAAATATAAATGATCACAGTCATTTTAGCATTTTGATTTTGTAGATGCTGGCAAACACTTTGCAGTGTGAGCTGCTGCATGCAAGTGATGACCTTCAGGAATGCTGGCGTCTACCCATGGCAAAGCAGCAGGAGCATGAATCAGCAGAAGGGAGCAGGGAAAAAATGATGGTTAAAAAAGAGCCTGCTGTTAGCAGTAAGTTAAAAAAAAGTTTCCTCCTGGTCCTCCAGTCAGATTTATTAGCAGAGACCTTGGCACTTGCACAGACCCCTGCGCAAAAGCCAGGCCCACGCTTGCAGATTTATTGCACTGTCAGGGCCTTTGCCAGCTCAGTCACCACATTTCACCTTTTCTGTAATTTAGATTTTAAATCTAAAAAGAAACAAAGCCAGTGCTAAGTCTAATCCCAAACAGTCTCCAAGTAAGCCTCTCTGAAAGAAGGGCGTAGAGCCCTGAGCCTCCAGCTCTGTGCAGACACGTGTACTACCAAATGTAGAGGAAGCCAGCACCAAGGGGAAGCCCATAGCAGTAACTTCTTAGAGATCCTTGGGGCCATGATGCTGAGCTCATGCTGCTGCCAGAGTCACTCGCCCCACTTGGGCTATCATGAGCCCTCTGTCCCAGCCTGCTGGGCTGGCAGGGAGGAAGAACGAGCTCCAGCAGCAGTCCTCGGGGTAAGGGAGCTGTGTGCTCTCGCAGCCTGTCAGGAGAGGGCGCCAGGGAACTGCCTGTATGCCAAAGTGCCTTCATACATCTGTGCCTAGAAACGAAACCCCCTCCCTGCTCCCTGCTGCTGCTTGGCACATCTCTCGCTGCTGCCTGTTTCCCCAGAGCACCTTCACCTCTGACACACTGCCTGACACCCACTAGTATCTGCCACAGAGGATAAGAGGTGACCCATCAGGACGAGCCAAAGAGGCATTCTCTCCAGCCTCTGGTTCGAAGCATGGCTCCTTACTGTGACATAGCAAGAAACCATAGACTGCAGCACCCTTCCTGACAAATTTAAGTGCCTATGGTTCAGCTTTCCTTATGTATTTAAGTCCCCCCAAGGTGTTTTGCATCTCAGTACCCATCAGCCATGGCTCCTCGGTACCACCTGGGCTACAAATCCAGCATCAAAGCACTGACTTTGTGCAATTCTGCTTAGCTATGCTCACGATTTTCTGCCTGGTCTCTGAGCTTGCCACATAGTCAGGACCTGCCTGACCCATGGTGTCACCCAGCGTGGTGTCCCAAGCCCCTGCACAGGTCACTCCTATGGGGACATCCAACGCCCAGCTCCTCTCCATCCATCTCCCCTTTGGCTGAGCAGCCTCTGCCCCTGCCCCGCTTGCCCATTCCCATGATGGGGAGTGGGATTATGCCTGACACAAATGAGACGGGGGGGACCGGAGCTCACTTCCTTTCCTTGCACGTTTATTCCCTCTTTTTCTCAACCCATTTTCTCCCTGGCCTGCGGGTGCACTTCTGCTTTTACTTGGATTTTCCAGCAGAGGGGGATGCAACCTCACCAAAACAGTCTTCTTGCCTAAAGCCTTCATCCTCGCTCTCACCTGCATCCTCAACCTCACCAAGGGCTGGCTCCGTGCTCAGCATGTTCCCCCCAGCCTGGCAACGCCGTCACCCACACCACAGAGCTCCCCGGGCACATGGGCACCGTGGGATCCAGTAAATCTTCTCTTTTATTACATGTAATAAATCCAAAGCAAAGGATTTGGTCGGCCATAAACTGTTAACAAGAGACGAATTAACACAAACAGCAACACGGTGTCCACCTGTCAGCCCCAGCCGCCACAGTGGGAACGTCTTGGGCTTTTTTTCCCAGTGTTGTCACGGACAAGGGAGGAGGATAATCCTGGGAACTGGGTGTCACTTTGAAATGGGAGAACAGAGGAATATTTATTCCCAGCCGCAGTGGCTGGGTAACATACATTAAGCTAGAAGGCCAAGACGGTCTCATTTAATGCTTTTTAATCAGTGAAATTCAAAGTCCTTCATACTTCATAAAGCATTGTACAGTTGGGGAAGCTGAGGCAGAGATGGGTGAAATACTGTGCCCAAAGGTAGCAAGCAGCCAGTCAGTACACATCCTAGGTGCTAGGAGCTGTAGTTTCACTTGCAAGCTGCAGACCAGATACTATGAAGTGATGCCGAAGGAGCTGTGAGTGCTCAGGTATCACTCTCTGCTGCAGTCCTACAGTATCAGTGTGGAGAAGCTGCCCAGTCCCAGATGACACTTTGCTTTAGTGGAGGAAGAAGCAACACATCTACAGGTACAAACATCCTCACATTAACCAAGTCAGTTGAGTTGCACTGAGTTACACCAACCATATTATTGCCTCTCCACCCAGTAGAAGTCCTAAACTGAATGGAAGGAACTCTATGTATGTTGATGCTGAAACCATTTCTTGATCAGAAACACATGCAGGGGAGTGCATCAGGAAGCACCCAGCCTGCTCTGCAGCCTTTCTTGCATTGGATTCTGCGTGCTCTGGTTGTCTTTATTGTCATTTGTTGTATCCTTTGGAAGTTACATTCCTTGCTGGCATTTCATGGAGCTCAGTTATCTCAGGAAGCTGAGCACCTCGCATGCCATCATGTCAGAGAGCTGAGCTTCAAGGTTATTTTCTATCAAATGCTTATTCTTTTGCCATCCAGATGTTTTTTCCTTGGCTAAATCATCTGAAAATAGTAATAGTCTGCAGCCATCCTAGTTCTTCCTTCTCTATATGCATGAGCAGGAAAGAAAATTTAGGATTTTACTGTAATGCCATACACAAAAGTCTGCTGGAGAGCATCACTCTGATTAGCTCTTATCCTACAACCAAGAAAACAGCAAAGAATAAAAATAAGGGACAGCCCAGCATGTGGCTTTTGAGCCTTGCTGCTTCAAGGCTCCTCAGAAAATATGTCAGGACCGTCATCAATGGCATATTTGTGCATATCCCAATAATTGGTTGGGCTTTATCCTCTTTTAATAATGAGGAAAATAAGGACAGGAGCAATGTAATGAGCTGCTCACTAGCACATCAGAAAACTTTGTCTGCATTTGACCATAAACCAGCCCACTGCCTAACCTTGAGGCCTCCTCTTCACTCGGTCATTGCTATTGCAGCCAGGTAAACATCTCCAACAGCTCAACATGCAATACAGGGCATAGGGAAGCTGTAACAGTTTCATAACCGCAAACAATGCAATGCTTGTGGAAGGCTGAGACGGAAAAAATTGATTTAGGTCTGGGAATTAAATTAGTAAAAGGGATGAAAAAGAAGAAAAATACCTCATAATCAAGCACAAGTCTTTGGCAGAATTCATGACTGGAAAAACTGTTAGGATGTGAATTCTGCAGATAGCTCTGATGTGTGATGGGCTGGACGGAACTCCTCATTCTGAGCTCCCTGAACTTTGAAGTTTTGATGTAGATCCAGATTAAAACTTCCATTGGGGACTTTCTCATTAAAGCCAGAAGGACCTCATTTCCCTACAGAAGCTATATCATATATTAATTTGCCCCTTCTTCCTTTGTGCACCATCCATCCTCCTCTTTATCTTTCTTCAGTTTATGTGAGTCTTGACATAAGGCACCTGCAAACCAAGCTGTCTTGGTTCTCCCTAGACATAGGACACTGGTTTCTCAAAAACTAGGCTACAGAATTTAGTGTGAGTATCTACATACAGATTCTTTTAATAAACTTAATCCCAAATAAAGCTCATCCAAAGCTGTGGGCACTCAGAAATAGTACTTAAAAACACAGGAACACAGGAGAGACAGAATGCAAACGATGCATCCCTTCTTCCCACCCCACAAGGCACCAGTCATGAGACTCACACAGCTTAAATCCCACTGTTACACTTTCCCACCAGACAAATCCTACTTTATTAAATTAAAGTGCAAGGGAATTAGCAAACCCGCCTGTTTCCTTCACACTATAGTATATATAAGCAACCTAATCCATACGCCAAAGCTCCCAACGCTCTTGAAACCCCTCAGCTGGGAATTCCCATCCACAGCTCACAGGCTCCCATCTGTCAGCTCACAATTACCTTTCCCTTCTGGGGCACGGGAGGGAATAAAATGTGTGGGTGCCTGCCAAAATGCATCCCTGAGGCTCTCCTTCCATGGCGTCTGGGTGACCCCTGCCTGCAGGAGAAATGCAGGGCCTGGGAGCTAGGTCAAGGAGTTAGCCACCAGGCTAATTAGGGCTTGGCTTTGCTTGTCAAACAGGCTCATTAGGCTGACCTGACCGAATGCTTCCCGTTGTTTTGGTGTGCCCCATGGCTGCTGGGGCTGATCAGCTGCCTGGAGGAGGGGGATTGGGCTGATCAGATGGGGAGGGCTCCCCAGTCCCACTGCGTGACCTGCCTTTCACCCCTGCCTGGCAGGGCAGCCCAAAACTCTGATGAAAGAGAAAGGAAGTGCGAGTCAGTGTGAAGACAGCGTTTCATTTACATGAGATAAGCGCCTTCATGTAGCGACTAGAAATCAAGGGTAATTGGTGTGGTTGGGAGGCTGGTGTCTTTTGTTACACAAGGCATAATGGGCTTCTTCGGAGGGAGCAGAAACCAGCGTTCCTGTGAGCGAATATTGCAGCCTGGAATAGCGATGTGCTACATCCTATTTCTCAGGAGGGAGGAAGGAAGGAAGGACACGTGTAAAGAAAAATAGCAGTAAATGATCCCGCTTCATCATTCTTTTTTTTCCTGTAACCTTTCTGGCCTTACAAACAGGAACTTCATTTTAAACTAAAAATAAAGCATGATGCCTATTTCACAGTTGCAGATGGGTGTTCCCAACTGCGCTGCTAGGTTTCAGCCCCTTTCTGTATGCAGCCTGAGTAAGGCATGGTAGGAAAGTGCCTTGCTTTGCATTTGCTATATTTACATATCATCAGCTATCAGGAGAACAGGTTGTCCCAGGGGATCTGAAATAGGATACACAGCGCTCTCCCTCTCCTGGTCATTTCAGCCACGGGCCAGGTCCGTATGACTGATACTGTTTGCTTGTCTGCCCGTGGCCCTGGTACCGCTGGCAGTGCCCAGGTGGGTGTTATCCATCCCGGCCCGGCTGGCACACCGGCCGAGCTCCTCTGGCATCCCCAGCCTTCCTCCAGACCAAGTCTGACACGTGTGACTGAGGCAGAGGAGAGCTGGGGGTGGGGGAATGGCAAGCTCCTATTTCTCTTTCTGCCACACTTCTTTTTGTTTCACAAGGGCAGAGGAGATTTACTCTGTCCTCCACAAAATCAGGTCTGTATTTTGGTTTTCAGTCTAAATCCCCAGCAGCCATCAGGAGCGTTTCACTATGGGGTGATGGAGCATAAGCAAGCTATTTCCCAGGTGGAGCAGTGCCAGGGGGAAAGCAGTACCCCCAGCACAGCTTCCCACAGCCCTGTGGTGCAAAGTGGAGAGCATGGGTGGGCAGATGGAGGGTGACAGTACCCAGTTCTCTGCTGGAGAGGTTACAGACCCTGAAAGACAATAAGCTGCCTCCCTCAGAAGCAAGCTGGATGCCCTGCCCACCCTACCACCTTGGATTTAAATGCCTTTCTCACACGTTGGGCGTAGCTGCCAGGTATTATGCCCTCTGTACATCACTCCACCTTGATTTCAAACCACTTCAGCTTGTGTTTGGGAGTGGTTTCCAAGCATTCAGCTCACCCATATCTTATCCACACTGGTTTCCTTTATGAGCTGCACCCACTACAGGTCCAGAGCTTTAAATGTAAACCCAAACAAATATGTGGTAGTGCTTCCCATTCCCACTTGACTGGCCTGGAGTGGGAGTCGAGTGAGTCAGGAGTACCATAAAGGAAAGTGAAATAGATCCACCCTGAGCAGATGATAGGATCAGGGCAGATTAGTAGCCTTGGATCAGATTCAAGGGTCAGCATAAATCTTTAATCTTTGCAAAGTCCTAGAGACTCCCTCCCCTACACTGTGTCTCACATGCATACACACCAGGCATGACTAAACAGCTCTCTGCGGGGATGGCAGACACTTCAGAAACTCCCGGCTGGTTTTGGTTTGCAAAATAAAACAATAAAGCTGCTCGCTGCTCTGTAAACGTGAGAACTTCCCTATGCAGGCAGATCGCAACTGATGCAAGCCCTGCTCTGGCCATGCTGCCCAGGGAACGGCATCACACCACAGCTCCTGCTAGCAACGGGGGGCTCTTTGCTGACGGGTCCCCTCCAGTGAGCTCTGATCTCAGTATCAGACTGTAAAACACTCGGCTGCTTAATGCAGTTGGGTGAGAGCCGAGTACAATCCCTGCACTGCAACTTATTAGATCCCGACGACACAATCTGCCAGGACGTCATTTCTTATTATTCCTCTATATTTGCTCCCCACTGACGCAGTGCTCAGTGGACATAATCTGGATAGTTCCCAGGTTTTACGTGGAGCTGAAAGTGGTTTGCTTGAGGTGGGGAAAACACCAGGCTGCCCTGGGAAGGCGCAATCCCATGGGGGTGCACTGGGCTCCATGGGGAGCAGAGGGGCTGGAGGAGAGGCATGTGCCAGCTTGCACCCAACTGAAGCAATAAGGGAAAAGATAGAAAAAGAAAGAAAAGAAAGGCAATAGCAAAAAGCCGTGGCCTAGTTTTTGTTTCAGTGCACCAGGCTCGGGCTCGAAGGATGTGGTTTGGTGGTCAGTGCGTAAGACAGCAAATGAAGAAAAAAAAATTCCTTTGATTTAATCCAGATCGGGCCTGTGCATGCTCTTCCTGCAGCTAGCACAGGGAAACCACACAAGGGAAAACCCTGCCCACGCTGCCTGCAGCTGCACACCGGGAGACGCAGCGCACATCCCACAGTGGCCTTGTCCTGCTCGGAGAGAACACTTCATCCCACTGAGCAAGGTCTCCCATCCTGGCACCTGAAGGACGTCGATCCCCACTGGGGCTCCAGGACATCCATCTCCTTGCCATGCAGCAGGCCCCATCGCAAGCTGTCTTGATAGGTTTATAATAATTCAAGTCACTCTCTCCACCACTCTGTGCGCAAAGGGCCAGGCAAGCTCTGTATAAGTGAATATTTATATATTCCCATAAATGTTTTTAATAGGAAATTGCCTAATATGCCATATTAAACAGAAAGCACGAGCAGCTGGCCGAGGGTGCCTGGCCATGCTGCTGATGGTGGATGCATCAGTGCTGCTGCACCTCGCAGCTGTAATTGTTCCAGGAATCCTTTGACTCATCTTCCAAGTGGCTCAGGATCTGCACAGAGATCTAAGTCTTGCCATTCTCTTTAAAAACACCTTTGCCTCGTTCCTGGATTCAAAAAGCTTATGTTGCAAATGTCTCCTGACCTCAAGTGCCCAGGTGTTTGCTGGAGCGGGGCTGCAGCTGAAAAACCCCTCTGTGGCTCATGCCTCACCAATGCAATGCAGCCAGGGCTTGTGCTCATCACACTCTTGACCTGGCTTTGCCAGAGCAGGTGCCTGGCTGGCTGTTGGCATGGCATTAGCACCAGAGTGCCCCGGGCACAACCACTTGCCCAAGCCTCTGCCACCAGCCCTGGGGACAAGCATCTGCCACCACCAGCCATCCCTCACCATGGGAAAGCTCCTACCAGGTCCTGGCCAGGCCCATGCCTGTGCCATCCTTTTTGGCTCTTTCCTTCTTTTCCAGGGCTGCAGAGACACAGTGAATACTTGCCCTGCTCGGAAGCACAGGAAAGTTGTCCTTGGGACTGTGTGTCCCACTGAGGTGTTGGGGTGCAGCATGGGCCTCACAGGTCCTTGGTTCCTGTCTGGGGACCAGGGATGTCACTGGGTGCTGCAGTGCCAGCCTGCTGTGTTGCTATGGGGATGAGCACTGCAGGATGACAGGAATAAACACAGAAAAATCCCTGGCAGCTTTGCTCCAAGGGTGGCAAGGGGCTACCATAACCTGTGCTTCCTCCCTGGTGGTGCCCAGCTCCATGGCCACCCACCCCTTGCAACATCCGGCTCCTTCATTATCTTTTCCCAATCTGCAAGGCTGACAACTCAGAGCTTTACATGCGCTTGTGGTTATGCTGGCCCGGAAATGCTTTGCGGCAGAGGCAGTGTGCCCACTGCCCTGCCGGGACACCCCAGCTGTCCCAGGAGCATCCCATGTGCCAGGTGAGGGGTTCATGCAAAGCACAGCATGGTGGGCAATGCGTCTGCTCCGTGCTCTCACCAGCACAGGTTTTGCAGTGGCCATGTGAGCATTGGACGCAAAGCACCCGATGGGTTTGCACACAGGAGCGGATTAGTCAGGCATCACATATGCCTTATTCATTCAGCTACTTGAGCCATCAGGCAGAGGTTGAGCTCTCCATGACCTTTGGATACTCATTTAAACCACGGAAAAGGGTGATGGGCAACCAATGGGCAGGGAAAACAGGCACATGGCCTTCATGAGATGGCAAAGGATGCTGCTGTCAGAGCCTCCATCCTGGAGTGGTCCCTGAATTGAGGTGAGCATGGTACCTGTCACCCCTAGAGCCTTCCAGCACCCAGCATGGGATGACAAATGAACCAGCATCCTCTGGCCTTTTAGCCTTCCAAACCAAGTGTGTGGCTTGCGGGACACCTCAGTTGCTGGGGCCCACTTACCCATCCCTCCTGGAGAAAGCCCCTGCTGTAGTCTGCAGACCAAAAGCCAGGCTCTGCCCTCAAGCTGAGCCCCAGCCTGTGGCCTTTAGGGGCTTCTGCACCCCTGGACCTGCTTTAGCTCATCAGACACTGCCATCCAGCCAAACCGAGCAGAGATGCTCTGATAGAAACTGGCCCAAGGAGAGACCAAGACCAGCTGTGCTGCAGGGAGGGAGCCACCAAGGCCTGGCCAAGGCCGATGACGGCTTTACCAAGGGCATCATCTTAGAAAGCAGCTCTTCAGGGCTGGTGATTCAAGAGGAAAGCTCTGCAGCACTCATTCTGGGAAGTTTCCATTTGAATTGCTGCAAAGAGCAATTTTTCCATGATAAACAGATTGCTTCAGTCCCCCAGCAGCAATGGGGGGGTCACTGCCACCCCCTCCCTCCCCAGCCCTTCCTGCATGGGGCCCTGACTCATCCTCCACCCAAAGGCTTGGCCACTGGGACCAGGCACGCAGTGAGGACAGCGATGGGGACAGGCAGGGCTGTTGTGGGATCCGTGCTGGCAGCTGCCGCAGTGCCCTGGGGAGCCCTCCCACACCGCAAGGGGAATTCAGCCCCAGAGCAGCCGGTACGGCTTTGAGGTCAAATGCCTGTTTGAAATCAAGAACCAGAGAAAACCCCTCCCCAACCGACTCCTGACCAGAGCCAGGGCCTCCTCTGAGGCT
The DNA here is from genome assembly GCF_963264785.1 of Psittacula echo. NCBI lineage: Eukaryota > Metazoa > Chordata > Aves > Psittaciformes > Psittacidae > Psittacula > Psittacula echo. The sequence goes on along the minus strand of NC_137745.1, from coordinate 13,056,320 downwards.
CCTGGGGTGTGCTTGGGCTTTCTCATTTGTGAACCGGTGCTCTGGTGTGCTGGCAGGACCAAATGCTTTGACTGTGCAGGCAATGCTTACAGGAATCCCTGCCTGCCTTGTCTCCGTACCAGGTATGCTTGTGCAAGAGGGGTTGCCCAGCACCTCACATTTAACCTGCACCCCCATAGCAGCACCACATCCTTGGCTGACCTTTGTGAGCATTACATCTTGGCACTGCTGCAGCTGCTCACACGGCTGTTCCAGGCACAGCAGAGAAAACACCTCTCATCTGCTCCCTGGGGTAGACACTGAAACCAGGTCGGGTGCCTCGTGTCTCAGCCAGCTCCAAGGCAAATATCTAAGCAGCAGAGTTCAGCGAGGGAGAGGAATCCCACTCCCTGTGCCTCTTTAATTCTATGGAATAACGCATACTATGAAGTGAAATCTGGATCCAGTCCAGCACTCACTGAAGGCAATGACAGACCTCCCACTGATTTCAATGGGAGCAAGAGCGAGCCGGGGTTTTTAATCAGTGTGGTACCAGCAACACTAATAGCTCGCGAAGCCCTGGCATTCCCCGTGTACCATAATGCAGTTAGCTAGAACACAATACAATGTGGTTGCCTGTGCCCATAGGTCACATTTCATCTCAAATCACACCAACTTCACAACGACACGTGCTAATACCACGCGATAATCATCAGTGACTGCTTCCATTTGGGGTGAAATATTATCCCTGCTGCACACCAATCGATAGCTGAAGTAAAGCTCTGCCAGCAGGTTTCCAACCCCCTGCTGCAGCAGGAGGAGAGCTCTGGGAAAGGCCTTGAACATGGGCATAACCTTATTAATGATTCGGCGTCAAGAATAGAAATAAGAGTTAAATCTTCCATAAGCTGCTCAGCTCCACATTCGTGTTGTACACATCCCCAGGCAAAAGTGCAAATACAAGCCCTGTGACAAGGATAAATAATATTTCAGGCCTAATTGTTTGCATATTAATCAGTACTTTCAAAGCAGAATATATCGTTGCCTTTTTCCTAGCTGCTGCTAAAAGGAGGCATGGAGCAAGGCTACCAGGAGAGCCCCACACAGGAGATGGGAACACTGCAACACTTCCAGCAGCACCACATGCTGAAGGAAAGATAAAGCTGTATTGCAGAGAGAAAACTAATTACTCCTCCTTGTGTGACAGCTCTGGTGACCACAGTGCTGCCACCATTCTTTAGCCTGAGCTGTTGTTCAGAAAACAATAAAGCAGAGTCCCATCCTGCATGATGGAATAAAAGCAGAGGTCAGGAGAGCAGGTAAAACGGACCTCTGGGGACAAGCCTGAGGCTGCAGACAGCTCACCCAGCTCTCTCCTGGTCTCACCCGACAGAGCAGGGTTCTCTGGCCACAGGGGAAGGACAGACACGCACGGGCATAGGGCAGCACGGAGCTGACTGAGAGTCCAGGATCCCACAGCAGACACTCACCTGCCTTAACAGACTTGCCTTAACCCAGCCATGCCACAGGACTGTCGGCATCCCGAGCTCCAGGAAGGATTGTGACTCCATGTGGATGTAACAAGTCAAGTACAGGGACACCAGGAGCATCCAGTCTAGAACAGACCCCATCCAGGTCCCATTTTCCCAAGGGCAGCAGCACACGCCACAGGAGATAGGGGATCTACCTTGTTATTCTCAGGCATTCCCTGGTGCTGCTCCTTGCAAACTAGCCCCAAACTCCTCTGTTTTCCCTCAGCTGTGTGGTATTACTCAGCCTTCCCCAGTTTTTAACAAGGCACATGCAGTGAAAAGCCCTTCCCAGCCACAGCTTTACTGTTTCTGAAGGCACTGGGCATGATGGCAGTAACTAACTCCGCAGAGTGATGTGCCCAGAGCAAAAACACACCCAGGAGAAAGAGAAACGTATAAGAAACAAATTATTTCAAAGTGCCAAGTAGAAATATTACTTTCCATTTCTTAAAACCCCAGCATGGCAGTGCAGTGCCTTGGGAATGTGGGCACGAGAGTGCAGGCACCCCCTCCATTGTGCCCATCATTTCTAGAGGTGCAGATATTGCTGCCCAGCCACCAAACCCAGGGTGGTAACAGACTTATTCAATGTAGGGGACAATCAGCCCCTTTAGTGGGCTGGCTGGCACGGAGAGGTGTTTGGGTATTTCTCGAGTGCCATGAAGCACCTGGAAAAGGGCAATGGGAAAAGTCTGGAGCATGGGGGGAGCTGTGAGAGCTGTGTCTCCTGGCTCCAGCAGCACGCCACAAGTCAGGGCTACAAAATATGAATAGCCCGTGTCACGTAAGTGAGGGTCAGTGTCACCAGCTCCGCAGGCTATGGTTACATGACCTGAGCACAGCACAGTGATTTCCCTCCAGCCCTGGAGAACAGGCTGGGCTCATCCCACCTCTGCCCAGGCATTCCCAGCCCTCTCCTTCCATCCCGAGCATCTCACCAAAAATGTCTAAAAGGGAAAATAAGACTTGCTCAAGACCTGCTGCTTTTTCCACGATGAAGCAGCTAAAGCAGAAACAGCAATTATCTGGTTCAGTCTGGTGCTGCTGGCCTGGAACATGCCATGACAACGTGTTTCTTGTTTCAAAGCCTCTTTTGTACTAGGACACAGTTCAAGGGATCTTGCAATGCCTGCATTTGTAAACACGCGGCACTTGCAGCTACACGCTTTGCAGATGAAAGCCAAGGCAGAGCACAAGGGCACTTCTCCCCGCCGTGGCCGTGTCACGGCCGGGGGGGGGAGCGCTCCCCCTCGGCTCCGTATCTGCAGGCGGACGTGCTGATTCAGGGGCTCGGGAGCCTTGGGGCTGGTTAGCCATGCATGGTCCTCAAAAGTCACGGCACGTTCAGGAAAATGGAGCCCTGGAAAAGCAGGAAAAAAGAAGGGGGAAAGAAAAAAATCACAGCCAAAAAAAAAAAAAAAAATAAATGTGCGTCACTGCAGATTATTTTAGGCCCCGGTCCATGCATAATGCAAATAAGCAGCTCCCGGGGTACATGCCTGTAAAAACCATCCCGTCCCATTGCACTGGGTTATAGGAGCTTTCCAAACAGGTGGTGAAAAGCTAAAATTATGTGTCCGTGTGTCCTCGCCGGGGTTAGGAAGGGCTCTCGCTCTCAGGAAGGCTCTTACCCTACCTCCATGGGGCTGCTATAAAACGGGACCGAGACAGTAAAAAATTCGAGAGCATTTCTTTCCTTTTGAGGCAATCCTGCACTCGGGTTATAACCAAACCCCGCTCAGCATCCCCACGACATCCTTTGATCTGCTCCGAACCGGGCTGCCTCCTCGGACTCACTTTTCATGCACTCTTGCTCCTTTATTTTTTGCCTTTTTTCCCCTAAAAATCGTTGTATCCTCCTTGCCTCACTTCAAGGAGTCGCTCGGGAAGCCCTATTTATGGGTTGAAATGCTGCTGAAAGAGTTATTGCCATGTTATTCAGCTGTTGTGCCAAGCCTGCATGGGGATCGGGTTTCTGCTGAAAGGGTGCCAGGCACGTCTTTTTCCAGGAACCAGCAGCCGTATTTAGCCTCCGGCTGCACATGAAAGACTGCAGTCGGAAACGTGACATTGTGTCAACATTTGAGGCAGGTCAGAGCTGGGTGAGACCGTGAAAACAAGTCCGGGGAACTCAGCGCACCCCGCCGGCGCGGCGCGGCACGGGCTGCCACGGCCTGGCGCCGTGCCGGGGGTCGGCCCCGCCGGCACCTTCCGCACAGACCGCCCGCATTGCCCCTCGCGTCCTGGCACCGGGATGGAGCACGGGGGCTCTGCCCCACTGGTGACGCTGCGGTGGGATGGGGCAGCTCCGCAGCGGGCAGAGGCAGGGCAGGGGCTGCTGGAGGCGCGGGCAGCACGGGGGTCTGCAGGCAGGGCGTCCCCCGTGCCAGGCTGCTGCCAGTGCGTTCCCTGCTCTGTGCTGCCAGCCAGGGATAACCAAGGGCTGCTGGACCTTGCTCTGCCCCGCGGAGCTCATCTGTCCCACTGGAGCCAGGCCAGGGCGGCAGAGAAAATCCCCAGCCCGTAATTAGCCACCGCTTCCTGTATAAGCCTTATCTCTTCCACTCCCTTTTTACGATTTTCTTCTTCCTCCGTGACTAAGGATCTGGAGCTTCTGTGAGTCCTCCCACCAGACAACGAGGTGGGTCAGAAGCTGGAGACCAAAGGGGAGCAAGAGCCGTGGAAATGAGCCAGAAATCCAGCCATTAACGAGGCTGGAAGCACTGTTGCACTGAGCACCAAATGCTGTCCCCAAAATGGGGTTACTTACAGTCATTTTCAGTGAGATCAATATTTAGCCCTAATTAAAACAAACACAACATAAACGTCAGGAGTTACAGAGGCCCCAAACAAATTAATACAAGCAGCCTTGTATGTTTTTTTCTAACATTTGTTAAGCTAATGTTACTATAAGTTGATGCTGACTGTAGTCTAACAGCAGCCCCTGGGTGCCTGCATCTCCTCCAGTGGTGTCCCAGAGATGCTGCAGCCCAGGACGGAGCAGCACTGTCCCAGCCTGGCATTTAACCGCACACCACAGTTTGTGATTCATCTGTATTGTGAAAACCTGAAATATCCTGCAGAAGTGCCCATGCCCCATCCACACGTACACAGCACCGCCGGGAAAGCGAGTCCTCCCATCCATCCCTCATGGGCCAGAGCCACGCTGCGCCCATCCTTTGCCTCTGGGGAGAGGTTTGGGGTCATCATCACTTTGTGCAGAAGCCAGAAAATGTCCATTATTGCTGGAAAGTCTGGGCAGGAGCCTGTCAGTGATCACGTCTGTACCATATCCCCTGTGCCTATTCTATAGGCACATATTCTATAGGCACCTATATCCCCTATGCAGCAGCATAAGAGGCACCAGGCATCTCACCACTGCCTGCAGCACCAGCAAAATAGTCACAGGAGCACATGGGAGCAGCGTGCCGGGGTGCGCAGGGGGTGGCATGGGTTCCTTCCCGGCAGAGGCAGGATCCAGCTCAGCAGCAGCAATGTGGCCATCCCTCCCAGCCAAACACAGCCATCACGGAAGCCGCTGGGGCTTTCCCCAGCTGAGACAATGCAGGCAGAGCAGAACACCCCTGGTCACTGACAACCAGGACAGCCGTGCACCAGGATCCCCTGTGCCCCTCAGGGAGGGTGGGCACCATCCCTATCCTGCAGCATAGAGGCTTTGCGAGGCTCCATTGCAGGTCTGAGGGACACTGGCAAAGCAAACCCGCTGTTCATGGAAAGCCCATCCATCCTTCCTTCCTCCAGACAATGGGCAAAGCCTGTAAGGACAATGCAGCCTCTACAATGAGGGGCTGCCTTCTCCTCACTCCCCACAGAGCTTGGGGCAGATGAGCCAAAAAACAGGCCCAGGGAGTGCGAAGTGGAATAAGGAGAAAGCAGAGAAGCCAGCCAGGCTCTCCTGGCACCTCCTTCGGACTGGGAAGGCAAAAAATCCCTAAGGATGCCAAGGGAGTTAAATAAATAACCCTGGGGACGCGGGTAATGGGACCCTGCAGGAGCTGTCAGGGGAGCGAGGAGATCACCATCGAGTCCTGGACCAGACCACACGGAATGACCCTGCACAAACATTGAAAAGCACAGGAGGCAAACCCTTATCTTCCACAGGAAAAGAATTATTTTATTAAGCATTTTTAAACAACTACTTAACATTTACTCAAGATAAAAATATGTACAATAGCCCACCTTGAAGGCGGCTCCAATATATAAACACTGTACCTCTCCCTAGAGAAAAACAAATTCTTCTCTTCAGAAAAAAGACAACCCAGAAACAAGAATACATTCATATTTATCACTTCTTTATGCTCAAGTAGTTATACAAATAATAGACATCTGAAACATTTTACCTTTTAATATATTTATATAATATATATATTTATAACAGGATTTTACAAATAAAGGCAACAACTGTATACCAAAAAAACAATGACAAAATAAACGTCAGAACACAATCTGCAATCAAGCATAGTGCATCTCAACAGCTGGTGCAATGGGAGGGCGAAATGAAAATCCATACAACAGGGTTTCTGGACACAAGGTCTCCAAACCAGTAAGAAAAACCAAAAACCAAACCAAAAACCAACCCCAGCACTGCATTTTGCAGTGAAGTTCTTTTTTGAATTAAAACAGAAGCCAAAATGGACATAATGTTCCTCTGCGAAGAAAGACCCTCGCAGTTTAACGGGACAAGTGTCAACACCCTCACCCTCTTTCTTTAATACAGTAATGTGGGCCAGGGTTTGCCAAGGAGACTAAGGAATTTAGATGCTCAAACCCCACCGGGATTAGACTCCTTTGAAAATCCCAGCCTTTTCATTGTCCAAAGGCACTGACAGGGGCACGTTCAGCAGGCATCACGCTGTCGACCCCGGCTGAATTGCTCCCTCTTGCATGAAGCTCTCGACTCGCCCCGGTCGGGAAGCAGCTGCTCACAGGCTGGGCCCCTGCTGACAGGGCTCATTAAACCATCCTGATTTCCAGCACAGACCTGGTGGAACTGTACAGCAGCAGCGAGAGAGGCCTGGAGTCAGGTGCAACAAGCCAAGTGATCCTTGGGGTATTTTCTCCCCTACCCGGCCCAAACTAGCAGCTCCAGTTACAGGAAGGGGCGCCTGTTAATTTATTTATTAGATGTACGCCATGTAAAGCTTCCAAGCAGCATCTACCTTTTATTTCTTAAAAAAAAAATATATATATATATATCAGCCAAAGGTGTGGAGAAAACCCGTCTTAAGTCTACCTGACTGTGCATGACCAAGCAGTGTCCGCTGCTCCTGTGCTTTTGGTGGCATTGCCACCACCGCTGCACCAACCGTGCCAGTCACTTGGGCACTGGTGACTGCTGGGGCACTGAATCAGTTCAGCTCAAACTACCAGCAGTGGGGCTGCTGCCTTAAAAGCCTTTTTATGAGAAGTACCGTATTTTTATATTCACAGACCCTAAACCCAAGTCTGCCTAATGGAATATTTCTTCACAGCTTTGCAATATAGTCGCAGCTGACCAAGTCAACTGTTGTTTTGTAGATGTGGAGAGGGAAGAAGGTAAGGGGTAAAGCACAAAACCCTTCTTTTTCTGTATTTCTCCTGGAAGTAGTTCTGAATCGCTAACCTGGGTGCATCCTTCATCCTCCTCCAAGCTACCTGACAAGTCGGAGAGAAGGGGATTTAGCTTCCTACGTGCAGTGAACCTCATCCCCACACCTCAGTCCAGCCAATATATAAAAGTGAAAGTCTCAAACTAAAACAAAACAAAACAGAAACCAACTTATACAAAAATGTCACGCTGCGCTTAGTCTTTGGTTTCCAAGTTCAAAGGAGGAATCTGCTTCAAAGCTTGAAGCAGAGCCGAGGAGTCGATAGGGGAATGGGCCGGTATGGGAGAAGGGAGTCTCTGGGGCATCAGCAGAGGTGGGGAGATTTTATCGGGGTTCATGAACCCTGTGAGTGCTGCGGCAGAGGCTGGGAGGCTGGGGTACAAGACAGGTACGGATGCTGGGTACCAGCACTTCTCCAGCATGGGCAGATAGGCTGTTGCCGATGGTGGGATCAAATAGAAAGGCAGGCACAAGGGAGGCTGGTGAGCATGAGGCCCCAGGAAGCTGCTGGAAGAGCCCATCATATCGCTGCCAAAAGGGCTCTCGTCCTCCGGTGACTCCAGCCTGCTCCTTTTGGCTGGCGGGTCCTCAGTCTCTTGCTTAATAGAGCTTATTCTATCCTGCACAGCGTACTTGAGTTCGGTATCCTTTCTGAAATACTGCTGTTCGGATTTAGAGTCACTTTTCTCCAGCTCTCCCCCGTACCCGCTGTCCGTGTCCGTGTCGCTGCCGCTCTGCTCCCCGCTGGAGTGAGCAAATGTCCTCTGGATCACAGGCACGCAGTTTTTCCCGTGTCCCTCTGCCACCGTGGCCAAGGAGACGGGCTTCTCTTTCAAGTCCACCATTTTAGGAGGGATGTCTCCAGACTTGCGGCCGGCTCCACCCTGGAGCACCTCGGAGGCCATTCGGTGCAGATGGCTGACCAGCTGGGACGACTTCAGGTCCTTGCTGTTCTCGTGCTTTGCCAGGTACTGCAGCATTTCCTTGGCACACATCTGGAAACCGGATCGAAACATTTCCTGGCTGGAATCGAGGTTTCTTGATGACAGGTCACCTGAGGAAACATTAACAGAAAGAAATTAAAAATCAACAATATGCTAAATAGCTCCATTACCATCTTCAAGGTGGGCTGGAGGCAGGATTGAACTTCAGCTACTGCACGGATAGAGAGGCAAACTTGACGGTCAGCCTGAACTCTGCGTGCATTCCCCTGATTCCCTCTACGTTTTTATCTGAGCATCCCTCTGTCCACTTTTCCATAGTAGTAACTTTAGTTTTTAGCTCCACATTTACCATCTATGCTACCCCCAACAGGTGCTGAAGCACGAAGCACAAGAGTGAGCCAAGCTGGTGTCTCCTCTGGGAAACACCCTGGGGAAGGCAGAGCGCACCTCACCCTTTACCTCCAGGCACAGAGCTCCTGGGGCACATCTACCCACCAGCAGCTCCCTAACCTCGGGTGATTTTGCTTCAGCTGAAAGCTCTATTGCACTCCCTGTGGCTGCCGGAGCAGTGGAAGGCCCTTCAGAAAAAACTACATTTTACTTTATCAGATTCACGTGAGTGCCACATGTGAAAACAGGAGGAGGAAGTGCATCTAAAGCATGATAAGCTGATGCACTGGGTCCCCTCTTTGCCTGCCTAACACAGACGAGCTCATTTATAGAGACAGACATCTAAGAAAGGTGTGCATAAGAAGCAATTTGTGTGTATGTTCACAAAACAACCCCCGGTTTGATCCAAAGCTCGTGAACTCAAACAGAAAGATCTGAATGGCTTTGGAGAGAACCTCACAGCAAACCTGGGCTTTAAATGAAACTACTTAAAATCCAATTTATTTTCAAAACAGCTCCACAGGGCACTCACTCTACACTGACCCTATTGAGAAATGCACCTTTTTTTGCCAAAGCCCATAAGCAAAGGAAGAGAAAATGAAGGTGATTAAAGGCAAGAACTCCTGCCTCCTCCCTGCTGAGGAACGAAGTGTCACAACTGCATTTCAAAGACTCTGGGAGAAAGTCCATGAAGCACACGCAGGTTCTCACACGATACAATTTGAATACTCACCCGCTTGTAAACCATTCTGCAAAGCAATGATTTTCTGCTGCTGCTGCTCGATGAGATTGGTTAGTGCTTTCACATGCTTCAAGGTGAGCTCGAGAACCACAGCCTTCTCCAAGTGACCTAGAGTCTGAAAGCAAAGGGACAGGTTGGTGAGTGCTGTGGGGCTGGCCACACGCGCAGCAGCCTGACAGGGCTGCCAGTGTTTCCCGAGTGACAAGAGGGAGGACCAACGCAGGTTGTTTTCTCTGGGCTTAAGGGTAGTGCCTTGATCCTGAATGGTACAGAACTATGAAGGATGATATTCCATGAAAATAAGTTAAAAAGCTGCCTCTAGAAAAGGCTGTCACAGAATCCTATGGGTGTTTTCAGACTGGCCACACAGCTCAAAGGGAAGTCTTTTATTTATCTGTCCTGCTGCCCTGCTGGCATCATGATCTCAGTGGAGGGACCCAGCTGGGGAGCACAGCCCCGCAGGAACCTGCCACCGCAGGAACCCACTTGAGGGCTCCACTCCCGGGAAAAGTTTGGGATGGGTTCACAGCCCGGCGCGGGAGAGTGGCACCACGGGGCACCCGACACAACGGGCAACGAAAAAGAGGACAAGAAAGCAAGTTAACCCCAAACCCCGGGCAAAGACCCAGCCGAGGAAGAACCGCTGTGGCGGGCGCCCTGTCCCCGTCCCTGCTCCAGCGTACCGTCAGCTTGAGGTGCTCCGGCAGCAGGTCCTTCAGCTGGGCGATGCACTCGTTAATCCGGTCTCGCCTCTTCTTCTCTATCAGCCGGTGCGGCAGCTTGTAGGTCTCCTGCAAAGCCGGCGGGAGCGGGTCAGCGCGCCCATCGCTCCCGCCTCGATGGGGTCCCCCCGTTGTCCGCCCCCCCGAGCCCTCCCGGGGCGAGCCGCCGCGCAGCCCCCAAGATACCTTGTTGTCCTCGCTCCTCTTTAACCCCCTCCTGGGCTTGTAAACTTGGTACATGTGCGCGAAGTCCAGCCTGCACGGGCGAAACGAAAGCACCGATATTAGCCCCGTTCCCCGGGGGGCCGCGGCGGGGCCGCCGCTCCTCCTTCTCCTCCCCCCTAGCTCCCGCCGCCGCTTACCCCGGCATGTCGCCGCTCTCCAGGGCGGGCAGCTTGCCCAGGCAGCCCGGCGGGGGCTGCGCGCTGGGGATCCGCTCCATAGCGGTGGTGAGGGGTGCGCGGAGCGGAGCGCGGTGCGCGGAGCGGGGAGGGCGGGAGGTGCTCAGGCCGGGCTGCTCATGCCGCGTCCGCGCCGCGCGGGCTGAGGAGCGGCGGGCGGCGGCGGGCCGGGTTAAATGCGGGCGAGTGGGTGGACGGGAGCGACGTGCGCTACCCTGTGACTGCCGGCACGTCTGGCGGCCGCCGGGGCGGGCCCGCCGCCCCCCGTCACATGAGCCTCACGTGTCGGCAGCGCCGCCACCGCCGCGCAACGTGCCGGGGGGGCGGGACCGCACCGGGACCGGAGTTGGGGGGGGGGGGGGGCGGAGCGGCGGGGTCCCGGAGGCAGCGCATCCCCCCGCTTCGTGCATCCCTCCCTTCGTGCATCCCCCTCTTCGTGCATCCCGGCGGGATCCCCGCCCCGCCGAGCCCCGTGGGCCCGCTGCCCTTCCGGGGGGGCGGAGGGAAACCGGCCTTGAATCTGAGCCGAGGGCGCGCCGCGGAGCGGGGCGCTCCCGCTGGCGCAGCGGTGGGGTCACGGTCGCTGGGTTTTAGCGAGCTCCCTGTTAAACACCCCGCAACCCATGAACACAGACCCGAGTTACATCTGCAGCCCCAGAACTTTGGAAACATGGGGTGAAATAACCGGGAGTCGCTCAAGAGATGGTTATAGGCGAGCGGCAGCATCGCACACGGAGAAGTTGAGGACTCCCCATGCTTTTGCGAAGCATCTGTGATTCCTGCGTGCCAGCTGCTGCGAGACGAGGAGCGCTGTGGTGGTTACAACAGCGTGTGTCTGCCAAAGCAACCCCCTCCCTGCAAGGGCTGTGGTCATTTTCCCCACGGAAGGAACGCTGAACAAGTAGAGGCAAGCTCACCAGATAAATGGTGCTTTTACCAAGATAAGGTAATAGCAGAGCTCCAGCACAGAGCCTCTGCTATCGCCTGCAGAGCCGTGGCTGCTCCACGCCCGGAGGAATCTGAGGTCAGGAGATACTATGTGAGAGCACAGGGAGATTTTACATGAGCGATGGAGACAGGCGTTTTAAGGCTCGATGCCATCTAAAGGTGCGTGTCGGTACCAGGAGGAATCCTCGGGAAAGTCATTGCCTCTCAGAAACCCACTAGCCACAAATGTAAGGTTTATAAACCCCAAAAAGCTCTTTACAAGATCCCAGCTGCCTCTCTAGCATAAACAATACAGCAGTGACACAGAGCTCCCAAAAAGCCAGTGCTTCGGCTGTCCCACTGGATGCGGTCTCCCCGGTATTTGTGTCTGAGCCTGCAAACCTGGCGATTATGGCCATGATCCGCTCCTGGGCCCTGAGGCTCAGCTGCAGGGCCACCTTGCCGCAAGGAGAGGGCTCACGGACTGACATGGAACACTCAGTACAAATGACCACAGTGCTGGGCTGTGGACTTCCCAAAGCAGAGGCTGTCTTTCATATATGTGCTGGACAAACCCAGCAATAACTATCAGGAAAAATGGAAGTGATGTGTTTGCCCCTTTCCTTCAGTTCAGTAACCAGCGCTAGGAGCAGGGACTGAATCGGATGGTTCCTTCTCTCTCTGCCCTGAAGGCCCAAGCTGTTACTTTCCAAACAAAGGGTGAAAAAAACCCATACAATTTTTAACCTGTCCCATCACTGACCCTCTGTCCAAGGCATCAGAAATAATTAGAGCTTGCTGCAGCTGACTGCTGATGAAAAATGAGGTGTGGGGCCAACCTGCTCTGCATTTTAAGTTCAGACTTCAAGTGTACGTGGACAGCTTCATGCCCATGGATTGCCTGACTCCTGCATGCTCTTTCAGATATTCGGTGCATTCCTGCAGTGGGTGGTGAGCTACAGATCAGGGTCAGAGGTAATCCCCAATTACTTAGCCCTTTTACTGTTCCCATGCTTGCCAAACAATTCTTCGTATCAGGATTTGCTCATGACCTTAAGGGACGTTGCCAAGGGTTTAGGAGTCCCCCTAAAAAGAGGATCCAAATGAAGTTATTACATTCTTGCGTATCAAGTTAGATTGTTGGAGAGTTGAATTACATTTTCCTGGGGATCAGTTTTTATAAGCTGGGGCTGATGCAATCATCAGTTCGCCTTCTGGACTGTGTTTACTGAATTATTTGTGCGTGGAGGGTTCCTTTACAGTGCACGATTAGGGCAGCAGCAAAACATCTTAAAAGGCTTTATTTTCTAAAGCCTTTCATGGAGCAGCATGTCTCCTGAGAGCTTCTCTTAGAAGGGCTGAGAGTCACAGGACAGCGGCAGCTTGTGTCCAAGTGGGATTTGCAGTTATTTACAGGTGCAGTCAGGGGCGAGGGTTTGGGGTTGGGTTCTTTGAAGGTGTGCTGAAGGTGGCTGGAGGCTCGAGCCCCAGGGCCTGCCCCTTCCCCAGGACTGTCCCCTTCTGACCACAGCAATCTGAGGAGGAAACGCTCCGAAAATCCCTGGCACCGACATCTGATCGAAGCCTATGTGGGCAGTGCTGGGAGTTAACAGATGGGTTGTGGATTCAAGCTTACGATAAGGTTACTGAGGGTGGTTTTGTTTTAAAATGTCTCTTACTTAATATATCCATGAAGGCCAGGCATGTGCCTGTGGCCTGTAATCAAATCGCTGACTCTCCCTCTCCCTCATTTCCAGCAATCCTGTGTCAGGTTACTGGCACCGGAGGTGAAAGAACAGCCATGTCTTGGCCCAGAAGCCAGGGCTGGATGCTGAGGCTGGGCGGTGCAAGAGGTGCTGCACGGATGCGGTCAGCCCTCAGCATCTGACAGACAGCCTTGAGGCCTCGGCAATTAACACCCATTACTTTTTGCAGAAGGAAAAGTTTCTGCGGGAGCCAGGCTGTCCCTAGGACAGCGGGGTGCACAGCAAACTGATGTTTGCTGAGATGGGCAGACCTCCAGGCATGGCACCAGCCTCTGGGATGGATGTGAAAGCACTCGGTGGGCAGCACGGTGCTGTCAGCTACATGGGATGGCACACATCAAACACCCACCGCCTTCCTGCAGCCCTAGGTCTGTGGCGCTGCAGCAGCTTGGGCGGTGCAGGATGTATAAAGCCAGAAGAGCCCAGGGTGAGCAGCTAGCGTCTCACTTCCCAACCACAGTGTCTAAGGCATGCGAAGGAGAGCCTGCACCCACCAGCTGAAGGCAGGGTCCCAAAAGGGGCAATGTGGGACTTAACAGTGTAGGAGGAGCAGTATGACATCCACCAGGGCTCCGCCTTGTCCTCCTGGGAGCCTGCAGGTAGTTGCAGAAGCTCAAATTGTGAAGAAGCTGAAAACTGGTGGTTTCAGTTGCATGTGTGACTCACTATCTCAATAGCACAGCTGGCCACGCTCAGTGCCACGATGAAAGGAGTCGTCCACAAGCTAAAGTCAAGATTTAATATTGCAAGTATGTGCACCCATCACTACTTAATTACATTGGTTTAGGCTGCCATGGATGCTGCTTGGATAAAACACTGGGAAAACCTATCGAGAGCTGTTGTCTCTGTGGAGTCCTGGGCAAGCGAAGGGCCCTCCCTCCGGCACTGCCCTGGATTGCTGCCGGGCACGTGAGAACTGCGGGTATGATGCTGACACCGCTCAGTGAAACTTGCCTGAGGACTATTCAAATGAAAGCCATTCTCCTCTTTGAGCAGAGATGTCTGCCAGCACCCAGCGCACCAGTGGGAGGAATATGTAGGTGGAAACTGTTTGGAAGTGGCAGCATTTGTGGACATTAATAAGAGACTTTAGCCCACTTTGATACTCTGTTTAATAAAACATGCCGGCTTCCCAGTGACATCCTGCCCTGCCTCGCGCCGCCAGCCAAGCCCAGGCAGCCAAGGAGCTCACGCTGTTTAACCAGTTCCCCGCCAGCTGGTTGTACCATCTCGTGAGAAAAAACTCCAGGCGTGCACGCCCGTGCACACCCCTGCGGGATGCAGCCTCTCCCGCACCGCTGGCTGACCCTGCCGGCAGGAGCACAGCCCTCAGCCTCTGCCTGCACATGGTATAAGCCATCCCCAAGGTGATCTCTCCCCAAGGTGGCTCTCTCTGCAGAGCTCAGGTGGGGATGGCGAGGGGTTACCCATGGCCTGAGAGAGGCACGGAGCCAGCTGAGGGCAGGACAGCGGGGCTGCCAGCCCATCCTGCTCAGAGCTGCTTCTCCTGTGAGTGACAGAGTTGTCTGGTGGATGCTTTGCACAATGGTATCTGATCACATTCCTCCTTCTGCCTAACATCAAACAGTGAGTCAGCGATGAAGCCTCATCAGATGTCTCTCTGCTTCGCCTTTCATATCTGAAAAGCAGAAAGGACGGTGTTCTGCAAGTATGCAAAGCAAAGAAAGTAGGGTGCCTTTAGGTCTATGACTTAGAAAATACCACAGCTTTTAACAACAGCGTTACTTAGTTTTTGCTGGCCTCCATGTTCCCCAGCAGGAATCAGCACCACTGGGGCATTCAGTCTAGGGAGATTCTGTTCGTTCTGGGAGATGCAGGTAACAACAGCTACAGGGCCAAACTCCATTACGTCTGAGTAAATAGTAACATAAAAAGTATCCTGGACTTGCTAACTGGATTAAAAAAATTACACACCCCCTACAAACAATAATAAAATTAAGCCAGAACAGGCAAAAGAAGAGACCGGGAGTATGTTCCTCCTACAGTTCATCTCGGGACATGGACAAGTTAAACCTCGTCCTCTGAACCTCGAGCCTCTTGGACAAGGTCTGTGTGATCTGCATGCTCATGGTGTATAAGGCACCTGTTGATCAGGTCAGGGGGACTCAGTTCAAACTGTAAATATCATTAAGCAGCAGAGCAAAGGCTGTTTGTCAGGGCTGGTGGCAGAGGTGAAGAGCTCAGCAGCTCGGCCTGGGAAGCTGGCTGGGACAAAACAGGGCAGGCGGCTCAGTCAGTGCCATGGGAGGAAGCACACAGAGGAACCCGGCTGAACTTCTGCATGAGGGCTGTCAGCTCCCCTGGCTGGAGATGAGGGAGAACAAGCCCATATACTGTGTGTGGACATGGTTAGCCCAGCTTGGTCCCTGTAGGCTTGTATGGTCATTCGGGATCAAGAACCTGCTTGTGAGGGAGCAGGATGTCCATCCCCATATGGCTGGCTGAGAGCTGCAGTTGTCCTGATTGACCAGGGGCTGCTTAAGATGTGCCAATGCCGACTACACTGGAAGAGGAAAAGGGATTATTTGCACTCTTAACTTGTTAGGATTAACAAACGTTTGGCCCCTTTCAATAAATGGGATGCAAAGGAAACACAGGCAGTGGGGGAAATGCAGGTGCACAGGCTCCTTCCTAACAGGCCAGACAAACCATAGACATGAGATTGTTTCCTAGTCACGCAGACTTAAAAAACCCTTGGACGTGAATATCATTAAGCTCTGGGATAGTCTGGAGCAGCCGTGGGAGAACATATCCAGTCATTTTCTAAAGAAGAAGCCAAAACTCTGCATCCAGATCCACCTCCTCCCAAACTCCCAGTCTGATCCTATGTGCATTACAAGCCAGATGTGGCTTGGGCTGCAAATTCAGCTGAATTAAGCACAAGCAGGAATTAAATGAAATAGGAAATATTCATGGTGGATTTGTGCCTAATCAAGATTACATACATACTATGCAGTTTGCTGACTGCGTTTCTCCATCACAAACTGGGACCACTCTGCACTGCATGGCAGCCCTGATGCCATGCTGCAGTCAGGCTCCTCATCCAAACAGTACCTGGAGGGGAACATGCCCATATTTACATAGAAAATAAAGCCCACCCGGACAGAGAAGGCAGCAAAGTCTACCCAGGGCATCCCTACGAGAAGTACTAGTTGACAGGAATGTCTCTCATACTGCCCTTCCCTCTGTATCAGAAGTGATCTGGCTGAGAAGTCCTGGAGCAAACCACAACTGAGGGTGTTGCTGTCTTCCACAAATACTTTCTCTAATGAGGTTTTTAAATAGTTTTGCCCCGCCTACACTGGCAGCCAGAGCACTTTCATCTCCAGGTGAATGGGAACCGAGGTGGGACTCTGCTGTCTGCTGGGGAGGATCATTTCCATACTGCAGCTGAGGCGGTGAGGCTGGCAGGCAATACCTGCACACCAGCAGGGAAGCGCTTGTTCTCATCTCGGAGGTGCCTGCCGATCGTGGCGCAAGTATTAACTGCATGCATCGGTGTTTGAAATGCAAAGCGCACCCCAGCAGTGTGGGTTCTTAGAGGAGGTGCGTTTTGGCTACACTGTCACGCCGATGAGAACTGCTCATCAGCCAGCAGGTAGCCACTGTAGAAAGGAGGTTCATTAACAGGACTCAATTTGTTGCAACCTGCACCTACGGTGCTCTGAGTAACCACACACCTTTCATTCTTAGGTGGCAAAGATCACGTCTATCCTAGAGGGTTTTTGGTGGGTGTGGGAGTACTTTCCACATAAATGCATCTCGCCCCCTTCTCCTCCCCTGCATTGGCTGCCGGCGGAGCAGCACTGACGTGCAGCCTTGGAGGCGAGCGCTCGCCCACCCTCTCGCACACAGCTGAGAGGACTCCGAGACTTGCCTTGTGCCTCCGCGGTTCGTCTCCCACAAGGAAGCCAGAGTTGGCTTCACACAACCGCTCTGCGGGGTGGAGTATGGGATGCGAGAGGTCAGACAGTGTTCCCAGTGCTTTTTTCTAAGGGAAAAAAGGATAATTTCATCACAAAACATTCGCATGGGCTGTATCACAATGGTCTGGGGAAATATAAATGGCCACACAAGCTCATTGCAACTGTCCCTTCTCCTTTTATAAACAGCACGTCCGCCTAATGAACATAAAGTCCCAGCCCTGAAGAGCTGCGAACATCTGCAGCTGCTGCCCAGATGTGGTTGCCCAGAACCTCTGCAAAGGTTTCAGGGGAAAACCCCTGTCTGCCTCACACATCACGCCAAAAGAGGACAGAGGTTTCATTTTATAAACCTCGACCAAGGAGACATTAAATGCCTTTGATCTCCAGATATAAAAATGATCTTTTGATTTAAGATTATGAAAATGAATAACCATCTGCTAAGAAACAGCTATGGACCCACATTTTATTGAGGCCATATGGTGTCCAGAGTTTCTACGTATGAATTCAATTAGCTGCTTGTGTCTGCGTCAGTAATTCTGTATCCACCCAGTCATGTTTTTGGAACAAATATTATAATATTCCCATGGATCCTCCAGACAGTGGGAGGTGTTTCCTTCACTGTGAAGGTTTTGGGAAGTGATGACTTTGTCTCATTTTCATCTTACCCTACTCTGCATTTCTAGTCCCTCACTTGGAGCTTTCCCTGGGATGTCTGAGCCAAGCTGTGGTGCTGAGTAAAGACATCCACGATTCCAGCTTGGCCATCAGGGCTTGCGTTTCAGCTTCCCTTATCGGGGAACCTCTCCTGTCCACCTCTCCTACACTGAGACTGAGTTCACAGTGTTATTGAGGATATAACCCATTTCTAACCTAAGACAGACCTACTCCAGTCTCCCTTCCACAGTGCTTACCAGGGGTTTACTCAGGGCTCAGCTCAGCTGACATCTCTTCCCACAACCCTGCAATCCGGCAGGGTGGCAGGATGTAAAGACACATACCTTTTCATAGGGTGGAATTACCAGTTGCCTGACCAGCCCCCAGCCCCGGCGGATGGGCAGCTTTCCTGCCCTGGAAGCCAGGCTATGCAGAACCGAATCAGCAACTATGATCTTTCAGATCTAGTAATCTGGAGGTGCCTTTCTGTTGCTTTTTTCCTAAGGTGTGGCTGGGCACCACACATTACACTCAGCAAGCTGCGTGTTTGCTCTGATTTGCCTCTTTCCACTGCTGGAAGTAGAAAATAATCCTGTTAGAGAAGCAGACTGGGCATAAGCCCCGAGAGCAGCAGGTTGTAATCAGCAGCTGGGAGGGCCTCACTTGCAGGCTGCACCTTCCTCTGCATCCTGATAGCTCATCTGCACAAGAGACAGCCTTGAAAAATGCTCCTGAGCAGAAAGCATCCATAGGAAAGGGATGGTATTTGTTGTTTTGTGTTGACTTTTTCGCGGGAGGGACTGGGTTGTCAAGATAAATTGCTATTTATAGACATATTTCTCAAAAGGTTTTCCTTTTTCCCTCCTCTTTCTGTGCAGCATAGACGTTGCAGGGTTTAGCTTAGGCTAAGAGAAATCAGCAGTTGTAGAGCCCTGCATTATGCCAGAACACCTCAGAACAGAGACTGTCACACGCACTGCCATGCAGACCAGGGCCATCTGCTCCCATGGGGACACGCTACAGAGAACCCTCTGCACCCCCAGCTCCTGGGTCCAGCTGAGAGGTGCTGCCCTGCATCCCCGATGCTGGGAGCATTGCCAGTGGTCCCTTCTCTGTAGGAAACCACTTCTTCCCAGGGCTGACAGGGCTCCTTTACAACTGCCACAGGCTCTGTGTCACTGCTGCACCAGACCTTGCCTGGAGCACTGTGCAGCCAGGGACCCGCAGGGCTCCTGTTCCAGCTGCTCCTCATAGCTCAAACACCCATTCTGGGTCTCAAACCGTCCGCAAGCTGGGCACAGAGTCTGGAAACAGGGTTTGCTGCCCCAGCATGTACCTGGCCTTTATTCATGTTTTCTTTTTTCCTTACAAGCATCTTTAAAATCTTAATACCATACAGTTTGTGTCTGCTGCAGCTGATGGAAGGGGCTGCCCAGCTGAAACATCCCTTACATGTGCAAAACATGGTCTCACCACTGATCTGAAGACTGGGCCAGGAGCCTCTTGAACCGTCTTCCTCCCTCTGCTACACTGAGAACATCTGAACCAGGATGACACATTAAAATCTGTGGCCTGCATTGCTCTGCTGTCCAGCACAGCACTGTCCTGCAGCAACCACCCTTGAGCAGCCCACAGCAACGCCTTGTTTCAGGGCTTTCTCACCAATGATCTATGTTTGATTCTGTTCCAAGAATGGCTTTATGTTATTGGTGATGCCAGAAGGTGCATCTCCTCCCTGCCTTTCCTGGGGAGCAGCCATGGAATGAATGGTCCATCAGGGCATGCTGTAGCTGCTGTGCCTGGGAAGCCCGGAGGGACACCTTTCCAGGCTGGCGCTGCTCGTCATTCTGCATGGCTATGATTAGAGACCCATGGCTATGATTAGAGACCTATTACCAAATTAGAGGATTATGAGCATAATAATGCACAGCGAAACTGCCAATTTCCAAAAATTTCTCTTTTAAAAAATAAAATACAAGCCCTTTGCCAGATGGGTCTCACAAAGAGAAGCTCTGAAGAAGCAGCTGTGAGGAGAGAGCAGCAGAGCAGAGGGATGAGAAAATGGAGCAGGTTCTCATTAGGGTGGAACACATGTAATAATTACTTGAGGAAGCACATGGAGATGGCAGGGCTCATTTCATTCTGGATCCCACGGTGACTGCAAGCTTGCTTGCGTGTGCAGATGCTACAGGCCTGGAATATGATTTTGCAGCTCTGCTAACTCAAAAAACCCTTGCCCCCTGCTTCCCAGGAACTCTTGGGAACCTGTATCTGATCCAACATGGCACTTGGGGATTTTTCTTCCCCTTGGTGCTGAACCGCTTGATAAAGCAGTTACTGCTCAAACCCAGGATTTTGGCCAGCTAGTTCAAATCTGACACCCATCAACATGGATTAGTCAACTTTACGCTGCAGGCATCAGTCTGGCTTCTTCAGCCTCCATTGACAAAACTCACATACGCATCCCCACAGTGCTATTACCAGATGTTCTGGTTTGCCATCCTCACAGTTTGTTTTATTCAAGGGACCCACCAAAGACCCTCTGATCTGCTGGCAGGTCCTATGGGACTCTCTTACCCAGCCCAGACAGGCAGCTGCTTTTGGGTGCCCAAACGGATGCAGAGTCTTCCACAAATGCTAAACCCGCCCACCCCTCTCCAATGCCATCACACGTTTCTAACATCACCCATTTCAAAACGTTTGAAGGAAGACTAAGGGTGGCTAGCTGAAGCCAAAATTGTGACTAATATTTTTTTGGGGAAAGTACTTTATGTCAAAACAAGTGAATAGTGAAGCAGAGACATGTGGTACGGAGATGTGCGGAGGTAGGGAGGGGCTTTTTTGTGCCAAATTTCCCTTTTCCCTAAAGGGAGAACCCAAGTTGCCTTATTTCTTAATGTAGAATGAGAAAGAGAAGGAAAACTTCCTTCTTTGCTTCTTTTAGATCCTCACATTTCTAGAAAGCCACTGAATCACACCCTTATGATACGTTGTCATGGAAAGGGGCCCCCTTGGCTTTTACTCGCGGTCACAGCCCACCACTTGGGTTTCATAGCTGTTGAAGCCAGAAGAGCCCCTTGGGTTCATCCCACCCGACCCCTGCATAGTACAAGCTGTAACTGCAATTGCACTACAGCAGTCTCTCTTCCTCATTGCTCCTTCCCACAGCAAGAGGCTCCAGGTTTCAGAGCTTTCCAAGTCTTGCCTCAGCCAGAGGCAGCACACAGAAACCTGTAAGAAAGATCAGGGTTGTCCAGGCCCAGGGGCAGCTGATGAATCAGGTTCATTCTTCATGAGCTACAAAGAACACGAGCTGGAGTCAGGTATGTTATACGGAAACGTTTGGGTTCTGTGAGTTTGTAAGGGAAATAAAACCAATTATTTTTAGTCACTTAGAGCAGGCAAGGGACTCAGCCCTCATAACTACTTTGCTTCCAAAAGTTATTCAAGCCCTATGGAGCCACATATATTTGCTTATTAACTATGTGACTGCAATAGCAAAGCCTTCTTCCTCTCTCTCAAGCTCAGATGCGGTATGTAAAATGGCAGTGCCTTTTATAGCCCTGTGCCCACAAAGACTCGGCTGCAGAAGTCATTTCCTATTTACATCAGAGAAAAAGCACAGTTCAGCAAAGATTGCTGTGGCTCCAGCCAGCAAGGTGCTATCTGCAGGTGTGGATGTGTGATTCACCCCCGAGTCGGCAGCCTGGGGCCTGGCTCCAGCCAGCATCCTCTGCCCACAGGTTATCTGCATCCTCTGGCTCCCGGTGCTTCCCCAGGCCTAGGCAATTCCAAGCACACCCAAATAAAGTCCCAAATCAATCCTGTCTGGCCTCACCCTCTTTCTCAGCAGAGGGTTTGGATCGTTTCCATGTCTCTTTTTCCCTTCCTCCCAGAGGAAGTCCTCCTTAAAAGCAACTCCCTTTGAAGACCTGAGCCAGAAGGTTGGACGCTGCCTGCTGCCCCGCTCTTCTAATCTATTCTGATGAGAGTAACAACCCCGCACATCCCTCCTACACCAGAGACAGGCTTTCCTCTTCCCCCCCAAACAGCATCCCCTTCCAGGCACTAGCCCTATTGCCAGCTCCTGCCCTCATTAACCGTTTCTCAACATCTACACTATTGGTGCTCTTGGTTGCACAGCTCAGACATTGGGAGCCACAGGCAAGCTCTGCTTGGGGGACATCCAGGGGCATCTGGGCCTGTTCCCACTGATAACTACATTGAGGCAGCAGGGAATTAGGATCTGCACATAGTAACAAAACATTCCACGGCATAAACAGCTGTCTGGAACCCGTCAATTTTGGCTACTCTTTAAAAACTCATCGGAAATACTAAAATACCCCGATTTTTGCTAGCCATCCCTTGGGAACAGCGGTATTGTTCCCAGTCAGCAATGAGGAGCTGTCAGGATGCCCAGAGCATGACATGACTGGCTCCATGCCTCCGACAACCCCAGTTTCACTGGAAATCACAGTGCTGGGCTGGACAGTCTGGTGCTGTGGCCATCCAGATATCAGCCCTCTGGGCGCTAATGCACAGCACAAGTCACTTCCTGAAGACAGGTTTTAAAAGATGAATTTTATCACTCTCAGCTAATCAAACCCAGGACTCGCTTCAGATAATCTTCACAGCTGGGTACAGGGGAAATATCAGCCAGGAAACCTCAGGAACAGCCCACCTTAGCAGAGATTGCTCCATTAATCATTTTGGCTGAACTCAGCATCACCAAAATTAGAGAGGTTTAAGGTTAGCTTTCAATATGAGAAGCCGTGTCACATTGTGACTAGATACTGTGCTGAAATTCAGCTGCCGGAATTATGGAGGTGGAAGACCTTTATTTAGCCCATCTTCCATCATGAAACCTCCTCCAGATTTCCAGCGAAACCCCTCTGAGAGTGTCAGAGTGCTGAGTAACAGGACCAGTTCAGCTGACTGCCATGACCTCCTCCAAGGCTTGTGTATTTTGGATAACAAACTATTCATCAGAAAGTAACTTCCTCAGAAAGGTAGTGGGAGCTCTTTAGTTTTATTATGGACTTCTTAAACACAAATTATTCTGCTTGCAAAGAAAACTCTGAAACCTCCTTTAACCATAGAACAATCTTGAAGCACATTCAGCACTCACTTTGACAGTGCTCTTGCCTCTCCTACGGTCAGCTCTGGCTGTCACTTTACTAATCACTTAGCAACGTTTATGAGCATGAGTTTGTGCAGTGCCGGGGTCACCACACCCACCACCAAATCACACATCCACACAGCCAACTTTCCAGACAAAAAAGCAACGTTACTCTTTTGGCATCTCATTCCCACGACTCAACCGTTACCGATGTGGGGTGGAAATTCCCTGGCAGGAGCTTCTATTTCCATTCTGCGTGCTCTTGAGAAAAGTGGTGAAGAAAGTTGCAGGAGATGAGCTGTGGCGTGCTTGAACTGCAGCCTCACCCAGGAGTAACCCCAACATGTGTTAAAGTTGGGGCAATGATGGCGACTGCTTGGAGATGGCTGCTGCTGATTAACTGATGCTAGTGCTGTTCTCCAAATCGCCTGAATGGTGATGCTCTCCAAGGTAGGAGAAGACACTGTGCAGTTTGTGAAGAGGGGTGCAACATGCATGCCTTCCGTCCAGACAGACATCAATGCAGAGCAGTGCTCAGCTCACACAGTGGAAGCAATAGCCTCATCCTTGGTCAGGAGAGCAAGCAAACACACGGCATCACCATGTCAGGAATCAACTCCTGCCTCTAGCTCCAGCTCCAGCTGAAAACAAGATGCAAGCAGCCAAAGGAAGGCCTGACCTCCATCCCTCCCCACCACAGGACAACCAACCATTTGTGGTACTTTTCTTACTGGCTCAAGAGGCACCTCTTGCTCCTGTACAACTTTCCCGGCGCACTGTGTCCTGCTACAGAGCTGTAGCAATGTCACCAGCGCTGGCAGGATCAGACAAGGCAGGAGCACAGCCACATCACCCATGGGACACTCATGATCCGCCATCCGTTGCCACCACTGACCTATCTTGCTTCTTTCCAATTGAAAGGCACAGAAAACCCCCAAAGCCTGATAGCAGGCACGTACAGAGGGCAGCTGAGGAGGAGAGCAGTGACTCAGAGGAGGGAAGACTCCCAGGTCAGCCCGGCCTCGGGGGAACTGCCAGCACCCGTGTCCCATGGGGGAAGTGAGATGGGGAAGCAGAGCAAGCAGGCACAGGAGGAGGACAGCAGCGGGTCAGGTGGGCATGCAGACGCGTTTCTGACCTTGCTTTCACATTTAGAAACGACTGCTTGTTCTTGCATCTCTCATGAGGACGTACAATGTGGGTGGGTGGATATATACTTATGTCTGTCCCCCTCCTGCAGTGCTCAGAATATAAGGGTTTTCTTTACTTTTATTGCTGGTGCCATCCCTCAATTGGCGTGTTTTATCTCTATGAACAGTTCCTGTATCAGATTCTGCCAACAAAGTGCTCTGGGACTTTTTAGTATGAAAAGCACCATGTAAGTTTAAAACTATCTCTCAGTGCTGTTAAAATTACCTAGAAACACTGTAATCCCTTCAGTTCTGGAAGCTCAGCATGATGCAGGATTTAATCTTTACCTGTCATTAGCCAAGTACATTCTTGTACTCTACCAAGATGTCTTAGCAACTGCCCTAATGTGAATACAATGCCACAATTTCTGCTGTTAGGCTGGTGACAGATTGATTTTCACTGCTTGGATAAAAAGAAGGCAAGAAGTGAAACAGTGAAGTGAAACCAGGAGTTATGCTGAAAACCCAGCTTCATTAGAACTGCACTACCCACCATTTATTACACGATCTGATTTCTGCAGCATGGATGGCAGTGCCTCATCACTTAAATGTCAGATTATGGCCTACGACACCCAGACAACCACTGCAGTACAAACCCTGTGCTGTTCCCTGCCTCCCTTCCCCAAGGCAAAGAATTAGGAACAGTGAAAATAAAATCATGGGACTTAAGTAAGAAGAATTAAAAATAAAGAAATCACAAGACCGGTGGTTTGCACGGGGCAGCGCAGGGAGGTGCCCACAGCCAGAGCGCCACATGTGGCACAGCACAGCCCTTTGCCATGCAGGGACCACCACTTGGGCTCTTCCTGCCTTGGAACGCCATGTAGGACTTTTCCAGCTGGGATTTCTCCCTCCTTTCTATCTTTTCCCTGCTCCTCAAGCCTGTACCTGAAAAGAGGGCCCAGGGGAGCTGATTTGATTTATTGAATTTGATCTTTTTATCCCCCTATAAGGAAACATCCTTTTTTTCCCCATGAAATTTTCAAACCTGGTACATTTTGTGGATGAGAGATCCTCTGCATGCCTTCAGCTAAAGAGGGACTTTGACTTCCCACCTGCCACTCTGGGACTGATGCAAGCAGGATAGCAAGCAAGCTAACTCCCATTTCCCAGGAGACGGTTCAGCCAGATTTAGGAAAAACTGAGCAGTCTCCTGTGCCAGGACCCATCGCAGATGCTGGTGGCAAGGCAGGGATCTAGCTCAAGCACTTGAAGACTGTGCTACGGCTTGTTGCCAGACGATGCAGCAGAAGAGTCCGTGATCAGCAGCATGTACAGGCGCTGGGCTCAGTGCTCCAGGGGACCCCCAGCCATCCAGGCTCTGCACCTAAATACGTAAGCTGGGATCCTTTTGCTCTGGTCTGCATGGGGAAGAGAAGCATTTGACCCTGCCTACAGAAGTCCTATTACTCCCTGGTGACTACATAGGGACCTCAGGCAGCATTTCTCCCATCCTGTGGACATCAGAAGACAAGTTTGGTCAGATGTGTTGTCCTCTTCCCTGCTGTGGCTGGAGTCAGGGAAAGTCCCGGAATGGGAAGGGATGAGGTGACACCTTGTGCCCAAACATACCTCATCAGGAGGCAGGTGTCTGTGGTCTCTCCTGCATGGTGTGGCCCAAGCACTTGTCAGGTATGCTGGCACACATGCACAGCAATATGGCTCCTGTGTGTACCTAGAGCAGGACAGATGCCATGCAGTGGGATTTCTGCATTAGGAAAGATGATCTGTCAACCTCCAGAAGATGGGTATGATTTTCATTACCTCAAGTGCAGGGTTTCATGGTGAGACAAGCACCGTGTGCGCTCTCTTGCTTGGGATGCACATGGAGACTGGCTGTTCAGACTTGCTCCATCTTCCTCCCTCCATTACCCCTTATAAATCAGTCCTGAAAGCCATTTTCAAAAACCTCAGGCTAAGGCTACTGAATGTTCCTTGGCTCCATCACAGTGGAGTTCATCACTGGTAAATTATTTTGCTAAATCCATTAAGCATTCAGCAAGAACAGCACAAGAACCCCAAAATACGCTGCGATTGTGGCACAGGGCAACCAGCACATTCCCTGAGCACCTCTGCATTCGGGGTGTCAGAACTGTTAGCTAATATTGGCAAATCAAACCTTGCAATAACCCAGATCGTCTGACTCCTGGTCTTGTGCCTTGATCACAAGATGATCTTTCCCTCTGCAAGAGTACTGAGAGTGAGGGATGAAACATCACTTCTGTTACCCAACACCTCCCCCATGGACATATTCCACTTAGACCTTGGTATACATGGAGGAGAGCCAAGAAACCAATATATTAATGAAAGCACTTCCAGGGCAGCCTTGTGTGGGGCTCTTCTATGAGCTCTGATCAGAAGCTCTGAGCTAGCAAGGTTTTTACTCCCATGTTAGTAATCCCTGGTTCTTACAGCACAGATTTAGGACTGAGGTGAACCTCAAGCAGGCAAGCCTGTACCATCAGCAATACCAGATTTGGCCAGTGAAGTCTTGTTTGTTAGGGGAAAAAAACCAAGAGAACACCCTGGAAACCAAGCACGACTTTGTATTCTCTCTTGTTCTTCTTATGAGGCCAGTGAGGCCACTGCATCCTTGAAAAAGTACAAATGCAATGCCCCTGATATATTTACATGGAAACTGGCTCCAGCCTACAGTAAGGATCCAGCAAGTTTTGCTCAATGGAACATCTTTATGAACTGAAAACCCCATGGATTCATCTGTTCAGGATATCCCATGTTTCCTGACCATGACCCAAAACCCACTCGGAGCCTTTCCACTGGCTGCAGAGACATTTGGATCAGACTGGCTTCTTTGCAAACCCCAGCAGACCAGCCAGGCCCGGGTCCTGAGGAGTATTAACACTTCACATGGGTCAAGCTAGGTAAGAACTAAGAGCCTGTGCAGCCAGGGAGCTGAGCTCTCCCTCCACTGCTGGTGCTGTCACCCTGCCTTCACAGGGCAGCGAGCTCTGCTCTGCACAGATCAGAGATGCTCATGCTCTCCAGGTATCACAGACAGACATGCTCCTTGTTTGGCTTTAGTTTCTAAAATGTCCCAACATAACATAAGGATCTATAAACGCAGAAGCAAAGCCAAAGAATGTGTTATTGCTACCGATACTTTGGGTCGGGTGTTTGCTTTGCCTGTATTTACATGCTCTGGGGAGTCATTCCCTGTCTTGCAGATCTGCTTTCATGCAGTGTTAATATTTCTCGAGCATCCTGGAGGTCACTCCACTCTCTCTCATTAGTCAAGTGCCTTTTTCTTCGTGTAATCAGCAGTGACCCTCTCTAGGACTAGCTAATTTGAAAAAAAACCATATTAATTTATTGATTCCATTTTTACTGATCTAAACTGAACTATGTTTCCTTAGGACACAGACAACATGGCTTTTGATTACTCTACTCGCTCTCCCTTGGCTTGACCCATTTCCTTTCCTTTTCCCCCCTCTTGCCAATTGAATCAAATCCTGTAACTAACCTTTAAGGGTTCCTTAGTCTTTATTTTGTTCCTATTAACCTTCTGTTTCTCTGGATAATTCTGCAGCCAAGAGTAGGTGTGACTCCCACGTTACAAGTCTAGCTGTGCTGTTGACTCATGTGCTGTGCTCGCAAAGCCAGCTCCTTTAATGGGAAGGCTTATGCAATGTAGCAAGGTCTCCCGGAGCATATGCTCTTACTCGAGTTGTGAGATTTCTGCTTGTTCTCTCTGCTAAATGAGACTGAAAACGCTGGTGGGCCGCACAGAAGGTGCACACTATTTCATGAGCCCTTACTATGCCCTGAATACACACACAAGTCCCTGGGCCCCCGCACAGCCCATATGAAAGGTGCTTTGGGCAGATTCCCATCCTTCTCTAGACCCAAAAATCAAATATCTGCAAAAAGGTGCTTCTTGGCTCTGGATCAGATGCAGCAGAGAAGCGAGTGCCGCTGGAGCGGGCAGGCTGGCTGCAGGCTGCCTGCCCCCCAGGATCAGGGAATTACCCAGCGAGGAGCCTGGCTTTTTAAAGGCCACTTTACAGTATACAGAGATTATATAAAGTGAACTTAACAGACGGTCAGGTTTGGCCTGTCATGTTGGGAGGGCTCTCACACAGGTTTTTTTTTAGGAGGGAAACTAGCAAGACATGTGGTGAAAAACACCCTATAGCTTCTAAGTAATGTCTTTGAGATCTAGCCATCTGTTACCGTGAACTTCAAGTGAGAAGCAGCCACCATTTTGGAGGCAGCCGCTTAAAAAAAGTGAGAGGATTTAGCCCTTGATTCCTTGGACCAAAATCTGCTTCCCTGCCTGTCTGAAAGGCCAACACGCAAACTACAAACCTCTCTGGGTAAGATTGCACTTTCCCAGTGCAAGGCTGAGGAAAAGCTATACAAATCCTAACCCTCCAGTCCCCTGAGTAAGCCAGGATGGATGCAGAGAGCACTGACCCCCCCTGAGTGGGACTGTGATACCCCAGCAGGCAGGAGACACTGGGATCCCAGGCAGGCAGCCGGGACCAAGCAAGCCAGAGCTGCGCAGGTCAGAGCAGCCTCTGCTATTTCCTGCGAGGCTCGCTGCCACCCAGCCCATAGAGTCACAAGATTCATAAAGTACATAAATAAAACCTCCTGAAGAGCCCCGCTACCGAAAGGGAAAAAGCCACCTCCTTCAGCGGAGCCGATGTGCTGCCCGCTCCATTTCTAATCCAGGTTTTCCCATGCTTTGGCAAAACCGGGTTTGAGGCAGAGCCTTTGCGAGGCGGCACTGCGTCACGGCGGCCCTTCGCTGGGAAGGCGGCTGGAACGTTAACCTGGGGCTCGCTGCAGTGCTCCCGGTGGCACCTTTCCCAAAAGGAGATTAAACCCGGCAGCTGCTGATATGGAAACCAACTGTCTGAACTGCAGTGCACTTACATATGCTAATAGCGCGAAGCCACCGACTCCTGCAAACGTGATGCAGGAAATGACTAAACATTTAGTGCTTGTTATTTAGCAGTATTCCTGGAGACACGTAGGTGGTGTGGACAGCATGGTATGTGCATTAAAGTGCAATTTAGGTCAATGATTCTTTGAAAGGACCATTCTTTTTTCTCTTCCCCCTCCCTCTTTCTCCCTTCAGGGGCATTTGCTATTCAAAGATTAACTTTTCCAGCTATCTTTTCCAAACAGTTCCCAGGAGCTCCAAATAAAATTAAAACAGGGGAAAAGCCTGTAGGAATTACCCTGTTTTAATATTGAAATGTCTCTGCAAACTTTTTCTTCATTTTATCTATTTTTAATGCTTGGAAAAAGAATTTAAAAGAAGCTGCACAGGGAAGAGTGCATGTTTAGACAAAACCAATAACATTTAATGAGGTGTTTGAGTCTAACCCTCTAACAGGTGAACTGACAACCCAAAATGAAAGCCAGCCCCGGAAAGATCAGCCAAATACGGGCTGTGGGAAGGCGTCAGCACGGCTCCAGCTTACGCTGCAGCATGCCAGGGCTGGGATCCTCCTTTTCCATGGGCCTTTCAGTGCCTGGTGCTTCATGAAGCATCTCTGAGAATGTGAGGTGGTGCCTCCAGCACTGCCCTGGCACCCGGGGGACCTCATCCGGAAACACAAAGCTGCTCAGAAAGCAAAAGCACACACTGCATCAATCTATCATTATATTATCTATCATATATGCACTGTTGTAAGGAAAACTAGTAGATCCAGCCTACCCAAGTGGAGCTGGAGGCTCCTTACCCTTCTGGGAGACACAGAGATCCAGGGGATATAAAGCTGCTGCAGATAAGTGTTGTGTCTCTGAGCAGGGGAGTTCATGCTGTGGGAGCAGATCCACAAATCCCCCAGGCTTCTCCCCAGCACTGGGGGACTCTGATACTATTTCCAGTGGGAGTCAGAAATCCCAAACTGGAATTGGTGGCAAGTGTCCAGTGGGGCTGGAGGAAGGGAGCTGGGTTTGCTGGGAGGACAGCCCTCTAAAGCAGGTGCCATGAAAGAAAAGGTCTCTTTGCTAATATTAATGATGATGCAGTTTCCTGCCAGAGCACCAGCAGTGAGGAATCCAGAAGACCCTCTTCAAACAGGAACAGGACCAGGCAGAATGCTGCTGTTCTCAGGCCACCTACATTTCCCCACCCAAGGACCAGCTAAACAAAAATCCCGAGAAAAGCTCATTTGTATCCATTTAACCAGCAGCACTGCTTTCAAACCTCTTCCTCACCCTCCCTCAAGAAAAGCCTGGTATCCCTTCACATTATCTCTGATATCCAGGGGACTGCAAAGGTTTTAAGAGAGTGAGCACACTGCCAGGATGCCCAGGTTATTCCAACGTCCTTCCATGAGCTTCCAGGGTCCTGAAGTTGCCAAGTGGGCACAGGACAGGAGGGAGCTCAGTGGATCTGATCATCTTCTCCCCAGGACATCACCTCCAGCAGCCTCTTGCCCCAGGCACGAACCCGTCCCCTCCTGACCCAGCAGATCCCAACACCAGTTGAGTCATCCTGACATTTAACGGTGCAGACCGGCTGGCTATGGCTAATTATTGTTGAACCACGAGAGGGACCTCAACCAAACTGAAGTCCAAGTACTTTTTAAAGCTTCTTACTTTCTGTTCCAAGTCATTTCTTCAAGTGCTACACGCATGCACGCAACATAAGGAAAAAGCTGTGGATGACTCCAAGATGCTATTAACGGTGACCAGGCAGCACTTGTCTATCAGATAATGCTTTCTGAGAAGAAGTTTTCAAATCACCGGGAAATCTCAGATGAACTTGAGATGTGTCTCTGGAGGCTTACCTCAGCTGGGATACATGTCTCTGGTTAGGTAGTCAGGATGGGTCAGACCCATGGTAAACGGATTGCGTTCTTGCATGAACCACAGTTTTATTAAGACTTCCTCATGGCAAGGGGCTGTGGAGATACGTCGGGTGTGAATCTCACGGGAGAGTCAAGAGGCATGAAAACCCAAAGTAAAATGCAAAAGGGCTAAAAAGAATCCCTTTGATTATGCAAAACACTACACATAACTGTCTTGGGTTTCCTCATGTCTCATATTTTCTTCCCTATCTTTCCCTTGCTTCCTAGTTTTGGTTTGTTCCTGATTTGTATTGCTCATCTGAGGTTGGGAACAGACAGTGGCACCACCAACCTCAACAGCAAGCTTTTGCTTGGCCAGTTCTCCAGCATTAGCTGCTTTTCAAGGCCATTTGTTCTTCAGTATAAAGCCTTTTTATTTTTATTTTCCTAAGGGAATTGATATGGCAATGCTTTCAGGATTGCTGCCAGGGAGAGAGCGTCCCTATTGCTCCTTCATTACCATGACAGCTACTGGGACCTTTGCTGCGTGTCTCAGTATCTTGGCTGCAGTTCTCAAGACTGAACAATCTTTCCAAATGCAGGGAATTCCCTTCAGATAAAGGGAGAGGGACAGTGACAGGAAAGCTTTGACTGCTATTCCTCAAATGTATTTCTTCATGCTCTCCCAGGCAGCTGCAAACACCACTGAAGTCAGTTGGCACCTCCGTACTGACTCCAGCTGACTTTGAATCAGCCCAGGATACAAAGGTCAATCGAATTTTGGTAGCACCAGTTTTACAAGTGCAGATGCAGAAATCACAATGCACAGAAATCAAAATCTAGGAGACCTTCACCTTTTTCCCCTCAACTCACTTAAGGGCCTTACACCATGAAAAATGCATTACTGGAGAAAAAAAGATGTGCAAATACTGAGCATCATTAAAATACAAGTAGCTCATACAAATGCAGTTAGGAAAAAGAGCTCCTACATTATTACTCCTGTTAGGGAAGGGAGAAGCTGTTAGTGATCACTACAGAGTTCCTCCTCCCTGCAGCTTCTTGGCTCAGGTTCTGGATAAGAGGAGCAGAAGCGCTCTGTCATCTGCTCCGTCACCACCCTGACCTGTCCTGAATCATTACTCGGTATCTTGCTTGTCAGTGCCATATACTTTGTACTCCAGACACTCTCTCTGGAGCATTTATTACTCAGAGACCTAATTGCTTAGTGCTCCCTCAGTCAGTCACAAATGCAAGACATCAGAAGACATCTAAGAATCCAGCATCTTTGAAACCCCAAGCTATGAAGACAAAGAATGCCTTTTCCCAGGAAAACCATAGCTATGCTACTTAACGTTTATGCCATAAAACCATCTTGCATTCTTATTGTAAACAAGGATGACTTTGCGTCAACAACGATGTCTCCCTTTTGTAATGCATCAGCTAAAGGCTGAGTTTGGGTTTGTGACCAGGGAAGGTGTGGTGTGGAGCTCGTGCACTTCCCAGTAACTACGCTTGACCACATTAGGAAGCAACACACATCCTGCGTTTCCCATACACTGCTCAACGTTTCACACGCAGATCTTTGCTTTCATCTAAAAAACATAACATGGGTGGGATTTGTTTACACTGGGTGGAAGTATGTATTAAAGCCAAGCCGGCAACCACAAGTGTTAGAAACTGGCAGAAAGGGCAACAGCTGTTATGATGCAAAAGTACATATTTGCTCCAAGACTCTGGCTAGAAAACCATCAGAGAAATCCAGACTGATTCATGCTCTGCACCCTCACCAGATGACTTCCGATAGAGTAACGCCAACTTTCCTGCAGAAGCCTAACCCTGATGGCATGCTGGCTCCCTCCTGGACAGCTGATGCATGCAGGGCAGCTCCTGAGACCACGGTGCTGGGACCATGCAAGTTCTTCCTTTGCAAATTAAATGTGTACTGCTGTGCTGCTTTGAAGAGAAATTTCCTTTAGATAAATTTCTCTTTAATCAAAGCACAGCACTTAAGTAAGAGATTAAACTTATGGTTTAACTACCACATCAACAGTTGAATCACAACGGCTGAGCAAGCAACCAGTGCCAGACAGTCCTTGTTCCCAAGGGTGCCTGAGGAGCCCCAGGGAACCAGGTGAAACCAAGCAGGAATGCTCAAGGCTCCAACACCTGCACTGACAAATCCACTCAGTGACAGTCCCATGGCAGGGCCAGGAGAGGAATTCCCTCCATAATTGTATTTGCAAGTGGGAAAAAAATGCTCCAAGCCTCATCCCTCTCACCTGATGCAGAACAAACCTCATTTTAGAGACAAAAGGGAAGCAAGAGAAGTTGCTCTTCAAGTCCTGAAGACTTGGAAACATGGTCTGAAGTTTGAGCTCATCAGAAGACTCCACAAGTTAACTTACAATCTTTAAGCATGCTCCTCCTTCAGCAAGAGCTTCCAATTCATCTTTCAGAGGATTAGGAAAAGATGGAGAAACACTTCTGCAGGGTTTCTCTGAGCATCCAATTCAGGTTTCCATGCTTTGTGTGTGATATTAAATGAACATAATACGCTGCCTGAAGAAGCTTTCCACTGTCATCTGGCCTGGTTTTGGCTGGGATAGAGTTAATTTTCTTCCTAGTAGCTAGTATAGTACTGCGTTTGGGATTTACGATGATGATAATGTTGATAACATACTGATGCTTTAGTTGTTGCTAAGCAGTGTTTGCATTAAGTCAAAGCCTTTTCTGCTCCTCATCCCACCCCGCCAATAAGGAGGCTGAGGGGGGGCACAAGAAACCAGGAAGGGACACAGCCAGGACAGCTGATCTCAACTTACACAAGGGATATTCCTGCCATATGACATAATGGTCAGCGTATAAAATGGGGGGAAAACTGGCTGGGGATTGGGTGGGCATCAGCCAACAGTGGTGAGCAACTGCATTACGCATCACTTGTTTTGTACATTCTGATTCTTTTGTTATTATCTTCATCCCCCCTTCCCTTTCTGTCCTATTTAGTTGTCTTAATATCAACCCACAAATTTCCCTTTCATTTTTTCCCCCACTTCTCTCCCCCATCCCACTGGCATGGGGGCAGTGAGCAAGCTGCATGGTGTAGAGCTACCTGCCGGGTTAAACCACAATATCCTCCAAACACAGTTGCCCAAAATAAGAAAGGCAAAATCATTTTCCCTAAGAAGTTAATAAATATTAAAAAGCATCACAGATTGATGAGGTGGTTCAAATTTCCCAAGATTTGCAGTTGTTATTGCCACATCTCAAATCTCAGCAAAAGACTTCCCTCCTTACCCCTCCCAGCCATACATTCCAGTATTTCATTGCTAGCAGTAACATTTTTGGGTGCTTCTCCTAATTATATCTAGCAGTATTCTCAGAATCAAGCACCAGTCCTAGATATATCAGTATCAATCAGCAGTACTCATCCACCACATCCAAATGACTTGAGTCGTGCCTGCAAGCTCAGAGAAGACGTGAATCCACAAGTAAAACCAATCAATCAGCCTTTGGGATTTTATGCAGTCCACTCAGTACTGGGATGGGACAGGCTTTCCCTCTGCCAGGTCTGCAGGTCATGGCCACCGTGGTCAGACCTCAGCTCCTGGCTGGATAAGCACCTTCACAGGGGTGAACGGTGATGCAGTTACTGTAAAAGGGAAAAAAATGGGCTGCTTTGTCGGAAAGAGCAGCAACCCTCCCAGAATGTCATCAGAGCAAACACAAGTCCTAGCCTTACAGGAGTGAATTAATACTTCTTGTGAATATCTGTTTTTAGCAAAATCTGCTCCAGGGTGATTTGTTTCATTCTGCCGGTAGCAGAACAAACTCAGGAGCTTCACATGTGATCAGTAACTAACATGAGGAGAGCAAGCAAGACCACGCTGGCGCCAGAGATGAACTTCATGCTTGTGTTACACTCCCAAGATGTCCTTGTTCCCTTGAGGCCATGAATACAGTTTGGGGGAATTGGCTGCCATTTTTCATGGGGTGGTAGCATATTTTTTCCTCTTAGTGCTTATAACAAGACCTCTACTCACAGTAGTGCCTGCAAACTCACCCAGCCAGGAGCAAAAGTCTGAGCACATTGCACAACCAGACCACAGGCAGCAAAGCCATCAGTGGACAACCCCCCCAAACCATCCAGCACAGACCTGAGTGGGATGGGAGAGGGCCAAACACCAATCCCATCAGCAGATTAACCACTTGGCAACTGCTCTGCCTTCCCTATCTGATGGGGTTTGCCCACACAGCTTACACAGACCTCTATGCACTGCCCACGTGTGCGTGTATAACCACCTCACCCTGTGTGAGGGCTTCAGCATCAGCACTGGTGGCTGAGGTCCCCGAGTCCAGAGAGGATGCAGAGCTCCAGCTGGGTGCTTCTCCATTGCTGGAGGTGACACACTGCCAGCTCCCACAGTCAGCAGTGAGCTCCTGTACCCCACAGCTGCCTGCATCCCCCAGGCATGATGCTGGCTAACTGCAAACAAGCAAATGTTGGCAGAAACCAAGCACTAAGGGTGCCACATGCACATTCCCACCTAATTATGTCCCTTTGGGTTGCGCCCTATGGAATTTGGATGAATTGCATTAAGCAGACAAATGAGTAATAAAGAAATGCAAGAATCTCCCTGCTTTTGTCTCCCGCCTCCTTTTCAGTCTTGCATCAGCTTTTTATTCTCTCCCCCTCCTTGCATTAACTTCAGACTCCTTCCCTTGACCTGCAATTACAGCGCAGAAACCTTCCCAGCAATGCAATGATTTCTCTGGGCACTCCAGCTTGAGAAGTTTACTGCCCACACTGGATTTATGCCATGTTTGTTTGTTTAATGGTCCAGTTAGGAAACTCAGAGAGTGGGATCTGCATGTGGGATATGCACAGATCAGAGCAAGACCTGGCAAAAGTGCCTGGGAGCTGTCTAGGCTAAACCCAGTGCAGCATCAGGCCGTGTTGCTTCCCCACCATCCACAACAAAAAGGGGAGAATATCGCTTCCCCTTCTCTGTGAGAAACATCAGACATTTCAATAGGGCTACACATGGAGCTGAGCTACAGACACTCAGCCTCAGGACATGGTCAGCCATGTAGCTCACTGGTTTCTCCATGGCATGCAATGGGCCTCAGCCCTCAGGAGCAAGCTTTGCCTCCTTGATTTCTCTCATTGCTGTGAAAATGTCTACAGCCTTTGTAAACCAATCCATAGTTAATCACATGAAGCTCACAGGCTTTGCTAGCGCTGACAGTCCTGCTCCTCCACTTTGTATTCCTTCTATCAGAACAAACTGTGTTCAGATGCTGTAGGAAGCATCAAGGACATTTTTCTTAGCTTTATAGAAACAGAAGTTCTCCTGCAGGACTCTCTGGCTATTTCAGTTTCATATCACATTACATGGAGCAGCACAACCAACACAGAAGAACACAGAATCAGGCTCACAGTGAATAAGTACGAAAATCAGATACGAAGGAGAAGACCATCAACCCTCCCTACTGTCACATCCAGGTGATGGCCAAGCAGGCACAGCCAAGAAGAGCTCTGTCATCTGGCCACCAAACAACATTAAAGAAGTGACAAACCCAAGCACCTGGCTCTGAACACACTAGTACAATTTCTTCTCCCATCTCCACAGCTCATGACTTACTTTAATACTATTCAGCAATCTCCTTCTCCAAGCTCCAAACCAAGACTT
Organism: Psittacula echo; assembly: GCF_963264785.1. NCBI lineage: Eukaryota > Metazoa > Chordata > Aves > Psittaciformes > Psittacidae > Psittacula > Psittacula echo. Next base: position 13,019,938 of record NC_137745.1, on the reverse strand, counting down.
GAACTTATTAGAGGGAGTAATGCCTCCCAGGGCAGAATGCAAATTTAAAACACTTGTCCCAAATAACAGGAGGTAGTAATTAGGCTCCAGCACTTCCAAAGCAGCATCCCTCAGCTACACCCTTTCCTGCACTGCTACACAGATGTAGGACATGTACCACGGCCATGCTGTTAAAATGCAGGTTACAGGAGGGTGGATTTCTTTATCTGTTTCATAAACCAGCTCCTCTCTTTTGATTTTCCTCCTCCTTCACTCTGTCCTCTTGCCTATGAGCTTTGCTTCCTGCCCCTTTTCCTGGTGCCACTGTTTTTTTCTTTTACCTTCAGATTATAGAATCACAGAATCATAGAATAGTTAGGGTTGGAAAGGACCTTAAGATCATCAAGTTCCAACCTGCCTGCCATGGGCAGGGACACCTCACACTAAACCATGTCACCCAAGGCCTCATCCAACCTGGCCTTGAACACCACCAGGGATGGAGCATTCACAGCTTCCCTGGGCAACCCATTCCAGTGCCTCACCACCCTTACAGTAAAGAATTTCTTCCTTATATCCAATCTAAACTTCTCCTGTTTAAGTTTGAACCCATTACCCCTTGTCCTGTCACTACAGTCTCTAATGAACAGTGCATCCCCAGCATCCCTACAGCCCCCCTTCAGATACTGGAAGGCTGCTAGGAGGTCTCCATGCAGCCTTCTCTTCTCCAGGCTGAACAGCCCCAACTTTCTCAGCCTGTCTTCATACAGGAGGTGCTCCAGTCCCCTGATCATCCTCGTGGCCCTCCTCTGGACTTGTTCCAACAGTTCCATGTCCTTTTTATGTGGAGGACACCAGAACTGCACACAATACTCCAAGTGAGGTCTCACGAGAGTAGAGGGGCAGGATCACCTCCTTCGACCTGCTGGTCACGCTCCTCTTGATGCAGCCCAGGATACAGTTGGCTTTCTGGGCTGCGAGCGCACACTGAAGCCAGCTCATGTTCATTTTCTCATCGACCAACACCCCCAAGTCCTTCTCTGCAGGGCTGCTCTGAATCTCTTCTCTGCCCAACCTGTAGCTGTGCCTCGGATTGCTCTGACCCAGGTGTAGGACCTTGCACTTGGCATGGTTAAACTTCATAAGGTTGGCATCAGCCCACGTTACAAGCTTGTCAAGGTCCCTCTGGATGGCATCCCTTCCCTCCAGCTTCCTTACCTAGTTCTCTCTCTTTTTCTTAGTTTTTCCTCCCTTTTGTTATCATCTTCTCTTTCTCACAGTTAACCAATGTCTCCTTCATCTTCCCTGAGGTTTCCTGCAAGGCCATTTGCATTCTTTCTCAATCACATCAAACAGGTGATTTCAGTTTAGCAGCAACCGGGGAAACACCTCAGACATCCTCATAGCATCAAAGCCTCCTGCCACCTCCATTCACAAAGTCTCACTGAACTCTTTGTTCTGCAAAGCAAAAGCTCGGATTCACCTTGCAATAAAGTGATGGTCTAGTGTGGGGCACCCCTGCCCATGGCAGTGGGTTTGGAACTAGATGATCTTGAGGTCCTTTCCAACCCAAACCATTCTATGATTGGGTGTATGAAGTGCTGCCATCATCCCCTGCCACTGAGCCATTCCCAATGCCACCCTCTCCTTTGCTCCCACTGATAATGTGTCTTGTCAATTAGGACATTACTAACATCACACTATGCATCTCTTCAGGCCAGGAAGGGCAGCGTTCCTGCTTTTGCAATGCAAAAAATAAAGTAAGTGAAGGATGCTGATGCTCTGGATCCCTGCACAGCCGCAGGATGAGGGATGAGTTTAGGGCTGCTGTGAGGACCAAATGCCCCCGGTAAAATAACTGGGCCGCAAGTACCTTGCATTCACAACTGTGCCCTCAGGGAGGAGCAGAAAGTTGAAGACTGCGAGTCTTTCTGTGGCTTTTAAAAAGTAGACATGGTTGTTATAATCCAATTAAAATACCTTACAAATATGCTACAAAGTTAGCTCTGGAATCAGTGAATGGTCACGCATCTCCTCAAGCACAGGATTTATGTTTTATGTTTAAGAAACTCTATTGTTATGGTAAACCTACAAAGAACGTGACCTACTGGGTTAAGGATTCTTTCATACATCCACACTGCTGTTTTAAAGATGGGCTGAAACTGAAATTCCAGGTAAGTCAACCTAGAAACAGATGTTTTCAAAAAGGCAGATGGAAGCAGAATGAGCATGGTTTTATGTATTACTTTTTCACTCTCACATTGTTTAAGATAGACTTTGTAGGGAAAAACATCTCCAGACCCTCTAAATTACTCTTGGCCAAAAGTTCACATGCTCAGAAAGCAGAGGGGAAGCAGCTCTGCACCAATTACACTGACCCAAAGCTTCAGAACTTGTTCTTCAGGTCAACCAGGAAATTTATTACAGCGATGTATCAATTGCTAGGTTTTTCTAAAGCTCGTCTTTCAAAAATTTATCTTTTTAATTTTAATTTTAATTCATCTGGAAGTTTACTTGCTCTCTGACTTTCAAGACACCAGTCTGCACTTGAAATCTTTCCGCAGCCACCACGACAGCTAGAAAGCCGCTTTGTTTTAAACCAAAAAGCCATCCTGTGCCCTTGTCACACCCCACCCAGGAGCCTCATGATGCCTTGGCTATGGTCCCATGTGCTGCGGACAGAGACATTTCCCAACAAGAGATGCAAAGGTGCTGGGGGAAAGAGGGCTGGTTGCACCCCCAAGTGAGGAGAGGGGCACACGGGGCAGTGCTCTGGTCTGTGCTGTGGCTGCAGAGAGGGTTTTGAGGAAGGCTTGTTCCCACAGTCACTGGTGCATCCCTGCTCTGGGACCTGCAACCTCCTCCCACCCAGCCCAGGGCTGATATCACATCCTTCCAGCCCAGCATCCTTTCCCAAAGCTGCAGGAACTGCTGTAATGCAGCCACTACCACATCTTCGCTATGACATCCGGCCGCTCCACTGCCCAGCTCCTCCTTGGGGCACCCTGTCTGGAATCAGTTGGCAAATAATGTGAGCAAACGACCGCATTCTCTCTGCCTCTGAAAGCACCCACCCTGCCCTCTCCTGCACCAAACCACCAGATAAACAAACAGTGTACGGGTGCAGCGCAGACATCTCCAGCAGGAAACAAAGCGCAGAACTCGCTCTATTTTAATCCCATCAAGGGTCTTCTTGGAAGCAAGGCAGAGCCTGGCTGTGCAGAGTTAAGAATGAAACCCTATTTTTAGCCTGTCCCCGGTGAGGTAAGTGCGTGTGAGTCAGACGCCGGCGTGGGATGTTGCATAAGACGGGGCCTGTGCCGCAGCTCCCGGTGCACGGGGGTGCGAGGAGGATGGAGGGAGCCTTCCCTCGCTGCTTCCTGGCATTGTCATTTCAAGACAGACCCTTCATGGCATTTAAATGCAGGGTTTTTTCTTCATCACCCTCCCCCCCCCCCCCCCCGAAAAATTTAATTAGAAACAGCAGTAGGCTGGTTATGTAATGTGATTAATTGCAGCATTAGAGTGAAAAAATATAGGGCACACAGGTCTTAAAGATTCACATGCAAAGTCATGTGTGGGAGTGAGAGAGACAAGGGTGCAGTGCAAGACTTATCTGTTTGATTAGGTGCTTTTCACGCAGTAGTGATTTATTCCCTGAGTAATTTAATTGGAGTAATCTGCAGATAGCTAAAAAGAAGGGAGCAAATAAACATCCAGAAGACAATGGAATAAAACTGCTTTCACAGCATCTCTAAAGGTTAGAGCTGTACTTTGCTAGCAGGATGTTACCCTCAGCAGCAGACCTGTCCCTTATTAGCACTCACTCACACCAGCAAAACTGAGTTTTTCCACTGAGTCATGATTAATGAACTGCAGACACATGCCTGCAACTAACTTTCACTGTGCTGGAACTTTATCTGAGGGAATATCTGAAGCTTCAGGACTGTTTTTTTTCCCCCTCTGCCTTTTGTAAACCTCTCACCAGGGAAGGTGACCATGGAAGACCTGAAGCCCAGGCTGGCATTTCCTCCTGCCTGTGACCTCCAAACACCCGACACTGACGGGTGCAGCTCTGTTACTGCTGTACTCTCCATGGCTGTTCATTAAATTCAACCTAGTTCGATAATGGCAGAAGTCACCCGCGTATTTGATTGCTCAAGTGTCCTATATGTCGATGGGCTAAGTGAAGGCATGTTTTCATTGCAAAACAAGAGACTGTCTGGGTCTGACTGAGCAGCCTCACTGCAGAACTGAACTCGGCGGGGCACAGTGAGGGCTGCTGAGATTTGAGAAGGCACATAGATGGATGTATTTTAGCATGACAGTTCTTCAGATTGAAAGAACTGTTGTTAATATTCATGGAAGGGAAAATGAAAAGGCACTGGAGAAGGGAGCTCGTGGTAGGGTACCACGGATGTCCCAGCAGGTTTTTCTCTCATTGGGAAGAGGAAGGTTCATAGCCTAAGTATGGCTGTTCTTATACTACAGATCATTCTCCAGGAGTGTCTTGATGCTAGCTACCCCTTAAACTCAAATGTAAGGCTCTGGTGAATGAAGAAGTCTTAATTTAAGGCAGGCTATGAGTAAGTGCTTGTGCTTCCTCTGAGGGGAAGGCTCTTCACTCGGTGAGCTCAGTCTGGTTCTAGTAAGCTTCATTACTGGTAACCTCAGCTGAAAAGCCATGGTTGGAAACAGAAAAACCTCTAGCCTTGATCTCTCCTGGATGAGAATTTTATTTTGCCACCGCCATGCCATGCCCTTGCAGTGATTTCAGAGGCTGTTGCTTCTGGATTTATCAAGCAGCAAAATGCCAAGATTAATTTAAAAGCAGCTTTAAAATCACCTTGAGTTTGCATCTGTTTGATTGCTTTACTAATAGGAAAATGACTAAATGATTCATATTAGAAAAACAGATTAAAACAGTCCTCTAAGGCAGGCCTGGTGCGAACTTTGAATAAGGGCACTTGATAAAAGCAGAAATACCCTTTGACAAGGCTTCCAGTCTTACTGGAGGTGTGATGCAGAGGAGAGGGAACTGACCAAGAAGTCTCCAGCCATTAGCTGGGTTTGTGCAGCTATAGAGCACTGCAATATTTCTCAGCAGCTTTCATGTGTTTCTAAAGCTTTCCTCACCCTGCACATGATAGCTAAGCATGAAACACATCCATCAATTTAGCATTTGACTTCATCGGTCCCAGTGCATGCGCTATGTATCACTTGGGCATGCTTTCTTCCTTAGGCAGAACCTATTTGTAGACAATTATTGGGCCAGATCCTGAAGATGCCGCTCACTGAAACTTTCCCTGGAACCATTTTCCAGAGGAAACTTTCTCTTCTCGTAGAAACTGGACAAAGAAAAACTGTTCATGTCTGTCAGTGATATCTAAGCACACAGTAAAATATCTCTTGAAGGAATCAAGATCGCAGCTCATACAATTATGGACAAACTAAAATCAAGGGCACCTTTACTGAAGCTCATTAAAAATATCCTTTGTACCGCTCTCCTACGTGGCACCCAAAGTCTCTTGAATACAGCAGTCTAATGAGAATGCAGTGAGGGGTTTTTCTCCTCCACTATTTTTCTTTTCCATACCTAGCAAATGTCATAGTTTAATTAAGGGATGTCAAAGGCACAGAGAGCTGCCCTGAGATAATCGTTGCCTGCTGCTAGATAAATGCTGAGGTGAAGACAGGCAAGAACAGCTATCATGCAAACGCTAAATTATGGAGAGAGGGCAGAGTTCAAAACTGGAACTGACAAAACCTTCATTTCTAGAGGTGGGCTGAAGCAGGAGCTGTTTTTGCTGGCCTTTGCCAATGGGCCCCTTGGCCCCGGGTCCCTGTTGCAGCCATTCCTGAGCTCACCAACTGTTCTTGTGCCTCTCCTTGCTCTCACATTGCCCCTTGCAGGGAGATTCACTCTGAAGTATCTCCCAGTATCCTGCGGGCAGAGGGTCTTCAGCATCATGTACACACTGCTGACACTGCCCTCATGTTAGAGCAGCAGGCTGACGCTGCTGCATGAGCCCTTAACTAAGGCAGGAGTGCCGGATCCCAGCTCCCACCGCTCCTGCAGTCACCACACAGCCAGAAGCCCTCTGCAAAGCGCTGGCTGAAGACCTGACCTCAAGCCATTTAAATTGCTACAAAGGCTCTTACTGACTTCCTTCAGGACCTCATGACAGCCTTTAATTTAGTCTTTAAAAGCACACGTCTGTCTTTATTAATATTTACCAAACCTCTTCCAATCTTTGACTCTGCTGTACAACCTTTCATGATTCTACTAGCTGAAGTTTTCTTCATCTAGAAGATGAAGAAAACCAACCCACCCCAGCTGCCTGCTCCTCTCTCCTGGTGCCTGTGCTTGCATTTCACAGGACAGTTGTCTTGCTCTTCTTTCGCTTTTTCCACATAGATCAATATTGATCCAATCGTTCCGGCAACAGTTTTGTGCTAACGGCTGTCTCCATGCTGTGTCCTCTGATGAATCCATGACCTGCAAACTGTCCTTCTTTCTTGTTGCCCTTGTCTGGGTTCATTCCATTAGTTCACAGTTCACAGTTCACAGAACATTTTACTAGAGGGGTAGTCTATGTTTATTTCACCAATTACTCCCATTTCTCAACTGCCGAGGTAACAGCACAACACCTTACAGGTTCCCTGTCTCTTCAAAATTATCTCCAAATCAATATACAGGTACTGTATTTCCAGCAAGTATTTCCTTTAAATGGAAATCATGCCCTAAAAATAGCTTGCTGTTCTACCCTAGAAGTTCATCAATGCATAGTGCTGTGAAGATGGCCAGGCAGGGCTCAGGTCAAGTCTCAGTCCCCATGTTTCTGATGAGCAGAGCACCAGACACACAGAAATCAAAGCAAACGCCTCTGCGGAATCGTGACACCTCCTAGAACCTCCCCACAGTGCTGCAGACAATGCAAGCATGGGGCTACAGCATTTTCAGACAGCATAGGTCAAGCAAGATGGATAATTTTCCTTTGATCATGACTGATTTCTCACTGCACCATTAACAAACAGCTGTATTTTGACTGGCTTTGATGTATACTTTCCCTGACCCATTGATGAAGTTCAAGTGGGACCACCACACAGAGGTCCCTGGGGTGAAGGGTTCATAAAGTAAGAAATTGTAAATAAGAAAGATGAGCCAAATGAATTCTTTCACACTGAAAAACAGCATATGTCTTCTGAGCCAGGAAACAAAAGGATTTCCATAAAATTCCTCTACAAAACTATCAATCATTTCATTACCATGAAACAAGCTTCATAAAATATTCTGTGGTTTTACCAATAAACTCTGCTAAAACTAACCCCCCTTTTGCTTAATTGCACTTATTAGCAAGCCAATTGTCTGTCACATTTATTTTGCTATGCAAGCCATGCTCATGAGAAAGGGCATGCAATTTTTAATCAAACCTGTGATACTTGCTGCTAGACAGACATTTGAAGGGCACAACTTTACCCAAACAAGAACATTCATCATAGCTGGACACAGACAGACAAGAGGTGGCTGTATCTTGTTATATGAAAACATATGGTTGTATAAAGATTTCTCTCCTCCATCACACTCTGATTCTAATATATTTGCAAACCTGCTTGATGGACCTCTGGGTCAATCCGAGGCTGACTTGTAGCAGCATCTCTTAGGTTCCTGCCCAGGTGCAGGGAGTCACTGCACAGCAGCAGCTGACAGCCAACACAAGCACATAAATCACTGACAGAAACCCAGATTTAACATCCACCTTATCTTTCAGCAGGAGTTGTAGCAGAATGCTGGGAATACCAAATCCAAGGTTTAACATGGGGGGCACTGCGGTATGAAGTTTCCCCTGGCACACCGACTGCTTTCACTAAGGACAAGACGTGGCAGGCAACAGTCCAGAGGCATCCATTCCTTCCCGCTATGCTCTGCAGGCCTTCGTGGGTGCCTCATCTCCCAGGGAGACACAGAGCGTGGCTGCTGTTACCATGGCTTTGGAAGAAAGACCTTCAGCAAACACACAGTGCTTGCCAATAAACGCTGCTGTCGGCACGGGCCCCTCTCTTGTTAGCACAGCCGGATGTGCCGGAACCACTGCTCCGTGGCAGCCTCTGCACCCTGCAACTGCACATCCCAGCAAAGGCCTCTCTTGGAATTCTCCCTTACTTATACACCTGTAGTAACCTTTAGGCTCAGAAATGTAATTTAACATTTCCACCTGTATTCTACAGTTTGGCTTTTATAGAGGTTCAACTCCACATAATCCACTGCTGTCATTCAGTTAGACCCAAGATTAATTTAATCCATTTTTCACTTCACTGGGGTTACTCAAAGGCAATTTTCAGCAGAATATGAGCTCTCAGCTTTAAACAAATGCTCCGTGTTTCTTATTAAACACTTCTTTTCTGTTTCCTGACAAGGAGGTGAGTGAATCATGGGACTAAGGGAACCTTGGAAACCTTGTTTCTTGCAAACCTGGAGACTGCTGCTCAGGCCCAAATAGTGTGACGCTGCTACTCCTTCCCTTGCTGGGACAGCTGCATCCTTTTTCACCTACCTATTTCAACAAAATGCAGCTCCACACCTTGCTTTGTAAAATGTGCCTGGTCCCAGGCCAGAGGGGCTCAGTGAGCACAGAGACACAGGCAGAGGTCACGTCAGTATTGCCTCGCTCGCAGAAGCGTTCTCCAGTGGACTCTGAACTCGCTGCTCGCTGTCACGCTCCCTGTGCCATTTCTTGGATGGTGCCTGTCAGTGAGGTTTCTTGGGTCACAGATATCACCACAATTGAACTTTCCTTCCAGACATTTATCTTAATAACCCATGCACATCTTTAGCATGCCGCCCTGCTCTTATTACTTCCATGAATATGCCAGGCAGGACCGATACACCTATCACAAAGGTTGTCTAACATTTTCCACCATAAAATCATTGTTTTAAGTTGTTTACAGCTTTGAAAAGCTTCACTGGTTCTTTCAACTGAGAAAGTGGGGTGGGTCAGTGATCTTTCATCCATGCTAAAGCAGTTCTAAAAATGTTTCTTGTGAAAGATCTAATGCCACCATGCCTTGGGACTGCAGCTCAAAAATCTGACAGTGGAGGGAAGGGTGAGATTTGCCATCTTTATGGTGAAGCAGTCAACCTATGGACAACTGATAAGTTTCCAAGAAGCTGCAGCTTGCATAGTAGCTCACTAGAGGCTTGCTAGGTGCTCCCAGCTAAGCTCCCCAAGGATTTCATGTACATGAGGCCCAGCAGGATCTCCTCTGCAATTGCAGGCGATCCAGCCTTGAACCAAGCATTTGGGCTGAAGATAGGACATTTAACCCCCTTGTGTTCTCAGTGACCCTTGAGGATGGAAGCTGCCCTGTTTGAGAACCAGGTGAACAACATGTAGACTTGTGCTCAAGAAACTGCCATTCGTTTCTCCACAAACTAATTTTTCTGTAGGGAGTGGTAGGGTTGGAAAGAAGATTGGGAAAGGCCAGGCAAGCATGGTAGCAGAAGCAGCCTTGAGTGGGGCGGGCAGAGGAACAGTTTGAAGGACAGGCTCCCAATGTCTGGCAGTTCCCTTTCAGAGCTTGGACCAAGTCCTAGGGTTTCCAGCTCCCACCGCTCCTCCACCATCTACAAGTGTCCATGAAACCTCCTGGCAGGCCGTCCTTTCTCTCCTGACAGACACGCTTGCGCAGCTGTATTGCTCCTTCACTCCATCACCACTTGCTGTCAGCTCCCGGGGCAGCTGAGCTGGAAACACCCATACATGCTGTGCAAAAGGCCAGGAGAGCATGGCTGGCTGTGCCCAGTGCTGGGTTTGAGGCTCATGGGGCTTTTAAGGCCTCGGGCCACACATCAAGTAACAAGGGTAAAGCAGAACACTGAGTACTTGGCTCATTAAGTGAATACCATCCTCTCACCCAATGAGACAGGTCTGCCACACAAAAAAAGCAGATTAATGTAATAACACTTCAAACTCATGCCCAAAGATCAGCCAAATCCATCTCACAAAGCATCTCTTCAATTCTCAGTCCTAGATTTTGCAGCCATAGAAACAGCCTTCTCAGGACTGTTCCATGTCTGTGTGTTAAAATAATTTGAGGCTTCCCTGGGCCAGCTGTTATACACAGGTGGAAACAATATGACTCAGGAGCCATCTGCGTGGGGAGGAGAAGGGGACCACGGAGGTACAGCTGGTAAGGGTAGGGGGGTTTGCCATCAACACTGCGATGCTGCTCGGGGAGGCCAGCAGTAACCATGTGCATGCAGGGTTACCCTTCCCACACGCACACGAGAGCAGCTTACACACGCGTGTAGATGTGAAGAAGGAAACAACATCCGCTTTACACCGTTTCCCGGAGCTTCCCCAGCAGGATGCCATCGCATCGGCCAAGGCCAAGCCCAGCACATCCACTGGCCCTCCAGGTGCACGATTCACGGCATTTCTGTACCATGACGAGGGGAAGGAGGTGAGTAATTGCATCCGTGCGGGACGGGGCAGGGGCGCGAACCCGGGCCTGTGAATGGTGTCTGGAAACCCGGGGCACCCCAACCTGCCCTAGGCCCGCGGCCGGCGCTGAGTAACACGGGGCGGGCCTGCGGGGCCGGGCTCCCTCAGCGTGCCGGGCCGCGTGCGGGGCGGGGCGGCGGGCGGGCCCGGCCGGGCCATGCGGAGCGGAACGTGACCGGAGCCGCCGACCCCGGCGGGGAGCGGGAAGGGCGGAGGGAAGGGGGGGAAGCACCGCCTCCCGTCCCCGTCCCGGCGCGGGGGTGAGCCGCACGGGGCCGGGCGGGCGGCCAAGGCGTGTCGCTGGTAGGCCGGCAGCCAGGGCCTCCCCCGCGGGCAGGGCCGCGGTCTGCCCGTGTCCGCCGGCCTTCCTGCCGCTCCCCGCCCCCGGTGGCGGCTGGTAGCCGCCGCCGCGGGGTTTTCCAGCCCGTTCCCCTGCCTCGGGGGCGGCCGGCGCTGGCAGGGCCGTGCTGGGGTGCTGCAAGAGGGGAGTCAAACGGGGAGAAACCCCCTCATAGAGCAGCCGGCCGGAGTGCGCGCTGCCAGCGGGTGTGTGCGCGGTGCCTGTCTGTGACACAGCGCTGCTGTGCCAGGATGGGGCAAAGCATCGCGGACAGGTTTTGGGGGGCCTCCAGTGAGCAGTGCGGAGGGGGGGACGCCAGAACACAGCCCCCAAGCAGGTAGCCACAGTTTCACCCTGACTTAAAGCCGCGTTCTTGCACCCGCGGCGGGCTTTCTGCTGAGTTTTGTGTGCTCATTTTAGGGTACGATATAAACCCAGCACCCTCGGAGCTGTACAAGTTAGCCCGGGTCTGGGATGGTCCCATCACCCACACGGAGGAGGAAACGGCTCTGCCTGGGAACGTGCCTGCCGTGCTGAGCATGGGCCCGGCTTTAATGTTCGAGTACAGTCGTGCGGAGCATGTTATTTTGGAAGTGTTGAGCTCACCTTTTGCTAAGCGCATTCCCCAGAGGTTTCAGGAGGTGCAGCAGGCAGTTAAAATAGAAGAACATGTGAGACCTTGTTCTCTCCAAAAGGCCTGAGCAGGCACTTGCATAATATTCAAATGTTGTCCCTGTAATTACGTTAAATTTTACTTTTCACAGTAAAAAAGTTCAGTTAGAACCTGGCTTTGCACAACTGCCGTCCCTGCTTTTTAACGTTTTGTACTTAATATTCCACTTAAAAGCTTTTAACTTATTCATTAAAAGGACTTTTTCAGGCTGTCATCTGGCAGTTTGTTATCTATCAGTACAGAATTGCATTTACCTGGGAGTCTAACTGATCTGCTTGAGTTGGGCTTGCAAAGATGATGGGATTTTCCAAACTGAGTCCTTGTATTGTGGTAGGGCTTATATAGCTGGAACCTCATGGGAGATGGATGGCTACAGCTCCATGTCCAATGTGCTAGTGTTCGTTAGTGGCAATCTGGGCTTGCCGTAAATGCTGCTTTTGCCCCAACTGATGCATTAGCTTGGTTCAGCAGAAATTGGTAATTTAGCACCATTGCTCAATTAATGCCTTGCTTCCTTTTAAGAAAGAAACCTTTCATGGTTTTTAATTCAGTGCCTCCTCATCTGCTGCAGGTATTGTATTTCCCCAGTATAATCCTGGGGGGAAAAAAAAAGGAAAAAGAAAAAAGTTCCATCTTAAATAAAATATGCTTAATATACAACTGATGCCTTATGTAAACCTCCTTGAACACTGACAGTGCACAGCAAAAGCGTTTGACATTATCTCTCTTTAAAACTATGTAATGCAGTTCAAATGTGTTCATGTTTGTTCCAGTAATAAGGGAAAAGGAGATGATTGTTAACAAGAATCAAGTGAAAAAAACCCCTACAGCACAGTCATTTTCTAAGTCAAACACACAGGTTGTGCCAAGCCAAGAGGGAAGAGATCTCCTGCCGTATTTTCACATGTCTGGGCTGTTAAGGGGTTTTGGAGGAACTGCCACTGCCTTTCCCATGCACAAGAACTGCTGGTGGATCAGCACGTAGCTGTGCCTGGGTAGGTGTCCCTTGGTTGGAGGGTGCATGAGGAGCCCTGGGGGTCTGGCTGGGAGATGCTCCATGCCTCCCCTCAGGCAGTAGGACCTTTGAGGGGCTTGGCCAGTCCCTGAGTTTGCTACACAGCATTGGGCCACACATAAACCCCAACTGACACATTCTTAAGTGAATGTAGAAGGAAACAGAGCTGGTGGAGTGGAGTTTATTTTGATTCTTTTCCCTGTAGCTGTAGCATTTAAAATTTGCACTTAAGAAAGCTACTTTTGCAGAGGTCTTGTAAGGTAAATGTGTCTAATGTAAAAAAGGAAGTTTAGTGCTACGTGGGGCTACTTACTTTAAGGCTTTCTTTTAAAGTGTTTCAGCGAATGGTTACTGTAAGTAACAGTGATTTTTCCAAATACATTTGGAATGTTTAATTGTACCAGTTCCTCTCTTTGATAGCCACTTTTTTATAATACAGGTATTTTCTGGGACTAGAATTGGTGGCTCTTGTGACAGTGGCATATTCAGAAGGAAGCACGGCAGATCTGGCACAGCTGTGCTCAGACTCACCATGGATCTCAGCACCTCTCTGCAGTACCTGGTGCCTTCCAGCCAGCAAAGTGACTAATAGTGAACAGTGCTGGACAGCTGAAACAAACCAGGGTTGATGTACAAGACTGTGAAACTCCTTCTCTAGAGCTGTTGGCACCTACAGAAGACAAACTGTTAACATCTACTAATTGCACAAAAAGTGGATTAGCTGTGCAGCTTCATATTGAGCAGGAAACTTTATCAATAGTGCAAGAGGCAGCAAATCCAAATACCAACAGTACTGGTGCAGGGAGGTGGCAAAAGCCTTTAACATCCAATGCCAGGAATCTCCCTTCCCACTGAAACATTTGTGGAAAAGAAATTGATAGTACAGGAATGGAGTAGAGAGTCAGAAAAGGTCTACAAAATGTTTGGACATTTCATATTTACATATGAATATATGTATATTGAATATGTATATTGAATATATATATATTATCCTGTGCAGCTCATAGGCAAAGTGTCAGATCAATGTAAATTAACACTGCTGAGTCATGGCCAGAGTGAGGGGAAAAAAGTTAATTTAAAATATGGCCTGAAAACTAACATGAGGGAAAGAAGAAATCATCCTGCAGCTTCTGAATTTCATATGGAATGTGCACAGTTAAGGGGACAGTACAGCAAGCTACAATAAACACTTCCACAATTTAAATTAAACACTTAAAAAGCCAGAATTACTGTAAATAGGGAAAGAACAGCAAAACTATTTTTCACCTCAGCATCTTTCAAGAGCTTAAAAAAAAACCCTCCCCAACTTCTTAAAAGCAAAGGTACAGCAGAATAGATGGTAAAAAAAATCTGAATAGTAGTCAAACCAGCAGCACTGGGTTTATTTTGTATAAGAATGTATCAAGGAACAGGACATAACTATTGAAGTCATTCTGGGTTAATTTCTCTAAATACTTCAGGGTTTATTCTGCAGAGGTTCAGGTTCAAGAGTGTAAAACTACACATAGAATGCATGTCTCTGCAGCAGGGTTTATCTTAACCCTGGTTTTCCCAGCGTTGAGAATGCAAAAGGTGCTGGAGAGTGTTTGCAGCTCTGGAGGCAATGGGGAGAAATGCTGCTTTGCTAGTCCGGAATAACAATTTTTAGGTTTCCATGAAATTCCCTCTGCCCATCTCTCTGGGGGCAGCATGGCCTCTTTTCCGGAAGAGGAGGACAAGGCTGGCTCAGAGGAGTTTGGTGGTAGGGGGATGGATTTGGAGCAAGGGTTATCATTGCCCTGTGCAGCTCTGTCTTGCACCCATGGTCATCAATGCCTGTGTCCCACTGGTGCTACGCCTGCTCTTGGGAGGGGTGCAAAGTCCTCATCGTCACTCTGGCGTCACTCGGGCATTTATCTTCAAAGGCTTTGGTTGTTCCAGAGCTAAAATGGGGCAGAGGGAGAGAGGTGGGAATGAGGACTTTGGGCTTCAGCCACACCACCAGGACTACAACCCACAGCCTATTAAGGGCAGCGTTGAACTTGTTTTCAGAGATGCTTTGCCAGCTCCCTTGAACTTGTATGAGGGCTCTTGGTTGTCAGTCCCTGGCACAGCTCTTTGCTTAAACTCCTGTCCCAGTTGTTCTGGTGGCTGGGGTTTAGAAATCTGTTTGAACATTTGTTGTTTCTTACTGATTGCATCCTTCCACTTGCGCATTTTCCTACCTTTACCTCTTAGTTTCAGTGAGGCCACCTGAGGCGAAGGCTGCCAGGGAAGCATTCCCAGCAGGAGGCTGGGCAAGGGCTCTAACTCCTAAGTAGGTATTAGGAAACCCTAAGCATTCAAACGAAGGACAGGAGTAACAACTGTAGTAAAGTTTATATTGTACGGATCATGGGACTTTTGGTTGTTTCCTATCTGTTTTTCAGCAACATTTCTGGTGGTTATAAAATGAGCGGTATTATCTGACCCAGGAGTCAGAGACATTACCTCATTGTCATGGGGTCAGTGGCAATTAGACTGCAAAGACCAGCCAAGCAGTGCCGCTGGGTACAATAGGCTGTGGCAGGCTTAACCTTTACGGTCACTGCTGCTGTGGAGGGACAGCCCTGCAGTGCCTTACAGATTGCAAGGCCAGGCTTTACATTCTAACAGCAAGAGCAGAGCAGAAAAGGCCTTTTCCTTTCATAACCCACCCCAGAAGGTTTATGCATACTTATCAATATATATCTTAAAAGACTGTGATATAGTCAGGATTAATGGGTTAATGGTTTGTATCAGTTCTGTCTTGATTTTGAGTTAAAAATTAAGTTCATCTCCCCCCAGAAAAGGTGTAGTAATGATTGTAATGCAAGTATAATGGTTTATAGACATCAGTCATCCCATAGTTACAGTAAACATGATGTACGAAGGTTAAGAGCCAGGCCAGCAGCTATGTACAGCGTAACCAGCTCAGTAGGGAGAGGCAGCTGAATTTAACCTGCTACAGGAGAAGGTGACTGCAACAGCTCGTGCACTGGGGTAGCAATGAAGGGGCCATACCTGCTCCTGCCTTCAGCGCTGATTAGCAGTGGAGCTGTGTGCTTGACGGCATTTCAAACTGAAACCAGGTGCTTTTCTTTTCTGGAGGTGGCAACTTTGTATTTCTCATCTGTGAATACATGGTTATTCATCATGCATACTTCTTACTTGTATATGATAGACTTGAATCACAGGTCCTGTGCAAGCCAAAACGTGGTAACTGAATTTAAGAGCAATTCACTTTCAGATAGCGTGTTTAATAGTCACCCCAAACGAGACGGCTGAGCCACCAGATGAAGGACGTTGGTTGCCAGCTTCCCACTGTTATTCATTATTGACTGAAAGGGTTTGTCAGGCTGGGTGGGCAGGATGCTGCGGGAATGCATGCAATAGGAGCACTGCCTCATCCTGGCTGGCTGCCAGAAGGGCTTTCCTCCTCCATGTTGTCAGCGGTCCCTCTGATTCATTCTGTCTGCCCAGCTTGCTCTTGCATGATTTCATGCACCACCTCTGGCTTTTTGGTTCAGGAAAATTTAATGTTCTACCTGTGTAATTTTCCACTATATAAAATCTGTGTTTTGGCATAGGCTGTTATAACCCCACTCTCCCAAAGAAAGAATCTGGAAGAGAGGTTAGGGGGATAGCACTGTAGGTATTTTACAAGCATGTAATCTTCCCTGTTGCTTTACAATTCTGATTGCTTGAAATTAGGGTGAGGAGTAAGACTTTTCCCTACTGTCCTGTCAGTCTGAGTACTAGACCCACGGAAAGACTAGGAACTAGGCCCCAAATGGTCCAAAACCCAAAAATAATGAGCATTTCATTTCTCACCTTATAGGCACCAACTCAAGCCCCAGGTTTGGGGTCTCGGATCCTAAGCAGTCAATAGGTTATATGTGAGAGACAGGAGAGCCTCCTGCAGTAGCTGGCAGAGGTGTAGCCTCTGGTCACTGCGTGACATGGTCCAGGGCTGCTTTTCCCACAGTGATTCATGACTGGGAGCCCTGCCCAGGGCGAGGCGGGAAGTAAACCACAGTACATGCTGGGCAGCAGCATGGAAGAGCCACACAAAGCACTCCCAGTGGGAGTGGGAGAGCACTCCCAAAGTGGGAACTGGGAGGAATGCCCTTTCATGCCTTGGGAAGATTTTAATCTAGTCCTTCCACATAAAAGCTCTAACTGGGAAGCTACCCCTGAGATAGGAGCTCCTTCATTCCTCCTTGTATGTGTACTCCTTTGAGCCCTGTAACACTTCATTGCTACCCAGGTGAGAAGATCAGGTAGCACAGCTCCCTGGGGTGCAGCAGCCTTGCTGTCCGTGCCTGATCCAGGCAACAGGGAAATATTTTGATTCAATATTCACTAAAACAGTGACTGCACAGAAGTCTGCTTCCTGGAGTGCTACCAGTCCTATCATCAGTCTCCTCAGTCCAATAAATGCTACCAGATGCAAAGCAGAACAGTTTCAGGAGAAGATGGTGGCATCCTCCCTGCTCTGGCTGCAGAAATGGTTATTTGGAAGGTAGGCACCATTCAAAGTATTTCTCATGTTAATGATTCAGGCCCAAGCTCCCTGCAACTCTGGGACCCTCCACGTTTTAAATGCGTCTGGCCGTGCCTTGGCTCTTAAAATGTGCACTTGATCAGATCACACATGTGGTGTGTTGAGGGCTTGGACACAGGCAAGGCATCAAACCTGGATTGTCCCATGGATAGCAATAAATAGGTATTTAGGAGCTGGACAGGGAAGGCATACTCACAAGTTTTAGTAGCACTTTCTCAGCTAGTCACTGCCAGAGAGGGCTCTAAGTGTGAGCACATGGTCTGAGTCAGCATGAACTATCTGACATGAAACACCATTCAGCCTGGTCCTCACCTGCATTAGCTCAAACTTCCCAAGCAGGTCAGTATATCCTGTAATACTTGTCCTTGGTTCATCCCTGCAGCACCCAGGAGCTCATCCTGTTCCTGCTGGGTTGGAGCCTTTGGGCTGGAGCACACCAAACTTTTCCTGACAAACCTGAGAGCTGCCCAAATGCAGCAGTGCCTGCCATTAGCTTTTCAGAGAGACCTGGTAGGGTACAACAAGGAGAAAGTCCCAATGGTCATTTCTCACTGGTAAGGTTGAGGACTGGTTGTTAGTTGATAGAGGATGCCCTTAGAAATGGGCTGTTCTGCTTGGGGTGGTGTAAGCCAGGTCCCCCTCCTTCAGGCCATCCATCCCGGGTATCCTCTGCACTGCTGCTGCTGCTGGCTCTGTGCAGAAAATCTTCACATAGCCACAAAGAAACTTAGGAATGGCCATGATAGCACTGACACCAAAGGCACTGAGAGGAACCTGCCTTTCCATCTCTCTTCCCAACATTTACATAGAGCAGGCTTTGGAGGCCACCATTTCCTTCTGTTCCTTCCACTTCCTGATTTTAGGGGAAAAAAAGAGCAAGCTGTCATTGCCAGCCACAAACACACACCTTCAGGTGAAAGACTCCTTGATGTAGCAGAGCAGGATGTCTGGAGGCACATTCAGGATGAGCCCCTCAGCAGCATTTCCCTGTGGATGACTCGTCCCGCCTGTCTAGCCCTGCTTTTTTGAGGTTTTCCATAGCTCTTGTCCTGGCTTCTTCCAGTCACAAGGCAGCTGTAGGTTTGGGGGTGTCTTCAGGGTGAGTCTGGATTTCCAAGGATCTGTATTTTGGGTTTAGATAGCTTAATCCTCTTGTCAGCTCTAGGTCTAAGCAGACACAATCCACGTTGGTCTTTGCAGAAATCTCCTAGCCATTGAGGTGACTTTTCATCCTTGAATGAGATCCGATGGCTGCAAAAATCCAAACTAAAGGCAAAAAAGCACATTTACAGTAAAGGCAGTCATTGGGACACATTGCAAAGGTTTATATGAGATTTACCATCATGGGAAGATGATGTTCCTGAAAATGTGGGGCAGATTAGCCACTAGTAACAGGATTGAACACAGGAACTGTTGACTGGGAGATACTCTGATTTGGATCTTGCAGGTAGTCATGCTGCTGCATTATAATGGTTCACTGGTTTATGAATAATGAATCATCCTGTGATTAAATTGATGTGAAAACTCCCATGGTGTGTAAATAGAGGCAAACTACAATTTTTAGCTACTTTCAGGTATGCTGACACTGAGGGGATGTAATTTTCTTTCTGTAATTTAATCATACACGATGTTTGCTCCCATCATTCATAAGTAAAAGTTTCTTACAGACTTAACAGATTGTGTTTCCATCTCTGTTGAGTAAAAACAGTATTATGGACACAAGCGAAATGGAAATCATAACACAGCATCTCCACTATTTTAAGAGTCATATTGAAACACATGGAACAGATAAGCAATTCCAGTCTTCGCTGCCTTCAGATTTGGTGCTCTGTGTATTTACTTAGCGCTAGAAAAGGAAAGTGAAAACAAACTCGTTGCCTCAGTAAGCCCCGGGAACAGGCTTTGCTTCTGCCCTTTCCTTTAGGACTGGGTACCAGTGCCAGGCAATGGAAGGGCTCTGGGCAAGTGAGAGCTGCAAAGTCTTTCCCAGAGTGTGACAACAGAGAGAAAGGGAGGAAAACAAGGACCAGGTGTCAGGGTGAGAAGAGCTGTCTGAGAAGGATTAATAGGTAAAAAGCCAAGAGACAGATGATGGCTTTTCCAGATGGAAAGGCTGACTTGAAATGGGTTTAGCTGTTCCGGCTCCATGGTGCTCCTGAGGAAGCACCTGCCTTGAGGCAATTAATCCAGCTTGTTTCCACACAGCCCATAAGTGCATCCTGGGACTGCGACTTTGGCTGGGCACAGGGTGGGTTTCCCATCTCATGATTGCTTTTGAGATTGCAGACCTTTTCCCCATGTTGCACCAGCTCAAACTGCTTCTGTTTTTCCCGTGGAGACCTGAGCACAGGAGAAAGATGCTCCAGCTGCCAGCAGAGCCGAGCTGCAGCAACAGCTTCCATCGGCTGGGGTCCTGGGATCGCGCTGTCACATGCGAGTAGTACTACAGGTTTTGTGCGTTCTCCTGCCAGCAGTTAAGGTCTAAATTAGTATTATCTGTTGTCTTTCTGGAAGCTTGCTTATGTGTAATTCCAATTGCATCCATAGTTGGACTTCCCTAGATTGAGTTTGATTTGGACAATAATTGTTCTCATCGTTTTTCCCCTCCAGCCTTACGTAATTTCATTTCCACATTTCCCACTCACACACCCGCAGCAGAGAAGCTTCACAAAAACTTGTGAGAGCATGCCAAAGGTGGGCTACCTGGTCTAATACAAACATTCAGCCTGGCATTGTCTGAGTGCATATCAGAGTTGAATTTCTATATGACTAAGCACACTGGCAGTGGTGGTTGCAGTTCAGAGCGCTGCTCCGTATTTGTCTTTCCTTCCTCAGTTTGTCTCAGTTTAGAAATGAAAAAAAAAGTGGGTTCATATGCTATGTGCTGACAAGACTTCACTGTTATGGATGGCAGGAGGGGTACGAGGCTCACAATGCAGCCAGGTACTGGAAAGATATTTGTCACTGCAGATTTTGCTTGTCATATGCAGAGATGACATGCAGATCTCCCCTCTGACAGATTGAGAGTCATTCTGAGATCCATCCACCCACAAAAACCACAGACATGCTGCTTTACTCAAATCTTTACTTTAACCACTACTTTGTGATGCAAAACTGGTGGAGTTTTTGGTACTTTTTGGTAAAAATGAAATCTTTATAGGGGTTTTCCAGCATCCTTGCTACTTACTAAAAACAAATCAACATTAGCCTACTGGATGGGACAACTCGGTTTACTTGTGAGTGGCTTTGATATTCATCTCATTAACATGTTTAGTCTGAAAGAAGGTCGGAAAGGTAGGTAGCAAATAAAAAATTGGATGGAGAAGTACAGCGTCTCTCCAGAGGTTATTCCTTATGTCTCAGTGAAAATAGCAGTTTCACATTGTTGGAGTATTTGTACTGATTTTACTCCAAATATCAACATCCTGTACTAAGTTCAAAGATGAGCAACATGGGTTGGTCTATTTGTAAAACTAAATGCTCCATGTTAAATGTAAAGGTTTTGCTCTTCACTGTTCAGAAAATTCAGTTTGGGGCTGAACTTCCATCACGGCATGTGAGAACCTGGTCAAGGCAGCTCAGAGCCAGGCAGTCTCCAATTAAAACAAAGAGCCACCCAAATCAGTCAGCAGTAGGCTTATGGCCCCTTTGTGTCCTGTGTTGTAGCAGCTACTTGATGCAGTACTTGCTCTGGATGTTTTGGCATGGGTACAGTTCACGGGCATCCCTTTAACACCTCGCTTTGGGTGATCGTACAGCTGCCTGGGAAAATGGCAAGGGGGGCTGCAGGAGTGCAAAGAACACACATGGCAACGTCTTCAGCTGCTTATGTTGGAAACGTAAAAGGGAAAGTACTCCAAATAGGTTTCTCTTGTTCAGAAATACAATGGACAATTTAAAGAAACCCTATTAAGCATGTGTGTAGGAGCATTTCCCATTCTGGGAGACAAGTTGAATTGTTATACAGAGCTATATTATGACTTTCCCAACACGGCATCAATCAAGACCCCATTATGTAACGAGGTATCCATCACACGCGCCCCATCGCGCGTCCCCGCCGTGAGCACAGAGAATGTAATCCCGGCTCCTTTGTCCTGCCCTCTGCCAATTTGCCGCAGAATTGAAGTTGAGGCTTGAATTTGCCATTGTGGCGGTCCCGGGGCTGCGGTGCCAGGGCTGTGCTTTCAGAGCAGTTATTTGCATTGCCTTGATTAGCATGTCACCTGCTTCATTAGAGAAGAAAATTCTCATCCACAGACTCAGCCATTCATGCAAATTGAAGAATACACGGAGATTCTTCCCCTTTAGGACTTCCCATTATTAGCAAGATTGGTAGATTCCTTTTGTCCCTTCCTCTTCGGAAAGTCACTTTCATTTTCACCTCCAAATGAAAGTCCTTATTTAAAAGACAAAGTAATTGTCTTCCCAAACTTTAGCACACAGCAATCCTGCTTAAAGGAAGCTGTTGCCAAAGAAAATCTCAGGTGCATGCAAGACAAATGGGAACTCCCCAGTTTCGATCTAATCCTTACACTAACTGCCATCTGTCACTGTCACTGAATCATTAATTTTACTGGACATCAGGGAAGTGCTGTTAGAGCCCATAAGCTCCCCACTATGTAGGGCCTAAAGCTCCTGAGCTCAGCTGAGCAGTTCCTTCTTAAGTCCTCAGCAAACATTGCCTGCTAGCATGTGTTTTTCCTTTCCTTCCATTTTCCAGGCTACCCAATCCGAGTTCCTCACAATTCACCTTTTCCCCAATCAAGAAATCTTTCATGCTTTCCCCCTCTGGCATGCCCACACTGTTTCTTATTGAAGGTGGCACCAAACCAGAATCCCTCCAGAAGGGCTCTAGGGGCACCAGCTGGAGCACAGCAGGCACGTTCTGTACGTACCGGCACTGCCATATACCAGAACGAGCCACCTTCTCCTGCTGCATCAACGCTTCCGGGTGGCACGCTGTCACCCGTGGACATTCTCCAAGGGCTCCCGCCTAACCAGCTCCCCTTTCTCTCCACCCATCACCAGGTCACTGGCTCTGGGAGGAGCAGGTTCCTCCTGGCCACCCCACATGTGGGCTCTGCATCAAGAGGAGAGTCCGCTCTTTCACTCAATTAATTCTTATTGGGGTCTGCAAGTGCTAATTTTGTTCCTTTAAGTTATATTGTGATATGCATAGCTATTCCACTCAATAAACAACACACACCAAGCTCAGTGCTTCCAAAGGCTTCCCCATGTTCAGTTAATTTCTGATGTCCCCAAGAAGTACTGCTGCAAAACCTCTGTAGAGGTGAGCAGGGAGAGCCATCTACCTTATCTTACAGCATCTCTCCGAGGTGATGCTCAGCCTCCTGGGTCCTGGCTTAAGGAAACTAAAGGTATCATTACAAATTCTCATGTCAGGTTTTGGAGTGGGTTTTTTCCCCACAGATTGTGAATAGAGCTTTTTGTGATTTCAAGAGAGATTCAGCTTTCGTGGAGAAAAACCCACCCAAAATGTGGTGCTTAAACAGATCCCTCGCACAGCTTTTCCTTGAGATCAATGACAAGCTGCCATGACACACCAGATCTCAGTCCAGAATGGGAAAGCGCTCACACAGGCGTTTAGCCTCAGAAGCTGCAGAGTCAAAATGCTGCCAGCTTCCTTGGCCGTGGCAGGCAAAGGGGTTCAGCACATCCAGAATGATCCAATCCAGAAAGAAAATTCCAAAAGCCTTGACCAAATAATGCAAGAAGAAATAAAGTGAAAGTGTGTGATGCTTGTGCATGAAATTTCATTGCAATAATGAACCTCTGCAGAAATTATCGACTTGTTTGCAGATGGAGGGCAGGAAGACAGGAGAAGGCTTCCGCTGCTGACCAGGAACTGATACAGACTCTGCTTGTGCTGGGGAAGAAGCGTGACCATACAAACCCTCCACATCACCACACGACAAAGCCCCACAAGCCAACCCACCTGCCCCACGCCACAGTCCATGTCTGCAACAGGGCAGTGGTTGTGCTTTGCCTCAGATGCCGGTCTGCAGCTGTACCAGAGGCAGAAAAAGAACTATCACTTTTTGCATGTCCCCACGTCTCCAGGGAAGGAACCACCACATGTGAACACACCAGGTTCTACACAGCTGACTTTCGCACGGATCACTGCGCACACCGGGGTTCGTGCCTTTTGAAGCACCAGATACTTCTGCCTTTTTAAGGTAAAGGTGAAGCAACACCCCACATTCATGCAGGTGCCCTCTCAGGCTGCACTGCAGCCTCCTCCCTCTCACCTGACTCGCCGAGGCTCCGGGAAGCCTGACAAATGTGTGTGTGTCTGCTTATCCCAGGATGGCACGAAGGGAGGGAGTGAGTCAGATACATGTCTCTGCTGCTCAGAGAAAATGAAATCCTGCTCCTTCATTGCACAACCCCGATGGCAGTCGCATCCATCATGCTCCCTCTGCATACACCTTGCTGGGAGCCGGTGGCTGCGGAGGGGAGAAAGACAGATTTACCAGGATATGTAGAGAAATTACACACAATTAAGAAGTCACAATCCCACCAATAAATCTCTGGCTCGAAGGCTGCTGGCCAGGCTGCTCTCCCTCCCTCCCTCCCACCCCTCTTAGATGCACTCACATTGATGTTTTGTGATGACTTGTGGCAGGGAGACGCACCCTTTTCAGACAGTTGTGTGCACTTCCCAGATTAAAGATGATTAATTGTACCAGGTAGTTCCTGCTGCATCTTAATCAAATACACATCATCAGCAACACTCCTGTGCACGTGACACTTGGAGCTGGAGTGGTATTTTTAACTCTCACATACTCCAGTCTGGGGATGTGAAGCCTAAAACATGAGTGGCAAGAGTCTGAAGTATCCTGAATGGAGTGATCACAAGTGAGGTTGCTGGGACACCACTGCCTCTTGCTGCTGGAGGAGTAGGGACTCGCTCTGGTATTAAAAGACCAACCCCTGCCCCTCCTGCTCTTTTGACCATCCTTACCTGCCAGGCCCAGGCAACTCTGCTTTCACAACAGCAAACACAACCACACAGCACCTTGGAGGGGGGACAAACCACCAGCAGCCTCTGACCGTAGAGTATTTTGCATCATTTATTTAAATACCTATATTTATGCATTTACAAATTTTCATAGCTCTGTTTGTAGCTTTTTTTTTTCCTTTTTAATTTTTTTGTAGACAGTATTGCAGAGAAGTCAGCTTTTGTAAAATGAGGTCCATGTATAAAACTATGCAACAGACTGGAGAAAAAAACCCAAAACAAGTTTCCTTTCATACTCTCTAGAATCAGAAACCAAAGAAAGTGACTGAATGGAGGGAGAGAGATAGAGAGGAAGGAGTGGGACAGACCAACCTCAAACCAGTGGCTCTCTCACAAGCATTACACACGTCAGTGCTCAGCTACAATCCTAACGGGATAGGTTGTGTTTCAGTCGGTGCAATGCCTGTTTGCTAAAGCTTTAGCAGGCACATAGGTCTCTAATGAAAAAATAAAGGGAAAGGATCCTACACACTGAGAATGCAAAGCCTGGGCAGCCTCGTGATAGGTTTTAGGTGTTGTAGCACAACATGCCCATAGGAGACTGCACCGACTCACCAGTAGTGCATCCTCATCCCAAACTTCTTTTTGCATAAAAAGTTCCCTTTAAGAAATCTTAGCATTTAAAAAAACAGGTATCTGAGCTCTTCTAGCCTCAGTATTTTGAAGAAGTCACTTTCTTCTTCACCTGGTTTCCTGGTTTCCTCCTTTGGAAGCTTCAAAGTAACGTTTTGCTTTAATTGATACCAATTTAACAGCTCACAGATTCCCAGTGTTATCTCTGGGAGGAAGAGGCAACAAATATGGCATTGCAAGATATTTACACACATGGTACAAAAATGTCCGAGGGTATGAAAAATCACCAGTTACACAATTTTGCAGCAGCCTCATTTACACCTGTAATTTTATACCATTTATTACATTGTACTAACACACCAGATTCAAAGATGTGCACTCCCTTTAGGACATTCAGGAGTTACAAATATATTGTGATTGCATAATTCATATTGCACAATTGTATAAAAACATAAATACTAGCTATTCTATATATTTTTTTTAAATACAAAATACATGTCACATAGTCAAATATTCTTTTCAAGTGCA
This sequence comes from Psittacula echo, assembly GCF_963264785.1. Lineage (NCBI taxonomy): Eukaryota > Metazoa > Chordata > Aves > Psittaciformes > Psittacidae > Psittacula > Psittacula echo. The sequence goes on along the minus strand of NC_137745.1, from coordinate 12,994,722 downwards.
ATTCAGGTGCTCTCTTTAAGTCCTTCCAAGAAAAAGGCAATTTTGATAGTTTTGGCACAATGTTTAACCTCCCTCCTGTGCCAACAGTTCTAATTACAATACGTATGCCCCAGACTTTATATAGTAGCAGTCATATACATATAGTATAAAAACAGGTTATTTACAAGATGAACTGAACGTACACGGAAGCAGCCTCAGTGGTCGGGTCTGAGCTCTGGATTAGCATTACTCGTGCTGTTGCGAGAAGGGGTAAAGTGGCCTTTCTGACTTTATGCCGGTTGCTGCAGGTTCACATTCATGGGCGGGGGGTGGCCGAGGAGACCGATGCGCTGCTTCTGCTTCCTCTGCTCCGTCATCTGGAAAATCAGAGTTTGCTCATTAGGCCTAGATACTTCCTGTGCTCGCCCAGGGCCTCCTGTGCTCCGTGTTCACTCTGAAACCCACTTTCTACAAGTAACACCCCTCTGTCCGCTGTGGAAGAGGCAACTGCAGTGCTGTCTTGTGCACTCATCGGGGATGCCCATCAACTTGCTGGGGTGGCTGGCTACTGTATAGCAAGAAAATGTCTCTGGACAGCAGGCAGCCAGCAGGAATTAGTGCAGAGAGCAGCTTGTGAAGCCTCCCCCGTTAGGAATTCTTTGTAACCGGTCCAATGTATGAGGCAGACGAGACGCAGAGAGCGGAAAAAAGGGGCGAAACCTCAAGTGAGGCTGGGAATACCCTTGCCTTTACTGGAATAGACTCATGCGCTCCCGCTCTCACCAGGAGCGAGCCAACATCCCTTCCCATCCGCCAGGAGCCAAGACTCAAGGCAGGGCTGGGAGGTTAACCACCTCACTGCCAGACAGCTCCATCTTTGGCACCGCTTCCCATCAGATAAAATAACGTTTCTCCTAATTAGTAAAATTGTGACCTGAAAACGGATCATTTGTTATTACTGATAGTGAAAAACTGCCACAATCCAATTCTCCACGCCGGGGTTTTCCAGCCCTTGGGAGGCTTCTGACAACTTGTATAAGCTGACACACCACATAAGGAACGACTCCAGCGTGGGCAGTCTCCAGCAGCAAACAGCTGGATCACTGCACCCGTTCCCCACGGCTCCTCAGCTTCAGAGATGCTGGCATGTGGGCCAGCCTGCAGCAGCCGTGCCGAGGAGGATGCCGGGACAGCCTTCCCCCGGACCACTGGGGCGAGGGGAGCCCAACACTGCTCCTTGGGCACCCGGGCTCCAGAGGGAGCCCCCACACCCTCAAAGCAACAAACAAATGTACAACCACACCACTGCAAGTGATTCACAGTGGCATTGAGACAGGGTGCACAAGGGCTGTGCTCACATCCTGGTGACTCCAGCAGCATGCCCGTGCACCAGAAATCCTGGCTGGCTTCCCACTAAAGTAATTTTTCATTCAGGCATAAGATAGGATTTATTTTTCTCTATGAGAATTACCTAAGCTCCCTGCAAGGCTTTTCCTGCAACATCTACATCAGCAATCTAATTTTTTCAGCTTTTGGATATTTAATGACAAATGTCAGCTGATATAATTGCTTGTGGTAGAAACTTGAGGAGAACAGGGTGGCGTGCTCACACATTCAGCTCATTTGTAGCATGCACTTGGATGCATTTGGCTTCAGTGACAGTGAAAAGTCGTCCCATCTCTGGAGCAGCAGGCCCCAGCATGCTGGGCAGCTGGCAGCTGGCCTTGGGGCCTGGAGTTCATTGTAGGGAAAGGAACTGGTCAAACCATGCAGTTCCAAGCAACCCCCAAGGGCTCCTAGGCCAAGCAGCCCTACGCACACCACTGCTTTCACTCAGGCCTGCTGTGTATAATTACACTCATTTAACCACCAGGGAAAGGACTGAAATACAGTAATTCCTCTTGAAACCATAATTAAACTCGAGTGCAGCCCAGCGCCTTCCTCATTGCCTGACCCAAGGGGAGGCAGAACTGTTCTTTTACCTTTCCAGGAAGATGACAGCAGCCCCCAAGGACAGGTCCCACCTCCCAGTCCTCTGTACCACACTTCTAGAAGTCTGTTTTCACAGAGGGCTTGTAACCCTTCACAGACAAATAGGAGCAGGAGGAGAGGGGTCTTTCCACTGCTCTCTAGTCTCAGACACACACACAAGTTACTTCCCTGCTGAACCAACTGGGACCTTTTTTAACAGCTTCTAAGCTAACCCACAAGTTGGAAATACAAAGAGGCAATGAGGACTTCATTAAAAAAATGCCCATTGACACTAATTAGCTTTACTGAGCAAACCAAGAGCCATAATTTCACGCAGCCGATCAACTGATTCAGGGGCCACATGAAATAGAAATGAGAAGAAAAAAAGAGCAATGAAAATAATACGTATTTTCATGCTGTGTAGATAAAGGGATGGTGCACCCTGATGTAAAAGACAAACCTCCTTAAAAAAGGGAAGGATAAAGCAACCAAGCATAAAGCAGACAGAGAAATTCAATTGCAATGTTGATGAAGAATGTTATTAATCCTGCAAGATGCTTAATGCTTGTCTAGAGGGCACTGGGCTGCAAGATGGGAAAACTTTATCACATTTACCTAGAGAGTGAATCTCTTGAAAAGCTTTGTGGCTGCAGTGACTGTACACCTGGGTCTAAAAGGCAACAAAAGCTACACACAACATACTGCAGGGGAGCCGTCAGCTACAGAAATAATGCTGACGGGATTAAAATATGAAACCAAGGGGCCTGAAGTTCATCTGAGTCAAGCTGGACTCTACGATAACCATACAACAGCACAGACACACGCTGCCTTGTTCCAAAGGTTATGGGTGAGTTGGAGTTAAGAGCAGGAACGGGAGCAGGGCATGTGCCAAGTGCACGAGCAGGACACTGACTGTGCACGCACACACGGGCATGCCAGCCCCTCCAGTAAAGCCAACCTGAGCAGGAGCTCCAGCACTGAGTCACCTCAATGGCAACGGAGGCCAGGGTCCACCCAGTGCAAGGGGACTGTCCTGAGCACAGAGCCAACGTCTATTAGAAATGCCTCAAGCTTACTGACGTCGGAGGATGGCCCTGGAAAGGGCTTCTGGATGATGACATCTAACCCCCTGCTGTTGCAGACAATTATGCTGTAATCTTTTTGCACAGAATTGAAGCGATTAAGATTTTAATGGCTCTTGGTGCACTACTCTGTGAAAGCAGGCATGCTGGATTTCGGTTTGTAACAATTAAGAGTCTCTAGGAACCTAGCGAGCTTGAAAAGCAAATGAATCAGAGGTTTTCCCTTTATTTAATTACAATAAAATAAACACAAATAAAAGTTCCCTGAGTTAGTTCCTTTTCCTGGAGACAGTTCTTGATCAGGAGGGGGGATGTACTGGTTTTGTCACATAACTGGAGCATCCTGCAACTTTAGCAGGGCTCTCTGCAATGGTACTTAGGGGAATTCCTAAAAGCTATCACAACATTAATGAAGCTGGTTTCCGTTTTTGCTTTTACAGCCAAATAGCTCTCTAAAAGCTAGCTCCTTCATTCTTATTTTCACAAAGAGTGAGAAGGGGTTTTAGCGCTTGGTCAGCCAAGAGCTGCAAGCTTCAGGAAGATACGCTCTCTGATCCAGAGCTGGCTGTGGCTGATGGAAAGACTTCTGGTGACTGCAGACCACTTTGAGTCAGACCCTTCAACAAGAAGATGCAAGACACATGCTTCAGGATAATTGTTTCCAGGCAAAATAGCAAAACCACTACCCAGTAAGTATTAAAGCACAGATAAAAGAGCAACTGCCTCTATCCTTCGTCCTCAAAACCAACTAGAGCAAGGGGATCCATGGCACAGTGTCTGCAAACTAATTACAGTAAAAAAGCATCAAGGTTTTTCTGCTCCAAGTCCTACACGTTAATCCCTTCTTTGTGCTCCATGGGGCGTTGGGCCCAGCTCCATCAGAAATGCAGAGCGTGATCGGAAGGCAGGGAGCCAGGATCTCAGTCAATATTAGCTTCCAGAGACTCATGTCTCCATGAAGATAACTGGCTTACAGAGAAACTCAGCCTACCCAGAGCAGAGGTGGGAAGCAGGAATCCGATTAGTATTGGAGAGGGCTGTGCCAACTGTGCTACAGTCGGCAGATCACATCTGAAGAGATAACAAACCAGATCTGTTGGCCATTTCTGCCCTGGACACTTCTATCGACTGCCCCAGGATACCATCATGTGCAAGTCAGCAATTAATTTTATCCAGTGCCAATATCTATATAAACTAAACTAATTGAACCATCTGGCTCAGGTTATTAATCCATAAAGATAAGCAGCTAGTCACTTTGCCGCCACAAACAGTTCCTGCCAGGGCAGGCAACAGCATTTTCCTTTTACTTCCAGTTAGGCTGTAATCTGTACAGACAACAATGAAATAAAGCCCTGCTGCCTTTGTGGCTTTCACAAAGCTATCGCTGGGTTTGGGCCGGGAACAATCCCCATGAGCCCCAAACAAGCCAAAAGTTAACACGAGTCCTCTAACTCGTGGGGCAGAAAAACTACTGCACCAATAAAATACAGCATTCACGTGTTAAGTAGCAGCAATATATGCTGCAAGGCAAAATATCTCTGTGGGTACATCTGTCGGTGCTGGAGGCTTAAGTCTGACAGCAGCCAAATTGTATCTGCATTAGCAGCACAGTGATAGCACGGAGGAGACCAGCGCGAGCTAACCACTCGAGTGTTTCTCCAGTTTCTCAGTGGGTTTTGAGGTCCATGCAGCAACTCAGTGCTTCTGTTAATATCACAACCTCTGACTTACAGGTCTTAGGGTTAAAACCTGTCACAACATCATCGCCACCACCACTACATACATACAGGCTCCCTTAACCAGCGAGGACTGATTTAACTACAGCTTTCATTTTTGTAATGCAAGTTTTCTCTTTTTGTAGAGGCTACTTTGGACTACACCACTTCACACTGCCAGGCAGGTCAGCTGCAGTATAGGGCTTTGGAAGGGCATTTTGTTTGTTCACTGCTTTCCTAAACAGTTTCCTGTTTTTTCCTACTTTAGAGAAGCTCTTCATGGCTTTGCAGAAGCCATGGAGCTGTAAACCACCAGTTCATACAGGAGGCTTGCAGGACCTTTGTCCTGCCCATAGCAGTGCATGGCCACACGTTCGCAGCCAGCTCTCCCTTACCTGATCTTTAAGCTCTGACAGCTGGCCAGAAAGGTTGGTCACAAGCTTCATGGTGGACTCCAACTTCTCCTGCAAGTTCCTCAACTCATTCTGCTCCCCTTCCGAGTCGCTGCTCACGAGCGACATGGCCCTCATCCGGGGGAACCAGTCCAGGTTTCTCTCCTGAGAATCAGACACGAGTTCACAATTAGCATTTGCAAAATGAAAACCTGCACCCGAGCAGCTGAGTGCAGACAGCTCCTCAATGCCACCCGGGGACATCCCTCAAATACACAAGCTCTGCAGTTATTTTCATTTGCATCTTACTGGAAAGTCTGCAGACTTGCCTGCTAGAGGCAATGAGGCACTTCAGATGTAACTACTGAAAATTACGGCTGCTTATTGCTGGCTTTTCCTTTCCAGCAACTCACTCTCCCCAGCCATTTCTTCTTCAGATACACTTGACTGTAATACATGAACACCGGACATTAAACCAGCCCAGATTTCATGTTTGTACATGCATTTTCCAGTGCTAGCCATCTGCTGCCATCTTATAGTCTTTTAATCTGTGTTTGTTGAAGACTGAACTGGAGCACCTCCCATATGAAGACAGGCTGAGAAAGTTGGGGCTGTTCAGCCTGGAGAAGAGAAGGCTGCGTGGAGACCTCATAGCAGCCTTCCAGTACCTGAAGGGGGGCCTACAAGGATGCTGGGGATGGACTATTCAGCAGGGACTGTAGTGACAGGACAAGGGGTAACGGGTTAAGATTGGATATAAAGAAGAAGTTCTTTACTGGTTGCCCAGAGAAGTTGTGAATGCTCCATCCCTGGTGGTGTTCAAGGCCAGGTTGGACAAAGCCTTGGGTGACCTGATTTAGTGTGAGGTGTCCCTGCCCATGGCAGGGGGATTGGAACTAGATGATCTTAAGGTCCTTTCTAACCCTAACTATTCTATGATTCTGTGATTTTCTGCTGATAAAGCTGGTTTGCTTTTTTGGTCAAGCAAACTTTGGCTGTTCTTGCTGATGAAAGGAAGAAGAACATTCTACCTGGAAATACTTTCATAGTTGAAATACTTCCTTTTTAATGAAAAAGAAGAAAAATCATATTCTGAGTTACTGGATCAGGCTAAATGTGGGAAAGATTAAGTTACAATGAACTGCTTATAATAGCTGTCATTCAGGCATACAAATTCTCTTATATTCCATGTTTAAGTTACAGTCAGGAACTTCAGTGGACACGTGCTCATTTTTATCAATATGTGCACAGAGGCTCACACATACACTCATGTACATGCCAGTGATATTAAAAATAAAAGCAGGAACGGAATAGAAAGCCACAAAAAAAAAAAGAAAGAGGAGGAGGGGTGCACACTGCATCTTAACACCTTAAATTTCAACACCAAACTGGTTTCCTATCAAGTCTGGTTCTCCTCCCACACTGGAGATTCTGAAATGGAAGTCAAACAAATGCTGGATGAGATAAGGATGCGTGCACTCTCATAGGTGACACTGCAACAGCTGGTAGTATTTTAAACAAACCAGGTGAAATGGTAATGGGCTACTGGATTAACAGTATCCCAAACCAAAGATGGATCATGATTAGCAGCGACCAAAGTTTGCCCTGGCCAGGCCCTTGGCTGAGCTCTCTCACAAACCTATGGCTTATTGTTAACAGCACTGCAAACTCTGGCTGTTTGCCATTTCTTGACAAAATCTTTAACTTGAATCCGCTCTCCATCTTTCCGCTCCCCTTCCATGCTCACTCATTCCCAGGAGCATCCATCCTGCTTAAATCATGGTTGTGCACCTCTACAGAGCTACAGTCACATCCTTTCTGTAATTCAGATGAGATGCCAAGGCTCATCATCTTAAATGAGTTACTTCTGATCTGCTTGGAGTTTACTATTGCTGAGATTAAAAGGCAGAAAGCAGGCCCTTTCCCATGCAGTGCACCACAGGATTCCCACATGATGCAAAACTGCCAGGAAGGCTTTTTTCTCCTGATCTCTGTTTACAGGGCAGATGGTTTCTGCTAATAAAAGAAAAAAAAATATATGTACCAAAAAATATGCCTTTATCAAGACAAGTGCCAAAATATTTTGGACTTTAGGAAATGACAGGCTTGTAATTAAGATTTAATAACAGTAACAGGCAACATTTCACTGCGTTCTTCCAGGCGTAGTAAAATCCTCATTAGGGAAGAGAGGGCAGGCTCTTCACTTGTGCTCAGGTCCAGCACCTCCTCCCCAAAGTATTTCCCCACCCAGGGAAAACAAACTAAACCAACTGCTATTCCCTTCTCTGCTCTCCTCCAGGCCAAGGACAAGGCAAATTAGACTAAACTGCAGTTTATATTGGCAGATTTGCCTGGACCCTCCGGTCCATGTCCTGAGGTTTACTAGGCAGGCACAAGAGCCCTGAAGCTCCTGCCCACCTCCTGCCCACTCTTTCCTTGCTGTAGAAATACTGTTATTTTACTTGCTCCCAAGGAACTGAGCTTCCCAAGCTGCCAGGCCTATCCTTATGAAGGATGCAGGATACAAGGGGAGGAGGACCTGGAAACACCAACCCTTCCCTACCTGCAGCATTTTATTAACATTACAATATAAGCAAATGCTGTAGCTGCTGCAGGGGCTGCAACTTGATCGTTACATTCAGTGAAGGTGACGGGCAGTCTCGGATGCTGAAATCAAACCAGAAAGCACTACAGCACTGACAGCTGCAGGCTCCTCAGAAGTTTCATACTAACGGGTTTTCTGAAAGCCCCAGTTCTTGAAGTCACTCGAGTATGGGAAATCTGGGCTTTCACTTGAAAAAACAACAAAACACCTCTGGTTCTCATAGCAATGGTGAAAGAATAAACCCCAAAACGCTCCGTGTGAACTCTGCAAGCTGAGGAAGAACAGTAACCAAAGGAGGTAAGACTCATGGCCCTCTGGGCAGTCCTCTCTCCTCCAGGGAGGACAGGGCTCACTTTTGAGCTAGGTACTGGCAATACCCCTGCTGAGTCCAGACCCATTCTGTGCAGAGACAGGCTTAGGGAAGGACTACATGACTTTACCAACCCAGGTCTTTAGGCTGGACCTAATGCAGGTTTCACAGACCTACATGAAACCTGCACTCCCATTCAGGTTTCATGTAGCTTTTTTGGCACAACTCAAGCCTGAGGTTCACATGGAAGCTGCCACCCAGCAAGAAGGGGATGTCCCCCCAAACAGCCTGGGCAAACACCTTCAGGTGAGGAGCCATGGGGACAGACAGACAGGTAAAACTGCATCGATGCAGGTAAAACAGGCACCAGTGCTTGCTAACCTATGGTGGCTGTGGGAGCTCTCCAGAGAGGACAGCAGGGATGCTGCCAGCATGCAGGGGCACACTTCTTCCTCCTCTGCACATGCACTATTTCACAACCCCTTCGCTCTGGCTCTGCATGGGAAACCTTCAGCCTATTCCTACAACACCCCCCCAAACACTGCAGAGAGAAGCTTGAGAACCCGGATAGGACCAGCCAGTGTAAATGCATGCTTCTCCCCAGTTGCCCGTCCTCGGCCATAGCAGGGGATGCTGTGGGGATGTTTTCTTTTAAATAAATAAATAAGGATGCCGCAAGCAGAGCTGGTGAGAAGCGAAATAAGCAGGAATGCAGAAAGGTCAGTCGCTGACAAGCCTGCCGGGCCAGCGTGCGGCAGCCAGCCCGGCTCCCGGCCCCACGCCTGCCAGCAGTGCTGCCTCTGCAGAGAGCTTCTATTCAAGGTTCAATAAAAGATTTATATCTCGATGATCTAGTTTCTGCTGAACTTTAGCTGAACACCAGGGTGCCTTTAAAGATGCAGCTTTACATCCTTCACTGGGGGTCTGGTAGTGCTTTAGAAGAGCTGAGTGAACTGTGAAGGGAAGGCTCCCCCTTGATCCCTTTCCCTGCCTGTCCCTCATCCTGCACCTTCTGCCCTCCCCGGCTGCTGGCACCTCGCATACCAATGCAGTTATGCACTGTCTGCTGTGGTGCTCCTGCAAGCAGAGGCACCGGGATCCTGGTGTGCAGTCAGCTCCCTCTTCCCGTCACAGTCGCAGCTTCCTCTGCTTCAACAGACGAAGTGAGTAAAGCCACTGACGGAAGCTGGCTAACCGCAAGTGCTGGGTTTCAGGTTAGCTCTTTTTCTAGGTAAAGTTGGAAAAGTCCCTGTTGTAAAGCAAATATCATTAAATCTCAGACATGGGGGCGATGCTGACCGTCCACAATTGGAAATTTGAAAAAGAGGAAGCGGCGCTGCATGATGCAGATGCAATTCATTCTGAGAAGCGCCTGCTCCTCCCTGCTTCTGCCGAAGAGTTTATTCTAAGAAAGGTTTCTGAGGCAACCTCAGTGCGAGCCGTGCCAAGAGATGCATTAGCTCCGCTCCCCGGGCAGGAGACAGCTGCTAAGGGCAGGGACTGGGGCTCATCCTCACCTCCAGCCACCCCGGAGAAGCCACCACACTCCTCTTTTGGGTCTCCATTTACTCAGCTACCCCTGAGCCTAATATTTATGGGGTGCTGAAGGGCTAATTCAACGCTCGTCAGAATAAATCCCCATAGCCTGCCATTGGAAGGCTGCCCAGCAGCCATCACTTAATAAGGGAATGCGGCAGCAAATTTCAGTTTCTGTCATGTATTGTTAAAAATCATACCCATACAGCTAATAAACAGCTTTGTGAAGCACTGTGAAAACTCATTTTTGTGTGTTTGTGGCGAGATTAAACTCCTTTTGGTTCTTTCTTGCGCTTCCTGGAAAAAGCCCCACGTCAGGTTCCCTCTCTATTCTGCAAAGGGCTCAGCATCACTTCTTCCACACCAAGCTGCACTTGTCCCCTTCCCCATAAAAAACAGCACTCCTCTCTCTACATTAAGAGTATTTCCAAATCTTCAAGTGCACTGTCTTTAAACAGCAGGCTGAAGATAGAAGGTTAATGGTATAAAAACCTCCTTTTTCACTCTTGCCACAGATTAAACACTTAAGTGTCTTTTAGTCTGGTGCAGAGCAGGGAACTTGGAAGACAGACACTATTCCCAAAGGTGGAAGAGGGCCATGCCCCTACATAAAATGACCCTCCCATACGTCTCCGTGAGAGCTCTGCTGCAGATGACTCACTTGAGCCGAGTGCTGTGTTTACCTCACCAAGCATCACCCAGCTTAGTGTGACTGAGGTGGACAGCCCTGGTGGGAACCCCTGAAGGCAATCTCCTTACTCCTACAGGAAGGACAGTGCCACCTCTCCGCAGCAACCCACTTGTGGCTGTTTGCATCTACATTTTAAACAGGACCTGTTGTACCACGATCAGTTGGGCAGGACAAAACAATTAAGCATGCAAAGGCTGAGCTAACAGCTGCTGGTGGTGATGGCTGCAGTCATCCATCTACTCTTGCACAACGCATCCGGCACAGCTGGGCATCCGGCACAGCTGGGCAGCCTGCAGAGTGCTCTGTGGCACAGGGTCACCATGGGCTCCGGGTACCAGAGGAGGCGGCAGCAATGACTCAGGGTACGGCTGCCTCACCCCAGCCCCAGGCCACCTCCTCGGCAAACATGGACAGCCCCACAGGGCTTTTTGCCCTGGCCAGCAATACAGACTGAGCAGATCATTTTCCCCAGCACATCACCCTCCATAGCTTCCAGTTGGAAAATTTCCCTCTCTCTCCCCAGTGCATGCGGTCGGTGCCCCGGGATAAGGACACTGCACCCACCCTGCAAACTGCTTTGGGATCCACCCAAATCCCAACACGTTATGCAAACAAACCATTACACAGAATTGGGCTGAAGCCTTTGCTTGCTTTCATCCACCCAGGCCCTTTTTCTGCCACACACTCAGCCAGAGTGAAACCTTTGGCTCATCAGTGGGCATGCTAGCCCAATATTCCCAGCACAGATGCCTGCCCAGGTGGTTTATCAGGGAAAAACAAGGACCTGGCCACTTAAGGTGAATGTCAGCAACAGGAGGTTTTTTTTCTGCAGCATGCTGCAGGGCATGACAGCTTGCACACATCCAGAGGGCAGAGCACGCTACCGCTGCGTGGGGAAGATGAGGTTGACCAACCATTTCCCCCCATGCAGCTTCTGGTTTGCACTGTAATGCCAATTTCAAGGGTGGAACAAGTTGCTTTGCTATCTGAATGCAAAGCTCGGTACCCGTGCCTATGACACAGTATTTCCAGCAGCCAAGGGCCTTCTGCCAAACACACCTCTTGGCTCTTCTCTGCCTCTGCTATTATTTATTGTTTAACCCTGTAATTTTATTGGCTAACTCTGGTAAGGTATCTCAAGATGCAGCTTGTTGGGAAGATACCACCAAATTAAGCACCGTCAGCTCCAGTTCAGATCCTGACCTCCTCAGTCCTCCTCTCCCAGCTTGTACCCAGGATCAGTGAGACTGGGAGCCCTCAAACCCCAGTGTCCTCATCTATAACCCCACAGCTACATACCAGTTACTTATAAGGGCCACTCTCTTCTGCATCTTAGCATTGGGTTCCTAAGCATGGATATGACAACCTTTCTGATTTGATTTTGCCTCACAGTATAGGATCTCCAGGCACAAATTACATACCATGTAAGTAAGTTTCTAATAAATTCTCAGACTATAATTTCAGCTGTATACACATCTTTTGCCAATGCTGGACTCATGAAGCCCCTTTTGGAAAGCTCTGAGTCTGAAGCATCATAGCCTGCCACTTGTTATTCCTATAGGCACTGCAGTTCAAAACCAGTGTCGGCCATCTCCCACCAAATTATATTCAATATAGAGCCTGGCGACACAGTAACCCTCAAAGCCATCATCACGTGAGCCTCGGGCAGGTCATGAATCACACATTCCTGCTGGGTTTCAGAGCACAGTGACAATCGTGGCTGGGTGTTTAACTCCTTAGGAGTGGTTTCAAGTTGAACTTACACTTCTGGAACAATGTAATTTTTAAAGCCTCACACCGATGAAGCCTTGCCTTTACTTACTGGGAGGCTACATCTCGGTAGAAGTTACAGGCTACACTGGACACTCAAAACCAGTAATAAGAAATACCTTCCTCTTATGGTATAGCACATAGCTCAATATAGAGAGAAAAAATACCCAAGAATATATTTAAGTCCCCAGGTTTGCACAAAGAGGTTAATTAGGGCACAAAAGGAAATCTTTAGCCTTCATTTTCATTCCAAATTCCTTTAAGGATATCTGCACCATCGCTCTTCTTTACAAACGGTTCATTTTCAAATGACAATACAATCCACTTGAAGGTTCAGTACTTGGTGCTCTCCATCTGGACATGAGAGCTTGGGCAACACCTCACACCTCTCTGCCTTGCTTGTGTAATAAAGGTTAATGGCATGGATCCTGCTTGGTGCACTAAAAGTCTGTGGAAACTGCAAGGGCTCATTAGGAAGCTTTGTGCTAAGAGCTTTTCCAAACAAGTCTTTATTTTCAGCATGCACATGCGTGTGCATGAAATCACCCACAGCCACGCAGCTCTTGCCTGCACTGCTCAAACACTGGTGTGAAGCTGTACATGAGAATCCCTGTACTGAGGTATGCAAGAGTTGTGTATGCAAATATTTGTCCATGCAAGTGGCAGCACACTGCAGCTGCATGCACAACAGCTTATGAATGCACATGAACCCAAAGTGTACATGTGGTTCTCGATGTCTCCAGCTTCAGAGTGAGAATTTTGACATATTATAAATGCCTGCAAACAGCTGTTTGTAGCAGACCTTTGCCAAGACTCAGTGACAGCTGTACTGATGGGGCTGCTGCTAGCGAGGCTGCCACAGTAACTGCAGGCAAATGCAGGAAACATCAGAAGGAATTCTCAAGACAGGATGGGTAGATAAGACACTTAAATGAACTAATCTGAAGGGAGTTGCACCGAGTTCACATTAGTCACTTGGGTGTGGATGTCAGTGTCTGGCCAACACGATAAGTGGATCCCCCCACCTCCTACACACATGGAATTATTCAGACATCACCTGATCTTCCCTAGTGACTACAAAGCCACACAGCAGCTGAACCATGTGCCTCTGTTCCTGGGAAAGGCAGGAGGCACCGGACTACCAGCTCTGCAGCACCATTAGCATACCTCCCAGATAAACACTTTTCAGAAGACATTGATCCATCTCGAAGCTGTGCTATCTTAAGTGCACATCTGCAGTGATTTAGCCAGATGAACATCAGGTCATCAGGAGGGCTTTATAAACACCAAGAATTAAAGACTATCCCTATTACCACTAGATGTTTTCTCTCATCCTACAGTACTGTCTGTGCTATTAAACAGGTATTAGGAGGTGGTTCAAGATTGCATTTCCAAGGTGAGCTGCTTCATGCCAAGCTTTGTTTGCCATCTCCTGAAATCCCTGGGGTTATCAGCCTCGCCAGTGCTGGTGAGGACCTGAGGACAGTGGCTGAGTCACTGCAGCAGCCCGGGTGTGTACGCAAGCTCAGCTTCTACATCAAACAGAACCAGCAATTCATTTCCCCCCTTGCATGGGCTCCAGCAATTCCCAGCAAAGATTCTTAAGATATCCCAAGTTTTACATCATATATGACAGCAGGCACCTGCTCACCTTACTGATGAAAGTGAGCATTATCCCTGTTTTACAGGGGGAAAAGCTGATGATAAAATCCAGGCCTCCTATCAGAAGTCTGAACTTGCAGCTACACAACCACTGCAGCCTGGCTTCCCCATGCAGCTCCGTGAACATGGGGAACTTGAACAAAACCAGTCTGAGATCACAAGAACCAATACACCCCTAATTTGTATCAGGAAAACATTATGGAAGTTATAATTACAAATCAGTACTGCTAGTACAGTCTATTAGGGTTTATTTTGTCAGATCACTTTAATTGTTATTTTGATCAGGCTTACAGTGCTCAAAGTACTTCTAAACCTTAAGCTCTGTTTCCAAGTTTAACTTCTTTCTGCATGCTGCCTTTTAACTTAATGAGCTTCTATCTATGAAGGAACACAAAATTCACTAAAGAATTGTAGTTAATAACTGATTTTCAAGGCTACAATTTCTTTTTATGCTGGGTCAGATCCCTGCAGAGTACCAGATGAATTCTATGGGTAAGACTCAGCTCTGTCATACCCACTACAGTGGATATCCTCAAAAATTGCCTTTCTACACACAGTATTTTTAGACAAGAAAACATCAAAATTCAAGATCACTCCTAAAGCTTCTGAATATTCACTACCTGGCGTAAGTAAAATTGTCCAGGATTCTTTTGATACCACTACATAAAATATCTTTAAAGCACTGTACCAGCAGCACTGGATGCACCTCACAAGCCAGTGATGGATATAATTTTGGTGTCCTAAATTTCTTTCCCTCAGTGTTCTGTGGTGTTGGACAACCCACAAATACCAAATGGCAGAGGTGCTGTTTTCTTTTTTAATTTACTTATTTTTTTACTATTGCCAAAGGCAGAAATCCAAGTTTTCTAAAGATATATTGTTGGGAGTCGGAGCAAAGGTGAAGCATATCTGAGGTGTATTCTGTCATCACAATATAATTTGGAGCACATTATGCTTCCTACCCTCGACTACTAAAAATGGGTATAAATTGCAGTTGAACAATGGTACCATACAACAGCCCCTGGAAAAGACATGCCCCATCTCTGTCATTATCAAAGATGTTAGAGTGCCACCTTCAGACTGAAAATGTGGGGAGAAAATCCCTTTTACATCTAACCGTGACACAAAAAGGCTTTCCTGGAGAGCCTGGTAGCTGCAGCCATTAAGCAACTGCAGTTCCCATTCACCCTCTGTACAAATCCAGAATAAACCATCCCCTCCAAAAGATGAATCTCAGTCTTTGGAACCATTCACATATTTAGGGCTTTCCTTTTGCATTCTAGATTCATAGGACAAAGACAAAAGGCTTGAGTAAAAGATGAATCATGAACTAAGTTACCCCTAGATAAATCTTAGGCAGAAAAAAAGAGGATTTCTGACTCTTACAGAAGTATTTAAACCAGGCTTGGTAGAGAAATACATTTATTATGTTTTACACTCAGATGTTCTAGGGCAGAAAATAATGGTTTTAATATTAAAGGATGCTTCTAATTTTCAGAGTAAGCTTTGCCAGATCAGTCCTAAGGAGTATGTCAACATCTCAGCGCTGCTGAGAACTCCAGTGTCAGGGCAGCTGCAGCCTGAGCTGCCCCGGTCATGCCTGTGCTGGATTGTGGCACACCACTGATGTGCAAAGCAAATTAACTTCCTATTCCATGGCTCAGACAGTTACACCACGCTTTCAACAGCACTGCAGTGAGACCCTGCTGTTAGTGCTCAATTTAAAACTGGCTCATGAAATGCAGAAAACCCACCAACTACAAGACATGCTCCAAACCTCTACCTACAGCATAGTTACATAAAATTGCATGAGCATGAGACACTTGGTCTATCCATAATCTACCCATATTTCCATTCAACACACAGTAATTAGCCCTTGCTGACACTTCTGCGAATGAGAATTACAATGAAAGATCTCCAGCTTTTGTGCTTACTGCAATCACATTCAGTGCCTAGTGTTTGGTTCTTACCCAGTTTAAACTCCTAATCTGAAATAGTTACTACATTGTTCGTTAATTGAAGCTTTTATTTTTTAAACAAGTTTTAACACAAAGTCATCTTTTACAAGCAGAAACACTCTAAAGAGTACAGGGCTTCCCCCTGAAGTAATGCTTGCTGCAGTGGGATAAATAAAGGGAGCAATATAATCAGTCAGACCAGAAAGGAGCAGTGATGTACTGAGTTATCTCACTGTGCTAATCCTCTATCAGGTGACTGCTCACAAGATTTCTTTAAGCCCTCATTACAGAGGCAGAAATCCAGAACTAGGACATACACTTTAGTGACCCCAAAGTAACATGTTAAACCTCTAAGAGATGTTGGTGGGATTTACACATTGACCAGGCCACAACAAATTGCTCACTTAAAGGTAGGTTGTACCTCCACAGCAAAAAAGAGAGAGACAAGTAAGAAAAGTATTCAGCTATTTATTCACCTGAAGGCAAATAAAGGAATAGCTAATTCAGTGTTATAAATCAGAAACAGCTTTTGCTAACCAGCCAGAAGATACACAAATTAGTAATTGGGGTTTAGGATCTAATTCCAGGAGCTCTGAACCTGTACCTTGGCAGAGATGAGGCTCTTAATTCTCTCATTAAAAAGCCTTACAATTGAGTAGATATTAATTTTAGGGTTTTTTTACAATAATAAGCTAAAATCATATGACAACAAATCCTCCCAGTCAGTCTAACATACTTATGCTGGGGCAGGTTTTAACCTGTTATATTTCAGACACTTCTACCAGCTTGAAACTGTTCTCCCTTAAATACTAGTTTTGAAAACAGCTTCTCTTCACCTGATTTAAAACCACAGAGGCTACCTAGCTGTCCCTGCTCACTGCCACCCACTTCAGCACACACATAGGACAGTTTGGGAGGCTGAGAAGCTGCAGGTACGCAGTCGCAGACCACTGTGTGACTGCAGTGCTGCAGCTCATGTCAGCTCCCACAAGTGCCCCGCTGCACCGCCTGCAGCAGGCTGCAATGTGCTGCCAGCAATGCAGTGTCTCTTATCGAGTTACCCTGCCAAGTACAGCTTTAGTACATCTTTAGAAGATGTTTCTAAAAGGAAAGGCATTGGGTTAAACTTATTATTGTAGAAAAAGTCTAAGTATTTGCTTACAAAATAAATAAAATGCAGAGCATTACATTTACCAAATGCGCCAGTAGGTTGGTCTAGAGGGGAAAAAAACCCAAAACAAAACTGCAAACTCACCTTGATCATTTCTGCCACGTAACTTTCTGGTCCTGTATATTCTGTAGAATCTTTTACTTTCACTAGCACAATAAAGCATAAATAATGCCACATATTGTGCTCTTCTTTAATGTGCTCTTCAAATGTGACTGTCTTGTTATCAAACTTATCTCTTTCCAAACCTACAAGAGTGACACATATATAACTCTTAGTATTTACAAACCGGTACTAAGGAAACGAGCTGTAAGAACAAAACTTGTTTCTACAGTCTGCTGCACTTCAAAGTCACAATCATTCTTAAATGAACACTGAATAATAGCGATAAACTCTCTAACAAATGCCCCCAGTGTAGCAAGAAGAGGAAAGAAGCATAAGTACTGCTCACACTTACTATAAGGAACAGAAGACTTTTGGTAAAAAAAAAAAAGGTAGCTACCTCATATGCAATCAGTCTGATGGATTTCATAACTCATCTCCTATTTTTAGGCAAAATGATACCAAAAGCAACATTTGCTTTGCCACAAACTTCCAAAGGTTACTTCTGTCAGCCTGTGTGTTATGCAACTTCTGCATGACATTCAACTACCCCAACCTCAAAAGCTCAGCAGTTTTATCCCATCAGTAGATTGGGAATTAACTTTCACAGGCACTACTCAACACTCTGCACCCTTGGAAAAAACCAAATGTTTATGAAAATCTCTACCATTCCAATAGGAAACTATTCTTTGAAGCACAGGAGAAACAGAAACTAAAGGTCTGAGGAAAAATGGCATACTGAGCATGCATTCCCCATCTCTTTCTGCTGCCAAGCCTGTGCGCACGTGGTACCCATTATCAACTAGCCGAGGAATGCAAGGTAGGAACAGCCAGTAATTCAAGACCCCTGTTTCATGAGTTTGCAGCTATCTGTGACTTTGATAGAGTAACCCCTTATTCTTAAGAGTGTTTCTATACTTACCACAAATGAAGCAAGTAGTTTTTAAAATTTCTTCTTTCTTCTGTTTTTCACTCCTTAAATCAGCGAAAGTGTCAATGATCACACCAAAAATCAGGTTAAGGACAATAATGATGACCATGAAGAAGAATAACAGGTCATATATCACTCTAGCAGCAAAGAGAGGTTCCTGCAGGATACATATTTTAACAATTAACAACCCAAATAAATACATGCAACATCTAACCCTCACCGTGACTTTCTGTTCAGCAGAGTACGATGCCCCACAACCCCTCCCTTTAGAGTCTCCATTTCTGATGCTCTCCAACAACTCGAAACATTAAGTGAAACTAAAATGCAAGATTACTGAAAGAAAAGCCAAATTAGTCAGCTACCAGCACGCAATCTCTAGAGTTGCTCTTTCTGCTGTCCAAGTCTGTCCTCTTCTTTCCCACTCATACAATGCAATCTATTCTCACCCCTACCCTGCAGCCGAATCAAATTACATCTTTACATTAAACTGCTTACATATCAATATAGCATCAGTGTTGACCATAAAGTCTTTTACTGGAATTTAACAGTATTAATTTCATCTATGCTAACAAGCATGGATGTGGACATGAAGTTGGACTTCCCGGTACCCACTGCATATTTATTGCAGGCCTGAATACCCAAATATTTAACCTCTGTTTTCAGAATCATCCTGCCAGCTGGGTGTCAAACTTTTATTAAGAATTCTGTAGCTTTTAACCCATTTTAAGATGAAAATAAGGCTACATATTAGAAAACACTTTGAAATTGCATTCACTCTGACTAAGACTGCTCCTTTGGCCCTAACATGGTTCTGGGGAATGGGCACAAACAACTAAAGCAGCAGCTGTACAGGCAGCTTTGGGTATTATGAAAAATCCCCTCTGCTTTGACTGATGATGGCTCCAAACAACATCCTTCCTTCCTTCCCACAGTCCCAGCTCCAAACCTGTCTCGGTTCCTCCCATCATTCCACTGTACACATATTACCATTTCCAAGTGATGCTCCCCACAGAAACTCTAGCAGGGTATCGGCTACCACTGCATTTTCATCCTGCTGCATCATGTTACTCCTTCATTAGCTTGGACTTATTTCTTCAGATCCTGAACTCCCAAAGCACAGACTGTCGCCTACCCCATTTCTGTTCTTTTGGGCCCCATTCTGGACACCCTAAAATAAGGATGGGTAGAACTGGCTGCTGTTTAATGTGGTACTACACATTACACTACAAGTATGGTCCCTTGTAGTTGCAAGGTATCCTACAGCTGTTTAAAGGGAGTGTATACACATATCCCCCAGAACTCCATCCCCAGCCCTACATGGTTATCACTCTTCTGCCCCCATTCAGTGATAATTTACCTCTTTGGATGGTTTCCTGAGCACATCACCTACTCCACCCCCACTCCTGAGCCCATGACTCAGTACAGTAACAATGCACATCAGTAACGTCTCGCACGTATGCTCTTTATTCTCTTCCTCCATTTCTTCAGCAATCAGTTCTATTAACACAGCAAGCAAAGACACGTTTCAAAGGCAAGAAGATCAGTTTTAAATCATCCTCTCCACTCTTTGCTGGTTATGCTCTCTCCTCCTTTTGCGAAACTGGCCAGATTTCCAGCCAGTGTTGTAAACCTCCTTAGTTCTCACCAAGAGCTGACCATCAGAGCAGGTATCTCTGCCCTGGCTCCAGCCCACCCTCTTCTTCCCACCAGCAGAGTTTTCCTTTGTGCTTGAACTGCTGTCTTTGACTTGGTTAAATATCTCTTTCCATTTCTGTTCGCATGCATAGCTCAGATCACCAGATGCCTGTTTATACAGAATCATAGCTTTTTGACAGCTCAGAGGACAAAGTGTTGCCTCTTACACTCTCCCCTGGTGCCTAACAGATTGCACAGCCTTTGGGCTGCACTCAAAATGGCAACTTCGACTTGTATTTTTCAAATGGCTAAAATATCACTGCTTATGGAAACAGCATTTTGCTAAAAAAGTAACAGTTTTTTTGACCCTCTCTTCATTTGGCTGAAGCCTCCAACTTCACTGTTTCAGTTGAAGAACTGCTAGAATTAATTACCTAATCTCATACACTCTCCCTGTACCCATTAAAGTCTCATGACTTGCATTTGATCATAAAAATGCTCCTGAGCTGATCCCACCTTCCCACGGACAGCCTCAGAAAGGCCCAAAGCCCCGTGCAACCCAGAAATAGCCAAAACCCAAGATGGTAGAGAAATCGCCAAAGATATAGGCATCATGAATATCCCTGGCCACGTAAGACTCTGGTATCAGGTTAATTATTTATGACATAAAAACACCTCTGGTGTTTTCCTTTCTGCAGCCAGAGTGTATAAAGACAAAGCAGCACACTCCTCCTGAAGCTTAATAAAGCACCTATTCCTGTATCAGTGTCGAATCTTAGTTTATGAAAGAGGACACTTGAGTAAAACAGCCATCTCCTCTTGCAAGCATGGGCTTGTGGCCATTATTGACCTTTGAAACATTTGACCATGTAAGAGCTCCACTTCTAAGAGAAATAGTGATGTTCTGTCTGGCTCTTACAGCCAGCATCATAAATCTCTGAGAAGTAAATTACATTTTCTAGAAAATAAAACTGAAATATGTCAATGCCCAATCTGAGGCTGGCAATTACGCTGCAAGTTATCTCTCACATGTACTTTTTGATCTCAAACCCCCCCAAACCTACCCTGTCTACTTAATCCATGGAATACTTCCTGCCATGATACTAAAACCAGTTTCCTTAGTTAGCTAGATAGAATAAATGACAATAAATGATGTTCTGTTCCATATTTCACAGGGTATTATTCTCAGAGATCAAATTTAACAGCCTAATGTTTTAAAATAATAGACTTTGTAAAGAGGTAAACTGCATCACTTCCTTCTCAAACTGATGTAGAGAATTAAAGAGTATGACAGTTTTCATCGGTACGGTTCAGTTTTAAGTTTCTCCATTGTAATCACTTCGTGTAACAAACGTTATTTATGCTGTTGGCCTAAATGAATCCTATTTTAAGTCAGGAAGTCTCATGACAGTTTTATTTCCAGATTTATTACATTGGGATTTTTGGACAAAATTTTTTTTTTTTTTTTAATTTAAGGTGCTTAACTAGAAAAAGGGTGAAGACTCAGGGTGTGAGTTATGAATTCAACAGCAGATACTCACGGTCTGAAGGAATGATTGAGGAACAGTTCTCACTGCTACCCGCTTTGCATACATCTGAATAGAGAAACTCCCCGGTCATGGTCTCACCTGGTTCTGTGCGATCTGAAAACAGAAAGTGATGAATCAAATGGATAGTTTAACATTTTGGAAGACTACTCAGACATTAAGGTACTCCATCATATTCTGCATGCAGTTACTAGCCAGATATATAATACTGTATTATTCTAGAGTTTAGAAGGGCACAGTGCTTTCCGATTTACACATTCAATGATTTTAAATTCAAGCAGAATTCTTACTTCTATGAATTAAAGACCAAAGTTGTGCATTTATTTTGCACCAGCTCTAAAGCTGAGAAAGTAACTGAAATTGTTCCAAAAATACTATGTCCTAGTGCACAGTGAATGTTGAGGGTTTCTTGAAGCTTGCTTTTCAGCCTTGCAGGTATCAAAACAAACCTAGTGCCACATAGTAGTAAGTCTTTGGCATTTCTCCAGCCTCACGGAAACATGAAATAACAAGGTCAGTAAGGTTTGGGTCTCTCACAGGGTTGGCAGTAAAATTAGAAAAAATAGGGTCATGTGGAATGCCATTTGTCTGAATAGCTCAAGTGTCAGAGAGAAAAAACCCAAACCAACAAAGACAGAACAAGACAAACCCCAAACCCTCCTCTAACAAATTTCCTTCCCACCGAGTTGGTTGCTTGATACTGCAGGGTAGAAAAAGCTCCAAGTTTTAACTTACAATAAGCAACCTAAGATCAGCACAGAGAAGCCTGCTGTGGAGTTTAAACGTTAGCAAGTATTTGAGGGAGGTTAATACTGTCTCAAAACATGAGTGAACCAGAGTTAGAGAAACCTCTGCTTCACAGGAGCACCTCTTTGATGCCCTTCATTTATATTCACTCTGTTACTTCAGATAAAATACTAACTTTTGTTATGCTGAAACTAAACCCCACAACTAAAAGCCAATGTAAGCATCCAGTATCTGGCAAATTGAGGCACAACTGAAATTTCCCAGTGCAGAGCTTTCTCCACGATGGCCTACCTAACGTCTGCTTGTAATTAAACTGGGGGAGGGAGTAGGTGTAGCTGAATTAGATAATCTCAACTGTTTCAGCAAACGGCGAGGGGACAAATTTCAACCATCTGCAGAAGAGCCCAAGTGCTCTCTCCTGGGGTTGTTCCTCCTCCCCTTCCCTCTTTATGCTGCAGCAGACTGCAACACTTGGTAAAAACACTGGGGTATCATTTGCCCTAATCAGTTTGGGGTTTCTAAACATTTTATTTTCTATTTAAATAGTGTCCTTTGTGAGAAAGAAACTGTCAAACTGGTGAGGTAATCAGTAGTCTTGCAAGAGGTGGAAGACTGAAGACACTCAGCACACTCCATGGAACAAGAGCCCATTACTTTGGAATAAATAGGTTGAAATAAGTCACTGGTACCAACCTGGCAGTAATGTTTCATTAGGCAGCTTGTCTACCTCCAGGATAAAGTCATCTTTGAAGAAGAGGTACCCCACTATGGAGAACAGGTAGACCAAGATGAGAGCGAGAACAGCAGTAAGGATGATGGAACGTCCATTGCGAGTGACGCTCTTGATGACATTCAGCAAGGTCTCCTCTCTGTACACCAAGTCAAAGAGCTAGGGGACAACAAACAAAAGCAAAGGCTGTTTGTCACGTGGGCTACCAACACCACTGGTGGCACACTACGTGTTGGCATAACAATACCAACCTGATGTTTTAGAGAGCATTTAAAGTACTTCTCTCTTGCCTCTCCCCTTACAGTTATCTGAAATTTAACACGTTAGCAAAATAAAACATAGGAGGCAAAGGAGATGAGGGTCCCTGTCCTGGGTTCAGCAGTAGTAGTAATTTTTCTCCTTCTTAGTAGCTGATGCAGTGCTGTGTTTTTGACTTTACCTTTAAACATAAAGCTGCTAACACAAACTGTTTATCTTTTTTATTGTGCTCTCTGCCCCATCACCATCTCAGCATAGCTCATTTCAAAATGCAATTAGCCATTTCCTTTACATGTTCAGTGTATAACTAAAGGAGCAATATTTTTTGCCCAAATTCTTTGTTTAAATTTCTTTACAGATTTTTCCTTCATTTTTCACTCCCCTGGGTCTGTGTCAGTCCATCAGCACAGCCCAGGCAGGTTGCTGGCTATGCTGGTTGACAATGAAAGAACAGGTATTTGTTAAATTGGACCTACATGAATAGAGAAAATAACCAATTTGGGTACCAGAACATTAAACAAAAAAGGGTAAAAATAGAGTGTTCTGAATGGGATTTAAGGTTTGCTTTAAAAATGACACATTTTCTCCACCAATGCTAGATATACTCCTTCTGTGCTTATTCTTAGAAGTATTGTGCTGTGCAAGATGAATTCCATCCCAAACAGAAAAAACACATATGCCAGGCATCTGTGTCAGTCGTGCGAGGTCTGGAGTCTAGCTGCAGCTGAGGAGACGCTCCAAAGTTAACCAGCTACTCAAAAAGCATGGACACTATGTTATCGTTATTGACAATAACAGAGTAAACCATCTTCAAGACTGTGCACCTCTTACTCATACTGTGGCAACTCCAAAAGTGCCTCCTGTTCAGCTAACATTTCTGTGGCTAGATTTGTCCATGACTTCTTTTGTCCTCATGTAAGAGCTTATATGACTTTAAGAAGGCTTAAGCCTTCACTAAGTACTGATATTACTTAAGAGTCACAACATTTTCAATTGTTTTATTAACTTGGACATCAGAGCAGGGTCACAAGCAATACATCCAACCTTGGAAACCTATGCCTTTGAAGTCTTGAGAACTAAAGCACACAGGGAAATGCTAAATACCTTCATTGCAACAGCACACACGTTTACTGTAATGAGCAATTTTAACTAATTTTACCCTTAAACACATCTTGTATAATGTACTTAAGAACAAAAAAAAGTCTCTGCTTGTCTGTACAAATCAGGAAGAAAAGATGTGGCAGGAGTCCTGTAGCCTCCCACTGTAACCTCTCCCAAGCAAAATCTCCAGTGTACGGCCTCTTAAGAGTGCCTGTACAATCATTTTCCAGTAGCAGAACAGAAAGCAAGTGCTGTTTGACACTTCGAGATATGCCCGAGATGGAACTTTACAAACGCACAGACAGCAAAACATTCTGAGAACAAAGTGAATACCTACCAACAAGCTATAAAAGAATTCATGTACGAAGAGCCCCAGAGCACAAATCAGAAGGTAGAGCAGGTGATAAAGAAACTCAACATCCATGATCATTGCTTTGTATCCTCTAGTGAAGGTTCCACAGTTACCCACAAAACTCATCAGAAAAATGATTTTATTGCAAACCTAAGGAAAGATTAACCATAAATTAGTTACAACATGAGGCTTGCAGGAAGAAAAAGGCAATTTTTCAAAGCTGGAGGTAACTCAGCTCCATGATGACATCAACAGCCATGCTGGACTGTCTGTTACACAAAGCTCTGCTCTGTGGTGCACTTTCTGCACAGCTGGGTTAGGGAGCCAGAACAGAAACTGCACACATCTGGTAAAATGTGTGCACCGACTCCTGCCTCCAGCTTCTTGTCAAAGGCATTGAGACTAAGATTTAAAGAAGAGAGTTCCCTGCTGTCAGAGTTAAACTTGCCTAAAAACCAAAAAACTCAACCCAAACTACTCCTGTTCTAAGCATGGCACTAAGCATCTCTACCCTACAGATACCCTGACATTTCTGATACACCCCATATTGCTTACTCATAAGCAAGAACTCCAGATTCCCTCAGCAATTCACTCTTGGATCATGCACCCAGTAATCCTTTTGTGTAGCACTGGCCACCAATGCCAAAGGAAAGCTGCTGTCAACTTACCTGGAAGCTGCTAAATGCTACAATTACCAGTAACCACCACCACCCTCACAGTGCAGTTCTGACTGTAGTACACAGCACTCAGTGGCATCTTTTGAAGACAAGGAGTGCTACTAAATGATGCATTTGAAACCTGGGCACTTTGTAATAAAGGTAAAGACTTTGAGAAGCTGCATCTTTGCACAGCTCCTGATGACTCAGTCAGAAAAACCCTTTTGGCTCACTTGCCACAAGAGACCACAAGTGTCCAGGTTTGAGCATTAATGAAGTTCTCCGGTGGCTCAGCTTACATGCTCAGTCCACACATTACTGTCACAAAACTGCTTAGTGTCAGCTTTCGGCTGGCAGGTAGACAGCAGACAGACATTTGGGAAATGCACTGTTTAGTGAATCTTACACAACCCCGTAAATACTGCAGCTTAGTCACTGAATGGCTGAACAACCGAGTACTTTAGGGCCAGAGAGACTTCTTTACATTTCTGGCTGGGATGGGAACTGATTCTAGACTGTAGCAGAACTGACTGAAACCTCAGAGGTCTCCAGCGTGGGGAACCAGGATTAAATGAACAACACCAAAGCACCTGCGCTAGAAACAAAAGAGGGAATTAGTCCTCCCACCAGTTCCACCACAATGTCCGGGGCTATTTCTGTGGGTAAGAAACTCTTAGGTAAGATGCAAGAGGACTTCAGAAAAGCCCACTGGGTTCTTACATTGAATGCACCCAGAAGAAACAGAGTAGGTTGTAAACCAATTGAAAATATTAGTCGTAATATTGTAGAAGCGATTAGGGCTCGGATGCCGTGGGGCTTAGGAAGAGCTATAACGATGGCCAGAGATATCAGCATCGCTGTCCACAGCAAGCCTGACAAGTGGGGCTCCAGTGTACCTAGGGTGGAGAGGAAAGAACAAAACCCATTTCAATACTTCATGTGACCAAACAAAACCAAACCAAAACAACCAAATAAATGCCATTTTATCTTTGGTGGAGCATCATTAAGCCTCATGTTCAGACATTACTGATTTCAAAGCAGTACGTGGAACATCTGAGCCTGATGCCTTGAGCAGATTTTAATTACAAACTTGTTATTAAAGCATTATGTAAATAATAAGTGCCAGTATTATAGGATTCTTCATTTTAGTGTTCATTACTTATACACCTTGCATGCTGAAAAGGAGAGGCATTTTTGCTAATGTGTTCTGTAGAGGCACTGAATAGGTAGGTGAAGACAGACAACATACTCCTCCAGGTCCAGATTCACAGATTCTCTTATTATGCTTTTGGTCAAAAGCCTCATACCAGTTTTTGTCATCTCTTGCTATTTCTGGTTCTATTTAGACTGTCCCATGAGACTGTCTGCTTACATAACATCAAGCCCATGTTGCTAAAAATACACTTCTCTGGAAGAGCCATAAAAAAATACTCAGCCAAAAATACCATTTACCCTGGCTTTATGCAGAATATAAAAGACATCACTTTCTTATAACTGACATAAAAACAATTTTCTTCAAGCAACTGGTTCCTCAACAGACAGAAAAGCAAGACCCTCCAATTCCATAGCACTCTGCAGCCCTTCTGCAAGTACATACCGAGAGAACTAATGTGTCTTATTAGCAAGATATTCACCGAGGGCTTTTTCCTCCCCCCGCCTAAATGCAGAAGGCTTAGGAAACACTACTCTCATCTGACTACCACGAGCAGCCATTTAATTTTGTTCCAAATCGCTGTAGACTAATAAAGACAGCAGAGGATAGGTGGAAATTAAAACTTAATAAGTGTAAAGTTGAACAGATGTTTCCGCTGTCTGAAGGGAGTTTGGGGTCCCAGAGCAGCGCTACTTGAGCTGTCAAACAGCAAAAGGTGCAAAAGCTCAAAACAGAGTCACCCGAGTGGGAAAGACAAACAGCACAGAGATGGGAGAGAGGAAAAAACTTGTAGAAGCTTATTCAGGAATGACTTGGGAATTGCCGTGAGAGGCAGATCTTGAAGGATCCTGCCTACACCTGCACCGGTGTCTGAACATCCCAGCTATTACAAAGCCATCCATGGCACATGAATATATTTGCTTTCACAAGTTTTAGCAGTTCCCAGCAGGCCTGCAAAAATAACTAGAGTTAATGAAGTCCTCAGTTGGTGCCTGTAACATCCACCTTGGAAAGGCCCAACACCACCAGCTGCTCATCAGCACATGGAGTGCAATGCTGTGACATAAAAAGCCCTTAGTGGGACCTGGGCCAGGGAAGAGTGGGACTCAGAGCATGGGCTTGTATCTCCTTCCCAGGGACAGAGAGAGACTGTGAGCAGTGTGTTTGCCCTTGGCACATGAAGCTCGCCAAGCCAGCTGTCTGCACCCGACCTAATGTCAAAGCCTTGCTGCAAGCACGTGGAGTTCATTACACGACTGCGGGCAGGAGGAACGTGTAACCCGTAGGAATCTCTCCCTGTCTGGAATTCTCACCATTCCGGTACTGAATTCCAGGCATCCAGTTTTGTTTCTGCTCCTCAAGTAAGAAGTTTTACAGCTTCTGCTACAGTCAGATGCTGATCAGCTGCTCAGTTCACCCTGTCTAAGCAATTCAAGACACTGACAACTTCCCCCAAACGGTCTGTTCTGAAGTCTTCTCTTTTTTTTTTTTAAGCTAAATATAAAATACACATGTATTTATCTTTCATTTTCAATTGTAACTAGTAGAGGAAGAGATTATATCGAAATGGTAAAGTATTTCAAATATGTAGGGTAGGGCATCTTCAAAATGCCAAATGATCCCCCAGTCACGCAACGTGCAATCTCAATGAACTCATTTGATTACCAGCTTTCCTACAGCCATAAATACAAACCTTTACATTTGAACTTGTGATCTTTGAAACTAGAGACAGAAAATTCAGTTGCTCTTTGTGCTTTTTAAAACTGTCTAACCAGCTGCTGGCCAGAATGGGATCCGGGTGGTCTCAGGGCCTGCTGTCCAGGGTGCCATGCAGAGGTATGCACAGCCTGATGTTGCAGAAGGTAACTATACCCTTCCCCCTCTCAGATGGTCTAAAATATCCTGTATCTTCTCACATGCCTTATCAGGCTGCAGAACCCCTTAACCAAGTTTTCCATGCCAACTGCCGTTACCCCACTGTGACCATAGGCTGCTGTCACATGCTACTCACACAAAACTATGGCTCTTCTCAATCTAAATTAACTGGTTAGCTGCCAAAAGGGTGAACTGGCTTTTGTGCTGCATACAGAGCTCAGATGATAATTTTGTTATGTTCAGGCTACTGCTATCTTTCAGTTTCATTGTCTTTGGGTTCTGCAGCAAGCAAACCAGGAGGAAGATGCAGAGGGAAGTTCAATAGGAAAACGTAAGTATCTATCCAGCCCTGCTGCACTACAAACCTCAGAGAAAGGGAAGGGCAGGCTTGACCATGAATCACCCTCTCCAGGAGGAGGTTTTACTGCTGGGGTTCTTATTTACTCCAGTTGACACAGAAGTGGAAAAAGGTCCTACCTAGACACTTCCTTTACACCAGTTCTGCAACTGATAAACATGACAGAGGCATTCACAAGAACAGTTCTCCAGATTCCTGATGCTTGCTGACATGACTCCACCTCTCAACCTGCCCTGGGGTGCATCTCTTGGGAGAGGCCAGAGCTAAGGAAGAACAGCTGACTCTCATCAGGACTCCACTGGGAGTATTTAGCAACTTGGCTCCAAGAACCACCACTGTCACACAAATGCACCATCTGGATCAAAAGCAACTTCCAAGAGCTGTCTTACAGCAAGATTGTGCAATCCCACATGAACCGCACACATTAACCCATCTTTCATGGCAGAAATGACAGCTGCCATCCACTGATGGCAAGGCACCTTGGAGCAGCAGGTTGCTCCCGAGCTAGAGGACAAGGCAGGCACACTCGTCCTTGCTCCCTAGGGCAACCTCTGCTCCAAGTGCTCCTACAGGAAGGGGCTCCTAGGAAAGGCAGTAACAGAGGAGAGATGGGCTCTTTTTCCATATCATGCATCAATTTCTAATGGCATGAGGCAGGTCACTTTGCCCCCGCACACCTCATCTGCCAAGTCAGAGTAATCTCATTCACCCCACCCCAACACTCAGAAGCCTCCTGACTTGCTATGCAACCACAAAAGTTTCATGGGAAATGACAGTAATAAATGCAAGCTCAAAGAAAACAAATTAACATTTCTCATGTTTTTAGTTCAATAGTTAATTACAGAACTTTAAAACAAAGTGGAACAGTCAAGTAATTAAAGGTGGATGTCTGTCTTGGATAATTTTTTCCCCTAGGAAAAAGCATGGCTCTATATTTTCCTTAAAAACACCTCAGGAAAAAAGCAAGTCAGAGAAAAGTGTAGTTTAAATCATGGCAATTAAAAGAAGCCAATTTCTGCTCTCCTATCCCTACTGAAGTAAACAGTGATGCAGACATCAGTGAGGAATAGAATTTGGTTCATTATACCTCATTTGTTCTGATATTTTTGTATGATAAATATTGGTACCTCCTCGAATTCCTTTGAATGGATAGAAAAATGCTACGAGTAGGTTCATAAGGACGGCCAGGTTAAAGGAAATACTGCTCCAGAAGGACATGTTGCGAGCACACCAGTATAGGAAAGGTTGAGCTGCAAAACAGAAAAATTAGTGTTTTTAATGGAGCATTTCAAAAAGAGGTCTATACATAAAATTAATCTCCATCAAAACATAGTTTATTTTCAGTTTGCCCAAAAGCACAAACAGTGGTAACGTTCACGGCTTCTGCTGAAATTGACCTGACTACTCTTTATCTTTGGGGTACTTGCAGTTAGAAGTGCTTTAAGGCAAAGGACTCACATTAAAAAGGCAAGTATTTTCAAACATGATTTAGCAGCAGCATGAGAACAAGCTCAGAAACGCAGAGGTCAAGGACTTCAGGTTTCCCCTAATAGTATACTTCGTATTCAGTCACACAAACAACAATTAGGAGGAGTAAGATTTGTACACGGTAGCAAAGGTGAGATTCAGCCCCATCCCTTCAAGTTACACTGCTGCCAGCAGCTCACCTGAGGTGCTGCTCACCTTCAAACTTCTTTTCTGCTGCAGCAAGCCAGAAAAAACTCAGTGGAGACGAGGCGGGGTAGACAATAAAGACCCAAAATGCAAAGCAATAAAGCTAAAATGCTTAGGACTAACTGCTAAGCAAGTAAGACAACTTTACTGCAAGCTGATAACAGACCAAGGTAGCCCCAGAATCTGCCCTGTGGGCAAAGGACACAAGCGCATCTGCACAAAGGTGAGTGCACAGTTAAACAGCTGCAGATTTTAAATCCTTAATGGTACCTATAAATACTTTTCCAAAAGACTCCTGATTTTAATAATCTCTGCAGCTAGGATCAAGAGCACAGAAAGCAAAAAGAGTCATTTTCTGAAGTGGTCGCGGACCAGAAGACAAGGACAGCCAAGAAGCTGCGTTACAGCAATTCCCTCTGCCTTAAGGCAAAATACCCCTGATTTTAGCTCCTGCAGGCTTATTCTGCAGCAAATTGTGTACTCCTGAAATCTGGAGTGGTAAAAAAATAATCACCTATTAAAAATGCTCCCAAAGAAGGAACAGAAGTGATATTCTCTCCTGTTGGAAGGAGGTAATGTGTACAGAGATATCAGAGAGCAAAGGTAAAGAAGCTCACAGTGAAATTTAGGGGAAAGATGAAAATGCAAACTGAAGAGTAAAGGCTGAAGAGTAAATTAATGAATGCTGCAATTCTAAGCCTCACAGTAACCACCACATCCCTTCAGCAAATCACCTCTTCTAGCATCCTAAGCAAAAAAAAAAAAAGGGGTTAGAAGAATTATACACTGCCTCATTATACTGAGTTGAAATGCACATAAAAAGCCAATGTATTGAACAGCTGAATGCAAAGGAAAGGACTACAAAAAGATACCCAGTCACTGTAAGAATACAGGCTTCACTGCACCTAATTAGCCAGGCACATGTTAAGCCTCAAAATGTGATGAAGCAGTGTTTCAAATATACAATGCACTGGTTTCTGTATTATTTCTGTTCTCAGTTTCACATTAACCAGAAGAATTTGTAAGCAGATTGAATTAGTTTGTATGAAATTGTTATACAAATGTTCATTATGAAGTTCCACACTTTATTTTAAACTTTCCTTTGAGGATGGGCACAGACTATCTGCCCTGTGTAGCACTTCTGCCTGGTTTTGGCAGGCTCATTTGAATTCTTAATTAAGACCTTTGGGAGACTTACAGTGCTCAGATTATGGGCCAGCACCATGAGCTGAAGGGGGAAGTCCATGGGCCTTTATAAAGAGCTTTCTAAGGTGTCTTTCTGAGATTTGAATAACTCTTAAGTGGTATCACATGAGAACAGCACAGAGCACTGCCAGCTGGTCACATCTTGAAAACACAGACCTGTATTTAAGATGT
Source organism: Psittacula echo (assembly GCF_963264785.1). Classification (NCBI taxonomy): domain Eukaryota; kingdom Metazoa; phylum Chordata; class Aves; order Psittaciformes; family Psittacidae; genus Psittacula; species Psittacula echo. The sequence continues at coordinate 12,963,387 of NC_137745.1, read as the reverse complement.
GTATAAACAGAGTATCACTTAATTGGCCAAACAAGACCAGAGTATTACGAGACAGACGAAATGAATCCAGTTTCTTAAAGATAAAAAAAATATTCTCCACTTCTGCAGGTGGATCTTGATCAATTTGTGGCCTGTAGTTAATTATGGATGTCTTCACAGTTTGCCTGGAGATAGCCTCAAAGACTATTAAAGTAACTCAACAATATCTAACAGACTATATGGATGCTGTCAAAGCTGCCCATTTGTGTAGGATGTTATACACTCCCATATTTCTTGTAGAGCTCTTAGAAGTCATTTTTAGGAAGCAGCTTCCTGTGGATTTTGATGCTGTCAGAAGTACTAATCCACTCCTCAGTGGAAATAGCTCCATTCTACTTAGTATTCATACGCATGAAAAATAATTCAATAGAGCTGACCAAGCTTCAGGCAGTCTTATCTGTACCTGCCTGAAAATTTGAGATAGTACGAGTACAACTGCTTTGTCTGCTAAAAGATCTATTAATATGTATACATACATACACACACATAAACCACAACAACCAGAAGCACTGGCACGCAGCTGCATGGCATAAGTCCACTCTCATTTGATCTAGGATGCGGTTCTGGACCTGCCTGAGCTCTTGTGGTAGTAACTGGAGTTTAGCTATTCAAGCAGGGGGAACAACAGTGGTACCAGATAGCAGAGATGCTGACTTGAGCAGGAAATAACTGCTTTATCTCTCACATTTCAGAGGGTCATTGTTGGTAAATTCTAACCAGTCACGGCTGCTCAATGAAGCTGAGCCCCATGTGCAACATTTCTCCTTTAGCAAAACAAGAAGTCAATTAAAGAAAAAATAAGCAAATGAGTTAGGAAGTTTGCTGGGGAAGTGGTGGCACTGTATGGATTAAAATACTAGTTAAAAACTTTTCCCAGCTGCCAGTGGGAACCTCAGAGGGAAAAGAAGTGTTTGAAAATACTTGCTTTCAGATATTTTAGCATCACAGAGCTTGAAGGGACTTAATCAGCCCATCTGCCAGTCTATTCCTTGCCCAAAGAAAGGACAAATTCTACTTTTACTATTACTGGAGATACATGTTTAACCTGTTCTTCAATACTTCCATTGTTGGAGATGCCTTGAAAGTCCATGCTGTATTACTCAGCCTCTCTCCTGCAATCCAAGGGAACTGCTTAGTGTATCCAGCATAGGGAAGGAAAACAGATCATTGCTTTCTTCAGCTGTGTCCTCTCCAATTCTCCCTGCCACCAAATGCCTTCTTTCTCATTTAAGCTATGTCTCAAATAGCCCCCACAACTTTGTTCCTTCCTGTTGGATCTTAAAAAAGAAGACCTCTGATCCCTCTTACCTCTCTCCCCTAGATCCCTCCAGGTGGTCCATATTGCTCTTGCATTAAGCTTGACTTCATTATTGCATATTGCCACCATGTAGAGGAGCAGACTCTTTCAATCAATTATCAAGGTTGCTGCCACACTGGGAAACCATCTGCTACCAAATCCAACTCTGCAAACCTGATCTCAGCGCTCTGCTGGTAACGCTCCACACCACCACACTGGCAACAGCAACCTACCTCGCAATTTCTTTTGCCAGTTCATCTCATTAAAGAGGTCTTCCGATTTCAAGAAGAAGTCATTGATCTTGCTGCCTTGTTCATCCCTCTCCGTGGTGTAATATATCCGCAGCTTGGACTCCTTCGTGAGGAATTCACAGATACTGGGTACAGGGAAGACTATTTGCTCCATGGTACGGTCCGACCTGACAATCTGAACAGCAGCCTTAATTAGAGTTCTTCCTAGCTTTTAAATACTTTTATTTCTTGATCTGTTTCCCCACACCTTTTTCCAACTGGTTACATGTAGAAACTTGGACACAGTTCTGTAGAACAGCAGCTTGGTAGAGACTTCATTTAATTTACCTTCAAAGCAGACCTACATTTAGCTCCAAGACTGATATTTTTTATACTGTGGTCTTACCCTGGCAATGCTGTTCTTAGCTGGGATTTCCAAGGGGCCCAGTAAATGCAGCACCAAAGCTCTGCTGAATTTCAGAGCAATCTGGTCACCCAAATCAAGATCCTTTGCAAATTTTAGCCACATACTGCATAGGCAAATATAAGGAATAATATGAGGAATAACAGCTATATTGCTTACTAGAGAGTTTTGTGACACCTCCGTGCTTGTGCATGCTTTACTCTTGAAAAGCATCTCAGATTGTACATCAGGCCAAATTGTCATTTTAATACAGAAAGAATGGCAAAAGCTATCACTAACTTTATGGATTCAGCAATAGCACTGGCCAAAATGTAACAGAAGTGAAGTTACACTTCCTCCTGCCAACAGAGCTCTGCTCAGCTCCATCTTAAAGCCCACACATGACAGCTCAAAAATAGCTCCCCCCCAGCGGCTGTCAAAAACTAAAATAAAAAAATAAGTACCCGTACACTCTCATGTCAGAGATGTGTCCACACACACACAGGCAGTCACTGCAACCAGAACATCACATCTAATGCAACCAGGGTCCAACTCCACCGTCCCTCTTCCAAGCGGCTCTTTCTGCAGCAGATCATTTCCCCCCACACACCTCCCAGCAGCCACCGCTTTCCCTGTACCTCAATCTGTGCCGTGTGCTTGGCGTAGAACTCCAGAGCCTCGTCTCCCTCTATCTGACCTCCCGGCTTCAGCATGTTCTGCAGCTCTTTGTTATGACGAGCCAACTGAAATAAAGGAATGCAAAGGGAGTGGGAGACACCAGATGTCTCTCTGATATTAAATTTCTGATTTTTGGCATAAAAGAAAAGAAATAGTATGCAGTCAGCTGCTGAGAAAGGGCAAAGTTGACAGAAGGCTTGTTCTATTCCAACCAGACACCCTGCAGCTCTATTTTGGGAGCAAGTCAGAATGATTCAAATATGTATTTTTTTAATATCCATGTGGTACTCCTCTTTTACCCATCCTCTCCAACCCTTTGCCTCACTTGGGAAACTTCTTGAACATTCACATTTGGTCTATCTTTCTACATGAGGTGAAGTTTCTGATGATTGGAAAAAGGGAAATATAACCCCCATTTTCAAGAAGGTGAAAATGGAAGGACCCAGGGAATTACAGAGCAGTCAGTCCCACCTCTGTGCCTGTCAGGATCATGGAGCAGATTCTCCTGGAAGGCATGCTAAGGCACATGAAAAATGATGAGGTGGTTGGTGACAGTCAACATGGCTCTACCAAGGGCAAATCACACCTGACCAATTTGGTGGCCTTCTATGATAGGGATATGGAACTGATGGACAGGGGCAGAGCAGCCGATGTTGTCTACTTGGACTTGTGCAAAGCATTCAACACTGTCACACACACGACATCCTTGTCTCTAAATTGGAGAGACATCAATTTGATGGGTGGACCACTCGGTGGATAAAGAACTGGCTGGATGGCCGCACGCAAAGAGTTGTGGTCAACAGCTCAATGTCCAGCTGGAGACCAGTAACGAGTGGTGTCCCTCGGGGATCGGTCCCTTTGGGACCGGTCTTGTTCAACATCTTTTTCGGTGACATGGACAGTGGGATTGAGTGTGCCCACAGCACTCAATTTGCTGACGACACCAAGCTGTGCAGTTCACTTGATACGCTGGAGGGAAGGGATGGGATCCGAGCAACTTTGACACACTAATGGGTTTAAACTTAACGGGGGAAGATCAGGTGAGATATAAGGAAGAAGTTCTTTACTGTGAGGGTGGTGAGGCACTGGACCAGGTTGCCCAAAGAAGTGGTAACTGCTCCATCCCTAGCAGTGTTCAAGGCCAGGTTGGACAGAGCCTTGGGTGACATGGTTTAGTGTGAGAAGTCCCTGCCCATAGCAGGGGGGTTGGAACTAGATGATCTTAAAGTCCTTTCCAACCCTAACTATTCTATGATCTACCGTAATTCAAAGGTGTGCTAATCACACAGCTATCTAGGCAGGGACAGAGAAGAAAATTTGCATCAACCGAAAAGCAGATACACAGAGCACTGATCCAAAAATGTTTCTGGATGCTCTAAATTCATCTTACAGCATAGTGATGATCTTTCTTCTCAGACACTAAAGGAACTCTAATGGAGTGATTTATGCAGCATCAATATATTAAGTAAGTATAGATGTATTTGTTCTCCCTTGGTTTTTACCTTTCAAACACCACATTGTACCAATACAACAAACCTGACTGGCACCAACACAGAGAGAATGTGGCAAGAACCATAAAAGCAGGGGGAGATTTCTGCTAGAGTTTAATTGATCTGTGAGTATCATTTATTTGGGAGTATAAAGTAGCCTTTGATACAGCTGAAAAATAATACATTGCTCCTCAGTACTGCCCAGAACTTGAACCACATTTTCAGAAACCTGAGCAAGAACCTGCCTGCTTCCAATTGGAAAAGAAAATGCCAAAATTTTTCTTGTATCGACTTTTCTGATTCTTTAAGGATTGGGATTTGCTCTGATAAAGAGTGAATGTGCAGTGAGTTTGTCTCAGAGATGAACCATTAAAACAATTTCAGGGAAAACCCAGACCTTTAGCTATTCAATTTGTGACATTTGGTGCTACAGAAGCTGTAGGTGAAATTCTACCTGATGAGCTAATATATATATGTTGTGTCCCACGTTCCTCGGAGATGCTGCAACATCTTCCCCATTCTCTCCATCCTCAAATTCTACTTCTCCCTGCATATAAGCCTTCTTTATCACTTCCACCTAGAAAAAAGAGAAACAGGCCAGTAAAGAGAGACTCAGGATAAGGCTGAATCCAATAAGGCCAGTATACACTTGGCACTCTTACAGAGGGGAAACGGAGCTGAGCATACAGATTCAAGAAGAATAATGTGGGCTTATCAATATGTTTTGTTGGTAAGTGGGCTTAGGGTAAAACAGGAGACCTGAATTCAGCACCTTCAGCTGAGCTCATTATCACAGGAAACTAAACTTCACACTCTCCTTCAGGCAACATGTTCTGGGCCACACTCACCACACGCTGCATCATGTTGTGACCTCTGGCCCCTGCCGTAACTACGTGCATAGAGACAAGTCAACAGTGTTTAAGCTGTACTTTGAATCTCCTACTTGTTAACACATTAACCAGCCCAAAAGCCTGCTACAGGCTGCTGAACAGCTTTTAGGTCACAAGACATTTTCATCTATCTCTGTCTCCTGTGCAAATAACTTCTGCATGTGGATTCCCGAGTCCCAGGGGATGCTTCTTCCTTGCCTTACGCAGGATGCTGAATCCCTTCTCTACGGTATTCAGCATGCCTCCCCTACTAGTTTGGGCTGCCTGGGAACTAGGCCGACCTGTGTGCCCTGTGGATACTGCATTCCTTCAACCAAATCCTTGAGAGGTCTTCCAGTTGCCTGTGATCAATGCAAAGACCTCTCGGAGCACCTCTGGGGTGAACACAGCCTGTCTCCCCAGTGCTGCTGTACATGGCTTGAAGGGAGTTGGTAGCTCTGGAACGACCCAGGGACTCACCAGCTCTTTGGGCCTCATGTTGTAGAGGATCCTCTCTGCGTTCTCGCTGTCGTGCCTGCTCTCCATGATTGCCAAGAGCAGTTTTGAAGCGTTGTTCTGAAGGAAACCAATGGCAATCAGTGCCAGAAGTGAAAAAATGAGGGTACCCAGTTTGAGCACTACCATCCCTGCTGTCCAGAACAGCTTTAGATACCCAGTTTCTACAAATACGAGCCACAGGAAAGGCAAATCTTCCCAGCCAGCCACTGCAGGACTCCTACAGCCTCATCTGGCCAAGCACTCAATCTTCTCTATTACTGAGATATATAACTTAACAGTATATTTTACCAGTTTATTTGCCAAACCCAAATTATTGGGAGACATCAAATTCAAGGTTTAGACTTCTAAAATGCTGACATTTCAAGCTTGTATGATATTGTTTTGTTTTAAAGATCCTGCAGCATCACTACAAGCTCTCAACTCCAAAATGGTGCAGCTCAGCTTTACTGAAGATAATGCTTATTAGATCAAAGGACAGCCAAGGCTGAAGACACAGACGTGCTTTGCTGCTTTTAACTGAAAATTACTCTGCAACCTGCTCATGCCAAGAAATAGAGGGAGGAAATGGGAAACTACCACAAGGCACCAGACTACTTTAATACAAACAATTAAGATTAAAATCCATCATGACTGACAATAAAAAACAATAAAGTATTTAATTTTGAAAGATAACGCTCTTTGGGTCTAAAAGCATTTTTTATTTAGAATAATAAAAACCCCACATTACCCATAATAATGGTGTGAGTTGACAACGGAAAACAACTAGACACTGCAGTATTTCACAGGACAGTAAGTCAGAAGGGAAATACTTCTAACATATGTTGAAGCAGGAGTGCTTAGTGACTACTGCTGCTAGAAGACAACCTGCTAATGTATCCTGAAACCAGCACTAGGGCTAATTATTTCAGCATTAAACAGCCTTAAAAACTTCTTGATGATTTAACATCAACTGATTAAACAACAGCAATCAAGTATTAGGAAACTAGACATAGCACAGGAAATTTCACTTCTGTTGTATATGTAAAAGCTCTCCAACAACAGAAAAGCTTTCACTGGTTTTAAGTTTTCAACAGGAAATTATTTTAGGATTTCTCAGCATACCCCCAAGTCTGAAAACTGGTGGCTCCATGTTATCATTTAAACGATGAAATACCTGTGACAAACAATCTTTGGGCACTGCCTCCAGTCCACTGATGCATATCATTTTTTGGCACTTACGAATCCTGGAGTATAATAAACACCCACATAATTCCAACAATAAAATTGTGTTTCATCTAACACTTTATTGTGGATTGCACAAAACAGTCACTTGCCTTCAGCTCCAACACAAGGTCCATCCGCTTCTTTCCCAAAGGGTTGATGTCATTGAGAATTAATGCTGTGATGATGTCAATACCATTGGACTCGTGAGTAGCAATGCAGTTCTGTCCAAAGAAAATTCAAACTTCACTAATTGTCTGCACTAAAAATGCAGCCCAGACTGGTGACCCAGCCAGAAGAGAAGAGTCACCTCTTTCATCACCTCGTAAGCTGTTCGAGATGGATAACTGAACAGAAAACTCCAATCAGTCGAATAACAAAAGATTAAGACATTTTCTTTCAACCTTTTCCTAACATCAGCCATGGTATGTCCTACTGAAACCACCCAGCCTCAGGAAGCAGAAGGCAACACAGTTGATAAACGAAGCATTCACATGCCAAAGCACCCAGGCTGAACACATAGCTAAGGAAGAACACTGTTTTGCTAAGATTAAGGAGAGTTTTCTTTATTTTAGCTGTGCCAATCAACACCTACTTCAGTCCAGTCTAACCAAAGAATATGAATTCCGGTAAGTTTCTTTCTTACCCTTTAACCCTGCTTTTACAATGCTCTGTAACTAAAACGTACAAACTGACAGTAGCTTGCTGGCTTCAAAATCCAGAGCCCTGCTCTGTCAACGAGCTCCATGCAAAGATCCATACCTATATCTAAAGGAAGACTATTTTGGGATAGCTATCTCTTTACTTTGATTTACTCTAGACTTTCAGACTTCATGTGACTTATGGAAACAGTTCTAGCAAGAGTCACATTTAGACCAAATGCAGAAGAAACAGGCCTGACTACTTGATGATGCTTCTGTAAAACAGTTTTGGGTGATGTGGTTTAGTGTGAGGTGTCCCAGCCCATGCCAGGGGGGTCGGAACTAGATGATCGTAAGGTCCTTTCCAACCCTAACTGTTCTATGATTCTGTAAGATGAACGGGAAAAGCATGGCCAAGCAGGACAGCTGTCCCTGCCCTCTGATCCTTCCTGCTGGAGCAAACCATAATTCTTGAGCACTCAAATGCTCCTGCTTACGCCAATGAAGTGTCCTCCCATATTCCTTGCTGATCACTTCAAGGTACACAGCAGATGAAGACCAGCTGTGGGCCAGAAACTGCTTTATCCAGTCGGATTATAGCAATTATTCAGTTATGTCTTTCCTGTACCACAGTTATTTAAACCACTATGCTTGCTTTAAAACAGTTATTCCTGCTTGGAGCAGAACATACTGCTGACAGTATGGCTTGGAGGAAGCAGGACAAAGACTGGTGTTCTAGAGTTTGGTGGTCCTCACAAACACCCAACCTGTCCTCATTAAGAACCTCTAACACATCCCCATGGAAGTGGACTGACAGCTGGCAGTGACACACACCTGGTTATACACACAAGACTATGACTGGAAACAACCTCAATGTGCTTATCACCTTCATTAACAAAGCTAAACAGCTCAACCTTCTCCTGTCAGGCTGGGGGGCTGCAATCCTGGTTTCATTTATAACAGGCAACAGAGCTGCGTTTTAGCAACATTTTAACTATAGAGTGTTTCAAGCACTAAAGTTCCCTGCTCTCCCTGTCTGTCAAGTCTGATAAAACAACTTGAATTCTAGGAAAGCAAGAAAATCTCTGTTGCTTTGACTGGTTCAACTCCTCAGAGGGAGCCTCAAGAAAGAGAAGTTGATTATTACAAGTTTATAAAGAAAAAACCAAACCAGCCCCTTTGTAGTCCAAGTCAAGTGAGCAGCGTTGCAAGATAACACAAGTCTAGACTTAGAGACAAGCCCATGAGGGTGCATGCTGCAGGTGAAGGGAGAAAGGGTGATGCTTTTCACAGCTATGGATGTATTACCTGGTTCTCATGGCAAGGTCCTTGACAGTACTCGGTCAAACTTTCCAGTGTCTGATTGATGAGCGCTACATTTTTCTCATTTATATACAGACCAAGAAGGCCAAGTCCCCCAGTTGTGCTTCCACAGATGCAGTCCAGAAACTGCAGTGTCTCACACACCAAGTTGTAGTTGGTCTTGTTGTTCTGGCAGCGTAGGAAGTTCTGCGAGGAAGCCAGGAAGGAAGGGAGAAAAACCAAACTGGTATTTGGACCATAATATTTTCTTAAGTTCATCAACCCACAATAGCACTGCATGGTATATTGCACTCATTTCTGTATGAACAACTTCAGTGTCTTTCAGAGCTTGCTTAAGCAGCTTTTTGGCTTCAAGTTTTATAGAAGACAAGCAGCAATAAACAGAGTGCATCCATTAGAGCACTGAAATCCAGCATGGAAGCAGCCATTCACTGCAGATCAGAACTCTCCTGAGCCTGGAAGCTTTCCTTCTAGCATACCTGCTACATTTCACTGCTAACCATCACTCACAGCTCTGTCCTCCCAAAGCCTTTCTCCACGAAAGCAGCAGCAATTCCCTGGCTCCACAGTAGCACCCTGCACAAAGGGTGAGGATGTACCTGACTGCATCCCTTGGAAGGCGGCATCTTGAAATCCAATTCTCTCAACTGCATTTCTTCCCACATAATTACTATAATCCCTGCTTGAAGCTGCTGATTAGGAGCAGCTCCTCTAATGAAACAAGATTTACCACTGTGGTTTAAACATGTTTCTTCTCTCCTGTATTCCAAATGAAAAAACCCAACAACCACCAGCCACCAAAACAAAGGAGAACAATCAATGAACAACAATTCCCCAGCGACTCAGATGCTGTTTGTCAGTGTGTTCCCAGCAGCACCATGTAAAAATGGATGGCCACTACCATTTTCTTTCCCTTGAAGTTTCAGGAGAAGAACTCTTATCTAGCTTAATTCTAGCAGGTTAAAAAATACTTCAAAGGTGAAAAAAACCCCACAGATGAACAAGATGCACAGGACTATGGAACCACCAAGGTTTTTTCTGCCAGCCTGCAGAGGAGCGCTGTTAACTGATTGCCTCCAGTGTCTGCGTCAGACTAGTAAGTCTTTTAAGGCAAAGAGACTGAGAAATTGCCAGATTCAATTGAAAGCTAAGCTAAAAAAAGAAAAGTCTGTCTATGAATGCAGACTAAAGGTGACAGTGATTCAGCACATTTCAGCTGATTGCTCATTTAGTATCCTGACTTTTGATTAACTTGTCAGCATGTAGAAGGTTGATGCTACCAAAATCACAGCTCGCGCCTTCTTTCCAGGAAAAAAAGCAAAAATAATGGATAATATTGAATGTGATTAAACAAAATGCTTCCTAGCTGCAGTATGGCATTTATTCTGGTTATAGCTAGGTTTATACCAGTCTTTAGCATCTTGATCCAAAGTCAGTGAACAGAAAGGAAAGAGGAGGAATGAGGCACAGAAAGACAGTGTTAGATGGCTAAACAAGGGGAAGGAAGAAACTGTAGAAAACAAGACCCCAGCACACTGTGAGACACTGCCCCAGGGAATGTCTGTTGCTCTTAATTTTCTGTCATCCAGAGCATCTCACTGGCTACAGAGTGAGAACCCAACTCATCAGTATTGAACATGCCATCCTATTGCTTCCAGTGGGAATGAACCCAAGGTCTGTACCACCCACAAGACCCTGCATTCAAAATAAAGAGTGACAGTGGCAGGTTCAGCTTGAACATATGAAAAATATGCAGTTGATGGGATCTTCAGGAGAAAAGGAAGGGAAGAGCATCCATACTGCCTGACTTTAAGGAGCTTACATACTCAGTTGAGAAATTCTTTCAGATGGGATGAAGTGCACTCAGAGCCAGGCAGTATTTAAACTCCTACCTTTGTGAATAACTGCCTGGAGGTACTCAGCTGACTTCACACTCTGTTCATTTTTAGGGAGCCCAGTCCTCCCCATTTCTGGGACGTGTGACCAGATAGGGCTACACTTGTCAAAGCAGCATCTGCAGCCAGTTCTTAATGCCTCTGCAGCATGTCAGGGTGTTGGGGACTTTGCTTCCCAGTACACAGCCTAAAGCCAAATACCCTTTAGAGCAAACACAATGCCTAAAAATAAAATTAGCTTTCAGAATGCTTGCTTGATTTGTTCAAGCAGGGATGAACACCGAGTCCTTGGAAGGAACAGATCTACCATGTAAGTGGGTAATGCCCCCAAAAGCTAAATGTTTTCTTTGGACAGTCTTTTATTTAGCAGAAATCTGATCCCTAATTGGAAAAACTTTGCAAAGGAAGAACATAAATAAAAAGGTCTTAGTAAAGAGGTGTATTTAAATTGCCAGGTTTTTCTTTACAAGTAACCAGGTAAAGCAAGGCATCTTGCATTGAAAACAGGCTTGCGCTTTGGTCTTACGAAGTTAGTTCTCACATGTTCTTCTTGCCTAAAACATGGCAAGCTAAACCAGGTCACTTTCTGCATGCAGCAGTAATGCTTCACGAGCCAAATTACTGAAACACCTCCCTGCAGCATGCAGAGATTTACTGATCTTTACTACTCAGGCTTTGTCTCCAGGGATTATGAATAAAAGAAACAGTCACATCCAATGTTGAAAGTTATACCAATTCTTGCTTTATTTTGCACAAAGGCAGTACTTAATCTACCAATTTAGACCTGTAATCTGAGCATGACTGCCTAGCATACTACCACAATATTTTTATTTCACAGAAATATCACATTTGATAGGAAAAAAAAAAAAAAAAAGAATCGGACCATTATTTTTCCGATGAACTTGGGATTTTTAAGTGTAACGTTGAAGCGGAAGGCTTCTGGGTATCACCTGCCCAGGCACTGACTGTGGAAGAAGGGCACTGCTCCCTGCTCTGCAGTGAATCCCTGTTCCACTCCTCACCTCCAGCCAGGGCAGCTCCTGCTCAGAGCCAAGTGTTCGCTGGATGCTTCCCTCACCTTGTCACGAGTTCAGTTCTCGTGACTGGTTCTGTAGTACACAGGGACAGCGTCATTCAGAAAGGAGACAGCACAGAAAAGACCTCCTGAGGAAACCGGTGGGGCTGTAGCCCAGTCAAAGCAGATCAGACAATAAAAGCTGGCTATAGAGCCACAACAGCTTTGCTTTCAAGGCTGAGCTCTCGCACTGAATCAGAGGACAAACCTAAAGCAAATTTAGTAAGAGCACCCAAGTATCTGTGTGTGGAGAGAGAAACAGAAATACCAAGAGTACTTCACAGCAAAACTTGATTTCAGCCTGAAGCGGGTAAGGAAACACACTTGTGTCCACCCGTTTGTCTCAGTCCTTGCAATAATTTGAAGAAGATGTTGCAACTCCTCCTCCTCCAGACCCATGGAGTAAGCTGGAGGTGGACAGCACCCTGACTGTCTGCAATGCAGAACAAACCGCAGCTTTATCTGCCAAGGGAACACTTGAGGGATGCAAAAGGCATGGTATTGCAACTCCCTAAGCCATTTCAGGAAGACTTCCTCCACATCCAGAACACATACTGACTCTTACAGCCGTGACTTGCATTTTCTTGGGTTTGCACATCATCAGGCTACTCACAGTTGCTAAAAGCTTGTAAAACACTTGGTTTGATAAACCTACAACTGCACTGAGCAGGTGATTCCTATTCACTTCTAACTGAAATCTAACTTGAGAACCGCTCAGGCCAGTTTGTGCACTGGCTTGAATCCAATTTTGCTCCTATAGCCTTCAGTGCCTAGCCAAAGACAGCAGCAGCAAAGGATCATGTGCGTGCGGTTTGGACTACTGCCACATAAAACTGCGTCCTGCTTGTCTCTGACATCGCTAACGGCATGAAAATTGTTTGGTAAAACAAAGATCAAATAGTTTTTTGAGAGAATGAGGAGAAACCCTGATGTACGGAACCTCGGCACCTATGAAATGCTATGAGATGTACACGTTCATGGCACAGAAACATTACCATGCAGATCTGATTTCATATATTGCCAGCAGCAGGGCATTCCAGTTCAGTGGAAGTGATTTGGCAGGTCTGAAAAGCACTCATGCAGGGTCCTAACACTTCTGGCGTGCTGTATAACAATATGCAATCAAGGCAATTATCCCTCCTTTATGATGGCATTTAGTACATTGTAATGCATCTCACTAGCTCCTTGCTTGCCTCCAATTCTAATCCAGCGGCAGTGGTTACGTTGAATAAAAATCACATTAATTGCTGTCCATTTGTAAGCAAAAATCTTACCTCCTGCGGAGGCACGCGCTAGATAAGGTTACCAACGTACAAGATCTGCACTCGCTATTTTAAATCATACAAACACATCCTAGAGTATCACAGGTCTGCTGAGGTTGGAAGGGATCTTCGGAAACTCCAACCTCACTCGCCCTGTCATGAGGCATCACCAAGCAGAGCCTGGCTCCGTCCTCTTAACATCCCCCTATCAGGTATTTGTACACACAGGTGAGATATCCCAAGCTTTTTCCTCTCCTGCCTGACCTCTCCCAGCTCTCTCTGCCTCTCCTTGCCCACCAGATGCTCTGGTCCCTTAGCAATCTACTGTTTGTGAAGGCTGGTCTTAACCAGCAGAGAGAAAAGTGAAGATGGCATTGAGCACCTTGGCCTTCTCTGGGTCCTTTATCATCAGGGCCTCTGCTGCATTCAGCAGCAGACCCATGCTCTCCCTAGTCTCCTTCTGCTGTGGGTACAATCTAAACCCTTCTTGTCCCTCACCAGATGCAACTCCAGCTGAGGCTTTTTTGACACCATCACCATTTGTTCAACTCTATGCACATGAACAGATCCATGAAAACCTGGGAGAAGCTACTTACTGGAAAGCAGTGTGATTCCTATTCACTTCTAACTCCAATCTAACTTATGCAATTCTGGAAGACGCACAGCTTCCAGAATAGGTCTGGAATGCATACGGCTGAGAGCTGCTGGAACTGAAGTCCCAACACTCGATTTTTCTATGTGACCTCTTTTATTTTCCTTCCCCTGTCAAAAGTAGATCAGTAACTTGACAGCAGAACACTTGCTTGCTTTAAGTATATACTTTTAAAAAGCCATGTCAGGTGTTCATCCTACCATCTTTTATATATACTGAAAATACCACTGAACATTGGATAACTGGACTTCCCTGTATTTGTCCATCAAGGTATAAATACTCTTTTTTTTGGCTAAAGAAAGTAGTTGGTCATGTATCAATTTAAAGACACAGGATTAATGAGACTGATGGGAATCGCTGTGACTGCATGAAGCGACACAAGCACGGCTGCTCAAGGAGCCAGACTGTACCTGCAAATCCCGATTGTGGTTTTCACAGAGCAGCTGCAAGAACCGGAGGATGGGTTGCATTATTGAGATCACAGCACTCATCTCCAGGTCATCTTTGCTCTTGTCTGCCGCAGACTGTGCTCCTTCTCCTGCCGAATAATGGTCATCAGGATCAGCCTCCCTCCGGTAAGTGTTGTAAGCCTTTTTTGTAGCTGCAGAGGCCTCCAGTAACTGATCCCGCACCTCCTCGGTAATTTGGCTCATCGGTTCTCTCACTACAACACACAAGAACAGCCCTTCCTTAGGCAAAATGAATAAAGGGGACCAGAAAAATCTATTCACACATTTTCCGCTAGTTTCACACGCAGGCCAGCTATTCATCACCAGTTCTTTTTGTAAGTATGTTTAGTGTGATGTGAGGGTCTCGGGTTTAGAAGGGTATCATGTCACATTCTTTGCACCTTTTATGTGAACCACATTAAAGTTACAAATTCTGGTATTAATTGGTTAGGGTGCACACATCTAGAACTATCAGGAGTTACAATAAAAGGACCTGCTATCAAAGAAAAATAGGATTTCTCCACTTATTGTTAGAGAAGGCACTGACCACAACCCACAGTCCAGGGTCGTTACTACGGATCAGATTTGGGCAGCTTGTCACGATAGACAAGGCGGCAGAGTCTCATCTCAAATACTTTTCATCATTTCAATAGCACAATCTCACAAATGGATGAAGAGGGGATGAAGCTCTTGAAATCCTGAGCCAGGGCACCACTGATCTCTGAACTTTGTTCTGTGGGATCAGAGATCAGAGCATTATTGCAGCAATTGAACTGAGTTCAAAACACAGCATTTTACTCCCTCGTCACTTCAGAAACGAACAAGCAGCGATTACCTCTTTTCCTGTTCGGTACATCTCTGTCTGAGTCTTCATCTTTCTTTTTATTTCCTAAGTCACTAGTGTTGACTGTGACAGTAGCCTTGATTTCTTGCTGTGCCACTTTCATGCGATCATAAAAAACCTTAAAGAACTTTTCAGATTTCTTATCTTCCGTCAGTCGGCAGAAAAATGAATGCTACAAGGGAAAATGACAAAGGTTGGGTATCTTCATACGCAGGTTGGAATACAGATTATTTCACCTTTCTGCACTGCGTGATATCTTGAAGGACTGGGAGGTTAATTAGTTTTCAGTAAACTGAAACCTAGAGCAATGGAAACTTGTATTTTATTGTTAAGGAAGCCCGAGTGTCTCAGCTACATTAACTCCCTTATTATCAACTTGCAAATATATTTTTAAGGAGAAGTGAGTGCAATAAATCACACCAGCCCTAATACATCTAGGCAGCACACTCTCAACAACATAATTAAGGTAAGTACAATAAATTAAGGTAACGACAATGGAATGATCTATAATTTCATTCTCAGTTCAGAAAAGCATGTGAGCAAAATACAGAGGAAAAAGAACTGTCCTGCCTTCCTGCCCTCAAATCTAAGGGACTATGACTCATAACACGCCATAGTCAATGTTAATCACAGTCCAAAACCGCACAAACAGGGCAATGTAGTGAGGGACATTTCGTGCTAAGTTTCCAGTGCCCTGTCTGTAGCAGACATCTTAAAGCTCCTTTAATTCTTACTCTAATACATCTTCAAGTGACAGAAAAGCTCAAAGCACCGACCACTTATAAGAAGGTTTATTAGTGTTATTCTGCCCATATGTGCACAGAGGCAGAAAGTTCTTCCTAAAATTGAGGAGAATACAAATCATGTACAGGTCAAAAAGAAGCCAACACAGTGAGTGATCAGACGATTCTTGATGAAACCAATATGCTGTTACATAAATCAGGACCAGAGCTTAAACACGACTGAAGGATGAACTTGTAAGTGGGTCACCTTATGCAGAGTATTATGAAATTAGTTAGCATTCTGCAGCAGCTCACGATCCAACAGCTTTACATGATGAATAGGAATGAAGCCTGATTTATTGAAAAAAACAAATTAAAATGGGAATAGCAATATATCCTGCCTGCTTTCCTGTGAAGCCGAGTGCACAAGGCTGTCTCTGGTACGCCTGCCTTTGATCACTCCCAAGCAGCTGCAGTCAGAACAGCACTGAATGACTTTGAAACACTAATAAAGTTGCATCTTCGATTACAGACAGCAGAGGAGGACTACTATTTAAAGAAGTTGGTCAATATTCACATGAGATATCCCTCCCTCCGCTGCAACACCTTCTACCTGCCCAGAGCATCTCAGGTAAACTCTGAAAAGTTCCTGCTTACTTCTACTGATTAACAGAGGAGGGAAAAGAGAAGAACCTAACATGGACATCACACCTCTGCACAACCAGCCACACTGGTACCTCCTCCTGACATCCACTTATACAGTCCAGTAAACCAGACATATCAGAGCACTGGAAGAGGTGCCTTCTTCCGAAAGTCATTGCTACAGAAACACTGCTGGGCCTTGTGACATAACACAAGATAATATGGGTGCCTAATTAATTTAGTAGTATTTAGTAGTATCATTTAGTAATTATTCCCTAATTCCATGCTTTATATAAAGAATGTTTATACCCAAATAAAACCATCCTTTGTCTGAATGACAGTTTGCTTATCCAGATATTTATTTTTCAGTTCCAAACTGGTTCTTTCACCTGACCAGACCTAATGGACAGAATGCTACCCCAAACTACAATCATAACCAAGAGACATGTTAACATGGTTGCCCTGAGCTGCTGACCAGTAACCAAACCCATGGCTGGGTTATCTGGACAGGAAACACATCAAAGCACAGTCTGTTTCTTGGTAGCTACAAGTACAGATGGAGGAATGCACTTAAGTTGCATCCTGAAAATTTTCCTCTACCAGTACTATGAAATGAAGATACCTATAACAATATTTTACGGCTACACCAGGGTAACCCATCAGTTCTAGAAAGGGTAACCACCTTCTGAAACAATACCATGGTTTGCTCATCAGGCAAGCTATAGTTCTCACCTGGCTGCGCATCTCAACAGCCTGGTACAGGAGGAGTTTCCCTGTAACGAAGCAGTGGTGAAGGAAAAGGGTTTTTTTAGATGAACCACACTGAAGAAATACCTCGTATGTGAGTAACTGTTAGGTGCTGACAGGCTTGATTTCTGTCGTCTTTTCAGGCTTCTTAACTAACTTTCCACTGCACTTCAGAGAAAAAACCCAAATGAAACGAACATTTCCAGTAAAGCTTTCTTGTACGTGCTGTGCATACATTCAATGGCTGTCACAAAATGATTGTTTCAGTTGAGGTCAGGATGCCTAACACCTTCACACATATGAATGTACCACATGCCAGCTATCCAAGATACTGTATTTTAAGAGGTGTGATCTTGCACATTGCCCTTGAGCAGGTAACTGGTGGTGATAATTATGACAGAAGTCCTAAAATTTATTTACAGATATAGCCCTAAAGCAAAAAAAAAAAAAAAAAAGACAAAAATATCCCTTTCAAGAATGGAAAAATGGAGTGGCCATTTTAGAATACCGTATGCCAGGATCCTGGCTTGCACATAAACACTGAACAAGCAGGACTGCTGAAAGAGCAAGCATGCCAGGAGAGCAGCTTGGGACAAGGAGAACAGCAAACCTCTACACTCGTACATGGTTTTGAAGAACAGTGCTTTCAATGTACTACTGACACTGCAGCATCTGACATCAGCCGTCCTTTCAAGGGGCCCTAACCCACAAGCCAAGTGTCTCGCAGCAAGACGGAGCGCTCCCCTCAACGTGCACCAGGCAGAGAAGCTCAAGCTGGCTCCTCATCTCCAGACAGACCCTGCCGATTCAGCCACCACCAAGCTGAGACTTGAGATCTCCTAGAAACCCACAGTAAGGCAGGGAATGGTGACCCCTGACATACCAGTACCTGGACTGTACCTGGCTGTCCCAGGTATGAGGTACCAAAGGAAATGATACCCAAAAGAAAAGTGAAGATATGAGCTTCATCTCATCCTCAAGATGCTGGTGCATCCTGAGGACCAGTTCTTCTCTAACAGAATGCTAAAATCATGCAGCATGAAACTGTATTTTATTTCAACTGTGTTTTGTTAATGACTTTTATTATTGCCATCAAACAAGAGACATCACATGACACACAAGATCATGAGGTTTGCTTTATGCATGCCAGGTTCAGCAAACAGCTTTACAACTACACGTACCTCACTGACATGCAATATATCTCCAGAGCACAGCAACCAGCTGATTAAACGAACCAAGACTCCTCTGATGCTAGAATATCAGAGATAACGTGATCGCAATTAATTACACAGCCACAGAATGAAAAACTCAAAAACATCCACATGTGACATGCACAGGCTTCTAACGTGACAGCCACGCTCACCACGCGCAGGACACCATGCTCAGTTCTCAACCCTTTTTAAAGACAGACCAACCACCACCTACACAAACTCATTCAAAATTAACGTGGCACAATGGAAAGAGCTTTGTTAAAGAAACAAAAAGGGAAAATCTTCTTACATAAGGTTTGCAAGTTCAAACTCTTGCAGTGGCTGGAGAATATATATGGATTTTTGTGGTGCACTGTTTCCATACAGGTATGAAGCAGTCAGTAAGCAGCAGCATGCTGCTTATTTTACAGGCATATACACGAAGCCATATGATGAGCCTGGATTTGTTTTGAGGAGATGGAAGAACAACCATCCAGCATGGGCACTGCATACCTGCAAAGCTAGCAACAATCTGGAGATTCCTTCTCCCGACACCAAAAGTGGTTTATTAAAATACCACAGAGTAAAACAACCAATAACACCAGGTACCAGGAAACATATGGAATAACTTCCTCTTCCTTCTCCTCTCCATCACCCAACTCTGCTCCTAAAGAAATCCAACCAGACAGCTCATACACAGCAGAATATACCCCTTACACCTTTTCCCCTTCATCACACTGCTTCTGAGCCAAAGGATGATGGTAAGGAAGCACCCTTACCATACCATCTATGACTTAACTTCCCTGGTCCACGCAAAACATATTGCAGAAGAGAAGCTACAAACCAAGTGACTAATTTCACTAGAAAATAAATCAAAGACCAAGTCCAAACTGTAGCACATTGATCAGTTACAGCCTGGCCTGCCCTCAAGCACTATCACCTCTTTGCTCCCACTCATTAACTAAGCCCAAAGCTGTGTTTAAGTCATGCATCTTCTTCAGAAAAGCATCCTAATCTTTCTTCAGAAGGCATCAGAGATGACAAACCAGGTCTGTCTGAAGTCTGTTCCAGTGGTTAATAACTATTAGAAACATGTGATTGAGCTCCTTAGTATGTCACAAACTTCCAGTCACTGATTTTAGTTTTTAAATGTTTCTTCTGTAGTTATCTCCAGAAACTTGGCATCCTCTCCCTTTCCAATTATTTACATACACTGTTAAATGTGTACCTACCTTGTTTGCTAATCTGAATACAGAACCATTTTTGCTTGCTGTTAATTCAAATTCATATAATTTTCTGTGGTTACTATTTTTTGGCACATTTTTAATATTGCAGGTCATGAACAATCCAGATTGCAGAATCACATTAAAAAAAGATAATAAAAAATCAGCAAGGCACGGGCACATTTCCACTTCATCTCCTCCCTTCCTGCCTTGCCTTCCAAGACCTTTGACATATACAATATACATAATACACATAGTTTCTGATGACGAGTAAAAGAGAAGGTCAGCCTGGCTACTCAGCAGTTCAGGGCAGTGGGATTACAGAGGCAGGATAACCCCACAGCATGGACAAATGCTCCTCACCATGTCTCGTGCACCAGCAAATCGGTGAGCAGAGCTGTCATCTGCCCCTTGGGAGAGTGAAGCCATAAACTGCAGCAGACCAATACCTTTATGTAAGGTGTACAGAGTGCAGACCCAGCCAACTAATCACAGAATCACAGCATGGTTTGGGTTGAAGGGACCTTTACAGCTCATCCAGTTCAAATCCCCCTGCCATAGGCAGGAACACCTTCCACTAGACCAGGTTGCTCCAAGCCCTGTCCAGCCTGGCCTTGAACACTGCCAGGGATGGAGCAGCCACAGCTTCTCTGGGCAACCTGTGCCAGCGCCTCAGCACCCTCACAGGGAAGAGTTTCTTTCCTAATCTCTTCTGTCAGTTTAAAGCCATTGCTATTTGTCCTGTGAGTAAAAAGTCCCTCTCCATATTTCATTGTCCCTCTTTAGGTACTGGAAGACTGTTATAAGGTGTCCCCTGAGCCTTCTCTTTCCCCAGGCTGAATAATCCACTACACATTTAACTAACCTACAATAAATTTAACAATGAGTGAGTCTACACCCAGCGTAGGATTCTTAAATGGGGGTGTAGGGGGAAGACAGGAAGAAGCTGAAAGCAGCTTATTCCTAGCTCTCACCTTTGAAAAGCTTATCCAGTTTTGCCTCTGTGTGCTGTCACCTTTACTGGGAACAGCCTCCCCTACACTGTTAACTGTCAGCTGCATCTGCCCTGAAGTCGCAACTGTTTTGCCAACCAAGAAAAGCAACAACAGTTCACTTGTTTTGCATCGAAAAGCTTCACTTTCCACCCCAGACTCTGTAATTACAGGCTGGACTGGATGCCCTGAGTGATCGTGTTGTGAGAAATATAGCTAAAAACCTCTTAGCAAGCCCTGGGTTTAAGATGCATCTGCTCTGATGCGTGCTTCCTCCTGCAAGGGTGGCCTGATTTTAGGCAAGCATTTGGCTGCAGAACCCAAACAGAGATTGCCATCATGCCGCAGAGGACAGAGCATTCGCTGGACCACACCCTCTGTAATTCAGGGAGCTGTTTCAACAGACCACAGCCACTGAGCCCTGCCAGACCATCCCACCAGATCCCACAGAACTCCCCAGGAAAGCAAACATTTGATTACCAATAAACGAGGGAAAGCAAAGCCCCAGCAAATACCTCACCAATTAAAGCAAACTGCTTCCATCTCCCTCCCCATTTCTCTAATGCCAGCGAACAGAAAATACCCCCTGAGCTTGACTTTGCCAGGGATATTTCAAAGAGGAAAGTCCCTCCAGATACAAGAGAAAGAGCAGCTACCTGGCTTCAGCTCAGGACATTTTATTCCAACACTAGACAGAAATTATTATGGGGATGTTAACTCGCTTGGGTTATCCGGACAGGCTGCCAGCATGAACTAACGCAAAACTTCTGTGCTACTTCATGCTTGCGGAAAGAGCCCGCCACCCCCGTATGGTTGCTTCTAGCTGGACTACTTCAAAGCAGCCACATTTTCAGGGGAACAGCACTGCTAACACAAGCACCAAATTGAGTACAAATGCCAACCCTTTCCATTCTGCCTAAACATATTGCAAGGGCTTAAATGGCAGAGAATTCAAACCCAACTTTGTGTCCTCTCCCCCTCATTTATTTATTTTAAATATCGCTGATTCCTCTCTTTTCTTGAAATCTTTCGTATGTCCTGGCTCCCTAAAGATCCATCACTCTGGGGCGTGAGTGATAGATATCATTAGTCTTGCAGCTTAAGGAAACGGCAGCTGAAGTATTTTGTGCTGAACATACTTCACAGTTTGAAGTAAACCCATAAGGAAAATCTGCCAGAACACCTCAATTGCCTGTTTCTTTAGCAAACTGTAAAATAAACTTTGTCCTGAAAGCAGAAGGGGGACTTCCCAGCTCTGTTTCTCACAAGTAAGACAAACACTGTCTCTGTCACGGGCATCCACACACCATCCTCCAAGGCTCTGCTCTGCACTGGAGATTCCACCCCACCTTCCGGAGGATGTTTCTGGAGGGGTACAAGCGTACACAAACTACCCCATGCAATCACTCATCCTTCCCAACCAGCTTTAAGTAAAAGCAGCCACAGAATTACACCACTTGATTCGGGAAGAGCCTGTACAGCCTGCATGTTCTCCTACTGCTCCTAAAACCTTGATGCAATTTGAAGTCATTTCACAAAAAGGAAAGTAAGAATAAACCACAAGGAGATCGGTCCCCTTGTGCCCTTCCAGAGCCAGCACAAAACCCACGGGACAGGGAAGCGGCACTGGTTGACCACCAGAAGGTGAAGGCACAGTGGGGGAACGACAGGTAGAAACGTGACTGTGGGGTTCAGGGTTTAAACCCCCCCGCAGACAGAGCAGATGGCTTCCACAGCGTGGGAGACTCGGGGGCCTGACCTGCTTTCAGCACAGAGTCTTATTTGAGTTCCTCCAGCATACATGTGGGAGCATGCACCCGCTGGGTCACTCAGTTAATCTGTGCAAGGCTCTTGCATGGCAGGAGCATGAATCCCACTTCCTTACCGAACCAGCGAGCGCTGTGTAGGTGTGAGAAACAAGGAAGTCTGCAGACTCCCCAAAAGGAAAGAAGGGAGGGGGGGAAGAAGTGTAAGATCTT
Source organism: Psittacula echo (assembly GCF_963264785.1). NCBI lineage: Eukaryota > Metazoa > Chordata > Aves > Psittaciformes > Psittacidae > Psittacula > Psittacula echo. The sequence goes on along the minus strand of NC_137745.1, from coordinate 12,941,026 downwards.
CTTGAGAGACAGAGGAATTAAAGAAAACCATAGCAACAAGTCAGTCCACCTACCCAAACCACCCACCCACCACCGGTTTCATTTGCTGACGCACTTCAAAAACAAGCTGGCTCCTACCCGCTCTGGAAGGTGAGCAAGCCCTGAGAGCTCATTAAATTCCCTTCTCAGCCACTCTTGTATGCCTGCAGCTAGTGAGCAAGTGGGCTATAAATAGAAGTTATATAACACGGCTTTGTTGATTCCTGTGCTCACCAAAAAAAAAAAAAAAAAAAAAAAAAAAAAAAAAAAAAAAAAAAAAGGCAGCCTGACCTTGTTTTTCTGAGCAGCCTCTGCCTGCTCCTGGAGGAGCCAGTCCTGCTAGGGAGCATCCTCAAAGTTTACCTTGGACCTGCATCCCACTGAGAGGAATAAGGAGCGTTAGCAGTTTACATCCCCGCGCCTTCCACCACCAGGATCACACCAAGAGGATTGGCATATGAGAGGTCTGTGGTACCCAACAACCAGGAATGATACAAGGCTACAGAGACTGGAGGACAAGTAACACAGGTGAACCTTCATGTAGCACCTTTCCTCCTTTTTCCCCCCTAATATACTGCTCAATTGCACAGTTGGGCACCTCAAAATCTTAGCCTAAAACCTCCCTTTAAGCAAAAAAGAATGAAAAATGCTATGATACAGGAATATTGATGGCCCAATACACTTCACTAAGTAGCACCAGCTGCAGCTCAAGTGCTCAAGACTATCTTATCATTACCATCTTACCTCATCCACCCTGTTCTCAATCTCACCTATGCATCTTACTGCCCTCAAAAACAATGAAATCCTTTCTGCAGGAATAACTCCTCACAGCTTCTGTCTCTGTCTCTCCATGCATTATTAGCAGGGCTTGTCTGTTTGTAACATGGTGGTACCTAAGGGCTAAGAGAGATTGAGACCTCACTGTGCTTAATACATTATAAAACACAGGAAAGAGACAGTGTGCTCCTATAGGCTCACCATCCTGAGTCTCCTCACATGCCGCGGATCAACAGAGCATCAGTAGATAGATCTCACTGCTGACTTAATCAATAGCGCAGGGTGCGTGCCTTGTTTTGAAAGTGACTGCTATGAGGGAGAGGCTGGATTTGCAGTGGGCTTCATTTGGAGAGGGCTCTCTTTCACAGAAGGGCAAGACCTCTGCCCACAGGTGAACATGACAGTTGATGTAGGTCCTTACCAACATGTACGCTTTTACTTTAATGTCATGTTTGGAAGTAGCATACTCAGAAAATAAAGAAAAGGTTTATTTTAACTTGAGAAAAACCTCACTAAAATGGTGAAAGGCACAGGTGATTACTCAATACATGCGGAAAGCTTGCTGGTTTTGCATTAGTTGCCTAACAGGTATTATTAAAACAATGTAAAGAAGAAAGAACATCCTATAGCAAAGAATTCTGCCTGTTATAAACAAACAGCAGAAATTAAGATACTTTTTTTATCAACAACCAAAAGTTCTCGAGTGCTATTTCCAAAAGTTCAGCGATCCAAAGATATTCCTGCCTCTGACGCATTTACCATCACGTATGATTTTGTACGCTCCAAGATATCTGTGACCATTGCGAAGTCTGTAAGTAGTAAACCTGGTTTAAAAAGCCCAAACCACAAACCCTAACGCACTGAAGTGCTGTGTCACTAAATTACATTTATCACCAGTACTTCTGTAACATTCTGAAAAATTTTCTTCCTGTTCTGAAGCGCAATTGCAGTCATGGAGAAAAATAAAGTAAGTGTTTTGGCAACCCAATAGGACAGGACAAATTTAGGCCAACAGGGAATGGGGAAAAAAATAAAGCGGGTTGACTGGCTGGTTCCAGCTTGTTGATCTTTCTAGCATCACTTATCCTTCCATTTTTGTCACAGTATGTCACAGCCAACACTACAGCAAGCTGAAGGACACAGATCTCTCTGAAGGTTATTGCTCCCTCATATCTGAGGGCTGCAGCACACAATGGCAGAAGCCAGCCCCATCTTCCCACTGGCCAAGTAGCACCGCAGTTCATCCAGCTTCTGTGCCCTTCCTGTGTGCCAGAAAGACATGCAAGAATTGGACAGCTCTGGATTGAAGTCCTTCTGTGCATCAACTTCACAATCATTTAGTAGCTATTGATCATCACTGGACAATCTGAAGCACGGAGTTCAGCAAAGGAGAGCGCAACTCAACATGTTGGAATTTTACTGGTAGCAATGCACAAGGAGAAACGTCAACTAAGTTCAAGTTCTTGTACGATGCAAGAACTTGAGAGACAGGATAGTTGTGTTAGTCCAGCATTTTACCTGAACTCTTATTTCCTATTAAACCAGACTAATGAATAGCTGGCTGTTGTGATTTCTGGTGTCTCCCTTGTTCAGAGCCCACCATGGCACTTATCCAACAGGCAGCACAGTACCACACAGCCACAGCCCCTAACCCTGACAAGCACTCAAAGGAGAGGACACAACATGCATGGCTCCTCTTTGTTGGCTGAAGAGCTCTGCAAGTTAAAGCAACTTGAAGCCATGCAGTGTTTTGTACAGTCACATCTCAAAGGAGCCTCACATGCATACAGTGAGCTCCAAACCTTGGGCTCATCACAACACTGACTTGCTCTTGCCATGCTGTGACAGAGGTACAACAATCTGGTCCACCACCACAGGCTCCTTAGTGCTATCTTAAGGTGGCTCCTGGTCCTTATCACATACTCAGTAGATGAGGGAAGGAAGAGTGTAGAGCAGATCCCATCATCGTCCTCTGGGCAGGAGCAGCAACTCTGCTTAGATGCTTTAAAGCTAGGAGCAAATCCCACTTATTCCCTGAAAAATAATCACCTTTTCCTTGGGTGCTGACTACCATCACCTCATCCTCTGTGTTTGCAGCCCGCCTTGGGAAAAACTGTGGACGAAGGGGGAAAGAAGCAAGGAAGTGTGATGCAGAGCTACCACACTTGGAAGTGGTAGCTCTGCATCATGTCACTGTGGGGTAGCACTTAAAAAATGCCTGAAGCTAAACTAATGTCATCAACCTCATTTTACCTTCCCTTGCTGAAAATACCAACATGTGCGTGTGGGTAATTTGTCACGCAATCTAACTTTTGAGAAGATCCCTAATTAAGCGAGCAGACCGAAGTCTCCATAGACAGCCAGTTATGTAAGGGGCTGCACTTGCCTTCAACTTCCACCGACCAAGGAAACCCAGAACTCCACAGAGGTGAAGCAGAGTAACGGTGCATGTAATTTTGATTTGGCAGATGAGACACGAGCATTACAGGACAAGTCCTCAGCAATTTCCTCCTCTGTCACTCATCTGCCAGGGCTGATGTAACAGAGGAAAACTTGCCATGTCGCAGTGTGTGCAGAGAACGGACCAAGCTTCCATCTCTTCTGAGGAGCTGTAGCTTCACATGCAGCATGCCCATAAGCAACAGAATCTGCCATGCAAGCTCTGGAGAGGAGCACCCAAGCCAGCACCCTAGGGGGACAGGTGCCTTGTGTGGCTGACAGCACCCTGGATGCACGGATGCTCACCCCTCACTGTTTTGGAGGCGAGCATGGGGCTGGCAGGGCATTCCCCCAGGGCTGCTCCATGCAGATCCGCTGACTCCAGCTCTCTCAAAATGCATGCTGAGGGTTATATAAATTAATAAAGGGGTTTATGTAATTTTCAGTTCAGTGAGCTGCAGCATTTGTCAAGTTAATTCGTTGTCCGGTTTTGACCCTGCGGTTCCACCTCCGCTTCTGTCTCCTTACAAATGAGGCCAGGCTTCCCACCAAAGACCAGGGCTCCTGCTGAGCAGGAGCAACGAGCAAAGTGGACACTTTCACCACCATCTCTATTACCAGAGAACCTGACAGCATTTCTAAGTGAATTCCAAAACCTAAAAATAATGCAGAAAAGTTTCCATCCAGGGAGCTTAAACTGGGCAAAGACCACTGTCCTCCTCCCAGAACAGTTAATTTATCACATCCACATTCACCCCTACAGCGAAACACAAAGCAACGTGGGATTCAACGTGCCATGCACTACCAGCTTAGCCTCTTTCCTAAGGTAAACCGGGAGTATTTTTTCTTGCCCTGCTTCTCCCCCACATTCATTTTCTTAACAATGCAATAAAAATCACTCCTTCCAATTATAATAAAGAACATTTCTCGATCTGTTTTTCTGCTAGAGTTGGCAACCACCTACTTTGCCTAGCCTTAATATTGGCCCTGCATGTACCTGATGAAACAATAACACTTATTCCAGTTATCCCTTCCCAACCTCACCGGGATCTGTTCTCCCACTGAAGCTCATGGGAGTTACCCGGGAACTCCCATTATTAACCATATTACAATCATCATGTGCAAGCTCCTGTGTGTCAGTACAAACCTTTTGCTTAACTTCAGGCCGAATTCGTTTCCCGTGTGAAAACCTGGAGTTAAGAAAATGCCATGCAGGGGTGACACACTTCTGGCTTTGGTGCCAAAAAGCCCTTTTACATAACCCTTCCCTATCCCACCAGTTTCCTATTGTCAAAGGCCTGTAGATAAAAGCAATTTAAGTTCAGTCAAAATTATTCAGGCACAGAGCACAGAATGAGCTTGTTCAGAATTCTGTAAATTAAGAGTTGCTAATAATAACAAAAAAATTGTTAAAGGAAGATAAACTGTGTTAGACCTCAGAGATAAAGCTGGCTCAGCTGGCCAGGTTGACTTTCGCAATGACAAATGTATCTGATGCAAAATGAACAGTTATTAGTCCAGAGACTCAAGATGATTCTTCCACTGGCAGTTACTGGAAAGTGCTGTAGAACTTAAGAAAATGCACTCTGCAGGTTGCAGAGGTTGTGACGCCCTACCTGCCTGATCTGCAGGATTTACCAAAGGCACACAGATTAGAGAAAGATCAGGATAAAAGACTGCAGAAAGTACTGGGTTCATTTTTGCAAGTGCATCTAATTCCCATAAGCAGACAAATTTTGCAGTGTATTTTCTAAAAATGAACTCTTACAAAGTAGGAAACCATCACATCGCTGCACTCAATAAATCTCTACTGTGCTGTAGTGAAAGCCAGCTTTACAAAACCCACGGGATGTGAAGCTGTACATACTAGGGAGCACCCCACACAGCTCTCTTGTACCAGCAGTGCCCCTGAACAGCTGGGTTGCACCAAACCTTCGGCATTTTCGGGGTGAGCAAATAAGCTATTCTTCCTATGTGAGGGGAAAAAAAGCTTTGTCATATGAGTTTACTGTCTGAGGGCACCAGTTTAACTTGGACATCATTCAGCAATTACTCTGGGTGATACAGACCTGCACTCGTGATTTTACTGAAGAGCAAGCCTCCACCTTCGCTTTGATTCACCAGCACAGAGCCAGATGTTCTCCCAGAAATTAAGCTTTGTGGTTGGTATTTTTTTCCATTAAAGTTTTGCTTACTTGGCTTTCATGACTGAGATATTACTGAAAGATCAGAGCGCTGAGTATGTGCTGCTCTTCACTGACACTCTACTAGTCCCCAGTGGCCCTGCCTGTGCTAAAACCAGTGCAAGTAATGCAAGGCATCAGCAAACTTGCCTCCCAGCACCAGATTAACCAATACGGAGGCAAGTCAGGGAACATCTTTGTGCACTGATAAGCCTTTTTTTTTCTATCAGACCACTGGATTGCTATAGCACAGAATATCCATATTACAGCTGCTCCATAGGATGTTTCCAATAAAATCTCATCTGTTCTTTGCATGCGTAAGAGCTCCTGGGTGTGTCTAAGACCTCAGAGCTTACAGCATTAGCTGTAGGCATCACAAGTCATTCGGTTCCTAAAACACTTTGTACTTACAAGCAGCCTACACCAGAGCCCCCTCCCAGCCCTTTGCTGCTGCATTAGAGCACGTACACGCACGTGCACCAACTAACTGCCGCCTGCCCAGAACATCTTCTAAAGGTAAAGACAACTGCTAAGCACTTATTCCCAAGTGGGAAAGGACAGAAAATAGTTACTCTGGCTTGCAGAAGTAATGTCTATAAAGGCAAGAGTACAACAGAAACTGGCAGGACTGTAAGGCACAGATGTGACAGTGTTACACCATTTGCTATAAGCATCCTATGCCAACAGCTCATTCCTAACCACACAGTTACTGTACAGACTCACAGATTCCAGTTAGACAGCAAATGCAAATTAAGAATCTCCCTTTTTGGTTAAAAAGTTGTCTTAGGAGAGGGATTGCAGATTTTCCTATTTGTTTTCACCAGATGAGCTCAGGAATCCGGTTTCAACACTGATTCACACACAGTGCGAAGTTACTTTACTCAGTTCATCAGTTCTAGGGCCCAGCACAAGCAAAGGATATCTCCACATGAGACTGGTGCAGAATTTGTTTTTCCTTCCAGCATGACAGCATGGGGTTACCTGAGGCTCCCTGAGAGCCAGGAAGATGAAAGCCCAGCTTCCTTTACATTGGAGAAGAGCAGGAAATTCAAAGGAGTGACTCTCCCTAAGGAATGTTAATCCTGTCACTGCAGTTTAAGGTGACACAGGATTTTAAATGTTCAGTTCCCACTTTAGTCTTTTGCAAAGAAGCTTCACTCCAGAGCATAAACACAAGGGGAAAAAAGGGTATAGAGACCGTGTGAGGGAGCCCAAAAACATTCTCTCTCCTCTCAAGGAAGTTTGCATGAACATGAGAGGTGCTGCTGTAGAGATCTAGCACACGTTTTAACTGTAATGATCACTTCTAACTAGTCAGGATCCAACCCCACATTCACTCAATCACATCTCACCATGTACTTGCTGCCCAAAGGATACAGCTGCTCCCTTGTACATCTCTGGTCAGTTTTGAGCCAAGCCAGACCTTTTCTATGGCATTGAATCTGTTTTCACCGGCAGGCTGTATTTCTGCGAGATCAGCCCCTTAATTCAACTCATCCCACAGCTGCATAAGCTGCACAAAGACGGGACAAGCAGAGACAACCAGAACAGGACAGTCCATTTTGGCAATGGCCCACAACGAGATGAGATTAAGCACAATGTGGAGCACTACCCTCAGTCTGGTCAAGTATTTCTCCCTGAGGTTGCCATGGAGGTCTAGTTAACGTCATAAGCACAGTGGCTTTTTGCTGCTGCTACAATACCAGAGACAGATTGTGTCTTTCCATAGCTTGGTTTTCAGTGCAGAAAGAAAGGACTGTAGAGTGGTTATATCATACTGGGGACAGTGGGCCACATGTGTTAAGTATTTTTAGTTCTATTTGCCCAACCTCTTCTGAAAATGTTAGTGTTTTACATAGAAATGCCTAAATAAACGTTCCTAATTAGGATGCAGCACAAATGACATCAAATTATAAGCCTAAATCTGTACGTGTATCAAACATTTGGATGCATCACTTCTTCAAGTGAAAGGAACAATCTGCAAAATTGACCTTCTGAAATAAATCACTGATGGTTTGGTTCAGACATGTGAAATGCATGGCACTAGGGTAGGAAGGGGTAACGCTCTGGAACAGCTCTGCATAAAGCCCATTGGCTAAGACTGAAACAGACTGCAAATATAACACATGCCAAGTCAAAAGAATAAGACATTATATGTTCAATAATCTTTCTAAGCATGTTTTGCTTAGTAAGGTTTTACTTTGTTTGGAAGAACACTGTACAAGCCAGTTGCTGTATACTCAATTACATACCAGGCACAATTTTCATTTAGGGAAATCAAATCCTTATTTAAAACACAGAAATGAAGGACAGCAAGAAATAGTGGTGGTCTGGAGTTCATCATACACCCTTGTGTTGAATTCCAGCCTGAAAACTGCTAGTTGTGAAAGTCTCTGAGCATGTTGCAATTGCTTAAACTTACTCATAAAAGTCATCACAAATTAATCCAATAAAGCTGTTGCTTTGCAGATTCCTCTACACTGTCCTGGGGAATACCTGAATTACCTGATGCCCATACAAACATTTAATAAGTAAACTTTTGCACGGTAGACAATAATATTTCCCTTAATTACAGGTCAAAGATCATTTAGTCATTTTCCCTCCCATCTCCTCAACCTCCTCAAGTTTCCTGGATTTCAGAAAAGTCATTTCCCTTCCCAACATGTTTTAGTCATAAGCTTGAAGTTTTCAATTTCCCTACCTGTATAGTAGTGTTCCCACCTTCCAGAAGGGCAATGGCTAGCAGAATGCTTTCATGGAAGACTCTGTCACTGGTGGCATTCATGATGAGATCTATGACCAGGTTGGATGCACCTTCTTTATCCAGATGACACTGGACATCTGCCAGACTCATCTCACCTCGGCTCACTGAACTTGATCCGGAGCTTCCTCCTATAAGGGTGATCATGAGGAACAGGTTGAGATTCAAACCTAGCCACTCTATGATGGTGGCATCTCTCTTCTGGTTTAAATTAACCTATCCTGAAGGATGCACACGGATTTATTAATAGTGATGAACTCAGCTCCTTGCATTTCTGCAAGGAAGACTTTGTAACTTAAAGCACATCCCAGGCACGTTGCAGGAGTCTGGGGGGATAGTGTCCTAAAGGAGGACAAGTTGGGCTGGCAATGGGAAATGTCTACTGCCGCTGCTCCTCTCCTTAGCACCACAAGACGGAGAGAGGACTGGTGTATTGGAAGAGGGTTCTGGAAACAGCATGGATTCATGGATACAAAGAGAGACAGAGGCTCTGCAGGACCAGTGAGCGGATGGAGAAGAGGCAAGACAAATTCCAGAGGATAGCAAAGCCAATGCTCTATGAAGTGGAAGACTACGGCATAGGCAGCACAACACAGGGACAAACAGAATATATACCAACTTGAGAAAAATAGGGGGAAATAGGTGGGGGTTTGTTTGTTTGTTTTCCTTTCTTTCTGATCAGGCCTGCTTTCACCAGGATTACCCACTGTATTCTGAAGGGGCAAAATGTGCTTGATTTACCTTTTTAGCGATGGTCTCAGATTAAACAAACTGCACTTTTTAAGTGACTTCAACCCAAATTTTTGCTCATCCATTGCTACAATCCCTCTGTAATCAATGCAAAAACATTTCAGATGTTTCAGGTGTGGCTGAGAACCTGACATCCATATGAGCACAGCTCCCAAATGTTGTTGCAAACATTAAATTGACCAGAGTTTCTAAGTGCATTCACCCAAAGCAAAGTCACAACATTCGAGGCAACCCAAGACAGTCTCTGGAAAGCATAAAAAGCTCTGCCTGCTCAATTTTAAAGCACTTTCTCAAATGCAGTCAGGAGGAAGAACACTGCTCTCCTCTGCATGAGGAAAAGGCAGACTGACACGACTAGAGACAGAAGCGCGATGCTCCACTCAGCCTAAAGTGGAATCCCTCACGTAGAGTTGGAGTTTCTAAAGCCACGAGCGACACGTAAGCAGGACTTCTTCCCATCCATGTGGATAGTTCCTTCTTCTTTGGGATTCCACAGAACAGAACAGGGAGAACCCCCTATTTCACCCATGCAATACCAATTTGTGAGGCAGACCCAGACACAGAGCAACTGGCACGGCAGATGACACGAACGCCTGCTGAGCAGGAGCACGTCCTACCTCCTGCCCCGGCTTTGCTGGCGCCTCCAGCAGACAAGGGGCCGTTGCCGAAGGTGGTGAGGCTCTCGCGCCGTCCTGCCGGTCTCACATTGCCATAGTAACGGTTGACCAAAACTTGCCTGAGTGCCTCACCCTTGATTCAAAGAGGATAATGAAATCAGGATGCGAGCTTAATGAATAAACACACTACTAACATTCAGTAGCAAGGGGACTGTTGGTAATTAGCCTACTTGTAGTGAGGGAGGGGGAACCAAAGCCCTGGAGAGATTAGGCAGAATCCACTAAGCATCTCCTGATGTGTTCAGGCAGGCTGGGACCCTGGGTGGGGTCTCATGGGGCTCAAATAAGATTATGGGTTCCCAGCACCAGAAACAGCTACAGTTCTGGTTTTGTGCATTGCTTTCTAAACAGATTTTATTCCCAAAGAGTTTTCTGAATTAAGATCTACTGTCTCAGCCTTAAATGTAAGAAAGTTGCAGCACCAACACGAAATGAAGAGGATTACAGAGAGAGAATGTTAGAAATGGTTTTGTGAGAGAGGAACCCCATCTTCTCAAACCTATCCTATTTTGCCATTTCGCCAATGTTACAGGGACACACTCTTCTCCCCTCCATCAGCAACTGATGCAACCTAATGCTGTCAGCTGCCGAGCGGAAACCCGAGTGATCCCCGCTGCATCCCAGCTCTTTGTTCCCTGTGTCCCTGCTGGCAGCCGCCTGGTCACGCCAGCAGTCAGCATCCGAGCACATGAGCCTGCGGACACTGCAGGGCACCGGTCCTTGGATAACCCCAACATCCCGTCCCCACGCCCCTGGGAGCACCCAGCACGTCCCTGCAGAGCACGCGCCACTGCTGTGAGCAGAGGCTAGAGGAGATCAAAACAGCTCCCAGGTTTAATGATAACCTGTGGACCTTGCTCTGCTCTCATGTAAGGTTTACAGGAATTCCAGGTAAATCAGAGCCATACACAAGCCGGCAGTACTACCAGCAACAGGATGCACACAAACACTGCCATTGGATTAGCACATTTTCACAAAGTCTTTGGGCAAAAAGGAAAACTAGTGATTATTTCAACTGGGAGCTGCTGCTCTGCTAATGGCAGCGTGCTGTGCTTACAGCAGTCCCACCCTGAGACTGAGTGTGAGAGAGGGGGAAGAAAGGAGTTTCTCAGGGCTTAAAAATGGCATAATAAACCCCAAAAATCAATCTAGCCAAGAGTAATTTCATACTAAAAATGTCAGGATGAACCAATACATATCTTGTTCTCCATTCATAAAACAAGGGCTTGACACTGATTTTCAGTTGTATTTCAAATATAATCAGTTGTCTGACTATATATTCAAAATGGCATTAACACTGAGGTTTCATATATTAGCTGTGATACAAGTGAAGCCTTTTTAAACTTTTACAAGAGGCCTTTAAAACACAAATAAGTAAATGGAACAATGTAAATATGCATTAATTGGTTTGCATCAAACTCCAGCGCTGTCACAGCCAAGCTGTTTTTGATACGAAGCTGGCGCTCACAAAAGGTGGCTTAAAGGAATCTTTATACCCCAAAGCACTGGAAAGACAAACTGGTCTGGAAATGAACAGTTCTTCGCCAAATTTCAGACATCACTTCCACATGGAGAAGCCCAACAGCTGCCTGCAGCTGGTCGGGAATCACTGCCCTCCTCACAAGGCTGGTGCTAAAGTCACGGCTCCCACCATCTGCTTCTTGTCATTAACATTTAGCACATTGAAAGTTGTTCTATAGATTATTAGTGTGAAAGCTGCAGCACAGAAGCAGCATTTTATGGATCAGATGGGGACGGGGGAACCGGCAGGGAGACAAGATATAAAATAGACATGAGGAGAGCTTTCCAACCAGCTGCTTCCAAAAGTCTTCCCCAAAAAAAGAAAAAAAGGCAAGCTACTTTGGAAGCAACAGTAGAAGATGAGCACTTTTCCAAAGGACATACGTTTCCTATCACCACTTGGGACAAATAGTGAACATGTAGGAGAGGCAAGAGACTTGATTCAAAAGCTCAAGCAAATTCTTATCCTAAAGGAGCCACCTTGACTGACAGCAACATGAGAGCGTTCAGTACATGATGCAGAGCTTTAGCCACCTCTCTGCTCTCAGTCTGGCAGGTAAGGAAGGCTACATGACAGAACAAGGCCAAGACAGACAAAAAAAAAAACATTAACTACATCTTGCTTTGGCATGTACACTGATTAGAAAGGCAACTTGATACCCGTAAGTCTTATGCCACAAAACAAGTTACAATGGAGTTCTCAGATGATCTTCCTCTTCTGTTAAGCTAACTGGCAGTGGTCATATCAACAGGCATTTAAAAAACTGGTTTTTACTACTCACTACAAAGATAATACACATCCAACCACACAAACTGCTGTTCAGTCAACTCCTCCTCTTCTTGAATTCAGGAGGGTAAACTAAAGGTCCTGGAATTTTCTCAAGACTTTCCTTCTTCACTATGGAGCAGAAGTCAATTTCTATTCCACAGTCCAAATATTGTTGGGGTGAGTGGAGAGACCTCACTGGGAGCTGCTGCTCTGAGGACAGACCTGCCGGACCTTCACTGTCTATAGGAATAGTGTATCCAAATCCAGGAACCAGACAACACAAGTGGGAACACATATCAAACATTTACTGTTTCAAGTCAGAAAGCATGCTGACCCATGGTTTTGGAGGCTTGGCAATCCATGTTCACTAGCACTTTGCATTCTAGCTGGGAAGAAAAAACTGTTTCCTACAAGATTATTCAAACCTGCTGTGTCAGCTCACATGGATATGAGTACGTGATCAAAGTAGAGGGGAGAAAATATAAGTGGTATTTAAGAAATGTTGTAATTAATTCAGCTGCAATGCTTGGCTCCAGAACAGTTCTTTAACCATCATGTTACTGTTGTACACCGCTTTGATGCATACAGTATGCAAACAAATATCAGATGTTTGGCAGCAATAAGAAAAATCAAATATGCTACCTAAAAAAACCCCAACCCCAACAGCATTCAGTTTCATCTGTATTCCCCATCAAGGTAAACTATCAGTAACCAGGATACAAACATTACTGTACACATATGAGTAAAGCAGATGCAATACACAGTGTAAATGAGATAAAAACCCTGTTATAATGTTTAAAATAGAGCATCTTTAATAATATTTAAGAATGAAGCAGTTACAAGTTGCTGCTGTTGTGTTCCAAGCAGCAAGAACAGAAGAAATCAAGCACTGTATTAAAGGATGCTGATTTTGCAGCTTGGCTGTTTGTGAAGGGGGAGATGCAGCCGAAGCCAGCAACCTCCACAAGCACCAATTAAACTCATTGATAATCATGTGATCCCCAACAGAGGGGAGTGCTTTGACAGTGTGGACAGACTAGACCAGGATCTCAGCTTTAATTCAGAGCACCCAAGCGCTTGCCCCTTCCATTTAACACAAGAGAAGGTGCTCCAGCACCCCGTTTTGTAAGCATGGCTGATCATTTCAGATTTTCTAAGAGACCAACAGCAAGCAGTTAACCACAGGAGTTTCTTACATAACTTAAACTTCACTGCTTAAAAGGAAAAGGTAGAGGATTAGTTCTGAATGCGTTTGACTGCTGTACGTACCCTTCTATGATCCTCCAGTTGCCTCTGTGGTAGACTTTGATCAAGCTCCTGCTGTGCACGCAGAAATTTCATTTTAAAGCAAAACAACACTAGAGAGACACTAACATCTTTGCACTCATGGAAAATATTAAGGCAAGTCACAGCTGAAATCAAGGGGGAAGTGAGGGAGATTGACTGACAAGCTACCAAAACAGAACATCTGCCCTCAGTTAGCTCTGGCAGCACTCAACCAGCCTGCGCTGCCACCCTCCAGCAGACCACCACGGCATGCACGCATGCCAATCCTCATGGATTTAAAGGAAACACAAAGTCTAGTTTTGCAGTTACCAGTAATGCACAAGTTTAAGAACTCAAACCATGCATTCCCATGCATACACATACACAGATACACACACACACAAACACCCATCGCACGATAGGCACACTTCTGGAGGAAGTGCAGGTACTTCAACGTATCTGACTGTGGTCAGGGAAGCTACTTTGAGACTGTGGAGGACTCTGCAGGATTTTCATTCCAGTGCCATGGACTTCAATGGGGTTTCACTGAACAAAGCCCCTCAGCACATGGATGTTCCAAATCAAAGAGCTCTTCTTTCAGCCATTAATTTTCAGGAGTGAAACTTCCGCTCTGTAAACAGGAAGTACACTGAGGTTTTGCTGCTTTAAAGCATTCTGGAAATTGTGCAGGAACAGCTGTTCTGCACAGGGACACATCTTAAACTAGGAGCCACCTCCCAGGCATCTCAAAGTCATTCTATGACCACTCAGAGTTTCAGTTTACATTTAAACACTGTTCCACAGAAGTTACAAGTACAAAGGGTCTAAACCACCACAAACGTTTATTTTTTTCATCATGACTTCACAACATATTGATAATTTTCATATGGATATAGCTCAGAGAATCAGCACTATCCTAGATTTAGACTTCCATGTTGGTTCACTCAGATTTGCACTGACAGAGTACCCAGCTGTACAATGTACCAATGCCACCTTTGGATGTCCCATTAACTTCAAAAGGATTTGAGACTTCATAAATTCTTGTGTCTTCATTTTGGCAAATAATCCATCTTATTCAATCGGTGCTGGGGTGTCTCATAAAGGAGATGTGCCTACAGATCCAATTCACTATAGCACTCGTAACCTTGAAGATGTGAACTGACCGTTAGCAGTTTCTCTGTGGCACTTTATATGGGACACCGAGCTGCTCTGGGATTATAAAGCTTCCACTGATAACTTCTGACACCTCCCTTTCCTTAGCAAAGCTTTTATATATGCAAGACAAAGGGAAAACCAAATTCTGCATTAGGAGCCAGATAAACCAAGTCTCCTTTTACTAGTGCAGGGGGAGGCAAGAGGACACTTTTCACAGTGCCTCCCTTAAAAGCATAAGGGAAATGGCTGAAAGCAACAAAGATTTATGACCGGTTTACATGTGGACTTTTTTATCTCAGCCTATCATGCTAATGCTGTATTGGATTAAACCACCTCAACAAATCTACTCATTGTCACTATCTAGCACCACACAGGAACACACATTTCACAGGGGTTTTTGAATCGACAAGAGACACCAGGACTACTTCAAAACACCTTCAAGACACCAATATTTGCCTGTTGTACAAATATAGGTGGGTGACACACCTCTACAGGGCTTTCCGTTTCTGGAGGCTGCGGCAGCTAGTCGAAAGTAAAATGGAAAAATTAGTCATTTGTCAAGAATCTTTCATCCCAACAGAAATCTAGTGGTCAACACTTAGGGGAAAGGAGCTAGCACAGCACTTGATTTCATCTGAATCATCACAAATGCATTATATAGCCATAATTACTGTTTATACCCTCCCTCCCACCCACCATGCTCTTAAATGGGCTACATTCTGAAAGTTTAGCAGGTATCCTTTGAACATCGCCAGCTACTTTGCCTGAACACAGAGGCACAAGCAAAAAGCTTTAGCTGCAGGTGCACGCAGGCCTGCAATGCAGAAATTGCAGGCTTTTGGGTAGCCTGCTTGGAGTGAGCACCCGGGATCTGTGACTCATATCCCCCATCCCCAGTGGGAGGAGGAGGAAGCAAGGGCTCCATGTCACAGAGCCAGCAGCCTTGCAATGTTAGTTTAAAAAATGCTTTCTTTGGATTCTCATCTATAAACATACTTTTCTTGAGATAAAAGGAACATGATACAGCACCAAACATGAGCAAGGAAAGAAGAGGCTTCATGGTGACAGCTTTTCAAATTTAAAATGCTGATCATCGCATTGGAACAGATGAGGACAAGCAACTTCTATCTAGCACAGCTCAGACATACAACAAAGACCTAAAACATTCAAATGAAACTGCCTACGTAATCATGGGTAAATTGATTTAACTTCTCAGGAACAGACACTAAGAAATAAGATGATGAAGATACGGTGATACCAACTTAAGTCAGGCATTCATTGCCTGTGTCTGCCTGGAGGGCACACGAACTAGACAGACAAATCAAGCTTAGGCTGGGAGAGTGACCTAGGTTGCAGCCTAGGAAACACACAGCAGAGGGAAAAGGAAGGCCATCAGGTCCAGAAGTCGAAATATAGAGAGACTGATTCCCAGGAAGGAGCCCGAGCAAAGAGCGCTTCCCCTTTGGTGCTCTGTGGGCAGGGGCTCCTTGGCCAGGAAGAAGCGTTCTCCGCTCTTCTAATGGACTTTGCTCCTGGCTAATTCATAGGGCCTTTGGTACACTGCTTCCTTGCATTGTTACCACTCTTGGAAACTTCACACGCACACAAACCATTTCTCTCTTGGTCAAATTTAAGCCAGAGGACGAAAAGTTAACAGGAAGAACCTCATTTATGCAGAGGAACACAGAGTTCCTGCGCAGCCTGCTGTATACACCCTTGCTGCTTGCAGGCTGGACACTGCAATTGCCATATCCAATCATTAGGAAGTCTGGGCACATTGCTCTGATTGCAGACACTGTCTGCACAACTTGCTTTAGAGCACAGCAAAAAATTCCTCTCCTCTTAAGTAATCAACAGCAGCAAGGAAATTGTGCATATTCCTGTGTAGGGAAAATCAGGCACCTTCCTGCCACGGAAGGGGACCCTGAAGCTGGCAGGTCAAGTGGACGACTGCCACAAGATAATGTACTGGGCTTTGGATTCCAAATGAAAGCTTCCTTATTCAAGGTTTATACCATGACCCCATCTTAATCAAACATACATGCACGTTTTGGGGCTGAAAACCAGCACAGACAAAGAATCAGCATGAAATTAGTTCGATCTTTCCAACCTAATTGGAGAAGGAAAAAGTACATATTGTAGCTAGCAAATTCCTGTGCCTTCCCACTACAGCACAGACAGCATGTTAGAACCAGCCTTACCAACTCATCTGCGAGCAAAAGCCACTGCCCTTGGCAGTGCCTGGATGGATCATTCCAAATAAGCACGGCCTTCAGCAACCTTTTAGTAAGAATATAAACTTCAAATACTGCAATTATTATTCTTTGAGTAAAAATGGGTTAAAATAGCAAAGAATTATTGAGCTGTAGTTCCTGTGCTATACTTTGCACTATCCCGCATGCTGCAACAGCAAAGTATCAGCTTATGCTTTGCAAGAAGGGTTGAACAGGATGGGAGAGTAGACTGCAGTACTAATTTTGCCAGATTTCTTGTGCCTGAGCTCTTTGCCTAGAAGAAAAATGATGGGGTGGGGAGGGGGCAGGTTTGTGGAATACCGAAAGCTGACCACTGTGTGTGATGGACACAGTGGCCAGCTTTCAAACTAGAACGTAGCAGGTGGCAGGAACAAGAGAACAGTACACCATCTTTACTTTTTGCTAGCAGAAGCAGAAGTTCCTCTCAACTTGTGCAAAACCTCCTTTTCCTTTGAAGTTTCCATTCCCACAAGGCTGCCAAATACACCAGTCATCACTAGCCATAGCAAGAGAAATACCACTTCTTTGACCTGTTGGTGACCATAATGCTTCTGGCATCCATTTCCCCAACACAGGCTATGTTTGTTTCCCAGAATGGTCTTTACCTGCCTCAACAGTGGATGTATCCACCTCAAAAACCACCAAAGCAAGTGACAGCTCAAGTGTGAACTCACTACATCTCTATTTATGAGATATGGAAGACGCTTCAGTCCTTTTGCTTTATGGTTTTGAGGAAGGTATGAAAGTTTTTCCATTCACTTTCAATCTGACAATCAAGATGAAAGTTGTCTAATCCTGCCTTCCACAGAAAAGTCAAACAACTGAAAAAGTGAGAATGCTCTGAGGGAATGCAGATTTTCATTCATGTTTAAAGCCCCAGGATTACTTTTCTCAAGATTTTAAACTTGACAGGTAAGCATCCAAAACACATTTGAAATGCACTGAAAAGGCAGGTAAAGATTGCCATTCACACAGACAGAGTCTGCTCCAGACAGTGGCTTCAGCAACACAGGATGGAAAATATCTCGTATTGTAATGCTACAAATGGGTGAGAAATAATCTTATCTGGAAAAAAACCCAACATTTGTGTGAGCGCAGGCATGAACACTTCCAAAAACCTGCTCCTTTTCTCTTCAGCCTCACCAAACTACGGAATTTTGACAAAATAATGGACAAACCAGCCCAATTACAAACACAAACCTCCTCCACCTTCAGGCTATTTCCTGGGTCAAAGGACTGAGAGGTGACAGACCTCAGACTGCTTAACGTCTACAGGCTGATGCCATTTTCCAGACTACCACACATCTCCTTTAGGTCTTTTACCAAACATCCCTTTAAATCAGAAAGGAAGGTGACTAGCTGGTGCAAGGCAATAGTAAACTGATACCTGTCCTGTGAGGTCTTAAAGATCAACACTGAGCATTCTAAGGAAGCTTAGTCAAACTAAATTGATTTGGCTCAGCAGAGAAAAAATGGCAAGAAACAAGATGCCCTGTGCTGTGCGGGAAGTCGGGTTAAATTACCAAGTGGTCCCTTCTGGTCCTGAAATTTGTGCATTCAGGAACCAACCCAAGTCCATGCATATGGCATCTAATTATTGGGGTGCTGGGGGCAGATATTTGGCATAAAGGAAGAAGTATAAGGGGGAAAAAAATGCAACTAGTCAGCCAAATATCACATGAAGCTTTTGATAGCTAGGTTGTATATCCAGGTGTAAAATCTGGAGTGCAGATCTGACATATGTTGTTCTGAAACCATTGCTCTCTGCTTTGGCTCTTGCATTACCATGCCTCACATTAGCTGGAGTTCCAGCGGGACTGGCTGTTTAGATAGAGCCCTTGAAGTCCTCTTGCACTCTTTCCTCCCTTTTCTGCATTTCTCCTCCTTTCTCTTTGGAATACATTCAGTATAGTTCTTACTTGAAAGGCTCACATCAAAAACACCACCTAGTCTAATTCATGACAACAGACTAGAGCACAAGTTACGCCGCTATCCTTCATAACTCTTCAGTAATACCAAGAAGCTCCACGTAGGTTACCTGCTTGCCAAGTCTCTTTTGTAAGGCCAACACTGTTACCTTGCAGAACTCAGAAAGAGCTGGGTAGCAAATTTCTAGCCTCTGCAGATGATATGTAGATGTTTGTCAAGCGGGCAGTTGACTTGCTATGGATGCATTTCAGGGCAGAGGGGAATAATTTGGCACCAAGACCACTGAGCTGTTTTGGCAAACATCCCACATTATAATTTACCATTGTAACAGACCTGCATCAAAGTTGCCCAGTGGTGTACTATGCAGGATGTCACACCTGCATAAATTAAGAGGCAGCAGAAAACATGGAGCAGCACCTTGTCCTGGCATGGGTCCTCTCCCTGCCCTCACAGAAGACCTGTGGGATTTACAGGGGCAGAGGCACATGATAGAGCAGCAACCACACACTTACACCCTGTGGCCTCGTTGCTGCGGCACACACCCAACACCAGGGAAGGAGCTAAATGTTCCCCTCCTTATCTCAGTGAATTTGCAGAGACTTTGTGCGCTGCCAGACAATGAGGTGGGAAATTTGGCGTAAGAGCTGTCAGTGCCTGCACTGAAAGGTCACTGAGATCTGCCTACAGGAATGCCTTCTCTCATTTTCCAGAGCTTTCAGTTGAGAAAGCATGTTTTACTTGGGCTGGGACTTTCCTGGAGTCAGAGACCTGATTCTCTGATACGCTACTGACCTTAAATCAGAGTGCAATCACTGCTCCTTAAACCCTCAGTCTTGCAGGTCAGTTACAATAACTGAATATAGCAAGAACTCTCTTTACTACACGTTTTACATTAGCAGTTTTAATTAACTGGTAAGACAGTATAACTATTTCTTTGTTACAAATAACCCTAAGAAATGTTCCAGGCTCCTTTTCCAAAGAGCTCACCAATTCCAGTTCGTGCAATAAAAACAGTCCAAAGATTGCAGGATTTCTGAGGGGAAAAAAAATATAAGGCAGCCCACAAAAATTTATGAGCTCCTGCATTTCCTCTGCTTGAGACATAACAAGTGAAGCACTGTCTAAGTGCAAAATACACAAGAGAAATGACTATGGAGTAAGCTGCCTCTACAAGGAGAATCATTTGTAAGTGCATCTCTCCAGCTTTTAAAAGGTTAATGGATTTTCCAACTCCAATCGGAAGATGCATAAGATAGCACATATTTTGCATCTTACTCAGCCATTGGACTTTTAGCTTATCATTGATAAAGAGCACTGAGAAGGTTAATTCAAGTCAACCCCTTTGGACTAGGATTTTCAGTTCCCTTTTCACCTACTTGAAACCTCAAGACCAAAGTGAAGAGATTAAAAAAAGCACCCCAAAACTACACTGAGTGGGTCTGCAGGTGTATTTTGCTGGATATCTTTTATCAGCTGCATAAAGAACTATCATTACTGAATAAAAATAGAAATAAAAACAACAACAGAAAAACCCTGGGGTTTTACTTAACTTCATATCCTAAAAAGAAACAATCACAAGGGAAGCTCCTGGTGCTTATAGCATTTTGGCTGTTTTGGTGTTTGCTGGCACCTGCCCCAGCCCTATGGGGGGACACAGCAGAGCACCCCTTCTTCACCCTGAGATATGACACAGATCCCATGGTCCAGGAGCAGTGGTCATGGAAGCAGCAGCAGCCCCATGGGCATGGCAGCAACCGGCGCAGGGCTGGCAGTGGCGGCAAGGCCGGCGGTGACTGTAAACCTCTCCACCGCATTTATTGGCAATTACTGCTGAAGGTCACACACCAGCAGCGGGCCTAAATTCCAGGAAAAAAAGCTGCTGTTATGTAAGTGCTGCCTGGCTGTTGGCAGGTGCCCAGCGGAGCAGCTCACTGCAATGTGGCTGGGAGGGGAAAAAGGGAAAAGAAAGAAGTAGGACATCTCCCAGCCACATTCCACATCCTGAGCATGCCACCTGCAGGTCAGCGCTAACACTTCTCGCCTTTGCAGTCCATAAAGTATTAACGTGTTTCTCCAGGATGTATGCGGTTTAGTGCCCAAGACTCGCACTGCAGGTGGAAACTGGGCCACGGTGTCCCCAAACGCCTATCTGGACTGAGGAAACAGGATGGGAACATCGTGTTGCAAATAGAAATGCCTCAACAGGGAGTGAGCTGTGCTGCCTGAGCTGTCCTGGACCACAGGGAACCCACGGTGGAGCTCACCATCTCAACTGGAGTTGTGAGACACCATCAAATCTGCATTTCTATCATGCCTGGACTTCTTAGTAGGTTGAGGATCAAATTAAAAGTAAATTAAGCTGTTGTGTCTAATGACAGCCAGGGTTTAGTTATCACTGTTGTGTGAAGATTCACCCTTGGTGGCACTTAAGAAGAATTTATCTTGGTCCTTAACATCTTCTTGAGAGACCAGCATAAGCAACAGCTCCATCAAGACCAGGATTACAGCAGTTCCAGCCCAGTAAGGAGTCAATCAAGAGACACTCAGCCCGAGGGTTTTCATAGACAACATGCCTGTGCACTGCCTTGGGGGTTTCTACTTTACTACTCGACACACCTGCACAGAGCCAATGTTAAGACCACTCTATTTAGCAATTAAGCTTGAGTCAGACCCCTTCAGCTCCCAACACCCTCCTGATGCTCCAGGAGAGCCCAAGGAGCCAGAGAAACAGAAGCCCTGACACACACCTAAGCACAAACACAGGGTCCCCAAGATCAGGATAAAACCAACACAACCATGTTGCAAATAAGGTGCAAATAATGCATGAAACAGTTTACAGTTTCAGCTGGTTTTGGTTTTCTATTAAAACAAATCATGCTTTACATTCATCTTTCATGATACCTGTTCTGCTCCTTAATAGTGGTCTTACGCAACCCCTATCCCAAAAGTCTGTGCACTTTTACAACCTTACAGGAACCTGGGTGTTTTGGAACTACTGCAGGATGACTCTCACAGTGTATCCTAATTTCTGTTCCCAAGAGAAAAACCTTTCACACAAATCCTACCCCAACACTGGATGCTGCCATTCAAAAGCCTTGTAAAAGAGCTTAAAGATGCTACTGTTGCATTTCTGCTAGACCAGATCATGGTCCTCAGACTATAGTAAATAGATGTTGAAAGCAAACATCAGACTACAGAGTCTGGTTCTTCTCAGAAAATTCCAGTTCCTTCCCTGTCTAACAGAACGGGAATTCCAGATACACCCCTCAATAGAAAGCTCATAAATTAGGCCAACAGCATCAAACAGTCCTAGCCCTCCCCTTCATTTCCACAACACTTCTCCAGAACTGCAATACTCCAGCAACCAAAGTGGCTCAGCCACCAGGCATGTATATGGGGGCTGCTGCCCTTGGGTGCAGGTCACAGCAGTCACCATCCTTCCTGTTCCATGGGGGATTTCCTTCTGTGAGGTGAATTCCAGCACTATTCACCCACTTACAAAGGCAGTCCCATTCTTCCCTCACAGATACATTAAGGAGGGTTGTAACACAAATGCTCCATTACAACTTTCAGTAACAAACACATGGACCTCCTGGCATTTTTAGTATCTATTATTAGTTGGACCTCCACTCCCTGAAATCAGCCTGCAGTAAGCAACTAAGATATATAAATGAACCTATGCATACCATCACATAAATACTAGGAAATCATGCCATAAGACAGCTACTTCAGTAGAGTTTTACCCTGAAGGAATAAAAATCATATCAGCCAGTCAGAAAACTTAAGTTTAATAGAAAATAAGTTATTAATTTTACTAATAATGGAGATTTCTGCTTTCTTTGCCCTTAATGTTTATAGTTTCCAGGGTTGACAGGGGAAAAAAAAAGGAAACCCCAGGATTTCCTTTTGAGACTTGTCAGTGGTTCAAGCCTTGTCTGAATCCCTTTTTATAAGCAGCCAGTTCTCACTGCTGATGGTTACAAACACACCTGCTCCCTCCGTGCAGCTGCTCCACTGAAGAGGAATAAAGTTCCTCCTTTGCAGCCTCGAGCTCAAACCTTTAATTGCTCTGCACGCTCCAGCTGATTTACTGCAAGCAAAGACAGCACATTACAGCCAGAGACTGAAGGGGAAAGTTTCATATTATGACTTAATTTGCAATTAAACAATTCAAGTTTCTGTCTGAAGTTTCTCCAAGATAAAATCATATATATATATGATTTTTGAGGTATTCTGGGAAGCTGTAGCACCATACAGTCTAAGTGGTCTATGCCTGACGGAAACGTTCATGAGCTACAGACAGACATCTCAAAACCAGAGCACACTGCTGGTGCAAACTCTCCAGGTAAGAGATGAAAATATCTTGGTTATATTAAAAGAGAAAGAGAAAATAATGACACCAGAGGTTAAACAAACCAGCATCTCTGTAGCTATGCAATGCTAGGAGTTCGGGGCAAAGCCTAGAGATGCATCTGAGGTGTCTCATACTGGCATGGTCAGAGGTGACGACAGTGCAGTAAATGGACCTGTGCCATATGAAACACCGTCCTTCAGACCAACGTCAGACTTTTGCTCTCTGCACACATCCTACCTGTCAGCTAGCTCCCATGCACATTAACGGGAAGGGCACGCTTAAGAGAACATTTCCTTTCCACAGAAGGGTGCAAACTCCAGCAGCCCCTCAATGAGGATTTTCTCCTAAAAACCGTTTTGTTGAGGCTGAAATTGGAGACTTATGAATTTCTTTAGGGAAGGTAATTTAGACCCTGGCTGGGCAAGCACATGCTGGGGTGAGGGTGATGCCACTCACCTGCGGCACAGCAGGAACCCGAGCATCCCAACCAGAAGCTAGGCCAAAGACAAAGCCAAAAAGCCAGAACTCCTGTTTGTTCCTGCAGGGAATTCTTCGTCCCTCCTCTAAAATCCCTACTCAACACAGAAGACCCTTCAACCCAGCCCTGGGGATATGCCCACTTTTTGGTCCACCTTTGTGACAAACAGCTCAGGTTCAATTCCATTTCAACAGCCAAGGTCCCCAAATATTATTGTGTTTTCAGAAGGAAGCTTACTCAGTAAATTTAGCTGATCAACATCAAAATTAACAAGTTCTATAGAAAGCAATTTATGGTGTGTTTCATTATCTACTCTATTGAATAAAGAGCAGTAACATTTTAAGTATTTTAAGTGGTTGAAATTTGTTCCAAAGAAAAGGTTGGCTTGGGAGAGAACGCAGGAAACAAAGCACAGAGAGGAAAATATTTCTTTTTTCCTGGTATTTCAGTAAAATAAGGTGCCAGTCAATCACTTTCTCAGTATTATACATTTATGCAAATTCAGCGCCCACACCAGGGTTTTTTTGAGCTGGATGAGGAAGTTGCAGCAGCAGAGACAGCTCGGCTCCCTCCCTCTCCCCGTGCACCAGTGCCCAAAACAGACACGCTGCTTTTAAAAGTCCTTAGAAAGCTTAATATCAGTTATACTGAAAGTTCTCACTCAAATATGGCTTTTCCACCCATAAAACAACTACACAGAGCATAAACACCACCAGCTGAAGGCACGTTTTTGATGGTACGAAGCTTTTCACACAGAAACAGCTTCGGAAGTCAGTAATTTTCATCGGGTTACACCACACTGCTTTCACAACACATTCAAATGTTTTACATGGCTTTATACACCAAACCTGACTCAGGAGGAACAGGAAGGACAGCGAGATGCTTTGATGAACTGCATGACTGTCACCTTTCTCGGTAAGGCCAGCAATGCAGTTTCTGCACAAGGACCCAGCCCTCAGCAGTTCCCACAACTACACCATGCCCAAGGACATGAGGAATGGCTGTCACTGGTCAGCAAGCGGAGACACCTCGTTCAGGGTCTTCTCCAGCTGGCTTCTGGTGGGTTCTTCCAACTTCTGCATGAACACCATTAAACCTCAGGGTTTAGTTTTCCAAGTAAAAAGCCTGACCTGGTAATGCTGGCTGACTGTTAAATGCTGATGTTTTAATGGTGTTTGCAGCAGTTGATCCTCCAAAGGCACTCAGGTCTGGTCCTAACACTGCATGGGATCTACTATGGCACCAGATGATTGCAGACTACCAGAAATTCTAACTGCATTTGGACTAATACTCCAAGTAATGACATATGGAATTAGTTACAGTAACTATTCCCAGCACAGACACACGGCAGACTGAAAACTCAACTAATTTACTGACACAGGCGTACAAATCAGAAAGCTCAGTGCTGAAGAGACAACAGGACAGATCACAGAGCTACTCATAAAACAAACACCATAGAAACAACACTGTAGAAAAGAAATAAAATTAAACCTCAGCATTATCCAATTCAATGGTAATCTGCCGGAAAAAAAAGAAGGGGAAGAATTGAAAGCAAGCATTAGTAAGAGAAATTACAATTAAATTTCATGTTAGGATCTTATAAATCATTTAACACTTTAACGCTGCACTTCAATGTTGTATTTAGCAGTTGGCGTGAGTAACATTTGCAAGCACTGGGCTACGGTGGGTTGGGGAACCAACACTGCTGGAAGTGCTGTGCCAGGGAGCTTTGGAGGCAGGATGCACCCTGGCTTTGTTCCTGTGCCAAGTAACAAACCACACGGGCTGGCTGACTGAGATCCAAGAACTTCACCCTTGGGCATGAGAGTCATCACTGGCGTGAGCTGTGAGCACCAGTAGGAAGGAGTGAGGAGGCTGGAGTTCCAGTTTGGGAACAGAGAAGGGGTTTTAAAATATGAGTCCTGCAGAACTGAGGCTAATCATCTGGTAGGCACCCAGAAAGACGTGTATGAATGACATGTTTCAGCAAAGTAAAAAACTTGGGTCTAGCCTACACTGTCAATGTAGTTTTCTGCCTATTAAATATACCACAGTATGCTACCCATCGCTGAGCAAACCTGAGCGCATGCCAAGACGAGGAGTCTTTAGCAATATGTAAAACTTCGAGCCTTCCCACAGGCTTCTGTACATCTGTGTTCTCACCATGGATTTTGCATGCTGCAGAGGAACCCCAGCTGTTTAATGAAGGCCTTTGCTAATGGGAAAGGACAACACTGCACCCTCATTACACTTCCCACCTATAAAAGGGACAAGCGCACGGGCCAGGAGGGTGTGCCGCCTTTATTGTTTGTGCTGGAAGATGAGGTGTGAGAGGAGGAGCCCTATCTGTCTATAAATCAGATTGTTCCAGCGAGCACCACATGGTATTACAGCAAAGTCACACGCTATGCCAAAACTTCTGTGGCGCCCTGCTGCTGAACACCGCTTTGAAGTGACTGCTGTCAATTCTGTCAGCATCTGACCTACAAGCAAGGCTGTTTGCGTGATCAATATGCTGGTCACAAGAGTAAGTTTCACCAACTTTATGTGCTTAGGGACTCCTGTATTTAGAACGGGTGCGTAAGTGTTTTCCCTTTTTCCTTTTTGTTACACTCCAGGGTGATTTTAGAAACAAAAGGTATTGCCTTTTACGTGGTGACTAAATACAGTTATATGAGTCACAGGGGAGAATAAATACGATTGCACTTCTCGCAGGCAGACAGTAAAAGCTGTTCTACTACTACTAGCAGTCTATCTGTAAGCAATTCGCCTGCTTTTTCATATTTGGAAATCCATTTTACAGGCAAGCATATTCTTATCTTGCATTATATAACTGATCTTCTGTTCCAGGAACTACTGCATTTTCTGCACTTCGAAGATTTTTAGAACCTTGTGGGGTTTTCCATGGCCTGAACAGTGCAAGTTCTGTTAACTGCATCTTCACTGAAGCTGGCCAAATAAAGCATCAGGAACTCCTGTAAATGAATTTCCATTTAGAAGAATCTGAGGGGCATGTTGCATTTAAAAAACCCCTCAAAGCTCTCATTTGGGCATTGTTGGTGTATAGGGTACATATAGTACATATCATCCACCCTTTCTGCTACTTACGGTGACCTTGCAGCTGTTTTTAACAGCAGAATGTACACTGACGCACTAACAAAGAGTAAAACTAAATCTATGATTACACTTAATCTTTTACATCCCCATGTTGGGCAACAGGAAGTACCAGCACACTACAGTCATTAAAGAGGATCACCTAGCCCAGCTCCCTTTTGCAGGAACAGACTAACTTCTGCAGGCTACAACCAGTCCCCTTCTAGATCAGACTTGTACAGATGCACAGATGCCTCGGTACGGGACCTTGAGGAGAGGACAGAAGGTCTCCACAGGACTTCATCTTGTGCTGTTACAAGCCAGCACACGATACAGCCACTGCAGCAGGAAAGGATCATGTGCTGAAAGTTAAGCTGAAACCTGCAGGTCCTACCCTTTCCTACCTACCATCTTCTCCTTCCCATCCCATGTATATATGCTTCTTTTCTGCAGTTATTAGGGCGTTCCCTCAAGGTCACTGCATTTGTCCAAAATCCACTGCCACTGCAAAGTGAATGGAAGTCCCTGGGTAAAACGGCAGGTCTAGAGCAAGGCAGCAGTAGGAGCCAGGGGGTGGGCTGGACCTCTGGCAGCCAAGAGGTAGTGGCAGCACGTGGGAAGAACATTCCCTGACAGGGCAGGGAGCACAGCACCGGCCATCCCTACCCGTGGGGCATTTTCCTAGGAGTCTCCCATCACTGAGGGCACTGCTGTGTGCTCAGCAGGGTGTGCTTGGGTAACAGCCCGCACGCATGCACGTGGGCACCCACATGTGCACAGCCTCCTCGCTCCACTTGCTCTCCCTCCTCTGGGTCCCTGGCGTGCCAGCACCTGCCTCTTGCTGGACTGGCACAGAGCACTGTGCTCTGCTCCTGAGGCCTCTTCATTCCCAACTAGGCTAGCCAAAGCAGAGCTTGTGTGTGACATCCCGGATCAGCCTAGTGCTGCTGTGGGTTCCCCTGCCTTCTGAGCAGCTCCCTCCCATGTGGCTGCAGCTATAGCTACAGCTATAAACAATTACTGCGATTATGAAACTGTCTGACCTCTAAAGTTTTTGCCTTTTTGTGCTGTGAATCCAGCACTGTGCAACAACTTTAAACCTACTGCAAGCAAAAATGGGACATGAGAAACCATCTGCTCCCAGACATGGACTCCCACTTGCAGCGAGCGTCTTTCCATGTCACTGCTTATCCCAGTCCCAACTGCCAATTGCTCATGAACATGTTCACTGAGAGGGCATATTTCTCTGTATACCTACCATGTGGTATGGTAATAACCTAGGTTGCTTAGAAATGCATGAGATACCTTAGACTAGGATTTTGAGATTGACTGTAAGAATGTCTAGATACACAAACATATGGTCATATGCAGAACCTTCTGATGCAAATAGAGGATAGGTCTGTACCCACAGAAAAATGTTCATCTCGACAAGACAAAGAAGTTGGATGTAGGAAAGGGCAATAAAAAACCTCGCGGGCGGATGTACACAGTTTCCAACTATAATTCACAACAAGGTGATGACTTGGATGTATATAAATTAAACTACAAAATATCCTCTCATTGAAAGCTTATGTGACCTGATCAAGAGTGAACTAGACCCACAAAGCAGATAAAGAGGTTATATCCTTCATAAAAAGGTAATAAAATTAGGTGTTTATACAGCACCAGCAACTGCAGGAATTAAACTTGCAAACCTAAAGTAGAAAAGCAACAGCAACAACTTCAAATGTAACTTGAAAGGTAGCTTATTAGTTGACTAAAAACATTTTGTTCCTGATCCAGTACAGAAGTGTTGACATATACAAAACACAGCTTGAAAGAGCAAGACATTTATTTTCCTTTACTGAATAAAGATAGCATTTAACGCAGAATGATGAACTGTAAATTATGTTACCTTTTCTCCATAGCCTCTATCTTTGGTCATCATTTCCCTGAGCGTCTGTAATACTTTAATACATAGTTTCTCCTCATTCTCCTCTAGCAGCTGTTTAGTATGCTTTATTAACCTGAAAAAAACCAATCAATCACAGCTTGTTTTAGTACTAATATTCTAAAAATGGGACAAGATATACATGGCTACCTTGCTTAATTGGTTTAACCTACAAACAAGTTTTATTATCATACCATTACACAACCATCTTGGGAACATTCTCTCAAGGGCAACCTGCTACCACAAACTTACGTGAAGCTTGAAGGAAACTGAAGTCACCTGGGCAGGAAGACAGCCAGATAAAACCCTCTGACCACAAGCAGAAAGGAATCAGGGGAAGGGACAGTAGGAGTTAGGGCCTGGTCCACATTGTTAAAAACCATACCAAGAGCTCTGGACGGTGCAATCCATCCTACCCAGCATGTATTCCTTACTCAGGTACCTAGTTTCTATAAACCGTATATAATCCACCCCTCCAGGAGGTGACCAGAGAAGCTGGATTCTGCTCAGAATTGCCCTCTAAGTGACCTTGTAATCTTTCCTTCCCTTCCCTCTAGATGTGGGCAGTGTCTGCGTTCGCTGACGCACGTGATAACAACTGACTCTGACACTCACCCAGCAGATCTAGCACCTTGCAAGCATTACTAAGGTTGAAGGCAAGTATCAAATAACAGGGATCAGCTCAGCATTTTTTACCCATTTATACCACTGTTCATGACACTTGTATCCTGCAGCAAATACAGGAATTTTAAAGCATTAGCTAGGACAGCATATCAAGCAATCTTTCCCCATGCCCATAAGCGTTTTTTGCCCCCCTCCAAGGACAAACTGAATTCAGCATACCATGAAATACTGTGCTTTACAAGTATGACCAAGTACATCAAGTATGCGCCAACTTGGTACTTACTATACCACGTAAGTACAACTTACTTGCAAATGAAACCTCCACTTTCACATTTCCTCCTTGCATCTGTGTTTTCTGGAAACAGGAGTTCAGGCCTGTGAAGCACATCTACCAGTACTGACAACTCTGCCTGCACAAGAGGACGTAGGCGATCCTCTAAAGCTGATACTATGTCCTAGAAGATAACAATATCAAGATTTTAAACAATAAATACCTGCACATTAAAGACCTCACAATATGGTCAGATAAGACTTTAGGTTTTATTGTTTAATAGTTATCTTTAAAAGGGAAGCCCTGATTTCCAGCAGTCCCCCAGATGACTGACTTCCCCCACCTTCCCACCTTTGTAGATGCTGTTGTCGATATACAAGAAAAATGAGACTCATAGCAACACTGTAACTCTGTGATAATGATCAGGCTATTTATGTTTACAAGAATTTACAGAAAGGTAGTGCTGTTAACATTATGCAAAAATAAAACTATCCTCCTTTTCCTTAATGTTTGGAAAGCTGTAGCTTAAAAATAAAACCACATTTACCCTAATACTTTATCAGGCAGAAAATACCAATACCTATGAAACTAGAGAGGGATTTTAATCAAATTAAAATGGACAAATAGACAGGAATGGATACAGAGGGAGAAGATACTTCCATGAGACTGTGTTGGGCAGTAGTTTTACATTATGCAATGTAAGCTTACATAAAGCTAGTTAGAACTGTTTGCCAGAAAAAGCTTTTGACCAGAGAATGAATCTTCAGACATAAAGGTGGCATTCAAGATCACAGAATCACACCATGGTTTGGGTTGGAAGGGACCCTAAAGTTCATCCAGTTCCAACCCTCTGCCATGGGCAGGGACCCCGTCCACTAGACCAGACTGCACCAAGTGCCATCCAACCTGGCCCTGAACACTGCCAGGGATGGGGCAGCTACAATTTCTCTGGGCAACCTGTGCCAGTGCCCCACCACCCTCACAGGGAAGAAGAACTTCCTTATATCTAACCCAAATCTGCCGTCTTTCAGTTTCAAGATGATTAATTTCATTTGGTATAAAAAAGGCCTTATTAACTGTCTAAAGATCTGAACATAGAATATAGCTATAACACATTAGTCCCTATTTCTAACATGAAGCATTATGTTCAGCCTTGTTAGCAAAACCTGTTTGTTTCAGAGAAGGGCTACAGCTGCAACTGGTTCACAAGGAACAGACATCTATTTATTGCAATTTCTGAAGTGGTTCCCAGGCAAGGCTGTGGCACCTTTCATTGTACTGGGTTTTGGTGTACAAGGAGCAAAGCACTGGGTGAGTTTGGAAGGCTGCGCTGCCAAAAAAAAGTCCTGTCTCAAAGAAATACCATTAATGGCGGAACAAGAATACTTCAAGTACCACTAGCTTCAAATACCAATATCTCCTAGGATGAGTACTTCCATACCTATTAGCCATGCACATTCAATCACCTGTCTTGATACAATCTGATTTTACATACAGTATTATGATATTCAGCATCAGCTAATTTGATTACCATGCGGCATTTTGACTACTTAATTTCCAAATGTCTTTCTACTTAGGAAATTCCTCCTTTTGTGTAGGCATGCAAGTGCTTATCAAAGGAGGAAGGGGTGCTGTGTAGTCACCTGTAATCTTTCAATTATGTTTCTATAATCCCTGGAAGCAGCGAGCACCGAGTCTCTGCGGGCAGCATTCCTTGCAGTCATTCGCCAGTTCATTGCAGTCTTCTGTACCAGGTTATGAGATTTCAGGAAGAGATTGTTGACCTGACTGTCCAAGTCCACAGGAATTGCAATTGCTCGGCTTTTTGCTGTAACAAGCAAGTTAGTAAGAACTGACTCCTTAAGCCTATGTATTACAGCCAACCCAAGAACAAGACAAACTCTACTTGCAGTTCCTTCTACAATCTCCTTTGTGTACATTTTAAAATGCAATGCTCAATCCCCATGTAAGGGGTCAGACCTCTGTGTAGTATTTATGTATAAAGGCTTTCACACCTCAGGCTGTTTACTGTCTTTAAAGTGCAGGAGTAGGAATCAGTCCTTACACACACTCCCAACAACTCATGCTAACAAAAATGTACACATATCCAACAGGATTTGGCCTCATATCCAGTACAAATT
This sequence comes from Psittacula echo, assembly GCF_963264785.1. Taxonomy (NCBI): domain Eukaryota; kingdom Metazoa; phylum Chordata; class Aves; order Psittaciformes; family Psittacidae; genus Psittacula; species Psittacula echo. The sequence goes on along the minus strand of NC_137745.1, from coordinate 12,909,635 downwards.
ACTCTTCTTGCTCCTAAAAATGAAACAAACTACTTGGAGGAGTAGCACAAAACTATTTCCTTGCTGCAGATCAATGGGACTGCAGAGAGTTTTGAGGTTAAATGGAGAAACCACTTCAGGTTACACTGACAACACCTATTGCTCAACCATGACAATATATCAACGTGTCTGGCTTTGTATTACGCCTTGGCTCCGAGTTACCTGCAAGTGGCACCTGCGAGAAGTAAACTGCACTTTTGTTCTGGAAGGATGACATGTAAGCAGCAAATACGGGATGACCATGTTTGCAGCAGTTAGTTCTGATTACATCAGTTTCTTACCTACATCTGAGAGGACCCGAATGCAGCTTTCCACTGATGCCTTTTGGCTTGGCATTAACCAGTTGCAGTGGTACACTCTGAACACACCTTGCAGCAACTGTACAAACACAGGCTGGCGAGTCTAGAACACAAAGTTAAAGAAAATCAGACTCATCACACCATACTGAGATGTATCAGCATCACCTTGAGGTATAATACCAGTTACCAGCTTCAGCCATGACTCTGCAAACCAGTCATTTCTAACTGGTCTGCATCCACTTGTTAGGCAACTTTATGGTGTAGACAGCGTGTCTACCACACAATCAGCAACTGAATGGAAAGGGTGGGAACGAACGCTGGAAAGGAAACATTAAATAGGTAGCTTCTAAAGCATAAAGTCTCAGTAATTGAAGCTTGACTAAGCAAAGGAAATAATTAGTCATCTTCATCAGTTTAATCAGAGTTATCAGCAAACGTGGCACACAGAGATTCCTCTGTTAGCGCTGACTAGAAGCTGACTCAATAGTCCACAGGTATATGGGACTTTGCTCTTAGCTAAACAACAGCACAGCTCCAGAGCTGAAACCTCATCACTGCACGTACTATTAGCTGGTATCTAATATTCTGAAGAAACCAGCTGTGTGTGTGTTACATCAAACACACGTAGTAGTTAGTGGTAAGCACTGTAGCTGCTATGGATCAAAATTAAGGCGTGCTTTTTAGCTCTGTATTTCACAGGGTGATCTTCCACTACACACAGGTGAGCTACTCCAACACACACATGCACATGAGCTCTTTCATCTTTGCAACTTCTCAACAACAGTAACCAAAACTCCCTGTTTGGTTTTGTACAGTAATTACATAGTACAATTCATTTATTTTACCTGTAGAGGAAAGAGTATTTTAAATACTTCAAATGAACCTACATTGAGAGGGAATGCCTCGTGTCCCCGTGCCTACTAGCTACGTATGTTTCTATCAGCTAAGTGAACTACACCACAGTGCAAAGCCCACAAGACAGAAACCAGTGACAAAATACCTCTTTTATTCTGGTCAAGATTAATGCCTGTTTGTAAGAAAAAAGTGGAGTTAGATGAAAAAGCCAAATTTATTAGGTAATTCAATGTATCAATTCATCACACAACACCATTATGAAATGTACAAAAAGGAGAATAAAAAAAAAAATATCAAGAAGCAAAAATTACTAAGAGGCAAATACCTATTATCCTTGCTAGAAATAAGCCAAACACCCAAAACATGTCAGGCAGTAGTATTCTCCAAGGGCAATGAAAATACCTGTGCTTCTGGATTTAAGCCACCCACGTACTCTTTTCAGTTCATGTTTAAAGACTTTTTGGTGTTAAAGAGCTTCAAAGACATTTCATTTGCTTAAACTACATCAATAAATCAAGTAAGAAATTTACTCCATGTTCCATATGCCTCTAACTACACTTGTGAAGGAAAGCCTTGGGCAGCAGCACCCTTAGGGGGAAAACAGGCTAAATTGTACTTGTTAAAGAGGGAAAGTTTTAGACAGCTGTTCTTTGAAAAGACAAACTTATCTTCTCCTAATTTTATATTATTTGAACTCTATGACAGACGTACAAGGTGTTCCTTGAACAAGCAAGGTTGGTCCTGACTCAAAGGAGGTACAATTGACATTAAACAAGCCATAACATGAAAAAGCATGAGATGAGATGATGCTCGCATGGGAAGAAACGAGATGACAAGGTGCAGCAGAAAGGAGAGGGAGTGACAGAATACAAAGGCCACACAAAGGAGAGTGACAAACGTCACTTGCCTACAGAGACAGCACCACCAGGTCCGGTAGCACTGGCTGCAGACTGCCCTGCAGCAGCTCAGACAGGAGGGAAAATTCCCACCCAGTGATGTACACCAGCTAGGTGGTCCAACGGGCTGTACTCAGATGGGAAAGTGCCTTGTTATGGACAAGAGTCAGGAAAAGAGAGAGAAACAGAGCTTTTAGCTTAGAGGTGTAATGTAAAGATCTAGGTAAGACAGAAAAACAAAGCTATCAACTGAGATGGTAAAAGAGAAGTGAAGCAAGTTACTCCATCCTCCTAGACAGAAGGAGAGATTGAGAAACTAAAGAAAAAGCACTCGCATAAAATTAACAGATGGCTAAAATATGATGGTAAGGAAGTGTATTCAAATGCTGTATGCTCAGAGATGACAATTAAAAGCATGACAGCCAAGACAGAGGGAAGAGAGAAGGGCAGAACTCCAGGGGCAAGGCTAACTTGATCTCAATTTCTCTTTTCTTTTGATAAAAGTTCTGACAGACAAACTAGCACAGAGGCTGATACCACAATAGTGGCTGACATCGTAAAGTCCATGAGGAGCAAAGCAACTGCTGCACTGCTCAGACTTGTGTGTTTTAAGACACAACCCTAATAAAGCTGCTCAGCCCAAACACAGCTGTTGCAGCTCTCTGCACACTCACAGGCAATACCCACACTTTGGCAATTTATGAGTATTTGAGCCAATCTGAAACGCAGCTCTGTTGCTTTCAGTGTGACTATCTCCTTGTCTATTCTGAATAAGGAGGGCTGTCTAAGCCTATGAGAAGCAGAGCTGCGCTGAATGCTAGAGTTGGCTAGATCAGGCTGGCCACTGGTCATCCAGATATGGGTTAAATACACATCCTGACTCAAGGAGGGCAGAGATATAGGTAGCCAGTAAGGCAAAAGCAGGAACATTATTGCTCATACTGAGCAGTAGGTGTTTACCTGCTGCACAGTCATGCAGCAGTTTTATGGACACTTCCCCAGAGCAGTGCAGTCGCCCAGGCAGCACACCATGATACAAAGGCTTAGCACGGCTTCTCTGACTGACATCAAATTGCCAGATACCCTTTATGGCCGCTAACCAGATGCCTCCTACTGTGCTGCCAGTTGTGTTCAATTACAGACCTGGAGTTCACACTGTGAACAACTGCCTTAGGCATGATGAGGCCGCATCAAGTTTCAACAACTACCATACTCCAACTTCTGACAGACCTGCCAGGCACCTGACCACTCCACCCACACTCCTCCCAAAAAGTTATTTATGAATAAAAGAATGATGTTATCTTTGTGCTGCAATACAAATATCAGGGCAATGTCCTGACACTGCTGTCCTGCTGCAGAAGTCTCTACCTTCTGTCACCTCACTAATGTTCTAAGCTTCTCCCTGTTTCCCCAACTTTTAAACAAGACAATAAAAGGACTCAGCTTAATGAAACACACTTGAACTCCTGGATTATTTTTCTTTTATTTGGAATGTTTTTAAAGGAAATTAGAATCTTTCTATAAAGAGATGCTTTCTTTAAACAAATGATTTTGCACCCTCTGTAATGCAATGCTGCTGTAGGAAAAGCCTGCTATAAAGCTTTATCTTCCTTCTTCATGGCACTCTGGAGAGCTCCTTGTTGCTGTGCTACTGCTTTACCACTGCTAGGCAGCTGACATGACATACTATCACTGAACAAAATTACTGTTTGCTTTCCTACGCCTGCCCACATCATCTTATTCAACTGTTCTCTGATCCACGGCTGCTAAGAAGATGACCAGAGGCCTCAGATGCATCTGCAATACTAAACAGGGAAAAAACCCTTAATCTCCCTACTTATAGTGTGATTTTCTCACCCAGAACCTGGGAATGACACATTGAAATTACCTCCAAAAGACCTGTGTGGTGTCAGTGGCAGTACAAAGCTGAATCCACTAATGAAGTAATGCCACTTGAGCTTCTCTTGAAAAATGTTCGTACTCTGGTCTAAAAAACTTTCCACTTCTGCAGCAAAAGAAACATCCCAACCACGACGAATACATATTTGCTCCCATGTTACAAACACATGTGTTTCTGTTTAACTGGTAAATGGAACCAAAGTGGAATGAACATAATTGCATTGGCAGCATAATTTCACTCTTCTGTCCCTCCACATTTTCCTACCTGCAAAGTAGTGCTCTGATCTGAGAACGGGGAACTGAAGAAAGTGGTGACTATGCTCATCACTATTTCTGTAACGTACTTCTCCAGTATGGAGTCAGCATGCTTTCTGTCGCTGGTGTTGTTACAAGCCTGCAAGAGAATTCATTCTTGGGTCAGACACAGCTCAACCACGGTAGATTAACAAGTGTTATAGACTATCATTCTTGATTTCACATTGCTGTAGTCACAGCCATTCCATACCACAATGGTATTTATGACACTTGGGTCTGGATTTCCAGCACACCCCAAAGCAAAAGCCCAACATTATTGCTGTTTTGGTGTGTTGGCATATAGTATTTTTAGGAGAGAGGAAAAACCAGAGCGCCTTAGAGAAAAGAAAGTAGTAGGATAGGGAGGACTGAGGTGTAATGCTTTCGTATGGGGAAATACTTGGAATCCCAGGCAAAAAGCCATATGGTCAAACACATGCCAAGGATGGAAAAAATTTGTCTTGACCTGCCAAAAAACGTCAACTATTGCTTGGGAAGGAGCTTACGCATCCTGGCCAGAATAAGTAAGCCAGGTGGCAGAGCAGAAAAAGGCATTAGACAAAGGAGCAGGGTGTGGGGCTTTTCTGAGGTTTGGTTTGTTGGTGTTTGGGTTTTTTTCTTTTTTAAAGGAAAATATTAATGTGTTCCATGGAATATGACTAATGAAATCCACAGGCATACGGAAAAGAAGGCACATATAAATTTGAAGGAACACAGTAGTCAGGGTACTTACTGCCTTGATGCACTGTTATGTCTTATTCTTACTGCTCTATACTAAATAAGTTCATTTAAGCTTTTTGAATTCAGTTCCTAGATACAGAAACCATACCCGACAGATGTCAACCAGGAAGTTCTCAAATAGCTTCCACATATGATTGCTGGTGTAAATCTCTTTCATTTCTACTTCTGTGTCGACATAGCAATGATTCAAGAAGTTGATGTATGCAATTTTGACCTAAAAGCAGGGAAAAAAACATTACCATTGGAAAATAAAAACCTGAATGCTATTATGAATGAATATAATGTCACATCAAAACTGCTATATAAATAATTTGTAATTCTACTTCTTCCTTTTATTTAAGCACCGGTGAAATTTAATGCCATGAATAGCAAGACATCATCCAATAAAAAACACCAGGATAACTGCAGACAAAACGTCAGCATAATAATCATTTCCAGCTCTGCAGAACCATCTGTTCAAGGTTAGCAGCATACTCCATAAACCTCTCTGCCTCAAGAACCCTATAAAATAACCAAGTACAGCATCACATCCCCATTTTAAGGGCAGGGAAAACAAGAATAAAAGGATTTAACTATCCAGATTGACCGGGGTTGCTGACAGCAGCACCAGGGAAGGAATCCAGTTTCCCAGCTCATGCCTTGCTGTCCACCTGTACCACCACTCTTCCCTGGCCAGACTCAGCAACAGTGAAATCTCTCTCACCGAAAATCACCATATTTCAAGTAGATACAGGCCAGTGCCTTCACACAGCCCTCACCTCAGGTATGCAATCCTCATGGGTTACTACCCTAACAATGTCATCCAAAGGAAGAAGGGAGTTGCATTTTATTTCTGTGTAGACATTTTTGCCTTCTGTGCACACAGCAAGCAGTTCTACTAAGTGGATGTGGTACATCAGAGGGCTGTTTTCATCCATCCGATCCCTCTCTGATCTCATCATTTGCACCAAAGTCTGGAAGGAGGCTCTGTCATTGTAAAACACTAGGACGTCTTCTCCTGCATTCACCAGCTACCAAGAAAAAGAAATATTCCATCAGCAGATCAAAGCCCATGCATCTCAATGCAGCATCCTCCCTTAATCTGAAGTCTGACTGCTACAGTGCAAATCCAGATTAGCTATTCTTTAGACACTTAAAAGGAGCACAGCCCACCATGTCAGCTGGGCATTCCTCTTGCGCTGCCTTCATAGAGGGCTCAAGCATGACATTTTCTCTTAAAGAATTTACCACTTCTGAGCTGAAGAACTTCCAAGTCAATCCAACTGACTGCTTAGACAGAAGTTATGCCAAGAAGCTTGTGACTTTCCATTGTGCTTTTTTATTTCACATATATTGCCTCAGCTGACTTTTTAATACAGCTAGCTGTAGACATACTGCTTTGGTCAGAGGAACGCCCCAGGGACATGCTGGATGGGAGGACTGCAGGGCTCAGTAATTCCACCCTTCTGAACAAACACCATCAATTTTCCAAGGCTAGCAAGTGACACGTTAAGTCACACGCAGAAGATTTCTATCAGCTTCACATTTGAGACCTGGACGGCCACATTTTCAAAGCAGTTCTGTCCTCCTGTAACTCCATAAAGAGAAGGAGGATGAGCAAACCAAGTGTGGGCACTTCTGATCACACAGGTAGAGGGATCTGGGGCTATCCTGCTGCAGGTCTTGTGGCAAACAGCTAGTTAAAATGCAGGAGGCAACCCCCAAGGCAACCCCCTTTTCTCAGCAGCTGCTGACCCCCATGGAAGCCAATTACTGAGCATCTTGCAAACTTGACTCACAGTGAGAAGCTCACAAACCCCTTTTTGAACCGAATGACAAAATATGGCAGACCTTGGATCAATCTTGTAAGACTGACAGACAAAAGCCAGAGCTTGACAAACCTGATCCTTGGGCTCCCCCTGCTGAGGAGGCCAATAAAAATCCAGACTTGCAAATACAGTCAACGTCAAACAGATCACATCCAAAATCCAACTTTAAGGGATTTATTCACCTTTCTCTTACCTCTCCCTTCTACCCCAACAGCCCAATTTCCCAGCTGCCTACATACCTAAACTTATGAAGACCCTCAGACTATTCCCCCTTCAGTACTTAACAGTTGAATACGTAGATCCTGGTAAGATAAGAAATCCCCATCAAAATACTATCACAGCAAAACTTTCCTTCTGCATTAGTGATCATGAAATTAAACTGTTTCTTTTCTGGTCAATTTTGCTAGAGAAAGGCCCTGTTGCTTCATTAAGCCCATCTACATGCTGCTGCATAGAACCCTGGAAAGTAAATTGTAAGTATCATTAATGAAGCAACCACTCGCTATACCTACAGGTAAAAGAGCTCAGAAAGCTTTCGGTCACAAAAAAGCCTGTGCTTTCTCGTAGCTGTATGCTCTTTTTGCATTGTGAGTGCTAACTGTCAGCTTCTTGGCAGTCCCAGAAGCGAGAGGATCAATTTGTCATTTTCACCAAATGGTATGTGAAAACTTCTGTTCAGACCTTGCAAATCTCTGCAGCTCTCACCTCAGCCATTACCATATCTTGGCATTTCTTAATGAATTTTCCTTCCGCCTTGACAATTGTCTGCAGGAACTTTATGTACTGAACGTTTCTGCCATGCGTTTCAATACAGTGGACAAAGTGTTGAACAACGCGTTCGTTAATCTCGCTGCAAAGCTGGAAGTTGTTCATGAAAATGTGCTGCATTGTTACTGCTTCCAGAATCTAATAGAGGGGATGAAAGAAATAAGTCAGAGAACAACCAACCAACCAAACCCACACAGAGGTCAGGACAAAGTCAACACTCCTGCAGAGTGCAGGACCGAAAAGAACATTTCTGAGGACACAATCTTTCACCACACTGGCTTGTTGTAGTATCTAAGACTACTTTCAATCCTCTTCAGCCTCTTGAACTTTCTATACTGGTCCTAAACAAACAGTTCTTGCCAGCTTTTGAGGCTTCAGAATGTGAACAGAATGTGACCCCTTCAACCAATCTTGCATCAGAATAGACCCAGAGGCAATCACCAAAGAGAATCCATTCTCCTTTCTTGCTAGAAAAATATAAATCATGACATGAGGTTATTCTTACCCCTGGGTTAAGGAACAGGTTTATGTGTTTGTGCAGCAATGCCTGGTTCTGTTGGTTCCCAGCACAAAAGTTCTGTAAAAACTCATGTGCAAGCTTCATTATCTCCTGCATCCTCGTGTCTTCAGCCTGTGATTGCATGACAAATAAGATGGGGTTAAAAAGATTCTGAAGGTTCACTTTCAGGTGAGTACTGGATGAGCCACAGCTCCAGCTCTGCAAGGGAACTGTCACGTCTCTCACAGCCCAAAGTAAAAACAAGCCTCCACCCAGTTCACAGACATTAAGGATGAGTTTGGCCTGCTCCACAGTTTTAAAGATCATCAAAAATAAAGACCATAATAGAAATTACAGTAGTTTATTCTCTAAAATTGCATACTCCATGGCCAAGCCTGCCAGCAACGTGCTTTAGTCACTTTTACGCTTCTGAACATACCAGTAAATTGGCCAAACCACACATCATCACCTTAAGGCTACACAGGAATATTGCCATGTTCCACAGAAATGCATTTCAGCAGCGACAGATAGGTAGTTCATGGCAAAGAAGAGACGGAAAGTTATTGTTGCAACAGTTAGGCCCAATTTATATTTACTGGAATCTGCACACTACTTGCATGCTTCCAAGTACAGTTCAGGAATTGATGCCTTTCCTCTGACATCACTATGGATTACCAGCCTACTGATGGTATAAAATGCAGTTTGGAAAAATTAGTGTCTGCTTTTATTTTTAAGGAGTTTCACATATTTCCAAGGGTAAAACACCTTCCCCAGTGCCTGCCCCATGTGTATTCACATGCATGGGACAGAAAGGTGACAAGAGGTGTTGGAGGATGTTTTTGTTACTGATTTTTTTATCGAAATACGAAGCAAGACAGCATGAGACTAACCTTAACATTAATCAAAGCTACTGCCTAGAATTACTGGTTCTCAGAAACCTGTAGAGTTTCAAACAGAGGACAGCAGAGTGACTAGGAAAAAGTGAAAAGCTCCCTCACCTATGCAATGATGAGTACCTGTCACTTGTGACTAATGGGCAGCCGACACAATGAACTTAAGAGTGTGCTTTGTCAGCACAATGCAGTGCTGTGCAAGTTCAAACCGTACAGCAGCCGGTAAAAGTGGGCTTCTAACTGCACCACTGACATTACTAGATTGGATATAAGGAAAGAAATTCTTTACTGAGAGGGTGGTGAGGCACTGGAATGGGTTGCCCAGGGAGGTTGTGAATGCTCCATCCTTGGCAGTGTTCAAGGCCACGCTGGATGAGGCCTTGGGTGGCATGGTTTAGTATGGGGTGTCCCTGCCCGTGGCAGGGTTGGAACTAGATGATCTTAAGGTCCTTTCCAACCCCAACTATTCTATGATTCTAGGATTCTACATCACACTCTGATATGGCTAGTTATGAACAGCAAACCACGCCTGTAAGAGCCAATTATTTATTCAGTTCAAAGGGGTAGTCTGGGTCTCTACAACTGGGAGGTCTCTGTTTAACTACTGGTCAGACCTGCTGATAAATCCCTGGGAGGCCAAGCATGCTCATTTCCCTTCGTGTTCCCAGGATGGCTGTCATACGGCTACCTCATGGCAATAGTTTGCTTCCACCAACATAACTTAAATTCAAGGCAGAACACACCTTCCATGAAAAGTTGAGAGTTCAGCCTTGGCCTTACTCTGAGCTACGAAGGACAAGTATTTCTCCAGGGAATAGCACATAACACTGTATATTCAAAGACTCCAAACACACAAAGCTTACATAAGCTCCCTGCCATTTTGGAAGTGTGGATATTTCATAGACCATGAGGTTATATAAAATAGTTTCCGCAAATCCAATATAAAGGTAGAAGGTTCACAGGAGGTATTAAGTGCCCATCAACATGACATGAAGCAAGGCGACAGCCATACAGAAACCCAACCTTTTCATAAGGGATCTGCAGCAGCTCCAGCACAACCGCATGAGCTCCCATGTTCCTCAGAAGCCGCTGTTGCTGTTTACGGCTTTTCCTGACCGAGGCGCTTTCCTGAACGCAGAGCTTGCTGAGCCGCAGCAGGATCTGGAAAAGAGACTTGATTTAGAGCCAAGATTCTGGGTTATATTTCAGAGCACATCAGGTGGCTGCTACAGAGCAGCAACACTTGAGAATACACCTGCATGGACCAGAATGGCTTTAGGCAACAAAATCACATCTTGGGCTTTCAAGGAGAAGAGGTAAGGGGACATGTGGGGACAGAAGACAGTGATAGCATCTCCTCTCCCCTCGAGCATTAGCCACCATTCTCCTTACCACCCCTCCAGGGACACAGCAACCATCACAGCCCTGCACCACCCAGCACAGGCAAGGAAAGCAGTTCACTGGTCTGGGCACCATCCTTGGCACCTCTGACCATGGCTCATCACAGCTCAGCCATGTCAAGTGAACTCAGCATGCAGCTCCACAGTACGGAGCCACAGAAAGATCATTAGCTCACACCTGTGCCAAAGCATGCTCTTGGTCCGGTATTTTTTAAATCAAATGCAATTTCAATAGCAGAGTGGGTCTGAGTGCAAGGTACTCAGGACAGGGCAAATTAAATAGCTTCTCCACTTGCTTACTTGGTAGCCTTTAACAATAAAAATATTGTGTTACCATTGAAACAGCAGCAAAGAGTCACGTTTCTTACTTATCCCTTCTTAACAAAAGAATACACCTCGTGCTTATTATATTCCTGGCTTCTCATTGAAGTTGGAATATCTTATTACTCAGCAAATAGTTTCCACAATGGAAGAGTGACTCAGACTTTCCTGGGTGCCTCCCTCTGGCTGCAGCTCTCCAGAGCTGTGTTACTCATTTACATTTCCATTTCACTACCAAGAAGCAAAATGTTACCTCTTTTACTACACGGTAGTTGTAGCTGCTAGTACTTTCAGGCTTTTGGGACTTGCTGTGGCCTTCCTGAGGATAAAATCAGACAAGTTATTCGTAACTTATACTATTGTCTTCATTAAGGCTAAAGTGACTGTTTTAGGATAGTGGCCACTCTCTTCTTGGAGTGTCACTCTGCAGTTTTCTAGATAATCTCAGAAAAACATACCAGTATCCTGTCAAGTCACATTGACCTCTATAATAAATGAGGGTGGGATGATTTCAGAGATGGCAACCTCTTGTCCTTTCCTGTGCTTGCCACACTCCGCGTGTAATCAAGTATCCTCACAAAAAAACTTTCTACTTTCTGTCTTTACTGTTTATTATTAAACCATCATTGCCCAGATATGAAGAGGTGCCTCACTGTGCACAGGGAAAGCAACAATTAAATTACTTTGATTTACTTCCAACAATAACTGTTCATAACCCAGGGATGATTTCTTGATTTCCCTCACCCATTTTTCTATTGATTTGATTTCTATTTGATTTTTATTTGATTTTTCTACTTGATTGCAAATTATATGGAGGCAAAAGGTGTTTAATTAGTTCTAGGCCAGGTGTGCATGCCAAGAAAGTCCCATATTATCAGGTGCAGACAAAGCACTGTTCTCTTCTGTCATAGATCTGCCCTTATATTATTTGTGGTACTTTTCACCATACAAAGCCCAAGCAATCTGTCAGTGCTGAAAGGATACAACCTGGGAGCCAGGGCAAACCCAAACCAAGTGCTCTGTTAGAGCCCAAAGATGATACTTTAGTGGCTGCTAATCCTGAGCAGTGTCCACTTGAGACTAATTGGCATCAACTATACCAAGTTCTCCTCTTATTCTTGCCTTAACACAAAAGCAACACGGCCAGCCTCACCAGGCTATGCAGTGTGCTAGAAAATGTTCTTTTTTTGTCACAGTTCTGGAAAGTTACATCTTCATAAAATATTAACACATGAATTTGTGCCAACACAACCTAATTACCTCCTTTTTCTTGTGTTCGTTTTCGCCTTGCACTCCATCCATAGTCTCATCAGGACCTTGGCCTTTGTACACCCAAAGCTCCGATTTCTCCACAATAGACCTCAGCTGGTCCAAATCTTGTTTTATCTGCTTGTAGTTGTCGACATCTTGGCTGGTAACAAGCAGTTGAACCTTACATGAATGCAATCCATTAGTTGCACAAAAGGATTGTTTTTAGCTGCAGTACATACATTCAGAAGAGGAATAATGCTTTGATGACACACACATACCTGCTTAAAAGCTTGAAGGACTTCTTGTCTCTGACTAAAGTGCCGGAAGAGAAGCTGAAGTGCTCCGGACACCAGAGGAGGATAATCATGCATTGTTAAATGCAGCAAAACTCTCAGAAACGTTCTGCCACCATGATCATCCAAATCCAGTGGTGTGTTCTCCTCACTGAAAACAGAGTGTAGGAATTAACTAGCACATTAAACTGAATGTCCCAACAGGTTCTTCAGTCCAACCAGTAGTGGCAGAAAACCTTTCCTTTTTTTACTTTTAAGTAAGGGGGAAAATTTATCCGATCTTGTCTTAAGACACACCAGGGTTTCTGGTGTCCTGCTTAACAGAGAAGCTATTCTAGAATCTAACCATGGCTCGTTCAATTTACATTATCCAACTTAAACTTTTCTTGTGTCAAACTATGCCAAAATATTTGTCCCTATGTCAGCCTCATCTTATTGCTCAAATATTTCTTGCCCATTCCTGGTACTACCCTTCCTCACTATTTAGGAAATAAGCCCCCACCTCAGTATACAGATTGCAATGCTAATCATGCCAAGCACACAAAATCCTCCTCTTCCCTCTTTTTTTCTGAGCATGACAAACTCATAGCTTTTTATTTCTTTCTTTTCTTGGATCTTTTCTGTATTCTGCTTCCAACTGAGTCTGCACACTTACAGTAAAAACTCTGGTTATTAATTCTCTAAGTGAATCTCTCTCTTCTACCTTCATTTCAGTAATCAATTATCTTAAGTTTACAGAATACAGCTGTAGCTCCGAGCAGCTTAAGGACAAGCTCAAGTACTTGATGTTTGTTGCTAACTTGCTGATCTGTGATTTTAGAAAGGCTATCGTCTGCTCCAGAAGGCAGGCAGATACAGAAGGTACAGCTTGCTTTGTTCTGTCACACATATAACCTGAAAGGAAGTTGTAGCAAGGTGGGGTCTCTTCTTCCAAGTAACAAGCTATAGGATGGGAGGAAATGGCCTCAAGCTGTGCCAGGGGAGGTTTATCCTGGATATTAGGAAAAATGTCTTCACCAAAAGGGTTGTCAAGCACTAGAACAGGCTGCTCTGAGAAGTGGTGGAGTCACCAGCCCTAGGGGCATTTAAAAGACATAGAGATGTTGCACTTAGGGACATGGTTTAGTGGTGGACTTGATAGTGCCAGGTTAATGGTTGGACTTGATGTTCTTATCCAACCTAAATGATTCTATGATTCTGTGTGCAGTTTAATGCTGCATTATACAAAAAAGGATGGCTAAATATATATCTGTGTCAGTAGAAATCCAAATCCTTGCCTACACAAACTTTTCCACTGAAGATTTTACTGCAGCATTCAGCTTAGATGCAAGATGCACTAAACCTCCTACTTGACTTTCACCCACGCAAGTGAAGCCCTCCCACGAATATCTTTCTGGTGAAGGACACTTATGTCCCTTATCTGTGGCTTTTAATCCAAATGGACACTACTTTGAGCTGTATCAAAGGCATTTCAGGAAAATGAAGCCTAAGTTACTGTGGCAGCTGCTTCCAACCTTTTCCCAGTTACTACCTTACTTTCAACTGCAATTCCCCCTTCTCAGGAGACCCGAGAATTGCAGCCTGGCAACTCCTGAGCTACCCCATGATTAGCACTAGTGAAGAGATACTTACCTTCCACCAAAGATCCCCTCAGCTTGTTCTTCAATATGTTCAAAGTCTAGAGCTCCTGAGAAAACAAACACAACAAATACGTCAGAGTTGAACCAAAGATGTTTTTGCAGCCTAAAAACATTTTAACTGGCAAGTGGTGATGTAAGTGTAAGCAAGGGGGTCATAACAAGCTGAAAGAACACTGAGAAATTTCTGAAGCTGCCTGCTAAGACAATATAAGACAATTACTTAACCTGTTCCCAGCTCACAAGTTAAAGTATAGAATAATCTCAGCAACATCCAGGCTTATTTCTCTCCTGCCTATTTTCAAATTGCATCACCGTCATTCCAGGACACCGATGGGACATGGTGACATTCAGAGGGGCCATGCACAAAAAATGCCAAACTTCAGCTTTGAGAAGTTCTAAAGTAATAAATTCCGCAATGACTGTGATACCCCTGTGGCTCCATAGACAAAAAGGTCCTTGCATTTTTCAGTATAAGATAAACATTATCACATGGGCAATGACCAATATTCTGAAATTACAAAATGGAAGTTATGAGACAGACCTGAGCTCTCCGTATTTCACAAGGATTTGCAAAGGGGAATTGAAAGAGAACATGGGGATTTTACATCCTTGCCAAAAATGTTTACCCCCTCTCTTTCAAAGTTCAGCTCACTCAAAGAGATCTTGCTCTCCCCACCAGCCCTGTTTCCAAGGCCCTGGAACCCCAGGGGCTGCTGGACAGGCAGCCCAAAGAAAAAAGTAAACACATCCCTTTGAAGTGAGATCAAAAGAAACAGTCTCCTCCCTTTGAAGACTTCACATCTAAACCACATTTTCCTTATCTTTCTCCTTTGCATCTAGAGATACAGTCCCCAAATTGAGGAAGAAACACTGTTTGATGTCTAATAAATTGCACTTTTAAAGCCCAGTTATACCTACATGGTACAGGTCCTAACTAGGGGACACCTTCTCCCCTGAAAAGCCATATAGCAATCGACAACACCCCATTTACCCAGTCCAGTAACTGCCCTGCTTTCAATTAAGAACAACACTGGATATGACAAGCTCCTCAATGGCTTACTTTCATACCCTTGTCTGGCAGCACTGAGACACAGACACCTCCCAGTGTCTTGCCTTCCTACAGTACCTTTGGAAAAGAGAAATCTGGAAGGCGGGAGGGGTAGATGCATCACTCCAGGGGGAAGGGAGGGATGAAATCGAATTACTTTGTGGATGGTTTTCCTCCACCCAGAAACATTAATAGAAAAGATTTGAGGTTGATCACATAATAATGTTTATTTCAGGTTTTCTTTAAAGGATGCATCTCAGGCTCTCGGTCGCACTACATATGGAAACAAGTAGGAGAGACTACAAATCAATCCTGGGTTTTGTTTGGGGTACTTCAAAATGATCCCTACCCACTATTCCCACTGCTAGCAGGGTACTCTGCTTCGGTGGGACCATTCACCTGCCAAAGCAAGAACCTGAATCAGTTACCCACGTAGCACCTCTAAGATTAAAGAGTCTTCCCTAACCCACACAAACTCATCTTTCAGAATAACCAACCTGGTACATTAGCTGACATTTCTTGAGTACTGCTTCCAGTGGGCGATTCAGACATCTGGGCATTGCTTTCATCAAATTCATGTTTAAATATACAGAGCAGGCAGGAGATTCTGTAGTCCAATCTCACATTCAAAATAAACTGATGAAACAGAAGTAGTAAAAATGTTGAAGTAGCTTGCCTGTTTCCAGCACGTGTACAATTTACACATAATGCAGTGCTACCAACATGCAAGATCAGTGTAGTAAAGACGAGGACTTAACTTGGTGAGGAGATAGCAATGTTTTCTTAAAAATCCCCAGAATACAGTATTATTTTTACTGTTATTTCAATGAACAGATGATAGACACACAGGAATAAACACTTAGAGAAGATTTTGGCAGAGTTTTGGTCCCTCATTACTGCCCAATGGAGGCATCTTCACCTGACTCCCTGGGAAAGGAAAGCAGCGTTTCTATCTCTGTTCTGAAACCAGCAGGAATCTAGCAGACAAGTGCTGCCATCCTCCTTACGCTAGCTCCCAGGGCTCTGTGGCAGAGGAAGCTGAACATGAGCTGCCAAGAGCCAGGCTGCTGCCACAAGCACAGCAGAGCAGCAGCCACCAGCTCAGGTGGCATGAGCTAGTGCCAGTGAAAACTCCAGTGTAGCAAAGACCACCTTCTTGGTGGTCTTCTTTCCTCTTAAGGAAAGGAGTATAACGTAAAGAAAACTTAGTTCTCTCAGATGGAAGAGAAAATGCTCAATGCCAGTTTTAACAGACCATGGGAACAGGGGGAATACTGGCACACTAAAATATCCCATTGCACATGCCAGGCCATAAGAGAAGTTCTGGCTTTAACTAAAATTAGCAGTGGTGAAAGGAAGTGAATCGAGCCTCCCCTACGTGCTGCATCTGCTGCTGAGGGGAAGGGCATAACCCAGCTATGTGCGAAGCCTCCCACGGGGGCATGGGGAAGGAACACCATGGCTTTCCTGCTGCTTCACATACTTTTCGCCCACAAGGCTCTTGCAGCATTCTGGCCTCCATGAACTTGCCCATAAAGTTACCAAACAGAAAAGGGACTCCTACACTGAGGGAAGGAAGATGGATTTCAGTGCAGTAATTTTGTGGCAACATCTAGATCAAGGAAGTGCCAGGGAAAGGGGAAGAAAAAAAGTAAAATCCAAAAAAAACCCAAACCAACTTTCCCCTTTGTGTCCCAAAGACTTGGGAGCAAACAAATGAGGAAAGCCACAGATGGAAGAGACAGCAAGGCCGGCAAAATGTGCATGGTTAAAAAGCATTTCAGGCTGATGGCTGTATAAAGAGGAGTCTTCCCCTTCCTTGGGGCACTTAGCAAGGTGGTCCTGTAGGCTCAGGGAAATTACTAAGACAGTAAGGTAGAAAATGTGTGCTCCACTTCAGCAAGATGGGTATTTACAAATCACTGTTAAATTTACAGATGTCTATTGCAAACTTATTCCTATTAAATTGTTTCAGTAATGGCATAATATTGTCATATGAGTGCTGCACACCTGAAAGTCACCCTTGTAATGCTTCACCAGTTTAAGAGGTACATATAAGGGAGAAATGAGTTAAAAGGCAGCATGGCACTATATTAACACTTAAAGATACCGCAAGATGCTACGTTAACATGCATTGCTAGTACCTGAAGTATTTCAATGATCTTCAGCTTTGTGTCCATTACCAGGATGTCCTCTTTCTCTGGTTCAGACTGCTTGACATTACCCTCAGGAGCAGCAGCAAGCGGAGTCACGGGCAAGAACCCACCACCTCTGAGTACCACCTGGGTCATCAGCTCACCAACTCCATGGATTGACCTCATCACATTGCTCCCTTCAGAGAGGTAGGTAAACAGGTAAGGTTATGATGGCGTAATGGAACTGCATTAACAGGGCAAGGACCCTTCACATCCTATGAAGAGAAACTGCCTCAACATTAAACAAGGAGGTGGACACCTAAATCCCTGGAACAGATGGAAGTCAACAGAAACACTGCAGTACTTTCAGAATCTCCCTGCCCTCCCTCCCCCTCTTTCATTTAGGCATTAGTCAGCTTTACAACCAAGCCATGGACAGAAATAAGCAGAAGATTCCAAACCCACACTGACATTTTGAGATGAACTAGACACTACCAAAGAACAATCTGTTCTGCCAATCGTTTTTCAGCCTTACCTTTACTTTCCTCGCCTTTTGCCATCTTGGTAATAGGGAAGATGGTAGTGATGTGTACACAGTCTAATATAGCAAGGAGGATTTTGGTTAGTCTGAGGAGGTCACAGAAGTTGTAGAAACCAAAATATATCAGATTTCTGGCTAAGTTAACAACCTACCAAAATAATAATAAAAAGCCTGATTAATACTAAGTATTTTGCTATCACAATCAAGTTGTCTTAACACAGTGAAAAGACCAAGAACCTGGCTATGAGTCATGTTCCTACAGTACCTTGCAATTCCCTAAGACTGTACAGGTCTACATTTTATCAGAAAGTTTTCTACTTGCCTACAAATACTGCAATGACTGGAGTAAAAGTCTGTATCTACAATTGATATTGTTTAGGTAAAACCATACTGCATTTGTCTCATTGCAGAAAAGGTAAGATAGGTCAAGACTAGAGGGAATGTACAGATGTTTTTCATGGTTTTCTCTTACAAAAAGCCCCCAAATCATACATCTAAAGCTTATTGCTACCATGTTATAAAATTTCTCCAGAAGTTCTCCACATGCACTGCTTCAAGATCCACACATAATAATTTCACTTATACTGCAAGGATCTAACGTAGCCCCATTATCTGAAATAATATTCCCTCAAATACATTGGGTTTGTTCTTTTTAAAGAAATATCACATCTTTTCTTAAATTAATGGTTATTTAGGGAATGCTATTGCATACATTTGCTACATTTTATTTTATTTGCAGACAATTTTAATGGGTCAGTAAGTTACAGTTCTCTTCCTGAGTAATACTTCAAGCTCTAGAGACTGTGCATGCAGAAATAGTGTTTAGTTTCTGAGACTATTTATTTCAGTAAAGCTTGACTTTGCAATAACACCGAGAGCACACAAAGTAAACAAAGCTGCTGCAAACCTCAGACATAAGCTCACATTCATTACTGTATTTCAAGAACTATCACTGCAAACTCACAAACTTCAGCAGGGTTTGCTTGCATGCTGAGAAAAGGCTACAGTGGAAAGGAGGAGCCTGCTCAGGCTCAGCACTCACTAATTACTTGTCAATCTACTTCGTCTTGGAAAAAAGTACCAACATTCCATGAAAAATAATAATAATAAAAAAAAGGATAAAATCAGAACCGGATAACTACCTCAAAAGTGAGCTTATTTTTCTCTTTATCAGAGAAAGGGAACCTCTGACACACCACATCTCTTAAATATTCCTCTACAAATTCCATTGTTTGTGCAAATCTCTCCTTAATTTCATCTTTGGAAGTTCCACTGCTATCATAGCTGAAGAAGAAAAAAACAAAACAAAACAAAAAACAAAACAAAACACAAAACTTAGCATGCAAATACACAGGGCTCTTTTCCCCCGACACCATTTTGCATTGGTTTGTCAAAATCTACCAAGAGTTAAAGGCTGTTAAATAATTTATCCGAACAAGGGAGTCAGGAAGCTGACACCATAATTTCCTGGCTTTGGCTGCTTTATCCCATATGCTCATTTTGCACTATTTGAAAGTGCCTGAGGAAAACAAAAAAGAGGATTTTGTCCCAGTAACTGAAAAAAGAAACCCTCATTATTTTGGTGGAAACAATGACAAGCTATGTACAACATTAAGGAAAATGGATGCAGCAAAGAGATGCTGACTGTGGATGCTATTTTTCTTCCAAGTAAAACCCAATATATACACAAAGCAGAAATTAACTTTTCTTCATACAAATTCTAGGTGTGTTTGTCAGCAAGTGCAGAGAGTATCTGAAAAAGAATCCCCACCACTTTTCACTGACTACTTCTGTTTTCCCATTTGATCACATATCACTGAGTAGCCTCTGCCAGAGCTGAAGCCGTTTGTTTTTCTATTTTGGCATTTAAAGTTGAATATGATTTACTGCATCTCTCTTAGCAAACTAGGCTAGCAAAGAGAGAAGGGACAGAAAACCAAGAAACCACTAAACACCATTATGAATACTGACGAGACTCAGATTTCTAACAGTTAACATGAGTTTTAAATGTACTTTTCTCCAACTGAAAATCTAAGTTCTGAACAGTTGAAGTACTATAGATTTTAAATTATCTGTACTACAAAGAGTTAATACAAGCCTATGGTCAAGGAACCACATCTCCAGGCTAGCTGTGGTTTTGCATAGGTCTTTCACTACTGTATCAGAGTATTTTCCACTGGAAGTTAGGGAATGTGACTGTCTCCAGCTCATTACTTGTTTCAGCATCTTCCCCCTTGGTTTTGCTTTTGATTGTGCAAACTACCATACGGACTATCTGCCTTGAAGAGTCTATACTCTAATCATACAAGGCAGGAAGAAAAATGACACAGTCCTCCCTTGCTTTCACCCCCCAAGGCCACCTGCTACATCACTGAAATCAGAGCCAGAGCATCACTGTGATCGCTGCGCATTTTGGAGACAAACCCCTCCTACCTCATAGCTTACACCATGGACATACAGGAAGGTTATTTTTGTTCTCAGGAAGATTCTCTCCAGCAAACATAAGGCAAACGAAACCATAGGGTTTGAATACATTGTGTGCTTTTTTATTATTTTCCTGAATTTTTATTCAGAAACAGCATAAATAATGCACGAGTTGAGAGCTGATCTGGTTTTGTTTTTAAAGAAATCACAAGTGATGTAATTTCCTTTCCCACACCATTCTGGCACGTACTTACTCATCAATAGCAATTTCAGAAGGTATTTCAGACCAGAGACGAGCATACTTCACTGGTGTTACTTGTTCCTGGGGGTCACGATCAACATGCATATGAAGCATCAGCCGGCAGAAAGATGCTCTTAGATCATATGGCAAGTTTTCATCAGACATGCATCGGAGAATGAGGTCTACATCCAGCTGGCCAGATATTTCATTTATGGCTAAGTACTGTCGATCAAGGCACATTCTAGCAAAGAGGTTTAGTTGGTATCTTCAGGGGAAAAGAAATACATAAACAGCTTACACTTTAATTTCCAGAACATCCACTGGGTGTAGTACTGATATATTCTTACGTATTAACAAATCCATCTTACATTTTCCAGTAATATAGGTAATACTTATTATGGAAAGAATAAAGCCCTTATCAAACACTACTGAAAGGTAACATAGTGGATAAGCAGAATAAAAGGAGAAATCATATTTTCCCCAAGAGTTGCATAGAATTAAGTAATGCTGTTTAGGAAAGCTACAGAAGAATCCGAAGAACACTTAGAGCAACTCAGCCTAAACACCGTGTAAGACCAAACATCTTTTACTGATGCTGGAGCCACAGTCATTCACTCAGGCAAACCCCCAGATGGACTACAGAATCACTAAAAATTAGGTATCTGATTAAACAACTATTGAGCTCTGCTCCCTTTGGGGAAAGAATTAGTAGAGGAAAAACTAAACAATTCCTAAGATTTGCACTCCATGACCTAAAAGCAAGCAACTGGCATTTAAAGTCACACATTCAACAGACTGATTAATTAACCCCCAGACAAAAAGCACATGTCCAACATTCATGAGTATTCACAAAGGCTTGTGTTGAATAGCGTCAGCTGTGAGGTTTCCTAAACAAATTAACATTTAATTGAGAGCAGACCCCTTTTCACACTCAGTACTCCTCATGGGAATTTGACCAAACTGTGTTCTAACCCCTTGGTTTAAGTATGTTCACAAGTATATAATGTAGACTAAAAGTAATTAACACTATCAATTCTATTTGAAAGCAAGTGGTCTACCTTTGAGCTCAGCCTTCCAACAGGCTCAGAAACACATATTAGGAAGTCTCCTGCAAGAACTAGTTCAATGGAAGAGATAATGCAAAATGCAAAATAAGATAACTATTAAAAACTACAATCCACTTGTACTTTCTACATCACCACAATCGAGTCCATCAAGCTACTCTCAGATTATAACCCAGACACAGGAATTTGGTCTGGGCTGAAACCTGATCTTACACCACGCCAAGAACTTGGTGTCTTCCCAAGTCATCTGGAAACATCGCTTCACGTTAGAAACTGCTAAAAGCACAGCTTAAGCTGTACAAGAAAGCACTGCACATAAATCAAACCGAACTTGTGGCATTTTCATAACTTCACTATCCTGCTGAGAACTACAGGGCCACTACAGGCTTTGAGCTTACAGAGAAATGTAGAAGGCAGAATGAACAGCAATGACTCCTTTAAAATCAAAAGCAAAGCCATAGGCATACTCAAATCCTATTCTTCCCTCAAGTGGTTGTTCATCCCAGCTACCATCTGAATATAGGTAACCTAAGTAGTTAACACACAGGCTCTTTCAAAACACCTCCTTATCAGGAAACCAAGCACAAGTACAGGTATTAAGTGCTGTGTAAATTCAACACACTCTAAGCCTCAACTGGGTTTTTTTAACAGTTTAAAACTTGCCCATGCTGATAACTGGACTTCGTGCTTTTAGCTCTCACTTCAGAGAGACTTCATGCTCACTCTCTTAACGGCGATTTTGTCCATGAAACCAGTATCCCTTCACCCAAAACCAACTACAGCCTATATGCCAAAGAATTCCCCACACAGCCTTGATGAACTTTGCTAGTCAACTGCATGTGCTGTTAACCTGTAGTAGCTGAGTACATCCCGATCTTCCTTCTGCCCTTCTTTAGCATCCTGAGCCAATTCTCTGATACTCTTACTGCGGATTTCCTTGTTACTGTCTCTCCAGAACAACCACACTTCTTCCTCATCTTCTCCAACTTCTAAGGCATTTTCTCCGCTTGACACTTCTTCAAACTCAAATCGAGAGAGGACCAGCCTGCCAGAAGGAAGTTAGGTTAGATTACAAACTGCCAAGAACCATGCAGATCTTTGAGAACATTCAAGACACTTGCTAAAATGTACTGGTGACATAGAAGTAACTAATTTTATCTCACCTGCAGACAGAAAACCATTTTATTCCTCAACTCAGCAAAGTAAAAGCAGAGTTATCTTATTCTTTCAGAGGTGGCAGTATAAGATCTTTGGGTTTTATTAAATAAAAGCATTAGGTTAGAATGAATTTAGAGTATAAGCTTTTAAGGCTCATTCAGCCTTAGAAACACCAACATTTCAGCTCCTTGGAAGTGATTAAGATAAAGGGAAGATAAAGACACATCTGACTTTAGAAAACATCTTTACAGGAGAACAGGTTCAAAGATCATTCAACAAAGTAGGAAAGGATTTGGTAAACAAAAATATCTAAGAATCTATTAGTTCTGTAGCCCTTAAATGACACTTTCTTTTTGTTTATATGGCAAAATAACTAGAAACACATCAGCTACTGAAACTAAAAAGGTTTTTTGGGCTTTTAATTCTTCAGAAAAAAAGAAGATCATAGATCTGAAAAAAGGCAAATTAAATACATAAGGATAAGAACAAGTAAGTATTGTAGCAACTTTAAGTACTGGTGAAATAAATACAGCCTTTATGATTTCATTAACAGAATTAAATATGCAAGAATACTCACATCCATTTGTTTTAAACACTACCTGACAGAGACCTGCTTCCCTCTTGCAGTATTTTGATAATGATTATCTATGCCCTATTCCACATATTGAATAAACCCATCTCTACGGAAGATAATTAGGATTTGGTTCCTGCTATTGCTTCACCAATGACAGAGCAATGCTAAGAGCTGGAGACCAAAATACTAACCGCAAGGGGTGAAACAGGTGAGCAGAGATGCATCAGCTTCTGCTTTGCTGCAGGCTGAGCTCAGTGGGCACATACCCAGGAAACGCTTGCTTGCTTCAGACAGCTTATGGACAAAAGCCTGAAGCCCAGAGGAGGATCAGGCCCCCAGAGTCCTGCACAACCTCCTGCAGAGTCTGTCTACTTTGGTCGAGTGTGAGGTATCCAAAAAAGTTCGGACTGCAGGAGTGAACACACATGGCAGACGTCTGCTGCCATCAATGCCCATTTCCTCTGACGAGGTACCCACACATACTTAACTGCTTTCTTTAGACCTGCCAGCAGTGCTCTCAGCTTTGAAACACTTTCCTTCTGTTTCACACGAGGAAAACCATCTTTAAAGACATTAACTTACTTAGTTTCAATGAGAATGTCTGCGTTTGTTGGATTCAATACGGCTTTACAAATCAACTCCTGTGTCACTGGAATAGACTTGTTCATGGAAACGCACAGATCTGAGAGGTAATCCAAAAACCTGTTGGAAAACGTGAGCCAAAAGGGTATCAATCATTGTTAAGATCTAGACTGAAGCAATCTACATTTCAGAAAGAAAACATTCAGAACTCCATTTTAACTTTGCAGAGCGAGACTGTTGCCCGAGGGGGAAGTTATGGTGAGTGCCAAAATAGAAGTGCACTAGCTGTGCTTCCTTGCTAGTAAGTTGGCAGGTACAGAGTTTTGTCAGAAGGCTGAGGAAAAGGGTAATCATATACTTAGAAACACAGATCTCACCTGGGCTCCCTATTTTTCCTCACAAGACTAACAAAAGTGTCAATCTCAGCAGCTGTGATATGCTTTTCCAAGAGCTTGCGATTGTTATGAAGCAGTGCTGTAATAGTGTCCTCGGCCAAGACATCATAGCCAATTTGTTTCTGCATGAAGCCAAACTGCTTTGCAATGTATTCCTTCAAAACAGAGAGGGAAGAAGGAAGGTGGTATAATTAATTCTCAGAATTTAAGAAAACAATCAACAACAGAAAACAGCAATACGTTTGTCAATATCAACACCTCAAGCAGTGAACTGGATTAGATTCAAATTGTTGTTTTCCAAGAAAGCAAGCGTTGACAGATAACCTTAACCTCCCTCCCTCCCGGGCTAGACCCCACCAAGGCATTCGTCCTTATCTGATACGAGATTATTTTTAATAAATGGCAATGGAAAACAATCAGCCTGAATTCACAGGCCAACTTTTAATGGAGCCTGTAGTATGCAAGAGTAAAGAAAGTCTTATAATTCACCTGGATTTGCCACTTAGTAATTCTGTTGTTTTCCTAAATTCCCTCTAGAACTGGCACTAATTACACTGCAGATAGTGTCTGACAGAGATGAAAAATGCCAGACAGAGTAAAACTCAGCAACCCAAAAATCTCTTGCTGACTGCACAACTGCAGCATAGCCTAGCAGGGTTTAATTAATGGGATGCAGCCTTTATTTTTCTTGGAGCACAGGAACAGTGTTAGTGCCACTGAGAAGTACAGATATATTTCAAACCTGATTCTTTCTGTAATCCTGCTGAGAGTGTCTCAGCACTCTGTAGCAAAGCCGGCATATGTGTCTGAAAGGAGCATGACGCTGGTCTCCCAGCTCCTCCAACCGCAACATCGGGCCATCGCCACTGTCCGTAAACGGTGCTTGCAACAACTTGAAAATCTATAGATTTATTAAAAAGCAAAGACATTCTCATGAGACGCTGCCTTCATCTCATGAAATTAGGGTAAAACCACTGTGTCAGTGTCTTTAAATTGCTAAAAAGCACATCAGAAATACACTATAGTTACCCAGTTTCTTGGCCTAGAGTAGCCTGGACAGAAGACATTGTTAATCACCTTTACTCATCATCATATTCTGTAGCTGTTAATTCTAGCAATGGGATGCTTACAGTCTGCCACAAGCTAGAAACTCAATGGATCTTTTGGTTCCAACAACTTGGCCAGGCTTGCTATTGTTAGGTTCTCTTTTCTGACAGCCCTCTTGTAGGCAGTGTTTAGAGAAAAACGCAGCCTACCTGCTTTAGAATATTCTGTTCCCTCATCAGCTTTTGCCGTTCTCTATTAGGTTTAGAAAACACCACTTCAAGGACATCTTGCCCAGAATTAGTTCCACCAGTAACAAAGTAGACCAAATCCTCCAATAATTTGGTAACAGACCTACACGAAATCCAGAAGTTGTTAATACAAGACTCCAAATTCTGTCTGTTAAAAGAATAATGCCAGTGTAAGTTTATATAGATTTCAAAACACTAAGTGAGAAAAAGAACATCAATTGGAGACTGACTAAAAGAGTGGATAAAGCACATATGTTTGTACCGAACTTAAAGTTAGGAACTAATGCTCCCTATTGCCATATTCCCTTACTGTAACAGATAAAGCACAGCAGCACTAAAACAATCATATCACTTTAGGGCAACTACACACTCACCAGGTTCTATTTGGCAGTTCTTTAAATTACCAGGAAAAGAAAGTAATCAGGTGATAATATCTCCCAAGGCCAAATACAAGACATTGGCTATAGAAGCACACAGGCCTTGGTTTTATACAGCCCACCGTGCTCTTTTTGCATGGCCACATACTTTTCACAGACTGCCAAAGTATTTGCAAGAAGTCATATGTTCAGTCTTCACAAGGTGGATTATAAATTCCCACACTCAATTTGCAAAGCCCATCAGGAAAGGTATGCTGTGGATTATTCCTCCAAGTTCACAACAGTAGTTCTCATCTCTCATCTCACATAGCAACAGGGTGGGCTTGACAAAATAGGCTTGAGAACCTCCACTATGGACATGTCAGCAATAAAACCATCAGCTTTCTTTGGTTTTAAAATCTCACTAAGGAACCAAATCCCTCTCCTAAGACAGCATACATAGACAAAATTTTCAGAGAGACAGTTACTGAGTAAAGAAAACAACATGATCTTGTTTCCTTACCTTCTTTCATTCTGGGTTATTGTTCCCTTTTCCAACTTGCCAGCAATGGAACCTAAAACCTTACTTGCATCATTTGCAAAATCCAAGTCCCGAACCTCTGCAGGGGAAACTGGTACTATAGCAAAAGCTTCTTTGTCTTCTTTCACTGGAGAAGTACCAATCTGAAACCCAGAGAAGTTTTACCATTAAACCACAAGGCAGAAAACAAAGCACTGATTCATATATTCACTGATAATAAAATTGAAGAAAAGCCACACTCCACTTTGGCAATATGAGACCACTGATCAAAACAAACTTTTGAGAGAACAGTACCACTCTGTGCAAGCTCAAAGCTGCTCCTAAATCCAGAGAAACATCAGGTGAGATTGCAAAACATTGCTGTAAACAGTGGAAAAAATCCTCCTTGTGATGACTGTATTACAGCAGAAATTGAACAGCATAACTAGTAAACTACCATGAAAACTAGCCTTTAAGATAAAATATTCTGGCTAGGCACTATGCATTACTGTTACACTGCTTGCCGTTTGACAAACCCCGCAGTCTCAAGGGACTGGAACTTATGCAAACAGCACTTTAATGAAACTAGAGGAATCAATGGATGTGCTTACATAAAGTAACAGAACTTACTTTAAGCATCACAGGTTTCTCCTCCTCTTTATCAATAGGGATATTGGTACTGTGAACCCAGGTGTTAGTGCAAAGGTGTCTAAGTCTGACATAAGAGTTCCTGAAAGAAAGTCAAAAGTTTCGAAGCACGAGTCAGTTTCTGAGACGGGAAATATTCACATTATTCAAATTGCAAGATGCTGCCAGGAACAAGTAGGAATAATAGTGTCATCTTTATCCATCTTGCATACCGTAACAGGAATAAGACTCTTCCTCCCTTAGTTCGTTCTATAAATTTAATTTAGGAAGTAGTCTTATATAATGAAATAAATTCTGCTGTAAACCAGAACTACTTCTATATTTTGTTTCGTTAACACCTGCTGCACAGTAACAAATTAAGCCTCTTCAAGCCCTCACATTACAGTATCCAAGCCATGAGCTTCCTCCCTTACCTTATTTTTCAGCCCATAACTCACTGATACCTATTTTATATTTCCTAAACTGAGAAATTTTTGAGTGTTTGTATAGCTACTCAATGTTATACAAGCACCAAAGGTTATTAAGAGACCAGATCATGAGCCTTAGTATGCAAGAATTTTCTCTAGTCCTACAAGGACAGCAGTCCCAGACTCTTCTCTCAGGCATTTCTGGCAATGACACTAATCTGCATGTACCAGCTCTTTAATAAAAGATGTCAAGCCAGAGCCAGATGAGCACCTTAGTCCAGAACAAAAACCAGTCTCTCAGCTGCAGTACAACCTCCTCTCTCCACACAACCATGGCAGCCCAAAGGACAGAGGAGACAGACAGAACCACTGCTTTTGGTGGCCATAATAACTTCTGCTAACTTAGAGTATCTGGTGATTTGGACAGTTGCTTAGATGGAACAAGTGTGTCATGTTTTCTCAGTGGGAACAGACAGCACAGAGCTTGCAAGCAGACTGAGCATCTTTACAGGGCACAGCACCTTTTAAGTAGCAAGGACATGTAAACAATAGAAAATGGAGTGCTAAATACCTGATGTTACATCCTAGCTAACATAAAACAGACAGGTCATGAGAGCAGCTTGATAGGGCACCCAAGGCTTTTAGTCTTGTTTATTCATTGCAAAGGAAGTCAATCTCAATTTTGCCATCTGTAAAATGATGTTGTTACTTATAACTCCATTGTAAGGTACTGAAGTGAGGCTTCAGGCACTCAAGTATTTCTATATTAATTTGAGGAAGAACCTTAATTCAAAAGGATTAAAGAAAAATAGTGGGAGACAGAAAAGAAACCTCCAAAACGGAGTTGTATGCTTAGCTGTACCTGGGGACAAGGCTGTCTCCTCCTCGCAAGGTGGTAGGATCCAATTCAAATATGGAGGAGATATCATTTCCTTCAGGCACAGACACCAGAGAGTACGCCATCTTCTCCTGAGCAATGTGCAAGCCTCTTCTGGAGGCATCCTGCTCAGGGTCCAGCTGTGGAAGAAGTCCCATCACACAAAGTCAGACTAAGCCCTCCAAACCTACTGTTAAATAGAGGTGTCCAGTAATTGCAGACACGACTGAACCACTCCAAAGTACCAGTTAAGACAGCCAGGCTTTAGGACACCAGTAGAACTGACAAGTAGCTGCTCTTGCCAACCATTTCTTTGCTTTCTCTGGTGTTAATAACTTCTTAGTATTTCTGGATCACAAAGACAATAAACCCTAAACCACAGAGATTATGTCTTGCAGACAGTGCCAGAAGAGACTCAGAATGCCCCATTCACCCCACAGCACACTGTTTCAGATGACCCACATCTGCCAAGATCCCCACCCCGACACTACTAGCTCTCAAAATGCATTGGACATATTGCAATTATCACTCTTTAAGAGAGCTGCAAATATAAAACCCAGCAGCGCTATGTACCAACAATCTTGCTGGGAAATAATCAACTTCAGCAGCAAAAATGGGACATCTATCACAGACAAACAAAACAAAAAGCTAATCAACAAGTTAGATGGCTTGCTGTTCACACTACAACTGATGAGGCACTCAAACACAATGACATGCTACAAAGGCCATGGCATCAGAAGTATCTCTATTCCCAAAGTGGCAGCAAATTAGCAGCCTCTCTTAGCAAAATAAAGATACTAACATCAACTGAATAAAACTCTGGATTTTCAGATGAAAGGAAAAAGGGGTAGAAAAAATGAAGATAAATGGGAAAAGGAACAGCAACTTTCTCTAAAACCCTTCCTAGGGAACTACCAACTATCACTAGTCAATAAAAAAGTTGCTAACTGTCTGACACAACACAGGAGCCAGCTGTCCACATATAAACATCTTAATCCTAGGTGTAATTTTCAGAGTGATCAAGCAATTCATCAGCTTCTCTGTGATCATGGCACTGGTGGAAGGTTCAACACTCAATTCCAAGTCCTGGTGTAAGGCACTGCAATCCTTAAACATACGGAAAAGGTATCTAACATGACTTGTGCCTCAGGATACTCTGTAGTTAGCACATTTGCAGTCAATGAACTTGGCTGCAAAGTAGTGACATTTAAAGTCTGATTTTGCACATGGGAACAGACAGATAGCTGTATGGAACAGAAATACACATTGGGAGCGTGCCTTCAAGAAAAGAAGTAACTATACACCCAACAGAGTCCATCTGGAGGCTTTATACCAGGAGAAATTCGCACACTTGGAATAAATTCTCCCCATTTCAGCTGTCTCCTTCATCCCCACAGTAAGGCAGCTGCTCTATATTCACAGTTTGCACTTCAGGAGACAACTGGTCAACTATTGAAAGTGTGGCAAAGCTGAAAACGAGTTGTAAATCAGAAAGCTAGAAATAGGGCAATTTAAGAAGAACTAAAACTCCAACCTGAAAGCTGACAACAGCAGTCCCCTTGAACTTTGAAAGCTACTGGCTGGCATCTTACCCATGCCCATTTAAACCCTATTCTTGTACAGTTCACTAAGGTAATAAGGAGAAAACAACAAACCACAGAGCTGTGCAAAGAAACCTGCTGTCTTGCAGACAGCTCACATTTGGATCAAGTTGGAGTTCGGATAAAGTTGGATAAAGCAGCCTACACCATCCTGTCACCAGTGAATGTTAAACGATGCAGTAATTTCACGTCAGAAATGAATTATGTGCTCCTGATCCTATCCTTTATGGTCTATTTTTGCCACCTAGTGGTAAAAGAGACAGAGCAGGGAAAATTCAGAGCAACTCAGAAGCCAGTGTGTTATCATTATTACTGCACTTATCAGGAGACATGACATGACCATATCACCAGGAGGACAGATGGCTACATGGAAGACCTCAACACTGATTAACTTTCAGAAAGTTAAGCCAATAGATTTTCCCCACAAACAATAGCTTAGGACAGGGGAGCATTCAATTTTTCTGTATGCTTACTCAACTCAAGCTCTCAGATCAGTGTTTGTTGCCAAATACCACCAAGAACTAATGAAGTTAACAGCTCAATATCTGGGGGCAAGGATAAGTGTCTAAATGGCCACGCTATAATGACAGGTCCTTTTAGGAGGAGAAACCCACACTGCAGGATTTCAAAGCATCACAGTGCATTCATCTTTCAAAAATCAGGAGTAGTTCTTTTTCATATCCAAATGAAGCAAATCTTCCATAGTACACGATAAATCACCAAGAAAGCTGCGTAGGCCTTCAGTCAAATCCAACTAAAAGAATAGAATCTACAATGGAACGTGCTGTTCCACCTTTATCTTTTTCAACTACTGAAACAATGCCTTTTCCCTTTGACACCAAAGAGAAGCTTCTATTAACAAAAAGCATCAGCACACTCATTCTTTGACACAACATTCATTGAAAACAAGACTTGCTTTCACAGGAAATTCAGAAAAACGGCACTTAAATCATCCTCACCCTGCCACTCCTGCTCTCTAGACCCTTTATCCTCTCTTTCCTGTGACAAGCTAAAACAAGAGGGGGAATTAATTTCTTAAACATGAAGGTCAGACAACTGACTGCCACAGCACTATGCGAATGTCCCATTAGGGACACCTGCCATCTGGTGTCACCTAGAGCAGCTTGCTTTTCAGACCTATTCAAGAGAGTGCTTCAAGTAAACAAAGTTTTAAGAAACAGGAAGACAGAAGAAGAGATGCTACAAAGGGGGGAGGTGAGGGGGTCCAGGTAACATAGCAATTCAGTTCCAAGTGCTTTGCTCTTCACTAAAGCCTAACCCAGTTTTCAATATCCACTCCTCTGGACAGGCCTTAAAAGCCTTCAGGACCATTCTCATTCTTTCAGTTTCTTCACTAGAAACAAAGCCTGGACCATCTATGCACTGGCCAGGTAAATACCTGGGCCTGTGTCAAGCCCTCCTCAATCAGGGGCAAGATCATACTCTTGCCTATACTTACTGAGGATTGACACTCCAGGTCATCTTCCTCATAGTCAGGGTTTACCTGATGAAACAGAATCACAGGCACGTCAAAACTCTAACAGAGCTGGAAGCGGGAAACAACCTCAGCGCGCACTAAACTTATTGTGTAAGAAATGCACTCTACTGCTATAGCACTACAGGCATGCAGAAAATACACTGTGCAAACCAATTCATTCCTTACCAGGCAGCTGTCTGCCCATAAAATAAACAGTTCAGTAATCTGCAAACATGCAGAGAGATTTATCTTGTTCAGGATAACCACTAAAGGAGCAAAAGGGGTAGAGAGTTACCAAGATTCAGAGTGGTTTTAAAATTCCCAAGTGAAAATTCCAGCTAGAAATTTCTTGGTAGAAATCTTTTTGAACAAACTATTCTAACCACGGATCAGGTGAGCAATCTCCTATGGTATATTTTTGTATGACGTAAGACCATGATTTTGGTTTGGCCAATTAGCAAACTCAGGATTTACTGGAAAAGCTCTGTACTGGATCCCTCTCTACTGAAAAGGATTTGTCAGCGAGCATGTGACTAAACACTGTTTTTCCAATCTGCTTATAATATAGGATGGATATTTAATCTGGACTTTTCCCACTCAAGCTCTCAGGTCAATAGCATGGACTGAGACAGCCCTTCTACCCTGCTACACACTCTTTCATTCAGGACAGCTTTTACTTAGAGAGGCTTATGTATTGGCATGTTGATTTATCCATGCTTTGAAGTAAAGGGAAGTAGTTTTAATAAACATTTACAAGTGTTAAGCAGCAAAACTCACAAAAATTACAACCCTTAGCCTTGTTTATTTATTTAAAATAAAGTGTCTTTAAATCTTATTTCAATGAGGGAAAGATGTTCACCATGGAGAGAGACAGGCTTACTTTTTTTGTGTTTGGACAGCTAAGCATTATTTACAGTTCTTACAAGACTGATCTGAAGTCTAACTACATTTCATTTTACACTCAGTTCAGCTCAGAAATCAGTGATTCAAGGGAAACTAACAATAGTTTAATTCATTTTCCCCCAAAGGCTCTCAGCCGTTTACAATTTATTCATCTATTAACAGATACATCTTGATTCCACTGCCCACATGACAGAATACCATTTAGAGTCTATTCTGTGCAGAAGAAGAGTTACTGCCTCTCGAATTCATTTAAAAAGTGAAATAAGCTCAAGACTACTCCTGCATCACGATATTCTGTCACATCTTTTTCGTCTTGCTCACTATGTTTAGCCTTCTAATTTTGTGTTAATACTAAGGACCCAAACACCTCTCTCCTCCCCTCCCCTGGGTCTATTTTTAGGGCAGGAAATAAAAGATTTTCAGAAGGTGCAAAAGGAAGAAAATACTGTGGAAGGAAAGGCAGAGCTCCTGAGCAAGCCCCAATACCTACCTCTGCTGCCAGGTAGTGTCCAGTAGCAAGGTGTTTGAACCTGAAAAGGCTATTCCAGTACCCCGCACCACCACGACAGGGATCATGCTGTACGACCTACAAGAAAAAGGAAACCCCATTTATATTGTAAGTCAGTGACCTCCCCTTCAAACACAGCATTTACAGTATTTCATGTACAGGTAAGAGGAAACAAGGAGCTCCAGAAAAGATGAAACAACCTTTCGTATGTGAACAACACACAGTAAATACTTTGGGCTGGCTACAATTAGTTGAGTTCAACAAGTTATGAGGGACAACACGAAGATTATGGTGCAAGTTGGCAGAGAAGTAATTACAGGAGGTGCTCTAGATGTGCATGCGTCTTGAAACAAGCTTCCTAAAGAAATGTAACAACTCCTTTACCTTTTTGGTATAACTAATTTTTTACTTTCACCTTCTTGAAGTAGATGAAGGAAGACACCTGGAAACATTTCAAATGCAACGTTGCTGTACAAAAGAATACGAAGGTATTTGTATTTACTCTCTAAGCTCTCCATTATCAACAGATACCTTCAACATCAGATGATTCGTATCAGCTGCTTTATGGCTGCACTCCTTTCCTTAGGGAAAACTCAGCACAGCTGAGTTGGGAAAGGATTATCTTACTTCTGCCTCGCATGTACAACCAGGTAAGTGCATAACTGGTAAATGGAGGACCAGTGGATACCCAGTGGTAAATGTGGACAGTAACCACAGAAGCTACTGGTGTGTTCTGACTTGTCAAAGTAATGAAAACTGTAGCTAGGCTTTACATTCAAATATGGGAGAAGCTGTGTATCAAAGCAGACACTTCTAGAAAAAGAACATGAAAAACATCTATCCCACCATTCCAATTAATTTTACGATTCTCACATGCAGTTTGCATGGTCAGCACTTAAAATTATAAAACTCTTGTAACACCAATAGATTGAGGCTATTTTAAAGAGCCAGTGATGTCCAAGGTCACTATTTAAAAGTCAAGAAAAAAGATAATTCAGACGAGCAACACATAGGGACTAGCAAAGCCTTGCAATCTCCTATCAAATGAGGATATGCATAATCACATTATTCAAACCAAAAATAGCGTGTTCGGTACACTCAGCAGGACAGTGGAAATTATTAGCTGCTATTACACTTTAGTGACTGGTAAGAAAATAACTTCACAGATATTTCTTTGTCTCCTTTTTCTGAATTGTCGGGAACCTGAATTTGAGAGCCATCTGCTGCATCACCAGAGATCAGAACACCATTTTGATTTTGCACAGAACGCATAGTAAGCAAAGGCATTTCAAGATTGAACTTCTAACACCAGGAAGACTTTTATCTTAAAAAAAAGGAAAAGAAATCTAGGTACACTGTTTTTAAACAGAAAGAGTCATTGTTCCTACAAAGCCACCTACAGCTTGGGTTACAATTCTTACCTCTACCTCCCACAGGGCTTTTGAACTGGTTGCAGATGTGGCTGACTGCCTCCCTGTCGTTCTCAGGAAGACATGCTGCTTCTTCCTATGCTCATCACAAGTCAGGAACTTCTCCTGTTCTGCATGAAACAGTCTCACCACATCACCCTGTCAAAGATCAGACAGCATCAGCAATACAGATGTACCTCAGTACATCAGCAAACAAGTTACAAGTAACTAGAGTTTTGAGTCTTACCCCTTTGAGAATATCATCTTTGTTATCACTCCATTTCATGAAGAGGACTATTTTCCAGCTTGTATTGCAGTTCACAGAGTTGACCTAAAATGAGAACCAAAACCATTATGCCCACTGTCTCAGGATTAGGACAAGATACTGCCACAAACTACTACTGCCTGTTGCATTACCCGAGAGGAAAAGTCCTTTCTGTATTTACTCCAGAACAAGTAACTACAGAGTTGACTTGTTAGGAAGTCACTTGCTACACATCACTGAGCCACAGCTTTTGATTTTGAAGGAAAATCTTAGCTAGTCAAGCAAAGTAAATCAAACTCAAGCCTCTGTCCAACACACAACAGATATGAGAGAAGTCTGCTAGCTCTATTAAGCTGCTGATCAACAAGATTCCTAAACAATGCCACAGGTACAGACCAACTTGCTGATTTGTACAACACAAATCCAAGCAGCTTAGCTGAAACATACAGAGGTTTGTGCAGCTGCTCCAGCTGTGTCAACCTGCTCTTACCTCATTGCACCCTGGATTGTCGACAAGCTGATGACTACTGGCGTGGAGAGGCTGGCCGGCGTTCACAGGATTCAGGACTACTTTGTCTCCAATGACAACCTGTAGATAAGTGCAGCATTAGACAGAAATCTGCACCCTGAGAAAGCACTTTTTCTTTCCTTTTTTAATGGGAGGGATGGCAGGAAATCACCTTCTTGCAGTCTGGAGAGATGCCAGTCTCGAGTATGAAAACCAGGATTCTGTTTGCTTCAGAATTTAGCTCACTATACTCAGTCATTCAGACAGAAAAAAACCCCATACTATTGAACTCGGAGACTCTCAGAAGAAACACAGACTGCAATTCTGGTAACTAACCTATGTGCTGCTTTCCATGAACTTGTTTCATTAGTTAACATTTAATAAAGAATTCCTATAGAAAAGGTCAGCCAAAACTCCTCCTCCTCCAAGAAGCACTTTCATCTGTAAAGTCAGATTATTGTTCAGGCTGGCAAGACAAATGCATTTTATTCTGGACAGTAAAGATCCTGTTCTTTCCTTCTTCTAGGACAAAGTCTAAAATCAAAAAGCCTTTTCTGTATTGAAAAGGACTATTCTTAGTAATAATGTGTCTGAGAACTGGCACAATTGAAAAGCACTTAGGGCCACTAAGACTGCACTACCCCGCGCTTTGGCTTCACCATGTGTGTGAATGTGTCTGTAGAAAAAGAAGAGTCACATCAAAACATTAAGATCTCACTTGGAGCACTGTGTGCAGTTCTGGTGTCCTCCACATAAAAAAGACATGGAACTGTTGGAACAAGTCCAGAGGAGGGCCACGAGGATGATCAGGGGAATGGAGCACCTCCTGTATGAAGACAGGCTGAGAAAGTTGGGGCTGTTCAGCCTGGAGAAGAGAAGGCTGCATGGAAACCTCATAGCAGCCTTCCAGTATCTGAAGGGGGGCTGTAGGGATGCTGGGGAGGGACTCTTCGTTAGGGACTGTAGTGATAGGACATGGGGTAATGGGTTAAACTTAAACAGGGGAAGTTTAGACTGGACATAAGGAGGAAGTTCTTTACAGTAAGGGTGGTGAGGCACTGGAATGGGTTGCTCAGGGAAGTTGTGAATGCTCCATCCTTGGCAATATTCAAGGCCAGGTTAGACAAAGCCTTGGGTGACATGGTTTAGTGTGAGGTGCCCCTGCCCACGGCAGGGGGAGTTGGAACTTGATGATCTCAACGTCCTTTCCAACCCTAACTATTCTATGATTCTGTGATTCTATACGGGGCTAGTCTACAGGATAAATTATTCCTGCTTGATGAAGTCTGCTATGCCTAGGTGTCAAATATATACCTGGACTATAGGGCACACAGAGGCTTATTACCTCTTGGCTTTAGGTAAATAGTATACCCAAGTGACTCAGATTTTGTAAAATGGGGATAAAAGATTAAAATGGTAATGCATTTAATTTGGAACCGACTATTTTACATGTTTCCCACGAACAGGACCATTTAACCTCATTATTACTTCATTCCTCATATACAAAATGATGATGTATTTTGATTCCAGACTGAGAACACTAAAATCCAAGATGCCAACTATTTGTTCCAAATCTACTGAAGGAACTCAACATTTCCTACCATTTTGCACTGGACAGGAATTGTGAAAGGACAGCATAATTAGGTCCCTTACTCCCTCCAACGTTAAATCATTCCACGTTTCCAAAATACAAGTTACCATAGCAATCTTCCTCCCCCTCATGAGAGCACAGGAAAAAGGTTGTTCCTGCATCACCGTGCAGTAGCTCTGTGCATTTCATTAATTGCAAGACAGGCCTCCTGAAATGAGCTTTGCCAAGCTGTGCACAAAGCAGTATGTGAAGATATTCCCCTCCACACTTACACTGTCTCCAATGGAACGCAGTTTGTAGAAGGGCTGTATGTAGAACCAGGAACCTTCATTTCCAGCTTCATCCAAGGTCACCCTCATAGCATTCTTCTCTAGCAGAGCTGGAAGCCTCTTATTTACTGTTAAGTATTTGTTACTTTTTAAGTGAAGCAGCTAGAATAAGAATTAGAGTTCAGTTCTAAGAATGCTCATTTTTCCTCCCCTCAATTAGTAGAGAGCAAAAGATAATGAGAAAACTACACAGGAATTAAAATAAAGACTAGATTATATAAAAATACTTATGAATTCTGGCACAATTTCACTTACACTTCTTTCAGTAGTATACAGTCCTGCAGCACAAAACACCTTCAGCTAATCCAACTGTCCCTTCTGCAGCAAGTGACAAACACTTAGAAATGCCCTCGTCACTTTATGACAGCCTGCTCAAAATCCCAGAATCAAAAGTTGTAAAATGCTGGGGACTAAGTGACATTCCCTGGTACAAAGGGGGTGGTGGGAAGTAAAGCTGCCCTTATCTTGCTTTGCTCTGTCTCATTTCACAGACAAGGTGACTGCTTCTTTGAAGACTCTCCCCCAGGCATCACATTCTTCTACCATCAGATGTGTATCACCTCGTAGACTGCACACCATCAGCATGGGTATGTATACTGCAACAGGTCACATCCCAGCTCCCAACCTACCCAGCTCCAACCAGCTGTTCTTAAGTTGCCAGTAAATTTAGCGGACAAGTACTTTTGTATAGAAAATCACTTTTTGATGCCTTCTGACTATGATAAATACTCACAGAACATATGGGAGTTATGGGAAAATATAGGCAAAAACTTATCACTGCTTTTGATAGTATCGATGTTGGTAGCCCAATCAAAAAAGGATATTATTATTATATTACATATCTTTCATCATTAAATGTACTTATAAGTACTCCTGTAAAGTTCTGCTTCACAGGATCCCACTTCAGCACACTGTTAGTACCTTGCAAAACTAGACTCTTGTCCATGAAATCTAGAAATCTGAAGTCACATTGAGCAGAGGAGTTTGATCAAAATCCTACACGGCTTGCAAAGATGTTCACAGCCTACCTGGATAACATTGCCATACTGGATGACTGTTCCCAACAGCTTTCTGTTTTCGGTTTCATTCTGTTTCTTTTCCAAATCTGCCGCATGCTGAAATTAAAGAAGAATAATTCAATTGCTGGCTGTTTTGTAAAAAAAAATGGCCAAAGACCCAAGGTTAAGAGTATTTCAAAGAACTGGAGAAACAGTGAGCATGTGAAACACTGCGATCTCCTTCTTTCAACAACATAATTTCCAATTCCCTTTTTCAGTTGTTCAGGAAGACAGACAAACACCATTTAAGCAACCCATAACTGCATGGAATTGTTTAGGTTGGAAAAGACCTTTAAGATCATTGAGCCCAACTCTTAACCCAGCATGGCCAAGTTCACCACTAAGCCATGTCCTTGACTGCCACATCTACACATCTTTAAATACCTCCAGGGATGGTGACTCCACCACTTCACTAGGCAGCCTGTTCCAATGCTTGATGACCTTCTCAGTAAAGACATTTTTCCTAATACCAAATCTAAATGTCCCCTGGCACCACTTGAGGACATTTCCTCTTGTCCTTTCATTTGTTACTTGGGAGAAGAGACCAATCCCCACCTTGCTCCATCCCCCTTTCAGGTAGTTGTAGAGAGCGCTAAGGTTCCCCCCTGAGCCTCTTTTTCTCCAGGCTGAACAGCCCCACTTTTCTCAGCTGCTCCTCTTCAGATTTGTGCCCCAGATCCTTCACCAGCTCCATTGCCCTTCTCTGGACACATTCCAGTAGCTCTCTGTCCTCTCGGACAAGATAGAAAACAAGCCACGAGAAGACAATACCACATATATGGGAGAGGTGAAAAGGGATGGGTAACAACTCAAGCCAGGAAGTTCATATGCCTTACTACTGACTTCTGCACAAATTGAAAGGAAAGGACCTCAACTTTAGCTCTTTATTTTACTTTGCCAACACAGGCCCCAACTCTTCTCCAGCCTGTCTTTTTATGGCAACTCTAATCATATTCACCATGCAGCAGGATTATTTATAAGACATTTACAAATGCCCACTGCAGCTCTGAGCACGTGAGTTCCCAACCTCCAGCACCACATAGTTTGTACTTAATGAGGCTAAAGGATACCCTGTGCTACTAGACACTGGCTATGAAGATGCAGATGAGCATTTCTGTATGACACCAATACAGTAAGAAAAGGGAAAGCCCTTGCAAAATTTAATAATCATAGGGATACATTGTTCTATTTAATAACTTAATTTCTAACTAGCGTCTTGCACTTCGCTTTGTTTTTACAAGTGAGCTATTTTGCCCAGGCTGTTTGTAAACTATTTCATTTTGTGAAGAAACTCTCCCCTACTTTACATGAAAAATTACTTTTTTAATGAAAAATAAGTAAAACTGTATTTTCTTTCACTGGTATCTGGTGGTAGAGAGTAATGTAAAACTAGACTTTATAGGAGTCTAAGCATCAGGGTTTATGGTTTGGTTCTCAGATCTCAAGGACAAAAGTAGGTCCATTTTTCTGTTGAAGAGTAAAAGTGCCCACAGCTCCTAACTGTAGTAAGATAAAGTAACAGTAACACAGGAAAAAGTTCAGCTACTGCAAAGGAAGAGCATCTGTATAATGTTACAAAATTTCATCATCTTCAGCTTACGTAAAACATGCTATTTTTGGAAGTTGTGCTAGGTACGCCAGTTGGCTCTGACTCTGAGAGAACCTGGAATACAGCTGCTCATTCACATTTCAAAATACGTTCAGAAACACAATGCCACATGATTTTATTACTGAAATACAACTCTTCTTTTGCTTGATTTCAAAGTATTCTGTCAAGAAAGGATTTCTTCAAGACACTAGGGCCCCTTTCAACAGCAAGCACAGACTTCTCTGCCTGCACTGGACTGGGTGCCACATTTATTTTGAACAAAGAAAATAGGGCACTCTGCAAAAATATGATTAAGACTTTGGAAGCATTTCAGAAGCACACACCAAAACTGACAATCGTTCAAGACAGAATCATTTTCTCTGGCCACTAGATGTCAGCTTCTCAACCAGCACCGATTCTTGATACCAAAGAAAGACAAGTGTCCCACATTTTAAATCCCTTAAATGGCATTAACTTAAAATAACCTGACCTCAGCATCAAGCGCTCCACAGCAGACAATAAATTCAACCAGCAGACAAACAGAAGCCAAAAAAGGCAAGTGATGATGAATACATGTTGCATCAGCAATTTTGTTAGGAGCCGCATGCACTGATAAAGACTTCTGATCACGGGCAGATATAACAAATGTACACACATTTCAGGGCACACCCTCCCCCAACACACATCAAACAAAACACAGGGGGTTTCAGTATATTGCATGTCTGACAAATGACAGCATGACACACGTACCCATATGACTGGCAGAAAAAGAAGTTCTGATACATGAGTGATATACATGGGACCAAATTAGTTTAAAGCTGTGCATGAGCCTCAGGTCACTGAAGGCCTGATTTGGCACATGATATAGAAAGGATGAGCCCTTATGCCAAAGTGATGCAGATTACATAATCTCCAATAACATTGTAAAATCCTTTCACCAAATCCAGCAAGCAGTTCACACATGGTGGCACATTTCTGTACAAACTTCACTTGGCTGGGGCTAAACACTGGAAAAATCACATCCTGTATTTCCATATGGATCCCAGCACCACACGGTAAAGTGTCAGATGAATAGGAACCCAAATACCTGAACTGGCATGTACTGAGAAAAGAGGAAACAACTTTAAATTACATTCAAATGCAGGGCAATCACAAAGTACTTTTCTTCTACGTGATGTAGTATTTTGACCATACTTTCTCTTAAAATCCATTAACTCACACAAAACCCATGGTCGTAAACTCTCCTCTTCCCTTATACACCAGAAAAACCAAGCCCAGAATTCCCTGTTCCTTAAAGCTTGCTGGCATGGTCTGCTTCTCTTATCATCATTAACAAGGCAGAAGAAATGCGGCTCAAGTGAGGGACTTTTGTGCTACAGCCAGTACCAAAATAGCTTTCTCCTTGCTAAATTAATACTTCTAGGTTATAAAATTATGTTTTCAGCAGCAAAATGAGTCAAACAGTCAGCCTTTGTGAAATGCAGGAGCAAGGCAGCCATATGGCAATCAGCAAATGACACTCTCCTACAGGGCCATTTCATATTTCAGTCTACAATGAGCTTAATATAGGCTTAAAGAAACTAAAAATATTTAGAATTGTAATTTTGACATGAAGTATTCTAGCTATGTAATTTTAACATAAACATGGAGTTTATTTAACTCTAAATTCAACAGATGGTATTTAAGTTAAGCTGGCTTTTTTTTTATATAGGAATTCTAAAAACAGCAATCAACTGCTTTACTGGGTTTTCAACTGCTGAATGTCAACATTTTACACAGAAAATATTAAATACTGCAAGCTAATAAGGAAGGAGAGGCTGTCTGGCCTTATAATTACTCATAATTACCCATCAACCTTTACATGTATTAACAGCAGCTATGTTTGTTTGTGGAATCCCTATAGAGTTATCAGACTGGTAGCTCAGATGGTATCTACCAGCCCAGCTAACTCCCATGAGTTAAGATGTCAAGATGGAATGCTTCAGAATCTTCTACTCCGTATAACTGTTTGCAGGGTCCTATTTTTATGCTGTTACCACCCAAAATGCTCACATAGAGCACTACTACAATTAGCACAGGTTAATGACAAAAGCTTAAACAGTTACCACAACTTTAACCCAGTATCGTAAATACCGGTACTGGGAAACACAGACCTTGAACAGCATGTTGTCATAAATCAAAGTTGGATCTCAGTGAATGTTTCAAAAGGAGTCCTGCGTATGGATTTCTATATACCTTCTCTATATACCTGCTTAACTGCATCAAGTTGATTGGAAATACATATTTAAAGCAGTATGGGTGAGAGTGTTGATGATCAAAAGGAGCCTAAACACAAACACTTACATGGAGTTTGTTGAGTAGCACGGCATCTGTGGTGCTGTTAGCTCCTGGCTTTGCTGCTTTCCAGAACTGCTTTTGAGCGGAGTACCGGTTCATGGGACATAGTTTGAACAGGCAATCTATAAAAACAGATGAAATAAACAGAAAGATTGCTTCAAACATTTGTAATTATCTGGATTTGTGCTGCTAACATTGTCCAAGGAACCAGCAGCAAGGAAAGCTTTATAAACAAATTCCAAAAAGCTCTTAATCAGACAAATGCTTTTTTGAGCAACAGGAATGTTGTCCCATGAATGATAAAAATTAACTGTTGTTGCCAAACATCTGATGCAAGACAAGAAAATTTATAATTTGTCCCAGTCAAAACCAGTACAGTACTAAAATGGTCACAACGTTCCAATGCCTTCCCAGGAAAACACATTTGTTCTGCACACTTTCAACTTTTAGTTTCTGTATTTTAGCAGGCACATTACTGCACACAACTCCTGTTTGGGGGGGTAGGGGGTGCTTTGGGGTTTTTTTGTTGTTTGTTGAGCTTTTCAATTAAATCCTCCTATTGCTAGGGAAAAAATTAGGCACAAATAACTGGAGAAACTCAATAAAGTGACAGCGGCATAGAACACCCCAAATAATAGCACCCACAATCTCAGACATTCAAAGCATCGCTCGAGGTACCAGAAAACCCCTCAGGGTGTCAGGTTCTTTACCCATTCCATCGACAGAGTTTATACAACATCCAGCCTGGCAAAAGCAGGAATTACAACTCATTAGTCCTATTAAAAATACTTTTTTTTGTATTCAAGAGATTCTAACTTATCAGTAATAAACCCAAATTAGCTGCCTTTACTGTTTTTCCTCCTCTTTGTTGCTAAGCAACTGAACACGCAAAAAAATAAATTAAGCTATTCAAAGGCAGTGCCTAAAGTAGCAGCATAGAAGTTTAAACAAAGTGCCAAAAGCCAGAAGGCTGTTCCCAGCGCCTCTCTGGCAATGGCAGGGATGCAAGGCTGCAGGCTTCTAATTCACGTGGTATTTCTCAAGGCTCCTGGTGTATTCTTGTAGGCAAGCGCTGCACTTAGGGAAGCAGCAAACTGAGGAGAGACCTATCTGGGGGTTTTATCTTCCCTGTCTGAAAAGGACAGCTCTTTATAGGCACACATGATGCATGTCAACTAAAAAGGGAAAAGCCCCACACTGAAGACAAGTCATTTCAGCTCTGCCAGTGTTAAAGTTGTTGAAGGGGTGCTAAAGTTGCCCCACTAGAGTCAGACCTTGATAATTTTACCTTGGGATGCCATTTGAGACTGACACCTTCACTCTTCCCCAAGGAAAAGATCCATTTGATGTCCCTCAGCCTGCCTAATCTACTTTTGAAGAACTGTTAGCACTACCAGACATCAAATGCCTTGCACAGAAGGGCAAAGGTCTGTCTTCAAAACTAAATCCCCTTCTAACAGGGCAAAGCAGTAGTGGCAGATCCATCTCAGTGAGCCATCGACTGCCAAATGGGCTGATCAACTTGTCCCAGACCACCACAGCGATTCCTGCAGCCTGCTTACGTGGTGGCCCAGTACACCAGCAGGAGCTGGGTATTACACTGGGGACCTTTAACAGTGACACAAACCGTGGAAGAAAAGAAAGAGCTGAGGGTATGTGAAAGGAGATTTAATCGCATCTATCCAGAAACACTCCTCTCCACTTTGACACTACCAGCTCACAGCTTCTGAACAAACAAGAAGTGGAAAACGAAGTGCAAACCACACTTTCCACGTTTGCTCTCTTCAACGTATTTTTCATTTACATAAAGATGATTCACAGAGATTGACAGCAGAATAGATTCAAAAAGCCACTGCAGGCTGGCACTTTAAGCTAAGACTATGCATTGTAAGCAACACACCAGTTATAAAATATTCTATTTTTGCTTAAACCATCAGTTCACACAATGACAGCAATTAACACACAGAACTGCATAGAAGAATTAATCGTATGCTAGATTTAGTCACAGCGCAAGTGTACTTTTTTCC
Source organism: Psittacula echo (assembly GCF_963264785.1). Lineage (NCBI taxonomy): Eukaryota > Metazoa > Chordata > Aves > Psittaciformes > Psittacidae > Psittacula > Psittacula echo. The sequence goes on along the minus strand of NC_137745.1, from coordinate 12,865,873 downwards.
GTCCTTCTCAGTCAAGAAAGTTGTCATGTTCAGTTTAACTTCTGAATTGTTAACTGCAAGCAACCCCCTCTCTTCCCTTAGCACAAGGGAGAGGCCTACAAGTGTTTGACCTTGTTCAACCCAAGAAAGCAAAACACCACGTTTTTCTTAGATTTTCTGCCTAGTTACAAAGCTACAGATCTAAAGCAAACAATGAAAAGCACCCAGCATATTTCTCCCCCCTAGTATTTGTTCTATGAAATCTATTTCTTAAGTGGTTGAGGAGTTAAACTTCACCTCCATATGACCACAAGAAGCTGGCCAGTACTGAATGTTATGTCAGCACAGGTCAAGCTATGTGAACTTCCATGGACAGAAGACTTGCATATCTGCAGATTCCATGGGCTTATATGTTTATCAAAACCAACATGCAAGGCTGTGCTGGGTGAGCACCATCACGGTCAGCAATCTACAACCCACAGTAGCGATGATTGTGCAAGATAAACCAGCTACTTGTCAGACACTATGCTTATCAAAGTGAGGTCTTATTTCTAACAGATCCAAAATGAAGCCAAAGCAGCCAAAACAATCAGTTATCTGCTCTGATCACGGATTCAAGCAGCTTTAGCCACACAGGAAAGGTGACGAAAATTTATTACTGCAAATTAATTACATCTTACATCTTATCATTGTTAACATTCAAACTCTATACAGGAATGCATTTTCTTGTCAGATCTTTATGATACACAGTGAAAAATAGCAGAACTGCACACTGAAAAGGTGTAAAAATAAAGTACTACATAACTGCTGATGAAATGATGACACATCATCAGGCCTGAGCACTGAACAAAGGTCATGCAGGAAAACCTGATCGCTTAACTGTATACTACCCCATCAAGCACGTGGACGATGAATGATCGCTATATGCACATGTATTAAATGTGTATTTCAATGCTTCCAAGCTAAATCCTGTTCTTTCATCAGCAATTGCTTTGCAGCTAATAAAGTGGACTGAGTAAGACTGTAATTGCACCATGTGATACACTAACCCTCTCTCTGTTTGGACATTCAGATCCCCACATGGGCCTCTGCTCACAAAAATACTGCCAATAATGTGTGGTTATCTTCTGCATGTACCAGCATCACAGAGGAATAGCCAAAATCAAGGGTACTGGAAACACTAGAAAATTCCATGTCCTGTAGTATTCTGGGGTTCAATGAAGAGAAAAACTTGCCAGCTACATTACTCCAACTGCAAGGCCTTCTACCCCATGCTTTTCATTTTCTCTTCTTCCTTTTCCATTCCCTTCTCTTATACTAGACCTTGCTCCTTTCCTACCCATTGTTTCCAAACATCTGACCTTTCCTGCCAGTCCCAGCCCAACCAGTTAGATTCTCTACTTCCATCTCAATTAATTTATTCAGTCCCCAACAACTGATTAATCCACCCCTTCTCTTTTCCTTCCATGACAGCAATGTACAGGTCTCCGCCTCATACTTGGGGGGGAATTATGTCTTGCTCAGACAATCCTCATCTCCCAAGGTTTCCCAACTTCCTCATCCGCATTCATCATCATCCTTTACGCTCCTAAAGTACAAGAACCAGAATTTCTCAAAGGCTGAGATTTTTTCCCTTCACCACCACTGTATTTTGCCAATCACTTTTTAGGAATGCAGACCTTTCGTTTAAAACACGCCTGGCAAAAGTACCTGGCAAAAAAAGAAAATCAGCCAAAACAGCAACACTTATAAAACATCAGGCTGGAAAAGCATCCCCTAATGCAAAACTTTCAGCCTACCAGGAGCCTCCACAGTACTTCTTATCTCCATCCTGTAGTGAAGATGAAGTGCATTGCATGGGGTAAGTGAGCTGCTGCTAGGGAAGTGAAAATCATCACATGGTCAATCCCTATAAAAGGGGTAACAGCATCTGGGCTCATGGCTGCAGGACCTGATCCAGGAAATGGCCCATCACTATTTCACATACCATCAGTTAGGCAAGCTCCCTGCAGCACTGCCCCATGACCACCGGCTCGCTGGCTAACCCAGTCTCATTCTTCCTACTGGGCTCAATTCAATTATATATGCACAATATTTGCTCTTACAGTAAAATGAAACATCTGACCAGACTGATATTTTTATTTTAAGTTGCATGGGAATTTAAATACCATTTAAGTAGAGTATTAGTGAAGCTATTATAAAATATAATGCAAGACTTATCCAATGGAGCTAATAACCACTAACTTCAGAGAGGCAAGAACGATTTGGAGAAGCAAGTACAGTATATAAGAGCCCACCCAAGATCCAGTCACCTTTTTTCACACCAAGTTGCCTAGAGTCTTGTCTTCAGTTTCCCCCTGGAAACTCAGGACATCAACCATATCCTGGGCTGCATCAAGAGGATCGTGACCAGCAGGTCAAAGGAGGTGATCCTGCCCCTCTACTCTGCTCTTGTGAGACCTCACTTGGAGCATTGTGTGCAGTTCTGGTGTCCTCAACATAAAAAGGACATGGAACTGTCCAGAGGAGGGTCACGAGGATGATCAGGGGGCTGGAGCACCTCCCGTATGGAGACAGGCTGAGCAAGTTGGGGCTGTTCAGCCTGGAGAAGAGAAGGCTGCGTGGAGACCTCATAGCAGCCTTCCAGTATCTGAAGGGGGCCTACAAGGACGCTGGGGAGGGACTCTTCATCAGGGACTGTAGTGGTAGGACAAAGGGTAACGGGGTAAAACTTAAAACAGGGGAAGTTTAGATTGGATATAAGGAGGAAATTCTTTACTGAGAGGGTGGTGAGGCACTGGAATGGGTTGCCCAGGGAGGTTGTGAGTGCTCCATCTTTGGCAGTGTTCAAGGCCAGGTTGGATGAGGCCTTGGGTGACATGGTTTAGTGTGAGGTGTCCCTGCCCATGGCAGGGGGGTTGGAACTGGATGATCTTAAGGTCCTTTCCAACCCTAACTATTCTATGATTCTATGTCAATTCTACCCTTGGTACATGAAGACAGCTCAGAAAGCTGCTAAACCCACACTGGCAATATCCAAATATATCAGTGGTGCCTTTGCTGGGTGAGAGTTGGACACTAGCTACTATTAAAACTTCCCATCTTTGCTACTTTCAGAGATCAGCTGCAGCACACAGTTCTTCTCCCTCTGCTACTCTCTACCGTGCTTGTTTCCCAACGATCTGGAAGTGCTTTTAGCTTCAGCCAGGCTGGTTGTGTAATACACCACTCATTTTTTCCAAATCTCCCCTGGCAATTTTAAGTATTTAGTAGAAAGTTTTCACCAACTTTTCTGCAGTTACAGCAAGCATCAGATACTTTGTTGGCAACAAGAAAAGTGGGTCGCCATGCAATTTGTTAGAGACAAACCCCGACTTTGCAGGATGCCAACTGGAGAAAGGTAAGAGTCAAGAAGAATTATTCGCCCTCTCTCAAAAATCCATTTCAGAGAACTTTCAGATGAGGGAAATCTACCAAGTTCAAGATCTTGAAAGAAATCACAAGCCCCACTGAATATTTCACACCAACACAGCTGTTTCTTCATTACTTGAAAAACCACCCAAACCAAACTCCTTTTTGCACGGCAATACTAAAATTAAAATAAAATTTGCAATTCCCCGTTGAAATGTAGCAGTTTCTCTTCAGACTTTTCTATACTTGGATACCCGGTATTTCCAAGGCCAAAGCCTGCTCACAGTAGAATAAATATAACGGTAGTATTTTTTAAGTTTTAGTTTAAATATAAGAAATAGCAGGGAAGAAGACAAAGTAGCTGCATAGCCAGCAATGATGGAAGTACTGCAAATAGAAGCTCTTGACTTTGTAGTTATGAAAGCTGCGCAGCTCTAATACACTCTGAAGGATTTTAACACGCCACAGGATGAAGAGATTATTTATTTAAAAGCAAACCAAGACCCCTTTTGTATTTAAGTGAAATACTTTCAGGCAGGAGGCATACAGATAATAGAAAACACATTCCATCACAAGCAAGTTTCACCTCCTCAGAAGCTCCTGGATTACTACATCATCTATTTCTATACTTGTGCCTTCTGAGGTTTAAAATTAATAGATGACAGCCTAAGAGGTTCAAAGAATATAGAACAAAAGCAGCTACAGAAATGTGTTGATTATTAATCATTCCTGCATTTCCATAAAGGGGGAGAAAAAAAGAACTTGATCCTACTGAAATTACTGTCTTTATGACGAGAAGACATCCTTTCATTTCCAATCTGCTGGGAACAAGCTTTGCTGGGAACACAGCAACTCATTTCAAAATAGGTATTTTGTCAGGGTGCACTGAACACCTGACCTGCTGTCCTGGTGGAGCCCACTGCATCCACAGCTCCAGCAAAACCAGAGACAAAACAGACCTGAGCAGGACATATTTAGCCCAGTGGAAGACGATGACTGAAGTCAAATCTCATGTTGCCAACAGTTCTGCCACATCACAAGAGGGGAAAACTCAAGCATAAGCGTGAAATGCATTTGTATTCCAAGCCCAAAGGTCTTGTCATAATCACAGGCACCACTGCAAAGCAACCCAATCATTCAGGATTCAAACACTGAACTAATTGCATGACCAAATATATTAGAGGTTGCTGCTGCTGTGAAGTCTGCATGCTGCTGCATCTTGCCTGTTTCAAAGGCTTTCAATGCTTTTCTTTTTAAAGCAGAATAAAGAAGGAAAATCACCTTTGCAACCAACACTTAAATGGAGAGCCTGCATGATTTATGATCTAAATATATTTTAATTTTTATGCTAAAATAACCACCCTCAACTTGTATCTGCAAGACATGAGGGTAACCGCCCTCTTGCGCTGTACTACCAACGTTCATAGTTCTACCGATGGAAATCACTACTTCCTTTTTTCGAGCTATAACATAGGGAAGAATGTAATTGTTATTAACTTAGAGCTGATGTATTAAACCAGACAAAGGGAGAACACTGCAACAGTGATTTCAGAGAATGGAAGAAGTATATACCCGAGAGCCCAACACTGAATATCAATGCCTACTAAATCAAAAGTATTCTTTAATGCAATATTAATTAAAAAGCAACAGCTTTTTGAACACACAAAGTATTAGCATGACTTCACAACACATTGTTAGTAACTTTACAATAATAACCACAGCATTTTAGATGTATTTAAATTTACCATAGGATAAAAGGCTGTCCTTCAGCAAAAACTGAGCGAGACAACTTTATTCCAACAAGGAAGAACAAACACACAGCTCCTCACCTGCATGATCTCATGAGGCTCTGGACACATGGCCACATCTCAGGGTAAGTTAAGAGCCAAAAAGCACAGACAACTTGCAACACCGCGAACAAACACCCTCCATAGCCGTTAAAGCCACAACAGTAGCAAAGTGCCCAAAAACCCCACCAAAAGACTAACACAAGAAATGCACCTCGAAGTAAACATCTTAGGTACCAAAGAGCTCAGAATACACCGATGTTTGTTTTATTTCTGCATGTAACCGCTTTGGTCTTCTTCAAGAAGAAAACTGCTACTCGAAAACAGAGAAATATTTAGACACCAGATATACAGGCAGTTCCAAAAGGAAACATTTGCAGGAAAGACCAGATGCATTTTTCAATCTCTGCTACGAGCAATGCTGACTGAAGATGCTTCGTGAAAACACAAAGCCAGAAGGGACAGCAACACAAGTAGAAAGAGAAAACAAACTAACAACACTGATGGATTTAACTAAAACAGATCCCACTTGATATCTAGGGGGTCAGGTTAGAGCGCAAGAGAACCAGCAGCCTCCCTGTCACCGAGTGGCACCATAATGGATAACATGTCCCTGGACAGCCAGCACATGAGGCTACAAGCAATCCACAAATACAGATCACACACAGAGTTGTCTCAGAGGAAACTGGTAAGAACCATGATGGCTCCTGGCTGATGACAAATCCAAGCCAGAGAAAAACTTCTTAATATTATGGAGAGGAGAAAAGAAAATTGAAGTGTGTGTGGGGGAAACCCAGCAACTTCAAGAGAAGAGTTAACAACTGCACACGCTAATTTGAGCTAACCCAGGATCTCAGAAGCTATTGGTTTTAATGAGTGTTTTTACTGTCTTAGCTTCTCTCTGTCTTTGGTCCAGAACAAAAAGAAATCCTGGACTAGAAGCAAACACTGCCAAGAGGTGAGTCCAAAGGCCAACCCCTTCTCTCTCCCACAAGTAGTGAAAATCAAATTTATACACTACAAGGAGAAGTGTTTGTACTTTATATAAAGGGAATTCAGCAAACTAATAATGTGTAAGAGTTGCATTTTTAAGTAAACTGTTCTGCCTTTAGCCTTAGTCCCACACTTGAGAGCTGTATTCTTAACTCAGGAAGCCATCCCCCTTCTCCCTTTTCATAGTTTCCATGACAAATCTCAGTGCAAGGCACGAAGTCTCAGAACAGGAAGCCCATGACATTCTTCCTCAAAATCTTCAGGTCTTTGCAGCCTACACTGGTAGAATTTTACCCAAGCAGTAAACCCAAGTGTATTCATCTGCTGGCCCTATTTCATTTTATTTCAACTGGATTCCATTTTCACATTTGCTTCTTCACTTGCTCCTGTTTTTCCGGAGTGAAGTTCCTGCTCAAAATGGGTCAGGAAGTGGGGGCAGGAGGCGGGGAATTACTCAGGGAACTGCTTGGACATTAGGAGCACAGGAAGAAGAAGAAAGATCAGATTTCAAGCACGCTCTGAAAGAGTCAATGCAGTACGAAAAGAACAGGGTTGTGCTATTAGACACAGCTGACATAACCGAACAGCATAATAGAAGTAGTTTCTATTTAGGAACATTTTGCATGTGCTAACAAATGAGCCACCACAGCATTATGCAAAACAAGGCAAATTCTTCATCTGTTCAATGAAGTAACTCAACTTTCAACTTATAAATATATTTGGCTTAAAGAAAACCCATATTGCTAAAAAATAAGATACGGGGAAGTTAAATAAATATTTGATAATATTATTGAAGTCTAGGCTGGAAGAACTGAAGAAATAAAACTGAATTCAGTGCTTTCACTTTTCTTACTCTTGCCCAAAGTGCTTATATGTTTCTTTCCCTCTGCACTGTCATCTTCCCAAATTCTGGCCATACTTCCTTCTGTAAAATTGCCAATAGCACGGTTCCCAGGACTGGCAGACCCATAGAAAGCTCGCTTAGCTCATCCCTCCCTCCCACAGGCAGAATAAATTATGCCTGCTCCATTCTTGACGCAGCTCCTGAAGTAATCTATTACAGCACTCTGCTCCTTCTAGATCTAACCTATTTATTTTTACAGTTCTTTCCCTCTCCAGGTGGGCATGCAGAACAGAACTTCTCCTTTCCCCTGCAATATTTGTAGGCTCTTCTGCCCCTGTCCCACAGCTACCAAGATGCAAGACTAACCAGGTCTTGCTCCTTACCACTACCCTCATCTGGATTTTCTCTAGTTAGCTCCTATCTTTCTGGAAGCACGAGGTGCAGTATTAAACAAGATACTTCCCTTGAAGCTCTGCCAGGAAGTTAAATTGGAAAAAATTAATTACAATGTCTTTTGGCAATGCTTCTTTTTATATATTCCAAGGCAGCAACTGCACTTTTTGTAACAGCACAGAATCAACGACTCCTATTCAAACTCTTATTCCCACAATTTCAAGACCCTTCCCCTACCGCACTGCTGCTTGTTCTCATCCTCCTCCCTGGATGCCGTCAACCAAGCGCAACCTTGACACATACCCCCCTGAACTGCAACGCTGTTTTTCAGGCCGTTTCTTCAATTTTCAAGGTAATTCTGAGTGACTCCTAAGTCACGGTTTCCTCTGTGGAGCTGGCAGTGGACAGAGAGCTGTGAAAAACGCAGCTAGCAGCAGCCTGGCAGCAGACATTCAGCTCTACACTGGCAGTAACAGACAGCATCCCTAAGGCTTGTGTGGCCGCACAGATGTTCAGACTTCAGTACATCAGCTAGAGATGAGCAGCACTATTTGAAGAGCTTAGCAAAGCAAAGATAAGTGCAAAAAAGCCTAGACCTGAATTATAGGAACCACCACCCTGGAGCCGAGTAGAGCATAGTCATGCTGCTGAACTGTGCCGCACTCCTAGGCACACAGAGTAAAACACCCATGTCTGCATCTGTTTTCTGAGTCCAAAAGCTTTATTCCTTGCTTTCCGTTCCTAGGCTTGGCTTGAGTCTTTCAACCTCACTTACTAAGGCCCTCTCCCTCTCTCTACTTTAAACAGTCATCCTCATTTTGGCAGGGGACCAGAGATGCTCTTGCTGAAGCCTATCAAATGAAGCTACTCAATCTGTCCAAGTTGACTCCACTGCTGTACATCACTTCCCTTCTCAGGAACAGAGCACAGAAGATGCCAACAAATCATGCAGCTAATTAAAATTTGGCTGAGTTCTCCATAACATAGTCTTAGCACTGAAGATCACACTCTGGTTGTGTTTTAAAAAGTAGATTGTGTAGAAAAGGTATATATACACTGTAAACACAAGTGCTGCCATATATTGCCCCTGCTCAAATTGTCTGCGGCAGCATACCAGTGTCTTACAGCAGAGAATAAATCACCTCAAGCAACTCTAAAAACCATAACATTCCAGTTTGATAACACTGAAGAGTTAAGCTACACCAGCACTGCTGCTGCTGAAACACAATCTATAGCTTCAGAGATCAAAAATGAAAGTGGAAAATAGTTCCTAAACCAGTAAAACAGCCCCTTCCAGGAACAGCTTAAGAGCGCTGCTTTACCAAATAAGGCGAGTGAGAGCTGGAAGCCAAAGCAGCAAAGCCATGCTGCATTAAAAAAGCCAGACAGCTGGATAATAGAAATGTGAATAAGCCAGCTTCACTAGGCTGGATTGCAAATGGGAAGAACAAATGTTCAGTGACCATGAGCGGAAGCAGAGCCTGCCAGCAGAGGCCTGAAGGCATTTATCCCAGCCAGCAGGAGCTGACAGCACATTCTTACTGGAATTTGGGGTTTTTTTAGTGTATTCTAAACAGGCAATGGAATCACCATGTCTGGAAAGAGATGCTGATGGGGCATCAACTGAAGCGTGCCGTGAGTGTGCAAAAACAAAAGCCCAAGCCCCCAGAATGCACCATGGACCCTAGAATGACACACAGTTTCACCCTGCTGTACAAAGCTGCCAATGTGCTAATGGATGAGGACATCGCAATGGTGGAGCTGCTAAAGAGAATAAATACTGTTCATTTTTCAGCTTCAAATAAAACTGAGTTGGGTTTTTTTTTCCCTTTTCTCTTTCTTTTTTCAAATTACATGTCATTCAGTTTATTTCAGCCTGCTCTACTACTCCATTGTCTTCCAGAGAAAATTAGTAGAACGCACTATCATCCACCTCTAAGGGAGGTTTCATACAGGTTCCAAGTGTAAGCGGTTTGCTGAAATACACACTCTGTGTTAACTTGCTGTCTATTTTCCAATGGACATAGCAGCTTCCAGGACTCCTTGGTTTATTAAAACTGATTATGTTCCTGAAGAACAAATTTTAAGAGCCTGTGACAGGAACACCAAAGCTTTATACCATAAATAAAGGAGTTAAAACATACTTGTAAAGGAAACCATCAGTTTCATTTCTTTAACTTCTTGTCCGACTATTAAGCCAAACAAACCAAGAGGTTTGCTTTTAGATGCTGTAATTTCACATGACAATGCCTGCCTTACTTCCCTGAAATCCTTGAGACAAGAGCAACCAAACCAAGCCCACTATGCTGCCACCACAGTAAGAACATGCAAGCAATGGACCTCAAGGCTTCTTGTCCGTCCATCACAACAGCTGTCCCAGCCAAAGCAGGAGCTCTCCTGTCCCATGCTCTCAGGTGCTCCACTCTGGCAACCCCTGGCTTTCTAATTTGCAGTAGTCACACTGGCACTCAACCAAAGTCAAGCAACCAGTATCCACCTGCACTTTCAATCCTGACCACTGCTTGCTTCCGAAGCACATTTACCTTCAAGAACACAGTATTTACCAGTTTTTGGATTTCAAAGCCTATTAATTGTTGCCTTCTTACAGTGTGTGTGAATCAACAGATCCATTCACTTCAGTCCCCTCTTCTGCCAGCTGCAAAAAGATGAGCAAATCTGTACATTAGTGGGGCATTTGACAGTCACAGCTGGGAGGCCTTTACAGCAAACACATAATCAACTGAAAAACAAGACGAGAAGACAAGTGATGATTAAACCTTTACCAAGATATCACTACAGCAATGCAAGCTTTTCCTTAACACTGAGTCATGCATTTTCCCAGCCTCAAATTGATCCTTGTGATGGAACTGTAATGAAGCTCTCTGACCATAACAACGATGCATCAAGACACCTGCATTGTCAAGGGAAACACCAGGAAGGACTGTGCATTACTATCTCACCCTCAAGGCATGACCACTGCCATCACAACATACATCCTGACTTACATTTGTTTCTGAAAAGTCTAGAGGAAATACATGTATTTAAACTACATTCATTTAAAAGATTTCCTTTTCCACACAGAACAACAACTGTACATTTTCAATGTTTTAAACCATCTTTCAAGCTGCCTTATTGACATAATGATAACATGTCAATCAGTGCGAAAGCAAGCTGGATTCAAAAATGATAGATGGGCTGGTGAGAGCTATTAAACAACATCAGGTGTACCACAGCCTGAACACATCCTACACTGATATCCACACAGAGACAGCAAAGATAGTTGTCTTTGATCACAAATGCCACCTTTTGTCAGTAGCCTCAATGGAGCAATATCCTTTGCAGTTCAGAAAAACAGCCTGAAGTCCTCTTTTAACACTACCTGCAGGCAGATGAAACCTTTCAAGGGAAGATGCCAGGACAGCCTGAAATGGCAACTCACAGGCGGCCCTACTCAGATTTGGTCCCACGGACCAACCAACACTTCAGACAAGGACCTAACCCCTGCTGGTTTCACATGATGGAGTGCTTAAAAATTACTGCAGCCCCTTCTTGCTCTGCTGTAAATTTAGCACGAGTTCACTAAAACTACATCAATGGTGACATTTGAACAGCGTCGTTTCACCTGTTACGGTGCCAATTGCTGTTTTTAACCACTAAAAACCAGCCCTTGGCACTGACAGCTACAAGAGCTCTCAATGCACCGTCCCATGCCAGCTCTCCCACGGAGGAGTTCTGAAACAATGCTTGCTAGCTGGATGACTTCAGAGGAAAATTGCAGTAGTAAAAGGTAGCACTTGACTATGTTACTCCTCTGTAAGCCCCAGGGATAAAATCGTTGTGGGTAAAAGTTAACACATGCTTTTGGGAAAACAAGTATATCAATGTCTTGAACCAACATGTGACACTCTCCTACAATAATCTAGCCATGATTTATGAAGGACAGTCTGCAAGAGTTCTTGGTATTAGAGATGCTAAAAAAAAACCCAACATCCTGCCTAGTTGTTCAGTAATGAAAGACTAATTCAGCAAATCCTAAAGGAAACCCAGACACTGATGATACCCAAAAGCTCAATCATGGAAAGGGCCAACGATGCTCATCAAATATCTCAACCTTGTTCAAAGGTAACTGATAGAAGCAGAAAAAAAAAAACCCCTCGAAACACAAGGAAATGCACGTTACACAAACAAAAAAAAGACAAAGACGTGAAAAGTCAATTGCCTGTAATTTTCTGAGCTTTTACATCTGAGCTTTTAGTCCCAAGATCACTTGGGACTTTCCTCATTGACTTTCAGTTTTACTGAGTCACTCACAGGATGAAGAGGAAGTCACTAGAAGCCGCGTTTTAAATTGTCTGCCAAGTCACTGGATTTTAAAAGATCAACTTTTAAAATCTCTGGATTGTTAAAAGGTGAACTTCAAGATCTCCAGCATGCCTGCACCTTGCTCTCTGGAAACATTCAAAAAGCCGGCTCCTTTTCCATACATTTACACAAACTGCAGATATTTTTCAGGCACAAATGCACTATTTTCTTACCGAAGACTGGAGTGCTAAGGATACCACATGTTAAGTTACACGAAAAACTTTAAGAAAGGATTATGAGACTTAACCAAAAGATAAGGGGTAAGGACAAGGGGTAATGGGTTTAAACTTGAACAGCAGAAGTTCAAGTTATATATAAGGAAGAAGTTCTTCACTGTGACTGTGGTGAGGCACTGGAACAGGTTGCCCAAACAAGCGGTAAACACTCCATCCCTGGCAGTGTTCAAGGCCAGGTTGGACAGTCTTGGGTGACATGATCTAGTGTGAAGCGTCCCTGCCCATGGCAGGGGGTTGGAACTAGATGACATTAAGGTCCTTTCAAACCCAAACCATTCTGTGATTCTATATTGGCTACTACAAACTCCTGTGCAGTGATTTCTATTTCCATGATCTTCAGCAGTCAAAGAAACAAAGAACTATTACAGACCTTCAGTGGTCACTATGCCTTGCATCCTCCTGGGTGTGCAAGGAGCACTTCACAATGCAGTTTCCCCCTCTTGGTCATTCAAAAAAGCTCTGAAGTCTTTTATAAGGTGAAGCCACATAAAGTAAAGCTGAAAACAGTATAAAGACTGAATACGTGAAGAGAAACACATGTGCTGCTCAAGGGAACATTGGAGGATCACGTGCACTGTATAGCAGCAAGTTTCTGAGCCAAAACGCTTCTATGACATTATGAGGAAATACGGAGCCTGAAAGCATATTGGTAGGTCACAGCATTTGCGTGGCCAGAGCAAGGATGTAAGAGAGCTTTTGTATTCCATCCCTGAACTTGCTGTACTACACACTTTGCCAAATATTACCATTTGCACTCACATTATCGCCACTTCTTTACAATAATGTGCCTTGAGAATTGTCATCAGATAGCCCACATTCTCAGACAACCCACATTTGGGGACACAAATGACTGCTAAAATCAGAAGGCTTTCAGCCTTCACTAGAAAGCTGCTCATGGAATACTAATTAACTTTATAAACCCTAACCTTATGCCAGAGAACAAGTTTTTCTTGTCAAACATCTCCATGTAGTACTTTTACTAATAAATACATCCAAGTAACTGCTGAGTAAAAGCCTTAAGCCATATGCTTGTTATGTATACAAATCAACTACTTGGGGGTTTTTATTAATAATATTTAAACTGAAACCACCAATATACCAGCCATGATATAGCAAGTATGGATCCTTCAGTTCAGCAACAGAACACCCCCTGCTCTATTCTAATGAAATCTGGTTAAGAAGTGATCCCTGAAACCTCCATTTTTAAGGTCTAGTAGGTTTAAGATGAAAGTTTTCAGAAATCATTGGAAACTGTAACAAAAATTGGTCAGAAAGATCGCAATCCTGACAGATGCCAGGCATGATGAAAACATCTTGTCACAGTACCTTCCTTTATCTCTTGGTACTTGGTATTTCCACTTCCTAATGCAAGGGAGAAGCTGAGAAGCAAGTTTTTTACCAAATCTGTACTTAGTCATCCCCACAACTGACCCCTGTGTTACTTGTACAATAAGAAAATGAGCAGAAGCAAGCAGAAGAGGTTATCCAATTGCAATAATAGCATCTTGTAAAATCCCACCGTGACATCCAGTCCTGCACTGGACCAGCAATTCGCTGCTCTTCAAAGATATGACCAAGAAGAAAAGGCTTCCAGAGCTATGGTATAGCCCCAAACAGCAGAACTACCCAAAGCAGTTCTGCAGGAACAGCAAGACTGCAGTAGTGAACTGCAGGAACACCTGACTGCAAAAGCAGAGACAAATAAATGTTAATACACACACAAAACCCATCTGACCAGGTCACAAGCATGTTCCAGTTAAAAGAGCGTTAATTATCTGCAAACTCTTCATGCTGGCTAGATTAAAACTTTGCAAAGCATTTTAAAGAAGTAATACAGCTGTCCTGCACATCCCTGAAGGGCCACATCACTGAAAAGCAGCACTGTTTTAAACAACTCATAAAAGCGCACAACATTGCTAAAGGCACTCTTGACTAAGAACAACAGCCCATGAAGTCCACCACGCATGTTAGCTCTATAACCTCTTCCCTCCAAAGCAGCACAGAGAAAGTCAACTTCCTCTCTTTAAAAGGCCCACCCTTCCCTACGTGCTTTCCAAGCTCTTCCACACAACACCTGACAGCAAGAAGTTGCTACGATTGCTTGCAAGAGCACACTTCATGCATTATCCTCCCCCAGTCTTCCTCCCAGTGTGGCCCTAAAGCAGCTGGTTCCTGCCTACTCCCACCCCACGCTCTCCTCCATGGCAACATTTCTGTGTACCAACAGGGAAATACAAATCAAAATGAGTAAGAGACTATTTCTGTGTCCTCAGTTCTAGCACCAGCACGATGCCAGTAATCAAGAATCATTGCAAAGCAAGATGTCCACTTCAGCAATTCAGTCACTTGCATAAATTTTAATCGAGAGGTTGGACTAACTCCATATGAATCTGAAAAGCCCAACCTGACAGCTGGTTGTGCCACAGACTTGTAAGCACAGAAAACCCACACAGGATGCTGCCTGACAAAGCTCAAACTGAGACTATTAAAGAAGTCGTCCTATAGATCACTATGTCTTATGGAAAGGTTAGTCAACTAAACACCTTACATAATCATCACAAATATCTGGTTGCTATCATCTATTCCTCTAATCACCCTCAAGCTTCTGTCCACTAAATAAGGATCAAAAGATATACTGCAGCTCCACCACACTGAAGAATAGATTCACTTAGTTCCTTCCTGTACAATCTACTACTAGTTCTGCTTCATGTGCATTTACACAGGTTTTGCTCAAAAATTCCCTTTGATGGGTTCAGAAACATCTCTCATCAGGCCACTCAACTGATTCTGCAAAAGCTCTGTCCAGAACCAACTGTATCCAATTCACCTATGCCATTTCCAAGCAAAGAGCCCGAGGATATAAAACACAAAACAGGGCAGGTCTTGTCTTCAAGAACATGAAGCACTGTACAGGGGAACAGAAGAATTTATCTGAGGTCACAACCAGAAAGAAAACATATTCATATTGATGGCATACAAGAATGTCCATGGACTGTCTGCAGGTACCATCTGACCAGCACAGGATCTGAGGAGGCCAAAGCACTGACTGTCCATTTCTTGAAGTTGAGTCAACCCAAAAAATATCCAAGGAGCATTTCCAGTCCTTCAGAAGAGATCAGCATAACCCAGCATTATACTGCAATAAACACTGGACAACAGTGTTTCTGGACAAAATATCTAGATAAACAATAAACTTACCTTTGCCTTTACAAAGTAATAAATATTTATAAACAAACGTTCTCCTTTCTACTTACCAATATCAGGATACGCTGCCTTTATTCTTCTTTAAAAATCTAAACATTTAAAGTACGGTTAAAATTAGCATAGCACAAAAGATACTTCCAATAAAGTACCCACCAATAAAAACCATCTTTGGAGGTGGGAGAAAAATCTTAGGGCCTCCAACATGAGCCACATGCTAACTGAACAGATATTCAAAGTAGCTGAGTCATTGTGGTTTTCTGAAATGAGCCTTTAATCACAACCTGAAGGAAGGAACATTCAGTGACAGGCACTTCAAAATCTCTGAAGGATAGAAGTTTTTCTTTTTCAAGTTACTGAGTTTAAATCTAAGGCTGCAACCCATTTTCCTGACACTTTTTTCCCCCATTTTCTCTATTTTCTTGATTTTTCTTTAGTACTTTGATGGCTAGTTCCCAACACAATGTTCAACTTTAATCCTGTATTAGCTATAATTTAAACACTGCACGAATATCACATTTGCAGTAGTTAACTCCAAAGAGCAAGGAGATGGGATCTTGGACTGCACTGTCTCAAAGGTGCTTCTCTAAACCAGTACTCTCAACACTTCTGCATGTGTAAGAGAGCAAGATGGTCTGTGGCAACGGACTCTTGTGACTAATACGAGGTTGTAGTAAAACCTCAAGGTCTTCCAGCCCAAACTCTACAATCAGCATCCTCTCCCCAATACCTTCAACTGTTGTTTTACAGCTATCGTAAAACGGGCCAGGGCATTTTACCAGCAGCACAGCCAAAGCAACAACCAGGCTCCCTACACTTACAAACAAATGCAGTAGCTTCTGCACTGAAAAGGTACAATAAAGAAAATGGAGAAAGTACATTAAGTACATGCCAGTACCTGAAGGGAAAGCAAGGTATGGCAAGAAGGAATTAATTTTGCATGAGAAGCAGACAGCTCCACTCAATCCCTTCCCAGTTCTCATCCAACCACCTCATTTTAGGCAGGAAAAAACCCCGAAAGGAAAGCTCACGAAGATCCTCAGTGCAGCACAAATGTATGCAAGGTATCAGTTATGAAAACTTGAACACAGAAAGCTGAAAGAAACAACTTTCTGCAAACAGAAATTTCTTCTCCTGGAGTGTGTCTGAAAAAGAGAAACATTTTCTGACTTTTTTCCCCCAGGAACTTGTACATTTTTGCCACAGTTTTGGTTTGTTTCTTGTCTGCGTTTCAGAAAATCAAAAACTTGAGTGTCTTCAGATTCTTTTCAATAAAGGATTCTTGGAGAAGTTACAAGAATATTTTCTCCAGGTTTATTCTTTACATTCAGTTATTCTCACCAGTGTCAAGAATTCCATATGAACTCCCCATCTTCCCAGAAGCCTGCCCAGGGCTTTCCTCACACCCTTGTGCCATTCCCTGTCCTTCATCCCCTCTGCTTCCCATTTTATGCATGCTGGCTTGGGGATAACAGAGGCAGCACAAGTGAGTTGTGACACCTCTCTGGAAATGCAGACTTAAACGACTTTAGCCTCAACACAGTGTCAGGGTTCCCCCTCAATCAAACATTTTATAGAGGCAAAGCACTAGTTACATTTGTTCCCTTTATGGCTTTCTCTGCTACCTATGTGCCTTCAAGGTCCTCAAAACTACTGTTTAGCACTGAGGACAGTGAAGACTGAAAAACTATGGTGATGGCTTCTGACCTTTCAACTTCAGCTGAATGCTAAAACCAAATAAGTATGAAAACACACTCAATTTTTTGCATAGGATAAAAATTGGAAGTTAAATGTCAACCATAACATTAAGATTAGAAGAAGATGATGTTACGTATTAGTGGATTATATTAAATATTAGTGGATATTCATAACATTAGGTAATGTGATTAAATCATCTATATATAGTCTACTCTCTTTTCTTGCACTTCTTATGTGTGCATATAAATACAAACACGTAAGCGAACCTTTAAGGAGATTATAAGATAAATAAGCTGTTAAACTCCCAACAGTTCTCCACAGGCAAATTCTGATCCCAATGCAGAATTATCATCTCTCAAGTTTTCCAAATCTTCACAAATCACAGAAACTTTAAGCACACGACTGACTGCATGTATCAAAAAATATATCTGGCATTAAATCCTGTAGATCATATTTGAAGGATTTTCTCCTCATTGTCATTCTCCACGACCGAGGCCATCTGCCTGACAAGGAGCGGGAGGATATAAATTCCTAGTTTATTTTAAAACTTGTCAATGATAACCAAGAATTATCTACAAAATCTATACTGCCTTTAGCTTCCAATCCCCAAGACAGCAGCTCATAGGGTGCTGCCATTTCTATTTAGAGAGTATGTACTTTGAGCAGGGAAAGATTATTTGCCTTCATACCGCTCAGTACTGAGCACACACACGGTATGCAGTCATCATCCCATTTCCATAGTCAAGTGCTCCTGCAGCCAGCAATGATATAATTTTTGTTTCCCAGGAAAATGTGGTAATTGAGTTACTCCTAACAGCACAGTGCCTCAAGTTCTTAAGCTTTCATTGCAATAACATGAATACAGGACACATTATTTGCTTTTTAATCAATACGGAAAATGCACTTTTGAAGGACAGAACTACGTAAGTCAGCACAACCCGATGTGTGTGTACACTCCAAAAACCAACTTCGCTTAATATCGATCTTAAGACATGAGCAAGACATCAAAGCCACACAGATTCTTTTGAAAAGAATATCTATTTAGATCTAAGTATATAATTTATCTACCTATAAGAGTATCTAGTTATAGATACAACAGCGTAGTTGAGAAAGTCATCTCTGCACTGAAGCCATTTGCAATCAAGCAAACAACACAAATTCACCACTTGTTCTTCAGCTTTCTTTGAAGCCTGTGGTGCCAATTAATCGAAACTTCCAGGATGGATTGATGGAGCATTCCCCAGATCAGTGCTGCAGCTTCTGCTGTTGGGATGTGGTCTGAAAAACACTGAAGTAAACATCCAGCTCTGTTCTCTATCTGGTCATGTTCAGTATCCCAGAATCATCTCGCAGAGAGAGAACATAACTTTTCCTCTTTCATATCAGTACTGGTTACATTCTAATGATACTGAGATTTAATCTTGTTTCTTCAAAAATAAAATGCAGCTTTCCTGCATAAGGAGCAGTCAAGGACTGGAAATCCCCACCACAAACCAACCCCTTCGACTGAGCCCCCTTGGGTCCTGAACTGCCACCTCCCGTGTTGTTTCAAGTTCACGGATGCTGGGTAGAGATCATGCACTGCTTTGATGGGGAGGAAAAGGACTTTTGTAGATATAGCTAAGATAGTTTCCTTTTCAGGATGGCAGTTCCCTCATCCAACTCTCTCACCTCCTCATGCCTCCAAGTTCTGTGTTTATTTTTCCCTTGTGTAATTTTTAACCATGATGAATAAAAGGGCTGACATTCACTAAATACAAGATCTAAGTGCTACCAGATTGCTTGTGCATAGCAAAGCTCTCTCTATCCTTAATAAAATCTGACTCAGAGATAATTTGTTCTAGTTAAAGCAGGAGAGGATCCTGTAGCAGCATTTCCTAGCAATGCCACAGTTCCTCTGCTGTCAGTAGAGCTCAGAGGTGATTTCTTATTCTGAAAATCTGACACAAAGAGCTACAGAAAGACTCTTCAAACACAATACAGAGTTATGTTTTCACTGAACTTCTGTATATTATATAATCAAAACAGGTATCAATTGCCAACACTGAGCCCTCAGCACTATTTTCACAAACTAGGTATGAAGGAAGCGTTACCCTAACACATAAGTTGCTCTCTTACTTGACTGAATATTAAGCTGTTCATTGGAACAAAACTTTGGAGGAACACTGCACTTAGTGTCAATCAACCACTAATGGCTATTCTAGTGTTTGAAACATTCACATAAGATGCCAACCTAAACACTTGGACTTTCACAGCAAGGTAACAGTATTTAATAAGAGCATCAGAGCTCAGGTTTCTTGGCATCTCTGCATTCAGACCCTCTGTGAAGGCAGAGGCACGAACAGCTCCGTTCCCAATTACCAGCTGGCAGAAAGCCTCCACCGGAGCTTCCACAGTATTACGCCAAACCTTGCGTGCATTTTGTCCTTTGCCATGGCCACAAAGTCAGAAGTTTAAAAGGTAAGTAAAAGTGCAAGAGAAACAGCCTCCTACGTACACCAAGATTGCTTTTTTTAAGCAAGTAAGAAAATTGAGGATATGTTTACAAACAACGCTTTTTCTAGATGAGAAACACAAGGCTTCTTTATACTTTCACATCTTTATACCAGCTGCATTTGTTAGGGACCACTAACTGCTAATCTGGGATCTCTGCAACTCCCTACTTCACCCAATCACTTGTCAAGCAAGGAAACAAACTCATATTTCCAGTTTATGCCTAAAGAACCAGTGATGTGCTTTTCAAGGCTGACCTCCAAGCAGCAAATTCCGTTCTGCATCACAAAGGCCGCAATGCAGTTTTCAGAGTCAAGAACTTTCACTAACAGCTCATTTGTTTCCCAGCATTTGGAACTTTTAACTTATGCAGGAAAGACGGGGGATTTTTCTACAGACAGGTCCCAAATTACAAGGAGCTTGACAGATTAGCACTGGCACTTTGATCTCCACCCAGCAGTGTGAAGAACTCAGCTGGAGGTGCTGTTAATGCATCAATAATTGAAGAAGAGAAATCAGACTCAGGTGTTGACACATTCAGTACTATATTTCATCTTGATTGATGAGTACAAATCCTGCAATGAGAAGGACAGGGTACTCAATCTCCAGCAGCAATGGGATCCGAGATGCGAGTGTCACCCACAGCTCACTGAAGACAACTGGCAAGGCCTGGCTTTCATAACAGCACATTTTTATGGCTGGCTATGCTGGCAGCCTCACCATTTTTCTTCTGACTGCTCTCAAACAGAAGTACTTAAAGCACTACAGCCCTGAGCTTACAGCTCAGGAGACACTACCACTTAGTCAGGACTCTCGCTCAGTGAAGAACAGGCTACCCAGAAAATGAGAACTGAAATTCTTTAGCTTCTGAGTTGTGGGTGGGTTCCTTTTTGACTAATGCCTTTCATGTGGTACGTGGACACTACCTGTAAGACCTCTTTGGTATGGATACTTAGCATATTTATCTCTTGCCTTCTTGAGTAAATAACCTAAACTGGAAATATTTCTGAACTCTAAGTCCTTTCAAATTATGAAGCCTTATTTTTTACATAAACTAATTGAAGCTTGTAGCGTATCTACTATAGCATTACTATTGCAAGCAGCGCAGAACTTAACTGTCTTAAAAGCAACAGAGAAGTGAGATTCTACAGAACAGACTCTCTGAAGAGTTTGACACAGATGAGATGCTCAGGGGTGTCACACTTACCTGCTCCCTTTGAAAAATGAAACACGTCATGATCACACCAAGGCGGGGGCAAGATGAAATCCAATTTGGTCACATGAAAATGTAAATGGGAAAAGATTTGAGATTATCATTCATGCCTCCACCAAAGTAAAAGCTAGGAACGGCTTCCTACAGTTTCCCAGGGAAGGCAGCTGGGTTTACAAGGCAGAAAAATGGAAATCCTGAAGCATAAACACGCTAATCTGAATCTGAACTGGAAGATCCAAGATACGGATCACACCTTCCCATGACTGTGTGCTGTATCCAGAATCATAAGCTACATGTCACAGAAGGAAACCCCATGGAGCCAAGCAGAGCTGTGTGACAGCTCAGCTATGCAAATGTCACCACATTCAAGGTGAAAAATGTTTTTCTGAATCAAAATCCCCTATGTTTGTAACCAAATGTCTGTGCTTCACATCCAGGACAGTTCAAAGCTACGTCTCAGGAAATTCATGAAGAGTATTATAGTTGCTTTTCGCTAATTACAGGCACTTTTCACCTTAACTGCAAAGAAGAGGCAACGATTCATTAGTAACTTGCTCTGGCCAACCAAAATAAAAGCTATAACCAAACTGGTACAGCATCATTCAGATGCTCCTTATCTCAATCTTCTTCCCGTGTATTTGATACCTCTCAAGCACCAAGCAGTAAGAGAACACTGTTCATCATTGTGTGATACAGCAAGCAAGTCTGGATGGAGAGCAACAGGCTTTCATCTTGGTACTGCCAACAAAACGCCACAAAGCCATGTCTCACTAGCACGATCCTGCACATCAGACCTGCAGAGAAGGCAGCTCACGTTCCTTAGTCACAAACTGCCATTCAAAACCTACAGTGAGAAAAATTCAACATGTTGGTGATGCCAGAAAGCTACATGTACAATATGGTTCAGCCAAGCAGAAACACCAAATAAGCTGAAAGAGAACTTAAATTTCAAACAGAAGTAATAGCCAGCTCACCTACCCCAAATCAGCATATTCCGTATTTTTCTTGCATTAATATCCAAACAACCACCTTGCACAGAAGAAAACCTGCTAATCCATCACAAATAAACAATCTTCGACTCTAGGTTACCACAGTTTGATATAATCTCACCCAAGGCTAGGTCAGTGAGCCTTGAGCATAATAAATGCAGTCTCACATCAGGTGTTCTGGACTGTTGGCAATATTTTACATGCTAGGCATTACCAACCAGTCTCTCCCTGGATCTCAAGTTTCTCAACACTTTAGACAACTGGTAAAAAAGCTGAGGATGTCTCGTACCTAATACCTGAGAGACAGCTTTTTTCCACAAACTTCATACCCGCTCGTTTCAATATTTGCATCCTTCTGTATGAGTAAGACTCCTTCTTCTGCAAAGCACTCAGGCTGTGCTAACAAAAAGCACAACGCTAGCTCTGAAGTTTATCTGAAGGTCCTCTGGAAGTACTTGGTATTGATGAGACTCACCGGCTCACAGAACAGACTCAGAGCTTTTAAAAGGAATAGGGTAAAGGAGCTTGCATGGAACACACAGCTGAGCTACCCTAAATATTAAGCAAGCCACAAATTTTAATAACTTCATTATATTAAAAGATATGCACCAATGTCACCCTACCCCCACAATTCATCAAGGCATTTCACTCCCTTGGGCTCTTGTGACTAAGTATAATATTTCATTAAATATCCTGTTCATACTGGCTTATGTACTAGGGAACACACTAATTTTAGAAAACTGATTAGCTAGTTCTTTCTAACCGAATGTTATTATAGCTAAGGTCAGATTTTGCACTGAAACTATGGCAACAAAGCCACAGTATTCTTTTGTCTACAAGGTTGGGGCTAGGTTTATTAACAGTACTGTTCTACTTAATAGCTAAGCACTGCTTTTTGGCAATCCCTCCCTCATCCCTACCTGAAATACCCTGAACTTACCACAAGGAAAAAACTCAGACCTATGAGAGCTGCTGCAAAAGAATGAGCATTCAAACCAGCGCTTTGCCTATTCCTTCATTTTTAGGACATGGTCACTACACCAGCACATTTCCTCCACTGTCCTGCACAGAATGTCTCATCAGTGCAGAACTACTACCCAACACTTTTCAGATGGGCAAATGAAGTGCACAAATCACAGAACTTCTCACTAGGAGTTCAATTAAATCTCCTCTCATTCTTTTGCAGTACCTTAACCAACAGACTGCGTTTTTCATGCAGCTTTCCAACCACGCATATTAATGGCCACTTTCTATTTCCAAGGGGCTTTGCTCTGCCTTCTTCTAGATGCAAAACATCTAAGATGAAAGCACTTTAAAACCAGAAGTTGGCAGACAGCTGCTTGACCACAGTACTCTCTGCGCAGACCAGCATGCAAATGCAACCCAGCCAATCTTCACAGCCTGTGCTGTATTCCAATAGACACAGCTCCTCTTCTTGTCCAGTATCAACAACTTTTGTTACACTAAGTTAAACAGACTCTCTTGTAATCTGTGCCATACAGACCTTTCCCATTATGGTCTTGGTACACCATCACCAGGACACAAGAAAAAAAGCCCATGATAAACCATCTCAAACCAGTAATTATTTAGCCAGACACTTATTCACTATTTCAGCAAAGCACGCTGGCATCACATAGTTGGGATGTCTTTAGGTTGTCCTGATGCTTCAGCACACATATCTATCAACTGGACTTCAGACTTGGTTGCTTCATAGGCAGCCAAGAAGCCATGCTGCAACAGAGGTGGCAAATTAAAACCAGATTACTGATTCACTCTCCATGACAAAAAAAAAAAAGCAGTTTCTCTTTGATTCCTACACCCAATCACTATGGGATAACAAAGCAATGCAAGCTACTTTTGCACATTTAAGTAAATTACAGGACATAGCAGCTTCGCAAGAGTGTAACTTCCCTGGGAGTGTTCAAGGCCAGGTTGGACAGAGCTTGGAGCAATCTGGTCTAGTGGAAGGTGTCCCTGCCCATGGCAGGGGGTTGGAACTGGATCAGCTTTAAGATCCATTCCAACTCAAACCATGGGGTGAATCTATGGTAAGACCCATTTTGAAGCTGTGCTTGGAAAGCTCCAGTACCTTCTCTGCTTGCTAATACAGCAAACGTAATTGTCACTGATGAGCATGGCACCACCACACAACCTGTGGCTAAAAATGTCTGGAGATGAGGTGTTCAAGACACCACTCTGAATCACCAAGTATAGCAGAGAAGACAGCATACACTGCACACCACCTAAGCTGCAGAGAGGAAGGGGGCTTGGGTGTGCTCATGTAAGCCATGCATCAGCTCCTGATAGGACTCTCTCCCCTAGGCTTTTTGAAGCTTTAGCAGATAAAAAGCACATTTGTCTGTACAAAAACACAACACTTGTGACTTTTCAGGTTTTTTCAAATACCTAAATGTCACAGTGACAATTGCTTATAACATCTGCTTGTATGTAGGATGAGGTGGGCTCAAGAGTCACATTTCAGAGACAGTGCTCAGGCTTTCTTCATCATATAAAGGGCATCAAATTCAAATGCATACTAGCAGTTGGCAGTTTTCTAGTACAGTTCTATAAATACTGAGAATCATACTAAAGGATCCTCATCAAGGCAATAAAAATGTATTTTAGATTTTTTAACCATATTCTAATTCAATGAGATATGATTTTTCCTACTCAAAATGACCCATGCCTCAATTTTAATAAAAAACCCTATAAGCACAACATTAGACTGTATTTTTATTATTTTTCTTTTCCATCACACCAACCTAAAAGTTGCTTTTGATTTTACACTAAATCATTACATGGCCATAAAACAGAGAAGTTAGTTAACTAAGTATGCAGTACTATTGCCCCACTTTGTACTTTTGATATTCAGCACGTGTGTTTTAATCCGTCTTGGACATCTCAAACCTGCAAAGGAGTCACTTTCCTATTGCAAATGATGCCTTTTTCCTCAAGATTACCATCCTAAGCTTTGAACCTAGCCCTTGAGCACTCTCAAAAGTTCTGTCTCTTGCATGAAAATCTTGCTATTTTATCTACTAAGATATGGTTATTAGAGTGAAAAAAGGCGTATTTAGACATCAGTTTAAGTATTCCTTAAAGGCATTTAGGCACCTTAATAATTAATATACCCAAACATTTCTGCAGCATTAGAAACCCCACATTCAAAGAGATAAAGGAGCCTAAACCTGGCCATGCAACCCAAGCCTAACACCCCTCCTCCTCTCGCCATCATTGTAGGAATATGCCCTCAACCCTCAGCAAAACACCCACTTGAACTCAACTAATATATGCAGAAAATCATACAATTCAGACTATTTCACATCAAAGTCTAAAAAGCAATCAAAGCTGATATAATCACCTTCATCAGAGTAGATGTGGAAAAGTATGCATGGAGTGCATATGGAGAGTGACAGATTTGAGGTTGAAGCTGAACACATGATACCTAAAGGCTTATACTGCAAAAAACTTTTCTTGGTGAATACAGGGGATGGCACTGAACCACCTTATACCTACAGAGTGCACTTCCCTATGCTACTGATATATTTCCAGAACTAACAGGCAGAGCGATCTGGCTATTTGGTTTAATTTGTGTTTTAATACTCTGAACTGTTTGGGAAAACTATGAATGTGATCCTTCAGCTGAGAAGTCCTTAATCTCAGTTCTAATGCCAAACTATAAACAAGCTTGCACTGGCTAAATAAGGCTAAATAATCTTGTATGTATGCAAGATAACTCCATAGTCTCTATCAGTACTACATAAATTATATGGCTTCCTTCATATTAAACAAAACAGCAGTGTATAGGCTTCAAATCATTGACAGAAAAGTTATGAAGAACAAATCATAACTCAAAATATTTCCATTATAGAGAAGCACATTGATTTTCATCAGTGCTGAACACAGGGTGAATTTAAGAGAAATCTATGAAAAGTATTGAGGTGTGTAGATCTTGTTATATACATACACATTCATATATTAAACTTCCTTTGTAGTGCCCAGGTCATTTTTTCTGCTCAAGATGAACTCGTGGTTCAAAGGCTGCGACTCTAATACCATCAGAGAAACCTGACCAAAGGCTTTGTGAAGGCAATATTCATAAAGAGCATACAGTATGAATTAGGATCAAAAGAACAAACAGAATTTGAACTACTCATCTACTGCTTCACCATGAGGGTATTTTAAGTCTAAGATACGGGTTCATTCCTTGAACATCTTGCCAAAAAAAGAGTGTTGCCCAGCAACTACTAAAACAATGTTCTGGAAGGAGGTAGCTGCCGGACACATTAACCCAGTAAGTGCCCTTTTCCCTGCATTTCATGCAGCTATTGCAAAGCTTCTGGATCCCTGGCAGACAGATCGGCATCCCAAATAAAGAGCTGTAAGAAATCTCCAGAGAAGGCTGTCAGACAGACTGTTCTGGTGTAGTAGCAGTGTCTTGCATTAAGCAAACACATTTGGCTTAGCGAAGCACTACATTCCAATGCAAAACGAACACAAATAAAACCTCTGCAAAAGCACATGCAAACTAACTAATACACTACAGAAGCAGCAGCTAAAGCACACATTTATCATCCCTGGGCTCTACTTCAGCTTTGTCACTACTGCTAGAACTGACCTGACTTTACAGAATAACTCCATCTCTGTGCATTTAAGTACGAACAATTTTAAATGAAACACTGGTGCTTTTAGCCTAGCTAGAGGGTCAGCAGTAGTTCATAGTTTCCACATAAACCCATGCATATTAAAAGGATGTTCATTTATAGCCACTACTCAGATGTGCAGTCATACTCAAAGAAGGCAATTAGAGCAGCCGTTCCAGCTTTATAAAGTACGCAAAACATCTTTTTTTCTGTTCAAAGCAGTGGAGATAACCAAGGAACTGTCACACACTTGCTTTTTTTGGAGACTCATACAACTAGGACTTTTTCCAGGAATCTCATCTGTATGCAGTATATTTGGACCAGTAAAATATTCTTGCACAAGAATTTTCATATTAGCATTTTTAAAAATAAATGAGAGAGAATGTACTCTTGAGTCTTAGTGCTTTGCAAGGCAGTTTTAGAGGACTTTTGAATTAGTTGGATCTGAAAGCATAAAGGGCCACAGAACCACTACATTGAAATAAACCAGCCCACCTAAACAACCATATTTAAAGTGGATTCAGAAAGACACAACAAAAATCCACTGAAATCTCAGGCCATAATTCCCATCCAACCTCAAGCCCCTGACTTCAGGTACTGCCTACTGCTGATAGGGATGGGGAAAAGGAAATAAAATAAACTATCAGTCTTCATTCCTTTAAGTGACCAAACCAGTATTTTAAGGACCTAACGACACAACAGCATTTAATGTGTGAAATAGCTATGGTAAACATTCAGAGTGACTTGAGAACTAATACCTTCCTTTACAGTTCTTTCTAAGTCTGATACTTCAGTTTTTTCAATCTAATACACCCTCTGAATATCACTTTTTGTTTAATGTCTCATCTATACTTTTACTCCAAATCTTACCTGAGTGCTATCCCATCTCACTCTCAGCTTCTCCTTGCATTTCACCCTGTTCAGGGCTCCACCACCACCAGATTAATCTGTCAGCCTACTTTTTCCACAACTGTTGTCAACAAAGCAAGGTCTCATGTCCTCAGGATACCTCTGTACATTCTCCTCCAAGCAGACTGAAAGGCTCTATCGCTCCCATCTCTGACTCCAGCCGTGCCGCTGCAAATCATTCTGTTCAACCCAGTTCATCCAAACACACATCAAGCTCCCCTCACTCAATTTTCCTTAGGACAACTTGAAGACAACATTTTTTAAAGGAGTGCTTTACTAGCACACAAAATCCATCCCCGTTTCAGCTACAACACATTTGCTTTTAGAAACACATTCCTGAGGCAGGGACTGTTTTCACACCACAAGCAGGTTATCAGCATCTGATGACAACAGATGCTCACAGCTAAGCATTACTGTTGGTTGCCTTTCTTATGAGAGGCTGTCTCTGGGAAGCACGACTGTGCATACACAGCATCACTTTGTGCACAGCAGCATTTCAGGGGTCTGAAGTAGAAAGGAAAGAAAACCCACCACCCTCTAGACCAGGGCCTCGCTGCAGCCACGAGATTCAGGTGATTAAGTGTAGCCTAGGCAACAAGACTTTTTAAAACCTCTTAACACCCATGGCTAAGAAAAAAGCAGGATGGATTAATTCTGCCACTGGGTATATATGCTTTAGTTTCACACTGAATTTTCTTGGAGTCATATGTATGCATAGCTAAGCAGTGAATCTTGCTTCTAGATAACTCTCACCACTTTAATTAAGCATGAAAATTGTATTTACATCTGTTTTACATCTGCCCACAGAAGACAGGTCTGCCCAGAGAAGCTTAGAATTACATTTCTTAAAAATACTACCCAAAGCAAGATCATCCAGCCTGGCCACAAAGTCACATGTTCAGTGTTTCTTACAGATCACTTCAGATTTGGCTGACCTGTGACTGGACACCCTATGGCACAGCTTGTTTAAAAGAGGATTTACACACAGATATAAACCAGGTCATAGCACAGAGGTGTTTTTCCAGTACTGTTTAAAGCTACAATATAAGTCACTTAGATTTGATGACTTTTGGTCCTGCTCTTATGAGATGTTTAAAAGTTACTTCTCAGGTGCCAATGCTTTGCACCTATTCAAATTCAAACCAAGATCGCGCTTCTCAGGCTTCAAACTGCACGGATCCCATTGGCTGTGATGACTTAGATAGCCTACATGAAATCACTCAACAGAAGTGGGCACCATGTACAAAGTTCGTTGGACACTAAAGTGTTTTCCCATCACTTCACACCCCAGGCTGCTACTGCACAAAAGGTACCTCGTGCCACTGATCTGCAGTACCAAGGCAACTGCCCAAGGCAACGAAGACTAAGTGCCAAGTATGACAAACCTAAATATTGGGACTACTGAATTACATTCACCAGATGCCTACAGTTGCTTTATATCCCAGATGTAAACGTTATTGTTTGGATAAACGCACCTTAGCGAAGACTTGTGTTCCATTTCCGAGGGAGGTATTTTTGCAAGGTGTCATAAAAACACGGAGCAAGACTGCAGAGACATGGCTGTAGGTCCTAACTTCGCCAGAGACTTCCGTGCAACACCACAGACAAGCCTCTGGGTGCCTTTACTTCATAATAAAAAAAGGGATATTTTCCGTTTGTGCTGAAGATAGTGTGATAAACTTCATTATTACTTCTACTGAACATGTTTATCACGGAAAGCATTTTACCTTAGACTACTCTTATAAAGCATGTGTATAAATAACAGAAATGCCTGCTAAAGTTTTATGACTTTTGTTGCCATTCACCATTAAGCATAAACTTCCCCACAAAAGCCTGAGTGAAGCAACTACAAAGGTTGGAACAGGTTCACACCATTCTTTCTCCATGTATAAATTATAAGTAATATGAGAACATTTACAATGTCTAACCACAATGTTTTATGTCAGACAAATGTCTCTGTACTTGCAGTTCCTAAACTGTGCTAGCAGGAATTGCCTTGTTCTCATTCTTTGCTCTCTTCTCTCCCCCCACCTCCTTCTACACCCAGCAGTCACAGTTAAATCTGGCTTTATTCTTCCATATGATTTTAACACCAAGAAATGCCTGGAGTCACAGCTCTAGTTCATGCAACACCATTGTTCTTTTCCTGGAGAGCTTAACACTGAATGCTAAAACTTCCCCAGGTTGCCTCTTCAGTATTTGAATTATCAGCTATTTAGTTTTCCAGTAAAAAAGGACAAAAACCAACAAAACCTCATGTATTTCAGCTATATTCTAAACAGAGAGTTTCATTGTATAAGGCATCTTCATGTCATGGTAAACCCCAAAAACCCCAAACAGAAAACAAAACCAGCAGTAGAGGCTTTCAACAGCAATCACCAGGCCTTCTAGCCAAACCTGACTAGAACTATGGCAATTCTAAGCCCCTAATAAAAGCAAAGCATAACCAAGGAAACAAGGTTCATCCAACAAAAGCCCAAGATGAACAGTTGCTGCTACATCTGAGAACAGCAATAAACCAAAACTTGAGAACATTCAGCTGAGCTACGCTTTGGGTGAAAGATGCAACCAAGGGGTGAAGGAAGAGAAAAAGTAAAAAAAGGAATTCCAGAAGGTTTTTCCAAGCAAAATCCCAGTTAGTGCTTCTCTTGCTGTTTGAGATTTTTCTTCAAACAGCCCTAGTCAAGCTGTGCAAAGAAGTAGGCATTAATTTCTTATCACTAAGCATAAGTTTCCTGGCAGAATGAAAGCA
This sequence comes from Psittacula echo, assembly GCF_963264785.1. Taxonomy (NCBI): domain Eukaryota; kingdom Metazoa; phylum Chordata; class Aves; order Psittaciformes; family Psittacidae; genus Psittacula; species Psittacula echo. The sequence goes on along the minus strand of NC_137745.1, from coordinate 12,835,970 downwards.
AAGTTAAAGGTAGCTAATATCAAATGAGGTCAAACAACAGGAGCTGTTACAAACATTTGCTTTTCATTCTCCTCTAAGTTTGGTACCAGGTAACTAAATGGCACGTATGACAGTATGGAGAAAAAGAACTGAAACTGACAGGGACCCTGTAAATTTGGACGGATCTGAGAGCAAACCTCAACTGGCAACCCCATCTTCACCACCTCACAAAGGATGCTTACACACACAGCTTTTGCTTTAACTATTACATTGCCTTCAACTCAACTTATGTGTTTCCTCACTTTTACCCTTCCAATTCTCTCCCCATCCCACTGGGGGGGAGTGAGTGAGCAGCTGGGTGGGGTTAAACAAGTCCCACAACTCACTTCACACAGGCATTCATACTTCTGTAACCTCACAAGTTGCCCTTCATGGAAGATGACACTAAAATATTTCACAGAAACAGTGGAGGTCAAACTAGTTACACATGATGGCACAAAATGAAGGTCAGCTTCAAACTAAGTACTAAGTAAGGGTACTAAGCTGTCTAAGAAACTTACCTCTGAATTTTTTGGGTGGGTTGTTAAGATCACCTGCTTCTGGCTGCACAACACACCGATCATCCACAAGGCTGCAAAGAAATCAGAAGTAAAATGAGATTCTAATTCCCCTGCAATTGGTTACATCCTTGATAGCAAAACCAGTTATTCATTTGCAATATTTTATCAGAGTGGCCACTTCAGCAGAAGACATTCCCCAAATGCCAACTTATGCCAAATCCTTCTAAGAAGCATGCAGCTAATGTTTACTGTTGCCCAAGAGCTATGCTCCTGGATAGGTGGGACAATAAATAAGTCATTGCTCCTGTATACTGCATCACCTTTATGTCCCCTCCTTGAGGTGCAGACAGAACAGCCCATATTCTAGTTAGGTGACAAGACAGCCTCAGAACAATTACTGCCTCTTGGACAGATCTAAATAACGTTGCAAATGTCTTTAAATGAAGGACAGAGACCAGGAAAATAGGACAATTGTGCAAACTGGACACTGTCCCTGTGACCCCTTGGGTATTAAGAAAAGGCAGAAATACAATAAAAATGGACTCCAAAGGGAAAGGAAGGCGTAAATATACCCTCCTGCTCATCAGTCATAAACACAAGATAAGTCAAGAGATCAAACTAACCTCCTCGTGTTCTGCCAGGAAGGAGGTGAACAGGACAAGTCAACCCAAAAGATTCCAACAGGAAATACATCCTGGCATTCGTGTGAGTACCCACTGGCAAAAAAACCCACAGAGTAAAGAAAATACTTCAGATGCACCTGTCATCACAGCTCTGCATGCTTTGGATTAACACGGAATTGCACTTTTACCAAATGCTATTATCAAATTGCAAACACAACTGTAATAATATTTGTAGTTTCTGATTTGATTCTAAATTAATCAATTTGTCCCCTTATAACCAATCTGTCAAAGAGGCATTCTACACGGAAGTAGAAAGTAAAACTCCCAAGGTCTAAAAGGTTTGAGAGGTCCATTCTCATGCAGAATCAACTTGAAAAAGACAGAGACCTAGAATATGAGAGTTGTTCCTTGCAGAGGCTGGTTACATGCAGGGAGCATCTTGAGACAACAATTTTGGAAAGTAAGAAGTGCATAAAATCAAGAGATCAGAGAGATTAAGTGGACTCAACAGTTCTATGCATTTAGAATTTGCATATGCAAACATTCAGAGTAAATTGCTTTTTCCCCATGGATTTTCTCCCTATTCAGCATAATATATACATGTATGGGCTCCAACAAGAATGGTAGTATTAATATTTGAGCTGACTGAAACACCTGCTTCTAGTGAACAAAGGCCCAAAAAAATATCAAGTCAAATGGGTTACTCTGATCATCCCACAGAGATAATCTCAGTGTAATATATCCCTCTCATCCTGACATTCAATTGGAATTAAATAGGAACTTCCCAAACTACTAAGAAGAAAGTTTTACAGGGTGAAAAACACAGAAGAGGACATATTGTGCACCAGCAATTGAAATGATGACAGCGCTTAAGTTTGGGAAACAGCAAGAGTAAAGTCCTGATTAATCAACAGTCATGTCATAGTAATATTAAGTAGGAACACTCTTCAAAGATTTAGAACGACATTAGAATGTATAGTGATATCTGTTTCTCAACCTTCATTAACCACATGAACAAGTCATTACACATTATTATGACATAAGACTGTCAAAACTCCACATGGTATAGAGAGTACAATTACACCAAATCTTTTTTTTGCTTCTTTAATTTTCTCCAGGACAAAGACTAAATTAAATATGGGACAAAACTAATTTGATTATGAAGGCTTAATAAGATGATAATGCATTTCATGTTTCACATAGCAGTTGGGATTTCTGGCTTAAATTAGGCTCAGAAGATGTGTGGCCATTATATAATGCAGTTACCTTAAAACAGAACTAATCAAATCAAAGAGGATGCTTGTATCACTAAGGGATCTTTAGATCCACCATGAGAACATCCCATCAAGCCTAGAAAATACATATGCTTTGAGCCTGTAATGTCTAAAATGACTACCCATGGTGAAAAATATCTGCTCAGCAATGCCATCAAAAGCCACAGCCACTGCATAATGTTCATCATGCATTGTATGGGATTAAACATAACATAACAACTTTCTACTTGTTCTGGAATTATTTACTGCCAAACTTGCTTCAACACTAGGAAGAAAAAAATAGCCAAATGTAAAGTATTGCTTTAATTCATTGTGCCAGTTTTCAGCAGATAGTATTTGGCCAGTTACACAGCTGATCAAGTACTTCAGAGTGCACATCTCATATTTGACGAGTACCTGGGAAATTTGTCAAATACATTCGCCAAATACTATTCGACCAACCCTACTTACTACATCCCTCGCATTTATCATACCTTCTTTCCCTTCTGGCAGCATCCCATATTTTCTTCTCTTTCCTATAATAGATCATGGTGCATCTTCAGTGTCTGCTTCCTTCTCTGCCCCCTTATTTTCCAGAATCCTAATAGCTAGAGGACTAAACCTACAAGTTAGTTTGGAGTCACTCAGATGAGATTCCAGCCCATCGGTTCCTGCTGAGAGACTTACCAGGATGCTGTCTTTGTACCCTGCTTGAGAGCTCCATTTATCAGATGCATCTGGACAGTAGGCATCAAAAAAAATTTGCTGTCACTGTACCCACCCTGAGGCCCTTACGGCTACTGGAAATGAGAAAGAGCATGTTGTGTGCGTGCCCACTCACCATATCATCAAGCCTCCTGGTTGCTTCTTTGCTACTCATCCAGTATTGAAGTACCACAGCAATGTGTCATGCAAGCTATTTTCTTCCCTCGAATTTCTCACTGCTTTCAAACAAGGTGGCAGATGTGCTCTTTGAGCTTCTCATCCAGCCCCTTGCAAGGTGTTCCAAATCAGCACACAGCTCCTCTGCCAGCTTATGATGCTCAGAGAGCTTTCTCCTCAGCAGCAGTTAAGCAGAATAAAACATACCCTGTCTCTCATCAGAGCTGTATTTCAATTCTATGGCTTTTCTCTGCAAACTCTTCCTTTTCCCATGTGAAGGGCTACTTTTTGTTTAATGAAGTAGCATACACTTCTTACTGCTTAAGAGGCACTCTCCTACAGAGCACCTACTCTGATGTCTTTGCAGAAGAAAGCACAAAAGAGCTCTGTGGGGAAAGCACACCGGGGGCAGGAGTTGGCAAGGCACAGCTCCCACAGTGCTAGGGTGCTGGCCATTGGCAAAGCTAAGGAGTTGAAACATGTTCTCCTTTGACTAACAGGAGAAGAACGATTTCATTTCTAAGAGAAACCTCAAACACTAAGACAAAACTAGTCATCATGGAAAGTTAGTGATATATAAACCATTTGGCTCGGGGTTTCTATTTCATGTATGTTTGGGTTTTTTTTAATCATCTTATTTTTAACAACTTCCATCGCCTATGCTACATCCTTTTTTCCAAATCAGCAGATTGCACTAAGGCCTAGTGATTCCTGACAGGGGGGTGGGGGGCAGGGAGGGACAGGACGGGACACACGGATGGACACGGGACAAACAACAACATGAAACTTATTTGCGTCCCTCTACCCACACCTTAACTCAACAGCTTCCTCCTCCCCACCAAAGACATCAAAACCACACCATAGCCATAAATATGCTCTCCATCCTCCCAAAATCTAGCTTGCCATATTAGCTTTAGGTCATTTTTACATTTAAGGCCTAATCTGTATATAAAGCTATCTTGCTTTACCCAGTATTTCACAGCAGTCAGGCTCAGGATAGCTAGCCGGGTTCTGCTAGTCCTTCTCACAGATGTTTTTAGTACGAGAACAGCTGTTCTTACCCCAAAGTGCTAATAAATCCATTTGTTGAGCCCTCTGCATAGAGAGAACAAATATCTCCAATATGAAGGAAGCTCGACATCTTGTCAGTCATCTCCGGCTTACTGCCCCTAGAAGAATAAAGCACAACATTACTATTTATCAGGCAAAATTTCTCTGTATAAGCTACTGCAGACTACAACAACAGGACCCTTCACTTTTGGTTATTCATTTGTTTGAACCAAAGTTCTTGCAGTGACACTTCAGGTATCAAAGAAAACACAGCATGTCAAAATGCTTGCTTAGGAAAATAAACCAGGGTAAAAAAGAAACAGCTACTGCATCCCATTTGTGGGACTGTTTAGGGGTATTTGTACTTGTCCCAACTGACAATCACAGCCATTTCAGCCCAGGTATATAGATGTATTTCATCCCAGCTGTGAGAGGGAAAAGGGGAGGAAAAATAGGCTGCCTCAATTGAAGACATGTTATTAGTACCATCTAAATCACAACATGCTGCTTTGCCAGATTCTTTGTCAGAATCAAAGATAGGTTTGAGCATATTTTAAAGTATCTCTGGTGTGCTCATGGAAATAGTTAACTAAAATATTGACATGACTCTCTTCAGGTTTTGGTCATGTCAAACTTTTGACATGACCAACACACAGGTAGCCACTTGCTGGGGTTCAAAGACAGCATTAGGTGAAGACCCACTGAATATGCCTAATAACAGAATCTTTATGTTGTGTCATAGCAAAAAAAGTATATTTTCAGAGTCAAATACTTTGGGCAACAAAATCCCTGTGACATCAGGAATACATCAATACTCCTTTTTTAAAACAGATTTTATCTACACAACAAATGTAACATTGAGGAGACAGTGACTTAGTGTTGTCAACTTCCACAGTATTAACAACTACCCTTATTTTCTTTAAAGCCCCAAATCCTGGGTTGAATGATACAGGACCTACTTGTCATTTAAATACAGAAAAGCAAGTTTCTATCTGTCACAGCCACAAAGAAAGAGACAGACAACAGAAGCCTGGATAAAAGAAGCACTGATGAACAGATTTTCAAAGATGTCTTTTCCAAGACTATGTACTGGTTTCTTGGGTATCCTCCTAAGCCATGCTCTTTGATCACCAAGTTCAAAACACTGAAAGAGCTTTCTATGCTTCAGGTTTCAAACAGCTCTTCCAAGCTGCTCCTTCTCACAGGCTGGTGGCTTGCTCTGCAGGGCAGCCCTGCCAGCAGGCACTGCCCAGGACCAGGCTCACAGATTTAAGAGAAAATAATTGAGAATGCTTTCACCCTCTCCACCATCACACCCCAATCAGTTTTAAATTGTCTACTAGGAGAACTAAGCAGCAGGAAATTCTGCTTATTATAGAGCACAGCCCTGACATTGTACAGGGGATAAATATTCTCTTTCACTGACCATTATCTTGCTTATCAAATATGTAAGGGTCAAGTTTATTAAGTAAGGCTGAAGCTCAACAAGGACAGATTCACAGAGACCTTAAAGCTGATGCTGATAATGAACGGCAAATATGAAAGTGCAAGGAAAACCCCTGAAGCTACCCTTTTCTTCTGAAAGGCTCACCCGGAAGTAATAGTGGTGATGGTAATAGCAACTTCCCTTGTTAGCAAATCAAAGCACATTATAGACATTCTCATGCCTGTAAATCCCCATGTCATTTGTACAACTAAAAGCAAATTCAGGAAAACCAAAAGATAACAAGCCAAGTTCATATGCAGGGTAAAGAAGTCTGAGCTCCTCTGAAATACAGCAGCAAATCATTTGGCTTCAGGTTGCTTGTGTAACGCCAAGTCCTTCAGTCCTTCCATTCCCTTCGTTTCTCCATCAATGGACAGAAAAACATCACAACCTATTTTAAGATATATGCCACAAAACATACAGAAATATGCTGAGTGACTGAATTAGCATCACTGGATATACAGCTTTCCTCATTTCCTGACTGATGTTAACTATGAAGTTCATACTAAAAAACCTCTAAGCCCTCAAAATTAAGCTCAGCCCAAAATAAATACAACCCAAAGCAAAAGGAATCTAAGTCAACAACAAACAACAATACTTCAAACCACCCCTTTTTACAACGGCACTTAAGGTATCTCATTCGGGATGGGAAGGGGGTACTTTACCAGACTATATCGTTTCCTCTTTGGAAAAGGCAAATGTTCACCACAGCTGTTCCCAAGAGAATGTGAAGGTCAAGACTGACTTCCATTAGAGAACAATCTTTTCATTGACCCAAGCCAGGCCCAAGGATGGACACTCAAATTCCTCCACTCATTTCCAGAATGTAGCCTCAATTTTCTTGGGTTGTTTTGGCTTTGTTTTGTTGGTTGTTTTTTTACTGAGGAAGATCCCAACATATCATGTCTCATACCATGGTATTGTAACCCCAACATACCATGACAGTGTAACCCCTAAAATAAGCCCTTCTGCAATTTATTTACATTGTCAGTAATAAAATGTTTAGCAACTTCACCTGTAACCATTATATGATTCTATGATTCTATATGGTTCTGGATAACAGAAAGGTGGTTTTAAGCCTGGAAGTAGCTCAGCTACACAGCATGACTGAATTTAATTGCCAGTCTGTTCACCAGATCATCTTTAATTTTTCCTGGGCAAGCCTGCAAAGCCATCAGCTTCTGTACACCTCAGGGTGCAAACCACTGAAGCCCAGCCTCTCCTACTGCCAAACAGGAGAGCCCTGCTCTTCACGCTTCCTGCTGGTCATCAGCTTTGATGGAATTAAGACTCACAAAGTGTTGATCTGACTACAATAACCTTATTTTTAAGGCTTTTCTTAAGCATGCAGTATTCAGCACTGAAGTCCTCACCCACCCTCGTCTTATATTCTTTTTGAATACTGTTTTAATGTCACTCAGCATGATGTTACCTCTATCAGGAGCTACTCGGATGGACTGTGCCTCTATTGCTGTGGTGAAGCACGGCACCAATTCCACATAGGATGAGCCTCTTTGTAAAATACCTATTTATTGTAAGACTTATCCACAGTCAAACTGGTATGATGAACACTCTATATCTATTATATTCTTTAATAACTGAATACAAAAAGTCAGTCCACTTCACATTTATCTTTAAACATGCTGTTTCTGAGGTTGGCCAGTGCTCAGGAACATGCTGAACTGCCAGATGGAATGAGGGACTAAATGACCCAACAGGCCTCCTTCCATGTAAGATTTACAAGTGAAGAGAATAATTTCAAACTGATTTAGCTTACTTCAAAGCTGCTTTGATGGTCTCCTCACAAGGGACTCATGACACCTAACAAAATTACTCCACTAGTTGATCAATTATACACATTAAGTCCTGAATATCAGCTACTATAAAGCGAGTATTTTCCCAGCTTTGACATGAATGACAACTGGGATACCTGAGACACAAGTTAGAACTGAAAGGTTTTCAAGAGCAAAGTTCCCAGATACCCAGTTTGAAAACCTTTTAAAACCAGCTCTGTCTGTCAACATCAGCTGCCAATGCTAATCCCCTCAATCAGACCTCTATGGGAATCTTCAGTTGGAAAACACAGAAACTGAGGCACTACAAATCTGCCAACCTTGGCACATTTATCTCGAGTTCATAGCACAGGCAAAACACAGGGACTTAAGAGAACAAGTTCCCTCCTAGATGTGTCAGCCAAAGCATCTATGCATGCCCCCTTGGCCAGGGAGGGGGATGCTTCCCTGCTCTGTGTTGGCCAAAGACATGAGATGATCACCAGAACCTTCCCTGGAAGGGCAGGAAGAGCCTCATATGCACTCTCGGAACCTGTTTCTTATAGCCAAAACCACAATTATGCTCCAGTTGTGCTCAGTAGACAAATACAACCATTACTCTGCAATGTATTTATTTTAGATATGCCAGCGCCAAGAGCAATTGGTTAATGCTACAGGGGGACAGCCCTGAGAGAACATTTGCAGTTATTGCTACTCACAATCCCAGTTCCAATGGCATTCTCACACCCCTGCAAGAGAGAGGAGTCCTACAAGAAACCCATTGTGTTCCAGCCATAACACAGAAGTCTCATGGCCATAGGGCATCATCGTCCTCCTCCACTTACACAGGGCAAGGAGAACAGGATTCCTTCTAGGTAAACTTACCTGCAAAATTGAAGATAAAAAGTGCTCTGATAAAGCAACTATAGTGGTGTGGCAATACTAGCATGCAAATCTAGTAAAAGTCAGTCAGTTTTCTCCAAAATAAGTATTATAAGGCTTAACACAAGGGCAGCAATGTCAATAGCAGTAAGTAACATCAAGTTTTAAAATTACTTTCTTCTCCCACTATGCTGAAACATCTGATTCTGACAGACAGAAAAACAGATATAACTTGTAAGAAATGAAACGTGAACTGAAACTGGACTGTACATCGCGAAGTAGACTGTATCTACCCACAGACATCAAAAAATACCTCAAAGATGAACACATCTGACAGTATTTTTTACGCCTTGACAGCTTGATATTTTTCAATTATGTTGAATTCAATGTACTTCTTTTGTATATTATCTATACAAGTTACTGTGTGTCTTTAAATAAGTTTTTTATGCAGTTTATCTGCATGGAAAAATGAAATTAAGTTGCTACTTAAGAAACTTCCTCTCACCACTCCTCAAAAAAGAGAATCCTACTGAATTTCATGTGCATTGCACAGAACTGCTTTGCAAGTCATTTTGCCAGTGTGTAGCTTTGCTCTTTGGAACTGGATCTTTCTATTCATCTCATTCACCACAAGTGTTTTAGGACTTGCCTTTCCCCTGCTGGTCTGTGCTGCCTGAGTGAACACAAATCTGTATCACAAGATCACAAGTCTGCTCTTCGGACTCCAAATGCCACAATTATGGGCTCCATTACTTAGTATTTTCTTACTTGCAGATTATCTTGTGCATATCCTCAAAACAAGCTGCATTTCATTGGGCAAAAGCCAACAAAAAGAAACAATTTTGAAACGCTAAGCACTTTGACAGGGCTTGAACAAAGCGCTTTACCACCAGCATTACTGCTCCTCTCAAAACAAAAGGTGAAGTTCAGCTGACCCTCCCTCATAACCGTTTCCATTGCCTTTCAGGACTCAGTCATATTTTAGGGCACAAGTACATCCTATGTTTATCCCGATGACCTTTAATAAGCCGGTATAAGTTTGACACAGTCAACTCTGACAGGCTTCAAACCATTTTCTCATGAAAGCACATTTCATAATGGCAGTTAAAGCAGAATTTACAGTGAAAACACTTAGGAATCAAACTGACTGTTAAATATCAAATACCTCAATCAGACAGCTGCCTTCTGAAGATCTCAAGAGTAAGAACTGCAACTGCTTTGTAAACATTTCACGCTAATTTCTCCCATCACTCATCCTGATGCTAAGTTAGAAAAAACAGGCTTCAGAGCAATGCTGAAAGTTTGCTTTCCTTGAAGAGCAGAGTCAAGGCCCCCTTTTGAAGTCCCTCCTTGCGGGGACTGTTTGTAACAAGGCTTCTGCAGTATATTATTCCTCATCTCCAGCAATTTAATGCTGACAGGCTTTTCAAGGAATCTGAAGGTATTTTGCCGATACTCTATCTCACGTGTCTGCTTTGTGTGGGATTTTAATTCTTTAACCTATGACTGCAAATCCTATTTGCAAAACAAACAAGGCCAAATATGTCTTACTGCCAACAGCTTGATTTCCAGCAACCAGGATACAAATTACTTAATCTTTTTAAGATGCTTCTAATGATGTTTGTTTTGAGCGAAAAAGCTCCTCGCTGTGCCTTGCAGTGCCGTGATGTACTCAGCTCTCTATTATCATATTTTCACCATGGTTCAGTGCTCACTTAAATAGAGGCTGGCGGTTTTTTGTGTACTGTTACAGAAATTGGAGCAGCACTTCATCAAAGTCTTTTCCACTATTTAGCTTGTTTAGGTAAGAACAGAATCTCAAACCATACTTAACTGCTTCAACTTTGTTCCTGCAGACAGGAAACTCCACAGGGAAAGTTTAATTTTGCTTCAGTTTTTAAACAGAAAAGAAGATCAGAGTTTAGAGAGGGAGCAGAAAAGCAAATGTAAAAGACTGCTTAACGGCATACGATATTGTCATGCATGTGAAGATTCATCCACAAATTAACAGATAGCAGGAACATTACATTGAGACTTGACCAACTAAGAACCCACAAGACCAGGTAAGTCAGTGTGTTTGAATCAAATAGAATTGGGTCCTTAATATTTGCAAACTAGGCCAAGCAAGCTAACTTCTTTTTTTAATGCACCCAAATTTTGACCCCCTTAGATTTAAGTGAAAGCCCAGTATTACATAGCTTGGTAAATCCAAACATTACAACAAGATTACTTGGCCAAAACCTCACCCTTATAGGCTTAGATCCAATGTTTCCCTTAACTAACAGCTCTCTAATGATTTCCATGGGTTTTGGATAACACCCACCCAATATTCTTGATGTATTTTTACAGGTGCAGCTAACTTTTAGAAAACTGAAGCCAAAACTTTCTGTTTCCCGTTCTTATTTCAGTAAAAAAAGGGCACATTTCCTCCCTGAAGCCTGTGAGAAAGACTCATAAGAATCCCATCAAAACAGCCAAAGCAAGGAGGAAGTGCTCTATTTAAAAGATCATCTAGTGAGTAATCACTCTTCTGGGGCTGCAGGGCGAAGCACTGTCATTTGCAAAGCTTCTGACTTAGCACATCTAAAAGGAGCTCTTCGCACACACCAGGGAAAGACAAATACAACAGATTTTGGTAGCAGGGCACAGCTGGGGTAAGTACTAAGCACAGAGTGGTACATCTCAGCAAGGTCTTTCACTCCTCAGCTGAGCATCAAGGCAACAGCCAAGCGAAACTCTGCAGGTTCTCCACCACCCATGCTGTTTGTAGCATGTGAAAAACAGCAACCGCACAGCAGACCCATAGCCACATCGAACATCAAGATCCTCGCCCTCGCACACTCACACTGGGAGGCAGCTCAGGAATCGTGTTGGGTTTTGAGAGAGTTCAGCACTGCTAATTTTATGCACATGTAGTTACATTTTAGAGATTACACATTAAAAAAGTATCAGCACAGCACATTTATCTACCACGTGATCTTGCTTTCCATTTAACTGCAACCTTTCATGTCCAGGAGCCTGCTATCTGCTGACAAATTGTCATTTGATGAACCGTTAGATTAAAGAGGAGAAACGCACCTTCTCAAAGAAAGTATTTTTCCTCCTAACGCTTCTAATGCAGGAGATTTTTCTATAGTTTGCAGGTAGAACAGGCAAGATGAAGCGTGGGGAAGCGGGGAAGGAAGTTGCAGCACAGTGCTGTGACTTTGTCAAGGACATGCAGTGGGTCAGACTCAGCGCCTAGATTGGAATCCAGGTCTCCTGAATCCCCAGCCACTGGTCCACACTGCCCCTCTTTTCCCAAGAGGAAAATCAGTCTCACTGCACATCTCATCAAGCACATTTCCCCTTTTTCTCAAATCAAGTTGGAAGAGGTGTATAAATTCACACAGCAAGAAGATGGCCAAATCAATCATATTCTATTCATGCTACTTGCCACTCCAACAGGTTTTGGGTTTTTTTGCCATATTGATGACAGTTTTTCAGTCGTTACCATTTCATACAGAAGAAGAAACAGATAAAATAACTCATTTTGTTAACTTTAACCTGAACAAATCCCCAATACAGGAAAGCAAACAAGCACAATGTCCTCATCTCCTCAGAAAGAGCACCTGAATTATTTTTATTTGCCCAGTGCAACCAGACAAGCTGGTTACAGAAAGTAACACGCTCATAACAATGCACTAGGCAGAAGCTACACTTTGACAGCAGCATCTTATACAGCAGCCTTGAGACTGATGTAAGAAACATGACTGATGGACCCTATTGACAAGCATCTGTAGAAAGCTGAAGAAAGAAAATCTATTAAAGAAAATCTTGTTAGAGATACACTGTCACAGGGGAAAAAAAATCCTTTTTTGTTTCAACCCAAGTATGACCTGACAGTATCTTTTTAATCCCATTAAAAGTAAAAAGTACTTACTGAAGTTGATACTTGCTGAAGTTTGTACTTACTGGCTCTAACCCTGATGGGAGAAGACAGCTGAGATGTCAGCCTCTGGATGAGGCCCCTACAAACACACAATGTTTTCCAGCATATTTCTAATTAGGAGAGAGCTGGAACACACCAAAAGAACCAGGGCAACCAATGTCATGGGGAAAGCAAGCAAGCCTGGTTTGTAACACTAACTGGAGTTCAGCCAAAGAAGAAAAATGGCCAGGATAGAACAGGGTACAGAACAGTCCCAATTTCATTTTGCACAGCCATATATCTACTGAGGCTTCAGCACAGAATGGGCTGTCTCCTACAGCCCCATTCCTCATATCAGGCCTCCATACCTCCTCACAAGATTCTTCAGCAAATGCAATATTCCCTAAATTTACCAAAGCATTTTCCTTGCCTGTCCCCCTCACTAGCCTTCATCTATCTGTTCTGCTTATCTCCCTCTGACTCTACTTGGCCAACACTTTCACCCTTCCCATGTCCTATACCTTCCATTTCTCCCTTCTCCAATACTGCACCTTGGTGGAGGTTCTCTCTCCTCCATGGTGGCACTGCTGTCGTCTTCCACGGTTGGGCTTTGACGGGCCTCTCTCAGTAGCTTTGGATCCACGCTGGCAATGTAGTTAGCGCTTTTCTTTCACTATCAAGTCTCTCCTATTGAAGGCTTGTAAGTCTTTCCTCTCCTTACAGATGCAGCAACCCTTACAAGGGTAAGCTTGCTGCTCTTGCTTCCTAGACACCTCAGCAGGCACCCAGGTCTGCAGAGTAAAACCTAAGTGCCTATGACACCCAGATGAAGAGGAGGAGCCACTACCAGCACATGATTAGCATGTGTGGAGAACCACTGGTGGCCAGGGGACCTACTTTGAGCCCTGCTGATCTAAAAAGACCCAATAGGCTGGGCTCCTTTACAGATGAATGCTCCAGTTCCCAGTTGACTTGTTCATGTTGGCTCCCCTACAGCAACTTTCTAGAATGCAAGCACAAGTCATTCTTCTGAAGCAAAGGTTGAAAATACTGTACACCACCTTAACTCACAAAAAACATTAACAACTGAATCTACTTAACCCTTACAGAGGAGGAGCCAAGGATTGCAAGGTTATTTTAAGCATAAGTTTTCAATTAACTCTTCAGACCAAGCATCATCAGCCAACTCAGGGATGTGTCTGCCTTTGTGTCCACTTTTCTCAGAGGAAAAACTCAGAGGTTTTCTTCAGACAGGACATACCTGGACCACAATCAAAACCTTGTTCTTCAGAACATCTTGGCAGATTCCTGATTTTCTGAAGAAGTGCACAGGATGAGCCAAGGCACAAAAGACATGTTTTTAAAAGTTTTGTACTAAACTGATGCTAAACAACTGCTAGAAGTTAAAAAGTAAGAGCTACAGGCTTTTGGCAGTAGCCTTTTTTGGCCTACTGCAAGCAGGAATTTCTTACATGTATATGCACAGAGATTACAGCCTTCTGACTGCAGACATCATGCACACGGCAGGGATGAGGAGCAAATGAACTGTTTGTGTACATCATGACATTCGGATCCAGTATCCAATCCTCTTTCCTTGTAGCTTAATAACAGATTACTCCAAAAGTAGAAACATTATCTAACCCAGAAATTTGCCTCGTCTGGCACTCAGTTTTCTCTGAGCTATTCAACATCCTTCGATAGCCTGTTCAGTCAAATCATCAGTGAGATACGAACACTCAGCTTTCTGCAGCACTTCTCACACTGGCGTTCTGGCACACGAGGATGCAGTTACATTGCCACAAAGCCATAAAATAGCACAGTAATGCATACTTCCATGCGCATTTCTAGCACATTTTCATCCCTGAAGGATTAACTGCTCAAATCTGAAGTGATATTTTATTTTCTATATAATACTGTTAAGAAGGAAAAGTAAGTTCTGATCTAGGTTTTGACAGGCTTAACCAAAACCACAACTGTGAAATTGAAACTCCTCTGAGTTCAGAATCCAGAGCTGAATTTTGCAGCTTTGCGCATCTGAATTACAGTTCCTGTAGTTATCATTTTACCTTAATTTTTTTTTTTCCATGAAGAAATCTGATGCTCTGAAGACCTGGAAATGTACTTTCTTGACATGCACAGGACAATCAAGAATTACACACACTTCTTGCTGTTGTCTCTGTCAACCTAATGAGCACCCTGGAAAGAGGGTTCTGCCTCCATATCCAGCCGCTGTCCATCTGTGCCAATACAGAGCACCAGGCAATAATTGCTGTAGTGCTTTTGTAGTGTCCATTGGGAATGGAAATCAGAAAGAAATAATTGAGCCAGATCAAAGCTCACACTGTTTGGTATCCTGCCTCCTGCAGCAGCCTCTGGGAGATGCACAGCGGAAGAGTACAGGAATCATTCTGAATAGCTATGGACACAGGCAGGATCTGGCTTACCAGCCCAAAGTACTTCTGCTAGCTTTTCAAGTCTTCTCCTTTACAGCACTCAGTAAAGCAGTACCCACCTGTACCCAGCACAGGACACTATATGAAACTGCTCAACAGCTTTTAACTCATCTTCAGTACTATCACAAAGAGCAGAAAAAAGGCTCCAGGCCACCAAAGGAACAGAACAATGAAGGTGCTATCGCAGCACCAGAAGAAACTGATTTGGAATGTACAGAAAGGCAGATTTTTATGAAACCAGATTAATACCATGGTTGCATTGTGACAGAAACATTACATTTATGTAACTTCCTAGCAGCACACAATTTTCCATCTCTAAACCCCTTCGGTCTCCCATAAGCTGCTTTGGTGAAACTGCCTTTTCCCTCACACTCACCCACAGGCAATCGAGCAGCTCGTCTACCAGCTACTACAGAGCCACTACCCTCATCCCACCTCCCACAAGATCGTGAGATTGCTCCTGTCTTTAAGATACAATCCTACAACCATCTTATATTTACATGGTAATAACATCTCAAAGACTCCCAGTACACATTGCAATTTGACACGTCGGATAGGTCTAAGGAGTACACCGGGCACTTAAGAATTACCATGCACAGCATCACAGGGGACAGCCTGGACAACAAAACAACCACAACAAGCTACACCTGCTCTTCTCACTGCTTCATCAAAGGGCACATACAAGAAAAGGGCCGAGATATGTGGGTACTGTTTTAAGCCTGCCTTATAGCACTGAGAAAGAAGTTTCACCTCAATACTGTTCATTCCAGCGATTTATCAGGAGAGACCAGTTCATCTCACAGGAAGCAGCTGAACGGAGCTTCTGCTTCCAAAATGGACTTCTGGACCACACCAGTATCTGATCACGAATTGTAGCCTCTCCCCTGGTACCCACACAGAGTCCTGGAGCCTTGCTTGCACATTTCATCCTAAGTCTGCCACCCTTGCAGGTGACTGGCCATCCTCTCACACTGCCATGTTGTAACACTCAGCACGGCTTTACAAGAAGAGTTACCATAAATTTAGACAAAGACCTCACACCAAACAGCAGGTTGTCATTTTGAAGGCCCTAAGCTGCAATGGCACTGGTGAGCTGCCAAGCCTTGAAATTATTTCTCCACTTGAACTTTATTTTCCCACTTTCTGATCTACCCCACACCAACATGGATTTGTCAAGGTGACGCCAGAAGATTAATGGCGCTGTGAATAGATCATATTACAGCCCTCGTGTACAACCAGAGACCAAAGCTGTCCTTTACACCACCCTCCACCCTGTTTAAGAGTCCCAGCACACCTCTTCCATCCGGTGTTCTTACCCAGACCTGCTCCAACAACAGTCACTGATAACACACTGCCCAAGTGCTCAACCCTTGTGTTCTTCATCAGGGCCTGTTCAACCCTCCAATGATGGCATGCAGGACTAGCAAATCTTACAAAAACACACTACTTCCCACAGTAAAGCTCCACCCCATAATTGCAAAGGCAAACCAAAAAGTTACTCTTGCTGTTTGTTTACTTCCTAAATTATGAACCCCTGTAAGAGGAAACAAGATCACTCCCTATTTCAAGACTTAATCAACCCTGCAAAACAAGCAGATGGGGAGAAAACTCATCTAAGCCAACACTTTAATCTCAGGGTGGAATAAGGTATTTAACAAGAAAAGAATTGTTATGGACAAACAAAAGATGGCTTAAAGAACACATTAGAAATAATCAGCTCAGTAAACAGCTTATTTGACAGTGCTCCTAGAACAGCTCATTTTGAAAAACACTGGAACTGTGTTTCTAATTCCCACAATGGCTCCTTTTCTAGTTTACACACTGACCACTACAAATTCACACCACTTCAAGTCACTGATTTCCCCTGCATTCAACTTTCACACTGGGGGTCGGAACTAGATGATCTTTCAGGTCTCTTCCAATCCAAGGCATTCTCTGATTCCATGTGTCCTGTTATGCCAGGATTTTTGGATTGCTCAATGCCACAAGTTTTTCCCACTCACTGAACTACCAGAGATGGATGACCAGCGCTTTGCTATAGTCGATGCCGCGCAGTACTGTTATTGTTTCAGTCCTTACACCAGCAAAACCACTGAGCATTTAGAACCTGGAATACTTGCCCTGCGAGGAAACTCATTTAAAGTAGAGGCTCAGAAAATAAACTAAAAATCCAGCACCTGGAAGTCCATTAACTTAGCCACAGAGAAACCACAGGCTTCACATCATATCCTACACTCACACAGATGAACCCTGCAAGGAAAGCAATTCCAGTGTGGGCCCCTGGACCAGGCTCTGAGTCAGCAAGTCTTTTGGCTCAACAGGTTTGAAAGTCCCAGGATACCAGGCAAATTTTTGAGCACAGGAAAAGAAACTCAACAGCAAATACCAAAATGCACATCCAAGAAATAAGAGACATGCAAAGGTACTGGCCCTCATTAATAAACAGTTACCATACACACACACACTACTCAATGCATGACTTCAGGTCACTATATCTTCATAAGGCAACAATCTGGATTGTTTCAGCTATGTTTTCCCTTCCTGATTTGCAGCAGCTGAGCAGGCACTTGTGAACTGTGGTACACCTGATGCAGTAATTCAAACGTTTCACCTGTTGGAGGCTTTCTTTACATAAAGCACTATGAGCCACACTGAACCCACATGGAGCAAAGAGGTTTTGTACCAGAGGAGAAACTGACCAACCCCAAACCATCGCGGCTGCATGCAGCTCTTCAGCAAAGCGCCCACTGCACTGGGGTAATGCAACAAGCATCTGTGGAGCAACAGGCACACGCAGCCTCCCTGCACAGGCAGGGGAGCACCAAAGCAGTCTTCAGCCCCAAAACCACCAGTATAACTAGCAATAACTGAGCTTTTAGGACATAAACCCGCTCAGGATTTGGTCACATCCCACGTACATGAGGAACGCACATATGCCCCCTCCCCCTCGCTGAAGTCCAGTTATTGTAGTCCGGGAAACAGCTAAATATTTGGCCTGTCAGAGCAGTTACCAAGACCCTCAGAAGCATCCACCCCAGCTGCCCAGCTTTTGACCATTTAAGAATAAGCTCACTCATGGCCAAGTCGTCCCCCCCCAGCGCTCGCAATTATTTACATAACGCGAAACACCCCTTGCAACCGTGCCTCAAGTGCGAGAGGAAAAAACACGGGGAAACTTGGCGCGGACATCCCGCTCCACCGCCGAGGCCTCGGCGGGTCCGCAGAGAGGGACGGCGACGAGCCCGAGGGGCGACCCCGGCCCGGCGGCAGCGGCACTGCGGGACCAGGCTCCGCGCAGCCGGCAGAGCGGAGAGGCGTCTGCCCCGTCCCGCGGGGGCTTCGACGGCCGGGCATCCCCGTCGAGCACCCCTCAGCCCGACCAGCCTCAGCACCGGCCCAGCGATGGGTGACATCCCCCGCCCCGCGCCCGCAGCCCAGCGGTGGCCTGGAGAAGGGGGATGCCCCGGCGGCCGGAGCGAGTGGGGCTCGCCGCTTCCCTCCCCAGCTGCTGCCGGCACTGCAGTCCCTGGCCGCGCCCCGTTCCCCGGCCCTACCTGGCTCCGGTGGCGGCGGGTCGGGCTAGCGGCGGCTGGGCAGCCCCATGCTGGCGGCGCGGCGCTGCCCGGTCCCGTTAGGATGGAGGCTGCGCCGAGCTCCCGCCACCGCCTCAGCTGCACGTCCACATGGTTACTGCGCCCGCAGCTCGCCGCCGCGCACTATATACCCCCGCGGGGCAATCTGGGTAGCGGAGTCCTGCCGACGCCGCGCTGCGCCCCGGGGAGCCCCTTCGGGACAACAACTCCCGGCGTGCCCCGCGCCGGCGGGCAAAGCGGGGCTACCTCGCCGCTAACGGGGGCTGTGCTGGGACTCTCCCGGCCTCGGCTCGGTCCCGCAGCACGGGCAGATCTAGAGCTCCGGGGCTCCGCACGGGTCTTCGGCACCTGGGGGTGGCGGGAGGGAGGGACAGCTCTCCTGCAGCGCCCACCTGTAGCGGATGCAGCGGCGCTGCTCGAGCCGCAAAGGGAGCAAGGCAAGGAACATAAATACCTGGAAAAGGCCGGGCTTAGCCGCGTTCGGGAAGTGCCGAACAGCGGAGACATGCTCGAGCCATTGTGCTTAAACCACAAGGGGCTGAGATTTGGTAGGGTGGTCCGTGCGCGCTGCTTCCAGCCCCCGGGAAGTCAATTCCTTGAAGAGGAGAGCTGTCAACAGTTGGCGGTGGAGAAGTGCGGTAATGTGGGGTACACCAGCTGTCTGCAGGAGAACAGTTTAACTTCCAAAGGAGTGAGTTCTACTTGGTTTTTCTCTTCAGTAAGACCAGCATAGGGGTGCCATTAATCTTAAAGCCAGTCTACTGACAACACAAGTTAACAGAATCATAGAATCGTAGAATAGTTAGGGTTGGAAAGGACCTTAAGATAATCTAGTTCCAACCCCACACTAAACCATGTCACCCAAGACTCTGTCCAACCTGGCCTTCAACACCACCAGGGATGGAGCATTCACAACTTCCCTGGGCAACCCATTCCACTGCCTCACCACCCTCACAGTAAAGAACTTCTTCCTTATATCCAATCTAAACTTCCCCTGTTTAAGTTTGAACCCATTACCCCTTGTCCTGTCACTACAGTCCCTAACGAAGAGTCCCTCTCCAGCATCCTTACAGGCCCCCTTCAGATACTGGAAGCCTGCTATGAGGTCTCCACGTAGCCTTCTCCAGGCTGAACAGCCCCAACTTTCTCAGCCTGTCTTCATACGGGAGGTGCTCCAGTCCCCTGATCATCCTCGTGGCCCTCCTCTGGACTTGTTCCAACAGTTACATGTCCTTTTTATGTTGAGGACACCAGAACTGCACTCAGTACTCCAAACAAGGTCTCACAAGAGCAGAGTAGAGGGGCAGGATC
The DNA here is from genome assembly GCF_963264785.1 of Psittacula echo. Taxonomy (NCBI): domain Eukaryota; kingdom Metazoa; phylum Chordata; class Aves; order Psittaciformes; family Psittacidae; genus Psittacula; species Psittacula echo. Next base: position 12,816,216 of record NC_137745.1, on the reverse strand, counting down.
ACAGGATCACCTCCTTTGACCTGCTGGTCATGCTCCTTTTGATGCAGCCCAGGATACGGTTGGCTTTCTGGGCTGCGAGCGCACATGAAGCTGGCTCATGACCCCCAAGTCCTTCTCTGCAGGGCTGCTCCGAATCTCTCTCTGCCCAACCTGTAGCTGTGCCTGGGATTGCTCCGACCCAGGTGTAGGACCTTGCACTTGGCATGGTTAAACTTCATAAGGCTGGCATCAGCCCACCTTCCAAGCCTGTCAAGGTCCCTCTGGATGGCATAGAATCAACTAGATTAGAAAACAGCTTTAAGATCATCAAGTTAAGACAGAATGACCAGCAGTGATAAAAAATAAGTACTATTTCCTGTTACCTATCACACTATGCAACTATCTGTCTTTAAAATACTAGTCAAGGTATGCTGTCCATGATTATCCTGTACTTTTTATGCCCTCTGTAGGGTACGCGTGGCAGTGTTTGGCAGCACAATGTGCCTTGCAGAAGTGAATGCTGTGTTTGTACTGCTGAGCAGCTGCATCCCTTTAGTCGGCCTAAGGTGAAGAAACTGCTTCCCTCCTCTCACTTCCACCTCCACCTCCCCGCTGCCTTAGACAGCAGACAAATGGGATGGAACTGCTGTGCTTATTTCCCTCTCTACAGCAGTGGATCACCACCGAAGAAAGGGAATGAGTTCAGATCAGCCAGTGGTCTGGTTTGATACAACCTACCACTGTTAGCAGTCCTTCATTAAAAAATAACATCAGAGCAGCTGTAACTACGGCTATCAAGCAAGAATATGTATAAGTCCATGACTTAGGAACTGAAGTGAAGGTCAGTGAAAAGAGTTCTACGATTCTCATAAATGGCTGCAATACTACACACCATTATTCATCAAAAAGTTGGCAGAGTAATGGTGCCTAATACCATTAGGCAATCCTAATGAGTTCTCATGTAATCAAATCTAATCTCTGGATGAGTTCAGTAGGCTGAGGAGAGTGAATGGCCAGAACGTCTGGTGCACTCTGGCAATGACATAAGGACTGTCACCAGGGCCAGTGGCAAAGAGCTCTGCCCACTGAATACTGCCAGCAGTTACACCAGCAGCATGCCTTCAAATACCTTCATTACTGAGTGCTGAGTAAGAGCAGCAGCAGTATGTTAGAAACTGCATGCAATGTATGACATAGTTTTGGAGGGTTTCCCACAGACAGAGCGTCTGGTCCCACAGCTACATTTAACCTAACAGTGTGAAGTTCTGAGAATACGGCATGCACAGGAGCCAGCAGAAGAGACCTGGGGACACTCTGCTCTATCCTAGCCTGCACATCCTCACCTTGTTGTCCAAAGAGTTGTACACATCTCTCCACACCTCTACAATAATCATGTCCCATGCTCCTGCTGCTTCTGCAGCCTGTCAGTCTTGTGATGTGAAAAGGCTGCATTTCTTCCCATGGAGTACATCTGTGGTCAGTTCTTCAAAGGCTGTGGAGTTTGTGCTACTGAAGGCCCTTCAGCCAAAAATACTCATCAAATACTGCAAAGAACTTGCTAGATTTGAAAGGGTGCCAGCAAAGACAAGATAATAATGAAAATTCCCAACAGTGGAAAATGCTTTAATTTCTCTTTAGAAACTTGCTTAGGGATGCTGCTGCAGGTATGGTGAGTTCAAAAGGTTCCTATAATCTTACAGCTTTAAGAAGAGAGGAAACTGTGGGACAGTCTGGGAATGAAAAATTTCCCACTCAGAAGTCCCACTCTTAAAGTGCCACTTTAAGAGTTATTCTCTTCAAGCAACTGTTTCACTGATAATATGAACTACAGCAGGTAGACTCTGAGACGAGGAGTAGAGTCCTGGCCTTAGATCACGTGCTCATAGATAAAGAGGGTCTAACCTATGAGACTTGCTCAAGAATTCAGAGAGGATATAGTGGAAAAAAACCCCAAACAACTACTTGGTAGATATCGTATCAGTCTTTAGAATGCTCTAATATGTTTAGCCCAATCACATATGTGATTTCAGTCACAAGAAAACACCTTGTAATGGGTCGGGTGGTTTTTTTGCTATTGAAGAACTCTTTATTTCTCTTCTTTTTGAACCTTATTCTGGTCCATCACTACCTTATTTGTGGCAGTTATGTGAATTCAACATTGATGAAAGATGTTAAGATGAAGTTTGAAGTCTTTTATTTGCAAAGAGTATGAACAGTATTATTTTATGTTGCCAAGTTTACAACTATCTCTTGATTTCTTTGGACTCTTTTGGACAAAAAGCACTCCAGCTTGCTGGGTGGGTTTGCATACTTTTTTTCTCTGCTTTTGGTTCAGCTGCACAATCAGCAGCCCTGGAAGAAAAATGAGTGCAGAAGATATTCCAGGCAGCCACCAGGACTCTAAGGATCAAATTGTCTAATCCTGCTCGTGGCTGGTCTTCATAATGAGGTAGATGATCACAAAAGCTTCCCGTTGCCAGAGCTGGCCATGCCAGCACTGCAGCACGAGATGAGAAGCACCATGAACAATAGGCACAAATGCCAGGCAAAATCTCACCTTTTCGGCTAAGTGTTGAAAAGTCTCATTTCTATAATATTTTAATATTGATGAAATCAGTGCCTTAATCCTGAAGCATGGTGCACTCAGGGTGAGGAAAGGGATAACTAAACCCTGTGTGGAAGAGATTAGCTGCCTGTGAACAAATGACTTAGGAGCACAAACACAATCAATAAATGACACCAGCAAAAGTTCTCAAGTGTCCTCAGGATTAAAAACTGGAAGTTGGATGTTGCTCAAAAGCAAATTGTCATTGGAATTATTTCATCTAGTCTCCTGGGAGAAGAGGGAACATAAACCTTCCTGATGGAAGTACACAAATGATGCAGAAAAGATTTCTAGGAAAACAAGCAATGAGAACGAGTGGGCAAGATACACTAGAGGACCATCCCCGCTCATTGGAAATTAGATGGTTTTCTTCAACTCCATCATTACACAGCCAGAGTCCCATGGCTTTAATAAGAGGAAGTTATCCTGCCAGACTGTTTTCAGTTCTAGAAGACCGTAGAATTTGGATATCTAGATTTTGCCATCATTTCAGTAAATTGCATTGGAAATTTGGAAGGAGAAAGGAAGTTACATTTACTTTGCATTTTCATAGAGATCCATCAATGCACGGGGCCAAGATCACTGCTTCAGCATAAAAGGAATGTTTACATTTTCTGACTCCAAAGCAGCAAGGGTTGATTTTATAATTAAATTTGTATTCATTTGTTTTCCTGCACTCTGTTGCCTTTCTAAGTATGTCACAGGGCAAAGGGGACTAATGATGGATAATTGAAATCCATCCTTGTGAAGGCTGCCAGAACTGTTATTTTACACACAGTAAAATCCCATAAAGCAAATACAGTTGTGTTCCTTTCCTGTACCAATACAAAACAAACAAAAACCCCCTCCCTCACTATGGTCATGCTTCTTTTTGCTGCAAAGTCCTAATCTGTACAGGAAAAAATATATACTAAATATTTTTAATTAATATCCCACAGAATGAGTAAAGATTGCTTAGTGAAGGATCCAGAAAAAGATCCATTCTGTGGACAGTCCTGAACAGAAGGCCTCATAAAAAGTAAGTATTTACATGATACAGCACCAAAATCTTCAACAAATACAGTGAACTGCAGGAAAAATGAAAGAAAACAAGGGCCTTACCCTGATGTAGAAGGTATTGACAGTTGTGGATTGAGACAGCCGATCATCACCTGCCTTAGGCCTATGTCCCTTGGCTGTGCAACAAGTACAAGGGAGCGCAAAAGCAGCGCAACCTTTCTGCCTGTGAATGAGGCAGCAGGACTTCAGATTTATGTCATGCAAAACAGCCAGCATCAGCACCTGCTACTCCCCCAGCCCCTTAGCCGGGGGACAGTGAGTGGGAAGAGCCTTTGCTCCAATCACAAAGTCCCAGCCAGCCGAGCTGGCACAGAGTGGGGTAGTAATTTGCTTCTTGCTACTAACAGCAAATTGCTACCTCTCCCAACAGCAAAGTAGGAGGCCATTGTGCCTCTATAAAGTATGTTTCCATTCCTGACCTGCTTGGCTTGTACACTGCTATGTTGCCATTCAGCTGGCTTGTTACAAAGTGCTTCTCAGACACCTGCACTGAAAACAAAACCCCCAAAAACTGCAGGTAGCACCGTTTGATGTTCACTTGGAAGGAAAAGCAGGTTTCTCCTTCTCCCCCATCAGTGGTATTTCCCACCCCTTCTGTGTGATGCTTTTGCCATAAAGACTGTGTCATACTTGATATAATCCATTTTGTAAGTGTGAAAAACCAAATTCCCAGGATAGATACACAGATAGAAGTGCCTGAGGAATTTCCCGTTTCTTTATTTTTTCCTGTGTCCTTATCTTGAAATGGCACCGAGTTGCATCATCCCCCAGTAAGAGAGAGGATGAGGGTGCTGAGGAAGAATGCACGCAGCCTACATTACAGACTGCTGTTGAGCACAGTCATAGGTGTACACATATTTTGGGCCTCAGACCTGCACGCTGTATGAGTCTCTGACATTAATGCTATCTGTATGCTGTTGGCTGTCCTTCAGCAGTCTGCTGCAAGAGGAAAGGACAGTGCTTAAATCAGACACGAATAGCATCAAGGCCTCAAGAATACTCTCTCCGGTGCAAGTTACTAACAATGATTTCCAAGAGAGTTTGCAGGAGGGCCAGTCCTCACTTCTGAGTGACACCTCCATAATTTGGACTTCCCCTTACTATGAGTATTGCTAAATAACATCACCAGTCAGCTATAATGACCTCTGGTTGCAGGTTTTGACATCTCAAAGTAGGAGTGTTACAGGTGATGTCTACTTCCCCTTTTTTTTCCCCTGTGGAGGTGAAATGAGCAGTAAATGACCATGCTGTGCCAAGAAATTACATTAATGTGTAGTTAAGAAACTGTCTTTGGGAACAGACCTATCTGCATTCACTTCACATAGATATCTTTCTCAAGAAAGTTAACTGTAACAAGTACTGGACGTACATCTTGAATAAACTTAAATAAAACCTATATAAACGCTATGCTTAGGTACCAGAGCACTGGGTGCAGCATCACTGCAATAGGACAGGTCCGGGTGCTTTGCCTAGGCCGTGTTTACCTCAGCACTCCGCTATCTTTAGAGCGAACAGGTCAAGTTCAGATCCCCTCAAGGCAGGGCTGCAAGAGGCGGCACGGCCCTGCCTCCTTCGTTCCCGCTTCCTCACTCTCCTCACGTACCTCTCGCAGGCACAATCCGAGCTCTCTAAGGACCTGCGCAGTGTGAGCCGGCCGGGCCCGGCGGCCCAGAGCCGCCAACCATGAGGTGCATCCCCAGGGCGGGAACCGCGATAACGATACAGCTTAGGCACGGGAGCCTGGTGGTGCTGCCCCTTTAAGGCGAGGCCCATCACCTGACCGCGGGCGGCACGTGGTACTTTTGCTAACATGGCTGCGCCCGCGGTGGCCCGCGCCTGGTTATTCTACTGCCTCTTTTTGCTGCTGCTGGGGCTGGCGGTGGCCGCCGGGGAGGCAGGGCCCAGTGGGGACTGCGGGTGCAGCGCCAGCCGGAGCCGCGGTGGCGCGCGGGATGCGGCGGCGCGGCGGTATTCGGCGGTAGTGAGCGGCGGACGGAGCGCTGGGCGCAGGCCGGTGAGCGGTGGGGTGGGGTGCGGTGACTGCGGCCGCGCCCTGAGGCGGGAGCCGGACGGGCTGTGGGGCGGTGGCCGGGGGGTGTTGGCGGTCCTCGGGCGAGCTTCTGTGCACAAACTTGCGTGGAAGCCGATCTCTTGGGCTGGGCTTGTGAGGGTAGGGCTGAGACACCGGTGCTTTGCCTTGCTTTTCCCGCCCTTCGCCTCAGGGAGCTCGTGCTTCTTCGCCGCGTGGGTGACCTTGAGGATGGTGAGAGCCCTGGGCTGTGCTGCCCGTGTGCTCCTGGCTTTCCTCGTCACCTCTCAGCGCTCCTCCCTGTGCAAGGAAGGTGACAAACGGACTCCGGGTGTCTTTCTAGGCTGTTTGCTTTGGCAGGTCTCCCCCTGCCTCGAGCTAGTTACCACAGGAATACGTGTGCCAGAGTAAACACCTGAGCGGGGCTGTGTTTGCTGTACAGGCTGGTGAGGTGGCATCTCTGCTAGTGAATTCCCATACTTGGTGAATATAAGTTTTCTGATCTGTTTGATCTCCGTGCTCCATCTCTTTTTAGGTGTCAATGGAATTGAAACACTGATAGGTCATGTGCCATGTCTCTTATGTGTTTTTCAGCAAAGCCATCATTTATGTATCCATACCTAGATATCCTTTCAGTTTTGTTTTCAGTGAGTCTCTTCAATTGCTTGTTCCATTCTATTGCTGTTGGTACTCTTCTGAAAGACACTGGCCTGTGCTCAGTGTGCCTTCTTGATGAAGGCAGTGCTTAAAGTGGGTTGATGTGCGATGTGCTATGTGCTATGTGCAATGACGGTGCCTACTGCAAAGGGATACCAAAGCTTTTTGTGTTATTGGAGACCAAATGCCTCACTGTATGAGATATCTTCAGTTATTAGGAATTGGGATTACTACTTCATTTCAGGGAAAGTGTTAGTAAACTTTGGCAGTCAAAATTATACCATAGCAGACTCGGATCTCGTTCTTGTGTGAGATAGTTTGCAAATAGGGTGTTTAGTGCTGGGCAGCTGTGTTAGCTTGGAAAAACCCTGTGTCATGCAGGCAGTGTGAAAACCTTCCAAGTAAAGAGAGGGGTACTCAGCAGTTTTCCTGTTGCAGGCTACACTTAAGATATTTGATAATATATAAAGAGTATGAATTAAATAATTCATATTGCATTTGGGCCCTGTGTCGCTAATATACATTTACTGTAATAAATATTGGCATTTCACTGTGAGTCTCAGTGTGAAAAAAATTGTGACTCTTGCTTTATAGAAGGCAGCTGGCAACTTCAGTAATACGTAATGAAAAGTAATTACTCCTGGGTTTAAAGCTATATCCACAGCATAACTTGATTATGCTTAGCTAGAAAATGTTTTTACCAAAAGAGAAGTGAGGGAAGAATTGGCTTCTGCTTCAGCCACAGATGGGATTAGTTGTTTCCACTGCATTTTTAGAACTGGGGAGCTGGCATTTTAATGGATCTGCTCTAAATTACAACAATACTTTTAACTAAGTATAATCATAGACAAATGTGGTCCCTGTTGTTGAAGTTGAGCTTTGAGGACAATGAACTGCATGTGCTAGTTGAGTAATACAGTGAATTTACAGGCAATTATTCTTGCGCACTCTACCTAATAAAGCCAGTGATGTATCTGTAAGCCTCTGCTTTTGGGTTTCTGCCTCCATAGTTCAACTTTAATATTTCTTGGAGATTAGTCCCTTGGTGTTAGCTACCTGTGTTTTAAAACTGGATGTTACAGCTGCTGCATTAACTATACAGATGTGGTTTCTGGATGTCTATGCGGAAAATCTGTTCTTCATTTAGTGTTGTATTCCACTGCTCTCAGGCTGAGGAGAGTTTTCTCAGCCTATGATATGTTATCATAAAGCTGGCTGTCAAAGGAGGGCCCTATTTCTAAACATGAGGTGGAGCTGTGAAATGAGCCTTGCTAGGGGGATAATCCTGTGGAATCAATATTTGATATCAGTTGGGCACAACACTGGTGGACATGCCGAAGTCTCAGCTGTCACTGTGTGCGAACAGCAGGTTCCCAGGGAAGCCCATTCCTAGCTGAATGTACACTGGCAATCTGCAGAGATGGTTCAGTTTTTGGACATGAATGATAGATTGAAAAGTGAGAGTTAGTTCTTCACATGCTTTTAGACAGCAGCTCACAAGTGAGCTCCAAATCTTGCTTTGAAGACTGCTTCGGGGAGTTGTTTTAGCTACGGTGAGTTGGAAAGAGATTGGAAGGAAGTGGTGCAAATTTGTGCCACGTTGTCATTCCCTAAGTCCTAAAAAATGTAAGCAAATTTATCCTGAAGCCCTTTTATGGATTCGGTTAAAGACAATCTGTAAGTGCTCAGATTCTTTTAGTGAAGAAAAATTATGAGGATGCAGCTAGCTTTAAATGTGGGTACTTCAAAGGAAAAAACTATTTGTACCACTTCTTACAAGGCCTGTCGCAAGTTAAGTGTTGCTGGGAGAGACCCAAGCAAAAGAAGACCTCTGTAGTGGAGAAGAAACAATGACATTGGATATGTTGAATGCTTCAGCTTCTCTAAGTAGGGAAAGGTATTGAATAGCTGATGTGAGCTTTTTCTGATCATTTGGCATGCTGGTAGTGGTGTAACTACATAAATAACAGTAAACTCCAGAAGCTGGAAGGTAACTGATTATTCTTTTTGTCTTTCTGGTTTACGAGTTGTTGTGGGCACTCAAATAAACTGTGTTTGTGCAAGCATCTAACTTTATGAAGAGAATCTTGTAAAGTAAGAGAAAAAAATCCAACTATAGAAGAATCAAGGTCCTATAATCTAGGTTGTGCTGCAAAATGGCTGTATGAACAAATTCCAGAGTTGATGTTCTGTGACCCTGCCTTGTCATCTAAATAATGTTACATCATTTCACATTTTTACAGCCTTACCTCTGCAGTCTGGCTATGTTTAATATGCATGTTGCATAGGGTGTTATTCCACTGTGTTTGAACTGTCATACATCTAAAACTCAGTCGTCTTGCTCTGTCAGAACTTAAACTAAATTTCTGGAGCAGTGTTGGAAGTGTGCTAGTTTGGAAACTTATCAGTGAATGTTTCTGTTTTTAGACTTGAATTTCCTGCATACCAAACAATAGGATTTTGCAATAAACCCCCATTATCTCCTAGAACAGGCTTTGTTTATTTTAGGTTCTGTCAGTGTTCTAGCTGCTTGAATTCCTTGTAAGAGTAGTGTGTGATCACAGATCACTGCCAGGGTATGTTCAGGTGCCATGTGATTTCTTGCAGTGGACGCATACATCGGTGCTCGATGGCTTTCTTGGGGCTCACCCACTCACAAACCTCTTGCCAGAGGTGTGAGGTGGCTGAATTCAGTGTGAGTTAGGGGATGAGGGTAGCTCAGGAATCATGAACAGAAAGGAGAGGGAGTTTTCTTCTTCACTTCTTTGACCTGTTGGTGATGAGTTGTGTGACTTCTTGGCAAGCCAGCTCTTGTGCAGTCAGCCCTCGAAATATCACGTGCCCATCAGGAAGATTTTACCAAGTCTCAGCTGTCATTCCTTATTCTAGCACAAGCTTCTGAGCAGGGATCATGGATGCTCTTGATTTTTGGGTGAGGAGTGTGTTTCTCTGTCTGTGGTCTTTTGTCTTTGTGGAAAGAGCCTACTAAAACTGAAGGAAAATGTGTTCTGTTTCTCTGGAAACTGGCTGAGGCCTTAGAGGGAAAAACATCACTGAAATAGTTAAAATATTATCCTGTTATTTGTCCTTTACTTCTGAATCTTGAGGCTCTTGCCCAAGGCCGGTCTCCCAACGGAGTGGAACATAATTGACTTGGAAGTTTGCCTCATTTCTGGCACACCGAGCTGCAGGTGCTCTGTCTACCTGCCAGTTAGCATCATGGTTGGTAATAAAATGCTGCACATGCCTGTCATTAAATGAAAGCCCATTTGTAGTTAGTATGCAAACAAGCACAGGCTTGTCCACAGAAGAGCACTTACAGTTTCGTAGTCTCCAGATTATTCATGGAGGCATCGAGCCTTTCTAGGAATAGAGTGCAATACCAAAATTTTTCATGTGAAAATGAATAGAAGGGACTCTGAATTGGTTTTTGGCTCCTAGGTACAGCAGGAGAACATGTTTCTCCTCTAATATTAGAGCACAAGCATCACCCTCAGAGTTCTTAATTACCCAGACATTCATGCAAAAGGGGGTTTTATTCTCAGTTTAAGTTCTGCTTGCTATTTCTTCCAAACAGGAGGTGTTCAAGATGACAGTTGCCATTTTGTTGTGCTGTTTTTGTCAGTGAAATGCTGCTCAAAGCAAAAGCACCTCCAAAGATGAGGTGAAGGATGAGTAAGACTGGTACGAGGCTTTTCAGTCTTTCATTTTCTTCATCTTTTGGGTGGTGTTTTCTCTGCAGATGGTTGCTATTCCAGGAGGAGTGTTTACAATGGGCACTGATGAGCCTGCAATACAGCAAGATGGAGAGTGGCCTGCTAGAAAAGTCTACATTAACAGTTTCTACATGGATCAGTACGAGGTCAGCAATGAGGAATTTGAGAGATTTGTGAATTCTACTGGGTACATTACTGAGGTAAGGCAGAAGGGTGTACAGTCTTCTATCATCTTTGTGTTGTCAAAATCCCCATTAAACACTTGGGCTTTTCTGTTTTGAAGGCTGCCACAATACTTGCTTGGGATTTGCATGCTAGAATATTTCTGATATAAGTAGAGGAGAAATGAAATTGTCTTGCCTTGCTGCCCAGGGATCTGAAAAACCATTTAGATGCATGCTGTTACATGTAGTAAGGGTCTTGATACCTGAGCTAATATCTTCTCTGCGGCATGACTGAGGCAGCCTGGGTGAAGCTAACAGATGGCTCAAGATGTCTCTGTGGGATTTTTTAGGTTGGTTTGTTTGGCTGGGTTTTTTTGACCTTTGGGTCCTAGGACATCTTTGCCCCAGTGCAACTGTGTTAGATATCCTAATATCTAATATCTTAACTATGTTATATCTTCCTTATTTTAGAGGAAGAGGGAAGAAGGGTTTTAAAAACTCATGATAGCCGAGGCCTCTGCAAGCTAGCTCAGTGCAGCTACTTGCTAATGAGCTGAGCAATAGAAAGCCCTGCTGTCTGAAGAAGATATAATAGCATGTATAATAATAGTTTTGTGCCTGTTGCTGGGAACAATGGACTAAGAAAGAATATGTTAAGGTTCTTCCAAGAAAGAAGCTACCTGTGCCTGAGGCTCTGATCTTTCTTGACAGTTGACTGTTCCTACGCAACTCTTATGAAACTGTGACAGACCTTTTAGGCAAATAAAAGCTTTGGTAATGATCAGGTCTCTAAGGAGGCACTTTGCAGAATTCGCTTGATAAACTGGTTCTCATTTGGAAGACAGGATCCTTCTGGTTGGATGAGGGGCTTTTATCAACTCTTTTTAATTCTTACCTCAATAATTCTGGAAAATAAAGTTGCTTAACAGTTTTGAGCTTGAACAGGGCTTACTTGCTGCAAACAGCTTCGAGCATGATCACACGTGCAGTGATACTAAAACATACTGCTGCATCAGATGGAATTTGTTTCAGACCATGATCATGGCTCAACCCAGGTAGTTGGATGCTCCACTTGGACCATCTCCCTTCCCACCTTGTGTGGGTACCCCTTTTCCACTGGATTCGGAAAAATAAGCTCAGAGTTAGAGTAAGCAGCACTGATTCTGTAGTGGTTTTCTGTGGGGATGCAGCTGAGCAGGTTTCTGTGTATTTAAATAATGTCCACATTACTTTGGGTAAATAGTGCCAACCTACTTGGTTTTCATTTATTAACTGAACTCCAGTGACAGATGAAACCTGAATAAAGAAACCCCCAGGTGTACTGCCTTTTGTTGAACCAGAAGTGTTTGTTAACAAACTTAAAACAAACAAAAAAAAAACCCCCACAAAACAACAAGCAAACAAAAGAATCAAAGAAAGCGCCTGGTTCTGTCAGACTCAAATCTGGGCTTCTTTAGGTGATTCCTGTTTGTTTCTGGGTCTTTCAGATGGGGCAGGAGAAGGGGGGGAAAAGCTTTGATTTTTTTTTTTTTTTTTCTTCTTTGATGAATTGGTTTCTGTTTTTGTCTGGGCATCTCAGTTTGGGCAAAAGAGGTAAAGGAAGTCTTTATTCACTTTCCTTTCTGAAACTGAAAATACAAAGATTATAGTTATATGTTAAAACTTCTTGCAATTCGAGTGGTGAATGAGATCCTTCTCTGAAGCCATGCTTCTTGAAGAGTTCTGAGTGTGTGGAAGCAGCTTGTGATGATCATTCTCAGTCTTTGAATACCTTAATATAATGAAGAAGTTCAGAAGGGCAAATGTGTTGAATTATGATAACGTGTTCTAACTTCCCTGGTATATCAATTCACTTATTTTACCAAGGGAGGGAAACCTTATATTGGTATTATGTACTGTGATCCTTTGAAATTATTTGTATTTTTTTCTTTTGGCTTTTTATAATGCTAGATAAAATGATACATGGTGCTAGTGATGGTGAAGGAGCAGTAAGTGGCAAGGCTTAAGCCTGCTATTTTAGTTTTCCTGAAAGAAAAATAAGAGAAATGAAAAATGCTCTTGAATATTAGGTTATTGAGTGTAGCATTTTAAAGCAGTTGGGACAACTTAGAACTGCATTTCTAATTAATAAAAGTGAAAACAATCACAGAAGCTCTGTGAGCTGCCATCTGTCCAGTGGCTGCTGAAGAACAACGACATCCAGAGATTAAATGCCTTCTCTTTTCTCTTCGGTTTCAAAATAGCTTCCCTGAAAGAGAACTCTAAACTTCTATTAGAATTTCCTTATCCTTGGTAAAAGAACGCTGTAAACGTGAGTGGCATTTAAAGAATAACATACCCTTGATAATATGGTTGAATCCTGCGTTCTTCCTACAGGCAGAGAAATTCGGCGATTCCTTTGTGTTTGAGGGAATGCTGAGTGAAGAAGTGAAGGCTGACATCCACCAAGCAGTGAGTAGCACAGCAGGGTAAAACTTACTTGCCAATCACTGGGGTAGATGTGTTAGCAATTGTGGCAGTAGTATCTCAATTTTGTGATGCTCCCAAAGCCATGCACAAAGATGGGGTTTAAGGAGGGGTGTTTGGTGTAGAATAACAGACTCCCAGAGATGTGGGAGATTTACAGTCTATTTTCTGCCCTTCATTTATTTTTCTTCATTGTAAAAAACCCAAACAATTAAAAAACCCCTTCTCCTCATTAGCCAAAGTTTAGTATCAGCTCCTTCTTGTCTTTTTTTTTGCTTCCTAAATGAAAGGTATTTAGAACTGTAGTAAATGGTGAAGATACAAGACTGTTTATTTGTATTACATGTAAGAGAGAGATGCTTCAGAAACTCAGCTGTCAGTAGTGGCTCTACTGAGTCGTGTGCTGTGTAGGTGAAGAACAGGAGTGCTTCTGGCTCCCAAGAGCACATGTGGCTGGCATGCTCTGCGTATGGAGTCCAAAGAAAGTGGGTAAATCCCAGATCCTACCGATTTAAGAAAATGAGGATAATCTGGGTATCTGATATGACAGCAGTGCTTGCATGAGTACGTTTTCTAGGTTAGCTCAAGGCAAATGTTCCAAAGAAGTGCCATTGCTATGGCAGACCTGAGTCTATAGGGCTCCTTATTGCATTATGACTGGCTTAAGTTTACTGGTTTTCCTCCTTCTTTGTAGAATATCCTGTATACTTTGCTGCTTTTCCAGTTCCCTTAGTCTTGCTAGGGCAACAGAGTGATGCTGGTAGGGGCAGTGCTGATTAAACTGGAGCTGATCTAATTTTCCTCTTGAGTGGAAGTGAATATTTGTTAAAATAAATAAAATTACAGCTTCCCTGTCCCTCTCCTTCTGTGCTGAGCTTTCTTAGGCGTCATTTCCCTTCTCCTTAACCTTAGCAGGTCACTTAACCTTTACAACTCCAGGTAATAAGCAGATTATGTCCTGTCGTCTCCTGGATAAATTTATCTGCTTTGAGCAGAAGTTCGGACAAGATGACCTCTTGAGGTTCCTTCCCATCAGAGTTATCCTCAGGTCAGGTGAACATAGTGCATTTCCAGATCTCCTGTCCCATGCCTTTAAAAAGGCCTTAGAAATTATGTATTCTGGTATTCATAGTGTGGCAATTTTGGGTGTGTGTGTAGCTTCAAGTTGCATTTACTCTACATAGGAATTTCTTTGCTTTTTTGGTTAATTTTCTTTTGGATCAGCAAAGTTAACTTGGCTCATTCTGCAACTGCTTAAATCATCGCAGGGAATCAGGATGTACACAAGGCAGGAATAAGGTAGCAGGATTGAAACTGCATCATTTGGCAATAGTTCAGGTAGACAGAAGTAAGTGTCAAATGAAACTGCACCTATAGAGGAGGACAACTTTCTGTTGCCACCATTGCACATTTTGATGCTAGGTAAGCAAAGAGAGAGGTGGGACAGTTTGAGATGAAATTGTTTCATTTAGTTAGTAGCAGAGTTTTACTTAGGCACGCCATTTGATCCAAGGTGCAACTTCTGAGGTTTAGAGAGTTATTATTTGTTATGACAAACAACTGGGAATAGCTGGGGCTTTAGTGTTTAGTCATTTATTTTTCTTCAAGAGAGTTTATTAAAGAAAATTTTCTTCCATGTGCATGATGCAGTAACTTGGAGCAGTGAATACTCCTTGTTCTACATAAATGAAGGGAATTCTGCAGAGTTTGATTTTTATCTTCCAAGGGCTGACAGTTGGAGGTTTTAGGAAGCCCAATGTCAATGTGCGCTGTGAATGACTGGCAAAAAATGTTTGGTTTTGCTCCTTGCTGCAAGGAAACGAAGATTACAAGAAAAATTGATCTTTTGATTCAAGACTAACATTTGTGTACTATGAGATAGAAGAAGATAACTAAATTGGACTTCCCAAATACTGGCGTAAATGATGCTGAAGGTGGAATAAATCCAGATGGGCTCATCCCATCTTCACAACAGTCAGTGTTAGAGAATTTCTTTTTCCTGCCCTACTTCTGGGATGCAGGAACCCCTAAGTCAGGCTCCCTGTTCTAAAACAAACAAACCCTAAGAATGCTGGTGGAAGCTCAGCCTTGGCTATTTGTATAAACACATACAGAGTGTTGGGAGCCACTTTCCTGCGTGTGTCAGCCAAATTTTTAAGTGTTGGCTGTGATGCTAACAGAACAAGCATTATGCCAGGGAGCTGGACTGGAGCCCAAACTGGTCTTTTTGGCTGGTTCTTTATGAAGGTTTTCTGTATTTGTTAAAAGTAAACTTCAGGAGTCTGTCCTTTTGCCATGTTTTCACTATTTATTATTAAATCATTTTGTGAGTTGCTTGCATGCAGAGCGTTGATAAATAGACACAGAGACTGTACTAATTATTTTGGTAAAGTGATCTGGAGAATAGTGACTGCCTGCCTTGTAGCTTGGCACTTCTTAACTTTATGCTGGTGCTGTGGACAAACTTATGTTCTAAAACATGGTAATATTGTGAGGAAGTGAAAAAGAAACCAGAAGCGGCTTTTTTTTCCTCCTGTCTGCCTGCCTCCTCACCAGCTACATACCATGAAATCCAACTTTTAGCAAGGAACTTCTGTCTGCAAGGAGAAAGCGTGAGAAGGCAGCTCAGTGGCAGAGCTGGAAAGAAACTCATGTCTGAAGAGGCAGCTTAGAATTTCATCTCTATATGCTTCTGCCTCTGAAAACCGTGTCTTTTTGCTGCTGTAGTATGCGTTTGCAGTGAAAGGTGAGAGTGCTGTGCAGACCTTAGTTGTTTTGAGGGTCTTTGGGTTTTGTGACAGTACGATTTGTACACTGGAGCAAGCACACATCTTTCAGCTGCAGGGAAGGGAAGCATCACCCATGGGGATGTGGTGGTAGAGCATAATGTAGTCAGATGCTTTTCAGTTAGCCCAATTCTCCATAGGCCATGCTTATCCTGGCTAATTTAAACTAATACAGCTCATTAGCAGCTTCCTATGGATCAGGATTTCAAGAAACAAGTTTCTATTGATGATTTGCAAGAAACTTCTTATGGCAGATGAATCCCAACTGTGGGGCAGGGACTTTAAGGGTTCTGCAAAAGCAAATTCTTCCTATGGATTTTGAAGCTTGAATGAAACACTAGACGATACAAGCTCTTGTTACATTGCTCAGAATGGTTAAGTTCTACTGAAAAAAAAAAATCAAACACTTTAAGAAAAGTGAGCACATTTTTAAACCTTGGCCACTGCAGGGTAACTATTCAACTGTAATCAGAAAACAAGTACATTGTGTGAAGGTGGTTTGCATCAACAGACTGTAATGATCAGCCAGAGAAAAGATGAAGGTTTTTTTTTCTCAATGTATACCTTAGTCAACTAATACTATAGCTTGTGGTATGAACCTTCTTGAATCATAACTATCACCAGGAAAAGAAGAAATAAGATATAACCATTGGTGTGTTACTGGTACTGAAAATCTTTCCACCAGATTGATGGGAAAAAGAAGTGTATTTTTAGATTGCCTTAGTGGCTCAGATATGTTTTGATAAGGCTTTTCTTCAGCTGAAGTACAAGGGTGCTAAGCACAAATGTGATTATATAGGCAGATCGACAGGATTGTGTATTTTAGAAGTAGTATTTCACACACAGTGAAAAAACTGGGGAGAGGTGGAAATGAAGATGCTGAGCTAAGTGGTGTATAACAGTTCCTATAAATAATGAAGTGCTTCTTTCTGGTGAGGAATATCCAGGGGTTTTTGCTCTATTTGCCCAGTTTGGCTTCTTCAGTTCTTAAACCAGACAAATTTATCATAGGCCTTCAAAGGAGCAGACAGCTAAATTAGAGCAGAGGTGGGGCTGGTGAAAGCTAATGCAGGAGCAAACCAGCTTAGCACGTAGAGTAATTGTTGGAGCTTTGGGTGTGCATTTCCTGGAGGTGAGGTAGTCTCCTAGATAGCCACTGCTAAAGAAATGTAGGTTGGACCTAACCCTCCTCTGGAAGGGAAGCAGTAAAAAGGGGTGTAGCAGCCAATAATTGAATTGTTCTAGATTTCTGGGAACTTGAGTTTTACTATTGGCCTCTAGGTCTGCAGTGGTAGCGTGGCAGAGAGTGAAAAGTTAGCTCTGTGGTAGATTGAGGGTGTTGCTGGTGGAATTGGTGAGGACTTCTGCAAATAAAAAAGGATTTTCTAGGGCAAGGGTGGAAGGTCCTTTGAAGGCAAAACATTTTGTGTGGGCTTAACAAGTTTTGATAGCTTCACATATTAAAATCAGTTCTCCGACTTGCATGTTAAAGGCAGTTACTAATTACTGCATTTATTACAACTATGGCCTTTCTTGGATATTTGGCATTTTGTTTAGATGTCATAGATAAAACACAGCCTAGAATTGCCAATAGCTTGGCACTTGGAGATTGTTTTTTATTTTCCTTCTCTTTCAAGAGAATTTGGGGAAATGGAAAAAGCTCAAACATTTTTGTTATTCATATTTTATGATGCAACTCTTTTCCTGCTCTTTTTTCTCCCTGAGTTAAGAGGTAAGTAGAGTGGGGGGAAATGCATGCTCAGTGCTGCTATTCCATGGCATTGTAAAATGCCACTTCTATGGGATTTTGATGTATCCTAGAGCAAAAAGCACACAGATTGTGTCTCTGAAATGAGAAGGTACTGAGACGCGCTTGCCAGCGAGGGGATTCGAGAGCCCTTGCACATAATGGCAGGAGTTTCACTTGCTGTGCAGCTACCATGAAAAAGGTAAACAGGATAGCACTTACCAGGGTCGGAGTACACCATTGAACAGATTTGCTCACTGGAGAATAGTGGGAACATTTTTTATTCTTGGCTTGTGGAAGATAGCAAAATTATTTTTTGCTCCTAGGCTAGATAAATTCTGCAGTGAAGTCTGAGAGCATACAAATCTGTGTACTTCAATTGCCTTTAGGGGTGTTGCATTTTCCGTCTGAGAATGCAGTGAAATAGGTTCACTGACAGACCTGAGCAAATACTATTAAGGAGCTCTGGTCAAGTTAGAACTATTGGATGCTGCTTTCTTCTCTGTTTACATGGAAACCTCTGCAGTGGTCTTGAGCTGTGTGTGCATTTTGCCTATTTATAGCAGTGTCTCTACCCTGTCACTTGAAGGGCATAGTCCCATTCTAAAACCAATGAAAACATTTCAATAAGCATTTCAAATGAGTATTTCAAATAAACAAGAAACAGCACTGTTTGCAGGTATGATAGTAGTGCTAGTGTTTGCAGAGGTTACTATGGAGGATGTAACTGCTAGCAGCATGCAGTAACAACTTGCTTATCTGTGGCTTGGGGTGGCAGGTAGGTTATTGTATAATTTGTCTGATACTGTTAGAATGTCAATGTATATAGGATGCATAAGCAGAAGTTGATAAATACTGCAGCTTTAAGGGTAAATTTTACCTATACTACACTTGGCTTTTGCTATTTCAGATACTTTTTAGAGAGGAAACTGAAATCAAAGGAGGAGATGGGTGAACCTATTTCTTGCAGACCCCAGTGTTTCAGATATTGCCTCTAAGGAGTTGGGAAGATGGAGCTATTGAACTGTTAATCTCTGTCTTATGCTGTACCCCCACTCTCACTATTGGGATAAAGAATGATGTGCATGAGGCATCTGTCACTGGGTATTACCAGTAATATTAGTATTTATTTATCAGTATAAACTACAGCTTTAAAGCAGGGCAATGCTTGTGCCTCAGGCTGTAGATATATCTATGCATGCCTCATTTTCTTAAACCTTATATTCACATGGTTATTGGAAAAAATTACTAACTTGAGTGTAGTTGGCTGAAAAATAGACTTCCAGAGATGGAACTCAGCAGGAACGTCAGTTCCTCAAAAGAAGCTTCCAAAACTTGCACTTAATGAATCTTACTGGAATATATTTGGTTATTTTTCTTGGAGGTTTGACATGGCTGTGAAGCATTACACTGTTTGAATGAGATTCAGTGGCATTTCCTTATGCAAAAGGAAAAGGTCCTTTGTAAAATTGAAGTACTAGTTTCTAATTAAGTCTGAAATCTTTTCTCTGACTGATGACTTAGAATATATTTATTCTATGAAGCTGCTGCCTTTACTGTTTGCAGTACTGCGATTTCAAACTACTTTAAGATATTGGGACTCAAGGCAAACTGTATCAACATTAAACAAAATCCCTTATTGCTTTTGTTTCTGAGCTAATGGGAGAAGCTAGAAACCTTAGAAAATAAGAATGAAAACAGTCTTCTGTAATTGGAGCTTTTGGGGAGCTGGGGCTTTTAATTAACATAATAAAGAACATGGGACTTGCAGTAGCATTGCAGAAGCTGGCAACATCAAGTATTAGTTATCTTCTGTAAAAAAAATATTCAACTGTCTACTTGTAAGCTGTTTCGGTGTCCTTGGTTAGTGATGAGGTGGAGAATTTGACAGTTGTGTTTCAGTTTAGTTTATGTACATAATTACAGAAGGTTTGTTCTCTGCAGAGTGTCTTCAAATACAGATATGAATTATAGCTGCATGTGCAGATGATGTCTCCCTTAACACAGCTGCTATGACAACCTTGATAGCTGGCTAGGAGAGACCTAGTCTTTGTCTTGAGCCTTGAAGCGGTGTTCACTTCCACACTATTTACGCTGCAGTGTCTCCCTGACTCAGTTACAGCTGTTTCAACTTAAACACAAGCCTGTTGCTATAGAGATGATGATTGGCATAGAAATAGGTCACGTTCGGGCCATTTTCAGTGCACTGGTATAAAGGAGAAGCAGAGCTGCAGATGGGCAAAGGTGAACGGGGAGCGTGCATCTGCTGGAGGGAGTTTCCTTGCATTTGGAAAAATCAAATAGGACCACTGTATGGCTCTGGCTTGTGTCAAACTGCCCCTCGTGGTGTTATGTTCTGAATCTGCAAAGCTGAATCAGAGTTTGGGGCTAAGCTTTGTCTCTGCCCTCCGCTGGTTTCCCTCTCTGACCCAGAGCAGGACTCCACAGACATGATGACAGCAGCCAGCCAAAATCTGCATGGGAAAGTGTCAGCTCAAAGCTGGGCTGTGCTAGTGCAGCAGCTGCTGCTTCTGATGGCTGGGATGGCTGGATCACCAATCCCAGGGCCGTATTGATCTGTTTGTACCCATAGTCCCTGTCTGCAGGCAGGTGGAGGTTGGTGTTGCCCCATTACTGGCAGAGTGGGCTCCCATGCTGCAGAGGGAAGGAGATGCTGTTGTGAGGCCTGGGAGCCACATGTGGAAGGTGGGAGAAAGATCTCTGCCCTGAATCTTAGTGAGGAAGGACATTCTTGAGGTTTGCTGGGAAGGCACAAAGCTACTTAAAAAAATAGGTGTAAAATTACTTGTGAACAGGACCCCTGCTAATGTGATTTCGTTGTGGTTTCTGAGGGGAAAATGACAGCTGTTGCACAGTTGTCATTTCTATTTCTCAAACTCCCTACCCTACTAAAAGTGTTCTCTTTTCTGTCTGCCTCTTCAGTAGTTCGTTAATCATCTGCTGAGGGTTTAGGATATGGCTTAGAGGAGGAAAAATTGACAGAGATTGATGTGTATCTGCCTTACATGAATATAAAATAAAACCTCATCCAAAAATTATGTTCTTTACTGAGTAATTTTTCTCACGTGCTACCAGTGCTGGCAGTGAGTATGCCCAGACCTCTGCCTGCATTTCCCAGAGATAAATGCTTTGTAACTTCCCTGCTTCCAGCTGATGTACACGTGGCTTTTGCAGCCAAGAGGACGCTTTTGCATGTACAGTGCTTAACACAACCGGATTCAAACAAGTGGTAACCTATTAAATCAGCTTCTGAAACTGAAGTGTGTGTGTGTGTTTCTTTAAGAACCCACCAGAACCAGTTTTTTCCAGACTACTTTGCACTTGGAAAATCTCTTTTCAGACAGTTGATTCCTAAATTGCTGAAGTTCTTACTTTGCAGTAGCTTTTGCTTCTTCCAGATGTTCATCTTGACCAAGTGTATGCAAGCCTTATTATAGTAAAATAGCATTATAATGACCCAGTACATAAAAACCCCATGTTTAGTGCTATATATCTGGCTGACAGCATGAATTTTTCATCATCTTATAAGCCTGACTTAAGGTTAAGATCTACAGCTTTGTTATTTCAAGTGACTTCCTGCATGTTAGAAATGGAATTAGAGCCAGGTTTAGCTGCTCAGTTGAGTTTATTTTGCTAGTTTTGCTAATACATAAATGTGATTTGAATTTGAAATTTGGACTTAAAGGTGTTTTGGTTTTGTTTTTTCCTAACATAGCCAATGCCATGTTAGGTGCAAGACTAATACAGATGTTTTCATGGCAACTGGCTGGGGTTTTGGATGTGTTTTTAGGGGTGTTTCGCTATTGCTTTTGTAGTACCAGTAACAGTGTAATGCTGGCAATGAAAGTGACTTTCTTGATGTTCCCCCCTTTCATTTGTTCTATGTATGTTTAGTAAAGAATTTTCTTCAAGGTAATTGTGAAGTAGTTTAAAAATCTTGAAATCGCAAGTTAATAGAGCAATTAAAGTTAGGATTTCCTAAACTACTTTGAAAAGAAAATTGAATACTTAAAACTTAGAATTTTATGCAATCCGATAGTGGGAGTATAGGCTTTAGTTCTGCAAATTGCTTCATTTGAGCGGAAAACTTGTAGGTTGGAATTAACTGTTAGTATATCTTCCCACCATTATCATACAGCGTTCTCTTTTTCTTAAAGTGCTACAAGTCTGTGGTAAGCAGAACAGGGAGTCCTGAAGGTTTAATCCTGGAGGAGAGAGCTGGATAATCCAAATTTTCAGCTGGATCAGACCAAAACAAGCACTGAGCTTCTCTGCCTCTCAAATGTGCTTTGCTCCTAGAGCTGCATTTCCTGTATATGGAGGCAGTTGTGTAACATTATCAGGGCAGTTACTTTTAACCAGTTCTGTTTCAAGTGTGAGCTGATGCTGTGAAGAGTTAATCTACATGAAGGAGATACTGTCCTCTAATTCAGTATCTCTTCAAGATCTACTCAGCAGCATATGCTGCTATTTTTGCAATATGAATCTGTTGCCAGTCTACAGAACACATGTTTTGGAGTGAAGCATGAGAACACTAAGCATTTTGAAAGTAACTAAGCGCATTAATGGCAAGGGAGGGCTTTGCTGTATTAATTGTGATCTTGTAATATCCCTGTCTAATTAGTTCTACTACTAATTAGATTTAGAGCAATTAAAAGCTTTAAAGACTTCTGAGAAGTTGTTTGAAAGGACTGTGAATTTCAGGTAGATGACTTTCTGTTTCAGAGGGAGCATCTTGGTGTCTGCTTGCTGCTGTCAGTGGCTGACTTAGATAAGTTTCCAATTAATTATTGCAGGCTGTACGTAGTCTATCATTGTTATCCTTGTCCTAGTACTATATGTATAACTGCTCTGAAGATCTGGGTGTTCTGCAAGGACTGGCAGCCATTTGGTGTTCAGTTCAGCAGAGCCAAAAACTGAAGACTTGCACACGTAGTGCTCTCATGCGGAGAGACTATATTTTTCTCAGTTTAAAATAAACCATTCTGATTGAAAGCATCTGCTTTTTCTTTTGCATAACAAAAGTGTTTTCCAAAATTAAAGTCTTCTGAAGCTTAAGTTTTTGCAGTCTCCTGCAGAGTTTCTTTTTATCCAAAACCCAGTGGTTTAATTTACAAAAATGTGTTATGCTTGGAAACTATTGGGATGAAATCTTACTTGGGATCTTTCAGATGCATGGAGAACATTTAGCAAATGGTACCATGGCTCTTTTATTTTTCCTTAAATTGCTATCATATTCTAACTTTGGATTTCAGTCCTATCTTGAGTATAGATTAAATGTTGAAGCTCAAAACAGACAAGGAATTGGTTAAATGAGACTCGTTTTAGACCTAATGACTGTAGTATCTGTTTCGCAGCTTGGTCATTCTGAAGCTTTAGTGCTATGAGAGTTGAGCAGAGTATCTCTCTGCATGAAGATTCCATCTTTGGGTTTGAATCCTCAGGAGCAGAGCTGTAGTTTCTAGTAAGAGATCAAATACTTCTTGTGCTTTTTTGAGAAGGGTACAGGCTCTGCTAGCGGTGAGAATGTTATTAGCTTTGTTAGATACTGAGCCAGGATTGTGTGGTTGTGTTGTCCATTTATGTGGCTGCTATGCTAGGGAGACCAGAAAGCAGGATCTTTAAGAAATGTCATTACTTTAGTAGTATTTCTGCAGGGTCCCAGTAGTATTTAGGTGGAGAGAGCATGGACAGAACATCAGCACCAGCAAGGTGCAAGAGCATCTTTATTTCTTTTGTACTTAGCATTGATGTCTTTTCTTCACTTTCTTTGGAAGAGAGAGTGTCAAAGATGTGTATGTGGATGGCTTCCCAGCCTGGACCAGAGCCCTCCAGCATGTTAAGGGATTCCCGTGTTCTTGCCTAGAGCTTGTAAAGAGCTGTGGGGTACTAGCTGAGCTTAAGCCAGCAACCCTGCAGCTTTAGTCCAGGATTACTATTGACCTTTTAGGTAAGGTGCCTATATGTATGCCGTAGGCAAAATCTGTGTATGATGATGGGAGAACAGTAAAAAGCTGTCATGGGAGCTGTTACAGCATAGACTGGTCAGATGCTTTAAAAATAACATGTCTTTGTGTATTAGCAGCACTTCAGTTTATTTTCGTACCGAAACATTCAAATGAAGGATCTGATGTGTTTGGACCAGATTTTTTTCTTACCAATTTATGTCATAGATAATTTTCTCTCTCATGCACATTTAGTTACTTGTTAAATGCTCTTCACTGGTGGAGGATGCAGCTTCCTCCTAGAAGTTGCAGTTAGATTTGTTTGACTGGACTGGCGCTCTGTCTCCTGAGTACCAGTTTTCAGTGACTTTTACTTTTTACCCTGCAGAGGATTTGGTGAGTTAAAGGATAACGCTCTTGGCACAATTCCTATCTGTATATATAACACATTACAAAGTTGGTTTAGCGGTGTGATGAAGAGAAATATTCTATGATTCCTTTTGCCATCTCTTGAGTGGGGAAAGGTGAGGGGCAGTAGCGTGGATAGAAGTTGCTGAAGGTTATTCTTTAGGTCCCTATTAGAGGAGCATCTGGATCTCCTAAGTCTGGGGCTAAGCAGCTGGTAGGTTGCTGCACTCTTTAAAACATTGGAGGCTTATTTACTTTGATTTTTGTCCATTATGGAAGTCATCTCTGTAATAGGAGTATTTTGGCAGCAAGCACTCAAGCTGTTGCAATAAAACCGCTATTGATGGTTGACATAAGTGTTCTTTTTAGCTTCAGCTTTCTGAAAGGACCTGTTATCATTAAGATAAGTATTTCTAAGTGAATGTGAATCAGAATAGAATAGCTAAATGTGCTGCACACTGACCTTCTCAGCTTTGAAGTAAGCTTAATGGAAGCAATCCTGAATGAATATATTCCAGGAATAATTCCTTGGCATTGCAGAGCTGAATTCGAGACTTTTGGTTAGGGAGAAGTACTTGATGTCTGCATTGTTACCGAGTATTTTGTCTACTTAATGTTGCTCAGCAAACCAACTGGAAAAAAAAAGGCAGTTTCACTCAACTTCTGTGGCTCTTCTGTCTCCACCTTCTGGAAGCTGATAGCAAATAGTTTAAAATCAGCTTACCTTGTTAATGAACTGGAAAGCAAATGTGTTGCAAGATGTGTGCTTTGACCGTAGTTAAAGGACATCATCAGGGTTTTGTTTTAGTTATTCCAAAACACTCAGTCTATGGAGCAAATAATTGGGAAGAAAATTCTCTTTAAGCCCGAACTGTCTCTTTTTTCCATCATCTCTGCATAGTGTGTCAGACTGGAAGCAGCCAGGAGGTTAGCTGGTTTCACTGTACCGTGGGCATACTGTTGTGAAAGGATGGAACTGTAACATTCCAGCTGACCTCTTCCAACCACCACCCTCTGAGTGTTCTTGGCATGTGTTTTCAGAGGTCAAGAACTGAGAATTTCTGAGAGGACAGCATGCTCCATCGCAGGTAGTAGCTGAAGGCTGTGCCTTCAAAGAGAATGAACTGTGCCTTTCATCAGACCTGCAGGTGAGAAAACAGGGAAGGAGACAGCCAAAGGGCAGCACTTGGTTAAAATACACTCGGGATTTGGTCTTCCTCTCACTTGTTTTATGGGTGGTGTTTTTTTCCTGCTGTTCCATACCCTGTGGTATTCCCTGGGAATGTGGGTCAAATGATCATCTTGTTTTATTAGAGATGATTTGGAACATAATAGGTCAGTTTGCGGCAGCAGAGCCATGAGCTGTGAGTGAAAGCTTTGTAGCCTGTTGTCACATGGTGGTATTTCAGAATAGCCTTTAGATGGGAATTAAAGTCTTTTCTTCCCTGTCTTTGTCCATTTTTAGGTTGCAGCTGCTCCTTGGTGGTTGCCTGTGAAGGGAGCCAACTGGAAGCACCCAGAAGGTCCTGACTCTTTTATCTCCAACAGGTAAGCTTGTAAGTGCCCATTCAGTTCTCATACACAGTGCTTGTAAATATACCTGTACACTTACTCCAGGAATGGGGATGCAAGAAAGGGGTTTTAAGTAGTTGCCCATTTGCTGCTGCTTTTGTGACTGTTTTCCCATGTTCTAGTGTGTTGCATGTGATACTAAGAGGTCATATGGTTGATGATGTAGTAGTATTTGAAGAAGTCCACACTTTGCACCTGAGGGAAAAGAGACCATACAGAAATGTGCTTCAGTGTGTTTTCTACTCATGTTTCTATAGCAGCAGTGAAGCAGAGTGCATCTTCAGAGGGTCAGGAACTTTAGAGCATTCAGTGTAGATCTGGTCTTGGAGAGGAAGACTAAATACTAGCTGCATGCATGCTCTAGTGTAGTGTGTCCTCCATCTGGGATTTGGAGGCCTCTCTCTGGCAGCAGAAGACTGGAAAGCCTTGTGCTTTTTATTGTATGCTTTGTGTGGTGATTGTTGTGGGAAATCAGTTATGTCTTTATCTAGAAGTCATAAATAATTTGTAAAACTGTACTTAATAGCCTGTAGTTAGTGCCATGATTTGCTGGCATGAACCCTGCAACTTGCTGACCCATGTCTTTATGCAGTCTCTTTCCATTTGGAAGTGGAATGGATTTTATGCCTAGAAAATCAAGAAGTTTCATTATTCTTGGGTGATTTTTTTTATGGATACTGCAGAACTAGCCCTGGGTTGCACATGTCAAAGGCCGTTGTTCCGTTGACTGTGTTACTCTGTACTTACCCGGATGTGACCATCTTCATTTGGGACCTCTTACATTGCAGCTCTTGCTTTCACTAGTCAGGTTGGCACTAGCTGCCTTAATCAACTAGATAAAGTTCCAAAACTGCTGTTTGAAATGAAGTCAGACTCTAGCCTAGATCTAGTAGATGGTGGCATGTTTTTGAGTCCTCTAAGGACAGGGCTATGTTAGTGTAACATCTCTGATGGCTGAACTGCTTAGTAATGAGTCCGTTGTCTGTTCTCCAAGGGCAATGAAAGAATTATCTGAGGCAAAAATAGAGATAATATCAGGAGGCACTGTTAGGGGGAGACAGAAATTCAGGCCACAGTCAGCAGATAGGAGCTGGAAACCTGCCATGTAAATCTGGTCTTGTAGAAGTATGGTTCAAACCTAGCCTGGTGCAACCACTAGTGAGCTTGCCATGTGAAAGTAATGTAAAGGACCAATGCTGGCTTGTTAAACAAGTTAATGGGAAGTCCTCTGTGTCTGTCTTTGGACCTGTACCTTCAGCTTTTGAAGTATCTTGGTCTATTACAGGCTTGGATCCTTGTGACAAGAATGACCTGGCATTTTTTTCTGTCTTTTTCTGGAAAAGGAGATCAGGATTGTAAGGGCAATCCTGGATCCAAACCAAAGGAAAGGTGGGAGCTTTTGTGTAAGCCAAGCACTGCTTCAAACACCCAAAGAAAAATACTTTCTTGGTAAATTTCTGCAGTTCCCTGTTTCCTGGACTGAGTGCTGCAAAAGGTGGTGTAGCTGAGAGTAAGGACTCTTTCTCATCGCACTTCTCCCTCAAAAGCCCCACAACCTGCAGCAAAGAGAATAGCACACAGGAAAGTGAAGAGCCTTCACCATTACATTGCAATGTAAATTTCTTTATTGAGAATCCTGGCTTCTTGTTAAGGTATTGTTAAATTAGCCTGGCAAGGAGTAGCAATGATGCAGGCTTGTGCTGTCTTCCTTTGAGGCTCTGAGCACCTATGTTTCCACAAAAGCCAGTGTATTGATAGTTCTTTGCTAGCTCCTGGGTGCAGCAGGTTTCTGAGGTGAGACCATGAGAAAGCACAAGCTTGCAAAAGTCAACTGTAGAGAGCTGCATGTAAATGCATGATGAGACAAACAGAAGTTAATCTCTTTCTCTTACTTGTTTTTCTCTGATGGCTGCATTTCCCTTCCAGCATCTTGATGTCTTCCTTTAAATAGCTTTTCTGTAGAAGTAATCTAACACCTTCTCCAGTTGTAACTGAACTGTGAACTTCGTCACCAGACTGACAGTGAGCCTCACTCATTCACAGTTCTTTGTAGCCATCTCTTAACCAGTTTCAGAAGGTGTTTGTGCTGTATAGCTGTGAGATTGCCTATTTCTGCTGATGATCTTGTCCTGTTTGTTTTGCTCCCTAGAATGGATCATCCAGTTCTTCATGTTTCCTGGAATGATGCTGTGGCATTCTGCACATGGGCAGGGAAGCGGTTACCAACTGAGGCTGAATGGGAATACAGCTGTCGAGGGGGCCTGGAAAATAGGTACCTCTCACAAATATGTCCCTGATAAATGTTTAAAACTGGTATTTACTAGATCAGGAAGAGTTGTGTGGGTTCTTACTACCCTCAATGTCTTTTTCTTGTGTAGTATGCACAGCTGTGGTAAGTATAACAGACTTCCCCTGAACAGATTCCTTTTGGTAAGTGAATTTCCCTAAATACCTAAATGGTATGTTGTAATCTGAATTCTGCAATGGGAGGAGAATATAGAGAGCCCAAGAGAGGAGCGATGTGACAGAAGGCTGAAGACACGGGACTGTGGCTGTTGCAGGACATGAAAGGTGCCACAGCCTAATAAGTTGCAAAAAGCTACAGAAGTAAATAATGACATCACTGCACAGCAGCTCTAGGACCACAGGAGCCCCCTTTTACCTGACTATGGGTTGGGGAGACAGGAAGACAAAGTGAATAACAGTCTTATGTCTTCTCCATCCTGTGTCCTGGGCTGCATACTGCCCAGGGCAGCACTGCCTTTCCCTCCTTTGTGTATAAGTTGTCATTGTAGAGCCCTTTTTATTTTATTTAAAGACAAAAGAGTATGTGACAGCTGTTCTGCTGTATGTCTTTTGATAGGCTTTTCCCATGGGGCAACAAGCTTCAGCCAAAAGGTCAACATTATGCCAATATCTGGCAGGGAACCTTCCCAACTAACAATACTGCAGAAGATGGATACAAAGGAACTGCCCCTGTAAGTGTGTCTCAGTGAATTAATCACATGGAAATGAACTTAGTCTTCCTAAAATTAAGGTCTGTGTTCAACACTATGAACTATGGCTGTCTGTGCTCTTTCACCAGTGTATTTCACTGTAGGCTTGAGTATTATCAAGGGACACTTTTTAAAAACTAATTGAAAGTAAAGATTACTTTCATTTTAACTTTTAGCTCCTCTCAAACTGACCTCTTTTCCCTTTTTCCAGACAGTTTATAGTCAGAAACAAATACTTTCTGCTTGTACTTTTGGCTTGGCAAGTCTTTGAACCCTCTTTTTTTGGGTAGTTGCTCTCAAGGCACAAAAAATCATCAACAGTTTAAAAGAAATTAAACTTCCTATTTTGGAAAGGTTGAGTCTGTCTGGTATGGCAAACAATGGAGTGGGATTTTAAAGGCAGTCAAGAATGTGAATGAAGTATTAAATGGTAGTTGAAGTAAGTCCAAAATCTTTATCAATAGAGAAGTCTGCATACGCATGAGGTGACAGCTACCCTTGCTTTTTGTTTATGGAAAGCGGAATCTGGAAGTTGTAAGCATGGGCATGGAGGTCAGATCAGTAAAGCTATGTTCCGGTCTGTGTCAGCTGGTCAAACAGTGCCTCTCTATTTAGAGGCAACGAGAAGCTGCTGTGTGCCATAGTGGAAATGTGACACTGAGAATGTAGAGAGTGATAATGATTCATTCTTTCTTTCTGTTTTATTTAAATGAATTATGTAAAAATGTTACAGTTCTGCACTACTGATTTGGTGTCTGCTTTTGAGGTATGAAGGCAGAAGCTCCTATTAAAGACAAATGCACCTTCAGCAGACTGGTGATCAGAGTTAAAAACAGTATTTCATATTGAGTGGTTACAGAACTGGCACTGTGTTCCCTGTCTCATGTAGGTCACTGCGTTTCCTCCCAATGGATATGGCTTGTACAACATTGTAGGGAATGCCTGGGAATGGACATCTGACTGGTGGGCTGTTAGTCATTCAACAGATGAAGTTCGCAACCCTGTAAGTGTTTTACTGGCATCACATGAAGTACAGAATTCCCTCTTGCTGCTCTGACCTGGTTGCTGTTGAAAACCTAGTGCTCTTTGCTCCTTTCTGCTGTGCCTGTGGTGAGCTGGGCTGTGTTCTAGTGAGTTAGGAAGTACCACACCACAAGCCATCAACACTGAAACTGTAGTGCTGTAGTGCACTTTTATTTACTTTTTACTGGTCAGGACAGGCATCCAGAACTGGTCAGCAGTTGCGTACTTCCAAACTGCCATCATATTACATAGATCAGGAATTTGCCAATGCAGTGGAATTACTTTCCTCCAAAAAAGGAAGTTTCTCTCTTTATGTTGCTACAAGCTGTATTACTTCCCCCTCATATCTCTCCCAAACACTTGACAAATCATTATGCATTATGTTTATGGCTTCTACTAGCTCCTTTAAAACTCAACATGTCATAAAGCTGAAGCTTAGGGGAGAAGTAGCTTCCCAGGCTTGGAGAGGTTAATCTTTAGTTTTCTCTGTGGCAGGCAGAGAAAGAGGTCCTGCAGGGTAAGCCTTGTGTATGGGGCTTCTCATGCAGTATCTCTCAGCAGATTTAAGTTCTAGCTTTACATCTCCTTTTCTCTCATTTATCCAGGATAAGTAAATATGAGAAGTGCACTGCTCTGCTTTCACCGAGCTTGTTTTCTTCAGGCACAGTTATCTGCAGTGAGAAAGCCAGTTAAACCTCATGGGGCAGGAGCTCTCTGCTGCAGGATTTGTGTATCCCCATGCTGTGGTCTCTCATGATCTGTGTAGCCTTTCTTGCTGTGCCGCACGTAACTGAAGGCCTCTGTGGGATGTCAGCAATTGGAAGCAGCTTGAGGAACTTGCTAAACCTTTGTTGCTGTTTTGTACCTTGCAGAGGCTGACATTCTGCTGTTCTTCCCAGAGGATGTTTCTAGCAAGGGAAGTCAGAATCCCCTTGGGGTCTAGATTGTTCTAGATCTATACCAACAGTTCCCTCCGTTGATGGAGCATCTGGAGACCTCCTAACCCATACCAACCACACTGGCCAAATTCAAGTTGGCCATATCCCAGTAAGAAACCACAGTTTTTTCTAATGGCTTCAGCTCTGTGTCAGACAGTGCGCTACCTGCATTGTCCTGAGTAACTGAAGTGCTTGGGACTGTAGCTTTTTTGTTGTTTGATTTTAAAATAGGATGGACTCTTCCCCAGCTCTTGTTGTTAGGCAATCTGAGTGGTCTAGCAATGGCTGAAGAGCCTTCTTTTCCTTTGGGACCTTGGCTGTGTTTTGTCTCCATTTGCTACCTTTTCCACACATTGCACAATAGATATCATGTGATTTGAGTATTTCACAGCAGTCAGAATTCTCAGCCAGTTTGTGATTCTGCAGTAACAGAAAGCTGTATTGCAGGAATTGTCTCATGAATGTATAACCCCTCCTATCTTTTCCCAACATTGACTCACTGCTTGCTTACATACACAGCTGAAATTTAGACAGAACTTACACTAGCATTCAAACTAATTCTTCAGGGTTTTTTCCCTGTTTGCATACTGCTTGATTAGGAGAGAAGCATCGACTGACTTGCAGCTCTGTTTCCATTCTGGTGGGGTTTTTATATGCAGTTAAGGATAAATTTTTTTCTGTACCTTTTGAGTTGAAACAAGGGCAGTTTAAGAGCAACGTTTCTAAAGATGAAGTCATGAGTAGGTACCAGAATGTAAATTTAAGTGGAAGTAAAGAACAATAAAACCAGCAAACTTCGCACATCAGGGTGGAGTATTGGCTTGATTGCAGCCTTGTAAGTTGGGTATGGGGAGGAGAATGGGCAATGCTGAGCTCTCCATTCCAGACTGTGTAGGCACCATGGTTGGTGCCAGGGAAGCTCCTGCTTTACCCTCCTTGCTACTGAAGCTTCACTTTAGTGCCTGGAGCCAAAGCACTGCTGTGCTGTGTAGCTGGAGAGGAAGAGAAAGGTCCTGTGCCCATCCACACCCTTGCAGAGACAAAGAGCATCAGAGGCCCTGGGAGGGAGCATTCTTCTGGCTGTTGGTACCATACTGCAGCTGTCCCTGTTCTTGTTCATCTGTTCTGCAGTCTGACAGCTACTTCAGTCAGATCTGGCTGCTTGTTCGTACCGTGACCTCTCAGGGCAGGCAAAGTGCACAGCTCTGCACAAGTCTTCTTTCCTAGCAAGAAGTGACAATGCTGGGAAACAAAAGTAAATGTAACTAGGCCAAGTTTGGAGAATAAAACCACTTCTGATGCTGTGAATTTACAGGTCACAGATCTGGGTCCTATTGCATCTAGCCATGTTCTAGTTTCTATTTGGTCTTGTCCATGGGGTACCATAATGTAATGTGCATTACTTGTTTAAACAGATAGATCTTAAAGGCTCTGCATCATCAATGGCAAAATTTTAAGGTGGGGGGTTTTTTCATGCAAGATGGCTGGATTTTGTAGGTGAAAGTCATGAAATGACTAATTTACATGGAATTTATTGTGTTCATAACAGGAAGGACCTCCAGGAGTCTTCATCCAAACTGTAGCTTTTAGCTAATCCATTTCCTGCCATTGGTGCTAGTAAAATCCATCTTATTTTGTTTTAAAAAAAAAAAAAAGATTGCCTGTATCAGCCTTTTCAACTTGTCCAAGTCGCACAAAATCCAGCTAGCTGGAATTGTCCATCTTGCCGAAGCACAGATACTGTGGTACGATGCTCGGAGGGGGATAAAAAAGGTAAATTGTATATGTTGGAAGGGACCTAAAGCTCATTCAGTTCCAACCCCCTGCCACAGGCAAGGACACTTTCTACTAGACCAGGTTGCTCCAAGCCCCATCCAACCTGGCCCTGAACACTGTGAGGGATGGGGCAGCCACAGCTTCTTCAGACAGCCTCTTCCGGTGCCTCACCACTATCACAGTAATGAGTACTGCAGTGGTGCACCTTCATTAGAGTGACTTACTTGAATGAGACACTTCTGTGTTTATGATTTCCATGCAGCAGTGCTTCGGTGCTGAATTCAGGTAATGGTGTGAATTTTGCTTTCTTTTAAGTGGCTATGAGTTTTCTTAGGTTTTTAAACTCAGCACAAACAGTTTGCAGACACTTCAGAAAGTATTTAAAAATCAGGTGTTAACAATGATGCTTTTAGGTTTTGGGGTTTTTTTCAGATGGAAACTAATGTCAGCATCTAGTGAGGCAGTGCACTTCAAAGTGAATTCCAAAGGGTTTTTCTGATTAAATGGGTAAGGAAACTGAATCTCATAATGTGAAAAGGTGTCCCAAAATAGCCAGGCTGCAATATCTTCTGAGACATTAAAAATGATTAGCACCACATCTATCAGAGCCAATCTCTTCCGTCTCTCTAGAGTACAAGTCGGTGTAACCTATATATAGGATGTGTTCTTTCTGCCTAAAAGACGACGAATTCTTCTAGAGGGTCAGAGCTTAGTGAAAGTTTTTTAACATATTTAGCATAATGTCTGTGCTGGCAAGGTTTGGTGCACGCTGTGGGTTGGGTACAAGGAATGGATGGGAGCTTGTATTTGGTCATTTTGCTTTCACAAGTAATTACCAAGAGCAAAAATAAACTGGGACACCTGAAACTGCTTTGTAAGTTGCTCACTGCTTTTTAAGGTATCAGATTTGAATTGCATTCTAACATTGAAACAGTGTTCTTCCTCTTCTTTGCCAGGTGCAGGACCTGTGCTTGTAAGTGTTGAAGCCAAAGAAACAAACTTGAAACATTTCTATGCAGCTCAGGAAGTATCTGGAGTGCAGAGCTTGGTACCATGTCCTTGCAGTTACAAGCTCTAACGTGTCAGGAACATGGGACACTGTCAGCAATAGCTAGGTTTAGAAATGCAGCCCGAACTTCCAAGTTAGTGGCATTGGAAGGCATTATAACTTTAAGAGCAAAGCATCAGTAGAACTGGAGACTTGCTTGTACAGACCTTTCTATAAAAGTCTCTTCAACTGTTGCAATCCAGACACTTATTTCTATAGTACAAATGGCTTGTTCAAAGCATAAGGAGCAAGTGGTTTGTGTTCTGAATTCCACTTCTTGTCCCATTTGTGCAGTGAGCTGCAAATGTCCCTGTTCATTTTGGACTTGAGCAATGACAGTCTCCCCATTTTAGGAGCACACAGGATCAGTGGAGGTTACTGTACTGTACTGAGGGACTGTTTGTGAAAGCAAATAAACAATATTGTATTCGGTGGGGTTTTTGGTAACAACTTGTGTATGAGCTTACTTGTCATCTGGAGCATGGTGAATGGCTGCTTGATTTCGTATGAGATCATGGCCTTGTTACTCTCCCAGGAAAAAAATGGGAAGCATCTAAGCCAGTGACATTGCCTTAGTGCAGCAGGATACTGCAGTTGAAGTCTCATACCAGGAATCCAGAACAGAAAGAACAGAAACCAGAATAAGCCCAATCTAAAACAGCTGTCTGTGGAAAACTTTTGTACACTTGGATATAAGTTCTGAATTTTCTGCATTTCAAGAGGAATAGTGTCTCTCACTTGTGACCTGTTCTTCCATTCCCCTCACCTCGCAGCATAGTTCTTGTCTATATTCTCTGTTCACTGACTGCTTTCTAAGTAGAACTTTGTTGTGTGTTGAGATTGCGGTGCCAGACTGTACCTGCCATGGCTGTTCTCCAGCACCCGTCGTGCATTTTGGGGCTTCTTTCTGAACGGATTCTTCACTTGGGTGACTGCTGGGAGATGAAGGAGCTAGCAATCTTCTTGCTGCTCTTGGCAATGGTTTTGCTTTCACTTGAAGACATCATGGAGTTGCACTGAATGGGCTACATAGCAGTACAAAGGCAGTCTTGCAGCATGTCTTAATCATGTACATGAAGCAGTTTTTATGTGGTCAGACTCAGGTTGGAGGGAATGATAAAATCCACTTGAGAAAACGTAAAACTGGTACTTCAGCTCCTCCAGTAGTGGCAATGGGTGAGCAGCCAGAGCACTGCTACTGTCAGGAGGATGCGCTTCTGCGCTGATTTATCTGATGAGTGGAAAAAACCCCACAGTTTAAGACACTCACAAAAACGTTTCTTTGGTGTGTCTTGCATCTGCTCTGTGGTGCACCAGGGCTGGGAAGCACAAGTGTTGGTTGTTGTTTGGTTTTGTTTCTAAATGTAAATGATCATTTGGCAGACAGTAGCCAAGTGTGTGTGAGATCAGTCAAGCCACAATCCCTTTATGGGGCCATTTTAATCATGGTGAGTTCCGGCTCAGATTTTTTTGTATATAGTGCATAGGTTCTTCTGACCAGCAGTTCCCTGTGTGAAAACTGATTTAGCTCAGAACAGGGTGGTCATGCAGCTGACTGTGCATAGGAAATAATGCTGCAACTTCAGAAAGCATCTGTGTGACGTAATGAAAGAAATACAACTGTCTTTTTCACTTAAAAAATAAAGCTTCTAAGATGTATTTTTAATAAGAAGCTTTGGTAACTAAATGCGCAAGCGCTCTTAATTGTGCAATCAGACTATCATATGTCTGTTACAACATTATTTTGCAAATATACAGTAAACGCTGTGCTTTAAGCCTGGGATCAAAGTCTGGGACAGCCCTGGCTCTTCACATACAGACAGCAAATGGCCTTCTGCTTCAGTACCAGATGGTACACTTCTCCAGATAATGGCATAAAACAATATTGTTGGATGGAATAACATTGTTTTAATCAAATGTGACCTTAATTGCCACACTCTGATTAGTATTTGTTATGGGTAAGCACAATCAAAGCAGGCTTCCCTTATCTAGAAGGAAGATAGAAGCATAAGCAAATACTAACATTGCAGGCTTTCTCTTCTCTAGTTATTAGAAATACGTGATATTAAGCTGTAACATTGTCTGGCCAAAGCTAATGATGTTTCTACACTCTTACCAAGTGTGTTAAAAGAATGCATTATTCTGGAAAAGCTGTTGAGTGAGGGAGATATTGTCTTTTTGGGATACCATACCTGAAGCCTGTTGAAGACAAAGCAGGGTTATTTTTGGGGGGTTGGTTGTGATTTCCTTCAGTACTCTTTAAGCAGCAGGCACTCCGACAGGAATGAGTTTCCATTTTTGTCTGTAGATGTAAGGGCTGCTCACTTTCTTTGTAAAACAAGAGCAAGTTTAAGCAAGTGATGTAGGTAGGAGACAGACCCTCCAGAGAAGAGGACTCTGGTCAGGAGGGCATGTATGAAGCTCTTGTATACAGCATCAGAAGCAGGGTGTCGCTGGTAAGGGTAGATCTTAACACCTTTCAAGAAACTGAAATCTCTTATTCCAGTTTGTCTGTAGGGACTCGGCTTCTTCCTTTATCTCAGTCTGGACCTGGGAACAGAGCCTTATTTTGGACAAGAGATGGTTCACTCTACAAGTAGACCAACGAGCTGCAGCATCCTTCTACCTACCTGCCAAAATCATTCAACTTCATGTGCTAAGAGAATAGTCCAGGTGGCTTCTTCCTGCATGTGACATGTATGAGGCCTCTCCGGTAAGGCAGAGGTGGAGAAAAGAAGATAAAACTGAGACATTGGGCAGTACAGGGGCAGGGCAGCTGCTGGTCCTGAGCTTTACCACAGTGGCTGAGCTGTGAACTCACTGGGAGCTGTAGTACAGTGCTCTGAAGTAAGAGTACAAGTACAGCCCATGGCTACTGGGGTGCTGGCAGGTCATCTTGAGGAGTCTGAGGTCTTTGGTCCCCAGCGCTAAGTAGCGGTTGTGCACAGGATGCAAAAGCAAACCATTAGAGAGGAAACACAATGCTCAATGCCAACACAACATTCTCCTCAGGTGGGCAGAGCTGTGAGACAGAGGTACAAAGCACTGTCAGTGGTGATGGGGGATGCTCATGAGTGTGGAATAAGAATGTCTTATTCACTTAATTTTGGTTGCTTTCAGGTCAGCTCATGGCTTTCTGGGGACCTGGTGGATATGGTACCTTTTATGGCGAAGCTGAGATACATATTGAATGAAAGAATAATCACTGCCTGCTATGTCAACATTGTGGTTCTAATTTTAACTCTACAGTAGCCTTCAAATGAGAAAGTTTTTGTCAGCTGCTTTTTTAACACTAGGAAGGAGAACTGAATGCACTGTCAGCTGCCTTTGAGGAGCTGTGGTTCTTTTCTGACCTCCCTTAAATTAATTTGAGTGCAGTCATGAGCTGAGAAGGGTATCAGCCTAGCTGGTGTCCTGCACAGTTACTTGTGCATCTGACTTTGTACATATGCAAGTAACTGGATCCATCTATGGTGAAATCTGGTTATCCCAAATTCTTTGTATCTTTTCCTTTGCTAAGCTGCAGGGCAAGATGGGGAAACAGCAACTGCAAGCCCATAGATAGTTGTCAAACAGGCAGGGATGGTTTCTCCAGCTAGTGTCTAGTGATTTACTGCTTTTCAGAAAACTTTGCCAGTTGTTTATGGTTAACTTTTTGCCTTCAGAGTCTTTAAAGAACTATCTATCAAAGAGGATAATGTTCTGTAACAGAATAGATTATTGAAGAATACTGTATCAGATTTTTGCAGGTTGTAAAGTGTTTAAATGCTGTAATCTTGCTTCAGAGCCTGGGGGGGTATGTATACGTTTGTCACTTTAACTTGGGTTTTGTTACCAAATAACCTTTGATGCTCAATATTTGCCTGGTAGAAGATATTTGTAATTAATAAAAAGAGCTTATGCAATTACCATGGTCTTTAGTTGACATGCTGCTTCAGTATATCCCCTTATAATTGCTGAAACATACAATAGTCTTATGGCTGGACAATAAACCTCCTAATCCCAAATTAGCATGCTCCTCTTCATTTAGAAAAGCTACTTTGGAGCTGATAGCAAGGATTGCTGCTCAGAATTTGCATTATAGCTTTTAATGGGAAATCCTGCTCAAACAGCTCCATTGTTCTGTTTTGTCTTGTTCTCATGTAACTTTTTTTAGGTCAGTTTTCTTCTGGCTGGCTCTACGCTGGCTTCCCTTAAAATGAGATTAACAGGCAGTTAGAGCTGATTATGCTTGCTAGTGCCTTATCTTAGAGTGGGGATCTCTGCATCTACATGCAGGTTTTGTGATGACAATTTCCAGAGGCCTTTGAAAAGGAGTAAGCGTGTCTCATGGAGGAGCATCCTGGCTTGGAAACAAGGGAACGCTGCCTCTGGGTGTGGTTTTCCCTAAGTATCTGTAGGCAATTAAGTGCAGTAGTAGGTCAAATCTACATGAAACTGCTGGAGTTCTACTATGGTAAGCTTTCTGTACGTAGCCTCACAAAGCAAACTTAGTGGATGCTGTCAGTAGCTTCTGTAGTACCAGTGTCAACTTTCAGGGCTTTCTTACAGTCCCTATGACTTACATATTATGACATACTATTTCATATCATTTACATACTCTGTAGTATGAACTCTTTTTCCTAGCTGCTAAAAACTGGGCTGGTGCCTTTCTTGTAACCTGTATCTATTGATACGAGTAGAGGTGAACATCATGGCTCATTTTTTCTTCCTGTATTCCACAGATTCTTCTGATAAGGTTTTGTCTAGGAATACAGACTGGATTTATACACCCTGCCAACCAGTGAAGTACCCACAGCTTGTACACTAAGTGAGAAATTCTTTATTGGAGGCTTGGGCATGATAAGAAAACATTTTTGGTTGTGCACTAGTGTAACATGTACAGAAATAGAAATGCAAGCAAATGGAGTTTCTTACAACTGTGAGAGGATTCTTAATGGCAGCACTAACTTCTAGGCTGGGCTTACCAGGTAACTAATAAAACACAATTTATTTTCTTGGTCTTGTCACTTCCAGAAGACACATGTTCTTGTGGCTCCTTCCTAAAAGCAGTTTCCCAATGTACGTGGAGTGCAGCAAGCACGGAAGCATGTTTGGTATCAACAACGGGAACACCAAGTACAGCAAGTAGTTTCTAAGCATTAGACGGATGTGGCAGTGACTTTCACACCTAAAAGGAATGAAGTGGGAGAATTGTTCACCTGCGTAATAAATACGCATCAAAGCTAACAAAAGAGTGTGTATCAAGGAAGCCCAGCTATCTCCTTGAACTATTAGGCAGTCCTTTGGAGCTGGAATTGAAAAAGAAGAGTGAAATAACCTTGTTAAATCAATTTGAGGGCCAATTTCATAAGCACTTCAAACAAATCACATATATTACACTGCAAATGTATGTGCAATTATGGAATTGTTGCTCATAACTGCAGTGCTTTCTGCAGGCCTTTTTAGCTGTCATGATCCCACGTAATAACAAATATAGTTCCTAATGACTGAGAGATGATACAGAATGTCTTGCACAGTCACTAACTGGTGCTTCAGACTGGAGTTTGGACCCCAGATGAGAATAAGCACCAGATGTTGGGCATTGGAGCCCCTCGTTGCAATGGGCCACCAAGTAGTGTAGCTGCATTTGGAAAAGTGGAAGTTCCCCGTGTTCCTTTTGGAGTCTCAAGGGTGTCTGTGGCTTTGTTTCATAGCAGTG
Source organism: Psittacula echo (assembly GCF_963264785.1). Lineage (NCBI taxonomy): Eukaryota > Metazoa > Chordata > Aves > Psittaciformes > Psittacidae > Psittacula > Psittacula echo. Next base: position 12,777,580 of record NC_137745.1, on the reverse strand, counting down.
GAACTGATGAGAATCATGGATTGCACTACGTATGCAGGCCAGCATGTGAAAACTTCCTCATCTCTCTTTAGGAAAAGTCTGATAGTAGAAAAGCCATCTGTGTTCAGATCAGTGCTCTCTCATGCTTGCCACTGTGTTTTTTTGCAGCGTATTGCCAGGTGCTCTACAGAAACAAGGCACTCCAGGCCAGTGGGCATCAACTCCAATGTGAAATCCATGCAGCAGTGAGAGGGAGCACAATCACTGTCTGCAAGTCCTCTACAGCATCATTATTTCAAGCTTTCTGGTTCAGGCAGACAGAGCTGACATTTGCTTACCTTGAATATTGATGGCTGCTCCTCCCTACTGTTACAGCTTTTTACCCCTTAGCTTGTAATTACCAATTGTTTCTCCTTGCATACTTAACCAGTGTCCTCTCCTTCACAGAAAGGGCCCTCATCAGGGATAGACAGAGTGAAGAAGGGTGGATCCTATATGTGCCATAAGGTAATGTGGAAAGGCCTCTGGTATTTTCATGTTGATCTTTCTTCTGGAAGGACTTGACAATAAAATGATCTTCTGACAGTTTCCCAACAGCTTGTTGAGGGATTCCATGCAATTTAAGGAAAAGCAATACCTAATGTTCCTAAGGACTTCTTTTTTGTTAGCTTGGAATTAAACAAGCTGCTTTACCCAGCATGGGGCTTTTTTAGATTTAGAAGTTGGAATTTATGTATGCTTGTTTCGTTATAGTGCTTGAGTGATACTTGTAAGAATAGAAAGTATGGATGTGACTTTTTGGGAATGACTCAGGATATCAGGTTTGCAGAAGGGAGATGAATGTTTCAGCTTAGTCAATAGCACCCTTGAAATGGTTTCTGAAAGGTTTGGATACCACTACAGTGCAATGGCTGTTCCTGACATAACTCAGGTTTTAAACTCTGTTCACACAGTGCTGGAAGAAATGCTCTTTGTGCATCTCCTTTTTCATTAAAGCTGTCCTGCTCTTCTTCCCTTTCAAAGCCTGCAGCTGGCAAATCCTCCTCGTAATTAGATTAAATTTTCTACAACGAGATCCCAGTTTCTACACTGATTTCCTCCTTAGGTGAAATCAATGTCGGATGTTAATTAGCAGTTTCGATTAAATTAACACTGGAATAGACTCTTAAGCGATGAGTAATGTGACCCATTTTAAAGGGCTGTGAAGATTCTGGTCTGTCCTAGTCTTTTTTTTTCGAGGTGATAAAACTAGGCTGTGTATCATGACAGAACCCCCACTGAATGCTATTAGTACAAGGGTTCTTTATTAGGTGTCTAAAAATCTGTTCCCGCTGTCTATGCTATTGCTCCTTTCTCTCTCAGAGCTCACAAAGCCTGAAGTTGCACCTTCTTACACGTATGCTTAGTAGCTACTTTTATGTTCAAAATAGTTCAGCCTGTGAATACTGTGGTGTCCTGTTGAGGGTTAGGGTAAACCTCTGCAGTGTGAGATAGCAGCATGCACTGTGCTTGTTCAGGACAAAAGCTGCTCTCTGGCTCTGCACCCATATGGAAGAGAGCTTGTGAGGAACTGCTGGTGACTCTCCTTAGATGGAGACACTGTTAACTCATGGAGATAAGCATCAGTGATGGCATTCCCTTGATGACAGAGCTGCTTCAAGTTGTCATCATCCTTGTGGTTGTATGAATTGATCTGTTTGGTATTTGTGCCCAAACTCCTGAAGGGATCTGGGATAAAGGAGAAAAACTACCTTCTTCTTGTTCTCCTCTGCTCCTCCACACCTCCCCAAAAAGGGAGGGGGAAACCATGTTTGCTTTTTAACTCAGCCGTACCAGAAGTCTGCAGCTGAACCGGCCTTTATGGAAGTGGTGCGGTTTTCTATCAGAGGCCAGGAACCTGCAGGAATATAGGAACAAAACCACTGAGCCAGGTCTTTTGAAGTAATGTCAAAATGGGGCAGAACTTGAGACTATACTGGAGTTGCTACATAAACACACAGTCTGTGCTACCCCAGCACTTCATTAGTGAAATTACCGGTGTGCCTGTCCTTCCATGGCATGATGGGTAACTGTTTCTGGGTGCTCAGTCTGACTTAAAGCAGCAAACATCTTAAATGGCTTGGTTCTGCAGTTTGGAAACCACCATTCCTAATGCCTGACAGTTGAGGATCTGCAGCACTGTGAATAGCATGTTTTTCTTTTTTCAAGGAATGTAAGTATATTCACTTGCCCTGAGACATGGCCCAATCTGTATAGCCATGGGACATACAAAACATGTTACACACCAGTGTCTGTACCGGTCTGTAAAGACGTCTGACCTTGTCCTTTTTAGATTCATTTGGCTAACAGCCTTTCTTAAAATAACTGGTACAAAGCACCCTGCAGCAGTCCTTTTCTGAATCTTATGACATTTTCGGTCTAAATTGGTCTGTCACAGAAGTATCAGATCCTACAAGCACAAGACAAGCAACACTGGGAATGAAAGCACAGAGGCATTTCCTACTGACACGCATCAGTAGGATCAAATGCTACGTGTGATGGGTGTGAGGACAAGTCCTGTGCATAATCTTGTGCTCCCTTCTCACTTCCAAGAAATAAAAGAGCAATGGTGGGTCCTCCTTTCATTTCTTGTGAGGTGGCTGCTGTGTGCCCATTCAGGAAGAGAACAGTGCTCAAAGCTATCTACTAGGAATATCTGAAATGCAATTGAATCATTTTATCAGTGCCTTAATTTTAAATGTAAATGTTTTTATAGTCACCAGTCCAGATTCTATGTCAGTTATAAATACCCCTAGATTATTAGCCACAGAAATATTGGAAAGGAGTTTGCCTCCAGTTACCCCATTCTTGTTGCATCTTTCACCGAGATGTTTTTTGACACATGCCAGTACCTGTCCATTTCCAGACATTCCTTAGGATGCTGATACACAGATCAGGGCACTGAGATGTGCTCTCCTCTGAGAAGCAGAATGGTTGTTCTGTCCATTTCTCAGGGCAGGATTATTATTAGTTGACATGTTATCAGTTGCTTTGCCATTCAAACTACCTTTTCTATCAGCTGCAGCTGGCCTCTGTATGTAGTGGGATCCCCCTTATTTCTAATACAGTGACTTTGATCTGTATCAGTTCACTGACCTGTCATTTGAAATGATTTGCTGCATCAATCTAACAAACTCTTCCCTACAGAAGCACAAGCTGTGAATGCTCTAAAGTTCACTTGTTCTCTTCTTTCTCTGTAGTCTTACTGCTACAGGTATCGCTGTGCAGCCCGCAGTCAAAACACTCCCGACAGCTCTGCTTCCAACCTGGGATTCCGCTGTGCAGCAGACACCTTGCCAGAGCTACAGTGACTACAGCGTACACTACAGTGTTACACCAAGACAGGAAGGGCTGAATTTCACCCAAGGAAGAAGAGATATGTGGAGTAGCACTTGCTGATGACACTAAAACTTCCTGCTGAGGAAAAACAATCCAGCACTACTCAACAGTGCTTGAAGAACCTTTATGTATTTATTTTTGGGGAACATGGCCTGGACTTTTATCCTGACCAAACTTTTTATCAGTGAATTCTGTTGATTTTATCACAAGTATTCTGGAGGTAACCAGCACAAAACTGAGTAGAAATACACCAGTTGTGTTTTTAAAGGTTAATTAACAGCTACTTTAGAGAAGTTCTTTATTAAATAGTTTTATTTATGCATAGTTCTGAATTTCTACACTCAAATCCAATAAACAAGGACTTTTATAATTCTATACAGCTTTAAAGGACAATTGAATGAGTGAAGAGGGAGGACTTGCAAAGAGCTGTCCACACAGGCAGTTAGTACAGCTGTGCTGTTATGTTCCTGTTGCAGTGAAAATCAGTCCAGAAGTGTGCTTTTTCTGGTGAGATACTTGTTCCTCTTTATAAAGTGCCTTCTGCAACTGAGGGATGCTAATCTTCAGGGTGATGGTGATTAGAAACGTTGTACATATTTGAATAAAACTTCATGCATTGATTTTTGTTGAAGACTTTTACTGATGGAAAAACACTGGCAATTTCCCCTGAATTTCTTGGATGTGCCGTAGGCTTATTTTGGGGACTGGCAAATTGCAAAAATGGCATCATTATAAACTGAAGCTTACAAATGGTTCTACTTGAATAAAGATCATTAAAGTGAAAAGATGGCAACGTAACTGTGAGCCATAAGGCCTAATAAGGTAAGTTTTGAAACTGTTCTGTTAATAAATTGCACTTAAAAGGAAATTTTAGCAGGGAGGGAAGTAGGACTAGTGAGAGCCACCTTGTTAGGGTATCTCAATGTATTTCATGCCTTTCATGAAGTGTTTTGCACTGCCACCCACTCCAGGACACAGCATCTGGTTGTATATCTCTGTTGGGCCATCACTTGCTCCAAGTGCAGACTGAACCAGAAGCTACCTCTGCAGTAAGGCTGCAGCAGCAGCAGGACAGTCCTTACAAACAGGTCCCTGTCCTCTTAAAGGCTGCGGTGCTGCCCACGTGTAAACTGAGAATAACTGGGCTGTCCTGCTGGCTGTTAATGTGCAGTGTTTTTCACACATTAAAAACTTTGGCAGTGATGTATCCCTCCCAACATTGTGTTTTCTGCAGTAAATGGGGTTTGGATTTAATGCAACCTGGGGTTAATACAAACCCATCACTTGCCAGCTCCTTCGCTGTCAGTGCTCCATGCTGAAAAGAAGACACTGGAGAACATCTTGGGAGCTCTTTGGCAAATACCAGCCTCTGGTGGGGGGTAAAGGCAATTCTTGCAAGTGGAGGGGGAAAAACTATTCAGAATGCACCACTATGACCTGGCACTCACATAAGCATTATAAAAACTGTGGTAGGTGTTTTGTGTGATAAGGACTGCTTTAAACGAAATGTCTCATTAAAATCGATGCATTCCAACCATCTATTTTACTGTGACGAATAGTGAAAGATTCTATCTTGATTTCTATCTTTCTAAGAGGCATGTCTTTGCCACAAGAAGGAATATACTTTATGAAAGACTGACTGGAGTTGTTTTTGTTTTTATTCTGGAAAAAAAATCCTAGGAAAAGATACACACAATTGAAAACATTATTATGAATTCAAGTAAAGAGTTTCATGATCACCATCAGCTATGTCGTCATTGTGCTGTTGTTGGCATGTGGGGGAAAATCTTCCTGTTTGTCTGTGGAGATGGTGGAATGTGTCCCATTCATCCTGCCTTTGTTAGGGTAATGGCTTCTGTGTTTTACTAGGTCTTACATTGAGTATCTTTGAAGATTTCAGTAAGAAAGTCAGTCCCCAAACTCTAGTGAGTATTGAAATATTGATAATCATTACTGCACTTTGTGAGGAGAGAGGAGGAGGATTTCACCTGTCTCACAGTCCTCAGAGCCATTGGGTTGGATTCAGTGTGAAAGAGAACACTAAACTACAGAGAGGTACATTAGGACTCTGAAACTGAAAGGAACCTGAAGGAAAAAGTGAACAGAAATTCAGCAGATAGAAACAAGGGTCTGTTTTCCATTTCCTTTTTAGGGGATTTTTTCTTTAGTTGATAAAGCACTAGCACTACAGCCCAGGGCAGCTGTAGTGCTAAGGCAGTTCAAAGCACAATGCACCTGCTCTGTGAAAAAGGCCATTAACAACTGCTGTGATGGTTTAAAACTCAATGACAACGTATTATTTAATGTTCTTGCAAAGCCTTTCATGTGGCTGGCTGTTTTTCAACAATGGCTCTTGTTCCATGCTGTGGAAGCTTGTCCTGACCAGGTAACTGATATTTGCTTCACTTGGTGCAAACAGCATCAGCTGGCTTGGATAGCAAGGGTTTGATTGCACAGACAGATGGCTTGGCGGTGTTCTCTGGTTTAAGGCTAGTGATGTAAGGGCTAGATACTGCTAATGGTGTTTGGGGTTTTGTGTTTTGGGGGTGTTTTTTTCTGTGAATCTACACTTCCTTAACTACTCACAATCATGCCAAGTACATATTCATAACAGGAAGCTAACAAACCGTACCGCCCTCCTGAAAATGAGGAATGCAGATGGTGTAAAACTAGTCTTGAAACTTTTTCCAGGAGGGACAGAGGAAGTAGATTGGATCATCCGCTCCCAGCCTTCCAGTCCTGCAGGCTGAAAGTGGCTGGCATAGTGCCCTTTAGGATAAGAAAACCAGATAAGCCTCCATAAAGAACAAGAAACCCTGCACTCCAAGCAGTATGTATTCCAAGTGCCAGGATCTGGAGAATGGCTCTGTAGAAGCAGGCACCTTAACCAGGCAAGGAATAAAGATAATGGCCACTCAGCCATTAGTAGTAAACTATTTTTGACAGGCAGCTGAAATCCTGTCAAAGGTTGTGGGTACAGTTAAAAGATCAAACTGTGCAGAGCAAATAACCTCCAGGGACTTGTGCCACCGACAGCACACTGTGCATGACTGTAAAAAGCAGCACTGCAGGTTGTCTGTCAAAGCTGGGGGGGAATTCAAAACAACCCTGTTTGAAGCTTCCTTAATTTGACCTTTCTAGAAAGGAAGTGAAGTAACATACAGTTGCAGGGCACACCTCATCCAGCAAGTGCCCTTGTGTATCTCTGGCATAAGGGGATTCTCAGTAAAGCAGCATACCTGTGTTAGACCAGCACAAACACTACCGAAAGAAGATGCAATGACCTCCCTCTGATGGGCAGGGACAAGCCTTGCTAAAGGCTGTCTGGCTCTGTAGGAATTGTGAAAACCAATCAGTTAGCAGCTGAAAGGAACACTTGTGTAACTGCCACCCATTCAAAAAGGTAAAAAGACAAATTTGTTGTTCGCATGTATTTATGTATTTCCTGCTTAATCCATCTCAGAAGTCAGGATAACCATCATACCGCTTAAGACTGGAGAGTCTGAATTTGCTTCCTGACTGTGTAATAACACTGCTGGAAAGTACCATGGACATGCTGCTTGCTATTACTGCAGAAATCTTACTAGATGAGCTTTGGGATAGATGTCATCCAAAAAGATGAGCTGACTGTACTAGAAGCCTGCAGAACTGCAGGATTTACACACAAGCTGAATGGTAATGAACTTGAACCAGTCAATCAAAACTTGGTTTTGGCATGCAGCTGGATGTGACTAGAGATGGAAAGGGGGGGAGGAAGTATTCAAGGTAGTCCGTCTAGACAAAATTTTTTACATCAGTAATCATTTATGTTTTGTGGAACAAACAACTTATAGCAAATAATATAAAGAAAGTAATTTGTTTGCATAGGATTTAAGAAACCTCCTGCCTTTCTGTTAAATATCAAGATTCTTCAATCACAGAATCATAGAATAGCCAGGGTTGGAAAAGATCTCAAGATCATCCAGTTCCAACCCCCCCTGACATGGGGAGGGACACTTCACACTAAACCATGTCACCCAAGGCTCTGTCCAACCTGGCCTTGAACATCGCCAGAGATGGGGCATTCACAACTTCCCTGGCAACCCATTCCAGTGCCTCATTGCACTCTCTTGTGCAGTTTTCAGCAAGGTTTCTTCTTGTTACCACATATCCTTTCAGTGTACCAGTGCTCAAGTTCATTCCTTCTGAAAGGTACAAACTGAGAGAGCTGCTCTAACATACAGCAAGCTGTCAGAAGAAAACAGGAAAAAAAAAAATATCAGGCCTGGCTTTATTGTGGAACATCCTGAAGCTCTAGTACTCCCTCATGGCACCCACCTCAGAGTCTCTAGATGTTGCATGAAGTTATTCTCAGTATCTTGACTTTTAGTTATTGCTCAAAACCAAGTACTTTCTTGGTGGAATACACAGTTTTAGTTAACTGCAATTTAACTGCTAGAGAAAATCATACTCGCGAGGTATGCTTACAGCCTGAAAACCTATGGAGAGCTCCCTGAACAAGCATTTGGTGTGGAAAAGAGGGAGCTGTCCCAAGGTAAGAAGGAATCACATGTGCGGGAACCACAGTAGCAAGGTTTCCTCAGTCTGTTGTCTTCCTCTAAGGATTTTTGTTCTTCGTCAGTTACTCCTAAATTATAGAATCTTCCAGAATAATCAAATGAAAGTTCCTCTCCAGCAGAAATGTCTCTAGCTGCAAAAAGTGCTAGTCTAGGCACCATTGAGTCGACTCGAACTGGCACCATAAATAAATTGGGTTCACAAGAATGATTCAGGAACCTGCCTACATTACCTATGTACCTAGGGTCAACAAAGGTCTCCATTATGTCACCATTATGGAGGTGCTCCCTTACTGCTATAATATAGTTTGAATCCTTTGATGTTTGGGCCTGAATTCTTCTACATGCCTCATTAAAGCCTAAAACTTCACCAGCATATTCACAGACAAATCTTCCTTTAGCTATGAATTCCAGCGTACGGAGACCCCACCCTTTCTTCTCGGTCTTGAACACCTCAAGTCTGAACTGCAAACCTCTCTGAACAACCCTGTTTGGACAGGATTCACCACAGTGGCACATGACATTGCATTCAAAAACAGGCCTGGCGTACTCCTCCTCTTCCTCTGTAGGCCTCAGGCACAAACTGTTGTAATTTGCACCACGGCAAAGGCACGAGCACATCTGAACCACACAGGAGCTGGTATGACAGAAACATCCTGGAAGGGTGATTTCAGTGGGATCAATGTTTCCATCTGCTCCGGCTACGTTGTCCAGGCTGTACTGTGAAAAGAACAAGAGTCAAACCCTTATCATGCTCAATGCTTCTTTCCACAGAGCTATCCAATGTTTAAGAAACTTGCGTTTGGCAGCGCCTGATCTCTGAACTGAACTCATGAACACTTCTTTGCTTGTAAACTTCTAACTACAAGTCTAACTTTTCTAAATGACTTGGAAGAATGCAAATCAGTCCATATAAACTGAAAAAAAGAATAAACAGTCTCTTAGTGACCCAATTCCTCAAACTATTCTACTAGCCAGAAAAAGTAGTACTTCTTAGCAGGAAAAACACATCAACTGATTGGACCTAGTTTAGTAAATATGTATTTTATTTATGGTAATAGCAAAGCAACTTTAAAGTAATTTCCCCCCTTTAAAGCGCTCAGTAAGCTACTTACAAGGTTAGTCTACAGCTATTTTAACTTACAGAATTTCAAATGCCCATTTTTGTTGAAGATACTTCCAATTTACCTCTTCAAGATGTTGTATTAGAAAGCGATGGTGGCGTGCTAGCACACCTCTACATGTTTACAAAGCAGCTGAGCTAACTGCTCTGTTATCAGGGCAGAACTGATATGAGATGCTGTTTGCTTCACCCTCAATTCTGGCTGTGGGGATAGATGTGTTCAGTTTAAGCAACCCGATTTGAAAATCAGATTATCAGAATTACACTAATGCCCCCAGCAGGTGAATGATTATGGAACCATGGACTGTTGCAAAATGAAAACTGATAGAAACTTTGCTAAATTTGAAAACCAAAACATAATGACAGCTACCTGTATATTTTTACTTCCGTCTCTGGATTCAGCTTCCAAAGCTTTATTTAGAATCCTGGAGTATGTGCTGTTACTAAATATTACACTTCACAGTAACTCATGTCTGGTACCTTCTGGGTGTTGTTAAACATGCCAGTTAATTGGAAGTTTCTGTTTTCATAAGCATCAGCTTTCTCAATCATTTAGTTTTATCCAAAAGCAAGTTTAATAATCCTTTATGTGTTCCTGTCTTCTCCCATTCACTGACTACAAGCTTTCTTCTTTCTGTAAAACATCCTTACACTGTGCAATTTAGGAAATTAGGGTCTCTCTGGATTACACATTTACTTTTTACCCAGTCTCTCTAGAAGAGTCTTCATTCTGTTTTCTAAAGACTCTCTAATGTCAGTGAAGCAAACTCTATGGCAATAAGGTGTACTTCCAGGAAATGTATTTGAGACCTACCACAAGTAATACAGAACACAGCAGAAACTGGTCTATGCCTGAGAAAGTATAGCAAAACGGGGAATGGCTTTGAACTGTAAGAGGGTAGATTTTTTGTTACATAAAAGGAAGAAGTTCTTCTCTGTAAGGGTGGGGAGACACTGGCACAGGGTGCCCAGAGAAGCTGTGGCTGCTCCTTCCCTGGTAGTGTTCAAGGCCAGGTTGGACACAGAGGCTTGAAGCAACCTGCTGTAGTGGAATGTGTCCCTGCCCGTGGCACGGGTTGAAACTGAATGAGCTTTAAGGTCCCTTCCAACCCAAAACATTCTTGCTCGTTCTGTATTTCTAGATCATACCTCTCCTAGTGAACCACTCCAGACGGCTGTGCAGCAGAAAGCGTCCGCCAAGCCTGTCAGCTTTTGACTCCCAGTCTACTTTCAGCCTACAGCCGATGCTAACACCCTGCAGCACAGGAACTTTGTTCCTCCTAAACGGTGACACCTTAACCGGGCGATTAAAATCTACAAGACGCCACAAATCGACAGAAAACCGCATATATAAGTAACTAAAGTGCACGGCTACGAACAAACACATTATAATACCAGAACTGCGGGATGGTGGCGGAGGTGGACGGAGCTCCCAGCCCTCCCCGCGGAGCGCTCCCTGAGAGGGCCGAGGCAGGCTGGCTGAGGGCACGGACCAGGAAACCGGCTCGCTAAGGCGCGCCGGGCCGCTCCTCCTTCCTCCCCACCACCCCAGCCCGGTTCCCGGGGCGGCCGCGACCCCGGCCCCTACCTGAAAGGCCGGTGGGGCCTCCGAGGGCGGCCACACCGCCACAGCCACCGGCTCTAGGCCTCCACTCAGGTCCGTACCCGCCGCCATCGCCCTGACTCCGTCCCCTGGCTCTTTGGGGATTGAATACTCTCCGGATCCAATCCTCTCTTTGATTGGGTAGCGGCGGTGACGCACCGCAGCGGGCGCGCAGGCGCCGTGATAGCTTAGGACGCCGGTCGGGAGTGGAGTGTCGCGTGCTCACCTCAGCTGTGCGTGAAGCCGCCATGTTGTGGGGTCCGTACCTCAGCGAGGCTGGTGTGGAGCTGGGACGCTCCTGGGCGCGTAGGGCGGCGAGGGGAGCTCCGCACCTCCGAGCCCCGGTGGGAGGTGGCTGCACTTGACCAGGGGCTGGGGGAAGCCGGTTAGGCTGTCACCCCAGGTCACTTCTGTGCTACCACCCTGGGTCACTCCCAGCGATAGGACAGCCCATCCAGAAACCACTGTGGCTTTGTGTGGAAGTACTCAAACCCTTGTAGTTTTAACTGTTAGTTACAGTGTGACTGAATTCTTGATTATTTTGAAGTTATCATAGTTCAGTGTTTGTGGGTGTTGATCTTACAAGGCCTAGAAATTCTGCTGGCTGTACCTGGGCACTGGAGACAGCAGCCATCTCCTGGGGATGGAAAAGGGTTTTGCAGGTTTTGTACCTCCAGGCATGCAGAGCAAGGGGCTAGTCTTCCCCTTGGCTGCTTTGTCAGGAGATAATTCACTCACATTAGTTCTCTGGATGAAGTGAGATGTGGACCCATGAAACTGAGATATGGCTTGGTCTGGGAGGCCTTCCTGGTGCTGTGCCTGATATTCTAAAGCAGTCGTGGCAGATCTGCCCCAGTGCAGTGTGGTAGGAATAGAGGAATCACAGTTGGTCTCGCCTCTTCTTTGTGAACTGAGGTCTGAGCTGTGGTTAAGAAAAGAGTTAGACTTGTGCTCTTTGGGTGCTGGTGGTTCCATTAGATTTTGTGTTTTCCCCTTGGGTCAGCTGTTTTGGAGCCAGCCTGAGGTTGAGGAACTGTCTTTTAACATCCCTCTTGCATTTGCATAAGCTGTGTTTTCATTTTGAAACCCGTTATCCAGAAGTGAGCTTCACAGATTTAGGAGACTGAAATCCCTGGAGTGTGCTCTGTGCCCCTCTAACAGGGATTATTATTTGTGTCTCCTGCCCTGCAGCTGTTACTGATGGGACTTTTGTGATCTCTCTCTGCAGCATCCAGGAAATGGAAAGCCTGTACCTGTTGTGTCCCCTTCCTCCTGCCTGTGAGGAGGAGCTGAGCAACCCCAGGAGAGATGCAGGTAAGACTGGATGTCGACATCCATGTTTGTGGGTTGAACAGTTAACTGAGTAGCAGAATTGATAACAAAGATAATGAACGGGGTTGTTTAGGATTGTATTCTGTCTGTAAAGAGAAGGAAAAGTGTGATAAAGGAAATTCTGGAGGTCAGTGCCTACCAGTATCTGGCCTGTATCATTTTTGGGAAGACTTTGATCAGTTTAACCCTTCAATTAGTGTAGGCTGCTGTGAATGTAAAGGAAATGTACCTGTGGTGGAAGGCTTTAAATACACACAGCCTGCCCCTCTCATTTTGTCCTCTTAAGCAGCAGTAAACCTATTTCTCATGGTTGCCTCTGAGCTTTGGCTTCTTGGGGTTTTTTGCTTTCTCATTGTGGGGAAGGCCATAGATCAGTTTTATGAGGTAGATGCTGAAATGTTGAGTGATTGCAGATACTGAAATATGCTTCTGTTTTGTAGTTAAGGGCTTTCTGCTATTACCAAATGACCTTTAGATCAAGACACACAGAATTTGGCTGCTAATCCTTAGTGCCAGATGGAATTCTTTTCAATTTTTGGACAACAGAAGTAATGACTCATTACTCTGTAGTAAAAGAAACAGATTGCTTACATGTACAGGAGATGCAGTTTGGAAATCTGCAAACGGTCATGGAAAATGCAGTGTTATCCTCTTCCTCCCTCTCCCACCCAGGGCTTCTTTTGTATTGAACTATGGACAGGTTGAACTGTTGAGTTGTCCAGGTTGGGTGAAAAATCAATGAAAGCTCATTTTCTTATGTAAAATTGTTGTTGGAAGAAAGCTTAAAATGGAGCTGAAAAGAGTGAACTATATGTGAACTTTGTGCTGCTGAACTCAGGCACCTGGTGCAGCTGTGAATTTCTTCTGCAACATGCTGTGCTGTCTTTAGGAAGAGACGTATGAATCATTTTTCTTTGGAACTTTTGAGTGCATTTAGCTGTTAGTTTTTTTCCCCGTATAACGCTTTCTGTTGATTAATTTTTATGACTTGTCTGCAGTTTCTCAGATTTCTTGATACCACTTTGATAATTGGAATTTGGAAGGGTCACTGTGCTGGAACTGTGAGTTCATGTGAGAGCTGTCTTCATCCCGCGTCACCGAATTTTTGGGGTTGATGCAGTATATTGTAACAGGGTGGTGGAGCTCAGGGTAGTGTGAACTGTGACTCATCAGACTGCAACTAAGGGAGCTGTGCTCAGAAAGCTGGGCACAGTCCCAGTGTAGAAGGAACTGGATATAAAGCTCCTTGTGTTTTCTGGTAGGCAGAAGGCCCTGAAATCAAGGAAGATTTTTTTTCTAAGAGATTTCTTTCTCATTACAGTGTGTCGGAAGTCAAGTAATCTTAGGTGATCAGTACATAGTACTAACGCACTAACACATAATACAGCGATTTCATACATTAAGTGTGTCATCATGGGTACTGTTGGTTGGAAGGGAACTCTGGTGATCTGGTGCAACCTTTTCTTCAACTAGGAGTCTTGCCAATATTTGATCAGGTCAGCTGTGGCTTTCTTGAGCTGACTTCTGGAAAACACTCATGGCCTGAGATTTCACAGCCCCTCTGGGTACTGGTTTCAGGGCTGTACTGAAAAAACACTGAAGGGTTTTTTCATAAAATGTCAAACCTGAACTTCCCTAGCTGCAGGTTTTTGTCTTTATGCCTTATTTGTCACTACTGAGAGGAGTTTGACTGTTAACCTTTGTGATTACTGTTAATAGTGTTCCTTTAGATTGCCCCATAATGTTGTCCTTGCTGAAATAAACAAGCATATGTCCCTCAGACTTTCCTTACTGGTTGTATGCTTAGTCTCCTGACTGTTTTGATAGCCCTTTGCCAGATCATCTACAATTTTTCTCCATCTCTGTTGAGCTGAAGGGCCTATGGCTGGCCACAGCTTCTGTTGCTACCTCATTATGCCAAGTAGAGAACATTAGTAACTTCCCTGGATCTGTGTTCCTTCCTGTGTAGCCTGGCATGACGTTTGCAAAGAGAGAGTACTTGGGGCTGTTGTGCTGCATGGATTCCGTTATAACCCTCAAGGTGGTTTTCAGTGGTACTGCCCCTCAGATAGTTCCCAGTGCACTGGTGTAAGAGGATTCTCTGCCCCAGGAATACTCTTACATTGGTCTTCCATTTGGTTGGACCATTGGAGTATTTTCTGTCTGGAGCTTGCCTTAAGGAACACAGGCAAGTTAGGCCATGCAAGATGGCTACTTTAAATTCCATAGCACAAGAAGCTGTTCACTACCTGCTCTAGAAAGAAGGCTAAAAGAGGCATTTTGAAGGCTCCTTTCAGCTTCCTAGTTTCCTACAGAACTGATCTCTGGAAGAATAAAGTATTCCTTTTACGTATTTTATTTTACATTGCACATGATTTCTGTCTGATTTTGTTCTGAATAGGCTATTCAGATAGTTCTCAGATATTTAAACTTGCTATTTTACTTCAAAAGGAAATAAATTTCTTGTGATATACTGGAGATGTTTCCTGCAGGAGACCTAAAGCGCTGCTTAAATTGTAATGTTGAGTGTAGACAGTCCAAAGGGACTTCAATCTGTCGTTCCCATGTTGGGAGTTTAGCTGCCTTATCTGTGCTCTCTTCAGGTAGTGTCTTCCTCCTTCTCGAGTTAATCTTAGATACTTCTTTTTTCTTTTAATTCCCTTGCTTACAGACTCTTTGTGCTGCTGCTCTTCCTGTGTCAGGTTTAAATTTTCCTTTGATTTGACCTTCATTTCAGGATAATCGTCAGGTGAGTGGGCATGTGCTTTATACTTCTGCCAGTCTAATGTGTGTGTATTAGAATATTGATTTGCAGAGAGTTAAGTATAAAAAATCAATATCCCATTAAGTGAAGTAGAGTGACAATGTTCTAAGACTTGTAGAGTCTGGTAGTCAAGTCCAAAGGCTAGTGTCTAGACTTGAAGGTGGTGGGTTTTTGCCCGTGTGGTCTTGGCTAGGCGGGTAAGATAAAGTGAACACATCCTCTTACAGTTTTGTTCACATATGCTAATGTCTGCAAGACTTATTACAACCAACCAAATCTTAAAAAGTGTTGGTAATGCAAAAGGGTGCCTTGATGTATTGTGACACTTGTGGTTTATTGCTTTCTACTAGTGAACCAGAATATAAATGTTCTACAGTGTTTTTAGGCAGGATATATAGACATGAGCAGGCTGATCCTGCATACAAGTGGCTGTTCCTCAGTGTTCAGAGAAGTGTGGAAGAACCAGGTTTAAAAATTTCTGTTGTTTTTATTCAGTATGAGATGCCTACCACCTACAGGGAATAAATGCAGCTCACCTGCCTGCCCCCCTGTTCTCTGCACAGTAGTCTGCCATTTGAAGGTGGGGAGTCAAAACATAAGTATTTTTCCATTTCCAACTTTTGAACCATTCTCAGACCATTCTGCAGTTATTTTAAGGTATGCTACTTGTCCTTCAGTGTGAGTTGTGAACATCTGAATGACCACAGGTATGATTCCCTTCCATGCACATGAATTGCTGTTACTGTCTTTCGAAAAATTAATAAATACATTAATACAGTCTCCTGATTGCTTAGCTGGAAAACCAGGTTTTCTGCATTTAGAGCTCAATTTGTTTATGCTTTATACCTGGTAAAGTACATTAAAGTACCTTTTGGGTTGAGAATTTGAAATGCTGAGAGGCTGCAGTCCTTGCGGTGAGTCAGCCGTGGCATCGCGCAGTGCCGGTTTGGCTGGCACACTGCCTGCCTCTTGCAAGGTCGAGCTCATTACCTGTCACACCTGGCCCTCACTGAGCTTGGGAGCAGGACTTCTGAGGGGCCTTCCTGAGCCTGGGGCTCCTGCCTTGTCAAACTGCCTCCTGCTGTGTGCTAATGAGCTGGCTAAATCTTCCGTGAGTAAATGGATGCTGGCATGAAAAGTCTGATAATCATGTTTGTAAATCCAAAGAAGGAGAAGCTGAAGATCAGTTTATTTAAGTATTCCTTAGCTGTGCAGAGAGGAGTGACCTTGGAAAATGCTATGTTTGAGTAACACAGTTCAGCAAAATATCTCAAAGTGCTTGCAGAGATAGATGAACTTTGTTTCCTTTCTGGTACAGATAACTGACTCAGATGAAATGAGTTACCAGTGGTTGAGCCATTGTTCTTGGTTATAACAGGGCTCTGAATTTTGTCTCTCATCATGTGCTGCTCTTGCAGCATCGATTAGGTAATACAAACCATAAATCTCTTTTCCAATACACAAACACTCAAAGTCTTGACTTCTGTATGAGTAACAGAGTTACTTAACCTAATATTTTGTCCTATCCTCAGATGTAACAAAACAAGTTTAGAACAATGGGAACATTTCAGCTCTCACATGCAAATCTGATACATAGCAATGTATTTCAGTAAAAATTAGTCTCAGGATGTATTTCGGTTAAAGAAATTCATTTCTCTAAAGTATTTTGGCCTGACGGAAGTAGGGAGCCACTTGCAGAGACCACGCAGCTACTGGCTAAAATTGTAATAATGCTTTGCAGGGAATCTGTCCTGACTGTATTATTCTACTTTTGATACTAAGAATGCTATATAACAGTGTTCCAGTTAAATAGATTTCTGTGTAACAGTATTTCTTCAAAAGCAACTCATGGCTAAGTTAGACCTAGAACTGCCTTGCAGACTGAAGGAATTTCTTCCCTTTGAAGTGCACATCAGACTTCAGTGCTCCCCATCTGCCTTATATGAAAAATCCTCATTTGACATCAGTGACCTCTGGCAAGCCCTACAGAGATAAGAAGATGTATTTGCACATCATTCGGGTCTTTTACGGACTATATATGTAGTGGATAGTTTCAAGGGATTGAAGCCAGTGTTTCAGACTGATGTATTAGTGTGCTTAGCAAACTTCTGCTGCCAGATTTGGTTCGTAGTTTCACTTAACACACTGTAACTTCTTTTCAGCAGTTTGCCAGAGACAACTGCACTTGCAGGAAGTGAATCAGTGAAGCTGAGGAAGTATCCATGTAGATTTGCTGGGCTGCCTTTCACCAGCATGGTGGTTGTGCAGTTCCTTTGGCCCATTCCTATATAGGGTGATTTACTTCATGGTTAGTGACATGGCAACTTTTGCATTTTTATTGGGCTGCACCAGTGCCAGGTATATTTGCCTGCAGTAGTCTGAGCTTCCATTTTCACAAAGCAAGTGGGTATGTCATGATCCTTTACGTTTGTGACACAACTGTATTGTAGAATACACAGCTGAAGCCAGCCTGAGATCAAGCTTCAGTTTCCTGTTACAGCTGACAGTGACAAAGGCACTGTGGGCTGCAGCTTGTCAGCAGCTCATTGGCATGGCTCATAGAACCATCACAAAGGTGGTTGTGATAGATGCACTTGTGGTTGTAAAGAGGCATGTCTGGTGCCAGGGCAGGGCTTGTTGCTGCTCAGAAAGTTACTGGTCGCTTTGCATAGCTGGGTTTTGAGGGATATCTGAAGTTTATCTCAGGGGTACTTGTTTACTTAGCCTTTACATTGCATGTTTGTTTATAGAAAGCAGTAGTGATCTTCTGTGCTCTGAGGCATGACTGGTCACTGCAGAGGTTCATCCTGCACACTGTCAGGAAAGATTCACAGTGCTGGGATCTGAAGGTTTCTTTTGTTACATGAAGATGTATTCCCCTGTTTTTTATCAAGGGTATTCTCCAGACCCCACTTTTTTTCTCAATGTGACACAACTTTTTTCTCATCCCTCCTTAAGATAATTAGAAAAGAACTGTTTAACTGTTGCCTGAAATTCCCATGGAGAATTTCACTTGGGAGACTGAAGGAAGATAATGTCTCTTTTAGTCTCATGGTAAGACTGGAGACTTGTGAAGAATTGCCATGTGCTGTAACCGCATCCTCCATCTTCCTCAGTATTTACCAGAGAAGGGAGAAGTCTGACCAAGGGTAGAGAAGTGAAGGTTAACATAACATAAGGATGACTCTGAGCAACACTCAAGTAGGTTTTCCAAAATCCCGTTTTCCTGGGGTATGAATGAGTTCTTTATTTTTTTTCTTCCCAAGTAATATTTGCTTAATGTATTACAAAGTTTTCCACCTGACAGTTCTGTACTGTTGATGCTTTCAAAAAGATGGTGTGTTACATGTTTTTGTATTTGCATAGTTGGGAAAGATGTGTTGCAAGAGAATAAAAAAGTCCCTCATCTTGCTGCTCCATAACTATACTTTGGTTTAAATGAAATCCATAATTTTTCCTTGTTGGTATGACAGCAGAAAACATAAAGGTGAAATTGGAATAAGGATATAGATAATTGTATGTGCTGTAGCAGTTAAATCACTTAATGATTATACGATAATATTTCAGTATGGCATGCAGTCAAACAGTGCTCTTAAGAGGGGAGGAGAAGTATAAAGAATGAATTCTGTGTTTAATGTAGTATTTCACTGTGATAGTAAATCAGTTCCCCTTGTCAAATTATACAAATAAATTTATGAGTATGTGTGTATATGAGGCAATTAATAAGCCATCTTATATAGGACTAAGACACCCAGTTTTGCACTGTAACCTTCACATACAATTTATCGCATAGGCATAATGCTAAAAACTTTCTAAATGTTCCTTCTAAAAGATAATCTAGGGGAAAAAAAAGTTATGCCACTAAAAAAAAAAGGTTTCTATAGCATTCCAGTTGCTTAAAATGTAATTACCTTTCAAAGCTACTAATTTTGATGTAATCTCCTAATTTTTATAATGTTCTCTGCAATGTTATTTCTGCATGTTTAGTGAAATGAGAATTTTCATGTACCTCTCATTCTTTGTAAATGCTTTATGTCAAGTGCAGTCCAGATAAGAGCCATGAGAAATGGTCTAATACAATGAACGTTAATATATGAACACGTTCTTCCCTTTTCACCTTGCTGAAAGGAGCGTGAAGGAGGTGGAAGCCCAGTAGCAGATAGATTCCAGTAGCCTTCAACTCCAGTACAATATCCCTTAATCACCCTGATGCATGCTGAAAAATCCCCAAAGAGGAAAAGATTAAAAAACCCCCTCAAGTTCAAAGTTGCCGCAGAGCATTGTGATTTTTGCAGGATCCACAGTGAATACTACAAAGAGGAAATCTGGACTGCATTGAGATCATTTGTCATCAATGAGGCAGGGTTATAGCCCTAAACATTTTCAGTTCACTAAAACTCAATGAAAAATGCTCAGTTCACAGCATACAAACTGAAAAGAAAATTGGAGCAGTGGTCAGCTTATAGTCTTGAAGCAATAGTAGTGTCTGAGGGAAGGTGTAAGGCATTCTGAAAAACAGGCTTCTATTTGGGCACTTAATCACTTAAGTTTTGAAATAATTTAGGAATATTAAAAACCAATCAGCTTTTATTGGCCCAGAGCACTGCAGTAGTTACCTCAGTTTCCATCAGTCCTGAATGTGAGTGCCCAAGTACTCAGGCTTGCATGCACTTGTGGTGTTGTTGCTATGGTGATGGAGATTGAGGTTTTCAGGTGTTTCAACGAGGTGTAAATGGTCTTCCTCTAAAGACACACAGCTGTAAGGATGGTGCTTTACCGGGTTAGGAAGTGTTTGAAGGAATTCCTCAGGTTGGTTATCTTAAGAGCACAAACAGGTCTGTGCATGGTTCCCAGCTGTGGCATACCATGGATTGAGTTCCTCATGGGTTGAGTTCCCCGTGGGTGTTCCCCAGCTCAGTTAAGAATCTCACAGCAGATACTTCAGACATAATGAATCAAATCTAAAAGCACAAATGTGAATATCCTAGTGTTAGACTGGGGAGACTCCATGTAGCAAGTTAAGGTTTTAGGAATTTATCACTGAAGGTCATTAATTCTCTTTGTCTCAAACCTCCATTAACTATATCCTTTGCATACAGCCCGCATTACAAACTGCTGAGTAGGCAAAGGTGAAAGAGTGGACACTGTTCCTGTTCGGAAAAACAGTTGCTCCACTGTGGGAAGAGTCTGCTCTGATACTTAGGTTAGCATTGTGTTTAATGCCATTTGGCTCTTTCATTTTAAAGAGTTTGGAGAAACAAAGAGAACGTTACATAGTTAGGCAATGTCATGAATGACACAGGAGTTAGCATCTTTCTCAGAAGTATTATTTAACTGGCAACATCTACAAACTAGCAGCTGATGAGCCTGGGGTATTGCATTTAAACAACAGCATTTCCCGAATCTGACATGGTGTTTTCTGTCTTGGCTTGGTTTTTCACCTTTACTCCCAACTTCTGTAAATGCTTCTTGATTTATGGTTATTTCTTTCCTTTCATGTGGCTGAGCATTACAGTCCTTCATCACAGAAGCCAAATTATAAGGAAGAGGTAAAAGACCTGTACTTATCAAAGCTGTAGGTAAGCTGCTTGCTGTCTCAGAGGGCAAAACATGAACTAATTTGAACTCAGTGGATTTAAAAGCTGGGATTAGTTTTGACAAGCACATTTTCTTTTAATCTTAGAATTGAAGAATATTAATCGGGTGCAGCAGTATTTCTGGTGCCATGGTCCTGAGGAATAGGTAGTTTTGATAGAGATCAAGGTGTTTCTAGAATCAGTGTAGGAATGGTTTAAAAAAACCAACTCAAACAAACAAAACCAGAGAAACCTCCACATGTATCATATTGCGTTCCCTCTTTAGGGGAAGCAAAGACAGTCTGTCCAGTCCCAATCTTAATGCAGAGTATAGTATAGTAAGATCTTCAGTTCCTCTACTTGTTACCACAGTGCAAATACTGGTATGACTGTTGTAATACAGATTAGCCAATAATTATTTGTATCAGCATTCGTGCTGATTATTCTTCATTTCTTGCTGGTAGTTTTGGCATGCCTAATAACGTAATAAGTACTGAAGGAAAGGCTGAAGTTCCTTCTTGGCCAGGCAACTGTGTGGTGGTGGTGTTGTGGACTAGTCACCTCTGACAACATTAGATGAAATATGGATAAGTAAAAAGCAATCCTGCTTTCAGGGGGTTGTTGATGACCTTTAAGTTAGGGCTGGGAGTCTCATCATGAACTGCAGCTGCAGGATACATGACTTACTTCCCTTTCCTTCTGAACTGAAAGGTTGTTTTCACTGAAATTACCACTTATTACAGAAAGGTCAAATTCATATAACTGCATCTGAAGTAAGTAGACAGTGACCTTGTTTATCTCAGCACAGTGTGTGCAGCTTCATAATTCTGTGTCTTTTTTTAAAGATCATGCTGTTGTCATTCTTTAACATGTTGCAAATAGACCCATTTGACGGGCTAAACTTTTAACTGCTGCAAATTGTTTCTGTTCACTCATATGGAATGATGGTAAATTACACTGGTGCAGGGTTTGGTGCTGTGTAAGAATTGCTACTCAATTGCTCTTTGGCTGCTGTCTCCCTAGAAAACAATGCTTGAAGACTGTGTTTTATGGCTATACTCTGCGAGTGCTGTTGGGCCTACCAAGACTTTTTATGTCATGTAATACAGTGTTGCTAAAGTCTGCACTGCATATTTTATTTTGACTTGCACAGTGGCAGAAATTACGAATAACATTATAAGAGCCCCTAAGTGCCACTGAGTTTCAACAGGACAAATTCTCAACTTGTTTAGGGACTTGCTCTTAAACTGAATTTTACAGCTTTAAGTTAGGTATGTAAGGAACCCCTGTTTCCAAGACTGGATCAAGGTATTTAGAAACCCAACTCAGTGCTGCACAGAAGGTTCCCCTTTTACAGGGATGTCGCTGTCTTTGGGAAGGAGCTTGCTCTTGCAAAACTGAAGCAGAAGTCACTCTTCTTTCCAGTGTAAGCAGGTGGCTGTGTATGCATGTTCTCCCTCTGTAAGAGCTCTGTTAAAACACTTGCTGATGTCAAGGGAGGCTTACATTTCAGTCCTTGTCTTGTGTATCCCAAAGATATTCAGCCATTAGAACACTGTGGACTGTGTACATGTAGACAAGGAAGGGATCTTGAGTACCAAACTAGCCTAACATAGATGTGGAAACTGGAGTTAGGAACATGTAGATAGTAGTATGGACGGTGTTTCTGCCAGTGGGTGGTGACTTTATGCTTAATACTGATTTGTTTCTTTAGCTGTCAAAACTTAAATCCTGATCATTTTTTCTGGAGCTGTTACTTGCAATATTCTGGTGATCTCTTAGACCTCATATTACAGGGAGTGTAAATGTGCACATCAGAAACTGTTAGTAACTACTTTCACCTTCCTCTGCATTTCCAGTATATACAGGTGGCATTAGGCTGTACTCCTGCCTCTGCCTTTGCTGTATATTTTAAGTTGTTATTTATGATTTTATATACTTGAAAGGACCAAGAACTTCAAGCCATGTATTTGCCCACAACTCTGCTGGCATTTAGATACCATTTTAACCAAGTGGATAAAATCTTCAACTCAGGACAGTGGTTAAGTGCTACTCATATAAACTGGCTCCAAAAATTAGTTACTCTCTTTTGTGGATTTAAATTAAAAAAAAAAAAAAAAAAAAGAAAGGAAAAAAAGGAAAATATTTTGGACCATATTTCAACTCCTGACAGTTGGGGTTTAGGTGTGTCTAGTGTTAAGTACAAATCTTGAGAGTCAGGGAAGTAGACTGGATGCAGACTAGACTCTTCACCTAGAGCTTCAGTCTGGTTTTATGTAGCTAGTAAGACAAACATGTCTTTGCAAATTTTTTTTTTTATTATTTTTTTTTAATCTACTAATGTCGTTTTAATGCGAGTTAATTCCTGTGCTTGTGTAAATTTGAAATTGTGATATCAGTATCTGCCAAGAGATGGCAGTGCATTGCTGCTCAATGTGCTGGGTGGGATTGTAGGAAGCTAGTGGCTATGACAATACAGAACCCTCGTTCCTGAGGTTTTTGGTGGCCTCTCCTTGAACAGGCTGACATGTTTATCAGCTTACTTCCTACATGCTGTGAGTTGAGAAAAGAAGCAGAAATCCAGACGATTGCTTGCTTTGCAGTGCTCTGTTCATCTTGGGAAAATTACTCTTCTATCCTGCATGCGGAGTAGATTTCTAAACTGTACCTTGGTTTCTCAATCTCTAAGAGAAATACAAACGCAGCTTTTAAGCTGGCGTCATTTCCAGCTCGTGTACAGCTGTTGTGGAAGCATGGACAGTAGTGGTGCAACACTTATTTCCGTTAGCATGGAATATTAAAAAAAATAAATCCTAAATCCAGAAGTATGAAATCACCTTGTATTTCTGCTGGGTGCTGTATATGTTCAAGTGAAATGAGGCTTGTAGAAATAGGTAATCTCATTTGTCAGAGTTACAAGAGCAGACAGGCATTCTGATTTGAAAGCACTTCTTCAGATCTCTGCTGTACATTCAGACATTCAGAGCACACAGAAACACAGAGCTGTTAATGCTGAAAAGCTTTGTCTTCCAAATACCAAAGTGTTTATTGGAAAAGGTGGGTGGGAGACCAGAGGGGTAGCTGCCACTGCTCCATTGCACTGTTCATACCAAATCAACTTGAGACAGTGTCTGAAAGAGGTTTCTTTGTTCTGTTTTGGTGGGTTGTCCCTGCATTTGACAGATGCATGTGAAGTCTGTTATAGTTTGTCAGTGCTTGTACTTTCCTATACCTCTTAAGTGTAATTTAGCTCCTGATGTCAGTCAGAGGCAGTCTGTAGATTATAATTGTTTGGATGCTGGTGTTGATAGAGTTCTGATTTAGAAGAGAAGCCTCTCAGGGGTGAGTGATCATCTTCAGAATAAACACATCACCTGACCTGAGCTAACCTGCCATCAGACATACTGCAATTCTGCACACTTTAACAACACTCCAGTTGGCAGCAGCATTCCTCAGCTTTTCTGTTTGAGCACACCTGTCTAACCTGCAGTGTTCTCATGCAGTTTGCTCCTTTGCTAATGTGTCTGTAACAGTTTTAAGTGAATAAGTAACCTTCCTTCTGTCCTGCTTGGGTCATGAATGATGAATTCTATTACCAGGTCAGGAAGTTTCGGGTGTCATCTTGCTTATTCCAGAGCCTCAGCCAGGGCAGCAGTAGAATTTATACTTGGGGATGCCACGCAGCTCCAGGAGCCTCTCATCTGCCAGGATACGGCCAGGTACTTGTGTGTGTCTCTGCTAAGGCCGCCTTCTTGAATTCTGCTCCTTTCTCACCAGCTACTCTCAGTAGCAACTCTGTTGTATGTAGCTTGTATCTCGCTAGCTGCCTTTTTATTCAAAGGGAAGTGAAGTGACTGGCAAGAGACAGAAAAATTGTATAAAACAGAGATGAGGGAAGTCTCTGCAGGTATGTTGAGCAGACAAGGCTTCAAGAACAGACAGAAGAGTCATTCTCGTGAATGACTTTCGCTGATTCCATGGTTCAGCTTCTCTGTGCTTTCTCTGTCAAGTACAAGGTCTGGATCTGGCTGTTACCAGTCGCAGGGTGCAAATGCGTTCATTTACTTGTCTGAAGACTCATGGTCCTCGAGGGCACAGAGGGGACTGATGTAAACCAGAGTGGTCTACAGATGCTCCAGCGTGCAGCGGGGCCAGAGTACCGATGGAGTTCAAAACCTGCGTTTTATCTTAGGTGATTAAAGTCCTTCTCATGAGCTTTCTGCTGTTCCAGATGAATAACCTGAAAGTCACCAGTAATACTCACTGGACAGAAAAATCTGGTAGTGAGTTTACTTTCCTTCCTTTCCAGATACCAGCCAGAGATATTGGGTGTCAGAACCTGTGTCACGGGCTCACTTGTGTGAGGAGCTGATCCTCACCTCTTCCACTTGGGTCTGTAATTTGTAATGCAGTGGCTGTTTTCCAAGCTTTGAAGGCTGACAGTAATGAACCCAAGTCTGTAAAAATGTCTTGGGATGTGTGGTGAGGTGTCAGGTTGGTATTATTCTTTCCTTTCCTTGGAGAAAGACTGTATTTGAAGCAGGTTTGCATAGAGAATTTGCGATGTTTGGCTGCATGTTGAAGATACTAAATGTTGCATTCCTGGTTTCATCAGCTTGCTTCTACAGCTACGCTCCTACCTTAGATTAGCTTTCTAATGTTTCTAAAATACCTAGTTTTGTAGCTTTGAATATGGAAGGTAAACAAAACCACTTTGTCTGGTGAGTTTCTTTCTAATTAAATCATTTTTAAGCCACTGTTAGGCTTGTATTTTGGGGTTCAGGAAGGGAAGAAAACCTGAGTACCATTTGAGGTAGGCGCTGCTGAACACTGCTGCTGTCTATGGGCAGAAACAACCGACTTCTCAGTGAATTGTTCACCTTTGTGTGTTCTCTGGGCTTTTTCTCAGTCCAAAATTGTTTTCATTGTCAATTGGTGATGCTCCCTCCATTCACATAGGAAGTTACTTCTCTAATGAATAGCACTTTGTCAGGACAGTTTCCTAATATTCAATCTGCATTTTCTGCTTCTGAATACAAGCCACTTCTGTACCTAATGTCTCCCTTACTATAATAAATATTTTATAATCTTAATCCAATTTCATAGCTTTTTATAATTAGTAGTTCTGAGTGGATGGGAGTTTTCTTAACTAGTGCACATCTAGTCTATTTTTTTAATTTGCTCTAAAAGCTTTAATAAATACTCTAGTAATTCTAAAGACATTCTTCACTTGAAGAAGATGGAGTAACCTTTGCAGTGGGTGAGTAAAATTTAGAACCATCTGAAATATGAGGCTAGACTCAGCTGTCCTTCATGGTGCTGGCGTTGGTATTACTGTTACAGAGCCATGATTGCAGTCATGATCTGTGTGGTTATGTGTCTCAGTTCAGCTATATTGTAGATGGCTGGCAGGGAGACCGAAAGTTGGTTCTTGGCCAGCGAGATATAAAAGTGGGAAGCTAAACGCTGAACAGAAGTCCGGAGGGGACTTGACCTTGAATTGTATCAGCAGAGGCCAGTGGAGCTGTGGAGTTTTTTTCCTAAAACCACATCAGGAGGACTTTCCAAAAGATGAGAGTGAGGGACTGGAGAAGTGAGATCCAGAGGACAAATGACTCATCCAAGGTTGCCTAGTGGGATGTGGCATGGGACTGGGGTCTTCTGAGTCCATCTCAGGCTTCTGGCCAGACTGCCACAGCTAGAGCAAAGCAGTCCAGCTGCCGCTGCCATGGTTCTCCTTGCCCCTGGACTCCACAAAGCTATTTTTACCCTCTGTGTTGTAGCCAAACCCCAGTGAAGGCAGTTGAGTCCTTCCGTTGACATCCGCAGGCTTTTGGTTAGGCTGCTTTTGCAGAGGGAGGGTACATAATCTTAAGCATTAAGTACTGTTGTAGTTCTTGTGGTGTTCAGGGGTTTTTAGATCAAATATTGGCTAAATTCTTGCTTTTTGGAAATGATGGATCACATCTTGTGCTCACTTGGAAACTTGTGTACAATGGCCAATCTGTGTTCCCCCTCAGTTAAAATAAACTGTTGCTCAGCATTTGGAATCCTTCCTACTCAGGATTATCTACACATATGCCAGTCTTGCAGCATTGACAGATGTGAGTGTGAAGGGTAAAACAGAGTGAGAAAGCCTTTTGTCAGTGTTGGCTGTACAGCATTAGCTGAGGTGTTTTGGGTTATTTAGTAGTTGAGTAGATTTTGTACGCTTCCCTGAACATTATTTTGCTCCTGAGTTTTTAACTGATAGATTACTATATTGGTGTGACCAGCCTGTGGTCATGGAATGCTTATGAATAAAGTGAATAAATTATTACCAAGATCACAAATTTGTTTTGATAGCAGAGTATTGAAAAACTTAAGGGAGAAAAAGTAACTCCTATTGAGAAGAAAACTGAACGGAATTACCAAGGTTTTTGCCATCTGTCAGCATTGTATATAATTTATTTTTTATTTTACTTTTTTACCCCAAACCTCTCTGGTCATTCTCAAAAGCACTTTGGATTTCATCCCCTTCCATATGTTCATGGAGTGCACTGTTCAGCACCCTGTTTAAATTTTATATTACAAACTGATTGTTCACATTGCTGGAATTAACTTTGCGTCTGCTGCGCTTCCTTGTTCAAAGGATTTCCAACATGAGTATATTCATCCATGTCCTTATTTTCCATACATGTTCAGAACATTTTTGGGGGTTCTTAGGGATCTGTCCTTCTCACTTCAGAACTTCTTACTGCTGTCTGCAGTAAAGGGGTAAAAAAAAAATCACTTGACCTAGTTACAGACATAAAGACTGTGAAATGTACACTGGCGGAGAGTCTCCTTGTGGAACCATGTGTTTTGATTCCTTGTTGGCTTTGTCTTTCCATCTGTTCATCTCATCTGCAGCTCTTCCACTGTCTCTCACCAGAGTCTGCTCAGAAGCTGATAATTACTGGTACATTTGTTGTGTGCCAGTCTGTTCTGGGACTGGCTGCTGACTTCTTTCTACTGTCCTGATCGGCTTTTGTTCCCGTGACTCAGACCTGCTTCTCCCTGTTCCTCTCTCTTTCCCTGACATAGACACTTTCATTGCAGTGAAAAGACTGACAAGATTCTTATAGAAAATAACAAAACCAGAAACTGGGGATGGTTGTTTCTGTTTTGTTTTTTTGTTTTGCATTGGATCTGCTTCTTCCTGTGGCCTCTATCCAAGTTTGCTCTTGTATTCTGCCTTCACTGTGTCATTTCTAACCTTTGTGTTTCCTGTCATTCTGTTGCATGATCTTAGTGTGATTTAGTTTTTTTTCTGGTATGGTTGAAACACATTTTCTTTCATCACTGTGAACAATTAGTTGAGCAGTCCTTTGTGCTGTGTATTTGAAATATTCCTCCTGTGCTTGGTTTCTTCCCCCTGCTTTATTGTGGGAATCAACTGGATTGATTGTCACGCTGGTATAAACACTGGTTTCTGCGGGGTTATGCTGGATTACCTGCTGTAGCAGAGATCAGAATCTTCCTGCTGCGCTCTTTTATTAAATGCATCACAAACTTTAAAAGTAGAAGACTGGTAGTATTGATCAAAGGCAGCTGCCCTTCAGTTCTGTGCTCACAGTGCTTTGTAATTTTGGGTTTCGAATAAAGATGCTGGTGTTCCAGGCTTGGCCTCTTCTGAGAGGATACTTTCAAAGTGACTCCAGGATATAAACAAATACACAGGCCTGTGATCGTGAAATGCAGTTGAGCTGCTTTCTGGTTGCTTGAATTTTAATTCCAGTCACCTTAGAAGGATGTGTATGTTGTGTTAGAGGAGTTTGACCAAGTGGTTCATTTCCAAGATTCAGATTATTTTATTTTTTTTCTCTAAAAGAACAAAGTTGAGAAGAGCTTCAAGCTTGGTACTGTAAGACTGTTTCCCTCCCTCTTCTCACATGCTCACTTTCCATTGTTTTCCCGGTGGCTTTGGAGGTTTAATTAAATTCTAAATATATTTTTATACCACACTTGGCACACAGTACTATTGACAGTATAAACAAAGCAGACAAATGGTTTAATGAAAAAAAAGAGATAACAAAAAGGAGAAACAAATCCTGGCTTGCTTACAGTGGCTGCAGAGAGGACTTACTTCTTGAGTTTCTAATGTCATATATAGCAAAACCCAGCAGGTCCAGATTGTTTCAGTTCTAATATACCTGGCCGTTAGTCCCAAACTAAACTGAGCTCCCCTGCATTCCCTCCTGTCACCTGGTGTCCTGAGAGATCTGGCCAGGTCCTTTGCTTAGCTCTGGAGTGTGCTCCTGGCTGGAGTGTGGGGTGTAGAGTCTGTAGGGATCTCCTGTGGAAAACAGCCAAGCAGTGGAGCAGGGCCACATCTTAATGCTTCATATTTCCTGAACTTAAACTGTCTTGGCCTTCTCGAGCTGCTTCTCAGGGTGCTCGCTGCCAAGGGAGATTCCACACTTGGTATTACTTTGTGAAGGAAATCTCTTTTCTGGAAACAATGTAAAATGCAGCTCTTCCTAAGGGAGTAGCTGGTAAAATGTAATGGGCGCATTTTTTTTTCAGGAGGACAGGGTATATGAGCAGTGGCACTTTTTGGCAGCTTAATCTCCAGATACCTAATTTATTCTAGCTAATTTTTCAGGAGAGGGAGGTGATTGCATTTGCCTTTATTCCTGAGATCAAAGTTTGAGATACCTCGGGGGAAATGATAGAACCTGTCCCAGATGTTGCTGTGTTTACAGTGTCTGCATATATTTTGTATACATGGGTGAAAAGAGCCCTATTTCATAAAATATATATGGTTCTTATTTTTGTATGAAGTCCTCAGACTCTTCAGAAGTGACAAAATACTTGTTGGACTAGTTTAAATGATTTGCGATTTGCCTCTATAGAAAGTGAGAAATAGATCTTGAGTGATACAAATATTCCTGCCTTCATTGAGATCAAGAGAATCAGGACAGTTGACACCAGCTGAGAATCTGCCACTAAGGGACATCAGGTTGGTGGCTGTTGGATTACAGAAATAAAAATAGTTTCATATAAACTTAGGTAAGTTTCTATATGAATAATCTACTGTGACTTGTTGGGTTTCTTTTTCACTTAATTTTGACTGAAATAATAAAGTAGCATCAAATATATTATTGGTGACAATAGAAAGTGTTATGGCATTTAGTGGACTGAATGAATGAAATGTTGGGATTGTGTTGGAGTCTCTTTGTTCTAAAGTTATCTTTGTCATTATGAGCTTTGCTACGGCCATTTCCACATTTCTGAAAAGTAACTGAATTCAGGAATGTGACACAGTCTGTGAGGTCACAAATAATGTGTCATTTCACACTTCTGGTACACATGGATTGAATTCTGTCAGATTGAGGAGGTTTGATAACCTGGGCCATCCTTTAGCCCTACCTCCACCTGTTGTGAAAGCCCTTAGTTACTCTTTTGAGGTTTTGCGGGCTAGTGCTCAGTAGTGTACTGTGCAAAGTACTTTTAAGCATTTAAACAAAATGGGAATTGAATTGCTGAGATGCTAGGCTTTTAAAAAGGAATTTCTCTGTGTGCAAAGTATCTGCTCCTCCATGAAGGCACCCTGAATTTCTGCTTACTCTGCATGTTTGGTAGAGTAAAATGATTTTAAACATATTATTTTTGAAATATGTCGACTTCCATTGGCATTGTAGAACATAATGACATTTCCTATGACACAGTCTGCAGACTGAAATTCCCTGAGTAAACATTTCCCTAATGGTGCAGAAGCACTTGTAGTTCAGCGTTTTTTTTTCATCCTTACAATAAGGGCTATTTTTGTATGTGGAATCATTTCTCTGTGGTGTTAGTGATGATTGGGTGGGATGTACATGTACCAGTACTGAATACTGTAGACTTCCTGTACTAAGAAAGCTGATTTTTCTACTATTGTGGCTAAACTGAGCGTACTTAAGCGACTTGGGAGTGTTTGATGTAACCTTCAGTCCAATCAACTTGTCAGTTCCTCTGCTGAAAGAGAACAAGATACATCTTACCAAGAAAGTTAAACCCTATTTCAGATGTTGTGGCCCTTGTGATCTTTAACATGCCCTCACATCTCTGGTGTGAACGTAGTTTCAGTGCAATGCTGTTACAATTCCAAATTACAGGAGGCCATGCAACAACAAGAGAGTCTGGGAAGTGGTATCAGTGCTTAGCTTCTCCTCCAGCTAGGGGGTTTTGCTTGGGCTGTGCTGTTTGCTGCAGTATCCTGAAGCAAACATCCATGTCTGTTAAACTGGAACTGGTGAAGGTGATTTAAACAGAGTAACACGGTGAGTTTGCAGGTGAGCGATAGAATATTTTGCTCTCCTTTTTCTTTGGGAGGGAAGATGACTTCTGTCTTTGTTGTTCCTCCAGCCCATGTGTAGTGTTGCTTCGAAGCCTGTAACACAGTCCTTCCTTGATATTTTGCCTTCTTTGTGCCTTAAAGAGTAGAGAGAAAATCTGAAGCTAAAAACTTGTGGAGCAGAACATTGTCTAAATTGCCATTCCAGTAGCGATGAGGGGTGTGTGTGTGTGTGTCTGTAAAACGACCCTAAGGTGACCTACCATTGTTTGCTTCCTGCTTGTACAACTTCTTGAAGTTGTTTATTATATTGAGTGGTGTTTGTGTAGCAGTAACACAAGCATCCCATGCTTTTCATGGAAAAGCAGTGTAAGAACAAGAGAGTGAGTATTTAACAGCAAAGGCAGGCTTTTCAAAATGTGACCTGGGCTGCTTGGAAGAAAGCTCTAATGGACTTCAAATCTAAAGATGTTTCTTGTTTTACAGGTATATTCTAGGGTAGAGGTGCTTGCGTAGGTGTAAGTTACTGACACGACTGAAAACTGTTGAAAGCAGACTTTGAGAGATACTTTAAAGAGAAACTTAGACTTGAGGGGGAAAAATCTAACCATAGCATTGACTTTGTTTGTGATAAGGTCTCTGAGATTTTCCTCAAATAATTAGCAGGGTATAAATATATCAGTTCAAAGAAATGTGCAAATCTCTTCTGACAAACATTATTATCTGAAAGCATTCTTTTTATCTGGAGGCATTGTTTCTTCTGCATCCACGGTTACGTAGTCTCCCAGAAGGGTGAAAAAAACTTCGCTGTTACTAGGTATCGTGTTTTACCTCTGGCTAGAGCTATGCAATGAGTGAAATAGTTTTTCTGCCTAATCTATCATGGGAAATGGTCAATAACTAAACCTGAGTGAAAGTTAATTACCAACCAGTTGGTAATGCTGTTAAAAGCATGCCCGGGGTAAGAAAAGGCACAAGAGATATGAAGGAGGTAAGAAGAGAACACTTTTCAGTAGGGTTGTGTGTGAAAGGGAAGGCTAGGTCATGTACAGAAAGCTAGAGCAGGCAAAAGATTGTAATTCAGTGGTTAAATCTGATATGCTGAAGCCTTATTTAGTTAAAAAGAAGTTAATGAATTTGTCGTAGACTCACAGAATGGTTTGGCATGGAAGGGACCTTAAGGTTCATCTAGTTCAAACCCCCTGCCATGAGCAGGGCCACCTTCCACTAGAGCAGGTTGCTCCAAGCCCCGTCCAACCTGGCCTTTAACACTGCCAGGGATGGGGCAGCCACAGCTTCTCTGGCCAACCTATGCCAATGCCTCACTACCCTCGCAGGGAAGAAGTTCTTCCTAATTCCTAATCTAAATCTCCCCTCTTTCAGTTTAAAGCCCCTTGTATTATCCCTACATGCCCTTGTACAAAGTCCCTCCCCAGCTTTCTTGTTGGCCCTTTTAGTTACTGGAAGCTGCTCTAAGGTCTCCCCAGAGCCTGCTGTTCTCCAGGCTGTTTGCAAAAATTGAGAGGCAGCCACGTGCTGCATGGTTGTGTTTTGGGTGTATTTCATTATGAGATTTCTTTACGTACATGCCCTATGAAAGAGAACCACACAAAATAAGGTCTCGGAAGGGCTCTTACAGCCTTTCTGACCTCCCTTATGGCCAGCTAGAATATTAACAAGTTGATTTGTTTGTGCTCTAACAGCTGTCTGTACCCCACAGCGGTCTGTTGCCACCTGAGACTGAATATCCTGAGAGGTAAAAGCAGAGCCCCCCAGACCAGCAGTTCCTCCTCTTCTGTACAATTTGAGTCATGAATGCTATCACCTGGGTATGACAACAGAGATCTTTTCACTCCTCTCCTGTCAGCTTTCCCTACAGTCAGGGATTTCTGTGACAAAATCAAGGTAAGACTGAGGTTCCTGGTGTGATGAGCACACATATAGGGCAGCCTGCTGCTGCCTGCCCTGATGGTACCCCATGGCTGCTGTCCCCGCCTGCTGTGTGTGCTGCTGTTATGGCAGCAGTCAGTCGTGCTCAGGGTATGTGCAGTGTGAGCAGTGCTTCTGGAGTATCAGAGAGGGCTGCTTCTGAAAGCTGGGCTGGGCGTGCTCGGAGGAAGTCCTGCACAGTCAGAGGGGAATTGATAGCACAAGCCAAAAGTTGAGTTACTGTGCCACCAGAAATAAGGGCATTCACATTCTACAAGGCCAGTAGAGACTCACAGAAGGGATCTTGACTCAAGTGCTATCAATACAGGCTGTGAATATATTGCTATTGCAAGGAATACTGTCATAACCAGACATTCTGTGTGTACAGTTTTATCACTGCAGTTCTTGTGTATGCGGTACTTACCAGTCTGCTGATACCTGATAATGGGCAGACTGGAAACATGTTTGTTACTGTTTTTTATATTTATCTGGTTTATTGCAGAAGGCAAAGATCATGTAATAGTGGTTTCTACATATTCCAAGCAATGTCTTTTTTTAAGAACAGCACTTCTTCATCTTGCTGAAGGAGGGAGTTTGGGCTATCAGTGAACATTCCCTCTTTTGCCATTTACACTCTTGACAAAAGAATTGATTTATTAGTTGTATGTGATGAGTTGTTACCTTTTTCAAGCACTGATTATGATCCACACTTAGATGCCATATAGCATGCAGCATAGTTGAGACTGTTTCTTGAGCAAATGCTGGGAGTATCTGAGTTAATCCTAATTTCTACATAAGTCTTTTTCCCAGTTTCTTTTGCCAGGAATCACTGTAGCACACAAAGGCAGCAAGTGCCACCTTGTCTTCAAGGGGTGCCACCAATGGGGACATTCAGGAGCTGGCTTTAGTCTGGGCAGTGCAGGTCCTGCTGCAGTGCGGCCATGGTAACCACGAGCTCAGGGCAGGCTGACTGCCTGCATCACAGCCAGTGTAGTCTCTGAAACCAGGAGCAGCCAAGCCACCTGCTTTAAAATCAGAACAGCATAGACGTGGTCTAAATAACTGTGCTGGAAGATCACATGCTGAGATGCCAGCTGCAGCCTTGTGGAAAGATTTGTGTGTTTCATGAAGTTCACATAATTTCACTTCCTTTGTATAGCATTTTGGTGGCTATTAGCATTTTTATTTTTACCATGTTTAGCAGTAGAAACAGCAGAAAAGTGGGGATATGGCTGAAAACTGGTCTCTCGGATACTTTGCATGGTTTTAGCTCCTTCCTAATGTGCTTTTTAGTATGGGTTTGATATAACTGCTTGAGAAAGATGCCTGGATATTGTTCAGCCTAGGTAAAAATAGCCTCATTCTGTCAGATAGTCTGTATTTTAATAAGCCTTGTGCTAAGACTATGTGTGTTTCACAGCATAGCAGAGGTGACCTAAGAGACTTGTGGGTAATAATTCATATTCTGTAATAATGAGTTTTCTCTATCCCTCCTTGCTGCTTTCCATCTGCCTCCATTTCATGAAGCAAAAATTAAGGATATTCTAGAGCAGAACTCAAATTCTGCTTGTTGGCATGAAGGACAGATGTTTCCTTCTGATGCGATGCAGGACTTGCTGTCAGGGTGAAGGTGTGCATGCTACTGTTGTCCTTTGCAGGGAATGCCAAGGCCCTGCTGAATGTGAGCTAAAGTACTGAATTGAATCTTACTTGTGGAGGAAGGTCTTCATTCAGTCAATGGCTCAGTAGCTGATGGCAATCTCGGCTTGGTGTACACCAGCAGCCTTCCTGAAAAGGTAGATACCTCATTGCTGCAGCTCCTGTTACGAGGAGCTGAAATATCAAAGGCACAGTGAAAAATCTGCAAACTCTTGACTGCAGGATGGTGCTGCTGCTGTAGTAATATGAGGTGAAACACCGGAGACGGTGGTGTGGGAACAGGTTGTTGCTGCGGGCAGCTTTTCTGAAGCAAAGCTCTCATGTAAAGGCTGAGCACTGCTAGAGCCTGAAGGATGAGGAGGAGGCAGAAACCTTGGGAAGGCTGGAGCTGTGTTTTCTTCAGGTAGGAATTTGCAGGAGACCTGAAAAGCGAGTTCACGCTAGGAAAGACTGCAAAAAGCCAGCAGATGCCAGGTCTGCAGAGCAGTAATGCCATGGTACTTCAGGGAATAAAGGAAGAACTCATTTCCAGGTCTGCATGAAAACTGCTGTAGTTTTTTACTTCTGCTAATATTTGGTTCACTTAAAATTTAAGTATCACATTTATATCAGTTGGTTTCTAATTAGGATTCTTTCTGTATGTGACATAAAGAAAGCTTGAGTATGAAGGAGTTTTCAATGAATGATACTTCCCTAAAATGGCTGATACGAAGTAAGATTAAAATATAGCTGAGACATGGCATTAGGAAATGTATCTAACGTTTCTAAGCTGTCAGTAAAGCATTCCCATTCTTCCCTCCCATCTAATACAAATTAGTCAGAAGAAGTAATTTTAGTTGTAAGAGACTAATTGAACTTTCTGATACTAACAGAAATGTACAACACAGACAAGTAAATGAGGGCATTATGGTACCAAGAAGTACGTTTGCCAAAGAGAGCTTCACATCTTTTCCTGACAGCAGAGAGAGAAGGATAACTGATAGCTAATGTGGTGCCCTGTAATGGGGTACTGTCAGCTTGAGTATGTCACTTGTCTAGACTTGCTTTCATTCTGTGTTGCAAGCAGTGCCTCAAATCCTGATAATGAACTAAGTGAAAGGCAAAATTTGATGAGGACTATATATAAGCTATTTTTAAGTAACTCTGTCAGCAGAAATAAGAATAATCAAGCAAACCCAAGCAGCTTTTGGGTGTACAGGTACAGCTTTAGTTTCTTTCAGGTTTGGGTACTTCAAAGTTTATATGATTTTTTGGGGTTTTTTTCCCCCTTTAAATCAGTTAGTATTTATTAAAAGATAGCGTTGATGTTCGGAGACCATAAGAGAGGTGAGATTTGTAGAAAAAGGTTATATCATCAGCACTGCAGAATGTGGAATTTGTTGAATCATTTTTCCTTTGCTTGCCTTTGTTGCCTCAAGCTGCACTGCGTGATTAGAGCTATGGTGGTTTTGTTGCAGCAGTGCTTGGGTGACTGTTCATGCAAAGGTGGTCCTCTGGGGTTGAAGGGCTTTTCTGTTGTGATCCATTGCTGCTATGTCAGTGTTTGAGTTAAAAGGTCTCCTCTTTTAAGGAAAAATTTTTTTTTCCCTTTGTAATTGAAGGTAGTTGCAAGTTTGATCTTCAAAATCTGAGTAGAGCTTTGGTAGCTGTTGAAGTGGTGTGGAGGAGGGTGAACCTGCATGCTGGGGCCCAGCTGGCCTGTCAACAGATCCAGCGGAGGATGTTCTGATTCATTTGATTGTAGCTGGCTGTTTACTTCAATGTTTTTATGACAAACACAAAAGTAGATATTGTAAGTGTTTCAAACAACAGATTGTTGAGTTCTTTGTGGGTAACAGTGTCTGCTTGAGTGGGAGTGAGCAAATTCATTATTGAGAAAATAGTTTTTTTATGCTGTGATGGTGGGTAGGTCCTATTGTTATGCTTCAGAAGCTAAAATGCATAATCTCAAGAGTCCTTGTAATGTTCTTTCAAGGTTACGGGGTCCCTTTCTATGTTTGTTAAACTGCTTTGGTCAGGCTTGTCCACAGCTAAGCTCCAGTCTGAGCTTTGGACCATGTTTCGTCCTGTCCTCCCAGGGGAGGCAGAGCATAATACATGACCGAATGGTCTTTTTCAGTCTTTGTTTCCTAGTCCTCAGTTTTTCTGTGTTTTATATGGAAACTGATGTTGTAAAATATACAATAAAAATTAATTTTAATTATGATAATGCATTCCTATCACTCCAAATACCAAGGGAGGCATTATTAAGCTTGCTTTTCTTCGTTGTAAATGATTCTAAAAAGGTGATGAGATAAGATATCTTAGGAGCATGAGGTAACTGTTGTTTTTATTAGTTACTGGCAGATGGTGACTGTAATGAATGTGGAGGTAGTTGCAATTCACAACCACAGTAGCTCAAGAGAGAATTTTTGGTCCGTGGAGAGTGCAAATCGGCCTGCTCGGCATCTTGAGAGGAGTTCCTGATGACCTTAGGAAGTTCTTTTAGCCAGGAAACCATTTGGTGATGAAAATTATGACTATGTTCATTATGACTCTTGGGTATACAAAAATTATGACTTATATGTTAGATATTGTAAATATGGGGTGGTTTTGTGATCTGTGGTGTTGAATGCACTGAACACCAGTGAGGGAAGAAAACCATTATAATTCTTGGCATTAGTGAAATGTTTTACTTTGCAAACAAGTGCATAAATCTGATGGGTTTATCTGCAGCTCTGTTTCCTGAAGATCAGTGCCGATTCATGTGTATTTGTGCTTCTGTATGACTGTTTTTCTTTTGCCTTCTAAGTCAAGATCTTTTAGTAGATAAAGTCTTGCTTTTTCTAGTGAATTTCACAAGCTTGAGTTGCTTTCTCACGCATGTGTAGCCCTAATATTGGGGAAGGTACAATCATTCTGAAGAGCAGCCATGTCTGCAGCCTCTCCTTGCTTCAGATACACTGCTAACTTGTCATTTTCTCCTG
This sequence comes from Psittacula echo, assembly GCF_963264785.1. Taxonomy (NCBI): domain Eukaryota; kingdom Metazoa; phylum Chordata; class Aves; order Psittaciformes; family Psittacidae; genus Psittacula; species Psittacula echo. The sequence continues at coordinate 12,740,415 of NC_137745.1, read as the reverse complement.
ATCGCTGCATTGTTTTTAAAACCTTTTTGTGGCCCTGTTCTACAGAAAAGGCAATTCCTGACAAATTCTGTGTGGTAATGAAAGAACTGGTCTAAATGGATCCCAGGCTAGTTTCTGGCTAAGAAATCCCTCTCTGAAGAACAGAATTGAACATTCTTTTATGGCTTGTGTTTATGAACAAAGAAGTTGTTTAGGCTACATTAAACCAGTATTTAGATATCCATAAAATTTTCTGTGACTTTTCTGTAGGTAGATGCTCACTAGCTATTTTCCAAAACCTGTTTTCTTTCTGTTAGTAGAAGACTCTAGTTTACTACTTCCTTCCTATAACATGAAGAAAGGCATGTATTAGACCTCCTGTGCAGTGTTTCTCAGGTCAGTTGCAGAAATTAGGATGGAGGTGAGCATTTCTCTTTCCAGCTTCTCCATGCTTCACAGAAATTACGGTGTTTTGTTTGTTTGTTTGTTTTTTGTGGTTTTTTTTTTTTTTTTTTTTGTTTTTTTTTTTTCTTGAGAAGGGAAAATTTTGTTGCCCATTATAAAGGTCAGTTTAAGTTTCTTTCAGAGTGTTAACACAGGACCTGCTCTGTACACTTCCTTGAATGATAAGCAACAGGGTGGCTTTTTCTCAGTATAATACTGATCTGCACTCTTCTGCACATGTCCTGGGAGTCAAATATCTGAAGTCCTTGTGTATAAATAGGGAAAAATCACTTTATGTTCTCCCTTCCTCAGCCTATAATGATGTGTGCCCTACACAGAGGCACAAGGGTGGTTGGGCTATGTGATCTGCAGTTCCTTGGTCTTGTCCATATCACTTTCCTTCCATCATTTCCTGTATCTACTACTCAGAAAAAATTACCTGATTCTCAATTAAGCTAATTTGAACAAGCACAGTCCTTGCGCTCAACCCATCAGATCCTTCCACACTCTTCCTCCATCTCAGTTTTGCTGTGGATTTCCCCACGGGCTAAGGAGCGTTCTTCAGCCATCCTTCACAGGAACTGCAGACATACAACTCTTTTCCAGTCACTTGTAATCAAGGGAGAACACTCTGTTGCCTTGAAGAATGGAAAGCTCAAATCCATTTTCCAAACATTTTTTTGTAATGCTCAGAAATACAGTGTTGTTTGCGGAGCAGGATTATGTTGTGGTTTGGGAGAGTTACGGTGACTAAATGCCAGTGCCATTTCCTCCAGGGATTTCCTCTCTGTTGCTAGATGGGTCACTGTAGACAGCCTCTTTATCTGTAAGCAGATGATGCAGACTTATATTTGCAGTAAGGTACTTTTGAAAGTGCAATGTGTGTTGCAAAGCAGCATTATGATGATTAAAGAAGAAAGATGATAATCTTGAAAATACCCTGCTAGAAATATAATTGAAAATAAAACCTTACTATGTAGATTCGTAGAAGAGGATTTTTGCTTAGTCTGGTGACTCCATTAGTTTAAAGCCCATTTCCATGTACCCAGCAAAGATTATGCCCCTAGAGCAGATGCAGAGTTTGGACTCCTGCTGAGGTGAATCATCTCTTCAGGGCTTGAGTTTACTGGCAACAAAAAGAAGGAAACAGCTGGAGAAAGCTGAGAGAGGCTTTTGGGGGTAGGCTTCCTATAGATTATTCTCCTAATTGCTACAGCTGAGCACACAAGAAGAAAGGCAGAGCCGGGGGAGGTGTATTTATGAGAAATGTGTCCTTTCTGTTAGCTGATCGTTGGCCTTCGGACTATTGTACTGCTTGGGTTGAAGCTCTGCTGCTGGATTTTATCATTTGACACAAATACAAACATGAATTCTTAATAGCAGTCTCTCGTGTAGCACTTCACTTTCTCAAGGTATCTTCTGTTCTAATTGCTACTAGGTAAGGGGGGGGAGGGGGGGAAGGAAAATCTAAACCCAGGCCATAAGGGACTTGTTAAAGATTTATTAGCTTCAGTCTCCTTCAGTGTGATTTGGCAGCAGCTTCTATCAAATGGACCAGAGCCCTAACTTTGTTCTTTGGTGCCCATAACTCCCAAAAGGAAGGAGGATTAATCAGATGTGGCTTGTTATCACTGAACACTTAGGAAATAATAAAAGGCAGAGACAGTTTCACTGTAGTTGTTAAGGGTACCTGTCACAAGTGACAGCATGTAACAATAATTCTCCAGGATGAAACTAGTGTGATTTATTCCTGTTGCATTTATGTCTGATACAGAGTTCTCTGCTCTAGGCTCAGCTCTATTTTGGGCATTATTGTTTCCTCAGTTTTAAAGTCCTCCATATAATCAACTAATTGCATTCCAACCAGGTTTGCTATGGAAGAGTGTACGCTTGCTAGATAAAAGAAAATAGTTCCCAATGAAGTAATGAAATGGGCTCCTAACTATTTGACATGCTGTGCTAGCCATTAGTGTGTGTGTGGGGAATGTGTAAGTGATACTGGCACTGCCATACTTAACACTCAGTTGTGGCCTAACCTCTTCCCTGTATGCAGAGTTGCCCACCTTTGACAGTATGAAGTTGCTAAATTCTCAGTGGGATTTAAGATCCCCAGTTGGGTCCCCAACTGTATTGTTTGTGGGTCAGTATAGAAGTCAAAGCAGATGTATCTGCCCATAAATACAGCCGAGAGGAGAGACCATTGCCCATGGAAAGCTGCTGGCCAGGAGTCTCTACTGTGGACATGCCCAGCCCTTCCTGACCTGTTGAGTTTGTCCCAACACTTCAGCATTTCTCCTGGTTGCTTATGTCATTTGTTAATGTTGCATTGAGGTGCAGCCAGCTGACTGCTAGAAATCAGAAAATGGAGAAAACAAAGTACTTGCACAGAGTAATTGTTTTGATTTTGTTTTCATTATATTTTAGAAAATGTAATAGTTGGAATAAACGCTAGTGACTGTTGGCCTTGTTCTTTGATATAGATGAACTAAGTTCATGTGTTCTTGTAGCGTTGTTTCAGTCTATTTCCACTAATAAATCAGCCTTCTCAAGAGGCACTTTGGTGAAGATCTAATACAGAGTTCTGTAGATGGTTATTGTCCTCAGATGCAGGGAAAGTTTAGGGCTAAATCAAGAAAAGCAGTTACAAATCTGAGCATATATTTCTTTTTTTCCCATTTCTCTCTGCTTTTAAATTATGAAATCATGTAAATGACTTTATGCTTGGTTTTTTTTCTTACCATGAGAGGCTGCCTAACCTATTGCAAAAAAAAAAAAAAAGTAGCATTTTGGGAACCACTGAGTATTAGCTGCTTCTCTTCTTGCTACTTACTGTAGTTGTAATGCCCGAATGGCCTGAAGAGTATGACCACCTCTCTTTCTGTGTGTTCTGGAAAACCTATTTTGCACATACTTTAGATGCTGCTGTCTTTACAGGAAACCCGCCTTTAATTCTTTGTCTTCCTTGGGAAAAGATTTCCCTTTACATTAAAGCAGTTGTTGTAATTTAAATTTCCAGTAGAGGCAAGATGTAGGTGCAGGTTTGTTCTATGCTTATTTTCAAAGGCTGCTGTCGCTTCTTCCAGGGTTAAAGTGCTATTATGTACATGGAGTTGAAATTTGCCCATAGAAGAGCTGGCAGTATGTGCAGATCCTCAAGCGAGCGGGAGCTGTAGTGTGGAGAAGCTGTGTTACATTGTATATTGCTTTTGGGGACCAGTGAGCTCTCTGGCCTCCATCCTTGTCTGTCTGTGCCCAAGACTTTTTAGCACAGTTACGTGTTAATAAAAGCAAACTAATATATTTTTACATGGAAGGCATTTTGCTTGCCTTCTGGCATTGTGATTTTTGTACGCTGTCTGCCTTCTAATCTGTGTCTGTTTCTGCTGTGTACTTCTCCCCAAAGTCAGACCGGATGGAAACTCAACTATTTCACTGCAGAGAACAGCTACATAGCTGAGCTGGATGTGATTAGCTTTTCTGAGCTGAGATCCTTCTGATGGCAAATTCTCAGGAGATCTAAAGCCATGTGTAAGACTTGGTTGCATCTGTGCTCTGTTTAGTAAATGTCAGCTCATTGGTAACTTTGGTGTGCCCAGAGACATGCTGGCAAAAAATACTTATTTCCCCTGTGCTTCCCTGCTGTTTTCATTAGGTTTGTAAAGTCATTTTCTTCAGCTAGATGATTAGTGTCTAACTGGGTTTATGTTAATACTTGAGTTCAATTCATTTAAAAAAGTGATAAGGAACTGTATTTCACTATTTGAAATTGTGGAACTATTCAAAGATCCTTTTGTGCTCATAATGGATTTAATAACAATGTGTAGTTGGGAGAACGCTTCATAAACCAAGACCTTTAAAAAATGTCTCTTCTGCTACAGTTAAATGGCAGCACCATTATGTATCAGAATAGACCATCCTAAATGTGAATCAAAGGAAGATGGCAGATGTTACATTTGGGATTGCAAAAGCATAAAGCAGTCACTGCCACTAGACAAAGCGACTCCTGCATTCACAGCCATGAAGCTCTTGGCTGGGTTAGAAGTGCAATATCCCAAGGAGGACTTGGAAGCTTTTTAGCTGAATCTGTGGATCAGAGGAGGCCAGAGGTGGCAGAAGAGAGTTGCAAGTTGATCTGTTTATAGAGCTCATTTTTCTGAGAGACTGGTAGGAAAAAAATAATCAATTTCCCCGTCTACTAAAGTATTTGAAACAGTGAAATGGAAGGAACACGTAAATCTTCAAGAGAGTTTGGTGGATGAAAGCGCACTTCATCACTGGTGATAGGTGCACTGTGCTGGGAATTGCCTGATGTTTTCAGAGGTAGGGGTTGTTCAGTAATGTGCTGTTTGTCTGGGACCTCCTTCAGATGTTATTCTTAATAATTCACTTTTAGATTGTTAAAATACATTTTAACTAAATACATTTTAACTAAAATAGCAGGTTTAACTGTCCTCAGTGAACAAGAGAAGCTTCCAGAAGAGAAAGGGTGCATGTAAGGAGGGTGGGAGTTGAATCTCACTGAGTTCCTTCCCTACAATCAATACCCCACACCAGAGAAACCTTTTGGTAGTTCTGCTAGTGTTTCTCAGGAGACATTATAACACTTGGGCTGCTGATTTGCAAGATGCTGTAGTGGGCCCCATCTGCCAGTTGTGCCTCCCTGCCTGGATTGGTATATGGGGAGAGATAAAGCCTCCTGTGCAGATCCGTCTCATGGGGATGGCCAGGTTTCTTGGAAAATCAGTTTCAGGGAACAGGACATTCAGGGATACAATTTTGTTCTTCTCTTTGTGTTGTAGCCATTCTGGATACATGTCCCTTTTTTCCTCCACTGTTCATGGCACATTTGTTGTGTATCTTTGGGACTGCTTTGTACAAATAGTTTACTCAGTGCTAAGAGCCCTATATACACATCATTAATTTTTTCTAGTATGGGATTTGTGTTCAATTCTTTATTTTCCTATAATAGCCAATAAATATTCTAAGCAGTGTGCTAAAGAATATTCTACAGAGCAAATTTCTCAATCTTTTCTACTGAAGTTATTCTACTTATTAAGGAAAACTTAGTCTTTGAGAGAGAAGTGATGGAAAAGAGTGATTATAGCCAGTGGGGTAGAGGACTCCTGGGATGGACAAAGTGAGACAGATAGAGCCGGGATTCTAATTTTGTCTCTCCTGAATATTTATTTATGCAAAAAAGAGCAGGTTCAGTAGGAGAAACAGAACAAGGTCTTCCTCTCAATTATTCTGGAGTTCATCTTTGAAGTAATGGCAGCTGAGCAGTTGCAAGTGACAACCAGTAAACTGGAGCGAGCATGGTGCTGGAGTGTGTGGGTGCTGGGGGGTGGTGGGACACTGGGGTGGTGGGATGCTGCTGTGGCTGTGCAGGGCTGGCCCTGCCCAGCTGAGCTCTGTGTGACCCACTGACAGCAGGATGGCAGAGCCAGAAGGCTTTAGCAGTGAGAATGGAACAAAAGTAAGAGCTGAGTCTGTGAGGCTTTAGCTGCTGCTGGGGCTGGTCTACAGAGATGAGGGGAAGGGAGCCAAGTGCTCCAATCCTGCTGAGGTCAGCAGGAGAGGGCTGCAGCCCTGGCTGTGGTGGTTCCCAGGGGCTGTGTCCCAGCTGCTGCTCTGAAGGATTCTTCTGTGCTGAAGGAGTGGAGGGGTTAGTGCCCCAGGGTGGCATCTTCACTGAGGGACCTAGATCTGCACTATTCTAGCTTTCACAGGGACGTGGTTAAAAGGTGCCTCTGGACAGGGTGCTTTTTGACACGATAACAGTTCTTGATCAGTCACAACAAGAAGTGTAGTTGAACACAAATTGCCTTTTTTTTTTTTTTTCCCCTCATTTGCAATCGTTCATTTGTATTAGGTTTTAAAATGTGGCAAATCAGAATAACCCTGGTCTGCAGCTGACCTCTACTCAGAGGTTACATTCTTAAAGGAACAAGATATGCCTGAGTGTGTCTCTTGGTGTCTTATGTTCCCTTGGGAAACCATCAGTCTGCGGTAAGCCCAGCGTGCAGAGCTGCAGGTGCCCCTGGGCTGTTGTGCATGTGCTGTAAATCTGCTGCCTGGCAGAGGTGTGGGGAGTGTTTGCATGAGCATAGTGTGTATGTGTGTGTTTCTGTGCTGAGACAGAAATGTGGCAGCCTGAGGTAAAGCAACACCATTTTTAATCCCAAACCCTATTTAGAAGAGCCTGTAAGTATTCTCAGTTCATCCAAAACTCTAAATCTGTCTCTCATTTAACTCCAACCCCCAGTGGGGGAATTGAGACAATTTTATCATCTGTTTATGTAAGCTTTTGTCACTGAAAAGTTAGATTTATGCAACGTAGTTAAGTCAGATTTACGGGACACCGTTAGCTCTGAGAGAATGACCCAGGGGATATAAAGAAACTTCAGCTGAGGAAATATTTTATTTTAGCGTCTGGAGGAGTTTTACACTAGACAGACACTTGCGCCCTCATGCTGGTAAGAGTTACAGCAGCATATTTCTGGCTGTAGAGTTAATGAGGTTGCTTGAGTGCATTTTAAGTTCTGTGTCTGTAATTGGCTAGAAGTTGCCTGCAAACATCCAGGTTAACACTTCCCCACTCCAGCTGGGTCTCTGGTGCTCTTTCGAGTCTGGCACTGGCATGGCTTGTTCCCTGAACCAGGCCAGAGTGTGAAAGGTTTCCTGCTCCCAGAGGAGAGGATAGAGCTGCTTCACCAGCCGTGCAAAACTGCAGCACAGGTTTCAGAACAGCAGGTTGGTTTTGAAAGTGGTCTTGCTCATCTACAGATAACAGATAGTTTCTGAATATCACCTTATGTAATCAAGGGAACTTGGTCTCATTTAGCAGTTGAATACTTGTGAGCTGCAAGGGAAGAAAAGGTCCTTGCCTGATTTACTGCTCCATATGTGTTGCTGTAAAACAGAAGCTTGCTTTGCATCAGCAGGGCTGAATTCCATCATCACTCCTTCTCCTCCTGACATCTGGAGCTGTGGGGATTCAGCATGATGGGTTTGATTTGTGAGCTGTAAACCAATGAAGTCTCTGTTGTCTCAAGTGTGGGTGAAGGCGTGAGCGCTTGTGAGCAGTTGCTACAAAAGCTGCTTAACGCTGTTGTCTGGTTAACGGAAGTTCATTTGCACTGTTGTCTTGATGAGCTGGGCAGGCCCTGGGGGATGTGTGGGTGTGTTTGGGCCAGTGCCTTTGTCTTTGGGGTGTGCTTAGCAAGAACTGGGGCAATCACTTCAGCTGGGCTTGTGCTGGGTGTCTGGGGAGTGTCAGCACTGCTGACTGATGAGGGGTGATGAAAGCTGTGATTACTTAGAAAAATCTGTCAGGAAAGGGGCTTGCTTCTTCCTTTCTGTTCTTGCAGACCAGAGAGATGACAGATATTCCCTTGTGACCCCCAGGTCTGGAATCTCTGTGCACGGGGGGGGGGGGGGGGGGGGGGGTGTAGGTGAAATAAAGTAAAAGATCACATAGCCTAAGCAAGAATGGTGAAGGTTTTGGTGTACTTCATCAATCCTGTTTGAGAAAACAGCTGAAATGTTTGCAAGAATTGAGTGTTACATGGGTTTACCTTTCTCCATCAGTAGTAGGTTTTGGCACCTCAAGCTGAAAGGAATACATCTGAGCCTTGGAAGATACTCTCTTTTAGGATAAAACTCAACAGGAGTAATTTTCTGTTTATTTTCTGCCTCTGATGGGTAGCTCTGCATCTTGATGTTCATCTTTTATGCATGGACCCAGACACCACTTCATGCAGATCAATGTGCTGGTGGGTGTCTGGCCAGGGCACACCAGGCTGTGCTGCACCCACTCTGCTCCAGGCTCCTCCACTCTGTGGAACTGCTTTCTCTGGGCCCTTTTCTCACATAGGTGCTGTTCCTTGCTTCTTTAAAAGCTTGCTAATTTTTTTTTCCACTCTGTAAACTGTATAGTTTTATTGATTCTCCTTAAATCCAGCCTTAGATGTATACAGGTATTATTTTGAGCACAATAAAGGCACAAGAGAGACCAAAACCTTTTTTAGAAGTCTCTCTGCCCTGATCTCTGTGGATTTTCAAGTCTGAAGTGTTACATGCATGATAAATGTTACATGCTGAATTGATTTCTTGCATATCTTGCAGCTGCCTTTTTTGGCAAGCATCAGATACTTTTATTTATTCTCTGAATAAAAGGGGAAGGTATTTAGAGACATGATCTTTTCCAGGGTAAAAATTACATAGGATTGGTAGAGCAGGACATGATATGGAGGAATTGTGTTATATGTACTCAAGACAGCTTCAAGTCAAATAGTGTAAATTAATAAATTGCATCAAAAGTAGCTGTGAAATTTTAGGAATAAAAAAATCCTATCTATGTAGAAAGATTATAATCTTGAGACAATGATAGAAGAGCTTGTCACAATGTACTGATAATGTCCATGAAAGGTGGAGTGGGATCAGAAAAGCTGCAAAAGCAGAAATTAGGCTGCAGTTATGGGTATATTGGCTGGGTTTGGGGCTGGAGGTAAGAGGTTAAGGATTTTAAATCTTACAAACCTCTGCTTTTTTGGAGTAAAATACCTAACCTAACCTGAAATGGCAGAGCAGGGCTTGATTACTCCTGCATAGCAAACAGGGCACAATTTGAGATACTGTTGTGAAGTTGGTCATCATCTGGTAGAAGCAATAAATATGGCACAATAAAACAATGTCAAGAAACACCTTTTAAAGAGGATGTTTAAAAATAATGGTAAGGGAAAAGCTGAGAGCGTAATGCTTTCAGGTGAATGACTTGGAATGGACACCAAAAGCATGGATAAAAGGTGAAGTGAGCCTTTTCAAAAGGGATAGCAAAAGGAGGGGGATTTAAAGAGCATACTTTCTGTTGAATTTAAATGTAAAATCACAAGAAAAGCTAAAAAGATTCTGATGAATTGACACCCATAATTAAAAAAAAGGCAAACACAAACACTCTGAAAACAGGTCCTCAGTATCCTGGCACTCATCCTGCTTTTGCGTTAATAGGTAATCAATAGTAAAGTAATAAACCATAATACAAGTCACATTCAAGGAAAGTAATGGGATAGCAGAAGAGTAAAATGCATTATTTGCCTTGGCAGGCAGTAAAGGAAAGCTTAGGGAGCTGACTGGAGTCTCCCTATCGGCATCTTGTCTTGTGGGAATAGTCTAAGGAACTGTCACAAATTGATGTGTCAGTAGAAGATGGTCAAAACAATCGATAAAGTAACAAAATGACAGGAACAGATGGCAGCATCTTTGGTGGAAAAGTAACTTAAATATGGTCTATTAAGTGTAGTGTAATCTGTCATTTAAATCAGTGTTACAGAGACAAAAAGGACATACTACTTTATGTGGAAGAGTAGGAGAAGGGGGTGTGGGAAACCACAGGTAATTAAGCAGGTGTGTCTTCTGTGTTAGTGGCACACTGATAGATAATGGAGATTATTAGACACATACATAAACAAGATATAGTAGGAAAACAGAACTTTTTCAAGGGAGTCATGCCTGATAGATCATTCAGGTTTGTAGGAGTTAATGGATACTTGGATAAGGGTGGTCTGGTCGATAGAGTGCCCATTAATTTTTTCAGTGCACTTTGAGCAAGGTCCTTGGAGGGGGAGGGGAGAAGTCTTTTTATTTGTAGTACTAAATGGATTAGTAACTTCATAGCATGTAGGCAACAGAGGTAAGAATAAACGTCTCTTTAGTTGAATTGATGGAAGTTTCCATTAGTCAAACAGATTAGTTATTGGATTTGTGCTGGTCATGGTATTTGTAGCTGGTCAGGAAAAGGAATGAATAGTGAAGTGCTAATGTGTAATCATACATACTGCTGTATAAACACCATGTGTGAAGACGGCTCTTCTGGAATGACCATACAGCATTTCAAACAAGCACAGTAACTACTTAGTGAAATTCTTAGGCAGTAAATTGAAAACAACCAAAAGGAAACAGTCTTTCTCCCCACAGCATGTAATTACATTACAGCACAGGATGTTGCAGAGATTTGAACTACAACTGTATGCAAAAAGAGATTCACCAGATTTTCTTTTGGAGACAGAGTCAACTGGTGAATATTAAACAACGTGAACAGAAGCTCCCCAGCCTGGGGATTATGCTATCCTTGTCATAAAAATCTCCAGCTGGCTGTTGTCAGGCAGGGTTCTGCTTGCTTGGCCTTTTCTCTTACCCACTCCCAGTTCCTAGGAGTTCATTTTAAGACCTGGTAATGATACTTGGAAAAATGTCTTTGGGCGAGATGATGTTAATTTTGAGGTGTATTTTCTATCAGAATGAGCTGGCAACCTAAAGCAATTTCTCTGTTTGTGGGCAGAGGGGAGGGTAAGCTGCCTCTCACCAGTTCCAGGGAATGATCATCTCTGAATTTCTTGTGTGAATGCTCTTGTCCTGCACTCATCAGATGTATTTATCTCTGCTGTAGGCACTGTCAGTGCTTCCTTGACCTATGGTTACATCTCTAGAAAGGTTTTCTTATTTGAGCAGAAAGTATTTGAAGCAGTCAAACCACTCCAGGGATTTTCACCTATGCTGGAAGAAACACAGAATGAGAGGTCTGCTTCTGTTAAAAGAAGCTGTGCACTTTGCATTAGCAAGGCCTGTCACAGCTTCCTGTCCTTACAGCTTTGTCCTTCCCCTTGAAGCAATACATTACACACTGTGAATGGGCTCAATCCTCAGCTCAGGGCCAGAATTCATGCAGTTGTGTAAATTCATGCAGTTTGTGATTCTCTGGCCAAGGAGCTCCTTTTCCAGTTGGTGTGTAGCGAAAAGCAGCAGTGCCCCAGTGACCAGTGGTGGGTACTTGTGGGTGTCTCAGCTGGTGTGCTGCATGTAGTGACTGACAGCATGCTGACAGCAGGAGATACAAGCTGGCTGCAGCTGAGACCTGAGCACTAAACTTGTTTTCTGGTCCCTCCAAAATTTTGTGTGTAAAGAGACATTTTTATTTAACTACTCTACATACAATACTGGTGGGATGTCAGAGTAGCAGAGCTTGGTGGTAAAATATGGCAAATAGTGCAGAACACCAGTGAGGGTGCTGTTACAGCTCATTAGACTGGTGAGCTGTCACTAATGACCGGACTGTCTAACCACTGCAGTATCAGGAGTAGTGCTGTGTGCTGTAACCTCCTGGCACTAGAAATGGGAATACTGGGGACAGACTGTGTGTTAACACATGAAAAGTTATTTTTAGCTTTCTACTTGGAATCAGCAGTCTAGTTTGCCTCTCATGGGTTAAATCTTGTGTGACACGGTAATTAACAGCCTTGTTGACAGAAGGATTGCACTGCTATTAATAGGTATGTATCTCTGTTTCAGTAAATTTTAGCCACCTTTGTTCTGAGCTGTGGGAATTAATAATGTAGCTAATGAAAGTCATGCGAATGAAGATTGCTGAGATAGGCACTTCCTCCATTCTCACATATGGTGGTACATGCTGGTTTAGATGTTGAAAAGAAACTAATAGAGACAGAAAATTATGCAAGGGAATCAAAATAGTGAAATAACTATTGCTATGTGAAATAGCATTGCTATGTTTTAACAGAAAGTGAAGCATTTTTCCTTTGACTTTACAAAGCTGAGTTTTTGAAACACCTCCTTGCTATAGCTGTTGTAAAGCAGCCAGGCTACTCTCAGGGATGTAGTTCTTACCTCCAGGTACTAACAGTACTAACAGTAGCACTGTGTTACTTTGATGTGTGGATGCATCTGTTGTATGGAAAACATGATTTGTCCCCCATGCCCACCCCCTTCCTTAATCTCAAAGTGGTAAGAGCTGAAGAAGTGGGCACCATTTCTGACAACGCCAAAGTGACCTCAGAGTTTTTTGGAACTCACTCTGGATTACATTAGGGTGAAGCAGTGAAAGCCGGGCCTCACGTGCAGAGAGGAGCAGCTGTGCCGGCGCTGCTGAGTGAGCAGGGATGCTGCTGTCCTTTGTTCTCGTGACAAGGCTCTGCAGAAAGCAATTAAGCAGTGTCTGTGTAAGCACCCTGCACCAGAGGAGGACGCAATTACTGCTTCCCCGTGGGGCTGGCAGGGCAAAATGTATGTAAGGGCATAAAATCTACCATGGTTTCCTTTAAGTAACCATGCCCAACTAATGAAATGTGTCTAAGGTTTATCCTTCAACATTTAAAACTCCTCTGAGAGGCGGGCTTTGTTTTAACACAATTGGAAATGTTTTCTGTCTTTCAGTGTTTGTCTTGGGTTTTCAACACTGGAACATAGGAATGTTAAAGGTCTTGGTTATCAGCAGTGTCTATCGGTCCTTACGTCTTCCTTACTTAGCTGTCTGGTCCTAATTTTCAGTACTAAAGTATGCTTTGGTTTAGGATTTAAAAAGAAAAAACTGCTAGCGTTCCTTCTTGACCGCTTTGGCTACTGAATTGCTAGAATCCAGTTCATTGCTATAACATATTTCCATTTCTTTTCTCTTTCAGTCCTTCCACATTAAAAAAAAAAAAAAAAAAAAAAAAAAAAACCACAAAAACGAAAATGGGAAGGATTTATTTTTTAGGTGAAGGCGCACGTCCAGTCTCTGAAGGTTATCCGCTGTAGTAGATTTCCCGGAAAAAATACCTTGGGAAAGGGAGAATCTGCTGTGTTGAATTCTGTGCAATGTCACTGTACTGGGGAATGTGTCCGGTTTTAATGACAGTTAAATTCTGCAGGACTTTCTCAGGAGAGCGAGAAGTCCCTTGGTGACTCCCTGTTTGCTGCCAAACTCCTTTCAGTAGCTCTTCCTTTTGATCAGCTCATGGCTTCACTCAGCCCCTCTTGTTGCAAGGGAGAAGCTAATGGAGGGGGGGAGAATAAACCGGACACAACACATTTCCTTCCTGAAGATATGTTGGCACATAACAGACATGAAACTGCCTGCTGATTTTGATATTCACAACCTGCAAGTAAAGAGCTGACCTTGAAGAACAATTCATGATAATGCACTGAAGGAAATCTTTGTTTTCATACCTGCTTTATTTTTATTAAAAATAAAAAAGTTGATAGTTAATCCCATAGTATTTTCTGATTTAATGAATACCTGCGCTGAAGCAGTGCAGGTGTGTACATACATACAGTTAGATTTGGAACTGGGGAGACTTGTGAGTCAAATTGAAGGAGCCTTCAACAGTTTTAAAAGCAAAGGAAGTGTTCTCCTGAGTGACGCATGTTGTGTACAGTTACTGCAGCAAAGCTACTGCATGTTGTATTTTAGTTCCTTGTTAAACTTGTTTCCTTTGCTTGCTGAGGGCAAAATTTGAATGTCAGTACTTCAGGTAACACTCTTCCAATTCAATCTAAGCAGGAAAAAAATAAGCTGCTGGTACATGCTAAAATCTGATATTAAACCTTATGACTAATTTTAGTTTTAGAATATTCTTTTTTTTTTCCTTTGTGCCATAAGAGGCTTATATTTTACCTGACTTCAGCCTTCCCACACAAAGCTAAGTGAGATTTACCTAGCACAGTGTGGAACAGCTTATTTTAAGGTGGAAAAAGTCATTAGCTGGCTCCTGCTGGGACCTTGCATTGAGAAAGCTGAATTACAAGCCACTGAAGTTTAGCATGAAGAAGAGGTAAATTACTGTTTATTATTTTACTGTTTCCTGCTTGGAGCTCGCAGGTTGTTAGTAGGGCACGTTACATGATCTTTCTGAGGTGCTTAGAGGTGGGGCAGGAATTGAACTGAGAGAAGAAACTGGTTAGAATGCTTAAATAAAACACTAGTTTCTCATTGCACAGGTTGATTGGAAAACTGTGCACCTGCATCAGGTGAGTCCTCTGACCACCACTGCTTGTTGCAGCGCTTGTAGGTGTCAAAAGTAGGATGTGGCTTTGCTGCTTTATCTTGAGAAGCTTCTCAGGGCCTTTTTAATGATTACTTCCTTGCAGCAACTGAACATCCATAGCAGAAATACCTTTATTATTGGCATTTTTATTTCAGTTATTGAGCAATACTGCTCAATTATTATTGCAGTTATTGAGCAATACAAAATGCAGAGTATTGTAGGGTGTCTGACAGACTGCGTGCCTGCCTGAGCAAATGAGCTGGTCCATGGGATCTGAGGAAATAGCTGAGTGCTCCATTTTGAGGATTTATATCCCAGTACAATTAATAGTTCTTTATTGTTTTTTACAAGCCCCATCTACTAATAAATGTTTTAGGGCTTTGGGGAATATTTCATAGGAGAAATTTCTACTGATTTTATTAGGTTGAATGTTTATTTGTCCACCACAACAGAAGCAGTTGTATAGAAAAGGATGCTTAAAAAAAAGGACTTGTGACTCTTGGAAAGTCTTCTCCTAAGAAGGAGGATTTTTATTCACAGGACCTGGTGAGGTACTTGATGTCAGGCTGTACGCTGACAGCTTTGAAAACTTCACATTTTTTTTCTTGCCTTGCGGAGGGCTGTAAGATGGGTGAGAGCCATCACTTTCTGCGAGTAGGAGGAACAGGGCTGTGGTGTTTCACGATTCACCTGTCCTACAAAGCCTTTTGTTTACTTGTGAACTAGCCTCTGGCTATGAAAAGATAGAGTGATATAGCCTGTTCTTAAGAAAATGGAAAGATGGAACAGGTGGTAACTGCCCTCAGGGGTACAGCATCGTGTGTTGCCATGTGGGCTCTGACACTTGTAAAGGTTGAGAGCAAAGATAAGAATAACTCAAACAGAATTTAAGATGGAAAGACATAGAAGTTCAGTCTCTGTTGATCTTCTGGTTATTTCACGGTCAGGCTTACAACCAGGACTTGTTCTGCTGTCATTCATTACATTAATAATTCTGCCTTTAAGTAAGAGTTTGTCACTCCCCTGACAGCAGAATTCAAAATTCAGCTATTTGTCTTCCACGGCCTCTGCTCTCATGAGGCTTCAGGATGAGCATGCAAATCCTGGACTACTTTTACAGAAGTCCCTATCTGCACTGATGCAAAGGGAGGGGATGTTTTTCTTATATGGGGCTGGAAAGGGGATTAGGAGGATATAGATCCATGAGGGCAACATGAGGCTCATTTTGGATTGGAAACATGTTTCCTGTTGGCAGCTATTTGAAACCAAGGCACAAATACAGAAAGACCTGTAATTGAACACCTGTTTTGGAAATGATATTAAATATAACTTTCTCTACTCACTGTTGGGAGAATGGGGTAGAAGTGTGGTTGGTATTTTCATATGTTGCAGACAAACGTGCATATCACATTAGAAAACAAGAAAGCATCAGTTTATGTTGAATTATGGCTTGTTCTTTAAATGGAAAACACACACTTGTGATCGAAAGGGGTTTTATCAAGACTTTGTGCTTGTGCACTGGTAAGAGACTATAACAAGGAAATTGCAATACACAATTAATATATTTCATAAACCAAAATCTTGGCTTCTTTAACTGTAACCTTAATATGTACAATCTATAATTACAGTCCTTTGTAAGCATTTCTTAAGAGGACATTTTTTTTGAGCAGTCACTAGAAAGCAGTAATCAGTAATAAAAATGAAAGCATTAGCACTGAGACCACAGTAAAAGCATCATTAAAATTGAAGTTCGAAGGTGCACTACTTTAAATTTGCCTCATTACATGTGCAATGAGGGAACACACAATAAAATGACCATAATTTTTCGGCAATTTCTTATCCTAACTGCCTTTTTAAAGTTTAATTAATGGTAAAAAAAAAAAAGGAAAAGAGCAAGTGGGGGGCTGAGCCGAAGTTTAACAGCAGTCCCATCCTTCTGAGTGATCGATACTCAGTGCCTGCTTGAGGTCCTGCAAGTTGCTCTTTCTATGCAGCAAAAAGTGTTGTGGTATTCAGATACTGTGTGTGGTTTATCCACTTGGAGCTGGAATGAGGGAGTGATCCTGTCCTTGCCAGGGTGAAAAGCAGCGTTTCTGCTCCCCTGGGAAAGGAGGAGCAAACCGCTAGAGTTAACTCTGCATATCTGGTTTTAAGATAAGATGCAAACTAAGAAAGCAGTCACTGTAGGGCTGATTGTAATATATACATACAGCTATTTGTATGTGAGTTTTGTGATCCATCCTTTTGGTTTCGTCTGGACAGATATGTTAGCTGTGGGTTTGGCATTAACAAAAATCAGCGGAGTAATGTGTTATAAGATACAGATGTCTCATGGCTTCATCTGCCTTCCTAAGTTTGCTGTTTACATGTAGCTAATTGTGATACCTCATCTGCAGCGTTAAAACAGAGCAATTGAGGCACATGATACTGACCTGGCATTGGAAAAAATGCTGTGTTAGCTGGAGCTAGCTGGGGCTGTTACCTCTGCTGGGACCATGCTTTGCTGGTAGTGGTGTTATTTAAGGTACAACACGTAGATCTCTTGAAAATGTTGTTTCTAATCCACAGCTTACTGTCTACTTAGACAAATACCTACTGTAAGAGTGCATTGCAGACTTTGAAGCTGGGTTTTCTGAACTGATTCTAATGAAAAATAAGCTGGTCAGAGGTTACTTAAGGAACCTCCTGTATTTAGGAGGCCTGAGGCCAAAGGGTGAGTTCCTGTCAACAGGAAAATTCTTTGTTGTTTTCTGTTTTTTAATAAGTAATACAGGAAAGAGAAAGCTGTTTATGTATTTTGCACATTTAGTGTTACTGGATTTTGCACTGGTTGAGAAACATCTGGAAGAAGAGTAGGACAAGGATAACTGTGCCTTATCTGACAAGTGTTTTGAGGAGAAATTCACTTGGGAAGTGAGACATTACTTCAAAGCTTTAGCAGAAAATCAGGAGCTATGAAAATTAATGCAAGTATGGCGTGAAATGAAATTGTTTCTTAGCATTGCATTGCTGGTTAAGCAAGAGTTACTGAAATTTTAGGCCTAGGTTAGAGATGCTGTAAACACTGGAGTTGAACATTATGGATCACATCTCATCACTTTTTGCCAGTCTTCAGGAAAAACAGATCTTGCAGCATTTAGTGTCTCTAACATCAAACTCTTGGGTATGTTACTTTGATAGCAATGTGAATACATCAGCCTGTAGCTCATTGTGCACAGGTGCCTGCGGGTGGTGTTACTTGGGGTGATGGCCACTGCAGATGCTCTTTCTGCCCATGTCCTGCTGGGCTGCAGCAGGGGGGGGAGCTTTGAGGGTGTTGTGTGAACTGTGCTGTGGTTTGGGACAGGAAGCAAATGGCACTGTGCTAATTGGAACTGCAAGAAGGAATTTGAAGTTGAGGACAAATAATTGCCTGTGCTGAAATTGGGCCATAAGATGGTTAACATCAGTGATAGAAAAGGCCAGGTGGAAGATTGTGTTGTTGGGAATACTTAGAGAAATGTTCTCTTTATAATTAAAAAGATGACCTAGGTGCATTGTTGTGAAGTGATGGAAAAACAGAGGTGATTTCTTTGCAGATAACGAGGTAAATTTATTTTTGCAGCTAGTCATGGCTCTTGGAGATTTTTATCTAGTAATTGTGTTTGTCTGCAGTGTACAGATTGATGGGAGCTGATCCTGCTTAGCTTGTGATGGCTGGCAGGATCGCTGTGTTAGAAGGTATGACTGACATGCTGATTTTTCAGGTATTACTTTCAAGAATCCCAGTACCCTGGAAACAAGGAAATAAGACCTATTAAGCGAATGTGTGAACTTACAAATGCAGCAGACATGCCAGCTTGGGAGTATCAAGTAGCCATACAGTGAAGATATTGTGAGGTATTTTCTGTAGCTTGATTAAATGTCCAGATATATCTCAATCTTCACAAACTAATATATTAAGCCTCCTTTATAACCCCTGAAGTACAGAATGAGGACAGTGAAGAAGGACCAATTAAAGTAGAGGGGAAAATACCTGCGTGTCATAGGGTTCAATAATTTTGTTTCTTTGCTAAAGGGGAAAAAAAGGAGGCTGTAAGCTTAGGTACTAACTTTAAATTAGCTTAACTTGCTGATGCCTTAAGACTGGGGATTAGTGAATTTAATTATGGGAGGTAGGAAGCACATTAAGATAACTTTGGGCCTTAAACTAAAATCCACAAAGCAATGAAATTAAAGTTGGAGGTTTGTGTTCTGTCTTTATAATGTCCTATTCTTGTGCTGCATCATGGGAGGCCCTTCTTGCTCCGCTTGCCTCTCGGTGTGTGCTTTTGGGTACCTTTTTGAAATGAATGAGTGACCTCTGTGAGCTTTTAATATTGTAGGAAATGGTCTGCTTGATTGGCACCATTGTACATGGACTACAATCTGTTTTACCAGTAATGATGCAGCCGGCATGGCAAAGTAGTCAGGTCCTCTTGTCATTCTGCTTCATGCTGTTACAGTCTGGGTCACTCTTCAGCTTCTCAGACGTGATGAAAGCAACTTCAGTCAGGTTGTGAGGGCTCCAGCAAAGACTATTTGGCTTCCTGGTAAAGACAGGTTGTTATTAGTATAATGCTGGCACAGTGTGTGAGGAAAATTTGATTTTATTCCTTATTTGCTTCTACCTTGCTCTTCAGTCTGCTCTATTATTCATTATTGGGTTTTGTATCTGGACTTATTTACTCTTTTTATTTTGAGAGAGAGACTCAAGATTAAACCCTTCTAAGACTGCTTTTATGAAGAGTCCTAATTCTTAGTCTGTTTGATAGAGAATTATGCAATACTGACCTTTCTCTCGCCTACACAGGATGATGTTTTCTTTTACTTGCTGGTGTGGAAGTTGCATGCCCCTTACCATACATTTTTACCTTAAAAATTATACTCTTTTTTGGTGAATCGCATGACTGTGTTCTGGAAACAGATTTACTTGTTTTCGGTTATGTTGTCCTTTTCTGAGCTTTCTGTTACTAAACATGATCTTTTTATTGGGTATTTACTGTTTGTCTTTATCCGATGAAAATGCAGTAGTCTTTAAAAAAGGCTGCAGTTCAGAAGTACTGTGCTCTTCTGCTTCAAACTGAAGGAGCTGGAACTATCGCATCTGTGAATCTGGAAGAACTTATAGGCAAAAAAAGAGTTTTGGCTCCCCTTGAAAGACTTAAATCATGGATCTTGTTTGTCAGAGAAATCTATGGATGTATTTATCAATAAGATAAATGCTTGAGACAGACTGAACAAAAAAGTCTGCACAGCCTTGTAAGTGTTGGCACCGTACTGAGAAAAGGAACAAATCTCAGAACTACTTGTATGTATCTTCATTATTAGTCCTGAATAACTTCCATGGAGCTTTCACAGTTGTCATTATTTCACTATTTCCCGTTATTCTGTAAGAAGTAAGAGATCAAAGAAGGCACTGCTCGGGCTTAAAGCTTTTTATTTGAATTATATGGCCCAAAACAAACTTTCGGGGGGAGAAGAGGGAGTGGTGGTAAAATGACTTTTTACAGTAGTTGATGCATTATGGTCATCTGAATTTCTATAGGGAATAAATGTATGTAACTAAGGAAATGACAAATATAGATACTTATATCACTACAAAATCATCAGTGTTACAAAGAGAACTCTTGAGTTCATTGCATTAAATGACATTAGGAGTACAGGGAATAACAGACAAACTCTGACAATAATGCTGCTTCTTCCTGTGAACCTTGTCTGGTTTCGTGGCTCTGACGAATTTAGCAGCCCTCTTCTCACAGGGTAGTCTCAGCTTTATGTCACTTTATATATTCCTTGGTTTATGGATCGCTGGAAGATAATTCTGTTGGTTTCTGTTGAACCATTAGTAAATGTCAGGATTTTCCTGATGCTGCCAAGTACAGTACCCACCTGGTATGTCAGTTCCGTCCATTTTAAAGAACTTACTCTAATAAACATTTTACTCCCTTTCTGGTTGGTGTCTTCTGAAGGACCTTGTTGTCAGTACATGGTATGCAACTTTATTTTCTTGATATGTAAGTTAGTGCTCTATTTTCACTGTGTATTTCAGGTTAATCCTCTTGGGTTTTGTTGTGTTTTGTTCCAGATAATTAAGACGTGTAGAACAGGATAGCAGTTTAGGTTGTTGTGACAAAAACACTTGGGTCATTCAAAAAAATTAACGAGTCAGGCTGGGAGGGAGTGTGACATAGTGAAGGGATCATCCCATGCTGGGACAAATGGCTCTTATTCTTCCTAGTAGCACTCCTGATTTTCACTCTCGGTGTTAAACACTGCAGTTAGAAACTAAAGTTTCTGTGTTTCAAGCTTGTTTTATGATGCTCATGTTTCAGGGACAGTGTGATTTGAGAATGAACAGGTACTTAAATAATGCAGTGTACGCGCGAAAGCAGTAAAGTAAGTTGTCAAAAAGCAGTATATGCAGCACCTTGCCTCATGAGGTGAGGAGATCTGGTAGTTTATTCTGGAAATTTAAGTTGATTTTAATGTGTAATTACAGGGAAAATGGAAAATTGAGATTTTCCTTATTCAGCACTTTCACAGTTCCTTCAGGAGTTGTTTGTTCTGCTGATAGCAATTCTGATTAAGACAGGAATTTGCTTACTGAATATACAAGAACATAGCTTGTCTGTGATCCTCCATGCCATTCCTCTTTCATCACAAGGCAGCCTGTGACGTCAGGCAGTTCTCTCCTGCTTTCTTGCGATCAGAGGTGTGCTGTCACATGTGGCAGAGATGCAATATCTGTCTGGAGTAAGTTTTGCCTGTGCTGGCTCTTCTTCCTGCTTCCCTGCCCCAGCCAGCCTGCCATTGGTGTCGCCAGCACCAAGGGGACAGCACCAAGGGGAAAGGAGAAAAAAAATCTCACTAAGCAATAAATTACTTGTTTCTTTATCACTTCTGTGGGTGAGATGAGTTGCCCAGCTCTTTCCTGTCATTCTTCTTTGGCATCATTGACCTAGACCTCTACCTGATCCTGTTTTTAAAATAGCTAAGGGACAAGCCATGTCTTTTTTGGGATCATAAATTGCTGGAAAGAGCAAGTTGCAAGTTTGAGGTTGGGCACTGGCAGCAGTGTGTGGAGGTGAGAACAACTCTTAGTTGTTCTGGCTATTTGTTGTTATAAATAACTTCTGTACTTGACCTTCTGTTTATTCTGTTGTAAAACAATTTGGAAATAACCTGGCTAAATAAAATAGAACAATAGTATCAATGATGGGACAGTGCAGTGCACAATACAGTCCAGCAATCTCAAGGAGACAAGATCTACTTGGACTTGTGCAAAGCATTTGACACTGTCCCACATGACATCCTTGTCTCTAAATTGGAGAGACATCAATTTGATGGGTGGACCACTCGGTGGATAAAGAACTGGCTGCATGGCCGCACACAAACAGTTGTGGTCAATGGCTCAATGTCCGGCTGGAGACCAGTAAGGAGTGGTGTCCCTCAGGGATCGGTGTTGGGACCGGTCTTGTTGAACATCTTTGTCGGTGACATGGACAGTGGGATTGAGTGCGCCCTCAGCAAGTTTGCCGATGACACCAAGCTGTGTGGTTCGGTTGATGCGCTGGAGGGAAGGGATGCCATCCAGAGGGACCTCGACAGGCTTATGAGGTGGGCTGATGCCAACCTGATGAAGTTTAACCATGCCAAGTGCAAGGTCCTACACCTGGGTTGGAGCAATCCCAGGCATGGCTACAGGTTGGGCAGAGAAGAGATTCAGAGCAGCCTTGCAGAGAAGGACTTGGGGGTGTTGGTCGATGAGAAAATGAACATGAGCCGGCTTCAGTGTGCGCTCGCAGCCCAGAAAGCCAACTGTATCCTGGGCTGCATCAAGAGGAGCGTGACCAGCAGGTGGAAGGAGGTGATCCTGCCCCTCTACTCTGCTCTTGTGAGACCTCACTTGGAGTATTGTGTGCAGTTCTGGTGTCCTCAACATAAAAAGGACATGGAACTGTTGGAACAAGTCCAGAGGAGGGCCACGAGGATGATCAGGGAACTGGAGCACCTCCCGTATGAAGATAGGCTGAGCAAGTTGGGGCTGTTCAGCCTGGAGAAGAGAAGGCTGCGTGGAGACCTCACTGCAGGCTTCCAGTATCTGAAGGGGGGCTATAGGGATGCTGGGGAGGGACTATTCATTGGGGACTGTACAGATAGGACAAGGGGTGACGGGTTCAAACTTAAACAGGGGAAGTTTAGATTGGATATAAGGAAGAAGTTCTTTACTGAGAGGGTGATGATGCACTGGAATGGGTTGCCCAGGGAAGTTGTGAATGCTCCATCCCTGGTGGTGTTCAAGGCCAGGTTGGACAGAGCCTTGAGTGACATGGTTTAGTGTGAGGTGTCCCTGCCCATGGCAGGGGGGTTGGAACTGGATGATCTTAAGGGCCTTTCTGACCCTGACTATTCTATGATTCTATGAAGCTGTTTGAAGCACAGCACAGTTTCTGTAGGTTTTTGAGTGGAAAGATTTCAATGCAACAAATCATAGCTTTGTGGTGGTTGGTTGAGCTGATACAAAAAGTAACGTGGCACTGATTCAGGCATGTATATGGCAGCTGTGATGCACTTTGTTTGCAGTACTCATTTATGAAAACTTTACTATTTATTAAAACATGTAGTAGTGGTATGTGTATTTTGAAATTCATTAGGAATAGTCAAAAATCTGTCAGAAGCCTTTGTGCTTGCAGTTGGTCCTGCATTACTCCTTTGTTTTCACCTTCTCATTTGACTAATCTCGTTTGTTGAAAATCCAATAATGTGTGACTGGTTTGTGAAACCATCTGCAGTAGTTGCTTGGCTGGTTTTAGTGCTCCATCCGAACACGTATCCTAGTATTTATTCTGCAGCTATTGATGAACCCTGTGTATAGTCTTCAATATTTTATTGAAGCAAGATAGTGAATACACCAGAAATACTTTTATTCTGTGGTGGTTGTGAGTTCTGGCAGATGTTTTTCAGCAAGGAATGGGAGAAGCTATAATGTCTATACCCTTCCTAGCAGGGCAGTGGCTGTATCCTTTATCTGTCGTGCTCCCAGCAGGCAAGGTGGGGAAGCTGTTTGTCATCTCCCATGGCAGCAAAAGAAATGTCTTGGACTGGGTGTACAGAAACCCCACCTTTTGCCACTGCAACCTGAACAATTGCATAGCACACTGTACCTCTAATATCCTTTCCCTGGGTGGCATGTTGCTGATAATACATTGCTAAGCCTTTTTTCTCTAGTTTAAGATGGTTATTTATTGATCTGCCTTTGGCGGTTGGTAAAATGCCAGCTTTTAGTGTTAGCTACTGGCCTTGTTTTATTTAAACCTTGTAAGATTTTATTGTTTCCCCTCAATGCTGAGAATGTGTAAATGTTTCTCTTAAAATGGTTTAGAACAATGCTTTTGATATTTTCTGCCTTAACCCTTTAAACTCTCATTGTGCAGATTTCGAAAAGGGCACGAGTTCCTCACTCATCCTTCTTGCAGCCTTTGATATGGGAATGCTTTAAACCCAGTGACCTTTCTGTAACAGTGCTGGGAGGGAGGCAGGCAGAGGGGAAGCAGCACAGCACAATGACAGTCTGAATTCCCACAGATATAAATTAATAGGCAAGAGCCCAAACAAAATTTTTAGCTAGCTCTTGTTTTTTAAAGTGTTACAACAAAACATAGCATTGTGCCTCCTTAGGCAGTAGAATATAAAGGCTTTTTGTTATGAATATCTCAATGCTAATTGACCTTGTAGTGAGGAACAGCTGGCCTGGGGATTGGTTTCCTGCCACAAAGGTGTTTGAGAGCACTACAGGGTTCCTTGGAGCAACTGGAGAAATGGAGGAAGATGTGGTGAGAATCACAGAACCTGTTAACAGTCCATCTTCCTGTGTTATTAATACACAGTTGCCACGTGCAGGTGTTGGTGTATTGATAAAGGGGATATGTACAGAGTGTTTTAATAAAACATGCTGTCCCTTATTACTGTAAACAGGCTGTTTATATAAGGAGTTGCTTGGAAAGATTTCAGTAGAATGACTTCTCGCAGCTGATGCATGACTCAACAGTTCTTACAGGTGAGAACTTGGAGAATACTTTGCAGTTAGTTAAATGCATTGTCATTTTGAGTTGTTCAGCTATTCTGTAGCTGTTTTCATAGAATTTAGTGTGCATTATCTTTATTATGAAATTGCCATGCATGTTTTTGATATCTCCTTGTTACCCAGTTAGATTGATGAATTCCTATTCTAGTGAGAACACTCCAAGCAGAGCTGCAGAGAATTTATCCTGTTGTAGCCTAGTCATATTCCAGCAAACTTCTCCATGTTTAGCCTGACTTGTTGCTTGAAGAAATTAAACGTTTATAATTTTAAGCCCAGAAGAAGCAATCGTGGTAATGCTGTCTGTTCCTTTTTGTCACAACAGCAGTTACCTTCTCCTGTGTGAAATACCTGCTTTGCTTGTGTCCTGTTAGAAAGCTTCCATATTGTATGGATCAAAAATTGTTAGTGAAGAAATGGAAAATAAAGGGCTTGAAGCCATTTATTTAGATAATGTAAGCTGTTATTCCTTTTAACATTGGGTTTGAGTTTTCTGTAATTATATATGAAATAGTTGACTTTCCTCATTCCAAATTGGGTAATAAAAGATTAATCAGTTGGCAACAGCATAAACTATGGGGAACACAAGTATGTTGTGACAATGCTAAGAGGAAGCAGAGTTCTTGAATTTCTTGGTATTTCTGATAGCTATTGATGATTTCTTGTATGCAGTCACGAGTTTATGATGTCAGTTTAACTTACAGAGAGGTAGTTTGTTTAGCTCTCTGTAGGTAACTGAGGAAAACCTGGTTGCTGAATTGAGCCAGTTCAGAAATTTTGCATAATGTGGGTCTACCCAAAGAGTTAAATGATTATAATACACCCACCTGTATCCTTTCTACACTTTTAGTAGAGGCAATATTGATGGCTTTCATTTTAATAGATCACCTAACTCATATTTGTAGTGAGTTGCTTATGCAATTAAAATTCCAGTCTAATTCAACTTCCATATATGACAGATCATTGTAAGGCAGCAGACTCTGTGCCCATTCCTCTGTCTTGTGATGCTTTATATTTCTCTTGGTGAAGTTAGTTGTAGATTTGATTTGGGGTTTACTGCTGAAGATGACCACCACTTTGATAGCATGTAACAGCCTTTGAAGCAGATTGTGAAAGCAGGTTTTATTCTGCTTTATTTTTGTTTGAATTTTGCTAGGTATTTTACTTATCTCTGAACCCCGCAGTACTGCAGAAATGGCACTGTAATTCTTTGGGTAGGAAACACTGGTGCTAGATCTAATGTTACCCTTTTCATTACTCCACTGTTATGGTAATGATCACAGAGACCCAGAGAAAAGGGGCCGTGTAATGTGTGGTAGCAGTTTTCAACTGGGTCTAAGCAGATGGAAGCAGGAAATGAGGAATAGTGACAAACATTACATGCCTTGTATTCTTTGCAATAAATTCATTGGAGTGCTGAGTTGCTGTGTATATGTGCAAAATCAGTCCCCATCTAATTTTAGGAGCACAATTTGTTTTATGTTTGGCATCTCTACAGCTTTGTGCTTTGTCCCCTGTGGCACAGGCATGTAATACATTTTTTCATAGAGCTTTGCTTGCTTTTGTGTATTTCTTTGCAGCAATTAAGTGTTTTAATTTCTTATCTCCTCTAAAAATTTGTTTCTGCTCTCAGTTCTCGGTTGTGTAATCCATGCTTTTATATGCTGCAAATGTTATCACTGCTATTCATAGGCAAGAAAGGAGTTTCATGGTAGAAAGGGTGAAAGATCAAATTACTTCATTCAGTCTTGCATCTTACTACACCAGTATCAGGTAAAACACAAGTATTACAGCCAATACTGTAGGGTGTCCAGGAGTCAGAGCCCTCAAGTTTGGTTTGATTCTTAAGGCTGCAACACAGACTTCAAGATTCTTGTGGCTTCTAGAACAATTGAATAGAAGATGTAACAATTGAAATTCAGTAGCGCTAACCAAGGTCAAGAGTAAAGTGCTCTCCATTCTGTATATTACAAGCAGCAAAAAATTAAAATTGGAAGGAAAATTCTTGGCCAAAGAAGAAAACAAAAAGAAACCCCATGAATGAGGAGTAATGTTTGTTGCCAGTTGTGTGTAATGATTCAAAGCAGTCTTTGCCCAAATTCAGCTAACTAGGCAAAGCAGCCTATGTGAGCTGTGACCCACCAGAATTGGCATGAGGGGTGGTTTAAGCAAATTAAGGAAGTCTGACAATAAGGCAGCAACACAATGCAGACCTGAGCAGCGGTGAAAACATTTTTTGAAGTAAGTTGCAGTAGCTGGGTATGTTAATGTAGTCTTAAGGGATTTTAACACAGGTCATTTTTCACTCAGTCAGTTGTTACTGCTGTAGAACCCAGTGGTGAGAAGGAGGGATTTCGGCTCCAGCAAACGAGGGGCTCTGGAGGCACCAGCCTGAAGAGCTCTGCTGGTGGCATTACCCACACAGAGCTGCTGCCTTGGCTGAGCAGCTCCAGCCAAGGATCCCGTTTAAAGTTGGTGAAAGGAAAAGGAACAGACATATACCTGGTATCGCACTGTAATCTGGGGGGGCTTATGCTGATGTGGCATCTTTACAAATGTATGTTCTCTGACTTCTTGAAAAGACCTCAGGTGGAGCTGGAAAGCCATGAATCTAAACTCTGAATTGTTCAGTGTTCTGGTCCAGGCCCTGCCTTGGGAGGCAGTCGATGCTCTGATGCAACAAACTTGCCAGGGTATTTTGAATGTCAGGGTCAGTGTGCTCTGCTATCTGCAGAGTGCAGGGGTATGGATGTGGAGCGGGAAATTTAGGTAATAAGAAAGCACAATTTATTCAGAATCATTTAATTCTACATTTTGTTGGTACAAAGTGAAGAGTATTGCAAATGTGACCACATATTCCTACAAATAAGATCTTAAATTGTTTTTCTTCCTATGCCACATGTTCTAGCAGCTAAAATAATATAGATTTTTATGTTGTATTACTACTTGAAAATGGAAACAAATGAAACAAAGCTGTGTAGCAGTGATTCTCATTCTGTGCTATCCATTCCTGTGTCAGGTCTCTATTAGTCATCATCATTGGCAGCGCAGGGCGAGCTGCTGCTTCTCATGCTTGTGGGCAGGCATTTGCATTGCAGCTCATTGATTCTGGGAAATCATAATAGAACTGAGACTGTGATTACTCCTATGACTATTGGCTTACCTTAAGTTTGCAGAGGCTGATTGAATCTCAAGATAAATAGCGTAGTATTTCCAGTAGAAGTATTGCATTCATTAATCTTCAGTTCATCCCTCTCTTAAAATTTTGTATTCTGTAAATAAAAGGTTGTAGATGGGGTAACCAAAATGTGGAACAACTTGTTCAATCATCCCTTCCACTATTTTACTAGGACTGAGTTACAATTTCTTACAGTAGTATATGGGACTCCCACTTACCAGTTTGGGGATATTGCCTTTAAGATGCAGAATTACTGTCAGAGTAACTTGAAATAGAAATAAGACATTTACTCTCCCTTACAAAAATCACAATAGTTCTTTGCACCTGGGGGTTATGGGAAGTTTTCAATGTGGATTTCATTACCAGTATGGCAATTCTCATATCACTTGTGGACCTGCTGTTATATTACTCAGCACATTGGCAATTGATGCATGTTCTGCTGGATGCAAAGTTATTTAAAGATTGATGTTAACATATTGGACATCCCCCCCCCGCCCCATGCAACTGTGTATAATGAAGCAAAACGTTTTACAAACCTGCGTCACTGAGTGGCTTGTCTATTTACAGTGCTTAGATATAACCTTACAAGTTGGGTAGTTAGTTGTGAACTGACTGTGCAGCTGGGACTGATGATGGTAAAACTCAGCAATTGATTCGTGTGGAATAGAGAACAGTGAGGAGAGAAAGACAAGGAACCTGTTTTGTGTGAGATGCTGATATCGGGTCACACTTTTAGGCAAATGGCTTGTGGGGGAACTTGTGAGAATAGCCACGTCAGTTAGAAATCCCAGACTGGTAGAGAGTGAGGTTGGAAATGCTGTACTGGCTTTCATATATAGGAAGAACAATAAACATGAAGTATTTAGAGATGAATGTAATCGGAAACTTGATCATTCTGCTTACTGAAAGTGAGCTAGACCAACAGTCTTCAAAAATGATGCCTGTAATAATGCATCTAGTTTTGTATTTATTAATGTTATAATTACTCATGGTGTGAATTATTTCTTTCTAGGTGGCTACAAAAAGAGCTGTGTACAAATGTTCTGAGATTAGTGCAGTGACGTATGTACTGTAACAGAAATGAGAAATGTTTCTTGGTTTAACATTCTTCAGTTTAATACAATTGGTACTAGGTATGAACCACGCCATTCCTCTGTTAAAAATGCAATGTGCTGAACATCATTTTTGTACCTCCTTAAATCACTGGAATACCTTGGCAGTGTTTGTACTGGATTCTGTGTAAAATCAGGGATTTATCAATGCTCTATGAATACTTAATAATGCTCCTTCGTGTATCTGTTTGGTGTCTTGGTCAGAGAAGTTCCCTAGCAAGAGAAGACAAGTCAAAGGCTAATATGTTTTGGAAGTATAAATGCATTTATTCTTTTAGGTTGTGCTTTTATTGCCCCATGTTAATATGATGAAATGGAATTTTTCTGTTGTCTACTTTGGAGACAAAATCTTGTTTGGAAGACCTGCAGCTGATAAGTCTTGTGGATAATTAATAAACGAACAAGAAGGAATTAATAAAGGAACTCAGATTGTCTTTTCATTAAGGTCCTCCCATGTATTCTGGAGAATTAAAAAAGCTAGGAGGATTGGCCAGGTGAATAAATGGTTAAAAGGGTGGTGTCATAGTCAGGGGTTTGGGTGTCTTGAACATGGGACCCAAGTTAGTAGGCCAGGTCTACTGGGGGCTGGTGGAGCTGGTCTGACAAGGGGAAGAGTGGTTTTGGTAGGAGGCTTGCCAGGCTGGTCAAGGTTGCTTTAAACTAGATGTGTTGGGGGAGGGGAGCATCGTTCCATCCCAACACACCCAGTCAGTTGCCAGCACCTATAATAAATGCTCAGAGCAATGTAGAGATATTCCAGCCGCTCCAGCCAATGAGCCAGCTTCATTTGGAGCTCGGCTCGGATGCCTCTATACAAATCCCTGTAGCGTGAGGAACAAACAAGAGGAATTAGAGATGTGTGCACTTCTACGGGGGTATGATATAATGGGCATCACAGAAACATGGTGGGATGGCTCCTATGACTGGAGTGTTGGAATGGAAGGTTACAGGCTCTTTAGAAAAGACAGACCTGGTAGGCAGAGAGGGGGAGTTGCTATTTATGTTAGGGATAGGCTGGAGAGTATGGAACTCTGTCTGGGGACGGGTGAGCAGTCGACAGAGAGTTTGGGGGTCAGGGTTAAAGGGAGAACAGCGATGGGAGACATTACTGTGGGGATCTGTTATAGACCGCCTGATCAAGAGGAATCTGCAGATGAAGCACTCTACAGACAGATAAGAAAAGCCTCACGCTTGCAGGCCCTTGTTCTCATGGGGGACTTCAACCACCCTGACATCTGTTGGAGTGAAGGTACGGCCCGGCACAAGCAATCCAGGAGGTTCCTCGATTGTGTAGAAGACAACTTCCTTCTGCAAGTAATAGAGGAGCCGACAAGGAGAGGTGCCATGCTTGACCTCGTGCTCACCAACAGGGAAGCGCTGGTTTGAAATGTGACACTCCAGGGCAGGCTTGGATGCAGCGATCACGAGATGGTTGAATTTGAGATCCTCAGGACAGTGAGAAGAGCGTGCAGCAAGCTCACTGCCCTGGACTTCAAGAGAGCAGGCTTTGGCCTCTTCAGGAACCTGCTTAGTAAGGTTCCATGGGATATAGCCCTAGAGAGCAGGGGGGCCCAAGACTGTTGATTGTTATTCAAGGATCACCTGCTACAAGCTCAGGAGTGTTGCATCCCAACTAGAAGGAAGGGCAGCAGGAGGGCCAGGAGACCTCCTTGGATGGATAAGGAGCTGCTCAGGAAAATTCAAAGGAAAAAAAGAGGCTTATAGAAGGCGGAAGCAGGGACAGGCGGCCTGGGAAGAATACGGGGATGTTGTCTGGGAAGCTAGGGACCAGGTGAGGAAAGCTACGGCCCAGTTAGAATTAAACTTGGCTAGGGATGTGAAAGATAACAGGAAGGGATTCTATAGGTACATAGAGAATAAAAAACAGACTAGGGACAACGTAGGCCCCCTCCGGAAGATATCGGGAGAACTGGCTACCCTGGATTTGGAGAAGGCTGAGGTTCTTAATGACTTCTTTGCCTCAGTCTTCACTGGCAAAGGCTCTGACCACACCACCCAAGTCTTGGGAGGTGGACGCAGGGACTGTGAGAATGAAGACCCTAGGCCCACTGTAGGAGAGGATCTGGTTCGAGACCATCTTAAAAACCTGAACGTACACAAGTCCATGGGTCCTGACGAAATCCATCCGCGAGTCCTGAAGGAGCTGGCAAATGAAGTTGCTAAGCCACTGTCCATCATATTTGAAAGATCATGGCAGTCAGGTGAAGTTCCCATTTTCAAGAAGGGGAAAATGGATGACCCGGGGAATTACAGAGCAGTCAGTCTCACCTCTGTGCCTGGCAAAATCTCGGAGCAGATTCTCCTGGAAGGCATGCTAAGGCACATGAAAAACAAGGAGGTGGTTGGTGACAGCCAGCATGGCTTCACTAAGGGGAAATCCTGCCTGACCAGTTTGGTGGCCTTCTATGATGGGGCTACAAAACTGATGGACAGAGGTAGAGCAGTTGACGTCATCTACTTGGACTTGTGCAAAGCGTTCGACACTGTCCCACGTGACATCCTTGTCTCTACATTGGAGAGACATCAATTTGATAGGTGGAGCACTTGGTGGGTAAAGAACTGGCTGAATGGCCGCATGCAAAGAGTTGTGGTCAATGGCTCGATGTCTGGCTGGAGACCAGTAAGGAGTGGTGTCCCTCGGGGATCAGTGTTGGGACTGATCTTGTTCAACATCTTTGTCGGTGACATGGACAGTGGGATTGAGTGCGCCCTCAGCAAGTTTGCCGATGACACCAAGCTGTGTGGTTTGGTTGATGCGCCGGAGGGAAGGGATGCCATCCAGAGGGACCTCGACAGGCTTGTGAGGTGGGCTGATGCCAACCTGATGAAGTTTAACCATGCCAAGTGCAAGGTCCTACACCTGGGTTGGAGCAATCCGAGGCACAGCTACCAGGTTGGGCAGAGAAGAGATTCAGAGCAGCCTTGCAGAGAAGGACTTGGGGGTGTTGGTCGATGAGAAAATGAACATGAGCCGGCTTCAGTGTGCGCTCGCAGCCCAGAAAGCCAACTGTATCCTGGGCTGCATCAAGAGGAGCGTGACCAGCAGGTGGAAGGAGGTGATCCTGCCCCTCTACTCTGCTCTCGTGAGACCTCACTTGGAGTATTGTGTGCAGTTCTGGTGTCCTCAACATAAAAAGGACATGGAACTGTTGGAACAAGTCCAGAGGAGGGCCACGAGGATGATCAGGGAACTGGAGCACCTCCCGTATGAAGATAGGCTGAGCAAGTTGGGGCTGTTCAGCCTGGAGAAGAGAAGGCTGCGTGGAGACCTCACTGCAGGCTTCCAGTATCTGAAGGGGGGCTATAGGGATGCTGGGGAGGGACTATTCATTGGGGACTGTACAGATAGGACAAGGGGTGACGGGTTCAAACTTAAACAGGGGAAGTTTAGATTGGATATAAGGAAGAAATTCTTTACTGAGAGGGTGATGATGCACTGGAATGGGTTGCCCAGGGAAGTTGTGAATGCTCCATCCCTGGTGGTGTTCAAGGCCAGGTTGGACAGAGCCTTGAGTGACATGGTTTAGTGTGAGGTGTCCCTTCCCATGGCAGGGGGGTTGGAACTGGATGATCTTAAGGTCCTTTCCAAGCCTAACTATTCTATAATTCTATGAAATCTGCCTGATGTTCCACTCAAAGGCCATGTGCCTGGAAGGAGACACAACTTTGGAAGGGGAAAAATCAGAGGATTTCTAATTCTTTAAAGTTTCTGTGGAACTTGTGTATTTGGTATCAAAGCTTTAACTGCAGTAATGCCAGCAGCAAAAGGAGCTGAATTAATAGGTGGACCGACTTGAGAAGAATTTCTTAGTTTTCCAAGCTCACCAACTTTGAATTAGTACTTTCACATCTCTGGCTTGTAGGCTCTTTGTTTCATCTAGCTCTTGTAGTCCTCACTACTGCAGTTAGATGGTACTCATCAGTTCCATAAGGATATTCCATCTCATGTGCCTAATGTTGGACAAAGGTGCTTGAAGAACCTTGGTCTGCAGCTCTAGCAGTGTAGAAGCCTCTGAACACAGGCGAGTACTGAGTGTGGTGTTAGTGTGCACAGCGGCTCAGGGAAGCAAGGGCAAACTCTTCTCTCCCAGCTGCCACCTCCTGGTGCACATGGGGATCAGGTGTTGTGTGAATTCCTGCACGACCTGTGTGCCCCTGACCTCACAGGCATTTGGTGTCCCCTCGGGTTACCCCAGTCAGTAGCCCTTGCTGTTATATGGCCTTGTTAACAGGGGGAAGAGCAGTCTCAGGAGACTGTTACTGGTGTAAGGTTTTCTACCTCATGGTCTGGCTTTCAAATCTAACACCTGTTTTGGTGATTGAAAAGTTGTCAGCATTGTGGTAATCTATTGTACTGCCTGCTCTTGTCCTGCCTGAGCCAGCAAAATAGAAACTTGCTGTGTACCAGTTCACTAGAGAACAGCCGAGCACACATTGCTCTTTTTTTTTCCTGTAAGAAAAATGCAACCCAATAATCTCCTTCATCTGGATATGAAACCGTGGACCTCTTTCTATAGTAAAATTTGGTGTATAAGCCACATTAAAAACAGTATATTGCTTTAAAGTACAATCATTCAGATCTCTTAGAAGGTATTCAACACTGCAGCCTTAGTTTATCTCTCATCAGATTATATTAGATTCTCTGGCATCTGTTGCCTAAGCACTCAGAGTAATGAACCACTTTCATCTTGTGCTGGGCACACAGTGTGCACATACGTGCTGCTACATCCTGCACGGAGAATGAGGCATAAGGAGTTCAGTTTGGGATGTGGAGCTTTTCAGAAGTAAGCTCTTTCTGCTTAGGTGGAAATGCTCTTTTGTGTTTGTTGGGGTTTTTCCTTCTTCTTTCTTCCCCTTTTGAAACAAGATGGCTCATCAGAATCCAGCAGATGCCATAGGAAGTTACTTAAGTCAAAGGCTGATGCATGTAAAAATTCTAGATTGTCTTATTTTCAACTATATTAACTTTTCCAATCTGAAAGGCACCTTTTGTTCAAGGTTTAAGCCCAGTATAATGCAGATGTTTTGGAATCATGTCATGGGAATGAACCTTTTTGACTCATCTTCATACCTGCTTTCCTTTGGTTTTAACATGGATTTTTCCTCTGCTAGTTTGCTAAAAATCAGAAAATGTCTTTTCATGTTCCCTTTTTTGTGGCAGGGATTCTTTTTAATATTCCTTCTATAAATGAATTAGTGAAGAAAAGTTATCTCACTACAGAGAAGCAAAAGCTTCTTGTAACTTAGGTCAGGGTTGGGTGTTGATGTTGATGGAAAAGAGAAAGGAGTTGTAAAATCCCTTCTAGTGTTTGTGGCTAGTCTCCAAAAGGAAAGGTTCAAACTCCACATACTTATCACTTCCAGGTATTTGAAAGTGCTTCTTTCCTCCATTTGTCCACTTCAGGTTCTGTTCTTTTTCTATTTACCTGCAGTTAAGCATCCACCAAAATGAAGTTTTCAAGCCTCATGTGGAGGGCAGAATGGCTTTCTCTGCAACAAAGCTGTGATGGCATGAAAGCCCAGCAAAGGATAGCAAAGGAAATAAAGTAACTCTGAGACTGAATGGCACACCAAAAATACCATTTCTTGGTTCAGAGTAACAAAGCCGTACCAGGTTGTCTGTGTGGCACGTGGTGAGGGATGACAGTGCAGAAAGTGAGAGCATCTCTGCATCGTACTTCTGTGCCAGTTCTTGAATCCACGTAGGAGGGAAATGGTAGTACTGCTGCAGTCCTGCTGCTGAGCCAGTGCAGCCCGGCAAGCCTTAAATAGGACATTTCACACCAGGAGCAGAGCTGTGTCAATCACAGTGTGTCAATTGTTCAAGTTCTGTGAGCTTTCAGACTCCTGCCTTTGGAGTAGCGTGTATCTTGGCAGAAGGACATGCGTTACCTCAAATGCCATCTGGAAGAACTTACAGATCTTTTTATAATGTGCCCAATTTTTATCTGTCAAAGAAAGTTAAAGGAACAATATTTTTCAAGTGATAACCAGAATAGTTGGAATTCTGGTAGGAACAGCAGAGCAATCTTTCAAAGAGTGGGATGCTCAGAGATCTTCAAGGTCTGGTCTGAAGTCAGCAGGAGTTGAGGGTAAGATTCAGATGTCAGAGAGCTACAGAATTAGCCCTTGGTCAAGGGCAGCAGTTGAGAAAGTGGCTTAAATCTGCTTTCCAGCTCCCCCCAGTTTGGATTTGTTTTTCCATAAGCCCTCCTGTGTTCTCAGTTCATTTGGTCACTGGCAGGCTTGGTGAAGGAAGTTAGCACTGAAGACTCCCAAAGTTCTGTGCGTTTGAAGGTGTCTCAGGCTGTGCTTGCTCCCATGTTGAGAGAAGGTGGTGGTGCTGCAGGGCAGCATGTGTTCATGCACCCCTGCTTCATGTGTTCTGTTCTAGCACAGTATTTTAACCCAAATCCTGGAAATGATCACCATTTACTGGGTACTGTTTCCATATGAAAGTGTAAGGGCAGTGCCTATGCTGTGTCGGCCTCTGCCTTGTTATTTTAACAGTGATTCGCGCTGGCTACAAAACTTGAGTATCATGAGTGTTAGATTGTAGATTTGACCTTGAATTGTAAACCTGCCAAATAAAAGACCAAATTAATGGAATTTAATAAAATACAAAATATTTTGGGGTTTACCTAGATAACATCTTCCGTTTGTTTGGAATCCTTTTCCCACTGTAGTTAATTGGGGAAAAGAGGCTTAGTTCTAGATGTGACTCAAGTATTACTACTTTTGTTAGTTGGCCATGCAGCTGAAAAATCCTGCTTTATTGTTATAGCAAAATTTGTGCAGCCCTTTCTTGCATCAGTAGTCACAAGGACAGCAGTGGAACAAATTCTATGTTTGAGCAGAAGTGTAAATCAGAAGCAAATCCTTGATGGCTATACGATTATTCTAGCAGGAATTTAGTGTGTATTAAAGACTGAGCACATGGAACCATCAATATCAATTAAATTGGTGGCTAAGACAGAAGTGGGTTTTATTTCAATTCCAAGGTAATTTAAAATGAAAATAGGGATTTTATGCAGTGGCCAAGAGCTGCCAGTTGTGTTCAGAACAATTTTTTCCTACTTTACTGAAATCCTTCACCTTCGCTGGTATATCCCAGCTACTGACGTGCTTTCAGTATTGGTTTATAGTACATTTTAAAGTGTCAGATGAACGGTTTAAAATAGAACATCCCGATGACATAAAATGTAGTGCTTACTGTCCTGATTATTTCATGATGAATGATGCATTGGGAAAAATAGGGGAGGATATAAGTAGAAAACCAGTGATACATACAGTGCTGAGCAATATAGTACTATTGGTATTCAGATTTTAATGTGGAAATGGTTAATTCCTAAGAATAATTTCTTAATGATTTTTTAAGAAACAATACCGGATGATTACAGGGGATTATATTTATTGAACGGTAACTGCAAAGTTTACATTACTGAAACACTGGTACTGTTCTGTCTGTTCACCAGGCTGTGCAGCCTGTTGTGCACCAAGTTCAAGTGCAATATTATAAGGAGGGGAAAAAAAATTAGGGCATGTTTAAGATATTTTGGGCACTGCATATGTAATACCTGAGGAAAACCTCTATTCAGTTATTTAAATTTAGAATCCAAACTAGTAATCCAGCAGAACCAAAAATAGAACCATAAAATGGTTTATGTTGGAAGGGACCTTAAAGCTCATCCAGTTCCAACACCCTGCCATGGGCAGGGACCCCTTCCACTAGACCAGGTTGCTCCAAGCCCCGTCCAACCTGGCCTTGAACACTGCCAGGGATGGGGCAGCTGCAGCGTCTCTGGGCAACCTGTGCCAGTGCCTCACTAGCCTCACTGTAAAGAACTTGTTTTTAATAGCTAATCTAAATCTCCCCTCTTGTCTTATCCCCACTTGCCCCTGTCAAAAGCTCTTCTCCAGCTTGCTTGTTGGCCTCTTTAGGCACTGGGAGCTGCTCTAAGGTCTCCCTGGAGCCTTCTGTTCTCCAGGCTGAACAAGTCCATCTTTCTCAGCCTGTCTCCATAGCAGAGGTGCTCCAGCCTTTGAAGCATCTTTGTGGCCTTCTCTGAACTTGCTCCAGCAGGTACACGTCCTTATGTTTGGGGCCCCAGTGCTGGACACAGTACTCCAGGTGGGGTCTCATAAGAGCAGAGTAAAGGGGTAGAGTTACCTCCCTCGACTTGCTGTTCACACTGTAGGAATGCAGTCCTGCACATGGTTGATTCCTGGGCTTCAGGTGCATACTGCTGGGTCATGGTGAGCTTATCAACCAACACCCCCAAGTCCTTCACATGGCTGCTCTCAATCCATTCTCTGCCCAGGCTGTATTTGTGCTTGGGATTGCCTCGTCTATGTGCAGGATTACTGGTTTTAGAACTGATGGTTTGTTTAATTAATATTCTTGATCAACCTTTTTCTTATAATCTAATTTTAAGAAAAACCCAACAGATTACAGTCTCATTTCATTGCCAGTTTTCTTTTGCTGACTTGCTCATAGTCTGCTGTTGCTTTAAAACAGAAAATTGTTTTGCCAGTGTCAAATGCCAGGGTTGGCACTGAAGTTAGGTTGGATTTTAATTCTTCCCTGTGCTGCGAGGTAGCAGATCTGTTTGTTCACCAGCCACTCAGCCTGTGCAAGGCAGCAGCAAGGGCTAGCATTTTTTGAGAAGTGGTCTCTGATTAGAATTCCTATTCTCTGCTGCGTGCCTTGCAGGTACTTCAATCAGGATGCTGCTGGAAAATCACATTTGTTGGGCCTTGCTTCTGTAAGACGGAAAGCCAGAATCTCATGAATAAAGTCTGTGACCTTGATCACTCACTTGAAAAGAAGCACAGTTTTCAGTGGATGAACTTCTGTTTATAGGTTATATCCCAGAGTGTCCACAGAGCTAGCAGAGTGGTGGTAACATCTTCAGCCAAACTGTCAAGCTGATGGGAGTCTCTCCACCCAGGAACCAGGCAGAGCACTGCAATGTGCGTGTCTCCAAGGTCTGTTAGGGTTTAGCAGCTCCTGTTGTTCTCTGTTTTTCCACCCAACACACCTTGCAGATAGGTGATCCTGCTCCCAAAGGAGTTTGGTAGCACATGTGAGCTGAAGAGAGAGCTTGATTCCCAGTTTAACTGCGGAGGCAATCAGTAGTAATCACAAACACCATATATATGTGTGTCTTGGCCAAGCAACTATGAGGAAGTGCTGATGTGAACAAGACCTTAAGCTGCACTGACCAGTGTGTAACTTCTTGGCAAGGGAAGCCCGAGCCCAGCACAGTCTTGCCTGTTTTAAACCTCACAGTTTTAATGAATTGTGCAGGACTTAGCTCTAGGTACCTGGCATCTAACAGAGCTGCAAAGAAATATCACTTGCTTTCTTTCATCAAGTTAAAAGCTTAAGAAAATTCCTGGTGTTCAAAGGAGTGTGGTGGGATGCGACTTCGTTAATCTCAGGAATATCTGGAGCTCCGCTGTGCCAGGCCCTTTCAGAGATGGGCAGTGTAGGAGTAGGTTGCTTGCTTCTTGCAGCAGAAGATGCAGGGCACAGTCCAGTCATCTGTCCTTCATGCAGGCAGCTAATCTGGATTTATTCACATCCTTTGCTGGATCAAGGCCAACATCCCCTACTCTTTGTTAAATAAATTCCCCAAGTTTGTATTCTACAGACGTACAATCCCTTCACAATAAGGACATGTATTTGTTTCTTTTACTGTCACTGGCCACTGTAACATCTCCTCCATATTCTCTTAAGCACTTGATGTGAAAGTATAGGCAAAAAGTACTGAAATAGAGAAGAGGTTTTGTCTCTTAATTTACATGAACATGTGCCTCAGTTTGTAGGCTTTATAAAGAAAGAGATTTACCAACAACTTGTCCTCTGCAGGCACAAAGCTGGAGGCAGTTCCATGCAAATTTTTCAGGCTTTCTGAAAGCTCAAGTATAAAAATGGTAAATCTGATGTGGCGAGAACAGCTTCAGCAAGATAAACCCAAGAAAATACCCCAACCAGTTTTACTTCTTCCATGACTATTTAAAGTTTTGGAAACCAGGACTTCCATGTGTTCTGTGCATGTCCCAGGGGTGACCCGTGCCTCTAGTGTTTAAAGTGGTTTTCCTGAACAAAGGTTTTTTTTGTTTGCAGGTTTCCCAACTGCACCAATTCATTCTAGTTCATAATTGCTCAAATAATCTCACCGCACTGGTTTCCAGCAAAGCCATCTGGATTGACACTTGAACAAATTGAAAGTTCAGTCTGGAATAAAAGCTGGTAACAAAACCTCAGTGCTTTGTATGGAGGCGTGAGATTAATGGTTTAAATTATTTAGCTGCCAGAGTAATTTAGCACAGAGTAATACCTGTCTGAGCTTACTCTGCCCTCTCTCACCCCACTTCTCACTACTTTTAATTCATCCTCTTTCATTTTACTTTCTCTGGCTATAGTTTGCCCCTCTGATGGTTTATTTGGAGGTGCTGTGCCTGAAGCTGGGGAAACCCCAGCACCAGAAGTATGTCTGGCCTTGCAGTCTGGGCTGGATGTGGTGTCCAGCCATGCTGGTTGCATTAGTGCTGTGTCTTCAGAAGGATGTCAGAAAAGTGGAACCCTCAGGGCCCGCTGATGTGTACAGTGGGTTGTCTCAGGACCAAAGGTGAGTGTTCATTGGGAATGTGTAATTTACTGTGCAAGGAGACTCTCCTTACGGGTAGTCCCTGAACAAAACCACTGCTCTCAATTTACCTGTGATGATGTTTTGGCTGCTTTAAAAGTAGTTACACTTGGAACTGTAAAATGTACCTTCATGAAAAAACACGTAGTAGTCACAGAGCTACTGGGCATGTGTAGAGACCCATCCGCAAGCCTGTTGGCATGGATTCTTCATCCTGGCTTTTGCCTTGCATTCTGAGACTGACCTTGTGACTCTGGGTCCTCTGTCATGTGTCTCTGCGTACCCAGCACCTTGACAGGCACGTTGTCTGCCCATCTCCCAGCTGCCGTTGTTCTCATTGCACAGGCTTAAATGCACTCATGCACACACAGATTGGGGTCACTGTTGTGAACCTGCTGTCTGGTGGATCTCCCTATTTTCATGCATCTGGAAGTAGCTATTTCTGAATGACCTTTCAAAGAAGTCTTAAGAGTGTTAAATATGGCTGAAAAATCTATAGCAGACTATTTTTAAGGACATAATAGAATATGGCACAAAAGAAAGACCTTCCTCCAGGGCTTTCTAACCTAATTATGTGGCAAATATGTAACTGTATCGGAGACTGTTGGTGAGCTTTTAAAACTTCTATAGAAAAGTTAATATTTTCTGTTCAATTATAGTAGGCTGGGATCTGTGTGTGGTGGCTAGTTTTATTGGCAGTTTTATTAACTTCCTTGCCTATGTAATTATGGCTTAGAAATAGACCTAATTTTTTTCCCTTCTTTAGTGTGATTTTGCTTGTTGGGGTTTGTTGTTGTTGTGTTTGTGATTTTTTTTTT
The DNA here is from genome assembly GCF_963264785.1 of Psittacula echo. Taxonomy (NCBI): domain Eukaryota; kingdom Metazoa; phylum Chordata; class Aves; order Psittaciformes; family Psittacidae; genus Psittacula; species Psittacula echo. The sequence goes on along the minus strand of NC_137745.1, from coordinate 12,700,289 downwards.
TTAATGATTAATATTATTGAAACCAGTTTTATTTATTTCCTTACAACTGCAGCGTTTCAGAAGCCTGATCAGGGCCAGCACCCTGTTGCACTAAGTGCTGTACTTTAAAGGAAAGATATGTGATGTAGTAAGTAAGTTGGCTTGAGGCATTGATAAAACTGAACCTTTTTTTTGTGTGTTCAGTCTGCTGCATATGTATTCTAGTAAGGAAGCACTAAATCTGATTTGTCAAGGTAGTTACTTAGAATTAAGCTTGCCTGTAGGTGAAAAATCCCTCCGGTTTCCTCGAGCTACTCATTTGTTAGAGATAGACAAGTGCTGATATACGATGATGAATTGACTTCATGTTGTGATGATCAGATCATGCATATGCTGCTTTTGCAGGTGAATTTTAAGATGATCATACACAGTATAAATAAACTGGAAAAAATTTGTACTTAATCACGTGAGTTATCCATGTTTCTCCAGACGCATTACCAGCAAAATCCTCACTTTCCCACTAATGCCAGAGGTGTGGTCTGGGGTTTTCAGTGTGCTGTCAAAGAGGTTTCAAGAATGGCTGTGCTGCCAGGGTGAAAGCTGATCAGTGATGGGCAAAGTAATTATTTAACTATTAAGAAAAAACCGCAACAACATTCAAATTAAAGGCTGTTGTTGCAGCTGGTACAGAAACGTTCATAGCATTATTTAGAATCATAGAATTGTTTAGGTTGGAAAAGACCTTTAAGGTCATTGAGTCCAACTGTAAACCTAACACTGCCAGGTCCACCACTAAGCCATGTCCCTGAGCACCACATCTACACATCTTTTAAATCCCTCTGGGGATGGTGACTCCACCACTTTGCTGGCCAGCGTGTTCCAATGCTTGACAACCCTTTTGGTGAAGACATTTTACCTAATATCCAGTCTAAGCATCCCCTGGCGCAACTTGACAATGAAAGCTTTTACCCATTGTTAGGAGGTAAAACTATTTTCACTGTCCTTAAGAAGAAGAAAGCAGGAGCTGTATGCCAGCCTGTCTGGCTTCCAGAAAGCTTATAGATACTTTGCAAGCAAGGGCAAAGTGCATCTTGTGGAATGGGAGCAGAGGACTCGCACTGGGGAGGAGATGAAAGGGAAATGCCAAGTGATAGTTTTCTGCTGCATCCTCCCTGCAAGGATCTTGATCATCAGCGCTGTAAGAAGCGTGTCATGTGCCTGCATTGCAAAGGGAGTAGAATATGTTCAAGTACAACTACAAAAAAAAGTAGTTCCCATTTCTAAGGACATGATGACAAAACTTTCTGAGATCACTTCCCTCCTGGCAGTTATTCCAGAAGTCATAGATTCTCAGTTTGTTATGCAAGCTCACAAGTTTTGACAGATTTCAGGCTATTTTAGCAGTTCTGCAGACTGGAAATACTCCCCTTGCCTTATTCTTATACATGTATGGAAGCATGCACACACATGTTCCCCCACATGTGCGTGTTATGCATACATGGGAAACAGAAACCAGTGGAATTCTACAGCTGCATCTAAAGTTGACATGAAATTAATGAATTTCCCTTCTTTCAAGAACAAATTTGCAAAACATTCCACCCCTAACTCCCTAAGTAAGGGAGTCAGTTCTCTTTCCTTTTTGTGTCTCCCTTTCTAGACCTGTAGCCTTTGGACAAAGCAGTGTTATGTTTGCTAGAGCCAAGCGCTCTTGTTCTGTACTCATCCTGTGGACTGGAAACATAGCCAGAGCTGCATGGAATATCTGGAGGGCTCATTGTGGCAGGTACTTACAGACCTTGTTGTCATCTGCTGTGAAGAGCTAAGACCAGCCCTCTGTACCTGCTTGATGACCTAAAAGGTGTAGGAGTTTGGGCAGGTTTTCATTGAGTTGGTTTTACTGTGTATTTTTGGATGAAAAGCTAAGCTATAGAAGATACAAAGGTTAAAAAGAGAACGTAGCAGCAGCTAGATTTGATGTCTCTGGTCTGAAACTTAAATACATTTGGATTGAAAAAATACTGTGCTGAGGTTTTTACAATTAAGAGAAATGCTGAGTTTAGGCATCCCTTTTCACAGTAGTAACATGCCAAGAGCATAACATACTGTCCATATGTCCCCTTTGATACCAACTTGGGTCATGTTAATCCTCTTGTTAGTGCAGTTACTAGTTGTAGCCAGAATGTATAGTGGTAATGAAGCATTTTTCTTCTAGCTGTCCTGAAGTGGTGGTTAACTCATACTCTTGCCATGCTTAAAGGAAATGGGGCATGCAGAAATAATGGCAAGATGCTTTATTAATTGCTGTGACCATGACATAAACACTTTACTGAGAAATAATTATCCTGTTGTGTAGAATAAGGTATTCAAAATGTTCAGGTTGGGTTGGCTTCTCCATTTTCATCAGTAAGTAAACTTCTGATGACTATTTGCTAGTCATAGCTCTGCCGATCGCTGTAAATAATAATAGTCAATGACAACGAAAAGTGATGATCCTAAATGTAAATGCTCAGAGCAGCCACAAGGAAAAAACATCAACAAGCTTGGGGTAGCTGTTACCAGTGGGGTCTCAGAAATGCTTGGAAACTGAAGTCTTAATGAATAGTAATGACAGATACCTTAGCATTTTCAACACTTACTACTTTATACCTTGTTGACCTTAGGACTTTGCATAATGATATGTCATTAATTTTAATGTGTTTCTGCAAACTATAGTCTGTTCCTCATGTCACACTGTAGCACAAAGAAGTTATGCAGGGTGGTAAAGGATCTGCTGTCGTGCAGGCTGTATATGAATCTAATTTTCTTCAGCATCCAGTTCTGAAATAATTATATTTGATATGATATATTTTTCTGTATTATGATTTACTAATATAAAAATTTGGCAAAGATATGGATATTAAAAATAGTTATTACTCAGTCGAAGACATTTCTCTAAAGCTGCTGCTTATCTTAGATCTGCAGTGTCTGCCTTGCCATGTGAGAGCTGTGTGGTGTGCTGCAGCTTCCTTTGACCACACAGTGCAGAATGGGGGCACTGGGATGGAGGCCCCGGCTCTGTGACCTTCACTCAGGAGAAGCTCACTGTGCTTCTTTTTCACTTAGTATCTGCACAAGAGCTGCACCAAACATACAGTAAAAGAAATCTTTATGTATGGAACGTTCTGCTTTCCACAGGAGTGAGGTTGGTTTCTCTTTTCCCCTTTTTTAATTTCTTTTTAGCTTCTCTAAGAACCTTTGTTCTTCTCTGTAAAAAATGCAGAAAGCGAACTGCTTTGTAGCAAGAATAGAGAACAGACTCCTTCCTACCTGAAAAGGAGCAGGGTGGTGAGCAGTCACCATGGCTCAGCTAGTCAGAAGGCTTGCTTTCTGCTTTTGAACCATTTCAAGCTGGTCTGCAGCAGTGTTAGCAGAAGGACTATTTCTGTATGCAAATACTGCTCAAGTTAGTCATGATTTCTGGGATCAGTAACCACTGGAGTCAGTAGTAACTAATTCTGCCCTTCCAAGAAGGATGGATAATCTTTTGTTGCCAGCACTGTGTGAGTGGAGCATGGAAATTCATCTTTTGACAAGCATGCTAGTGCTTGTAAGTATTGTTTATATGACTGTACAGGTAGTATTATTACATAGGCTTTGCTCATCAGCTTTTGGTAAATTGCTGAGTTTTGGCAGCAGTGATCGTATTTCTTGGCATATCTATCCTAAAAAAAAATAAAATCCTGCTGTGTCCTGCAGAGTTTTTTTGAGCTGTTATGTCTCTTTCAGCATAGTATTTGTGGCTGCTTTAAGAATGTTGAGGTATGAATTTCATTCTCGAATATAGCAAAAAGGGGGTTTTGGTTTTGTTTTTTTTTTCTTCTCTGATCTCAGGATAGAGCAATAGTAGTGAAATGATTTATGTGCCCTTCTAAGCTGTTTACAGGTGTTAATCTATTCCATATTGCTTGTTAATCCAGCTGTTGGCAAGCTCAGAGGTGATGTGGCAGGGTTGAAGTCAGTCCCTGTACTTCCTCCCTCGTTCCTGATAAGTCTTGTGTTTGCCTCTCTAAACAAAAGGAGACAATTTCAAAGTGGTTGATGATAATCTCCTTTTTCCATTCATTAACTCCTGACTACCTTAGAAGGCAGCTGGAACACCTGACCATAGATGGTCAGATGAAATAAAATAGGGAAGGAGAGCTGAAGTCCATCAAAGCAATTTATACAGTGGATTGTAGAGAGGAATGAATTGGATGCTTCAAGAAGTAATACCAGACAATCAGAGAGTGGTGGTTTTGGCTATTTAGTAATTTATAAGCCAATGGCCTTAACTCTTGTTTGAAGATATTGAATTGTTTTCAAGGGTGTATCAAGCTCCTGGACGATGTCATCAGTTTTCTTATAAAATGCATTCATTAATCTGCAAACCTCAAGTGTGCTTGTATTGATTGCCTGCTCTCTAACGGCCAATCAAGACACTTTCACCAATACATCTCTTATGTGCCCAGCATTGCTTATGCATCATCCTCCCAATCCAATCCTGCATTACACTGGTGGGTGCTATGCCTGCTGTTTGCACATAAGGTGTTGAAACAGTGGGTTCATCAGTCTGAGGGATGCCTCCTGACAGTTTATTGTGTATAGTAACAGAAGGAAGTGCTCCTCTGTAGAGAACATGTCAGTAGCAACATGGGCACCTTAAGCTGTGGTCTGAAAGGGACTAGCTCTTCCCGAGCAGTGTGGAGGGAGCATAGAGGAACCAGTCTCATCACTTGGCCGTCTAAAAAAGCGTCCCCTGAAGGTCATAATCAGTGAAGTGATCTTTCATTAACTCTACATAGACATGTTGTATTCTGCTGGAAACCCAAACAATGACTTGCAGTTCACAAAGATCCATCAGGAGCAGGCTGAACCCCTCAGTCATTTGTCTTTGCCTAAATATGGTTTGAGCTCTTAAAACTTCAGAACTTTTTGAGACACAATTTCTAGGCTAGAATCTGATTTTGGATCATCTAGAAAGAAAAAACTCATAAAGATGTTGTTTCTGTCCAACCAAATCTTATTTATTGTAGTGGCAATATAGTGCTGGCAAACATCAGCGTCTACTTTCTTTCAGCCGGGTAGTTAATGTCTTATGGCTCCTTCACCTTCACAATAGACACTTTCCTGTCTGGTGTGGAACTGTCCTTCTGGGGAGCCAAATTACAAGGCAAATCTGACCACTTGTGATGCATTTAAAGAACATTTTCCTTCAGGCTTTCAGTGGAGAGCGTTCTCGGGCCCCGTATGAGCCATCCTGTTATCTGAGCCTCAGTAATGATTCCATATTCTGTGTGTGCCTTTTTATCTCTCTCCGGGATGTAGTGGAGATTGGGAAGGGGGGTTATTAACTAGACCTTCCCAGGGTGTTACCAGACAGATGAGGATAAATGTACTCATAAAATGAGTGATTGCCTTTTCTCACAGTAAATTAGAATTCATACTAAATAAATGGACTGTGCCTTTAGAATGATTTAATGATAACACATGGCCTAATCAAGACCATTAATAATTAGGATTTTTGCATAAAGGGAAAATAATTTTTAAAGTGGAAGATAGCTGGGACCAGTCCTGGCAGCAGTCACGCTGTGCCTGCCTCGGCTGTGGAACAGCTTCCTGAGCTGTTCATCACTGCCCGGTGCCCAAGGGCCACACTTTGGGATCAGGAGCCCTGTCTCCCTCTTCCAGGGCACTGGCTAAACTGCAGAGAGCATAGAAGCTTTCCTTCACTTTGTTTTTTTTTCCCCTGTGGTTACACGGAGTGGTTGAAAGCTGAGTGAATGTCTGAGTGTGTTCGAGGTACATCCCCAGCCTGGAGAGGCAGCTGGGCACAGAGGCCTGATTCACAGCAGCGCCAGCCCTGGCTCTGGCTTGTTCAAGTCCCCAGTGCCAATAAGGAGGGAGGACAGTATTTTCTGTGAGGCAGGAGGGACTGGCTCAGGCTCCTTCCATTCTGAGCTGCACCGTGTAAAACTTGTTAATGCAGTAATATAGCTAGTCCAGCCACATAGTGGAAAAATGAGGGAAAATCCATGTTTAAATCACTTGCAGGCACATCTTTCAGTTCTGTGCTACTGTTTCTCCCCAGGTAGTATCTGTTTCTCTGAATCTCTCTCTCCCCAAACTCTCTTGTCTCTGGCCAAAATGACATGTCATCTTTCCAGCCAGGCTTCCTCCTGTCTGTCCCACTCCCACGATGGGGAGAAGATGAGCAATGGGGGGTAGAAAGTGCACTTTCTGCCCAAAACTGGAGAGCTGAAAGGACCTCATATAAGTCTTTTGGGATGTGACAGCAGAGAAGAGTTGAACTAGAATGCTGCATTAATGTAAATAAAATATTACCAGGTGAGAATAACTGAAGCCTCTTTCTTTGGCTTAACTTGCCTGTTTTATAGTGTAGGTCTGTCTCACTGTTATCTTTTGCTGTCTCCAGCTATTTATTCTTTTGCTCATTATTTCCTGATCCTGCAAAAGCTTAAGCACATCTTGTGTCGTGCACTGGGAGTAGTTTGTGCCTGCAGTCAGTGTGCTTTCAGGGTTGGGGCTGTAGGTTTCCCCTGGCTGCAGACAGGACTGGTTTGTCTTGCCACTTTGCTAGCCATGCAGCTTCCTCACATTTCCAGCTGCAGTTGCAGTGTCTAATGAGGAGATTGTCTCTGCAGTGCATTTCTCTTATGCTCTCTTGCTCTTTATCCAGATTATTTAGAAAGGGATGTGCTTGAACATCTAAATTACATGTTGTCTGTACACAGGTTGGGAGTTTTTTGTGAGTGTGTCGTGGTTTAAGCCCAGGCCGTAAATTAGAACCACGCAGTCTACTTCCCCCCCCACACTCCCCAGAGGGATGGGGAGGAGAATCGAAAGAATGTAACTCCCACGGGTTGAGATAAGAACAGTCCAGTAACTCAGGTATAACACAAATCACTACTGCTGCCACCAATAATAATAATGATAAGAGAAATAACAAGGGAAGAAAATATGATACCGCTCGCCGGAAAAGAGCCCGACCGAAAAGAGGACGTGCCCTTCCGGGTAGCTCCCAGTTACATCCCCGGGCATGACGTGCTGTGGTATGGAATACCTCTTTGGCTAGTTTGGGTCAGGCGTCCTGTCCCTGCTTCCTCCCGGCCCCTCCTCCTCCCTGGCAGAGCATGAGACTCACAAAGTCTTTGGTCAGTCTAAACATCAGTGTTATCAGCTCTGTTCCCAGGCTGAAAGTCAAAAACACAGTGCTGCAACAGCTACTAAAAAGGAGAAAAACTGACTGCTACTGCTGAACCCAGGACAGAGTGTGACAAATTCTGACCTTGACGCTACTCAGTATTTATCTGGGTTTTTATACAATTGGGTAGTGTGCACACAAACTGGGTTCATGGTGATGTACGTCATTCTAAAGTTTAGGACATTACTGAAGTGTCAAATGAGAATCTGTTTCCAGGGGCATTGTTTGTAATTGGAACTAGAGCTGGGCTTTGGTGCAGGAAAGGACTAGGGCTAGCAGGGGGTCCTTTTAACATCATCTCAGGTTGACTCTTTCTGATGAACCTAATCCTTCCCCTGTTTGAATTTTCCTCACAGTTACTGACTAACTTGGCTTCTGCAGATGAACTGAAGACACCTCTGATGAAAGGTCACAGATACCCATTTGAATACTGTGCTTAGGGTGATGCTGTGCAGCTTCAGCACAGGTGATTTTTCATTTTCTGTAGCTGCTTCACTACAGGGAGTAGAGACTTCCTGGTGACTGTTTCCTGCTGGGAACCTCTTGGTTTGCAGTTGGATTACAGAGGGGAGTCAGTAGGAGCCTGGTAATGATCTTTGAAAATGAGGAAGGTTTGTGGGGCTGCGGGCCCACCTCACACACGGCAGATACAGGGTCCATCCCTGCTCTACCAAATCCAACCAGTGTCACACGGGAAGTGTTACAGATCGTTTCTTGCTCCCCAGCATTTGTCATATTGCAGGAACATGTGGAAAAATTCATCAAGGGGTGTTTGTATGCCTCCGCTGCCTTGTCCTTGGCTTAAATCTGTGTTTTACTGCTGCAGTATCTCTTGCTGCAAGTCAGTCTGTAGATGAGTTGCTTTTCTTATTGTTACTCAGTGGCTGGGAACTGCAGGAAGCATTAAGATACAGGTCAGTTATGGACTGTTGAAGGGAACATAAAGTCACTGGTGGTTAGATGAAATGCGCTGGTATTCTTTACTGATGCATTTCAAATTATTTTTTCTTATAACTCTGAAGAAATTGTTGACTTCAGATAGCTTGCAGTTTGGAGACTTCCATTTGGCTGGGTTTTGGAAGGTTGTGATAATTTGGTTCCTGATTCAGGCAAAATCCTCTGGTAAAACAAAGCAAAAGCTCTTGTATTGCCCAGCCAAAGCTAGAAGCACCTTTGTTTTCCTTTGTCTCTGCCTGTCCCAGGCACAGGAACCACCACTGCCCTCTGTTTGCTTTTGTCCAGTACAGCTCAGCTCCCATTTCAGCCAGTGTCTGATTCTTTCTTTGAGTTCCAGTGACTTGCCAAGGCTGCTTGGACATACCCGTCAGACATGGACATGTCAACCACAGCTTGTTGCACACACACCCACCATGCTGCCTTTGCCAGTGGAAAATTTGATCCTTGCTTTTAGATTCCATCTTATGTAGCTGTAGGGATTTTCTTTACTATCCATTCTCAGGCTCTCATCTTTGCCATTTAGATATGTTGTTCTGTGTTTATGGAGAAGTTACAAGATCATGTAAGGTAAAATGTCCTCTGACAGGGAATTGACAAGCTTTCATGTTTGTGAGTTGGAAAGATTGATATTTTTCTGTGTAGATATATGGATGGTCGTAATATCATTGTGGATGAGTTTTTTGAATTCCAGTGGCCATTATTGTAGGGCTTTTTGCCAAATGTAATTTTAAAAGTATTTCTATAAGTTTTGGGTTTGTATTTTTGTTTCTGTTTTGTTCTGACAGTTGGTAAACATCACAGAAGATCCCGTAAAGAGACAGATGCTGACACAGTTTGAATGACAAACCAAGATCAACAGATCATTATTTTTCACAGCAAGCAGAGAAGAGCTGAGAGAAATGGCTGATTTTAGTGCCAGCCTGTGCTGATAGCAGCTCTTGTGTTCCAGAATGCTGCACAACAGGAGAAGCTCTCTTGCACTATATTGAGGTTTTGCTCTGATTGCAGTTACATTTTTTTACATTCAGGCCACTACCAGTTTGCTCAGTGTAAGGCCACTGCAAAAAGGAGGCTGATAACCTCCTCTGCTCCAGTTCACATCAGAAATAATCAGTTGTTGCATGTTGTCAAATATTTAATTTTCTGCATTTCGACCAGCTTTTGGGCTTTATTCCCAGCTTCACTGGGTTGATGAGCACATCAGTTAGGTGGAGGCAGCGTGGTCTTTTCAGTCTCTTCAGGCATCCTTTATTATTGAACTAGTCTAACTCATAGACTAGATCTTGGTATAAGTCAAAGTAGTCTGCTGCGGTTGCACATCTTCTGGTGTCTTCAGAAACCCCACTATGTCCTTAGCTGCTTAAGGAAAAAAAGTAGGTGTTTCAGGACAAAACCATTCAGTGCTTGTGGAGAGCAGCTCTGGGGACTTTTCCCATCATTCCAGTGCTCCCAGGGTGTATCAAATGTCTTCTGTTTGCCATCTTGCTATATATATGGAGACAGTGGTAGTATAGTTTAAAATTCTTTGTGATTATTAAATGGATTAAACTAGTAGCATGTGGAAATGCCAGATAATATTTATTTTCCATTTCTGTTTTTGACTTCTGAGATTTGAGTGGCAATTGGCTGGAGAGAAATACTTATTTCTATTTCACATTAATCATATGTTCATCATCATCAAATATGTTCATGTGAAAGCTTTTCACATCTCTTACTTTGATTTTCTCTTTGCCTTCACGGAGCTGTAGAGCTGATGAAATGCACACAGTCTCAATTTTAAAACCAGTTTTTGACTTAATTCTTCCAGATAGGAACTGAAGAGTTTGCTCCAACTGCTGCTGCTGAGCAGCTGGTAAGGTGAAAGCTCTTTGAAAGCGTAGTCACAACCTGCCAGTAACTCAGAGCTCAAAGAGCTTTGTTCTGTGTGTAAATGTTTGTACTCCGGGAACTGCTTTATTGCTCTCTTGGATAGCAAATGCCTTGCCTGTAAATTTTTTTAGCCAGTAAGTGCTGTTTTACCTGACCACACTTGTGTTCTGCTCGTAAATCCTCCAGCCACTTGGGATTGCTTAAGCTTGGGACATTCTACTAAAACGAGACTGCACCATGGGACTTCATAAACTCAGCATGTTTTTCTGGAGCTGCTGCACTTCTCCACAGCCGTGTTGATGTGCCCTGCACCTTTCCTATCCTTGTCTTTGGAAGCTTTCTCTGTGAACAGCATGACCATGTAACAAAGCATTAGTATCATCCATGTTGCTGGAGCCAGTCTGGACCATGCAGACCATTGGAAATGCACCACCACGTATTCTTAAATGCCAAGAACTGAGCAGTTGTACTGCTCAGACAGTAATTGCTGAAGCCATTTACTTATGGTAAGCAAAAGAATTGAGACTGATGTGTTATTTAAGAGAAAATGCACAAAGACCTGGTTTTCAGATATAGGTGATAAATTGTATTGGCAGGTGAGGGATTTGAGCCTGCAGATTGCCATGTTGGTCCATCAGGTGATAATTCGATCAGTTAAATGGCAAGATAAACCTGAATATCAGAGTGGGAAGACTCTGTCTCTGGCAAACAGTGCTTCTGACTGTTTGACCAGTGGAATAAGGCGTCTTTCACATAAGTGTCTGCATGCTGGTGGAGACTGCATCCATGCAGATCCAGTTGATGCTAGAAAAGGTCACAGTTTTCTCAATTTGTTTAAATTAAACACCCTTAATATTTGGAATTAAGGAGCAATTACTCACCTTCTGTCTTCTGACTTCATGCCATTGCTTCTAGAAGATAATTTCTTCTAATAAATGGCTTTGAGGCAGAAAAATGTGTTTACTGTCTGTGGTCTTGATACTGTAAGTGGCCAGGAGCATGCAAGAGGATGGCCAGCAGGATGATCTCCAACCATTGCTGCTGAATCACTGCAGTTATTTTCAGAAAGGTCAGTTAAAACCCAGTTGTTGTAGTTTAAATGATGGATTGTTGAAGATGTTTTGAAGAAGCCAGTAATCTGGTACTGATACTTAAACCTTTGAACTGGATGGTTGGGTTACATCAATATAAATCAATGGCCAGCTGGATAAATCATAAAGATCAGAAGCCTCAGAACTGGGAGGTGGAACTTCTGAGCAGCTTGTGAACTGGGTGTGCTTATATCAAATCATCTCCAAAGTTCAAGACACAATACAGGCCAGCATGCTGTGCTGTGGCTAGCAGATGCATCGTTCTCTTTCAGTATGAAAGTGATGCCTTGCTCCTGCCCTTCCTCCTTTGCTCGCTTCAGCCATCCCTGGGCTGAGCACTGAGCATCTTCACTTTGCTTTGGAATCTGCTGGCTTTCTCTGTGCTGGCATCTCCAAACAGAACTGTATTTGCTTAAAGGAAGGAATTAACCAGTGTGTTTTCACTTAGTTACGGTGATTTCAGGCAATGACAGGAGAGGGGTGTAAGGAGGGTTATTTTCCTGGTACATGTGAGAGGAGAGTAACTCTTGTCTGATTGGACCTGTTCGTGAACCTCCACAGGGATTTTTTGTGATAGATTGACAACCTGTGAAACCATGACGTTAGTATCAAATCATCCTTGTGACCTTGTACATCTTTCCCATACCTGCTGCTCAGATTTCAGCATGGAAATAGCGAGTTTCCGTAGGTTGCTAGGTTTGGAAATTACTTTCTACAAGTAATCACAGTTCAAAAATTGCATCGTGTTTTGAGAGAGCACAGAGGTTTTTTAATAATGCATATTTGTAAGACAGTATAGTGTTTCAGAAGAGAAGTTGTTCTGTTGCACCTGAAATACTGTAAAGAGGATGAAGACTTTGTAAAGAAGGATGAAAACTGACCCAGGCTTTTGGCAGGTTTCAGTATCAGAGGTGAGTCCTAATGCAAAATGAAGATGTGACTTCAAAATGGGGTAGTAGGAAGGAGATGTTTTCTAGTCTTTTGATTATGGTGCTCATCTTAATAGAAACACCCGAATCTACTTTGACATGATGACTGGGAGCAAAGCTAACACAGTTTCCAGAGATGCCAGTCATGCTCGGTGAAAATTTATTTCCCTCTGTCGTAAAATTGTGCCACCCACTGAAATTAAAACCTTTTTTCCCTTTGGTTTGCTGGGATGTCAGACAGAAGCACACATTTAGCTGAATTACAAGCAATCTTTTGTCTCTTTCAGTATTCAGTTTGAATTTCTTTACTATTAAGATGCAGTGATGGTTTTGCAGTAAATCCTCCTTATAAACATGCAGGCTGAAGAGCCGTGGCGTGCGCAGACGGAGTTGTTAGCCGCCTGGCATATTTGTTTTCCATTTTTGAACCTACTCTGATTCAAATGTAACTCTGTTCTTCTTGCTGGTTAACTTGATTTCACGCAGTTTGAATAATATAGCCAAAGGCGCCTCTTGTAACGCAGAGTAGAAGCCATGTCTGGAATTTGTTAGAGGAAAGCCCAGCTGGGTGCCTGTCCTTTCAAGGCAAAAAGTAAAGTAATTCTATGAAGTTCGCCGAAGTTTGTTGTAAAATGGCAGGTTAAGTGAAAGATGAGTGGTTCTGAAGCAAGCTAGCAGCCCTGGTGAAGGGTTCACCTCTGGCAAGATGCTAATGTACCTGTTGGTGTTCCTCGGCCTTCAAACTCCTGCAGCACTTCGAGGGCACTGTAAGTGACACTGATGTGGGAATCACGGATTGAGGCATAGCCAGATTATGGTTAAAAAAACATGGATCAAAACTGGGTCTTGAGATGGGCTTATGTTGAGGAGACATGATTCTGGTGAAAAGAGAAAATGAGAGGGTTGGATCTGATGCTGTGCACTTAAGAGAACATCATGCTGAGAAGCAAACCCATGATGATAAATGCTCTGTTTTTCCTCCCACCAAGCTGCACACCTTCTGCTTCAATGTTTTGCTTCACTAGATTCATGCTGGTGATGGACACCGTAAAATGCATTTTCCTCACTCCTCAGCAAGAGATTTCTTTCCTTCCATAGCTTGTGTTTTTCTTGTGCTTTTATTGAAGCTTCTCTTTAAGTGTTTTGAATTTATTTGTTCCTTGGCATGTTGTCTTCCCAGGACAAGACACATGACTGTTAGGGACCAGCTGGATTACTCAGCCTATTTTCCTATAACCTGTGAGTGAAGAGAGAAATGAAATCATTCTCCAAGTTTTTCCAATCTTGTGCTGTGGAGATCTGGTTTTCTGTGTAGGAGGATGGTCATCACTCTTTTCAGTAATGAAGACTTGTTTTCTACTGAAAGCACTGGTTTTCTACTGATCAATTTCCTCATTTAGGGCTTATTTAAAAAAAATGAAAAGTTATTTTTCCAGACAGAATCAAACTGTAATAAACACAGTAGCTGTGCTTTTGCACAGGGAGGGTGGCTGTCAACTAAGATGGCAACAAAATAACTAAATGCTTTAAAAGAAATGAGTGCAGCTCCCAGCAAAGACAGAGGGCAGCCAGAAGGGGAAATTGGTTGGGAAGCATCGAGAACAGTGTGAACATACCAACGGCTGAATGGAGTAATGATCCTAAAGAATTGCCTATCAGCTCGGTGAATTCTGGTGTTTTGTTCAGACAAGTTGTAAATTGGAGAGGGAAATTGGGACATTAGGGAGAAGTAAATTGCCAATTCCTGGGGCTGTCAGAATAATATTGGGAAAGATGCCCAAATCTCCCTGAAGAACTTGAACAGATCCCCTCTGGGTTCTGTATTAGGTTCTGAGGGATTCTCAGCTCAGTGCTGGACAAGGGAAAAGCAGGAGGGATTTTGAAAGGCCGTGTAGAAGACTCCCACTTCATAATTTCTGATGGCTCTTCATGGCTTTGAAATTTCATGTCCCAAATCAATAACTCCAAGAAGGTAAGTCTGACACCATGAGCCAGATCCTGAATTGCTCCAAGTCAGCAGAGCTGTGCTGAATTCAGGGACTGCAGCAGCTTTTCTGCCATTCTTGAACAGAGAGGGGTCTTGACACATGTGGCTTTAGTCCCCCACAGTATTTCAAGAGTTAATTCTTTTTAAAGTACAATTGTGTTTAATGCATGCTGATACTTAATTGAAACAAAGCCTCTGGAATGAAAAACAAGAGAACAGAAGATTGCTTAAATCAGAATGCATCTAGGTCAGAGAGAACTTAATTTCTATATTGGAAATTGCAACTTTGACCCTAGAGCTGAGTTAAGCTTTGCTTCTTATTTACATGAGAATGAATCAATTTCTAATTCATTGGATTTTAAGTCTGATACTTTTCAGGTGAAGGGGGTTTTGTTTTGGGGTTTTTGAGGGAAGGGGGTTGTTTCTGGTTTGGGATTTGTTGGTTTTCTTTTTAAGAATAAGGAATTATGGGGGAATATTCCACTATAATTTTTCTGTGACTTGTTCTGTTGCCCTTATGCTATTTTAAATACAGTTTCTATGCATTTGTAAATAAACACGTTTTCTCCTGCAAGATGTTCCTATTACTGCTCAATCTCTCAATATAAATTTTGATACATGCTGCACTCAAGTCAGAAAGCGTTGTAAATATTTTTTTCTCCCAGCAATTACCAAAGGTTACTCAAAGAGCAAAGGCATTATTTAATTGAGCGGTTTAGAACCATTCAAGAGAGTACAATTGTTGCTTTTGGAATTGTCTGATGCTGCTTTTGCCTCCAGCTAAAGCAAAGAGGATTGTGTTTCCCTCGCAGAAGGGAACTTTTGTCAGCTGTTACCACTTCATTGGTGACATTGTACCTTTGTATTAGTCTTAGTTCAGGGATCATAAACTTTGTCAGGTTGATTACTCACCAGTTAGTCTCAAATGGATTTCACTGTCTGATCTGCTTACTTGTATTTGTCGTACACTGCCATATACCTCTTGTAAGACTTGGAGTAACCTTTGTACTGGTGATTTCAGCCCTTGATTTGGAGGGAGCTACATGTGACATTTTGAAATGTCAGAAGTGACACATGGTTGTTTCAGCCCGGACTGGCTTTGTCTTTGTGGCTGGTCCCAGTTACAGCCTAGTCCTAGTCTAGGTGATGGCTCAAGGTGATGGCTTGCCTGAGTTGTTACATGCTGCTCATACACGTGATATGGGTGAGTAGCATTCTGTGACACCAGTCATTAACTTCTGTTGTTGCCAAGAAGAAGAAGGAGGGGGAAGCATCTTCTTACCCTAATTAATAGGCTCATGCAATTCTGAAGCTTGCCAGGTTCAGATCCAGTAGCACTGCAAATATTTATTATTGTAAAGGATGAGAATATTTTAAATGGAACCTCAGAACTAAGGCGTGAACAACTAATGTTAAAGTTCAGCAGAAATTAGCCCATTTGCAGGGTTCTCTGGTTACTGGTGCTTTGTGCAAGCTGCTCTTAGAAGTTCACTGCATGAAAAATGCAATTGGAAATCAAGGAGAATTGTCCTTTCCTTTTTTTCCCATGAAAAATACGTTAACTTGTGTTGCCATTTTTAAGTTCTACTTCTGCTTGCTGGAGTAAATGTGTTTCTAAGCCATTGGGCAGCTTTTCTTCAATTAATATCCTTACATTGTCATTTCATCCTGGCCTGTCAGAAGCCTTTCATTAGAGTTGAATCCTTTCGCAGTATGACAAGACTCTTCTTTTTCTTCACATGTGACATTTATGAGGCGGGGGGAAAAAAGCCCAACCTAAAAAATGTTCAGTGCTTTCCTGTGTAGGTGTTTGAGCATCGCATGGTGGCCGCACGGGCTGCGTGCTGTGTGGTGTTGCAGTTCTGAGTTAGGTAGGAATGAGTCCTTCCTGCTGGATAGTATTGCTCAGTCCAGCTGTGCTCTGCAGTTGTCTAAGAGTGGATGGGAATACTGTACAACTGTTATTTTCCTTGGAACAAAACTCCTTTGACTGTGTTAAATCAAAGCTTTCTGTAGTTGATTGCCTGCCAGTCTCGTACACCAGTAGATACTTTAGATTGAGTTTGGGTTTGGCACCCTGCCGCGTTCTGGCTGTGTGCTTGGGCCATGGCTGCACCTCCCCAGACTGACACCTCTCAAACTGGGCATCAGCTGGTGCTCTCACCCAGGCTGACTGGTGGATGATCAGGCTCAAGTTCAACTTGGGATGATGGTCAGAAATGGGCTGCTTCATCTTTGGATTTGAGGGAGGTTGGTTGTGCTCCATGCAGGTCTGTGTTGCCAGCTGCCCCAGGGGAGCCAGTGAAGGATACTGAGACTGTCCAGGCCAGCTTTGACTTTTACCAGGTTACTTCCCACTTCGGTGCTGGGCTGGCTGCAATGGTTCGTTGTGCTCGGGAAGGCTCACGAGTGGTGAGATCTCAGCTGCTTGAATAATTTAGAAGGCAGCTCATTTATTTATTTAGAGACACCTCATATTAGGTTCAGACTTGCCTGTCTCCTTGATACAGTAACATTTGGGTGGCTGAATGAATTATTCATGTCAGTTTGTGTAGAGTCTTGATTTTCTTTTGAAGGTTATCAATACAAGTAGGCTGCCAATTGATACTGCTTAGCTTAGGAGCTGTGATGAGGCAAGAGTCTAAGATACATCTAGGAATGACAAAACTACATTTTCATGCGTGATTGTCAGTAAAATTTATTCAGAATTAGGTTAAAAAAGAGAAAGTGGAGACAGTAATACGCTACATAGCAACACCTGGTTTCAGAAAGAATCCATGGTATTATATTATGCAGGTGTGTCACTGCCGTGAACAGCAATGTTTCAGCAATCCATTTATTCTTGTTGCTGAAGACATCATGCCTTAGTAAAAACTAAATAAAGCAAAAAATGCTGTATGAGTTTTCCCCCCAAATGCTTCACACCCTGTGTGCTCCCTTTGAAACCATTTTATTTGATATTCAGTGAAAGCCAAAGGGTTTAAGCATGATGCTCAGTTTAGCTGGCAGGAGATGCTGAAGCTCAATAAGCAGGTGTTAAGTCCCGGTAGTGGAGGCAATGTGTTGACCATCAGTTGCATGTGAAGAACAACTTCCATGGGGAGAGCTGGGCACGGAAATGTGCTTTGAGGGGCAGGGAGCCATGTGAGAGACCAGCCTATTTAGTATGTCTGTTCCTGCCTGTCAGATGAACAGAATAAGAAAAGGTGGCAGGAAAATAATTGCATTCTCTTTACTAATGAAAGAGCACTTCAAGTCACCTGTAGTTTTACTGGCTTAATTACTTTGCAGTGGCAAATACTCAGTGTCTTTGATTGGAGTTTTATAATAGCACTTACATGGACTTACTAGTTCCTGGGTGCACCAGGCAATTTTCGTACAATTATATTTGAAATGTGTTTAGTGCATAATGAAGAGTACACAAGGTGAAGTAATTAGTGAGCAGGATAGGTGTACCGGGATAGGTGTACCGGGGGCAGGTCCCAAAGGAGACTGGAGCTGGGGTTTTAGTTCTTGTTCCTCTCGTCATTTCAATCCCACAGTGGGTTCAGCACCTTGAGGTCTTCTGAAAATGGGTCAGTTTATTTAGCATTAAATTTTACATAGGAATGCAGGGCAGAAAATGAGAGGACAAAAAAGACAATTTAACAACACTTTTAAACTTTGTTTCAACTCCCTCAGTACAGTTTGTGAAAGGTGGTTGTGAAACTGCTGTTCTTGTTTCTGGGCTGAATTCTCTGAATTCAGAGCCATATACCAGGGTCTGTGTTCAGCTTAGCAAATAGTTTTGCCTTTGCTAGTTTTACAGTTGTATGTAGAAAATTGAATTTAAATGAAGAGCAACGGTTCAGAAAGGCTGCATAGTCACAGCGGTCAGAAGCTTGCTCCAACAGGCTCAAGAGTGCCAGCTGTGTTTGTCCTGCCCTCACTGTCTTTGCTGCTCACGAGGTGTCACAGGGAAGCCGCCTTCTCACCTTGAGATGCTCCAGAGAGTCACAGTGGAGGAACCTGCTCCTGGGAAGCGCCAGCTGCCCTTTGTTCGCCTGCTTGCTTGAACCCTATCCCAATGCAAGTGTGACAGCCACTTCAGGGGCACACGGTCCTCACCTGGAGAAATGTCACTTCTCTGGCAGCTTACCACTGTGGGAGGAGCATCTGTCAGGCTCCACATTAATGTGGTTTAATAACATCCTTTCCAAGTTTGGCTCGATACCACTTTTATTATGAAAGGCAGTACACACATCTGAAACCGTATAAATCCATGTGTGTGTACGTAATACATCTGAGGCTATTAGGCAGGTGGTAACATATGGTTGTGTTCAGAGCTGCAGAGCATTAGCTGGTATCCTCTTCTTAACATGATAGTAAAGTGAATTTGGATTAACCACTAATTCTGAAGCGACTGAAATGCTGTCTTTCTGGTGACAGCACTTTTACTCTTCTTGGAGTAAAATGTTTCCTTCAAGCAGTAAGATGCCATGACAGCACAAGAAGGAAGGTACAAGAATCTGAGCAATAGTAGAGCAACAAAGCTGTCTTTGTGGCTGGTTTTTATGGGAACTGTTATGGCATATTACTACCAGGTACCTTATCTAAGTTGCATCAATTATTTATATGTGGCTGTGTCTAGATTACTACAGAATGACTTCTGTGTACATTTTTTTCTGGTTCCCACTATTTTCAAACATGAACACTTTTTAGATCTAGCAGGCAGTAAAATACATAACTCAGAGAGAAGTACACACAATGCAATGCAAATATTTGAGCCAGCAAATTTATAGTAAGGATCAATAGGGTAGATGAAGATTGATGAATGAATTAACCACCTCACGTTTTTGCATGCAAAATGAACAGAATGTCCTAAGGGACTCCTGCAGAGGCGACAAAAGCGTTATGTTTTATGGGGAAAAGTGCTTTCATGTTGCTGGGTTTATCCTCGAGTGGTTTGCAGTGCTTCGAGGGGTAACAGCCATGCCGCATTGCATGCAAACACATGACATTGGCCTAATTATCAAGAGTCAGTAGAAAAGTAGTCGATATTTTGGAGTAATGTATTTGTAAGGGCAAAGTAGTCGTAAATGGTTGTGGAAACAGGAATTATGTTCACATCGGACTTCTGAATACTTGTAACATTCAAATACGCCTTTCCTGACACTGCAAAAGCCCCACTGCTTTTCAGATGAGTTCCTCTTTGACCCACAATCTTAGTGTAGTGTAGAACTCTGATTTTGAATTTCAATTGTTGGGGTTTTTTTCCCTTCTGAGCTGCAAGCCAGCAGAGTGCAGAACAACTAGACCTGTTCAGTTACCTTCCATGGGGTAAGTCTGTCTGCAAAGAATGTTAATGGTCTGCCTTGTCTTGACACACCAAGACCCTGTGTGTCTTGGAACTCATTGTTGACAGCGTGTAATAGTGCTGAGAGCCAGGGTGTAAAGCCTTTTATTGTCACAAGATCAGGGACTGTGTAATGTGTCTTACCAGGCTTTCTGTCTTGTCTGGCCTATAATTACATGTTCACTCTGAAACTCTTTTCTCAGAAAGCGGGAAGGCTTTTATTCAGCTGCATTTTGTTAAACTGTGTATGGAACCCAGACACAACCACGATCTATGCATTTTCAGTTGCTTCTTATTTCTTCCAGTGAGTCTCATGGCCTGTTTGAGAGATCTGTGGGGTGGGGTGGTATCATGCCAGTAATGAAATGCTGGGTTCAGAATGAATGGCAGTCATTCCAAAACAATTTTATTTTTAGATCCATCTTTTCTTAGTCTTGGATGCTGTTTCCCTCTGCTCTACTTCAGCGTGATTGCTTGCCAAGCCATGTGAGGCAACTTAAAACTGACATCCAACCACAGCTTGAAATGTGCCTTGAAATCTGTTTTAATTAGATACGAGACATAATAATTTAATTACAGATCCACCCACTAAATTGTCTGTTTCGAATTGTGGCAGCCACATTGTGTACAGAAACAAAAATGTTTGGAGTAGATACCTCACTGATTTCTATCAAGGGCATTCAAGCTTGGAACGAAGTAGCAGAGAACTGTGGCTGTTTAACCTCTGATGTGCTAATTACCCGCATTACTTGTTAAATCTGCCAGATTTATCTAGATCTAAGTCAGCTCTGTCATAGCTGCCTGCTCCTGGAGGCTGAGATGCCTGGTGCCTCTTGCACTGAGGAAGTACCTGAGTGCAGGAGCCAGCAGTAGATGACTGGAGCTTGAGAAGTGTCTCATTGCTTTGTGGACAAACCTTTCAAATAATTATTTCCCATAAATTTGAATTAAATATGTATCACACATTTAAGATGGAATTCCACCCTTCAGTGTAGCTACATAGAGGCTGTTGTCACGAGGAGTCACTGCTGAGGAAGGTTGTCTGGGTTGCTCTTCAGTCATCTGATAATGAATCTGAGTTACTGCTGTTTAAATCTGCAATTGACAGGAAGACTGATAGAGTAATTATTCCATCTTCGTCCATATTTAATGTCTAGAGTAGGTTAAATCATTTGTTACGCTGGGATCATTCAGTGGTGCGTCGTGTAATGTAACAGGAGGTTGATCAGGGAGGGAAGGCTGTAACTGAAGAGGAGAGCCTGTATCTGAAGAACGAGGAGCTGCAGAGGTAGGAGCAGACAAGTTGGTTAATGGAAACTTCTGTGATTCTGTTGCAAAACACCAGTTGAAACTATTGAATCAATCGGTCTGTCTGTCACAGACACAGTTGTTAGAGTTAGTGAGAGAGCAGTGGAAGTGCCCGTAGTAGGGGAAATACCTACAAAGGTACCAAAGCCACAGCACGAGCATACCTAAAATGTGCAGTACTGGTCGAACAGGAAACGTTCTTTTTATTAATTCTGAATTATCTAAGATAAGTCTCTAAGTACATTTGTGAAGGCTTTGTATGTTTTAATTAGAATGTCTTGAAGAAACACTGATGTAGAAAATATTGTGATTGATAGCACAAATATTCTTTAGTTACTTTGGCTCCTAACCATCATCTTGTCAGCACTATAGTGTAATGTTTCCTTTCACTTTGCTAACCTGCAGATTAAAGGTAATCTCAAGCTTTGAAATGTTTTGTATCTTCATGTTCACAGATGAATAATTTTCAGTTTGGTGATTTCTGCTTATGTCTAAATCCTTGACATGTGTGGATATTTTGTCCAAAATTGTTCGACGGTTATTCTGATGAAATCCTGTTAATGGAATTTCTTCATGGTTGAAGATGGAAAGCTGTAAAATCTAAATTAATTCTGCTCTTGTTGTCAACTGTATAAATTCACATTTAAATCAGTGGAATGACAGGATGAAACCTGAGTGATGGGAATATACCTACACGTGGGCAGGTACTAGAAGGCAGCTGGTGTGCTGTAACAAAAGCCTGAGTATGAATGAAAACTGAATTGTGCATTCAGAAAACTTAAAATCAAAACCTTGTTGAAATGGAACTTATCTGTGGGACTTTGAGGGAAACCCATCAGTGGGCAGCTGGAACAGCTTTTTTGCTCTGTGATAACAGCTGATGCCAGCTCTAGATCACTGCCCTCCTCTGGCAAGTTTCTCATGTGCTTGGGGATAAAAGGCTATATACTTCTCTCTTTGTCTCTGCCAGGAACAGCCCCAAAGGAGGATGTTTTCCATTGTTTCAAATGGTAGTTATCAAGAAATAATTTGGCATTTTTATCATTATTTTTCTGAACAATTCTTCATATCAAGAGCTTATTGCAAGCCATCAGGCATCACTGTGATTGAAGGCCCAACATGCTAAGAATTAATTCTGCCATCACCTGTTGCAGAATTGGACTGAAGTGCTCATATTGGCTGCATCTGAAACAGAAGGCTGAGGGATAATACTTGTCAGGTGCTCCCCGTTTCCTTGGCTACAAGATAATTTAAATGCCATCTATTTTATTGGCATTAATGGAAATCTTGTGGGATACACATCTTTGCATGATCTGCAGTGATACCGTTTGAATCATAGCCTGTGTTAAAACATTAGCTGTTAGGGATGTAGTATTTTGGGTACCAGTTTGATCACCTCTCCAAAAGGGCAAAAATGGTTTAGGAAGATAGAAGTATTAATAATGTGAATGTCTCTATTAAACATCCTCAAATGGCATGTTTGTTATTTGTCATTTCCCTTCCATGACACTAGTATGGCACCAAGATTTCTTTTTTTCCTGAAGAATCAAGTGTGTGTTTCTTAGCAAACACCTGTAATTAGGTCAGAGCTTTAGAAAAGACTTTCTGTTTGCATAGAAAAGCATTAATTTTGCATTCTTCTATCAAATGAAACCCTGAGAAGGAGCAAATAATTTATTCATGCAAAAGCAACCCGCATGAATCATTTATTTACCTCTTCTGGTAATTTCACAAGCTCACTTTTTATGCATCGCGCTGCAAATTAATCAACATTTTCTAGGAGTTGATTTTGTCCAGAAAAAAGCAATAATGACATGAATAGCTTCCCTCGTACAGCAAATCAGGTGAACTTGGGCAAAAAACACATAGAGGGGTTTTGGTTGGGGTTTAAGTAACTGTCTGACATAGCAGCTCTCAGAGACAGTTTTCACTGTCTTTAACCTTCAGAAAATATTAGTAACAAAGAAGGATTTTGTGTTGAACCGTATCAAGTTAATCCATGAATTCAGAGCAATTCCCTTGAGTTTGTTAGAGTTTCATCAGAGTAAATAAACCCAAACCTGATGTAAGGGCTTTAATCTGCAAATGCACGTAGAAGTAAATGAGAAATGCATTGACTTTCTTGAACTGTGCTCCATTTCCAGCATCAGAATTTAATGGAACAAATTCTGCTCCTGCTGAGCCCTGTGACAAATGACCCATTGAGTTCTACAAGTGCAGGGTTTGGCACCATTTAAAATGCGCTCTGAAAGAGGCTGTGGCAGAGCAGGGAACAAGTGCTGCTTGGCACCACGCTGTGTGATAACCTATGGACTCCCTGGGTACACTGATTCTGATATTTAGATAAGTACCAACTGTTGACCAGCGTTTGACAGCATTTCACATAGTATCTGATGGCTTGTTGATCTGTGAAATGTTTAAAAATACAGCATTAAACAAAGTGATATACAGCTGACACACTGTATTAAGGAAACGTATGGTCACTGATTCCAACATATGCTTAAAGAGAGAAGCGTTCTTTGGAAAGATCTTTGGTATAGTGGCACTTCTTTGAAATGAGCTAAAACCAACATTGTCACCATTGTAATTTCCAAAATCATTAAGAGTGTCAGAAAAGCAAGTAATGGTTTGGGATTGGGGCTTTAAAGGATTACTAATGACTGCTGTACTGGCCATCTGCTCATTGACTTGCTTTTCCTGAGTGGCAAGATAGGCAGTTTGCTAAGGTTGATATGTCAATCAGAAACATTACTTTCTCTAATTCAGTAGATAGGTTTGCATGTCAGTAATTAGTTTGCTTTTGTAATTATGTGTTAACCAAAGTTTCATCACGATGTTGCCCTTATGTGTGACAAGGAATCTGCTGCAGATTCCAGGCCTGACCTCTTCTCTGAAACAGTCCCTACCCAAAAGTCTTCATTTGGAATACATGCCACAATGAGGAGAAATTAACCATGCATAGGGTACTGTGAAACTCAGGAGGTATGTTCATATATCTGCTAGTCGTTTTGTAAAGTATTTGCTAGGAATTAAAGAACGTAAGGAAATGGTTACTTGACCTAGCCTTAAAACTCAACGAATTTGGGTTCAGTTCTAAGCTTTGCCAGACTTTCTGCATGAGTAGGGCAGTTATGTGGCCTGAGGATCAGATCGCCGTTTGTGGAAGCAGGTTGGGTACTTCTCAGTGTACTTTCCTCTCCTTAAAGCATAAAAAGCTACTCTTCTAGTGAGGAAGAATTCATCTTGGTGAGAGCCTCCGTGTCTGCCAGTAAGAAATTCAAAACTGGACTGAACAAGTACAGAGCAGCCTTTTGCCACTGGCCCTGCTTTGAGCAGGAGGGTTGGACTAAGTCATCTCCAGAGGTCATCCTCCTGCCCCATCTTGGTGATTAGTCAGTGGTGCTGTCAAAATAATAAAGTGGAATTGCCCAGTGAAAGGACAAAAAGATAGGAGGCTGTGCTGTAATTGAGCAATATGCAAGGCTATCATTTTATCGTGTGCTAAAAGCTTCACGATTGCAGGAGGATAATCCTAACAAAGCTGAAAAGTAATTACTGTGCTGCCATTTTTGCCACTACAGTCAAGGGCCTGTCAGGATCTCTATTACAGCAAACATGGTTATAAAGGCTAATCTAACCTTACATGACAGATACTTGCTTGGAATTAAAATGTGGTAGAGCAGTTCAAAGCTGTTTTGTTTTGTATTATTTTTAGCGGTTTTGTTTTAGTCTAGTAAATGGATAAGCTCTTGAGCCTTTCATTGATGTTTTTACATGAAAGCAGCTTGCCACTTAAGCAAAATACAACCCAGAATGATAGAAATTACAGAAGTTTGTGTTTGATGGATGCTTCATAGCTCTGTTACATATAGGGTCTCTTCAAATGGCACGTATTTATGCCACAGGAGTCACTGCCATAATTGCAAATGCCATACTCTGTTGTCAGTGGTCTGACAGACAAGCCAAATGCTAAAAATGCATGGTGAGGAAATGCTGTCTTGCTGACAGAGGAGGACATTCCTGGTGCTGCGTAACTAAGTATGGTGCAGTTTCCTTCTCCAGTCTGTCAGTTTAAGTGTCTCTGTATTTGTGAAGTGTTAAAAAAAACTCCAACCATGCAAAATTTCTCTTGAAGAAGATAAATTTTGATCAAAAATGCGTTCTACACACTGTATGCCACCTGATTTTGGGTGTTTAGGAAGGGTTCAGTGCGCCTGACCCAGCTCATCATTGAGATGAGAGATGTTTCGTTGTTGAGAACCTGCAGTAGTCAGAGGTATGGATGGTGCATGTGCTGCCTGCTTGCTGAACGGCAAGTGTTGGGGACCAGCAGCAATCTGCACTCAAACCGGGAGAGCCCAGCCTGCCCTTCACTACTCTTATATGTTCTAAAGAATGTCCTGTCCATTGGCCAGACATGCTCTTCCAGCTCCTTTGTGAAGTGTTATCTTTTATGAGCAATTCACATTTCAGCCCCTGTTGAATCTGGTTCTTTTCCAAGTGTGCACGAAATTCAAACATCTCTTGGTGGGTTGACACTTGCAAGTCCTAAGGTTTAAAGCTTTTGCACTCACACAAAGATCATGGTATTTATTGAAGATAATTCTGTACAATCCGTGTTCTTCTTTAAATGGAAACTTATCTTCTTCATCACTGACAGTTGGCACAAGAGGTTTGTACTGTGAACTGGGGTTTAGATCTGGAGTGTGGTGAAGGTGTGTGGATCTGGCACCAGTGCTTCTGCTAAGTTGCACTGCAGTGTTTGAGGGTTCAGGACAAAGTATTTTTGCTCAGTAGGTAGGGAAGAATTGTCTCATATATTCTACAGTTTATCAAGCTTCCCTCGTCTCTTTTTAGAGGTAGGACTGAGAACAGCTTCAGTAACAACATTTTCAACACTTCCCACTGCTGTCAGGTTCGAGGTGCTAAGCAAAGAGCCTCGAAGTGTGGGAGCATCTCTTGGCCAGCTGGGAGGCACAAAAGGAGCAGAAGGGAAATGGAAGGAAAGCTGGTTGGATCACATATCCGTCGTCCTGGAGCAGGGGTATCCTGGGGCATTTTGAGGAGAGAACAGGGCTTTTTCTTCTGGAGTGGTGGAACAGCCCCCTGGGCAGGGGACAGGACCGCAGGGTGGCAAGACCAAAGGTTAGAGAAATGGATTCTTACCTTGGCTTGATAGCTTACATGGGGCCTGTGGAGAATTACTTCACTGTTTTCTTCTGTGGTTCCACAAGTAGAAAAATTGCAAATGTATCTTGTTGGTGAGATATGGGGAAATTTTCAGCATTTTGAGGCCTTTTTGCCTTCTGAACTGAGGCGAGTGGGTTGGTATGCAGTTCCCTCCTGACATGACAGCTTCAGAGTTGTAGATGTTTTCCCCAAAAAAAACCCTGGACTCTTTTTGGAACAGCTTCTCCATACTTGTGTTGGAGCAGTATGGTTGTGATCGGCAAGCAGGTTCAGTAGAGGCAGGGACATGGTGTGCTCAGTGCTGCCAGGCCCAGTTAGGGCAGTTTCTTCCCTGAAGGGCTTTGCTCTGGCAGGCAGGGGACAATGGGAGAAAAAGTGAAGTTTCTTTAACATTCTCCACTAGGTTAATGGCAAAATGTTTTCCTTGCACCTGTGTCCTGACCGTTAGACCCTTGTACATGGGTAATGCAAACAGTCTAATATTCTTTATGATGGTTAATTTGATTGGTAACAAAAGCACTTTAGAGTTTATTGCGTCTTCGCAAGGCCTAGTTTCAAGGGTAATTAAACATCTCATTATATCTGGTAATGTTAATTGCATTTTTAATTTTATTTGTACAGTGACATTTGCTCTAGCTAAAAATAGTCTTTATAAATGGGACTTGAAAGTAGGAACTAGAGATAGATATGTGCAAGCTTGTGAATTATAGGTAAGAGTGTGGAGATACCCATCTCCAAAACAAAGCTGCCTGCAGTGATGGGCCTTTCTGTGAAGTTCAAAGTGTTGGTTGTTGCCAAAAAGAAAGAAAGGGCATTTTAAAATTCAATTAAACTGATGCAAGCCACATTGTTGTTATTTAAGTTTAAATATGGCTAACATGTCATTTACATAGAGGAGCTCAAACCCAGTAAACATACCATATTGAAATGCATCAATATGCCTTAAGCTGATATCCGCAGGCTCCTCCTCCTCTAGAAAGGTGTTTGTATGGTTGAAGCTTTAAAGTGTTAGGTTTCACAAATATAACTAAACTCTTGCAGATCTTACAGGTGAGACAGTGATTACTGTTCCCATCTGTATATTCTGTAGAAGAAAAGCTGAATTCACCACCGCTTGGTAGACTTGAATTCAAAAGGAAAGACTTTTGGGCTGTATTTAAAAGCCACAAGGACAACATGAAACAGAGGAAGATGCAAGCTTTAAAATAATGTGCTTGCTTTCTGAATAATAAAAAAGTCAGTGTGAAGTACCTGATAATGCATGTCAGTCCTCAGCATGTTGGCTATGCTAATTTATTCAGTGTATTACACTTGGCAATTAATGTTGTTCTAACAATATGCCAATTAAATATTCTTGCATTTTATTAGTCATTCCTCGTAGTCAGTTCTCCTTGAAGATAAACATTACAGTGCAGTTTTCACAAGTACACAGGTAATCCACATGAGGTTCCTATATGAATAGTAGTGGTTTGCTCCCTGGGAAGGCTGTTTGGAGCAGCTTTGGAAAGGTGAATGCTGATAATTTACAGGGGAAATTGCCTGATCATTTGCAAACATTTAAATTATGCATCTGTGCAGACACTTGTGCTTATCCTTTCCATGAATGCTAACGCAGTTGCTGGATGCCTTTGGTTCATCACCAGTGAGTCTTTGTGAGTCTGTTCTTACTTTTGGAGAAGTTATCCCATCTTTTAATGTACCCAGATATGGGGTATTTTCAGATGGCACAGATACTTCTTCTACCACATGTTTCTGAAATCACTGTTAAGCTCTGCTGATGTCTAGGGGGAAATTAAAGCGTCTGAGAGGTGGGAAATTTTTTTCCTCCTGAGTCACCAGCAGTGAATTGGAAAGTGAGAGCTGAAGTGGATTTCTTAACAATTGCCTGTTGAAGTAACAGTAAGGTGGTTTTAATGATAACTTTTGTGCCTTGACTTGCAAAATGATTCATCAATTGCCAGAAATATTCCTGAAGATGTTCCTGTTAGAATAAGAATGTGGCTTGAAGCTGTATCAGCATCCATGCTCTCAGCCTCTCTCAAAAGGAAATAGCACAATTTCTGACTCCTATTGTCATCGGTGACCTTTGCTTGTCGCAGCAGCAGTGCAAAAGGTGTGCATGGTTTTGCCTTGGAATAGTTCAACCTTTCTCATACATCAGGCACTCAGTTTAATAGCTTTATCTCAGCAACATCTTGAAAGTATAATGAAAAGTGACTTTTCTCTTGTTGCTGTTTGATAGCTTTGAAGCTTGCACTTCGAAGCGGTGTTGAATGTAATAGACTTTTCACTGGATAAACTTTGAGAGAGGCTGTTCTTTCTCTGGGAGATGAAATTGTACCGCTTTGCGCCAGTGCTGAGAGGTCCTAGGAGTCAGCATCTTCCTCCTCTTAAGTGATGGAGGAAAAAAGTTCTTTTATGACAGCATGTGAGTTATTTTCATTGACGTAAGTCATCCGAGGTGCCATCAACAGAATGTTACTCCTGATCTGCTTTTTCTGTTTTGTTTAGGTATTTCTGTTTCTTTTTAAGGATTAATGCAAATCACACATAAATACAGATTTTGTAGGTGGAGGCTAGTCTTTTTGATACATTAAGCAGTGTCAGATTTACTCTTTGACATAATCCGTATGCTGCCATCTATGACACTGTGAAACAGTCTTTGGGAACAGGGTCAAAATGAGTCTCAAATTTCTGCTCAACCAGTTTCCAAAACACAGTGCATTTCAATTGTTAACTGTGACTGTGGTTCACAATGGTAAGATTCACTAATCTTCTTAAATAACCTAATACTTAATATGATTGTGTTAAAGAAAACCAGGAAAGGAATCATTAATTTAAAAAGCTAAAATATATAAAATGAGCTTTGTCCATAGAAGTCAATTAAAACATCACTAGAAGGAAGGAAAATGCCAAGCTACAAGATTGATTATCTCAGCAAACCTAGTGTTAGAAACATGAACAATTGATCTGCTATCAAACATGTCAAAATGACAGTTGGAGTGATTGAAGCACAGACAAGTTAAGTGAGTTTCAGCTTCTTAATTACCTGTGACTTCTTAACACAGAATCTAAATAACGGAGCTCCTCAAGGCAGTGCCAGTGTCAGTGGTAGAACTAGGCGGCTCTCACAGGCTTAGTGGGGTCATGGCAGCTTTCTGGAGAGCCTGCACTAAAAGTGGGGCACCTTAGATGTTCAGTAGTTTAGTCTTGTGTACAGGGTAAACTACGCCCTCGAGTAGCTCCTGGATATGTCCATCTATAACATTCATATTTATGCTGTAACTTTGAAGCTGATGTAGACTTAAGCAATTAAAAAACCCCTTTCTTTCTGATTCTGAAAACTGCATTAATGTTAAATAGCAAATAAAATCCTTCTATGTATGAAAAAGAACATTATGAAGACATTTAAAGAACAAAAAACATACCAAAAGGAGGATAGTGGACTTGACATCAACAAACTAGTTCAGTTAAGGCATGAGATCTGTCATTTTGTGCCAAGGCAAACAGCATCATTCACTGCAGTAATTCAACCCCAAACCCGAAAAGCTACGTGCGTATCTTGGGCCTTGTGATTCATAGTAGCAGTACAGCTTTTACTCACGCGAAACTTGCTGTCAGGTAACAAGATCAGTTTGTTCCATAAACCGAGTGATGAAGGAGGGAGCACATGGTCCACATTCCTTAAGAAATACTCCGTGTTCCTTTTGTGGAAATTTAGAATATATGTA
Source organism: Psittacula echo (assembly GCF_963264785.1). Lineage (NCBI taxonomy): Eukaryota > Metazoa > Chordata > Aves > Psittaciformes > Psittacidae > Psittacula > Psittacula echo. The sequence goes on along the minus strand of NC_137745.1, from coordinate 12,670,673 downwards.
AGTAAATAAGTATGTCTCTGTGTGTGATTACATAGCATTTAAGGCTTTGATCTCACAGCTAATTTATGGGGAAGCAGTGGAACGATGTCTAACTGAAGGACTGATTGTTCTAGTTCTGCAGTAGTGGCTCCTTCAGCTAGCGCTGCGTTAATTCTGTCTCCCTCCAGTGTGTAAGAACTGTAGCATTCACAGTGAGCTGCTTTTTTGCTGTTAATGCAGCATGTTCTGCTTTTATTTCAAGGTCACGACACATACTGAAGCATGTTACTTACTAGGGCCTTAAGTTACATCCAAATGCATAAACTGTGCCTTACACCTAATGGTTTAGACTTTGGTCATCAATCTGTTGGACATGATATTTAAAACTAGTGTACAGCTGCTTTATATTGTTAACTAGAGAAAAAGTAGTTTTGTTCAGGGAGTTTTTTTTGTGGAAATAGAGAAATTATGCTGCTTTGGTACCAATTTGTGGAGCCACGATTTGTGGCATGTTAATGTGAGGACAAAATTTAGGAAGGAACATCTAAGTGCTCTGTAAACCAAGTTGAAACTAATTTCTTATTCTGAATTGGAATAATAATACTATATAAATACAACTAAATGAAACATTTTATAGAGCATTAAAAATTTATAGCCCATCAACTGCCTTAAAAATTCACTTCCTTTCTTTCTGCTCCTCTGTGCCTTAGTCCGCTTGTCATTGACTGTGACTGGTTTATTATGGCCCTCTTATTTCTGAGCAGCATTACAAATGCCCTTAAGTTTAAGTGAATGCATTTGTGATAGTTGCTGTGTGATGACTGTTTTACTCTGTAAATAGACTATAAATTATGCATGGAGAATTTATATATTAATCTATAGTATGTATCATACTCATAAATATTGTACAGCACCTTGCAGCCTCTTTATAACTTGCTGGTGGAGATCTTTAAGTGCAGAGTTCTTCATGCTGTTCTCCTGTATCAGAAATAAGTAGTTGTAATTTTCTGCAGTACTATTTCTGTTCATCTTTCAGTACTGCACTTTGCAATGTGTGGAGCAAAATTGTTGAATGTGTATAGCAGAGCAAGGGACGTGCCTTGCTTCACCTTTCTGTTTTGGAAGGGAGATAAATCATGAGTTTCATACCTGTGGAGCTATTTTTGCTTTCACCTGAGTCCTCTGAATAATACACATTTTCCCCAGGCAGCTAATTATGGGATGAGATTAATATGGTAGCAGATTGTAACCGCAACTGAGGATCTTAGTAACTAGATATTAAAAAACACAGTACATGTCTGTTGAGTATAGCACTAAAACCTTCTGTTCGCTGAAAATAAGGCTTAGGCGCAGTGGTATGTGTGAAAGAGTATTGCAGGTAGGTTGGTGATACTTCAGGAAACCCCACTAGCCAACATTTAGCTCCTCTGTGACAATTTTCTCTGCAGTTAATTGGGGTAAAGTAGGTGTAGACTGTAACCTTTTAGGAAGCAATTTAGGAGAAATTAGTGATCTCCAGAATACATTTCTGTGCAACATTCAATACAATATCTGCTGTGATAATACTCTGTGTAAGTTATAGGTCTGCTCTGGTTTATAGTCACTGCTAAGGTGCAGTGTAGCTGGGCTGGAAACTGTTATTCAAATGCCCTTGAAGAAACCAGCAAGAACATACTTTCTCTGTGGCATTTCAGGTTGCAGGGGTTTGATGCCTGGTACCTCACACTCAGAACTTCCCACAGCCACAAGCTGAGGCTCAGGTAGCTGAGGAAATAGGTGTGACACCTTCCTTCACACACAGCAGACACTCAAGCTGAAAAATGGCAAGAGCCTTGTAAAAATGTGTAGAAGAGCCAAGAAGAGGACTTTCGTTTCTTGACACCTAGCCCTGTGCTTTGGCTAAGGGGTGAAGCTTCCACTTGGAATATTGCCATGTTCTGGATCACAGACCTCCCCAGCACTGCATTCTGTACTTGTGTATCACTGCAGCCACTGGTGATGGTAATACAGTGGCCATCACAGATACTATACGGAGTACCATGAAATTGTCCATAAATAAACTCAGTTCTTCTAATGAGACTGGTAGTTCTTCTTTCTGCCCCAAAGTTTGACTCTGTGAAAGCAGCAGTCCAAATACATGGTTTGATACAGAATTGTGCTTAATGGGGATGCTTTGTGGTGGTTCTATTTTCTGGTGAATTATTGTTAGAAAAATAGTGAGTCGACCTCGATTCACTTTCTTTTCTGCAAATACATCAACTCTTTAGGTAACTTTTGTGTCTTCCTGCTCATGTCTGAGAGTAAACTACAAATGTGCAAAGGAAATTATTTATGCTGTATGAAAGTATTGCATATTGAGGAATGCCATTAAAAATAACTAACGGGCAATGTGGAAACAGCCAATACTTGAAATAAAGCTGGAAGGAACACAAGATACTCCCTGACTTCTGCTGGGTGAGCACATTTTGTAAAGGCTGCTTCTGCTGATCTGCAAGGTGGAAACTAGGACCAAAGGTATTATGCTCTGCAGGAACATTTTACTTTGTTGGTATTGTCTTTTATTCATCTTGGTACCAGTACAAGAAATGAGTGATTTGGTGATATTCCCATGATGGATGGTTAGAGCTCATCAGATTGCTCAGAATTCTCACACTACATTTCTTCTTGGCAAGCTATTCTTTCCTCTTTTCTGTTGGCTATGTAGCCTCCAGCTCTGGGGGGCTTTCCTAATTCTTTATACTCCAGAGCTTGTCGTCAGTCTGTGACAGTTGTAAGTTGGAAGATACTTCATTTATCCCGTGTAGCAAGAAGGCCATGCACTCTGCAGGGACACTGCTGAGCCAGTTAGTGTTTGGAGTGGGAGCCCTTCAGGGAGCTGTGCATGTGCTAGGCAGGATGGGCACCCCAGCACCCAGCGCACCCTATGGGCAGGATAGACACCCCCTGTTTTTGGGGAGCTGTATGCATGGGAACCGTAACGTGGATATCCCTCTGCTCTTCCCATCATCACAGTAATGTGCAAAATCCCTCCAGGGATGCGTAGTGGAGGCAGTGTGTTGATGCGTGCTGGGTTACATATTCATGAGTATCACTGTAAAGGTTCATCATACCCTTGACATGCTCAGAGAGTTAGTTGTTGGAAATGGAGGAAGGCAAGTATTAGTAATACCATTGATCTATTCTTTTTTTTAATGTATTTTTGTATGATATATATTGCAACAATACAGATTGGAGCAATAATTAGATTACAGATGGATTTAGACTTGTCATATTGCTAGGAAAAGGGAATGTATTAATTTTTGCAAAATTAACCTTTAGGTCCAGAATTCCTCAGAAAATGAGGTGTTCGAAGGTAATTGCAGCAAGGCAGGTGTCAGCACAAGGCAAAAATGAACTAAAAAGGAAGCATAGATCTTGCCAGTATGATCTCTGTGCTACTTTTCTACCTTTACATTTAGACCCCGCTAACTAACCTGTGATGGCTTTAGTTTGGAGTATTACATGAAGCTCTGCTATCTAAGCCTCTCAGAGGGATGTGGGTTGGCATTAGCAATAACTGTGTATTCAAGTCCATATTCTTCCAGTGTAGAATTTCTTGAACATACAGAATGGTGGAGTTTTCTTCTGGTAGATTGGATAATCTTTTGAATTTGGGGCTTCTTTAAATCAAGCTTCTCATTCTTCAGTATTGCCTTGAACAGAGTGATTGCTCTTCATGCTTTTTTTGATTCCAACTGTAAAATTGATCTTTAAGTAGTGCTTTTCTCAGTGTGGTGAATTAACCATTAGCGCATAATGGAGGAAAATGCTGCTTGAAATACAGGGATTGGGTTGTTTTTTTTTTTTTTTTCTTTTTATGGCCATTAAGCAAGAAAAAGAACTACAAAAGGCGATTTTTTTGTGCCCTAGGGATGGATCTTCAGTTCTGTTCAAGAAGATGGCTTTTGGTAGGAGCCAGGCCTGTTATCAGGAGACCCCATTATTTTGGCTGTGCAAAGGAAAGGTGCTGTGCCTTTGATCCGCACTAGGACTCAAGCAAACTTCCATATAAATGCAACTGAGGCAAATTTGTCTATTTTGCTTTCAGCTTACTAAACAAATCCTTTGGTTGTTTGCAGAAAGCAGTAATTTTATTTCCCACTTGTCTACTAAGAAATAACAAACACTTCTTGGGTAGATTTATCTCACCGTACAGTTCTGCAGGTGCCAAGCTTTTTCATATAAGTGGGATCTTCTGCTATCCTTCCTCAATCTTGAGAATTTTCCTGTTTGTGTATCCTGAAAAAATGCAATGGACGGGTGTAATCATCAGAGAAAAGTGGTGAAGAAAAGGCAAATCAGTGCTGGTTTTAGCTGGGCTTGGGAGGGAAGGGCTGGGTGCATATAAGATGGATTGTCCCTGTAAGTCATTAAATCTGCTGGTGCACCAAATGAATGTGCCTGTGGCAGATCCAAAGGAGTGCTGTGAGAAGCCAACACAGAGCAGCTGGTCTTCATACTACAGAACAAATGGAAGCAGAGAATGATGGGGAAGAGTGAGGGTCTATCTTCAGCTTTGTGCCTACAAGATTTGTGGGGGAAGGATGGCTGGATAAACACATAACCTCAAGCTAAAATACAGTTTTCCATTAATTCCTTCAAGTTTTAAACTACATTTCCAACCTACAAGATAAAATCCATCTCTGCTTTTTAAAACTTTAAATAAATACTCTAAAAAAGGAATGTCTCCTTGGAGAGAATAAAATTCAGCAGTTCGTTTTCAAATAATGGGTTAGCTTCTAGCTTTAAAATTCTTACTGATTCTAATTGAACTATAGCTGTTTTCCAGAGTACAAGTCAAAACAGTGCCATCAACTCCACATATTGATATTAGATAGAGGTTAAAGCAGTACAGTAGAAGACAGAGATTAGGTAGCATGAACCTGGATTTCTGTTTTAAGGCTGAGTTTTCAGAAATTCTTTCACTGTTAGAAGAAGCCAGGGGATTAGAAAGGTCTTTACATACTGCATGAGAATTCATCCACTGGGATTAGTGCGTGTAACTTTGGACATTGGCCAGTAAGGTATGCTTAAAAATTGGTCTGGTACTGGTCTGTGAGGAAGAGGACTGCTCAACCCTGAAAGAATATTTGATGACTCTCAAAGCATGGTGAATACAAAAAGTTAAAAATGAATAAAAACATTCCTAGCCTGGTATTGATGAAATAGCATATTTTCTAGTACTGTGGTTTTCCCCTAAAACTTACAATAATAGTCCAAAGCCATGCTCTACACAGAACAGCATTTCTACAACAAGATGTGTTGGGCTGTGCTCAGAGACCACTGCAGTATGTAACCAGAGCCACCTCGCTGGTACTGAACACTTCTGCATGATAAAGGTTTTAGCTCTGCCTTCTCTATTGTGATTTCACAGGCATCTTCAGAAGACAGTTATAGAGGAGAAGCCTTTCCCCAGGCTGCAGTGCAGGAAGAGCATAAATAGCTTGCTCTGGTTACACACTCTCTGTTGGCCTCCTCGATGCCCTGCAGCTGGAGAGAGCTTGAAGGTTGGAATTAAGGAACAGGTGCATGTTGAGTGAATGTGACTTGGGAAAAGAACAAATAGGATGTTCTCAGGGTCTTTCCTGACCCCAGACTGAAGCAAAAGAAGCAATAAACCACAATTAAATCATGTATTGATTTGTGTATCAGAAAGGAGTTTTCTTCTGAGCTACAAGCATGATTTCAGACTCCTTTCTCTTGTTTTTCAACACAGACCAAGAGACAGATGTTTTTGTAAAACTGCGGCATTCTGGTTTTAATGCAGTCACACTTTAAAAATATTATTTCATTAAATGGCACTTTGACTTTTAATAATAATAATGTAATTAATAAAATGGGAGTATTTCTCACTTTTCAGGGCATATGAGGGAGAGGTTATTCATATCCCTGGCTTTGGTTAAAATGGAGTGAATGTTAAAATGTTGAAATCTGGAAGCAGATTCCAGACAGCCTGGAAGGCTGAAGGTCTCTCTGTATTTATAGAACAAATGCCTCAGGACAGGGGGGTCCCATCAGTGTCCCCAGGGAGAGTGATGAAATCAAAAAATTTCTGCTGGCCTTAGTGCATTTTGTGTCAGCTACAGTGTGGGAGATATTACAGCAAGAATATCATTAGTGGATGGCTCCTGGCTGTGCTCCTGTTGTGTGGTTGGTACTGGTGGTGGCTGCAGAACTGGAAAAGCAGCCCTGCAGTGAAACAGCATTTGACCCTTCCATGAATGGTAGTTAATGGCTGGTCTTACAGTCTTTGTCCTGGGGTGATGTAATGTCATATTGAGCCCACAGGTTCCTGACTCTTGCAAAGGCACAACTGCACTGAGGCAGGATGTAGTGTTGGAAATGCATCCACATAATCTGTGCTTTCCAGAGGCAGATGAGATTTTAAGAGAACTGAACTCCTTTTTCTTCTGATAAAGCTTTTAAAGAAAGTTACCTTATTCTGGAGAGATCCATGCTGTATTACTGAGAAAGAGGCAGTGCAAGCTTCAATCATGTCTTCCCAGTTACACAGAAATTTACACTGCATGGTCTTTCCTTGCTGCAAGATTATTGTGAAGCTGGTGACGATCTGGTGGTTATCTCTGAGCCATGGCCACCTTTTCTGAAGGCAGTGATGCAGTGATGCATTATTCATGCAATTCAGGTCACTCCAGCAGAAGATGGGAGAATTATACCGTTCAGGATCACAGCTCTAATAACAATTTGGGGAAATGTAGGGTGCTTGAATGAGGGGATGGGGGTAAAATTTTTTTCATAATCCTGTCTTTGAAGTTATTTTGTCCCAGGGTTTTGCCATGCATCCTGGAGGGGATACAGGGTGAGGTGTTCCATTGTTGCAGATGAAATACTTCAAAGCGGATGTACTATTTGGCAACGTCAGTGCTTTCCTCTTGGTGTGTTTCTTATCCATAGCATATTCATTTCATGAAGCCTACGCGTCGCCTTCTCTTTTTGGACTTGATAGTTGAGACAAATTCAGCCCGATCCGTCTTTGGCGTTAGAAAATGAATTCCCAGATGATCAAGTTTTGCAGAATGAAACCATCGTTCTCTTGGCCTAAATCCCACCAGTAACACATCCGGGTGGTGGATGGTTACCCAGGAAGGAAAGACCCCAGTGAACAGTGGGCTGGTGGACCAGGCTTCCCCCCAGCTCTCTGGGGCTATTCTGTAATAGGCACAGCTTTGCTTGGCAGCATAGAAATAAATCACTATCAGTAAGGAGTGCATAGTTTTCAGCCTGCATTTAGACCTCTTTTGCTTTGAAGGACATCAGTGTGATGAGGCTTAATGTGTTTAGCCTACGATGCGAGGGTTTGTTTTATGGTCTTTAAAATGCAGACTCTTTGAGGTATACTTTTAATCCAATATCACTACTCCAGGGAGAGAAATCTGACGTGATTTTACCACCAGACTTCTTGCTATTTTAGCATACTATTTTCTGCAGCTCAGAAAGTAAAATCTAAAGGTGGCAGACAGAGAGATTGAAGCATATGGTATACCAAAGAAAATGCTTTTGAAGGTTAGTGTGAAACAGATAGGACAGACCGGTGTCCTGAGATTCTACCAGTTCTCTGTATTGGAAATTCCACAGAAACTTTCCCTTTTAGGGGAATATGAAATACGAGCTGATGACACAAGAATTCCTTTTTATATATTCCTACATATGATTTACATGTGCAAATGAGTTATGGAATATTAAAGTATGGATTGCTAGGACATATGCATGTCTTACCCACATTGGCCAAGAAGTGCCGGTGATCTGCGCTAGGCCAGAATATTGACTGGAAAAACTAGAATTTAAAATAACTTTTGCTTCTTGAAAACTTCATTGAGTTTATAATATCACATTAAATTCCATCCATGCTTATGTTTCTAATCCCTCTTAATGAAACTCAATAATAGAAAAGTTCTCTGCTAAGGCATTGTTGAAAGTTTTTAAAAAAGGATATTGTTCCCACTTACATTATGATTTCAAAGTAACTCCTGTGTACTCCACTAGCTTTCTCCTTACTAACTTGTATCAGGGTATTTTTGCTGCAAGTGCTGTTGGTTTGGTCTTCTGTGACCACTGCTTCAGGCTCTTACATTTCTTAAATAATAAATCATAGAATCACAGGCTGGTTTGGGCTGAAAGGAGCCTTAAAGCTCATCCAGTTCCAACTCTTGCCATGGACACTTCCCACTAGACCAGGTTGCTCCAAACCCTGTCTAACCTGGCCTTGAACACTGCCAGGAATGGGGCAATAAATAATTAGTTGAGTTAAAGTATTGTCATTGAGAGAAGTAACATGCAAATCACATCCTTTGTCTCTGGACTGAGCTGCAGACTGTGTACTGACTCCGTTGCTACAAATGCCACATCCCCAAGTGTTTATCATATGTGATGGTAAATTATTCCACTCACACGACTGCAGGTGCCTCCAGGGAGTAACAATGATGGAATGAGCGGCTGCTCATACAGATAATGCTGGAATTATGAAAAATATTAAATGCATATGATAAAATCTTGGTGCCTGCACTTGGAGATAAAAGCAGCCAGTAGAACGATGAGGCTATTCTTTTTCTTTGCAACCCATTTTTATTATCAGAAGGAACTACAATAACAAAACTTAGATTCCTGTTGTATTTATTTAGAAGTGTTACCTTGCTGTACTCTTTTCTTCTAATAGTTTGTCTGCTTATTCAGGAGCTCTTTTTCTCTGTCATCTAGAGTAACCTACTTACATTTCTGAGCTTCATTAGCTATGTTTCACTTAGGATCTTATCTAGAAAGAATATCATCTTGTTTTATGTTTCAGCTTCTTCCATTTTTTTTATACTTTTATTTACTGTAACTTACTATAATTTAGAGTACTTGCAGAGTGTTTTGTGTGAAAGATGCCATTCGAAATAACTGTTTTATTTCTAGCTTGTTTCATCTGCTCTTTTATGAGGATGATGCTGAAGTCAAATTCAGGCCAGGTTGGATGAGGCTTTGAGCAGCCTGGTCTAGTGGAACGTGTCTTCCCTGCCCATGGCAGGGGATTGACTACATGGTTGTTAAAGGTCCCTCCCAACCCAAACCATTCTGTGATTTAATGGCTGATTTGGGTTATGTTTCGCTTCCAGTGGCATAGGAGTCCTGCTGCACCGATACAGGCAATTTGCTCCTCTCTGCAACCCTGTATTTATGTAGCACAACTCGGATCATTCTAGAATAACTGATTTCACTCTATCTCATTGGCTTAACCCAGTGCAAAAAAGTTTGATCTCTGAATAATCATAATTAAGTGGAAACTTGATAATCTTTGATCAAGATCTCAATCTATTTTTAATTTGCAAGCATACATTTGATGCAAAAGTTCTTCTTTGCCCCCTTTTTGATTAAATATACCTCTTTTCACTGCTTTTTGCTGGCCTGCTGTACTTAAGCCTCCTGTCTCCATCCTGATGTTTAACCTGCAATTAAATAATTATCTCGTGCTAATTCCATCAGCTTTAACAAAATTATCTTATTTTCCCCCATATTGATAGACAGTGGAGGCACCTTAAATTATGGAAAAAAAAAAGGGGGTGAGGGGGAACTGAGGAGCTTCAATTCACTTTATTCTGCTAAATTTTACACTGAAATTATTCATGTATGCCACAGCATTTCACTTGCTAGAGATGTGAGAACAGGCCGCTGTTAAATGTATTTCTTTCTACATCATGAAAGCAACTTGAATAGATAAAATAGAACTGAGATCCTCGGTGAGTTCCAAGGATGTCATAATGAAAGTATGTCTTATATTTCCTGGTTCATTTTCTCTATGTGTAAATACATTGAGAGCTTTGTGAAAAATAGGATTATTAAAAGACAGAAATGTTGCTGTTCAACCCAGCAAAGGAATGGCAAATGAGTAAATGTTTTGTATAAGGTCAGAGAGAGATGGAATAGCAACTAAGAGCTGAAAAACAGAACCAGTGCATTTTACTAGTGGAGTTGGTTGCTCTGCTGAAATGGGAAGATAGCAGCAGGGAATTCAGCACAGGGCTTGTCCACGGGGCTGGTGTGCAGGATGCAGTAGTAATACTGTGCACCATTAACTTGAACAAAGAAAGAACTCTGTGGAAACATTGCTTTTTGTTAATTAAGCTGCCTTGCACCCTAGGAGTGGTGATTTGTTAGTTACTCACGTTCCCCCAAGGACACAGAGCTGTTTGTGATCTCTGGGGATGCTGGAGATAAAGGGCTGTTTATTTTCCAGGCTTAGATTCATCTGATTGTTTCAAGTAATAGTAAAAAAGATTAAAAAGTCCTGAACAGCCTCTGAAGTCAAATAGAAAAAGGAAGCAGGTGTGTTGCCTTTAGTGTCCTTCTCTCGTAATGAGTAGGATTAAATTTACACAGACCCTTCTCTAGGCTTTCATTTTAATGATGGCCAGATGTTCCCAGCGTTACAAGCTTTGTTACGACCAGCAGAGTCTAAAATCTTGCCATATGTATTGCTGGGTATTATGTACCTAGTTTTGATGATTGACTTTCAGCAGTTTCTGTAGCTCATTTGCCTATAGCTCAAGCCAGCCTTCAGCCTCTGGTAGACAATGCAGGAAACTTCAGAGCAAAAACCATTGCAGTTGTAAACATCTAAATGTTGAGTTTCACAGTTCACTGCTCTCAGGCAACCAGCTGCTCAGTTTCATCTGCCTTTTTGTTTCATTCTGTATTTGCTCTGTGACAGGAGTGACTTTGGTATTCATTGCATCAGGTTGGGGGAAAATTTTTACTTTAAATTCCGACTAAAAGTTTAAGATGACTTCACTGGTTTTAGTGGCATTCTTGACCATTATCCTGAGTTGTTGATAGATCAGGTCAGACTACAAAGAATTCCCTGTGGGAATTTCTAGTATTTTCAGCAGATTTCCAATCTGCTGTTTCATTAAGCCACAGATCCAGTGGACAAACAGGAGGTTGTTGTTCCTTCCATAGGAAGCTATGTGTTTAATGAAGCTTCGCATTCATTTACTATGGCCTGTTTTACCCAGGCCCAAACTCAATGAGTCAGTGAGGGAATACCAAGTTCCATATCTTCTTTCTCCTGTGGGCATTTAATCACTAAAAAATCAGTTGATTTGAGCATAATTCTCACTTGATCTCAGTTGATCAAATCCAGGCCTCCTTTCTAAATAGCCTCAGATCCTGTAAGGTCATGAGGTAAAGAGAAGGTAAGGAAATAGGTAAGGAAAAACAGCTAAATTGTGCCACATCTTCTATGTCTGTGCATCTTGGAAGCTGACTCTGGCAGCTCACCATGCTGTGCCCTGGAATGTGGGCTGGGGCACCAGTCACTGGTGTCACATCCCAGCCCAGCTTCCTCTTGCTGGGAAGGAAGTTCATATTCACTGTGGAGCCTGCTGTCACCACTCTGGAGAGGGGAGAGGAAAAGAGCGCTGGAGGAAGGATCCTGCCTTTAGGCTTCAGATGTCTTTGCTGCCCTTTGGCAGGTCCATACCTGTAGGGTGTAAGTGGCCTCCTGCTAGGTCCTGCGCAGTGATGATATAATAATACACAGCCAGAAACGCATTTCTTCTCAGGGAGGTTACAGGGGAGGCTCTGCACCTGGGCCTGGAGGTTGCGGAGAAGAATTTTACCCAGAGTGGGGGTGAAATTCCCTATTAAATGTGCAGCAAGATTATACAAAGAAATACATTATGATTTCATGAAAATGACAATACTTTAGATGCACACAGCTATAAACAAAGATCTTTCTCCTCTCCCCCCCACTCCCCATGATCTCTCTCTCTGTTTGCAGATTGCTTTAATAACCCTTGGGATGTAGCAGTGTTTCTTAATTGCAGTGGGTTTTGCAGTTTGGAAGATCTGTAATGCTCATGGGTCAGCATAGCTCTCCTTTGAAATGTAAGTGTAGCAGAATTATAAATCCAGTCTAGTAATGCAGTCCGTTCCATCATGTATTATTACCTGCAAGGTGCAGAAGAATGAGGCCTAAAGGACCTGTCAATATGTGCATCCCTTTAATTAGAAAGTTATGCCAGCATCTGTTCCTGTGATGTGCCAAGCCTGACTCCTTCACCTTAAACAAACAGTGATGTGCCTGTAAGGTGCCTTTCCCTGTGCATTTCTTGCCTGGGAACAAGTAATGCATTGTCCTGATTCACAGCCACAGCAGGGAAACCTGCTGCTTGTTGGATAAACAGATGATGAATGCCTTTCTAAATTAAATAGTGGTAGTGACAGAAGAATAAATATTTCTTCTGTTGGATAGTCTCTGATCTTTATGATGCACAAATTTTCCATCACTGTTGGAATTGTCAAGACAGAAAGGCACCAAAAAAGGGATGCAGATGCAGCACCTTGAAAAATGCCATGTAAATATCCTCTGGCTGTTTTGACGACAGATTTTACTTTGTAGGTAATAGATCCTGTCTGGTTTTGACCTATTGCAATTTAGCTTTATGTTGGGGTTGTTATTAATGACAGAGCCAGGTTACCAGTCCCTTTGCTGCCTGGGAAGACACTGATGGGCACCAGCATAAACCTGAATTACAGATTCATAGAATGGTCTGAGTTGGAAGGGACCTGAAAGATCATCTAGTTCCACCCCTGCTGCCACGGTGGGTCAGTTCTTGTTGATGCTGGTGTGAGTGAAAGCACTCTGATCTGTAACGTGGTAGCTCTGTTGTAGTGTGTTTGCAGGACAGAAATTATGTGTTCAAATTTTCTCGTGTGTGACCGAGGGGCATATGGTGTCTGTACATCGCCATCCTCACCATCAGTCAGAAGTTTGTAAGCAGCATCCAGGGAGCTTGGGGTGATAACTTTGGAATCTCTTAACTGCTGGTCTTTGAACCCTGATCCTGCAAAATTGAGTGATTTGGTTTGAGGGTTACAGGAGCCTGTGCCTGTGATGCCAGGGACAGGTGATGGGCAGCTGTTGTGTTTGTGCATTGTATGGGTTGTGTACAGGAGGACACAACATACAGTGCTGCTGCCTTGCATGTCCATTGTGTGTTTCTGCTCTGAGGCTATTGTTTTCTCCTTTGGCAAAACCCACATGATTCTTCATGGGTAGGACGTAAATCCTTAATGTATGCCAAGGTTTGTTTATGTTGCTACAATACTGTGTGCTTTTTTGTTGGTCCGCTAGTGGTTCTGTGAAGGGCACATTTACAGATAAAAGAAAGGAAATGGGGTTTATCTACTCAACTTGAAGTTAGGGGGTTTTTTGGGTTACATCACATTGGGGGCTGTGCAATAGGGCTGTACTCTATTCCTTTTATACCCCTCTTCTCAGACTCATTTGAGCTCTGTACCACTTGAGTATAACAGAGAGTGGCCAACTGCCTGCACAGCAGTGGGAGAGATGTGGAATTCAGGAGCACGTGTGAGGTTTAGCTGGAAGCTTGGCAGTTCTCCAGAACAGCAAGTTTGAGTCTTCTCCCCCTTTACATTTGTTGGTAGCGAAAAGAGCTTTGGCAGGAAAAGCCAAGCAACAGCAGTTCCAAATTTCAGACTGGTTAACTGTTACTGATCAGATAAAGAGTTCCAACAAGTATGCAAAAGAGCTGACAGAAAACAGGATGAAGACAAGAATCCAACTTAAAAGATTCTGTATATATTTATGTGTTGGAAAGTGTGGCGTTTTGAGCAAGCAAAGTGAGTAACCTTGGCACGAAGACAACGGAGCAGGCAAGGAACAGGGAAGGCCAAGGGCTGGTGCTGCAGTAAGGGGAAGGGGAGTGGGGTCAGAGCCTGGCAGCAGGTCCAGAGAAAGGCAGCAGTGGGTTTGGCAGCCTCTTGGGTGGGCAAGAGATGAGGAGACAGTCCTTCCAGCTGCTTCAGGAGTGTGCCTCTGCTCTCACTGACCTGGCTGCAGTTAAACCACACTGTGCAGCATCGCTAGAGAAGCACTCTGAGAGCTGAAGTTCTGCTGTTCAGGACTCCTGTTCTGAGTAGGCTGTATTAGTAATTAAACCCAGCTCTGACATGGATATGTTTCTGAGTCGATGCATTAGCACTGTAGTTTGGAGCAGGAGTGTGCTGCTGGAATGAATCTCAGTCGTCAATGCCACACCAATCAGTGTGCAGAAGGCGTCAGGAGCATGTGGACCGAGCTCCTTTCAGAAGGAGCTGAACAGCATCTGTGCTCCAGGAGCACGGCTCATGCTGTAACCACTTGTGGCCGTTCAGTCTGCAGGTCAAAGGTAGTAGTAGTTTAAAGAAAAAATCCCTTTGAAGTGTGTGTTATGGATGGCAGGATCTTGGCACCAATGGAACTGCTCCACAAATCTCCCCATGGTTTGTGCCACTGGCTGCTAGAGACAAAAGCCAGGGATGTGCATGGGTGAACTGACTGTTTTTCTCTACAGAGCGTCAAGGCTTTGCAAGGGCAAAGCCTGAAGGCAAATTCGGTTTAAATGGTCAGGAGCACTTCAGTTCAAAGCTGGCTTTGCCACCATTGCTTGGGGCTGGGACAGAGAGGGTTGTGCTGAGGCTATGGCCCTGCCTCTTGTCTGCTCTTCTCCAGAAGGCTGCCTTGCAGGAGAGCTTTGCTGGGATTTCAGTGCATGTTCTTACAGCTTTTCTATTCAGCAGTAAATAGAAGCAGACCTTGAAGAACAAGGAAATGATCTTCAAAGAACTTTTTGACTAATATCCTATTTGTGTGTCAATATCCCTCTGCAATCTCATCCTTTCTGCCAACATTTGCAATTTCTTGGGCTGTGCCTTGAAATCTTTTTCATATATTAGTCACACATGAAAACAAGTTAAGAAAAATACCCTTAGCATGCATTTGTTGTCACTCTAAGAATAGAGCAATCAGATCAAATCAACAAAAGTTTGTCTCTGTTTTGGATTAGAGTTAATCAAACCAATATGAAGAACATAAATCTTGATACCACTAGAGAAGATCCTCAGGAGGTGGCTGTCAATTTGGTAGTAGAGCACAGCAAAATAATGTTACCATGTGGCACAAAACTCATATAGAAATAGCTGATAGCTTGAGCTTGTTTTCACCAATCCTTTCACAGTTACTACCATCAGGGTTAAAAATAAACTTGAGTGTTTCGAGTGATATCATCATTCTCCTAAACAAGATGAGTGGTTAGCTTTCTATTTTGGAAAAAGGATGTACGGCAGTAGCTGTGTTCTGGAATCCTCATCTTGATACAGGATTGCGGCTTCGGTGTTTCAATATGAAACCCATTGAGTACAGGCTGCTGTACATTGCGCAGGCCCCCTTTATTTTTATATTTAAATGTTTTGAAAATAAACTTAATGTGGAGGTGGTCAGTCTGTTTAATCAATGCTCTTTGAGGCAGCTGAAGTCACATTTGTGTAAAACGTGTATGAATGTAAGTTCTTCACTCTAATTTACACTATTAATTATCTTTCCCATCAAATAAATGTACAAATAATATTGCTTCCTATTATTAAGTTTTTAAAAAGCCCGAAGCCCCTGGTAATTGGTTGAAAGGTAGCAGGAAATTCATTAGGCTGCCATGGACACCTTTCCCCTGTCATTTGTATTGCTAATATGAACAACTGAGGATGATGTGTCTTCATTTCATAATGCTCTTTCATGTATGTTACTTAATTCATACATTTCTTGACTCCAGAACTCTGTATGGAATAATAATATGACAAGGATATGCAGAAAGAATGATGAAAGCGAACAGATGAGGTAAATGATAGCATCGTGGCAGAAGGTCACATCTCTGAGGTGTAAGATAATGCGGAAAGATCTGAAATAAAAAAGAATTTGGAGGCTGAAGGAGAGAGAAGGCATCAGCCCTTGCCAAGAGCACGGGAACAAAAAGCTTCTATGGATGTATTTGTACTCTGAAGATGAAAGGAGGTGGGACATGTACTTGCCTGGGGAGATGGAAAGTGGGCAAAAAATATCCTGTAGGAAAAGCGGTGGTGACCATGGACTAGGACTCCCAGGACCCTGGCTGGCTCTTCTGTAGTCCCTGTGGATGGCCTGCCCAGGCTGAGTCTTGAAGAATGGCTTAAGGACAATAATACGGGTCTGCAGACAGTGATGGGGAGCAGCATGAGAGACAGAGCACAGAGATGCCTCTGGTAAAGTAAACCAAAGTGTTTCTTTTCTGCGAGAGTTTGGGGATTTGATTTCCCCCCTTATTCTCAATTCCACCAGACTCTCAAAACCAGTAGTCCCAGGAGACTTGCTGGCATCTCTTCAAACCCAAAGAACAAGTCTTACATAGTGCTCTAGTATTAACTGTTTGAGATAAGGGTGGCTTGACATCTGGCGGCATTCCTGCTTAGCCTAGCTGAATGATAATTCTTGGGCATGTCATTATAGCTACCTTTTAATGATTTCCATGAAGATATAGGCTTAATTTATCTCATACTGGGCTTTTCTGAACTATTACTCTTCATGCAGCTTCTATAAATTACTAATGATACTTTCTTTAGCACAGGAATGTCAATGAACTAGTTATTCAAACCAGTGTGATTAGGAATAGGTTTTTTAGGAAAATATATATTCTTCAGGGCTCTAAGAAATGCCATGTGTCTCTTTGATTGGCTCCATAGAACTGATGAATAGTCTGAATTCTGTATTAATTTGGATATTAAATGTTGTGGGAATCTGACATGGAAGTGAAGCTGTACATCACCATAATCAAAATGTGGGTGTGTGTATTGGGTCTCAGAGATTTAACTGAAAGTGTGGCTAGGCTGTATCCTCCAAGTGAACAAGTGAAATCTTAGATGCCTGAGCACTGTGATTTGATTTTTCCCTTCCCCATACTATAGGCTGTGAAGCACATGTTGTTGCAGCTGTTTCTGTAGGTGATGAACTGTAAAACCTTTGTTTTCCTTGCACAACAGGGAAGACCTGGGAAGATTTCCCTCTTGTTGCAAGTTAATTAAAGCATTGAGCTTCAAGCTGCGACACAAATCCACATGTGGGCTTTGTGTCTGTTCGCTCTGTGGGCTGTGCTCTGTCCAGGGCAGAGAGTTCAGGGAGTAAAATTAAGTAAAAGCCTGAAACTTGTTAAGGATAAAGAAATTTGGGTAGGCTCTGCCTGCTCCATATGTCACTGAGGGCAGGGGCTGCTCGGCATCACGTGTGAGCTGGGATGATGGATGCCGCTCTGGGAGCTGTTCCCCAGCTTCGGCCTAAGGCTCAGTGTCCTGCCAGGCAGAACTTAAGAGTGTATGTCTTGTGAAAATAGCATGAAAGGTTTGGTATCCTGGAGACTGCTCCAATAGCCAGCATAAGCTTTGAGGTACTAACTGTGGAAAAGAGAGCACTAAGTTTCTACAGGTAAAAGCACCCAAAATGAGCAAATGCAGTTGTGTATATGCCAAAAGCAATATTGTCTTGGCAGTGCTGAGCATGGTGTGTATTTTATATTATGCACAATGTACAACCTAAGGTACAACATACTGGGGCATATTTAACTGGATCCTACAGTAAGTGTTCTGGCTCTTACCTACTTATCAAGAAGAAATGGGGAAGGTCTGTGCCATTTTCTTCCATTTCTCTTGTCCCAGTTTTATTTGAAACTAATCAGTAATTTGAACAGTTTGAATTCTGGAGACAGTTCTGCAGAGCTTCAGTTTGCAGGATACCACCTTACCTGTTTGTATTGTCCTGAAAACTTTTCCCATGACAACCTCCACCCCCAAGATCAAATAAAAATACATGTTTGAGCTAAGCCAGTACTATTTCCCATTTATATTCAATACAAAGTTTCATTTAGATGTTCGAAAATGATCGTGGGGAGGCTGAAAATGTGTCAGCTTGACTGCAGAGAGCAACAGGATTTTATTGTATTGCCCCAAAAGCAGCCCAGTGAAAGAGCTGTAAATTGCACCCTGTTCTACTTGCTCTTTTCCTTTCTCTGCCTTCATAAAACCCTCTGAACTCCAAGGCCCCGAATCCATGGTCATTCTTGTCTCCAGAAGCAAGTTGTTTTCATGTCTACTGTGATGGATGCATTACATTAAGCCCTTACGCTTTTTACTGGCAGTTGCAGATAGCACAGGCTGCAGAGGGTCCAAAGACCCCTTCATCCTCCTGGCTGTCCGGCCCAGGCAAATACGGGCTGGGACTTTGTAATCCATGGAAAAGATGGGAGAATTTTTTTCAGCACTCATCATCTGCAGCAGACCTGTGGTACCCTGGGCTCCTGAATCCAGGGCTTGGTGCTGCTGAGAAACACTGTAGAGGAACATCTTCTGGAGCAGCTGTGTGCCTCCCAGGACTGCTGGGCATTCACAGGCACATTGGTGTGTCCATGGGCGTTGCCCAAGCTTCATGTGAACAGCAGTATATAAATGCATTAGATCAATAAGATGGGGAGAAAGTAGATGTTTCTCTTTTATCCAGCCTTGGCTGAGGGTCCAGAGCTGGTGCGTGGCAGTTAGCCTGCAGCTGTGCTTGGGCAGCTCTGTCCACACTGCTGGTAGCTGTGAAGGGTTTAGGGGAGTACCCTGGGCTTTGGAGGAATTAGCAGTAACTTGTTCAGGTGCATCTGGAATATTCTTTTCCCCTTATTTCTGTTTGAAAGCTCATAAACCGGAAGAAAGACTGAATATATGCTTTAATAATGGCCTTGTTGTTGCTGTGTGTTGCCAATGGATGTTGGTGTGCAGCTGTGCTGAACTGATGTAATTTTATGTGCTGTTTGCCTATGGCTTAAAACCACTGTCACTACTGTGTGGGGCTTAAACTAGGTCCTACACCTGGGTTGGAGCAATCCCAGGCACAGCTACAGGTTGGGCAGAGAAGAGATTCAGAGCAGCCCTGCAGAGAAGGACTTGGGGGTGTTGGTCGATGAGAAAATGAACATGAGCCGGCTTCAGTGTGCGCTGACGGCCCAGAAAGCAACCGTATCCTGGGCTGCATCAAGAGGAGCGTGACCAGCAGGTCGAAGGAGGTGATCCTGCCCCTCTGCTCTCGTGAGACCTCACTTGGAGTATTGTGTGCAGTTCTGGTGTCCTCCACATAAAAAGGACATGTAACTGTTGGAACAAGTCCAGAGGAGGGCCACGAGGATGATCAGGGAACTGGAGCACCTCCCGTATGAAGATAGGCTGAGCAAGTTGGGGCTGTTCAGCCTGGAGAAGAGAAGGCTGCGTGGAGACCTCATAAAAGCCTTCCAGTATCTGAAGGGGGGCTGTAAGGATGCTGGAGAGGGACTCTTCGTTAGGGACTGTAGTGACAGGACAAGGGGTAACGGGTTAAAACTTAAAACAGGGGAAGTTTGGATTGGATATAAGGAGGAAGTTCTTTACTGTAAGGGTGGTGAGGCAGTGGAATGGGTTGCCCAGGGAAGTTGTGAATGCTCCATCCCTAGTGGTGTTCAAGGCCAGGTTGGATGAGGCCTTGGGTGACATGGTTTAGTGTGAGGTGTCCCTGCCTATGGCAGGGGGGTTGGAACTAGATGATCTTAAGGTCCTTTCCAACCCTAACTATTCTATGATACTAAATGTTTGCAATCTTGAGGCTGTGACAAGTGGGGGTCTCCAAAGCGCCTTGACTTGGTGGGAGCGGAAGGGAAGCTGTACCTTATAGACTGGGTGGCCAGGGACTGGCTCGTGACCAGAGGCACCTGGGGGCCAGTTCCCTGCTCTCTGTACCTGGGATGACCCGCTGTTCACATCACCCCAGCACCACTGATTTACCTCTTCTGTCACTAAATAAACTGAGTTGCAGTTACACCTAGGGAGACCTGAGACTGTAATGCTTAATGTCGTCGTTTGTGTCCTGTATTCTGTGCCTTCTTTCTTTATGGAAGAGATGAAAGCTTTTGTCTCAACTTCTTTGGAGCAGTAATAATAACCTGCAGTAAGTTTGGCTGACCCGAGCACCACTGTTAGCTTGAGCAAATGAGATAAAGGATATAAAACCACCCCCCTGAGTTTTACAGCAAGGGTTGCTTTGGTTTCCTCTCTAACTTTCCTCCTCCTGTGTGGTGGCATGCAACAACTGTGGTTTTCTAATTAATGCGCAATGTCATCTGTGTTTTTTAACTAATAGATATAGATACAGAAAATGAGAGTGGTTTATCATTAAAAAGCCAGAAGTGTTTTGTTGAATCATTCCTGTCAGGGTGACTGTTCTGGTGCAGTGGCAGTTCTAATGACAGCAGATCTTTTTTCACGGAGATTCTTCCCAGGAGGAGATGCCAGGAGATAGATAATTGGACATATTGGAACAACTTAGAAACTTTAATATCATTTTCAATTTATTGCGAAGATAATGACTGTTTCTGTCTTTAAGTGACTGAAAAACTGTGGAAAGGCAATATGCAAAAGTACATTAAAGTTGGGTCCTGTGCACCTCCTGTGTGAACTGGCAGCCATTTGCCAGAGATTCCATGTAAATTTGGGATAAATCTAAATGCAGTCCTAGTTGCATACTAATTTTGTGTATTAATGCCTGTGGCAGCGCAGGTTGCATGCAGAGTGAAAGCTTATCCTTTGTATTCTGAGCTGGAGCATTGCATTTCACCAAAAATGGAATTAAAAAACAAAATAAATTAAAAGGTCAAGATCTGAAGTGGCTCAAGAGCAAGCCAGAGCCTTGGTCAGTGCCAGAACCACGCTGCCTGGGCATGTGGGCCTATGATACAGGACAGTGCTGAATAACTTAATATCCTGACTCCATCGTGGGACTGCATTGAACACTCATTGCCCCCTTTCTCCCAGCTGTGTTGGTTTTAGCCTTGTCCCCTCCTTTCTGGTTGCAGTTACTGAATTAGGAGTTATTTGCCATCTGGCACATTTTTCATTCATTTTCTTGTAGTGTTCATGTTAGCAGCCAAAAGCAGAATGATTTTTCTTTTGTCAGGGAAAAGTGAAAGGTAAGAAGAACATGCTGCCAAAGACGGAGATGCTGTGGAAGTGAGGTCTGAGGAGATCCGAGTGGATCTGCTCCAACACATTTGATACAATTATTTGCTTTGCTCTGCCTGCAGAGCTGTGGACAAATGCCATTCCAGGCAGCCACTGGTTTGCTGGCATTAAGTTAGCCTCTAGTGAATATTTTTTCTCTATCTCTAAAATGACATTTTCTTGGAAATGGCAAGGACTGATCTGTGCAAGACTGCGGCCGAGATAGCGAACAGCCTCGCAAATCAAAGCTCAGGTTCATTAGGCAGCGGGTGCCCTTGAATTACACCGGTTATTTTGGTAGCCAGGCACCATAGCACTTCTGCCTGGCGTCAGGTTGAGCTTTTGTTTGACCTTTATAAATGCAAGAATTCCACCAGATTACAAATCTGTCCGTGAAGTTTTCCTTGGAGATCCGTCACGATCAAAATGCCCTGGCTTCCTCCCTCAGTCAGCTGAGAAACCTTCCTGTCAGAGGTGTATATAAATCCCAATTGAAGCTGTTTCCAAAACGGTGCAGCTCTGCTAGTTCCTTTGTTTAAGTGTGGGGTTCCCAATACTGTGTCCAGTGGGAATTCTGGTGCATTTTTTATTTATCTCTAGGTTTGGGGTTTTTTACTTACACATTTATGGGGATGGAAAGATTTTTAATTGACAGTGTAGTTAAATGTCTTGTAAGTGCTGTAATGAAACTTTATGACTCACCTCGGCTGGGGAGTTTGCTGGTCATTTGTCTCCAGGAGATGTTAATTGCTGATGTGCTTTTCAGTTACAATCCTGTCTATTATGAGTCTCTCTTCTAGTTCAGGCTCATTTTTGTTCCCTATTTTCCTGTGTAATTGTAATGACTTTTTTTTCCATAAAAAGTCAGTTTGTACCTAGGGCATTGAAGCTTAATGATATTTGTACATTCTAGCTCTTTGTTGGAAATGCCAACTTCATATATAATGTTTAGTTCTTTTTGTGATTTTTAGATGTTACTTAATAGAAAACTTGGTAAAAGTATCCCGCAGAAAGCTTCTATAGAAGCAACAACATGGTTTTGAATTTGTGTGTCACGTTATGTGTATACACAGCGATACATAAATGCATATGAAAAGTTGTTTGTCTTCTCAGAGTGTGGATTTTCTTACATGCTGATCATTAAACATTTGAAGATACCATTATATCTGCTTTTCTCTTGATGGTATGTCTCTCTGCTTTGGGGACTGCTTTGTCTTCGCCCAAGCTATCCCTTAATTTAGACTTTGATGATACATATTATGATTCTATATTCTGTAGCACTATATTCTATGTATAGTATAAGTGTATAGTCCTATAAATAGTGTATGTAAATAGTGCTAAGCTCTATATATTATATATAAAAAATACACATGGTGTATCATCTAGTGCAGTGTGTTCTCTTGTCGCTCTGCACACATCTGCAGATAATAGTGCACTGAGTAAGACATCTGCCTGCACCTCTTCAAAACCTGCTAGCTCTGAGGCTGCGGATGATATGATCACATGAAATAGAATGAGATAGTGGAGTGCAGACAATGACCAGGAGTGTATCACACGGTGTAGAGAGGCTTTCCTTCTGCATAGATTTACCTGGAAGCAGAGACCTTTGTAGATGATAATAAAAGGCTGTGACAAAGGTAATTTTTTTTCCTCTGGAGAGGGATTTAAAAGGAAAGAAATTTTATAGAAGATGTGTGGATAGTATCAGTGGATGGCTTTACAAAATGTTGTGGAGCCTCTGGAAATAGTTCTGTCAGGGCTTCACAGAAAAATGTGGCTCTCAGCATTTCTAAAACACTTTATAGATTATAGGAACAAATGACTTTGCTATGGGAGAACTGGCTCATGATCCATCCAGCCTCCTGTCTTTCGTGGTGGTCAGCCCTGATAGAGCAGCTTCTCTGGTAACATGTGGGTTTAGGCAGCTGTTTAGAGGTCAGGAAGCTACATCAGCGATCCCAAATGACTGGTGACAGTAAGCCGGGTTCCCCCTCTTCTCTAATATCAGTATTATTTCTTCCTCCTCTTCCATATTTTCATTTTTTAATATACAGAAAGGATATTGTTAGAAATTAATTCAACTTAATTTGTTGTAATCTATTTCTTTCAGTAACTTCATCACTTTGTCTTGGGATGTTGGTTTCCAGTTTTGTTTCTGCCTTGGTTATCTGTGGCATTATTTCCCTCTTCAGCTATATCTAAGCCTGATCTAGTTGAAAATGCCCCTGCTCATTGCAGGAGGGTTGGACTAGATGATCTTGGAAGGTCCCTTCCAACCTAAACTGTCCTATGATTCTGTAAAAGGGTAGTGAGCTGTTCAGGGCATGGACCACTTCTGTCCATGCCTTGCCTAGTGTATGGCAAATACAGGACTGTGGCCTTTTGCTTCAGTTTCAGTATGGTGAGTTGAAAGGCAGGATGAATTAGGCTACAGATGTGAAGGAAGGAATGGTTATTAATTTCTGCATATCAGCTAGTGGCTAATGCTGTCATTCTCGTTTCTGCACGTGCTGTTTAATAAGCCAACATGCTAACTTTCTCCATTTTTATTTTCCTTTTTTTTCATTGTATAAGTGGCGCATACAAGAGAGGAAGAAAAATAGGCAAAGTCAAACCAGTCCTATTATACTGGGAGTGCTTTTCTGCCTACCTCACATGACAGGAATACGTATGTGTGATTTATTGCTATTTTGCATGGAAGAACACCATCTTCCTGGGTAGAACTGCAATTAAAGCAGAAGGAATCTCATCAGTCATCCAGCCATGTTTCTATGACATGTACAACTTGCAAGTCAAACACTGAAATCTTTATTTAAGCAAAATTGTTCTTTGTCACAGTGCAAACTGTGTATTAGTAAGGACTTAATTTCACAGTTGCTAATTCTAATGAGGTGCCATATTAGGGTAGAAGCTGTCACAGTAGCACTGGCATCAGCCTGATTTTACATTTTGGTGTTTGATTTATAGCAAACACATTGGCATTCTGCATGTACAGATGCACAGCCTGCTCTGCCGTGAGTTTGTTACAGTAAATTTACATTAACAAAATCTGAACAGAGGAAAAACATGGGAAATGTAAAGTCACAAATGAAATTTATTACTTGTGGACATTAAAAAATATACACGGAACTGCTGCGTCAGGGACACCAGCATTTGTCTGTCATGCGTACCTTCTAATCCAGGTGTTAGTTCTTCCTAAAGTTTCTTTAAGCCTTGCTTAGTTGTGCCTTACTGAACCTAATACAGGAAGAGCGGCTGAACTTTATTCCTGCTGCTGTGGGAAGGCAGACATGGTCCTAGCCTCTGGCCCTAATTTCCACCAGTATATATTAATAATGTGTTTTTCATTTGCTGTTAATGCCCAGAAAAATCAGTACCTATTCCTCCCTTATGTTGTTATTCTTAGCACTGAACTAGAGTTAACACAACCCACTTGAATGGCTTTGGCCTGAGTATGTTCCCTTTCCATAGTCTTTCTTTCTCACCATGTTCTCTCCTCCTTTGCTTGTTTTGACTCCTTTATGAGAAAGACGGTCAGATTGACTCACATATTTTTACTTGAGGGATCAAAACTGTGATGACTCCAAGTACATACACGGGGATAGATATGGCCTGCTGAAATTTGATGTCCTCTTGAGCACTTGTGCTGGCTTTTTTTATTCATCCTCACCCACAGTTCTTTTTCTGTGACTGCTTCTGTCTCTGAAATCCCTTCTGTCTTTCTCAAATGCTCTAGTGTTTTCAAGGCCTATCGGGGTGTCTGGGAATTATAGCATATACAATGTTATATTTTGTTTTATATTATATGATACTAATATATGAGTGGGATTTGAAAAGCTTTTAGATGTCTTAAGTCTGTGGGCTGTGAATGCAAGGGGACAAGAATTAGGCTGGTGGTTTGTTCTTGAGTCCACTCTTATGAGATGCCTCCTCATCCTCACTTGTGATAAATTCCAGGATCACAGGATGAGTAAACACAGGCTTAATAGCTCCTGAGCTTTTGGTGTTTCATTGTCTTCATAGCCCTTACAGTGACATGCCAAGCCAGCAGTACAAGCACTCTGTATTACGTTCCTTAGTCACAGAAACGTGTCTTCCTCCCCTTGTGCTCTGTGCAGACAGGTGTCTGCAGGCAAGACTTAAGCCAGTATCCATGTTTAATTTTCTTTGTGATCCCATTTCTGACATATGTAGCGTATACTGAATCTTCAAAGAAAGATGCTGTTTAGACATATAGTTCTGCTCATTCATAATTCAGCTACAGGAAATGCTGTTGTCGCATCAGTAGTCACGTTACTCTTGAATGGTGACTGGTTCAGGCAGAAATCCCCTCCTGTTTATATATTCATTGATAGATAAACCAAGAGTGTTTTCCTTGTGTGCTGCCCAATTTTGGTAGCATTACCAAACCCTGGGTCAGTACTAATTGGTTTTGCTGCAGAGCATGTCATGTTGTATAAACCATGCCATGGAAAGATAGTGTTTTCTCCCAAAACTCTGTCTGCATAGATGTGGCAGTAGAAAACAATTGAAATCAGCTTTGTTGTTTTGTTTGTGTGACAGCTGCTCATCTGAAGAGATTAAAGAGAAAAAAGAGGTGAGCACTGGGGAAGCAAAGCTGTTGAAGAACTCAAATCTGTCTAACAAGAAGATCAAGATGTGATATGGTTGCAGTGTATGTCTGCAGAGGGGAGAGTGTTGGACACTGAAGGACTCTTTTAATCTATGGGGTTTAACCTGCAGAGAGGGAGGGAAGAAGACTCTGAACATGCTTGTTGCACTCACTCTGCTGTTTCATACTTGAGGTGTAAGATGGCAGAAAAGGCCCCAGCAGAGCCTGCTTTGGCAGTTCAAGCACAGGGGAGCAGTGAGTGATACAGTCACTTTGCAGCTACAGGGACAAGGATAACGCCCATTGTCCAAGATGCTTAAACAAAAACACTGTCATTTTTCCACGTCGCTGCGTTATTGACTCTTTCCGATATGTAATCCATCTGGAAATTGTCGATTTTTCACAAGATGTAACTTTGCTTCCTAATGGCAGCTTGACTCCTTTCTTCTCGATGCACGCTGAGCCTATTTGCGTTGTGTGCTGGTAAGATTTTATGTCTACTAAATGGGGAGGTGATGGTCATTATGAGACAGCCCTGGTTCTTCACCAGCAGAACTGTAGATCATACTGTTACAATATAAGCTTATGCTCTCCATCTATCAATCAGTTAGCTTTTCAACTAAAATGCTAAGAAATCTATTTAGCTCAATGTAGTTGGAGTAAATCAGGGACGTGTATGCACTTGCTGAAGATTGAGAGGCTGGCGGTTTTCCAGACTTCATCACCTGGATGAATTGTTGAGGATTTATTTGCACTTTTATTTCTTGACAGCTATTGCTTTCATTCATGGCAGAGGTTAGAACAATCACACAGAACTATTTGAAAAATATTAAGATTAATGATTTTAAGTGTAAACTGTTTTCCCCACTCAGAACATTAAGGAATAAGAAAATGAAGAAGTTCTTGTCTTTGAGGGAATCAGACTTCAGAGGTCTTGCCTGTCTCTCTTCAAAAGAAAAATGGAGGTGGTTTCCAGAAGAACCGAGGGTCTGAACCGACTTGGGAGAATTGTAAATGGCTGTGTTCTAGGAGCTTCAGAAGGACAAGAAGCTCGCATGCTTACCTCTGGGGTCATGGAAAAGTACGTGCAGCAGAAGAAAGTAAGACTTAAAAGTGCTAGAAAATATTAGGGTTCTTTTGATGAGGAGACCTGAAATATTATTAACCCTTTAATACCATTTAGTCAGTGTCTTCTGTCAACCAGTGCTGATAGTTTCTATGCAGACTTCACTATATAGATAAGAAAACTTGATATTATATATACTACTTTTGTTTTGCATATGATTTGAATTATTAAATAGCTTTCTGATGACTAGCTGTAGGCAAAATAGTCAAAGTGTGTGTTTTATCTCTGGTGATCATTTGACCTGTGCTATTAGGCTTGTGTTTGCTTACTGGATAAATGTGAGTGTAGAATCAGGGGAAAGATTTGTGAAGCTGCTCTGATTTCAGTGTGTCAGAGGAGAAAAAGGCTCCTTGCGTTTATTGACTCAAGGTCCTGTTCTTTATGCCGGGATAACTGGAGTGTTTGCCTTGCTGCGAATCTTTAATAGAGACAAGGCACCAGCCCTTTCTACCACAGCAGCGCGAGGAAGGGCCGAGCTGTGCCTTAGCCTGATGCTCACCCATGTTTACTCTGAAGAAGAGTTGCGTGCTCTCTTTTACAGGGAGGCCGAGTCAGTGTGCAGTATCTGTCCAGGATATCAAAATATACTTTAATCAAAATATATTTTAATCAAACGCAGGGAATGAGGCAATTGACAGAATGAGAGAATGATACAATGAATTTGTTTAGCCTTTGTCTGAGGCTCATATTCAGAATGCCTGTATAGAATTTCTTTGCTCAGAGTACAAATTTTTATCATAATTACATTTAAAAACTAGGCTATCAGCATGACTGAGTTAAGCACGACGCTTTCATTTAGCTTTTGATAGTCAAACATCAGCTGAGATCACGACAGAACAAAAACCAGGCAGTGGTTCCTCGCAGGAAAATTAAAATGCAGTTTTGTTAAGATTTTGGAAAGGGGAGGAAGATACTGGAGAGGCAAGAGGAAGGGACTAGAAGGAAATAATGGGCACTTGTACGTGGTTTGTAATGGGGTTTTCCCAGTCTCTGTCTGTCAAGGCAGTCTCCCATATGAATTCTTGAAGACAGCTCAGGAAGGCTGTGGAAATGAACTCTTACCTGTAGGAGTCATACAGTTGTTACTGACCTTAAGATAAGGATTTGAGACCTTGTGTAAATTCAGTTCGTACAGTGACATGAAGGAGAATGAATCACTGGGGAAAGCAAATTAACTGGAAAGTCTTTTGAGATAGGATTTTCAAATTGTTCCAAAGGAAATTAGCTGTCCGGGTTCCATTAACATCTCACTGAAGCTGGAATGTAACTCACCCAGTCTTTTCTGATAAACTTTGTGCAGAAAAAGCTCATGGTGGCTGATAACCTTGAACGTTCATAGTGGCACTGTCAGCTTCAGCCTTGACATAAGCGAGCTTGGAAGCCACAGAAACCACTTCTCTGATGTTAGTCCCATGTGATATGCGACAGCAAAACTTCACACTGGGGGAGGATAGGGAGCGGTACAATAACTGCTAACGACATCATTTTGCACAAAACCAATTTTAATCTGCTGCTTAGGGACTTGCAAATGGCCTTAAATAGCTCTTGCCATTGAAGAAGCTCTTTGGAAGTGCTGTTCAGCAATACAGTTAAACATCTGCACCTTGGTTTAATTGTTCTCCAAGATATGTTTAGGTCAGTCTTCAGAAGTTGCTGTGTCTGATGTTTCTGCTCCCTGTTCAGCAGTAGTGGAACAGGGGGAGGAACAGCTGTGTGCTCTCCCGGGCTTCACTCTCACACTAAGCGTTGTTCAATAACTGTACAAATGTGAGGCTGTGCAGATGCTCCTGCTGTGATTCTCCTACTTTCTTGTGTA
Organism: Psittacula echo; assembly: GCF_963264785.1. Taxonomy (NCBI): domain Eukaryota; kingdom Metazoa; phylum Chordata; class Aves; order Psittaciformes; family Psittacidae; genus Psittacula; species Psittacula echo. The sequence continues at coordinate 12,642,239 of NC_137745.1, read as the reverse complement.
TTTTGATCAGCAGAATATTAGGCTGTGGTTTAGACTGCAGTGTATATGGATTATGACACAGTCTCCTGGATTGCGTATTGGGGTTCAACTCTGTTTGTACTCTAGGTTACCCTGCTCTTGCAGGGGGGTTAGACTAGATGATCTTTTGAGGTCCCTTCCAACCCTTGGGATTCTGTGATTCTGTGATTCTGTTTCCTGCAAAAAGTGGCAGAATTTTGCTGAACTGATGAGTCAAACCAGCAAGATGATATTGTCAGTAATAGATTTATTAATGCCTTTTTCTACAAAGCCATGTCAAAACAACCACATTTTTGTTTCAGTAAAGGAAGAGAAGCAGCAAAATTGATGATAACCTGCTGTATGTATGTAATCCGTTCTGGGGAGATACAAACCGCTAAGGCAGAGTGCAAGTAGAAATGTTCCCCCACTCGCTTTTTGATTTTCCTGCCAGTGGCAGAGTGGTAGAAGACATCTCTGCTGCCACTGCTGTGTGTTCTTTAATTTCTGCTGATTTCTGTCAGAGTGGATTCTTGCCTACACAGGCAGAGATATCCTCATAGGACCTAAAGGGCTTTATAAAGTAGTTACAACACAGGGTTACTCTGTGTGTCACAAATGGCTATGATGTACTAAGGTATTGCTGTAGATACTGTTTTGGTTTAGCACCAGCTCCTTGAAGAGAAGTTTGTTCTTTCCCTTAACAAACCCTACCAGAAATATCTAGTATATTTTTCTAGAAATCAGGGAAGATTTCTTGCAGAGACATTATCTTCCTAGAAATCAGGAGCATTTTGTTATTCCATTTATGGAATGTTAAATGTTGAATCCACATTTTATGACCTTAATCTTCAGATTATTCCCAGGCTTGGTAACTGAATAGTGGTGGTGCAGGAGCCACATCCTTCTGGCTAGCTACTCAACAAGGTAACGTTAGCAGTATTCCCATCTCACCCTCATTTAAACAAGAGAAATATTTCTGTTACACCAGTCATCCTAGAGAGAGAGGACACAGAGCACAGGAGGGAGGACAGAGAAGGGGAAACTGTGAATGGCTGTCTGAGAGGACTTGGGTGAAAAGCAGTGGGGTGGGTGAGCAGAGTGGACTTAGCTCTGGGTGAGGTGACTGTGACTTGGGAGTGTTACGAAGAGAACAGGAAAAGCTCTGTGAGGACAGGAGTGGACTGTGGCCGGGATGGGAGGGTATGTAAAACACTCCCTAAAGCAAACTTGTGAAGTCCAGAACTTGGCATTGCTTCGTGGTGCTGGTTTTCTGCCATTTCTGTCTGTGAGACCAGCTGCCTAGCGCCCCATCTCTACTCAGTGCTCGTCTGGTGTGAGCAGGTACTGCCACAGCTTTCGTAGAAGGGTTGATGTGTCAGTTCTGCTGGTTCCTGTCAGCACCAATGGAGATGGAAAGTCTGCTTTGCAATTTTTGATAAGCTGTTGTGTGTGTAATACATATAAGCCATGTAGTACAGAGAAATCAAACAAGAGTTATTAAATTACCAAAGTTGCACTGGGGGGAAATGCTAATGGCAGTCTGTGTAAGCATTGTCTCTCCACTGCTCTCTGTCACATGCATGTTGCATGGGACCATCCCATTACAGCACTGCATCACAACTTTTCAGATGGGTTCATTCCCAGTAAACCTGCTCAAGGTATAAATCAAGCCTGCATGGAGAAGGGGGCTGCTGTTGTCAGCTGGGCCTCTGCTTCGTGTCTCAGAGCTGAAGGTGTGCAGGGAGTGAGGCTGGAAAACGCAGGACCAGGACATTGCCAAGTTTCAGGAGGGTGAATGATGCTCTCTAGAAACGGGTCCTGACCTCCCACCAACAGGAGCGCTTCTGGGGTGTGAGGCAACTCAGAAAAACTTGGCCTTTGTTTATGAACAGTGTGAATTATGTCCTCTTCATTGGCTACATAGAGGTGCTATGGCAGCTGTTTGAACATAAAATAGTCTGGAAAGCTCAGGATTCAGAGAAATTAGATTAGGCACCCAAACCTCTTGGCCTTAATCTACTTGTATAGTTCTCCTTTTCCTGCAGCAGTATTTTATAGTTGAATTCAGTTGCATGTTTTTGCGGAGTGTTTTAATAGGCAGCATACACTGAAGAGCACCATCCCCTTGAGGGATGGTTTGCTGCAAATGAGGCACTGGAGAGCTCTGCAGAACAGCAAGGAGAGAACAAAATATTAAGTGGTTGACTCCCGAAGTGAGTTGGAGCTCCCCAGAGCTCTTCCTCTGGAAAATGTCAGGTAAGGACTGTGCCAGCGCATGGATGCAGCAGGTACATCCATGTTTGTTGAAGGCCAGGGGCATGGCACACTGAGGACATAGAGAGCCTCCTGAGTAAGACATTGTGTTGTATGGAGAGAGGTGCTGTGCAGCCTTCGCTGTTAGCGTGTGTGCCCTACTCACAGGGGACTGTTATTAGTGTGCTCCTGATCAAATTCAGAGGAAATTAGGTAATTCTTCTGTTTTGGTGATACAACAAAGACTATGGCTGAGGATGTTGTGTTGCTCTGTTAGGAGGAAGGTCTCTTTCCTCCCGTGGGAATGCTCGGAGTTGAGGCACTGCTTTGCATGACTGATTAATTTTAAGCAGCTGAGATTTTTAGTATCTGGGCACAGCACAGATCTCTAAGAGCCACCCCAACAAAAACTGCTGTACCTTTTTGACAGAAATAGGGTACCATGTGTAACAGGCATCCGTCATCTGTTACTGGTTAAGGACTGTGACTTCAGAGGTGCATGGCATAGCAGCCCCACTGCTATGTGAATGATGTGTCACAGTTTAAACCTCAGATATGTGGATTGGGGTGATTTCTTCCTGGCCTGACTGAAAGCACTCATTCCAGGCTGCAGCAGCTGGCTATACATCTGTATTCTCTGGGTGTGCTTTGATTTGCAGTGAAAGACAAATGTGTAATTGAGTATACAATGTAGAATCGTTTTTTTTATTTTTATCATTATTATTATTATAGAGAGCTCTCCAAATGGAATATGAAGGATAAAAGGATAATTTCATACCTGAAACCAAAAACTTTAGCTATGAACACTTATTCCTGGTCATGTTTTAGAGCAATGGGTTTGTAAATGACTGCATTATTAGGTTGCACATAGTCCTTAAACACACTGCAGTCTTTGGGGTTGTGCACATTAAATCACCTCATTCAAAACTGAAAGCCATCAAAGCTTCAGTGATGTTTCTTCTTTGTTCCCCACCCTGATCTTTTCTGATACATTAATTCTTGCTTGGAATTAAGTCCAGAATAGACCACAGTAGGAAATGCTGCTGTTAAAGAATTTTCACTCCAGCTGTGAGCAGTAACCTGGAACTGCAGTTTTTAAAGATGCAGGCCTTGTTTAGATCACTGCAAATCAGAACAGGATTTACATCCCCCTCCCCCCCATCCCCATCACTGAGATAAAACGTGTGCTTTTGAGTGGTTTTTGGAAGGAAAAAAAATCCCCAGAAAGGCTTTTAGAGCTGCTCAGTGTTTAAGGAAAGTGAACACTTCCTGACGCACCTGAGAAAAATCTCATTTACCTGATTTTGAACCTAACGTACCACTCAAGTTAATGAAGCTCTTAAGTTATGTAGTTGCTTTTGAAAACTTCACTTACTGATCAATTCCAGATTTTCCAAAGTATTTATTTTCATGTATTTCAAAACCTGTTGTTATGATGCTTTTATTATGACTCAGCATTCCTTTGGTCTACTTGACATAAATATACAATAGTACAAATCATAGGGTAAACCTTTACCTTACTTAAAAGAAAACTTAGTCTTCTGTTGTTTTCATACCAGTAGAAAACAGGGTCATCATGTGCTCAGGAATAAGGGCGGATAGATAACTGAAGCAGAGACACGGGATGACATTCAGGGGCTTTAGTAAGTGGAAGCACTGTGCTGCAGCAGTGAGTGGGGAGGCAGCAGGGACCCACTGCCTGCTGAATCGCATCCCTGATCTGACTCTTACTGACAGCCAACAGCAGCTGAGGTCTCCAAAGGGAAATGGCTGAAAGAAAAACAGGGTAAGAATCAGGTGAAGGGGAAAAGGTTGGTAGAGGAAACAGGTAGCTGTGAAGTTAAATACAAATTAAGGCCTTTAGTGTAATCTCTTGAGATCTCACGATGACCAAGGCTGCAGAGGATTTGCCCTTGAACAGGAGAAGGGTATGGGGCAGGGTGAGACCAGGGGAAGGCTGACTGAAGAGCAGATGTATGCGAGAGAGGGTGGATAAAAGCTCTCAACTATAAGAAATTGCAATAGTTGGAACGAGCAGAAGAGGAGAAGATTAAAAGGTGGATGGTTCAGGGGAAACAGAAAACATTCCCTTCTGTATGACACTGCACAGAAATGTTACCTAGGGGGGTTGGCAGCAGTAGGTAGTATCTTCTTTTGCCGGTATTTTAAGGAGGTCTCTGTGTTAACAGCATTTGATATCTCCAGCTCAGGCACTCTGGGTCTTCCTGAACAAAGTTCAATGGTAGCACGTTCACCTGCCCTTCAGCTTTGTGCTTTCTATAGCTGCTGGGGCTGCAGCAGTTGTGCTCTCAGCACGGTGAGCATGGGAAGGCAAATTCCAGTTGCAGCAGAAATTCATGGCATTCAATTCAGTGGTGGCAACAGGGTCACAGTGTAACAAACAGCTACTCCTGGTGTGTTGGGTGGGTTGTGAAAGGGCTCCTTCCAGCACTGGTCCCAGGTGCCTGTGTGCTTTTCCACCATGATTTGCCCTCTGTGCACGTGTCCATCATGATGCTTTCCAGGATGGAGAGGTGTTTAGAAGATATGCTCCAAGTGAACCCTGTTTCCATACAGGGTGCATTGGCAGTATTGCAGAAGTAGTCCCAGCTGCTTATCCCACTTAATTTCAGGAGTTTCATTGCAGTGGTTTGTCCTCAGTCTTGTTTTCAAAGCTGCCAGCACAAAGCAAATGGATTTACCTAATTTGGACAAAAAGATGCTCTTTTTATCACTTAGATGCCACCTGGTCTGTGGCAATAGGGCAAGTTTATGCCCTTCTCACTGGATCTGTTTTGCTGACCTGTTTCCAGTTTTAACCCATTTGTGAAACCAGTGGTCCAAACTGTTGGCCTTTTCTCTTCATAACCTTCTTTTAGTAGCTAAATGAGCATGTATTCAGGAGGCAGGGCTGGAGGGCAGACCATAGGTCTATGAAAGCATCAGTGTATTCGGGCACTTTATTCCAAGACCGTGACTAATATGAATCTTGGTTCACGGGTGAAAATATCCTCTCTCAATCCAATAGGATATTATGACTTCGGTGAGGAAATGAAAAGTGAATTTAGCTGGAATACTGCATACTACATTTGAGTGAGCTATTTACTCTTCAGGGGACTGAAATATTTTATTATTGGGCAACCAAGTGGAAGTAACACTGCAGAAGTTTAGTTGGGTATGAAATATCTACTCTTACACAGCATTTCTAAACTGTTAGTCAAATGAAAGATAACAGTGGGTTTTCCCCTACTGTTTTTAAAGTGGTCAATCTCAATCTCTGATTCTCAGCAAACTGGGGATGTTCTTTTGTCTTCAGTGAGTAGTAGATGCAAATACATCTTGAAGGCAATTAGAGTAGTTTTATTTTTGCTTACAATGAACTGCAAGCACAAAATGGGCAGCCCAAGGTTGAAGGTTATTTACTAAGATTATATGCCACATGTGATTCATCTCTGGCCCACTTCTTTTATTAGCAAAACTTTAATTTCCAGGGGATCTCTACAGTATTCTCAGGGGTCAGATGACAGGGCTGAAAATACTTCTCACTGGTGGCTGTGGGAGCAGAATACACTGTGTTACCTAGGTGCTGTTCAGGTAACCTGCATCCCTCTCCTGGAATCCCAGCAACATCAGCTACCCTGAAATACTGCACATCAGCACATCCTGGAGAAGTGCATGGCAGGCCATTTCCTCCTGCTGTTCTTCAACAGCATTGCTCTAAACAGATAACAAATGACATAAAGCCTCCAAACAGGTCTGCAGGGAACAAAAGGCCTGTTATTTCCCCAGTGGAAAGGAACATGTTAAACATTGCTTTCCTTCCCATACCCCCCAGCTGCTGTTGGTGATTGCTGATCAAACTCAGGAGTGCTGCTTTGTTCTCCTTCTCAGTGTCCTTTACTCTGGAAAAAGTAAAGTGTATCTTCACTGCAAAGGAGATCTCAGTTTTAATTCAGCATGCCTACTATAATAATAAAGGCAGTTTTAAGGTTAGATAGCATATAGACAAGAGTATAATTATTGCTCTGAAGCTCTTCTGGAGAAGAGGAGGAAATTTCCCATTAACATTAAAAACAAATACAGGAGAAGGTGACAAATAAATGCTTCCACTATGGTACTTCTCCATGATCAAGACACTTGCCTAATCCCGACATCTAATTGTCATATGATTAAAAATGTATTTGATCTCATGAATATATAAAAGATTGTGTGTAGCAGCATAAAGTACTTGATTTAAATGCATAATTAATAGCTTCATTTAGCTTTATATTGAAATGCAAGATCAACAAGGCATGTATCCAAGAGATGTACTGAAGTTTTTGCACCAAAGCAGCTTATTAGTGAAACTATGCTGATAACTTTTTCACTTTTAGACAGTTATCTGAAGGGGAAAAAGAAGTTTGAAGCTATCTGTAAGTTTAGGGGGGGGAACTTTGATATATTTGAGAAGCCAGCGAGATAAAAACTTCAAACAATCCCAAAGCACATCCACTACTTTAACAATTAACTTTTACTTACCAAGAAGGTATATGGGATGTAAAAACATTTAAAAAGTTGCCACTGACAGTGGTCATAGAGCATAGAAATATCTGTGCTTGCTAAGCCTGCCTGTGACTCGTGTGCAGTCTCTGGAGGACTTCATGGGTTCAGAAAAGACAACGTACAAAGCTTCTGTAGGTTCAGCTGTAAATTATGCCTTTATATTATACCCAGTGCACACATAGAAACACCACCACTTTCTGAGTTCTGCACTCAGACCATATTAATTCCATAAAATATCTAGAGTACTGGTTAATTTTAAGCCTGTAAAAAATACAGTTCAGTAGTGGAGCAAAAGGTAGTACTTTTTGTTAGTTTTAACCTCTTGATTTCTACTTTTGAAGGAGTATTAATCCAATTCACTTTTTCTTTTTTAAAGTATATTCCAGGATTCAACTGTTTTATTTCAGTTTGGTAGCACTGAGTTGTTTCCCTTGTCCTCACTGATTGTAATGACAGCTAAATGTCAGCTTCAGTTTTATCTTAGCGCAGAATATAAACAGGAAAGTGTACAAAAAGGAAGATGTTTTGTTACACACTTCTGGAATTATTTTTGATGTGTACCTTATGCCGAACAGTTTTGATTCTGCATGTGATTTAGAGCCCAAAAGCCATACAGATACATATGTCTGATTAAACTAATTTCAGCATTTTGCATCTAGTGTAGAGAAAACACTGCCATTAAAATAAATGCATACAAAAACCAATTGGAACTTTGTTGAAACGTAATTCCATCAAGAAAAAAACCCACAATATTTTTAGATAACATTTTGGATATATTTGATGTCAAAACATGATCACCAGTCAAACCAGTGACAGCTAAACCCAGTACATTGTTGTGACCTCTAAAATAAAAAACCAGAACAAAACTAAATTTATTATAGCTCTGCCTTCATTCAACACCATGTGTTGGTGATGTAAACACAACAAAACTCTAGTATTCTGCAAAAGTGTCTACTGAATAGAATAAAAAGAATAAGAGAACAATTAACATTTAGTGTTACATTAAAAAATTGGATGTACATATTCCTATTGCCTGTTAGCTTGACCTAAGCTTTTCTCAACTACTACAAAAATAAGAATAAAAAAAGAAAAACCCATTGTTCAAAGTCAAAAACATTCAAATCAGTTGATACAACATTACAGTACAGTCAACTAACATCATTCAAGGTCTCATTTTCTCAGTGTACGAGTCCTTAGACCAGTGTTACAAACCTAGTTCAATGCAGTTTCCAAACTGTATGTTAGCGTTGCAAGATACTGTACTCTACTGATGGCTTTGGAGGAATGGGGTTGTGCTACTTTTGGATCACAGGGTAACCCCAGCCTCTCATTAATTGTATTCAGCACTGTAGTTAGACCAGCATTAAGTTTAGCACAATAACTAAAAAAAAAAAAAGGAGGAAAACGGAAGGAAACCAGGATTGGAAGCCAGGTGAAGCTGCCATTTGTGTCAAACAATTGCGATACGCTATACTAAAAAATCTTGAAATATCCACCTGTCCTCACTGCTCTGCCACGAACTAGCAAAGTCAAAAATACAAAAGTCTTCAACTTCTCGTTTTTGCAGAATAAAGCAAAAAAGTCTTTGTGCTCCTTACTACCAGAAGCAAAATATCCTCTGAGTTACCACATGTAATAGCTTCTGGATGTGTCGACTTGGGTTGGCTTGGTCTCTGCAGAACCATCCTTGTCTTTTTCACTGTCGCCTTCCCAGAGATTAATAAGTGGAGGGTAGAGCTCATTCAAGGGGATTGAAGAGGTCTTTTGCATATATTTTTTCAATGAGTGGTGGTAGTTTTTTCTCTTAAATCGTTTTGCAATATAAACAGAAATGGAGGCGAGGCTGATGACAGCAAACATGGACCCCATTACTGCTGCAAGGGCAGTGCTGGTCTCTTGATCTGAAATATCTAGCGCAAAAGCTGCGTTTTTTGTTGTAACATTAACACAGGACTTCTGTGTTTGCTGATGGATGTTTGACACAGTTAGACACACTTCATAATCTGTAGATGGTTGTAAATGTGTGAGGTTATATTCATGTACATCAACTGGGACCCTAGCAGTGTATGTGATGTGAGGGTTGTCAATCTTCATAGTGGCCGATGACCATTTTAGATTGGAAGTCATGACGTTGGAATTAACTTTCCAAGAAACTAAGATGGAATGTGATTCCGCTTGCTTGACAAAGATTTTCAGAACCTGGGTACCATCCAGAAGTGTTCCGTTCACCCGGATAGTAGCGACCCTCGTGTCAGCCCCTTCTACGTTTTGAGCAACGCAGGTGTATCTCCCGGAGTCTTCAACCTGGACATTAGAGATTTCCAAGGTGCCTTCACTGCTCAGCTTGTATTTGTCAGACAGACTTTCGACAGTTACTTTATTGCCGAGAGGAGTGACCCAGTAAATTTCTGGCTCAGGTTCTGCCATGGCCCGACAGTCTAAAAACACTGTCATGCCAATGTCCAAGTTTAAGTGATTTGGAAAGGTCTCGTGAGAGATCATTGGAAGACATTGTTCATTTGAATCCTGTATTAACACTTCTTTCACCTGCTGCCCTCTGTATTCTGGGGGCATAGCGCAAAACATGGACAGAGGTTCCATGAAACGGATATTGGTTTTGTTTGAGTTGATCCAGTGAATGACACAGTCACACCTGAGTGGGTTACTGTGGATACTGATCTCACGCAGGTTTGGAAGGGATTCCACTGTCTTTTGGTAGACTGCATTCAAGGCATTGTTGTTCAGCATCAAGCTCTCCAGGGCAGGAACGTTGCGAAATGCCAAACGATGTATGTAAGACAGCTTTGGATTGTTAGTGGCTTCAAGCTTTGTCAGTTCAGGCAAGTTGTCAAGTGCGTACCTATCAACAGAAACGAGCTCTCCCATGTTATTGATTCCAAGCTCTTTCAATCTGAGCATGTTTTTAAAATCACCTTCCTGAATTTTATGAATTGGATTTTTGTTGAGATCCAGGAATTTTAAATTTGGGACTTTCTCAAGTGCAAGCTGAGGAACTTTTACCAATTTGTTGTCATAGAAGGAAAGACTTTCAAGACTATCCAAGCCTACCAAGGCATTGCCAGGAATGTCTGTGAGATACATACCTGCCAAAACTAAACTCCTTAAATTTGAGAGTGGTTTGAAATTCATATCTAGTATTCCAATCACTGGATTTTCTCCAATCATGAGAATCTCAAGGTTAGGAGTAGAATCAAACCAACGGCTGTCAATAACCTTTAATTTGTTGGAGTTGAGATGTAATCTCAAAAGGTTCTTCAGGCCAGCGAATGCATTTGCAGAAATGCTGCTGATCTGGTTGTGATTTATATATAGCTCCTGAAGATTGCAAAGGTCTTGCAAGCAGTAGTCAGTCATCTCTGTTATCTGGTTTTCCTCCAGGTGCAAAGTAGTAAGTTGACTGAGATTCGAGAGCCCCACATCTCTGATACTTGTGAAGTTATTTTGTGAAAAATCCAGTTCTGTTAAATTAAACAGCTGTTGGAGTTCATCTGTGGTCTTTGCAATGTTGTTGCTTTGTAACAGAAGGACTTGAGTGTCACTGGAAAGATTGCTGGGGATTTTTGTTAAGCGAAGGTCATTGCAGTCAACTGTTGTGGCTTCCCTGTACGTAGACTGTGGTGTAAACCATGGCCTGATTTCACATACACAAAGCTGTGGACATTCGTTACTCTGCATGGAAGACTCAGTTAACGAATTCATTAGCAATTCTAGCACCAACTGGCAAACAGTTAAAGCAACTCTAACTTTTGCCATGCTGGTCAGTGAGTCAGTTCAGCTCGCCAGCCCCTTAAACCAGCAATAGATTAAGAGGGTAACTGGTTTTCAGGCAGCAAATGTAAAGCTTAAGGTGAAAGGCTTGGACATCCAGAAGGTGAAAAGATTGTTTTCTGAGTTTAGAAAAGACAAGAAATAGTCTTGAAGACTTTCAGCTGCTCCTCTGTGTTCCAGAATCTTCTGCAAACCAGTGTCTGAAGATGTTCCTGAAAACAGATCAGGGTATACGTTATGGTCATGTCATGTACAGTTTATGTATTATTTAATGTCTTCATCCTTTACAGAAAAATATCTGAAAACAATCATTATTATCACATTCTTCTCTCTCACAAAAATCCTGACCTGCTGTAGATAAGTTATGTAGGGTTTGCAACTCTCTCCTACTTGGGATTTACATGAGAAAACTCTCATCTCAAGTGAATGACTGTAACAATGTATGCAATGAGCTGAAAAGAAAAGTTTCGGGTATCTTTCAATTCTACTCTGCAATATTTGTTTGAATGGCATGAGAAATGCTAAAGACGGAGGATACACTGATGGCTGCAGCTAGGTCTCAAAGGACTGCTCAGAGCATCATCCTGATGGGAGGCAGGGTGCCAGAGCTGTCTCAAGGCTCAGATTTCATGTGAGTGGAATTAAGTACGGCTCAGGAAGATGTTGGCTTATAAGTTTCAAGCTAAATACATACAAACTTTGCCAAAATTCATCCGAGTTAATCAAATCAGTTCCAGATAACAGCTTAGACTTAATCCAGCTAAGCACCAAACAATAACAGTAAATTTGATTAAATTAATGTACTGTCCTTATTTTAGCTTTGTCCTTCATTGTGCATCATGTGAATTGTTCACCACAATTCATATCTTTTTAACCTGAAGTTATTCATGCAAGAGTAACTCAACAGTGTCCAGTGTCTGAAAATCTGTTGTGTCAGGTCTTTAAACATGGATTCAGTCTAAGTTCTCATCACAGAATGGTTTGTGTTGCAAGGGACCTCAAAGCTTATCCAGTCCCAACCCCCTGCCACAGGCAGAGACACCTTCCCCTAGAGCAGGTTCCTCCAAGCCCTGTCCAACCTGGCCTTGAACACTGCCAGGAATGGGGCAGCCACAGCTTCTCTGGGCAACTTGTACCAGTGCCTCAGCATCCCCGCAGGGAAGATGCCTAATGCCTAATCCAAATCTCCCCTCTGTCAGGTTAAAGCCTTTCCCCCTTGTCCTGTCCCTACATGCCCTTGTACGAAGTCCCTCTCCAGATTTCTTGTACCCTTTAGGTACTGGAAGGATTTTCTTGGTAAGACCTTTCTAGTTATCACTTTATTGAAAAAAATAAGCTCCAGGAAACAGTTTTTTTATCTCCAAACCAATCTATTACTGCTGCTGTAAAAAGCATTTTTTGAGAGTTCCTGTTTGTGTATGTGTAAAACGTGCAGTTCAGGCCTGTGCTGTTAAGTACAGTGGCTGCCTCTCCTTCCATTCGAAGTATGTTGTTTCGGTGGTAACACGCTGCATGAACTGATTTTCCCCAGCCAGTGCTCATGGTGGTGATTTCACATGCCTGTACTTCTCTTGGCTTGTTGTGCACATCAGTATTGGCAGATAAAGTACACCTTTGCAGTAGCTGACAGTGAAGGTTAAGCAGATTAGTGCACGTGTCCAACAAGCTTTGAATTAAATACAAAGCATTCACTAGCAAGGCATGTGACGAATCTGAACAAGGATTTAAAAAGCAGACCTGTTGAAATCCGAGGTGACACCACAAACCTCATGCTCTAATGATTGTATCTTTTTCAACTAGAAAGTAGGGAGGCCTCAAGCTAGTCAAAGCCTACTAAAGATACCACTATATAAAATAATAAAACTAAATACAGCTTTTAAACAAAGTTTCAAAATAGTCATGTGCATAGTGGTGTCAGGAATGCCATTTTCCAATGTTTTTACTTCAAAATCTAATCAGCATATTAAATAATGAAATTACAGTATTTTAGTTCAGAGTATAATGCTGTAAGTATGTATGTGTTATAAGCAGAACACATCAAATAGTGTTTTTAATTTGGCATGCTGTTATCTGTTCTGTGGTTGTATTTTGGAGGAAGGGAAACAGGACTGTTGGCCAGAAAGCACTTGACCCTGTTGAGTTAGGTACTCTCTCTGGTAGCTGAGACATGAATGAGAGCTGAGAAGAGCATGCTGGCGGCAGAACAAGCAGATCCAGAACAAACATTCCTTCTCAAATCACTTTCAGCTGATGGAAAAATTAAATAAGACATAAGTGCATTAAAGAAATAAATCCTAATGGCACCGTAATAGTGAGGAGCATATTAACATAGAGTGGTGGTGACGCTGGGATAAACTGAGCTATGGTGACTTCAGTGGATGCTTCTCTCAGTGACAAGATATTTGTAGCCGACCCAAACTAGGCAGTTCTGGGAATATTGGAGATCTGAAGTTTAACTGATGTAATCCGGATATTTGGAATGACAGCATTTGCCAGTTAATCATGCAGGTAGGGGTCTCACACCGTAACAGTTTTAGACCAGTTCTGGAGGTGCCATGAGCTGCTGTCACGCGGGGGCTCTTCCTTGCACAGGGAGATGTCTCTGGTCCTGTTGTGCAGCTTGGCTCAGAAAGGAGCAGCACCATCGAGGGCAGCAGATGCCACTACCAGAGGCAATACTGCTTCTAATGTTCATGTTGGGTACCTCCTGTAACTTTTTTCTAAGCAGATGAAGAGAAAGAAGTCTGTGCCTTATAAAGTTATGGGCCCTGATGGTGGTTTGCTACTGATTCTGATGTACATGAGGAATCATGTAATACTTTAAAATTGAAACTGCCCAAAAAAGACTTCAAAGCTTCTTTAAAATATGTCAGAGCTCATCTAGATTTTGAAAAAAAATCAAATTCGATCCTTCCTTTGTTGAATATTTGCATCCTCTTACTTGGACATTACAGTCATTGTTCATCCTTGGTAAGAAGGCATTTCTGGTTTTATTGAATAGAGTTCTGGGGTTGTGATCACTATGAACATACAATTTTACAAGTTACTAGTGATTCTTTCGCTTCTCTGGTTATTTTCTGCTGCAAATGGATTTAATTTTCTTTAACTGGAAAATGTTCTTTAGAAATGACTTCCACATTTACTATCTCCAATCTCCCCCAGCCCAGGGCAGCTTGGATGAAACTACAAGTGAAAATCCAGTGTAATCAAAAAGTAAATGCCCATGTCCATTTTAGTGCTGTGCTTATGTGAATAGCAGCCCAGAGGTCACAGCTGGGGGGAAAACCTGAGTCATGGACTTTTGCTTTGGCTACTGCTTATGCTATAAAACCCCATCCATCTCCCTGATAAGAGCTAGAAAGCGGCAGCTGCTGTGACAGTGCACTGCAGTTTTACAGAACTAAGTGGCTGTTTTGCTCTGCTCTTTGTATCTATGTATGATATGCTTGACCATCTCAGCACTCAGGTTTGCAAGAAGCAGCTGCCAGCTCTCTGCCTCTGCTGAGCGGTCACCAACAGCTGTCCCTTCACCCCTGGATGTCTTCTCAGCTCTCCAGTTGGCAGGACTGGCCCCAGACACCTTAGTGTCCAAAGGAGTAAAAGAACGCAATGTTTTTCACCATGTTTCTCAAATGTTAAGACTCCTCAGGTTCTGAAGTCCCATCTAGAATTATAATCACATCTTTCCTCATGAGAACTAGACCAGATATGCATGTGGCAATTTTTATTTTCTTTGTGGATAAGCTGGAGGACAACCAGATTTTGAAAACAGAATCTGTGACAGTATGCGGTTCCCAATGAATAATCACCAAACCCATGTGGATAAACAGGGGATGGCTCCTGGGAAAGCTCCCAGCTCTCACTGGAATCAGAGTCTGAATTGAGAAGAATTTGAGTGTTAATGTGTGCTCCTTTCCTGCTCGGCATCTCAGCCTTTTACCCAGTGAGGTCCTTTTGTATTGTTTTTTTTATATCTAAAATGACGACAGTATGTCCCTGGTAGCCAAGTACAGACCAAGTGAAAGACAAGACAGGGGAATCAGGTCAGAAGATTTTGGCTTTTGAAAGCCAGGAGTTGTTTCTTACAGAAATACAAGCTCCAGAACAGGGGCAGAGCAGTAGCTCCAGGCTTTTTGGGTTAAGGGAGAATATCAGACCTCAAAACCTCCCTTAGAACACAGTCATATCACAAAACACTTTCATTTGTCTTCTGACAATGGCATTCAATACAGGTCAGGACATTGCTGGCAGTCCTTTTGGTTCTGTGTTAGAAACTTCTTTTAAAAACACCAGGTGAGGAAACTTCCCCTAAACAGTAAGGGGTGGCAGGGAGGAAGAGATAAGGACAGCTTTTAGCATTCTCCACCTTCCCTCTGATTCATTAAATTCATATTTGCTAGTATACCAAACCACACCACCACTCACAGCAGCTGTTAACTTGACACCACCAGAAATAATGGTTAATTTAATGCAAGAGATACGGAGGGAATTATTTACTAGTTGCTAAAATAAATGCATTTTCCATGGGACCTCTCAGTACCCAGTGCATGAAAAAACCACATTTCTGTCACAGTGAGCAAACCCACAGCAGATGTCTGGGATCTTGGCTTGTTTGTGTTTCTTGTGTGCAGGGAATGTGAGCACCCTTCCTGCACTTCCCATCCTGGAAATGCAGGGAGGAGGTTTGTGTAAGGTTTCCCTTTCCAGCTAGGTTGTGAAAACTGCATAATACTGAGAATTTGTTTGGCCCAAGAAATCATAACGGTGGGTATTTGGTTATGGAGCAGGAGATGCTTCATACCAGCTTGCCTGTGGGGTGGAAAGAGGTGGGCGCTGGCAGCTATAGCCTGCTGAGGGCTGGCAAGACTCAGTCTAATCGTTAAGCTGCTCCAAAGAAATAGTACATTTAAGCCCACAATGCAGTAAGAGAAGAATATGAAGGGACAATAGTGAAACTGTTCATGAAAAGCATTCACAGTTAAGGTGCCAACTAGATAAGAAATAGATGTTCAACATTTTTTTCTTGGTAATAGGAAGACAAAGTGTTGTCACTTCCTTGACAGCTTCCTTGTCACTATTAACAATTGTTGAAAAAGAAACAATACGGTTTGCACATGGATATTTGGATGTCTGTTTTGAAACAGCAGTGCTACCACAGAAAATCTTCACTCCCTACAGTTAAGTGGTTCATTCTTGCAAGATTTCTTTCATATTGCAAGTAGCATCAGCACAGATTTTGGTTGGCAGCCGTATGTACTAAGTGTGCCCAGGTAGAAGTTTGTGGGATCGGAGACATGAAGAAAACTACCTCAGGCTAAACCAAGCAATTTATTTTGGACTTGCTGAGAGCCAGAAGCACACACTGATCCACACAGAACTTACCCAGCTCTCCACAGAAATATTTGCATATATTGAGCCTAAGTAATGTAGCTAGTCTTTTGGAAAATCGCTGTGCTAGTGTTCTGCTAATGACTTGTGAAGCCTTCTTGTTTTCCCATCATCATCGTTTGTGAAACTACTGCCATATAAATATCCTCTGTCATCAGTCAGTTCAGGAAAACTTACCCTGACTCAGGTGGGTCATTAGGAAAACACACATTATATAGCCCAGCCGCTGTGCCCAGGGATCTAGAGTCTACTGCCAAGGCATAAGTAGGGGTGAAACTTCAGCTAGAACAGAGTGATCAAGAAAGCAAAATTCAGACTGGGATCAATACAAAGTGTTCCTCCATAGTGAGGGAAGGGAGGAGCTTGTTTAGATAGGGGATGCTGAAAGAGGCTGGCTTGCTTGATCTGGCAAAGAGCTAGCTGGAAGAACTGCTTACTCTGGAAGTGACACTGGAGATGAATTGGCCTGTAATGAGCTCAGGCTGAGTTCATTAGTCAGTTAAGACAGTTTAACAAGTTTAAGGAAAGGTTGCTGTGTTTATGTTGGAGGTAAAAAGTGTCTTGCTTTACTTTTGAGTCTCAGTAAGGCCTTTGTAGTTCTATATCCACCCATCTTCTATATAGAGAAACTAAGCTATTGGTGTCAGACTGAAGGTGAACAATAACCTTTGATAGCGTCCTTTAGGAGAGAGAGGGGTATTGAAATACCACAACGCAAATACGTACATGCGCCCAATAAATCAAACAAGCAAACACAACACAAAACCTGGTATAAAATGCTGTGTTACTAAGATTAAGGCTTACTCCAGTCAAGAGCATCAGTGACCTTGTACATCGTCGAGAAAAAGGCAGGACTTGGACTTTGAGTCCATTTAGAGAAATATTGAGGAATTGTGCTTGATAGTAAGCCTTTTGTATTGAGGCTTTTAAAGTCTCTGATGTCATCAGGATATAAGCTATTTACAAGCCTGAATTGTGTGAAATACAGAAAAAACAGGCTGAAAATGATGTCAGTTGAAAGAGTATACCAAAATCTGAAATTGTGAGCTTGTTATTAAAAGCAAAGAGAAAAACAAGGGCCTATAGGACATGTAATAATGCTATAAAGCTTCAAAACACATCCTCAGGGATTTATAATATTTAAGCTTTGGAGTTTTTTTCCCTGCAAATAACACCTACTTTTTGTTCTTGTCTGTATACACATTCCATCAAAATAAATTCAGTGTTTAATTTTAGGGAAAGCTCTGGTGGGAATGTGATCTGCTGTATTTCAAGCCAACCTTAGCATGCTTTATCTGTGTTCTTTTGAAAAATACTACTCTTATCTCCACAGAAGAAATTCAAAGAACATCCTATTCATAATGCCTGTGCTACAGGAACAGCATATTACATCTTAAAAATTTGCAATTTATTGGGATTTATTCTTACGACTTGCATCTGATACAGTGGTTTTCATTAAAATATTAAAGTATGTTTGCAGGAGAGAGAAGAATTCTTTTCATTCAGACACTGATCTCGAGTACAGGAGGCTAGATACCATGCAGAGTACAGCTACTGTGTATTGATGGCCCATCAAATCAACCATGGAATTGCAATCCAGCTTCTGTCATCTGTTTGAAAATCTCTTACAAATTACCATTAACAAGTCATATTAGAAACATCAGGAATAGTAAGTGCTTTCTAAACAGTGGGTTGTCAAATTATATAGTCTATTTAAATGTAAACCTTTTACAAGCCTTGAAAACCCAAAAGGCAAGATATGTTTGTACAGTAGTAATAGTCTTACACTAAAAACCCAACTTACTATCTGCTTTCTTACTACGTTTATTTTCATAGAATAGATTAATCTTGGGATAATATGGGCTGTTCTTTCAGTGCCCATGACTTTAGTTTTCGTTTCCTGCTACACAGGGTTTGTCCCTCTTCAGTGCGGAGGCAGTACTAAAGCTTTTCTTTCATTCGATGGAGAAAAATCACATCGGTGATCATTGTTCTCATTCCATGTAATTACCAGATAGAATTATTTGACTAGATCAGCTTTCCTGACAGCCAACCAAGTAACTTCCACTGTCAGGTTAAAAGCCAGTTTCATGAGACCTTCCTTGCAGCTCTTCCCTTCTGCAGCCAACTGCAGCTAGATGGGGGACAGACCTCTGGGGCCATCCTTTCATTTCCACCTGTACATGCTGTTATGCATTCACAGCCTTCAGTATATTTTAAATGTGAGGGAGAATTTAAACCTAATTGGTTTTAGCTTGTACAGTGTCTAAAATCTATACTAAAATCATAACTAATTTTATAAGACCTGTTCCAACTATTTTTTGCATTTAGTCTATCTGCCGGCTGAAGAATGAAAGAGGACCAAGTCTAAAGAAATACTGCTTCATCTTCTAATCATATTTAAAGAACAGAAATGGAATTCAGTCTTGGCATGCTTGGGAACTTAGAATCACACGGAGGGATTCAAGCATCTTCTTACCCATGGGGGCACCCACCTCATGAGGATTTCATACCAGAACAACACAAATAGCAAGAAACAGATTATCTATCAAAATCAGTATAGCTTAAATGACAATTAAAGAGGGGGAAAAAAGAGAAATAGCTCTAAAAGAGGAACAATGGCATTAAGATTGTGTTGGATTTTGAGTAGAATCTTCTTTTTGGTTTTTGACTACTCTGAGAGCCAAGGCAGCTTTGCCAGTGGACGTGAAGTATTAATAATAATGAACTAAGGAGCAGATGAAACATATTTTTAACCACAAGAAATATGGATGCCTGAAATCCACAGGATTTTCATGAAGCAACAGAAAATCCTCTTCCTCTCTTTTTGCTGACTGCCTTTCTGGCAGTGTGATTATGTTGCTTCCTACACAGTTCTAGATCAAACTCCAGTTTTATGAGTCATTCAGGATCCCCCACAGTTGGGATAGACCCCGGTGTGTAAGAAGTTGTTACTACCAGGACGGATGCCAAAACATTCTGTGCTAGAGATGGTAACCAATAAATAAAAAATTAAATGAGTCAGTATCAGTACGTATTTATAAAGGTAGCATAATAGCACTGGCTATAGGAAATACATAGGACTTGTTATTAAAAAATGTATGTACGTCTGTGTGTATGGATATGTAATAAGCCAGCCAGTTGTTTATCCTCAAGCAAGAAAAGAGAGTTCTTTTCTGGTCCTTGTTATACTCTACTTTAATAATTCCATTTCCTGTGGCTGTACTATGTGTTTTCCATTATTAGTGAGTAAGTATTAAACTGTGTTTTACTGTTAGCCTACAACTACCTGTAGTTGTAGCCTACAAAAACCTGTGCAGTTTATGCATGTAGCATGCTTATACAGATCTTCAGCCCTTAGCATAACAGAGTCTTACGGATTTTTTTCTAGGAGTTACATGCTTTCAAGATTAAATTCTTTATTTCTGAGCTACATTCACATGTAAATGTTAATAAAACCATATATTGAATTGACTGATACAGACACACCTTACTATTCACTCAAGGCTGTGAACGTACCAACAATAAAATAAATGGATTTATCATGAGAAGTGCTAGGATCTAATAGAAAGGCTGTTGGCATCAAGACAAAGATTTGGAACTCAACCAAGTTGAGACAGGATAGAAGTAATTCCATTAAGTGGCCACAGAGTTGGGTTTGGTGCTGCTCTGACCTAAGGCTTTACTCTGGTCTAAAAAACCCATTACTTTCTCTCCATATTAGGTATTACATGACCTCACCGGCCCTTTTCACAAGTTTTGTGCAGTTTTGAATGGGCTTCTATGGGAAGTTTCGTAATTTTTCAGAAGACTTCCTCCTTCTACTCACAACTGATAACCCATTACACTGGGCTGAGAAAGTACATACTTTATGGAGTATGTTTTCCATCATTATTTCATTCTAAAACTGTTTTAGTATTGTGTGGAACGTGGAGCAGGTGACCTGCATGTCAGCAGGAAAGGAAGGCTTGTTCAGCTGAGAATGATGAAAATGGTGGTAGCCCGTATTTACCTATTTCTCTTTATCTCAAGTATCACCTAGATTTTGAAACTAACTTTGTTTCATGCAGAAGACAGATCACAATCCTGCTTTGAGAAGTTCATGAGATGAAAAGAGAGAAAATCCATCATGTTTAATGCATTTGTATGTTTAAGACTAGACCTATAAATTGTTCTCCAGCTTTAGTCCTCAGTCTTGTCATGGCAAAGTCAGTAGTTTTTTGACAGATGGGTTTATTTCATAAGTGCTTGCAAAACACAGAAGTCCTAAAATTGCTGCCTATTGCAGAACACATAGGAGACGTTATTTCTCTCACAATTGATGTTTCCTAGATAAAGTCTTTACCTAATGATGATGATTCTTTCGGGGACAGCGATGTTTAATTTGTATATATTAGACTTGTTTCACTTGAAGGAGGCAGAAAGATAAAGGAAAACCTATTTGTTGCTGGATTTATAAAGAACACTTACCTTGTTTTATGTGGTGCCTTATACTATGATAAAACCATTTTAAAGACCTGTTTTCAAGCAGCTATTTAAAAACTTCTCCTTTTGCAACTGGTTCACTTAACTGGTGATTCATCTATGGATTAAACAAGTTACTTTTGCCCATTATGAGCGGGGGATCTCTGTAATTATCAATATTTACTCTATTTCTGTTAGAATGATGGATCATCTGTAATTTGAAAATTTAGCAAAGCCAATCAGTAGCTCATCTGCATCCTGGTAATTACATGCAGCACATTAGCAAGGTATGCATTTACCAGGTATTTTTGGACTTGCTTAATCAAATAAATTATATGATGCATGAAATAACAGAAAATACGGGATTCATTACATCGATGATAAATACTTTCAAATTTCAAAAAGACAATCCAAGCTTTGAGTCATATTCTATAAAAAAAGCCCAACAAAAACCCAACAGACCACCAAAGCACAACATAAAATGCTGTTTTACCAGATTTTGAACAAGCTCAGTAATTCTCTCCAAAAAACTTCCATGTGTTTCTCAGAAGTTACTTGATTGATCACTGTGTTGCTGGCCAACCCCTGAAAACTGCAGAAAATCTGGGCTTAGTCCAAGTGGACCAAGTTTTTGGACTACATGGAGACGGGGGGGGGGGGTGTTGACTGCCCATGGAGCCGAGTGGAAGCTAAGGTGCCCTCTGCAGAGCTTGTCCTGCTGCTGCAGCTGGGGGTTAGTGAGGAGTTTAGTGTGAATCCAGCCTTTGCATAAAGACAGGCTCTAAAGATCACATTTTTCTTGATGACTGAAGTTAAATCAACTGTACAAAAAGTTGTTATAAATCCAGTAACATTATGCATTGAGGAGTGTGTGATACATCAGACTCCAGACCTCCTGGTTCTCTACAAAAGCAGCTCCTTAGAGATGATTCAGGTGACTCCCAGCTGATGATGCTGGTCCCAAAAGTGGGGAAACTTCCCTGCTTGTGGTTCCTGGGAAATGGGGCTGTGCTGTCCCACTGGGATGCAGACAGGGCGGTGGCAGACCCGCTGTAGGCCTGTTTCTGGAGCATCATGCATAACGAGCTGCACACACCCTGACACCAGCCTAGGGTTTTGCTGCTTCCTGACATAAGAAGAGCCCTCTCCGCACATTGCCCATCCCTGCCTCCTCCCCTGCCTCATAGGACATGGCTGGATGCAGGTGAGGGGATGCACCTCACCTCACTGTTGGTGGGAACAGCCGTGCTGCCACCCTGGCATTCAGTAACACTGGAGTAACCAGAAAAAGGCAAACCCTGCCAGATACCTTGAGGGGGGCTTGGCTCCAAAAAGCGGTTGGGACTCCTGCTCTAATCAAAGCTGACAGATGGATAAATTGCTGGAATCATCAGTTTGTTAAATTAAATACCTGGAAACGAGATGCTGACAATCTCTAGAATTTCTAGACAAAACCCATGAGCAATCCTTGACTCCAGTGTTAAATGGACCCCTTCAGTTTGTGAAGTGGCCAGGGAAAATACTGCCCTGTGTTACCACAGAGGACTAAAGGGCAGTAGCTTAGGTGAAAGAATTACACAGCAAGACCATGGTACCCAATAAAATAAGGGAAAGAGCTGTTTCTGTACGGCACTTTTATAACTCTTGTGCATTCTCAGTGCAGCATCCTGTTAAATATTTCAAGGCCATTACTTACAATTGCTTTGCCCTGTTGTTCTTTAAGTTAAGAAGAAAAAAGCAGTAGGTATCCGCTCCATCTCAGACTTGACCTTTAGAAACTGTGGTCCATGTGAAAACCAGGCCCTGTTCTTTTGATAATTCAGCCAGCTGGAAGTCAAGAAAATGCTGGCTTGTATCATCAAATGAAGATCTTATGAATTAGAAGCTGAAGTTATAAAAACATTTTGCAGTAGAATTTAAGAGCAGAGTCTAATTCTGTTCCCACTGATGCGAAAGACTTCTGCTGCCTTCAACAGGAGGAGAATTAGGCCAATCCAAAATAGGCCAATCCAGTATTTTCCTTCAGTGCCATATGCAGAAAAATGAAAGACAGCATCTAAATAGCAAAACGAATTTGAATAAAGTTGCAGGGCTTTAAGCAGCAAGAAGTAAGAGAATGTGGTTTACTAGGACTTCAATCTAGGTGCCTCTTAAACCTGCATGGAGGTGTGTTCTGTTCCTGACCTTATGAAGTCCATTAGCACAGGGCTTAATTACTCAGCTACAGGAAAAGAATGAGACTGGGGAAGTCACTGACCAAACTCAAGCACATCCTCAGTAGACTCGTTTCTTATCAGAGGACTACTTTGATTTCTCTTTGCAGAATTTAAGTACTCTAACTCTCAGAGAAACACTATCGTTTGCTGCGTTTATGACATACCAACAAAACCAGTTTCTAAGCCAGCTCCATGATTTTCTTTACTCTTTCCCATCTTTTCTCCTGTAGCAGGTACATGTTAATTGGAGAGACAAAACGGAGTATGGGAATACTTTCCAGTGCTCTTTCTTGGATTTGTGCAGGTGCTCCTGACGGAGCAGGAGTGGTGGGGACTGGCTCTGCTTCCCGGGAACCCAACAGGCATTGCCAACCTGCGTAACACAACCAGGAGAAAAACTAGCTTGACTCCAAAGTTCTGTTTTGTGGAGACCTTGCTGTGCTGAGAGTTATGTCTAAGATGTGGTTTTTATTTGCTACAGCATTTAAGGCCTGACCCTGCTAATAACTTCAATGCTCTTGACTGGAGCTTGGAATTTATGGTTCCTGGGAGCATCATGCGTCTCCCACAGTGGCATTTCCAACTGGGAGAAGATGCAAAAATCAGCTGTCGTGAGGCTGAAATGTGGGTTCTCTGTTAATTAGCATTATATAAACAAGATAGGAGGAGAAATGGATTTATGTGCTTCCAAAAACTTTACATAGATTTTCTTCAGTCCTGAGTCTACAAAATGTCTGCCAGGAAAAAATCTGGAGCTTGGCAGGATGAAGCCTCACACGTGTATTGTTCGTGTAACTATGGTAACCTACAAATGCCACCAGTGTTTCCATTTCATACACAAATGAGGGGACAGCTGTGGAGCCCACATGTCTGCCAATGGAATAATCTATGGGAGCTAGGATGGCTTGGTCAGAAAATTACAACTCATTTATATTAATCAGGGCTTCAAAGAACAGCCACCTCCGTAGTTACAGAGTGCGAAGGAAAAGAAAGTGATTTTTGTTTCTGAAAACGTCTGGCTGTTCAGCAAGTGTTTTCAGCACCTTGATACTTTGCCGGTTGAAAAAAAACAAAGTATAAGAGACGCTGCTAAAAGCCAGTGTTATTCTAGAAACATCACTGAACTTTTCTAGGCTTTTGTCTTTTGCTGATGCCTGATCCTACTCTGAGCCTGACACATAGCCCAAGCTGAGACCAGGCGTGCTCCAAGGCATTTGCCTGGGGAAGCAGCAGTTCCAAGAGAGGCAGAAATAATGTGGCACAGGGATCATGCCCATCTACCAAAGTGAGAAGACCTTACTGACTCACTGATACCGTTAACAGAAATAAAAACTTCAGAACAATTCATACAAGAAATTAAATAATAAAAAAATATTATTTAAATAAACTCCTTATTGTTGGGGATGATATAAACTCTAACAAAAAAATCCAGATGCTCAATAACGCAAACAGTGCTGAACCCAGGACAATTACGTTTTCAGTACATGTTACACTATGCAAGCTGCAGTACCAGTAATACTTGACTGGGTTACAATTCATCCCAAATGCTTTAAGTGTCCCTACAAACAAATCAGGAGAAGCTGATAGCAGCAGCCTGCTGATGGACGGATGCAGTAGGAATACAGCACGCTGAGCCGCGAAACTTTTCCTTGGCTTCTGCAGTGCCACGATACCGTGTAGAAGTGAAACAAAAGGCTGCAGCATCACCTCCACGTGGGCTGCCGCCGAACCGCATCCCAGCGGCAGTTCAGATTTCCTCAAGTACCGAGGGGTACTTTATGATAAGGTGATGAAAGCTTTAACTAACGCCAAGTTTTAAGTGATCACGTTTTCTCCACGAGTTGTAATCAAGAGACTGGCTTTAAAGCAGGGCTCTTCTAGCATCCAAGCTTGATCTGTGCCTACACCATCGTCTGAGCCCTGGTACACTGGACTGAGCAGAAGTTTTTTTTGGCAGTGTGATGCGCTCAGCATGATTCACATCAATAAAGGGTTTTAAGAGTTAAACATTAAAAAGTTTTTATCTTTTTATACAACTTGATGAAAAGACCTATTCTCTTTAATAATTGGTAGTATTAATCCTGTCTGTTCTAGGTAAATGGAAATTACTTGCTAGTTGTCACAGTAACTGGTCTATTTAAGTCCAAAATGCCTACTAGGATGTATGATTTTATAGGGACTACATACAGTTCTATTCAGAGAACTTTTTCCTGTCGAGGCACAAGTTAAACTGTGTCTCTAGCACAGCCCGGGGTTCACCAGTTTTGGGCTGCTGCAGTGCTGAGGGAGCAGGACACCTGGAGGCTGCCTGCTCAGGGACCCCAAGGGGAAGAGGGTGCTGCCTGGTCTGGGGAGCTTCTTGTACTGGTTTCTCTCTCTTGCTGTGTCTGTCTTAATTTATAGTCCAACTTGCAAGACTTCTGGACATACTTTGGTGTGGCCTTTGGCCAGTGGTTGGGACTGGTGCAGCATGTGACTTCAGTCCTTCGAAGCCTCTGTGATACTGCCTCACCTACATCTTAACTATTCTCCATTGGGGCTCACAGTCTTGGTCAGAAATGCCAAGTTTGATTTATAGAGATCCTTTAAAGTCTGTGAGAAAAAGGCTTAAAGGTTCACAAACTAGTTTTCATTGAGGAGATTCATTACTGGGAACTATCACGCAGCTCCAGGACAGAAACACAGGCACCCTGTGCGTGAGCCCCTGCCTCTGGACAACGTTATTTTCTACTTTCGGTGTGATTCTGTTACTTTTCCTTCCGTCGCCTGGTGGGAAAACCGCGCCGAACCAGCACTAAATGACTTAGGGGAGGAGGTGACATGGCAGGCCGACATCTGCCGCTCTCTCCCGGTGGGACGGAGCGGGCACGCTGCGCTCCCCCCTCTCTCACAGGCTTGACGAGCCCCCGCCGCTCAGCCCCCCCTCACCCGACAGCGGAGCCCCCCAAGGGGCCGCTCTGGGTGCCCCTTGTCCGCTCCGCTCCTGCGCAGGGAGAGCGTTTGGACCGCAACCGCCCCGCGCTTCTCTCGGCGAGCGGCTCCCCGGAGCCCGCTCCCGGCCCCGCCGCTCTGGGGGACGCAGGTGCGGAGCGGCCGCTCCGCGGACAACGACCCCGGCCCTCGGGGGACTGTGGCGGGGCCGCGGCGCTCACACTGCGCCTTTGTGCCGGTTTCTTAAGAGCCATTGTTCCTCTGAAGATTCCTTGTCTTCCAGACCCCGCCGGGTGAATGGAGGCGGCGAGACATCTGCCGCTGCCCGCCCTCATCTGCCCGCGGGGCCGAGCCCTGGAGCCGCCGGCCCCACCGCGCAGCCGGCCCGGCCCCCCGCAGGTACGGGGCCGCCACCGGGACACCGAGCGGCAGAGCTGGCTGGGGAAAGACAACCGACGCTGCAGCCCGGCCGTTCCGCGGTCCCGCCGTCCCCCGGGGTGCAAGCGAAGCGGCCCTAGCACTGGCGCGGTACGAAATCGCCGCCCGCAACGGGAAGCCCCGGTGCCCGCTAGAACTTCCCCGCCAGCGGCCGCGGACCGCCGGCTGGCCGGGGGGCGCGGCCGGTGCCGCAAACTTTGCTCCCTTACGGCTCCGTACTGTCCAGGCCCCCGGGGATCGGCACCGCCGCGCCGAACCGCGCCGCACCGCCCCGCGCCACTCCGCACCGCTCTGCACCGCGCCGCTCAGCACCACACCGCCCCGGAGCGGAGCGCCCCAGGGCCCGGCTCCCTCCCCCGAGCGCTGCGGCGGCACTTACCGGCGGCCGCGGATAGCTGCCCGAGCACCCACGTCTCTCCCCCGGGGCTTCCCGCGGGGGGCGGCACATCCGCCGCTGCCGCGGTCCCGCTGCGCCCGGCTGCGGAGCAAAGCGGCTCAGAAACGGGGCGGAGGGAGGCGGGATTCCTTCTTCCTTCCTGCCTTCCGTTCTCTCCTGGCTCCCCGGGAAGGCGGAGCGGTACGGCTGAACGCGATACCGGTACCCGCTCTGTGCCGCCGCCGGCGCGCACCTGGGTAGGCGCCGCGGGTCAGCTGACGGGCTGCGCTCCCATTGGCCGGGCGGCACCATCTGCGCGGGGCGGAGCGCGGAGCCACGCCCCCGCGGAGGGCGGCTCGGGTGCGGCGGTGCGGGTGCAGCGCTGCTGTGGGGCCATCGTTAGGTTTCAGAGTTAACAGCTCCTGAAGAATGCCAGCGGGTGAGTACCAGCCCCTTCCAGCGGCTGTTCAGAGTTATGCACACAGGGTGTGGTGTGAGCAATACACACACTGCAGGCAGTTTTGGCTGACCTAATGATGAGAGATGTCGCTGTCATGATCCATAACACAGCATCCTGAGGCAGAGCATGGACCCATTGGGCAGTGCTGCCAGGTCACTTCGCACCAGCCCTTTGAATCCTGTTTCTGATTTTGTACAGACTTCACTAGAAGTGACACTGTGGAGCGAGGTGTCATGCCAAAGTACTGTGTGTTGCAGTGGCCTCCCGGGAGCCCAACACTTGGGTATCTGGCCTCTGATGAGAGGCAGCATGGTGGTGCAGCACTGCTTGCAATGGTAGCTGTGGTACTGCAGTTACACCCTGCATGCCGGGGTAAGCACAAGGTACTGCCAGTTGAGGCATTTAGAGATAGGGGAAATCTTCCTGTAGTTAAGTAAAGCAGCGTTACTCGCTGAAATTATGCTCACGTATCCTTTACGCCTGCTTGAATGAGGGATTGATGAATTAGCTGGGAAAACAATGGGCTGCGACTTCCACCCTTAAAGTAATTTGTGCCTGAAGTCCAAGGATTTAAAGCAGTCTATGTAAGCCCTATATTCACCTTCCCATTCACTCCCAGTTTTCTGTCTTGGCTTTTTTTTTTTCAGTTATCTTCATTTGGAGCTACCACCATGCACATTTCCCTACATTTCCTTGTTCTCACATCTGTCTTTGCCCACTTCACTGACTGGATTCCTGCTCTGTGCTGGAGATGTTCTGCAGCAGGGTGTCAGGGTACCATTCCTCCAGTGTAAAGGTAAAGTCCTTCAGGGGCTTCCCTCAGGTATCACAGCACGGCACCCACACAGTCACACAAGGGCGTGATGCCCACAGAAATAAGGGTACTCTGAGTACATATTCTCTGTTGGATACATCAGATCTTAAGAGCAAGGAGCCTGTGTTAGACAAGGAGTTTCTGGCTGAGCTTGAACTCCAAAGGCTGGCTGAAGTTAAGGTATGGAACTCAGTCCTTGTGGCGTATTCCAAAGTGATACCTCCTCAGGAAATTATTTCAGAAAGTGGTTTAACAGTTTTTAATGAGGAAGACCCTTAATACGAGTTAACAAGAAGTTAAATACGTAGCAAATATCATCTTTAGTTAATGCTTCAGATTTCCTCCTGAGGCAATGAATTTTTTTTTTTCTGAAAGCCCAAAAGGTCGTTTGGGTAACATTAAAAGTGAAGTTTTTCACATTTAAGGAAATTGAATTTTCTGAAGGAACTTATCAATGTCATCCAAAAAGCCACTTTTCCTTCTACAGAGTCTGTTCTCCTCAGTCCGGGTGTTACTTTCCCCATCTATCGCTTATTTCTGATGTGGAAGTAATGTAACACCGGATGCTTCTTGGAAAATCCGCTGTGTTTTGAATAGCTTCAGTCCTTCTGTTTCAGAGCAGGGAATTTATTCTCACTTTCTCAGTGGAGTAGATCCATCCTTTGCATACTGTCAGAGGCATGCAATCTTCCTGCACCTCTCTGCCAAAATTGCTTTTGCCCCAGAGACAGGAAGAATCAGCAGCCTCTAGGAGCTGTGTCCCCCCATGGTTTTTTAACAGGCGATAGCGCTGTGAGGAATCAGAGAATCATAGAACAGTTTGGGTTGGAAGGGACCAAGCTGTCTGTGCTTTATTTTTTACACATGCTATCAATGCCATTGCTCGTGGGGCTTGCCTGGGTTTATCAGGAGTGCTGCTGAAGCAGTCCTGTATGCATTCAGCAGCAGAAGGGAGCCGTCGGTTTCCAAGAGGCTTGCTAGGGAAAAAGTGGTTTCTGTATTTAATTTTCATGAGCAGCTAAACACTTGTCTGTCATTGCAGGAGATGCTGTCTCTGTTGCAGGCTTTCACTATTTTAAATTACACGCACAACAGACCCCTCTCTTTGCCAGGATTCATAAGGAACTTGTGAAATGATCATGAATAAGCTACTAAACCAGAGCTCACACCTTCGAACCCCAAGTGGTTGCCACCTGCTTGCACTTGGCGGGTGCAGAGCGGTGCCTTTTTGGGATGAGCATCACCTTGCACTGCCTGTGGGTAGAGATGGGACTGCTGTGCCCAGGAACGAAGGGGAGAGGCAGCATAGGAGGGGCTCAGCCGCAGCTGAGCTGCCAGCCCTCTGCCTGCGCGGCCCATGCCCATCAGCCCTCTCCTTGGGACCGCAGAAGGGCAACCTTCCTTCACTGGGCAGGAGATTCAGGGGGTCCCTGCTGGGGAGATTGAAGGGCTGGGCTTGCTGAACTGTCTGGTGTAGTGCAGAGTGAGGAGATGCAGTTTGGTGTCAGGGGCAGTGGTCTGCTATGCAGATGCAGGGTTGAACCTGTATAGTGGCTGTAGTGTACAAGGGAGAGGAGATGAGGCATAGTGTGATGAGATGGGGGAGATCGTTTTAGAAAGTTGTGCTTTCTGAAATACTAGCTTTTTTCCAAATGAGACGAGTTCTGTGGGTGGATTTAAAGTGCTGAAAAGCTGTTATGGCTGTGCCGTGGCAAACAGTCCCCTTGGCTCAGTGTGGAGCATCCATTCTGCACAGAACTGGGCAGAGTATCCCCTGCTCCCCACTGTGACCTCTGCAACTTCTGGTACTTGTCTGTGTGATGTCAGACACAGCCAGCGAGCAGAGGTGCAACCCCCCAGAGACCAGCTCTGCAGGACTGGGGACTTACAGCTGCACCCAAATGTTGGCCAGAGCAAACCATCCATGAATTGCCTGGTTTGGAATGGCACCTGGGATGAGGACAGTATCAGGTACAATTAACTCATCACCACAGAAGCCATATGCTAAGCTCTGAGAATGGGTCCTGTGAAGTTTGTCCTCTTACAGTGGTTATTTGTAGTAGTTAAATCCCATTCCCCATCTTTGACCTCCAAGGTCTAAGGAGTCCCGAAGTGCTCACAGTTCATCTTCCACAGTGCACCCTCATCTGGAGTGGGGTGGTTTGGGAGGGTGAGGCACAGAAGGCCCTGTACAGCCATGTAAGTACCCCACCCCTGCACTGCCCACCTCATCAGGCTGCCTGGTGGGGTCAGTATTTTGGGAGTGCTGCAAACGCTTGTAGTTTTGTAGGGATACTGACTGGTACTTCACATCTTTCTTGAAATTGAAGCTTCTAGAATGATACTTACTAAGAAAATGCCAGCCTCATTAAAAGAAAAAAACACCCAAGAAAAAAGGTTTCGTTCCTTCTGACTGCATTGAAAAGCTTGAAAGGAGTAAATCTGATGGATCTAAAACCTACATGCAAACAAAAAGGAAGCAAAATATAGTAAGCATTAAAATTTTACAGTCTTAAGCTGGCGTCTTTGTTTCTAGGCAGTTTTCACAACATTAAAACACTGGGAATGAGAATAATGTTGAGATGGAAATTAAAAAGTCTTTCATTCCTACAGACTACAAATGAAGGGTTTTGTGCAGTAAAGAGTAGTAAGAGTGGCTTTCCCCCAGCCTGGTATTTGTAAGGTAGCAACATCTCCAGGAGGAGCTGCTGCAGGACCGCTTGGACTAAGGGGAAGGGGAGTGGATTTTTCTTTCTGTATCATCTCCCATAGACTGTTTGAGGTACAGTCTATACAAGTACTGTCCCATCAACAGTATTCAGGCAGAACTGAGGACCCTCCCAAACACTCCTCAAATGTCCTTGAAAAAGAAGTTCCCAGGAAAATATGAGATTTCCCACTGTTTGGACTGGACATTGTTCTTTCTGATTGCCTCTTTGTTCTCATGTTCTCTCTTTCTCTGCCCTCTGGCTTCATCCCCTTATTCCTCCATTCTCTTTGCTTTCCTGGTTCATCTCCATCTCCATATTGTGAAACAAGTATGATGTTTGCTGCCATTACTGTGTTCTCTCCCCCTGTTTACTGCCCCCTCAGTACACAGCAGCTCTGGGACAGAGTCCAGTGTGCTGGTTTGTATCTGTACAGTGCCTGGCACTTTTTGAACCAGGCCTTTAAACCTTTGAAAGGGTCTAAATAACTTAGGCTGGATAATAATGAAACAATGCAGCTCTTGGTGACCTGCCATGCATGTCACTGCCTTTTTTCTCCAGAGCAGACATGCTACCATTAAGCTGCTTAACGTCCGGAGTGTCTGCATAATCCGTTGCCCTGAACTATGCTGTGGACTCTGATGCGCCTTTCCATAAAGAAGTATTAACTGGGAAGTGATACAAAGTGGGAATGACAGGTAGAAGGGGCACCACCAAAAAGAAAAGAGGCTTGCTACTGGGCAGGTGAAAATCTGTTGCGTTGTGTCCCAAGTAATAGCTCCTAATCAGTATGAAATTGAAATTTTTGGAAGAGAAGTATGGTTATTGCTGAAGGCTTATTTGTGAATCAGGGGGAGACAGAGGTTTTACACTTTGCATTTTGGGTCACCAGGTTTCTTAGCTTAGGTGACACTCTGTCAGCCGCATTAAACACTGCTAGGTTCTCCTTACACTCAGGGATTCAGATGCTGTGCATGTATTTTCAAAACTGCATGAGTGTGCTGGATTCATTCAGAAAGGTACCAGCACTGCACATGCAAATTGCCAGTAACTGTGTAAGCCAGTGACCAATTACATCAATAACTGGTTATTTGCATAATGTATTCCCATTTATGCATGCAGATATAATAACTGCATGCACAAATGGTGTAAGTGATTGCAGGTGCAAAAGTGTGGATGCGATCATGTGTATATGGGCTACAAAAAGCAACTCGGTGTGAACAGCAATTGCACCAGTCACCATGGTGCTGCTACACAAAACCCGGGAATATGGGGCTTTGTTTTGACCTGGAAGGATCCTTCTACCTGCTGATTGGAATGGCATGTTGGGTTTTTTTTTCATGAGAGATTAATTAGCTCTTCAGTAGCAAGGAGTACTGTGATTCACCCTTCCTTCTATTGACAACTGTCAGTCTGGAGTCAGATAAGAGCATCTGGATGTCTTCATGTAGGGAATTTTATAATAAGGAGATAAAATGACACCAGGCAGTGTTTTTAAAGCAGGTCAGTCATTTCACACACTCTTCCGTCTCACTTCTCTTATGTATTATTAATTCTGAAGCTTTTCCTGTCGGTTGATGTATCTTTTCCCACATGATCTGTTGTGTGAATGTTTCATGAAGAGGGACTCTAATCTCATTTCGTCACTTTGCTAGGAACCCCCCAAAGCTTCTTAGAAAGCTGGAGTGCCATAAAGACAATTGAAGACTTTCGTTGCGAGCATAGAATTTGTATTTACTCCAAGAGTAAAAGTGATAGCGCACAGAGCACAAAATCCCTGTCCACTGAATTCCTGTCATGTACTAATGGATGAACATCCATAAAAACATTTCTTTGTGACTTGTGATACAAGAATTGATGCCCTGTATTCAGTCAGTCAAAAACCTGCTGCTCTCAACTATCCTGGTGCAGAGGTCATGTACAGAGAAGGATGAACATGCAGGTTTCAGAGAAGTAGGCTTTTCATAAGTACAGAGTTGAATTGTGATTCTATATGAACAGATGTGAAGTAGTTGTTTCCGTCTCTGGGAGAAAGGTTGGAGTCTCATCGTCTGACTTGAGGACCTGAATAGATTGACATTTTATGCAGTCTTAAGCATGTCTGAGATATAGTTCTTCTTTACTAGAGTAATGAAGTTATTACAAAAGGACTCTCATAGCAAAACCTATTGTGGCACTCTGCAGAAATACCAAAGTTGAAGGGCTGCCTTAGATTTCACATGCGTCAAAGGAGCAGTGTGGAAGAGAAACACCCTAATGGTGTTTTGTGCACAGCTGGGTCAGTGGCAGTGACCAAGCCTCAGGGGACTGGACAGAAGCAAACTTGTGTCTGAATCCCAGGCTCGCAGCTGAGGCATTAAAGGACTCGTAGTACAGCCTATGCTGTACAAACAGGCTGACATCATTCTTTCCAGTTACCACAAACAAGTCTGAATTGCTTCTGGTTTGCACCTATGCATAGACATGCAACCCATGCGCTCAGTCCATCTGCTGTTGATGCCACTGACTTGGGTTTGCCAGGCATGTCTGCAGCACCTCCATAGCAGACAGAACTTCTGGGTTCGTTTCAGAGCCGCTTGTGATACCAAATAACATAACTAACTATTCCTTCCCACCTAGTTCAGCTGCTGCTTTCAGTATGCCCAGATTAGAAACCATCTTCTTTCCCCTTTTTCTCCCCCCTAGTTCTCTATGTAGAATGTTTTGGCCATGTCACAGAATTCAGTATTTCTTTTTAAGTGTATTTTTTTCCCGTGGCTTTTTAGCAACCTGCTTAGTGTGAAATTAACTTTGAAACTCATGGACCTGATGGGGTGTTGAGCTGACATCTGTAGCTCTAAAGGCCCATTCTATTAGAAAGGAATCCCCAGTGGGATGTTTTTTGACCAAAACTAATATTTCTTTCACTCAATATTTCTGTGTATTAACACTGAATATGAAATCTCAATTATTGTGGTTTGGTTTGGGTTTTTTTTCCTCAAATCGATATAAAATACATGAAAATACTCTGCAATATGTAAACTCTAGGAGAACCTTTGAACGTTCAAGTGGGTAGTGATGCAAAATCTTGACTATGTTTGCTGTATAGTGGCATGTTTAAAAAAGAAACAAACAAGAAAACCACCCTTTGTTGCTCTCCATCTACCTCAGAGACATAGGTTTCTATACAGCAACAAGCAGTTGGTGCCCCAGGGGTGCCCTGGGCAGGGGTTTTGCTGGCATCCCAGCTGACCCACACAGAGGAACAGACTCTGTGCAAGTTGTGTGGGGAAGACTGAACCCGGTGCCACCTTCACATCCTGCAGGAAGAAGTTGCACATGTCTGTCTGGCACTTTCTAGTAAGACCGAGCACTCAGTCTGCTTGGAAAGCATGGAGGTAAAGCAGGTTGCTTAATCCTTCCCACGTGTGGGGAAGGATCTGAAGCTGCTGTAAATTACAGGCTGCATTTTACTCAAAGAATCTGTGATCCACAGCAAAAATCTTGTACTCATGATCAACTGATATAATGGCAGATTTGGGATCTGTACACTGTATTAATAAATTATGACCTTGTGTGTGTTGGGGGGCTGAGTAGCATTCTATTACAGTAACAACAGTGATATTTCTATTTGTAATAGAAATAATTTTAAATTCAAATGCCTTCTGGTTTTAATGTTAAAAAGACTTAATTACAAGTATGATATAAAACTATATGTTCTTTATGACAAAAGGAGGTGAGGAAGGTAGAACTAAAGATGCTGCACTGCGTTTGGTTGAGCATATGTTGACGGAACTAACTTAATCCTGAAGATTCAGCTCCCTCCAAAGCCAGACTGTGATTTTGAGGTCCCTGCAGAGAAGACCACTTACGTTTCAACATTGCATGTTGAAATGTAGAGTGCTCCTGGGGTGATGCTGGCAGAGGTGCTGTAGTTGCATCACTAGGCACATAGGTATGAAGTATAAAGCAGGTAAAGTAAAAAAAGGCCAGTAACAGCATTTCATAGAAAATCTGCAGTCTCTGTGTAGGTGATAGATACCCAGTGTCATTGCTGTGCTGCTTCATCTCCATGGCAGAGAGTTTCTCCCTTGTGAATATGATGGGTGACATTTTCCAGTGCTCACATTAGTGCAGCGATGGATTCTGAACCAGGGGTTCCATGTGGCTCAGACAAAACAGCATCTGGTGTCTGAGGCTCCTGAGTTTGGTAAATGGGCAAGGGATGAGCACAGAGGAAGATGACAAGAGGAGTGACCTTGTGGTTTTCCTTTAGAGTTGTGATTCAGGAGGTGCTGGTTCAAGTGCTGGGTCTGTTACAGACACGGGCATAACTGCAGCTGAGCTGTTGAGCTATTGTGCTGCTGTGAAATGAGGATTCGCAGCCTTTGAACTTCCCTCTGTTGCCTGTTAGGGTTGTAGTCCCTGCTGCCTGAGAAGCAGCACAGGGAGCAGTCGGAGAACTGTATTTTGCATGGCTTAGCTTGAACTGTAGCTCCATTAATACTAATATAAATATAATTTAAATTGAGTTTGACCTTAGGTGACAGCTATGACAAAGCATGGCACATTCGAAGTCTGGATACAATTATTTGGAGTTGCTAAACACCATACTTCAGTCATGACCTTTAGATTGCACCGGAGCCAGGGGAGGTCCCTGATTTTAACTTCTGACTGCAATTCACCTCGTTGGAAAGAGACTTCAGAAGCTATTATAATCACAGAGAATATTTTAAAGTGTGAAGAAGCTATAAGCAAAATATTTATTTTACCCACTTGTCTGAATTTAATCCATGAATCTGTCTACTACGATAGTGTTTTTCTGGTGTAGATGCGGCGAGTAAGCTGAGATCATAGCAGACATGTCCTGTAAGGCTTTACAGAAAATCATTGCTTTTTAATCCCTTTATCCCCGTTATTTCCTACCACTGTGAAAATGCAGTGGCAGGGAAAGCTGGCACAGTGTAGGACAGATGCATAATATGTAATGCTAAGCAGGCAAAAATCCTTCTGTTTGTCTAATACTCCAAACACATTATAAATGTCAATGTTAGTGCTGTGTATCCTACATATATAATAACAGTATCAATATTCAACCAGGTATTATACATCTTTGGGCTAACCTCGATACACATGCTGTCTTGAGATCAATGACTTATCTTTTAATTAGAGTTAGCCAGAAAGGTTGAACTGGGCTGGGTTTATAGCAAAGCAAGTACAACCCAAGTGGCAACCTGGGTATAAAAATGAGTTGGGTGCTGCATGTT
This sequence comes from Psittacula echo, assembly GCF_963264785.1. NCBI lineage: Eukaryota > Metazoa > Chordata > Aves > Psittaciformes > Psittacidae > Psittacula > Psittacula echo. The sequence continues at coordinate 12,606,614 of NC_137745.1, read as the reverse complement.
ATACAGCTCCTGACTTCAAGCCTTTAATTTATCTTTTCTTTGTGCATTACATTTTCCGTGCACAAACACTGCAAACATGCTCAGACAGTAGAATTGAGCTCCAATTTCCGGAGGGCATCTAGACATTTTCAGGTGCATGATTGCTTCCTTGATCTTCACATTAAAGCATCCTCCTGTCCATAGTACTGATTTAATCCTCTTACACTGAAAGGTCCAGGAGCCCTGAAGTAGGCTGATCATGGCACTGTTTGGGACTGTTTCTACTACAAGGGTGAGAATGGATTTAGTTAAAGGGCACGAGAAGTAGCTCTAGTGGAAGTGAGACGTTGCAGTGTGCCAAGTGTTTGGAGAAGGGGGAATACTTCATAACAATTTCTTATACGTAACTTATATGTGCATTTTGAAAGGGGAACATTTAAAGATGAACTTGGCTGTGAATGCAGTGCTGTCAGTGAAAGATTTGTGTAGTAACAGCAGTAGTTTTCTCCCCAGGTAAATCACACTGATTTCAGGTCATCCTGCCTGGCTGACACCGAGCAAGGACAGAACCTCTGCAAAAACACCCAACCACTTCTTCACTGTCTCAGGCTGTAATTAGAGGCACCCCCAATTGTTTGAAAGTGTTGAATTATAAAGATCCAAAATCCAGTGTTTCTCTCCTGCTCTCACAGGGAGGAAATCGGACTGACAGGCTTTGCCGACACGCTGAGTGTAATTCAGTTCCTCTTGGAATCAGGAGTTTTATATATACTCAACAGCAGTTCCACAAGGCCTGGGCTTTGCTCAGTGTTGAATCTCATGCCCATCACATTTCCAGCGGGACAGCCTGGTCCTTGCGCGCTCACCCTGGCATGCCCTGGGTCCATCCCTGTGCTGCAGAACACCAGCACACCACGGGCACCTGGCCCTCCTGCTCCCCTCTGCTCCTTCTTCACAAAACGAGGATGTTGCTATTTATTAATGCAGTTCAGGGCTATTAATGCATGCACAACCTCTTCCACATGTTACCAACCACAGCAGAGCAAAGCCTTCTGAACCTCCTTCCTCCTTTCACACCATGTTAAAATGCCATATGATTTCATGGCAGAGCAGCTCACAGCTGGTCGCTGGCTGGAGCATGGGTCTTCCAACATGCCAGCTGTAGGGATATAACCCCAAATGGATAAATCTGAATATATGTGATCTTTTAATCTAGAGCAGAGACCATATGGAGCATCACGGCAGAGTCAATTTAAGACTTTGACAACAAAAATATGGGTTCTTTCAGCCATAATAATTTGAAACAATGGTTTATTTTTCTGCTATTGCTGACATTCAGTAGGAATTGTGGGAGAGTGACAGGTTCTCAGGCTGTTCTCATCCAACTTTAAAAACATCTGCCTTAGGAAATGACTTTGTACCTCACGTATGAGCATTTTTCCAATTATTTTACTAAATCAAGTATTCTGTAAAAAGAGCTGTTAGTCTTAAAAGATATTTTTTCCATAAGGTAAAATCAATTGAAGAGAATGTGCAGCTTTTAGATAAGTGTTCCAGGAATGAATGCAAGGAACAGAGCTGAAGGGCTGCAGTGCTGAAACTGGGAGCAGGAGAAGCCTTCCAAACCACAGCTTGCTGTGGTGGACTCCAGATCTCCTTTGCCCCTGGCCAGCCATGGCTCCTGCAGCTTCCTACAGCCCCTCCAGCTCCTGCAGTGCTTACAGTTTATTTAAGGTTTTAGGTTTTTATTTAAAGGGATAGAGGCAGTTTGCACTCCACCAGTGACTTTGTTATGTGTATTTCAGCATCGTATCGTGAGAGGCAGAGGCTGTCTTGCTTGTGGAGAGCAGACACCTCTAGAGTAGAGCACGTATTTGGCCAACTTCAAATAAGAAGTTGTGGCAGGGCTGAGAGCTGAACCCAAAGCGTTTGAGCTGCCAGCCCAGGACTGGTTAATCACCCAACCCTGCTAGTCTGCAAAGTACATTTAGTATGTTTCTAGGCCTAAATGAAGGTGGAAGTGAAAAGGCTGACTTTCCTGTGCATTTTTTAAAGTGTTTAGTAGAACTTAACAGAGCATTTTGTCTCTCACTAAGGAATTAAAAGATGGCTGTAAAAGCAGGTTCTGTAGATCCTGCTCCTGTAAAATCTAATAGGTTTTCTATCTATTAAATTCTAAAGGCCTTTCTTTAAAGTTGTGGGGTGTTTTTAAAATCAAATAATAAATTTATTCTTGATGTCCTGGGTACATTACTGCAGCAACCTCATCCTTGGACCACAGCTTTGGCAGAACACACACATCCATAATGAGGGACTATATGTTCTGTGGAGTTTTTATTATGAAAGAAAATGAACAAGTATATTATGAAGGGGGAAAATAGAGAAGACTACTTTTTTTTGGCAAAGGTTTGTGTTGCAGATCTCATTTCTCTGGTTGCAGCTGCCTTTAGGCACCCAGTTCTGTGAGCTGCTATATTGAGTTTAACTGTAGATGCTTCCCAAATTTGCTCTTTGGTGAAACAGGCATTTATGCGGATTCCCCATAAAAATTACTGATTTGGGTTTTACCAAGAACTCTGGCACTTCTCCATTATAAGACAGGATTAGATTTTCAGAGAGATATATCAAGATGGGAGTAGTGAAACAAATATTTTACGTGTTCAGTTTAATCCTCTCTCTTCCCCCAAACGAGCCTATATGGGCAGGGTTTTGAGCTGTTCTGAAATGAAAGCTTTCTGAAAGAAATACATTTCCCTGTGGGACTACCCAGCTTTCAGTCCTGTTTCTGTGGGAAGGTAAGAGAGCTCTTTTATCATTTAGTATTTATGAGATGTGCATTCGTATTGCCAAGTGACCATAGGATTCTGTGCTCTTAAGAATCTGCAAATGAGATGAAGCTCATTATTTTTTAATGCAAAAAGCATTATTGCAATCTTAGCGTGGGGATATGTAACCTCAGATGTGTGTCTTGCTGTGGGATATATATTGAGGCTTTTGCTTTAGGAAACCAGTAAAGTACACACAGTATTTTCCAGTCATTCTGTTCAGCACATAAAAGCAGTATTTATTAGAAATAACACTAAAGGGATTTTTGTTGTTAATTGCAGACCATGACTTGTAGGAAATTGCCCTCCTCTTGTGTGCATTTCGCTTGACAGTGTTGAGATAAATTCAGGGCCATGTTCTCAAAATGAAGGTTCTCCTTAATAAGAGAATATTCATCATTATCCACTACTGCCTCCACACACAAGAGTTGGTGTCACAGTCCTAAGGGAAAGCAAAGTCTGATAAGTAATCCCGTGTTATTTTTTTCCTCCCAGTAAATTAGGATTTACTTTATAGGATCATGTTATCAGGTGTCAAGCCATGGCCCTGTAGATTAACAGCAACAGGCGCTTTGGTGTTTCTGCAGATGAAAGTGGTTGCATGTGTGTCTGCCTGCCTGGCAGTAGGAGTTTCTGATCTGGGACATGGGCACAGTATCTCAGGAGGAAAACCACTCAGTGAGAGAGCTGCAAATAAGACATTAACCCCGCTTATTGCTCCGGCAGGTACAATAAGCCAGCAAGAAAAAGAAAGCCATTCACTTTGCCTTGGTGTTTGCCTGGCACTGAAGCCATCAGCTGTGGTGTCCTGGGCTGCTCTCTCTGATGAGGGCAGGTCCAGTGCTCATCCCATGCTGGCCAGACGCTGTCCATGCATACTGCTTCTCCCTGTGGGACGTTTATAATGCCACTTGTTACATCTGCAGATGGGATGCTCTCTGATTCTTCAGGTCACTACGTAGGTTACTTTGAAGCAGGTTCATCGCATGAAGTTGTACAAGAACTGTTGGTGGCAGGACAGCTCAAATGCACCCTGAAGTGCCTGTGCTCTGCTGTGTCTTGTGTGCATGGTCCTCTTCAGTACTTCCATCTGCTGCGTTAAAATAGTGTTGCAAAACACATGAATGGGCAAGAGTGAGGAGGTTTAAGAGCGAAGACAGTTTGGATATATTTATTAACCAGAAATGCTGGATTTTCACTGATGCTTATTACTATACCTTGGTTTTGTGCACTTATATGGTCCTTATTTAAAATAACTTGTTAATAATGAATGTATTCTTGCAGTGGTTCACAGAATAACTGGGATAATGGCACATGAGCTTGCTGGTTTTATTTCTGTCTGGAGTGTGCCCTGCACACATCTGCACGTTTGCAGTCACGCAGGCAGGCTGATTCTCACAAATCCCATCTTTCTTCACTTCTCCCTTATAGCCTCACCTTCCCAGTGCCGGCCCTGCTGCTGCCTGGCTGTCCTTCAAACACAAGTTCAACTCTCTCCTCTGATTTCTGGCTGCTTTGCCGATGCCAGCTGTGCTTGGAGCCTGGCCTCTGCCACACAGCCCTTCCTGCAGGTCAGGTTGCACACAGGTTTTATGCAGAACTTGAGTATTTTTCAAGCCTATCCATGTGAGACAGACCTGCCAACAAATAGAAAAGGCATAACGCTTTGAGAAGGTACCTGGTTTAACAACATGCCATAGACAGTTCAAGACATTACAGAAAATAGTAAATATAAGGGAAAATATCAGAGCTTTGCTGTATGGGGGAAGCATCAAAGGACATTAAGGAAGTAGCCAGCTGCCAAGCACTCTACAGAGCCCTGGGGACTGACACCCTGCTCCCAACAGCAGCCACTGGGATCTGCGGGGAGGCAGAGGCCAGCTGTGATGCCCCTGCATGTCACAGGCACGGCTTTGTCTCCAGAACAGAACAGGGTAAAGGAAGGCGGCATTTATCAAAACATCCTTAGGGAATTTGGTGACCAGCTCCCTGGGAATAGAGGCATTTACAGACAAACTGCCTTGCTTGACTGTGTTCTTGCTCTGTTAAGCTTATGCTCCACACATGCAGTAATTGCAAGCATTTGTTTTTAACAGTACAAGCCTGAGCTCCAGAGCAAATTTTATTTACTGCAATTATATCTGGCAGGTAATTTCTAGTAAACTGAAGCAGATGATAAACCTCTCACTAAATTCATGAGCAGAAAAATAGGGCAAATTCATCAAATAAGCTGTTTGCTCCATAATAAAAAAATTATTACATGCATAGCATCCTGGAACAGAAATAGCTCTGATGAAACCATATAAAGGCAAGCAGGAGCTTGCCACAGGCATCCGTGCAGGGGTTTTAAATTTGGGTTTACTCCTAGCAAAGAGTCTAAGAATCTGCTTAACTCCAAAGCATGAGCTGCTGTCACCCATTGCTGGTGGTGGAGCTGCTTGCACACTCGCCTGGACCTCGACCCTGCCCTGTAGTGCAGTGCTGGGTTATTTTGAGACACAGCCTTGGAAAGCCAGAGCACCATTTCTGCTCTTCTCATGGTTGAGTGAAGAGCAGCCTTCTTACAGGAGCAGGGACCCTTGCCTCCTTTCCATATTTATTGAAAATGAAACCAGGCAAAGTGTTCAAAATATAATATGTGAGATTTGTTCCACATCTCGTTTAACCAAATATGTGATGTCACTCGATCTAAATTTCAAGTAGCCAAATTCAGGTATTGGGTTTTTCTAAAATGAGCTTTTAATAATTATTGAGCTTTTCCATCTCTGCTGTGTGGCTTAATTTACATTAGAAATTTGAATTTCACCTGAAATTCTCAATCTACCAGTGTTAACACCTTTCTGAGATAAGTAAATGATGGCTACAAATGAGATCTGGGCTTTGATGCCACAGCTGATTAACATCACAGAAGGACAATTAACAGCATTTTTAGGAGAGGAGGGGAAGAAATTATCATGTGCAGTTGGAGCTGTAAAGAGAATTTTAGGGAGGTATGCAATTAGGCAAATTAGGCTAGGGTAGTGGCTTTAACATTCATACCCTGGTGAAAAGCATTTAGGGTTTCCTTAAGGACTATATAGGTTCTTTAAAGACTATAATCCTACATCTCTTCTAAAAGATATATTTACTAAACAGTTTAAGCATCAAATCCTTTCCATATTAACATCATACCAATTCTAAACGGTCTGTCATCGCCAAGAAAATTATTGAGAGCTTCCTTGCCTGAACTCTGAATTTCTTTCTCATTTGAGTTTGAATTAGGGGAAAAGACAGCTTAGGAAATGAGAGCATACATTTAGACAGGTTAGAGAAAGCTTAAAGCAGAAATGGATCTTTTCAATTTCCACAGCAATATCTGTCTGCATTCCCTTCTGATGCCATTTTTAAAAACTATTCATGAGGCAGTGGTTGAAGGAGCTGCCGTAGACCTAGGAAGGTTATGTAAAATAATACAAACAGAGCTTTCCCATTTTCCAGCTTAAAGCATCATTATGTATGACCTCGTGTTACTTTATGCTTCATTATCAGTCGTCATCCAAGGGCTGAGGAAAGCTTTATCTGCAGCCTGGGTCATAAAGAATGGCAGCAAATGGAAAATGAGAAAGGGTTGGTTATTGTTCATAGGAAGTGCTCTCCTTCAAAACCTCTGTTGTGCTCCCCAGGCTCCGTGTATAAGCCTAGATAGAGAATCATGTTACTCAGTTTTCCTCATCACTTGGAATAATGGTAACCATGAGTGACAAGCTGTGCGCTGCAAGTTATCCATCATGTGGCATTTCCATCCTCCTCCCAGTGCACCGCTGGTTAGTCTGGGCACAGAGGGATTCCAGTTGTCATGGTACTGCTTTCTGCTTGGATTGATGTGGGGAAAATCAGGAGATGTGTAATTTTGGAAGGGCTCAGCTATTCTCCAGGACTCTTGGGTTTGCTCTGCCCACCCAGCATCAGCCTGACTCTTGAGTGTCTCTCTGCCCACTGCAACATTGGTGGGTACATGGTAGGTAAAAGGTGGGTATGTGGTGGGTGCATGGCAGCAAGTGCTGCTTTGCTGTGTAGGTCTGAGGGTTTCTTTCTCCTTCGTGTCATCTCCCTGGCATGGTTTCTTCTCTGAGCTTGACTGATACTTGATCCCTGTGAGTTTTCCAAACAAAGAAGAGCAATTACAGTCTCTGATTAAAAAGCCTGGGCAGCACAGGTGTGTGCAAATCAAGATAACCATTTATCTGCAACTCTTCCCTGTTTGCCTGTGGGGGTTTGGGCTCAGTCTCTATTTAGGTTGCAGAGTGTTTGCTTTTGCTGTGTTTGCAGCAGTGTGGGATGGTGAGAGGGGGCGAGGGGAAGGGGATGGCTTGGAGTCTGCTGAGGGAGATAAGGGCTGAGGCATGGGGAGGGAGAGCTGAGGCTCTGGCCTGTCACAGACTTTGGAGAGCACAGTGACAGCCAAAGTGACAATTTCTCTTACATTGTTTGGCTTCAGGTTGAGGCCAGCCCGTGTGCTACACTGCTCTTCCCTGTGTCACATCCCTCAGGGCACGTGCCACTGCTCCTGATCGCACTGGAAAGATAAAACAGATGTGGTTTATTTCAAGGGGAGCACTCTTAACAAGATACTGCTAGGGCTATCAACATTGCTATCAGAAGCTGAGTACTCCTTCCTTGGGCACTAAAATAAATCACTTGGCTAGAAGAAAAATATCTTCAGTATCATCCTTAAACAATGCAGCTCTCCTCTGGCCCTGGAAGGTTTGGAAGGTAGTGTATATTTGTTTAACTCGCATATATACTTTACATGCCTTGGGAAGAATGACCTTGATTAATATAAAGTGCAGGACTGAATGGATCAGAATACGAAAACCCATGTGTTCAGCTCTTGGAGGTGAACATCCAAGGTATAGCTGGAACCCAGTAGTGAGTGTGCAGCACGGTGCTGTTCTGCGTGGGAGAGACAGTTTTGTGCTTGCTGCTTTGTTCTTCATGTCTGACAAAGCAGCTGAGCCTCTGGGGAGGACAAAATGAATGTCTGACAAACTCTTCCACTTCTTCACATCTTCTGGGGTCTGTTGCTGTCTGTATCATGGCAGCCAAGAATGCCACAGGGTTGGCCAGGTCCCTGCTGGTTGCACAGGGACCAGTTAGTCCCATTTAATTGCTTTCATGGTTTGATCCATCACCTTGCAGTTGTAACGCCCAAGATGTATGGGCTGTATGTCAGCATGGTTCTGGAAGCAGAGGTCCGGTTCTCCTGGTACTCAGAGCAGCTGCCTCACTTCAAAACAGTAACCCTCTGGGTTCTTAACTTGCGTTCACAGAGCATCGTGGCCTTCGGTGATAAATGCCACACTGGAGGAAGCTTCCAGAGCCACCACCATGTATCTGTCTTTTATGGCTTTTAGACTTTACATATTTCTCAGTATTTCTACATCATACTGAATATTGTTATTAGCATTAAATGTATCTCGTACCAGGTTACTACAAGCTCTATCCTTTTAAATGCTTGACCAAATTCATCATGAAATAAATTCCATGTATATTGCTAAAGTTTATTCTGCTGTTGAAACACCGAACAGAAATCCTTTATATGTCCTGGAACGTCAAATAAATCTCTGCTGCTTTTATTTTAACCTTTGAAATGCTTTCCATCAAAATGAGTGAAATAGCAAGAATAATAGATGTTGTAGGATTTGTATCCAGTACAGTTTCCTGCTTCTCCAAATGCTTTTGGAAATGCTGATTGATTTGTAACAAAGCTTGAAATGTCACCAGGAGGAATGAATGAAAAATACGCCACTCTAATGTATGTTGAAGTTGAAATTGGCTCAAAGTTTCAACCTTTAGAGATGCTTTTTCCTTTTTTTTTTTTTTTTGAGATTTTAACTTTCCAGAGCAGTCAGATAGCTGGAAAGATAACTGGGAACAAGATGCATGTAGAGGAAATTAATAAATTATGCTCTTACTTTTGGCGCATTTACAAGAGAGACGTGGTGAAACTCCAATTCAGTGATAAATGACAGGATTGCTCTACTTCAAATGAAGTTCTTTTTGGTGAGGAGGGATGCTGCAGTGGTGTGTTCTGATGGATATGTGGCCTGGCTGCATTTTGCATGTCATTTTCTTGAGAGGGGGTGCCCACAAGCAAGCAGCTCTGCACCCCCAGTGTACATGGACAATGCCTCCACCTTTGAGGTGAGCAGGATGATGGGGTTGCGTAGGGCTTTTAAGCAGGATGGGATCAGTCATGTCTTGGTCAGTGGTTAAACCCCTCTGGGAGAGCAAGAGCGAAGCCCTGGCAGAGTTTCCTCCCCAGCTGGTTTTGTTGATTCAACTGCAAGTGCAGTGTATCAGTGAACTGGATATATGTTTGTGGATGAATAATGACAAGGGCTCTGCCTGCTCTAGAATTTGCAGTAATTGCAACTGCAAAATTAGGTAAACATTGTTTGAAATCCAGCCAGTTTCTGATAGAGTAGGAAGACCCTGCAGTGACATTAAGGCTGCTCCCAGGCTGCCAGCTCATCTGCATTTTGTCCTTGCACCCTTTCCTTGCAGGTTGTGTTCCAGTCTTCACTGTGCTCAACGTTTTTCACTCCTCAGGTTAGAAATGTGCCTTCTGGAGTTTGCTTCTTTTTTTTGTGATGAATTTACTCACTGGGTTATAGAAAATAATAAAAAAAGCCTCGGGACCCATCTCACTGAAATTAGTCTGTGATTGCTTCTGGCTGCTGGAAGATTTACAGCATCTGGAGCTGCAGCACTGGGGAGACTCTTGGTGATTCTCTGTGCTTCACACTCCCCTGTGGTCTTCCTTCAGTAACCATTGGTATTTGGGCAGTGCAGAAGCAAACGAAACTGAGCAATAAGCTGGAGCTGAGTGCATCTTATAGTCACTGAGGACTAGCTTTGCACAGGTGTACACAGGTGATCATCCTCCCTGTGTCGACAGTAGCCATGGGGTTACATCACTTGGCATGTTCTCAATGCTGACAGCAGGATTGTGTAAAAATGCTGCAAATGTTGTGGTGCATCTTCTGCACAGGATTCTGTGGGAGGCCTTTTCTTCATCCAGGTCCCTCTTCCACTGTACCAAGGGCTGTTCCAAGTGCCATGGTGATGGTGCGATGATGAGGAGAGGAGGCAAGAGTTACTGAATAAAACCACATCCTCATGCTGGCTTACGGATAACACCAGAAAAAAAGCGGAAGCAGGTTCTCAAGTTCCAGCTTATGCCTGTGTTGAAACTCACTGTCCCACCAGAGACAGGGTAACCAAACCGCTTACTGCAGTGCATCTGGATGCTGACGTTTGGAGGAAGTTCAGGAGGGAGCTGCACTGCAAATGAACAAATCTCCTGCAAATGGCCTGGCTTAATCCTGAGTCTGTAATTATAGGGCACTCTCATCTTGTTTCTTGAAATTTCTTTAGCAGAAGGCGGCTCCAAGTGAATCCACCTGTCTCATTTCAGCCTCACGGTATGTTTGTTCAACGTGAAAAAATCGATGCTGAAGTAGAATTTTGTGGGAAGGAGAAGATCCATGGAGATTACATTTCTCTTTCAGTGCCATTTCATGTTTACTGCTGCATAGACTACCGAGTTAATGAGGTATCCTTGAATATGAGGTCCATAATATATTTATTGCTGTGCTGGTATGTAAAAATCAAGCCTTATCATTTCTGTTGGTGACCACATGCTATCCTTGGTGTCGTTCTAATTGTGTCTGTCATTGATTGACAGCAGCCAATAATCAAAACCATTTTGTAATTCTGATCCCTCATCAAAATACAGAGGGCAGGGAGCGTCCTTGTGCCTAATGCTCTTTTCTGGCTATTGGATGATTTTTAAGAGCCATTACCTGCCTCTTTACTTTGGTGAAGAAACTTGCTTGGCATTGAGCAGGGATGCAACTGGAATGGCAATGGAAGGGCTGTGCGGTGGCAGAGCATCACCATCCTTTTCCACCAATAACACCATTCCTTTGGTTTTCATAAAATCTCCTTTCCCTGGAATCTAACATGAGTCCATTGAAGCACCTGACATTAGTGTTTCCCCTAACTTTGGCTTGGGTTAATGGGCAGCTGATGATGCAGTTGTACTCAGCTGGGGAAAGGTGATAAGGAGAGGAAAGAAAATGCATCCTTCAGAGAAGCAGCACATCATTATCCCAGATCTCTGGCTGGGCGTTTTATCTGATCTGGAGAATGAAAAGGAGACAAATGAAGCTTAATCTTTCTGAAGATCTGAGTGGGGTGGGAGCACACTGCTGGAAGGAGATCAGTCCTGTTGGCTGAGAGATTTCCGGGAAAGCCAGGGCAGCTCCTCTGCATGGACTGGCTGCAGGAGCTCGTTCCTTCATGGTTTGAAGTCTCTGTGAGTTAAGCTAGTTACAACACTCGATTACCTATTTAGCTTTCAGCATCTGATTAAAAAAAGGATGATTATTAAATTTGGACTCAGAATAATTCAGTTTGGGCACCAAAACTGTGACATTTACATGAATTAGCTTTAGATATCAAAATGTAAGTATGACATACAGTTTCCATCATGTCTGTAATATAAAATACCTACTATATATTAGACTTGTAGAAACTCAGTTTAGTATGTAGTGCTCATGCAAAAGAAAATTGGTTTTATTTCATACATTATATTTCTCCTCCCTTGGCTAATAATCCTTTGCATGTTAGTCTCATGGCTGCTTTAAAGATTTTTGAATTAATGCTGAAATTATTCATTGGGGTAGTAGAAGCATCTGTTTCAGTATTATATCCTTGTCTGGTATTTCATTATATATGGGATGATCCACTAGAAAGGCACTTGAGCTGCAGGATATAAAAATACCACAAAGGCACAGAAAACATTTGTTGGAAGAGTGCTTTATGAATTTGTATGCATTTCTTTTAGAAAAGATCACATATTGATGCCTAATATTTATTACTACTTCTTGCCAGGACCACAGGGATTAACTGGGGAATGGCAGCAAAGGGATTGATTGGTTGCTGGTGGCTGGTTCTGACATGGCTGTGAGTCAGTGGGAGCTGGGGTTCAGAAGATAGGGAGCGGGAAAGCTCCATTCCTTGGAGACCACAGAAGTGGCCTAAGTAAGCTTGGGCTGTCCAAAGGAGTGAGGTCTTAGCTCAGATGTACGATGTGCAGGGCTCACTGGGCGGCAGTGGCAGCAGTGGAAGGTGTAAAGGGAGGTACCAGGAGGAGGTGAGGACTCCACCTCACCAACTGGTGGCAGGTAAACTTCTGCTCTAACGGAGTCCTGCAGTTTGGTGGAGACTGGACTTCTAGTTATGAAGTGGGACAGCTGGAGATGGGGGAGTTTGAGTGTGCATTCAGCGATTTAGGACAAAGGCCGGTACCCCCATGGGTGCACGGGTTATGATCTGTGCTGTGGGATGCCTGCATAGAGACAATATGATCATCACAGCTCCAGGCTTAGAAACCAGTTTCTTGGAAAGCCTTCAGTTAGGGTGAAATCTTGTGTCCCTAAAGACAAAAGGCTTATACTGACTTTTATGTGAGCTGTAAATCACTGGCCTATCATTAGGGCTAAGGTTAGGTTTCAGGTTAGGGTTCAGACTAGCATCCTCAGGAAACCATTTTACTCTTGATTCTCTAAATCCCTGCTGGGGATGAAAGGCTTATAGTTTGTTATCAAGTGATAGTGATGGCTCCCTTGGCTGTTTTTAAGGCCAGGTTTGGTGCAGATGGTAAATGAATTTTCAGAGGAACACAGTGCTCAAAAACTTGATTCATGGGTGGATCTTGGCCCATGGTTTATAGATCTTCAAGGAACCACCAGAAAACCATTTTTTTCCTGCTCCTTGTTTTGAAGCCTAACCCTATGGAACATGAACTGTTGGCATAAACTCAACTCAGAAGGAAATATGAACCATTTGTCAAGGGAAGTAGCAGCACATATTTTAGCCCTACAGACCTGCAGGCCTTCAGATATTACCCAATAAAACAAACTAGTCCATTCTTTCTTTTTGAAACCCCAAATCCAGTTTTAAGTCTGTTTTCTCCTTAGGGCTCACCCTATATCTTTTCTCCTGGAAGACATCCTATCCCCAGGAGCCGTGTGTGGTGGATAATAATCCTGTCCATATTGCCCCTTTCTGAAGTGGATTCCTAAGAAGCTCCTGCAGTTTAAGCCTGCTAAGCTCCTCAATGGGAACGTCCTTCTGCCCACTCCCCTATGGTTCCCCTTGTGCTGCAGCTTCTCTCCTGCTCATCCTCAGTACCTCAAAGTAATTACAGGCTTTGCGTAACTTTGAGGAGAGGCAGTTGAGTGCAGGAAGTGGGGAAGAGAAGAAAAAAAGGAGGAGGAAACAGGAGAAGTGTGAGAATGAAGGCTGAAACGAATTTCAGGGAGGTTTCTCCTGTTTCCTGACCTCCTGTGGTTGCTCCACTTCTCCTCAAGGATGCACACTTCACCTCTGAGAGCCACTGATCTCTGCAGCCTGAGGTTTTCTTGGCTTGAAATGCTGATCTGGGCCAAATTCCAAGCATTTACTCATTTAGATTAGTAAATCTAAGAGAAATTAAAGATGAAGATGTATTAGCAGAGTCTTTAGCGTCTGGGTAATGTTGGTGCATGCCTATGATTTTGTCATTACATCAGCTCTTGAGAAGTAGAAATTGCTGTCAGTAATTTAATTCTTACTCTCTTTTATTGCATTCTTGTGTTACTTCCTTGACCTCCTGTCTCTTCACTGAGTTATAAAAGGTTTTTACAAAATTTCCTTGGATATTTGTGTTAAATAACTGAATGGGATATCCGTTCTCTGTCACTTGTAACTGAACATGAAAGCTGGGTTTTACATATAAGTTCATAGAGCTTAGGGCTGGACAGGACCATCTGATCATCTGTTCTGACCCTGCCTGTGTTACAGGCAGTGCATGTCTGCCTCCTGCCCTTCTATTGACTGCAGTAGCTTATGTCTGACTAAAACAAATCTTTAGTGAAGGCAGCAAGCTTTCATTTGGAGTCTACAAAAGATGGACAACACTAGGCTTTCCAAAGTGATTTGGTAATTACTAGCATTGACAAGTATTTTGGCTTTATTTTGCTTGAGTTCAACTTTCTTGTAGCGTCTTCAGATACTGTTTCCTGGTACTCCTTCATTCAGTGTTTTCTTCAGGAAAACAAACTTCAGGAGTGAAGACGCCTCATTGCGTCCACACAGAACCAGGCTGCCTGCACCTAGGTGTTGCTGTCCTCCCCTGGAAGATGCTCTTTCCAGTCACAGTGATAACCTTGTGCCATATTCCTGCATTTTCCTGTTTTCTCATTAGTTTTGATATGTGTGGTTAGGATAATCATGGAGTGCATACAGCATGCCAGTGCTGCAGCTGGAATAATATTGCTGCCTGCAGCCAGTGCTTCACGGGTACCTGCTGGGACAGTGCCTGGGGGAGGCACAGGCTGGTGGCTGTGGGGGGGGCAGTCATTCCTTTAAAGCATCTTTTAAAGCAAATGGGATTTTTTACCCAGCAAGCACTAACTTTCATTAATTTGGCTTATCCCAAGCCAGTGTGGTTTGGTTCAAAGCAAAAAAATGTTGGGGGGGGGGGGATGTTGGGACAGGATTTGATGTTTTAATGGTCTTGAAAGTTGGTTTCTGTGTCAGGTATGAATGATAAAACAGGGCCTGGCTCACATGCTGTCCTTAAATAGCCTTTTCTGCTGCCACCATCGAGGGTAGAAGAGTGTGCCACAGGGCCAATCCAGAAGAAATTTTCTTATGTTCTTATTTTAGGATCTAAAACTTGCATTCTGGTGACTCTTCATGAAGTACTAGGGCTTCCTCCACAGCAGCTTGTGCCAGCTTGCCCAAGGACTGCAACGTTCGCTTTAGCTGGACTTGCTTTGCATACTGCCTTTCGTCAAGTGTAATGTAGCACCACAATTAATTACACACTCCACTGCCAGTGTTTGAGCAGAGCTGAGTTCATATCCTGAGTTCTGCTTCAAAGGAAATCATCACAGGAAATCATGTGTTTTATACCACTGTCCTTTATGTAATGGTTCATACCAGTCATTAAACTTCTCTTATATTCTGTCCTTTAAACAGAAGGATTTAAAGATTACCAGCCCATTAAAAATCAGCCTCCCTTTTAGAAAATAAATACAGGCTCATACCTCTTGCTGTGCAGTTCAGAATGGGATATTTGATGCTTCACAGTTTTTCAAGAAATGAAACTGTAATGTGTCATTAAGCACTTCTCCACCATGGGTAAGAGTATCATTGTGAATGTTACCCAGGATTATCCTGTAATCCCCACAGGCATACCTGCAGAAATCCTGAAGCCACAGCAAGTCTTAAAAGTGTTGATTCAGTGAAGGTGTTTGTGATTGTGCATAATGCAATGTGAACATTTGTGCTGGCGTGTCCTTCTTAGTGTGGAACTGAATCCCAGCTGTTTGTTGTAAGCCTGACCCAGCTTCTGCTCTTCGTCTACCCAGGCAGCATCTGTGTTCCTAAAGAACCAGACCCTCCTCCTGCCCCAAAATACATGTCAGTCTGAGAGTCCCCAGGCATTTCCCTCTGTACTGGGTAGATGAGATGCAGGTGCTGGTGGTCAGTGACACTCACATGTTGTCCATTTTTGCACCTGAAAACTATGCTGGCAGCATCAGATCTGGCAGTTGGCATTGCAGCCTGTCATGTTGCAAAAAGGATTACACATCTGCACTGGTGTCTGAAATGTGATTCTCTGTGATGCAGCTTTGCGGGGTAAGGGCCCATCAGCTGAACGTTTGGCATCCTCTTCTGCCACTAACGCTGCTTCATCTTTGGATGCATATGGAAACAACACATGTGGCAAGGACATGGGAGGGACTTTGCCTGGGAATGTAGAAGCATCCCCCAGCAAGTCAGACATGGAGGATTTTCTGCGGTTTTCAGTATTTCTTGTGTAAAGTAAGTTTTCTTTGACTGTTTGCAGAAGATTTTTAGATTATATAAGAATATTATTATAGGAATTATAGGAAGCCTAGGTGAGTTTAAATGCACTTTGTAGAAGCAGTCTTGCTGACATCTACATTCCTGATGCCTGTGAGAAATCCTCCCAGGTGCTCAGATTGCAGTCCTGGTGGTATATTTTTTAGCCTGAAACTACAAGTGATCTGTAAAGAATCTGCTGGATTCTTTACAGCTCACATCTGGTCTCCATTAAGCAAACACTTAACACTGCCCAAGCTGTAGTAGGGCAGCACCTGCACACAAGGGTACAGCTATAGCTGTGAGGCAGCTCAGTTCCCAGCAGAACAGGCCCACAGATGGGGTGAGTTATAATCCCAGCAGCTATTTCTTCATCCTCAGTTTCAGCTGGGTGCTGGAGGGTGCTTGACTTTTAATATCTACTGGTGTCTGGCCAAATGATGAAGTAGTTGGGACGTGTGGAGTTCTTTTGTCCTTCTTCACGTATGCTGAGGTGCTGGCTCTTCAGAAGCAGGTAGCTGATAATACAAGGTGAGACTTGAAGCAGCTGAAGGTTACTGTAATTTCACTGTGTGATCGTGCTGATAATAAGTAAAACAAGTTTGGTTTTTCCTGACAATGAAATGGCCTAGAAAAGCAAAAGGATGGCATTAAAAATAGTTACAGGGAATCTGTTGTGCTTGCAGCTTCTGTATTGTTATGTTATTAATGATGTACTTCACACATCCATAGAGCTTCTTCTGTTCCTTCCTCCAGCAGTTGCTGTGAAGGAATAGGTAACCTGGTGTTATCAAACCTGTGCTGCCATGCAAAACTTTAATAGATACCCATGTGTTTATGTGCCAGCAGATAGGTATGGAACTATCAAGCATTCTATGCAAATAAAGGGTTATTCTGCTGTAACATTGTCAGTTCATTCAATTTTCTGCTTTAATAACCCCTGAAAGAGGCTTTTAAATCCTAAGTTGAATTTCAGGTGAAAGCCCTGCATTACAGGTGCTGTTCTTTGGTCTGTATTTGCACCCCAGCCACTATGCTGCTATGGGGAAGTGTGCTGCTGGTGTTTGCAGTCTGCAGCAATCAGTCTGGAGATGGCTTGATGAGCAGTCCCTCAGGGTGAAATCGCAGTGTGCTCTATGCAGCGCTGTTCCTGATCTGTGTGTATGTAATCATTTTGGTTAAGTAGAAAAAGTAATATTCTATTCATTTGAATATTGTAACATCTGACATGGCTGCAACGCTCTGATATTAATGGCTCACTTGAGGCCAATTCTTCTACTCGAAAGGCTTTTTCAAATTCATCATGCAGGCATCAGGCAAAGAGTTATTCACTTTTTTTCATGAAGGACAGATATTGATATTCTCCCAAGATGTGAAAATAGATCCCCTTATCAGTATTGCTTAGCATACAGGCTGTGTGCAGAGGCAATACTGTACGATTAAGAGGCCCCGTGTAGCATTGGAGAGCTCTGCTTTCCTATAGAGCAGTCAGGGGATTGCTCAGATGTTACATCTTCAGCTTAAAAGCTGGATTTTTGTTGAGTTTTATGTTCTTCCATCACTGTGTGTAGCAGGATACATATTTTGGTCTGGGTGATGTGAGCTCCCATGCTTTGAAATTGCTTGAATGTGAATTGGAGGCAAGGACAGATGTCTTTGAATGGCACAAGGCATTGCTTGTGCAGTGAGGAGGACCTGAACAAGGGCTGCTTCTAGGCTGTGGAGCTGGGTTTAACCTGCAGCTCTTCTCTAGTCTCCCAGTGAGACTTTGAGCAAGTTGCTGAGGCTTCCATTTTTCATTGCTGAAATGCACAAAATAGCATCTTTCTTTTCATGTGCAGTTATCTTGTGTGCTAACAAGGACAGAAGTCCTTTATAGCATGTATTTCCTTGTATAGCACATCTGGCGCTTTCCTGTGGCTGAGATCTCATCCACAGCGCAGCAGCGGTGATGTCCCGCAGTCAGGTGCCAGACTCCCAGGCCTCATGGAATGGCATGGAAAACAGACTGAAATGCTGTTGTTCCTGCTCAGCTGTGTGCTGGAATTGCACATGGAAGTGGAACCCTCCTAATCGGCAGGTTCTCGCAGGCTGTGAGCAGAGCATCCAGCCTCTTGCTTCAGGAGCCTGACATGCCAGAGGCAGTGGTATCCTGAAGCCTGCAGGCCAGGCTTATCATTAAAAACCAAAGTCCAAGAACTTTCTCCTATGGTACCATCCTAGTTTTGCTTGAGAAAATATCTAGTAAATGCTGGTAAAATTAACTGCTTTTGCCTGATGAGCCTCCAGTGACAGGTGATTTGGAGTAGCAATGAACATGCGGTCTTGGTGCTTCCAGCTGAGGTCTGAGCATTATTATATAGGGCAGAATTGATTGATTTCCTTGTTTAAATTATTCACAAGCTTAGTCATTACTTTTGTAGCTGATAATTTCACTTGGAGCTTGGGACCTGCCATATTATGGCTTATGAAAGTTTAACCATCCATGAACTCTTAGGCAATAAATCACTGTGGTGCTGTATTGCTCTTCAGACTTCATTGGAGCACATCGTTGGAACGCCAAGAGAAGCACAGAGGGTTGCAGGGTTTAGTGTTTAATGCTGAGACATCCCCCTGAGTTTTGGGATTCACATCCTGATCTGCAACAACCCTTATGCATGGGTCTGATTTTAAGCCTGCCCTCTCAAAGTCTCATCCTGTGGTGCTCTGCAAGGTTCAAATCCTACTTTGCAGATGGGCTGGTGTTTGCTTTTTTTCTGCAGGTGATGCACTTGTCCAAAACGTACAGAGAGGCCTCTGTTGACTCTCAGATGGGAACATTTAGCTGTGATTAGTGATTGCCCAAGGGTTGTGTGGTTGGCCTCTACAAGCATGAGCAAAATGAGGGCCTGTCTGTTTGGCACCATGGGAAGCTTTCAGGTGGGGTTTCAACAGAGTTGTTGCGAGGCAAGTGTTCAGTGCTGGTTGCTGGATTTTTATTATTATGATTTTAAATTTAATCTGGCTATTTTACTGCTCTTTGCTTCTAAAAGCCATATAGCTGTCTGCAGAGAGTGCTGACAAGTAATTTGAGATGTCTGAGACAACAGAACCTGGACTCTGTAAATGTATAAATAAAGATATATTTGTAATTCCAGTGACTGCAGTTTTGTACTGAGAAGCACATGCCTGCTGTGCTGGGGTTGGGTGTATTTATTTAATTGTGGTTTTCGTGTCTTGACTAGGCTTTAACTTGCAATGCATAAGGTTAGGTGTTCATTTAAACACAAGGCGTGCTGAAGTCTAGAATTGCCTGAAGCCAGTTTCATCTGGCATGCTGTAAGCTGACTAGATCAGGTTTGATTTCTTCAGTTTTAAGAAGCTTCCTTTAAATGTAATTAAACCACTTGGCAGAAAAAATAGAGACCTGAAAACTCAGTGTAGCTGGGTTCCTGGGTTTAGTAGCACTGTGAGTGTGTTAACACACGCAGTCCCCTGTGGTGACCTACCTTCTCGTTAATGGACGTGCTCATGACACTGCACGTTTAATCTTGGGGGGAAATAATGGGTTTTATCACTCACCGGGTGGTCCCTGTCCCTTGTCACAGCCCCTGCAAAACTCTCCTGACCTCCTTACCATGATCAACAGGTATTTTGCATTAGTTTTATTTTCTGAGAAGGAGGAGCAGAAATAAAATGCAACTGAAGCATATCATGTAATCTGAAAAATAGTTGCTGTGCTTAGGCTGGTAATTTTTGGTTAAGGTTTTACAAACCTGCATTACAGAGGTGCTTAACTGCATGGATAGTACAAGAAAGCATCATTACTTTTAAGAAATCAAGTTTCCTTCTGACAGCAGATCTGGAATCAAGCGCCTTGCAGGCTGATGGGAGCGCAGGGGGGATGCCATTCATTTCTTCAGAAGTTATTGCAGTGTGTCAAAAAATTGCTATTTTCTCATGGCATACGGAGTGGTACATGCCTGCGTTTATAACATGACCTATATAAAGACAGTGTCAGAGCTGTCGTTGCTACGTGCCGGAGGTTCTGCGTTTCTGGGCTTACTCAGAAAAAAAAAAATCCATTTTGAATAGCAGACTTGCATGAACCTGGAGTGCAGAATCTGGCCTCTGCAGCCTGCCGTGCTCTGTGAGGATGTGGATCAGCTCCGGTCAGTAACACCCCGCAGCTCTGACTCCGTGCCAGGACAATTGTAGCAAAAATAATAATTTTTAACAAGACTAAGGAAAAGAAAAACAGTAGCCATTAAAATTCAGGTATTACTGTTCATTTGTCACCTCTGAGCTGGCTCGCCTGCCCAGCTCCTCCATTCTAATTAGAGCTGTGAGACCCAGGTCATTAAACCTCAAGTCCATAGTAAACATCTTGCCAAGGCCAGCTGAAAGCTGCTAATAGTGCAAAACCTCCTGAATTCATAGAGCAGTTTTCCACATGTAGCGTGTTCCGCCTGCTCCTTAAGGAGAGTGCAGATTTGTACTAGCACGTGGTCATGTGCAAAGCAGCTTTTTGATCATACGAGTCTGAAACAGGAACCTGGTGGTAACATTTCTGCAGGACTTTCTCTGACAGAGGCACTTATTTGCCAAGGGGCTTGAATCTGACGTGCTGGAGGTGGCTGTTGCAAGGGAGTCTGTTTGGGATGTTGCTTTGCCTTTAGCTCATCCACACATCAGCTGGGTCTGCTCCAAGGGCCAGGATGGGCTGAAGAGACAGGAATGGCAATTTGGGTTGATAAAGTGGCCGTTAATTGTGTATGCATTTGTGTGCACCCACATATACCTATTGCATACAGGCAACATGTGGTTAGAAATGGCTTTCTGTCATCACCAAATTCATCAAGTAATTGAAATTGCTGTGTGGTAGCACTTGTGAATGCCTATGACATGGAGCATTTGGAGGGATGGAGATGGTAGAAAGGGTATGGTGGGCTTGAGGGGGCAGCCTCAGCACCAGTGGGAAGGTGGGTAATCACAACAGTGGTGCATGAAGGCAGCAATAGATCAACATCAGCCACAAGTTGCAGAACAGCTTCCCACCTCTTCTGGGGTTGGAACATCTGCTCTGCTTGTGATGCTGTCCTTCCTCAGCTCTGCCAGGTTTAAGGGCATCTGCCCACACATTGGTTGTGTAAGACACGATGCTCTGTTGCTGGCAATAGCATATCATTGGGCATTAGGTACCGCTTAATTCACAGCTTACAACTGATCTTTCCAATTGCCATGAATTTATTAGTATAGGAGGCTTCTCCCGACAGTTTAATGATGCTGATTCAGCTCTCTAGTCTGGAGGAAGCCTGTTTGTTCTTTCTCCAAAGCAGATCTACTCACTGGGATGCGGTGAAGTTTTTAATGGACAAGGACTATTTTTGGTTAGGGATCAATTTCTGGAGAGCTTTGCCTGGTCTGCCAAACCACTGGGAAATGTACTAAAAAGGGAGAGAGAAAGTATTTTTCTAGCCTTTATTTGTGTGCTCAAAGGGAGGGAAAACTCATAAGAAACTGAAAGTTAGCATGTTTTCTTACCACCCATGGAATTACGCTTTAATATTAGAGTTTATTGTGTAAATTACAAGCACGAGAGATGACTGGGAAATCTGCATCTAAACTCCCTCACGAGGCTCTGCAGCCATCCGTAAATCTTCTGAATTGTACACTCTCAGCTTATGATGTATTTAGAGCCCTTTGAGCAAATCACAGATTTGCATTAATTGCCTATAATTTCCTGTATAAGCACACAGTTGTTATTTGTTATGGTTTATTATAAAAAATGTTCTTTATATATATATAATTTAATAGTGCTAATTAACTTTGATTCTGGTAGGGGTACTGGGTGGGTCTAATTTCACTTACATTGAGAAATCCTCCCCTTCCTTTCCCGTTCCTGATTCTTGTATAATATAACCATTAAACAACACGCAGGGGTCACTACAAATTCATCACCATTTCTCTGCTTTAACTCCTTCAGTTCTGTCTTGGTCCCCGTGACAGTTTGTGCATCTTTGTGTTAGTTGGAGTTACTGGAGGCATGCACCATCCATCCTGGCATGACGTATTTGTATGGAGCCTTTAAATACTTTTAGCTCTTTCTTTGTTCTTTCTGTTCTATCTACATAATTAAAGCAGTTGAAGTCTGCAAAGATGGACACTGAATCAACCCAGAGAGATAAAGATGTCTACTTATATTTATTTCTCCTGCAAGATACATTCTTTATAAATCCTTCATGGCACATTAAATATTGACTCTTGCTTGTCTCAGTGAACAAAATAATTGTGCATCACCGAATTCCTCCTTTGAAAGCACAGGATGGATTGCTGTGGCATTTTACTCAATATTTAATTAAATTCAGAGTTTTTAAAAAGATAGAGGAAAACTCATTCTGATATATGAGGAACCCAGGAACTTCAGACCTGCAGTTGGTTTAACAGCAGCAAGCAGTTTCTTCAAGGATGCTCTATGAAGCGTAGCTAACACAGGCTGTTAGGAAAGATAGTTAGAAAAGGCATCAATATTTAGAAACCGTGAGTGACAAATCTGATTTTTTACAAAAATCCTCCCTGTAGACAATAAAAGTGTATTGTTAAAATTAACAAGTCTGGATCTTAAAGCATTAACCTTGCTTTAATTGCAAGTGCTCGTTGGCCATGGCACAGCCCTTGTTTTATGGGCTGGCACTTAGCATGTGATGAATGCTTCACGCTTGCCTGCAGTAATTCCCTCGGATGGCTGGGAAGCACCGGCCTCTCTCAGCAGGATGTTTGCTGAACACAGAGGCCTTCAGAAGGAAGTAAAAAGTGATTTTTCTAGTGCTTGAAGGAAAATCTGAGCGCACACTTCATGCTCCGGCTGTGTCACCTTAGATATTCCTTTAGGTTTTTTTGAGTGCAGGTTGAAAAATAACTGGTCTGGAGAGAATGCAGATTTCCAGGGATGCCTTGGCAATTGTTGTACACGTAGAGAAAAGTCAAGTAATAGGACCTAGACTGGCAATAGGAGGTTTGCCACTCTTGCCATCCTCTCCTTCGGACTCTGTGTGCAGTGGGGTGTCCTGGGACCCTTTTTGTAGATGTACGTTCTTCCCAGTGTCTTCCTTGGGGAAGGTAAGCCAGGAAGAGCCCCACACTTGGAGCAGAAGATGTTAATATTTGCAGTAGTGCCTAACTCTGGAGATGACCATCTCAGCAAGGGCAGCTTTATCCTTGTAAGCAGAGCTTATATTCTGCAGAGGGCAGAGTTGGGAGGCTTGGGTGGTCATTTGGTTATTCTAATGAAGTGCCAGGTGGCTGAAAAGGTGGGGAAGATTTTTCTGTCATCAACTGAAGCATTGTACGTTCCCTCCCACTGCTCAATGCAATTTGATTAAAGCCCATTGCTGATAGTGTGCTGGTAATGGTGCTATTTAGTATGGGTTCATTATGAACATCTGTTCAGTGCGAAGGTAAAAAAGTCAACCAACAATTTCCACATAAACCATAAAACGGCATCGAGGTGTAACATTTACTGTCCAATGGATAATCCGGCTGATACTTCAGAAAGCTATGATGGTGTGAGGATGTGTGTGGAACTGGAGAGAGAAATGGCAGCTTTAAAATGATAGTGATAAATGCCTGCTGTTGTTGGCTCAGCTTTCATCTTGTGTGAATAAGGTCAGTCTTTGTGTGGTAGATGTAACACAGGATTGAAGAAGAAATGAAGTGTGTTGGTTTTAGCATATTGCAACACATTTCTGGGTGTGTTTAAACAGTGAAATGTATAATAAGGTATAATACTGACTAAAAATGGTTTTTCTTTTTGTATTTTTCCAAGTAAAAGTCTTGAATTAAAATTAATTAAAAGCAGAAGAAGGAGATTACCAGTGTTGAGTCTGGAAAATCGTGTCTTGAGACCCAGCAAAACACAGGATTAACTGAAGTCTCAATACTTTAGAATTTAATTCATTTTTGTCTCAAGAAAAGGTGAGGATCAACCTCTGGGGTATTCCTGGGTAGTGCTTTGGGACTTCTTTCTTCCACTGTGGTGGAAGATCTGTATTTATGTGAAGAGAGCACTAAGATTGTGCAGAAATAAAATCACCTTGGAGTTAGGCCCTGGAGACTGTCACTGCCACCCAAAGCTGGGACACAGTGGCGTCAGGAATGTGGTGGGTCTTGCTGAAACTGAAATCTCTGACATGGGTGAATATAATTTAATAGTAGTTGATGTCTCCAGCAGAGATATTTGTGAGTACTGGTTGTGATTCACAGCCTCTGTGCTCAGCAGTGTGTAGATGTAGGTCGAAGAGGTGGCCAAAGGTCCAAGGAGGAGCAATGCAGCTCTTGTGGTACTTTCCTGATGCCTTCTCCTCACTTGCTGACCAGCAGATATCCCCAGGGAGGGGGCATAGGTGGTTGGCAGGTCTCTGGTGGCTTCTCTGTGCCTGGGCAGGGGTCAGTGGTGAGAGGACACTCAGCAGCTGCAGCCACACTGCTTGGTAATGCAACCTGACAAGAATCCCAGAGGTTTAGACAGGGATACTGTGCCAAAATGTGACATAATTGTCTCATGGTGCTGTGACTTGACATGGTGGGGTGTGTGCTGTGTATGGCTCCTGTCAGTGTTAGTGATGAAGGCATTAGTGATGCAAAATAGTGAATGAATTTAAAAAATAAATGAATTTTAAGAAGAAGCTGGAAGAAACTGGGGTTTGTTTTGACAATGCTGTCTTGGAATGAGGGAAGACATTTAGGCAAGAGATGCCATCAACATTGATACACCTTTGTCCCACAAAAAACTTTGTCAAAGCAGCACTTTTTAGCTGGAAAAAACCCCACAAGCAAACTACCTCTTTCAGCAGAGATTTTAGCCAGCTCTAGCTTTACATCCTTGTTCTCCATCTAGGATGCATCACACCTTTTTTGACAGTTAAGCCTGTAGGGCACTGGCTTTCTGAACAGTGTGTGTGTGTACAATGTGGAGTGCTGGTTGTGTTGAGGTTCTGCTCCCGCCCTACAGCTGATGATGTGTTTGACCCTTTCCAACCTAGATGGGACTCTGGGACCCACTGTGAGGCAAGTGCATCCCTGCTTGCCTATCAGGCAGCTCTGAACTGAAATAAAACCCTGCTCCTTGCGTACAGCAGCTCTGCTTTGTGCTAGCATCAGTGTTCAGTCACGATGTTTACGGGGAACAAGGAATGCCATTTTTAATAAATACTCATACTTCCCTAATGGATTAAATTGCTAAATGAATTAACCTAACTTTCTGCAAAATGTGTTTTAAAACAAACTTTATGCCTGCAATACTGACATACACTGAAATCTGTGGGGAGGAACTCAGTAAGATGCTGGCAGCCTGGGAATTTATTATTTACATAATTTTTGAAGGTTTTCATCTTTCTGCAGCCTATAAGCAGATGGGTTTTAACATTTGATTTCCCTGGATTCTAATTAAAATTGGGAATGTTGAAGTTAAGGAGTAAAGTGACCATTACTTATCTTTTCTGCCACTGAGATTTTATTTTTGCTTTCTCTTTCACTTTTCCAAGGCTATGCTGACTTTTGTTTTATTTTGACAGCGTTTTGCAGTTGTGATGTGAGACTGAAGTTGTGACGGGAGTCTGAAGCAGCGTTTGGATTGACACACTTTTTGAAAGCCTACCTGTCAAGTTGCCCTCAGCAGTGTATTTGCAGTGGCTGTGGCCCTGTTGGTCCAATGTTGATGGATGCTGGTGTGATTGCAGCGCCGGGTGCTTCGCAAGCATGAGTTCTTCTGTCCTCATCACCCCTGTGAGGCAGGAATGGGCCATCGCACCTCTGTAGGTGCAACAGGTAAATCCCATTGCTTCTATGTGTAACTTAATGTTATGATGTGACGCTGAGTTTCAGATGCCACCAGTCTCGCTGATGTGGAGTAACCTGCTCATTGTGCCGTCCCTTAGCAGATGACAGCCCTGTATGATGATGTTTCTAACTTGAATTCTGACTTACAAATGTAGCTTGGGGTTTATGCTTTCTGATGGATATAGCTTTGCGTTTATAAGACAGTGACTTTTGCTGTGTCATCATGGCCAAAGTTGGAAATGTTAATTATTACAGTTTCAGCACTATGAGGGCTTCTGCTGTTCTTCTGGAGAAGGGCTTACAGGTGTGGGTCTCAATCCAGCTGCAATACTAACTTATGCCAGGTTTTTAAAGTCTCAAAACCACAACAGAGGTTTCTAATGAGGTTATTAGGTGTGTCGGCTCCCAGTCTGATCCTGCTCAGGTACACAGCTACCTTGCTTAGACATTTCTTCCCGTCTGTTAAATTGCACTGGGCTTCTAAAGGCTGCAGACATGGCCATGGTTATGGCTCTGTGCCATTGAAACCAGAGCAACACAAGATCAAGATGTGGGCTGTGAGGCAGAGATTCCAGTTTTTATTGGAAACTGGGAGGAAATAATTGCTAACATTAAGAAAGGAAGTTATACAACCACATTAATGAAACTCATGGTTCAGGCCACCAGCTGGTTGCTTAAAGTCAATAAGATACGCCTTACCCAAGTACTTCGTTGCTTAGCTGGCTCTCTGGCCTTACACTAAGGTGCTTGGGAGTATTGGAATCATTTGGATATGGAGATTAACCAGAACAACTGTGTCTGGAGTTGAGTAGTACATACAATATCTTGTTTGCTGGCTCTCTGCCGTCCTGGTTCAAAAGCTCTGTGTCCTGGTATGCTGGTTACCCAGCAGCTGATGAGCTGCAGCTAGTTCAAGCCATGCAGGGGCTGGACACTGACACGCCATCAAAACCTAATCAAGACACATTGGAATGGCCATAATTGTGGTTAGGCAGAGTCTGTCCAGATACATGGCAACAGGTGTAAAATCCCATGGCAGGGGGGTTGGAACTAGATGATCTTAAGGTCCTTTCCAACCCTAACTATTCTATGATTCTGTGATTCTATAAAGCCACTTTTGCCATTGGTATGGAAAGATGACTAAAATTGGGAGAACTGGCTACCCTGGATTGGGAGAAGGCTGAGGTTCTTAATGACTTCTTTGCCTTGGTCTTCACTGGCAAAGGCTTTGACCGCACCACCCAAGTCTTGGAAGGCGGAAGCAGGGACTGTGAGAATTAAGACTCTAGGCTCACTGTAGGAGAGGATCTGGTTCGAGACCATCTTAAAAACCTAAGCGTACACAAGTCCATGGGACCTGACGAAATCCATCCGCGAGTCCTGAAGGAGCTGGGAAATGAAGTTGCTAAGCCACTGTCCATCATATTTGAAAGATCAT
The DNA here is from genome assembly GCF_963264785.1 of Psittacula echo. Lineage (NCBI taxonomy): Eukaryota > Metazoa > Chordata > Aves > Psittaciformes > Psittacidae > Psittacula > Psittacula echo. The sequence continues at coordinate 12,579,611 of NC_137745.1, read as the reverse complement.
GGCAGTCAGGTGAAGTTCCCATTTTCAAGAAGGGGAAAATGGATGACCCGGGGAATTACAGAGCAGTCAGTCTCACCTCTGTGCCTGGCAAAATCTCGGAGCAGATTCTCCTGGAAGGCATGCTAAGGCACATGAAAAACAAGGAGGTGGTTGGTGACAGCCAGCATGGCTTCACTAAGGGGAAATCCTGCCTGACCAGTTTGGTGGCCTTCTATGATGGGGCTACAAAACTGATGGACAGAGGTAGAGCAGTTGACGTCATCTACTTGGACTTGTGCAAAGCGTTCGACACTGTTCCACATGACATCCTTGTCTCTACATTGGAGAGACATCAATTTGATGGGTGGACCGCTCCTTGGATAAAGAACTGGCTGGATGGCCGCACACAAAGAGTTGTGGTCAATGGCTCGATGTCCGACTGGAGACCAGTAACGAGTGGTGTCCCTCAGGGATCAGTGTTGGGACCGATCTTGTTCAGCATCTTTGTCGGTGACATGGACAGTGGGATTGAGTGGGCCCTCAGCAAGTTTGCCGATGACACCAAGCAGTGTGGTTCGGTTGATACGCTGGAGGGAAGGGATGCCATCCAGAGAGACCTCAACACGCTTGTGAGGTGGGCTGATGCCAACCTGATGAAGTTTAACCATGCCAAGTGCAAGGTCCTACACCTGGGTCGGAGCAATCCCAGGCACAGCTACAGGTTGGGCAGAGAAGAGATTCAGAGCAGCCCTGCAGAGAAGGACTTGGGGGTGTTGGTTGATGAAAAAATGAACATGAGCCGGCTTCAGTGTGCGCTCGCAGCCCAGAAAGCCAACTGTATCCTGGGGTGCATCAAAAGGAGAGTGACCAGCAGGTCGAAGGAGGTGATCCTGCCCCTCTACACTGCTCTTGTGAGACCTCACTTGGAGTATTGTGTGCAGTTCTGGTGTCCTCAACATCAAAAGGACCTGGAACTGTTGGAACAAGTTCAGAGGAGGGCCACGAGGATGATCAGGGGACTGGAGCACCTCCTGTATGAAGATAGGCTGAGAAAGTTGGGGCTGTTCAGCCTGGAGAAGAGAAGGCTGCATGGAGACCTCATAGCAACCTTCCAGTATCTGAAGGGGGCCTGTAAGGATGCTGGAGAGGGACTCTTCGTTAGGGACTGTAGTGATAGGACAAGGGGTAACGGGTTCAAACTTAAAACAGGGGAAGTTTGGATTGGATATAAGGAGGAAGTTCTTTACTGTAAGGGTGGTGAGGCACTGGAATGGGTTGCCCAGGGAAGTATTTGGACATTGAGGGAAAGTATGAATTGAATCCTTTAAGGAGCTACAGTAAGTTGTATATAGTGTGTAGTCCCACACAGTTTTATATATATATTAGTGCTTTAAAATGGCTAATTTCCCAAAGATGAGGAAGGTTGCAAGTAAAGTTGACCAAGCCCAAAAATGTAGAGGTAAACATGTGAATGAGATTTGGAAGTCTCTTCAAGAGTTTTATTAAGTGATGATTAAAAAGATTGGGGTTCCACAGACCAGAAGTGTGGCAGCTTTTGCTAAAAGTCTTCTCTAGCTCGGAACATGAAAAAGGCAATTATCAGATATCAAAATAAGAAAGAGGAAACAGAGATCGCTAAGGCAAAAATGCAAGCATGGAAAAGGGAAGTGAAGTAGCCCAGTGTGAGCACTTCCATTAAGGCACTCTCCAGGAGCAGTGGAGTATTTTTGGCTGGATATGATGATTTTGAACAAGTTTACTAAAGCTAACAAACTGCCTGAAGGCTGTTGCATGCTTGAAAGGGCAGGTGGGTGACCATCCTGTGACTTACCCTTCCATGAATCCTTTCAAAGTTGATATGAATTTACCTAATGAAGAATCATTGAATGAGTTTCATTGTGGTAATTTTCTGTTGCATTTAGCTGGGTGCTGTTCATAGAGATTTTGTTATTATTTGGGCCTTTAACTCAGTGTGATGTATTGGTAATATGGGTATTGTTATATTTGAGTAGTTCCACCATGTGATCTGCCCTTCAGCTGTTTGAATTCCCAATATCTTGATCGTGTTTGCTACATCTTTTTCCTACTTTCCAGCTGCCTTGTAGCTGCTCAAATACAAGGAGCTGCTCCCAGCACTTCCAGAACAGATTTGATGCCCTTTGATACGAGCTCTCTAAACAAGAGCTAATGTCAATACTCATGGAGATCTACATCTCAGGCACTGGGAATTCAGCTGAAATATTTACAAGTGAGGCAAGTGAAGGGAAAAACGCCTCTTTCCTGTACTTAGCCTGGCTGTTTATCTTTGAATGCCCAGTGCACCTCTGTGCACTGTTTTTATGGTGGAATATTGAAGGCAGAAATTCTGCCATGGGGCAGAGAGAGGCCTTTCTGCAGATGTCTTTGACTTAGTTTAGTATGCAGGAGCAGTTGGTTATCAGCTGTCTGAAGTGTCGATCAGGGAGGAGAGAGAATGCTTCGATATGCATCTGTACAGATTTTACCTGCAGAGATGGGTGGCAAACACTGGCTCACCTGTGGGCTTTAACACGTGAACTAACGCAGGGGCAGCCATTATTTGGAGAGAGTGAATGGAGCCACCACTAATTACAGTCTTACTGGAGCTGCTTTTCAGTGCATCCTCTGCTTCAACCTTGAAGCAAACTCAATCAGCCTGTTGGGAGAGCAGCGATCCCATGGTGCGCAGATGGTGTTTCCAGGGATGCTTACAGGTTTGGGTGAAGGAATTTGATGATTCCACCAGTCTTCTCTGTAGCAGTTCCCCAGTTTCTTGTTCTCATCAAGGAAGAAACCCAAGATATGTAACGTCTACGTTAAGCTGCCGGGAAACAGAGCAGATCTGTCATCTCCCAGCTCATCTGGGTTTCTCAGCATGGCATGTGAGATGTGTAGTCCTGTGTAGGTCAGACAATGAATTACTAGTGCTAAGGTGTTTGGGAGCAATGCTGCCATGCAAACCTTGCCTACCAAGAGGAATTAATTCTAATATATCTCCCTCTCTGTAAGAGAAGGCCTCTCAATTTTATTATTATTATTTTTGTAATTTAAAATTCTTAATGTATGGTGAAAGCTCACACGAGCACTGTCTGCTTCCAGGTGAACTTCCCATCAGGATCCTGTTTTGTACAGATGCCACCAGTACTAAAGCACTTGAGATAGTGCCTGTGCTTGCAACATCCAAGCCATCTGTAGCAGATTAACTTCCTCAAGCTTCTCTAAATCTCTTCTTCCTGTGATCTCCCAGCATCATTTACAAACCCCCAATTTGTGCCCTCTGGGTTGACCTTTAAGCCTTTCTTACCTCAGTTGAACTTGCAGCATATGCATCTGTTTACAAGGCTTTGCTTTCAACAGAGCAGGGTATTATAGACTGAGTTTCCACCATATGGCACTTGCTTCACAGCTACATCTTCAAGAAATTCCTTACAGGTGCAGGGATCCCAGGCTGAGGCTTTTTCCAACATTGTGACCCCAGTGAATATTTTTATTGACTATCTTTCTTCTTCTCTCTGGAGCTACCAGCTCTTGTGCTGACTTACACTTTTTTTAGCTGTGCATTCAGAGGCTCTCCTTACTATTACAGAAAAATCAAATAGGTACAATAATGGCTTAGGTCAGAAACACTCTATTTTATGACCTTCGCAAATCCTCTTTACTTGTGGGTTTTATGTGATAAATTAATGCTTTAGTGAGAAATGGTTTCAAAGTAGATGTATTAAATAATACTTGTTTTTGACCTGTAACGTTTTCAAGTCAAGAGTTCTCCAGATTTTCTTGCACACGTTTGTAGTTATTCATTGGGTTTGCAGCTGATATGTTTCTATTCATTTATGTCTGTTAGGGAAGCAGCTGAAGTATTCTCAAGTACGAGATTCAGCCTTCGCTTTCATTTTCTGAATACAGATGATCTGCAGTCTGTGGTCAACAGGAGCAGGGGTCCAGCCTGTTAGATGTGTGGCTGGCACAGCAAGCAGCAGCCTCGGCCATCAGCAAGGTTGTGGGGTGGGTTTCATCCCTCTGTTACTTGGTATCCAGATGTCTGTGTTCCCTTTCTTTATGGGCTTCCATCTGAATTTGAAAGCCAAGTTAGACTGTCTGTTTTGTGATACTAATTGTTGTACTTTGTCCTGTATGTATCCTTACCCCCAGCCCAGGGAGTGAATCTTCCTCTTGGTGTTTAACAAGGGTGAAGATGTGCATGAAGGCAGTGATACGCTGCTCAATGGAAATGAGCACAGGGCAATAGAAATTGCAGCACCCAAGGCAGGAGAAGGGCATTGAGTGCTTAATACAACATTATCAGGGAATCCCAGTTGTGGATTATTGAGAGTTGTCCCATGAATTTTAAGTGTAATTCCAGGGATTTTAATGAATCCACATCTGTCAGAGGTGCTAACCCTGGAAGCACAGAGCTATCATAGGTAATACTTTCCTTTCAAAGAGGGAGAAGTGATAGCTTCAGGTCAGCACTCTGCAAAGTGTTGGAGAGGCTGAAGGAGTGATAATGGTTGGATGTATCCCGTCTAGATTTAAGCAGAGCATCTAACACACAAGAAATCATTATTTGAAGTTGAGATGATGACAATTAATATTAAAACTGTAAAGGAGAGGAGCTGGCTGAAGGAGAGATGCTGCATTGTATATGCCAGGGAGTTACTGTGCTGCATGGTAGCGAAGTGGACTGCGAACTGGCTGAAGGACAGAAGCCAGAGAGTTGTGGTCAATGGGGTGGAGTCTAGGTGGAGGCTGGTATCTAGTGGGGTGCCTCAGGGGTCAGTGCTGGGGCCAGTATTATTCAGTATCTTCATCAATGACCTGGATGAGGGAATTGAGTGTACTATCAGCAAGTTTGCTGATGACACTAAGCTGGGAGAAGTGGCTGACACGCCAGAAGGCTGTGCTGCCATCCAGCGAGACCTGGACTGGCTGGGGAGTTGGGCTGTGAAAAATGTGGTGAAATATAACAGTGCAGAGTGTTACATCTGGGTAGGAGCAACCCCAGGTTCCAGTACAGGTTGGGGAGTAACCTATTAGAGAGCAGTGAAGGGGAAAGGGACCTGGGGGTCCTGGTTGATAGGAGGATGACCATGAGCCAGCACTGTGCCCTTGTGGCCAGGAAGGCCAATGGCATCCTGGGGTGTATTAGAAGGGGGGTGGTCAGTAGGTCAAGAGAGGTTCTCCTTCCCCTCTGCTCTGCCCTGGTGAGACCACACCTGGAATATTGTGTCCAGTTCTGGGCCCCTCAGTTCAAGAAGGACAGGGACCTGCTGGAGAGAGTCCAATGCAGGGCGACAAAGATGATTAAGGGAGTGGAGCATCTCCCTTATGAGGAAAGGCTGAGGGAGCTGGGTCTCTATAGTTTGGAGAAGAGCAGACTGAGGGGTGACCTTATTAACGTTTATAAATATATAAAGGGTGAGTGTCACGAGGATGGAGCCAGACTCTTCTCGGTGACAACCAATGGTAAGACAAGGGGTAGTGGGCTCAAACTGGAACACAAGAGGTTCCACTTAAACTTGAGAAGAAACTTCTTCTCAGTGAGGGTGACGGAACACTGGAACAGGCTGCCCAGGGGGGTTGTGGAGTCTCCTTCTCTGGAGACATTCAAAACCCGCCTGAACGCCTTCCTGTGTAACCTCATCTAGGTGTTCATGCAACGGCAGGGGGATTGGACTAGATGATCTTTTGATGTCCCTTCCAATTCCTGATATTCTGTGATTCTGTGAAGGGGTTAAGGCAGTGCTTTCTTAGCTTGCAAAAGTAAAATTGGCAATGCTAAGGGGGTCTAGATGTGATACGGGGAGGATTAATTAACAATATTGATTAGGGTAATACAAGTGAAAAGAAGCTGGGTAGCATAAAATGCAAAACAATGTGTTTATAGCAACACTGCTGTCATCTGGGGACTTGTCATCTTGGGATGATGGGAAGGGAAAAAGATTGGCCATATAATGGTTGCTTGTAGGATGAGTGAGGTATGTGAGCACCTGTGAAAAGACTGTGATTTATGGGGTTTAGGATGCATTTGGTAAGGCATCTTTAGTAAAGACTCAGCAAGGTTACAGCTGCTGTGCGATGCCTTAGTGTGACCTGATTAGGAATACTTTGTGCAGGTTCAGGAATTATGTTCCAAAAGATGTAATTATTTGGATGAGGATCAGAAAAGGGCTTTTGGGATGAAAAGAGCAGTGTAGGAACTTTCTTACAGAAGTGTGTTACAAGAGCTTGTCTTACTCAGACTGGTAACATGGGGGTTGAGAGGGAATAGGCTGACTATAAGTGCATCTGGGAGTAAGAGGCAAAGAAGATTTTCTTAAAGGAAAGCATGGATTCATTATTAAATGAACTATAGATTTGAAAAATAATATTTGGATGGAAAACTAGTGGGTGATAAGGTGACTGCTGGCCATTCAGGGAGTAAAGTATTTCAAACTAGTAGTAGGGAAGAAGAAGCATAGCACATGTCCTGAAGAGTTGGGAGCATGAGCTTTGCTAGCATCTCATCTCTGTGGGACGTCTGTCTGTTCGTCTCTGCCAATTCCTGATAATTTTCCATTCCCACTGGATTTTTTTTCTTGCAGTCCTTTCTCTGCAAGTCCTTTCTCCTTTTCTCTTTTCCTTGCTGAAGAGCATAATATAAAGGCTATCATACTCTTGAGTCAGAGCTTTGAAAGCCAGTGCTTCAGTAAATGTGGAATTAAAGCAGAATTAATTTAGTTTGCCCTAAATGTTACAATAACATTTCATTTATTTATATATTATAGCAAATGGACTCAAACTAGAGACCTGTCTCCTGGAAGACCATTTTGATACAGTTTATTTCAATAAACTGAGACCATTAGAGATGCCTCTTTTAACTTGTGGTCTGAAATTAAAATGAAATGATCAGCCTATTGGCTAATTAAAAGAAGACAGTTGTAATTTAAGGTTTAATATTCAGTATAGCTGTAAGTCACAGTGTAACAGTGGTGGCTAAAATAATATTATGAGAAACTGACATTTTCATTCCAGTGATGAACTTGTGCAATGAATCAACCAATTTAAAGTCTAATGGTATCGTCAGTGTGGCTGAATGTGCATGCTCTGCACTGGCAGTGTCGTGCTGTCCAAATGTAAAGCTGCTTTAAGCAGAAGTTGATTTGGACTTTTGTTTAGCTTTTCAGTTGAAAGAGGCCATTATCTGATATATCACTTCCACCCAAAATGAGCACCAGCTCAACTAGCAGGGTGTGAATTAAATTTGATTGCAATAATGTCCATAAAAAGCCTGTGTAAAGCCAAAAGTTAAACGCTCTTTTATTGGGGTGAGAACTGTTCATTTTGTGGGAGGAACTGTAAAATCCCACAGAAAAAGGTGGGGAGGAAGGTTTTCCTTATAGTGTGTGTGTACGTGTGTGTGTGTGTATATATATGTACGCACAGACACATGATACAGCACTGTGCCACGGCAGCCTGGCCATGTGCAGACAGACACCGATGGGGCTGATGGATTTTCTGGGTCAGTAGCTGCAGTTTTGCTCCAGACAGTCCCTGTGGTGCTGCTCGGGGTGACCAGCCCCATCAGCATCAGACCACACTCAGCACCAGCCCAAGGGGACTGTTGTGCTTTGCCTACCCCAGAGTACATATGTCTGCCCAGGAAGGGCTGTACATATGGACCAGTTGGTTTGCATGAGGCTGCTGTACTCTCACAGAAGATAAAAACAGAGGTATTGGTTGAGGGGGAAGAGAGGTGGCTTTCTGTTAGCTGGCTTTTTGATGGGGCAGAGGCATCGCTGTGGAAACAGACCTTTCTGCCTGCAGAGAGAGTAAGCATGTGCAGTAGGGATTTGCTGTCTGATTTACTGCCATGTCTGGTTGGGCACTTTGCTGGGTTACACTACCAGAGGATGAGTGGAAAAGCAGGAGCAGTGCTTGCCCTGCTCACAGTGAAGGTTATATGACTTCCAACATCTGATGTTTCCAGAGCAATGCACCATGAACCACATGTTCCATGGGCTGTACTGGCACTGAATATATGTATCCAAGCTGCAGATTTGCTTGCTAGAAGTAGCCCATACATCCTTGCTTCACACCCATGGAGATGTAACACTTGCAGACCAGGCAGTGAGTACCCAGGGGTGGTTATGGTGGTGCTCAAGTTGCCTGTGGCTCCCATGGCACAGGTGACAGCTCAGGCTCTCCTTGATGCTCCTGTTGGAAACCCTCCTGGTGTGTTCAGCAGTGCATAGAGCTGGCTCCATGATGTCCTCTGCTGTCTTCCCTAGTTTAAAGCTTTTAATCCAAGTACAGCCATTTCCAGGACTTTTATTTAGAGCAGACATCATTATGCTTAAAGCAAAATCAGGGGCTAATGACAGGATAACCTGTTGGATGGTCAGGTTCAACTGCATTGGAGGTCAAGCTGGATGGGGTCTTGAGCAGCCTGGCCTAGTGGAAGGTGTCCCTGCCCCTAGCAAAGGGGTTGGAGCTAGATAATCTGTAAGGTCCCTTACAGCACAAACCATTCTATGATGACCTCAAAGCCCTAATGAGCTTTGTCCTCCCCCAAGATCTGACTTGACATGGAAAATGTCAAAAAGAGGCCAGAAACATCCCTGTGTCAGTGTAATCCTATGGCATGTAACCCCATGTCTACACTAAATTCCTTTTGCTTTAGTCTGTCTCATCGGGAGAGGTATTATTTGAGCAGTAGCACTGGGTTTTTCTGGCCGAACTAAACCGTGAAGTATGGTTTCATTGGAGAACGCTCAGTTTGTTGCTGATGCTGGCGTTTTAAAAAGAATGGAATTATTGAATAAAGTCAAATAACTAAAAGGAAACCAAGGAAATCACTGTTTGTTTATAAATCGTTTGTAATTTATTTGTAAGCATAAAAAGAGGCTACATTTGTTGGCTGAATTATTCATGATGAATTATTTGCTCAGCCCTAGTTAGTAGAAGATTTACAACTTTCTTCTTTCTCTGTTACTCTGTTCAGGCAGATAGCTGTTTCCTCTGTGGATACTATATTAAAATCTCTATGTACAGAACACACCATTTCTTATTGCAGGCATCTATCTTGAAAGCAAAAGTGAAAAAAAAGAAAAAGGAAGATACACCATGAAGATTGGCTTCTGTTATATTTATTGAGTTAAAACTTGCAGACCTGAATTGTCTCATTTATCATCAGACTTGGTTGCATCTTTAAATAACCCCCTTTTTATCAACATATGTTCACAACGTAACTTATGAAAGTAGCAATTTGGCAGATTGAACTGTATTTTTCTGAATTGAATCTCTGTTCTCTCTGATTTAATATTTAATAACTAAAGCATATCTGCAAGTGAACTAGATAGGAATGACAACTCTTCTATGTGGGCTGAGTAGGGGGAAAAATCCTGAAGGCAAGTAATACCTTGGCTTTCAAAGGATGCTTTTAAGCTATTCAATTCTTACTTCTCTCTGAAATTTTTATAGTAGTTTAAGCAGCCTTGAATTAACAAATGTAAATTAGTGGCTTAAATTGCACTTAATACTTACCTAGGTAACTTCAGAGAAGTGAGTTCTGACTTCTTGCAGATAGCTATTTCTAGAGAAGATCCACAACTTAATGATCTTTTAAACATTGCAATACATGTATAAAATCTTCTGTTTGAAATAAAATGCTGGTACTGCAGAAGAAAGGCCCAAGTTTGGCTTGTTATTTAAAGATGTGTCTAAATGTATTTGTACCACCATTGGCTTGATCCAGACTTAAGTCAAGAATTGTCTTATTTAAAAAGACAAAAGGAGAGAAAGTCTCTCTTTTTGAGAGAAAATACATTCCTTATCTCTTGCAGTTTTGATGGGGTTTTAGGGATTTAAGAGGCTGATGTGATTGCTGAACTGGATAGCTACATGCACAGAAGTTAAAAAATGTGATTGCTGCCTGAAATAAATCTTGTCAGAGGTTTCATGGTGTTTGAATAAGTCAATACTCAGCACTTGTGGTTTTGGTGTGGCTGGACTGTCGGGCTCCAGCAGGACTGTGCTGCATGAGAAGCCATTGGCCTCTGGGGTGATGCTCTACAAATACTTGAAGGGACATGGAAGGAACAAACTACGAGAAGGATTTTCTTTCGCTGCTTCTGGCTGGCTGAATATTCATAGCCCTGGACATAAAAGCACAGCTTGACATTTGTGGCTGCCATTGCAGCCTTGTGCCTTAAAAAGAATATACTGTTTTTGTGGTAGCGTAAGTCTGATGGGGTAAATCTTTGGCCAAGACATTATCTCATCTCTTCAGCTACTTAGTGCTCCTTGTGCTTCAGTGGGGGAGATGCAGTTGTAACCAGGGGCTTCCCATCCTTTGTAGGCACATCAATCCACTTTTCACCATCAGTGCCATATAAGTAAACAGAAAAGTCCAATATGGCTTTAATTTCCCTGCACCTCTGTGTTTCGCAGGGTCACTGCATGCACCCAGTGTGCTGTGTGCCAGCACGCATGCAGTTCCTCTTGGCCTACTGGTTTCTGCTGCAGGAGATATGCTCTAGGAGAAGGGAATTGCAGCTGTGCTGAATGCTCCTGGGGTGGTTTGGGCATGTGTTACCTGCCTGCTTTCCATCAGCTTGGGCCCAATTCAGACTGCAAGATTGAATGGGTTTATATAATTATATAGCATTTTAAGATACAGGAAGAGACATAGCAGCGTTAAAGAGCAAAGAGCCCTTTGGCTTTTCCAATAAGCAGACAAAACATAATAAATTTCAATTTGCTAAATGCATGGTTACCACCTGCCCAAGGCATCCCCCTTCCTGGATGGATGTATTCTGGTTAAAGAGCCTTTGCCTTTCCTTGTATTGTTAGCATATTGGCAGCTTGTAGGTTTGGCATAAGCATTTGGATGCAATTAGAATAAAGCAATATTGAATTGTTGTAGTGGGAAATGCAGAACCCCTCACTTAAGGAGAAACCTGTCCCTTCAAAGCACAGCGCCTCTTGCCTTCTTCCACCAGCCTTGATGTGAGGTATCAACTGCAGTCTGCTGGGGATCAAGGAATGGCTTTTAAATGTTGCTGGGGATTTGTTTCCACCCTTAATTGTGCTTATTCCTCTCTTCCTCCACCACTTAATTGATTTCCACATTCTTTTCAGCATCTTCCTCCAGGCCTGAAGGGCACCAGGGTGGCATCTTTCCCTTCTTCTGTGGCTTAGATCAAGTCCTGATGGGGGAGAGTGATTCAGCTTAAACAATGTGAGAGCTGTCTTGAAAGGTGCAGAGAATAATTAACTGGCAATTTTGACCTGTTAATTAAATGTAGTGATCATTTCACACTACTGCAATTTATAATAATTCATGTGTGCCTTGGTAGGCAGAGATTTATAGTCTCTGTGGAAGGGGCCACAGGCCCTTTCTTGAATGCAGTAGATCCCTGGGATTTGACCTGCTTTTGAGAGCAATTGCAAGGTTTGGGCTGGTGAGAAACTGAAGGATTGATGGGTGTGTGCATGGGGGAAACCTGGCCAGCTCCTGCTGGGTTTAATTTTCAGTCTGTTAAATGGATTCAGCCCACGGGGCAGGAGCTGAGCTCCCAGCCCTGGGGCTGGGTCTGCATGGGGTGGCTGTAGCCCTATTTGCTCCCTGGCACTCTGGGAGGGTAAGGAGGGGTTTCCAGGCAGTGTGGTGATATTTCAGTGCCTGCTTTCTGGCACAGTTGTGTGGGGTGCCAGTTGGTGTCCATGAGCCCTCTGTGCTCAGCACAGTGTGTCCTCCGGCAGATAGAAATGAAGAGTTTGTGCTGCTGACATCCAAGGAGCTGCACCGGTCTAAAATTAGTACAAGTAAAGCAAGGATAAGAAAGGAGCAGAGACATTTATGGAAGAGGGGAATGGCGTTACCCGGGTGGTCTCTTGCTTCTGCAGGCCACCAGTGTGGCTCTGGCAGCTGACAGCATTGCACAAGCTATTTTTGCATCCTCAGACATGTGCTCACTCTCCTGAAAAACGCGATAACATAAAAAATAGCTCTTCCCAAAAATCCTGGGACAGGTGAAAAATACAATCCCCAGCCAAATGGGCAACAAAGATGTCTGAAGGAAAGATGTCTTGAAATAAAACTGTTGCTGGGGAGAAATGGAAGCTTAGGGTTGGGAAGTGCAACAAGACTTGTAATATGTAATTAACATCAAATGTTTCAAGACTCGCACTTATTACACAGGATTTGGTTGTTCTGGTTTTTTCCAGACTCCCAGAACTGTGGAGTTCTTTGAGAATTTCAGTAATCAATAACCCATTACAACAGTGACGCAAACTCTGAGCCTAATTACCAGCAACAGCACAGGAGAGCTTACCTAGTCAGTTATAGGAATTATTGGGATGGGCAAAAATGTGTGGTGTTAATATCCCCTTTTTTATATATTTTTCCTATGTACTTTGATCTCTTGAGTGTTACAGAATTCAGGATGAAGAGGAAGATCATTAGACTTGTCTTTTATCAAACCTCAGACTGCAAGCACAGCATCTATTTTTCACTGCTTGGATAAAATTCTGATTTTCTGGAATACAGGAAGCCCACTTGTTTTACTAGCGTGGCTCCTAAACCTTGCTGCATTTCATTCCTAATGAGGCCTACAGATGTGCAATATTTTTTTTTTCTCCTTAAAGTGGTTCTGTGTATAGGAACTTTGTTCCCCTTGTATTAAAGTGAACCTGTGCTGTGGGAATCTGAAAATACAACATTTAATTAGCCTTGCTTATCTCCTGTTCTACAGACATCATGAAACCCACTGCATGTTAAGGGCTTGGGATCAGGTTTAACATCCATCCAATTAAAGTGTTGTAAGTGAGCATGGCCATTTCCTCTGGATCCTAGGGTGAATGATCTGCCCTCCTGTGAAGTCTCAGATGCATATGTTAGTAGAGCAGAAAGATGCTCTAACATTAATGCATCTGGTAGTTCATATTCTGGTAACTTTGTTATATGAACATTAGGTGTTTCTGTCAGAACTATAACAGTTTTCACCAGGGCTAGTTCTAACCTGCTGGAAATGAGGGGAGTGTGTGCCTGAGCACCCTAGAAAAGCATCTCCTCTTACGCCTTCCGAGGCAGCACAGACACTCAGAGGGACAGTTTGTCTCTGTTCTTGCCTGCAAAGGCAGCAGGCACTGATGCTTTCTTTCCTCAGGTACTGTATATTAAATACCTGTAAATACAAATACAGCTTTTCCTGAGAGGTATCCAGTCTTGATTCTGAAATGTGTAGTGATGGTAGACTTGCTGCTTCTCAGCTTGGTGTTATCCACGCTGATTAAATTCATTTGGATGTTCTCATTTGAATTTTTCAGCATACAGTCATTTATTCCCCTTTCACCTTTCAGCACGAGATTGAAGAGCCCTCTGATGCCTTTATCCCCTCCCTGAAAATAATCAAGGCAATGTACTGTAATCAAGACATCTCTCCGTTATGTTCCTGCTAAACTAGGTTGAACTTTATTCAGTTTCTGCCAGACGCTGAATCCTTTCCTGGTATTTTCAGTTGTTCTTCAGGATGAAGGAATGAGGTAGAGGAATGAATACTATGCTGTAGTGGTGTTGGTGTCCTTAGTGCTATATATGGGTCCTCATCTTTGCTCCCCGAGGGACCTGCCAACGCCTCACTGCAGCATGTAGCCGGTGACCGTATTGCAGAGATGTGCTGCCCTGGGAGGTGGTTTGGCTTGGAAACAGGGAGGCCTCATCAGGTTGTGCATGGGAGTATACGTATTTATAGATATATACATCATTATATTCAATGATACACCTGCAAATTGTCTAGGTACCTACTATACTTGACTGAGTCCATTAAAATGAACATGTAAGTAACTTCCCCAAAATGCTAAACCAGGAAAATGTCTTGAATTCAGTCCTTTATGCTAGGGAGTTGTGAGCTTTGTATTTGTAAAAAAGGCAAAAAAATCTGCCCCATTTTAGCTATCAAAGCTGAATTTGGCTTCTGAGGTTCATTTAGTCAATGCAATGGCTTAGTTAAAGAGAACACTGCAGAAGGGTAATTTATCTTTATTTGTCAGCTCCCCAGAGCAGAGTTCTTTTGAAGGGCAAAAGTGAATAGAAGGTAAGAATGAATTTTAAGCTGTCTAATTTTTGACCTGTGATTTCTTTCAGTTATTGTATTTAGAGAGTTTCAAACAGTAGTGTCATTGGTGGAACCCCTGATGTGGTGCCAGCTGGTGATCTGGCTGAGCCTGTGAAATGCCACAGTGCTTTACGCGTTTTAACCAGGGGAACATGTACGAGATCTAACAGGGACAGGAATGAGGGGAGTTCTCTGCCGATCTTCATAGTTATGGTGGGAAACATTAAGCAATGGAAATTGCTTCAATGGAAATACGTTTTCACTCTGTTTCAATGTGGTGGCAGCAGCAGCAGCAGGAGCCTCATCCATCGCCCACCAAAGTCAATAGGGAAGACTCCTATTGATTTCGGAAGGGCTTGAATCTTATTTAATGAAAACATCACTAAAGACAATGTGCACATGTCCTGACTAATGTTGTTGTAAGGGAAACCGCTTCCTGCTGTGCATTTAAAAATGGGTCCCTTTTGTGATTAATGCTGATCCCTAGGAAAGCTATCCTTGTGCTAGGTCATTTGTGTGCATAGATGGAGAGCTTCATCTCAAAGGGTCGCAAAATCTTCTGTTAATTGGAGGAGTTAATTGACATGTTAAACCCCACTAATGAAATGGCATTTGGGAATGGGCTTGTTAATGTTTCTAACAGTAACTTTGCTCACTTGCCTAGTGCTCTGGGTTTGGTTTTGTGGTTGCATTGTCCTGCTCTGGTGCCTCCTTCCAGGTTCTGGTCCAAGCACCTAACTCGAACTTTTTCCTGTTTGGCTCTTAAATTGAAACTATCTGAAACTAAAGTTTAACAAGTGTGTTTTCCAGTTCCACTGTAGACAAAGCTAAAACCTTGACAGGCCAATGGCAGAAATCTTCCAAGAGCGGTCATTCTCCATAGGGCAAGGTCTTGACTGCCAAAGAGAGATAACTAATGGAGATTGGCAGTTTGGCTAGAAACTGGTACTGTGGAGGTGAACATCAGGTAGATTTTACAGTTCTGTTGGCTGATGAAGTCCTGCTTGTTCACAGGATATAGTGTTGGCATGATTTAGCCACTGTCAGAGCTGCTGGACTTAATGTTGCATTCAGAAATAGCAGTGAGATGGTTAATGCGCTTCAACTATCTTCACCCTAAAACCTTCTGCCTTTATTCATAGTGAAGCCATACAATTCCGAATTTCTTGTATGAAGTCAAATGCCACCTGTATCCCCGCTCCTGCAGGAAATCAGAAGTCAGCTTAGAGAATTAACTAAATTCTGTATAAAATAGAGAATTTAAAAAGTATATAAAGCATATAAATTGATGTCAGAGCCATCAGGGGTTAGGTAGCTTATGTCTGCTACTGCTTCATTATAAAAGGAGTCCAACAATAAATTTTGTGCTTCCCATTAAGTGTATCTAGATACATGCGTGGGAGAACTTCATCTTAAAATTTACATCTATTATGACTTGATTAGATGGAGTGAACGAATGCAGTGAAATTATTTTAACTGCAGACTCCTAAACTTAGGCTTATTTTTTGCAAATGTTTGATTGTCCTTAACAGAAATTGTTAAAGATGCATAAGCAAATATTGTGTTTCCAGCGCAGCAGGGGGAACTTGGCTGTAGTAATAATAGGACTTTGAATTAGAATATTAGGCTTTGATTAGAGGCAGTGTCTGGCAGTTAGGGTTCACACGTTTTGCGCTATCACATAATGACATTTATTTTAGATTTTCTCATTTCTCTTTGATCAGTTCCGTTTGGTTAATGGGACTTCGGAGATAAAAGTCTTCTTGGTTCTGTTTCCTTGAATATTCAGAAGGTAAATCTGGCATTTTAGGTATTATAATTGCTATGAATTCTTTAGTTCCTTTTTTCATTTTTCTCTTTATATTTCGTGCTCTTCTGCTCGTGTTCATTTTTTACCAAGTGCCTTGATTTACCAGGGATATAGCTAAAAAAGTTGACCTTGTGTATATGGTGACAGGAAGATAAAAGCAGGAAAGGACAAGTAGTGCGCACCAGTATTTATTTCTACCACGTGCTCAAAGACAAATTTATGGTGGCTGCTTAGTTTTGTATTGCCCATTAAAGTGGTATCCTTCCATGGTGGTGAGCAGACAGCACAGATGAATTTCCAGTTTAATGAGGTTCGACTTCATTCACTTTTATGTGAATTTTGGTTCTTTCTGCTCCAGCCTGGATGTGTCAAGGATCTTCTACAGCCACCACTGCACATGACAGAGCAGCAATGAACTAGGAGGGATGAGATGTGAAAACTGAGACAGGTTGAAAGCCCTTTGGGAAGCTGGGACAGTAATTAAAGCTGGCAGTAATTAAGCATGTCCTAGCTCTGGCAAGAGGAAGTTCCACTGCAGTTGGCAGAAGCTCTTGGCTCTCCTACCTGGTTTGTAACTCAGGAGGGGACCCGAAGGGAGCCAGTGTTCGTGCCTAAATGCAGGATCATTTAACTGCCCTTCTTCCTTCTTCTGGTGGAGAAAGAAGCTGAAGCAGAGCTGGGCACAGCTCGAGGCACACAGCAGTCACCTTTCAGTTGATTTTTGTCTTGGATATTTTCGTTTTCACCAATAGGTTTGAATTATAGATGAGGAAACCTGATGGCACAGGAGGTACCAGCAAAAGCCCTATGCCAGGGCTGCCCATAGCAGCCTTCATATTGTGCTTCAGGCTCCTCCAGCTGCAAATACTCAGAAGGATTTTCTGCGCTGTACTTGGGCACTGCCATAGAAGTAGAACCTGGAGAGATTTGAGATTGTTGTGTAAAAGAAAGAATAGCTGATAGGATCTCTGTGTGTAGGCATTAAGGTGAGCTGTTCTCTGCTTTTACCAGTCGCTTAGCTTTAAGCAGCTATAGTAAACTAACTAAAACACAGTCACAAAATAATGCTGATTGCCTTTCTTTTTATTAAATTTTTCTTTCTGTCCTTCCTGCTCTTTACCATAAAGTGGAGGAGGTTTAAGTGAGGGTAGAAAGCTGGTGACACCAAGGCAGCCCTATGTACAGCCCTGGAGAGGAGCAGCAAGAGGAGCTGGGGCTTCCGCTGACCTGAACACTTCAGCCCTCATCAGCCACTGCTATTAAATGGTTCCAGAAACAAAGATCTTTGTTCCAAACCCCATTTTAGGTTGCTAAGTGACAGCAGTGTGCTTGCCTTTCACATTACTTACTAAACCCAGCAAGGAAACTTAACAGTTAAAGGCATGATAAAAGTCAGTGTCAGGTATTAAATACATTATTCTTACTCAGGGGAAGGATGTGCACGTTTCAGTTCACATGAAGACCAGACCTCCGTCTCAGGGCAAGGAGCACTGAGGGCTGATGAGGAAGAGGTAGTTAAGCCCTTCAAAGCTGCGTGTGATGACCTTGTTCCTTGCAGTGAGGGGATGCTGTGGAGGGGAGAACTGTGAGGGGGTCATGTTTTTATCAGGCCATGCTCTTGTCTTTTCCTTCTGCAAACATACAGGCTGTGGTGGTGGATGTTGTTCAAAGATGTATTTCAATGTCCTGCTGCTGTTTTTCACTTTTGCTTTGCTCCCAGTAATCCAGGTATTGCTATAAACGACGGTGTTATTAAATGATGCACCTTTTTCTCCCTCTAAAGTGCCTCTCGAGCATAAAAATCTGTGTGTGTTTCATTTTCTCTGCCTACTATGATTTTCTTTAGAGGTAGAAAGATAGCAACGTCCATTTAAAAATATAATCATCATTACATATATATATCCAAAAGCAGCTTTCAAATCGGGTTTGTGTTAAACCAGTGTGGCATCATTCCTGTGGTCCTTAGCAAGGAGAGGAGTTGTTCAGGGCTGACTTCTTTTACCTTTAGGAGCCTCCTGGTTGTGGTGTAGTCCTTAGGTCTGTGGAGAGAAAATCAAGTGGGTGGTGCCTCAGTTATGCCTTGAATTTAGAACAGTGACTTAATTATTTTAGCGTGTAGGGGAAAATAACCTGTGCCAGATAAGCCTCTAGAGCTGGATGCTACCTCCCTGGAGGGAGGGACTAGAGCTGAGAGGGTCTAAAATAGGATTTCTTAATAAAAGCTCATTAGCAGTGCCTGTGTTGCTGGTCATAGCATTAACTATGACAAATATGTATATTTCATGATCACAGGGTAGTGCTATTCAGATATAAATAATTCCTTCTGTACAGCATACTTGTAAAAAGAATTGTCAGATATTTTCAGTCCACAGCAGTTGTCTTTGCAAAGCTCCTCATCAGCTGTGATAAGCTATTAGGGGAATGTTTATGGACACATTGAAAATAAACTCCAAAAAGCATCCATCATCTTTATTGCCCCTTCCTGAAGTGAAAGGGTTTATTTTGTTGCTGGAAGAGTTTGCGACGGGCTGATTGAAACTTGGGAAGATGGAGATAATTGACAGGGTTTAGTGTTTTTTCCAGACATGGCATCAGAGTTTGATACAAGAAATGAGAAAACTCACATTCCTCTAGTAGTGAAAATGCTCTGCAGAGTCTGCAACCCACAGAATCCTCTGAATTGCAGGAACAATCTGATGCTTTACGCTACTTAGGTTTAATATAGGTCTTAATGCCCCACAAAATAAGTTTCAGCACCCTTATGGTCAGTGTGCCTCAAAACCACTTGCAAAGGGCAGTGGCTTTGTCATTTCAGTGGCTGTTGGAAAGTTCTGGGTTTGTTTCCAGACTTTGAAGGCAGAGATGCTCAGTGGTGTGGGAGAGCTGTGAGAGACCTCTGCCTTGCACCTCTTTCCACACTCTCTGAAGCATTCATAGCTGCTGCCAACGTCAAGGTGTTTGTTTCAATTGGATCACTTTATTATAACTAGTTCTCTTCACAGAACACTATGTTATACAAATCCTGTCAGTCTGTTCTCTGCAAGTCATTAAGTGCTTGAACAGAAAAGGTAACAAAGATGCCCATATATTCCCATATAGGAATTGCTTAATAAAAGCACCATAAAGGTGCTTGGGCTGTGCTGCTCTGCTTTGTGCCGTTTTAAACAGTCATGCTCCACAGGCAGTAGGGAGTTGCTTAAAATCTACAAGAGCTACAAAAATGGAAATGAAACTTTTAAATAACAGTCATATTGTAGGTACGCGCTGCAATCCATTGTGCCTTACCTGATGTGGTAATTACTACTGTTACAGAACGTTTTAATTACCACAGTGCGTCAAACTTCTGCATCTCATGAAAGCTCCTGACTAAAAAAACATGTATTATATATGCACAGAAACACTTTTTTCTCTGCTGCTATTTTCCTTCCTTCATGTTTACCTGTTAACAGAGCCTGGTTGCTGCTGTTGCATCTCCTGCTTGTTTAAAAGTTTCAAGGTTTTCTCCAGCATTGTGTGGAAAACAGAAACATTTTCCTCATAGACTTATTAGATTATCAATGGTGCCTCATTTTATAAGCATGCTTTTAAAATCTATCTTGGGGAGCAACTATTTGATACAGTGTTTCTGCAAGCTGAGAGTGAGAGGACTGCAAATTCAAGTCTGAGTCATTTACCAGATTTACAGATGTTTTCTCAGAGTGAGATTAGAACTAATGCTGGTCCTTAAAGGCCAGCCTGCAGAACATGTCTGTAAACAGCTTTTCAGAGTTGGTGAGTGCTAGCCTGAAACAGTGGATGTTTGAATGAAATTAGACAACCCCCTCTGTTGTTCAGTTGGGTCTAAAGACAACAATATAGAAGGTAAATCAAAATTACTTTTGCACACTGTGGGAAGTTCTGAATGGGAAGCCTGTGTAAAGCCTCGTATGGTCAATTCCCTGTCAGGTTGTCTGTCTTTTGCTGCACATTCTGCTGAGGAACGAAGTGATAACAGCCATTTTCAGTAGCATCCTTTTGGTTTCATCCTGGGCTACTGATCATTTTTGCTGCAAATACCTTGCTTTGGCTCACAGCTTTGGTCTCCCTCTGCCTCAAACACCCAGTGCTGCCCTTAAAAATCCATCAGTACCCTAAGATCACATCTAAATGTGATTTCACAGCTCAGTAGCAAAATCACAGGTAGACATGGAAGGAAGCCACTAGATGAAACGCAACATGGAGTAGTTCATGGAGTTTTGGCTTCAGCCTGGGGTGTCATGAAGCCCAGAGTCTGATGGTAGTGAGAGTCCGTGGGGCTGCAAGGGGAGAAGAGGAGGGACGGGGTGAACTATTATTGTAGCCTGCATAGATATGGTACAGTATTTATACTGAATAGCTATAAATTGGTATTCATGAGCCCATGCTTGTTCTAAGAGCACTTGCATATACTCACAGGTATTTCCCTTTGATGTTTCTTCAGTCTTCAAGATCAAAATCAACCTTGTGGCTAAAAACAATCTTTGCAGAAAGTGCTTGACCATCTGTGTAAAGCAGTTGGATTTCTCTAATCCGCATTGCGGGTGCTCAGCCGCCTCCAAACCGGATGGCCCGTGTGACCCCCTCACCCTCTTAAGAACACTGCCCAAGGAGGATGTGATGGACACCTGGTTTGCATTTTAAAAAGCCATGGTTTTGCATGAAAAGCAAGGAGCTGTTGCTCCACCTGTCTCATTGGTGTGTGGGCTTTCGTGTAGGTCCGTAGTGAAGATAACGAAGCTTGTGTTGCTGTCAGTTGTTTGTACAGCCTGTGTGTATTTTGGGAGGCCTTGGCACAAACTGGGGCTGTGACTGATAATGGAGGCACGCGTGTCTGGGCAGGGGGTGCTGCATGGAGAAATCAGAGGACAGCACTTCCAGGAAGCAGGTGATGAGAGTGTGCATATGAGGAGGAATAAAGCCTAAACGTTAAGCCTCACATAGAGCCGGGATGATAATTCCAGCAGATTGCAAGAAAGCAGGGACGCTTCTGGCCATTGCACATTATTATTTATTTATGATTTGCTACTTTATTGACATGGAAAATGGTTTTGGAGAGCAGCTGATACAGGTTTTGCAATTTAATTTTTAGCTGCATGGGGTTGGTGTGTGATGAGAATCTCACCTGATGGGCTGCAAAAGTTGCTTTTATTATTCTTTGTTGTAGCTCTGGAAGGTTTAAATTGTGCTTGGGAAAATGAAGAACAAAAAATATGCACAATGACTAGATTAACTTCCTGGCAATTGCACTCCAGCTCTTTTCAGCACCGCTGAGGCAAAATTAGTTCCTGAAAACATGCCTCAAACCTAGAAATTTCTTTACTAAGAAATTAATGAAACGGTGGACAAAAAGGAATTGCTAAGTCCATCCCCTTATTAAATCCGTCACACCACCGTGAAATAAAGATTTATAGTCACACAGTTTGTTATGTGAACCAGATTCCATGCTTTCATGAGAAAAATCTATAGGAGGAGGGGATGTATAGTGGACCTATTTTCTGTGAAAATGAGGTGCAGCACCTGAGTGTTTTTTGAAAGCACACGACTTCCATTAGATATTATTGCCTGTTTTAATGGGAAAACAGCAAATAATTATTTTGGTTTGGAAGTTACATTTCTGTTCTTCGTGCAAGTACAAAGTAAAGGGTTTGTGCTCTTCTAAATGAAAACTGGCTGTTTATTGCAGTCTGTTTCTCATTTGTTCTTTGTATTGTTGCAGTCTTTCTTGCAAGTAGGGAAGGTTTGGGGTATGAGAATGAGACACAGATACTGGATGAGTTCATGGTATGTGCAGATCACGGACTTTCCCTTTCTGCCTCCTGATGTGGAGCCTCATTCTTCTTTCCAGAACAAACCAGATTGTGGTCCTGCCCACACCACCACATACCAGCACGGAGCTGGGGCATTCCCCTGCCCCGCTGTGCAGCACTTGGCTCCTGCAGCATCCCTTCAGCCCACTCCAGCGTACACCCTGAGGTCAGGAGTTCAGTACCAGAGTGTTGCGCATGGGGGGCAACAAAGTCACACTTGAATTCCTGTGTTTGGCTGGAAGTTTCCAACCTGTGTAAGGAGATGGTCCAGTTGTGAGCACCTGCATAGCCCAGGTGCCTTTGGCAATCACAACGCTAAAAATTAAGGAGAATGTCTCTGGAGTGTAGGAAAGAACTGAGAGTAAATGGTTCTTTATTTTAGAGGCTGTGTTATTGTAATCATTTCCCAGAGCGAAAATCTCACTTCAAGGAATATGGGAATATTTTTTTCTTAAACACAACTCCTTACTTTAGGTTTTACTGATGGTATTAAAAATATGTGTAGGAACTATAACACTTTATACCTGTATAGCAGCTATTAACCAGAAAATCTCTATTTGAATGTTTATTTATTGCAGATACAGAAGTCGTACCACCTGCTGCTGGAAAAAACTGAAGCAGCAGTGAATATTATGGGGACTGCTCTATGACAGCTAGTAGGGGAAGGCTTCTCAGCAGTCACTGACTAGGCAGTCAGAGCATTGAGAATACCATTAGGTCATTTAAGATCCCTGGGAGACAGGACCTCAGTTTTGCACCGTGATAGAAACATGTTTAAAAGTATGTTAAAAAATGCAGAAAACAAATCTTACTGCCAGCTTTCTATGAACAGGACAGCTGCCAAGCTCACGCACGCACTGCTGCTGTTGTGTTGTTTGGCTTTATTCATTTGGTAAGCAACTGCTTTTCATCTGGCCCATCTTCAACTAATCCCATTGAAATAACATTCTCACAGGTTTCTGCAACTTTGCAGAGCCTGCATACCAAATGCCTCTTGTGCCAAACAGAAATTGCCGAGATGGCAATTCCCAGGTGCTTCTTTTGCTCTTAGTGCTTCTGATTTTCTTCTGCATCAGTGCTGGCCTGCAGCATCCTGGCAAATGCTGAGGGGCTGTCAAGTGAACTGGTCCGTTGAGTGTTTTGATGCATTTTCAAAGGGAAATGCCACTAATTAACGTGTAAACTCCTTGGCACCTTTAATAAGATAAATTGGTAATTTTGTGATTCTTATGCACATTTTATGGTAATTTTAAGCCCTACGGAAAGTGACTGTTTCCGTGAACAAATGTGGATAATTAGCTGTAGATAGTTATTATGCAAATTTAATAATCTGCACCTTTGAATAGAAGTGGATGAGCAGGTTGAGCGTAATGCCCAACTTTTGCATGCAAATGGAAAGGCTGTTACGGAGTGACCTGCCCAGGTTGACTATGCTTCAAATCCGCTGCAGAGAAATCGGTCTAGGAAATCGGCTCCAGAAATCAGCCCAACCTTTTCTACATCTCCAGGTGTGAGGGAGCCAGGGGTTGAGAAGCTTGTGAGTGAGCCTGCCCATTTCCTGCAGGTACTTCCCTGCTAACAGTTACAATTGAGCAAGCCACGCTTCCAGAGGGGAATGATAACAGCGCAGCGCTGACAGCATTAGGGTTAATGTTCTGGGTAATTATGGAGACGAGCTCTCTAACTAGCTGTACGGCACTGCTCACGCAGCTGCAGGCAGTACCGCAGAGCTTGATCCCACCTTTTAATTTAAGAGCATGGATAGGGCAATAAATGGATCAAACCTGCCGCGGGCCTGCGATAGCATCTCACAGGGTGTGCTCATTCCAGGGGGCTTGGCTAATTAGCGGCTTCAGCCGAGGGGCTGGGAGATCATGGAGGCTCTCATGCTGTGCTGCCCTGATTTGAGGGGCCTGTCTCGGGTTTGTCACAGTCTCTTTGTGCTCAAAGACTAATTCTTGAAGCAGAGCACCGAGAGTGGCATGGCCGGGCTGCAGGAAGAGTTTGGGGCTTGCACGAAGAGTTTGGGGGTTGCACAGAGGCTGTGCTTGAAATAACTGTGTGGCGTTTCAAAGCGTGTACTTTGTCAGCACTACTTGCTCCTAATGCCTGAGAAGGGTTGGTGGCAGAGTCCTGTTGTGGCTTTCTTTGACCAAAACCTCACTTCAGTGCAATTGAAAGGTTTGGGCAAGTATTGATAGTTTTGAGATTTATTTAGAAGAATGCTGACAGTGTACTTTTCACAGGACTTTTGTCAAGGGCATGCAGTGGTAGGACAAGGGGAAATGGCTTTAAACTGAAAGGGGGGCAGATTTAGGTTAGGTATTAGGAAGAAGTTGCACTTTGCCCAGGCTGGTGAGTCCCTTCAGGAAGTGAGCTCTGTGCCAGTGGGGTTCAATGAAAGTATGTTTTTATAGACTGATTTCTTTTGTATCAGTTGGCTTTTTGTTCACCCAGACTGTGGCTGCTTCCTCATAAGTAATCAAGAGCTGCCTTTGAAAAGAGTAACAGATAGCAACACGCTTTAGGTATATTTTTCCTATGACAGGCTTCAGCTGTACTGCTGTTGCCACAGTTTGTCATTTACAGTGATTTCGGATTTCCCACATCTCAGCTTCTGCCACTCAGAAGTCCTCTCGCAGTGTGCTGGCAATTGTCATTGGGTACCAAAACCTGTGGTGTTTCTTCAGTTGTGGCCTTGTCAGGGGTGTGTAATTGCACACTTGCTCTGCTGCCAGGTCTGCTTGAAGGAGGGCTCATGCCCACTGCAAAGCAGGCTTTCAGAGCACTGTCTTGCTGTGTGAATATTCTGTAACTTTGAAGTGGACATCTCTTGGTAGTCAGACAAATCCTTAATATCCCCAAAACTCAAAGGTCTGGCTACTGCATCCCACAGAGGGATTAAATTGCCGGGACCAGGCCCGTCTCAGTTGACCAAAGCCCCCCTGTGCCCCCATCACTCCCCGCTGGGCCATTGCAGGGACTCCAGAAGCCCTTGCACCCCCCCTGCCACATGGCCAGTGCTCTGATCTGGAGTTATGAACCACACACATGTGCTCTTCAGTCTTAAGGCTTGTACACAGGGAAGGTTTGTTGTGCTGTCCCAAAGAATAAACATAATGAATGGAAACGTTTGATGTGAAGGGAAAACAGGCTTTGTCCTTGACAGCCAGGTTCAGGCTTGGCTTCCCGGCAGTGCAGTGCTGGTAGAGTGAGCAGGACTTGCAAGTGCAGATAAACACAGCCCAGGATCTGCTCGGCTTTCCCAGCAAACCTCAGGGGCATCCTGATTCAGGATCACTCCTGCTTGTGCCCGAGGCTTGGTGGGGACCAGCTCCTTTGCTCATGTCCCGCTCACCCCAATGCAAATCGCAGTCCATGCCAACACTGGCTTCATGCATACTGAATGAAAAAGCCTTATGATGCTTTCTTTGGAAATGAAAGGGAAGTCAGATGGATGTGGGATACAAATGAGGGCAGGACATCATTGGCTCTTGTTTCTCTGAAGGAGGACAGAGCAAGTTATATTTACATTATGCGACTCATGCCCTGACTATCAATATTTAGAAGCTTCCACTCAGACGCACTGAAATCTCCATCTGAACTTTGTAAAACTGTATTATCACTCAATCTTTTAATTATCATTGCAGGAAAAAAAACCACATTTCCATAGCAATAGTACTTAATGACCAGAGATGGTGAAAATTCAAAGACTAGTTTTATACATGGAAATAAAGATACGACTTCTCCGCTGAAATATTTGAAACTTGTTTTAAGAAAAGATGTTGGTAGGGAACAGATGGCCGCCTCCTGCCATAAATATTCATGAGTGCATTTATTTCATTATGTCTTCCCCTAGGAAACTTGACGCTTCAGCTTTTATAAGTTTGCCCGGCCATCAAATTGAGCAGTCAGAAGCCCTCTGGCAAAGCTTGGTTGCTGTAGAAATTGGGGAAAGCATGTGAAAGGCTTTAGCACTTTTGTCTTGACTTTTATCACTGCAACACCTGTTGTTTCAGGATCGAAAGCAGAGATTTTCATCAGGTGTAATGTGTTGTCTTTGGGTGGATAAAGCGATACGTTCACTTTAATGAATTGCTTTTACTTTAATTTCGTGACATCCTTGCGCAATGCTGCTTAATAACTTTTAGAGGGCTGGGACCTACAGGCTCAGCATGTGTCAGGAGCTCCCACTGCAACCCCAATCTGCCAGAACCTCTTTTGGGGAAATAAGTCATGCAATTCTCTGCTTGATATATTAATTGCTCAGGATAAATTTTACAGAGCAGTGATTACTTCGATCACAAAGGGAAATAAATCACATAGGTCTGCAAATACAATATGGGGTTTTTTTTTGCATAGTGCATAACTAGCATTATATATGTTAATAGCTAGTGTTATGCACTACTGAAAGCTAAAAATGTTTTGAGGATTATTTTTAATGTACTTGTAAAGCTTCCTTGTGAAATTTTCGATTTTTAAAAGGTTTACCCAAAGAGAAAATTCCCCATTTTGTCCCTTTCCCAGTAACATTAATTTCACACGAGACGATACACTGCTTTCTCTAAGCGCTGACTGCATTTGGCTTTGCTGCTACAAACGCTGCAAGCTTCCTCCACCCCAGTGGGCAGAGCCTCCTCTGGGAAGGCTGAGCCACCTTCCTGAGGGTGAAGACCCCAAGGTCTGGCAGGCACTGATTTAGTCTGTCGTTATCGATCTATTGATGAGAGACTGTCCTTTGGTGTTGGAGCTCTGGCTCAGTCCAGGGACAGGGGGACTCTTGGTCTGAGCAAGAGGACGTGAGGGACTGATTAATAGCAGGGCCGTGTCCCTGGGACTCTCTTAGCCTTGCATTCAAGACCTACCTCTTTTTTAAGGCAAGTTTAGCAGCTGGTCCTTTGATTTGCAAAACAAGGTTTAGTTCTAAAGAATAGGCCAAGTCTGAGGGGATTCTGTAGGTTTGGGACTTGAAATTGCTTTTATCTTTCTTTTTTTGTAACTTCATTCGTTTCTTTTGGGCCCGAAGTGTTTGTGTGTGCTCTTCAAAAGCAGGGCTGCTGTTGTTAGTCGAGTTCCAAAGAGACAGAAATCTGAACGCCTTAAATGTGCCATTTAAATTCAGATCCTTTGCAAAGCTTAAAGGGAGGAAAGTTCTAAAAAGTTTCCTTCTTGGACATAATCGATCATTAGGAGGTAAAACATGGAAATGTTCTTTTGGGGGCCTTTGCTGAAGCTGAATGAAATGTGACAGTTTAAGCTGTCAACTGTTTGAATACAGACAGAATGTGACCATGACAATGAGAAGTCTCCAGTATTCTGTTTCAGTAGTTTTCTAGAAGTAAAAATTAGGGCTGATATTCTCCCATTTGCTTCCATGATAAAGAATACAGTTTAATTAAATAAAATGAGCACAACTGCAGGGTTTTTTTGCATTGTGAAAATGTCAGTTTCGTGTACAGTTCCCAAAGGGTACTCACAGGATCATTTGGTTTTGAAGTAATTGTAGCCTTGAAATAACTTAAAAAGCACCAATATATTTAATCAAAGGAGGTAACTGGTAATAGAGAAATAAATCCTTCGTGCATATAAATAGCAGGGCTCCAGTGAGTGTGCAAAGCCAACAGGGACAATACTTAGGACTAAATTGTTTCCTCTGGCCCCTTTCTGCCTATGTCAGTGGAGATAAAGTCGTGATCTGTTTTGTCAAAGGCTTAATTTGGCCTTTATATGTATACAGCAATCGGGATGTACTGTCCAATATCTGTATGCCTATCTTCATGCATAATGTGTGCATATATTATCCACATATATTACGTATGAAGTGCTTCCTGATCTGAGAAGTTCACCGCCTCTCTAAAAGTCAGAATTCAGGTTGCCTGAACAGCTTTAATTTTACCCTTTCATCTTACTCATTGAATGAGAAATAATGAAGGAAAAAAACAGTCATATGTGGTCATGCAATTAAAATGTCTTTGCGGTGGCTGGGTGGAAGAAGTGACTTTATCTCTGGTCTTTCGTCATTTATGGGAGTGCCTGACTTTGCTGGATAAATAATGTGCTTTTAGCAGCACCTTTTCTGTGTGTGATGATTTTTGCATACGCAATAGCAGGGATGTGCTTGGTTTATACCCAGGGTGTTTTATACTGGGAGGAGGGGCTGATACCGCTGCCATATTGCTGCTGCTGCATCCAGGCGAGCCCCAAAGATGGTACCACTCCGTATTCCCAATGGTGGGACTCGGCAAAACTGATCCCATTTGAACTAATTCCTGGTAGTTTCAGAAATGCATATTTGTATTGGTTCTTTTTAATTGTTGCTTTATTTTTCACTTGTTTTACTTTTTAAATAAGTATACAAAGGGATTCCTCCCAGCAGTCTGTCAGGAGCAACTGGGGCTTGAGCTGTGCTCCCAGCTATTCCCAGGCAATTGATGTTTGTATCGAGTGCACTTTACATGCACTTAAACACCGGAAACACCCAAAACCTATAAATCTTTTGACAAAGCACCCACCCTAAACTTGAGGTTTGTGCTCTGAAGTGTTCCAGGTTCCTCTGTAATTTGCAAAATCCCTTGGGGCACAGAAGCATGGGTGCATCTTAGCTGGGTTACAAAGGGAAAACCCCCTTTCCTGGGGTCAGGAGCTTCCCCAGGCTCCGTGGCTGAGAGCCGGGCTCACTTCCTTTGGACAAGGGAAGGAAGAACCAGTTTGTTGGCAGTGTGCTTAAGGGGGTCAGAGTCCTTGGGATGTTCCCCTTTTTGCTGACATACCCTTCCTGTGACAACCAGTATCTGTTTCTTCTTAACGCTTGTGGTTATAAACAATCTGTAGGAATTCATCACATAAAATGAGCCAGTGGGGTGGTGCTTCTCATAGAAAGAAGTAGAGACAAGGAAAACTAATGTGACATAAAGTAGTAATTCTGCATCTGCCTTGAATGTTTTGCCTATTATCCAGAGGCTCAATTTGCTAGTTGGTTGAGCACAGATAGTCAACCCTGTTGTAGTTTTCTTTGAAACTGCCCGTTCTAGATTACCTTTCCTCCTTGAATGAAGTTATTAAGTTAATTCAAAGATTTTCAAAGTGATTTAATGAAAAGTTAATTTCCAGGAAAAAAGGATGGCAGGTCATAAATATAAGATACTTTCCATCTGTTCATGGTTCATGACTCAGTGCTACTTGCATACACCTGGATAAAAGATGAATAACCTGGAAATCATGCCAGAAGAGCTCTCTAGCTGGTTGGGATCGGGCAGGCAAGCTGGCCAAGGTCATTTAGAATTCCCATATAATATCGACTTATTAGAAATTACATTTCAGTAGTATAACTATAGCCCTGGGAACTATAATATGAAGGAGTAAGACTGAGGAAAGAGCTGTAGTGGCCTGAAGCACATACTCATCAAATGCACTGGAAGTGAAAGGTTCTGATGTTCTGTTGGTGCTGGAATCAAGATTTAATGTACTTGGGGTGTTTGTTGGGGCTTTCCCCAACTGTGCATCCGCTGCAGCCAGGCACCAGCCCAGCTCTGTTCTGATATGCTGGGACCAGCATTTATCTGCTAAAAAAGCACTTTCATTGATTGATGTAGGTAACTCAGTTTGGTTCCTGGGGTTTGGTGTTTGTTCTGAGCACAGGTCCAGTGTGGGCGATCAGGTGGTGTGAGAAACCTGGGGTCTTCCAGGTGCTCAATTACATGATGAAGTGCAATAGAAAAGCAAAATAACTGGCTTGTAGGGAAGCATCACTTTCTGCTGGTACGCAGTGAGGTGTAGTTCTGCATTTCATTTCTTTGGAAAGCAGAAGGTAAATCTGTGATGTTTTTATTAGATGGAAAAAGACACCAAGACAATTCAGGGAAAACAGCGAAGTCTCTGGTAACTACTGATGCTATAGAGTGCAGCTTGATTTTACTGCCTTGTGTGACACACAAGTAATATCCAGTAAGAGGCTATAAAAACCTTGCCTTTGGCTGAAAAGAGGCTTCTGAGTAATAATTTTGCAAGGAGTTTACCACCCATTCCAGTAGGTGTCAAAAGAAAAAAGCCATGAGATTTAAAATTCATTACTTCGTATATTTTAGTTCTCCTTTAGACTGTTAGGGAATTAGTGCTGGGCTGTGTCTTGCATTACACTTTGCAATCTCTGTACATCATTCCAGGTTACAATTACAGCTATCATGTCAGCTCTCAGCCACATCTAGTTTTGCATCCTTTGACTTGGCTGTGTCCGGGGTGATTGCAGGGCAAGCATTGTCTGTCTCTGCCCAGCTTTCAGAGCATGAAGCCACTAACTGGGGAAATGTCCTTAAAAACATCCCAACCCCTTATGAATTGAGGCTCATAAGTGCTTCTGAGAGGCAGAAAGTTCCCTTTTAGTGTCGTGTTAAAGCTTTCGTGGTGCCGTCTTATGGAAAGTTGTGTTTGTGCCTTCACTGGGAAGGGAAATTGCCATGAGAAATGTGGATTTTAGTGATTGTAAGTAACCGTACTACTACTACTGACAATGATCATGATGGAATAATAATAAAAATGATAGTGATGGGAATTAGGGAAAAAAATACAAAGGTATGCAATACAAGGATACCCAATACAGGCCATGAGTACCATGGAAAGAGCAGGGTTTCAGCTTCCTCTTCTATGCTAAAGCTCTGCAACATCTATGTTTTTTAGTACTTTGGTGACCCTCCTTTCGACGGAAGGTTCAATTCTGTATTCACTTAAATACACAGCAGTTGGTTTAATGAGAAAGCAATTTCATAGGTAGGAATCAAGTAATTCAAAGAGCTGAAGAAAGTTGCTTCCTGTATATCCATCACATTCCTTAAAGTAACGTTCCCAAATTTGGGGGTGTTGTTACGAAATCCCAAGGCTATGGATGCCCCTGCCACCTCGTCTCAGCGATCAGCCCATTTTCTGTTCCTTCCAGTGCATGAATCATGTTTACTTGCTGTGCAGCAGGCAAAGCCAACGCAAGCCTGTCTCACACACCTTTTGCGAGACTTTATCTCTGTTTTTGAAGACGAGTGTGTAGCAGGTCCTGTGCTGCATCCCTCCAAAGTGTGGGAAGATGTTATTCTTGCTGGCATACTGTGTGTGGGAGAGTGGGGAAAAAACCACTAGGAAAGCTGAAATGATATTTCAAGCTAACAAATCTTTAAAAAGGCATCTATGATTAAACAGATGCAGTTTAAATAATTTAAATTCACTGCATCCCTTAACATAGGAATGGTGAAAATCTGAAAGTACCATCAGTTTTCTGAAAGTCTGGAAGAAAGGTGCCTTATGGTGACTTTGTTTTGGTGTGGCTGCTTCTTTCAAGGGTTGAAAAGCAATTAATGGTGCCTGTTGGCAGTCAGTCACTGGGAAAAAGTTATACAATGTAAATTCTAAGAGCTTTTAATTTCGTTCGTTGGTTTTGCCACTCCTGTGCCTCTCCCTAGAGACAAAAAGGAAAACCACATGGAGGAAAGTGACCTTTTCAGTGTGGTGGAATTTAATTGAAAGAGGTTTTGTACGTCTTTGCTAATTTTCTAGATGCCTTACATATGTTAACGTCGCTTGTAAGGGAAAAGATGATCAAAATCCTGCTAGCCCTGAGATGCAACACCCTGAGCACATTTGTAGCAATCTTCATGTCTTTGTGGGCTCAGGAGGAGACTTGGATGTCACATGGATGTTCTGTCTCTGGTCCTCATGACCTCAAGAAAAAAGGGTAGGTGTGCACTGTCACAGCTGAATACTAAGTGTACATTTAATGCCATGTTTGAAGAGCTTGACTAGCAAAAGCGTTCGTTGTTGAATGTTGTTTCTGCTTTCTCTGCAAGAAACCTGTTTTAACTCATAAGTTTTAACAGTGTAATATGAAATTGCTTAAACTATCCCTTCTTGTAGCATCAGCCTTTGCAGTTGGTGTCAAGTGCAGAGAGTTTAAATTCCTGACACAAGCTGTATGACCCACGTCAGGAAATATGTACTGATCCTTTGTGGCACACAGATTCTTTCTGATTTTCTTGTTTGGCACCACCAAATACACAATTCCCAGTTCATGAGGCAGCAGGCATGGGGATTTTTTTGGGATTTCACCAGTTTCTTGGTCCTTGGACTGGGACGGCCCAGTACACACAGTGCCATCGGTTGCAGCGCAGTGTTGCAGGCTGTGGTTTCTCCGTCATTTGAGAGAATGGCCTCTACAGGTGTCCCATGTCTTGTCCCAGGAAATCAGTGAATGAAATCATCTGATCAGTAAAGTTTTTGGTAAAGAAAGCTTTTTAAGAGAAACTATTAAGTGTTTCTGTATGGAAAATGAGAAAAGAAGAGTGCCTTGCTATTGGCTTTTTATCACTGCCATTTCAGCTCTGTCACAGTAAAAATAAAAGCAGGTTTTCAGCATTGGTTCCTCATTTAGAGGGCAATAAAATTTCAGGGAAAAGTTGCAGTGTTTCAGAAAGTGCAAACAAATCAAATACCTGTCTTAGGACACGTCCAGCAATCGAAGGTTATTTGAAAGGTGGTAAGGAGCAGTGCGGGATGGTTACTTTCCAACTAGTGAAACAAAAATCAATGGACATGAAATGAGCTAAAATAGGTGGAAATTTTTCACTCGTGTCACTGCAGAAAGTTTTCAGTGCAGAATTTTCTAAAGAAACTTTTAATGCTGAAATTTTTTCTCTTTATATTTATTTAGCTTTTGGTAATGTCAGTGTTTAACTGTACCCACAGTTTTTGCATTAGACAGCTGATGGGGAGCACTCAATGGGAGCACTCTCGAACACTTTTTAGATCAGGTTTAGAGACTGTGCTCACAGTGTGGCTGTGGCTGAGCTTGGGTGGAAACAAAGCTTTGTCCAAGAAGCCCTGCAGCCCAGCTGGGATGAAAGATGGAGGAATAGCTGCTGAGAGATTTAATTTCTGCCAACTATTGGTGCTGTAGCTTCATGGAGGGTGGAGATGCTTTGCAGGTTAGGGCCGCCTCGAAAGGCTGTGCAGGTGGGAGCAGCCACTTGGGAAGGTGTTGTTCATGTAGGGATAAAACTCACAAACTCTGCTTGGAGGGATGTGAGCTGTGTGTTTGCCATGTGCTGGAGCTTGCAAACTGCAATTCCTGAGTGATAACACGAACACGGCAGGGCCAGAACTTGCAGCTGCAGGATTCAGGCCTTAGAAACAGTGTCTTACCTTGTGAAGTGGTACATGGCTGAGCTGAGGGGGCCGTTCAGAGCAGGCAGGACGTGGGGGCCATGATGCGGATGCTCCCCACTGAGTTGGGATCCAGATAATTTCTATTTTTTTTTTAATCAGTGCAATAGAAAAAAACCTGAATAAAACAAATAAATCTGTCTACATTGTTAATAGCAATGTAGTGTGGATTTGCTTTGCAGGAGCACAGATAAGGTCAAACCCCAGCATAAAATCATGGAAATATACACAAATACAGATTTTAGTGTGTCAGCGGTTTAATATCCATGAGAGGAATGATCTTAAAATGTAAGCGCTCACAAAACACATGAACCAGCTGCGTTTTATTATCCATTTTCATGATACTTCTCCCATCGAATGGAGGGTTTCGGTTAAAGCAGCATTAGCCGTTCATTGTGTGTCAGTCAGGCAAGGGTTTCCCACAGCTGTAATGCAAAACTCTTATCGATAATAAAATCAAGCAATAGAGTTTACATATGATAGGCTGTATTTTGTCTACTGTTACTTTGATCCTTAGATTAAAATCTTACAAATCACAACATCAAAGGTGATTGAAGAGGAACAGAAATAGGGAATCATGCCCTAATTCTCTGGGGCTTGGGCCTCTCGCTGTTTCTCCTGTGGATTGTTTCTGTAATGCTTGCAGATGTGGGAGTGAGTAGAGGTGCTTAGGTAAGAACCTGAGCATTTCCTTGCTGAAATTTGCCTGGGCAATCACGGGTTGGTGACAGAATTTTGCATATCCAGCTTTGAAATTGGTTTTGTGTTCACTAAAGCCGCACAAGAGGATGAATTTCATACAAGATGCCACCACACTAACAGAACGTACTCTCTGACGTGTTATGTATTCTTTTGGCATAAAAGTGTCTGATGGTAGAATTGCCTCTCCATCACCATCCCACCACAACCAGACCTTGCCAGGTGACTGCAGGTCACCAGACATGTGGCATCTCTGATGCCCTGTGGCCATGGAGAGTCCTGCCGTGTCCCGTGGTGTCATCGGGTGGTGGTTGATGACAGCCTTAGTCAGTTTTAGCTGTAATTTGGCTGTTGAGGTAGGCTGTACCTCCAAGCCCAGTTGGACTATGCTGAGTACCATGTCTGGCATTGGCCACCTCTGATGCTGCGGGTACTGCTGGAGCTGATGGAGGCTGAGACAGGAGCCCACATGAGCTGGCTGTGGGAATGCGCTTCCTTAGCAGATAAGCCTCCAGGTGCATTCATCCACATAATTCATTTTGTGTTCCCAGAAAGATTAGGCTGTGGTGGAGTGGTTTGTATTAGAGCTGTTCTTCCAACACATACTCATATTCATCTGGGGAGCGCTTGCAAATGATTGAACATTTTAATCTTTTTCTTGCATTTTCTCATGTGCATTCCAGTAACGTGCATATGGCAGCAGCAAGTGGACTATGACCCAAAAGGGATTTATGGGTTGTGGAACAATGTATCCCCACTGTAATTTCTTTCTCATCTTCATCTTCTCCTGCTGTATCCTCATCTAACTTCATACTGGGGTATTCTGAAGCGCTGTTTGTAGCAGTTCTATTCCTAGGTAATCCCTCTCCTGGCCTGAGCCCAGCTGCGTGCTTCGGAAGGAGCTTCGCAGGAGACACTGCTATTAATACAAGCGTAAATCCTTTCCCGTGGGTAGTCAGCATGTATCTGTTTGTGGGCATGCTATGTGTAATGCTATTTGCTCTGGGTGTGCATAAATGCAAAGGAAATGGTGCTTTAGCACGGAAGGAGCAATACAATGTTCCCTTCCCAGCCGCACTTTAAATTGTGTTTTCTCAATTGGACAACATTATGCTAAGCAATAATGAGTTGTGGTATAGGTGCTTGGGATAAATCCCTACCAGTGATGGGTGACTCTCTTTGAGAGGTTAGTAGAACATTTGGATTTAATTTGAGTTTCTTACAGCATCCACAGAGCAGTGTCCAGATGGCCCCAACTGTTGTGATAGACCTTGTGTTCCTTTAGCCTGCTCTCTGCAGTGCCATCCCAGCACTCCTCCCTGCTCCCAGGGCACGGGCTGCAGTGCCACCAGAAATGCTAATCCAGAAGAGTGCTGCTTCAGACAAAAGGCTGAGTTTATATGCTGTGATATTGAATCTCTCCTCAATTGTTCCTCACTAGGCAGGGAACCATCAGCTGCATGGACCTGGGTGTAGCTGTGACAGCACTGCTCAGTGTTCCTCCTGGCACTTCAAGGGCTTGTTTGCTCCAGTGGTGGGATTGGGTTGCGCTGACTGTTGTGTGAGAGGCAGTCACCTCTATTTGCAGGTCATTCACCTTCCACTCTAAACCAATTTTCTCAACATTTTTCCTTTCCCAGTAGTAATACTATTAGCTGTGTATCATTTTCTACTGCAGACATCAGTCCTGAGCCACCTTTGTGCACATGCATGTCTCTAGAAAATGCAGTCTGGTTACATCTGACTCCAGCCTCTGTCAGAACCCACCTTTCGCTACTTCTGATGAGCACTGCACAGCCTCAGGACCAGAGCCTGCCTAGATCTAATATTGTGTGGTTTCTAGTTTCTTGTTCTTCTTCCAGTTCCCCAAAGACTGCAAAGGCAGATTGCCTGCTCGTGACGGCTGAGACTGCTGCCTCTCAAGGGGTTTTGTTTTATTTAGGTTTTTTGAGGCAGTCAGCAAGAACAGCTGGTTCTGCACTTAATTCAGTGGATAACAGGATCCACTTCATAAACCTGTGAATATTACTGCCTTGCTTACTCCTCACAGCATTGGGGTGCACGCTGTAAGCTGAGAATGCAGTCGGTATGTGTGGTTCATCCTTGGGGCCTTCCCTTAAAGATCTGGCTGATGACCTGCTAGCATTTGCAGTGGGAATATGGTTGGATTTGTGCTTGTTTTTAACTTCATTTGCAGAGACGATGATAATAACTGTGGCTGCCTTCCTGCAAAATGACACATTGCGAAGAGGATAGACAGTAACTTGTTCTAAAATGCAAAACAGCAATCTTTCTGCAGTCCAACAGAATGATTAGCTATCTTGGCTTACATTGAATAATTGCAGGCTTTCCTTCACACTCCCATCTTTGTATTCTCCTACTGAATATCAGCCCATACTTCTTTACTATCATGACACTTTTTTTCTTGATGCACAATTAGAATTATAACACCTTTTATGTTATCCCTCGAAAAGCATTCAGTATAATTAAAAAGCCAGACTTCCTTTGAAATAACAAAATTCTGGCTCTTCATCGTGGCAAGTAATAGTGTTGCAGAATGAATTGTTTCTAAGGCAAATAATGCTGGCAGGTTGGGCTGTGCATCAGGCTGTAGAAGTAGGACACATTGCTTATTTGTTGTCAGTTTTCCTTTTGTGCTTCATGCAGATTTTTCTTGCATTTCCAGCACTGGAGAGGGAAACCTTGATTTGCGAAACCGTGTTTCAATAAAAAGAAAGCACTTCATGATCTGTTGGTGTAAGGCTGTCACCTCTCTCCTCGAGTCTCTTCATTGCTTTTGATGTGAATTCAGGCAGAGAAATTGATTAATTATTGTTAAGGGTGACAAATGCAGCCCATATAATCCTGCACCGACCTGTGGAGGCAGCTGCCTCCTGCTGGGATATAGGGCTGAGCTGGCAATGAATGAAATCAGTTGGGTCCCATAGTCCAGCATTATTCCTAACTTGTCAGAGTTGAAAGTTTTTGTCATAGTCCTGCAAAATGTGATGTTATACAAGTGATTCAGCTTCTACTTAAAGAAAAGATCATGTTTCTGTTCCTTGACGTTACTGGGGGGGAAGTCAGGTGGCACAGAATCCCAAAGGTGGATGAAAGCAATCTAACTAATTAAAAATGAATAAAAATGTCTGGTGGTGATGAAGGCAGTGTTAGAATTTGTGAGGGCTGGGATGAAAGCAGCCTGGTGGCAGGTTTTTGACTGTCCAGGGTTGGCAGTTGGCACTGGGGCATGCCTTGGGTACCATTTTACAGCTTCTATATGTATGTCAAAGTCTTAGCGAAGTAAGTTCCCGATCCTACATGAAGTCCCAAAAGTCTTTATCATTAGTAAGGCAGCATTTAATAGGTGGTTCCACACTAATTGGGATTTTTGTGTTTCTGCCCTATTTTTACAGCCCTTAAAAATCTTTCTTTAGTCTTAAAACAGGAACATGTTATCACCATTAATGTAAAATACCAATGAGAATATGAAGTATGCTTCTCTTTGTGACTTGCATAACATGTTTTACAAGGCTCAGACTCAGAAAACATGAAAACTCAGTGCAAAGAAGTGCATGAAACTTTCCTCAAGGTTGCTGTGAAGAGCACACTCCTCATGTGGAGCTGTTGCCTGCCCTGAATGCAGCCCAGGCAAGCAGCCCTCTGACACACAGCGGGTTACCTGTGCTCACTGCAAACAAATAGCTTAGAGAGCAAGCTTAAAGGGGTTGACCTTCAGGGCACAGTGGAAGGCTGCTATAGGCACTTCTCTGTTGTTGTATGGGAGAGCATTATAAGTGTTGGAAGAAGAAGTGGGAGGATAGATGTTAGTATTTTTTGTTTTTCCCTGGAGTGCTGCTGTTTGGGTTTCGAAGGGCAGCACGCGCCGTGCTGGAAGTGGGTGTTGCTGGAATCAGGATGGTCAGGCATCCTTATATCCATCTTATCTGGGAATCAAATCAAATGAAAAGAGAATTGAGGGCACCATTCAGCCACTGGATTATTTCCTTTTTTTTCATACATAGAACTAAATTCTACCTTCTTCATCTGGCATAATGGATATAAATAAATCACGGTGTATTTATGCTCTGATATCTGGCCCAGTATCTTTTGTCTGATACAGATACTTACATTTTCTTTTCGATGATGTGATAAAGGAGAAGCTGACCTTCATCTCTGCCTTCCAACATGCTTTTCATTCAGGCTATTTGTTAGAGCTGCAAGGGGAAAGTTTTGGGTGGAGTTGATGAAATATATTTTGCTGCAGTATTAGCTGGCTGATAATTTAAATTTTCTTATTCCATTGTGCTGCTAAGCAACATTTTAATGGATTGTAAGTTTCCTTTTTCATATGGGTGCCTGGAGAGCATGTACAGTCTTTATAATATGCTTTAAATCTAAATAAAAAGTTAAGTATATGGCACTCTTAAGTCTTCATAATACTTAAATAGATTTATTTAATCACCCTTTACGAGCTAGGCTAGTGGTTACTGCCTCCCTGTTACTGAAGGGGGAAATGATGTATCAGGAGACTGGGTGACTTGCTTTGGTCAGGAGAAATGTCACTGGAGCAGGAGAGTTTCCACTCATGCTGGTCTCAGGTGGAGGAATCTTTGAAGCTTTAATCACTCCAGTTTTGCATTAGACCTCACTGTTGGTTTGTGCCAACACTTGGTCCTCCCTTGCCTACT
Source organism: Psittacula echo (assembly GCF_963264785.1). NCBI lineage: Eukaryota > Metazoa > Chordata > Aves > Psittaciformes > Psittacidae > Psittacula > Psittacula echo. The sequence goes on along the minus strand of NC_137745.1, from coordinate 12,541,291 downwards.
CAGGGATTAGGCTTTAAGTGCGTAACGTATCATCACACAGGGGCCGGGTTTGCAGTAGGTAAGAACCACAGTCACAGGTCTGCACTGATTCTTCTCATCTCAGGATCTGATTTAGGGTTTGCAAGCTCTGTCAGCATAAATTAACTTCTAATTTATCATCTAGTCAGGTGAGTCCTGAATAGGTTTGGAAATCCAGTTCACATCATGTGTATTTTCTATCTTACTCATACAAAATACTTGGCGGTCCTGCATACCAATCACTGTGGTTACCCGGGCAGGGTTATTTAATAACCTCATAAAAAAAAAATGGAAACAGATAATAAATCAAAGTGCGCTCAGATGAAATGATCAGAATTTCCTAGTTAATCACCAGAAAGGAAACTAATTAAATTACCATTCAGCTTTTATGGGGGCCTTGGGATGGTAAGCTAAAGTAAGTCCCTTCAATCACTTTTTTCATTAGATGGGACAGGCGTATTCAAGGTTAGTGAAGATAAATGCAATGTTCTTTGCTTGCTCTTGAAATTACAGTATTTAAATATGTTTCATGCTTCATCTCCTAATGCTAAACCTGAGGACTACTGGTAAGAATAAGCCATGGCAGGGAGACCTTGACAAACAGGCACACAGAAGAAAGACAAAACTTGTGGAATACGTGAATCAAGATTTAAAAGATTTTCATTTAATATTTAAATTTCTAATTGAATTTTGCCTTAAGGAGTAAGGTAGGTAATTGATCCTGGAAAGTGAGACACATCTTGAGCAGCCTGGTCTACTGGAAGGTGTTCTTGCCTATGGTGAGGGGGTTTGAACTAAATGGTCTTTCTGGTCCTTTGCAGCCCAAACCATTCTGTGATGCTGTAATTCCCATGTTGACTCTGGGCCTTTGGAAGTACAGTGAATGGCTGTGCTTCAGACACTGCGTGTGATTAAATGTGGTGTGTGGATATCCTGCTGACTCCAGAGGCCATGAAACACTTTCGATAGCAAAAGGGGAAAAAATAGTGCCTATTTTCACAAAAGTATAGGATATTAGTAGCAAAAGAGCAGATTCTTTTATTGGCAGCTCTGTGTCCTTAGGAGACATCATTGTTGCTTTGTGGTGACAGAGCTTCAGCAGGTAGGTCAGGTCCTGGTGTGCAAAAAGTGCCTCTGCTTCCTGCTGGAGCTGTTGGTGTTCAGGTTCTCATCCAGCAGGTACTGCTTGTCTTTGACTTTTCTGTCTTTCTCTTTTTTTCATCCCTGTCAGTTATTTTAATGTTGAAGGAGATGTTCTGTCAGGGGTTCTAAATTTAGTATATTGGGTGCCAGTGGCAGCAGCTCCTGCTGAGCTGTGGGAAGGCAGAGGAGATGCTCCATCTTTCCTGGCCCCTCCTGCACCACCTCCCATCCCTAGAGGGGGAGCGATGCTGGCCATGTGCTCAGCACCCCTCCGCCCTTCCGGACCTCTCAGCTGGTTTGATAGTGTAGCTCTGCTGTAGCGCAGAGGCGTTTTCCCTTAGTTTGAGCAGTAGCTACTCATCACCGTGACATTTTTGAGAGGTAGCGCTGCAATTTCATGGATGGAAACAAAGATGTTCTAACCCCAGGAGGTGCTCACAAAATGGAAAGGAAATCTCAGAGTGCTTCAAAGCCAGAAGTAAATACAATTCTGAAATACATAACAGCACCTATAGAGAAGAGAGAGTAATAAATCTTATTTTAAGCATAGGTCTAAATATTTTGGCAATCCTTTTTTTTATTTAAGAGTAAAAAAAAGCAAACCATTCCAGGCTCAGAAAAGGAACAAAAGATGCCAATGATATCCCTTTAGCTCACTGAAAGGGAGGATTTTCAGAATAAAGAAATCAGTGAAATCATTTCACATTTTTCTTAGCTTTTTAACATCCGTACCCAAGGTTTCTGACACCCAGAACTCACTTGAAAAGAAAAGCAAAGCAAACACATCTGCAGGATTTCAAAGCGGGTGGCATTCAAGTCAGGATAATCTAACGATGAAATCTGGGGTCTTTTCACTCACTCTGAGGTTTTACACTAATGGAAATACTGCAAAGACATAAGATCACTTAGCTTGCTTGTTAAATTGGTGCAGCTTTACTTACAAGAATAGTAAATACCCTTTTGTGATGAATGATGAAAATTAGCTTCACAGAGCCTTGAAGTGTTGCTGGTTTTCTTTCTCGTAATACTGGTAATTATGTTTTCTTTGCCACTTGGGACCATCATTGAAATAATTAGTACATTTCCAGATACTTTGATATAACTAAAAATTTTCCTGAGAATACAAACACAGAAGAAAGAAGTGTAATTGTATTGGTTTTCAACTTACATATTTTTAGGTCGATATCAACACTGGGAGGGAAGGTGGCATGTGGTGTAGTTTTGAAGTGGATCCATGCTAAATTACAGAGCAAATTGCTGTCTCATTTTCTTAAAGTAGTGAGAAAAGACTTAGAGAGAAACTCTGGAGTAAGACTGTGAGCTGGAGCCTTCCTCACCTCCAAGGCCTCCTTTCCAGCTTGCACTTGCTTCTAAGCATCAGTACATAGGAATGGTTCCAGGTGTTTAAACAGACGTTTTAATGCTGTCTTGCACAACTGCTATTCCTAGGGAGGTTTCTGTTGTATAGAGAGGATGCCTAGGAGCTACATCTTGGCTCACTGTTTCCTCTGGAGGTTTCTCTTTTTGGCTGCCTGGGATGGATTTTGGAGTTTGGTTCCATGTGTTTCTTACCAGAGCAAAGTAATTTGGATTTTGAAAAAGAAGCTGTGGCTGCCCCATCCCTGGCAGTGTTCAAGGCCAGGTTGGACGGGGCTTGGAGCAAGCTGCTCTAGTGGAAGGTGTCCCTGCCCATGGCAGGGGGTTGGAACTGGATGAGCTTTAAGGCACCTTCCAACCCAAACCATTCTGTGATAATTATCACACTGCCTGTGGAGTTTGGGTGAGCCCATTGTCTTGATGACTACGAACTGAACATAGTTTTGGGGAACGAGTGAATTGTGAAAATCACAGAATCATAGAATAGTTAGGCTTGGAAAGGACCTTAAGATCATCTAGTTCCAACCCCCCTGCCATGGGCAGGGACACCTCACACTAAACCATGCCACCCAAGGCCTCATTCAACCTGGTCTTGAATGCCACCAGGGATGGAACATTCACAACTTCCCTGGGCAACCCATTCCACTGCCTCACCAGCCTTACAGTAAAGAACTTCCTTATGTCTAAACTAAACTTCCCCTGTTTCAGTTTTAACCCATTACCCCTTGTCCTGTCACTACAGTCCGTAATGAAGATTCCTTCATTAGTTTTAACCTTTTAGTTTTAACCCATTACCCCTTGTCCTGTCACTACAGTCCATAATGAAGATTCCTTCCCCAACATCCTTATAGCTCCCCTTCAGATACTGGAAGGCTGCTATGAGGTCTCCACGCAGCCTTCTCTTCTCCCGGCTGAACAGCCCCAACTTTCTCAGCCTGTCTTCATACGGGAGGTGCTCCAGTCCCCTGATCATCCTCGTGGCCCTCCTCTGGACTTGTTCCAACAGTTCCATGTCCTTTTTATGTTGAGGACACCAGAACTGCACACAATACTCCAAGTGAGGTTTCACAAGAGAACAGTAGAGGGGCAGGATCACCTCCTTCGACCTGCTGGTCACGCTCCTCTTGATGCAGCCCAGGATACGGTTGGCTTTCTGGGCTGCAAGTACACACTGCCGGCTTGTGTTAAGTTTCTCATCAAAAATCCATTAAGCAAGCTTCCCATCCACTTCTTGCAGTGAGGAGAAACTCTTTCTGCATGTACTTTTCAATATCTCGTTATAAAATAGGGTTTGTGGAGCCTGTCTTCCACAGTCGCTTGCTTTAATGATGTGATTTGTGTCCACAGTTTTCAACCATCTTCAGTGATAATGAGCAGGGAGCAATTAGCAATAAGTTAGCTCAGCAGTTTAGGCGGGAAGGGCCTTCTACCCCTTGGGGGGATGCTGTACCCTTGCTTCACAGAGACTGGCAGATTCTGCTTTGAAACTTCCCAAGGACATTGTGGCTCTTGCAATTTACAGAGGCGATGCCATCCTGATAGCTGCAGACTGTATGCTCCCACAGATGCTCAGCCCCCAGGGAGATTTGTGGCCAACAGCTGTCTTCACTGATGAGCTGAAGCTGCAGGCTGATAGCACTGATGGGAGATGGTCAAAACCTCACCTGGGTTAGGAGACACAGCCATGGAGCTGTGTTAACCCCTTCCTAAGCTGCTTGGAGTGCAGGGGTCTGTGGCAGCTCTGTGAATCCCCAGCTTCCAAGCTGTCTTCCATCTTCATCTCCAGACTGGGTGCCTACCAGTTGACATACCTGTAAATCTTCCTTGCTTAAGGGCACTGACACGTAGAGATTCTGTGCATTGTGCACATGTGCTAAATAAGTTGATTCCTGCATCTCTGAGATTATACCAAGGAGTCATGTGCATGAGCAGAATAAAACCACATCGAAACATAGGAAACGAGGAGAGGTATTCCAGTTGATGGATCCCTCCATGGTTCTGCCAGCAATGGGCTTGTCTGAGGACACAAAATCTCATTAGTTACTCATGGCTCATTGAAGCAAAATTTTGCTTCATGAACTAATTTCTCACATGGTTGGTGCGTGCCCTGTGCTGCTGAGGGAGGTCTGGCTTCACTTCATTTCAGTGGAAAATGGTAGCAATCGACATTAAAGCATCCATGATGAGTAGAATGGCTTTTTGCTAGCTTAATATGTTCTTCATTTCATAGTAGTAGTAGTTCATTATGGCAGCTCACAGAGGCCTGAAAATGAGGATTTCTGTATTATTGGTATTGTGGTGGTGCCAGAACCATAATCACAGTCCAGGAACATGCTGTTAAAATCATGAAACAAAATCATGTTGATAGAGGTTTAAAAAAATAACTCCATCAGACCAAGATCCAAGTTTCTGTAGTGGAAAAGAAGAAACAACAACTAATACCCAGGAACAAGCCCAAAGGGGTGAAGGTAACAGATCTACATCCCAGCAGGCCTTAAAACAGACTTCTTCAAATTAACCTTCTAACCTGCATTGCAGCTTTCATGCTTAATGTTAGCTGGGGCCAAGGGGGCACAGAATCCTCAACTTCTAATCCAAAATAATCTCTTATGTTCAGTGTGATCTTAACTCCCAGTTACTGACTTCAGAGCCAGGCTTGCCATGAATTCATCTCAGGGTAGCTAAATGTCTGGAGATTTTGTGTTTTTCTTCCACCGTAGCTCAAGGCTATGGCTTGAGTTTTAGGCTTTTGATCATGTACTGATTATTTTGTCATTATTTTGTGGATCTTCCATCTGGAAGGCCTGATTAGACTAATTAAGATCTGCAGAATGAAAAGTGTGGAGGTACCAGAAGTGTCCAGAGAAATGATACTGTAAGGTGGTGATGATGACAATGCCACTGTTAAAAGTCATAGTTCATTATTTTTATTTCAAGGCATCAAGTCAGATTTTGGGAAAAAACAACCCTGCAAAACTGCACTCTCAGGAAGAGGTCTGTGGGTGCATTTTTCAAAGGGGTAGTGCCATATTAAGTTACATTGATTATACAGGTGTAGGTGAGGACATTTGTACTTTTTAAGCAAGTATTTGTGAAGCCAACTTATCCTTGTTGAGATTTTGTCATGTAAATGTTACCACTCCACAGGATGAAAGAAAACTCAGGCCAGCAATGCTGTCAGGCTGGTACACAGGTTAAAGTGAAGCTTGATGTTGCAGGTTCAAAGGAAGAAGTGATATGGTGAGGCACCAAGATGAGATATGTCTGCCTCTGGAATATGAGCAAATGGCTGTCCTGAACCTTCTCTGGGTGAGACAGAAATGTTTGTACAGGGAGGGAAGATGGCTGTTGATATCTTACCTACACGTATGTAACTCATGTTGCATTGGCACTGTGGAAACAAACCTGGAAGTGGTCAGTGCCCAAAGAGCTGCAGCCTAAATAGGCAAGGAGGACCTTTTAGGGAGGAAAAAGAGATTAAGACTTTAATCCTTCAATGGTTTTCAGAGGTGCTTTATGCAGTGCTCAGTTCCTTAGGTCTGTTCACAGACTCCAGGTGTAAGGAAAAGACTTTGCTGGTCCAGGCTGTGAGTTGATCCAAGATCACAGAGACCCTAAAAGCGAATGTAAATGTTCTGAGATCCTGCAGTGTCTTAATAAAGCCTTCAGTTCTGGCTGGCACTTGATGTGGCAGTCAGCCAGAACGTGACTGGTGAAGGTGATTGTGTGGGAACTTTGTCTGAAAAAGACGTGATAGAAAAGAGAAGAGCTTGGGTACATACTGTCAGATGGATTTCAGTCTGTATCAATTTATATTAAAGCAATACAGGTATAAGGAAAATACAGTCACAATTGTAGGAGCAGTCCTCACCAGTACACTCATATTTTTATGTCTTTTCTTTAGTGACTTCAAAGCGATTCCCAGACAGGTATTACACAGAGAGTGAGGTCTTCTGAAGTCTTTGGCAAGCTAATAATTACAAAAATAAAGGACATGTAGGTTTTGGGAGCTGTCAAAAGAATGATGATTTTCCCTGTGCCTGAATCCCTCATTGCACTTGTCAGTTTGCTTCATGTTACTTCAGGGAGGCGATATTGATGCAAACCATCACTGGTGACTTCTTGGCATGAGCAAGGACTTTGCTGTTTCTTTGTCCTTTGTGACTGTGAAAGCAAGGGTTGAGGTCTGAATGTAAAGTTTCTATTGCTTCTTCCTCCTGCTGAGCAAGTGGAAGCAAAACTACAAATAAGAGACTGGGAGAACGTGTAAAAATGATTCCTGGGGAACTCTGCTGCAAAACAGATGCAGTGGACATGGCTTGGGTTGATCATATTTAAAATACAATAGACTAGAATAGTTCAGTTGGAAGGGACCTACAACTATCATCTAGTCCAACTGCAACTATGTAGACCTTGTCATTTTTTCTTTGCAAATTAACAAAATGTCCTTGAAGGACCTTTCTCTCCAAAATGTTCTTCCCCCTTCCTCCACCCCATGAAATTTTCAGGTCTTTTACTTTAAAACCTGGAGACTGGAAGTTATCTAAAACCACACATTTTGAACAGAAATGCCTTGGACTTCCCCCCTCCACCTGCTCTCAGAGGAGCTGGGGAGAGGGAATGCTCTAGGCAGTGAAGGGTTGAAGGATGCTGTTTGGAAACTCAAGTTTTCCCTTGGGTTGCTACTGCTAGTGCCTTCAATACGGAAAGAGAGTGATCTTAAACAATTGTGTGCTAGAAATGCCTCATTTTATTGTATTTCCCATTCTGAAAATACATTTGCAGAGGACTGAAAATGTTTAGGAGTCAAATTGTCCAAACGCAAGCCAGCTGAATTGTGTTTAATTCAAAAGAATGGAAGCAGCAAGCTTTCCTTACATCCTGTGCTGCTACTACTGCTGTCACTTCTACAATAGGGAAAAAAATTAGCACGGTGAAATTCCAATTGAATTGCCAAAATACTCTTTCAGCAGATCACTTCTATGTGAAGGATAACTGGAAATTACTCTGCTAGCAATTGATTTGCAGTCGAACTCCGATTCTGATGAAGGGGGAGATGCCCAAGAGGGAATTTGAATGGTTGTTACGTATTACAGAAACACACAAGTATGAAGTGTGCTATGCGACCCCTTCAGAGAGTATTTTATAAGGAGATCCTGGTTTGAGTGACCTGTTAAATAGTTCCCTAATAGGCACAGTCCTGAGGTGGCTTAATTATGTCAATATGCATCACTGGAGAGTTTGGTCTCCAGCATGAGACAGCATCATCTGCACTGGAAGTGGTGTGCGACAGGGTCTGTAAATAATGAGAGTATCCAGGGACATGAGTAAATGCTGTTAGACCAAGCTCATGATAATTGTAATTTCAATTCAAAAGGCTTGCCTAGAAGAAATCATTATATTTCAACAAACCAGACTCTCAAATCCAGATCCTAAAACACATGCTTCTTTGTTATCTGGAGCACAGTTTAAAACAAAATTTCACCTTATCTAACATTAAGGCGAATTTGAAGAAAGCCTTTTCTTTGCATCTACAATGTTAGATTGTCCACAGGCCTGCTGCAATGTGACTCTTCTTGAGTTTGTGTTTTGTTTGTTTAAGAAAAGCGCTTTCTGTAGGCTTGGGTTCTGACTGATGTCACTCTTTGCAGGAGATTAATTTTTGTTTCACTAAAATTTTCCTGAAACACCAAACCCTGTTTTACAAGTTTTGAATAAGCCATCCATGTCCAAAGCACACTTAAAATCCAGCCTCCTTGTCTGACTCATGGTGTTTTAGAAGTGTCACCTCCCTGCTCAGTGGTCCCCAGCCGTGCAGTCACTCTGTGGCTGTGTCTGTATGGCTTTCCTTGCCCCATCTCTGCTCATTTGCCAAAACCTTGGTGGGCTCTCCAGGCTACATCCCTGTGCTGTGGGTAAAGGCACGCAGCTTGAGGGGAAAAAGAACTCCCTGCCATGGCTGAGGCTAAGAGAGCTTCACTACAGTACACCTGTCTCTGCAGGGAGAACTAATTCCTTCATGGCTTAATGATCTTTTAATGACTCAAACAGTTTCAGTAAATGAATACATTACAGAGATCATGTTTGAGAAATAGCAATAAAGCATAATGGAGTTAACAGTTTATTAGTTTCATAAATGTCACCTCCTTATTAACAACACAGGTAAAGATAATTTTACAAGGGATTGCATTATCATCTGGTGTGTGTGATATTGTATGTGCTGAGCACTATGTTTAGAAACACTAGTTTTAATGTAATGTACTCTTACATTATTTACTGTGAGGGTGGTGAGGCGCTGGCACAGGTTGCCCCGAGAAACTGTGGCTGCCCCATCCCTGGCAGTGTTCAAGGCCAGGTTGCATGGGGCTTGGAGCAACCTGGTCTAGTGGAAGGGGTCCCTGCCCATGGCAGGGCGTTAGAACTGGATGAGCTTTTAGGTCCCTTCTAACCCAAATCAGTCTGATTCTATGATTACTGTGCAGTACTTCACATGAACCAGTACAATGCAACCACTTTCCCAGCTGTGGTCTGTAGAGAGCTTGCTGATGTGTCTGGCAAAATGGGCTCCTGCTCCAGCTTGTGCATTTACCTGAGGGCAGTTAAAGCCTGTTGCATGTCCTTACATTGTCCTGTGTACTGTGAAGCATTGCTGTAATTAACACAGGGAAGCAGTGTGACCATTTCCTGAATAGGAAGCTGGGTGGCATTCAAATAGCTGCTGCTTGGGAACGGAGAGGTGTAGGTTCTTGTGCCATTAACTGTTCTGCCTGCAGAATCTAAACTTGAATATATTGATTTGTAGGTGTCTTGAACACAACTATCATAAGGACAAGTAAATCTGAAAATGTTTGATTACTTATTGAGAACCCTGTGTGCAATACAGCACTGGTGTGTGAGGAAGCTGTGTGAGGAGCTGACTGGGTACGTGCAGTTTGAGCTGGCCTCACCTGCGCTAAGCTTTTAAAGAGGTATAGCCATCAGTGGAGAGCAGCTTTCTGATCTGATGGTTTTTTGGGCTTCTGAATCTTGGAGCTCTGCCAAAGACTATTCCCAAAGTGGGGGATCCTGCAGTAGCCATGTCTTGGGGAGGTGAAGATTGCAAGTGGTTGTGTTGTACTCCGAGTGAAGCATTTACTTCACTCTGCTGCACCAGAAAGATATTCAAGGACCAAAAGAACATGGCCTTTGTTTCACCCTTGCTCCTCTGAAGTGGCTGGTGGTACTGGAGGTATTAACCTGCCTTTGAGTGACGACAGTCATGCAAAACACATCTGTAAAAGCTCTTCTCCTTGCTCTCGGTGAAAGCCCTTTTTGCAGCTTTGCCTAGGAGAGGCACACTTGAAATATCACAAGTCATTAAATTAATTAGCTAATATCTAAGAAGTGCTTTGAAGAGGAAAAACATTAAATAAATAGCAAGTAGTGTTAATATTATTTTTAATAAATGTAAGAGCACATTCCATTTTGAAGGCTCGTGTGCTGAAGTATGATTCACTGTGTATCATTTTCCCATGCCCCTTAACGACAGAAGAATGAAGAGCCTTTCTGATGATTTCAAAATTAGTCTTTGGGCACTGTAAAGAGCTCAGACTTTTATTTCCCTCAAAAATAGGTTAAAAATTGTATTCAAGTATTTTTATATTTTATACTTGAGGAAGATGGAGGGCAACATGGCAATAATCAGCACCATATAATACACCTTCCCCTCAGATACATAATGGGGCTGGAGAAACATTTATAACAAACCACTCTGGTTCTGCATTGAAATTCTATCACACTCTTTTGGAATAAGATACAAAGGTGGATAAGGAGATCTGGATCACAGTGATAAGCTTCTGAAGTGAAGACCAGGCACAATAGAGTGAAAAGCAGAAGTGTTATGTAAGTACATTATTTTAATTGAAAAGCAAAATGTCCTTACATTTCTTGGGAACAGATTGTGTCATGGACTGTAAGGGAATACAAAAAGTGAGGGCTTGGCATCATCTCCGTGTGTAGACTATCATGCCTTGTTGAAGTCAGTAGGATTTTTTCACTATGTAGTTCAGCATTTTGGTTAAAGTGAGGACTGCTGTTTCTTCATTGGCCGTCTTTGACTCAGAAGACAGCCCCTAGATGCACTCGTTAACCTCTGCTCAGTATGTTTTTGAAAGAGATGTTACAGACAGTAGATAGCTCAGTCTTTGGAAGATCTGCTGGAATCAGAGATCTTCCAAAAAGCTGTCTTGCTGATGCTAAGCAGCCTCTGTGAGCCCTGGCTTGGCTCCTCTTCATTGCATGTTGTTTGCAGCAACATCTGCACTGGCACGGTGCTGGAGCAGAGCATCTCCCATCCATCACTCCCAGTGTCATCATGCCCCGTGTCTTGCAGCACAGAGAATAGTCCCTTGGTGAGTTAAAGAAGTTTTTCATAGCAGCATCTTTGCTGAAGCCAGACAGGCACAGAAGGCAACATGGGGAAGGCTCATGTCCTTCATGGACACTGCTGGAAGGATGAAACACTTTTCTTACCCAAAGCACAGAAGAAATCGCAGCCTGGTTTGACTCATTATGAAAATCTCTGATGTATTCACCATTTTCGTGGCAACAAACCATGGAGCACTTTATGTAGCACATGTGATTATTTTATTCAGTGAAATATGATCCACTGTGCATGTAAATAAGGCAATAAGTGAGAAGAGGGTTTGTGTTTGATTTTTAATCACTGGAATAATTTTGCCATGGCAGCTATCAAGGCAACCTGTGCTTTCTGGCTTAATAATTTCTGAAAAATAATAGTTTTGGGTTTTCTGCTTGGTTTTTTTTTCTCCTTTTTTTTATAAAAAACCACAACTATAAAACATTAAAAAGTTACTTACTTTTCAAACAATGACTTGAAATTTTGAAGAAATATTTTCCCTCCAAATTTTATCTTTTGGAAGAGATATGTCGATGCGTTTGTGGGAGGATGAGGGAATTTCTCACCTTTCCTGTAAGTGTAGGCATGGCTTGGTCTCAACATGGCTGTGGGCCTGACTAGCATGTCATGCTGGTAATCCTCCTTGTAGCCATCTTTGGCTTTGCCCTCTAGGATTGTTTCTGAATTTATCTCTTTACAGAAAGAGCAATTGCAAACAAATGCTGTGAGGATAAAGAAGACCACCTGGGGAGATGGAGGCAGTGGTGCTAGTGGAGGGCTGGGGTCCTCCATCTCCTTTCCCTGGTGAGCCCCTGCTTTGCTGACACTCAGGAGCTGGTCAAATTATTGCTGAATATATACCCATCTGAGATGAGACATACTAGCGACTTCATGATTAATTTGTCATTCCTCGTTATCATTCACTCAAATAACCTTGTGTGGCACCTTCTGGAGAACCAAAGCTCAGTTGGAGATCATCCTTCCAAAACCCAGGCATTTCAAGAATTGTTAGGAGTGGAAGAATCAAATCAGTGGCTCAAACTGTTGCAGGCAGCACTGAAGGTTACAGTTGCTTCAAATAATGCTGTATTATGCCCCATAAATTCAGTAAGGTGACCCAAGAGTGTTCATTAGAATTTATTTTAGCCGCACTTATTGTCACTTAACAGACTAAACAAGAACTGATGGCTCTTCAAGCAGTAAGAGTAAATTATAGTTATGGTGAACACAAATGCCTCATTACATCCAGTCAAGGTCTATTTCCCCGTTACAGCGATAACTGTAGGAGAGCATTGTTTTTAATTTATGAATAAGGATGCACAGGAATCTTTGCTTTCCTATTTACATAAACACGATAGATAATCAATCTTCTGTAAAATAACCAGAGTAGCATTTAAAACGTACAGACTCCTTCCAAAAGACATTCCAAAATGCCTACAGGGTATCTGCATCGTAGGGTGTTTTAATGATAATCTGCTACGTAGATGAGTGCAAACAGCAGGAAAATAGACAACTTATTTCTTTTTTTCTTAAGTCTGATTTTATGTGATATGATTCTTTCAGGGAAGACTGATGCATGGACTTTTATTTCCTGAAGAATTGGAGTGAAAGTTATGTCAGAGTAATAGGAACCGCTAAGGTAGCAAAATATGATGAATTTTTATTGCAGTATTACTCATCTCATCTCTATGTGAAATGTTCTTAGGACTTAAAAAAAAATAATCTTCTATACTAATGTTGCAGTATAAATAACGGAGTGATGGAGAAAAACGGAACTTGTAGAATTGATCCTGCTTGATAAGCATCTTTTGGTTTTAATAGTTTACAGCATTCTTGATGTATTACCTACCTATATTCTGCTTAACAACCATATGACCTACACAAACGTTTTTATGCTTTGTAGACAAAACAGAGGGAAGTGCAGGCTGAATGGAGAGAGAGGATAAATGCAGATAAATCAACAAAGGCTGATACACAAGGCCCTTTTTTTGTTTCATTCTTCTCAAGAAGGCTGATGGTGTTCCAGAGATATTTAATTAACAAGCGGGCAAGCGTGTGGATCAGCATAGAAAAGGAACAAATTAAAGACTATTTAGATGCTGTAAATATTTTGAGATCAGTAACTGTTCCATAGTTTTTTACAGAAATGGGCAGCTTCAGCCAAACCCCTTATTTCTCAAGCTGTTGCATGAGCCAGAAAGAAAATGAATGTTGTTTTCAGAGCTCATAGCAAGGCTTCTGTGTTCCTGAGGAGGCAGGGAGAAGATATTTGCCTGTACCTTGAACGTATTTGACCTTAACCTCCTTGAGCAATAAGAGAAACAAACTCCAAGATTTTAAAACAGAAATCACACTTGCAGACGCTGGCTGTGTTTCAGGAAGCAACTCTCTTTTGCAATAGTTTCATTTTTCTTCCCCATTTTCCCCTAAAGGTTTCTATTTTTCTGATCAGACCTTTATCTTGATCCCGTCCACATTGCAACTTATTTTATTGTTGCTGCAAGAGATAAATTCTGGATATTGCCCACATGAAATATCTGGTATTACTTTTTGATTCCTTCACCGTGGCATAGTTGGTCTTTGCCCCTTCTAGGACTTTTAAGATTAGAAGCTCACTGTATCTTTCAGGGCATAGATATTTTTTGAGATGAGTTAACGTCCAAGTGTTACACTGAACTGATCTTTTAACGTGGAGACTCTTGCCTCTATCTCATCCATCAGAAAGTAATAAAGTGTGGATAACATAATAAATAAAATGGAAAAAGCATAAGTAAAATGTAGAAGTAAATAATATAAATGCTATATGCAGCAGGGCTTGGTGACTTACCGCCAGTCAGTAGATTTGGTCCTTTTCTCATAAAAGATTTTGGTACTAAAAAGTTAGGAGTTCTTGTCACCTCTTTGGATAATTGGAAAAAATTGACTTGTAGAGTTTTGTGGTTCCAGTTTTAGTATGTAGTTTACAAGTTAATGTATTTTTCTAAAGTAATGACATCAATGAATAGTAGCCTATAGATTGCATTTGGAAATCCAAATGCAAGGAGTTGCTCATATATTTTATCTCAAAAGCTCTCCAAATTGTTGTTATTTTAGAACCCAATTCTTCTTCAGAGTTTTACAGATTTGCTGTGTTTATTCTGGAGAGTGATCTTGCCATTCAGACTGGCGCCATTGCCATGACAATTTCTTATTATTTCTTTTGGTAACTAAAAATTTAGAATAATTCCTGGGTTTAGAGGAATAGTGTTGTAAAAAGGCATTTACAACTTGTCCAGCCCCTTTGTGGTGGTGTTCCTGACATTTGCCTGTGTACTTGAGGAAAATCTTCCTCGCTGCCCTGGTCCCCTTGTAGCTCAGACAGTGTCTCTGTGCACACCATGGCTGAGCATCTTTAAAAGTTTTCCTATGCTGTATAAAAAACCCAGTGAAAGTGAGATAACAAAATGTGTGGGTCTTTTGCAACCTAAACCATTCTATGATTCTATCAATTAACGAAAACAATCCATAGCTGGGGGGGAGAATATATGGAAATGCTTTAATTTACTTGTTCTGCTTGCTGGCTACATTAGTGTTATGTGCAGCCACACAAGGCACAAAAGTAACATGCAAATGTCACTTTTCCCAGAAAATAATGCCCTGGAAATGAAATGGTTTCTGACAAGAAAAAAATCAGTGCATCGACATTTAAGGTTTTTGTCGTGGTTTAAGCCCAGGCCGTAAATTAGAACCACGCAGTTTCTACTCCCCCGCACCCCCCCCCCCCCGAGGGATGGGGAGGAGAATTGAAAGAATGTAACTCCCACGGGTTGAGATAAAAACAGTCCAGTAACTCAGGTATAACACAAATCACTACTGCTGCCACCAGTAATAATAATGATAAGAGAAATAACAAGGGAAGAGAATACGATACCGCCCGCCGGAAAAGAGCCCGACAGAGAAGAGGACGTGCCCTTCCGGGTAGCTCCCAGTTACATCCCCGGGCATGACGTGCTGTGGTATGGAATACCTCTTTGGCCAGTTTGGGTCAGGTGTCCTGTCCCTGCTTCCTTCTGGCTTCTCCTCCTCCCTGGCAGAGCATGAGACTCACAAAGTCCTTGGTCAGGGTAAACATTCTGACCAGCAACTGAAAACATCGGCTTTATCAGTATTATTCCCAGGCCAAAAGTCAAAACCACAGCACTGCACCAGCTACTAAGAAGGAGAAAAACTGACTGCTGCTGCTGAACCCAGGACAGTTTTGAGGGAAGAATCACAAAGCACATTTTTTATGCCAAAATCCTCACCGTTTGGTACTATTGGTAAAGTAAGACTGAGTTGCTGTATTTCTGTCCAGGAATGGAATGAATGCAAATGATTATTTTGCTTTCCTTAATAACTGCAAGTAATTCCAATTAACTCAGACTATTATAATTCACCCTGCTTCATGCAGGAGCCTTCAGACACTGCGGGATGCATTACATGCCAAAGCTTTCAGCCTAGTATTGATTGATTCTTTGCAGTGGACCTTAAAAATCCATTAAGGGAGAAGTTAGAAGATGTGAATTAGTTCTAAATCCTTTGTTGGTATGTGCAGCTGAAGAAAGCCTTTTCAAAGCCATTAATCATAACTCAAAATAGACTGCTAACTTTCAAATAAACTTTGCAGTAAATTGGAGGGCAAACCCACGTCAGGTATTTAGATTCACTATCCCAAAGCACACTAAGAGTTCTCTCAAGTGTTTTACTGAATGCATTTTCAATGTTTTTCAATTTACATTGCTCTGATAACAGTACATTGACATGCAGCCATCTGAGTCAAAATTGAAATAGATGATTGCTGTTCAATAGATAAGATATGTAACCAGTTTGGAGGCATCTGGAAAGGAAAAACAATAAAGCTTGCCATCTCCTCCCAGGTAACACCATTAACTAGGGAAGACTTCATTTAGAAGAGGAAAAATATCCCCTCCTTCTGAAATCCTCACCTATTGTTAGTTGTCAAAATTAATTTGTATTAAGGAGTTTATAGACCCACTGCTCACAACAACATCTCAGTCTTAGAAATTAAGTTACAGAAACTTCAAATTTAAACTGAAGGGTCGATGGCTTTGTGGGCTCTCCCAAGTCCCTGACAAGTCTCAGTGGCTCCAGTAGCCACAGTTTTTCATGCACAGTTTTGGGTTTCCCCTGGCCTGCTGCCTCACTCGCCAGAACCTCTGCCTGCTGTCAGTTTGACTTTAAATCAGCTGCACTATTACGGTCTTATGCAGTCAAGGCGTAAGGGAGCTGTGTCCAAATATCAGTTCCTGTGCAGTGGCACTTTGTTGTGTCTGAGCTTCATTGCATCTCCACTGCTCTTTGCTGTGTCATTTAATGGCTGATGGTTTGACACTGCTTAAAACATATTGGTTTGGTTAACAAAAAAAGGTTGGCAATTACTCCTTTTTCTCCTACTTGTGCATCCTGCTCAGGCTAGGCTTGGCTTTGTCACCACAGTTATTATTCAGGGTTTATGCCAAGGGCATTTCAGTAAAAGGGAGATCCAGCACTGGTGGCAAGGTTACATAATTTCTGAAATGGAGTGGTTAAATTTGGTTAATTGCTTACATTTTAATTTCCCCTGCTTCAGTAGTCTGATCAGCCCTGGAGGATAGGACTGTTGTCGTAACAGTGCTAGGTTAATGGTGGACTCGATGATCTTCAAAATCTTTTCCAAAATAAATGATTCCATGAGCTGTGGATCACCATAATACACAGGAACTTTTTTCCGAACATGGTAAATTCTTTCCCAGTGAGGGCAATCAGGAGCCACATTCTTTTAAACTTGAAGGTGAACTTGAAAAAACACTGAAAATGTTTTCATCATTCCCCAAAGGTCCCATATACAGTAGTAAATTGTTAATGTAATTGAAATGAAACTGGTGAGCTGTGTAATAAAGATTAATCCTTCCCCACTCTAAGAACACACAGTACCTGAGACAACTGCGCTCGTTTGAGACGTGTAACATTGAGGCACCACAGTTAATTTCCTTGTGGTTACTACATTCATTAGTGCTTTATGTCCGTTTCAGAATAAATTTGCATGTTGATTATATATATATTAAACAAATGCAAAGAAGTGTGGAGCAGTTGTACAGAGTGGGCTGGGCTGGGTGGGGAGCTGCTGAGCCTGTCACTTATTGCAGTATGTTCTATATAAATTCATAAAAGTTTAGTTAACTTCTTAATGCGTGTTTGGAAGCAGTTATTACGCTACGCAGCTAATCACAGGGAAGTGTCATATAAATGCATATGGACACGCATTTACCGATGTGTATCTTGTATCACCTGTCAAAACTCGTGTGTAATGCTTGGCAAGAATTACTTGTGCTCTCAGACTGAAGTAAGGGGCTTGTTTTAATATTTTGGGTCAAGCTTGCTTAGAGTGTAGTAGGTATTGTGGTCCTTCTTCTAAAGCTGCTATTGTCTGCAGTAGTTGTTAGATCAGGACATACTCTGAATGCAGATTATCATGATCATAAGATCCCCTAAAGCCTAACATTTTATGTACGACGATAGATAGGAGTCTGAAGTTTTTATCTCCTGTCAGTGTTCCACGCTGATCGTTAATCAGAATTATTTATATATATATATATATTATAGATGTAGTGTCATTCTGTGAACTGTCTCAAAAATACATTTGCTATTAGTGATTTCTATTTTTTTAGAAAGTTTTTGCTTTCAGAAACTTGCAACAAGATTTAAAGGACACCATATAGCACCAACTATAACGTAACATCCGTAGTACCTATGTAGTATAAATGGTAGGACTGCTAAGCCAGACTTTATTATTTCTTTAGAGATTTACTTTCATTAATTTGCATAGGACTGTCTTTGGTTAAAAATTTGCCGGTCACAAAAGAACCTTGGTAATTTTTTTTGTAGCAGTCATAATTTCTTCTAATTGGAATATATTTTATAGAAAGGTATCTTTTTATTTATTCTAAGTGTGCCCTTTATTTTGTTGATTGCTTGTAGCTTAATGTATGCAATTAGAGAACTATATCCTGCTGTGTTATAACTGTTGGTAATTTAGCTGCTATACTTCATTTCTGTTAATGCAAATCTAGTTAGGGAATGAAGATGTGTGGATTCTTCTATCTGGAACAATTTTGTGCAGGTGGAATAAGTTTTGCTGTAGTGAGCTCTAAGTTTCAAATCTTAAAGAGTTTTCGTAATCAAATGACAATATTGCTATACAATGGGCAGAGCTGAGTATAGACATTTTTTAGTGTTTGGGTGTGCTCTAACCTCTTCCTAGCAATTGTTTTCAATAGCACTCATTTATAGCAACAATTAAATTAACAAAAATGGATAAATGTAAAGGAAACTCTCCAAGACGTGAACCATAACTAAGTAGAACACCTTGAAAATTCTGGTCTTACTGTGTTTCACAGACCACTGTAAACTTTGCTAATTCTCTTAGTAAATAGTTGTACCAAAGCTCACCTTTTATTCACAGTTATCCTTTAGCCTCCAGCCTAACTGCCTGAAATCAAAAGCTGTCTGCATTGTAGAGTCTTTGGGTATGATGCTATAGAATCATAGATTTGTTTAGGTTGGAAAAGACCTTGAGGATCATCAAGTCCAACTGTAAACCTCGCACTGTCAAGTCCACCACTAAACCATGTCCCTGAGTGCCAAATCACACTGATGTTTTTTAGGCACATCAAAAAAATTCTTAGGTACTTTCCGCATGATTGATGTTGCATTACCAGTGACATATACCAAGGTAAAGTCCAAATATATTGCTGCGTGGCAGGAATAGGCCCAAATCAAGGCTCCATCTGTCCTTCATGTAGTTCTGTTGAGCACAGTGGAAGCTTGCAGCTACTGCTAGGCAATCACTATGTAGGGAGGTCAGGAAGCAATGGCTGTGGTGCCACTGGAATTCTTGAGGGAAGTGAGTGAGGAGATGATTTGTAGAGCATAATTAATTTAACAAATGCCAGCTTTCTTCTTTTCTTTGTATATTGTCTTTGATAAATGGCCAGTTTCTCCTGTATGTTTGCAACTTCTACTTCCCAGAAGGTTCTGCAGGAGTAGGAGCTGTAGATGCACACACTGTACCAGCCATCTGGGCCAGCTGCCTGAGTTACTCTTTAGAGCATTTATTTTAGTGGTAGTATTAGCAGATTTTATTTAGTGTTTGACAGGCCAAATGGCAGTAACTGTTTCAGTTGGGTCAGGTCACTGTGTCTTGCTGCACAGTGGTATTTGGCCCCATTCCTCTTAAGAGTGGATATCTCCGTTTAACAGGATTGCTCATTTACAAAGGCAGGGGAGCATGTCCTATGGGCATTCCCTTCCCACTCACAGGTCTACCTCCCTGTACAGTGTGTCATGTCCTGATAGCTTAGGAGAGCTGCTGCACAAATCCAGTGTAGAGGGTGGTTATACAAGAGCTGCATTGCAGCACGCTGCACCAGCTCAGCCGGGAGCATCTGCCAGCAGCACCTCATGTAACAGCAGTCCAGGCTCTCACCACTTCATTTCCATCACCTGAGACACAAGCTCTCGAAAAAGGTGTTGCCCGATAGAACCATTTGCAACAAGTTTCTAACACCAATTCGTTCAGTTTTCTTTTCTTTTTTACCTTGGCTATAAGTACTCCGATGAATTTTTAACGCAAACGCGGAATTCTGATTTAAAGCAGCAGTAACTGGATTTGTTCTAAGTTTGTGAATTCTCTGATATGTTTCTTAGCACATCCACCACTAATGATTTGTTAAATCCTTTTTACAGAGCATGTGGTCTGTTTTTGTGGTTGGTAATGGGTATTGACTGCTTCCTTCACTTTTTTGTTTATTAGCTTCCAGTCATAAAACTTGTACAGACAGTTGCTCATGCTGCGACCTTTACAAGTGCATCCCAATAGTCTGCCCACTGCCCTAGAAAACTGTCTCCTATGAAGCTCTATAGTTGTTATTTAAATGGAGCTTTTTATAGACTTGTAATATCATCTGCATTTCCCAATACTGAATGCATTTAGAAAATGCTGCGTGCTGAGAGCAAACTGCCTTTGTTTTTGGAGCTCCAGGACCTGCTTTCTCATGCCTTGCAAAGCCAAGCAAGTCCACGTTCTCAACAGAGCTCAGCAGATCAGGCTCCTGCTTGGATTCCTGATTGGGACCTGAATGTAACCAGCTGATCCATCTGTTTACAAGTTTGAATATATTTCTCCTCTAAGCTTTAATGCCTCCTAACCCTGATAGATTTTCACTAAAGGAACTGGCAAATGGCCTGAGCAGCATCTGCCTGAGTGCTGTGGTGCTCCAGGACACAGGTAACCCCCCCAGCACACAGCTGGGGACTTGCAACTGGCCAGATGTTCACAGAGGGAGGAGAGGCATCGGCGGCTGCTGCTGAAAACACACAGGGTGAGCCTTACCAGCAAGCCTGGTGCCAGGAGCAGCCTCTGCAGTAACTGGCTTATGAGCTTCTTTCCTGACTCATAAAACCAATGAGCACCTTGTTCAGGGAACCTAGAGCTCTGGCATTTGATATTTTTTCCTTAAAAGGTATATTTTTCAAAGGCTAAAGTTTATGAGGGTATTGTGCTTGGTGATTAAAAAAAATACTATATTTTTTTAGGGTAACTGTTCCCACTAAAACCTAAAATTTGTTATTAAAGAGAAAAAAGAAGTAGAATTGAGCAAAGCAGCTTGATTATTGATATTCTGAGACATGCCAGTTTAAAGCCTTCTCACACTGATTTTTTTGGTAGTTCCCCAAGTGCAGTCATACCAGAGTTTCTTAAATGTCCAAAAATACAAAACAGGGGCACAAAGTGCAAAATAAACTTATTGCAGGTTTTAATCTCTTAATTTCCACCTTGGTTTTTTCCTTTTAGAAATACAGGAAGTGCAGATGATAATGTTTAGAGTGATATTGGCAAAGTATAAATAATCACAAACTACACAGAGATCCAAAACAAATAATTTGCATGATTTTCTGTCAAGTTTTGAAGGTCGTTGTGACAAATTGGAAGCATTCTTTGGACACTTGCATTGATTGGTAGGAGATTTTGTACTGTAATGCAGATGGCACTATGAATATGAGATGTTGTTTCATATTGCTGCTCTGACAGCTGAAGTAAAATGGTGAAGTCAGAAAAAATGGGATGAATACTTTTCATGGCCAAATTTCCACTTAGTTGAGTTTGGATCATTGCTTTGATGGTTTCATTATCCCGTGCAATGGGTGAGAGGTTCATTGTTTCTCTGCTTTTCAACCAATCATTAAACAATTAAGAGATGAAAATGGCATTTGGTGTTAGATGATGGTAAACTGGGACACCGGCAAAGGAAAGTAGCTGGTTTTTAGGCATAGCATGGACTGTTAATGCCACATTTGTTGGGCTGCATTTTCACTGACTTGGATATCTTTCTGCAGGTTAGGCATGTGAACCAGAATGCCCTATATTTGGATATGTGGACAGTGGTTAATATGCCCCCTGAGAAACTTGTACAGTTTCATCTTCCAAGTGTTTCTGAACCTAAATTACTGTACCCCACTCTTTATCCCCCATGGCCCCTCAGAAGTGCCTTTTGGTTTTCCATAATGTTCTTTCCATGCCTTACATAAAAGAGAAGATAACAGGTTTCTCTGCCCACAGTGAAGATGTTCTTCTGGAGGCATATTACAGACCTTCTGAGCAAAGCTTTCTTCTCAGTTACTGCTTCCCCAGCTCCAAAGCTTTGCTCTGAATTAGTTAAACCTCTGAGTCAGAGGAATAATGAGTGGTTCTCAATAGCATTAAAGCCAGAGAGCACCCAGGGCTACTTGCATGAAGCAATATGCTCTGCGCTAAAGCACTGGATTTGTCTTTTTCCAAGATGGTCTATCACTTCAGATGCGGTTGTCTCCAAAATGGAAGGGATTTCACTCGCAAGTGCTCACACCTCATAAGTCTGTAATTGCCTCCTGCATTAAAGCAGTGCTTCAGTAGTCTGACTGTTTTAGGCCAACCACTTTTCACACATCATTGTCTTGAAAATGCAATAGAACTTCAGCTATTTGACTCCATCAGACTTGCAATCCTCGACTTAGCATCTAAGGGGACACCAGCTGAGATTATTGTGTTCGCTCTCTCTGGCTAATGCTGGACTCATTTCAAAATCTCTCTGTGGTATTTTATAGCTCATAGTCAAGAGGCAGCGCTTGCTGGAAGGGTGACATCTTTTCATTTGCTCTTAGAAGGAGGTCATTTTAGTAGTTTGCAGAAAATTCCCCAAACAACAGTGTGGGTATTTATGTCACTTCCCGTCAACTGGAAGCTAAGGGCGGCTTTATTTTTATGTTCAGTATATAATGAGGTATTGAGCTAGTGGCATGAGTTTCTCCCTGGGCACTCTCCTCCAGCGTTCTTATTTCTTTATAGACAACAATCAGGTACAAAATATTTCACATATGCTAACAAAGCAAAATTGTGTCCAGGAAGGTAATGGGCCTCTCTCTTCCTTGAGGTTAAGGACATAGAGATTTAACAAAAATGCTGCAGTAAAATCAACTTGGATTTTATGTGTCTTCTTGAGAAGGAAGCACAGATGATATTTAAATGATCTTAAAAATAGGATTATTTCTATAAAAAAAATTAAAAAGCATGAAAAAAAATGAGCTACCTTCCTCCTGAAAGCTCTGTCAGCTAAGGTTCCTAAAGCTGTGCTAGCCAGCGATTGCTGAAGGCTTACAGTTAACTGCAGCTATTTATAATTGTGAAATTATAACTGGACCCTGGCTGAATAAACCTTGAACTTTAGGACTGGGAGATTTTGTGGGGTGGCAGGCTTTTCTTTGGGGTGTGCAAAGCCCATTGCAGCAACTCTCCTTCGGGCAGGATGAGCTTGAGACGGCATGGAGGGCATCACACCACATCCCTTTCTTCTGCTTCTGCGCAGTGGGTCTGATGTGACGTTGGACTTGTCTAGGCACCACCAAAATAGCACAGTAGCTCCAGGAGCCATTCTTGATTCTCTGAAGATGGATTTCAGGTTTTCCTTGAATGCAGCATGCGCCTTCATTGATCACTGCCATGGGCTGTGTCTTAATAATCCTGGGGGGAAAAAAATGGAAATAAGTGAGTGGTTCTTTATTTCTTTGCTTTTAATAAAAGATCGGCAGTGCTGCTTGGGAAGGTCAAGTCTGTTTGGCACTGCCAGGATGCTGGTGTTCTTGAAACAACCATCTGTTCAGAACACAGTGAAAAATTGGTTTGTGACTGCCCAAAGTCACTTCAGCTCATGAATTAAAAGAAGTACATCAGTATTTTACCACTAACAACAAATAATTTACCATTTGGAAAAACAAGGTTTATATCCATGACTTGATGAGTGATGGTTTGTTAGTGATCTGATTTAGGTATAAGGAGAGCATGGAAATTGAGCCCTTGGGACTGTCAACGTATGACCAAAAAGGGCAGTCAACAGATCAGCTGTAATGAATTGCACAAGGGCACAGGGGAGGGAGGTCAGGGACTCACTGCGGTGAACCACACCAACTGACAGAGCTTGAAATAAGGAAATAAATAACCTGTATACTCCACTCCTATCTGAGGCAGAAACTGGCTTGTCCATTATTTTCTCTTTCTCTCTGCTATATTAATACATGTTATGAAATTGTAAAAACTTTGGCAGATCTAGAGTCTTTTCCCCATTTCCTTGTTCCTTTCTTTTTATTCCCGGCAGCTGCTTTCCTCTTCTCTCTGCTTCTCTACCTTATTCTTTTTTGTGGCTGTTACCAGCTGCTGCATTTTCATCTCTGATTCTGCTCTTCTTCCTTTAAGGCATGATCCAAAAATACGATCCAGTGACTTCTGTAGTTTTTGTACTTTGCTGGTTGGCCCCAAAATGTGCTACGTTTTGTCATTAAGTTTTACAAGCCAAAGTTTTGGAGACCAGCTTTTGTCTGATTCTTCTTTGCTAATTTAAGATTGTATTGCTGCTTCAATTAGGGAGACATTTTACAGGTATACTGTGACTTCCCTGGTGCTCATCTTTTTGATACTTAGCACTGCTCTTTGGGACCATACTTCATGATGCAGTGAGTAGAAAATCCCAGATAAAATAGTGGAGCCTTTTTATAATGATGTGGCTCAAAAGGGCTAAATATTGCTCCTGCTGTTGTATATAGAACGGCTGGGCTGGACTTGGGTAATGGAGGTGCTTGGTGCTGAAGGGCTCAAGGGCTGCATGTGACAGCCTCCTGCCTGCTGTGCTGATGGTGATCTCTGAGCATGGTGATATGCAGTCTCTGATATTTCCTTATGGAGGGCTGGGCTGTGGCCAAGCAAAGAGCTTTCAGACAGGAAAGTTCTTTCTGGTTCACATGAAATGGGAGTCCAATGCAATAACATGAAAATAAGAAGCTTTGGTAAGGTATTGTACATGGCAGACTGCTGAAAATTATTAAAATCATAGAAAAGCTGCCTGGTGTGGAAAGTTTCATTAGAAGTTACCTCTCTGAGTTCAGTCTGAATTTAATAAGAGATAATGTCACTAGCTTCTCGAAATTTAATTTGATAGTTTATGAAGAAAATAATTAAAGCATATTGTGTCATCAGTCACTTTTTATTTCATAGAAAGGCTGTATGAAAACGTACCATTCATACTGCAGCAAGAGTTTATATCGGGCTGCAAATTCCATTTGTCCTTATTGACACAACATCCACTAATCCAAAGTAAATGGGAAGGAAATGATTGAAAAGAAAATTTTTAATAAAGGGTAACCTTGAGGCTACATACAATGAAAGTTGGTGGAATGCTTGGAAAAGTTGCAGCTTTATGGGGAAAGAGGATGTTTCTGGTACCTAACAGCAAGCTGGTGCTGTGTCTCGGAGATAGATAAAAGCCAAGACTTTCTGGGTCCTTTGCTCATACCAAATAGTGTCGTAGTGGACTGACAATTTCACTGTGTCATGTGGAGAGTAGTACCAAATAATACTGCTCTGCCCATGGTTTCCAGGCCATGGTCACTAAATAATGCCTTCTGTTAGTCACTACTCATTTGAGGGCAGTAAGCAAAATATAAGCCGCTAGCTGTTCTTCGGTGATCTGAGCCCTGTATCCTGTATGATTAAAACCTTAACACTGGAGACCTTTTTCCCTCTTGGCAGGCACCCATTACCTCTGTTCACTGACTTTGCTAGCATAGTTTTGCTCTGGGGATAAGGAGGAAAGGAATTGCATCCTCTTTCCTGGAAAACTGAAGCTAGAGCATCTTTTATTTGATAAAAAGCTTATTGTGGTTCTTCCCATGTTTATGTCTCCTATTGTGACTAGAAAATGTTCAAGAACACTTCATCTGCAGGCCATAACAATGGGTTTCAGAGAGTGCTTTGAAGGTTGGATTTGCCTCTGAAATGGTTTTAATCAGACTTATTCTTTTTCCTGTCACCTTTTGGATATTTTACAGTTTTCAGTAACTGCTTTGAATCAAGTCCATAAGTACACATAACATGCCAAAAATAGATTAATCTCAAGCCTCTATTACAATTACCACTTCGGATTTCTGTATCACTTACTGAAGTGGTTTACAAGCAATTATATCTTAAGTCTTCCAGAGTGTCTTGGAAGGAGCATTTCCTACCCTGCTTTACAGAGAGAAATGGAGCATCAGAGAGGATCAGATCCTGATCCACAACGTGCTGAACACCCACCTCCATGAGGTGCAGAAAGGAGGCTGCTCTGCTGCTAATCTGGCCTTGTAGCCAAGTTAGTGAGGTTTGTATAGATGGGGGAGCAAAAAGAGGCAGAGGCAGAAGTACACGGGGTGGGGAAGGGAGAATATGCAATAAAGTAGGTAGGTACGTGGTTAATCCTCATTATGGTGGAGAGCTCTGATGTGAAGATGTGTGGCTGTTGTACAAGAATTGGACAATATTAACCGAAACACTGGTGAACATGAGGGGAGATGAGGGGTGAAGGGCGGTCATGAGAGGAGATCATGAGGGGAGACAAGGGGTGGCCATGAAGGGTGAAGGGCAGTTGTGAGGGGAGATCATGAGGGAAGAGGGAGGGCAGCCGTGAGGGGGGATCATGAGGGGAGAGGGAGGGCAGCCATGAGGGGAGATGAGGGATGGCCATGAGGGATGAGGGGCCATTGTGAGGGAAGAGGAAGGGTGGCCATGAGGGAAGATTGTGAGGGGAGAGAAAGAGCGACCATGAGGAGAAATTGTGAGGGGAGAGAAAGGGCGGTCATGAGGGGAGATTGTGAGGGGAGAGAAAGGGCGGCCATGAGGAGAGATTGTGAGGGGAGAGAAGGGGCGGCCATGAGAGGAGATTGTGAGGGGAGAGAAGGGGCGGCCATGAGGAGAGATTGTGAGGGGAGAGAAAGGGTGGCCATGAGAGGAGATTGTGAGGGGAGAGAAGGGGGCGGCCATGAGAGGAGATTGTGAGGGGAGAGAAAGGGCGACCATGAGGAGAAATTGTGAGGGGAGAGAAAGGGTGGCCATGAAAGGCAAGGGGTCGTTGTGTGGGGAGATCATGAGGGGAGAGGAAGGGCAGTCATGAGAGGAGATCGTGAGGGGAGAAAAAGGATGGCCAGTAGGGGAGATCATGGGGGAGAGAAGAGGCAGCTATCAGGGGAGATCATGAGGGGAGATGGAGGATGGCCATTGAGGGGAGATCATGAGGAGAAAGGAGGTGCGGTCATGAGGGAAGATTGTGAGGGAAGAGGAAGGGCGGCCATGAGGGGAGATCATGAAGGTGAGAAAGGACATTCATGAGGGGAGATCATGAGCGGGAAGGAGGGGCAGGCATGAGGGGAGATTTTGAGGAGGGAGGAGGGGTGGCCATGAGGGAAGATCATGAGGGGAGAGCAAGGGCAGCCGCGGGATGTGAGGGTTGGCCATGAAAGGTGAGGGGCAGTCAAGAGAGATCATAAGAGAAGACTATGAGGGGAGCGCAGGGGCAGCTGTAGGGTGTGAAGGATGGCAATGGCGGGGGGTAGGGGCAGCAGCTAGACAATGTGGGCCACTGTGGGGAGCAGGTGAGGGGTGGCTATGAGTGGAGATCATGAGGGGCGGTCATAAGGGGAGATCTTGGGGGGAGATAAGTTTGCCCTCAGTGACATGGTTCAGTGATGGGCTTGGCAGTCCTGGGGTAATGATTGGGCTTGCTGATCTTAAAGGTCTTTTCCAACCTGGTTGATTCTATGATTTTTAAAACACAGGATTTTGTTAATCTGATAGGATTAAATTGAAGCATGGCATTGCCATCGCTGCTCTCAAACCCTAATGCCAGAAGGCAGAAAGAAAGTCAGTAGGACATGAAAAACCTCAGTTCCTCCCAGGGGAGAGCTGGAATATCAGCGGGTGTTTGCTGAGCTGTGTTGGCCACATGGGGCAAGGACCTGCTGCAAGGACACAGGGCTAGGGTGCTGCCAGCAATGAGATATGGCATGGTATCCAGAACTGATCCTTGACACAGCAGTTTGTTACTTCTGTTTCAGAACTTAGTTCCCCAACAATGATGTTCCAAATGTGATGTTTCATGGTTGTGCAGCGGTACAGCATTGTTCTGCTTCTTCTGCTTAGAAAATTACAATAGGTAACACTCTAAGACTGCATAATCCAAGCACTGCTGAAAAGACATCTTACTTTTCCTTCCTAGCTTGCTTAATTAATTTCTTTCTACTTTTTTATACTGTTTGATGAATGTTATTTCAGACTACTGTCAAAGGGAATGTGAGAAGGGAAAAATGAGCCACCTACATACGGCTTCTAATACAATTGTATCTCCCTTGCAAAACAGAGGATTAACAAAAATAGGTGTTAGCCCATATGCTTGACAGGGAGCATTTAGAATCATCATGCCATGTACTCAGGGAAAGAAAAATGAACACAGCTGGTAATATTACAAATTTGGCTTCTTTGAAGGTTATTAGACATCGACATGAGGAAAGCTAACAAAACTGGACAACTGCATAATGTTTTGTGTCCAGAAGAAAGCCTCTAGCAGGAATTACATGTACAAGTTTTCATGCCCTTCATTATCATGGTTAAATCAAAAGGCTAAGTATTTCTTGTTGCTAACACTTTAGATTCTGTTAGTGTTTGTAGTCATCTTATTACAGACACTAAACTGACATAAAAACAATATCCTCTGAAGTAATCACAATGCAAACAGTTATGAAAGGAGAAGGGATGATTCTGTCTATTTTAAAGATTAAAAATACAGCTGCCTTAGTTAAAGGTAGGGGATGCAGGCAGCTGGAGTTGGTGACCACAGGGTTTTGTGCACAGAAACCCACCACCCTGACATGCTGCTGTGTGTCAAGATGCAAGATTAGGTTATTAAAAATTACCCTGATTAAGAAGATTCTTGAGCTGGAGGCTCAATTTAGAGCTCTTAGGAAAGCCAGTGTACACGAGCTATTCGGCTGCTAGTTGCTTGCAGTTAATATACTTGAACTACATGTAGCTGCTGCTTCCAGCTTGGCTTGCTGTGGCATTTCCTTCCCTCACAATGCTGAGTGAATAATTTATGGGTGAAGTTTGTCTTTCTCTCATATTTGTATTTCCTATTTCAAAACTCTTTGTAAAATTTATCAAAATAAGCCTTTTCCTTTAGTTCTTTTCTGAGGAGGCCGTAAGAAAAGTTTCTGCTGCCTAATTGGAGGTTCCCGGAATCAACTTTCTCCTGCACATGCCCACCAATTTAAAAGTATCTGCTTTGTGAATATTTGCTGTAACCTGAGTGGATTACTCCTTAAAGCTTTTTGTGCTGATGAATGCTTCTCCCAGGGAAGTTCCCTTTTCAATATTTGTGGAAGACACACAAAGGACAAGAACACAGTTGAAGTATCTTAATTTGCAAATGTATTTGAATATTCATGATGCCTGTTTTAATATTCACCCATTTTCTATTTGTGTGAATGCAGCATGTCTGTTTTAAGGTAGAATACATCTGTGGCAATTTGTTTTGTCACCAGAAACATTAATGTTGGGAACAGCTAGTGCAAGATTGGACAAGCAGAAATCCTACTGCCTGAGTGAGGCCTTAAATAAGCTCATAAATCACAGAGGTTGGCTTCTTCCTCCAACTGGAGGTTGAAAATAAGAATACTGTGGTAAAATTTACACAATTTGTGGATATTGGATGGGCCACCATGACCCTACATGTGCCACAGCAGCTGGGCTGGGGCCATATGGGATGCTTTGGAAATGTCCTTCCTTTGGTGAATCACTTGTCATCACATGCTGCACTTAGCTGACTCATATCCCAAGGTATTTAAAGGAAGATGAGTATGAAAAGCACTTCAGACCCAGTCAGAAAGGAATTAATCTTCCATTTGAAACCAGTGCTGCTGTGAAGCATTCCCCCTCTTTTCTGCTCGGTGCGCAGCATCCAGCGCTTCTTGCCATTCGTCTCGTACCTGTCGACAACTCTTCAAGTTGTCTTATGGGGAAATTTCCTCCTACATGTTATTCAAACATTTTTGTTTTATCCTGTCCTGATAAATGATCTTGCCAGCA
Source organism: Psittacula echo (assembly GCF_963264785.1). Taxonomy (NCBI): domain Eukaryota; kingdom Metazoa; phylum Chordata; class Aves; order Psittaciformes; family Psittacidae; genus Psittacula; species Psittacula echo. Next base: position 12,511,862 of record NC_137745.1, on the reverse strand, counting down.
AAGATTGCTTCTTTTCAGGGCTGGCAAACACCATTTCTTACCTGATGGCTTATTGGGAATACAATTAGAAAAAACATGATAACGTTTTAAAAAAGCATGATGGAGTAAAAGAAGAAGAGAGATTTTTATCTCCCACCCAGTAGCTGCAGACAGAGGAAGTTCTAATTCTGATTATATCCAGAGTGTACAATTTTTCTTAGTGGACTTGGCAATTAAGTACTTAGCTGAAAAGCATGAGTGTCACGGGCTGCTGGCTTCTCAAGGTCACTCTGCTAGCACAGGAAGATGGGCCCCTCCATCACCTTGTGAGCGGTGCGGGCTGTGCCCTTCTATAGAGTGGTGGAGGAGGTGATCTCTGCTAGCTTACTGTGTGCTTGGTTCCTGTATAAACAAAGTCTCCCCATTTATCTCCTCTTTGAAGGCACAGATGTTCTTGCCTGTGAGGTTTCCTCACTGCTCCTTGGTCTGTTTTCAGACCAGCATGATGATAACCAATACCATTCTGCCTGTGCTGAGGGTTTTGGTGCAGTATCTGTCAAAGCTCCTAGATAAGAGCTATCTTGAGTAGGTGAAGGAGTGGCATTTTGCATATCTGAGGTCCTTTCAGATCCTTTCTAGATCTAAGCATACTTGTAGTTTAGTATGTTTGAAAATAATGAGAATTGCGTTGAACAATCCGCATGTTAATGATTAATAACTGCTTTCTTGTAGGTGCTCTTGGTCTTCAAGATGTTAGGCAAAGTCAATGAAATTAAGGTACCCCATTTCACAGAAGTTCAAACCCAAGTGGGAGTACCCACAGCGAAAGTGATTTTGCTCAAATCGATAGAAACTTTCAAAATTAACTCGGTTTACTCCAGTTCTTTTGTGTTTTGGGGGGGTGTAGGGTGGTAGTGGAGTTGTGGCACTTGTTTTAACTGGTGCAAAATCAGCAGTATTAAACAATTTTTCTGCATACTTTGTCTTCTAAGCAGAATTTCTTGGTTATTTCTATAGCCCTGATTTGGTATCAACAGAAATACTCAGAGATACATCTTTTCTGGAGGTGCCATACTCACCCCTCAAAAATAACCTATGTTCAGCAGCAGATAATTCATCTGCTTTTTCAAAGTATAATCTCAGAATCTCAATACCTTGTTTTAGTTCTCAATTATGTCATTAATCCCTTAATCTACTGCTTACTTGCTTATTCATGTGTTCATTGAACTGTATTGTGAAATACCTTGCTGAAGAAGTTATTTTATTACTCATATTATAATGAGTAGGATAGTACCTGTATATTGGAGGAGGGAGAAGGAAAAGTTACTTGTCAAGTTTATTTGAACTCATCAGGAAGTCAGCATAAAGCACTCTAAAAAGATGTGGTTTCCAAAACCAGCTGAGTGCCTCTCCCCCAGAGTCTGCCCAGCTGAAGAAGGAACTGGTCACATTGACAACTGAAAACCTTGGAGAGGATCACTACGATGCGATGGGATATTCTATCTGCAAACATGGACTAGAGAATATACTTCTTACTGTGGCAAACAGTAGAGGGGAGGCGATGGCACAGTGCTGTAGCTCTCTAGCTTGTTCTTTTGTAAGTAATATAAATATATAAATGTTTTCTGGTTTTCATATTGGATCCTTAATGGAGGAGCTGGGAGAAGAACTGCTTTGCATCTGAACTGACTTTGGAAAAATCAGCACATTTACCTTGGACACCATCCTGATTTTCAGAATGTCAGGGGAGAGCAGTCAGTCTTGACAAGAGATCTCTTTATGACTTTTAGATTCTGTTTATTCTTCCTCTCTCTTATTTCAGTTACCAAAACATTTATATAATTCTAAGATTTATTTCAGCGCAGCAAAGAAAGCTCTAGACCAGATACTGTATTCCATTTGCTGTTTAGCCCATAACTAACAAAGCAACAATTTCTTTATTATAGGATAAACTCACATCTAAAAATATGCTGTCAGTGGTGTCAAGAGGAATGTGATAAGCTGCACCATTTCTGGGCATTAATGCTTTCATTTATTTTCAAATAGTTTGCAGAGCAGCTGACACCTGGCACATAGACCGGCGCCATTAAATCAGATTGAATGAATGTCTGAAAGAGTTTTTGGAATGACTGTGTACTGCCACTGTAAGCCAAAAGAAGAAACATATACTATTAAAATTTTTCTTACAAGAGGCAGTTCACTCGCTCATACACTGTTTGCATGGCACTTACTCTGGTAAATTTAAGGTACATCCTATTCTGCATAGCAGTGAAGCATATCCTTAAGTCTCGCTGAAATATGGAACAAGACAGGGATTACAAGTCCTTCCTGAGGTGGCGGAACAGAACCCTTTAAGGTATTGCAAGTCATGCAATTCAATAGCCCTGAAAGTATAATTTGATTGTAATTCAGGAGGTTACTAAAAGAAAATCCATTCCAGGCTGTTAGATAAGCAAAAGCGAGAAGTGTTTTTACTATAAGTAGTTAAATGTGAGGTGTGTGAGTCCCTTATCTCTTTTGTTTGCAGTTTATCACCACTGAAGGCAAGTAAAAGGGGAATAATATCTAGTTCACAGGAGAAGAGTGGATTAAGCTTTCCCAAAGGTTTTGTGGGAGCTATTTCCATTTCACTCTTGTCTGGATTAGCCTAACTGCTTCAGGCTATTTCCAAATCTGCAAAGGAGAAGGTCTTGGTGCATGGCAGGGAGGGGAGGATGGCCAGCACCTTGTTTTTTCCTGGAGGAATTTGCCTTTGACTTCTGTAAAGGAATTAGGAGAGCTGTGAAATCCTACCTGAGTGCAGAACTTCTTTTACTGTGGAGCTTTTTCAGATTTCGTTTTGCCATGTAAGCTTATTGCTTTGTAACGGGTGTCTCTTGGAGGTGTTGATTAGAGTAGTTAGTTATTTGAAGAAACCTGAGTGCTCTCATATCTTGCTGTGGTTACATTCACTGACCCTCTTTACAGCTCTAGTTGCTTCAGCTCAGTTCATGCATATGAAATAGCTAATGAAATATTGGCATGGACTTGAGGTGGTTGAGTTTATGTATTAAGATACTGAATTTTAAAATGCTGTTTCCTTGGTACTGTGTGCAACCTTGGAATAAGCTCTAAAATACACCTAAATGAAAGGTAGATTCAGGAAGTGTAACAAAGAGCAGTGTTACCTTGACTGCAGGCAAGCATGCAAGGATGCCTAATGTGCTGAAAGGGCAGTCTGACCAAGGTGAAAGTAGAGGCAGCAGCATTGAGAGAGACCCTGCAGACGCCTGCCAGGTACATGCAAGAGACCAACACTGCTAAATAAAAATTACTCAGAGAGATAATACAGAGCACCATATGTTGGCGGTTCTGATTAGCTTAACTTTCATTGTATGAATCCTTAACTTTTCTGTAACTTTTATTGTAGGAATCAAGAGGGAAGGGCAGCCAGTCTCTTCCTGCAGAATCCTACCTGGCTCACTGTGTGACTTGGAAATAATCCCAGGTTTTCTGTATTTTGTTTCTGTATGAGAACGACTTCTGTAGCAGCAGAGCATAGGGCACGCTTGCACCTGCTCCAGTGCAGTGAAATGATCCGCTGCTTCCAGTTCGGTGAAATCCAGTCTCTGTCAGCACACTCATTCCACCTGCATTATATTCATTTTAGTGGAAATGATGCACTCTGAGTGCAAGGTTGTTCTCATTTATAAATATTAGTTTAGGCAGAGTGAGTTTTCCAAGCAAAGGATGATTATGCAGAGGAGGTAATTTGTGGTTCGGAAGTATTTTCTGTCCAGCTACTCCAACCTTTTCAAATACATCATAATCTGCTTTATATTCATGTGTGTGAAAAAGAGAGTGCACTTACGGAATATTATGTTTTACTATTCCAGTGACAGTTTAACTGGAATAACTGGAAAAGTTTAACTGACACTCATCAACACTCATCACTTTCCAGCTAATACCACACTGTTTGCAAATGGAAAAGGAGAAAATCTCTGCATCTTGGAGGCTCTGACAGGTAACTGCGAAGAAGTTTATAACAGCCCTTGGAGTTGAAATGAAGGGCACCTTTCCCTGCTTTTTTCATTCTGAGGAGGCAGGCAGTGGCTCTTCATTGCTCACTAATGGACAGTGCTGATCAGCACAGCATCTTCCCATTCACGTCAGACCTTTTGTTTTCAAGGACCACACGTTTCTTTTCTAACACTTTTCTTATTTCTCTCTGTTGTAACTGCTGCATCTTCTTTGAGCTCCTGGGCACTATGAGACATGTCCTAGATGTTGAATCTTGTCATTTTTGATAAATCTGTGAAGCACAGAGCTCAGCTGAAACTGCAGCTCAACATCCTGAAGTGCCAGTTTAATCTATTTCTAGCATTGGAAAAAAAAATGGGGAGAACCAGAAAACCTCACAGCTTTCTACCAGTAATAACAATGGGAACAAACTAGCTTTCAGAAAATAATTTAATCCCTGTAGTATTGGCGATGGCCTTTGAGTACTGTGTTTAACAGAGTCTAAGGTAGGGCAAGTGTCCTGTTGTTGTGGCTTGTGTTAAAAAAAAACTAAACTTTTTTGCTATAAAAGTTCATTAAAGTGCAGTTTTCTTTTACAGTTTTCCAGACTGAAACTGCAAGTGGAACAGCCTTATCTTTGAAATCTTGAGGATTGTTTTTGCCTTAGCATCATTGGATCACTTCTTGGGTATGGGCCCTTCATATATTGTTTTCTGAGCTTGAGATCTGGAGGGGTTGAGTATTAATCGTTATGGTGGAGCAGCTAATAGCAGTTCTTTTAAGAGATGATTGATTACTCACCAGGAGGGGTAGAGGAAGCTTTTAAAGGCAAAAATGGGTGCTGGCTAACCTGTTTGCCATTGGAAAGCCAGCAAAATTAGGTCTTTATGTCACAGAATTTGAAATTTCGCTCTGGATTCACCAGGGTAGGAAGACAAATTTCACCACTGTTTTCATAATTCCATCTGGGTTATGACAGTTGCCATCCCAATTAAATGTCAGACAAATACCATAGAAGATGAGAATTAAAGTTCGAATGCCATGTCTGCATGGTTCTCAGGATCAGACAGAGTCTTATTTCCTCACTGATGCTAATCAGCAGCTTCACTGGCTCTGAATGGGCTCCAGCTCTCCAAGAGGCTGTGGACAGAGTTTCTGGGTGTCTCCATGGGCTGATGGTAGACAGGTCTGTGGTTGTGTGCCTGCAGTAAAGTGGTAAAACCCATCCTTCTGTTCCAGTCTGCTCTCTTTCTCAGGCCAGCAGATCTCATGCTTATTATAGGCTGTTTGAGATGTTCCAGGATAAGCCACTTCTTTTCACATATTTTCATTTGTAAATTCACTCTGTGCCTGGACGTCTCTTTTGTGTGTGTTTGGAAATCAGTGGTTCAATTTAAAACTATTCAGTATGATGTCTTGTCAAGGTTCACACCCTCCGAAACAGCGGCCTTGTTTTAATGCTTGGGTTGCTTTCGGTTTCTCGCCAAATACCATTAATTCTCTAGAAAATCTGCAGGCATATCTGTAAGTATATAGACTATACAGAAGTGTGTGTAAATGTGTCTGAATGTGTTAGGCCAGATATTAGGAATAAATAGGGTGACCACCTGTTTAGCATTCAGCTTCACCTATCTAAACTATAATTTTCATTTGTACTGTGATTGTGACATTTAAATCAATGCCCACAAAATAAAATTGCTTTGTTTAATAATCCTTTGTGCCAGGGTTATCAATAGTTCATTAGTCTTGCTTTGCATCTGTAGATAAAAGGTGCAGCTGAGAAGGAGAATGCTAAAGGAAAGGAGTATATTCTGTATGGGAAGATGTCTTCCCTTTGGCCACCCTTTCTCTCCTTTTGATTGTAGGCTGCATGGTATGGTTGCAATGTACCCATAGCTTTTTTTTCTCTTGAAACACGATAGAGACTGCTATAAGGTTTCATTTATTCCTGAAGAGCCAAAAGTGGCTCTTGAGTCCTGAGCTATATTCACACCATGAAAACACATGTGTGAGAAACTTCCACAACAGGATCAGTAATTATTTTAGCTGCCCTTTGGGTTTTGCCACTCATCCAAAAGGCATTCATGCAAAGGCAAGTTGTCCCTTCCTGGCTAGAAACCAGTGTGCCTCTGAACAAGATGACAGCATGCTACATGCTGACTAACGAGTGCCCCTTCCTGGGCCACCTAGGTGCTCCTCACTCATTACCCTGGTTTATGTAGCTTGACATGAGAAATTGGATATTATCCCAGCAAGGTGGCATGGCTTCAGGCAATGATATTTTACTCACATAATCTTGCCAAGTTCATCTTAACAGCATTTTATTTTCTGGCTCCTCTTGATCTGTATCACTGAACTCTATACAGAATGTGCTGGAGACACTTCTGCGTCAAAGTTGACCAAACAAAACTTCATCACACCCTTGGTAATTTCAGCTTTTTATCAGTTAATTGGAACTCCACATAGTTTGACAAGGAGGTCAACAAATAAATTATGTCATTGATTACATACCAAATAATTACTTTAATGGCTGCTAGGATGCTACTTGATTGCTTTCACCACAATCATCACATAGCTACAGCAAGTTTTACTAACGATCAGCATACAATGGTTTCACAGTTCATCAAACCAGTAGATGTTGAGTGGTCATTACCAAGGTGTTTGAAAGACCCAGTCTCTGCAGCAGTGATATACAGGACAGGAGCCTTGACTGGGTGTACTTGCTTGGGTACAAATGGGATTTCTGGTCACAGAGAAATTGAAAGATTGATCAATCAAAAGATTGAGCTGGGAGGTGCAGTAGCACCATTGTGCCCATTGTCCTTCAGCTGAGAAACCTCTGCAGACCGGAGCCTGGGTAGATGGCTGCAGACTGGAGCTCCACCATGACCCTACGCTTACATTGTGGATCAATTCAGCACATCTAAGAGAAGCAGAGAGTTTATGTAGCCCCATAAAGTGATTGCAAAGGTCTCCAGGGATATGTAGATATGTAGATATGTAGAGTTCATTCTGAAAAAAAAACCCTCTGGCCTTCTAGTACTCTTGAAACAAGGTTTTGAACATACACGTACCTTGTTAAGTAGACCCAGTGAAAAGTTTTGACTGAAAAACTATTTTGTCAGCATATTGTTTCAATGAATGTTTCATGAAAGCCTTTTGATTTCTTCGGATTTCTTGTTAGAACAACATTGATCATATAATTCTGGTGCAAGTGATTTCTTCTTCCAGTTTATTTTATTTCTTTTTCCATTTTGCCACAGGAAAAAGAACAGAAGATTGAAAAGTTATAATGTCTTCAGACTAATCCTATACCCTTTACTTCAAAATGTACTGCTGGAAATAAGAAATGGGGCAAAAAGAAATCAAAAATCGGCAAACTGAAAAAAAAATATTTTGCAGTTTCTCTCAAGATACATTTGCATTTTTTGAAATCAGTTTTATTCATATGTAAGTTAGATAAGTGGTCTCATAACACTAGGCTACAGTTGAACAAAAAAGATTTGTATATAAAGAACTGAGTGATTTTAAACAACTTCTTATGTCACGGTATTTTGTAGCAATATTTCATCAGAAGTCGCAGTGATTTACTGAGTCTTGCTTTGCTGATGCAGGTAAGCTGTCTCTGTTCAAGTGTCATTCTTCAATGGTTTTCTCTGCTGGTAAAAGCAGGAAGAATGAAAAGGAACAAATGCTCACAGCTATCCAGACAAACAGGGAAAGAATGAAAGAATTGTGGTTCTTTTTGAAATGATGTCTCTTTCCTCCTGGCTGCAGGAGTCCCACAAGCCCTAAGTGTGTTTCCACGATTCATGTGCGTACTGACTTCAGGACACTGAGGTGCACCTCCATGGGCAAATATTGCCCATGACCTTCTCGTGCAATTGCCTGCTTTGAATGTGGCAGTGAAAAGTAGTTCCATTAGCAGGTGATGTACTGGGTTTATGGGGAATGCTTGAAAATCTGTATTCATGAGAATGATCGGAAATTTCTAATCTTTTCTTTGCTCCAGGCCTCATCCCACCAAAATAACTGGTGATGTCTCCAGGGCTGCAGTGTTAACTCCATATGGCAGCAACTGCAGCAACAGGCAAGACTAAGCAGTGGGAAAACAGGTCAGTTAGAAGGCAAGAGGATATTTGGCACATTTATCCACTGTCTGCTGCTTGTGAAGCTCTTCCAAAACCTGACTATAGCTGTGACTGTCACACTGTGTTTGAAGACCAGATCCAAGAAATGACTTGGGGCCCATCTGTGTTGCCAAATAACTTCACTCTGTTGTTTGCTCCTGGTCTTTGCTGTCTGACTGTCCATACTAGATGTTGTTTTGAAGTGAGCCAGCTAGTTCCCTCCAAGAGGAAACTCGCCAGGGCTGCTGTCACGTATGCAATGTGTGTTCTTATCATCACGCTGTCTCACAGCTCTGATGAGCTGTGAAACATCTCTGGTATCACCTCAGCTATCTTGGACCAACGTTGTCATTCTGCTATAGGATTACCTTAAGAGTCCCAGTGGATGTGCAGTGCGGATGTGGCCATCGCCTTCAAGAGCGAACTAGTCCCGATCCACGCCCTCAAGTCCTGTAGGCCAAAGAGGGAAGAAATTGTTCAAGGTTGGGCTGATGAGTGCACAGTAGGGATGGTTTGCTCTGACTGTGCGGCATTGCTGTGCCCATCATATGGAGTCACCTTAGTTGTGAGTAACACACAATTTTAGTAACAATTTAAAATTTAGAGCATACTGTGAAGGTAACTTCATATGGGAATCCACAGCTATATTACTTTTTCCTAGTTTTATTAGCAAATACAGCCTTTCTACTGTTTTGCCTCATGATTTATATTTGAATGTGTTATAAATAGCCAATGCTCTATACTGGGTCAGTTCCCTAGGGAAATAAGTGTATGCCACTTAAGTGCTAGAGGTTAAATTCTTCCCATTGCATTTTTAGAAACCTTATTATAAGGTAAATTTATCTTGTCAAATGACCAGTAACTAATTTTACAGAAGACGTTAAAGAAAGTAAAACTCTCTGCTCTGACTTGGACCTTGACATTAAAAGTGTAAGACTTGAGTGTACTGGGCTTTCAAAGATACGCTCAGTGTTGGCTGAGCGATCTGTCATGGTGAAAGAGGTGGCAGGCAGGGAAGAGAGGTCTGAGTTTCCTTCTGACCAGCCAGCAAAGGAGCCAGGAGCAGTCCAGACACAACACTGCCAAGCATAGTATAGGCCGATTTCCCTCATCAGAAGCTGGAAATGCAGAGCCTTTCTTCTTGTGCTTCTAGTCCTACAAAGGTTATGAAGAGGGAGAAAGAGAGAAAGACAAAGTATAAGGGATGTGTATCATTATATGGCAATTCAGTTGTTTTTTCCAGAAATGCTAACTGACAGCTAGTCATACAGCACAAGCCAGTGTGTGTCTTCATCTCTGCCATCTGTTGTGGTTGCCCTCTTCCCTGCCTACTCCTGATAGAAGAATTGTCTTTTTCTCCATCCTGCTGAGCTTCCTGGACAACTGATCTCCCTTCTGCCAGTGCTGGAGCTGCTGAGAAGACGTGACCTGGAGGAAATGAGTATAAATGCTTACCTCCCTGCAAGCCACCCACACACTGACACTGGTTTAGCTCCTCACTTGGAAATCTCTCTTGATTTTAATAAAGAAACCAAAATGGAATGAGTTTTGGAGAAACTGGCATCTGGCTTATGTGCTGGAGAGGCAAAATCCTTCTCCTCACTGGATGGGGGAGCTGGACTCCAGAATTCACAGCAGTAGACTCTTTCATACTGATGATGTATGTAATGTAATTTACTCCTTTTCCATAATGAAAAGTGTTAATGCAAGTGAAAAACAGCCTTCAACCTATTTTGACCCTGTGGAAGGTCGAAAGAAAAGCTTAACTAGTTTAACACTGCCTTTTTTTTGGAAGGATGCAATTCATACTTCGGTTTAACAATCCAACGTAGAAGAAAACAGCATGACTCAAGCCAAGAAGAAGAGTAGAGAGGGTGAATAACGACAACACAGATCAGCAGTACAGAAGCAGGCTGCTGCAGCACCTGTACAGAAAGCCTGAGGCCAGCCAGAAAAGTGGCAGAAAGATTGCTGTGGGAAATGGCATGGGGAGCACCATATGCACCGAGCACTGAAAGGCTGAGAACAGCATTTTAAGCTATCCTAAAGATGGGGGAGATGTCTCTGTCCTTGAGGAAGGGCGAAGAGAGAGAGGAATTTTTGAAGATGTCATTTCAAGACTGTACTTTTAATGTTAGACAAGGGCATGTTTGCTTTTACTTAAACTAATATGTGTTGATGCTAACAAGGCACTGTAGATGTTTACAGGGATGCAATGTGCAGATAGGAATGGAGCATGGCTGTTGCGTGTTTCTTTAGAGGAGAAATCAGTATTGATACAGTTGTGTGGCATTTACAATAAAAAGCAATCCATGGGTAAACTTGGCAAATTAACCACTTTGAATGCAAATTAGGGAGAGCTTCTGTTCTGCTTTGTTCTTGTTTTTGTCTTGATGTGGAAATTGTTTAAAGCAGGAATATAGTTTAATGACATTCTCAAAATAGCCTCTGCTACTACTATTAGGTTGTTTACAATCTATGTAATGCTAGATTTTTCTACTAAGTGTATTTTCTTCCTAATTTCGAATTTCCCTAATCTGCTGAGTCATTTCTGCTTGGGATAAAATAGAAGAAAATGCAATGTGTGAAGTCAAAACAGGTTGTTAAAGCCATTAAAAGCAATTAATTCACCAAATCAGACAGACAATACATTATTGTCTTTTCTGTGTTGTGTTTGGCTTTTTTAATTCCCTTAGTTTTTGTTTTAAATGAATACTACTGGAAGATGAAGGATGCCTGACCTGTTTTCTTCCTCAGTCAGCAAGAAAATTCATGGCAGAGGGTCCTGGAGACGCTGCACAGATAACCTCCTGGTCAGAGATGGCAGCTTCTCAGGATTTGGGTCGGAGTGAACTGATCTTCTTCAGGTATGTTCCTTTAACAAGAACATAAAATGAGGTCTTTTGAATGACTTAAGTGTTTGACTTCTATTTTTGCTTGGTCAATATATCATGTTGTGAGCTTAGAGCTGAAAGTCAGCCCAAGTTTGATATTGACATCAGTGGGGTGCGAGACAGCCAGGTACCCCTGACATTAAGGGCATCAGCATCCTGGAGCCAGGCAGGACATGAGTGCTCGGCTGGAAAGGCTCTACCAGAGTCCCATAGTTTTACAATTCATTTATTGGTGCCTGCAAGATGTTTTGCATAGATTTCTTTTCTTCTTACCTAAATGTGAACACATACAGATCAATCCACAGAGTCTGAAAATCTTTCTGGTTCTTTTAGGGACATTCTGCTTTGTTATTCCTTTCACTTGTTTTGCACAGAACAAGGCAACACCAAGAAAGTAACTTACTGGGGATGATCAGAAAGACCTTTTTTCCCCCTTATTTTTCAAAGGCAGTGCACATAAATTGAATGTTGTCTGTACACAGAGTTGCGATTTTCTATATATAACCAAGGTGTCATTCCTGTAGCTCATTATTTCATCATGTTTAGGAAAAACATCTGTGTCAACAGCCAAGGCTGGTGACTGTCATTGGTTTTATTAAAAAGCAAAAACGTTTGATCTTTTAGAGAAAGAAAAAAAAATCAGCTCCTGTATTTTTTAAACTATTTTGCACTTGATCTTACCTAAAAGCATCAAAAAGTGAAAATCTGATGTGACATTATACATCCTAGTGGCATCTAATAGTCACTCACTCCACCATTTTTTCCAAGTTTATCTTTAATCTGCTACTCCCAAACTAATTAAGGACTCAGTGCCTTTAGACTGATTTTCATTTTGTCTTGAGTTATTTGGACATCTTTACTACAAATTCGTTTTCAGTCCAATTAAATTCCTGCAGCATAAATGTCATTATTAATATCATCACCTTTGGTAGACTAACTTTGCCTTGGTCTCCTGATAACTGTGCATTGTAGACTAACTCCTTTTCTTCCTGGTTAATATTTGAAAAGTTTGGCTTGAAGTAAGAACAACTCGAGGCTTAGACAGAAAATCCATTAATATTAATATATTAATTCACATTTATGGGGTTGTGTAAAAAAACCCAAACCCTACAGTTATGGTATTATATTAATTTTCAGAGGAATATTTCAAAACTCATTTAAAACTTTTCTTTTTATCTTAGAAAACTGTTCCTAGATGCCAAGAATTCTAATAATTTGAGGATTAGAAGTAATTCCCACTTACATGGTGAAAATTTCCAGTGAAATCATTAATGCAAGTGGAAGGGACACTCACTGAAAAAGTATATGTGGAACTGCAAGGGACTGCCAAAAAGTATTCAGTTCTTCAATCCAAGAAAAGCTCTTCCATGGGCTGTCTGCAGAGGACAGGACACCATCCTGGGAATGGTGGGAATGTAGGACCAGTGAGTGAGTTCTTATTTTCTTAGCAGGTAAATATTAAAAAGAACTACCACAAAAAAAGTAAAATGATATGAAAATGTCATAATCTGTCAGTAGCTGGGCTAACATTATCTTGATAACTTTTTGTTAATCCTGAATTTAATAATGATCTTTTTAGCTCCATCAGTAATACAGAGATTTTCTGAAGGGCACAGGTAACAGCGAATTACCTTTTGTGGGAGGTGTACTGTGAGTAAATCAACACATTGATTCCTAGTCTAAAAAAAGGATTATTTTATTAAGGTGAAGTTTTGATCTTTGCTTTCTCAAAGTTTCAATGAGCATTAGTGGTATTAGAACTGCAGATCTAGACATCCAGAACAATCTATTAAGTTAATAGGCAGTGAGAGTCTGAGATTGATTGCTATAATCATGGCATGAAAGCTGAAATTTGTTTTCTAGATACAGATAATTGGACCAGATTCTGGCACAACTGCAGAGTTGTGTGTTACTACAAAAATTGTCTGCTTAAATTCTTATGAACTAAAAAGGAGAATAAAAAGCTATTCAAAGCGAGTGAGATTCTTATAATTTGACTCTAATAAAATACTCCTAATTTCTTCTTCACAAGCCCATATGAGCTTAGGCAAGCCTAAATAAGTATATGAAGGCTTTGTATTGACTCTAGAGCATAACCTGCATCAGCCCCTTGAGAAGCCATGATGCAGAATAGCATCGTGGTCTGTATTGGAATGATATAGTTATAGAAATCTCTTTAATTTTCAAATCAAAGTAGAAGTGACACCCTCCTGCCCACCCTGTATCCACTGTAGCAAAAAATCTCTGCCAACCTGAGGGATGCTCTGAAGGGTTCAGCTGGTGCAGCACCAGCACCGCAGGCAGAGGCGTCACCTGCTGAAGCAGCCCTGTAACCGATGGCCAAAAGCTCCCCAAAGACTGACTAAATTGCCAAGTTAATGTATTGAAGAAAGTGCACTTCAGTAATTAAATTGCTCCAATGCAACTGCTACATTCTGTGATTTTTTTTCTCACACTCCTGTTTGTATCTTGATTATTCTTGAAGAACTCCACAGTTCCAGAGCTTCTTTGGTGCTCCCTGAAATTTTCTAGGTAAGCCCTCAATGCCGTTCTTTTATCTGTCATCATGAGACTCAAAGAGGGAGGAGTGTTGTGCTTGCATTTGAAAGCCTGGTACTCAGCTCAGAAACCCTCTGGTCTGATTTTAAACGTTCTGCAATGGCTTATCTGCTAAATAAAATCTACATGAGGAATGTTGATACTTAATGAAATATAAGTTTGGGGATTTCACATAAGAAGGCTGCTGTCACTGCTTTAATATATTAGGGGAGAGTTCTGTGCAGATGGTATATACAGAATTATTTCCTGACTGTACTCCAAAGTAAGTTGATTTGTGGTTTAATGACTTTTATCAAAATGAAATAAGCGTTTGATCTTTGGATTTGATCTGGCTATATCTGCAGCTGCTACACCACTACAGCAATTACTTCCAAACTGGGCTTTTTGCCCAGGCAAATGGAGTTCGTCCTTGTTTCATGTCTCATTGACTGTCCAGATAATACACACAATGGTACTGTAGTTTTTTGCTTCCTCTAAATTTGATAGGTGTGAAAGTAAAAGAGTAATTCCCTTTTTATAGTATCAGTGTTGTTTTATTATAATACATTTGCTACTGCTGATTAATTTTATCCTGAAGCTTCTCCTAACTAAAATTTAGTGTAAGAATGTGTAATTTTCTCTACATAATCCTACTGTGCCCTTTTTATAAAGAAACAAGAAATTAATTTATGAATTCTAAATCTGGGAACCCTCATGGTAATCTTCACATCTGTCTGTGTGGTTTAGGGATGAAGTTGTAGCAATACGTTCTACACCCGTGCTGGACTAAATCCACCCCTAATATATTTCCATGGAAAGCAGTAGAATTATGCTAGGAATGCATTTACCCCCTTGTATCCGTTGCTGAAATAGTGCTCTTTTTTACCACTGGCTAATTATTACAAAACTAAACTGTAGCGTGTCAAGATTAGCAATTGTTTTTCCAGTACAATGATTCTTTCTTCATTTACTGCTCAGGACAAGATTCCCCCCAGTTCAGCCCTGAAAGCTCCTAGTGAGTGATTGTCGTTAAGATTAAGAGTTGTTAGGGCTTGGTGTTGCAAGCCGTGACTTTCTTGAGTAGCGCAGCTCATGCCAGCTGCATTTTTGACCAGAGTGTAGGAGACAGCAACTCCTTTGGTGGCTTGCAGCCAGCTCACCTGCATGAGGACTAGCAGAAGAAAGCTGCTGCTTTGTGCTATGCCGTGGATTCTCTGAATAAGGCAACGCTGGATGAGGGTGCTCTGGAAACAACCTAGGTTTGCAGCTGGCAGATCTGAAGACTGCAGATTCACAGTGGCAAGGGGATGCAGTCACCAAGAATTACAAATCATTAAAGATTTTTGTTCTCCCCTTGTTCACAGTCATGATGGGAAAAAGCACACTGCGCTTTGTATGGTTAGAAGCTAGATTTTAAATTGTCTTTTCTGGCAGGGTATTTCTTACAGATATGCAATAAAAATGACGGTAACTGGAAAGTGGCTGGTGAATGAGTTGCCCATAGATTTGCAGTCCTACTAGAAACTGTATGAGAAGGAGGTTCATCACAAGAGCTCTGGAAGGTTTTCATGTGTTAGGGTTGCTGCTGTGTCTTTAGTAAATCAAACTACTTGCGTAGTACTTGCTTCTTAATCCAGGAAGATTAAATCCACCAGTGATAGCTACATTGTCTAGCCATCTGCTCTCCCAGGTGCTCCCATGCCTGATTAGAGATGAAGTGATGTGACCTAAAATCCTACTGCCTATCTGGGATCATTCCCAGCACAGTCCCAAGCTTCAGTCTTCTGCGTGACATCAGATGAAGTAAACATCAAGATTTGATGTGATAGCGTATGTCCATTGCATAATTCATTACAGTTCTTCTCTGGAACTATTTTTAGATATTTTTTAGTCAGAATTAGAGGGTGAGGATTATTCAGGGAAAAAAGATAAAATCTTAGGGGTTTTTGGAAACATGTCTGTGTACTTCTCCTGGGGCTGAAGGCAAATTTGGCCATTCAGCTGTATGTGGTTTGTTTCAAAATAATTAATTCCATCTTGGACTGTTCCACAGTCCTTCACAACAGCTTGGCTGTGAGATGGTGTAAATCCAATAGTAGCATGGGAAACCTGCTCCTTTCTTACTTACCACTGCTGCCAAAACCCCTATCAGGTCAGTTGACAAAACTCTTTCTTCACACCAGTTTCAGAGCTGTATCACTCCATTGCCTTGAGTGTAGTCGTTTCTGATTTCCAGACACGAGACACGTTCAAAACTACTTACCTTCTGTGTTGTGACGTACCCATTAAGTGTTGGTATCATGTAGCAGGCAGAGTAGCTGGTTTGCCTGCCCAGGCTGTGCAGAGTGCCTCATAACTGCAAATCGTTGCAGCTCTTACAGCTTGTTCTCTTGTGTCAGCAAGAAAATGGGAAATGCATTCAGCTTGTGTGGAACACCTGGGATGTTCCTGTGTTCTTAAATGAAGGCAGTGCATGCACCTTTTTCCTTGCCTCATTTCACCTGACACACGCAGTATGAGTGGTTTTGCTGTAAGAAAGGAAAAAACAATCAACAAAAAACCCAGACTCCAAAAACATATTGTAGAGAATGAGTCACTGAAAAGAAATGGAAGGAGGAGCTACTTGGAGGGCTTTTACATTTTCCTTATTGCTAGGCGACTGCTTCTCGTGCATGTGGTGCTCTTCAAGCTCTCAGCAGCTGCCTTATTCGTAAAGCAGTGTTAAGGGCAATTTAGAGCAGCTTTGTATGAGAGAAAGAGAAGGAGACTTGGATGGGAGCTTATTTTTATTTTTCATTCTTTCTGAGACAAATGCAATAGTATATGGGAGACAATTGCAGGTTCAAGGAGAGCATCATGCCCGAAATGTGAGGGTTCTCAGGCTGACCTCGGTACATTACTTGGGTTTTGTGAAAGCCATGGCTTGCTCTCTGCAAATAACAGTGTAATTATACCACATTTGGGTTAAATCTGTAGTGTTAGGGAAGCCACTGGTGCAAAAATGTAGTATTGCCAATCACAGAGCTCAGTTTTGGCTTGTCCCTGATGGTCAGTCGATGTGCTGTGTGGGGAACTTACACCATCAGCTACCAGTGCTTTGAGTCACATCAGGGGCAGATGCTCAAGGCAGCTTTCAGGAGAAAGTGCTGAAGAGTTGCCAGGCCCACCACCAGTGACACCAGTGGGTAAAATTCTCAGTTCTGAGTAATAATTACTCTTTCGGAACCCCAGCTTTAATAAAGTACCTGAAGTAAGCTGATTGAGGTTGGGACTGCAAATGGAAAAATCTCCCAATGTTGTAGTCATGGGTGAGTAAAAGCCTAGGAAAAAACCAAATCTAAGATCATAAAAATGTGTGAATTATCATCTAGAAGGGAGTTACTGAGACAACTGTATAATTTCTCTTACCATATTTTTCACACTAATGCCAGATGGCCAGGAACGGGATCCCCCACATTCTAGTCTGAAGACACAAGCAAATAAACAAGGAAGATGTCTGTGATGGTATTAGTTGGCTGCCTGGTAAGGTGAGCCATTGCTTTTCATTGCTGAAATAATTAGGACTGTTTCCTAATCTGATTACTGTGTTAACCCCCCCTGCTCCGTTCAGTCCTGCCCCACAGATCTCAATTATCCTTTTAGTTCCTGCTCCTCCCCTGAGCTTCTTGCTTGTAACTTAGTGCCAAGTTTGGGAACAGCAGCCAAGTGTCAGGTGCCTTCAGCACTGTGCTGTATTAGTGGACTAAGAGACTCCAGCAGATGTAACCAGTATGTCAGAAAAGCTTTATTCTGCAAAAATTAATACGTAGAGGAGCCACCTCCAGCAGGTCCCAAAGGCAGGCCAGATGGTCACTGTTGGCATGGCTGCCAGCACGCAGTCCCAGGGACTCCCACGTGGTGCCTTCACACCAGTGTTACGGTGTGGTCTGGGATTCTGGAGGTTTTCCTTTTTAATTGTAACTGTGAGAAGCTGGGAGCTGTTTGCAAGTGCTGACCCCCATGAGTAGCTGTGGAGCATGTGGCTGTGCCTTCCGTCGCATCCAGGAGCGAGCAGTCCCTTGTCAGGCTTTCGTCTCTTGCTGTGACAACAAAGCTGTCGTGCGATGAAGCTCTGATAAGAGGTTATCAGCAAACCACAGGCATTTGCCCATATGCTTTTGATCAGGGACTGGTCCCTGTCAATGCCTTGTGGCTGGCTAGACTTTGAAAGTGCCTTTGATCCATCTGTGCCAATGAAATGGAGTTGTTTGAAGTCTTTGATTTGTGGGCAAACTGTGCCCAGGAAACTTGATGGGCTTGTGATATTTCTGAGGATTTCTTACATTTCAAGAGTTAGAAAAATGAGATTTGACATTTCTTCCCATTAGCTTGTTTGCACTGTCTGAGTATATCTGGGCAAGGACATTTTACACCAGTTGGTTTATTGGTGTTGAAACCCATCCCTCTGTTGCTCCCACCAGCTGTAGGACCATCCTGTGAGTTACCAAGACTCAAGTTGCCCTACGCCAGCTACAGGACAAGATTGCAAGGAAATACAGGAAAAGAAACATGGGGCAGAAATTTTCAGGTGTGGTCTTGAGAAAGATGGAAATTCTGGCAGAACAAGGTGTACGTGTTAATACTGCTGCAGGTTCATTGACAGGCACAGACACCTCAGGTGAGATGAGAGCCTGTGAGGGTGTGGGGTGTCCTGCACTCAGGTTGCATTTTGGTGGCGCCTGGCACACTGTACAATCCCATGCTGCCTGAAATCCCTGGGCTCATGTCATATGCATGTTCTGTGCATATGTATTTATTATTAATGTGCTGTGTTTCCTACATAGCTAGTTTACCAAAGCAGTTTTGTTCCTTAGCAAGTAAAGGAAATAACTGGGTAAATATAAATGTGTTTCGTAACAGACTTGTTTGTGACAAAATTGTGAACTAAATCTTTACACGACATGGGACTGCAAGTACTTGAGTCACATTTGGACAGCAAAGCCCACCACATGCGGCTTTAATTACAATATTTCTCTCAAACACAGTCTTTCTCATGTTTTTCTGAACATTGTTTAAAGAACTGATGAAAGGGTTGAAAACTTCTCAAACTTTCCTTTTCTTCAGTTCAGTCTTTCATCATGCAGTCAATAAACAGTTGAAAAGGACTCTTCTGAACTGCAGCAGGAGGGCGGAGAAGAGGGGAAATTAATGATATCACCAAATTGAAACTCTTTTAAGTTCCCTTTAATTGCAGAGGGCACAGGGAGCTCATTCAGTTTTTAATTCTCCGATCTCTTCCTCTCCCCAACGGGATCAGTTTTCCTCTCCTCCCATGTTGCACTCGATTCTCCCGGAGCGTTGAGCATGGCAGAGTGAAATGGGGCAGAAGCCTGGCTCCTTCCTCGAGGCTCCTCCACTGTGCAGAGCTCTTCCTGATGGGATTTCATCAGTGAAGCAGCAGCCTGGGCAGTCCAGGGAAGGCAGGGCCAGGTCAATATAGCTCTCCTGCAAGCTGTGAGGTCTTTCTCTGGGTAAGGAAAGGAGAGAGGGTCTTTATAGAGGGCAGAATAAGTAAACCTCGGTCACAAGCTATAAGCAGCCCTTTCACCCATCTCTGTATAATGTCTTGCCTTTTTAATCCACAACCCTAACACCTTCTCCTCTGCCATTGTCCTCGCTCTTCAAGCACGTTCCTCATAACTCAGCAATGTGTTCCCCAGCACCCTCTCCTTCCGATGCTGCATCCTGATTTTAGGTAGGACTCTGTGAGCTCTTCACCCTTCCATGGTCCCACACCAGGGCTTGGTCCACCTTCCTTGCCTGACCTTTGCCTTTGACCTCAGTAACATAGGACTAAAGTCAGACATCCTCTAAATAAAGCTCTTATCACCTGATTTGAAGTGATGTGACCTTTCATACTGCCCTGGGGTGCCCGAGCTGTGACCAGGCTGCTGCAGTGCCCCAGCTTCACACTGGCGGTCCCACGGCTTTAGGTATGCAGCACTTACCATACAAGGATGCTTCTTACTCATTTAGACTTTAGGTAAGCTGTTCTTCCTGTTCTTTATCTTTCAGACAAAGAGATAAAGGTTTTAGAATAGAATGGAGAGGATGTGGGAGGATACATCACATTTAGGTTTATTGCATTTGAGCTAGATAATGAAGACCAGTGTGCATGCAGAAGCATTCTGGCATTATTTTAGAAGTCTATTCTAAATAGTTAGCTTCCTTAGAAAGAAATTAGGGCATTTCTTGAAACCTTGTGAAATAGTGTATTTGTCAGAAATGTCCTTCTTTCTATTATGTCAGTCCTGGTTAAATCCAGCCTCTGGCTGGCGAGTGCTGCCTGTTCAATGAGGTGGTACATGAGAGTTACATATGCAAGTGGTTCAAGGTTAAAAGAGAAGACAATAAAAAACCCCAAGACTGTCAGAACATTGCCACTGCCCACCAAGGAGTTTCTCAACTAAATGCACCAAGCATTCCCTGGCTGTCTTTTTCTTGTGGAAACTATCAGTGCAACAGGCTGATTAATTGCTCAGAGAGCCATCCCCACCATTGAAAAGACTGAGGATTACAGCTGCAACAGGTCCATGGGCAGAAACAGAAAGTATAAAGCTTTAAATTCGAGTCATACTGATAAGTATAACAAATAAAGAGGCCAAATTCCCTTAAAAAATGGGATTAAAGAGGCTGTAGGGAAGAAATATTTTGAAGAAAGTTAAAGAGAAGTTAATCTGCTTTTATGTAATTTGTTTCTCAGTTCTTCCTGAACTGGCTTGCTTTGGAGACTGCTGCTTTCAAGGTTTACAGCTGTGCGTATGGTTAGGAGGGCTTGAATTGGCAGCCGATTGCCTGACAGAATAATGGCTAACTGGAAAAATAGCTGGGTATATAATTTACAGATGATATGACCACATCAAAATCAGTGAAACACAAACTATTCATTTTTACAGTCTCCAGATTGCTGTCTGTTGTGATATGTTCCTCCTGATTGCTCCCCCATTGTGCTGAACATCACCTCTCCTCCCACCAGCACCCACAGTGGGAAGGATAATGATGAGCCGCAGCACTGCGGGGCATGAGAGGATGGAGATCTCAGTTTCTGGAGGTTTATATGGTTTAGATATGGACAGGAGCCAAAGCAACAGTACTACCAGGTCTGTGTCATTGCTGAAAGTGTCTGTGCGTATCAGCAGTGTGGTGGGTGCCTAGAGGTCTGTAACGTGTAGCTCGTTGCTCTCCCAACCACCACCTAGACTTCCAGCCATGTTGGATCTCCACGGTCTCAGGCAACCTGGCAGGTCTGGGACTTCTAGCTCCCAAAGCTGTCCTTGCTCTGGAAGGCTCCAAACAGCTCGTTCAGTACATTCCCCAGTTTTTGAATTGTCTGGATTTGAACCCAGGCTTGCTAAGGTGAAACACAAAACCAGCAATAAACTGGTGAAGATGCAGAGTTTGGTTACACCAGTAGTATTTAACCTTAAGCAGACATCTCTTGTCTTTCCTGTGGAAAAATTGTTTGAAAAAAATTGTCCTTCAAACCATGGGTGCTTTTCTGAATGTACTGGTTTTTTAAATCTGGGCAGAGCATCTTTTTCATGCTGTTTTTCTCACTCTGTTTTTCTCAGTGGGGGAAATGACAGTAAAAAGGGAAAGAGAGTGGGAACCACAGAATGCAGACACGGAATTTAGAAAAAAAATTACTTTTTCTAAAAGCTGGAAATATTTCATCTCCAAATAAATGGCTTTCTATACAAATATCCATTTATTGTGAACAGACCAGTTCTTATTTTCTCATTGGAAAAACCCAAGAAGTCTTTTGCTAAGCCTTCTCTTCCTTTCCCCCAAAAACCAGAGATGTGGCAAAACCGAAGGGCACTGGGAGGTGATTTGTGTTGTGACAAACTGGACTGTATCTGTCCACTGCTGCGATTACAAACGGAGGAGACGTCTTTCTTCACAAGTGCCCATGTTACCCTTGAGGTGATCTGTATGATCCATCCTACGCCATGTGTTAAAACGTGTGCATGTTTGAGAAACAAATGCCAGTCTTACTGAGGCATTAGTCTCAGTTGTATTCTGCCCGAGGGCTGAAAATTTTATTAGGCTCAACTCTTCTCAGCTCCTCGTGACATTATCATTCTGTTTGTTATCTCTCACTTAGGGAATTCAGCTGGCCAGCCTGAGCTGCCTTGATGTTTTGTTGTCACAAATTCATGGCTGCACCCAGTAAGCAGTATGTTACATTTGAAATATATTCTGCATGGGTTGGATAGGGTCATACTGCTGTTGAACCTCTCAAAAAAGCCCAAGCAGCCCACAGGCTAGCATGGAGCTCTGGTGATACTGATTTCTCCAGCTGCATTGTGTTGCAGAGCGTGGCCTTGGAAAGAAGGAAGTTACTCCAGCGGTTGCAGTAAATGTAAAAACTGCCATGTCATATAACAGACACGGTGCCAGGGCTTTTATAGAGTGTAATCCAACTCTTTGGAAATTCTGCTGAAGGATGCTTGAGCTAACAAGGCTCTGCGCTCTCAGATGAAGCAAGCCACGTACATTAGCTCTATTGTCAAGACATGGTGCAGAGCATTTATTGCTTTTGGCTCATGTACAGTGCAGGATTATTCTGTGAGTTTACACAAGACTGTCTATTTGTAGTTGAAAGTGAATTATTTGCTCATTAGTGGCTCATAAAGGTCTGCTTGCTCCCGCAATGTGAGACAGCTTGGGCATCTCTGTGTGATGAAATGTGCTTGCTTTAGCTCATGCTCAACAGACAGCACCTTCAAGGTGGTCCAAAGGACATGGGATTAGGAAAATCAGCAACTACTGTAAGAAAAATGTTCCTCTTTTTCTTTTTTGTTGCTCCGTCTTTCTGCACCACCATCCCGCTTTGAGGTCTGCGTGTGCCAGAGGAGGGAGGTGAGGGCAGAGAACAGCGATGCTTTGGCTGGCCTCAGCCTCTCCTGTCGCTTGTTCTTCCTCAGCATGTTAGTTCTGGTGAGCTCAGGACAGCTTCCAGTAGCCTGCTGTGGTGTCAGATTTTATACTCGCTTTGCACCCCTTAAAAAAGCTTTCTCTGAATCAGAAAATACGGCAGATGGCAATCAGTGAGGAGAAAACAGCTTTTCTGTGCCAGATTTAAGCAAGTATGTAAGTTGTCATTGTATTAAAATAAGAAAAGACACCAGTGCTATTTCAAAGAGAAATAAAAATAGGCTCTTAATACTTCCCTGATTGGCCCCAGATGTTTGAACCCCAGTTGGTTAAAATGCCTGGGACACCACACAAGTTCTGTGAAATTGCAAAGCTGATTTTCTGAGTGTTTAGCAGGAACTTAGGCAGGCTTTTGCGTAAGGGCATGAATTTTCCACTGACCCATATTTATTTGTTTCATGAAACAACATTGTACTTTATTGCCCTACTTTTTTTTTCCTAGAAGATAATACTTACCAAGCTTTGGAGTATCTCAGAAGCTGGTGCTGTACAGTAGGCTGAGCATATTTTACCTCTCCTGGCTGGAGCACTTACCACTCACCTTTTACCTAAAGAGTCATTTCTTATCACTGCCAGCTTCCATGTGTTCATAGAGAAACAGGGACAGACTGCTCTGCCTCAACACAGGCAAATTTGGGATTTTTTCACACAAGGGTGGAATATTTAGAAATGCGAGGACAGTATTGTTATAATGAGTTGCAGCAATCCTCTGCTGCCATCACCGTCAGCTGAGTGATGAGTGCAAGAAACCATTGTCCAGCTGTGGGCAGCTGTATGGACATGGAAATTGATGGATATTCAAGTCATGGATTATTGTATGTAGACAGGTGCAATGCTGGGTATACACCTGAGATAGGTTTTGCACCACTCTGACTTCACTGGAAGGAAATTATATTATAACAAAGACTGAAAACTCTGGTGGGAAAAGCTGTAGACAATGACCTTAGATGCCAGTGTCTGTTCACTGTGCCATTGATGTGTAGGCCCATGGTTTTAAGTTCCACTTTCTCTATATTTTGTCTGTTTAAACCACGGGGAACAAGGATTTGTCCTTACTTTGAGATTTTAATATTCCAGGATAGATTAAGACAGCAGTGTCCTGATGTCAGATGACCATTAAATACTAAATTCTGTCAAATCCTCCAGCAGCGCTAGTCAAATCAAGACTTAAATCCCAAAAGCTTCGTAGATTCTCCAAAATAATTTCACCACAGTATCATCTCTGAAGCCAAGTCGTTCTTTGTCCATAAATGAGCAATTCAGGGATACATCAGATGGAGAAGTTCTAACCTGGTTAGTTGTGGCCTTCCCTCGGCCAAGCCATAAGTGAAAAACCAATCCTCATGGCTGAGTTACAAAAGTGCTAAGAAAATGGAAATGTTGATGTTTATTATTGATTTTATTCTTTGCTGCCATGAAATGGTGCTAGTGGGAGCTGTTTTAATCAGTTTACTTTTAACACTTATTTACAGAAGGAAGTGCTTAATTTACTCCCTCTTTTCGTTACCAAAGTGATGCACTATCAAGATGTCAGCTGTGTTTCTTGTACAACAGCCCTTCTCTTTTTGGTTTTCTCACTGTACTTGTGTAATTAATTTCTTATCAGGCCCTATAATATAAAAAAATGTGTGCATGTGTTTTAACTCCTAAAGTAATCCCTCATGTTCATTATGGGATAGAATAGATAATGATTGCTGAAGATATAACTGCAAAATGTTTCAGATTTCTGGAAATATGTGTAGAAAACTACATTTATCAAACATTCATCCAAAACTCCCTATGCTGTCAAGTCACAGATATGTGCCTATACAGAGAGTGTCTTTGGGATTCAAGTCAGACAGGCTGATACCAGTTTAACTGAGAATCTGGGAAATTTTGAGTGATATATCCTCTCATAATCTGTGAAGTTAAATGGTTTTTCTGATTTGATCCTTTACTGCCTTTCCCATTTTGTGTCAGATGAAATCAGGTGTGAAATGATAGGACATCCAAATGGCACGTTCATCGCCCACCCTCTGTTCCTTCATAGCAGGGTGAATAATTGCAGGGAGGACAACAGAGAAAGAGTAATTAGGCCCTAATTGCCCCTGATTAGTCATATTTAATGCACCAATATTAGTGGCAATTTCAATGCGCAAAGTGTCCTGTGAAGCCATCCTCCATCGTTAATCAATGGTGTTTGTGGGGCTGGAAAAGACCCTGGTGCAGGTTTACTCCAGCAGAAGAGCCAGTCCAGCTCAGCAGGAGCTGGTCAGAGCCCTCTGGAGTGGCAAATGCACTGTGTTTTGTGGCCAGCACTGGGAACACGCTTCCTGCATTTCCCCTGCCTTCTTATAGGGTCGTGCTCAAATACCTGAGTTCAAATTCATGTCAGATCCGGCTCTCCATCCTCTTTAGCCCATGGTGGATACCTGACCCTGAGGGAAGCAAAGTGTTCTGACCAGGACAAGCTATGGCCATGCTCAGCCCTGCCACCATCCCCCTGCCACCATCCCTTCCCTGCTGAAAGTTCACCAGCTCCTTGCAAAACCACATCCGTTCCAGGTGGCCACTTGACACAGGGAACACCTGCCTTTCAAATGAACAAGATGTTTAATCTCTGGAGCCAAATTTCATCCTCTCCTTGCCCTATCTTGCCTTCATTCTCTGACATTGCTTGGCAGTGAGTGGCTCCAAACCCTGATCCTCCTGTCAGTCTGCCCCTGACCACCACTAACCACCTGTGAAAGGAGTAATGGCTTTTTGCTGGCTTAGCTGGATGGCAGCAGATCTTGATACCTGCCTCTCATAGCTTGGCTCACGTGTTTATAATGATGTATTTACTCTAGCACCCAGAGTAAATGAATTATATTAAGACCCTGCAAATGGTCATAAATATGATAGTCTATGTGAACTGAGGTAATTGCCTGCTTTATGTATGTGTTTATCTTCACTGCATTGCATACACAATGTGCATTATGTCAAAAAGATGATAAAGAGCAGCCATAATGCTCCTGAACTGCATAAGTCTTTCTAGTTTATGACTGAGGCTTGGAGTTATCTTGTGCAAAGTTAGCTGCAGTGGGTTTAATATAAATTAACATACTTTTAAAATGTCAAGGAGCATTAATTGACAATTTCTGAGGCCTACCACGCTAAATACCAATTCAGTTCTAAAACCTATCTCTGCAAATTTAATATATGGAAAATAATGCTTATTCATGAATGGTTTATATAACTTGGAATTAATTACATGGCAGCTAGAGCTAGCTGGTACAGATGGTCTTTCTATAAAACAAGGTGCCAAAAATGAAGTTCCAAGCCCCACACGGGAACTTCTGGGATGGGTATTCATCACTTAGTAAAAACAGGGCACATCATCTTGTGTGTAAATATCGACTTACTAACCTAATTCTGGACCACTTTTGAAAGAGACCTGGCCTATATAAAAGCATTTAATGTCAGCAACTTCTGCATTTTGAATGAGTACAGCAGACGAGGCCTGCAGCAGAGCCCAGTGTGCTCCCCCACCATTTTCCTCATCTAGCAAATGGAGATGACACTGCATATCTCTAGCTGAAAAAGATGAAACAAGCTAATGTTTATTTATTTGCACAAAGAGGCAAGTGTTGGGTTCCTTTGCCTACAGCTTGAGCAGCATTAAAGCTGGTAGTAGTCAGTGCAATGGGCTGCTTTGGAAGTGCTCAGGTGAATGCTAATTTTTTATTAATACAGACCTGGGTTATAAAAAAACCCAGCTGCTCTCTTCAGTGCTATTTGCAGGCACCGGGAAAGTGCTGATGTCTCTATGAGAAGGTTACCTTCTTCTCCCTCCAGCTTGTGTTGCTTCCAGCAGCAAGTGTAGTCAGCTCAGCGCTACAGCATGCCTACTTTTAGAGCTTGTGGGAACTTTACTGCCTGCCTAAACAAAGTTAAGTAAGGCTGAAGGATGAGATTTTAAAGCATTCATTGATTTTTTCGTTTAATATTTTGTTATTTCTTTTTACATCAATACAATATGTACTTTATCTAGTGCATTGTGGTATAAGTATATTCCCAGAATATGATGCACATAATATAATTTTCATATATGGGCATACAGATATAAAACAAAAGATTGCCTCTAACTCCCTTAAATAACACAAACCGTCTAGGAAACTCTACTATATGAGCTGAGGGCTCTCAGCTATCCATGCTCAGGTTATCAGGGCATTCTCAGAGTGAGGAAGGGCAGACCTCTGCAGAGCCCAGTGTGGAGGGATGGGTTTCCTTGGCATTGGTGGAGGTTTGCAGCATTTGGGGCTCCAGAGCTGTGCAGTAATGGGTTTCTATGGCAACTGGCTGGTAAAGCTGGGGATGGAGAACCTGCCCCGCTGTACCTACAGCTTTTACTTATTTTTTTACCAGATAGACCCTTCTTTTATGCTTTTCTTCTTCTCTTTTTTTGTGTTGCTCTTGTGGACACACAGGGTTTATATCCCCATCCTCTGCCACTCATAAGTGTCCTGGGAGACTCAGTGGAGGGCCACAGGGCACTGGGTGTATTTGCCTGTGGATGCTCAGGTACCCCACTCATGTGGCCACCCACATGATTTTTCCACTACGCGTGAGGCAGCAGCAAGCACTGTGTGTTACCAGTGTGGATCACCTTCAGCGCATTCAGGACTTGTGTTTATCCCTTGTGCCCACATGGGATACTTTCCCTTCCCAGACCTTCCCTTCCCAGCTTTAAGTACAGAACTTAAATTTCCTTATGTCTGCTTCCTTTATGCTGTCTTTGCTAGAGATGAGAAGCAGAGGGCAAAGACACAGGTTATCAGAGCCATAGGAAGAAGCAGATGTTAGTTTAATCTGAGATGCCAGCAACTGGTTACAGGCTGTGTTTAGGGAGGAATTGCAGGCTAGACCAGTGGCCAGTGGTGTGGGCTATAAGATGTCCCTAGACAACCTACTACAGCTGCCCCTGCTTGAGCATGGGTAGGATGGTCTGGAGAGGTCCCCACCAGCCTCAGTTGTCCTGTGACTTAGTGACTCTGTAATCAGTGATACCTTGGAGTATAGTCTACTCCACCATGCTAATGGTAGTAGAAATGCACAGTAGGAGATGGTTCATGCCCCAGAGATCTCTCCAGAACAGGGAGAACAGACAGCGAGGAAGGATGGGGTGAGACTAGAGTGGTTTCTGTTTCCCCTAAATTAAGCCCTCCCCTGAGGTCAGTGAGACCGTGAGACTAGAAACAATCTCCTCAGTTGACAGCAAATGCTTATTCCCCTTAATCACCCTGCCCTTGTCTTTCTGCTTGCTGTTTCATACCCCACTTCTCCCATCCAGCCATCCTTATGTACTTTGGAACCACAACGTTTGTTTGCTTGGGGTTTTGGGGTTTTGTTGTTGTTTGTTTTTTACTTTCAACAGCAACACTATGAAACTTCAGGAGGTCTTCGCACCTGTCTGGTGCCACAGATGCTGGCTGTGCTCGCCTCACGGTGAAAGGCAAGCTGTGGTGGCACAGCCAGCACTCCAGTGAGAGGTGCAGGGAGAACTGCACCAGCTGGAGCCCCTCAAGGCTTTTTGGGAGCAAGCCCGGCAGGTATGTGGCCGTAGCCAGACATGAATACTCTTCAGCTGCAGCATAGGCAGGCATGCAAATTGCTCCTTCCCATGTAACCTGCAGTGTTTCCACTATAAGCATCTCCCATACTATGCCATAACGGGATCTACTTTTATATGCAATAGCAGTAATGGTTTTGTCTTGCTGGAAACATAAAAAAAAAAAAAAAGCTTTCACCCATCTGCAAAGCAACTGCTTCAAATTAAATTTTGTAATGAAAACAAATTAAGCATAATTGAGAAACTTGCCCTGAGAACAGAACAATAAGAAATTTGCTGTGACAATGGTGCAATATATATTGTTCCTCTACGGCGCTCCAAATGTCCCTGCTGTCAGGCTGTGCTGTCATTAGGGCAGTTTGCTGCTGTTACTGTGAATCTTAAAACATGCCTTTCTCCTTCTGTACGAGACCACTCCTCTAAGGTCTTATGCATGCTGATGAAAGAATTAGGCTCAGCTATCAGGAATTAAGCAAAAAATGTGCTGACATGTGTTCCTAGAGATACTGCTGAAAAGGAAATACAGAAATGCTCCGATTCTTGCTGCAGGTATGAATATTGCAGAACGTGCAGCCTGTCTCTAGTGGGTTGCTTGACCATGAAATTGCCTGTGAAATGGGAATCTATTGTTTATTGTGCTAATTAGTAACTCAGAAAGTTTATTTAAAGGTCACTAGAATGCAATGAGAAATATCATAGTGTGTTAATGGAAGAAAATTCAAGAAGCCGTAGGGGTTTGGATTATTTAGTAGAATCTTATTCCTAATATTTAAGATACTTTGAAATGTGCGTTAAATTAATAAGGGAGATGAAGGAATGTTTTAATATAACTTAGTGTGAAAATAGACTTCAGAATTTATTTTATTCATAGTTTTTTGCATCAAAGGTTCTGTAATGATTAATTTTCAAACTTACAGGTTTTAATAGCAAAATAAGAAATAATAGCTCCAAAGTTCCTTTGAAATACTTAATAAAATGCTGTTCTTTAAAGCAGTAGATGGCTTTCAAATACCACTGCTACTTCAAAGAACTGCATTCTTTACAATATTTCTATTCAGTTTTCTGTACTGTGCAAAGCTGACTTGATGTAGCATAGAAATATTTTCAGATGGGCAAAATTAAGGTGGTGTTATATTCCAGCAAAATGCAGGACTGAAAAACCGTACTGAGTACTTGATAGGGTAGAAGTTTAAATGCAAGTTAATTTGCTGTTACAGAAGGTTCCTTGGCCTTCCAGATTCCAGGACAAACTTAAAAAAACCCCAGTCAGTAGCTAACGGATGTAATTATTCTGGCTGTCAATTGCTTTGTGCAGTGGGTCTCTGGAGGAGGAGCAGCACAGCAGGTCACCGGGTATGGGTAGTCACAAGCAAGCAAGAAAGTTCCTTCATCAGTGGGGTCTAGCAGGGCATGAATAAGGTAAAGCTGGTTTTGTCTGTTGAGCAGAAAAATTGGCAATTAAGGTAGGATAACTTAAGCAGTCACCGCCCCGGGTGGAGGAGGAGAGGCTTTTCCTGCAAATACAGTCCAACAGGGCATGTGACTGATGCAGGGCTGATGGAGAGGTACAGGAAGACTAACAAAGATCCCTGATCCAAATGTTTTTTGGTAAGAAAATGTGTTTTCCCCTCAACCGTCCCCAGACAAGGAGTGTATTTGTGTCAAACCAAAGGTGTGTAAAAACAGGGTTTCCAACATAATCTGTGCCGAAGTGCCCCTTTAGCAGATGTTGGAGATAAAGAAGTTCCTCCTTGGATGCTATAAAATCAAAAAGCAGGATTCAGTCCCTTCCAGAGGCCTGAGGAGGCAGAGGGCAATGCTGAACAGCAGCTGGGATTGCATGTTTGAATCCCATTACAGGGGAGCTGCTAATTGTAAATCCAGGCATGCAAAGGATTAGTTGCCAGCAGGTGTCAAAGATAAGAAATTTCTCTCTGATCCGGGCAGGGGGTATCTTTGTGTGTTTTCCTGTATTGTTCTCTTCTTACCATTGTTCATGAGAACATAAAATGAACCTCTATGTGAGGAAATGGGATAAATAATTTTGCTGCTGTTGGAGAAGCTAAAAAGAAAAGTGCAGGTCTTCAAAGGGGAGAAATTGTTAATTAGGAAATTACTACATGAAAAAATACAGTTGTGGAGGACAGACAGTTCTTAAAAGCTAGGCTGTAGTTTAACAGCCTGCCTGCAGCAAAGGGTTATACATAATCTGCCCCAGCAATTTACTTGGGTCCATTGCTTACTTGCATTGTACGAAAAGGAGTGAATTTAGGCAATTAGCAGAGCTGGTGATTCCCAGGGCCCTCCTGGTCCTCACCCGCTTGTGGCTGCCCTTTTCTCTCCATCCCCGGGCGCAGGTCTCAGCCTGGGAGGTCCATGCACATTAGCTGGAGCAGGAGGTCCTGTCACCATCACTGCCCCTTGCCGTGCTGTGGGAAGAGTGAGAGGCAATGCAAATCCTAACTAAATGCTTTAATTGAGGAGCTAGTCCCTGTGGAGAGCAAATGGTGAGCAAATGGAGAAGGATGCTCTTCAGATCCCCCCCACTGCCCCCAAGATCTAGATTGCCTTTTTTCGGTTGTCTTTGCACAAAGTGCAGGGAGAGCGGTTTCTGTAAGGGACTGATACAGGGCATTTGCTCTGCTTGTAAAGTGAATGAGCTTGCTTTCAATGTGGTGCACTAAGAGCATCCATGAAGGGAATTACTGCTCAGAAATAGCACTCTGCAAATTCAGGCCTTAGTTTACTCTGTGTCCACATGGACAAATCCTGACAATGAGCTAGCCCTAGGCATGATGAACCTAATCGGATCTGTCCGGTCCTAGTTCACAGCATTAAATGCAGCATCACAACAGGAATAGCCAAATTAGAGGAAAGGTTTAAAATCCAGTGATTTGTGGATTTTTAGAGCACGTACAAAATACATCATTTCATTCATCATTTCAGTGTGTGAAAGAAAAGTCATGGCACCACTGTAATGATGGCAAAGCAAATGGATCAGTCAGAAAAAATTAACTACATGGTAGGCACGAAAGTTGACTGATGGGGCTGTTCTGATAGATGTGGCTTCTTTATGGGCATTTCCAATGCAATAGATGGTGCTACTAGATGTGGTTTCTTGATGTGGGAGGAAGAAATGTTGGTGCTTGGAGTCATAAAACAAGGGGGCTTTAGGAGTTTTGCAGTCACCCTCAACAGAAGCTGAGGCGCAATCGTTAATTCACAGAATCATAGAATAGCTAGGGTTGGAAAGGACCTTAAGATTATCTAATTCCAGCCCTCCTGCCATGGGCAGGGGTGCCTCACACTAGACCATGTCGGCCAAGGGCCTGTCCAGCTTGGCCTTGAACTCTGCCAGGGATGAAGCATTTACCACTTCTTTGGGCAACCTGTTCTAGGAGAAAAAAACATAAGAGAAAAGCATTGCCTGTAGCCTTGCATGACTCTGCAAGCATAAGGCTGCCAGCCCACACACCCCGTCAAAAAGCCAACGCTTTGTTTTGCATTAGCACCCAACTTTTTGCCAAAGGAAACAGAAGCAGCAAGCCAGTCATCCGAGTTTCTGTCTCTGAGCTCCCAACAGGCCATTTCGGCTGAGTACCAAAAGCAAATGCCTGTAAGGAAGGACATTTATTTAGTGCAGAAGAAGCCCACATGCGCATCTGCTTAACAGTAAGTCTTGACTAATCATCCAAGAAATGAGAGGTCCCCATGCTTTTTGTATGCCTTCTGTTAAAGAAAGGCTATACATCTTTGATTGATTTAGAAAACAGAAACAATGCTAAAATAATGTTTCATGGCATTCTCCAGTTTTCCTTTTTTCTGTAAATATCATTGTTAGTGCTTGTGAAAAGTCATTAGCACAGAGTCCATTGCATCCCAAGACATTAAGGATAGGTTTTAATTATTTTTCCTGCACTAAAACAGTTTCTTAAGAGTATTAAGGAAATCTTTACATTTTTATTTCATTCTTAAAGTAATTTAGGACAAATTATAGATAAACACAATGGCATTTTTCTTTACTTGTTTGTTTATTCTCTAGAATGGTGCTTAGCAAAGCCACTCCCTTGAACACTGAAGAAGACCTTAATCTTCTGAAATAGCAGAAAGTTTATGTTGGTCTTTGCTCTGTCTCTACATTGTTTTGGACGGTGTCAGTATATATCATTAAGGTAAAATAGAAGGAAACATTATTGACTGAAGTGTAGAGGAAGCTATAATGATTTTGGCAGCTGTCCTTGACGTCATGCTCATCAGTTTTCATCAAGCCTTACCAAGTGATTCCTCTAATGGAAGCTTGCTTCCCAAGCAGTGCAAGAGGTAACTTTCCATCTGTATAGGTTTATTTTCCTTTATTGCAGTAAGAGGAACACACACTCAAACAGAATTTGAAGTCACTGGCAGAAAATAAAGCAGCAAGATCACATGAAGGCAACTGGAGGAACTGCGAAGACGTAAGCAGTGGATGGAATAGTAATGAGGGAGTTAGATAAAAGACAGGGAATATGTAGCACTTTGAAGAGTAAAAGATAAGCAAAGCAAAATGTCCAGCAAATGTCCTGGTGACAGTATCCCAGCAACAATAAATTCTGCTTGTAATAGGGCAGGCTGAGAAAAAGACGGGGACTGACAGTTTTCTAATCTCCTGCCAAAAAAAAATGGTCACTGGTACGACTGCATAATGTTGAGTGTAATGTGTAAAACTCATATAGGTATGTATGGCTTTTCTGCAGCAGCTACTGCCAAGAAAATTATTCAGAGATAGAAGTTGACAGACAGTACTGATGATCTGCGTTAGAGCTGTTTGAAGAGGTACTTGTCACCTGCAAGTATTAATTTGACTTCCAGTTCATGTGGAAGATGCTGACAAAGAAGTCATATTGCTGGATGGGCAATTTTGGGGTTATGTTTTCTGCATAGAAGTGATGTTGGCCTTTTAGCTTATCTGCTACCAAGAAAAAGGAATGGGATGTCTGGTTGCCACATGGATCAGTTTATCAATGTAACAGGGTCTTACAGACTAAAATAAATGGGAATTTCTTGTGGATGAGCATCTGTATGACAGTAAAGGGTAACAAATAGAAGAAGATTTGCAAATTTTTTTGAGGAAGAGGAGAAATGAGTCTTATGCGGGTATACTCAGGTATTCTCCCAGTGTAAGGAAAGAAAATGATAAATAGTCAGATGTCTCAGAGAAGCCTGAATGGAGGGGATAATAGCCGTCAGCAGTGAAAGACACTGAATTAGTTGGATTCCTACTTCTAGAAACTTCCTATGTTTATTATTGATGGCACTGAAAGTTTTATTTCTTTCCTTTTTGTACTTCTCCAGTGATCTGGTTAGTGTTTCAACATGCAAAGGCAGGTGATGGAAGGATTCTGGAAGGAAAATGAAAAATGACATAAATGAGCTAGAATAGCAGCTGTGCCCTGGCAAGGAGTACAAAGAAAAGTAAGAACTGGAGATAATTCTAAATGACAAACTTTTTTCCAAGTTCTAGCTAAAATATGATTGAAAGAATCTCAGGAAATTTCAAGTCTCTATTTCCACAGGTTTTCTGAATCTTTGAGCCTTTTTTTCCTTATCTGATACCCCAGACCTGATTTTCAAGGCACATGAACACCAAGAGGTTCTGATTAGAAAAATCACTGTTCCCCTATTCGAACTCTTGCACATCTGTCAGATCAGAAAATTCTGCCCTGTATCCTCTGGCAAGGGATGCTGAGATGGGTGCAGTGGGCTCTCAGAGGCAGAGGGAGGCAATGTGCAGGTCAGTAAGTATTTCAGAGATTGCTCCCTGCTGAAATTATCAGGCAATTAATTATTTTTGGACTTTCTAAAGGTCATTTTAAACTCTCCATAACTGCAAGTACCAGGTCTTAAGTCTCCAGCGATGCCGAAGTAGGAGTGGATGGAGGCTGTTCTTGGTGGGTTGGGAACAGGAGACTTCTGTAATAGAGAAGGCTGCAGGCTTGTGGCTTCAGGCACTGGGAGGAAAGCGGCTGTTCCACCTGCAGATTTGCAGCTCAGGGATTGAGTCAGTGCCCTGACAGTGATGAACAGGTGAGCTGGCAGAGCCCAAGCACTGCAGCAGCACTAGGAAGGCTGTGGTCAGCCAACAGACCAACATGGGCACCGCTGGAGAGAGCAAGGCAGAGAGCAGTGCATGGAAAGGTACATAGAAGTACAATTCTATGTGTATTAAACCCCTGTACTTTAAAGCAGCAGAATGATGTTTTCCTTTTCATAATAATTTCAATTCCAGTTATATAGATTTCTTTTTCTTCTTCAAATCTGCAATTGCTGTTTGCCAAAAATGGGAAATGGATTGTTTTTTTGAACAGTGCAGTGCTCCAGGTCAGCTTGATAACATGGGAAATGGCAGGCTAATGACAGTTTAACACCAATTAACAGGCCACTTTATAATAGATTAGCATTCTGAGTCTGTTCAGTTGGTAATTACAATAATTACTTCTCTGAGCTTGCATGCACTTTTGAACAGAAATTTGGTACCTTTGTTTACGCTGAAGAAGGAAACACACAGAGCAGGTACGGATCATGTAGAGTGTTACAGACAGTCAGGATCATAAGTGTACTAAATTTGGGCCTGCTGTTGAAATGTGTTTGCAGGTAACATCTTTCTAAGTGGAGGTGACTATGTAAATGACTATTTTCGTCTTAGTTGAGCACAGCTGCAAGCAGAGACTTGAGATTTAGTATATTGCTGTGGTTCAGATAAGCTGTGAAAGGCATTTGTGCTACAGAACAGCTCTCTTCATCCTTGCTTTGTCATCCCTGGTCTCAAATGAATGGATTTCCCACCTACTTAAGCCAGTTAATTTTGACATTGAGCTCTTGTAACTGAAGTCAGACTTCCAAATATGATGTCTCTTCCTGCTGGGAAAACTTAACAGTAAGAAATGTTTGGTAAGAGGCAGCTCTATACTGATGCTTACAATGAGACACTCAAAAGAGCTCAGCATTCTGCATGTCTGTGTCCTGAATTCTTTAGGAAAGCTCCATTAGGTCTTGAATCCTTCAGGAAATTCAAGTGCTGCTGCCATAGCAATTCCTGTAAATGGTTTATGGAGGGCTGCTGGCACTCACGTGTGATGGTGGTTATCTGTGGGACCAGAGTCAGAGCACAGAAGTCAGTAGGCCAGACCTGCTGGCTCTTGGATAAGTAGCCAGGTCTCTGGTCACATTGTCTTGGTGGTTTAATGGTTGCAAGATTTCCTTGGGTTCCTGTTAACTTTACATGTCTCATTAATTTTGTTGACTGCCTCTCTTAAATACTGCAAAATCTCCTTTTGAGAAATGCACAAGGTGAGCTCTATTTATGGTTATTTTTTAAATACTGAGGCAGTGGTTAGAGCTAACTTAGCAGGGAACCTTTGCAGATGTAGCTTTTTTGGGTATTTCTTCAATCCTGCACAGATTAGTAAAATAAACCATTTGATGAGTGTGGTCAAACCCTGAGAGCAGTTATCCAAATCCCACTTCTCTGAAAGATAGATTTCAGTATCATTAAGGAGCCAGGATCTGTCCTGGCAATGGGAGAAAAGAGGTTTAAGGCTAAAAATGTATTTTTAAACTAAAAGTGTATTGTTTGGATTGTATGGTTGGATTGTTTTTGTCGTGCCATGCTGTATCAGAATAATTGGATGTATGTGCGATGCAGCAACAAACCTGGGTGACAGTGGGTTTGTCAAGGAGCTAAACAAGAGGCCTGAAAGCAGAGACTGCAGTTAAAAATTGTCATCATCTTCCTTTACCCCAGCAGAGCGCATGTGCCCTGTTCTTGACATTTTATAAAATGGCACAGAGCGAACATCACTGCTCTTGCCTTGTTTGAAAACAATCTAACACAACAATAAGGAGTTGAAAACTTAAAGATAAGTGGCATTAATGATGCTACAGTTGTAAATAAAAAAAGCCTTGACTTTTCCCAGTAGCGGCCCACTGGGGTTTAAGTATTATGAGGGACAGTGCTGTGATCTGCACTGTCCTAGTGCAGATTTCTACAGGGAAAGCTCCATTAGGTCTCGAATCCTAATGCAGAAATTGCAATAGGAATCCTTTAGCAGCAGAGATGATTAGGTGGATCACACAGAGGAACATCTCTGTGGGATAAAGTCCTCAGGTGTGTCTGGATATCGCATTGCCCGAGCACTATGAGTCCTTTGAGAGGAGGCTAGGGCAAGGCAGAGATGCTAAACTAGCTTTAGGTGCTGCCTCTTGCATGAGCCTGGAGGGGATTGGGGGTGCAATTGGGGCCCCATAATAACATTACTGCTCCCTGGAGAGCAGCAGGGCTGGCTATGGAGGGGAGAAACTATCTTATCACAGTGAATTTTGAATAAATGGCTTATTTCTAGTAATAAAAGGTGCTCTTTCTAAAATCTACAGATGAGGTTCTTAAATTCATGAATCCTTCTGGAAAAATTGCATGTTTCACAAACTTGACAAAGAAGGACAGAGTTAGCATACAACACAACTTGGCCACTAAGGAATTGAAGTAAAAAATCAATAATGTGTATCTAGGGTGCATTAAAAGAGCCCATTTCATAAGGCTGAAAGCAATTTTGGGCTAAATCAGCTGCAAAAAAGAATTTGGCAGACAGATGGGAGTAATTAGGAAAGTTGACTAGGAGTTCAAAATTCCTCAATCCAGGAGGATCATAGACTCATAGAATGGTTTGGATTGGAAAGGACCTTAAGATCATCCAGTTTCAGTCACTCTGCCATGGGCAGAGATGCCTCACACTAGGATAGCTGCTGCTTTGTGAAATGTCTGCCTTGTTCAGAAATCAGAAATTTGTTTCCCTTCAGCATTAACAAGCAAGAACTTTTTTCCTTCTCCTGCTTGTTACAGGGCGTTTGATTTCATCGCTTGCTGCTCAACAGAAGGTAAACCCTCTGCCAAGCCACTAAAAATCTAAGTAAGTCAGGCAATGCACTGTGTGGGGTGTGGAACAGATGTTTGAGAGCACACAGCTGCTAGATGTCCTTATTGTTAGTTACAGCTTTTTAGGGTCTAATATCTGTCTATGGTTATATTAGAGAACACTTTCTATCAGAAACATGCCTTGGATGAGCTGTTCAGCTTGGGGTGTTTCCCTATTCCCTGGCTGGGGACCTCCTGCCCCCAGCATCACTGCCTGTCCTGGGGAGAAACCCTCTCCCTTCAATTTGGACCTGTCTTGCTGATTGAGGAGGTGGGTTGATGAGCTGTAAAAGGCACCACTTCTAGTTGCTGTCAGCAGGAAGACTCATCACTGACAGGTGATAAAACATTTAATGAAACAATGAGATTTTTCAGAGATGTCTTCCCTTCCCTGAAGGCTGTGGTGGGCCAGGTCCATGACTTGGGTAAGCAAAGGTAGCAGAACTGCCGTGGATCAGGCTTGCAGGATGTTAACTCTTGCAAATAATATATTGTTTGCTGCTGTCTATGCTGTATATCAAATACTACAATTGGTTTGGGTTTGTGTCCCGGTGAGTGTAAAAGAGGACAGATTTCAGACCTTTTGAGGAGTATTTGTAATTGAAAGCCTGCAGACAAGACTGTGTTTCTAACAAACGTCTTCATAATATTTAACATTCAATAGAGTAAAAGGAGAATAATGAGCACTGCAGCTATCCCAGGTTAGTAATTACCACCATCATTATTAATTTTCCAGAGCAATCTCGTCAAATGAGTCATTATCTCAATTCCTTAGCCAGGACCGATGGACTCTTTCTCCCTGTTGTGTCCAATTTCATATAATGTCCAAGTACAACATAAAACTATAGAGACAGTGTAATTCTAATGCATAATAACTCTAAATAACCAAATCCTTTGCCTACAGCTCTGTTTAGATCTGATGTTTTATACTACTTAATTGAAATAAATACCACAATTGTGTCGCTCCTCACTCTCCATCACAGTCTCCGGAATTCCACTGGAGATAGGGGTTTATATCAGCCTGGGACCTGACCTGCATCTTTCAGTGTTGTATCTGTGTTGGCACTGACAAGGAGCTTCACAGCTTCACTACATTTCGCTACACTGCACCAGGAGCTTCACTACACCTTGCAGAAGCAGTGTGGCATAGTCTGAAATACGTATTGATAATCTTCAGCATTTCATAATGTTAATTTCAACCATTTTAAAGGAAAGAATATATTGGTTGGTCCAGTTGTGTGGCTTTTTTTTTTTTTTTTTTTGAAGGAGAAGCTAAATGTGATAGGTTTCTGTCTCTCTTCCATTAGCTCTCTATTTTCAGTCTTCCGTCAGCAGACCTAAGTATGAAGAAGTTCATTATAAGACAAGGAGAAGGATTTCCATGGGGATGGTAACATGTTCCTTGCTTCTGTGGAAATAATGAGGTAAAACGATTACCTTTCCTTTTAAAAAGTTCGAAACCCACTTCTGGCATTTTTCTTGAGCTGGAGGGAAGGAGAGGAGAAAGACACAGGAGTTATTTTACAGCTTTGACCTTTTTGTCTCCTAGACTTCAAACACAATCAGATTGGAGAGGGAAAAGAGTAGACTATAAAGTCAGGAGCAGCAAGCAGTGGGGTTGTAGGTGGTACCATTAGTATTGGACCTTTTGTTTGTTGTTTTTTTTTTTTTTCCTAGAGTAAGAAGATATGATGGTTTAATCCTGAGCCAAGAAATCTTAATCTGCACTAGTAGAGAAGACTCCTGTGCTGCTTTGTTCGTGTAGGTAGCATGAACATGAATCACAGCTGTAGAGATGTTAAGGCCCCTCAGTGCTGCTGGCCCTAGTGGGGCCAATGGCTGGAGGTGCAAGGAGGCTGCCTTGCTGTGCTGCATCTCACCCTGCCAACACAGCCGGACCCCACAGGCATGGCTCAAATGCTGCAAGCAGCTCTCCAGCTAAATTTTACCCTCATTTGGCAAGCAGGAATGGGGCCAGCAGGCTGGGGTTTCATCCTATGGGCAAAGCAGAAGAGAGGCTGTTCACTTCTTCCTGTGTGCCGAGTGACCTTTATTCCTGGCCCTGCAAGGAGAGGAGGGATGAGAAGCTCCTTGTCACTGCTGTCAGTGTGTCTTGGATTTGCCTTCCTAAAGCCAGCCCCTTCCCCAGCAGCAGGTTATCTTGTGTCTCCACTGACGTTTAAGGATATCACTGTAGGCTGAGCTAGATTGGATTGGGGGAAATAAATGAAGAGAGGTCTTGCAACATTTCAGTATCTTGGCCATTCGATACTCTTTTATTTCTGCTGGTTATTTATTGAAGCAGTTCCACTTTTGTGCATTATTGCTGAATTAGCAATTGCCTGTTCATAGCCTGTAAAAGCAGAACTTTTTTGTGCACCCTGAACTCCACTGATGTCTTCCAGTGTTTAAATCCATCAGGAGAGTGTGTTGCACCAGAGACCAGTTCAGTCCACAGGATTCAACCAGGGGAGCTGCTCTGTCTCAGCATTCATGAACAGCCATTTGCTATTTAGGGAAACTGGGTAGTGAGGCTTGTACCAGGTGCTTTGGCAGCACCTTCCCTCAAGCAGGGGTGGGTCAGACCACGCTGTCCCAGGGTTTTTGTGGTCTCTGTAGACCTTGTGTTTTGCTCCTAACCCAGGCCCATCCTTGTTCTTGCCCCAGATATGGCGAGCCCTCTGTTGTCTTCTCCCCCAGTGGGGTATATCCTGTTCTGTTCCTCAAGGTGTATTGCATAGAAACTGCAAATCATATGTTAAAATTTTACTATTTCCAGATTTTAATAGGAATACTTCAAAATATTTGTGCCATCTTCTTGGAGACGTGTATCTATTGTGAATTTCTACTTTTTCTGGAGTTCCTCCCTGCCATTTAGATTCTGTCAGTGAGAAGCAGCTAAGGTCATAATTTTGCATACTATTTTTTCTTATTTACAGTAAGTTATAATACCCTGTTTTAGTAATGGTCACCCAAGACATTTACTAGGTTTTAGATGCTGAATTTAAAGCAAAGCAAACCTTGGATTAGCTAGAGGGTCCTTTTGGGCACATGGAGACCACTGCTGAAGTCAGTGGCAATACCTTCTCTCTCTGTAAAAGACAAGTCCAGAGATGGTGAAGCAATCTTTGCCCCAGAGCAGGAGTTGACCTAACGTCTAAACCTTTCCTGCATCCAAGCATGTGGATAGTTCAGCTGAAATCAGTGAAAGGATAAGTCTGCTTAAAGGATATGTTTATAGGGACAATGGGCTAAGGATTGTAGTAACCTGGCTTAGTTTACAAAACAAGCAAACTAAAACACACACAAAATAAAGACAAATCCAAAACCAAACCAAGCAAGCAAATAAATAAATAAATAAATAATCCAAAACAAACCACAAAACCCCCACAAACAGCTGTGGTATTACAACAGTCTGAACAGAAGTTAAAGTAAATGCAACTTCTTGCATACAACCAAGCTTGGAGATAAATCTCCATGTTTTTATAATAAATGTTACTTTATGGCAATCACCATATGCTACCTCTAGCCCTGTTTTGAGTATAAATCATAACAAGTGTGTATCCTAAAATACTTTATTGTATTTTTATGGCCACGTACGGCTGCTGTTACTTCCATTTGTGATTAATTTTTTTAATGGTTCCCCCTAGAAACTAAAAAATAATTAAAACTAATGAATACTCTGCAGTGACAGTAAAGGAACGAGCATATTGCATCTATTCTCACTTCCCAGATCTGATCAAAAGCAAGCATCGAGCTGTGAAGTTGAGACACTGACATTTTGTACTGAGCTTTCGACCACCTCCTGAGACCAAATGATGACTTTGGGGAAGATCATGAATTAGAGTTTTCATTGTTTCACAGGAACAGTGCTGAGAGGGGAGAATTAAAATTAGTTGAAGTCACAATGTTTATTACTTAGCAGATCTTTTTAAGAAATTAGCCTGATGTGTAAAGGACTTTGAGATGAACAGTTTGGGGTTTTTTTAACTTTGTCCTTGCCCTTGGCTTCAAGATGCCGTACATTCTGTGCACTAGGTCTGACCTGACTGTTTGTTTCAATGAAATCCTGTTAAGGGTGTAGCCCATTTTTATTTAACAACCTACAAGCCATATGTGTGTTTGTATATCCAGGCTTGTGTAACATGCTGAGGGAGCTGCAGCTCCCGAAAGTCAGTGGGAGGCAGCTGCTAACCCCCACACCTCTAACAGTCCTGGACTGTCTATCTCCAGCATTACAGTAATGTGAACCTGGGCTCAAAATCCATAGCTGTGGCTCAAAGTAAGAATGCTGCCTTGTAAATGTGGGTTTTATCTGCCCTTCAGAAACATGTGGGTTTGGTTGTTTTAAATTTGTTTTTTCCTCTAGTGCACTTAGGTTTTTGAGTTTATGCATGTGTTTTGCATGGGAGCACAGCCAGCTTTCAGCAGTTCTTAAAAAGCTCTAAAATTCACTTCTCAAAACTAATATTTATCTGTAAAGGACATAATTAAAGTGTGTGTAGGGGGGTATTGCTGTGTGTGTATCTGCCACTCTCTGGGCTTCCTGCAGCTCACAGTGGCTTTGAAATGAATCTGAAGGGGAATAATTGACAACAAAGTGCTAGACAGGGGTTAAAGTGTCATTACCGCAGGAGGAAACCTTCAAAGACCCCATTCAGTTGGGGACTGGCCAGGGCGGGAGCCTGTGGGGATTCATGAAAAGCAAGTTCCCCAGGCAGCTCTTTGCATGCTGTCACCTACCTGCTTTCATTCATACATATATATGCACACACATGAGCTCACTGTGGCTTGACTTTATTGTGAAGTTATTGTGAATTTTGCATGTCTGTGTGGCAGGCCAAGCGGTCTCATCCTCCTCCATGCTGAGCAGACCTGCATCCACGCAGGTCTGCTGCAGACCTTTCAGGCCACCAGACTTCTTGGCCAGTTAGCAGTTACATCAGTAAATACTGTTGTTCTGCTAGAACAGGCTTAGTTACAAGAATAAAAAGATAATGGATAATAAGAAAGTATCGTCATTGCATAACTGATGGGGGAGGAATTCACCCTACATTTAGGAAGTCACTGGTAGAGCCATAAAATTGGATCCCAGCCTTCTGAATTCCAGTTTGACATTTTAGCTTGATACCGTTGCTTATTCTTTTATGTCTTAGGTTGATTAATTTCTGGTTGTAAGAGTTTTAACTGTTTCAGTCAACATGCTTTACCAGCAAGGCAAAACCAGAGCTTTAGGAAAGCTCTTTTTAGTTTCTAAAGGTGTTTGTTAATTATTCCAAAGGGTGAACTGGTTGTAGTTATAAACCAAAAATGTATAAGGAAAAAAGGGTCACTGAAGTCAATGTGAAGATACTGCCATGTGGTCAAATTTAACAGTCCTGACTCCTTTAAAGAAAAAAAATCCTAACAAACTGATGAACATAAAGTTGTCATTTTCTGTACTAGGTTCTTTGTGAGCTTCCCCTGTATAATTATGCAGTATCATGAGTTAAAGTGAACCAAGTCTAAACTGTTGTGGCATATAAAAACAGCAAACAAAGGAAGGCAGCTTTTTTTCCTAACCCCCTGAGATTTATTCTGACAGTTTGCAACTAGATGAAATGGATAATGGAAGTCCCTTGTCACAATAACTCAGTTTAAATGTATTGTCAGATTAATAGACTCAGTTATCCACTCTTCCAAGGAGAAAAATGACTTGTGGTTTCAATTGATGCCCTGGCTCATGGCATCTGACCAAATTAACCAAACAGGCCAAATTTAGACTCCCAGCAGAAACCAGGCATTTTATGCACCATGTCATGTCTTTATTTTTAATGCTAGCCAAATGATTTCCAGTTGCCACAGCAACATCTGTTGGTGATTGTGAGGCTGATTGTGGGCATGACACCCTAGTGTAACACCATCCAGATGTCAGGAGGGTGGGTGCTGGATGGGTACACAGAGCGCGTCTCTTGCCCTGTGCACAGGGAGGTGGGTCCTGAGTGTTCTCACCCCATCTCCATGCAGATGCAGCATGTGGCACTCAGCTGAGTCAAGTGCCCAGGTGGAGGCATGTGAGTCAGCTAATGGAATTGCTGCTTGAATAGGGTGATAAAAAACACTTCTGAAAGGGCTGCAGGGCTGTATTTTCTGCTGCCTTAGGTTGGTACAGAGGAGTGGGAGTTTGCAGCTGATGGAAACTCAACTTGCTGATTTTCTGCAGAGCTTGTAAAGCATTCTGTATGATTTACCATAGCCAGATCACAAAAATCATAGAATCATAGAATGGATTGGGTTGGAAGGGATCTTAAAACTCATCCAGTTCCAACACCCTGCCACAAGCAGAGACACTTTCCAATATACCAGGTTGCTCCAAGCCCCATTCCACATGGCCTTGAGCCCTGCCAGGGATGGGACAGCCACAGCTTCTCTGGGCAACCTGTGCCAGTGCCTCATTACCCTCACAGTAAAGAGCTTCTTAAAATCTAATCTTAATCCACTCTCTTTCAGTTTAAAGCCATTTCCCCTTGTCCTA
This sequence comes from Psittacula echo, assembly GCF_963264785.1. Lineage (NCBI taxonomy): Eukaryota > Metazoa > Chordata > Aves > Psittaciformes > Psittacidae > Psittacula > Psittacula echo. Next base: position 12,468,292 of record NC_137745.1, on the reverse strand, counting down.
TCACTACATGCCCTTGTAAAATATCTGCAGGAGTCTCTCCCCTTCCTTACAATTCCAGGGAGAAAGTTAAACCATGTCTATTCCTACCCCTCTTGTTGTTTCACTCAATAATCTCACAAGATGATTTCACTGTCTTTGCAAGGCCAGTTTGTACAGTGATACACTAGGCAGATACAAAAGCCTGCACTGAAGTGAGTCAGGGCAGGGCATTCACAGGCAGTGGGAGATACAGCAGATCATTCAGGGAAAGGACAATATCAGTGTAAATGAAGCAGCCCTTTCTGCCCTTGGCTGTGTTTTTTCAGCAGCAGGAATAACTGTGGTGCATGTTGAGTGTCCTGGCTGTGGTGTGCTGAAAGCAAGGTGAGTGCAAGGGCCCTGTGCAGCAGCAGGATGGGAACAGCAATGGCACTGAGGCTGCCCTGGCAGTGCTGGCCCCCAGCTCCAGCAGTCCATGGCTGCTGTCACATCTTTATGTGGGGTTGGCTGGGGGTATTCGGGGGAGTTTGGACACTCTGGTTTGTGTGTTGTCTCAAAGACAAATCTGAATTTACAGTCCGTCCATCTGTTGCACGTGGTGCTGCGTATAAGAAGCAGGATCTTTTATTAACACATGTGGACTGAATTATCCTGGTTTACATGTGGAGAGTAGCAAATGGTTGGATTTAATAGCTTAAGTTCTCTGATCTGCAATCACTGTCTGCTGGATTTTTTTGATCTGACAAAGCATTGTGCGCAGTACTGCAAGGATCCTTCCCCAGCCTCTCCAGGGAAATCCTGCTGTCAGGCTGCAAGAGTACGGTGCATGAAATGTGTAATTTTGAAGTCTAAACCTCTGACAGCTCACAACACTCTGAGGCAGCAGTTTACCTTCAAAGTTGCCTCTCTGCCTGTACTTACCACCTCTTGTGATTTAGCACTACCGCTAACATTTCCTCCACAAAAAGCCATAAAGTTTACTTTCTAAAAATCTCATCGTCTTCTCTTAATTAGGCATCTTCACACAATGAACCATATGGGAGTGAACAAAAAAGGTGTCGATGTGCAGCACAGCCTGGCCCCGGTGGATGCTGATTGATAAAGCTGGCAGATGGGTAGATCATCGCCTTTGAAGACTAGATTTTCTTCTGAAACCAGTGAATAACTAAGACAGGCAGAAGAACTAAATGGCAGGGAGGATGTGCAGTGCAGCTCCTTCCCCACATTCAGGAGGTTGCTCAGGTCAGTGGAGTTTCCACCTCAGGATTTGCTTGTCTAGGATTTTTTTAAGCCTATTTTTACTAATGCCAGCTACTACTTGTCCGTTAAATATGGCTGCATTTAAGTGGTTGTCCCAGAGGGGATGAAATGGTGCCTGATCACGAAGTCAGAGTAAGTCAGCTTGTCTCCATTGTGCTAGGTGTCTATAAACCGTTTCATACAGAATTGTGATGAGACACAATTTCTTAAATAAAAGTTCATAAGGAGTAATGGTTTTAAACTAAAACAGGATAGATTCAGACTAGATAAAAGGAAGAATGTTTTTACGATGAGGGTGGTGAAACACTGGCATGGGTTGTCCAGAGAGGTGGTAGATGCCCCATCCCTGGAAACATTCAAAGCCAGGTTGAATGGAGCTCTGAGTCACCTTGTGTAGTTGAAGATGTCCCTGCCCCTTGCAGGGGCATTGGACTAGATGACCTTTAAATGTCCTTTCAAACCATTGTGTAGTTCCATGGAAATTATGGGAATCTTTAACTAGCTTAGCCTTTCCTCTTGCAATCTTACCTTTCCTTTCCTGTTTCCCATCCTAGCTGATGTGCCAGGCCTTCTCTTCCTCCTGCTTCCCATGAAGCCTCCATCTTCCCTTTGCACATCTCCATCTTCCATTTCCTTCAAGAATGTAGATACTGTACTGGTTTTCACTTTTTCCCTGTAACATAACCTAGAATTGTTACAGAGATTTGGTCTGTGATGTGAATTCCTATTTGAAATTATACACATATTGATTTAGGAAAGCACTTGAAGAGCACACAGTCGACAGCAGGTTTGTGTTGAGTGCCGTCCCACACCGGGCTGTTGCAAAAACATCTCTGAAATGTTGAGATTGTTGTGTCATTTCTGTAAAGCCTACCCTAAAACCATTAATTTCCAGGAATGCCTGGAAGGGTTCTCCATGTGGCTGTGTGGAAATTGAAACCCATGGCATAAACAGTGACAGAAACATCTGTGCGACCCTCCCTTGAGTAGCGAAACTGCTGAGCATTGCATATCCCTGAAGCACATGGGAGCTCTTTTATTTAAAACTGTAACCATGAAATAGAAAAAAAAGCCCAGTGAAGCAAAAGCTTCTGCCTTTTATTCTTGTTCTTACTCTGTAAAAATAGAAGTACCTGCTGCCTGCTGGGCTTGATAAATATGTCTTTTTATTTCCATAAATCACCGCAGTAGAATTTGAATTATTTACTCTGTAAACTCGAGGCTACGTTAATTTCCATTCTCTGATTTTTTGTAGCTGATATTTTGTGCATTAGCTTGAGAGCTGTTTCCCACCCACCTTTTGTTCAGTGCCCACCTTGGCTTCCGGAGCAGGTCCCTCCCTTTGGTGACTGCAGGGGTTTCGTGAACTTCAAAAGCAGCCTCAAATGTCAGCCACACACAGCCTTTCTGCAGCCGCTAAATTATGGATCAGAATACAGCAGATCAAACAGATCAGAATTATTCACTTGTGGGTCTTTGCTTGCTAAAGCAATAAAAATCTCTGCATTTCTGCTTCAGTAATGTGTGGGGTGGTTGTTTTACATGCTCAAGAGTAATGTTATCAGGGGTATTGGGGTGTGTCTGTAATTTTTAACTTTTTTTTAAGGCAGGCACTTCAATCAAGGCTTCATTCTACTGTAAACCCAATTAGCTTCAGTCTGCCAAGTCAGCTTGACTGTCTGCAAGAATGTATGTAAGGCTATGAATAATTGCTAAACTCAGTTTTCTTTCTATCTAAGAAATGCCATGAGGCTTTTGTTACCACTAGATAAACCCTCTGCACTTGTCTCTGAGGTTCCAGATGAAGACACCGATTCAAAAATCATAAATGTGTTTGAATAGTAATCTGTGTGTCAAGAGGCTTGTAAAAAGTGAGTCCTTTCTTTGCTTTGGAGCAGAAAGTTGATGAACCTATATCCTGGGCTTCTCCAGACGGCCAGGGATTTTGCCATTAGCTTTAACGGGAGAAGGACTGAGAATTTACGTAGCTTTATTGCATGTGACTGCAGAGTAAGCCCATAACTGTAGGAAAACAGTAGCAGGGCTGTCCCCTGTGTCATACAAGAGGAAAGGTTAGAAAATTAAATGCTTCAACAATATGTGTTGAAAATGGGTCACCTACTTTGTGTGGGGAAGTGCACAGGATGCTCTCATTGTATTTTAATATGCCACGTGCTGGTTTCTAGCAGTTTGGGCATGGTTTCACAGCCAGGATGCTGTCAGGTGAGAATATCGGCCTGTGCTGGCGTATGGGGTACTGGGTAATTGACACCCCTGCCTGGGGAAGGGGGGCTACCAGTGGGCTGGGATATTAGGGGTGATACTGGAGGTATCTAAGGGACTTGGCTGCACAAGCCACCCAAACCCATGTGGAGCGGTGGGACACGCAGGGAGCCATTGGCATCACCTGCTGTGAGGGCTCCTTCCCGTCACTAAGGTACGTGCTGTAGATCCTTTTGCTTTTGGCCAGCTTTTTGGCAAATACAGGAATACATCCCTATATCTCCCTCTCCATCTGTAGAGCACCTAAAAAGTTATCAGAGGGCTTTGAGTCATCTGTCTAACTTGGGTTGAGAGTCCCCTTCTCATATTTTAAGTTGGACCATGATTTCAGTTAGCATCCCTCAAGGATGGTCATATTCCGGTGACACCTTGAAGACTCTCCAACTGTTTTCTTAAAAAATAATGATTTTTATTTCTTTTCTTTCAAGTCTGGGGTTCAGAAGTGATAAAGTGTGATGGTCATTGGTGGTGAGCTCTGTGACAAGATTTCAATGCTTCAGGGAAAAGGTTGGATGTTTTGCAAGATTTGAAAATGTTCAGATTTTTATTACTTAAGTGTTAAATGATGTGTATTTACACTGACACATACGTATAGGTAGCATTTTTTTTCCAGATATGGTGTTATATAAAGCACCACAACATTATTCCATTTATCTTTTGCAGCGTCTGCCAAAAAGTAATATATTTGCACTAAGATTGAAAAATTTAGATATGAAAATATTTCCAATGCCACAGGGGAAGTTATAATTTTGACTAATTTTATTACAGCAGGTAAGTAAGTGAATGCCTGTTTTGACAGCTAGAAACTAAGTTGCACAAAGTAGGAGTGACAGGGTGATTCCTGCGGCCAGGGAGCAGAGCAGCAGAAGTCAGTGCCACACTGGTTTGTCACAGCTCTAGCTTCCATTTTCCTACACGAATGACGGTGGTGTTTATTATCCTCTGTACACAGTGATCTGTCAACAGCTACTTTCTCAATTACTTCTAGTGTGTGTGTGGGGTTCCGCAGAGGAGCAGGTGATACCTGATAGTAGCACATTATCAATAGGGAAAGGCTTAATTTTCTTTAAATAGAAACCCATGTCTGAATAGCTGTAAGACTCCGAGACTGTGAAATTTAGAGGGATATTTTAGTCTTTGCTGTTTCTGTGTGATAATCTAAAAAACATGTACACATCCTATTTTTTGAAAAACATAATGTCAGACTGATGATTACTGCTCCTATATTGGGGTGTGAACAACAATATAGAGCCCCAAAAGACTGGGTGGTCTTCTAGTGACACTTCCAAGCAGTTTAAAGCACCATGTAGCATGTAGGAATAAGGGGACAGCCCTGAAACATCGATGTGAGAGGAGTTTCAGTTGATGGAGGACTTGTTCCGGGCAGCTCTTACTTCTCTAGTCATTTGTTGCTGTTAGGGTTACTGTGCTGAGCAGTAATGATTCAGATGCCAGTGCTTATGGACACAACTACAGCAATGTTTGTGCTATCAGTCTGTGGATCCTCACTTCTGGCCACACAAGACCTTTTTGTTTTCATGGTGGCTCCTCAGAGAACCCTTTTCATGTTGATCCTTGGTCCTGGTGGCATCCAAGTAGGTGTTTACCTGGAAAAGAGTAATAGGTATATTAAATTTGGTATTTACTATGTGTTGAAAACTGCCATTGTTACATGACGGGGGTTTGTTTGGTATGGATGCAAGTTATTTTAACTTAAAGAAGAGTAACCTCAGCTTCCCTCATGAGCTGTCAAGAGTGTCAAAAATGGCCAAAGGACTGTGTCAGTGATACAGAAAAATGGTCATGCTGCTTCTTGCCTATTTCATTAGTAACCAGTTTGGTACGTTCATTACCCAAGGACATTATCACAAACTGTGTTTCGTCCTGGCTGATTATGCTGTTGACTAAAATGTCAATTATAGTGCATAAAGCACAGCTGAGAAATTAGGGGTAGTTTCAGTAACTGTTAATGAACTACAGCCTTGCTTAGCAGATAGAGTCTTCAGAGAAAGGAGAGATAAAGAGATTTTGTCTTTTTCAGTCTTTATACTCACAGTAATATTACTGTTATCGATTAAGTGCAAGAGAAGTTTTACTTCCATTTATTTTAATTTCTGGCTGATTACAGAGTCTCTGTGTGCACACTCTATGGATTTCAGCTGAGATGCTCAGGGAATGCATCCAGGGAAGTCAGTGGGAGCCTGTCCAGGGATGCCTCTTCAGAGCTACAGAGGGAGCTGCACAGAGGCAGGCTGTGGCAGTGCACAGATGTGGATCATACTCCTCTGCAAATCCAGGAGCAGAGCTCCATCTTATTCAGTGTTTTCTTGAGGCCTTTTACTTATTTCCTATTTACATGTCACTGTTTAATATGAGGGTTTTGTAACTTCCTGGTAAAAAGATACTGGGAGCCTAACTCAAGTTGGGCCTTGTGGTGGAAGTCCGTGGGATCCACATCTCGGCAGACTTTAGCAATTGTATCTCAGCTTTTTGTAACTAAAGAGAACTCTGGAATGGTAGAATGTGTGGAAGCTGTTTTAGAAGATTTTTATATACATATATATATATATATGGTGCTTTAAAATGCAATTAAGGAAATTCAGCTAAAGGTTTTACATTAACTCATTAAAGCATGGCAGCTGTCACTGATCTCCTCCCGTCAATGAGCTGTTGCTCACTAAATGCAGAGAGGCTGCATAGCTGTGCTGCTCCTGGTCATGTCTCGGGGCTGGTGTGTTCTGGGAGTGGGTAGCAGACAGGCTCCTGCAAGGAATTCCAGAAATTTCCTCAGATGGATTTAGCAGCATGATATTTGATATAATCAGTATATAGAATATCGTTTCTAATCCAACAAACGACTCAAGCAGAGAGAGCACAGCACGTGCAGCCATAGATCTTTGTGGAGGAATTCTGGCAACTGGACTGACAATTGTAGCCAAAGAATAAAGTGTAGGGGTTTTGTTTTTTGTTTTTCGCTTGATTTGAACGTTCAAGCATGTGCTGTAATTTTTGGATTCATTAGAAGTGTCACAGAGGTACTCTGCAGTATGCAAAACCTCCGCGTGCCGCCCCAGGCTTTGTCTGCAGCATCCGTAGTTCTCTTGAGGCAGAACTCATGTGGCACCACATAAATGAAAACATTGAGTGAACTTGGAGCTCTCGGAGGGTCTTTGGGACTGCAACAGTGGTGCCAGCGCAGTCATGGGAGAGCCAGATTCAACAGAGCTGGTGCAAGAACAGGAGTGCTTCCACTTGGGCAGTGGTCTGGCCCTGGCAGTCCTCAGGACTGTCCAAGTAGAACAGACACACTTTGGCCACTCGTCACTTTTGATGTCTCAGCTCCACTCAGCTGCAGCTTAGAGCCAATTAATTTTATGAATCCTATTTGTAGCTCATGTTCCTCCTTATATAATCCTCATTTGTTTCAAATGAGCAGAGAATGTGCCCCTGAGATTCTAAACATACCTCTTTATTAAAGTTTAAACAGGAATTGTTACCTACAAAAGCTAAACTTAGCACTATTATATGAAGTGAAGTGAGAAAATCCTTTTAAATCCCCTACCAGGTATTAGATAACATGGCAGGGTAAAGAGGGGGAGAAGGTGAATGGCATAGTGTTATGGACATCAGCATTAATGATCTGTTATATTTATTTCTCCAGTAAGCAGAAGTAGATTAAAAACCAAAATGCAGGAGTTAATTGGGTGATTGCGCAGCAATTGGTCCTCACTTTTGTTCCCTGCTCCCTGTGAAAGCTGTGTGCTGCCAAGAGTGACAGTTGTGAATAGCAGCACGCAGCTGGGGCAGCGTCCTTCTTACCAGCTGCACCAAACACCAGGAATTAAAACAATTTTAATGAAGCCTTGTCCCATTAAAATCTCAGGGAGCAAGCAGCCTGCGGTAGCCAGTCTGAAGCGGTCCTGCCGGCTCAGTCCCACCACCCACAAAGGATGCAAGCAGCAGAATAGGCCTCTCTTCTGTGTCTTCCCTCTGCCCTCAGGAGGGGCTTGGAGAATGTTTCCAGAGCAGTTTTACAGCTGATAAAGGCAATTGGAAATTACATGTTATTGCTGCTTTGCCACACAACACAACATGTCTCACACTGCTGAGGGTGATGGATGCTCGAGTCAGGATGTTGGTCTCACCTCCCACCTCTGAGACTCCTTTCACAGACTTGTGGTTCATCTTCCAAGGATATTCCTGTACATCCCAAAGTGTGAGTGAAACCAGATTGTTTAAGATATTGAAGATTTTAATGAGCCAAACTGAAAAATGTTCAGCTTTTCTAATAAGTGCGCAGTGGAGAAGCACAAGGAGGAGAGAAAGGCAGCAGCCGCTTCACAGTTCAGGAAACACCGGCTTTCATTACCATCATGACCATGGCACACCTCCCTGGAATCAATGAAAGTCAGTTCTGCCTCAGAGTGATAGATTGTTTTGAGATCTCAGTAGAATTTTTCTCCAAATTGCAAACTGGAGGAGGGTCTTACAAATTCTGAAAGCCCCAGTTTCAGTGCACATTAATTTTCTAGCGTATTTTCTATGTCATTGTGGGAGCAATAAACAGAAATCAAGAAGATCAGAGGTTATCTGTGGGCTCTTTACTGGAGCTTCTGCATGGGGAGAAGCAGGGCTGGGAAAAGCCAGTGGTGTGGGGGAGCTGGGATAGCCTCTGGGCAGGCGGAAGGGACTTTCTTTTAGTTTTTGGAAATATGCTTTAGCAAGGTATTTTCTACCATTTCTCTAGTCCAATTTGAAGCTGGCTATATGTGCGTGGAAGGCAAATACCATACCATGAGCAGCTTTCCCTGCAAAAATTGTTAAGGCAAATTAAGTTGCAGGAGTATATACAAGGAAAGATTTGCTTTTCCTCTAAGGAATACTAGGGTATTTGTCAATTCCTCTCCGTTAGAAACCTTATATGTTCAGCGGTAAAGATGAAAAGTGAAAAACCCATGAAGATCAGATAAAAGGATGGATATTATCATTCAGGTAACCCAGCTACCTTAACACTGTCACCATGGAGATCCCCGATTATCTTCTGCTCTTTGCATACAAAGTGCTGAGAAACACTGGTTTCATAATTGGCATCATATTTCTCTGGGTATATTAAGCTCTCCTGCAGTATAATGCTCATCAGGTCCTGGATGGTTTCAGATAACTAGCAGTAATATACTGAATCAGATGATTCAATATGATGATTTTCAGTCCAGGGATTTCAGTGTGTTTCCATGCACAGTGTGCAAGCATGGAGATGACTGCAGCTATGCTGAGGGTGAAGCTGAGGCATTCTGGGGTTTGTGGCTCCTGAGAAGAAAACTCTGGTTTTGACTGATGCATAAAGAATTATAGCCTTCTGCTGTGGCTTGCTCTGTGTTCCTTGTATTCTCAAATTTCTCTACTGCAACTCTGATTTTCCTAGATTCCTGACTTGGAAAACATCTGTGTACTGCAGTGCCTGCTCACAAGGTGTGTGGACCCAGCCTTAACGTCTTCCTTTTTTTGTCAAGTCAGTACATGTGGGCTGAAATATTTTACACAAGAAATACAATCAGATACAGCTTTTCAGAATGACTTTAAAATCTGCCTTCAATGCATTTAAGTAGCTGCTTCAATGAATTCCACTGGTGCGTTTCCGCCTTTTCCCATCCAGCATGTTTCAGGGTTGACAGCATAAGGGTGTCATATTTGTGCCTGTAGCTTTAAATGAAGTCAAAATCTGTCCTTCATCCTCTTGTGTCCCTAAAACAATTTAGTCCTACTGTAATTATTAGCATTCTCATTAAGAACAGTTTAGCTGAAAATCAAGACAAAGATGCAGTGACTTCATCAAAGCAACACAAATCCAGATAAAGCTAGGTTTGTAATTTGACTTCTGTGCTTTGAAATAAATCCTCAGAGCATCAATTACTGTATTGTTGTAAAGCAATTACTACCAGCCTCCATTGCTTTCCTTCACACATTTTAATTTAATCATTATTTTTGCTTAAAAATATAGGGTGAGGAATTTTACAGTTCCTTGGGAAGAACTAAAGCAGACAACAGTGAAGAATTTTAGTAAAAGCAGAAATTGCTTTCTTTTGTAATCAGGTTGATTAGACTCATGTATAATCATACACAGCAGGTGGGAAGATTAACGTTTCGCTAATTCCTAGTGGTCATTACTGCAAGGAAATTTAATCTTCAGAGTTCACAAGGATTGGAGTTGCATGCTGGTAAAGCTCATTTAAAAGACAGAACAAAACCAACTCAACTTTATATTCTGGAATCTAGTTTTACTTAAAACTGTTCTGGCCTGGAGGCAATACACCCAGTATCTTCTACTTAATTGAAAAGTAGATTTGTATTGATCATGACCACTTAACAAGCACATTCAGAACCTGCTCCTGTTCTCAGTTACTGTGGTGGGGAATACAGACAGACCCTCAGTGGGTTAAGCTGGTTGATAAATAGATATTTTTACAGCAAATGTATTTTTTCTGTGTGGGGGCTGTATTAGTACACAGCACTAATAGTTTCAGTTCTTGTATTTGGATCAATTCAAAATAATTCTGCTGAAGCTGAAGAAGTTTTTCATGGTTTATGTGAAAACAAAATGTGACAATTATTATGATCAGATTCTGTTTCACTAACCAGGATGTGTTGGGGTTTTTTTAATTCAAAACTCCAAAATAGAATACCCAGCAACTTGCAATGTGAAAATTATGGTCATTTGCTACTCCTACACCACTAATCTCTGGACTTCTTACTTCTTGGTTCTACCAGTAGGAGACTTTACATCAACATTCAGTGGTACAGCTCACGGTGGTCCATGGCTAAGCTGGAAATGCTTGAAGGAATATTGAACGGGTAAGTAGGGATGACTACTCCATTTTTTAGCTTGTAAGGTCTAGCTGAGATGTAGCTATGTTTTCTGTCTCCTGTGAGCAAGAGCAAAGAGAGATGAAAAAGCAAGAAGGAAGACAGTGGTAAGTCTAAAATTAATAATGTTACTGAACAAGAGATGGAAGCAAATCCTGGTTTTTGCAGGGTAAGCTGCATGCTCCTCCTTCACCTAGGACTGATTCCTTGTGCTGCATCACCTGGGAGATCACAACAGTATAACACTTTGGAAAGTTGGAGTAGAAAGATGTTGTGCTCCCTATAGTTGGGAAAATCATAATGAGATATGGCCCTACCATCACAAAACAAGCAGTCCATGGGTGAGTGCCTTGCTTTTTAACATTGTCACTACTTGAAGCTGCTTTAAAGACATCTCCTAAAAAAACATCGTGTCCTATTCACACCCACCGAAAAGCCTGTCACATCTCAGTGTTGTCCACATGAGAAACTGGGAGATGGCACCTGCGCCAAGGCCATGTTGCCATTTCAGTGCTGCTGAGGACGAGGAGGTCTGGGGAACAAGAGGTAAGGGACCACCGTGGGGCAGAGTGGCTTGGCTCCATGGTTGTCCCTCCAGTGGAAGCCTGTCCTGTGGATCTGCACAGAGGCCTTACTCTGGTCCCCCTCTAAATACCAGAACTGCAGTGGTTCTTAGTAGGGATCATTAGGCTCATTTTCTTACCTAGTGCTTTAAGGGCAAAAATATGCTCCTTTGAGCATATTAACAGGACATGCAGTTAAAAGTATTGTTGAGCTATCATGTTAAAAATAATACTAAAATTGACTAGATGGCACAGTGGCTGGATTTGGCTGGGTTAGAATGTAGTATTGTTCCAACACAGATAACAGCATATCCCTCCAAATAAAACAAGTCCTGTACACCACTGAGCATGTTTTATTGAACACCAGAGATGTTTACTGTGATAATTATGAAGCTATTCCAGTCATATAATGCTGGTGTCCTTTATCCACAGAAAGTTTTGGTGAGGCTGGGCCCTGGTGGGATTGATGACACTTTCTTGTCCCTTGCAGGCCCACCAACTCACACAAAAATGTGGCTAAGATGCAGACCTCTGTCCCAGCCCTGCTGCTCTGCCAAAGTTATGCTAAAGTCAGAATTACTGAAGTTGTAATGGGCGTAAACAAAATCAAAATGAACTCCTGCTATTGAAAGAGTTACTTCCACTTGATTTTCAAACTGGGGATGCAGAATAACAGGCACATGTAGCATGAATCAAAGCAAGTTAAGTGCAGCTAAACTAGGTTAACAGTGGTGTAGATGGTAATTTAAAAATGAGGAACAGCTAAAAACATGACTGCATTGTTGTTAATGCTCTGTGAGCCTGCTAAAGGGACTGATTTTTTGTGTCAGTCTTCAATCAGTGTCTATCTCAACCCTCAAATGCAGCCTACTCTTCAAAAAAGAGCTTAGCATTCTGGTTTAATTGTGGCCAAAATACAAAGCAATACATTCAAATAACTGGGTATATGTACAGTACTGAGCCCTCACTGCCATTCATAGTTTGAAAATGTTCCTGTGATTTAAGTGATAGAGTTGCCAAGCAGAGCTGGAGGTTTGCCTCTGAGGGAGAATTTACATCCCACATAAAATTATATAGCTTGAAGCTGTGATGGTAGCTCAAGGGTGAAATGGTAGGGTGACCTGCCTGGTCTTAATGAGGCACCCTGACCTGCACCAGGGGGATGGTTCCCTTGCTCTTGCCCTCCACAGTCTGTCATCTAGACTCAGTGCCCAAAGTTAGGCATGTGCCATCTTGGGTTTAAAAAAGGGGAACAGGAGTGTACTGGAGCTCTAGGGAATGTAAGGGAAGAACAAAGAGAAAGGTGACAAGGGACTGGCACTAGCAAAGATAACAAAATTAGTGAGTAAACAAAGAGGCAAGTTAGAACATCAATATGCACAATAATTGGTGAGAATGAATAACCAGAGATCTGTTGCTTTAATGATACTGTTGTAAAAATGATGGCCCTGAGCTATTTCAGACCACATATACTGAATTCTGGCTGATGCTTATCAGTTTATATGCAAGAAAATTTATAGCATGCAAGCTAAATGAAACAGTCATTTGGACAAGAAGAAATGGATTGCAGGTGCAAACAAGCATGAAATGAAAATCTACTAATGAGTTTCCATTAGCAGCTAGATACATAATCGAATAATTTTTAGCCAACATAGAGCAATGAGAAAATCAATTTATTCCTCATAAGTACTACTGTATGGATTGATGCTCTAATACAGCTAAACTGGTTTTGTTAAGTGGAAGCTGAGCTTCAGATTCAGTTAAAGCTTAGCTAATAGCAGCAGTAGAACATGGGTTTGCTTTTACTGAATAGGAATGGAATATATTTGCTTTAGAAACTCTAAATAACATAAGGTGAAATAAAGTACTAATTAATATGGAGTATTTCCATCTGAAATATAGAGACTTTTCAGAATTTTCTGAAATACAGGTATTTCAGAAAGATGGACTAGCACTGGCACATCAGAATTTACTTATGAATATCCATTGTTCATCATCTGCTCTTGAAGCAATGGTATCCTCAATTTCCCATCTATTTTTGCCTTAAACAACCTCTAACCTGGGTTTTGTTTGCATGGTGTTTTCAAACCGTATTCAACTATAGTAAATATTTCTCCTTCACCTGCGGAGACCCCAGTTTCAAGGCTCTCACAGCCATATACATAAACAAAATAGCTTTGAAAAGCTGGTTTGAAAGTGTTGGTGAGGACTCTGAAGCAGAAGACACACTTTGGAGTAAAAGAGGCACCCCTTCAGCCCCATGCCTAAGAATGGCGGAACAGTGTGTTGATGCAGTTACTGCATGTGAATGAAATTTATACTGAGAAGATGGCCAGTATGTACACTACAAATAATCTGTGTTTCTTCTAGGTCAGATTATTCACCTTTACTTCCAGTGAGGTGTATGTCCCCTGGACCTCATGGAGCTACTCCTGTAGAAAATACCGTTCCACAAAACGAAGCTCAGATGGGCGTGATATAGCCTTCACCATCCAGTGGTTTTAATTATAAGGAGGTAGGTGGGTTTCTCCTTCATCCGTTTAGAAACACAGCCCTGCAAGCTAAAAGCACTTTTCAGGGCAAGATACTGAAATCAGGAGGAATTTTAAATGGGATACACTTGAACATTTTAAAGCTCAGTAGTTTATGACTTAGTGTATGCATACATTTACCAAACCAGAAGTCAAAGGAAATAATAATAATAGGGAAGGAGAAAGCCAAATACTTTTTAGCACCTCTTTTTCAAGGAGGAATTCATTGTGGTAGCTCATCCTTATTAAGTTTGTAAAACAGTGATTGGTATGATGGAGATCCTAGATCAGAAGTAGTTACCTGATTGGGGCAGATTTCAGTGGACATTATTTCTCAGTGGATCTTATACATGGAAGTTGGAGCTTATAATATGCTGAAAAACAAATGGACTTGCTTGGACACATAATACTTCTTGACAAGCTTTCAATAAATGCATGGCTGCATATAAATCTACTTTAGTGTGACAAATACATCCCTTTCTAACAGAAACTTCAGCAGACTCTGAATGGAAATATTCTGGCTGTTGTCAGTCAAAATGAGGAAAAGCCTGGAGCATAATTAAGCTAAACATTGCATTAAACGTTTCGTGTTTGGTGACCAGCTCTTGCACACTGGAAACACCTTGCTCCACAAATGGCCACGTTGAATTCAGTGTAGTGACAGCTTGTACTCAGGTAACACTTTGCAACTGATGGGATCCCTATTGGATTTGCGAATTTGTCAGACTGAAATGTTGTCCATTCACTACTCAAGTCAGCTTCCTCCAGTCTGGAAAGCACATAACTCGGCAAGGCAACTGTTTAGAGCAGGGGGTGATGAACAGCGCACTATGGAAACTGTGAAGGGGAATTGGGGCAGGTGCAGTGCAGTGAGCTAACTTGACATTTGGTAGGAATGTGGCAGTTTTTACAAGCCAGTTTCTGACAAACACAATGTGGCATCTCTAGTGCGTTAGAGAATTTCAGGTGAGGGTTTCTTCTGAAAGCAGAGCCTCTAGTTTAGGCGCCTGTCAGATCTGTGGGCTGTGAGGCAGTGGGAAAAAAAAATCTCTCCTGAACCCCCCTCCCCCAGAAGATACTGTAGAAGTAAGTGCTATGTTTCCAGTATTAGAAGAGGTTAATGCTTTTAGTCTTGATCATACCACTGCACAGAGCATGGCTTCGTCAGAAAATGTGGATGGTAGTGACAGCGTGGGGTCTCACGGAGGGCTGCTGCCTGCGGCTATAGGTCTTCCGTATTACCTTTATCCTATTACATTGCCGCTGCAGCCCCCTCTGACCACATACAGATGCGCAGAGATGGATATAGAGGTTATTCTGAAATCCATGGAGATGGCCATTCTCAGGCTCACAGTTGAGATATTTCCTACTGAATTACTGTAACTTACTGCAGAACAAATGCCTGATAGAAAAGCATCAGGAAAGACATATTTTTCTTTATGGCCTTTACTAGTTATTACTGTAGCAATGACTGCTTTCAGGAAACTGGAGATGGCTCTGTCAGAGGTGGTAATGGCGCTTGTGAGCTGTTGATGCCCTCTACGTTGTGCCACTTCACTACATTTGGTGAAGACATCTCCATTCTCTGAAAGCCAGCAATGATTCAGTGATAATACAAAAATCGGATTTCAGGTGCTTTCTCTGGCATCCTGTGTTTAAAAGGGGATGTCCCTGTGCTGTACAGAGTAAGATGATTTGTTTACAAAGATGCAATATAAAACACACTTCAAAATCCCTTGTTTTTGTAAGAACCTGTTTATGTCTGTGAACTTTAAAAGTGAGACATAAATTATTGGACACTGTCTGGATATGGCTGAAATTTCTGAGGCTCTTTTGGCTCAATTTGTCTGGGAAAATGCCTGTAATTTGGACCCAGTCTAATGGCAGTTTCCCATTGGCTCCAGTTGGCATTGTACCAAACCTTAGTGTGCTCTACAGCAGGCAAATGCAAAAATGAAGTATTTCTGTGACTCTCTCTAGAATCGTGAATGCTGGTGTAACTTGGAGATACTCTTGAGGTCTCCCTCAATATGGCACGTGAATGTTATGCGCAGGTAAGCGATGACAGGCAAGAAACCAGGAACACAAGAAATGGAAAATATTAGTTAGTTCCCAAGAGAGTTTTGTCAAAGCATTAGAAATGTCTAAGCACCCTGTCTAGCTCCACTCTGGAGAGCCAGATGAAGCATATCTTCCTTTCCATCTTCCTCTAGAACTCTAATTGAGAAACAAATAAAAATTGTGTAACCTTATATAGTCACTGCCATAACTCTGTGTATCTGATAGCATCCTTTATCTCTCGCCAGCTGGAAGTACCGCATTTTCATTGCCCTGAATCACCAGATGCATTCATCAAACATGACAAATGCCTTCAAAACACTAAATCACACCACTCGATCTCAATGGGCTACATAATCATTGTCATAGTGATAATAAATATGAAAATATCTGTGTTCCAGACTCAAATAACTATGGCTTCTACCAGGGCTGAGAAACTGCAGGGGGAAAACTGAATCCTAAATTAAGAGTTTTTCAGTCCCTCAAAAATTTGATAGAAATGTGAATTTTTGTAAGGTTTTCTGATTTTTATTTTTAGAAAAAAAGTATTGCGTTATTTAGGTTATATCTTAGCAAGTATAAAAATATAGAAGGGAAAAACTATTTACTGCTCTCCTGAGGAGTTGCCAGTTCTGTGGCCTTGCCCATGTACTGCTTCCTGATGCTCTGGTGTCCCAGAGGACCCGCACATGCCTGAGGGTGGCATTGTAAGGAGATGGCAATATCTTTATGGCTTCTTCAGGGAGAAAAATGCAGCAGAGCATCCTTTTCCTTGCTCTGTTTGATGGCACCCAAAAGGCAGCAGCAGGAAGACACTGAAGTCATCACAGGTCACACTTGGTATCACTTAAAAAAAGGAAAAGTTGGGCTATGGGTGCATGAGCAAATTGCCTGAAGGATCCCATCTATCAACTGACCTGTGGGAACTACATCTTTTCTGCAGTGAAAGCCAGGAAGTGCAAGGTAACTTGATAACCTTAATTAAATTGATGCTCATTCTCTTTCTTTGGAGTTGGTTTGGGGACTAGCAAAATGGTATTACCTCAGATAACCTTATTTTATCCGGGAGCACACCCAAGCAGATTATAGGCCACTGCACTGTAAACTGTTTTTACTTCCACAGAGCCAGTATTCCATGGTCAGAACTAAACCAGATGTTTTAAAACTAGTTCAATAGAAGATGCATGAATGTAAATATTTCTTCTTAAGTGTTCATCACCCGAATTCAATAGCCTTGTGTTTGTATGTAGGATTGCAAGATGGAAACTTTGGTTTCAGTCCACACATGAACCTTCATTTTTTAAAAGTACATTTATATACATGTATGTGGGGACACAAAGACATTATGTATGCACAATATCTCAAAAGCAAGTACAGCATTTGCTGCTGTGCGGTCCTACAGCATTTTCTTATATCTCTGCTTAGTGCTATTTACTGCATTTTTAAGTCAGGTCAAAAAGGAGACTTGCCTGGGATTTTTCACTGTGGTTTTGCCACCCAGTTCCCACTAAAGCTGAGCATGTGATTTTGCTGTAAAAAAGATGCTGATTTGGCAAGAATGCAAAACCTTTGTTGACATCAGTGGGAGCTGAGTATCTGAAATGATTAAAGACCAAAGCCAATGATATAACTGTGTGGTATTAGCCTGGGATTTGGGAAATGAGTACTCTTTGCTCTGCAATTAGATCTTCTTAATAAGAGGCAGTTTAAGGTGACCAAAAGCCCAGTCCTGCTGATCATCTGCACTGTGAACTTCTAAAATCATATCCTAGCAGCTCCCTAGTTTGCCCCTGCAAGCTGTGAGGAACACCCAGGTAAAGAGGGCAGGTCTCCAGTCTGTCCTCACCTCCAGGCCTGTGTACCTGGTATGATGGACCAAGCTGTCCACCAGCAGCAGCAGTCTTGTCCTCTTCCAGGTCCTCCTGCTGTTGGTTCTCCTTCCATGGCTCCTCAGGCAAGCTGAGCTCCCAGGGAGACGTGTGCAAGAAGGGCTTTCTCAGGTACTGCAGCAAGAAGTAGCTGTTAAATTGCTATGGTTGTAAATAACTTCCACCATTCCCCTCCCCCCCCATCATCTGATTTACTCCAGTGATAAGCTCACTGTTCTGTATAAACATTTATTTCCTTGACAACCTAGTTTTCCTTTAGAAAATGCCCAAACCTGGGACCTATTATGGCAATTGACAGATAAAAAAAATTGCCTTGTGTGGACTCATGCTGTTTAGCATACGTACCCAAACAGAGAGAAAACGGCATGTGTCACAAACCCACAACCACCTTATTATACTGCGAGAGCCACAGGGGATGTGTATGGTGACAAGGAAGCCAGGTTCTTTGCAGCCCTTTGTCATATTCAGAGTGTTAACAGGGCTGAAATTAAAATATCTGAAATGTTTTCCAGTGGTAAGAACTCTCAAAGTAATGATTCTTGCAGACTAATTGCCCCCAAAACAATTTTTTAACCCACTGTTTGATGCACGTCTGCCTGTCAAAGTAAAGACAAGCATCAGTTAAACCTGTTTATGGGAGGCTTATTTGAGATGAAAAGCAGCCAGGAGCCCAGCAGGAGAGGATTTTCCCAGCTGAGAATTACAAAAGCACATCTTTGGTTTGGGGAAGTGTTCAGAGGTAAGCATGTGCAACAGCCCTTCACAGTACCATGATCAGCATGAAGTCTCAGTGCAGCTTAGTAAGGATGTCTGCTGGCTTCCTGAGCATCATGGAGAAGGTTGCTCTGGTTTCTGGCTTTAAAGCGGAGCTTTGCCTCCTTCCATTATGATTAGATGTTGAGTGCTGAGACTTGGCGTTCTTTGGTTGTGTCTACAGAGCCACAGAACCTCCCCATAAGCCACAGCCTGTGGCTAGAGCTTCAGGCACTCTGGTAGCGCAGGTAGGTTATAAATCACAAACATCCTCAGAGGCTCGTGTGCCTTCAGAAAACAAGGGAGGACCGGTCCAACATGCTCCCCCCTCTTTCTTGTTTGCTGGCAGTGGCTTGAGAGTAGAAGACATAGACATAGACTGTATGTGTGCGGGGGCTGGTTCAGACCTGCTGAAATGCAGTTGCCTGTGTGGTGCTTCATCAGTGGTTTCCATATAAAAAGTATTTCGGAATGAGCAGAAAAATGCTTTGGGCAATGAAAAATATCAAAAAGGGCTTGGGATGGTAGAATGTAAATAACTAAATGACCAAATCAGCGTTCTCTTCCTGGGAGAGATCCATCACACAGATGCTGTTGGGTATATTGTCTTTTGAATGGCTCTGTCCTGTTCCTTCCTCGGCTGCCTGTATTTCCTGCTCTGCCATGACACTGCTAGGCTCCTGGCATTGCCCCACTTGATTTGTCCAAATAACGGTCTTTCAAAGAATAATGCCCCTTTACTCAAGGTTGAGAAATGGCTGAATCAGTGAAAGCAGTGCTTGGAAGTTTTCCGAGGAGGTTACTGTCTGAGTAATGGTCAGGACCTCATCCGGCTCAGCCTGTGAGAAATGCTGACACTGCAAACCCTGATGGTGAGGTTTCAGGCTGTAGTCTTTCCCGTTGAAAAGCCCACAGATAACCTCCCTTGATACAGTTTGAAATATTAACCTGCATTCCTTCTGATTTCTGCAAGTAAACCGCTTAAGCTCTGGATGTAAAGGTGCTTTCCCCATCAGCAGCCGTCCAACCAAGATGCAGTTTTCAAGTGAATTTGTCATTAATGTGATAGTGCATGTGAATGCCAGGTTTGTGTAATGCTGTTAACAAGACTGCTTTCACTTAGATGGGCCCAGACCTTTAAATCTGTATTCTGAGTATGTTTGGTCTAGAATAGACACGGTGTAGTCCATGTCAGGTGCTGCAAATGCAAACCTGTATTACTATTTTCATTAAAATCAAATCTAGACCTTAACAAAGCAGCTGTATTTTTGGCACCTAACGTATTCTTTAAAAAATTAATAATGCTCATAGTCATTGAATTTTGAGAAATGTTCACACTTGGTGCGTTGACTTTTTCATGGGAATGTGTCACTAAAAGGAAAAGATGTTACTTCAATACTGGCCAGAGCACTATTCAAACCCAGCCACTGTTGATGCGATACAGCTTTTGACATGGGTAAAACAGTCCACCTTGCAGGAGCTCCAAGAGCAATTTTGTTCTTTTAGATTGAATTCTTTTTGAATCATAAACATTGATCAGCTACAGTAATTTGTCTGTTCTTTCTGTTGGTGCCAAAAAGAATCTGCTCTTCTTACCTCTGCAAAGATACACAATCAGAGCATTCACTGAACATCCAGTTTTGCTTGAAGTTTTGTGCTTTACAATATATAAGAGGTTGAGAAATGCTGAGAAATAGGGCATTAAGCGTAGGACATTGCATCCTTCCACATAGGGACACAAGAGAAACTAAGTCCACTTCATCTTAGCCTAGCTGCATCATCCAGGTTGCCATAGACCTTGCGGCTGCCACATGTGATGGCTGTAGGTGGTTGTGCCTGTCAACTAAACTACCAAAGGATTTGGTACCTGGTGTGTGGTACAGTGGATAAACCCTGCTTTTTCTGACATCAGTACTGATGCCTGGCATTTGCAAAGAATGACCTCTAGAATGACCTTCACACAGTATATGGGGGCTTTTGATCTCTTTGTATATTGTGAGATATGGACCTGTGTGAGAACAAAACGTAGCACAAATAAATGATGTCATGAGAGGTACCAAGGTGCCGTGGGTTAAGGAGGCAGGATTTAGAGTAGGAGAAAAAAAATTCAATTTTTCATTCCAGCTCACCAGTCCCCTGTGTGCAGACTAATTTTAGAGATAATTGTTACATGATTTCCTGAATATAATCTATTGTTATCTGTGCCCTGCAAAATAAAGCCGTGTCTAATTTGGGATAACCACAGGGGTGATTTCATAGTTACACTGAAATGAGGATAAGGACTTGTTAATGATCTTTAAAGATCACATCATTTAATTCTGTGCTCTTGGTAGTTAAACCAGACTAGTCACAAAGGGGTACGTGCTCCTTCTGTTGCAGGCAGCAGCCCCTGTTAATTCCAGTGGGAGAAAGGAAGATGCTTCTGGTCACATGTCTCACCGTGGTGTGCAGTATTAACCAAGTGTTTGAGACAAAGCATGGGATAATTTGCTATTCTTGTCTGTGTAACTCTTCTGCAACCTGGAGCAAAGGGTTTAAAGGCCAAGTCCTGCTGCTGCTGAGAGTGCTTCTGAAGTGCTAAGAGCCTCTGCCTCCCGACCAGCAAATGTGTGACTTGTTCTGAAGCAGGAGGAAATTACCAGCCAGAAAATGCTCCCTCTCCAGCAGGGCAGTTGGGAACAATGGGAGCTGCTGGGCACTCGATGGCCTGAAGGTTAAAGAAAAATAAAAACAAAAGCTATGGAAAAGTAACAATAGCTCAGGAGGTGATGCATCTTTCCTGCTTTTCAGTGTTTTCCTGGCTTCAGGTGTGATTCTGTAGTGAAACCTTTGGGTTAACTTATAGAGGGAGAGACAACTTAAGGAGCAGACAACAGAATCATGTTCATCTGTGGTTTCCAATGGAGAGAAGGAGGGAGCAATCAATTCTCCTCTCTTCTCAAAAACAGGTCCCAGGAGCTCATTACATTGAAATAACATGATGAAGAGCTGAAGTCACCCAACAAAATAAATTGTTTTCAGCTTACTGGAAATGAGTAATGGGTAAAGAAAAACTTTGTCAAATAATTGTGAACAAAAAGCAAAGAAAATGATCAGAAAAAACCCAACAACTTGGAGAGACATTTCTGACTTTTGTTTTCCAGTTGGTGCTTTCATTTCACAGATAGCTAAAAAATGCCATCTTGGAGGCTTTAGCAGATTGGAAAACCTAACTGAGCTGGACAAAAGCTACTAAATCCCTTAAATAAGTTTCTCAAATGTTTAGTCAATGAAACTTCTTTTGTAGGGTGACTCACCCCCAAAATATATTTTAATGCCTTTTCCCTGTAATTGCTTTGGCTATAAAGTGGAAAAAAAAGCTCATGGGTTTGTAGAGACCATCAAACTGGTCCTACCTGCACCAGCAGGTCAGAATTTACTAACAACTTAACTAGCTCTGTGGTATTTGTGTTCAATGAAAAGGTAAAACTCTCTCATGAGCTGCTTTTTTTAATTCTGCTCTTTTTTTTTTTTTTTTTTTTAAGCCTACGAGGCACATAAAATGCAATTCTCAGCAGAAGGATGGTAATTGGGAGAAAATGTAATGGATGGTCCACATTTCTCTTTGAAGTTCCCATTGATCAGTGTTGCTGAGACTATTTTTCTAATCTATAACTCAGAAACATGAAGGCACTGCCACTTTATTCTTTGGGTATATGCACTTCACCTCCTAAGGAAACAGACTCTGGACTCCTGAGAAGCCTTTATTCAGCTTTTTCTTTGCAAGATGGTGAAAACTGGGCAAGAATCAGGACCCCAGTTCTGGTATTTTCTTGAATACAAATTTTCCTGACATTAACCAAAGCAGTAGTTGTTTGATGATTTCTTTTTTATGTCTGAATTTTGTGTAAGACAACTACATCCAATACCTTCTACTCAAAGAATGTGCTTTCAGCCACTTCAGCGTTAATTAGGAGATGTTACCCCACCTCCTCCCCACTGGACAGGCAGCTTTTGTTGAAAAACCAAGCCTTTCACAAAGAGAGAAAAACCATCTGTCCAAACCATGCTTAGGAAAGAGGTTTTTTTTTAATGCTCCCATTAGTTGAATTCACAGGTAATAGCTTGTTTTCATAATGGAGCCAGTTAGTAGGATAAATTTTCATGTCTCTGATTGATACAGATGTGATGGCAAACCAGCCAAAGTAGCTGTGGCCACAGCTGTTGGAAAGGTCAGGGAGTCACGCCAAACACTTAACCAGCGCTGGGACCACAGACAGAAATGTCCGTGGAATTGTGTACTTGCAGGAAAAATGTCCTGGTGTTGAAAGTGCCACTTGCATTGAGAAAATAGTTTCTTTGTGTGGCCAGGCACTGCCATGTCTTGATCTCTTTGCATTTCAGAATCTCAGCTGAAAAGCCACCTTCCTCGGCTGAAGTTTCCAAAGAGAAAATACATAGGACTTTGAGGATCTCTCTGCTGGGGCCAAGTAAGTACTTCTGTGGGGGAAACCTGGTAACATAGAGGGCTGCTGGCTTGGAAAGAACTTCTGGTGGCTAGAAATAAAACTGGATCTATGACACAGAAGTTTGCATATCTTAACTGCCTTTGCCTTGGCTCAAACAGAGCAAAATGGGCTCCCCATGCCTACTGCCCAAGAGTGAAAACTCAAAACCAGGAGGTGTGTACTCAGGTTCCTGACTACATTTTAATAAGAGAGAGAGGGGAAAAATTACACTGCTCAGTGTGGAAATTCTGGTGATCCAGAATTCACAGTAAGAGTAATTAATAAATAATGAGTAGAGTTGTAAAGAAAATAAATTTTTCAAGGAGTCTGGAAAACATACTTAGTGCTGCAGTCTGGAACCTGCAGACAGAGTAATTGCAAACATCACGTACCTGCTTACATGAATCAGAAGTTTATTAATTAGCTGTTTCTAAAATACCTTTTACAGCTGATGGGATATTAATGAAGTGGCTTGTATTCCCACCCCAGCAGTTCTCTGTACAACAACCCGCCATACAAGGGGAGAGCAGTAATGGGAGCGGGTGAGCTTGCCTAGGCAGAGCTGAGGTATGCTCCTGTTCTGAAGAATGAAAATGGTGATTTCTTATGTGATGTGTTCTACCAAACTGTATTTAAGTAGTAGGGTTTTTTTTAAGGCTCATGTTTGTAATGTGTTGCCCTGTTGCTACCTTGCTACATACCCCTGCTTTTACATTCTCTTTGTGCCAAGAGAAAGTGGTTCCCACTTGAGGACTGACTAATATTTCTTTGTAACAGCCTTTTGGGTGGTTTTGACATCTGGTTTTCTCCGTAAATCTCCTCCTCTTCTCAATTTAGGAATACAATTAAATCCTTTTCCGCAGTCAGACAGTTCAGGACAACCTCTAGTCATTGTGGAAGTGCAGAGCACAATCCAAATGGAAATGAAAACAATTAAATATATATGACAAGCAGGTATTTAGATGAGCCTAGATTTGTTAATGGTTCATTTCAACTTTTGAACTAAATTAAAAGTTGCTTTAATCAATTTTTAAAGAAATACCTGGTTTTGGTTTGTAGATGCCCTGCTCTATCTGTTCTTTAGATGGTTTTTCTTAATCTTAAATGTAGCACCCATTGGCTCTGTTTGTACAAAGCATGTATGCTTTTTATACCACCATAAGATGAGGATTCACACAAACCTATCAGCGAATGCATGGCCTAAAAGGTAGATTTGACAAGCAGTTACTTCCAGGTCTCTTTTGAAAGTTGACTCCTGTCTATTTAGTGATGATTGACATTAATTACATGGTGCTGGCACATTCAGCACCACTGCACTTACAGGATGGATTTTGGGACCTGCTTCTTCCAGTGCCCCTCCTCAGCTTTGCTCATGGTGGCTGAAAGGGACTGGGAAACCAAAACCTGACTTTGTTTGTGGCCCTGTGCTAACAACAGGCAATCTAAATACTCAAGACACAGCATGGAAAAATAAGGGGAAAACAGACCAAGGCTGAATGTAGAGAAAGCACATGTGGATCTTGGGGTCTGAAAAGAGATACTGTATTTCTCTGAGCTTTCAGGTTGCCTTGACAGCTCCAAGCAAGATGACAACAGATGTCCTGTAAATATTTAAAGACAGAGTCTGACCCTCTCCCCTTGCAGTGCTATGCTGCATAAAGGTAAAGACAGGCAGCAATCTTCCAGTGTTTAAATATGTCAATTCTGAAAAGGCGGGCCACTCCTGTCATGGAAGCATTGGGGGTTTTTAATCAATATGTGACAGTCTAATGCCTGTGTTATAAAATCTGGTTAACTTCATTAGTGGAAACTGGTCAGACACAAATGTGGCAGGGTTTTCCCTGGTGGTGTCAGCTGAGGCCAGTGTATTGCTAACATCTGTTTGTTTGTATTCTCTAACATATATTTGTTCCTCTTCTCTAACATATATTTGTTTGTCTTTTCTAACATATATTTGTCTTCTCTAACATGTATTTGTTTGTTTTCTCTCATTTTTTTATTCTTTTGAAGCGTGCTACATGTGGCAAAGGCGTAACTGCTATTCTATCCAGGGTGGATAGTGACATTAAGTATTACTTTCAGGCTGGAATAATCCTGAATAATCAGTGAACTGAATAATCGGTAAGGTGTCTTTTGCATGCTACTTTGCAAAAATAGGCAGGGAGCTTCTTACGTGTTTTCGCAGAGGATGGCATCACTTCCACCACAGTGGGCAGCAAGGCTGAAGATACTCGGAGAAAATGCTACAGGCATTTCTTTATCATCTTCCCTGTCTTGTGTTGCACTACAGATGTGCAGTGCTGACAATGAGCTTGCCTTTTCTTTTGCTCCCATTAGTGGGAAATCAAGTGCTTTTTGGTGTAATCTCAGTACATTACTCTCTATTTCCTGTGAAGGGGTGGTGCAGCCTTTGAACAAAAAGCCTTTGACCTTGCATTCCACCTTTTCTGCCATCTCTCCTCATGCTGGCCATGGACCCAGGCCTGCAGAAGAAGGAAGCCCTTTTCTTTTCTTGAAGGAGTGGGATTTCCACAGCTGCAAAGTTGTGTTTCCAAGGCGGCTTGTATGTATTTTATTGTATTCAATCTGATTCTCAGTATGAATTTATTTTATTTCCGAGGGTTCTTCACCCAAACCTGTCCCCAGTAGGGGTTTAAGTGATGGGAAACAAACTGAGTGGCTGGCTGGAGGAATGGGATCTCATGGCCAGTGTTGCTTTACATGTATTGCCATGTGTGAAAAGCTGTGTAAAAGCAATGAAAACTGAACAGAAGAACTGCTTCTGTTTCTGTTGCAGGAAAATCATGGAGGCAGGTATCCCGACAATCACTGCTGGTAGAAAGACCACAGGCTTGTCATACACTTGCAAGGACATGGGCTGGCTGACAAGGGCTGGGGTTGGTCCTTCTTGGCATTCCCAGCCCTCCTCTGCAAGCCTCAAGCTGGGGAAGGGTGGAAGAAGGAGGTGGGATATGGGAAGACAGCGAGAGCCTGCAGCTGGTGGGCTAGCAAGTGTGTGCAAAAGTAGGAAGGGAAGTAAAAAGAACAGAAAATGAGAGAAAAAAAAGACTGTAAAATGTAGCACATGAAGAAGAGAAAAATATTTGCATATACTTCACTCTTCAGGGTAGCTCAAGTGGATGTATATAATGGGTTTGTTTCTGTTTGATGTAATAGGTATTGGCATTTGAATACTGATTAAGGTTTAATGGTTTCAACCCCTTGCAGGTGGGATGAGGGTAGGGAGGTGCAGCCTGGCAGGTGACCAGCTGCGCTCAGGCAGCCCAGGCGGAAAACTCCTGGTGTGAGAGATGTATGTGTACTTGCAGTGTAGCACGAGTATGTATTGATTAGGGCAACGATGTCATTTTGTTTTGTGCTGAACAATCCAGCATTTGGAATTGAGACCTGTCAGGAGCCAAATGACTTTGCAGAGCAAATTGAAAAGAACAGGGCTATAAATTGCAAGGGAATTCACTTCATGGTTAACACCCGGGCATGCTGTGAGAAACAGGACTGCACACAAACTGCCCTGCCGTACAAGTCCCAGTCAATGTGCTGACAAAGTATCCTGCTGAACCCCAGTGTCTCGCTCAATATTTCTTAAAATAGCATCATTTAGGAGGCATGGGAAGGCATACATTTTCACCTTAAGCGATGCATGGATAGGAGGTATTGTGGAATTACTAAGGAGTCTATAGATGAGCTTTGTAGCAGTCTTATTGCACTTCGTATATATAGCTTAAGTGTATTAAAATGGCTGTAACTGAAAAAGGACCTACTTGATATGTATAACACCATTTCCCTTCTCCAGTATGTATTCTGAAAAGTCAGTACAATATTTTTTCCTAAGTATAAATCCAGGAATTGCCAAAATTTACGTCAGTACATACAGGAAACTAGTAACCCCCTCCAGCAAGTTCACCTTGCTGTGCTGGTCATAAACCCTGTGCCACAATCACTTGGTGTGCAGCATCTCCACATTCCGTGGGCTCCCATGGATTTTCAGGAGCCCCGTATCTCTTTGTGCACTTCAGTACCAACCACCAAACTCTTCCTGAAGGTCTTGCTTAGCTCCTCAGGCTGAGTCTTGGGCTGGATTATTGTCCCCTCCAACTCTCTGCATGGTGTTCACTGCAGTTGTCAGCCAGCTCAGCTTCCAACCATCACCTGCTGCTTTGCACTTAAGCAAAAGATGATGTTTGGAAAGATACTAAGGTTTCAAAAGGCAATGGCCAAAGGGTTTTAATGGTTTTGGTGTTTACTCTTGGTCAGTTAGAAAAATCGGGAAAAATGAGCAGGCACTCACAGAGAGATTTGATGGGCAAAAGAAACCATTTGGAATGGTACTGATATTGGTTGGGCTGATTGTTTGGGCTGATGGTTGTTAAAAGCAGTTCTGAGCAAGGAGGAGAGTATATTGCAAATATAAAGCAAGGCTTTGGATACTGTTTGTGAGTTCAGGCATTCAGCACAGCAGCCAGCTTTTACAGAATTCCTGCTTGACAGCAAGCCAAGCATCGATGAAGCAGCACCGCAATGTCATTAAATTTACAATACTAATGGGAGTGAGAGCAGAAGAAGTTACACAGTTTAATGGAGGGGACTTACAAATGCAGTAGATATAATTTCAAGAATTATTTAGATCCCTGTAAAACCTTGTTATCCGAGTTTGCACTTCCTTAAATTACAGATTATCTTTCCAGCCAGCATGATTGTGTCACATTTCAATCCAAGGGCAATTTGTCCTTTACATGGAGGGGACCCATGAGTGCTCTGAAGCCATAATTCCTCCTTTCTGCCAGCCCCAGGAGGGAGCCAGCTCTGCTGGAGGGGGGTTCATGCTCTCCAGCTCCCCAGCACTCCCCAGCCTCCTGCCATGTGTACTGGGAATTTGAGGGAGGTCTGGGGGTGGGGGTGAAAACCACTAAATGTAAGGAGGCATTTGGACTGGCACTTGCCAACTTTTCTGTTTTGTAAATTCTACAGGAATTTGAATTGCGTGATATGTTTTCACTTGCAAATGTTCCAGATTTGTTATTTTTCCATTTTCCACATTTTTTAAGCTTATGTCATTGCATAATGGGTTTTTTTTTTACCTCTGTCCTTGTGGAGGAATAAACAGATATGAGTATCTCAGGAATAATTCCCTTGCAGCAGCAGCATATCCTTGCCTGAGGACAAAATAATCCAAGAGATGTTAGTAGTTTTAATTTCCAGTTGTGTAAGAGCTGATGCTTCTGGAAAGGTGTGATCTTTAAACCTGTAATAAACTCAGATGTCTGTCAACAGAGCTCTGTGGCAGCTCCGTATTTGTTAGAGGAGCTTATTGTTATATTGGAGCTACCAGATTGTTTTGAAATACAGTACTTTGTGGAAGAGCAACTGAAGAAAAATAAGCAGATGTTAAAGGACTTCAATGCATTTCAGTCCTGGGCTGGTTTATGCTAAGAAGGGGCAGGAGAAGCAAATGGAGGGCTGGAAGGCGATATTAGGCAACAGTAGGAGATGTTTAGATAAACAATAAACAACCTGCTGAGCACAAGGATTAAGATAACAGTGGGAGAGATGTAAAAAGAAATTAAGAGGGGAAAAAAAATGTAGTAAAATGCTGGAAGGATCTCATCCTCAGCTTGTGCAAACTGGATTAACTTCCTTGCAGTCCAGGACCGCCAGCTCACGGGATTGTCCCCAGCTTCTGGGGGCAGGTGGTGCACTCGTGGCCAGCAAGGAGTTTCTCCAAATTGGTGGTAGAAAACACAAGCAAAATTGAAACTCATAAATGCTACGGTGGGGAGGAAGAGAGAAGGAAACGGGCTTTTTTTTAATTCCAGCTGGTGCCTCTTCTTCCATGGAAGAGGAGGAGGAAGAGGAGGGGGAAGAGGAGGTGAAAGAGAAAGAGGAGGTTGGTTTTTCCATGGGAGAGGTTGCTGAGGGAACAGTTGTATTTCCTGGCATGATGTGATGGGAGAATTTGATCATCTCTTGATAACAACAAAAATGTGTTTGCAAAAAATCTGTGCTATCGTAATAAAAAAAGAAGTCAGGAGAGTTGAGTTCTGTGCCCTTAAAAAGGGATTGGGATAAAATGAGTGTGACGTTTGAAGGTCCTTTGAGGCAAAGCGCGGTTAGCGTAGCAACTCTGCTTTGCATCCAGCCCCCTGTGCGGCACATCGCAAGCAGTGACAGAGCAGTTATACAGGGACAATTTTCTGTTACTTTTTTTCTTCCCTTTTTTTCTCTTTTCATTACACTCCACTGCTGGAAATACTCCTAGGATACTGAAAATAAACAACATCTCTTTCCCTACCATTTACCAAACACTGCTTCTCATTTACAGAAGCCCCTGCCCACGCTAGGTGCGAGGAGACCCAGAGATACCACCCGCACCATCTGGTGGCTGCCTCACTTTTGCACTCCAGGCTCTTTCCAATCATGTTAAAGAGCGTTTCAGTGGGAAAAGCAACATTTCCACCTTCTTTCACTGATTTAAGCTTTCCTGTTAATGGCACGCATTTTCCTTTCCATTGTGTGCAATATAAACCCAGTTTTAGCTTTGTGCGATGTTCATTGGGCTCTGCGGGCTATTGTGGAGTTACCCACTGTTGCTGAGGTAATTTGGATATTTTCCTATTGTTTTTATTCTAGGGAATAAACATGCTGGCATTTCCTGCAGATGTGCCTCCTCTACCGAAAAATCCCCCACAGCACCAGAAATCAGTGCAGGCACAGAGGATGGAGTTGGAAACATTCTGAAAATGCCACACTGGCTTTTGTGCAATGATGGTGTTGACATTCTGCATATAGTTATCAACACTACTGTGTGTGTGCTTCAGGGAGTGAAGCTGTCTGACAGGGGAGGTTTCTGGGGGTGCCCAACAGCACTCCCGGCCACCCCTCTCAGCTACTGGGTAGTTGCTGGTTTTGATCTTCTTTGTCTAGGACATTTCTCCCAGTTGCCGTTCTCACCCCCCTTTTGTGTTTTATTTAGAGACATTAAATTGCTATTCTAGTGCTTTATGATGAATGTGATCCGGTCACCGTATTTAACGTGCCCTTGGATAACATTTAAATACGTAACGGCAGACCAAGCTGTGATAGCTCTCACAGTGAGTCAACAGCAAGCTCATTTGAAAAAGTACTTCACTAGGAATTAAAATAAAATTTCCATTTTCCACAGTTACATTCTGATTCTAGTTGTCATTAACTTACTCAAAAACCCATTTGGTATTTCAAACTTTAGTAAATCATTGTGTCTTCCAATTAACTTTTATACTCCAGACAACATAATGCCACTAATTTCATTCAACTCTGTTGTTTAATAAACATCTAAACAATTCCTTATTTCTGAGTCACGAATAAATGTGCAGTTATATTATAATGTGCACGTGGTAATGGGCAGAAGGAAAATTACTGATGGGAAATTCATCTTGGTTTTTTGGTTTATCAGCTTTGGAGGAGCGATACTGTGTGAGTGATGGGCACAGCCAGGGAATTAGCCAGCCCTCCCTATCACACACACTTTATTTGCAAGGAGGTTTTTTTCGCTGTCTAAGCAAAGGCACCCCAGGGGTCAGTTGGATGCTTAACAGTTCAGAGAGTGAAGTGGATGTAGTGGTGACTGTAAGTGATGATTATTTCCATCAAAGAGATAAGTCAGGGGAGCTGGGACACTGGAACAGCAGTTGGAGACAGGCTGCTGGACTCGCACTCTTCTGCGATCAGCTGTGTGTGCATGCAGTGGGCCACGCTAAATTTAAGTAATATGGCCTGTTAAAGTGATGCGAGCCAAACAGTACTATTTCAATAACGGAACTATGATTTTAGATTATTTAGTATTTAAAAATTGAGAGGACATGGCTGTCGAGGCACAGTTACGATCCCAGTGTCCTAGCAGATGCTGCTGTAGCACAGCCACAGGCTGGCATGGAGAAGAGCAGTGTATTTGAACAGAGGTTTTCTCACTGATGGTGTCATTAAAACTGGCAGGTTTTTAACACTGGCAGTTTTTACAAGGTGGTCAGCACGTGTGTGAGTTTTTCTGCTGGTGTAATAGCAGAGGGCTCTGTGTGCTCAGGGAGGGTCGTGGCTCTGCATGGCCACTGTTCCTCTGTGGGAGAGTGCTGTGTGCTGGTAGGTGACCTGTAAAAAAATTATCAGCATTGAAGAAATGTCATTCCTTATGATTTTTCATTCTGAATATTCTCTCCAGAAGAGTTTGAGCAGGTGTCTAATCAGGGAGGGGAAAGACTGCTATGTAACTCACCAAACTGATCACACTAGAGTGTGAAATTTCAGCATCTGTGGCCTTCCCAGCAAACAGAGCCTTTGAGATGAAGTGTGCTAAACCCATTCCAGCAGCTAGTGTCTTTGAGGAACATGATCTCCTCAAAGGATTTCTGGAGCAGAAAAGAAAGATTTGATACCTTGAATGCTTTGCTAATTACTGGGTTGCAGAACCTCATCTCTGAGATGGAGGATTTCTATGGCAGGCTTCAACTGTGGCCAGGAGCATCAGTCTGACCACACTGTGAAAAACCTTCTGGTCCATTTTATGTCTAGCAGCAAAAATGTGTGTATGTTCATAAAGTAAGGAAATACAACAGTGCCTGAACTGAGGGAAGAGAGCTACAGAGGCAGTGCTGTAGCAGAATGTAAGCAGGCCATATTGGCCAAAATGAGTTTATTTAGTGGTCAGTGTTTGATGTTTTTCTCAAATGTGTTTGCAGAGCTATTAAAAGCTGTGTTTAATCTCTGCTCCATTTGCAATCTGATATGCATTATGCTTCTTCCACGAGGAGCAAGTGCAGTTAATGGCACTGGATGGCTCTGCCTCTGCACTCGGGGAGGCTGGACAAGGTCTCCTTGTCCAGGGCTGCTCTGCCAGGGAAATCTGGAGACATCTCTGAACCAAAGGAAAACTTCCCTGAATTAGTAATGACATTTTATTTTTAAGGGACTCAAACTCAGGTAGCATTTTAAAAAATGAACCATGATTTTAGGTGATTTACTTCTGCATGGATGCTCAGAACTGCCTGAAAATTGTCTGCTAAAAATGCTTTAACTTCTGTCTCTAATGGAGGTGCTCACACTCACTAAACTGTTTGGCAAACACTGGATGTAGTGTCTCATCCTTCTGATTATATCCCATATTTGCATTTCCTTGGATAGATAAAAAGGAAATCAGCAATGAACAGCACAGCTAGAGCAGGAATAACCAAACTGGGATAGAGAAGTAACTGCTGGTTTGGAGATGGCACACTGCAGCCCCAGACACACACCTGGGCCCTTTGCAGCAGAGCCCCCCGCAGCTGACTGGGGATCCCAGTGGCACTTGGGGTCTGATAGAGGAGCAGGGTGGCTTGGACTGGTCTCCAGTCTAGTCCCTGCCGGGTCTCTCTGGGGATGGGCTGATGGGAGCAAATGACCTGGCTCAGCACAGCTCAGGTGCAAGGTGCTGTGGGAGTTTTCTGTCCTTTTCATTTATTTCATCAGAAGGACATAAGCCAAGGTTTGATATCTTAATACTTGGCCAAATATTAACTAGGGAAATATAGCAGATGTACTTCATAAAGATGTAAGTAATCTCTGCCGGTCTGTTATTAATATGGAAAGATTGACTGAAAATGTTTTGCCTCAGTGGCTCTTAAGAAATTAACAGTTTGTTTCCAGTCATTAAAATAATTGGGTGCTCTGTCTACTCTGCTAAGGGCACAGGTAAAGGGCCAACTGAGCTCAGCATGAGTGAGGGTGCAAGCTGGCAGCGTGTCCCCTCTTCACCAGGATGGTGTCCATGTGTGCTCCCGCCCTGTGATGGAGGTGATACCTCCTCTGCACCACCCGCGGCATCCTCAGGGGTGCCGAAGCCCACCAGAGGCCCGATGAAATCCAGGGGAATGCAGGGCTTAAGTAGCACTTGGGTGCTTAAATGGCTTGGAGGAGTTGGGCCCTGGCTCTGCTGAAAGCACATGAATAACCCATTCATGCTGGCCCATTGGTTTTAATGAGACTGCTCCTGTAATAAAGATAGTTCCATAAATAAATGATTGTAGGATTGAGCCATAAGCAATCACTAAGTATTAGATGTAACTCATGGGACCAAGAAAAGTCCTTAGCTTTATTGGAGGCAAGGGAAAAAAAATGTCTTGCATTATGTATCACCTTCACTATATAAAAAGGCCTTGGAAAATGTGAGTAAACCCAGTGAGGCCCTGTTACGCTGTTCAAGTGATGTACGGATAGGAGGGAGAAGGAGCTCTATAATTGCATTTCTCTTTCTATGTTATTTTTTTCAACTAGTTCTTAATCTAGGTCTTTTATTTTTTTGAAAAAGCAAAAAGACATCTTTGTAATGCTGGTGTTAGGTAGCAATTTCTGTAAATATGCTTGAAATACACAGAAGCCAGCCCAGCCCAGCGGAATTGCTGAGGCCATGCAAAGCTTTTCTCTGCATCAGCAGTTTAGAGCTAGGTGAGGTTTATGGCAGTAGAAGGGCTGGACAGTTTTGTACAAGTTAGGAATGTGCTACTAGAGCCAGGTCAGTAGAACCACAGTACAAAGCTGCCTTGGGTGCTGCTGCTTCTGCTGCAGCGCTCATTAGGGGTCTGTAAATCCATTGTTGTTAAAGGGGTGCAAAGTCTCAGCTCTCTGCTGAACTAGGCACAGCAAGTGAAGTTGCATCAGGATCTGCTGCTGAAAGCATCACCAAAAATGAAGGATGCACCAAAAATTAACAGTGCCCCAAACTGACCCTGCCACTTTGTATTCTTCTCTCTGAGGTGCAGGAGGAGTGCAGCCCAGCTGTCAGCTCATTGGTCCCAGCATGGCTGCTTACTGTGTTCCACTGGTCCCACTAAACCAAAACCAAATGTGAACCGAGGTGAAAATCTCTCTGCTCCATGACAATGCAGGATCTAGTACAATGGTGTCCATGCCTTCCGTTGGAGCCTGTAAACATCACTGTGGTACACAGCAAAAGTAAAGATATAAATGGAGTTTTTGGTTTATCTTTCAATAAACTACAAATGCAGAAAAGTAAAGGCAAAATAAAAACATCCATTCACTTCAATGGGATCAGAAGAGTTCAGATATTTGGGTAAGTTTTCTTTTACTATTCCCTTTGATAAATGTCACTCACTGGAGTTGTAGATTGTGAGTACGCTAGTGGTAAGCAAATAAGAAGCAATAAAAATGGCTGTTGCAATACTTGTACAACGAGGGAATTTTCAGGACAACTATAGTTGAGTAATTATGAACAGGACCAATGTTTTCACTGAATAAATTAATATTAGATTATTCCCTAATTATAATGATTATTTAAGGGACAAAAGTAATAGAATAATATACTCTAGAAGATGTATCTATCTCCGAAGTCCCTGAAACCATACTTAAATCTTCAGTTATTACTCACCTTTAACATAGTTCTCATCAATGGCACTATAAGCCTTAGAGCTGACACTTCAGATAAGTACATGATATAGTTCAGCTCTAAAACCCTTAACAGAAAATACATCAGGACTTACTGTAAAATTTCATGGAGGATTAGAGAAAATATTAAGTCAATAGTTCTTTAGTTATTAGGGGCTTTTAAAGTAATCAATACTTTCCAGCCATATTAGTGCCTACAGTGATGAAAGATGACATTAATATCTAACTCTTCTTTTTTTGGTATATTTATGGATATCCTTTCTTTAGTCAGTCCTGCTGGAGTCAATAGCGATACAAAGAATATAGATAGTTTTAAATGTCATCAATATTGATTTGCTTATTACAGCCAGTTCCAAGTAGAACTTGATTTCAGGAAAAAAATTACTTTTCCAGACAAAAGAATTACCGATCACCCTAAAACTCTGGAGTACCACCTGACTTTGCTTATGGTGATCTTCACATTTAGCAGTGTGCTAATGCAGCGAAAACTGGTTTAGGAGTAATAAATCGTAAAAATAGGATTAATAGGATTAGTTCTAAGAGTTCTTTAGAGTTACATGACATTTTATGCCCTTAAAGCATTGCACAGATGTTAATTACATTTAATTGATATCATTCAGCCTGAACTTATATGCGTGCAGTTATTAATGATATAATTATTTTGTCAGTGGAATAGATTCTTTGCCTTTGACTCTGTTTCATAAAATTGATATGGTCAGCCCATGTACAGTCTTTAGGCTCAATCCTTTTTGTTCAGACAACTCTGCAATACGCCAATAGGGTCAAATGACAAAATTTCCTGCACATTTCTCTGGTTGTGCAGTTCCCCAAGCCACTGATTAGATTGCAATCAAATACTACAGTTTCAATGAGCCCAACCACACAACAGAAATATTACATATCTCTTTGCCTGTGATTGCCTGCGCTCCAGAAACTACTAAGTACTCAAGACAGAAACTTCATATAAAGAAAAAAACCGGACATGCCACAGGAGTTTCAAACTCTATCTGCTGATTCTGTCTCTGTAAACAATACCCTGATGCTTTGGTGAAAACTAATGCTCTCTCTACCTCTTCTGTTGCCTTGATGCAAGGAATTGAAGTATGCTACATCACCAGGACTACTGCAGCATCGTCAGCCACACATGGCCAGTCCTCAGGTGCTCAATGCCCTGACCAGCTCGGTGGGCTTCTGCTGAACCTGCACTCTGTTACCTGTGCCTTTCCTCATTTACCCATGCCATGCGTGGGAGAGCCCCAGGCTGGATGCAGTAGTCTGGATGCAGTCTAAGGAGTGCTGGATAAAGGCAGGTAAGTGTTTCCAACAAGTTATTATCTTCACAGCCTGAGTTATGCGGGGAGTTATTCCTGCTCAGGCAGGAACACTTTGCATGTGCCTTTGTTCAGTTTGATAAGTTTATGGTCAGCCTGTTTCTCCAGCCTGTTTAGTTATCTCTGAATCAGAAGCACATTGAGTAGTCTTCTCAATTTGATGCTATCTGCAAACTTGACAAGAATGCCTCCTCTGGGCTACCGCCAAAGGTGTTGTATGGGACAGAGCTGCAGCTGCAAAGGCAGGCTTGACTTGCAGTTTCAGAGAGCATGACTTTGTCAGAGCACTGTAATAATTTAAACTAATATCTCCATTGAATGGCATCCTTTAGTTCTTCTGTAATTAACAAAATCATAAACATTGTCATCTGATTAAGTCAAGTGGCTGTGAGATCTGCAGTGTTTGCTATATATACGTTACAGACAGTATGTGTCAGGGAAAAATAACAGCAGGTCTGTTTAATGTAGCAGTTCTGTTTGAACGTGACTTTTGCAAGCCATTGTTTCTATTGAAGTGCAGGGTTTATTTGCATGCAGTGATTGCTCAGCTTCCACGAGTGCCAATGAATGAAGGATGGATACATTTAACTGATTACGGAATCCAGAACTGCATTATTTTGGCTAGATTTAAACAACACTGGACTACAATTTTAATCTTGTTTCCAACCAACGTGTACATTCTGATGGACTTGGGAACCCAGAATCCTGCAGCAGTTGCCAGCTGGAATGTCCCGTACAAATTATCTTCCAGATGCCTTAAGATCAGCAAAGCTGTTCACATAGAGTTTGTCCCTCTCTGACCCATTCTGAGGCAGCTGAAAGAAAGTCTCTTACTAACTATTGCCAGGCTTGAAAATGAAGGAAGCTCCTCCTTAAAAATATCCGTGAATCCACTGCTTTTAGAAGCTCTATTGGGATATGTTGCAAAACTACTCCCAAAACCAAAATGATTGGAAAGAGCAAAAAAGTGGATGCAGTATGAAACCACTGAACCAGTCATGCTAAAAACAGTTACTCAAGCAGGTCTTAGCATGAGGCATGAAGCATTTGATATGAAGTAAATCAGCTGCAGTGCACTTGGAGTGTTTCCAACATGGAAACCTATGAATTATCATCAACTTTCTAAACCTGTGTTCCTGGCTGATAGTGTTAAAATCCTGTTGTGTCTCTAAACTGCTTGTACAGAAAGTACCTTTTCTTACAAACAGTAAACATCTCTGAAATGTAATGGGGAAGCATCTCCATTGCAATATTGATTCTTGTTCCTCTCACTGTCGTGGCTGGTCTGGGCTGAATACAATTAGATGCGATCCATGTACTCAGGGGAAACGAGGCTTCTATTCACTAACTAAGCCTTCTTCAACTCGTAATAAATAGGACATTAAAAGGGAATTATTCCATTTTGCATTTTATAAAGTGGCTACTCTTCTTCCATTTGTGTCAGACCCTAATGATCAAGTCAGTGAAAACATTTCAATCCCTACTTATCTGGGAAAAGAACAAAACATAAAGAAATCACAGAAAACACAGCAGTTAGCTGACCTCCCACAATACATCATTTGTATAGCTTTTGCTCCATCTTTCCAAAAGGCCATTTAGCTAATAGGCTCTTCCATTTTTCATTTCCTTATGTTACAGGTGCTGGGGGGGATGATTTTCAAAAGAACAATGAAATGACATTTTACCTGACTGTAGAAATGAATTCACAGCGGTGGTTTAGCAGTCTCACGCCTTTTTGTGCCTTCGATTCGCCTTCCATAATGTGGAATGGGTGGTAAAATACTTTAACAAAATAATAGAAAATTTAAAATGAGAGCATACAAACAAAATTGTTTCTATCTTATTATGATTTTCTAAAGCCATTAGTAAATTGTTAAAATGTCTGTAATGAAAATTAATTGACTAATTGAATTTTCATAAGTTTAGGCAAAACCAAGATGATGTATTGCTGGAAATCTCCTTAAATTCTCAGCCATTGAAGGAAATTAATCCTAAGTGGGACTTCAATAATAGAACTTCTACTTTGATGAATTTTTCATGCTTGATAGATAGTGATATTAAACTATTAACATTAATAACCTTACTATTTACAGGTAATTATCCCTATAAATGAGCTGTGATAGTTTGAAAACATCTGTTTCCTTTTGAAATCTGTGTATACTGCCCTTAAACAAGGTGAAAATTTGGTGTGATAACTCTGAGGACTCAATTGCTTTATTCTCTGCAATTAGATAACAGCTTAAAACGTAATTACTGCATTTTTATGGATCACTGTGTATATTATGTGTTGCCTTAATCATTTTGCTTTATCTGATACTTTAGGCATTAAACAAATCATAGGATTGATACGTGTGAGATTTTTAAATAGAATTGTTTCATTCTTTTGCTTACGAAATTCTTCAAGGGAGACATCCTTTAACAAACTTTGCCATAACTGTTTCCTCCTTGGCATCTTAGAACCACATTGTGAGTATCCACCCACACATTCATCCAGACCTCTTGAACCTTCACTAACGCACGCACAGCCTGCACTCTGAATGCACAAACACAATAACACTCTCAATTGAGAGCTAAATTGATGCCAGCTGAATATTCAGCTAGTACTCTGGAACTACTTGTGATCAAATACCTGAAGCATCTTGTGCAGACTGAGAATTTCTGTTTTTCAGAAGGTGTATTTCCCTCCCATTCTCAGTGGAGGTTTTGCCCGTCACTTTATCTGAAGTCCTTTAAAGCTGTTAGTCAGTTCAGCGTTTCACTAAGAGATTCTCTCAGGTAGAGGAATCCTCTTAATGTGACTGTTATGCTAGTCAAGAGAAAATACTACTTTGTAAGTAGTTTCGTACATGAGAGAGGTTATCTGGCAAAGGTTTCCTTATCTATACAGTTGGCAGCAAGATCTCTTTTTTCCTTCCAGCAGAGATGAAACTGGCAGTGGATGGATTTTAAGTGTGGTGCTGTAGGGGAATCCAAATGCCTTTCTGAGGCTGTAATGACCCTCCAGAAAGGACTCAGCTGTACCAGGAAGACATCGTCACAGGTCCTCATGATGGGAAATGCCTCAGCAGCAAGACTAGAATGGTCATCAATCTGCAGTGCTGAAACTGTGTGACATGAAGGTGGCAGCTCAAATATTAGACTATAGACTGATATGGGCTCAATATAGCTGGGGTGTCCAGTATGAGTTGTAAGGCCAGATTCTCTGTGATTTTTCCAGCTCTTTCATGTCTCCCATGTTCTTCAGTGTTTTAAAGGGTTTCCTGAGATTTCTTTCAGAGTGTGAATGTCCTGAAGCATCATACCAGGAGATGTAAAGAACACATCAAGGTAGATAGAAAGTACAGCTAGACTCGTTATGCCTAATATATCTCCCATTACCTGTGGGACCTAGGCTACTCTAACCTGTGTAAGGGTCAAGGATGACAGAAGTCCTGCAAAAGCAAGAACAAAATGAGAACTGCAAATGCAAAAGAGCATGTCTAGAGTGCCCATTCCTCTGCTTGCCTAGGCAGAAATCCAGCAGAGTTTGACGTTTATGTCCATTGCATGTAGTTTATGTCCATTACATTGCAGTGTATATTTCTTCCACCATCTTCGCTTTGGAGTGATGCAATACTCAGTACCACTAGTAAAAAAAAACAGAATGATGCTAACAAGGTAACTTTCAGCACAAGAAACAGAGAAAATCTAAGCAGACTACAAAGAAAGTATCCTCAGTCTCTACTAAATTTCAGTACTTTGTGATGAAAAAAAGAAAGGACTTGGTTTTGAAACCTTTGCTGTGTGTCTTTTCCCTCTTTGTCAATGCTAGCTAGCTCTGACTCTGTGGTGCCTTTTCACTGCCATCATCTGCTGAGGTTATGTGTCTTCTTCCCCAAGACAAACTGCAGCCATGTGAAGCCAGCAAAAGCCTCAAACAGAACCAAGAGTGTTTTCCCCAGGATTGATAACAATATTGTTATAAATGTCACCACATTAACTTCTCTGAACCTTCCTGAGTACTGAGTGATTTTTCTGCATGGATAATGAAAATAGCATGCTCTATATACACAGTGCAAGAAAGATAGTACTTTTAGCTTACACTTAGTACTCTGTATTTTAATTCAAAGTAAAATTTATTAACTAGGTGCCTCTATCTAAATGTATATAAAACCATTTTTGTTATATATGAGAACAATTTAATTGTCTCTATTCATTAATATACACATATACAGACACTGTTTGCACTGTGAGTAGGGATTGCTGAAGTGAGCTCTACAGAGAGGTAGATCTTCTTCAGCAACACTGTCTAGAACTAGATATACACTGATCTTGTTCCTAAGACGCTGAGAGAGCCACGAGAAAATGGAGAAAGAAAAAGACTTGTTATAGCCAGTAAGGCTCAATGGTGTTGCTCCTGTTCATGCTGGCTGAAGATCTTGCCACCTAATTAACACAAAGACAGCCAAAAATTTTGTTACAGGAAAAAATTAAAGGCAATGATCATCTTTGCATCTTACACCAGCTGTGGACACATCAGGTCTGTGCTAACCTCCACCTGAAAGCTGTGGCCACACCTCCGGGTGGCCCAGGAGCAGTGCAAACCATGGTGGTTTCCAGAGGAGGTTAAGGAAGCCCAAATAAAAGTATGTTCTTTCAGACTCTCAGATCAGCGTGATGTAACTGGAGCTCTGCTCAACACCACTGCTGTTTTTCCCACTGGTGTTTCTGACGGTTTCTTTAGTGTGCAGTTCCTCACAGCCACAGAAGGGACTGCTTGGAGCAGCTCAGGATCTGGCTTTAGGGCCTGGCTTTAGGGCCCATCTTTAATTTACATCGGAACTGTAAAGCTGCCCATG
The DNA here is from genome assembly GCF_963264785.1 of Psittacula echo. Classification (NCBI taxonomy): domain Eukaryota; kingdom Metazoa; phylum Chordata; class Aves; order Psittaciformes; family Psittacidae; genus Psittacula; species Psittacula echo. The sequence continues at coordinate 12,428,032 of NC_137745.1, read as the reverse complement.
GACAACACTGATTTACAGCTCTATTTGTAAGAGCAGCAGTCACACAGGAACAGGTCTTGGCCCCTTTACTCAGAAGGGTACACATATCTCTAAGCTGTCTGGAAGCTCTGGATTTATGTACAGGCAATACTCCTGAAGGCTACCTAAAGGACTCTTTGGGGTCCCTTTGACTTGGTATACCCTTCCAGCTAGGGTTACCTAAAACTGAGGGTTTCCTCACTTTTTATCTCCTTTATTGAACTAAATTTCTGTTTGTAGTCACATTTGCTTTCTCTCCCATGCTGTCTGTCACTTGTGTTGAATATGGGTTTTGCACACATGCCAAATAGTTTGTTACTTGGCGAGAGTTCACTGGCAAGAGAATTTGCTTCTATGCATAGTAATAGGCATGTCTGGCTAATAGGCTCTTTGTCTGAAAGCCTTTTGCATATTCAGAGCTGCTCATTTGTCACGCTAGCCTGACCTAGGCAGCAAATATTAAAAAAGAGTCATAAATACACTGTTCTTACAAGAATGCCAACTGAAGCAAGCATTAGCTGTTGTGTGTTAAAGTAGTCATCTGCTGCTCTTTATAACTTCACAAGCGTTGTCCAGCTACACTTATTTCTAGAATAGTTCTGCTGTCCATTACTGATTGTTTTGGTTTTAGAATTGCCTTACTCCATTGTCTGTGTTCTCTTAGAATACGTTTAGTATTGGAATGGACAACTTGGATGATGTGGTGCTTTTGGGATGGCAGATTTGATAACCTGGTATAGTTGAAGCAGAAGGCTCAGGATCCATTCTGGTTTTACAATTAAAAGAGGGAATTTTCCCCTATTTGCTGGGTGTGTGTACTAGGGCCTTCGACTGGAAGTAGTAAACCGAACTTCTGTGCTCACTTGAATGCCAAGTTGTGTGCATCAGCTGGAAGGTAATACCTGCATTACCTTGCACATCTTCCTCAGTAGTGCAATGAAGCTGTGAGAAAGGGAATAGTAAGCTCAAGTGGTAACTTGAAAAGCCAGGAATTTCCTTGGGACTGACTGGTTGTTGGTATGAAAGTGGCTTCATGTGTTTTTTGTAACTGGCTTTTTTCATGTCTAAAGTATAGATTTTTTTTTTGTTCTGTACCTGCTTTCTTACTTATCAGTATTTAATAAATTGTCCAAATGTTGAGAGTCACTTTGTATTCTGAAATACTTCGATTGCTTTGTTCTGTCTAGAACTAGCAGGTTTAGGTGTAAAGCAAGACAACTTATTGGCAGAGTAGAAATCAATGGTATATATACACAGGATTTTCCTATTTAATTACACTATATAGACTACTTTTTAAACAAGTAGTCAAAACAGCGTGTTACAGAAACACACAAAAACCTAATTTAAAGGGATTAGGTCAGAGATCAAGCTTTTCCATTGTTTGCTCTAAATCCTCTAAAAATAGAAATCTCAAAGCTAACAATGGAGCACAGCTGACTGATTAATTCTCACGAAGCAGCAAAATCTGTAGAAGTGTATGTTACAGCACCATCTAGTGCCTCTTAGCCAGCAGTATAGTAAGTTTAATTTCCACTTCAAGTATGTAGGTGGAGAAGAGGGAGTGCATTGGCTGCTTATACATTCTGACAACTTATTTTCTCTCAACTAGTGCTGTGATAGAAGGGAGCTGATGGGTGTAAATGAGCTTTGGCATTTTACACGGCAAAGATTTTGTAAGTACATCTGCTGTTAGTTCCTTTTCTTTCATCCTCTTACCACTCACATAGTTTTTCCTCCTGAAGATAGTAGGGAAGTGGATACAGGAGTGCCTATGCTGAGAAATTTGGGAGGAAAGGTACTGCAAATAAACATCAAACTGACCAAAGAGGGGGGTGTAAAGATGTATTTTCGGAAGGTCATGTATTCTGTTTTGTGTGTATGAAGGACTGACAAGTGGGAGGTTGGTGTTTGTTTGCAAACACCTCTTGTTGAGAGCTGCACCCATAATTAATGTACTTGGCTCAGGTAACCAGGACCCAAACCTTTGCTTTCTTCATCCCAAGTATGACTCTCAGCAACATTAAAAGAAATTCTAACCATTGCTATGTTTTAACAGCCTTTTCTCTGCTGTCCTTTTCTGGTTTTTTTTTCTTCTGGAAAGGTGATGAATGTCCTCTGACTCCAGACTACTTAAGAGGTTAGTTAACCAACAACAACTTTGCAATTAGACACTATTTCCAACCAGCAATTGCAAGACACAAAAAAGACAATGCGAGTTTGGGCATTAAACCCCACAGCGTGTGGTGGCATGGTATTTCAGCTTTGTTACTAAATCAGTGTCTTTACAAATAGGCCTCCTAAAATAAAATGAAAATTCATCACAGCTGCCTGTGTGTATCTTTGATAAGCAGCTGCTGAAAAGAAAAAACCCCTTCATATTGAAGTGCTCTGATTTCATCTAAATTACAGTAATTTGGGCTACTCTGTCAGACAGATTGGCACTGACCAGATTAACTAACATACTCTGGGATATACAGACACTTGCCTTTACCCATTTGGGATTTTTACAGTCTACGGCTTGTTGCTTTCTGGGTTTAACCTGACCCGGGGTTAATACTGCTAGAAGAATAGGAAATGGCTTCCAGTGATTCCAGTCTGAGTTCGGGAACATGCTACATGCTGGGATGGATTAAAGTTTAAGATTAATGACTGTCACTCAATTCAAGCTAAAGACTGCTTTTTTTGTGATAATAAATATCAATATTTAAATGTGTTTTCTAGCAGGTTTATGTTAAAAACCTAAAAATGAATCATACCTTAGCATATTTAATAAACATCCTGGCAGTAACATGTAATCTAACAGAAGCCACATATGTCAAGAAAAGTTTTCACGAGTTTTTTCTTCATGACACCCCTGTAGGAAATGCTGGTGGATAATAATGTCTGCAGTTTATAGTCAGAGACTAAATTAGAGCTAATGCCCAATCTGGGTCTTTGGATTTAGATTCAAGGCACTAGCTAGTTATAAAAGCTGCACACGAATATAGCTCTTAGCAGTGTTAAGGTCATGAAGAGATACTATATCATCGAAAATAAGAACTACTGAACTCTTGGAGTTTGGTCCCAGAGTTTCCAGTACTCATAATTTTATTATTACTGTGTTTAAGTGTTTTTTAGAAGAAACTCCATCACCTTCAGTCCATGTGAATTGAGAATCTTAGTAGCCATTAAAAAATAAGATCTGTCGCTCAAGACTACAGAAACAAGCTTCAAAGTGTGACTCAAATGTACCCCCAGCAACTAAGTAAAAACCCAACAGAAATCAAACCAGATTAGCATATCAAAAGAAGCTCAGATATTTAGCATAATGGTTTCTAATGAAACCCCAGGGTTTTGAGAAGAAGTGGCTGATATTTTTTTAATACTTCAGTTTGTCAAGACTGCAATCCAGCCTGACAACAAAAACATCTGATTTTTTTATTATGGTATACGTGACAGATACAATGCCCTGGAATTATGTATATTATACAGTGATAATGCAGCAAAGCTATGGAATCATAACTTAGTCATGGAAGTGATTACTGTATTCTTATAAATGCTTAATGTATCATGTTGTGATACATTCCTCGTTTGGCAAATGTGATATTGATTGTTGCTCTAACGATGTACTCAGTTCAGTATGGATTGTGAGTATTTTGAAATTTCCCATCAGTGATGGTAAGGAAATTAGGCTGTTATTTATCTGAAAACTGTTTCTCCAAAACACTTTAACTCTTATTAAGAAATAAATAAAGAAATTGTATTTTGCTTCCTGCCAAAATCATCATTTATTTATGCTGTCACTGGTCCAGGAAGAATATTATTGCTGAACTGAATTTGGAGGTATTGAAGAGAACAACAGAAAGGACAGAATTTTGCCCTGCAAAAAAAGGCCTTATTTGCGAGAAAACAAACAGGGCTGAGACACTACTGAGGAACTGTGAAATGCCTGGGAGCACTGTATGGGATTTAGTGATTTGTTACAGTCTCCAAAGAATGCCAACAGCAATAAAAAGTAAGCATTTTAATGGTAAGGGAGAAACTGCGGAGCCACATGTCAGGTTGGTTTGTTTGGGGTTTTTTAAAGGTGAAGGTAATCGTAATAAATGGTGAGACACAGCAGTTGTGTTAAGAGTTAGGTAGTGCAGAGGCAGCCCCACCAAACTGAGTTTTTTGGGGTGTATCAGCTGGTTTTGCATACTGTGAGCCATTTTTGGTGATCACATCAACCTCACATCAGGACAATACTTTGGCATTTTAGGTGGCAAGTCTCAACCATTTTATTTTAGCAGGACTAAAAAGCACAGTCTTAATCTTTTTCTGTGTGTTTGTGTGATTAAAAAATGATTTTTACTTAACCCTCAGTTCTTAGAGAGAAGAAGCTGTTACCTGTGCACCAGTGAGGCACAGTAAGCACCACATACAGAACACCTGAGGTTTGGCACTAGAGAAGAGACTAAGCCACAGGTGTACCTCAGATACTCTGCTGACCATCCAGATGTTTTCTGAGGCACAAGTCTAGCAGTAGTGCTGCTTTTCAGACAGCTGCATTGGAAGCCCGTGCTAAGTGTTCATACAGTACTGTGTAAGAGGAACTGTGGTTACACAGCAGAGGGAAGGTGACTGGCTAGTGAGTTCTTTAGCTGCAAGAAGCAAGTCAGCAAGGCCCCACGGTGTCTGTTGTGCACTGGTATCAAGGTGTGTCCCACAAATAACACAGGTCATTTCAGCCTTCCTGCACCCAAGTGTAGCTCCCCTGTCTCCCTTCCAGCTCTCAGTTGTGCATCTGGTGCAGTGACATCTGGGCTCCCTCAGGAATCTCAGCTGGGATTGCACAGCTCATAGAATCCCAGACTGATTTGTGTTGGGAGAGATCTTTAAAGCTCATCCAGTTCAAATCCCCTGTCATGGGCAGGGACACCTTCCACTAGAGCAAGTTGCTGCAAGCCCCATCCAGCCTGGCCTTGAACACTGCCAGGGATGGGGCAGCCACAGCTGCTTTGGGCACCTTGTGCCAGTGCCTCAGCACCCTCACAGTGAAGAACTTCTGCTTTATATCTATGTAATCTAAACCTCCCCCTGCCAGTTTAAAGCTATTCCCTCTTGTGCTGTCACTGCATGCCCTTGTAGAAAGTCCCTTTGCAGCTTTCTTGTTGGCCCCTTTAAGTACTAAACTGATTGCCTTTACGGTTTCCGATTAAAGCTATCTGCCGGAAAGCTAACCCATCATGGATCTCTGCATCCATCCCCTCTCCCAGAGCTCACAAACACGCAGCGTTTTAGGGAGACGCGGCGGGTGCTACCCTGAGAGCCTCTGGCAAGGTCCGGACCCTCCGGGGAGAGGAAACCCGGCCTCGTCCCCGCTGTCCCCCGCCGCCCCGAGCCGTGGGGAGCTGCCGGCGGACGGGCGCTGAGCCGCCTGCAGCCCTCACGCTCACCGGGAGGCGCCGCTAGAGGCCACAGGGGTCCTGCGCTGGCTCCTCCCCCCACCGCCTCCCGCCGCGCCTGCGGCTTCCCAGGCTGCTCTCCGGGTAAACAACGATGGCCGCCGAGGAAGGAGGCGGCGAGCCCCATAACAACATGGGGAACCACCTACAGCTGGTGTCCGGTAATGACCATGGCCAGTGGGGGGAGCCGGCGGGGTTCCGGGCCGAGCCGTGGGAGGAAGTGCCGGGCGTGAGGCGCTGGGCCGGGGCTGGGCGGGCAGGGAGGGGCCGGGCCGGGCCGCGATGTATGCGTGGGATCAAGAGGAAGGGGCGGTGGGGAGAGCCTTAGGAGCGGGCGGGAGGGCATGTGGGGGCCTGGGAGAGGGTGCAGGAGGGCGGAGCGGGGCCGAGGAGGGCGCGGGGCTGAGGAGGCCGAGCTCCGGGCCTACGGGTGAGTGATGAGCGGTGTAGCCGGCTCCCAGAGCCAAAGACTTCCCACGGGCACTGGTGAGGCACGTTGGTACTTGCAATGCACCGAGTCGTGATCCTGCGGTGGGAGGAGGGAGGCTCGGTCAGGGGCAGACGGGGTGAAGCGCGCTGTGGAGTTTCCAGGGCAGCGGGCACACGCAGACGCTCTTCTCTGGGCATGACCCCTGTAAAATCAAACAACGTCTGAGGAAAACGTTAAACGTCAGTTGTTTTAGGAAGTGCCCGCTCAATTTAAATGCCCTCTAGTGCCGTTAATAAGCAGGGAAGGAAGAGGTGCTGTGCAAAGGGCTTGAGAGCAGTGTTGGGTTCCACACACTGTCCAGGCTCCTGAAGTATTTATGCTGGAGTTTGCAGAACGGCGTAATTCCTCATACGGAATCCTATTGCATAATAACATGCGGTTTTAGTCGGGCTGCAAAAAATACTGTTTCAGCATAACTGACAGGAGAATGTAGCAGCAAGGCCTGCCAGTAACCGGTGTAGTTTCCTATAGCAGGAATTCTGTCAGTATTTTATGCCTGTATATTTAAAATAATATGAAAGTATTTCCCGAATATTTTAGGAAATAAAGCCTTAATATTTCCTGCCCTGTTTCTGCCGAGGCTTGGGGGGGGGTGGAGGGGGAGGAAGCTATTTGTGTTGGTTTTTTTGAATGGGGTTCATAATTCCTCATTTCTGCACAGAGGTGTCGAGAACAGGTTTTATAGTGCACCAGCATAAGCATCTGGGAACACCTTACCTGCCACAGAAGTGAGCCTTGTCATGCAGGGTGCCTTCAGCTCTTGCCTTTCCCTTGTTTCCCTTGTGAACTGGAGGTGTTGCTAACCTTGAAAAGAAGAAAATCACCATTAATAAAAGTATAAGCATGTAAACAGTGCAGTTTCTGTTGTCTTCTGTCTGCTGCTCTGTGGGGTGGTGGAGGAGCAGAGTGAAGATGGTGTTTTTTGACGTTTGCGTGGTGCTGCTGCAGTAAAATGAGTCATCGTTCCTCTCTGCCACCACACAGCAGCTAGTGTGTGGTTTTGGCAAGAACGAGCAAAAGTTTGCAGAGCACAGTTCGTAATCAACTGCTGCTAATTCCTTCTGTGTTCGTGAAAAGGAGGGACAGGGCCTCTTTCTAGAAGGCTGTTAAAACTGCTAATGATTGATGCGACTTGATGAGAGTACATGCAAACCAGAACATAGTTTTTAGTCAAGTCAGCTTCTCTTCACCACCCTGCACTGCTGCTCCAGAACCAAACAGAAACTTGCTGATTTCCCTCCATCAAACTAAGCAAACTGCTGTCCGTTTTGTATGTCTTAAGCATTTGTCACTCATTTATGGTTATGAAACTGCATGTAAGGGAGGAGAGATACCATATAGAAGTGGACTGTTTTTCACAGTAATTAGGAAGATGATGTCTTACTGGTTTAAGTTATATAATTAGGTAAAACACCAAAGAGGGTCTGTAACCTCCTTTCTTGTCATGCTGAATCATTTCTTCTTGAGATAAATACAATATAGGATGGATCTGTGACATCTGTGCCGTGCCTCCTGCAGAAGGTTCTGTAAACTGGGCATTAGTAAAAAACAAAGTGAGCTGAAGCAGAAAGAAGACCATTGGCTAAACATTTTGTACAGAGTACGTTTAAGAAATGTGTCTGAATGCTGAAGTGGGAAGGAAGAGGTTCTCCAAAACCAGCTTATAATGTCTTCTTCATTGTTCGCTTGTCCTCCCACATGCACAAATAGTAAGATCTCGTTGAAGAAGGTTAGTGGTAGTACCCCCATTTCTGAAGGAAGGCTCCTTCCTTCTGCAGCAGCTTCCTTTTGTAAAATTTGCCTACAGTACTTTTCAGTTAAGATAATCACTCCACCTTTTAAATTTTCCACTCTGGATTATGTTTTAAGATACTGATTTCAAAGGCAGGTAACTAGATAGACTGCTGTAAAGGTATTTTTCTACCTATCTTGTAATGCAATAGCTTTGAGGATCTAAATTATGTTTTTCAGCACCACTGAGATTATCCATTACCAAGCAGCTATTGGTGTTAGAATCTTGCAGATTGGTTTGCAAAGATTCTGATAACACTGATTATAGATATAGCATGAGGTCTAAATACTGTTTGTGGAAATAGAATCAAATAGTGCAGTTAGAAATGTGTGATCACTGCATTTGTTTTGGGTGAGTATTTGCGTGCATACGTTGTATGGTAATGCACAGAACTGGCAGTGAAACCAGCATTTTTTAGAGATAATTATATTTTTTATTGACTATGAATTTTCATTTCTTTTAAAATATCTATAAAGATACATACAGATAGGTGCACTATTTATGTTTCCAAAATAAAGAATACTGAGAATTTTAACTGTTCTCTTGCCTGAAGGTAATTTTAGGCTTGACACCTGGAAGTGAGGAATGTAGTAAATTTTAAGTATTACTTTGTTTCTGAAATCTCTTGCAGTCATTTGCTTCCCTAGTAGTTGCCTTTGCTGAGTTTGTGCCTGTGCTGAGCTTTGTATGTGTGTGTGTGTGTTTGGTATACACACAGGAGAGGCTGACAGCAGTCAGTTAGCCTAAAATACCAGCAGGAGTCCTTGCGTGAAAACAGAGGTTCAGGTTGCTTTTAACTTGCTTGCTCTATATGATGCATTTATGGTGTTCAGGTTTGTACTACTCCAAACACTGTATTGTATCCTACAGTAAATTAAGTTATCTGGCATCCTGGTGTATAGACAGAAGACTTTTAGAATTGAGATGAGGAAATGCTACTGCAGTGAAAATCTGACCTGACAGATTTTTAGTGTTTTCTTCCAAGAAAAATTGGTATTCTGCCTTTCAAAAATAGCCTTTCTTTAGCCTTCCAAGAACATTATTCTTCAGCCTTTCAAGTTTACAAATACAAAAGCTGTTTCCCTGTGAAACGCTGTAGCCTGGGAATATCTGATGCATTTCTTTGATTCTGTTTTTTCTCAGTATCAGTCCTTGCTGATTGATTTCTGAACAGTATCCTGTATGTCCTTAATTAGCAGAGAGTGAGGAAGAGGATGACAATGAAATGGAAGTTGAAGATCAAGATAGTAAAGAAGCTGAGAAGCGAAACGTCATTAATTTTGATACCAGTTTGCCAACATCACATGTGGTATGTATTTTATATATTGTCCATTAAATACATCTTGAGGTTTTGATTGGTTTTGTGTAATTCTATTGTAATATCCTCAAGAAAAGACCTAGTTTTATTTTATCCTTGTAAATCACCAAAACTTCTTATACTACTTTTGTTTCCTTCCTTACTGTTTTCAGTATTTAGGTTCTGATATGGAAGAGTTTCATGGCAGGACAGTGCATGATGATGACAGCTGTCAGGTGATTCCAGTGCTGCCCCATGTGATGGTGATGTTGATTCCTGGACAGACGCTACCTCTTCAGCTTTTTCACCCTCAAGAGGTTAGCATGGTGCGGAATTTAATTCAGAAAGACAGAACATTTGCTGTTCTTGCTTACAGGTAAAATACACGAGTGGCTTTACTGATGTTATGTAGCGTGTATTTTTAGCACAGTTTCTTTGGATACTAAATGAAAAGCAGATGGTTGCATCAGTTCCATGGTGAATAATAGAAGCTGTGTTTTGAAATTGACAAAACTTGTCTTCCAGTTTGTAATGAAAACAATTTTCCAGTTTTCATGTTATCCTGGGTAGCTGCTTGACAGTCTCGTGTTTGTGTAGAGAAACAGTAAGAGTTTATTTGCTTTCCTTGTTCAGTTTCAGTAACTCCTTGAATGCGCTGCTCCATCTTGCTTATTGAATAAGTCTTGATCTGAAATGTAAAAATCAGATTCTTGTTTTGAGAACTGCATTGTTGTAAAGGTGTATTTACTTGTTTTGTTTGTAATTTAACAAGTCCAGACAGGAGTTTCATGACAGACTTGAGAGATATGGGTTGGTAGAAAAATTGAAAAGATAAAGGCTAATCTGTGCCAAAAGAAGTTGGGAATATTTCTCCCTCTCCCCCCTGCAATTTACTATAGTTTAATTATGTAGGAGGTGGGAACAGTTATTTTTAAAGTCAATCCAAAGAATTTTGGTACTTTCAGTATCTGTATTTGAAGTGCAGATACATTGGCAATCCCTGTGTTCCCAGAATTTCACCTCTAGACTCTAAAATAAAACCAAGCCAAATGGTTACACACACCCCTCCCCAATAAAATATGAGAAGTTGCTTTTAAAATTAAAAACTAATGATTGTGGTTAGTTGAAGTTATTTCACCAAATTTACTTTTTTGATAAGACTAATTGTGTACAGTCAGTGCAGGTAAACTAACTGAAATCTAAGTGAACAGTGCTGTTTGGAAGGTAGGTAACCTTCTCAATTCTGTTACTTCTAGTAATGTGCCTGAAAGAGAAGCTCATTTTGGAACCACAGCAGAAATATATGCCTACAGAGAAGAGCAGGAATATGGAATTGAGACAGTCAAAGTGAAAGCAATAGGAAGACAGAGGTTCAAGGTGCTTGAAATAAGAACCCAATCGGATGGGTAAGTAAATTACATATTTAATTCTACATACGGCAAATCTTGTTTCACCAAAACATTTACATTTTACTGTGGGTGCATCTGTGCTTCCAGTAACGCAGTTGACTAATTGCTGTAGGTATTACATGAATGCTTAACCAGTAGCTTCCCTGGTTATTAAGGGCTTCTGACATTTCCTGTTCCAAGGCTCATGTTTTAGTTGTTGATAATTTTGCTGTAAAATCCTCCAAAGCATATTTAGCTGTAATTTGATTTGGTGCATGTGAGAATATACCTGTCAGAATGACTTTATTTCTGAAAATTAAGTCAGGAAAAAGATGTTGATTGGCCAGCGTTATAAGTTCTAAAGGTTTATTCCAAAATCTCTCACATCCCTTTTCCAAACCAGATGTGAAATGAGAGGATACACTATCAAGTGTGTGCTTTCTGCTGTTTTGTGGAAAGTGTCCCTGATAGCAACCAGATTCTGTTCCTTTGAAAAATTGTAACTTTCATTTTCTGAAAGGAGACCTTTCTAGAGGTGGTCTGCATTTAACTTGTTCCACTTCTGAACTTTATATGTAATTGCAGTTTTGAAAGGCTGCAGGCAAGGGTCTGACACAACAGTTAATAACATGCTTGTCTATTTTTGTACTTTGAGTGATCTTTAACTCCAGAGGCTTGACAGCATGCAGAAGGATTCAGCTGTATGATTTAGACATGGAGAGGACATTAGCTGCGCCCACAGGGGTGGTGGTTTTCATGAGAAGTTTCCCATGAAAGGGGAAGACAAAAGTCTGGTAATAATAGTGGAGAAGCAAGTTGCTTCTCTTAATTTTTTCCTTTGTAAAACATAAAAGCACACTGAGATGTGCAGATAAGTATTTGATTATGAAAATAGGTTCGTGATTTTTGCTGACTACGATCAGCCCATCGCTTTCAGTTTCTCAAATACTAAATCTTGTTTATTTTAACTGTTGTCACAGTTTAGTACATCCTTAACTTCAGCAAGTCTTACCTCTTCCTTTCTGAGCATTCACTGAATCTTCACTGCTAGAAATATGCCGCTTCTACTGTTACTGGTTGACAGTTTTCATGTACTTGTCAAACACGCTCAAATCAGCTCTGGTAGAGTTCTCTTCTGTATTGTAGTTCTGTTGTTTTCCATATTCCAGTATGATACCTGTGATATTTAAAGCTCATCTTCTAGCCAGTTTTTATCATGTTACGTAATTTATACCTTTGTCCATTTATGATGTGACTAAGATCTTTAGCATTTAGTGATGAGTATGTTGAGTCTTCTATAATTTTCATGTTCTTCTTGACATTATCCTTTGCACCATGAATTGTGTCATGAGCTTCTGCCAGTGTCACTGTCCAGAGATGTATCCTTTGGACACTGGTCCTGTGAGCACATGACATTTCTTAGCACAGTTGCTAGAGGTTTTGTCATCTTTTCTGCAGGGCCTCTAACACATTACTCCAAATCTGTAAATCTGCAGCTCATCATCTCACTTCTGCTATTGCTTGGTATAGAGGCATTGCTTAGTGGCATAGTGCTTTTATGGCAGGGGGGTTGGAACTAGATGATCTTAAGGTCCTTTCCAAGCCTAACCATTCTATGATTCTATAGGAACAGCCTAAACTCAGTGTTTTTGTATGCTTCTATGACCTGAAGCTGTAGAAATGAAGAATAGCTACTTGCTATTTCTCACTATCTAACAATTTGCCTACAAATAACATCCTCCAAATTTTACATCTTAGAAAAAACATTTCTTGAACACAAGATGGCAGTACTTGGACGGCTACAGTTAAGAGCTTAATTATTGAGAATTCAGTATCCAGAACCAGCTAAGATGTACAGTGATTTTGTTGCGTTGTTAAAGGATTTTATTATGATGATTTTATATCCACTGACTAGCAGAGTTCACTTTTACACAGCATGTTCACAAGGTTCATTCATAAATACGAATTTTTAAGTGAACGAAATAAAGGGGATGAGATTAATTTTAGGCTGAGAGCTCAGTTGTTCAGCCTGAAGAAAAGAAGGCTCCAGGAAGACCTTAGAGCAGCTCCCAGTGCCTAAAGGGGCTGACAAGACAGCTTGGAGAAGGACTTTATTAAAAATCCTTTCTGATAAAGAGAGGAAAATACTGAACTTCTTAGCAAGGAGAAAATTTCTATAGTTCTTGGTGTTCCTAATTACTGAGTGCTTATGGTAAAACATCATTTTAAAGTCTACAGTAAGTTAACAGAGTTCACTGTAGTCCCTGTAAGTAAAACAGGATATTGGTAATAATGTGCATCTCAGCATTTCAGGATTTCTGATGCGTAATACTGTTAAAATGTAAAGTCCTTCCTGCTAGACAGTATTTTTAGGAGCCACATAACTGTTGCTGAACTTTTTGTGGAATAGGTGACCTGGTTGATGCTAGGATATTAAAAGATGATCAGAGTCTATATCCTATTTCTGCTGATTTTGAACCCTAGCTAAGCACATAAGCTTTTGTGGTTTGAAGATAGCAAACTGCATTTCAGCTAAACTTCCTTTCTGAGGATTTGATATGTAGTTGCTGACTGTTAGTTTATACCAAAAGTAACTTGAGGAGACAAAACTCTAAATACACAATGCTGAGATGGTACAATATTCTGCTGGGTTGCCACTGCCAATCTGTCTTTAATCTGTCCACCACAATCACGACAAGCATCTAGTGCTCTAAAATAAAGATAGCCCGTTGTATCTCACGGAAAAGGTGGCTAACTGTGAGAGGGAATGAAAAAATCCAGCCAAGAAACTTCTGCTGAAAAAGTTAAAGCAGTGATCTTTGTAGAGTTCTGTCTGCCAGCGTAGAAAATACGTGGACATCAGCTAATTCTGGTTTTTAAAGGAAAAGTAAAAATAGAGATTGCTTCTGTCTTCAATTTACATAGACCAAAGTCCAGTCAGCGCAGTGGCTTTAATGATTTAGCCAAGGGTGTGAGATCATCTGTGTTCTGGAAGAGTATGCGATGGTTTGCTACAGATGTGCTAAATGTTTCCTAAGGTAACTTGGTTTACATTAGCATGACTTTAAAAATCTGATTAAATGAATTGCTGCTTAAATTCTATGGTACTACATAATGATTGATCTATTACACAAGCTTATGGTTTTATAAGCAGTAAAATCCATTTTTTTTCAACTCTTGTATAAGTGTGTATATTGTGTTTCTTTTCTTTTATCAGAATCCAGCAGGCTAAAGTACAAATACTTCCTGAGCGAGTGCTGCCTTCAACAATGGCAGCAGTACAGCTGCAGTCTCTCAGCCGATGCCATGTATTTCCTTCTTCGAAACCTACAGCATGGCAGGACCGAGCTATACAGCAATGGTGGCAGAAATACCAAAAGGTTAGAATCTGGTTGTGGGGATCTTGGTTTTGCTGTTTTGATGGTGTTTTGACAAGCAGTATGAAAGTCCATCTGTTCATCTTTAGAGGAGGCTGCACAACTGTGATGCTAGATGCCAACCTCCTGCTTTTGTTGTGTATTGTATGATTGTTTATCAGCTATCAATAGTGGGGAAATACGTGTTTTGTATTTTGAGCTCTCTCTGGTTTTAATTACAGTACCATTAGATTAATATTATCACATAATCGTGTAATACTAACCACAGTTTATTTTTTATTATGTAACCAAACACCTCAAAGTTCTGGTTGGTAAAGCTTGTAAATAATGAAGTGTTGGTGAAAAACCAGTAAGTTTATAGGATTTAATTTTTAGGCAGGTTAAAGAAGCATCTTAACTTCTACAGACTTTGCTTGGACAATGAAAGTACTGGTAATCGCTGTTGACAGTGCCAGTGCTCATGCTTTGTGCTTGTCATCATAATGGTTTGGATATGAAAGTAAGAAGGCTTTCGTAACTTCTTCTGTTAACTGTTTGATTTGGGTAGAGTAGGTGTTTAAAATAGCGGAAGTGATTTAGAGGTGACTCCTGAATTTCAGTGATGGAACAAAAGACCCATGATGCCTTAGTTTGGAAACAGAATTCCATTTGCTAATTTTGCTTTAAAACCTCCATCAGTCAAAGGTTTGACTTTTGTACCTGCAGTTACATGTCTGTAGAAAACTTGGGTCTGTGTTACAATGACAGACTCAAGGGGTTTTTAGCCCTGTCAGATATTCCCATCCAGGTGGTTGTTAGCTAACAACTAGGCTGTACTTTCTAGTTTTGAGCATACTTTATGTTGCACTTTTATCTTGTAAATTATCATATAACATACATCTAAAGTTCTTTTGTGCTTAGTCATTACCTTTGTCAGATCACAATACTTCCATACAATCCGTTTATCCTGGCCAACTGCACATGTATTTCTGAATCTGGTTTTTGATTTATTAGTAATTTTTTTTAACACATTTACCTTCTGGAATAGTTAATATGTAATCCTTCTTATCCCCCTTCCCCCTTTTTTTTCTTAACTGAATTTATAAACTTCCTTAAATCTTGTTGTGGGACTAAATGTGATAAGATAGGAAAGGGTCTTAGAAATCTGATTTTTTTCATGAACTCTCCATATGCTGACATAGTAGTTATTAGTGGAAGACGGTGCTTTTACACACAGAGTGGGTGAATTAGCAGTTCCATAGTCTTATTTGTTTTATTTCCTGGAGCTTTTGCACTTCTTTAGAGAGCTTCCAGAATTTTATTTACTTGACTCTGATTAAACCAAAAAAAAAGTAGAGGAGAAGTACTCATTATCAAGATGTTGGTATTGTCATTAGGGAATTGCCTTCTACTTCCCTGTTTTGCTTCACTGGCACAAATTTTGCCTTGCTTGTTTACACTGTTTCTGTATCGCTGCAGCTGTGGCAGTACTTGGAATCAGGAGGGAATTCACACTAAGATCGTAGGGCAGGATTTTCAAGAGTCCTAAGTGGCTGGTGGCAGGCCTAAGCTACAAACTTGTGCATTGCTCAGGAGAATAATAAGGTGTGATTTGTGCTAGAGACAGCTGTGCTGTTTAAAAGGTGCTAAAAGATGCCTTTATACAAGTGAATGTGCACTTTTACCACTATACAGCCTTTTCCTTTAGGAGTCTGAAATAAAAACGTACGGTCAAAAGGATAATTTTGCTGGAATAAATTATGTTTCCCCATAATAAGCACCGTGCTAGAGTAGCATCCTAGCATAGTTATACCAGCAAAAGCCTTTCAAGTGTAAACCTAGCTCATTCTCAGGCACAGTGCAGGCTTTTCAAAGACCAGCTATCGTTAGTAGTGGACAGATCCGCACAATAAGGATAATGGGCCAGGAGTTGGCACTGGGGTCAGTAGGAGAGGATGTGGTGAAACAGGCGCTTTTCTAAGTGCTAAAATTGTGGCTTATGAATTTATTTATATAGCTTTTTATTACTCAGTGCACGGTTTCCGTCAGTGGTATATAAAAGGAAAGATACCTTGAAGTCTTGTGTGTCAGTAGAGATCTTTGGACTACCTCCAGAAATGAATATAGAATCCTATAGTAACTCTCCTCATTGTCAGATGAAGTTAAGGTTTGGAGTTGGGTTTTTAATTCAGTGGATTTGAACTCCCTCCCCCCGCCTCCCCTCCAAAAAAAAGAAAAAACAAACCAACCAAACCATTGGTAACAAAGAACTAGTGATTCTCAGAGCTCTTGAACAAGTTCATTTATGAGCCAACAGCCCAGAAACACTGTGCTTGGGGAGGGGGGGAGTAATCCCTTTCCAAGACTGGTGCTATCAGATGATACCTGAGATGCAGTACTCCTAACATAAGATCATGTTTTATGGGCTGAGATTCAGATCCAGAGTCTTGTTGAACTCTTGTCCTGTCAGTAGAACTGACTGTTCACAATATGTTAGGCTGTACCTCTGTTTACTAATATAATGAGAAACATCAGAAAGTGGAGATTGCATTTTTAGAACGGTTTCTGCTCCGTACAAGAGCTGACCCTGTGTCAGCTGTTACAGAAAATATATTTGCTAACTGAAACAGTAACTTGAATTTCAGTGTTCCAGAATTCTTTCTTCAAAGTACAGTTTATTTGCAGTGGATTTAAGTATTGCCTGATTTTTCTCATTTCTAAAATAAAGGTAGTTGTCCTCAAAGGCAAAATGAAGTTTTAATTTGTAAATATTTAGAGTACAGTTTGA
The DNA here is from genome assembly GCF_963264785.1 of Psittacula echo. Classification (NCBI taxonomy): domain Eukaryota; kingdom Metazoa; phylum Chordata; class Aves; order Psittaciformes; family Psittacidae; genus Psittacula; species Psittacula echo. The sequence goes on along the minus strand of NC_137745.1, from coordinate 12,411,477 downwards.
GATCCTTTTTTTGGAAGGCACTGTGGTTATGTAGTGTACATGGTTTTAGATTTTTATTAACCTAAACCTATAAATTTAAGTGTATAAAGTCACTGTAGAGAATTAAGTAAGCAAATTACCTTACACTGCCGCAAATCTGGTAGTTAAGGAATGCAGTAATTATCTAGGGTTTCTTGTCTACAGGATAAGCACAAGCTGAAGACTTATTAGAAGTGATATTGGTGGCCACGTGTATTTTGTTCCTCCAGATCTGCTCTGTAGTCTTGTATAGATGTTTTTGTACACAATTCAAGTGAACGTTTTAGTCACGTTCCCAGGGAAGTATGGTGCAGGAGCATGGGCCACTTCTATTTTTATTTTAAAACAAAGCCATTCAATAAGGAATAGTTATGGGATCTTCAGGGGATATTTTTCACTCCTGTTACTTTTATTTTCCTCCTCCACGTTCGTTTCTTACTGAGTGCTCCATTTGGGTCTGAATTTTTCTTCATAGGATGTTGTTAAATAGGTATTGTACAATATTTGCTCATTCTCTTGGATAATTATAATAAAATTGTTTAATAGGTTTCCAGTAGGCTGGTTATAAGCATTGATGTTCAGTAAGCGTTTCTGAAAATGTGATTTCCATTAAAAATAGAGAGCAGAGAGTGGAGAGCAGTATGAGATTAAACATCAAGACTGCCCAAGTTTTCTTAGCCGGTAATTCTTCTGCTGTGAGAAAGCATCCTCCAGAGCTCCTAACTTGTGTGGTGGTATTTTTAGTTATGTTTTAACTGATTAGATTTCCATTTAAAAATACCATCATATGTCATTTACATTTATATATGTCAGCTTAAAATACCCGATACGTTTGTTGACGTCATCTGCCTGGACTTGTGCAAAGCATCCGACACTGTCCCACACGACATCCTTGTCTCTAAATTGGAGAGACGTCAATTTGATGGGTGGACCGCTCCTTGGATAAAGAGCTGGCTGGATGGCCGCACACAAAGAGTTGTGGTCAATGGCTCAATGTCTGGCTGGAGACCGGTAATGAGTGGTGTCCCTCAGGGATGGGTGTTGGGACCGGTCTTGTTCAACATCTTTGTCGGTGACATGGACAGTGGGATTGAGTGCACCCTCAGCAAGTTTGCCGATGACACCAAACTGTGTGGTTCGGTTGATATGCTGGATGGAAGGGATGCCATCCAGAGGGACCTCGACACGCTTGTGAGGTGGGCTGATGCCAACCTGATGAAGTTTAACCATGCCAAGTGCAAGGTCCTACACCTGGATAGGAGCAATCCCAGGCACGGCTACAGATTGGGCAGAGGAGAGATTCAGAGCAGCCCTGCAGAGAAGGACTTGGGGTGTTGGTTGATGAGAAACTTAACGTGAGCCAGCAGTGTGCGCTCGCAGCCCAGAAAGCCAACTGTATCCTGGGCTGCATCAAGAGGAGAGTGACCAGCAGGTCGAAGGAGGTGATCCTGCCCCTCTACACTGCTCTTGTGAGACCTCACTTGGAGTATTGTGTGCAGTTCTGGTGTCCTCAACATAAAAAGGACCTGGAACTGTTGGAACAAGTTCAGAGGAGGGCCACGAGGATGATCAGGGGAGTGGAGCACCTCCCGTATGAAGACAGGTTGAGAAAGTTGGGGCTGTTCAGCCTGGAGAAGAGAAGGCTGCATGGAGATCTCATAGCAGCCTTTCAGTATCTGAAGGGGGCCTATAAGGATGCTGGGGAGGGACTATTGGTCAGGGACTGTAGTGACAGGACAAGGGGTAACGGGTTCAAACTTAAACAGGGGAAGTTTAGATTGGATATAAGGAGGAAGTTCTTTACTGTAAAGATGGTGAGGCAGTGGACTGAGTTGCCCAGGGAAGTTGTGAATGCTCCATCCTTGGCAGTGTTCAAGACCAGGTTGGACAGAGCCTTGGGTGACATGGTTTAGTGTGAGGTGTCCCTGGCCATGGCAGGGGAGTTGGAACTGGATGATCTTAAGGGCCTTTCCAACCCTGACTATTCTGTGATTCTATGATATGGCCTATTAATCTCCTTATTTCATTTTATTTACTTATGCATTTGACTGATTTGATATAAATAGTTTAGTCGCCCCCACGTGGTGGTTTGCTGTGGTTGCTAAAGTAGCAACGGTGGAGACTAAGGAACAGGTGCACTATCTAATAGTACTTGAATTTTCTGAACTGTCTAAATTTTAGATAGATGCTCTTTTGAAGGGCATAATTTCTTATTGCTAGACATTAGGAATACTTGTAATGCTGAGACAGATTTTCTGGGGAAATCTATATATTGTCATTCTTGCACAGAAGCCTTAGCTGTCAATGCATTTGAAATGTGGTTTGGAAGCTTCACATTGAAGTACTGGTCTTGATGGTGCTAATTTATAGTATCTTTAATTAATCAGGTGTCTCTCCTCTGGTTTGTTATTTGAGCAAGAACTGTCCCTAACATCTGCTAATCTGAAAGTATAAATATTTGTGGTTTCGGTTTTAGAGGAAGTTCCGCTGTGCAAGTTTGACATCTTGGCCTCCCTGGCTCTACTCTCTATATGATGCTGTAAGTTCACCCTATGTATTACCAAATAATCTACTATTAGTTTTGTATGTTTTAATATGTTATTATTGGATAATATAAAAGCTTTAATTTTGTTGGGTTATAAGTTACATTTTAAAGAAATTTACAGCTTTCAGTTTGCTGTGAAAGGATCAGGAGCAGCTACTCTTGTGTATTGTTCCCTTGTGCTAGAGCATGTGTCTCGGGTGGATGATAGAGGTTCAGGTTCCTGCCGTGTTGTCTCAGAGTCAGTCCTCTGTCCCACATGTTCCAAGTGAGTGTTCTAACCACCAGGGTGCTGGATAGTCTTAGGTCTGTCTTTCCTGTTGAAGTTGCTTTACTTCTTAAAAAGTACACACTTCTTTATATACACACATATATAAGTATATTAGTACATGAGGTACTTGGTGTAAGAGAGGCAGAAGTAGGGAGGAGGCTAGCCCCTCATCTTGTTTATACAGTCTAGAATTTGAGTGGTTGTCTCTTATCTTAGATGAGACTTACAGCTGTCATGGGCCATTGGTTCGTTTTGTCCTGTTTCCCATCTTAGTTTGCTCTTAGTTTAAAACATGTAGATACAAAATGAGTGTGTAATTATTGTAAGTGTTAACAGCTAATGTCCACTTAGGGAAAATAGCTTACTCTACATTTTGCTTCCTTTTTTTTTTTTTTTCCTAAGAAAACAGAAATATCTATGTATTTAAATTAGGCTTTTCTTCTAACAAAAGGAAACCTTGATGGAAAGAGTCAAGAGGCAGCTACATGAATGGGATGAAAATCTTAAAGATGAATCTCTTCCAACAAACCCAATAGGTATGATGTTGTTGAGCTGATGAACTCAAATCTGGGGTTTGGGTGTTTTCTTAACTTCCTAAGAAAACAAGGCTTAGATAATTACCTTCTGTTGTTAGTCCACCCCTCACTTCCACTTTCAAGTGAATTTTGATAGTTGACTTTGACAGAAGGATGATAGAGATTTTAAGGACATGAGCATCCTCTGGCTGTGCCACAACATGTTCAGTATAAGAAGTATAACTCTTATTGTGCTCCATGGTGGGAGGAATGTGGTATGTTTCATAAGGGAAGCCAAAAGCATACCAGCTTTTTTGAATTATTATTACGTAAGTCTAAGTGTTAGTATGTAAAATCTCTTTGTTCTTACTTCTTACTACCTCTTACATAACATGGGGGAAAGTAGCACCAGTAACCTAATCACAAAAAAGTTGGGTTCTGATTGCGTGCTGGCGTTGGAGTTATGCCACAGTGAGCAGGTCTTTTCCCTCTGCCGGTCTCTAGGATCTAGTAAGATGGAAACTTCAGTTGAAGTCTTCCTAAGGGGAAAAGCATTCTCTCCTGTGTAGGCGCTCAAATGCCTAATGAAAGGCAGCCTTCAGTTAAAGTCAGATAAGAACTGAATGCAAGAAGTGCAAGCATAAAGAAAACCATTGGTGATTGGAAAGCTCAGTAATTCACTGCTGAAGTGGAAGTCTGTATCAGTGTTCTGTGGGGTTTGTTCTGGTTTTAGTATACATTACCTTACCAGCATTGTTCAGTCTCCATCAGTGGTGGTCTGGATTAAACAAATATCTTAGAAGAGGATTTATGTGTACATCATCCAGCCTTAGGGCAAAAGGATGTACTGAGATGACCTCTAAAAGTCTATTATAAACATAAGTTTTAGCACTCTCTCTGTAACCGAGCAGAAGTAGTAGGATTTATTGATTTATTTCTCTCTCTAATTCTAACAGGCCTGCTATTTTCTCATTTCTAGATTTTTCTTACAGAGTTGCTGCTTGCCTGCCAATTGATGATGCGTTGCGTATACAATTGCTTAAAATAGGTAGTGCTGTTCAGCGACTCCGGTGTGAATTAGATATTATGAACAAAGTGAGTATTTTTTCTTTACTTGTCATTAAGTTGTTCTCACAAAAAAAAAAAAAATAGGAGTGACTGTTATAATGTATAACAAAAATGCATGAAATTTCTAAATGATAGTTCTAAATAGTGAATTTTGGGTGTTCTTTTATTTCTTTCATCCCCTTTAAAAGTTTGTTCTAGAAAGAAAATGTTCTCTCTCAATACTAGACTTCATGTTTGGCAGCAAGCAAGAAGCATATAGTAATATTTGCTTTTGTTACAAACCTTATTTCAACACCTCACAGCACTTTCTTAGCCAAGAGATGGTGCTAAAAGTCCAGCGTTTCTCATAACCATCTTACGAACATCATAACCTTGTATTGTTCATAACCTTATGAAGATCATAACAGCACAATACACTGTGATCAAGTAGCATTGTGCCATGAAAACTTGTGGATTTTGTAACAAAAGATAAATCTTTGTAGTATTGAGCTACTGAATATATGTAAATCTAAGTATTGGACTGAATGGATTTTTGCAGGACATTTATCATCTTGTTAGGCAATACCTTTTTAAGATGTTTGAAAACTTATCTTCCCTTCCCTTCTCAATAATAATACCTACTATAAGTAATACTATATATTATAACTGATAATGCAACTAAGTATCAGTCAACCTCATGTTGACTCCAACTGTTCTGGGGACAGCATGTACAGCAGTCTCCCACAGCAGTTCAGGTGGTTGTTCTCTTTCCAAAGAGAAAACACTGAGGAGGGCCATTGGTGTAAAAACTAGTTCTAACTCTGAAGTTGTTTGTGTGTTTAGTAGTGGTAACTGGAATATTTGCTATTCGGTTCTTGAAAGGAGAGACAAATTAGTATTTTGTTAATGCATTCACCTTGCAAAGAATAGCTATATACATCCTCATGGTATACGTCGTGATCCTCACCTTGCTGGTTGTAAGCTTGCTGGGGATAAAAGTAGTGTCTTAAAAAAACAGTGTAAGACTGTTGTGTTTGTCTACTTGATATGAGCAGTGGAAACTTTGCCTCTTTGCCTGTTTCTGGGGCAGAGAGAACCAGAATAATATTTTAGTTCTGTTCATCTTCCCAGAGTTCATGCACCAAAATTCTAAAAGGGAATATACAGAGAAAAGGAAACAGAAAACATCTCTTCCAAATTCTGAGACAAAAATGGACAGGATTTTGCATGAGGCTCTGTGATCAGATTAAGTTTCATTGTATTTCTTGAGTCAGAAACTCTGAAAATATTGTGATATTCAGGTACTGCTAAGAGCTTGTATTATACCTTTAATAGCTTCTCCTTTTATTAAAGACAGTTAACTGCTTATTTTTAAAGGAATGTACATCACATAAAGGTGTAATACTTCTTCGAATTCCACTTGACAGTGCTAATTGTAATAATTAGATAGGATTGGAAACAAAGGGATGAGATGAAGTAGCTGACTAAATTGGATACTGAGGGATATATGAGCATTAGATTATAACCTGTGAGTAAGGGTAATTTAAAAAAGTGAGTGATAGTAAGTGTTAAAGGTCCCTGGTAGGACAGAAAGGCCAAGTGAGCTTTAAGAAGAGAACTGGCGCATGATAAATCCCATCTGTATAGTACAGCAATTTTCCCCATCTGTCTCCAAGATGAGTAGACTCTGTTGAAAGTGCGGGGCAGAACCAAGGTCACCTGCAAAAAAGCAGCTGGAGGAAGCTGAAATGCAGCAACGAGCCCAGAGCGTCTGTATAGAGGAGAGAGAAGAGACTGACGTAAGCCAGTGTAGTATCACATGAGAGGATTGCAGGAGTTGGAACTCAGGGATACTCAAAAGCACAAGCTGCGATTTGTGGCTTTAAAAGGATATACGCTCACACAGGGACTTATCCAAGCGAAGATCCTGGTTCCAAAATACAGTGGTTCATTTCTGGGGTAATTTCACATGCATTACCAGTAAAAAGAGGTAGGAGTAATACACCTCCTGAAAATGAATGGTTATGTTTTCTTGAATTCATTTAAGTGCTTATTTTCAGGGCAATGTCAGTGATGAATTGTTTTGTTCTACTATCTAGATATTGTAGAAGATAGATTAATCAGTTATAATCTTTAAGAGAAAGATCAATGTGTCTCATATGTTTCATGAGGAAATTAAAACCATTGATCTACAGTACTCTCAAATTTTAGTATGACCTAGTGATTGCGTTTGTACTTATCTACCTTTTCTGGGTGGTATTTTAGAAGAGCAAAGGGTTTTTTTCTGAATTAGCTTTTTGAGACCTTAGAAGGTTGACTCATTTATTGTGTTTGTGTAGTCAGATCCTCTTATGTGTGTGGATTTTTTGAGGGACAGGGGAGTATACAAAAACTGGTTTGTTTTTAGATAACAATGTTTACCATAATTAAGGAAAATGCATAGAAAAAAGGTAGCCTTTGATAGAAAATGTAAGTGACTGCTGTCCAGATAAAGAAAAGAATTGATACAAAGTCTTTTCTGAGGAATGGGAGAGACATTTTCGTTATTTGCTGCTGTGCTGCCAAGCCTCTGCAAATGAATGAAATTACCCTCTTTGTTTTTCTTTTCAAGTGTACATCTCTCTGTTGTAAGCAATGCCAAGATACAGAAATAACTACCAAGAATGAAATATTCAGGTGAGTGTATTGCTCTTAAATCTTTGGAAGGATTTTGATCAGAAACATTGACACAGGGAAACAGATTAGGTTATGTCTTATAACTGCTGTGTTTTCCATGGCTGTAATAAACTGTCAGTAAATATTTATAGGGCATTTTCTTTATAAAACAAAGCAGGTTACTTTGGTGTTTTTTAATAAAAAGGTTGTAAATCTGAGCACCACTATGTATATTGTAACAGAAGTTAGTGTGGAAGGAAGGCCATGTTATGCCACTTACTCCAGCACTTCGCCACTCTAGAATTATGCACTCTGTGCCGAGTTTTGAAATACAAATATTTTACACAGGTTTTTTTTGTCCTCTTATTTCTGAATAAAGTTCGTGACATCCCAAATTTTATTTCTCAGCACTTCATCCTAACTTTTGTGTGTCAACAGGCCTCAACAGATTAAAATGCACTGATCGGGTGGTACAGATAGATAGGCTCCCAGGATGTTGTCATCTAAGGAAATGGCCTATTTATGTCATTAAACACTGTGATACAATTCTTTATTTTAAGAATATAGGGTTTAATCCTAGTAGCTCCTCTAGGCAGTATGTACCCATAATATATTTGACCTATGCAATATCTTTCATGTTCAACAGTGGTAAGACTGTTTTCCAAATAATTGCTGCTTCTGGCAATCCTGATACTGTTTTAATCTTGAGTAACTAATGTCTGTCTATCATCTGTGGTAATGGAGGTTAAAAGATGTCTTGATTTACAAAGCAAGACTCCCCACAGTTTTATCAGTGTGGTAAGAAGTTGATGTGGTAATTAAAAGCCATCTCATATCTTCTAATCAAATAATGGATTCCAGAAACCACGATTCCTGCTATGTCAGTAGCATGTATTTTAACAGAAGAACGTTCAGAATGAGTGAACATTTGTGCTTACTTTCAAAGTTAGATTTAAAAGTAGCAACATAGATGTTAGTTGGTTTTATTGGAAGTTGCAGTTCAAAAGCAGCAAGAAGAATAATTTGAGTCTATCATGTACTTTTTTATACCAAGCAGTAGGTTTGTGAGGGAAACATTAATAATGGCCTTAAATAAGGTAGTTTCCATAGCATCACCCAAGTGACTTGTCCCCTTTAACGTACAGTGGGGTGAGGTTCATCTAAGCACAAGAAAGTCTTAATCCTTACTCTCAGTAATACCCTTTTAAATATCTTTCTGAAGTAGGGACTTAAAAAGTAGAGAATTTAGGTAAACAGGAAAAAAAACCTTTAGGTAACAGGAATAATTTATTGTCAGTGAGGAATATATGACTGGACACTGAAATTTGTGCAATATTAAGAAAATTTGACCAGTTGTATTTTACATTAGTATCTATTTTCTTTCAATTTTTAATAATATAATAAAAGGTACTTCTGTTCCTACAGCCTAAAGTGGTTCTTTTGCTGTGGAAGATAGTTTTGAGCATGGTTGGCACTTCTTCCTCTGTTTCCATTTGACAGCCTTTGGTTTTTGTTTCTTCCTTGACTTCTGACAAAATTAATTGTCTGTTGTAGTTTATCCTTATGTGGACCCATGGCAGCATACGTTAATCCTCATGGGTACATCCATGAAACCCTCACTGTATATAAAGCCTGCAACTTGAATCTCAGCGGACGACCATCGACAGAGCACAGCTGGTTTCCTGGGTAATAACAAAGAAATTTTATAAGTAAATGACAGAAATTTGGTTGTAAATGTATTCCTGTGATGGTGGAATAGTAAATACATAGATTTTGAAACATAGATCATCATTTCACTCATATGAAATACAGGAAAGTAAATTTAGACTTCTTCAAAATACAGAATAAACTGGAAAATTCAGACAGAATGTTTTCAGACGTTTTTTTTAATCTTTTAAAAATAGGGAGGTCTTAAGATGCTGATTGTTCCGGAGTTTCTTTGTGTATAGTTTTGTGTAAGCAACAACCTAAATCACTGTTGTTTTCACGCAGCTTTCTTTGATCATAAGGTAAATAAAGCACAAATTGAAAACAGAATATATAAATGCAATTATTCTACTGAAACACTTTTTTTAGATCTAGAAACTGAATAAATGTTACATGAGTTTAATTTACTGACATTTGTATTAATCTGATTACCTTTGATATTTATTTAATTAGCCTGGCTGCCTGAAACAGTAGCAGAATTAACTGTCAAGATGTAAAAGATTGCCTAATAATGACAGGTCTTGCATCAAAATGTCACCCCTCTCTTGTAGCTTAAATTTAATCTGTGGCTAGATGAGCGTTCTTGATGTGCTCATTCAAAAGTTGGAATATTTAACTCTTAAAAATATATGAAATGTCCAACTCTGAACTTCAGTTTCACAAAAAATACTGTTTAAATATATTTTCACCAAATCATTTTTCTGTGTGGTCATTTCTGTGTCAGAGTGTCAAAAATAATTCTGTTCCTTTGGCTATCGTGTCCTCTTGTAAAGCAGCAGAGAAGAATATATTGCTGTTATCTGTAGCTAGTCCAAGGTTCTTGACTGATGCTTGTACACAGTTACTCTTCCGTTTTCTTGTGTTGATCATGGTTTGTATGTCATTTTTTTTGTGGATTAGAATCATAGAATAGTTAGGGTTGGAAAGGACTTTAAGATCATCTAGTTCCAAGCCCCCTGCCATTGAGTAATGACTTGGAGAGTGTATGGCATACCTGTCACAAGACATACACTCTTTAAGGCTCCCTGAAGAAAACCTGTGGCTTATAATATCTGGAGTTATTTTTTCTCATCCTGATGTGTTTTCTCAGCTCTTTTCTTCCTTGAGTCCCAGAGTTTCTTTGAAAACCCAGCTTGACACTAGTGTTACCTTCTTACCTGATGGGTGAACTGTGTTCCAGGGTTTTTGAAATGTCTTTTCCTTACGTGCTAGCATCAACCTTTTGTTTTGTTTTTGGTAGGTATGCCTGGACTATAGCCCAGTGCAGGATCTGTGGGAGCCATATGGGCTGGAAGTTCACAGCTACCAAAAAGGATATGTCACCTCAGAAATTCTGGGGATTGACACGGTCTGCTCTCCTGCCTCGGATTCCAGAAGCAGATGAAGACTCGGGCCACGATAGATCACCATTACTCTGCCTGTAATCCAGTAGTCTGCTTTGGAGATGAACAGGCAGTAGTCTGTCTCTTAAATGCGTCTGCTCAGTTCTGCTTCTGATGCTTACTTAAACTTAAAACAACCCAAGAACACACACCCACACACAGGAGACCAACCAACCAAGCAGGCTCACTATATTTGGGTTTGGTGTGCATCCACGTTACTGTTGTTCCAGACACAGTGAGAACTGAAGGTTGAATCTTAAAAATGTCAGATGAGAAGAGGAGGTGGCATGGGACATCAAGAAATGTATCTGATCTGTCTGGACAGAACTGAGTGTGAACTTTATCCTTCCTTGTGGCACTTCAGAAAATGTTTACTGCTATCAATTTGCAGTTAATGAAGGTGGGAGGGAACAAAAATGCACATAGAGTATAATTTATGCAATATATGTATGAAGGTAGACACCAGTTACTTGCTACAGAGTGTTTTCCATGATATACTTTAAAGTGTTTTTGCTGAGAATCCCTGTTTCTAACTATGTGGAGTACTTCAAACTTTATGCTCGTGCTGTTTCTCAGATATTTGCTGAATAACTATTGAAGAGAGTACAGGACTGAAGTATCTCTTCTGGCTGATACAGCATGGGAACATCAGTGGCAGCGCTGAAATGGGCAAAAGCAAGAGTTTCTGCTGCCTGCAGTGCGGGATGCCCTTTGGAAGGAAGCAGTGTGAAGTATTTGGTCATTACAGGTTGTCTGATCTATTTAGTCTATTTGACTTTAGAAGTCTTTAAAATTTTATACAGAATATACAGGTCAGTCCCAGAGTATAAACTACGTTGTCATTTACTGTTCAGTGTGCTCACATTTACTTTTCAAAATGATCTCTCTGAAGAATAGCTTCCCAGCAAATGTGTCCAAGGTTCTGTGCAGTGCTTGCTGAAATACATGACAAGGAGAAGGCAATATTTAATTTTTCATTTTACGCTTCCATATCATAAAGTAAAATTTAACATTATCACCCTTACCTGACACAGAGCAAATGTTTTTAAATAAAACAGAAGTTAAAGGCAGTTTTGGGAGAGGGTGTGTGTTTTGTGTTGGGTTTTTTTGGGTTGGTGTTTTTTTGGTCTGAAGTGCTGTCTGTGCTACAGAAATCAGGTGCCAAAATGGGGCAGCTTTTGCCATTGATTTACTGGGGATATTTTTCCCCTCACAGTGCACTTTGGTGATGGAAACTGGAGATCTCTTCAGTATGTTTGTGTACATAACACACTTGGTTTTCTTTTGAAGCTTTATCATTCACTCTGTTTCTTCACACTAAATCTTGGAGAACTTGTTAAGTATGACAAGGAGCTACTTAAGATGTAAGACTGCAGCCAACAGTTGCTCACTCTCAGTCGTGCCCCTGCACCACACGTATGTAGTAGCATGGACAGATTACTTCAGGGAAAGGCCAGGTCAGAGCTCTGCAGAGCAAGGAGCGGATTTCAGTGGCAGTGGGTACCTGCTGCAGCGCAGCTGAAAAGCTGAGGGATGCTGAGAGGCTGTTGGGGTTGTTTATCATGCTAGGTATGTAGAGACTAATGATTGTGTAACTCAGGTGTAGTTCTTTGAAGCCTTCTACCTCTGTGCTTCTGTGATAACTTTTATTCTCTTCATAGACGTCTTTAGTGCCGTATTTAATTGTGTGTGCAGTGCTCTGACTTGCCAGTGAACTGTGAACAGCAATACTTCTGTGAATATAATTCTGAGCAAATAGGGGGTAAATGGTGGTTCATTTTTGTCAAGAAAACATTCTGTGGGTTGATTATGTCTCTGTAACAAGCTTTCAAAAGCTGAAATGATAAGCACTAGTGTGAGACTGTGAAACCTCTGTACTTGGATAACCACTGAAATCATACTTAGCTTTCCCCTCATGCCCTGCACATGTACATGCATTTACGTGCAACATGCATGTGTGTGCCCACAGACACACAGCTGCAGACTTGGCTTATTTTTTCCCTCGTCTGTTGTTCCCATTACCCTCAGTAGGCCTTGGTGGTGGCAAAAGGTTCGAGGGTGTTTAAAGTCCCTTCTGCTGCCATTTGGTGCAAGTGTTCACCAAGGGTATGGTGCGAAGTGTTTCAGAATGATTTTCAGAGCTATCCCTGAACTTCACAAGGTCTTTGGGTTTTTGGTTGAATCTTTTGGATTGCCTCAACTACAAATAGCATTATGTTGGCAATGTTTGAATACAAAATAGGCGTATTTTTGGTATTGTGTGTATATAGACAAATGTAAACTAATATAATAAAGTGAGATAAGTCAGGAGTAAATTTAGCACTAATTTAATTTTACTGATGATGCTGTTCCATCTGCCTAACCTTCTATGTAGTGTTTGCCATTTCAAAGTCCGTGACACTTCCCAGGTTGAAAACAAGTGTGATGCAGGTTGCTGCGAAGCTGATGAGTCCTGATGAGTTCACCGTAGTGAAGCTGGCTGTTAGGGTGCCACATGTGTAGGGATGCTCAAAGGTGACTGGCAGGATGTGGAGTCATGGATGGTTCTGTACAGTGGTTATTAGTTTCTGCACTTTTTTTTCTCCTTTTTGGAGAGAAAACCACTAGATTGAGATTGTGGAAAATTGTTACTGACAGATATGATCTGGTCATCATATGCTTTTGAGAGCTAAATACAAAGGAACTGACATTTTATAAGTTACTGTATTTACTGCATTCATTGGTTGGCCTGTAGCTTCATGCATTAATCCAATTGACTCGCTGGCTGCTGCCAGAAGGGATAATTTTTCTCTCCCACTATAACCTTCGTCTTTCTGCCAGGAGCTCTATGAGGATTCCATGAGGAATTAGGCAGTTGCAGGGTTCTTGTCCTGGCTGTGCAGCCATGTCCACGTTGGGTCTGACAGAGGGAGGAGGGATATGTATAGAACCGCTCATTTTCAAGCCATCGTCGCAGTAGCAGAAAGATGTCATAGAATCAGCCTGTAATATTGCAAGTTTTCCTATCTTTTAGGTTAGTTTTGGTGAATAGGTAGAACCATGTAGGACACTTGCACACTGGGTCTAGAACATGTTCAAATACTCTGTTTTTTGATAATGCTATTTTTGTATGTGCTGCAGTTCATCTTGTTCCTGTCATCGTTTTGTCACCTTTGTTTAATTGCTCTGTAAACGCTGCGGAAGGGGTAGCACGTTCTCCACTTCAACTCTTCCTCTGTCTGCCTTTTGAGACAACTTTTCAGACGAATATTGTTGCTTGCAAACATTTGCAAAGAATAAAATCCAATTTGTTTCAGAACTGATGGCTTTTTGCTGATTGTTGGGATGGGAAGAAAAGAAAAGGCTTGGGTTTACTTTGTGTTTTAAACGGATTAGCTTCAAAAAGTAATGTGTAAGCTGGAAGAATTCCAGCTTCAAAGAATGTGCTCAATGTAAGAGATGACATGGAGGGAGCATAGGTTGTCATTCCAGTGAATAATCAAAATGAGACATCACATCCTTCATCTCAAGCTCTTTTCTCCATCTCACCTGTGTGCTTACTTGCTGTAATCCACCTGAGTAATTCTTAGCTTCAGTCCCACACTGTTTCCTTCTGTCTCATGATTCAACGATTCGCTTATTCAACGATTTGATGATTTGACTGTTCTATAGGATTTATCGAAGCTTACAAGAAAGATCACCCACCTGAAAGCCCTGGTAGCACACTGGGTATATGAAAACTTTGTGCCTGTTACTGATTCCACAAATTATAAATGCTCTGAAATGGAAGTGTGATCTTACACAGCTGCTGTGACCTGAGTGCTCTCCTCGAAAGGGCAAATTGAACTTTCAGAGTACTTGGAGGACAAACTTCATTGGAGCATTGTGGCCCCTGTCTCCATATGGGCACAGTTTGAAGCTGATGCTCTGCATGCGATTTTTTTCCCCACTCACCAGCAGCCCCAGTTCGGTGTGATGAGGAACAGAAGGGTGGTGTTGCCATCAAAAACTACTTAAGCCCTAATCCCTTGAGAAGTCCCTTGCAGTTAATGAGCCATTTATGTCTGTACCATATAAGGAAGTAAAATAAGGATCAAATCCTGCTTTTATGTTCAGGCAGATGGGTGAGCATTTTAATTTTTTTACATTTATTTTGTTATATTTTTTATTTTATTTATAATTTTTTACTTTATTTATAGAAATATAATTTACATATAAAATATTAAAATGTATTTATTAAATGTATAAATATACATGTACATTCACATTCTGTTCTGATTTCACATGCTGAGGATGGTGGGGGGGCTCTTCATTCTCTTCTCCTTGTTCACTTTTTACTCTTTTTTTTCTTTGTCTTTTTCTTCTTTCTCTTTGCTTTCTGTTTTCTCTTTCTTCCTCTTTCATTCTCTCTTTCTTTTTCTTTCTCTTTTTCTTTCTTTCCTTTCTCTTCCTATTTCTCTTTTCCTCCTCTCTTTCTCTTTTCTTCTCTTTTCCTCCTCTTTCTCTTTTTCTCTTATTCTTTATATCTTTCTCTAATTCTTTTTCTTCTCTCTTTTTCTTTTTCTCTTTCCCTCCCTTTCTCTTATTTCTCTCTCTTTTCTCTCTTCTCCCCTCTTCGCCTTTCCTTTTCTCTCTTCCTCTTTTTCTTTCTTCTCTTTTTCTCTCTCTTCTTTCTCTCTTTCCCTTTCTTTTTCTTCTTCTTTCTTGCTTTCGCTTTCTCTTCCATATTTCTTTTCTTCTTTCTCTTTTTCTCCTCCTCACCTCTCTCTTCTCCTCTCTTCTGTCTTCTCCTCTTTCCTCTCTTCCTCTTCTCTCTCTCTTTGCTTTCTCATCTTTCTCTTCTACTAGTTAAATTTCTATTCACATGCCGGGGGGGGGCCTTCGCACTGTGGAAAGCCACCTTATTCTACTCTATTCTATTCTAGTCATTGTAAAAATTATCAGGACTCACACAGACCATATTATTCTATTCTATTCATTCTGAAAGGTAAGACGCACACTGTTCACATGTCCTTGTTCTATTCTATTCCATTCATTTTGAAA